>NC_063172.1:39375831-42073726 GCF_023159225.1 Perognathus longimembris pacificus | reverse complement strand
TGAAAAATCTTTTCTCAAAGTTCAGTTTTACTTTTTTCAGAATATGATATTGTTGAAACAGAGTGTACTAGATTTATATGTGTTTATATCCTCCATGTCCATGTTTAATTTATGGTTCTGTAGCTCATTTCCTTTTAGCCTTAGCATCATTTAATATTATTGCATCCTGAAGGCTCTTAATGATCCCACTTTTTTCGCATGCGATGTTAAGAAAAATAATCAACGTTTACAGTAAATTAGAATTCAAGGAAGTAAGACCTTCAGTCTTATAATACTTTAAGAATGTGTCTTGATTTTGTCTCAGTTTGCCCTAAACAACACTGCCTGTACTGTTTTAGGGAAGTAGTTAAGACAAAGGATACCATAGTTTTGAGAAGTACAGAAAAAATATTATACATAAAAATATAAACGTGTACATAGGAACAATTTCTTAAAATTTTGCTGCAGAAGTTGGTTTGGGAAGAAAAAAGCTTAGCATTGTATTGTCATTACTCTCATTTAAAAGTTAAGTGGTAATTGTTTATAAATGTATTGTAGTACTTAGTAAAATACTTCATGTAATTTTGAAAGTGCTACCATTGTAAAATCAGTTATTATTTAGCAATTATATCACTAACTTTCTTAATAGGGAGTAACCAAATCTACTTTATTAAAGAACTTGAAAATCAAGCTCATATAAAACTACTTGACTATCTTGACCAAGGGGTCTAAATGACAGAAACAAACCTATCCGATTGAATTATACTCTTTGATTGGCATCCAGTTGGTATTCGAATGTACCCGAAATGGTCAATTCTTTCCTGTAAGGATTATAATTCACCAGACAAAAATGACTAAAGAGAAAAGGCAAGAAGAAAAGAAAAATTCATGTTTGTAAATGTCATGTAAAAGTAATCAACAATATTTCATTTTGATATACTTCCTTTTGGTCATTTCTCCTATCATACTTCTTTGTGAGACTGCTCATTGCCCACTCTGTTCCTTTAAATATTGCTTCCTGTTGTCGACAATGTAAGCATCAGCAATCACATCTGCTTTCCAGGGCAGGCTCAGGAGCAATGACCCATTTTACACCATCATCATACTTTGACTATACCCACATGGAGATATAAAATAATCATATTTAAAATTTGAAGCATCAGTGTGGCTTCAGTATCAGAGACCATGTGAACAGGCCAGAGACTATGCAAGTTGTCCAGAAGAAAGAATAATAATACTTTCTCAAGTCCAGTGATGAATGTACATGTACAGAAGTATACATTCTTAAAATATTTTGAAGAAAATTAACATGTTAAAAACAATATATAGCAAATAGAGTACTAAACAAAAGAAAGATGTAATTGATGGCTTGACATATGTGGTTGTTTTTTGTTTTTATTTTTTTTTTGCATTGCTGCACTGAGGAGAAAGTTATTGAACCATTTCTGCAAATAGTACACACAGGAAAATGGTGAGTTTATGGGGATGAGAGGTGATGGTTATGAATTTATTTTAGACAGGCTGAAATTGCCTTTGAGACTTGCCCTTCTGCCCCATAATAATTCATGCCTGTTCTACACAAAAAACAAATAAATCTCATCCCAGTATCCCTGAGAGTTTTGGCTTATGGTACCATCAAGCTAAGTGCAAAATCTTTATCTAAATTCCATCCACTCAAAAAATACTACACAAATCACATAAATCATATGATATTATGAATGTGATCTACCCTGGGCCAAAATTAATGTTCATCCATAGACTTATGACCTTGGTAATTAGTTTCAAATTTTCAGAGTGAAGTGATGAATAGGTAAAGAGGATATATTATCCTTCTAGAGAGAAAAAAAAGTCAAAGAAATAAAGGAGTCTCTGGTCCTAAGGCAGGAAGACAACTTGAAGTAGGTTTGAAGAATGACAAAATTCCTTGGGCTTTATCCTCCACCATCCTAGAGCATGTTCAGATACAGGTACCTTGCTTGGATAGATGGAAGCATGTCACTTTAGCTGCTTCCTTTATGTTTAATGGCTCTGTACATGATTTTCAGGAAGGCAACTTTTGCTTCATTATGAGGAATCCGTCAATAAGACAGTTTTGTTCAATTTCATTTTCCTCTGCCTTAATGGTGTACTGCCTTACCAGAGGTCTTTAAGAAGAAACATAGTGACCATTTTCAGAAATTGAAAAATGGTAATTCCTATATTCAGACTCATAGGCTTTTATTCAATACTATATATAATTATGTATCATTAATAGTAAAAGCAAACATTTATTGGCTCATGGTTGCAATGTTAAAGTCCCCAAACAGAAGAATATATGTTATCAACCATCCTTATGTTAATTTTTCATACTTTTGATAATCCTAAGACATAAGGAAGTGTTTTCCTCAATATAGGTTAAGGAACAAGGAAGATGGAAACCCATGGAGTTTTGCCAGACTAATTTACTTCTACTTTGAAAATGATTGTGAACTTAAATTAGCTTTGTTTTAAATTGTAAAAAGAGAGTTAACACTCCCAATTTTGCAGTGACTTTAGCTTTTATTTCAACTTTCAGGCATTAAAACTCAATTATAGCTAAACTTTGTCTTGCATTACTTGTTTTCAAAAGAATAAGCACAAAAGAATAATTATATGTACAAAAAGATCAGGCTCTTAATTATATCACCCACTGTTTGTAAAAAGTGTGCCTTATTACTTAAAAAGAATTGAAATAAATCTGCAGTAGATGAACTCCCATTTCTATTGTCAATACACAGGATTTAAAAATACTTATTGACACTGACAATAATTATTCTAAGAAAGAAAATGATGACCTTTAAAATGTCACTTAATTTAAAACTTTTTGAATATAAAGAAAGGAATTTGTGAGGTCTTGTCAAGAATAGTTAACTAGAGATATTCTAGAATGTTCTGACTTCGAGCTGACAAGCTTGAAGTTAGGTTGATGTCATGGTTTAGAACCTTCTAGCAATTATCCATTTAAGTCTTCTATTGGTCTTCTTCTTGTCAGGTTATCAGGAATAAAGGGAGAGAATTCTTAATGAAATATAGGATGACAGTTTTGGAAAACCTTAAATTATGATTATCATAAATAAATGGTGGTAGTGTATTAGCATGGAAAACAAAAAAACTCAAATAATAAAAATTTTAGACTTCTTGCAGTAGACTTCAAAAATGCTTTATGCTCAAATGTCAAGAATCCTTGCGTACATGCAAATTTGTCTGTGATGAATTATATAGAAATATCACTCTGGGGTTTTGGGTTCTTTTTTTTGTCTCTTCATTTCAAAAAGAGTTTGATATGTTGCACAAGTCAATGAGCAGCTGAACTGAATTGAACACAACCTGTCACTTCAAGAATGCATCTCCATGGAAAATAATGAAGGTAGAATAAAAAAGGAAACAAAACATATTTCCTGTCACTCAACTGTCAGTGTGTTTATTTGTTTCCTTAAGCATAGTACTCAGAAACCAGCAGCAAAAACATATTTTTACTTAGAATGTTGTTTAATAAAGGATTTGAGTGAACTGAGGTTTTTCTCCAATTACTTTTCAGCTAATCCCCAAACCCATTTTTTTTCATGATTCTAAAGAAGAGAGAAAACCTTTACTTCTAATTTTCCTACTGGTAGAAGAAGTCAAATAAATTTTAAAAAATCATACAAACCATAAACCATGTAGAAAAATATCAGGAAATTTAATAATTTAAGAACTCATGGTTTCCTGTGCTTGGGTTTTTAAGTCTATGATGTTAAATGTAAATTACAGTAAACTGGTATTGATTGATATTTTTGTCACTTGCATTCACTGTCTTCAGACCATGTAATGATGGGAATCAGAGTGTGATTTATTTAGGCATTCTTGTTGTGTGAAGGAAAAAGGAAAAAGACTGAGGTTTACCTAATCCTCCTTGGAGCTTTATATTCATCCACAAACTACTTTACATCTAGTGGTACAGAAAATATACAGGACAGCAGATGAAATAATAATATCAGACAGTCCAGGGATCTTTTCTGAAAACTACAGTCAGATTTTTTATCCCAGGCATTCTATTTTCCCTGGTATGCATCTGTGATGAGAGTAAAACTTCTGTGCCCATTGTTGTTGTATTACTTACCCATGACGTTTGGCTCCTAAATGTATGCTCAATACTTTCTCTGTGTATTTCTGTAATATACATTGAACTCCAACTTGTACTATAGAGTCCCATTTTCATTCATGACTACCAACTTCGTTATCTGTTTTCTCTCCATTATCTTTCTCAATACTGTATCTCCTTCTCTCCTCCATTCTTTAACATAAAGTTTGCCATATATAAAAATGTCATCACAAAATATTTGGTATAATAAATATAAGCTAATGAAAAGCAAACAGAACCAACTGTAGTAGAGAGAGGGAAATGGGGAAGAGGAAGGTGGGGGAAGATGAGGGAGGAGGTAACAAGTTTAATAAGAAATATACTCACTGCCTTACTTATGAAACTGTAACCCCTGTGTACTTCACTTTGACAATTAAAAAAAAAAAACCACAACTGGAGGATCACAATAGCTCAATAGATATTTAAATGTCACCATATAAGATGACGCTAAGCAAAATGAACTCCAAGATATGGAAACAAGAGGTTTACTTTCATGTTGTTGGTTATAATATACTATGTGAAGTTATTTCTTTTTACATTTGTTCTTTTTTTATCCCTCATTGGGGTATTGTGTGTATATATATATATATATATATATATATATATATATATATGTACATATATATGCACACACACATACACACACAAACACATAAGATATATGTTTATCTGAATTGGGGAAGGGAAGCTAAACAACAAAACGATGAGACAAAGGACAAAGGGTAAACCAATGCAACAGTGATATTCACAAAAAATATGTTGAAAATTAACTATACAACTTGGGGGATGGGATGGGGGAAGGAAAAGTGGGAGAAAGATGAGGGAGGAGGTAAAAAGTCTGACAAGAAATGTGCCCCCTACCTTACATATATAACTGTAAGCCTTCTGTACATCACCTTGAATTAAAATTAAATTAAGTTTTAAAAAGAAAAAAAAAGAAAAGAAAACAGAAAACACTGAATAACCTATACTGAAAATTTGAATGGATATATGCATCAAAATTTGATGTAAACTGTGGTGTGTGTGTGTGTGTGTGTGTGTGTGTGTGAACTTGAACTTAAGCCTGGGTGTTGTCTTTGAGCTTTTGTTCTTGAGGCAACAACTCTACCACCTGAGTAACAGCTATTCTTCAACCCTTTGGTTTCTCATTGGAGATAATGAGCCTCCCAGACTTTCTTGCCCTTGACTGGCTTCATATTCTAATCCTCCTATCTCAGCCTCCTGAGTAGCTAGGGTTACAGTCATGAGCAACCAGTCCCTAGTTTCATACAAAGTTTTTTAAGAACTTAATTTTAATTTCTCAGGAGTATTTTCATTTAATTTTGTTTGGTTTTCCATTTGTTTATTGAAACAAGGACTTTCTAAGTAGCCCGGGGGTGGGGGTGGGGACGGTTAGCAAATTCACTCTTCTAATGCCTCACCTTTCCAAGAGTGGGATTGCAGGTGTATACTACTGGGTATGTCCATTGTGTTTATATCAATATGACTAGCATCTGATAATTCAGGAAAATCACAACATATAATTTATGCATTTAGTTTTAGTAAAATTAGTGTTTTGTCTGTACCCCATAAATAAAATTATCAAATCATAATGTCTCTCATTGAAATAATAACCTAGAGATGATTGTACAAAAATATTTAAGTTGATTCTGTTATCTTTATCATCTCAAAATCTTCCAACAGAATTTTTATCTAAAACATACTTATTTCTCTTTCCAATTAAATATGAATACAATTACTGGACAAGTGTATATTTTGTAGTTCTCTTCTCTTTAAACGGATTGTTGCCACTTTTTTCTCTTCAGGTAGGCTAGGAAAACAGAAACAGCCTTATTAACTATGTCTTCTGTGCTCAGGACTTTGTAGGAAATACATTAGCTCAGTCTTAGGCACTATTCTAATTGTATGCAAAATGTAGTCATAGCTAATCAAACCCTTTATTTCTGTTGCTTCTATGACAGGCCAATTAAATAAATACATTCACTTTGGGGTGGTTGAAATCCATCCTCTTATATCATACATTCACTTATTGATGAAAATGCACAGTAAGATATCAAAGCTATAAGCCTCTAATAAAAGAACCTAACAAATTGTTTAGAAACTTATTTGGTAAGAAGTATTCAGTGTATTAGTTTGATAAATGTTATTTATAAAATTCCACACAAAACAATGATAAAGTACAACTATAGTCAGAATTTTGAGGTCACATCAACTTGACTGATATTTGAAAAAATTCATCTCAAATATTACTGATCATTAGGCTTTCTATGTAATGTGATTTTCTTCAATTGAGTATTAAAGATACTTGCTAAAATGATAAATGCAAAATTAAATAAATACAGATAAGTTAATTGTAAATCATCTGTGAGACATTAAACAACTGGTTATAATGGAGAACTATATACTTGTAGTTTAAGAGAGATGTCTTAATTCATCAATAATTTATTTACTATTTATGTGTCTTTTTTGTATGTGTTACAAGTGTTTGAACTCATCCGCTTTCATATGCTATCATTTGAGACATACTTTTAGCCTTTTTGCTTTGATATTTTCTTTTTAATTTTTTAAACAGGGCTCCATTATTTTGCCTGGTCTTGCCTGAACTGTGGTCCTCTTATTTACACTTTTCACATACCTGGGAAGATAGGTGTAAATTATTATGTTCAGGTTTTTGTTTTTGTAACTAGTTCATATGGTGTCTTGTGAACCGTAGCTTATTCTGGCTTCAAACCACAATCCTTCTTACGCCAATACAGAATTGCTAAAAGTACAAGGCTAGATCTTACTGTCTTCAAATACCTTTCTGTTTGTGAATGTATGTTTCTTATCTGTAAACTGAGGTTAATAGTGTTTAAAGTGTCCTGTAAAAATTAGAGATAAAGATATGCAAATCTTGTAATATAGATTTTTCCAATGATTGCTTCATTTGGAAATTTATGTTTGATGTGCTGTTTAATATGAGCAAAGTAAATGTGAGATGGAAAATGAAAACAAATACATAGAATACATAAGACCTGTTAAAATATCTCATTTTATTTATAATTTTGAATATTAAATTAATAGTAAGCTCAGTTTCCTTATGAAAAAATCATAAAGAGAACATTCTAAAATGACAGTGTACTTTTTTTAGATAATAGAAAATAAAATTATTAAGATAAAAGAATTCTAAATTTAGCATTATCTCCTGATAATATTCAATATTCCCTTGATAAGAACTCTACATTCAATGTTTAATTAAGTTCTTGAAGCACCTTGTTGGTTTAGACTATATAATTATATTTAAATGGTAAAGAAATATGAATGTTATAGTCAATAGAAATCTTCATTAATTATTTGTGGACATAAGTATTCCATGGTTCCATCATTGTTGCTGGAGTCATGTGACTATGGCCAACAATGTGTTATTAAAATTCTAGATCAAAGTCTTGTAAGTTTTCTTAATTCCCTGGAACTTCAAAAGACAACGCAGTATGTTTCCCCATCTGCTGCTCCATGAGTGTTTAGAATAATCATAGTATCAATTTACATTCATCTTTCCCAAATAAACCTCAGTGGGTATGTAGCATAGATGAAACAAACAAGCAAACAAAATTGAGGGGGCATATTTCCTCCAGCATAGCTTAGTTTATTCCAATGATTAATATATCATATATATATATATATATGCTCCTAGTTGTAAATGAAAAAAAATTTCATTACTTGTAAAGTCCTCTAACACCAGAATCTTTACTATGGCACCCTCCTAAACATGCTCTAAGTAGTGTGAGATAAATCTAACCATTATAAAAGGATTTTTGTCTTAGTGACAAAAATCCCAAATGATTTTGTCCTTAGTGAGTCAGTCCTAGACTGACTTATGGAAAATTAATGTGTCAAAATATATATTAAACAAGCTGATTAAATATGTTAAGCATACTAATGAAAGATCATACCAGACATCAATGTGCTGTAAATTAACTGTACAACTCAGGGATGAGGAGGAATTGGTGGGGAGGGAAGGTGGAAGAAAAATGAGGGAGGAGGTAACAAATTTGACAAGAAATGTACTCACAAACTTACATTGTAACTGTAACCCCTCTCTCTGGACATCACTTAGACAAGAAAATTAAATTTAAAAAATTTAGACGTGTATGTGTAGTTTATAATTTTTAAAGGTGATTTCTGATTTTCTAGTTTCCTTAAGCGCCAGCCTTTTTTCATGTCTGTTTCATGAACAAACATTGTTATCACAGTTATCTTAGTTCATGCCCAATTTCTGTACATGCTTGTCATAATTTCATGAAAGTGCAGAAAGATACATCATCACTAGTATCTTTCAAAAGAGAAGTTTTACCAGGGTTACACATAGGTGTTTTCTAATTCAAAGAGAATTTAAAAGCTTACTGAAAAGGATCAGTACTCAGAGGAATACTAATAGTGAAAAATGAATAAAAAAAGAAACAAGATCAATTTAAGTCATAAATCATACTAACAAAATTTAACTGAGCAGAAATGTAACTTTAATTTTGCAAGGTTTAAACAATAATTTCAGAACCTGTAGAGTATACTTTTGGAAGTTTTTTGGCAAAGTCATTGCTGAGCCTTCCCTAGATTTACATTTTTAATAACACAAATTATAGAGTAGAGAAAAAGTAAGAGGGTATCATTTGTCAGAGAGACAGAGAGCAGGCAAATGCTGCACAGCCAGAAAAATTAACTAGAGAAATGTGAAAATGAAAAGCCTAGTATGAAATACTCAAAATGAATCTCAACATTCAATGTTTGGAATCTTATTAAAGTAATACTTTGTATGTTGCAGCAATTTTGTGCTCAGATTTTCAAATACATTAGAGGAAAAAGATTATCATTATGCTTTTTCTATAGTTGTGAAATTGACTATGGGTAAATTGGTAAAAGCCTCTAAATTACGCATATATAAAACTAGATAGAAATAAAACAGAATAGTTCCATTTCCACTTTTTACCTGAAAGAGAAAGATGCATTTATTTTTAAGTTGGTGCATATGTGACTTAACATTTTTAAAAGATTACAAGTTACCTGCCCATTTTGGATAATAGTTCACCTTCTATAATAACAATTTGCTGTTAATTATCCTCTCTGTCTCCATTATTGAAAAAAATTTAATGGGTTTTTAAATTCTATTTTCTACTTCACTTAGACCACAATTTGCTTATCTCCAGCCTCCACATACGTTGTACCATATGTGTGCACCACCATAACGTTTTCCCCTGGTTGTTCTTGACAATGACTTGCCTGATCCCTTCCTTCAAATAGCTGTGATCACAGCTTTGAGTTACATTTTCCAGACAATTAAAAAAATATGTTAAGACATCAATCACATTTATCAAACTAATAATGACATTTTGTGATTGCATATATATATATGCCATTACTATTTATTTATTTTGCAGAATACTGAAGACAATATAATTAAATTGTATTTATAATTTAATGTAAATTTTTATTTTAAAATGATTATAGTTGCCACAAGACAAGCAGAGTGTTTGAATATTTAATTGGTTATATTCTCTATAATTGAATATGTCTCTTAGTTCCTCACTTTGGTTACAGTTTGAAGCAATAAGTAAAAAAGCAGAATAAAATCATATAAAAGAAGGTGAATTGTAAGAGATATTGGCAAGGGTCATTGATGCAGCTGAAGAGTGATTTTAGGTATTAGACTAACTGTATGGAATAAACATAAAGTCAGAGGTGATATCAGTATTATTTTGGAGAATAAAATCCATGAACTTGATAGTTCTTTACATTTCACTTACTTGATCATTCTCCTCTGGCTAACCAAATACAGTCCCATATTATTTAATTTAGTTTTCTTTTTTAATTTAAATTTTATTGTAAATGTGATGTACAGAGGGATTACATTTACCTGGCAGAATTAGGTAATGAAGACATTTCTTTTTGAATAGTGTCACCCCCTCCCCCATTTTCTCCCATGTTTTCTCATCATGAACCTTCGTTCCTCAAGTTTTAAAATTCATTTCATATATAGTGTCTAATGATTATGACTGCTGAATTGGTTCATCGATTGTCTCACCATTTCTGTGATTATCCTTCCCCTACCCAAATCAGATAAATTTATATATAAGACAAATGGAAATTTTGAAAAGTGACAAAAGGATATACACCAAAGGAGAAAAGAAAGAAAAAAGTAATAACTATAATGGGTACAATTTAAAAAAAAACACTATTGTTTCTATGTTTCTATTTCTTGGAGTTCAATTTGATAAGCATCATTTTATATGGTCATATGCATGTAGGTATCAGCCATTGTGATCCTCTCATAAGAATATTCTCCTAGGAAGAGGTAACAAGTTGGATAAGAAAAGTATGCACTTCCCTGTGTATAAAACTGTAACCTCATCTGTACAGCACTTTGATGATAAATAAATGAATAAAAAAAGAATATCCTCCTTTGTTCTTACTGTGCAAATGCTTAGAGTGCTGTTTAGTTAATCATGTCCAAGTGTGATTGTTATGTGTCTTTTACTATCCATTGGATTAATTTGTACATTTATAGATGTATTCTAGTTGTTTCAAATGAGGGAAACCATGCAGCCTATGTTTTTTTGGGTCTAGCTTGTCTGACTTATCATTTTTCCCAAGCCTTTCCAAATCCTTTCAA
Organism: Perognathus longimembris pacificus; assembly: GCF_023159225.1. Classification (NCBI taxonomy): domain Eukaryota; kingdom Metazoa; phylum Chordata; class Mammalia; order Rodentia; family Heteromyidae; genus Perognathus; species Perognathus longimembris. Next base: position 42,062,966 of record NC_063172.1, on the reverse strand, counting down.
ATGGAGAAATGCTGTTCTTTCTGATGGAAGCATACAATTCCATTGTGTATATATACATATTTTCTTGATCTATTCATTCAGGGAAGCAAAAACACAGGAGGGAAAAAAGAAAGCCTCTTCAACAAATGGTGCTGGCAGAATTGGCTATCTACTTGCAGAAAACTGAAGTTAGACCCTTATATATCACTCTGCGTTAGAATCAGTTCCAAACGGATCAAAGACCTTGATTTAAGACTAGATATCCTGAAAATAGTACAGGAAGGCATAGGTAAATGCTAGGCCTCCTTGGCACAGGTCAAAACTTCCTTAGTGAACTGGGGCTGGGGATATGGCCTAGTGGCAAGAGTGCTTGCCTCGTATACATGAAGCCCTAGGTTTGAATCCCCAGCACCACATATAGAGAAAATGGCCAGAAGTGGCGCTGTGGCTCAAGTGGCAGAGTGCTAGCCTTGAGCAAAAAGAAGCCAGGGACAGTGCTCAGGCCCTGAGTCCAAGGCGCAGGACTGGCAAAAAACAAAAACAAAAAAACAAAAACAAAAATACCTTCCTTAGTGAAAAATCCAGAATCCCAATAAATCAACGAAAGACTGGATAAATGGGATTGCATCAAACTGAAGAATTTCTGCATGACAAAGGGCATACCTAGCAAGATAAATAGCTCGCAGATTGGGAGAAGATATACCACAAATAAGGGCCTCATATCAAAAATATACCTAGAACAAAATTAAATCTCCCCCATAACAAATCGTTAAAGAAACAATCACCCCGTTAATAAGAGGGCTAAAACCTAAAAAGAGATTTCTCCAAAGAAGAAGTTTAAGATTCACCAAAAGACATCTCTGACCATAAAAGAAATACAAATCCATTGAGATATCATATCAGCCCAGTTAAAATGACCATTAACAAGAAAACCAATAATAACAGATATTGGTGGGGATGTGGCCATAAGGGACTGCTACTACACTGTAGTAATGTAATCTTGTTCAACCACTGTGGAAAGCAGTATGGAGCTTGATCAAAAGACTAAACATAGAGAATCCCTATGACCCAGCAAAACCATTGCTGGGCATTTACCCAAATGACCACAAACCAGCCTGCACTAATGACACCAGCACATTGCAGTACCATGTTCATTGCAGCTAAGGTATAGAATCAACCTAGATACATCTAGATGAGTGAGTGGATCAAGAAAACTAGTTTACTTTCTTATTTATAGTAAGGATGAATTGCTTATTGAAGCATTTTATGTAGCTATTTTCAAACCTTTTTATATAAAATCATATTTAAAATATCATTTATTTTCAAATCTTTTCTATTTATTTTCAAATCTTTTCAAATATTATTATATGTACTTTTGATATGCAGCTTTCTTTCTTTTTTTTTTTTTTTTTTTGCCAGTCCTGGGGCTTGGACTCAGGGCCTGAGCACTGTCCCTGGCTTCTTTTTGCTCAAGGCTAGCACTCTGCCACTTGAGCCACAGCGCCACTTCTGGCCATTTTCTGTATATGTGGTGCTGGGGAATCGAACCCAGGGCCTCATGTATATGAGGCAGGCACTCTTGCCACTAGGCCATATCCCCAGCCCTTTATTTCTAATTGTAATATTTATTTTCTGAATTTGTATAACTGAATACAATTAGAGATTATATTCTTATTTTTTATAAGTTCATTTATTTGATACTATACTTAAGTTACACAAAGCCATATGCCATGTGGGCTCCATTGCTCAGTATAACTGTCTAGAAGCCACATTTGCGTACAAATTTGAAACAAATATGGAATTATTCTAGTGTTTCTTTTGCACTAACTGAAACCACTTGATTATGGAGTTTTAATTTTCATATTACAACAGAAAAGTAGTGAATGAGATGAACTGTGAATCCATTTCAGAAACTAAACTAACAAGTAACTCAAGTAGTTTAGTAAATTTATAATAGATGTGTTCTCCAAATTAAGAAAAAAATAAAGGTGGATGACTAATGACCCAATTATTTTACTGATATCTGTTTGAATTTTAAACATAATCATTCTATCATGAATGGTTTTCCATCTTCTAAGTTTACTGACAGGAAAAGCAGATAACCGTCAAGTTGAGTTGATATTACTAAAGCAATGTGAATTATTATTATTTTCTTATGTGAGGAAAATGTTTACACAAATGGAAAACAGCTGTCAGGCATAATTCAATTCATTATTATTTAATGCAATATACAGAGGTAGAATCTTATGAAATATTAATTCCTCTAAAAATAGAGGTGCAGTCTTGGATATTTTCCTTAGTCCTGAGAGCACTCAGGGAGCCCACACAGAGAGACATGATCTCCTTCCATTCTGCATCAACCAGTCCTTTCCATGTTACAGAAAGAGAATAAAAATGGTCAGCTAGGCAACACACAGTGGTTCATGCCTTCAAACCCAGCTATTTAAGAACCAGAGGGGGCTGGGAATATGGCCTAGTGGTAGAGTGCTTGTCTAGCATTCATGAAGTCCTGGGTTTGATTCCTCAGCACCACATATACAGAAAAAGTTGGAAGTGGCACTGTGGCTCAAGTGGTAGAGTGCTATTCTTGAGCAAAAAGAAGCTAGGGACAGTTCTCAGGCCCTGAATTCAAGCCCCAGGAGTAGCAAAAAAAAAAAAAAAAAAAAAAAAAAAAGGATCAGAGGTTGGGAGGATTGCAGACCTGGGCAAGCCCAGTAAAATTTAGCAAGATTTCACCTCAATAAGAACAGTAACAAAAAGTAAGCATGGTAGCACATGCCTGTCATCTCAACTCTGTGGAAAAGACAAATAAGAAGATCACCATCCAGGCTGGTTTGTGCAAAAATATAAAATGTCACTCCAAATTTATTAAAGCTAAAAGGACTGAGGGAATAGTTCAAGTAGTATAGTAGCTGCCAAACAGTCAGTAGTCCCTGAGTTCAAACCTCTTACTACTGCCAAGACAAAAGCAACGACTCCCACAATGAAAAAAAGAGGGAAGAAAAGGAGTGGTTGTTCACATTCTAAAAACAGAAATAAAGACAAAACTACAAAAAAGAAAGAAACATTACACATCTAAACTCTGCTTTTATTATAAACTATTTATAAAATTAATCAATCTTCAACAATAATGTGGATATTCTATTTTCAGCAGCTTTTATCAGTTCTAGGCAACAAGATATTTTTGATTCCATAATATGACTTGTTGTTGTTGTTGTTGTTTTTTTTTTACCAAACAAGTTAATGACTATCTCATCCATGAAAAAGATGAGAATAACTAATAAATATATCATGAATGCAATTTCTACTCTTCCTATGCCTTTGTAGTCCTAAGTAATAAACATATTTAAATCATGATTTTCTTTTAGTTCTCCTAACACCTTCCAATGGGTTTCTATATTTTACTTTTGTGCCAGTATTAAGACTTGAGCCCAGGGATGCAGGCTTTCACTTAGTTTATATTGCTCAAGGCTGGTGTCCCACCATTTCAGCCCTTTCCAGCTTTTTGCTAGTTAACTGTAAATAAAAGCCATTTAGAATTATCTATCCAGCCTGGCTTTCAACCTAGATCCTCATAGCACAGCCTCCTGAGTAGCTAGGATGACAGCATGAGCTCAATTTCTCTGTGTTTTTAACAATTTAAAAATGTACCAGAGAATACAAGTGGGACTTTATCAAACTTCATTATAATTTATGTGTAACTAGAAATAATTTCCTATTGTATATAGTTTAATCTCTCTGAATTCATTCACTTTGTTCTTAAATATATAGCAAGGTCAACTGTGTCAACAAAAGAGAAAACACAAATAATTACAATGTTCAATTGCAATGAGTTTTGTCTGGGTTTCATTCTTTCCATGATTTCTTTCTAAGTATTTTACTTATTTCATTAATGTGGTGCTTCCTAATCTGTTTTCACAAATTTACTACCTTATTAATAATAATAACTGCCCTGCAGCAAATACTTAATGTTTCACTGTCCTAGATATCAAATATCTCTAATTTATTATAAATGAAATCAATCAATACAGCTGAGAAACTATATAACCAATGCATAACTTGATTACCTATTTTTTCACAAAGAGGAGCAAGCACTATACTACATTAAAACTGTTGTTTCAATCATAATTTTTGGCACTGTAGAGTCAACAGGAATATTAATAGTGTATTGAACCCCTTTCTCTTCAAGGCCATTCCTTCTCTGAGGGTGATAAGTGAGAGAAGGCGATGGGCAGGGAGCATCATTTTCCAGCTGTTTCTTAATAAACTCTCTTTTAATTTGTCATTATTTGTTGAGAGGAAATAATCTGTAGCAACGAACTAATAGGATAGTGAAATTATGGTCTTTTTTAGAGGAGTGTGTGCTGAAATAATGGCAAGCTTATAATGGAAAACCAAGTGTTGAGTCTCCTAAAATAGCAATTTTAATCTTGAAGGATTTTTCATATTTTTGCTATTATCTTCTTAAAGAAGCGTGAACGCAGAAAGTAAAATTACATTATATGTATAGAAAATAAAAGTATCTTCAATGCAACATATTCATATTTTCTTTCATTTTATAATTTAACAATTAGTTACTGTGGGGGTTAGAATTTATAACAATGGCAACAATTAAATAAAATCCTACCTAAGAGTTCATGATATACAAAATGGCATCTCTATCACAGTAATTGTTTCACAAAAACAAGCAGGAAGATTATTGTCATGAACATTTTACTCCAGTAGAAAATGAGAAAATTAAAAGCAATTATCTTTCTTACACCCACATTAAACCACCATAGGTATAAAATGGTCAATTAGAAAATAACTATACTTTAAGAATTACTCTAGGATTACTTAGTTGCCTTAAAATGGACTCAATATAATGTTACAAAGGATAAAACATAGTCCTTTCTTTACCTCCAAAATTCTTGGATTAAAATATGTACTTTCCAATTCTCAAACTTTGTGTCATATTAACACATATTACTAAGATAATAAAATACTGAGGTAGGAAATGGAATTCACTATCATTCCTAGATTCTCAATGACTCTATGACCATCTTATAAGTATCAAGCCTTCAGTTTCTCAATCATTTCTCACTCAGTTTATCCTTCTCTCATGTCATATCTATTCCAAGGGAAAAAAAATCTGTCGCAAATCCTTTTAGACATATTTTCTTAATTTTTCTATTTATTTATATCAAAAATCTGAAACTACTTTAACAGGTTTTGTCAGCTGAATATGAACATAGTGGATTGAAAATTCCATATACAATTGATCTTTTGAACAAATGGTGGGTGAATTCAGCCATAATTTTTAACATACATATGTGAAAGCACAACTAAGCAGTCTTGAAGTGAGGGGAAGATTTGGGATAGATGCCCAGGGTGGGGGAAACTGAATAAAGTGAACGTGCTCAGATGCATTATACTCATAAATCGACATAGTGAATTGAAATCCCATTGTACAAGTACTTATAAAAAATGTAAGTTAAATGTTACCCCAGATGTCACTGTAAACGACTTTGTTACACTGAGTATTGTACGTATGTTTATCGGAACTAGGGAAGGGGAACACCAAAATGGAGAGAAGAAGGGGAAAAGGTGAACAAATGCAATATCAATACATACAAGACAATATGCTGTGAACCAACTGTACAACTCAGAGGAGCATGGGGAAGGAACCGGTGAGGGGGAAAGGTGGGAGAAAAACAAAAGAGGAGCTAACAAGTTTGATAAGAAATGTACCCACTGCCTTCTGTATGTAACTGTAACCCCTCTGTACTTAACTTCAATAGTAAAAAATAATAACAGAAAAATGAAAAAAATTAAAAATTAAGAGAGTAAAATTGGAAACTGTCTCTCAGCATACATAGTATCCCAACAGTTCTACCTTAAATATATAGACATATTTTCATGGATCCTACTGCTGTGTACGTGCAAGACTGTATATACAAATGTAAATTTGTATATCCCCTTAAATCAAAGATGATAAACTCAATTAATTTATAAGCACAGTGCATTTGGCCCCTGCTCACATTTCCTTTTTCACAATTTTCCTGCTTATTATCTACCTTCATGATAAGAAACAGGCATTTGAGAAATATATGATGGCTTATTTTCACACTTTTTTTTTCTAGGAAGTTAATGTCCCATTAGCCATTAGAGGAGGAAAATTCTTCCTGAGTTACCCACTCCAGGCATTAATTAAAGAAAATCTAATCATGCAAATATGTCTTTGACCAATTGGTAAAGCAGTATTGATTATAACACAATTGGGTATTATTTTATTGACATTTAGAAGAGAGAGTGCGTTTGTGTGTGTGTGTGTGTGTGTGTGTGTGTGTGCTATATAAATTTCTGTGACTGTTGGGAACATTTAGCCTTTTGTTCACATACTTTTTGTTTCTGGAAGAATGCTTCACATGCTCTTTTTTTTCCTAAAATAATTAAGCTTGAAATAAAATTTAGGCTGTTAAATCTACAGTTACAGGAAATGTCTCTATTGTCCAGTTGGTATATCTAGTAGAAATAAGTGAAATCTTACTTCAGAGTAGTAAATAAATACTACAATACATCAAATGCCTTGTGGATCCCCATATACATCCTTACGGACTCCTATGTCCTCACCAGACTCCTAAAGTCAAAATAGCTCATAGACTAGAAAATAAGTCTCAATGGCCCAACATATTGGCTTGTGCCCTGGAGAGTGTGACATGGGTAGGGTTCCAGGGACCCCTCCCCACCTCTAGGTTCTCTCTCAAAGGCTAGCCATTCTGGGTTTGATCTACTCCACAAGTGTCGGGGTCTCAGCCCCCAGCGCTCTCCTGGCCTGTGGGAGAGATGGGAAGCTTGCCCCGACCAGGGTGGGCCAAGAAAGGAGGAGGGTCAATGGATCACCCAAAGCCAGCCCCCCTCACCAGAGGACAATCAGACGGAGTCAGGGAGAGATGTCTGCACACTTCTCGCTTTATTGAATGAGCTCCGCTTTTAAAATAGGTCAGAGAGCAGCAGGAAAGGAAGGGGTGTATGTGCACCTATCTAGGGACTGTGAAAGGAGGACTGAGCTGTCCATCAAGGGTGGAGGGCCGAGGGACCAATCTTAAGAGGCGGCCTAATTCTATGTCACAGCCCACAGGACCGCGTCCGGGTTCATCACCAGGCGCCCTCTTGGCCACATGTGGTCCCAAGACTGGGAGGCAGGGCCAGCTAGAACCACCTTTCTGGGTTCCGTGTAATAGCCTGGGGCCGGAAGACAGGTGGGGCCAACTAGGACCGCCTTTCCGGGTTGTGGCATAACAGCCACGTGGCCCCAGGGCTGGGAAAACAGGCAGGGCCAACTAATTGTCTCTTAATGATGCAAGGCATCTGGGTGTACCCCACATCTCCCCCCTTTTTAGCAGGTGGCCGTCCTACTAGAGAGTGTGCCTGTCTTAGGTCACCCCCCTCTGGAGATCTTAACCATCATTGACTACCACTCTAGCTTTTCAGGCAACGCTACCTGCAGGGCTTGCCATCCCAGTGGAAGAACTTGGGGGGGAGGAATTGACACTCAAGAGGAGGCCCTGTTATTTTTGCCTCATGCCTGTACACCCTGGTAGGCTGCACATTCTGGTAGGGGCCATGGCCAACCTCATAGGGTTCCCAATCTGCTAAAGGCAGCATATTGCTGTCAGACCACCATTAACTGGACAGCTCTGGCTCATTGCTTAAGAAACAGGGGAAGCCTATTAACCACGCAAGGGTCAAGTATAAACACAGAGGCAAATGTAAAACACAGAGGCAAATGTAAACACAAGGCATATGTAAACACAAGGCAAATGTAAACACAAGGATCAGGGGGATCTCTCCCACAAGGGGAGAAGGTAAGGGAGCCACCCATTTAGCTCAGTCTAGGGAAAATTGGAGTTCAGTCCATTTCTGTGCTGCTCAGGATAATGCAGACAGAGTCCCCCTTCTCTGGTGGTGAGGTAGAATCAGGCAGGGTCCCCCTTCTCTGGCGGTGAGGTAGAAGCAGGTCCAGGCCCTGGCGATTCTGGAGGTCCATGGCAGCCAAGGTGCTAGCAACTTTAATGCATATTATTAGTAGACAGTTTATCATAAACATGAAGCAAGGTGCCTAAACCCTCAATGCCTATTACCCCCCCCCCCAAACAGGAACCCCCTAAGCTTAGCTACAGGGGAAAGGCAAAAAGGAAATAACAGTGCAAACTCCATGCCAGTTCTTTGGCAAAGCTGTAGGCGATACATCACCACAGAGAAACATTACACCATAAAAGACGTCAAGGTAGAGTCCGCCAAGGCAAGTAGGGCCGAATAACTGAAAGGAAGGGAGGCTGGCTGCCTTCATTGTTATCCAAAATTGCTGATACGTGCAGGAAGGTTTCCCATATTTCCAGGAAGGAAGGAGCAGGAAGAAATCCACCAGGGGCTTTTTCATTCCTAGAGAGAACAAACAAGGATGCATACCTCAAGAGTGGGTACTTGTGGGTAGTTATTCTTGTGAACAGTATTTTAGGTCTCTAGCAGGTATCCAAATTGGGCTTGGTTCCCCAATCGGGAAACCACATCCGAAGCCCCTTCCCACACTAATAAGTGGGTCAGGACCTCGCCATGAAACAGTAAGGGGGTCCTTCCATTGGATTCCACCTTTAAATAAGGTGTCTGATTTGACCAATGCCTCTTAAAAGTCGTCAGAGGTTGGTCTTTGGAAAAATTTAAAATATTTAATGTAAGCTTGGCTGTCCTTAACTGGTTATGGAGGCTGCTTCCCCCTTTTTGTTTCAATAATTGGTCCTTAAGGGTCTTATTATGCCTCTTGATTATGGCTTGACCCCTTGGATTATACGGAATTCCAGTGGTGTGTTTAATATTCCATATTTGAAAAAATGTTTGCAATGGTTTGCTTATAAAGCAAGGCCCATTGTCTTTACCTGTAGAGGTATCCCCAAGATGGCAAAACATTGTAAGAAATGGCTTTCAGCATGCCGGGCCCTTTCATCTGAATGGGCAGTTGCCCAACAAGCATGTGAGTGGGTGTCTATGGACATAAATATATATTTTACTATTCCAAAGGGAGCAGAGTGGGTTAAATCAGTTTACCAGATAACATTAGGCTTAAGGCCTCTGGGGTTAATTCCAGGAGATTGCAGAGGTGGGACCTGCAGAAATGGCATACATGATTTGCATGTCCTTATGATCTTTTCCAAGTCTTTTATAGGAACCAGGGGGAATCATTGATGTAACCCTCTCCAATTTAAATGTGTAAGCTCGTGAAGTCCTTGAGCTATTTGAAAATTTTGAGGCTGTGCATAGTTATGGCTATAATGGTCCCATTGGTAGCCAATTGATCAGCCGTTTGGTTCCCTCATGCCAAATTTCCAGGCAGCTCCTGGTGTCCTCTAAGATGCTGTAAAAAGATGGGCTCAGCCCATTCCTTTAGTAAAGACCGGACTTGGATCATTAAGGGAGTAATTGGATTTTTATCTAGTTTAATATATGAGGACACTAGGGTTGGTAACAAATTAACTACATACAAACTGTCAGAAAACAGGTTTATCGGCTGCTGGACATGGGTTTGTGCCAGGGCAACTGCGTACAGCTCCTTAAACTGTGCAGACCCTGTAACTGGCTCAAAGTAGTGGGTGCCCTCTTTTCTATTGGCAGGGGAGGAGGTGGAGTATATCACCGCGGCAGATCCCACTTTTCCTCTGTCAGTAAAAATATTTACAGCTTTAGTAAGAGGTTTGGTAGAGAAAAGTATGGTGGGAGTCCACTGTAACCTCGAAAATGAGGTTACCCATCTTGAAGTGCCATATGGCAGTCCAACTTCCCCATGAAACCCTCTAAGGCGCTAGACACCCGGTTATGGTTTCTTTTAACCCACTCAAAATCTGACAGCTGGTAGGGAATATCTAGCACATCAGGATCCTGCCCATAATGTCTCAGGGAAATATCCCTGCCCTTAATTACCAGGTCAGCTGTTGGTCTATCTGGGAGTAAACCCTGGGAGCCCCTCCTACTGATGCATGCACTAATTGGAGAGGCTCGCCTGCCTGAGTAATGGCGGCTGAGGAAAGCTCTTAGCTGGGAAGGATCCAGAGACAAAGGGGGCATTCAGGCCTATAACAAGCCAATTGTGTCATATTTAAGGCTGTCTGAATTTTTTGAAAAATTACTTTATATGACGAAGTTATTGTAATAACATCAGTGGGGGCTTTATCCTTTAAAGAGTCAGAAAGCGGAAGCAGATCCTCTGTAGGCAGGTGAAGCCAAGGCCTTAACCAGTTAATCTCATCTAAAAGTTTTTGTAACTTCACCAAAGTATAGGATGACTGGAAGGATAATTGAGGCTTAAGGGGGCAAACAGAGTCTAGCCTAAGCTCGGCCCCCAGTACTTTAAGGGAGGTAAGGTGTGACCTTGTCATTGAATATGTGCAATCCTCCCCTCTGTAGGAGTGTCGGAAGCTTCCTATAGACGGCGCCCAACACTTGGGCATCTGCAGCCCCAATAATGATGTCATCCATATAAACATATAGAATAATATCTGATTGGCTCTGAAGGGGTTGCAGGATCTGTGACACATAATGTTGACAGAAGGCTGGAATGTTAGCCATGCCCTTAGGTAGTACTACCCACTCATATCTTTGGTCGGGCCCCTGGTAGTTAACCAAGGGGATGGAGAAGAAAAACTTCTCACAGTCCTGTGGGTCAAAAGGAATGGAAAAAAGCAATCCTTGATGTCTATTACAATAAGAGTCAGATCCCAAGGAATGGAGGGGATCCATGGCCGTTCTCGTAAAGGGGTGCCTGCGGGAATCATCCGCTCATTAATTTTTCTTAGGTCCTGTAACATTCTCCATTTACCTGAAGCCTTTGTATAATGAATACAGGACTGTTCCAAGGACTTAGCCAGGGTCTAATATGTCCTAGGGCTAGTTGTACTGATATTATTTCCTTTAATCTTTCTAGTTTGTTTAGGGGGAGTGGCCACTGTTTCACCCACACCCGGGGGCCCAGGAGCCATCAAATGGCAGGGATGGTAGGAACAGTGGCCTCTAGGATTGGGGGTGAGGCCTCATAAGAGGAAGAGGAGTCTTCTGCCTCAAAGCCTCAGAAGGAGGCTCTCCCTGATGGTTGCTAAGGTCACCTGACAGACCATAATCTGTGGAGATAAAGGCCTCAGCTTACCCCAAAATATCCTGTCCTAGCAGATTAGCTGTTAAGCCAGACACCAACAGAGGGCGTACTTCTCCCTGACCACCGTCTACATCCCTCCAGGTGAGCCAGTCCCTGGTTTCTTCAGACCTAGTGTCACCCCCTACCCCGACAACTAAGGCCCAGAGATCAGCTTTCACTGTGGGGGGGCCTCCTCTTTTCTTAATATTGCCCAATCTGCTCCAGTGTCAATCAAGCATCGGAATCTTTTCCCTGCTATAAAGGTGTCCATTTTTTGCTTAATTCCCAGGATTATTGGGACTGTCCAGTGGGCCCTAGGCAGGTCACTAGACGGGGCACCTCCTTAGGGTGACGGGGCTGGAGGGCACCCCACTACCAGTTTAAAGGCTTTCCTCAACATCAAACTTGGACCTACAATCCTTTTGCCAATGAAGTCCCTTCCTGCACCGGGGGCAGGGTGTTCTAGGTAGCTCCTTAGCCTGGCCTGAAGGTTGTCCTTTCGAGGCACCAGGTCTTACTCGGCCTGTAGGACACTCTTTCTTGAAGTGGCCCTGGCGACCACACCCATAACAGACCCCTTTGTTTGCCCTGCTGGAAGAGGCAAGGGCGAATGCCTTGGTAAGCAAAGCCATCAGCGACTGTGTCTGGTGGACATGGGTACTGCATCCTTGCTGGCAACTATCTACCTTTCCATAGATTTATCCTTCATTCCTGCATAGGCTAGTTTGTGGTCTGTGGTCATTCCCTCCCACACCAAAATCTTAGCAAGCTGGTCCCGCAGGGGCCCAGGAGGGTACTTCCTTTGGAGGCTCCTTTCCACCCTGTTGATAAAGGTGACAAGGTCCTCCGTAGCCCTTTGAGAAATTCCTGATATTGGGGGCTTCAAGGGGCCCTCCTCTTGAAGAGCCAGACTTTGAAGTCAGGCCCCATTTTACCACACGAACCCCACTTTACCACGTGAACCTGAGATAAACAGGCCCTGTGAGCAAACCCAGGACAAGCTTATTAGGGCCCAGCTGGTCAAGAACTCTAACCGCTGGGAATGCTTAACTATAACTGCCCCCAGAATGCTTCGAGCCCTGAGCCAATCAGATTTGTACCCGTATCCTAATCTTGCTTGCTTAACACCTGATGGCTGTAACTTTGTTTTTTGCCTTTATAAGCCCTGTGCAATCGCAGCTCGGGGCTTCCTCCTAACTTCTGCTGTGTTGGTGGGTAGGACGAGGCCCGAGTTGCAGCTCTCCTGAATAAAGTCTTTCCTTGCTTTTGTGTTTTGGAACATCTGAGTCTCAGTGGCCTTCTTGGTGGTGGTTTCGTGACTTGGCATGACACTCTAACCTTTCCCATGCCACCAATCCCAGGGCCTGCACCTGCTCTTGATAGGGGGCAGGAAGAGTAGCTTGTAGGAGGCCTGTAGAGTACTGATTACTGGACCCTGATAACATTTCAAAAGTTATGGGGACTGAGAGATCAGCAGCTTGAGTTCTCTCAGCCTGAGCATGGTACTCATTGCTAAAAGAAAGCACGCCACTATGGGTACAGTGGGCTAGGAAGTATGGCCTTAGCTAAACTCCTCCAATCTTGGGTGGTGCAAAGTTGGTAAGCCAGGCCATGGAGGAGGGTTTCAGCCCAGGGAGAATTAGGTCCATCCTCAGAAACTGCCTTTCTAAGTTCTTTAAGATCCTGCACTTCCCAGGGGTACCACCGGGCCGGCCTAATGCATCCTGGGTCAACATTTATTGGGAAGGCCCTGCATGGTAAGCGTGAACCGCGGCTACGAATGGGCGGCTCAGCAGGCTCTCTCAGATCCGCGCAAGATGGAGGGGAGCCTCCGGTGGAGGAGGGGTGACGAGATGGCGGAGGCCGCCCCCCACCTCACTCGTCTGCCATGTGTCCCAGGGCCGAGGTGCTTGGCACAGGGCCCAGGGTATCGGGCCAAGGCTCTTCTATAGGCTCATCAGAGTGAGGCATTGAGCCCCTCGCCTCCTGGGCAGCAGGAGGGCTGTCTCCATCCCATCCAAGATGTTCCTCTGCAGACATTTCCTGGGCCCAGATGCTCCCCCTTAGGGAGCCTGGGGAAAAACAAGCCTTAAGGGCCGAGAGGATTGGGAAGACTATGAGAGGGAGCTCCTCTCCCAAGTCAAATTCCCTCCTCTTCACCTCCCACTCTATGACGTTCCAAGTAACCCAGCTAAAAAGATTAGCATCTGCCAGCCAAGGCACTGCACACGTCAAGGTTTCCCATACCCTGCTGGCCTAGGAATCTGAGATGTCTAAGCCTATGCTCTGAAGCATGTACCTCAGCACCCTAAGTGCTGGATCATCATGCTGTGTTTGAAATTGCCCCATCTTTTCCTGGGATACCCTTACCTCTCGGAACTCGCTTGACTTGGCTCACCGATAGCTTAAACCTACTCTTCCTCGTGCCCCACATTGGGAGCCAGGTGTCGGGGGTCTCAGCCCCCAGCGCTCTCCCAGCCTGCGGGAGAGATGGGAAGCTCTCCCTGACTGGGGCGGGCCAAGAAAGGAGAAGAGTCGATGGACCGCCCAAAGCCAGCCCCGCCTCGCCGGAGGACAATCAGACAGAGTCAGGGAGAGATATCTGCACAGTTCTCGCTTTATTGAATGAGTTCCACTCTTAAAATAGGTCAGAGAGCAGCAGGAAAGGGAGGGGTGTATGTGCACCTATCTAGGGACTGTGAAGGGAGGCCTGAGCTGTCTGGCAAGGGTGGCGGGCCGAGGGACCAATCCTAAGAGGCGGCCTAATTCTATGTCACAGCCCACAAGACCGCCTCCGGGCTCATCACCAGGTGCCACCTTGGCCACATATGGTCCGAAGGCTGGGAGGTAGGGCCAGCTAGAACCCGCCTATCCTGGTTCCGCGTAATAGCCACACGTGATCCTGGGGCTGGAAGACAGGCAGGACCAACTAGGACCACCTTTCCGGGTTGTGGGATAACAGTCACGTGGCCCCAGGGCTGGGAAAACAGGCGGGGCCAACTAATTGCCTCAATGATGCAAGGCATTTGGGCGTGCCCCACACACAAGCAAAAGGAAAAAGCATGCAGTTCTAGAGAAATAACTATGACAGTGTTTGTGGTCAATTCCTAGTAAGTTACAGCCCCAGGACCACCAAGGGTCAGCTGCTGCTTGCCTTCTCCTAGAGGGGCCAAATCTCTGCCTTTTACCCATATTGTTGATGCCCCTTGCCAGGAGGAAGTAGCCAGAGAGAGTCTATGCCCTTTTTCATAATAATTAACAGGCCTGAATGTAAGGTCCACCCTTGGGTGGGCTTCATGCAGATACTCCCTAACCTGTTTATGTCTTTGCCCAGTACCTGCATTACCTAGGTAACTGACACACCTGGAGGCAGTTACCTCCCCCTTCTCTGAGGTCACATAGAATCCACCTGGCCATATCTCCTATCTTTTTCTATATAACCTGGCTCAACATGAGTCTCTGCTCTCTTTCCTTTTCTCTCTTACTCTCTTGTTTTTTTTCTCTCTTTTTCCTTCTTCCTTCCCCTCTGACTCCCCATGCCACCATCTTGTGTGGGCTGGCAGTTTGCTTGCCCTCCAATAAACTCCTTTCTGCCTGAACCATGTGGTGGGTTTCCTTTCTTGTGAACCTTATATCACCCCCTCCCCCCCCAAAAAAATAAAATTAATACCTCTCAGAAACTGATATGCCTTTGTAAATTCTGGAAACTTGAAATCTCTGCTTTCCTTAATTTTCCAGTTTCATATTAACATTTTAGGAAGAGGTTTTCCCAGTACCCTCACAGGGCCTCTGCTGGAAGTGGCACTGGATACTTTCTATTCTGTACAAATACAACATAAATATATCTTCCGAAGAATTTTTAGGAATAAAGTCAAATGTGGAATGATGCTATTTTTTCTAGTGATATTTTTACTTCTCCCAGTGACCCAGATATCTTATCTCTGTGGATTATGGTTTCCAAGATGACCTGAGGTCTCTTTGATGCTTTAGTTGTGTCATACAAATGTACTTAGAGATATCAGTACCTTCTCATGCCTTCCATCCTTTGGGAGTCACACAGAGCCACATATTGCCTTTGACCTGATAGAATCAACAATATTGCACAGCCTCTAGTACTCTTCATCTTCACTTTGTGAATTGATCTAATACCCAAGAGTGAAAAAAAAATCCCCTAACTTTATTCTTGAAGTTCATAGTCTCAATTACCTAGTTCGTCATTAAAATTTTTCTTCCTTACTATACCAATATCTATGTTCTGTGTTTCAACATTATCCATCTTTATTTTAAGGTGATTATTAATAGAATGTTTTGAATACATTCTGCTGGGATTACTTGTTGCTTGATTTGAATGTAAAATATTTATTAAAATTTCTGTCTGCGTATTTATCATGGATGAGTGTAACCAATTTGTATCCAGGGAGGATAGCTAAAGAGAAGTTCAGGAAAACTGTCTACTAGAATATGTGTGCCTGATCTTGAACTTCATTTATTCCCCAGGTTCCAGGATATAATTCTTCAAACTAGATTGAAAAAAAATGTAGTCTTACTAATATTTTTCAAAGATATGTGTTAGGTTTTTGCTTTTAAGCTTACTCTGACACCTACAACAGTTGGTACCCTGCTCCATATGTTTCACTAGTGTACTAGTTTACTACTTGGTAAGTACTACTTACAAATCCTGACTTTTTCAGTTTGCAGCAATAAAATGTGTGACTAGATATTATAAATGAAGCTAAATTTTCACTCAGGTATGAAAGTGAGATATTCTTACATGCATAATAGTCTGAAGAAGAAACACTCATGCACTTGCAGGCAGGCCTTTTCCTCATCTGCTAGCCCAGGCTACCTCAACAAGCAGTCCCTATATCCCATGCCTGTACGCTGCTCACACCTCATCTGGGGCTCCCATGGCAGCCTTCTTACACACGAGGCAGTCTATCTCCCTACATCTTCTCCAAGGTCATCATGATCCCAAAAACCCTGGCATGATCTGGTCCTTTGCCCAGGCCTCCTGGGTTAGGGCCCATCTCTGAGCACCCTTCAGGGAGTGATTGGCCCCACCTTGCTCTCCTAGGCCAGCTTCATTCCTGGTGGCTTCAGGAGTGCCCCAGGCCCTCTTTCCTCTCCCAGCTTTGCAAATTGTGTTTATCAGAGATTTCTACCCACCCTTCCACCAGCCAGTCATTCCTCCACTCATATACCCATCAACCTCTCTATCTATCTGCCCATCCATCCATCCACATACCCATTCACCCTTCCAGCTAATCATCTATCCACACACCCATCCACACATCCACTCCCATCTCAAACTACATAAAATTATTAACATCCTTTATCAAACAGTATATATGTATACTTTCCTTTATAATGATTTTGATTCTTTTTCATATTTAGCTATGAATTATAATTCAACTGCCACTAAATATTTTTGAAATTAATGATTATATAAAATGAAGTATATTAATGTATCTCAGTTTATTTAACTGTTAATTTGTGGCACACAACAACTAATAGCTAAGAAAGTTAGCTTTCTTAATGATTGGTTACCTGGGGTTTAATCCTACCTCTGAAAACTAATAACAATGTGAGTTCTTGGGATAAGTAACTGAAATCCTCATTCTGTATTAGCTACTTTGTAGATTTTGGAGGACTAAACATGTTTATGTGCATAAAATTCAAGAAAAGTTCCTAGTATCTTACCTGGATACCATTAAAAGATGATTATTTCTAATTAAGACTTGGCTATGTACATTAGAGTTACTAAATTAGAGTTAAATCAATTCATCTAACTTTAAGTATCTAGAAAAAAATTGAAATGTTCAACATTTACATAGCATTCTCACTCAGCTTATAGTACATATTCAGATTTGTTTCATTCTTTCTTTTGCTTCCTTCCTATTTCATTTTTCTTTCTTTCCTCCCTCCCTGCCTCCCTTCCTCCCGCCCTTACTTTTTCTTTTCTTTGTTTCTTTGTTTTTTCTTCCTTCCTTCCTTCCTTTCTTCCTTCCTTCCTTCCTTCTTTCCTTTCTTCCTTCCTTCTTTCCTTCCTTCCTTCCTCCCTCCCTTCCTTCCTCCCTTCCTTCCTTCTTTCCTTCCTTCCTTCCTTCCTTCCTTCCTTCCTCCCTCCCTCCCTCCCTCCCTCCCTCCCTCCCTTCCTTCCTTCCTTCCTTCCTTCCTTCCTTCCTTCCTTCCTTCCTTCCTTCCTTCCTTCCTTCCTTCCTTCCTTCCTTCTTTCCTGCATGCCTGCCTGCCTTCCTTCTTCCATCCCTACTCTCTTGTTCCTCCGTTCTTCCTTCCTCTTTTTGTTCTTCATTTAAATATTATGTGTGTCATTAAAACATGGTAAGTGTATGAGTTCATTATAGAGACATATTTTGTAAATTTCATTTAGCCTTTTAGATAATTCATTTAAATAGATATCCAAAAGCAAAATAACAAACTAAGTAAATAAAATAAAATAAAATAAAATAAAATAAAATAAAATTTTAATGATATTCTTTTATGGCAGTAGAGGAGACTTTACTTACTGAATGTGTCATATCTACTTGTCTCATTAATAAACATGTACTTATTTTGAATTGTGATACAAGTTGTGACCTAATATACAAATTTGTACTAAAAGTCTTGTTTTAAATACGTTAATTTTAGCCTTCCCATTTCTTCATGAATGAGGCAATGCCATTCTTTCTGATAGAAGCATAGAATTCCATTGTGTATATGTATCACATTTTCTTGATCCATTCATCTACGGAGGGGCATCTGGGTTGGTTACATATTTTAGTGATAGTAAATTCTGTTGCAATGAACATGGTTGTGCTGGTGACTTTAGTTTGGTTTTGCTTGCGATCCTTTGGGTAAATGCCCAAAAATGGGGCGGCTGGTTCATAGGAAAGCTCTGTTTAGCCTTTTGTAGAACCTCTGAATTGCTTCCCAGAGTTGTTGAACAAGTTGATTCTCCCACCAACTGAGTAGTAACATTCCCTTTTGGCCACATTCCTGCCAGCATCTGTTGCTACTAACTTTATTGATAAAAGCCATTCTTAGTGGGGTGAGGTGGAATCTCAGTGTTGTTTTTATTTTCATTTCTTTTAGGGCCAGTGATGTTGAGCATTACTTCATGTGCTCTTGGCCATTCTCATTTCCTCTTCAAAGAAGTCTCTCTTTAACTCTTCAACCCATTTAAAAAAAATTATAATAAGTGAAGTCAGCCAGACCCAAAGAAACACAGACCTTAAGGTTCTCCTCATCAGTAAAAATTAGTAAATGTCTAGCATAATCCTAGCAGAAGATCACAATAGCTCAGTAGCACTGTACATATGAACACATAAAATGATGTTAAGTGAAATGATCTCCAAGTTATGGAAATAAAGGGTTTATCATTGTTGCTGTTATTTTCAATGTGCTATGTGAAATTAGGCCTTTTTCTCTTGCTTTTCTTCCCTATCGTTTTACTCCAATGTCACTGTAACTGATTTTGGTACCCTGGGTATTGTATATACATTTATTAGAACTAGGGAAGAAAAGGGGAACATCAAAATGGAGAGACAATGGGTAAAAGGTGAACCAATGCAACAGCAACACTTAGATGACACTATGCTGTAAACCAACTGTACAATTTGTGAAGGATTAGGGAAGAGAGAAGGTCAGAGAAAAATGAGGCAGGAGGTAACAAGTCTGATAAGAAACTGTAATCCCTCTGTATATTACTTTGACAATAAATAAAACAAAGTGTTATTCTTAGACAGAATGTAATGCATTACAGTAGATCATTTCAGTAGATGCATTACAGTAGAGATCATTTATCCAATTTTGAGCGAAATATTCACTGTATGATCCTTAGCTCCTATTAAAACTAAATTGCCTTAAAAATCAAATTGAAGTTAGTAATATATAACATATATTAGCAAAATAGAAAAATATACTGAATTTAAAAAGAAAAACTTTAAGCATTGGAAGTTTTCTTCCACTGAAGGATAAAGTAAAATCCTTGATGTTTTAAACCCTTGAGTTCTATCATAATATATCAGGTAGTTGTCATTTATCACATGAAAAATTATTACTCTTGTTTCTCAGACACTTGAGACAAGTATGAGGCTTTTATAAGATGTGGGGTTTAAAAGTAAAATAAACAAAACAACACCACTTTGTCCATAAAGTGTAAGTTCTATTTATGGCCTCATGTATGGATTTTCTCTAAGGTTTTGATTCTTTGTAATTCACTTTCAGATTATGAATCTGGCTGACTCTCTAGCTGACTCATCTTTTTTGACTAGTTATTGTTCTTTTATTGCTGTACTGTCTGTTTTCTCTGAGACAAAAAGGAAGGTCTCTACAAAAAGGAAGGTCACCTATTTACAGCTTATCACTACACCTCCTAACCTATTGTACATACTTTTTCTCAAACGGGGTTGAAATGAGGATCTGTAAAAATTCTGATATGCAATGAAAATTGGTTCCTTGTTTTTTTGTGGTATAGAATAAATGCACAAAATGACAATATAGTGTTTTTTGAGTAAAGTCAGTCTCTATGATTAAGTATATAGATATAGTACAAAATTTTACTTATACTCTGACAAATGATATTTTATAGGATATCCATCATTCATGATTACAAGATAACAAAACATTAAATTCAGTGATATTTTACTACACAGGGTGTCAGTTTAACATACATAAACATCCAGCAGATGCATGATTAAAATGGATGCCAAATGAGAAAGCAGGTATGTGCCACAGATGTGCAAAATCTTGCATGTGATTGAGAAATCATACATGATCAAAACTCTAACGGAATAACCCTTGACCCTAAAAAGAACTTCCAATATAAATAACCGACTTTGCCAATTAGTATGAAAATCCATCCAATACCAGCATATTGGATAAATATTTACATTGAGACTTGTCAAAATAATTTCTTTTTTTAAAATTTAATTTATTTATTAATTGAACACAATTTTTTTTATTTTTTTATTTGTTTATTAATTGAACACAAATTTTTTTACAAGGTGTTGTGCAAAAAGGGTACAGTTACATAGTAGGGCAGTGTGTACATTTCTTTTTTTTATTAATTGGACATAAATTTTTTTACAAGGTGTTGTGCAAAGAGGGTGCAGTTACATAGTAGGGCAGTGTGTGCATTTCTTGTGATATCTTACGACCTGTTTTTCTATCCCTTGTCTAGGTCAGGTTGACATATATGCAATATACAATGTATCAAGAACATATACAGTATTCACAGACTTGGTCTCTACTGTCTCTCTGTCTCCCTTTGTTAACAGTCATATATCAGGGAGATCATGCCCCTTTGTTTTCTGTGTTCTAGGATTGTCTCACTCAACATTATTTGTTCAAGTTCTGACCATTTCCCTGCGAATAACAGTATTTCACCATTCCTAATCGCTATGCAGTATTCCATTGTGTATAAGTACCATATTTTTTGGATCCATTCGTCTTTGGAGGGGCATCTGGGTTGTTTCCATATTTTGGCTATTGTGAATTGTGCCGCGATAAACATGGAAGTACAAATGTCTTTTTGATATCTTGGATTTTGCTGTTTAGGATAGATGCCTAGGAGTGGTATGGCTGGGTCATAGGGTAGGTCTATATTGAACTTTTTGAGAAACCTCCATACTGTTCTCCAAAGTGGTTGTACTAATTTGCACTCCCACCAACAATGGAGAAGGGTTCCTCTTTCCCCACAGCCCCTCCAGCATTTGTTGTTTCCTGAGTTCAGAGTATAGGCCATTCTAACTGGGGTGAGGTGGTATCTCAGGGTTGTTTTTATTTGCATTTCCTTTACTTGCAGGGATGTTGAGCATTTCCTCATATGTTTCTTTGCCATTTTTATATCTTCTCTTGTGAAGTCTCTCTTTAGCTCTTTTGCCCATTTCCTAATAGGTTTATTGGGCTTGGAGGGGCTTAGTTTTTTGAGTTCTCTGTAGATGACCGATATCAGGCCTTTGTCTGTTACTGTGCTGGTAAATATCCTTTCCCATATCGTTGGCTGTCTTTCTATTTTGGTGGCTATGTCCTTAGCTGTGCAGAAACTTTTTAATTTGTAGTAGTCCCATTTGTCGAGTCTTTCCCCTATTTGTTGTGCCCCTGGGACTCTATTCAGGAAGTTCCTTCCTGTGCCTATAGGTTCTAGTGTCTTTCCTACTCTGTCCTTCAGTAGTTTCACGAATTCAGGTCTGATGTTGAGGTCCTTGATCCATTTTGAGTTGATCTTGGTGCATGGTGATAGGCTTGGGTCTACTTTGAGTTTTCTGCATATGGCTGCCCAGTTCTCCCAGCACCAGTAGTTGAAGAGCCTATGTTTATTCCATTGTATGTCTTTAGCTCCTTTGTCGAATATCAGTTGGCTGTGAGAGTGCGGTTTTATTTCTGGGTCTTCAATTCTAATCCATTGGTCTTCCGATCTGTTTTTATACCAATACCATGCTGTTTTTGTTATGATGGCCTTGTAGTAGAGCTTTAAGTCTGGTATTGTGATACCTCCTGCACTGCTTTTTTTTGCCTAGAATTGCTTTGGCTATTCTAGTTTTTTTGCTGTTCCATATGAATTTATGGATTGGTTTCTCTATTTCAGTGAAGAATGTGGCTGGGATTTTGATAGGTATTGCATTGAATTTGTATAACAATTTGGGCAATATGACCATTTTCACTATATTGATTCTGCCTACCCATGAGCATGGGAGGTCTTTCCATTTCCTTGTGTCTTCTTTGATTTCCCTTATTAGATTTTTGTAGTTTTCATTGAATAGGTCCATCACGTCCTTGGTTAAGTTGATCCCTAGGTACTTTATTCTTTTTTTGGCTACTGTAAATGGAATTGTTTCCATAATTTCCTTTTCTGTTTGTCTATTGCTGGTGTACAGAAAAGCTGCTGACTTTTGTGGGTTGATTTTGTATCCTGCTACTTTGCCAAATTGGTTTATTAGGTGTAGGAGTTTGGGTACTGAGTTTTTTGGGTCCATCAGATATAAGATCATGTCGTCTGAGAATAGGGATAACTTGATTTCTTCCTTGCCGATATGGATCCCTTTGATGTCCTCCTCTTGCCTTATTGCTATGGCTAGGGATTCCAGCACTATGTTGAACAGAAGTGGGGAGAGTGTGCATCCTTGTCTTGTTCCTGAGTTTAGGAGGAATGATTTAAGTTTCTCTCCATTTAATATGATATTAGCAGTTGGTCTGTTGTATATGGCTTTTATTGTTTTGAGGAATGTTCCATCTATTCCTGTTCTCTCCAAAGCTTTTAATAGGTATGGATGTTGTATTTTGTCAAAGGCTTTTTGGGCATCGACTGAGATAACAATGTGATTCTTGATTTTAGTTCTGTTTATGTGGTGAATTACGTTGATTGATTTACAGATGTTGAACCATCCTTGTGACTGAGGGATGAAGCCTATTGGTCATGATGTATGATATTCTTGATCAGTTTCTGGATCCTATTAGCTAATATTTTATTGAGGAGCTTTGCGTCTGTGTTCATCAGTGATATTGGTCTGTAGTTCTCTTTTTTTGTTGAATCTTTGCCTGGTTTGCGAATGAGTATGATATTAGCTTCATAGAATGAGTTTGGGATTTCTCCCTCTGTTTCTATTTCGCGGAAGAGTTTGAGGAGTATTGGAATTAGCCCCTCACTAAAGGTTTTGTAGAATTTGTTGGTGAATCCATCTGGGCCTGGGCTTTTCTTAGTAGGGAGATTCTTGATTACCTCCTGTATCTCACCGTAAGTTATTGGTTTATTTAGTTGATTTATTTCTTCTTGGTTCAGTTTGGGCAGTTTGTACTTCTCTAAGAATTGATCCATTTCTGTAAAATTATTGTTTTTGCTGAGTAGAGGTTTTGGAAATAGCTCCTTATGATTGTTTGAATATCGTGTGTACTTGTTATAATTTTTCCTGTGGAGTCCCTGATTTTGTGAATATGAGTCTCTTCTCTTCTTTTTTTTGTAAGTCTTGCAAGGGGTCTGTCAATTTTGTTTATTTTCTCAAAGAACCAGCTTTTAGTCTTATTTATTTGTTGAATGGTCTTTCTATTTTCAATCAGATTCATCTCTTCTTTAATCTTTGTGATCTCTCCCCTCCTAATCGTTTTAGATTCTGTCATTTCTTGTTTCTCCAGTTGTTTTAGTTTCATCGTGAGGGTATTCACCTGCTCTGCTTCCATTCTTTTAATGTGGGTGCTGAGTGCAATGATCTTGCCCCTCAGTACTGCCTTAGCTGTGTCCCATAGGTTTTTTGTGATGTGGTTTCTTTGTGATTGTGGCTTATGAATTCATTGATTTCATCTTTAATTTGATCTGTGGCCCAAGTGTTGGATAGCAGCGTGGGGTTTAGCCTCCAAGAGTGTGTATAGGCTCTGTGGTATCCTTTGTTGTTGAGGGTTACCTTTAATCCACTGTGATCAGATATAATACATGGGATGATGTCAATACGTTTGTATTTGCTGAGGTTCTTTGTGTGGGCTATGACTTGGTCTATTTTGGAATATGATCCATGGGCTGCTGAAAAGAAGGTGTATTGGGTCTCTGTAGGGTGAAAGGTTTTATATAGGTCTGATAGATCCATTTGGGAAATGGTGTTATTTAGGTCCTCAGCTCCCTTACTAATCCTCTGGGTGTTGGATCTGTCTCTTGGAGAGAGAGGAGTATTAAAGTCACCCACTATGATTGTGTTTGCGTCTATCTTGCTCTGTAATTCTTTGAGAATTTGCTTGACATATGTTGGGCCTCTTTTGTTTGGTGAGTATACATTTATCACCGTGATTTCATGATTCTGGATTTTTCCTTGTATTAATATGTAGTGTCCTTCTTTGTCTTTTTGAGTGGACTTTAAAGAGAAGTCCAGCTTGTCTGAGATCAGAATGGCTACACCTGCCTTTTTGGTGGGTGCATTTGCTTGGTAGATCTTGATCCATCCTTTCACTCGAAGCCTGTTTTTGTCCCTTGCTGTAAGGTGGGTCTCTTGTAGACAGCAGATGTCAACTTTTTGTTTGCGAATCCATTCTGCCAGTCTGCTCCTCTTTATTGGGGAGTTTAAACCATTTATATTTAAAGAGATAAAGGATAAGGGTGTTTTTTCTCCTTCCATTTTCTTGGTGGGCTGTTTTTTCCTCTTTTTTTTTTTCTTGTCTTTAGTGAGCTGGTCTTTCTGCTGGACTTTGGCTATTGAAGTTTCTTTCTGATTCTGTCTGTGTGTCTTTTACGATCTCTGTTGGGTGGGGTTCCCCTCTTAATATTCGCTGTAGGGCTGGTTTTTTATTCACATACTCCTTTAGCTCCTCTTTGGTGTGGAAAGATCTGGTTCTCCCTTCGAATGTGAACTCCAATTTCGCTGGATATTTGATCCGAGGTTGTAAATTGGTATTCTGGAGTACTTGGATGGTGTTCTTCCACTCACTTCGAGCTTGGTAAGTTTGTGTGGATAAGTCGGATGTTATTCGAATCCTCTTCCCATTGAAAAAAGTTTCCTTCTTTGCTTTGGCTGAATTCAGAATTTGCTCTTTAATCTTGAGGTCTGTAGTCTTGAATATTATGTGCCTTGGGTGGCTTTCCTGGGGTCTGGCCTGCCAGGTGTCCTATAGGCTTCGGTTACCTGGATGGGGTTCCCTGTGAGATTGGGGAAGTTTTCTGCAATAACTTTATTGAGAACATGATTAAGCCCTCTGCTCTGGTATTCGCCTCCTTCTTCTATTCCAATTATGCGCAGATTATATCTCTTGTCTTTGTCCATTAGTTCCTGGATTAGTCTTCCCTGAAGCTTCACCTTTTCTTGGAGAGTGGTCATTTTTTGGTTGTTTTCAGCTGCTTCATCGTCCAGGTGAGAGATTCTGGATTCTATATGGTCCACTCTTTGTGTTATGGTTTCAATTGCGGAGTTTATGGATGTCAGAGAGCTATTTATGGTTGTCATATCAGCTCTGATCGTGGAGATTTCTTCCTTTAAAGAGTTGTATTTTAAATCTATTTTTTCATGCATATCAATTCTCAGGATGTGGAGATTTTCTTTAAAGGCAGCTTGCATTGTATCCATTTTTGCTTCCATTTCTTTAAAGCAGGCTTGCATTGTATCCAGTTTTGCTTCCATTTCTTTCTTGGCTTCCTGGGTGTCCTTCCAGATTTCTGCTCTAAACTCCTGGAATTGTTTTCTGATTTCATTTCTGACGCTTTCGATCATTCCTGTTAACATGGCCTCATTTGCTTTTTTAGTCTCCATCTCCTCTTCAGTCGTGCTGCTTTTTGGAGCTGGCGAGTTGGCTTGCCCTTTGATGAACTGAGTTATGTTTCTTTGCAATTTGTGCATCTGGAGATCTGGATGGCTTCTCAGGTTTGGTTTGTAATTCTTCCCTCCCTCCTGTGTGGGCGTGACTACGGCAGCAGGTGCTGCCGCTGTGGCCCCGCCCACCAGTGCAGGGTACGCCTACCAGAGCGGGCGCTGTCGCCGGGGGCCCCGCCCTCCTGTGCGCTGTTGTCCACTACAACATGCACTTTAGTGGAATATGCCTCCCAGAGCGAGTCCTGGGTTGTTGGGTTGTGCTTGCACCCTCCCGCGAGTCTGTTGGGGGGGTGGTATGTGTGGGGCCCAGTGGGATCGACTGTCCGGGTGTGGCTTGGCACCTTCAGACCTCACCTCTGCTGTGAGGGGGGGACGTGATCAGGCTCAAGTGACCCTGCTGGGCTGGTATTGCCCACCAGCACCTGTGGTTTTATTTGTAAGAGTCTGCGAGGTCCAGGCGCCTTGGGTGGGGTTTGCACAACCGGCCATCTCCCGGCCCCTGTTGGGAAGGGGGCGGGGCCGGTTCTGCCGGTTCAGGAACCTGTGTGGTGTTGGTGCTGCTGCGCCCTTCCCCTGCTAAACTGACTTCCCAGCGCCTGATGGGAGCTTTCCCTCTTGATTTGGGGGTTCTTTGTTCCCTCAGGGGTGGGGGAGGGGGAGGGAGGGAGATCTAGCTTCTTTGTAGGGCTTGGGTCTCAGGTAGCTGGTCTCCCGTTGGGGGAGGGGATAATGGGGCACTCACTTTTGCTGCTTTGTGTGTGTGTCCCGTGCAGCCGTTGGCCCTCCAGGGGTTGGCTAAGTGTCGTGGTGGCTTCCCTGGTTCCCGATTTCTGCCGCGCTGGGTTCCCTTGTCCGAACCCGGTGTGGACCTGAACTTCTCGTCGCTGCCGGTGTGTGTCTTGGTCCGCACCCTGCCTTGTGTCCGTGGGGTCTCCCACTATATGAATTCTGCACTCCTGGAAGCCTGTCTGCCGATCGCCGGGTTCCCCTATCCCAGCCTGACCCTGTTTGGGCCAGGGTCGGCTGGTGGGGGGAGGGTGCCCCGGTGAATCTCCGGCTCCGTGTAGGTTTTCGGTTCTTCTTTTTTGCTCCTTTTTGTTTTCCTGCGTTTCTCCACTGCTTCTGGCTGCTGGTTTTGCTGGGTTCTTGATGGGGTGTTGGGTGTTGGAGTTCCCAGCTCACTATTCTGTTGGAGCGAGTCGGGGTGCCTCCCTATTCTATCGGCGCCATCTTTCCTCCTCAAAATAATTTCTGATTGAGAGTAGCAGAGCATCTTAAAATATATATTAAGACTAAAATTTTCTTAAAAGTGAAATAAAGACAACAGAAAACATAGATTCAAGGAAAATAAATGCTTTGTGATATCCTGCTCATAAATAGGATGGGGATAAAGTGGGCCTTCAAGATTCTTTTCCTGTGTTTAGTAGATGTCACATTTTGATACACTGACTTGACATCAGTTTGGGTAGGTTTATCTGTTAAATGAGTAAACTTGAGACTGCTTTTCAGTTACTGTGACAGATGCATAAAAAGTCATTAAAAAGGAATTTTTTTATTTTGGTTCATAGTTTCAGAGGCTTCAGCTCCTGACTGAGAGCAGCTTTATCTCGGGGATCTTGCATGACAAAGGGTATCTTGGCAGGACTGTATGAGAGTCTCAGTTCACAGTGGATAGGCAACAGCAGTAGAACGTGAGATGCACTGGTAATCTTCTTTCTTTTTCCATCTTTATTTCAACTGAACCATCAGCTTTTTGGACAGCATCACCCACTTTCATGAAGGGTCTTTTTCTCTGATGCTGTTATATATGACACTTGGACTCTCAAAATGCTCTCACACAGACATCTGAAGTATGATTTACAAATCTGCTTGTAAGCAGGCATTTCTCCATCTTGTCAAGTTGACAGGGTTTACTATCACGAGAGATGTGATGAGACCACAATGTGTTGTTACCTATGATTAGAATTCCTATATAGTGTTTGCATATGTTTTCTCAAATTATCTTCCAGAAGGAACAATTACAAGTATTCTAGATTTAAGTATTGTGATGATTTTGATACTAAGTATTTAATTTAACTACTTAACAAATTGATTTATTACAACTCCTAGACCCTGAATTTCAAATTCTATTTACTTAATGAATTTCCTAGATGAATATAAGCAGAAATAGTGTTTTATATTATATAAATAACTTAATTATGGTCTTCATAATGAAAACAAATTGATTAATTATAAATCTCTAGTGATATATACTACAACATCTCTGTCATCTGTTTATTGCAACAGAAATAACATTTCAGTGACTTGATCAACTGAGTCCCTGCAATGGAATTTAATATGTGTCAGGTATTTAGAGCTCTGAGTTTTATTCATACTAAATTTGTAAACTATATAAATAAATGTCAAAATATCAGCCTAGCTTGTTCTAGCAGTTCTCTGATCATTTATTGTAAGAAAAATTCACAGTGCTCACTTGACAGTTTAAACAGTTTATTGCAAAACTAAAACTTGGTTAATTTTCAGGTACTTGTTTTGCTCAGTAATTGGCTTCATGCTCAAAAACAAAACATATTTGTAAATATTATAACCTGACTGTCGGTATGCTCTCAAATTTATGAGAGCAAAGGGATGATCAGCGAAGTGATGATATTTGGAGAAGGGATTTGGTGTGTGTGTGTGTGTTTGTGTGTATGTGTGTGTGTGATTAAGTCTTAGTGATGAGGCGTCTGTGATGAGAGTAGTCATTCTACAGAGAGCTCCAGAGGGAGGCTTTGTCTTTTCCACATGGGAGACCACAGGCATTATACACAGACCAGACAATCTGCCATTGTCTCATCCTTGCCTTCCCATCTTACAGAACTGTAAGAGGTAAATTTGCTGTGTATAAGGTATTCTCACTTCATAGTCTTTTCTCTTTTATTACTTGATTTTATTGTAAAGGTGATTTACAGAAGGGTTACAGATATATAAGTAAGATATTGAGTACATTTATTTTGAACAGTCTTACCTTATTCTTCACTTTCTTATAAAAACCCAAATGGACTAAGAGAGTAATAAAAGTTCATTTTAACTTTATATAAACTGGACACTGAATTTTAAAATATCTCAGTAGTCAATTTCCAGTGTCACTAACTAGCCCACTTAATAGGTTTGTGAACTGCTACATAAAACCAAAAACTCAAAAAATAACCCTGTGCTTACACTAAAATTTCTTTTTTCATCACTTACAATAATTTCAAAGGCATTTTCAAATGAGCTTCTTTAGCAGATACTAATAATACAACATTAACAACAATGAAAAAACTATTTTTACTGTTACTATAGCTACCAAGATTAAATCTAGACATATCTCTCTCTCTCTCTCTCTCTCTCTCTCTCTCTCTCTCTCTCTCTCGTTCTCTCTCTCTCTCTCTCTCTCTGTTTGGGAATGTGGCTTAGAGGTAGAGTACTTGCCTAGCATGCACAAATCCCTGGGTTTGATTCCTCAGGAAAGCATAAACAGAAAAGATATCATGGTTTTCATTGAAAATAGACTTATAACTCAATAAATATGTACTTTGGTCGATTACAAGCAAGACAACACTAAAGCTATGGGGAAGCTATGTTCACCACAGCACAATTTACTATTGCTGAAATATGGAACCAGTTCAGATGCCTGTCAGTAGATGAGTGGATCAGGAAAATGTGGTACATATACACAATGGAATTCTATGCTTCTATCAAAAAGTATGACATTGCCCCATTCATGGTCTTTTGTAGATTTTTTTTTGTTTCTCCAGAGCTGAGGACCAAACTCGGGGCCTTGCTCGCCAGGCAGGTGCTCTTCTGCTGAGCTAAATTCCCAGCCCCTGCCTCATTCATAAGTAAAGGGAAAGACTTGGAAAAAGTCCTACCAAGCGAAATGAGCCAGACCCAAAGAAATATATACTGTATGGTTTCCCTTATTGGTAATAGTTAGTACGTGTCTAGGATAGTCCTAGCAAAAGATAATATCTCAATAGCTATGACCATATGAACAGATAAGATGATGCTAAGTGAAATGAACTCCAAGTTATGGAAATAAGTAGTTTATTATTGTTATTTTCAACATACCATGTGAAATTCTTCCCTTTTCTTTTGTCTTTCTTCCCTATAGTTTTGCCCCTGATATCACTGTAACTGATATTGGTACCCTGGGAATTGTATATATGTTTTTTGGAACAAGGTAGGGAGAGGAACATCAAAATGGAGAAACAAGGGTAAATATGAGCCAATGCAACAGCAATACTTACAAGACTATATGCTGTAAACCAACTGTATACAAACTTGGAGGGGTGGAGGAATTGGGGAGGAGGGAATGTGGGAGAAAAAAGATGGAGGAGGTAACTAGTTGGATAATAAATGTTCTCACTGTCTTATGTATGAAGCTGTAATGTCTCTATACATCACTTTGACAATAAATTAATTAATTAATAAAAAATGTATAGGTTATCCTAGCAAAAGATCACAATAGCTCAATAGCTATGTTCACAATCTAAAGCCAGCCCATGCCAAAATGTTAACTAGACTTCAACTAGCCAGATGAAAAAATAAAACATACCTGAATTGGAGTCATAGCACAGTTGGTACATGCCAATGTGAGTGGAAAAGTCTAGTGAGTATGCTAGTTTCATGCTGTAAATTTTACAGTAATATTCACAACAGTAGAACACACATGCATAGTTGAAAGCCTACATTATGTAAGAAAAATAAATAACATTTGAATAATGTTAAGGAAAATAAGAGATGTATTTCAAACCAGTCAGAAAAATGTGGAAAATTTCGCAAGATGATAGCCATAAGCCATCATATTAGTTTACTTAGGCAATTAAACCCCCTTGGTAGAAACACTATGAGAACAAAATAGGTGCTTGCTAGAGACTATTAATATAAAGGTACAAAATAGTCTACTAAATGATAAAATATTATACCAAATAATACATCCTTCTAAAAAATGTGATGTTAACTTTATAAATTTTAAACCCATACACATTGTTCCTAGACATAATCTTTATTTTTTATAAGGATAAGATTCTGTTCCATCATAAATGCATAATAATTTTCACATTTGTGTGCATCTAATATCAACTAATCTCTTATAGAAAATACATGCAGAAATTTGTAGACATAAAATAAAACAGAAATTTGAAATCATATCGATAGAGCACAATACAAGTCTGTCTCAAAACTGGTAAAAATAACTCTCAAACAAAAAAAATAGAATAATAACTAAAGCAACAAAATGAATGATTTGTAGTATTTATTGAGTGGATCAACTTCTAGGAAATAAAGCAATTGAAAATATATTTCAAATAATAGGTATCAAGCAAAATGTATCTTACTTCAGTGAAATTAAGCTACAAATCAATGAAAAAGCATAATTGTAAGGTTCGCAATTACTAGCAATATCATTCCAAGCAGTCCATATATGACAGAAGAATTGACATTGCAAATTTAAAAAGAGACAAAGAAAACATAGTATCACATCAATGAAAGAGAAAAATATGCTAAATTAATATCTTCCTGTAGAAATCTCAACAGGATAATGGTGATAATTAGAGCCTGAAGGCTACTGAGTAGTTGATATTTTATCTACATATTAAGAATGCTGTTTAGGAGTCCACAATAATGCTGAAAGGGGTGACTCTAATCAAGATTAATTATTTAGGCAGTATACATATTAAATTGAAACTCTCATAGCCTTACATATGAAACTGTAACCCTCTGTACTTCACTTGGACAATAAAGAGAAAAAAAGACTGAATGTTGATATAAAAACTAAAATATAAATTGAAACCCCGTTTTTACAACTCTAAAGACAATTAAACTCACATTTTTTTCACATAGGTATTCTTTATATATGGAATGGAAAGAAATAAGATAACATTGAGGTGTGCTTATGTGAGGATGTGCTCATAGATCATAGATCATCTTCCATTTATAACTTTAAAATTGAATTTTATCATTGTATTATAGAATATTATACATATATAGTTCTTCATTGTTAACTGATAAATATTTTATGTTCTGTGATTTAAGTATTTTTAATATCAGGGTCTTCATTAATGATAACAAATCAATATATGTTTTATTCACTACTCACTAAATGACTGGGTGATAATATGGCATTCCTTTTTTAAAATTGTTTTTGTAAAGGTGATGTACAGAGCAGTTATAGTTACTAAGTCAAGTAATGAGTTCATTTCTTTTTGTACAATGTCACCCCTTCCCTTGCTCTCTCCCAGTTGCTCCCCTCATCCCCACCCACAACGTGTACCGTTCATTTCCAACATACTGTCTACTGATTACTACTGCTGCATTGATGTGACTTTCTTAAGAAAACATTCTGTAATTTTAAAATATCTTAACTTGACATGATAATAATTGAAGGTTTGATTTTGAAACACCAAATTCTAACACTGCTATTTAGCTTCATTATATGCCTTAAGACCATCAGATATCAAACAGTGGAAAAAGAATATGTTAAATAATGAAAGTGCTGTTATAGTGATTTTTATACTCTTTTCACTGTGAATTGTGAAATTCCAGTTTTCTTTCATCTTTCTGTGTCTCCTGAAGTGCTCCTTGTTCCCTTGTACTTCAGAAGAAACTCACTGAAACATATCACTGCAAAGATTAGTCCCAGAACTCCCAAGGAGATTGCAGGTTAACATGACACAATTCCTTTCAATGTCAATTCCTTTCTCTTCTCCACTTACTCTTAGACCCTTAGATTACCCAAATTCCAACTGAGTTTATATAAACATTTGTTTACACAAAAAGTGGAATTTCTATGCTTATTTCGTATTGCTATGAAAATAAAAGTGTATAATTAGAAAATCTTACTGTTAAAATAGTAATTCAAATAATTATTTGTGATCATTATTGATAATGTTACTGAAGAGAAATTTAAAAAGTAAAGTTTTAATCCCATTTTTTCCTCTGTGTTTGATCTACCGGGAAATATACTTATCTATAAAATACTTAAAATTAAATAGTTCATGATAATATAAAGGACTACAAATAAATTATTTATGAGATGTGATTATCAGTGTGATACATTAAATTATTATCTGAGATGAGAGGGTACTGAACTTTTAGCCCAGAGTAGTAAAACTCTAAATACATATGTAAAACTCAACAGTGTTTTTAGTAAAATTTTAATTCATGTAGTGTATTTCTAGTAATTATTTAGATTTTCAATGCAAGTATTTAGTTCAATAATGCTACAAAAGTGAACAGACTTCACAGCTTTGAAATAGTAACAGGTAATGTCATCACTCCGTATAGTATAGATTATGAATTTTAGTACAAATCAGACTCAAAACTGATGATGCTAACTGATCTTTCTCTATTTTGTGTGTTCTCAAATAAATCCATACATTTTGAATGACTTCATTGGACACTTGAATCTGTGAGTGCCTACTTAAAAGGGAAAGATGCAAAAAGAAAGATGATGATTCATTTGTATCCATTAGATACTCTTCAGTATCAATTTCCAATTTATTTAGATTTCTTAAGCCTCAAAATATACATGTCTTTCATTGTAAAATAACTATGTAAATGTAAAAATTGGAAGAGACAGTCGGAGAGAGAAAGAAAGCAAGGAAGCAAGGAAAGGAGAGAAAGGAAGGTAGCAAGGAAAGGAGAGATAGGAAGGAAGGAAGGGAGGGAGGAAGGGAGGGAGGCAAGGAGGAAGGGAGGGAGGGAGGAGAATTGAGAAAGGAGAGGGAAGTAAAGGAGATGAAAGGAAGGGAAAGGAGGGAAAAGGGGTGAAGTGTGGGGAGGGCTAGGGAATGGGAGAGAGGAGAAATGAAGTTAGGGTAGTAAAGAGGAAGGAGGAGGAAAACTCTTGTATTTCAGAGCAGGGAATATAGATAAAAACAAAGCTATAAAACTACTGCCTGAAAAAATGTATGTATTTGGTAAAGATTTCTCAAGATGACTTTTCATAATTTCATTCTGTCCTTTTTAATATGTTTTATATTCATATTAAGACCATCATTTTCCTTCACTGTTTTTGAAGGCTAGGGATACAATTCCTTACATTAATCTTGAATTTTCTTTCTTTGTCGTACTGATTATTGTCTAATGCACTCCTTTTCCTCAGGCAATGATTGTTTTCTCCTGGACTTTATGATGTTAACTTGCATCATAATAATACACTAGAAATCATTCTTAAATGATCCTGGGGACATTTAGTTCAATTAATTGTTGAAATTATTCATTATATAAACTCATTATTGTTTATGAACATAATTAGATCACATGTAATTGTAAGTATAAGAAAATTTACAACTCAGAACTAGAGACATTTTTCTACTCAAAACAAACCAGGAAGAAGGGACGGTTGAAAATTAGTTATAAGGCCAATGAAAAGCCTTTAATTGGTCACTAGAGACATCTCATGATGATGTAATTATACACATTAATTAGCAAATATTTATGAACAACAAGGTTTAGGAAGAAAACTTCAGATGTATTCATTTTTATAAAATGTAATGCAGTCAATCTGAAGAGGCAATACATGTAACAAAAAACAAAAGAAATGTTCAACATGTTTGAATATAAAGTAAATACAAATAACTTCAGTCACAATGTCTATCATCAAGAACATAAATAATAATAAATACTAAGGAGGAGAGAGGACAAAGGAACTCTGATACATTGTTGAGAGTATAAATTTCTCGAATCCCTGTGGACTTCAGTATAGAGGGTCCCCCAAAACTAAAGATGTAAGTACTCTATAATATAACAATGCCATCCTTGTATATTCCTCTAAAACAGTTTAGGTCAGGCTATGTGCTGGTGGCTTATGCATATGCTTAGCTAGTCAGGAGGCTGAGATCTGAGGATTGTGGTTGAAACTAGCCCACTGAGGAAAGTCCATGAGACACATTATCTCTAATTAATTTTTAAAAAGTGGAAATGAAGGTGTGGCTCAAATCAAAGAGTGCTAGCCTTGAACAAAAGAAGCTCTTGAACTTCTGGGAAGATGGCAGAGGAGCAGCAGAGCCTTAGCCAAGCTCCCTCTGACATCCCAGTTTTACCACTCCAGAGAAACGTTTACTCCTAGAAAGACAGCCCAAGTAAGTTATAACAGTATAGGCATTCTGGCCAGAAAGGAAAAATCGACTTTGCTGGCCTGAAAACACAGATTTGAGCTCCGGACAGCATCCCACCACCACACCAGTGCCAGTGCTGGCACAGCTCCCAGCACTCCACGTACCTAAAAAACACAGCGGTGACCAGGAAGAAATCCTCCAGAGGGTAACAGACAGACCCAGATCACAGGCTGAGCACGGACGGACCGAAACTGCAGAGAAAGCATGAGTACCCCATGAAAGACATTCTCACTCACACCCACAGAGCAGACTCTAGAAGGTAGACCTTTCCCCACGGCTAGAGCGAAGCAGCATCTTTGACTTGGGTATGGACCCGGTCAGACCAGACTGGAACTAAAGCGAGCCAGGGGAAGGCGAGGATGAAGGGGCCACCTTTGAAAAGGGCAAGAGTGACTGAAAGATATGAGAGCCACCACCACCCAGGAGAAGATCCCAATTCCCAGGCGGGAGGCTCGTTCCTGGGCCGTGGCTCACAGACTCAGGTAAACTCAGCCATAGGTGCCCTGCCCCCCCCGCCTCACCCCACTGGAGCTGAGGCTGTCAACTCTCCAGGAGCCAGAAAATCTGAAATCAAACTGAAAGTGGCAAGCAGCTACTGGAGGCAGAGAACAATCAGATGAGAGAGTAACAGTTCCCAACACAGATAAACAGCCCCATTACAGAGGACATCCACCTCCAAGCTCCCACCACCAAACCAAGCTGAATTACACAGCCATCTATGCCCAGGAGGTCACCCCACCCAGGAGGGAGGAACCTCCCCAAGGCAAGCTGCCCTCAGCCAGGTAAAGGAGGCCCAAGGCACCCCGCCCTGCTGAGTCCTTATGCTATTCAGAGCCAGACATTAATGGCAGCTGCCCCACAGCAGACAGGAGGAGCCATGGTTCCCGAGACTGCACAGCTTCCCCCAACTACAAAGAACACCCAAGTCCTACCTGCAAGCTGTGTGAATCACAGAGCCCCAGGATTTAACTAACAGGGGAGGAGGGTCAGAGCAGATCCACCACCTGCAAGCTAAAAGCAAGTCAAACCAGCTAAACAGTTGGAAAATAGACAGTAGACCATCACAAGGAAGACAGAGACATCCTAAATATCTATACACCAAATACAGGAATACCGAACTTCATCAAACAAACACTAGTGACTCTAAAAGCACTCATAGATCCAAACACATTGAAAATTGGAGATGTTAACACTTCACTGTCACCTCTGGACAAATCAACAAGTAAAAAACTGAGCAAAGAAACCTCAGAACTAAACAATTGTATAGACCAAATAGACTTAATCGACATCTACAAAATATTTTCGCAGTACATGGAACATTTTCCAAAATAGATCACATCTTAGGGCACAAAGCAAATCTGTACCAACTCAGAAGTATCAAAATCATTCCCAGCCTACTTAATCTTTGAAAAAGGAGCTAAAAAAATATGATGGAAGAAAGATAACCTCTTTTACAAATGGTGCTGGCAAAACTGGTTCAACACCTGCAACAAATTAAAACTAGATCCTTATATATCACCCTGAAGCAAAATCATTTCCAAATGGATCAAAGACCTCGAAATAAAAACAGATACCCTGAAAACACTACAAGAAGGAGTAGGAGAAACAAGCACTTGGACTTCTTAGCACAGGACAAAACTTTCTTAATAAAGGCCCATAAATGCTACAAATCAAAGAAAGGTTGGACTGGGCTGGGGATATAGCCTAGTGGCAAGAGTGCCTGCCTCAGATACACGAGGCCCTAGGTTTGATTCCCCAGCACCACATATACAGAAAACAGCCAGAAGCGGCGCTGTGGCTCAAGTGGCAGAGTGCTAGCCTTGAGCAGGAAGAAGCCAGGGACAGTGCTCAGGCCCTGAGTCCAAGGCCCAGGACTGGCCAAGAAAATAAATAAATAAAGGTTGGACAAATGGAATTGCATGAAACTGCACAGCTTTTGCAGGGCAAAGGACATAGCTTGCAATATAAACAGAGCCCACAGATTGGGAAAAGATCTTTACCGGCCATAAAATGGACAAAGGCCTCATATCTAAAATATATGCAGAACTAAAAACTAATTTCCTCTAAACAAAACCATAAAGAACCAACAGCCCACTCAACAAGTGGGCTAAAGACTTAAAAAGAAACTTCTCTGATGAAGAAATGAGAATGGACAAGAGACGTATGAAAAAGTTCTCTACATCACTGGCTATAAAAGAAATGCAAATCAAAACAACATTGAGATTCCATCTCACCCCACTAAGAATGTCCTTCATCAAGAAAACTAACAATAACGAATGTTGGAGGGGATGTGGCCAAAAGGGAACCCTACTTCATTGTTAGTGGGAATGTAAACTTGTTCAGCCACTCTGGAAAGTGGTATGGAGATTCCTCAGAAGGCTAAACATAGAGCTCCCTTAGGACCCAGCAGCCCCACTTTTGGGCATCTACCCAAAAGATTCCAAACAAGAACACACTAAAGCCACCAGCACAACAATGTTCATCACAGTACAATTTGTCATAGGTAAAATATGGAAGCAACCCAGATGCCCCCCAGTAGACGAATGGATCAGCAAAATGTGGTACATATACACAATGGAATTTTATGCCTCTATCAGAAAGAATGACATTGTCCCCATTCGTAAATGTATACTATAGGGGAGTGAGATTCTATGCTTTTAACCCATTAAAAAAATAACAGATCATTTAACAAAATGAATCCAGGAAGCAGAAATGTGTCTTGACTGAGGACAGATGTGGAAGCTAATTTGAAGGGGATAAATGAAAGGAAAGAAAATGATGAACTATTACAGCCAAAAAACTCAATATACATATATAAAAATGAAACTAGGAAACAATAAGATTGATAGAGGGAAGGTTAGCTGTGAGCTGGGAGGTTATGTATATACATATATATGTATGTATATAATACACACACACACACACACACACACACACACACACACAAATAATCTAAGCCTGTCAAAAATTCAGGAGAAACTTTTCTTAGCACTTTGGTGTAATATAGAGTATGAATACTGATCTTTAAAAATTATGTACCAGTATAGCTCATACTATAAAACTGACTTTATAAATGTGTGATTCATTGCTTTTTAATAAATTTAAGGAGCTGAAAAAATATCAATATAATGTAATTTAGAGAAACATGTTGATTTTAGAAACGCTAAAATGGGCAAAAATAATGCATAATGTCACTTAAATAGAATTAAAATATATATTCATACAAATGATCAGCGATAGAAGCATTTTAAAGTAAAATGATATATCACTAATTATATCTCCTATGAGGACAGAAAAATACTATTTGATGATCAAATTCTTAACATTCTTAACATTCTTAACATGATCTAGTCTTAACATAGTATAGAAATGCAATGACAGAATGTCTCTGATCATTCATAAAGGAATAAAGTAAAATTCTTGAAATAATAGTAAAGATAACTTCTTGTAGGAAGCATGATTGATGTTGTTCCTGAATTTTGACAGCTCTGTGTCTCAGGAAGAATGGAGAGAAAAGGGAAATTCATGTTATGTGTCACCTCCTGTCTTTGCCAGCCATTGCTAATCTTCTTCAAATCCCTTACTAAATTTTTTAAATATTCTGTTTCACTCAGAATATTGTTTTCTAGTTGAGTTCATCCATCCATTCAACAAATAATAAAATCCTACTATGTACCTGCCATCACTTTAATCACTTAGGAGTATTAGCAAAGTTTTCATTATAGAGTTTATATTTCAATGTCAGAAAGAGACAGTGAACAACTAATCAAATATGTGCAGTTTCAAGTTATGGTAAATTTTAAGAAGAAAACTAAATCATAATAAAACGCAATGGGAAGAGGAGCAAACAATATCTACTTCACATAGGATGTCTAATGAAGATGTCCTTGAATACATGGTACTGAAAGTTGAGGCTCTAATACAATAAGAGAATGGGCTACTGTGAGTAGCTCATTTATGGTTAAGAGAGAGAGAGAGAGAGAGAGAGAGGAGAAAGAGAGGGAGAGAGAGAAAGGAAGAGACAGAGGGAGAGAGAGGGGGCAGAGATAGAGGGAGAGAGAGAAGGAGGGAGGGAGGGAGGGAGGGAGGGAGGGAGGGAGGGAGGGAGAGAGAGAGAGAGAAGCAAACAAACAACAAACAAATCCAAGCAGAGATTTTAGAAGCTGAAAGGTCCCTTACTCTGCAGTGTGTTTGAGACACCAAAGACCCAGTCATATTGAAGTTTAGGAAATAGAAAAAGAATAAAGGCATTGTTATGAATATAATAGAAAGTTATTGGCATGTTTTATTCACTAAAGTGATGAAATCTGATTCCATGAACAAGTTCAAAGAGCAAGCATACATGAGAATTGCTTTATATGCAGTAAACCTTACTGTCTATGGTCTTTTAGGCTAAGAAAATATAACATTATATTCTGAAGGAATAAGTTGGGTATTTGCTTGCCTAGGTTGTAGGCATCTGTCCAGAGAAAGAAACTAAATCCAAGGAAACCATCATGTAAATGAGATTAAATCAGTTTTTTGGAAGCAACATAAATGATTGTTTTCATTGTCAAAACAATGTTACATTGATGTATACTAAGTTTGGCAACGAACAAGTTATTGGCTAACTGTATAAATTTGAATTCAAGCTAATAAACAGCATCTATGGTATAATCAGAGATGATATTTACAATCAATATAAGGAAGTTACTAAAATAATATTTTTTGCCTAGAATTTGTATACTTAAGGAACATATACTGAAAAAATGCTAAATTATTTAAATAAAATATGACAATTACATATGCTCTGTATTTTAAACATTAAGTTGCATTTTAAACAAATATGCAATCTGATCTTGTTATTCTCATTTAATTCAACCTTAAAATGTTTAATAATGCAATTTTTGTAGGCTATCTACAGTATAATGCCTTTGTTTCAATTCTGCTCTCATCAACAGTGAATGATTTCTAAAAGTGATTTCCCAAATTCTACTATTTTCCAAAGATTTGATAATACTGGGAAGTTGTTGTTGTTTTTTTAAATCTCTCAGAAATTGATCATTGTGCTAAACGACAAATACTTATGGAGAGTGAACTATGTGACTGAGCTTTCCTGGGCAATGATGTGAATGAAAAATAAAAGGCAGATTATATTTAATCAGTGGTTAGTGCACATCCAATGTGACATTCATATGTTTCTGCGAAGAGATAGAATCGAGCATTTCCCCACAATTCTCGTGCTAATTCTCAAATCTGAAAAGAAGTAAAATAAGATGACAGAGAATGGTTTTTAAGGCAAGGACTCTACACAACTTAGAAAGAGAAAATTTAAATTTCTGGTATAAAAGCAAGATTGGCATGTCCATAGATAAAAGGATTCTGTGAAACTCATTGACAAAATATTTAGATAAAATGAAAACTAGAGAAGAAAATAGACAAATTAGAGGATTATTGCATGATCTATGTAAGAAGGTCTTTTGGATTTGAGTTTTACACTGAAAATATCAATAGTGTTTGAATTGAAGATAAAAATAAGAGAGATGGAGCAACCAAGAATGACTGAGTGTTTTGAACATAGAGGATTAAAAAACTAAATCCTTTTAGACTTAGTAATGGTGCTAATTGCTAAGATGGAGTAAAGTATGGAGTGGTAGTATTGGGTGATTCAACAGTACTTTTATTTAGTATAATAAATTTGAGATGTCTGTCCTGTAGATACTCAGAATGTAATTTAATGTTCGAATCTTTGAGGATTAAGAAAATCCAAACATTGTATTAACTATTGAATAGGTAATAATTCAGGGTATAGATGTTTTTGTTTGTTTTCATTTTCATTTTTCTGTCCTGGGTCTTCTATTCTGTCTGGGCCTGAGTGCTGTCCTTGAGCTCTTCAGCTCAAGGGTGGTTCTCTACCACTTGAACACAGCACCCCTTCCAGTGTTTTGGTGGTTTATTGGAGATAAGGTTCTCCTGGGCTTTTCTACCTGGGGTTGGCTTTGAACCATGATCCTCAGATCTCAGCTTCCTGAGCCATAGGCACCCGGGGAAGCTATAGTTCTTAATTATATCACATAAAAAGGGAAAGTAGTAGAAAGGGAAAGTAGAAAAAAAATGAAGAAAAGACTTTAAGAATGTATCTCATAAAAGATTGGTATTTAGAATTCATGATGAAGCCTAATTTAACATTAATATTGAAACATGTTCATATAAATAAAAAAGATATAGAGTGTTTGATACAGATACATAAAAATTTAATACATGTGTTTGTTTATACATATAATATGCTGAGTTTTCACTGTGTGCAATTTTACTTCAGTAGT
Organism: Perognathus longimembris pacificus; assembly: GCF_023159225.1. Taxonomy (NCBI): domain Eukaryota; kingdom Metazoa; phylum Chordata; class Mammalia; order Rodentia; family Heteromyidae; genus Perognathus; species Perognathus longimembris. The sequence goes on along the minus strand of NC_063172.1, from coordinate 42,022,099 downwards.
CTTTTACTTTTAATGTAGTCTAAATTTAAAATAAACTTTAAAATTTTATATGCTTTTGTACTTATTTCTTTGATACAATTCCTACCCCAAGACCATACACCTATATTCCTTTATTATTTTTATGTGGATATATTTTCTTATTTGTCTTTCCAGGATATGAAATTTGCCTGGATTAAAACAAGATTCAAAATCATCAGTTTTATATTCATATACAAGAATCTATGGTCATTGAAAGTGTTGTCATTTCCCCACACATGAAATTTAAGCTTTCTCACATGTAACACATCCCTGGTTGTGCCTTTTGATGAGCTATTTTCTTTTACTGACCTCTGCTTATATTCAATGCACTCTTCCAAACTCATGGTCTGAGTTGCCAAATTTACATATCAATGCCATTCTATGATAAATCTACTTGGGAAGCAATTGGGTTAGAGGAGATGATGACAGCAAGTTGCATCTGAAGGGGTTAGTGCCCTTAGCATCTACAGAACTGGGTTTAGCTCATTTGCTTTGTGTGACCATGTGATCCCTCCCTCATGTAATGTAGTGGGAAGGCTCTCTCTCACATGAAACCAAAGGCATCATGCTCTTGCAATTCCCATCTTCCAGTTTATAGCCCTGATAAAATCCTATTTCTTTTTAATTAATGTATTCCTTGTTGCTATTGTGGAGAAGTTTGATCTTTAGGCTTCCAGCTTTGTAAGCAGGTCATCCAGAAGTTAAGTCATGCTATATACTTTATAAATTTTCCAGCCTGTTGTGTTTTAGATGAGTTGGTAAATACATGAAAGTATTTCTTTATTAGTATCTGACTTAATACCATATCATCTTGATTTCTATAGTTTATAGCCTTTTACCACCCATATTTTACCACCCAGCCTTTTACTTTGGCAGTCCTGTGAATTGAAGTAAGAGAAATCTGGTTGCTGCACAGAAGCCATGCTTTCTTGTATTAATTTTGCCCAGGCCAGCTTACATGGTGTTCTTCCAAATCTGCATATTCTTTTATAAATGTAATTTAATTTAATTGTAAGGTTATGCACAGAAGGGTTAGTTACCTAAGTAAGGTAAAGAGTACATTGCTTGTTGAATATTATTACCTCCTTCCTTGTTTATCTCCTACTTTCTCCCTCCCCCTTCCCCCACAAATTGTAAAGTTCAATTCCAACATAATGTCTTGTGAGTACCACTGTTGAATAAGTTCACATATTCTAAGCAACTAGGATTACAGAAAACAGAGTCCAGAGGTGTAGAATAATTCTTAATTTGCTATGCAACAAATCTAATTTTGTTCTTCATGAGGACACTTTTAGTTAATTTCAGGTAGCATATGTTATATGATTGAATATACATTAGGGGATAAGGCTATAACTAAAGTTGTCTATAACACTGAACCTGGTATGTATTTATAGCATGTTTTAATTTTTAAAAATAAAGGAAAAATTCAAATCATATATTAATACACAGATTATTTTAACATCTTTTATATTGGTGTTAAAAATATATTATGGTCATTTTCAGATTCTATGGAGATATTTTATACTATTTTGTAATTTCAACATATAAGTTACAGAAATTGTAAAATAACATAAAAAAGAAATAGTATTGAATGAAAACAGTGCAACTCTATGATATCATCCTCTAACTTAAAATGGTTGTTATAATATTTCATCCTTGTCTGTCATGTTTCACATTAGCTTCCTTTGATGGATTACATTTAAATGTTAAAAGAATTTTTCTTACCTTTCAGAAATGAATTATTACTATGATTCTTCAATAGTATGGTGTTTAAATTTCATCGGTGATAGGTCTAACACTTGACAGAACCATATATGTTTTGTAGATTCAATAGAAATGGAGTTTTGAAAATTATGCCAATCTGATATTAACAGGAGAAAACCAATTTGGTGACTTTTTTTTATCCTTTTCCCTAACATGGACTTCATTTGATAGCTATTCTAGTCTCAATTCCTCCATGTATGTGAATCAATAAAACTCACTTTAGTACTTTCAGTTTCTAGTTCATGAATGTTTCTTCTTTCTTTGTAAAGGAAAACACACAATGTTGTTTCTATTCTCCCATTATGTGCTTGGAGTAACTCACTAAACAAGCTCTCCTGACCTAGAGATATACTTAGAAAATGAATTAAACAAACAAGAAATGATTAAAATAGTTTGAAATACTCAGAACTTCCTATTTATTATTTTTTTAGTAATGGCATTTTCTGAAAATGTGTTTATTTTTCCTAAATTTCTAAATGTACCAACTTACAGATTCTATATTTTACTATTTCCTATTCTTAATACTTTTGGCAAGTACTAGGGTTTGGACATTGCCTCTTGCTTTTGCTAGGTAAATATGCTAAGGCTTGAGAATCACTTTCAGTCTTTTTTTTTTTTTTTTTTTTTTTTTTTTTTTTTTTTTTTTAGTGTTTTTCAGAGAGGGTCTTGTCTTTGTCCCCAGGCTAGCCTGGACAAGAATCTTCCTATTTACACTTCACACATAGTTGGAATGAAAGATGCTTGCCACCACAAATGACTTCATATTCTTTTTAATACTAGAAAAATCTTCAATCTCTCCTCTCAGGCTGAAGTTTATTACTTTTATCAACTTTGTCAAGAAATGAGATTCTTTCTAGTATGTTGATTTGTTTTATACTTGAAAATTGTGAACAGACTAGATTTTAATGTCTTCTATACAAAATATGATAAAGAAGGTAGATAATAGAAATGTGATTTCTCTTGATTTAGACATTCTATAATGTATGCGCTTCTAAAAATCATATAATACACCATAACTATGTATATTTATAATTTTACAACACATTGAAAACTGTTATTATATGATTACTATCTTCTACTTTATGACTAAAATTGACTTTTTGTATCAAAACAGACTGTTTGATTTTAAGCTTTATGCTTTGTTTTCAGGTGTACATGTAAGTCTATACATTACCTAAGCACAGCAGTGAAGCAGCCAATAAGAGTAGACAGTTGTCACTTCATTGTCCTTCATTTTAATCCATTTTGACACTTTCACCATGCTTCTTTAACTCTTGGCAGTCGAGGCATATAAAATTTTATACAATAAATGGATACTTTTCTATTTATTTATTTAAAAAATTTGTTTACTTACTTGTCTTTATTCATTTGTGTATTTTTGAGATTATGTCATTATTGTACTATAGACTAGATCTTGACATCCTGGCAAAATTGCAAACCTCAATGTCCCTTGACGGTGTGAATGGCATTACACTAGCTTTTGCTACGATAAAACCTACCTACTGCTTGACGAAATCTTTCTCTGTTAAAACTCTTTGGTGTGTCTGCCACTGCATTTCTCTTTGATGGATGCAAGAAATTCTCCTTCGTCCTCCCTGACAGCTGGATTCAGTGTTCTTAATTGTTACTATATAAAATCAATAATGTGGAACACTTTCAATTATTTTATATCTCTAAAGTTTTTTCTCTACTTGGTCCTGTCAAATCGATTTTAGAGTTGTAAAGAATCTCATGTATAATTGTTTTTCTCCTTTTACTTCTCTCATGTATGGTGGCTTTATTTTGAGGCTATGCTATTTGTTGCACACAAAACTTCTTATCTGATTTAATTTTATCTTTATACAATGTGCAAATTTTGTCATGACCTGGGTTATCAGGTCTTCTGTCTGCCACTCATTGTCACACTGGCTTTTTCAAAATTTTCTCAATTGTTGGACTTGCAGAATTTGGGTTTTCAAATAATTTCCGTTGGGTTTCCCATGTGTGTGTGTGTGTGTGTGTGTGTGTGTGTGTGTGTGTGTGTGTATCTATTGCCCATCACATATCTACATATAGATTATACAGAGATAGAGGTATTCACATAAAATACTTTATTTGTCTTCCAAAAATACATTATTGAATAACACTCACTTGAATATTTATCCTCCCATTTTTCATCCTTTTTCTTTGAAGCTAATTTTTTTTTGGATCATCTTATTCTTGGATCATCAACATACACTTGGTAAGAGAAAAGGGTTTTCTTTCTCACTTTTTATTACCATAGAAATCTTTACTTTCAAATAATTTTAAAATTTATTGAGTATTTTTATAATCACAAAGCCATTACTCATATTAATTGAACATTTTAAAAAAAAAGCTCAATTTGCTCAAATATGTATCCATTCATCCTCTTTCTAATTGTCTCATTAACATCTTAAGAGCCTATTTGATTATTATTTTTTACTCAGAATATAAATAAACTACCATTGGTTAGCTACTTTTAACAAAAATTTTGTTTCAGTTTGTAGATGTGACCTCTTTTTCTGTTGGTTTCCCTTTCAATTTATTTTATCAAGGGAACATTGTGTTGGCTGTGCATATTCTAAGTACATCTTGTGATAATTTATAAAAATGTACCTGTAAATTTTATATATGGAAAATTGCAGCATGCATTTTAATTAATCATGTGAAAATTTTATCCTTAACCTCTGAAAGAGTATTTTATTGGCATTGAAAGATCAATCAATTAGCAGGGACATAATCTTTCTTTTATGATGTTAACATCAACTGATGTGTAATCCTTATTAATTAAATTGAAGATGAAAATTAAGATACTCCAATTCTATCATGTTAAAGAATCTGTTGCCAGTTGGAATCCTTCTGTGGTGAATCTATTAATTATTCCTTAAACCAAAAGATTCTTGGAAAAAATTTATTTTCTCTCTTTTTGTTTGAATTCTACTCTTTGTAAATGTTAGATGAAAGCCACATTTTATTTCTTTATGTCTCTCTAGCTTTGAAAAGCAGTCATGATTCACAATCCTCTTTTTTGTTTTTTTTTTTGTCTTGCAAAGCTAACAGAATACTTGATGTTGTTATACATCAGTCCAGATTTTTTATTTTCACTTTTTTTGTTAAGATTTTCTGTTTTTTAGGATTCTTGTTACAGATAATGCAGAATAGTTCTCATAATTCCAAACCTATAACATTTCATCTACAAAGCTAAGGTGTCAAAAAAGTTAACATATTCACATTCTTAGAATTATGGAATGGTTAACTTTTGGAGGGCATTGGTTTATCAAAAATTGGAAAGAGAGATAAAACTTATTAAAAGACAGGAATCATTTCAACTTCAACAAATACATTACATCATGTTCAAATGTAGAGTATAGTTATATGGAGATATTTCAGGACTAAATTACTTCTTTAATATTATCAGTTAATATCATACTTATTATAAAGAATGTATTTTCCCTTGAAAGTATGGGAGTGAGTTATGATTATCCATTATGTTAGCTTCTATATGAATTGCAAAACATGTAATAAGGAAATGCATGGTGTATATATATGAAGAGTGCATAATAGTAAAATATTTTAACAACAAATCACAAAGGGATAGAGGAAGTTAAATTAAAAAATTATAAAGTATGAATGTAAAAGTATGAAAACATGCCAAACTAATAAACGGAATTCCAATTGTAAAATTAATATAAACAATGCTTTTATTCACATATGTTTGAAGTGTTTATGTAAAGAATGTTAAAAAATCAGAATAACTTCTGTTGCTAATACAAGGATTTAGCACATTCAGAAAATGTAAAGTCCAATTAAAAAGCAACCAGGTTCAAATATATTCACATCTAAATAGTCTATGCATAATTATAAATACAATTACAAATAGTAAATCCAATTCAATAATATAAAAAATGTAATTTCTAGGGCTATATTTAATGAAACATAAGTACTGAAGCAAAATGAAACTTTGTTTCATTTCTGACAGAAAGAAAAAAGTTTCAATTTTTAGAAAAAAGATATATCAAATCCAAACAGGGTAAGACATGCTTGTATTCCCAGCAAAAAGGAGGTTGACCTAAGATTTCTCAAGTTTGAGGCCAGCCTAAGTGACTGGTAAGTTCAAGGTGAGCCTGGACTACATAATGAAATTTTGTCCAACAATAAAGAAGGTAATATTGTACCATTTTGTGGGTCAGAATTAAGTATATTACAATCCCTTTTAAGTTCTAGCCAGTCTCTTAAAATAGAAAAAAATGGAGCAAAGAAAGATAAGATATATTTATGTCTCAAAATATATTTAAAATTAAGGAACAAATTGGTAAGTATATACATATGTCTCCAGTGAAAAACAAAATTCAGCCTTAAGTACTGAATTTCTCACTCAGATAAATTGCAAACAGGAAGTTTTATATTAGAGGTGGGAAGATCATAGTGCTCTCGAATCAAATCCTCTCCTTTGAATCACAGTAGCCTTCTTCCACTTAGTGCTCCCAAGGCCAATCTGAGCAGGAAATTCTTGGATTAAAACACAGATAAAACATTGGACTAGACACCTCACCATAGAAGAAATAAGAAGGCTTTACAAAACTACATGGAGATCCCATTTCACCCCAGGTAGAATACCCATTATCAAAAATACAAATTATAACAGATTCTGGTAGGGATTTGATTTTGGTACCCTGGGTATTGTATATGCACTTTTCTGAATTAGTAAAGGGAAGGGGAACATGAAAATGGTGAATCAAAGGACCAAGTGCAAACAATGCAACAGTGATACTTACAGGACTACATGTGGTAAACTGTACAGCTTGGCTGGAAGGATTTCGGAGGAGGGAAGGTGGGAGAAAAATGAGAAAGGAAGTAAGATGTTTGACAAGAAATGTACTCACTAACTTACATATGTAACTGTAACCCCCCTGTACATTACCTTAACTATAAAATTGAATTTCAAAAAAAGGGAACACTACTACACTGTGGGAGTGAAAACTTGTTTAAACAATCTATAAAGTTGTATGGAGGTTCCTCAGAAGGCTAAACATAGAGCACCCTATGATCCAGCAATCCCACTCCTAGGTATTTACCCAAATGAGCAGAAAACAAGGCCACACTAAAGCTACCAGTACATCTATAGTCATTGCAGTATTATTTATCATAGCTATGATATGGAACCATCTCAGATGTCCTTCAGTAGATGAATGCATCAAGAATATGTGGTATATATACACAGTGGAATTCTATGCTTCAGAAAGAATGGCCTTGTCACATTCATAATGAAATGGAAAAACTTGGAAAAAATCATATTAAATGAAGTAAGCTAGACCTAATGAACATAGGCTCCACAGTTTCCCTCATTTGTAATAATTAGTATATACCTAAGATAAACCTTTAGAGGATCACAGGAGCTCAATAGCTATGTGCATATGACCATATAACATGGTGCTAATGGAAATGATTTCCAACATATGGAAACAAGAGGCTTTTTATTGTCAAAGTAATATACAGTGAGGTTACAGTTACATATGTAAGGCAGTGAATACATTTCTTATCAAACTTTTTACCTCTTCCTTCATCTTTCTCCCACCTTCTCCCATCTCTGGTTCCCTTCCCACCCTCCCCTGAGATGTAGAGTTAGTATACAGCATATTGTCTTATATATTGCTGCTTCATTGCTTTGAATATTACCCTTTGTCTCTCCATTTTGATGTTGCTTAGTTCTAATAAAGGTACATACAATACACAGTGTACCAAAGTCAGTTACAGTGACAACAGGGGTAAAAGCATGGGTAAGAAAGACAAAAGAAAAAGGCATAATTTCATAGGGAATGTTGGAAATAACAAGAACAAAGATAAATCACTTATTTCCAAATCTTGTAGATAATTTCATTTAGGATCATCTTATGTGAGCATTTATGCATTGCTATTGAGATATTGCGCTCCTCTGCTAGGACTATCCTAGACAAGTACTAATTGTTTCCAATTAGTAAATCATAGAGTTTATGTTTCTTTGGGTATGGCTCACTTCACTTAGTATTTTTTTCCCCTAAGTCTTTCCATTTCCTCACGAATGGGGTTAAGTTATTCCTTCTAATAGATGCATAGAGTTCCATTGTGTATATGTACCACATTTTCTTGATCCATTCATCTACAGAGGGACATCTGGGTTGGTTCCATATTTTAGCGATGGTAAATTGTGCTGCAGTGAACATAGTTGTGATGGTGTCTTTACTGTGATCTTGATTGTAATCCTTTGGGAAAATGTCCAAAAGCAGTGTTGCTGGGTCTTAGGGGAACTCTATGTTTAGCCTTTGGAGGAACTTCCAGAGTGGTTGAACAAGTTTTTACTCGCACCATCAGTGTAGTAGTGTTCCCTTTTGGCCACATCCCCACCAGTATCTGGTGTTGTTAGATTTCTTGATAATGGACATTCTTACTGGGGTGAGGTGGAATGTCACTGTTGTTTTGATTTGCATTTCTTTTATGGCCAGAGATGCTGAGCACTTCTTCATGTGCCTTTTGGTCATTCTCAATTCCTCCTCAGAGAAGTCTCTCTTTAAGTCTTTAGTCCACTTATTAAAGGAACAATTGTTTCCTTCAGAGTTTGTTTTGGGGGAACTTTGTGTGTGTGTGTGTGTGTGTTCTAAGTATATTTTAGATATGAGGCCTTTGTCTGTTATATAGCTAGTGAAGACCTACCATTATACTTCATGGTGAACAATTAAAACCATTTGTTTTAAAATCGGCAGCAAGGTAAGGATGCCTACTTTCTCCACTCCTATTCAACATGGTACTAGAATTCCTAGTCAGAGAAATAAAGAAGGAGAGAAATATAAAGGGGATCCAAATAGGGAAAGATTAAGGAAAACTCTCTCACCCTTTCTTTGCAGATGAAATGATCCTGTATTTAAAGAACCCCAAATATTCTACTCCCAAGTTACTTGAGCTAATTCAAAGCTTTGGCAAAGTAGCAGGATATAAAATAAATCCTCAAAAAACAATGGCTTCAATTCTGTTCAAGTGGTCATCAGGACTGTTCCCGTGCCAATACCAAAGTGGTTTTATTACTATAGCTTTATAATACAGCGTGAAGTTGGACGTTGTAATTCCTCCAGCACTTTTCTTTCTGCTTAGGCTTGTTTTGGCTATTTGGGGTCTTTTATTGTTCCATATAAATTTCTGGATTGCTTCCTCTATTTCACTAAAAATTTGTGTTGGGATATTAATGGGTATTGCATTGAATTTGTAGATAGCCTTTGGCAATCTTGCCATTTTGATTGTATTAATCCTCCCAATCAAGGAGCATGGGAGGTTTTTCCATTTCCTTAGTTCTGCCTTAATTCGTTTTCCATGTTTTTAAAGTTCTCTTCATAGAGGTCTTTCACTTCTTTGGTTAAGGTTATTCATAGCTATTATATGTTTTTGGAGGCTATTGCAAAAGGAGTTGCTTTCCTGATTTCAGCTTCGGCGTTTGGGTCATTAGCATATAGAAATGCCATTGATTTTTGAGGGTTTATTTTATATCCTGCAACTTTGCCAAAGTTTTGTATCAGCTCTATAAGCATGGGAGAAGAGTCAGTGGGGTTCTTTAGGTATAGGATCATGTCATCTGCGAAGAGAGAAAGTTTAACTTCATATTTTCCTATTTGGATCCCCTTTATATTTCTTTCTTGCCTAATTGCTCTGGCTAGGAATTCTAGTACTATGTTGAAGAGAAGGGGAGAGAGCAGACATCCCTGTCTTGTACCTGATTTTAAAGGGAATGGCTTTAGTTTTTCTCCATTTTGAATTATACTTGCTGTTGGTTTGTCATAGACTGCCTATATTATATTCAGGAGTGTTCCCTGGAATCCCAGTTTTTCCAGGGCTTTTAGCATAAATGGGTGCTGGATTTTATAAAATGCCTTTTCTGCATCCAGAGATATAACCATGTGGTTCTTTACCATGCTCCGGTTAATGTGGTGGATTACATTAATTGACTTGCGTATATTGACCCAACTTTGCATCCCTGGGATGAATCCAGTTTGATCATGGTGTATGATTTTTTTGATGGCATGTTGAAGTCGATTGGCCAGAATTTTGTTGAGAATTTTTGCATCTATGTTCATCAGGGAAATTAGTCTATAGTTTTCTTTCTGTGATGAATCCTTGCCTGGTTTTGGGATGCGGGTTATACTGGCTTCATAGAATGTGTTTGGTAGTGAACTTTCTCTTTCAACTTCATTGAAGAGGTTGAGAAATATTGGTGTGAGTTCTGTTTTGAAGGCCTTGTAGAATTCTGCTGTGAATCCATCTGGACCTGGGCTTTTTTTGGATGGGAGATCACTTATTGCCATTTCTATTTCAATGCTGGATATGGGTCTCTTCAGAAGTTTTAAATCTTTATGGTTGAGTTTGAGGATATCCATTTTTTCTAGGAAATCTTCCATTTCTTCCAGGTTCTCGAATTTGTTGGCATAAAGGTTTGCAAAATAGTCCCTTATTGTGTTCTGAATTTTGGTTGTTTCTGTGGTGATGTTACCTGTTTCATCTCTGATCTTGTTTGAACCCACAGGACTATGCCTACTTAATCTTTGATAAAGGAGCTAAAAAAATAGGATGGAAGAAAGACAGCCTCTTTGACAAATGGTGCTGGCAAAACTGGTTCAACACATGCAATAAACTAAAACTAGATCCTTATATATCACCCTGCACCAAAATCAATTCCAAATGGATTAAAGACCTTGAAATTAAAACAGATACCCTGAAAACACTACAAGATGGAGTAGGAGAAACACTTGGGCTCCTTGGCACAGGATGGAACTTCCTTAACAAAGACCCAGAAATGAGACAAATCAAAGAAAGGTTGGACAAACGGGACTGCATCAAACTGCACAGCTTCTGCAGGGCAAAGGAAATAGCTGGCAAGATAAACAGAAAGCCCACAGATTGGGAAAAGATCTTTACCAGTCATACAATGGACAAAGGCCTCATATTTAAAATATATGCAGAACTAAAAAAATTACATTCTTCCAAAACAAAACCACAAAGAACCAATAGCCCCTTCAACAAGTGGGCTAAAGACTTAAAAAGAGATTTCTCTGATGAAAAAATGAGAGTGGCCAAGAGACATATGAAAAAGTGCTCTACATCACTGGCCATAAAAGAAATGCAAATAAAAACAACACTGAGATTCAATCTCACCCCAGTAAGAATGTCCTATATCAAGAAAACTAATCATGACAAATATTGGAGGGGATGTGGCCAAAAGGGAACCCTAGTTCATTGTTGTTGGGAAAGTAAACTGGTTCAGCCACTCTGGATAGTGGTATGGAGATTTCTCAGAAGGATAAACATAGAGCTCCCCTATGACCCAGCAGCCCCACTTTTGGGCATCTACCCAAAAGATTACAAACAAGAACACACTAAAGCCACCAGCACAATTTTCATTGCAGCACAATTTGTCATAGTTAGAATTTGGAACCAACCCAGATGCCACTCAGTAGATGAATGGATCAGGAAAATGTGGTACATATACACAATGGAATTTTATGCCTCTATCAGAAAGAATGACATTGCTCCATTCGTAAGGAAATGGAAGGACTTGGGAAAAATTTTACTAAGTGAAGTGAGTCAGACCCAAAGAAACATGGACCCTATGGTCTACCCCTTAGGGAATAATTAGCATAGGTTTAGGCTAGTCAAAGCAGAAGATCACAAAAGCCCAAAAGCTATACCCTTATGAACAGAAAAGATGATGCTAAATGAAATGAACTCCATGTTATGGAAATGACTGTTATATCACTTTTGTAATTTCTTTCAACACGCGATGTGAAACCGTAGCTTCTATTTTTGATGACCTTCTTGTATCCCCTTTCTGTGGTTGCACCTGCACTATGTTATCTGAGTAAGTTGGAAACCAGGTATACAGGTATTAGAACTAGGAAACTGAATGGGAATACCAAAATTGAGAGGCACCTGGTAGAAAAGACAAATGAGTATAAAAGCAATACTTGCAAAACTGTTTAGTGTAAATCTACTGAACACCTCATGGGAGGAAAGTAAAAGGGGGAGGGTGGGGGGGGGAATGAGGGAAGAGGTAACAAACAGTACAAGAAATGTATCCAATGCCTCACATATGAAACTGTAACTGCTCTGTATATCAGTTTGACAATAAAAAATAAATAAATAAATAAATAAATAAATAAATAAAGATTTAAAAAAAGCAATGGCTGTTACATATGCAAACAATGTTAACAGTGAAGCTAAAATCATCTCAAACAACCCCCAAAACAACTTAGGAATAACCTTAGCCAATGAAGTGAAAGACCTGTATGATGAGAGCAAGAAATGTGCCCATGGCCTAACTTATGAAACTTTAACCCCTCTGTACACCACTTTGACAATAAATAAGTAATTATTATTATTTTCAAAAATCCTGAAAAATGAAATTAAAACAGAACTAAGGAAATGGAAATACCGCACATGCTTCTGGATTGTGAAGATTAACATTGTAAAAATGGCAATACTGCCAAGGGCTATCTACAAATTCATTGCAATATGCATCAATATGCCAACACCATTCTTTAATGAAATAGTGGAAGCAATCCAAAAATTCATATGGAACAACAAAAGACCCCAAATAGCAAAAACAATCCTAAGTAGGAAGAACAGTGGTGGAGGAATATCAATACCAAACCCCCAAAACAGTTTGTTACTGGCAGGAAAACAGGCCTGAAGACCAATGAAAAGAATTGAATACCCTGAAATGAACCCACAGATCTATGGCCACCTAATTTTTGACAAGGGAGCCAAAAATAGGATGGAAGAATGACAGTCTCTTCAACAAATGAGGCTTGAACAATCGGCTATACATGTGTAGGAAGGAAAGGGGAATCACAAAATGGTGAGCCAATGGATAAAGGATGAGCCAAAGCAACAGGGATACTCATAAGACACTATGTTGGAAATGAATTTTCTAACTTGGGGTGAGGGAGGTATTTGGGAGGGAGAGAAACTGGTAGCAAAATGACAAAGGGGTTAGTGCTATTCAGCAAGAAATGTACTCATTACCTTATTTATGTAACTGTAACCCCTCTGTACATCAATTCTACAATCAAATGAAATAAAATTTTAAAAATTCTTAATCTCTTTAACAATTTCTTATAAAAACAAATGTTAATATCAGTGATATTAAGGTATTAATTTTATTATTTGGAAAAATAAACAGTTTGTTTATGTGTTCAACATAAACTAGTGTTTACATATACCTATTAGCATATTTATAGATAAAAGTTCATCAGATTTAAAATGTTTTAGAATAATTTTGGATGGGAGAAATGAGTGAAGACACACTTGATATACTTTTTGTTATCCACAGTTGATACTAGTGGACAAAAACTAAGTTCACATTATAGACCTTAGATGTTTTTATAAAAACCATGAAATTTTTGGAAGTAAAGAGGTGTTTTAAGTATGGCAATGTGGGGGTGGTATACAGAAGAATTTGAATAATCTACTTAGAAACTATGAAAAGAAAGAACAAAAAGAAAGTGTATCATTTTATTTGTTGGTCTTCTAAAAATCATAATTTGTTAGTCATGATGACAAATCTTTTTGATTCTTTCTGCTTTTCACGGCTACACTTTCTGAAAGAATAATTCAAATACCATCCCAACATCCATTACTTCTCACTGGCAATTATATTAATTTTAAAAAATATTTTGAGACTATATGTTTTTCTAACCACTGTTCTAGATGGGAAGGGCATGCATGTATAACAAACACACTGAGATTCCTCTGGAGAAAGGGAAAAAAATCCAGCTTAATAGTTTTTACAAAGCTGTTCATACTACAAAGAAGGAATATTTGCAGCAATTTATGATTTACATTTAATAGTTAGTAAAAGTAACACTTGAATAGAGTTTAGAAGCAGTTACAAAACAGAATACTTGAATGCAATGAAAATGTATGACATTGACTATTAAGGAGAATAATATATAATATATAATAATATATGTAATTTATAGTGATTTCAGCAGAGGCTAGATAATATTCACTACAGAATGAAACATTGTAATACTTTCTAACAATAAAATATTATTCAGTGAATAACAAAAGGAGCTATTAAACCATTAAAAGACATGAAAGGAATGTCAATGCATTTTGTAAATAAAATAAGACTGTCTGTAAAGCATAAATAAGGTGTGAATCCAACTGTTCTTTAAAAAGATAGCACAATTGCAGAGAAAATAAAAGTATGAATGTTTTCCAAGTGCTGAGGGGAGAAAGGAAGATAAAAAGTAAGTAGATGAAGTATGAAATAATTTTCAGAACAGTGAAATTTTCTACATAATGCTATGTGGATGCCATTGCATATTTCTCCTAACTCTGATCTATACAACATAAACAGTGAATTGTAATGTAAAGTGAGAACTGTCATTTATAAAATCTGTTAACATTTGCTGATCAGTTTGAAAAAGAGCCTAAGTATGAAAATGCCAGATATGACAGGAATGAAATAACAGAAAACAATTAAGGCAGTCTCCAAATATTTATGATGCTCTCAAAACTAAGATCATTTTAAACTACAACAGAATTTTGGTTAAGTGGTTTAGCATCAGGAAATCTCTAGAATTTAGAGTAAGATGAAACTTATTTAAAGAAATAGCAATGGAGTACCAGCAGGTTAAATCCAAACTTGCATACTTTTTGTTAATTTTAGGATTAGGCTATCATGGGATCAGGGTTAGGTTGAGATGGTGTTCTGACCAGAATTAGGGTTAGGGTTAAGAAAATGGGACGTTTAGGGTCAAATTGAAAGTTAATTTTAGAACTGTAAGCCTCGCAAAATTTAGGATTTCTATTAGTATTAGTATTTAGGTATAATTAGGAGAAGGGTTAGACTCAATGCTCTAGTTGGGGTTAAGGTTAGAATTAGGAAAAGGGTACGTACTGGTAAAATGGCAGTTCTATTATCATATATCAGTTGCTTCCAAGCTGTCAGGAAAGAAAAGTAGTGTATTTTTGGTTACTTTTAGCCTTCAAGGAAATAAAGTTTAGGTATAGGGCTAGTTTTGTAGTGCACATTGGGGTTAGGATTGTAGAATGTTAAGAGTTAGGGTAAATGAGTTTTCTTCTAACAAGTAGCAGTAAAATAAATGTAATACAAAATGCTGTATTTTCCTTACATTTACTCTTCAGGATTGACTAGGGTTTAATTTCACATTGGTTTCTGGTTATTCTTATGGATATATTTAAGATTATGAAATAGCTTACTTGTTAAAGTAAATCTGGTAACTTATTCTAGAGACAAGAAATACAGGAACAGTTAATATTAATTGAAACTTAAGACTCTTTGATACGCTCAGGTTTTTAGGTCAATGGATGCAAGGATTCATGTTAGCACACATGTTAGTTTATTGTTAGACTGACAAAGTTTGAAGGATTTATGGCAAAGAGTAACTTATTTCAAGAAGTCAGAATGGAGTATCAGTAGGAATCCAAACTCGAGTATTTTTTTGCTTATTTTAGAATTGGGTAACTATTATGATCTCAGTTTGGTTTAAGGTTCCAGGTGGAGTTAGGGTTAAGATTAGTAGAATGAAACATTTAGAGTCAAACTTACATAAAGTTTAGCATTATAAGCCAAGTAAAATCTAGTAATAATATGAAATATAGGACTGATATTCATATTGAGATTCATTTATAATTTGAGTTAGGCTTATCCCAAGTGTTTTGTTTAGGGTTAGAATTAGGAAATAAATGTTAAATGAAGCTGCAACCTATTTTATCAAATATGAGTTGATTCAAAGAATGAAAAACAACAAGTGAATTTGTATTATTGTGAGAATATGAGTGTAATTAGTTTTAGGGTTAGAGTTAGTTTTTTAGTTCTGATTAGGAAGAATATTATTAAAGGGCAAGCTTTAGGGTAAAACTATATTTTTAATGATTACTTGGCCATCTTAATGATAAATCATTTTCAATTTGTGCTCCAAGGTGTACCATCTCCTATTAATATAGAAATTATCGACTTTCTTGTTTTATTGTGTGAATTTTGCATGGCAATAACAGGGGAAATTTTATGTAGAGACATAATGGATATGAGCACCCTTAGCATTCTGATCAATATTTTCCCTTATTAAAAAGTAATGTTGAGTTTAAAATATTAGTAATTTTCCACGAGGAAATGTTATAATATATGTCTTCATTATTTTCCTTAGAGTTCTCATTTGCTATCGAGTGTGGAAGACATATATTCTTACTGACATCAAGAGTGAAATATTGTTGTCATACACTATCATCTGAAAAGACACATGTGGGCAAAAGCCACATAGCTGAGAGAAGACACTAAAATTCCATGAATAATATTTCCTTTGGTTATAGAATTTTTCTCCATATATAATTCTCATTAAAGAACAACAGCAAGTAAAATCCTGCCTTGATATAAATATTCCTGAAAATTCGGTGTGCATTAAAATGTCAAAATATTATCACACAATATAGAATATTTTCCACTGCATGCTACTAGGATTTATGCAATTAAGTGAAGAAATATGTTTGGCTTCTTATCTCCCAAGAGTATCTTTTATCATGCATGTTAATTCCAATTTATCATTTAATATGCTGTTAAAGCTCATATTCTTTGTGAAAATGTTTCACTTGTAGTGAGCCAGTAAGGACCATGTCTCAGGACAAGCTATATTTTCTCATATGCAAAAGAAGACCAAATGTAGATATATGCCATTTTTCATTAGAAAAATGTCCAGTGATAATGAGTTAATAGTTTGAAAAGGCATGATAGGTTGTCGACACCATGAGAATTAGCAAAGATTACAAATTAAGTGTGAAAACTAATAATTATGTATTTTCTTAGAGCAACTTGATTTTCAGTATTTTGTAGAACATGTTAGCTTCATGCTATCACTAAAACCCAATACAGTATTACTTGAGCACTTTTTTCCAAAAAATATTTTTAAATATTGCTGCTGTTTGGCAAGGAAAAGCAAGCCCCCAAGGCAAGGACTTAAAGCAAAATGAAATTAGTCGGGGGGGGGGGGGATGTTTTATGCATTCAGTGTATCCATTCCTGTATCCTTTTTCACTGGGTAAAAATAGGAAGACAGAATGGTGAAAGCCCTGGATAGGAGCCAGACTCACTTGTTTTTGGTACCTTTGTTGATTGCCAAATGATTTACCAACATGCTCCTACTGTATTTTAATGAGATTTCATTTGTGTTTTATGAAGACGTATAGAGAATTATGAATGCAGAGAAACTAAGAGACACACATAGAATTTAAAATATACTGAATAAAAGATAACAATGTATGTACAGAATTGTCTTTACTTGTCAAACCTATCATTGTTTCTTGTTGAGAAATGTCTTTGGTCTTATCCTTACCTTTTCCAGAGAGTCATATATATTTCCTAGAACTTATTTTTTCTCATGGCCATAGTCATTGCTGTAAATAATTTATGCATTTTAATAACACCACAACGCTTAAACAGAAAATATTTCCTTTCTTTCCAAATTATTAATAAAAATACATCTTAAATGAACTGAAGTGTTATTAGGCTTTTATTTTCGAAGTTTCTTGTGCTATATCTGAATCCATCCATCGTGAACAGTAATTTCACTAAAGCTACTCTGGTAGCTGTATGTCTTAGGAATGCAGGAGGCTTTCCAGTAATTCAATTTGTCTTAGCTGTGAGGCATGGATTTTCAGAAGCATAATTCAGATTGACTTCTTCAACTAATACTTACTATGACAACACATTTTCAGTGGCAAGAGAGCTTAGAAAAGTATAGAATCATCTTGAGATATCACATCCCCCAGCAAAACTCAAATTATGGTTACAAAACTGAAAAAAATAGAACCTACATTGTAATGTGATATATTAGATTGTACTCTGCACCAAAAATCGCTAACTCTGTGCCCAAAGGGGAAATTCACAATGGTAGCAATAATCAGAGAAGTCTCAACTCTAGTGAGAAAAGAAATAGCAAATGAATATGGGATAAGTAACTAATATTGTACAATTTGGATAAATTAATTGACCTCTTATTTTATTGATTGTAACTGTTAATTATTCCTATGCTTTCATTGAGAGTTAATTTTTTTTGAGAATATAGCAAAGCAAACAGGACGCAAGACACCCATACAAAGTGAGAAATGCACCAAAATGTAATACCCAAGCGCTACTTCATATGGACCTAAAATAAAATACAGACAGAAAAGAACTCCAAAGATACGGAAACAGCTGGGAATATGACTTAGCAGTAGAGTGCTTACCTTGCATGCATGAAGGCCTGGGTTAGATTCCTCAGCACCACATAAATGGAAAAAGCCAGAAATAGCACTGTGGGTAACATGGTAGAGTGCTAGCCTTGAGGGAAAATAAGCCAGGGACTCAACATCATTTTGATAATAAAATGATTTTTTAAAAGTTGGGCTTTTTTATTTTTTTAATTTTTGGAGGGGTCATATGCCTGGGGTTTGAACTCTGTCACTGAGATTTTTATAGTGCTCTAACACTTTAGGCACAGCTTCACTTCTGGCTTTTTGAGGTTTTGTTTTTTGCATTTTCAAGTTTTTTATTTTTATACTTGTTTTGTATTAAAAATAAAAGACCCCTCTGTAAATCACTTTAACAAATAAATAATGAAATAATGGAATAAAAGGAAAAGAAAAGTTTAATTTTATTGGTGGTTAATTGACAATAACTGTGTCACAAACTTTCCTTCCTGTGCTGGCTTGGAAACTCAAACTTCAGATATCAGCCTTCTGAATAACTAGGATTATAGGTATGGCCATTGGCAGGGAGTTGAGAATAGCTTTGTCTCACCTTCTATTTCCCTCAAATTGGGACTTCTCAAAATCTAGGTTAGCAACATATAACTGAAATGTACTCTATATATTTACATGAATGTCCATTTATCTAGATATATCTGTTTGTTGATCTATATATCTATCATCTTTTTAATCTTTTTTGGTTTTGAGCCTTTAGTCAGAGGACTGACATTTGTCCTTGAGCATTTTTACTAATGGGTTTTCTTGCCTGAGCTGGCCTTGAATTGCAGTCCTCAGAACTCACCCCCTTGATTGGCTGAGATTACTATTCTGAACCACCATCAGCCTGCCTGAAGGTTATTTTTTTTTTTTAAGTATAGAGTATAATGCTTTGAACAATGCATAGTGAGAGGACTATATTTTCCATTAGCAAAAGAAAAGCAATTGAATTTCAGAAAGAAGAAAAAAAAACACATGATTTTTGCTTTAAATAAGACAGATATTGTTATTTCTATATTTCTATCTTTTTTGCTAGAAAGCTTATTATGTTTTCAGGTAATACGTTTCTATCCTGTTTTTTTAAAAATCTTTAACTGTTTAAATTGTTATACAGTTTATTTTTTTTTAAGTTGGACTGAACTTTTTTATTTTCAAATTTTTATTATCAAACTGATGTACAGAGAGGTTACAGTTTCATACGTTAGGCATTGGATACATTTCTTGTACTGTTGTTACCTTGTCCCTCACACCCCCCTCACTCATCCCCCTTTTCTTTCCCCGCCCCCCCCCCCCCAGAGGTGTTCGGTTCACTTACACCAAACAGTTTTGCAAGTATTGCTTTGGTAGTTGTTTGTCTTTTTTTTTTTTAATTTTTATTATCAAACTGATGTACAGAGAGGTTACAGTTTCATATGTTAGGCATTGGATACATTTCTTGTACTGTTTGTTACCTCCTCCCTCATTCCCCCACCCTCCTCCCCCTTTCCTTTCCCCCCCACCCCGGAGGTGTTCAGTTCACTTACACCAAACAGTTTTGCAAGTATTGTTTTGTAGTTGTTTGTCTTTTTTTACCCTGTGTCTCTCAAATTTGTTATTCCCTTTCAATTTTCCTACTTCCAATACCAGTATACACGGTTTCCAATATACTCAGATAAGATTACAGAGATAGTGTAGGTACAACCACAGGAAGGTGATACAAGAACATCACCAATAATAGAAGCTACATATACACATGGGACATTGAAAGTAGTTACAATTGTGATGTAACAATTGTTCCATAACATGGAGATCATTTCACTTAGCATCATCTTATGTGTTCATAAGGTATAGATTGGGCCTTGTGATGCTCTTCTATGACTTGCCTAAACCTGAACTAATTATTCCCAATAAGGGAGACCATAGAGTCCATGTTTCTTTGGGTCTGGCTCACTTCACTTAGTATAATTTTTTCCAAGTCCTTCCATTTCCTTACAAATTGGACAATGTCATTCTTTCTGATAGAGGCATAAAATTCCATTGTGTATATGTACCACATTTTCCTGATCCATTCGTCTACTGAGGGACATCTGGGTTGGTTCCAGAATCTCGCTATGACAAATTGTGCTGCGATGAAGATTGTTGTGCTGGTGGCATTACTGTGATTCTGTTTGTGGTCTTTTGGATAGATACCCAAAAGTGGGGCTGCTGGGTCATAGGGGAGTTCTATATTTAGCCTTCTGAGGAATCTCCATACTGCTTGCCAGAGTGGCTGAACCAGTTTACATTCCCACCAATAATGAAGTAGGGTTCCCTTTTGGCCACATCCCCTCCAACAATTGTTATTGTTAGTTTTCTTGATATATGACATTCTTACTGGGGTGAGATGGAATCTCAATGTTGTTTTGATTTGCATTTCTTTTATGGTCAGTGATTTAGAGCATTTTTTCATATGTCTCTTGGCCATTCTCATTTCCTCATCAGAGAAGTCTCTTTGTAAGTCTTTAGCCCACTTGATGAGGGGGCTATTGGTTCTTGGCGGTTTTGTTTTGGAAGAAGGTAATTTTTTTAATTCTGCATATATTTTAGAGATGAGGCCTTTGTCTGTTGAATGTCCAGTAAAGATCTTATCCCAGTCTGTGGGCTTTCTGTTTATCTTGCGAGCTATGTCTTTTGCCATGCAGAAGCTCTGCAGTTTGATGCAGCCCCATTTGTCTAACCTTTCTTTGATTTGTAGCCTTTCTGGGTCTTTGTTAAGGAAGTTCCGTCCTGGGCCAAGGAGCCCAAGTGTTTCTCCCACTCCTTCCTTTAGTGTTTTCAGGGTGTTTGTTTTTATTTCAAGGTCTTTAATCCATTTGGAATTGATTTTGATGCAGGGTGATATATAAGGATCTTGTTTTAGTTTGTTGCATGTGTTGAGCCAGTTTTGCCAGCACCACTTGTTAAAGAGGCTATCTTTCTTCCAGACTATTGTTTTAGCTCCTTTATCAAAGATTAAGTAGGCGTAGTTCTGTGGGTTCATTTCTGGGTCTTCAGTTCTGTTCCATTGGTCTTCAGGCCTGTTCCGGTGCCAATACCAAGCTGTTTTTATTACTATAGCTCTATAATACAGCTTGAAGTTGGGTATTGTAATTCCTCCAGCACTGTTCTTTCTGCTGAGGAATGTTTTTGCTATTCTAGGTCTTTTATTGTTCCATATGAATTTCTGGATTGCTTCCTCTATTTCAATAAAGAATGGTGTTGGGATATTAATGGGTATTGCATTAATTTGTAGATAGTCTTTGGCAATATTGCCATTTTGATTATATTAATCCTCCCAATCCATGAGCATGGGATGTTTTTCCATTTCCTTAGTTCTGACTTAATATCAGTTTTCAAGCTTTTAAAGTTCTCATCAAAGAGGTCTTTCCCGTCTTTGGTTAAGGTTATTCCTAGGTATTTTATGTTTTGGGGGGCTATTACAAAAGGAGTTGCTTTCCTGATTTCAGCCTCGGTCTTCGGGTCTTTAGCATAGAGAAAGGCCGTTGAATTTTGAAGGTTTATTTTATATCCTGCAACTTTGCCAAAGTTTTGGATCAGCTCTAGTAGCTTGGGGGTAGAGTCTATGGGATTCTTTTGGTATAGGATCATGTCATCTGCGAAGAGAGAAAGTTTAACTTCGTCTTTTCCTATTTGGATCCCCTTTATATTTTCTTCTTGCCTAATTGCTCTGGCTAGGAATTCTAGAACTATGTTGAAGAGCAGGGGAGAGAGTGGACATCCCTGCTTTGTTCCTGATTTTAAAAGGAATGGCTTTAGTTTTTCACCATTTAGAGTTATACTTGCTGTTGGTTTGTCATAAACTGCCTTGATTATATTCAGGAATGTTCCCTGGAATCCCAATTTTTCCAGTGCTTTTAGCATAAATAGGTGCTGGATTTTATCGAACGCTTTTTCCACATCCAGAGATAAAACCATGTGGTTCTTTACCTTGCTCCGGTTGATGTGGTGGATTACATTAATTGACTTGCGTATATTAAACCAACTTTGCATCCCTGGGATGAATCCAGTTTGATCATGGTGTATGATTTTTTTGATGACCTGTTGAAGTCGACTGGCCAGAATTTTGTTGAGAATTTTTGCATCTGTGTTCATCAGGGAGATCGGTCTGTAGTACTCTTTCCGTGATGAGTCTCTGCCTGGTTTTGGGATGAGGGTTATACTGGCTTCATAGAATGAGTCTGGTAGTGAATGTTCTCTTTCAATTTCATTGAAGAGTTTGAGAAATATTGGTGTGAGTTCTGTTTTGAAGGCCTTGTAGAATTCTGCTGTGAATCCATCTGGTCCTGGGCTTTTCTTGGATGGGAGATCATTTTTTGCCATTTCTATTTCAGTACTGGATATGGGTCTGTTTAGAAGGTTTAAATCTTCATGGTTGAGTTTGGGGATATCAATTTTTTCCTAGGAAATCATCCATTTCTTCCAAGTTCTCGAATTTGTTGGCATAGAGGTTTGGAAAACAGTCCCTTATTATTTTCTGAATTTCGGTTATGTCTGTGGTGATGTTATCTGCTTCATCTCTTATCTTGTTTATTTGAGTGTGCTGCCTTCGTTTTTTGGTCAGGTTTGCCAGGGGTCTGTCTATCTTGTTGATTTTTTCAAAGAACCAACTCTTTGTTTTGTTGATTCTTTCGATTTTTTGATCTCTAATTGATTTAATTCTGATTTGATTTTAATTTTTGCTTCTGTCTATTGACTTGGGGTTTGGCTTGCTGTTCTCTCTCCAAAAAATTAAGGTGCTTCCTTAAATTACTGAGTTGCTGTTACGCCAGTTTGTTGATGTATGTACTCAGAGATATAAATTTTCTTCTGAATACTGCCTTTGCTGTGTCCCAAAGGAGCTGGTACTTCGTTTCCTCAACTTGGCTGAAGTCCATAAACATTTGAATTTCCGTTTTAATTTCTTCAATGACCCACTGATGGTTCAGCAGTGTGTTGTTTAGTCTCTATGAATTGTAGGATTTTCTGTGGTGGCTGTTTGAGTTGAGCTCTAATTTTATTCCATTGTGGTCTGAGAGAATGCAGGGAATGGTTTTGATACTTCTGAATTTGTACAGATTTTCTTTGTGCCCTAAGGTGTGATCTATTGTTGAGAACGTTCCATGTACTGCAGAGAAGAATGCGTATTCTGTTGTTGCTGGGTGGAATATTCTGTAGATGTCGGTTAAGTCTAGTTGGTCTATGCAATTATTAAGATCTGCGGTTTCTTTTTTCAGTTTTTGGCTTGTTCTGTCCAGAGGTTATAGTGGAGTGTTAAAGTCCCCAACTATCAATGTGTTTGGGTCTATGATTGTTTTTAGAGTCAGTAGTGTTTGTTTGATGAGGTTGGGTGCTCCTGCATTTTGTGTGTAGATATTTAGAATGGTTATATCTTCCTGTAGGAGAGCTCACTTTACTATATGTAGTAGCCTTCTTTGTCTCTTCTTACCTTTTTTAATTTGAAGTCAATTTTGTCTGATACTAGGAGCAACTCCAGCCTGCTTTTGGGGGCCATTTGCTTGATAGATTTGATTCCAGCCTTTCACTTTTACAAGATGTTTACTTTTGCTGGATAGATGTGTCTCTTGGAGGCAGCAGAAAGATGGATCTTGATTTTTGATCCAACTTATGAGCCTATGTCATTTGATTGGAGAATTAAGTCCATTCATATTGAGAGTTAGGATTTAGAGATGATCATTTGTTCCTTTCATTATCACTATCTTGTTTAAAGCTGTGTCTTCCCATTTCTTGATCAGATGTTTACTATTTAGGGTTCATTTCTCTGTCTGTATTGGGATCTTGATTATTTTCCCTCTATAGTACATCTTTGAGGATTTTCTGTAAAGCTGGTTTGGTGGAGATACATTGTTTCAGTTTTTCCTTACTGTGGAAGACGTTTATTTGACCTTCGGCTATGAATGAGAGTTTGGCTGGGTACAGAAAACATGGTTGGTAGTTATTTTTATTTAGGGTTTGGTATACTTCATTCCAGGCTCTCCTTGCTTTCATGGTCTCTGCTGAGAAGTCTGGGGTAATTCTGATTGCTTTTCCTTTATATGTGATTGTTTTCTTCTCCCTAACAGCTTTAATGATTCTTTCCTTGTACTCTATTGATCCTGTTTTGATCACAGTGTGTCAGTGTGATGTCCTATTCTGGTGTGGTCGGTTTGGGGTTCTAAATGCTTCTTGTATCTGTATAGGCCTTTCCTTCTGGATATTTGGGAAGTTCTCAGCTAATATTCTGTTAAATAGATTGCCTATCCCATTAACTTCTTTCTCCAAGTTTTCCTCAATACCTATTATTCTTAAATAGGGCTTCCTGATCGTGTCTTGAATCTCCTGTAGCGATCTGTTTGTTGATTGGACTGGATTTGTATTGGTTTTTTATCTTTCTCCATAGAATCTAAGGAATCTTCAGCTCCTGAGATTCTATCCTCTGCTTCAGTTGGTTGGGACTGTAGGCTAGCTACTTGATTTATAATTTCTTTTCCTTCTGACTGGCCTTTCCTGATGATTTCCATGTAATTTCTTAGGTCTTGTATGGACTTCTTTACTTCATTAACTTCATTACTTTGGTGTTGATTGTTGTCTCTCAAATCTTTAAGCTGGGTAGCTATCTTTTCATTTGACTCTTGAAGTTCATTTATCTTTCTATTTGTGGATGCCATGAAATTCTCCATTAATTTTTGCTTTGCCTCCTCATGCTCTAGAATAATTGACTGAAGAGATTCGAACTTTTCATTTATCATGTTTATCAGTAGACTTTGTAGAGCATTTTGAGGGTTCTCTTCTATGTCTTTGATTGGCTGCTCTGCTTCCTGCTTGTTTTGAGTGGGAGATAAGACTTCATTGTTTGCCATCTTTCTTGTGTTTCTTCTGCCCATTTGAATTGGGGATGCCAGTCTACCAGCACCTGTTAGCACCGTTTAAGACCCAAAGCAGCCCTTACCAAGCACTGTTGTGTAAATCTTACAAGTTCACAATTATATACAGATACCTTGTATACCTGTCTATAAAATTAGATTTGGTGTTCCTACAGAATACAATTTCAATATAACAACCTATCCTGGGCCCTGTATTCAGCAGTTACTTATTTACTGTTACAACCCTATATGCAATTCTTGTTTTTATATTAAGTTCTTTTAGGACTGGCTTGCTCTATGAACCCCTTTGATTCACTCAGATTAAGCTGGGATACCCTCTATCCAATAACCAGGAGTCAATGGAAACTGGAGGTCCAGTCAGTAAGTCAGGAGGGTAAGTTGTAGATAGTAAAGAGAATAGAGTAAAATGTATTGGGGGAAGGGGTAGTGATTTTGGTTTAGTTTCAGAGACGTGGAAATGTGGAGAAGAGTAGAATCAGTAGAAAGAACAAGGTTAAAATGACAGACAATGGAGAGTTAGAAGAAACGAGTGGAGGTGTTATTCATAGGAAAGTAATTTTTAAAGAAAGAGAAAGCAAAGAGAGAAATTAAGTAAAAATATTGGAAGACAGATGCACAAACCAGAGAAAAATTATTTTAAAAAGAAAAAAAAAAGAAAAAAAAACAGAAAAGGGACAACCCAAACAAACAAACAAACAAACAAAAACTTGATAAAACAAACTGGTAAAAGTGGAAAACAAACAAACAAAGAAAAAAAAGAACGACGTTTCAGAAGTGAAAAAATTAAAATGATTTTTTTTTAAAAAAAGTTTAAAAAATATTTGAAAAAAAAAAGGAGCCCTCCTTGTTTGGGTGGTCTTTCCCCAGTCTCTGGTTTCCTTGCAATGGTCTGCAGTCTATTTTCCTGATTGGCTGGTTTGACTTGGTTTCAGTTTGCAAGGGGTGGATCTTTTCTGATCCTTCTCCCCTGTTGGTGCAATCCTGAGTCTCTGTGGTTCGCACAGCTTGCAGGTGGGCCTTGGGCGTCCTCTGTGGATGGGGACGTGAGCAGTCTCAGGAACTGTGGCTCCACTGTCTGCTGTGGGGCCACTGTCTTTGATGCCTGGCTTTGAATAGGCTGTGGACTCAGCAAGGCGGGGCACCTCTGGGCTGTTTTACCTGGCTGAGAGTTGCTTGCCTGGGGGAGGCGGCCTCCTTGGCAGAGGTGGCTATGGAATGCAGCTCCGTTTTGGGCTGGGAATTGGTCTTCCTCTGTGACAGGACCATTTAGCTGTCCCAGGAACTGTTTGTTCCCCCATCTGGTGTTTCTGTTGCCCCAGTAGCTGCTCGCAGCTTTCGCTTTAAATTTAGAAATTCTGGCAGGCAGGATGGGGCACCTGGGGCTAAGCCGAGGCCCAGGACACGCCTCCCGCCAGGGCAGGGGGCGTTCTCCTGGGCGGAGCTGGCTCTCACTGGTCGGTTCCTCTTGCCCTTTTCAAAGATGGCTACTTTGACCTCTCTTTCCCCAGGCCCGCTTTAGTTCCAATCTGGTCTGACCCCTATGCCAGTGGCAAAGATGGCGCTTTTCTCTGGCGGTGGGGGCTGCCTTCCAGAAGCTGCTCTGTGGGTGCAAGTGAGAATATGTTTCATGGGGTACTCACGCTTTCTCTGCAATTTCAGCCCGTCTGTACTCAGCCACCATCTGGAGGATTTCTCCCTGGTCTACACTGTGTGCTTTAGCTGCGTGGAGTGCGGGTTGCTGTGCTGGGTGCTGTGCCAGCGCCGGCACTGGCGTGGTGGAGGGATGCCGCCTGGAGCTCAAATCTGTGTTTTCAGATGAGCAAAGTCGATTTTTCCTTCCTGGCCAGATCCCTGTACTGTTAGAACTTACTCTGGCTGTCTCTCTAGGAGTAAAAGTTTCTATGGGGTGAGCTCTATCCTGTTTTATAAAAGGGAAAACCATGTATAAGAAAAGAGAAAGAATAATGTAATCAATGAGATAATTAGAGGCTTGTACCACAAGACAAAAAAAGGAAAAGTAATATGTGGAGTGTGATATGATAATTATTAATAAGGTAGCTTCTTGATTTTAAGTGGAGATATGGCTTAGTGTATGTAGATTACAATACTACATCACTAAGTAGCTAACAAATAAGATAATTGTATTTCTCACAAACTGGGAAATTAATACCTAAGAGCTACAAATTTCATGGTCCAATTCACAATTGGTGTCTTTTAGCTATATAATGTGTAATCAACATGTATTTGTCCTTTAATACTATTTTTAAGGATCTACTTTTATGACATAAGCACCTCCCAAAGTTTTCATGTGCTAATACCATCACTTTGGCAATAAGGTTTCAAGATTTTAAATCAACATATTCAGAAAATAGCAAGCATGAATACTGGAATAGATTTCTGGTAAATGTCCATTGAACTGGGTCAAACTATACTTGATGCTGTGTTGGAAGATGAGATTATCTTCACCTAGCCTTAGATTTTAATCAAGATTAATGACAGGTAGCATAATTATACAATATTATTTTTAAACTCTGAAACTGCAAATTTTAAATGTCAAGTTGATTGGATTGGGAAGCTTGGAAGTTGGTAAAAGATAGTTCTGATTTTGAATGCCAAATTGAACGGACAACAATGCAGTTTGGTGAAATGCAATTCTGAAAGTTGTGAGGTTGTGCCAAGAGAGAATAATTGAATAAAGAAAGGCCTGCCACAATTGTGCCCATTAAGATTAAGGAGTGTGCAGAATGAAAAGAAAGAGGAAGTGTTACTCTACCATAGGCATAGGTTCTCTCAGCTTCCTGGAAGCTATGATGTAACTTATTCTGTCTTGCCCTGTTATTATTGATTAAACCCTCTGAAACTGTGATCCCGAAATGTTCCTTCCTCTTCTAAATTAGTTATGTGAAGTATTTTGTCATACAGACAAGGAACTTACACAACGAGTAAGCTTTATAAGAAATAGCTACAAGTCATACTAAATTTAAATGATTTGTAAGTGAACCCACCCAGGAAATTCTTTTTTTTTTTGCCAGTCCTGGGCTTTGGACTCAGCACTGAGCACTGTCCCTGGCTTCTTCCCGCTCAAGGCTAGCACTCTGCCACTTGAGCCACAGCGCCGCTTCTGGCCGTTTTCTGTATATGTGGTGCTGGGGAATCGAACCTAGGGCCTCGTGTATCCGAGGCAGGCACTCTTGCCACTAGGCTATATCCCCAGCCCCAGGAAATTCTTTGTTGACTTGTTTACTGCATTAAACTTCACAAATCTTCATGTGTTATCTTTGCAGTTGATTTGTTTCCTTCAATTATTTTTCTTAATATTTTATATATCTTAAAGTTCATCAGCTCCCCAGCATCTATGGATATTTTTGTAGATTTTCTGCACCATTATACATGTTTGCCAAAATCTCTGAAATACTTTTTGTGAGAGAAAATAATATATAAAAAGCAGCTTATATAGTATAGGTTAAACAAAATAAATATATTTTTTCAAAAGTAATATTATTTCCTAAGGTATTGCAATGGGAACTTGAAATCAAGAGGTTAACAGGTTCTGCTTAGCTTTTTGGACACATGGTTGATGGTCTACTATTTGATCCACAACTGTATTTCTGTTTTTAGTTCGCTACTTACTTGGCGAGAAGAGTATTTCCTGATCAGCAATGAACAATCATTCTCAGATCTTAGCTTCCTGAGTAGGTAGGAATAGAGTCCTGAGCCACTGGGTCCTTGGTACTCTTTCACTTTTTTAAGTAAAGTGTTCATGTATTTATAAAATGTGTAAAACGTTATAGATTTATTTAATAAAATGTTTATGTTGATATACAATTCAATACCTATTATATTCTTAGTTGAGACACATTGGTTGACTTTTATAGTTTGATTTCTATTATACTAAGTTAACAATATGCATAATGTATAATTGATGATGACTTAAGATCTAGGCCACCCAATTTACTAACTAGAGGTAAGTGATGAATTAGAATGAATTACTGTATTTACATTGTTTGATAATAACTAGATTTTTACTATATTAAGAGTTAGATGTGATTCTACCATTAGGATAATTAACTGTGAAGCCAGCTCACTATAAGAAATGCTATGAGATTAATCTGGGTATGTTGATAACAAAGTACTCTAAGACTGGCTGTAAAATTGATTTGCCAGTCCTGTCATATAAGTAGAACATACCAACTTTGCTACCTGCAAAGCTGCATAATTTTGCTTGATGTTACTAATTAGTAGTTGCTTATTATGAAACTTTTTTGCAAAGTAAAATCTCTTTGTGTTCTTTCAACAATTGAACACTCACAGCAATTATTGCATAATTAATGCAAATGTAAATCGGGAATGAACTGCTAAAAATAAAATGTAGTAGCAGCAGAATGCAAAAGTGGATTAATGATATGATTAAAGAAACTAGCTAGCTAATGTGGATTGGCTTGGGGCATTTAAAAGTATATACATAGTAAATGAACTATGTAATTAAAGAAGGAAAATTAATATACTGAGATGCTACTTAAGGTATTTTTTTTTTGTTTTTTGGCCAGTCCTGGCCCTTGGACTCAGGGCCTGAGCACTGTCCCTGGCTTCCTTTTTGCTCAAGGCTAACACTCTGCCACTTGAGCCACAGCCCCACTTCTGGCCATTTTCTGTATATGTGGTGCTGGGGAATCGAACCCAGGGCCTCATGTGTACGAGGCAAGCTCTGTTGCCACTAGGCCATATCCCCAGCCCACTACTTAAGGTATTAAGTCAGAAAACGGACAGAAAACCCTTAAATGGATATTTTGTTAAGATATCCAAGAAGATATAAATGCAATTTATATGGGCTGACTTCATGGGAGGGTATAAATAAAATTAAATAAATAGCTTCTCTTCTAGAATTAATCATAGGCATTGTAATTTAACAATAGGCTTTTGTTTTTAAGTAAGAATAAGTATGAAGGAAGTATCATTAAATGTTTTTTTTAATTTAATTTTGTTATCTCTCAATAGTTGTCCAAAGGGGTTTCAATTCAACTTATTGAGTTAAGAATGTAATTCATAGAGGTCAGTGCCGCCCCACGTATCATTAAATATGGTCTAGCTAACCCTTTGAAGAACTTTTATGTGGGTCTACATATTTATCTGTTAATTATACATTTTTAATTTCAAGGAATTCATGAACTAAAATTGAGACTAAAGTTCTATTGAGCAATATCTTTATACACAATTTAGATAACTCTCTTTAGAAAAAACTATTGGAAGTTACCTCCTTCAACTAGGAAATTTCCATGTTCAGCTTTCATTGAGGAAATCGTAAAAGGAAAATTAAGCACCTTCAAATCCACAGGTAAAAAGATAACATTTTGTTTTGCCTGTCTCTGTTTCTTCAAAAAAAAAAAAAAAAAACACAACACTGTATGAATCTCCAACTCTCAACTTGTTTTTTCAAGCTGGAGGCCATTGTGGCAGGCAGGCAGGCAGGTAGAAGGATGTGTGAGCGGGCAGATGGGCCTATATAATTCACTAGAAATTTGTACACCATGTAGAAAAAAGCTGGCAAAACCCTCAATGACTTTCAAGAATTTGAAGGAGAAACACACACACACCTTTGTAGCAATTGAGATTTCTTTAACATGAAGCATACAGAACAGATTCTTGTCATACTTTTGTATGTATTTTGGGTAGAGAGGCTCACACTGTCATTTTGAGAGCATAGGAGAGATCCCTTTAGTAGAATCATAACCCCAACCTATTCTGAAACATAATGGTCCATCATATCAATGATCAGGGACCTTATAGTCTATAAATACTCTTTAACTGTCTTTTGTGTCAAGAACCTGTAAGCTAAAGGTGCCCAGGAACTATGACTGGCAATGGTACAATCCTTAAGTGTGACTGTACCTGATGGACTGTGACTGCTAAGAATGAGCAGTCACTGCCCGCTGAATTGGTAATCATCATTGTTAATATTCATAGAAGAGGTACTGCAAAATCCTTCCAACTTGCCAGTAAAGGAAAATGCATCATTTGTCCTTTCCTTGTCTGTGTTCATTTCAAGAAATGTCAACTTCTGTGTCTTCAGATGTTATTATTAAAGTTTACTGGCAATGTCTACATTGAAAGATAAAAGTAGATTAGAATTTAAAAAAAAAAAAAAAACAACTTGTCCAGAAGCATTTATGTGGAGAAAACCTTCTTGCATCTAACTCCAGAATATTTGTAAGTATAACATAGGGATTACACAATTGTATTTTCAACTTACTGTTTAAATGATCAGTATATCATCATTTTTGCTTGCATGTTTAGTCATAAAATGATGAATTATAGCAAAAATTGAACAAGCATCAACTTTTGTGTCAGTTACTGGCCATGTTTTCCTTAAATACTTAGCAAATTGCCTCAATTTTCTCTCTTTATTTACACACAAAAATAGATTCCCTCATGAGGAATTCAGCACTATTTCAAAATCCCATTCCATCTGTTATTCTCATGGTTTAATTTTTCCTACAGTAAGAAGGAATCAGTAAGATGTGAATTTATATTTGGAAAAGTAGTAGACTCCATTATTATTCATTCCAAATTTATAACTTCCCTCGACACCCCTCTAACAGGTAGTCAGTGAAATAAAAGTTTCATGATCTCATAAATACTGAGATATGTTTTCAAAATGACCCTAAAAATCAGTGACTGCGAAGGATATGAATCTGAAATATATATATATATATATATTGCGTGTATATATACACGTATGAATACATGTATACATATGAATGTATGTACATATATATGCATGTCTGCATGTGTATATGTGTGTATGTGTAATTTTTTGTCTTTGCCTAGTTAGCTCTTCAATGGCGATTATTTTGTGCTATTTATCAAAATCGCGAGTTGATACCATACATTAATACATATATATATATATATATATATGAGTAGATAAAATAATACAAAAAACAATATGCTGAACATTAGGTATGGAGCTCTGTAGGTTGTGCGAAAAGTCATTTGACTACTACAGACTGATAAATAATTTAATGATACTTAACTAAAAATATGTGTTGTGCATACTAAACTAGATGCTAAAACTGCAAGACATTTGTGGGCCAATAGTCTACAAACTGCTCTAAAAATATTTTGTTATGCACCAAATATTTATTATGTTCTCAAATATAAAATTTTACAGAGAATTATGCCATATAATATGCTTTCTCTAATTATATGAGTTTCTTAACATGATGCAAGTAAAGTAA
Organism: Perognathus longimembris pacificus; assembly: GCF_023159225.1. Classification (NCBI taxonomy): domain Eukaryota; kingdom Metazoa; phylum Chordata; class Mammalia; order Rodentia; family Heteromyidae; genus Perognathus; species Perognathus longimembris. The sequence continues at coordinate 41,989,944 of NC_063172.1, read as the reverse complement.
AACTGGAGTCATAATGTAAAGATCTGAGTTTGAATGCCTACTTTGAAATTTATAAACTATATAATATACAGAATACACATTTTTTTCTTTTAAAATCGTTGTGCTTTATTCTAATGTAGAGAATGATTTGATATACATGCCCAGTATCTGGAAATTTACTAAACAGAATATTATTGTCACTATTTTATATTTACAACATACAGAATGCAACTTTAAATTAACACACTCATCCCCAAAATTAGTGGTAAAAAATTCCATCAATTAAGACACCCTTTATTTTGCCTCTTTGTTGTTTAATTTTATCATCTCATCACTGTGAGTATATTAGTTTTTGCTTTTAGCAAGAATGATATAGATGACTAAAACAACATGTTTGTTTTTGAACTACAGTCTATGAGATGCATATTTTTTCACTTACAAAGTTTCTCTTAGGGGCTGGGGATTTGGCCTAGTGGCAAGAGTGCTTGCCTCATATACGTGAGGCCCTGGGTTCAATTCTCCAGCACCATATATATAGAAAATGGCCAGAGTGGTGCTGTGGCTCAAGTGGCAGAGTGCTAACCTTGAGCTAAAAGAAGCTAGGGACAGTGCTCAGGCCCTGAATACAAGCCCCAGGACTGGCCAAAAAAAAGAAAAAAGTTTCTCTTTTTTATTGGCAGTAATATTGGAATCCTTCCATAATATACTTGAGCATCATTCACTAACTGAAATAAGCCCTGTATGGTTTTGGGGAATATGCTTTCATTTCTTTGGGATAAATATGTAGAAGCAAAAGATAGTTACTGTGAATATCTAAGGAACCTCTCAGATGTTTTCCAAAATGACTGTGTAGTTCCAACAATAGTGTTGGAATTCTAGTTGTTGGGCTCACTGTATAGCTCTTTGTTACTTGTTTGTTGTTTTGGGTGATTCTGGGGTTTGAACTCAGGACTTCAAGCTTGGCCAGGACTAGTGTTCCACATAAATCAGACCTCCAGTGTGAGTTTTTACTGGCTCTTTTGGTTATGGAATTTCCCAAACTTTGAAGATGATTCCAAATATTAATTTTTCTGTATTAAGTCACTTGAGCAGCTAGGGTTATCAGCATGAGCCACTTATGCCCAACAGAGATTTAACTTTTTTATGCAATTTTATTAGGAAAGGTGATATTTTAATAGTCAATAGGAAAGTTCAAGGTATATATGTAGAATCTGTTTCATATTTTTTAACTTTGAAGAATAAGTATCCTTAAATAGTTGGAAAACTGATCATGTTTCAATTGATGCTAATTGTCTTAAAATTATTTACTCGAAAAAATCTGTAGATATTTTCAGTTAATGACACCTTTAGCTCCATATCATCAATTTTTTAAATCTATTTCTCCCTTTTTATTTTTTTCTGTCAGGCATTTTTCATAATCTCAAGCAAAGTTTCTTTATTTCCAGTTTACTTTTCCCAAAACTGAATTTTTGTAATTAAATTAAATATTTACTTTGTTTGAATCTTTCTTAACATCTTCTGGAGATTTCTCATAGATGAATTATCTTCTAAAGTGCCATTATTGTCTTCAAGCACTCTCTCTCTGTCTATGTCTCTCTGTCTCTCTGTCTATGTCTCTCTGTCTTTCTGTCTCTCTGTCTCTGTCTCTCTGTCTCTCTGTCTCTCTCTATCTTTCTGTCTCTGTCTCTGTCTCCGTCTCCGTCTCCATCTCTCTCTCTCTCTTTCTCTCTTTCTCTCTCTCTCTCTCTCCTTCTGACTACTTTGCTCTTAATCCCACCCAACTAATTTTCTCTTAATCCCATCCAAACTGTAGCATCTGTTTTTAGGGATAACGTTGTTGTTGTTGTTGTTGTTGTTTTTGCAACAAACTCAGGTAGGCACCACAGATTTCATATGTTCCAATAAATAAGCAAGTAAATCAAAGCTCCTCTCCTATTAGCACATAATGTTAGTAATTACATTGTTCACGAGAAGAAACATTGGCTGGCTTATCCTATTTTCCTGTCATTTTTTTTAATGTTTGTATACCATTCATAATTGTATAGGTTGATTTTGGATTTGGTCTCAGAAGATAAGCGGAGACAAGATCTTAAATCAAAATTCTCCTCATTGCTTACTCACATTGAGGATTTTCTTCAGTTGGAGATTCCCCACTCCCCTCCTTAAACCAACAGTAATTAGCTCTTATGGAGATGGATAAAAATGTTGGAATAATAGATTACTCCTGTGAGTTAAATTGAATAGGTTATTTTTAGGAAATTCTGTGAACTTAAGAGTGATTTTTTAAAAAAGATTAACCACTTGCCTCTTTGCTCTACTGTGACTGTGTCAGCAGTGTTGAGAAGTTGATATGCTACCATACACGTGCTTCCACAAAGTCCTATGACTCCTGTGCTGGTCAATTTATTCTGATTAATCTCCTGTGGACTTGAGGAAAATGAACTGAAATCTTTGCAAAAATTGAAATTACACATTAATTGTTAGTATAATTCTTAACAAGGCATATGTTTTTTTCTCTTAAGACTATAGTTTGACAATAATTGAAATGTCTATTGCTAACATGTTGGTTTAAATTTTCTTTTTATCTGTGAGAGCATTACAGAAAAATAAGACTTAATGCTCTACATTTATTGTCTTGTGTTTATTGGATTTTGTTTCTCCAGCAAACTGCAGGTATGGAAATGAGTAATTGAATTTTCAGGAAAAAAATGTGAGGAGGGTTATGCCAAAAATGTAATTTCCAACTAATTGCCATGTTATTCACAGTGTGAACACCGTTACAGTAACTAAGCATTTATTCTTTTCCATCATACCATTATATTTGTATTTCTTTCTGGATTTTCTTATTTACTTTTCTTGAATCAAAGGGATTAAAATTGCTTTGTCTTGTGAATGAAACATAATACAACAATTCATTTTCATTAAACTCAACTTACAGAATGGCTTATGGAGCAACATGGAATAGAAAAGAATTAACTAGAAGCCTTCCTGCCACTGAATCCTGTGAAAAAAGTGTACATTTCAGCTCACTCTGGGGAAAACCAATAACATTGAATTCCTTTGAAATGAAATCACTTGGCTTTCAAAAGAATCATTTTGTGCTTAAAATAAGCTCGAAAGATATTCTGTAAGTAAAGGAAAATCTGAGATAATTTATGTTGTAAAGGTAATATAATTTTAAATAAGATATATACAGCCATAGTTCCCAGAATTACCTAAACGAAATATGTTCTTTTTAGTTTGCAGAAATGAAGATGGCTCACATTTTAGTATGCATAATGTACTATTGGTAACTATTCCATCATTGCTTTGCATGTAATGTTCATGTAGGAAAATTGGCAAAGTCTAAAGAAATTATATTGAGTCTGGAATTCACCATACCTATTTTTTTTTCTTGAAATACACTTGGTTTTTCTCACTGTTCTCTTTTTAAAATCTTACCCGTTGCAGGTCCCAGAGTGATTTTTAAAAGCAATAATCAGTCATATCACTTCTTAGCTTTACAAAGACTTCAAAAGCTTACTCTCATCTAAATCACAAAATTCCAAACTTGGTTCAAACATCCCATTCCCCTTGAAGACTCTTTTTAACCTCTCCTCTCACAGGCAGTGATTTGCCGCTTACTTCACTTAATTAGCTTTCATGTTGTTGTCAACATAATAATCATACCTTGCTGTTTGCTATACCTCTGCTTAGAAATTTCTTCTGATGTCTTGAATATATTTATATTCTACAAAGTGTTTTGTAGCATATAAATTCGGATAAGAAAACCTTTCCCTCCACTCACCTACCATGGTGTTACTGTTTCATGTTTTCTTTCTTTTTTAATTTAAATTTTATTGTAAAGGTGATGTACAGAGGGGTTACAGTTACATAAAGTAATGAGTATATTACTTTTTGAACATGTCACCCTTCCCTCATTTTCCCCACTTTTTCCCCTCCGAATTCCTCTTCCCCCAAAGCAGTAAAGTTAACTTCAAACATAGTGTCTAGTGAGTATCAATGTTGAATTGGTTCTACCTTTGTCCTAGGTTTCTGTGATTCCATTTCCCTTTCCCAAATCAGATAAATTTATATACAAGACAAAGGGTAAAGAAATAAAAAACAGTGACAACAGGGAATGCTGCTTCATTTTCTTTATCATATTACTGTTTTGTTTCCTTAATAGTGTTTATCTTAAGAGAAAATACATTGCACTTCCTTTCTTCTTTCCTCCACTGAAAGGAACCTCTTGAGACTGAATGAACCAGGATAAAAGCATATTTGTGCAGCTAAGGTGGATTTTATCTTGGCATGATTTTTTGGTGCCAAATGATTGGCCAGGGAGTCAAGAGAATTTGACATGAGAACTGTTTTCTACTCTATCTGGAATTGTAGCTCCATAGTAGAGCCTCTGCTTGGTATGTGCAAGGCCTTGTGCTGAATCTTAGTGTCACCCACATGTGCAAGGAAGTTCTATACTCAATTTCATTTTCTCACTTACTTGTAGGAAGAATCACTTAAGAAGACGCGAAGAAGCAAAAAATTGTAATTGGACTGGTAAAAAGGATTTCCAATGACCGTGAAAATAACTTGCAGATAAAATAGTCACAATTAATGTCCCACTGAATGACCATGCTTTGTGCAACAAAGAATGTCTAGTGTTAAAACAAAAACAAAATAGAAGAAAAAGCATAGTTTTTATCAGCCACATTCTTTTCTTCAAGTTACCTTAGTGCAAATTATCAAGACATTTTGAGGAATAGATGCCAAGATTACACACAATGAGGTCTTATAGAAGAAGAAGTTAGAGAAATGGACCTCTCCTCATTTTTCTTAGGATGATGGGAGGGAGAAATGTCGATGGAAAAGAAAAGAAAGGCTTTGGTTTACATTCTTGTAGAAATACTGATAAACAACATTTATATAAGTGAACTAATGATACTCTATAGAAGTCAAATCCTAAAATATTCTTTATAAAAGTATACAAATTCAGGCTGGTAATGTGGCTTAGTGGTAGAGTTTTTGCATGTACGAAGAACTCAGTTCAATTGTGCAGCCCACATTAACAGAAAAATCTGAGAGTGGGGCTGTGGCTTACAAACTAAAGTTCTAGCCTTGAGCAAAATGAAGCCAGGGACAGTGCTCAGGACCTAAGTTCAAGCTCCTGGAATGGCAAAAAAAAGGTATACAAATTCAATATTTTTATGACCTGTACAAATATAAATCCCATAGCTTGATGGGGCATGTCTTCCAGTAGTCTACAAATCTAGTTTACTAAATGAAATGGAGCTATTTCATATCCTATTCATTAATCTGTTCATCTGTGAGGTGATGTGAAAACCCTAATTACAAAGTCTGTTTCTGGCATGATGGTTTGTTTGATGTGTCGACCTTTAGATTCATGGAGTGTCTTAGGTTCCTGTTTTTTTAACCAGTTTACTTGATAGTTTGTACTCTCTTTTATAGCAAAACATAATTACTATATGATTTCTATGTATGACATTTCTTATTCTCCAAGTGAATAAAACTTTTCACTGCACATGTGTACGTAAATGTAGGTTATTCTTACTATCACATTGTTGTGTAGTTATAGTATCATCACACGCAGTCTCTTTAACCTCCTGTTATCATTTGAAAACAATTGATTACATCTCAAGCTTATATTAACAGTACTAAATTAGCATGTAGCTACAAATTAAGCTGATTCATATGCAATTTCATTTACATGATTCAGATTTTAAATATGTTACTAAAATAATTTGAAGCATGAGTTACTAGTTCTATTATAGTGGCAGAATAAAATGATTTTCTGCTAACTTATTAACTTATCCAAGCTAGATAAAAAAGGGCTAGGAGTCAGATATTATTTCAAAATCTGTTCTAAAAAGCAATTTTATATGGATGATTCATTCTATGAATAAAAAAGTAATGATGAAGTCATTTTATTCTGAGAGTCAAAGTTCATAGTTGTTACAGCTTTATCAATCTGAAAGTTTCATCGCCTATGTTTTTATGATACAGGCACTGGGACCAGCAGAAGATACGTGATCAGTTTACTTCCTTACTGCTGTCAAATCTCTATATTACATAGAACAAGTGAGCAAGTGATCTAAAAGGTGTTAGTAAAGGTTAAGATATCACTCATCAAAACTTTTGCTATTTTTATTTAGATGTAGATGTTCACGAATGTCATCTCATTTAGAACTATGTCCAGATAAGAGAGGAAGCCCAATGAAGGCTCAACAGAAACTTTAACTCTCGGGGGGGAAAAAGACAACCTAGAACTGATTATATGCGTGGAATCCTAGTTACTTGGGAGAAAAGAATATCTAGAAGATCCCATTTCAAAGGTGGCAATTGCAGAATGAATCCAGTACATTCTACCTCCAAAATAACTAGTATAAAGCAAGAGGCCATGCAAGCATAAAGCCTGAAATATTAGAAAGGAATATTTTCCAAAAACTTAAGTGATCAATTATGATATGATTTCCATAAAAGGTAATGAAAAATCTCATCTAGCTTTCTACAAATATTAAATATTTAGAAAGGAACATTAATATGTATACATCCATAAACAATGTGGCTTTTTTTAGAATTCTTAAAGAGAACTAAATATGATCTCAATATAATTTTAAATTTTGGGTAGCAGTCACAATTTTCAATCAGAATGTTAAAAAATATTAAGCTATTTACCTGTAATTAGTGGAAACAAAGAACAGAATAATATTTTTTGAAGTAAAAGAAAATGTAACATTTTATTTGGTTTGGAATAATCAGAAGCAAGAACACTAACATGAAAAAATAATATATCTTCTTAGGAAAAATCTCAACTAAAAGTCTTTTATGGCAAAAATATTTGTGGATCTTTTTCATATTATTTTTTTCTAAAATTAAAGAGGTAAATGTTCAATTTGTTGTTTTCTATGCATTGACATAGACCTTTGGACTATTTTAATTCCCTTGTACACTTGTTTATACTTAATTTTGTAAAATTATGTCAAAAATTTGGGTCCTATGAAGTCCTTATTTATGTGGAAACTAAAGTAACATTAATATGGTCTAGAAAAAGGTGTGAAATGGAGTTAAATCCTCATGAAATATGCATTAATGTCATATGAAGTTGTTTTCCATTGCCTCCACATGGAGCTAAGGTGCTAACAGCAAATTTGCACCTTATGTGTAAAAGTATGTATATTTAGGTTATGATATAGCTTAGTGTGGCAATGCATGTTAAGCTGAAATGTAATTTATTGGTTGTATCTCTAGAGTACTGTTATTCAGGGTCTCACACTTGCTAGGCTGGCAATCTAAGACTTTAGCCACACTGCATATCCTCAATTTTACTGGTTATTTTGGTTTTACTATTTCACAGGCTTTGTGGCCGAGGTTGGCTACTCCTGAGTAGCTGAGATTACACATGTGAGCCACTGATACCTGACTTTAAATTTTATTTTAATTGGGAAACAAAATACTAACACTGGATGATGTTGCATTATGCAAACAGATACATGATATAATATAACATAATAAACTAATGAAGATTTTTACTAGTAAACTTTCAATTATATTTGTTTCTTTCATAGAAGGTAGAAAATATTTTGGAATTGCATAATCTCTGCATGAAGAATACCTCTGCAAAGTAGGTTTTGTACTTAATTTTTAAATTTATTTTTATTATCTTTAGCTATAGTAAGGAATTACCATTTACCAAGAAATTTATGACTGCAGTATTATCTTTGTCAATGGCACCCCTTTCAAAATTCTCATCCATACCTCCTCTATCCACCCCTTTCCTAATTTTACTTAATTATGTAGGATATACATTGGATTCTAAACTACATTCTCCCTCTCTTCTTCATTTGTCTACCCCTTTTCCCTTGACTCCACCCCCACTGCTTACTAGTACCTGCTTCCTGGTGTTCAGCTTTACAAAACTTTGACTTTGCCTTTCTAATGAATTACACTACTTGACTTCTCCTTTGAATCTACTTTATTTCAGTTATTACATTTGTATGCACTTATATACCACCCAATGTGTCTACTTAAAACTGTATAAGCTAAATCTTGCTTCCATATGTAAGAGAAGACATCCATACTTTATGTCTCTGGGCCTGAAAGCTGTGTGAAAGTTCTTCAAAAAATTAAACATAGAACTTCCTTAAGATACAGCAGTTCTTCTCCTGGGTATTTACCCAAAAGACTACAAATAAGGATATAGTAAAGCCATAATCACAACTATACTTATTACAGCATTATTTACCATAGCTAAGGTAAGGAACAAGTTCAGAATTCCCTCATTGGATGATTGGATTAAGAAAATGTGTTATATCTACACAATGGGATTTTACTTATCCATTGGAAATAATAAAATTGTACCATTTGCATTTAAAAAATTAAATGAGGATTATACAGACTGTAGAAAGCAATAGTAATTTCCTCCTAAAAATATTTACCTGTAAAGTAGTTTGTATTGAAATGTTACTAAAAAATAACAGTTATAATTAGGGGGGATCACATATCACTATTGTAATATGCTATGAATCTGAAGCAAATAGGATTGTTATTCATGAAAAAATATTTTAATAACAAAGACAAAACTGCACATATTTTCATTGCAGTAAAACCACAAGATCCATAAGTGAAGGCCACTGTGCAGAGTGAGATATTTGAAGCAAGTCACAGCAGAGGATCACAAGAGCCCAATAGCTATACCCTTATGAACACATAAGATGATGCTAAGTGAAATGAACTTCATGTTATGGAAATGATTGTTGTATCACTGTTGTAACTACTTTCAATGTGCTATGTGTAACCGTAGCTTCTATCATTGATGATCTTCTTGTATCTTCTTCCTGTGGTGTACCTGCACTACCACTGTATCTTATCTGAGTACATTGGAAACCGGGTATACTGATATTCGAACTAGGAAACTGAAAGGGAATACCAAATTCGAGAGACACAGGGTAAAAAAGACAAACGACTATAAAAGCAATGCTTGCAAAGCTGTTTGGTGTAAATGAACTGAACAACTCATGGGGGGGGGGAGAGGGAAAGGGGGAGAGGAGAAGGGGGAATGAGGGAGGAGGTAACAGTACAAGAAATGTAACCGATGCCTAAGGTATGAAACTGTAACCTCTCTATACATCAGTTTGACAATGAAAATTTAAAAAAATAAATTAAAATTAAAATTATAAAAAGAAAAAACCAAGCTCAAACACTTTGCATATGTTATAAATTAAAATTTTTCTCTTATGTTGTTTGCCCATGGCCAAGGTCAAGTTTCAGAATTCTTAGAATTTCTCATTCTTTATATTTAATTATTCAAAGTATTATTAGCTGGGTGCTGGTGGCTCATGCCTGTAATCCTATCTGAGAATCACGGTTTGAAGCCAGCTCAGGCAAGCAAATCTGTGAGACTCAAATCTCCAATGAACCTCTAGAAAACTGGAAGTGGATTGGTGGCTCAGAGTGGTAGAGCACTAGCCTTGAGCAAAAAAAGCTCAGAGACAGTGCTGAGGGTCTGAGTTCAAGCCCCACAAGTGACCAAATAAAAAGTATTATGAAATTAATATGTAAATATTTTGTCAGATATTTCTCTGGAAATATGGGAATATCTAAACAGATCATAATAGATATATCTCACAGTTTTTTATTTGATTGGAGGAAAAAAATAATTTCCTTAAAGAAAATATTAGTTTACAAGTCCATTTATCAGTTATCCCCTCTCATACATTAATTCAAAATTTTACCCTAATAGCAGCCATGATAAAGCTTTCTGTCACTTTTATATGGTAATATATATTAAGCTATATCCAAACACCAAAATTTACTTGTATTAAGGTAACAAAATATGCACATATATAAAGAATAATGTTGACATATATATATATATAATTAATACATGTGTGACACTGTAGAATAGCCTAATTTGGTTCCGCTTTGTGTTTCTGAAACAAATGGATGGTCAATAGTATTAAAAGAATATGATTCTAAGGCCTAGGCCATTTCTTCCCTCCTTAAAGAGATGATCAGAATCAATCTCACTTGAATTGTTAGGAATCATTCCTCCTGAGGCAAACAATTTTCTGCTTAAGAAAAAAACAACCTAGATTGAAGTGATTGGAAAGTCACTCTTTTATACAAGATCATTTCTTCATGAACATAAAGTCAACAAATGGAAATAATAGATCTATCTGTCTTCTTGCAGTTTTCCCATCAAAACTCACTTTTCAACATTCACTCTTGTCGTCCTTGTTTCCTTAAAAGTCTTTTCTCTATATTTGTGCATGTGTCATATTTATATTCAGATTTCAATATAACTTTTAATATCATTTTCACCTGGGTGAATTTTTTCACCGTCAAATATTGTGTTATCTAAAATCCAGAGTAGTATATAAGTACTGATTGAGGAAAATTAGATTACCCTATTTTAAGAAAAATGTATACAGTTAGCAAATTTGTCTTGTTGTGTCTTTCCAGGTAGTGCATCTGTAATTTGATTCAAAGCCCTTTTTTAAAAAGTTATGAAAATAAGAAGCTATCCATGCTTAAATATGACAAGACTGTAAAATAATAATACACTAATGGTTAATATCATGAATTATGCTCCTAATATAGTGTATATATTATTTCATACCCTCAAGTGACTTTTTCCCAGAATATAATTATTCTCCAGTGAGCCATATGTTTCTTAAAGCAGAAAAGGTATTATACATTGTTTGCATTCACAACCTTGCCCAATAAGTTTTCCATAATGTTTGTTGAGTAAAAGATAGGAAAATTAATGAATAAATGCAAAAAATCTAACTCTCATTAAAGAGCCAATCCATAGCAATAGCTACATTATATGTCTCAGTAGATTATATTGTTTACGATGAACTTTCTCATTTTTTCCTTTAATAATTGTAAATTCAGTGATGCTTTAAATTGCTAGAGGATTCTTAATATTGGGCAACAAAATATAAAAATACATACATAACTTTCTTAGAGAAAATATAGTGTGTTTCTTGAGCAGCAAAAACTAAGATGTTAAAACTGTCTGCTAATATTCTTCAGCAATTTACTGTGTTTCTTTTTGTATAGTCTTATTTTTATAAATAATTATATTTTCTAAAATGTTATAAGCATATATTAGTCATTTCAAAGAATATATTGCATTTTGATATTTTTGTATATATATGTATGTGTGTATATATATCTGTGTACATATATATATATACACATAAATACATACTTTAATTATATTCATTCTACTATTGCTTGGGGGATGTTTTCTTCACTTCCCCTATGCTTGCAAAACTGAATTTGAGCAAAGAACTCACTTCTACTTTCTAACTAAATTGAGTTCGTGAGCTGTCCTTTCACATTGTCTATTCCTGTTGAACTGACCCTACTACTGTCAGAGTGCTTTAACATGACAAAGTATTCCTTTTCCAGAATTAATTTTCTTACATAATTTTCTACCCATAAATGGTAAACTGTGATTTATTTTTATTTTCAACAATTATATCTGACTAATTCCCAAATCCCTGCAAGTTAACTGCTTCTACCATGGCTTATTAAAAAGACATTGTCTTCCTAATTCATAGATTGGCCCCTCAACACTGTCTTCATTAATATAGAAATGATATTTCTAAGAAGGTAAACAACAGCCATTCTCCTACATACCATGTACACATGATTACAGTCTGTATTATGTAATAACAGTGAGAAAAGTCTAGCTGAAATATATACAAACTGGCATACACTGTGAATTGCTCTTCTTCCTGTACCTAAATTTGTGACATACATATAAGGAAAAAGATTAGTGATCTCATTAAGTTCAAGTAAATCAAATTTGTCCAAGTTGTGTAATGACAAGTCACAGAATACTAAAAACTGAACTACTTTAACTTTCCACCTAGTTATAGGTTTCTTTTCTATTTATGAATTAGTGCAACATTTAATTAAATGTAAATATAATTTTCATTTATTAATTATCTCTATACATTATGCTTCTTAAATTGAGATAAATCAAATGTATTTTTACCTAAAAAGTAATTAAAATCCTAGAGCATTTAAATTATGAAATTAAGATTATTAAGATTAGTATATGTTGGGCTGGGGATATGGCCTAGTGGCAAGAGTGCCTGCCTTATATACATGAGGCCCTGGGTTCGATTCCCCAGCACCACATCTACAGAAAAAGGCCAGAAGTGGCGCTGTGGCTCAAGTGGCAGAGTGCTAGCCTTGAGCAAGAAGAAGCCAGGGACAGTGCTCAGGCCCTGAGTCCAAGCCCCAGGACTGGCCAAAAAAAAAAAAAAAAGATTAGTATATGTGTACACTTTAGAAGCATACATATATAAAAGTATATATTAATTTTTATTACATCAAAACATAACTACATATGGAATATATTAAAAGCCTCTTGATTATAATAATCGGATATCTAATTTTAATATAAAACAATATTCAAGTTTAAGAGTACGTTTGATTATTCCAAAATTCCAGGGAGTGATGATTTTGATTCACAGTGTTGAACACATTTTCTATTATCGGGAATATGTCCTCTTCTTGCTGGCGAAAGGAGATGATCTTGGGAATTCAGTTATTTGTCTTTGCAGGTTATAATCTTCCTGCACATCTATGTTATCCAATCACTGTTTTCTGAAAAGATTTTCTATTTCCTTTTCTAGTCTATCCTTATCTCTCCACTTGGCTTTGTACACTTGAAACCTGACTTTTAATGATTCCAGAGTCCTCGAGATTCTTCCCTGCAATTTGTTTGACCAGTAGGAAACACTGGCAGTAGATCAAGTGAACAGGGGAGGATAAGGTCATGGCATGTGTTCTTCAGCCTGCTCCCCATAAATTCATGTTGGATTTTTGCATTCTTCTCCTGAAGACCAAAACACTTATTAGGTCAGTAACTCAGTGTGCTACCCTTTTGGTGATCAGCACTTGCTCTCTCCACTTGGCTTTTGAGCTTTGAAATAAAACCAGTTCCTAGCTATTGCTTGCTTTGAACCTTTTGCACTTTAATTTACTGATTGTCTGGAACCCTGCTTATGACCTCGAAAACTGTCTCTCAAATTACTTGAGAGTACTATCTTATTATTTTTAGATGCTGACTGATAACACTGATAATGCCTAGGCAAAAGTCATTTAATTTGTTTATGTTGGTAGAATAAACATTCAGCTATAAAGAAAGATAATCCAATCTAATGGTCTTTGTTGATATGACTTAATTGTTTCTAACATTAACTCACTACCATTGAGATATTAGCAAAACTTAATTTATTTCAAACTAAGAAATAGCTATTCAGTTGCCATGAGATTTATAATTCCAAGATCATGTCTCCGAATTTGATATTTTTGCACATAGAGTTGATATGAAGAATGAAATCACCATCATGTGTCAGGTCAGCCAACAGAGAAAGAAGTATTCTTTTAGATTTTCATTGTAAATAACCTCCTTAATTTAAGGTTGGTAGACAAAGTAAATATAATACATGAATACAAATTTCACAATTATTAAATAAATATAATGAAAGACATAATTGCTATGATAGTGTTTTATGAGGAAATGTGAGAAATATTTTTTTTTCTAATTCTGTCATCAAAATTTTCTTTCACTTATTTTATCCCATTGTCTATTTATAGGTTTAGGGTTTAGAAATAGTTTCTAAGAAATAATAGCAGGGCTAACAATTAAAGAATACCCTATAATTGAGACATCATTGTCAATGTTGTCATTTCTTCAGAAAGGTTTTACAATTCACAAAATGTAGATCTGTCATCTTGAAATTCAGCCACTGTTTTGTAAAAATATATTCAATTGACAAAAGCCTGTGTACATGTCCTTTTCATTCAAACAATATTACTCCATTATCTATTAGAAAGAATGTACCATGAGCCAAGTGGGAGAACATGATGTTCCTATTTCCCACAACATCTGGGATCCCCTCCTATCATTTCAATTAATTATTAATTCTTTTGAACAAAAAATAAATTTTGTGCTAGGTACTGATGCTTGTGCCTGTGGTACACATGTGTAATCCTAGCTACTCAGGAAGCTGAGATTGATTTCAAAGCCATGTCTGGCAGGAAAGTCCATGAAACATTTTGTTGTTGTTCTTGTTGTTTGTTTTTTGCCACTCCTGGGGCTTGAACTCAGGGCTTGAGCACTGTCCCTGGTTTCCTTTTGCTCAAGGTTAGCACTCTAACACATGAGCCACAGCACCATTTCCAGCTTTTTTTATGTTCTTGTGGTGCTGAGAAATCGAACCCAGGGCTTCATGCGTGCTAGGCAAGTATTCTAGTGCTAAGCCACATTCCCAGCCTTTTCATGAGACTCTTATTCCCAACTAACTACCAAAAAGCCAGGAGTAGTGCTGTGACTCAAAGTGGTAGAGCACTAGACCAGTAAAAAAGCTCAGGGGTAGCAGCACCCAGGTCCTGAGTTCAAGCCCTACAACTCACCAAAAAAAAAAAAAAGTAAAATGAAAATGTGCAATATTTAACATTTCGGATACATACACATTCTATTCTTTTACCAATCCTGAGGTTTTAACTCAGGACCTGGGCACTGTCCCTTAGGTTTTACTCCAGGTAGTGCTCTTTCACTTTGAACTACAGTTCCACTTCCAGCATTTTGGGTGATTAATTAGATGCAAAAGTCTAATGGACTTTCCTGCTGGGAAATGGACTTGTTTTGCACCATGATTCTCAGATCTCAGCATCCTATGTAGCTAGGATTACAGTTGTGAGTCACTGGTGCCCAACTTGAACAAGTCTTTTTTAAAAAACATTAATTATCCTGGTTATGAAACTATTACATATTCCTACATCTCAATATTGTTGGGGTACAATGTCAAGACAATCTTATTAACAATTTTTTTCTGATTAAATAATGGATTGATTCCATCATACCAAATTTCAGGTTTTAATGAGATATTTTGCTCAGTTTTCCCAATTTAAATGTAAGTCCTTTTTGAGAAGGTCAGCAAAGCTTCCCAAGATGTAAAAAGAACCCTTCTTTTAGTGTGCTGAATTCCTTTCTTACCAAAAATATTTTATGTAAACATGTATAGTACTTTTAAATCCAGTCAATCCCCTCAAGTGATCCCTCCTAGACAGTTTAAAATTGTGATTTCATTCTTTAACTCATATATTCATTTCCAACCACTAATACACTAATTCAATCATTCATTACTTTTGTAGCACCTACTTACCAAATTCCAGCTATGTGAATTGCTTCATGATATATTCTACTTTACTTTTTTCCCCAATTTTATACAAAAATGAATCCACTCATTTATAGTTCAACTGAGGGAAACTAAATTATAAAAATTACCATCATTTCCCAGTTTAAGAACATAAATGATTTGCCATTGTTTTTCTCTAGCTGCAAATTTCATGATTTTCCATTATAGAATAAAAGGCCAATGATATTTAGAAAATAGTGTCTTCATATTACTTAGTATGAGACCATGAATTAACTGGTGAACATTTTATATGAAATGGTAAAAATGCACAATGGAAGAATTTTTTGGTATGTATGTGCATATACCCACAAGCATACAAAGAAAGAGATAGGCCAGACAGCACTCAGACAGACAGAAACAGAGAGAAAATTTAAAAAAAATTAAAAAGGGAAGCAGGATTTTTGGGAAACCTGTGCTAACATTTGTTTATGTGTATAAAAACTTCATAGTTTATTAATGGCCAGGAAGATAATTTACAGAATATGAAGAAATTATGAGGTTTTATTTTAGGAATGACATTTAAAATATAAAATCAAATACTTAGAAATGCTAATGATATCATCTACAGTATCTTATGAATTACATATTGATGTTCATCATACAATCAAATAGAGGACATTTATATTTCTGCAGATGAGTAATGACAGAAAAGAGAAAAAAATAACATTTGTCACAGTACATGCACTCCTATAAAATATATGACATAATTTAAGCCATGAAGGTAAAATAAATTTTGTTTTCATTCACATTATCTTGTTTAAACTGATACTATGATTGTATTTTATGTCATTTCTTCAGTTTTGTCTCTTGTAGTCCTGATTTTCAGCAGTTCTCCAATATGTGTATTGATTTTGAAGCTTTGCCAGTGTTTTGGCTTTTGTTACTATGCAAAGAAGTGCATGTTAACCTTTCAGATTATTGATCCTTAGGAGAAAGAAAGATGGATGTTTTTATTTCCTGTTAATGTAAAGTTTATCACAATATTTTTCTGACATTTGTTCAGGTTTTAAGGACTTCTTCTATGCTTCAGGCAAATATATTAAACAATGTAGATATATTAGATTTTCGTAATAGTATTTTCCTCTATATATCTGTCAATGACATTCTTGGGAGATATGCTAATTATATACTGAGTTTTCTGAGTTCTATTAATATCTATCTATATTTTAAATGCTATTCAGTTCAATCATACTAATATTTCCAGTTCATAGGACCAGGCCATGTCTTCTGCTTATAGATAAAACTAACTATATGTAAATATACCAGGGCTATGGCTACAGACCATGGTAATAATCTGTTACTATATAACTACAGATATGCATACATATATGTATATACATACACATATATCTTTATTCTTAAAAAAGAGGTTTTATTTTTAGCAAACAAAATCCAAGAAAATTAATATTGATTAATTAAATCAGTACATAACAAGAAGTTAAGACAGGAAAAGATGTTAGAAAACGTACCTTTAATTTCTTACTGCAAATAATGGAAAGCTGTTGTAAATTATTTTGGAAGAAAGAAGTATATCTTTGGGAAACCAGGAGGCTGTCATGGCTGATTCTTACTGGAACCATAAATCATAGCCAGTAACAACTATGTCAAGTGTCATTTGCATCACATGGTCTCTTGTAGCTATATCTTCTTCTATATGTCTGCTTCCTTTTCCATCTCGCCTTTATCTGCTTTCTCCCCCTTCAGGCTGGGGGTATCAGAACACTACAGCTGCAATCTGGCTCAGGACCCCTGGTCTCCGTCCAGCCTAAGGCATGGCCTCTCCTCCAGTCTGCCTCTATCTGTTATGAGAAAGGATGTGATGTGGAAACTTGAAGGCAAACCAGTCAGCCTGCATTAATTGTTTCCAATCTATGCTCTTCTACCTGCACTTATGTAATCATAAACATATTTAATAATATCTTTTTATAGAATAAAATACAATGTGGACATAAATGAAGTGATCTTTACCCTAATGCATGGAAATGGCAATGATTAGTTAATTGGACTCCACAATTAACTACCCTATTTCTCCAGTTTATAAAAATAGGCATGACATGGGAGTCAGCTATGCATGCTAGAGCTTTATTGGGGACAAAGAATCTTGGACAGTGAGAGTAAAGAAGAGAAGCAAGGTCAGAGAACACTGGGAAAACACCAGGTGTTACATTGTAATTGTGGCCATTTTTTCACAATCAGCTTTAGAGTAGAAACGGCTGGGGTCAGTAGGTTCAACTTTGAAGATGTTTGCATAAATGGCACATACCAAATCTGCAAAGAACAATTCAAGGAAAATAAATAGCATGTCTTGTTGGTTCTTCTTAATTCTATCTTTCAAAGTGGATATTTGCTTCATTCACCAGTTTTGAGTATCTGTAACGTCCTGAGGTATTGCTATGGCTGCTTACTGGAATCAGTACCACGGAGGTGAAGATGGATTTTGTTTTTGTTGTCGTTTTTCTTTCTTTATACTACATGAAGGACATATGAAGCTCTATCTGGAGAAGTTCTGCTCTCCTAGTTTTGAAAATAGGACCTTTCACAAAGCAGGAAGCTTCAGGATCTTATGTTACCTAAAGTATACACAACATAAGAATAAAAAATACTGTAGATGAGATATAAGAAAGACAACCTTAGATTCTATTGTTCACACTAATTATAGAGATAATTCCTGCAATGCCATAAATTAAACTGGGTGTTAGCAAGGAGACTGAAGTCAGGAAAGTAAGAACGGTGTTTTGAGCAGGAGCACAGACTTTGTGTCAGTTAATAGGACCAAAAATGTAGAACAAGGATTATTTTAAGTTTATTATAACTTCAATTAGAAAGCCTAAAATTATAGCAATAAGAAGTTAAAAATAAAAGGCAGGGGGCGGGCAAGACAGGAAAGGCTGGAAGAGCCAGCATGGCTGGTCTCCCTGAGAAGGCTCTCTGGCTTTTTCTTCCAGATGCCTCAAACTTTACTGCCAGAAGGTGATTTTACTTTGTCAGTCCTGGGGCTTGAACTCAGAGCCTAAGTAGTCTCCCTGACTTATTTTTGCTCAAGGCTAGCACACTTGCACTTGAGCCACAGCGCTACTTCTGGCTTTTTCTATGTATGTGGTGTTGAGGAATTGAACCCAGAGCCTCATGTATGCAAGGCAAGCACTTTACCACTATGCCATATATCCAGCCCCATGTCACTGTTTTTGATTGGATAGAGCTGTGAACTAGGGGCCTTTTCACTTGCTTGCCTTATTTAGTCTGCTGGTACTCTACCATTTGAGCCATGAGTGCCTTCAACTTAGTTGTTTGTTGGTTATTCTGGAGATGGAATCTAGTGTAATTTTCTGCCTGAGGTGGTTTCAAACTGTGATTCTCCAGGTCTCAGCTTCCTGAATAGCTAGGATGACATGCATGAGCCACTGGTACCTAGCTGGACACTATATGTTTTAAGCTCTGTTGACATTTCACAAACAGTCTCCTAATAAATACAGGAATATTCCATACAAAATTAAGACTAAATATATGAGCTGTTGGTTTATAAAAACAAAAAACAAAAAAAGGAAGTTAAAAAAAATGACCTAGGCACTGTTGGCTCACTCTTGGAATCCTACTGACTTAGGAGGCTGAGATCTCAACACTGGTTCAAAGCAAGCCCCTGAAGCAGGAAAGTCTGTGAGACTGTTATCACCAGTTAACCACCTGAAAACAGGAAATGGTACTGTGGCTCAAAGTGATATAGTAGTAGCCTTGAGGGAAAAGAGCTTAGGAATAGTATTAGGCTCGACATTCAAAAAGGAATTACGAAAATGAAACACGATTGTCCAATATGATGATTGCTCAAGGCACTGACTCTTATTACTTGAACAACAACAACAAAAAAACAGATCACCTCTGCTACAGAATTTTAACATCCAGAAAGTGACACAGTGGAAGCACAAGTATGTCCAAATGAAACAAATTCTCAACGCTGACAAATTCTTCCCAGTGGAGATCCACAGCTGGTGTATCTGTTACAGTGGGGAAGCAAGGCAGTAGGTATAGCTCCAACTGTGATGGATAGGCTTAAGAAGAAGCCATGGGTGCCTTTAAAATACAGTCACATGTGGATTTGTATAATGGGTTAGAAACCCAATGCATGGGATGGTATGTATCTGGAATGCATACCAAAGTGTGAAGGTGTAATCCCCTGTTCATTTTTTTTTCCAACAAAATTTTTATTGGTTGGAGATGGTTAGCATGCTGGAGATGGAGTTTCAGATCAGAGTAATAGGTCTGCTAAATCATCCAGTGCTTCTTTATAGTATAAAACACTGAGATCACTGAAGGCTAGAAAAATAGTAGAAAAAGAGGACAATTCCAAGGCTCACTGTGACTAGGAATTTACAGCTCTTAGTTGCCCATGTAAGCAATCTGGGTTTGTTTAGCACTGTGTAGCTGCCCTGTAAATAGTGAGGAGACTGAAAAGTCATTTTTTTTTCCTTAAGAGCAGCAAACAACAGCTGGGAGTTGAGAGCAAAGGAAGCTGAAAAATAGGAGATAAACCAGTCTCTCACCCTGCTAAGAATGCTATCCTATTATTGTGAACTATTGTTGTTCTCTTATTATTTGTTAGAGAGTACCATATCAATTGGATGTGCATTTGATAATTTTGAAGCCATAGAGTAGCATATAGAACAAATCCAAACAGACACAAATGTATACAACTGAAGGATATATTTTATAAGTAGTCAATTAAGCAAGTCACTCACCTAAACCTGGAAAGAGCAAATATAGGAATAAAAACAGGTTGAATAAGTATAAAACCAATATAAGTGGCAAACATAAACACAATAAATCACATTAAATGAAAGTGAAGCAAACTTACAAGTTAAAGACAGTGCTGTCAGCTAGTATTCAAAAGAGAATGGAAGAAAACCAATTTAATATTTATGAAATAAGTTTAGAACAAAACACGATGAAAATTATCAGGTATAAGAAGATAAGGACAAGAAATCTGTGGTAGGAAAAGGGTGTTTCTCAAGAGTCAATTTAGAAAACTGTTCATAAACATCCTTAGTATGTGCATATATATTTCTATAAAGTTATATGGTATGGAATCTCAACCAATAATATCTGGATGTGGTGATGTGAACCAGTCATCCCAGCTACATGAGAGGTCCTACATCATAGGATTGTGGAGGTTAGGCTGGCCCCAATAAAAAACTTCTACTTGAAATATCACTGAAAGAAAAAAGTGCAGAGATGTGGAATAAATGTTAGAGGATTGTTTAGTAAGTACACCACTGAGTTCAAAACCCAGTACCACAAACACATCCACAACTGTAGTTTGGAATGTTGATATAATTTTCTACTTATACAAAGAAATAAAAGTAATATACAAAATATCTGTCAGTAGAAACATATCTGTGTGTACAAAAATATCTGCATGTGGCAAAATTTAAATGACCTTATCAAGCACCTTCATCAACTAAAATTTATAAAGAATTGCATCAAGCAAGTACAGTTTTACAAGTATGTATGTAGAACTCTGTACACTAAACTTTCACCCTCATAAGACCACATAAACTGACAGAAAATAACATGACTTGCAACACAAATTCAGTGGATGTTTTCTGATAACAGTATTATAAATCAGTAACATATATACACTAAATTCTGATATAGCAGATAAAGAACAATGTTTTATGAATTATCAATGATATTAAAAATAAATAAAAGAAATTAGAAATTATTTTAATTGAACAAACTTAAAGCAGTATATTATGCTGTTAGTAAAACTACTTCATTTCTTTCTCTTAAATTATTGAAATATCTTTATAAATTATCATTTGCATACAAAAATATATGTCTGAGGCAATAAAAGCATAAAACAATTCTAAAACTTTTCTTGAGGGCTTATTTAATAGTCTAAAAGTTGTTGAAACACAAGAACATAGAAGTAATAACAATTTTATAGAAAACTATAGAGAAAATAATCAATTTTAAAGTTTGTGTTCTGAAAAAACTGTTACTATGATTAAATCCTTGCTAGAAAGTAGAGAAAGAGGCAGAGAGGGAGAAAGGGAAGGAAGGAAGAAGGTAAAGACAAGAGACAAATGAAATAAGTACAAAATGAGATGAAGAGAGAGACAGAAAGAGTACCCATTAATAATAATTGAAATAAAAAGGAGGCAAAAATTTCTGAATATATAAAATATTTTAAAAACGAATCACACTATTTAGTAATATATATATATAATTGTTTCACATACACAGATTCAAAAATATTTCATAAATGTGCAAAACTGAATAAGTGTTTTCAATTGGCCCAGTATGATTTTCATTTTTTAGTTATTTTATATTAATTACAGAAGGTATTGCATTTGCGCAAATCAAGTAAGATGTACATAGGACCTGGCTATTCACTTTGTACTTCATGTGGATCTGTATTTATATAAAAGTAACAGTCCAAAAGGGCACCTGTTGCTGTGCAGATGATAAGTATAATTATGAAAACATCAGAAAAGGAAATGGATAGTGGAGATATCATAAAATCATTCTGATAATAAAAATAAACTGACATTTTCTTGAAATAAGTTAGAACTGTAACAAGAAAATACATTATGATAAATAAATAACCAGTTATTTGAAAAATTAAATTATCATTGGCCTTCCAATAAAGCAAAGTGTCATTAGACATCTTGTAATCCCAGAATATACTGTTTTCCTATGGCCCACTGGGATGGGAAAATATTAATCAAAATGAAAATATCAAATGGTGACTAAGTTAGGAAGAAATGATAACTTTTTACTAGTATATCTTTGGAGAATATAGTGTCATATAAAATTAATTGTCTATATAATGACCAAAATATTCCATTCTTGTTCACAAATATGTGCAGTATTATATCGACAAAAAGAACATGTGAGTGGATATTTGTTAATAGATTAATTTATAATATCCCAAAATTAGAGTCTCTTATATAACTATCTGCAAATAAATGGGCTGACAATTTATACAATTGTGCTATATGACACAATGGGAAGGTTTACTGAACAGTAAAACATAATATTTAGGGTGGAGGAATATGAAAAAATATTAAAATATGCACAAATACATATATTGTATGATTCTATGTATATGATATCTAGACTCAAGCTAAGTAAATCTATTCTAAAGATGTGTGTAAGAGACAGGAAATATCTCCTGAAGGTGGCAAGATTCTTCTTTTATTTGTTATATAGATTAAATGTTTAATGTAAATTAAATAGATTATATTGATTAAATGCTCGCCAGAAACCTATCAAACCAAACACTTGAGATCTGTTCATTATCTTTCAGAGGCAAATATTATTTCTTAAGAAAGTTTAAACAAATATGTGAAAGTCAACTGTGTTTATCCAATATGGATATGACCTATGAGATGTGGATGAGCTCTGGTTTAAAGTACTGATGAGGGGCACAACTTAGGCGAAGGATGTCATAAGGATAAGGCTGTGTACAAAAAGTCATATTAGAAAAGTAGGTAAAGCTTCCTTTATAGTGGAATAGTCTCCCTTTCCATGGTACTGGTTGGGAGGGATAGTCCTACTTTAATTTATGTTACATCATTTCTATACAGCTTATTTCAGGTGAGATATAAAGATGTTTTGCTTCAGATAAGAGAAATATATTCTGAGGTGCTTTCTAAAAAATACCCATGATAATTAGTAATATGATATATTTCACTTTCATCTAGAAGTTGTAGAACTTGCCTTCTAATATTTCTTGAATATTGTAGAGTATGAACTCTCTTGTTCTTATAGATGAAAAATCCCTAAAATGTCAGTGGAATTCTCAGAAATGTAAAAAAAAATTGTTGCTTTGGGATACTTTTTCATTCAAGAGCCTTCTGTGTTCCAATTAATTTGATATAGAAAATTGTATATGTACAAAAAAGAACCAAAAAAAAAATCCCGTTTGATTTTCCCAATTGACTCATTCTTATTAAATGTATTGCTTTGGTTCACTTCCTAATTCCTATAAAATATACACAGAAAAATGTCTTTTAAAAAGTGTGCAGTGAGATTCTGCCATACTAATAACTGTCACATATTGAGAACTATGTGCAGGGAAAGGTTGGTTCATATTATTTTTCATTTTCTTTTCTCTAATTCCAGTTGTAGGGTCTCTTCATGCCATCCTGGCATTTTATAACATTTCATTTGTAAGGATAGATTTTCCTGAAGACTTTGAAATATAAAAAATACTGTCACACAACACCTAAAATATAGTCATACCTATCTTAACAATATATTTTCTTTTTAAATATCAAATAGACTTTTGCTAACTTTCTTGCAGTCTTTACAGTTAGCTACAATTATAATACAATTTAATGGAAGAAATGGGTAAGATAAATAAGATTACTAATCATTACCCGAGGGTACCACCTATAATCCCAGCACCCAGGAGTCAGAGGCAGTAGGATCATGAGTTCTAATCCAGACGGGGCTACATACTGAAAACCTCCCTTAAGAATGGATAATTAATAAGAGGTGGAAGGGTGTTTGAATTGTTGTTAATGTTGTCTTGTTTTTAGACTATGATATAGTTTTAAATAAATATATTTGTATACACTACTGTATTTTTCTTCTCTTATTTTGTTAAATATGATTGAGAAAATATATTGTTTCTGCCAAATGACCTCTATATTGTTGTGATACACAAAGTAATTAGAAGTTTTTGTGTATTAATTTCATCCAATAAAGACACCTTTTGGTATTACTAACATGATAGATTTTGAAGCAGCTCTAATTTTAGAGATAGTATTCAAAATGAACATTGAAGCTATGAAAATCAAACTTACTAATCTTTCATCAAAAGTGATTAAGCCCTTATAAGGGCATATGTACTACATAAAATAGGTGTAAAATGAAGCCTAATTTTTTATTCCGTAAAAATGCACATGGAAATATGTATCTATCATACAAAAATATCAATGTACAATTTTCCTTGAGATTGAAAACATAGAAAAACACTTACTTTATACTAATTTCTTCCTAATTTCTTCTCTACCTTCTCCTAGTCCTTTACTTCTTTTCCCCCTTCCTGTACAATTTCTGCTACATTTTTTCCTTTTTCACACAAACTGAGAAGAGAATAAAAGGATATGGAAAGATAGCAGTCAGTGAAACTTATTATTATTATTATTATTATTAATAATAATAATAAAATGAAGCAAAACCCAAAGTGAAACAGTTAGCATTCTGGGATTTTATCACCAAGAGTTATATCTGAGCTACATCTATACAAGGGAAATTACTAAAAAGCTGAGAAGTGAAGAGATATTATGAGTGTGCTACTATATGCGAAGCATTCACCTCACACAGTTATGATGATGTCTCATAAAGTGAGAAAATGTTGAAACTTTCTAAATGATAATAATTGTTCCATACATTTTTCTTGCATGAATTTTCCATAAATCTTAGAGAACACATAGTGTTCAATATTTCTGACTTCAAAGTCATGTCATATCCAACAAACTATATAATAAAGGCCATGAAAATATGCTGGAAAGATTAAGTAATTTTTTTCTTTTTCTCATTTATTGTCAAAGTGATGTACAGAGAGGTTACAGTTTCATATGTTAGGCATTGGATATAATTCTTGTACTGTTTGTTACCTTCTCCCTCATTCCGCCCTCCCGCCTCCCCTTTCCCTCTCCCCCCATGAGTTGTTCAGATGGTTTACACCAGTTTTGCAAGCATTGCTTTTGTAGACGTTTGTCTTTTTGTCCTGTGTCTCTTGATTTTGGTATTTCCTTTCACTTTCCTAATTCTAATACCAGTAGATACAATTTCCAATGTACTCAGACAAGGTACAGTGATAGTGCAGGTACAACCACGGGAAAGGGATACAGAGGATCATCAACAATAGAAGCTATGGTTTCACATGGCATGGTGGAAAGTAAATACAACAGTAATATATCACTCATTTCCATAACATGGAGTTCATTTCACTTAGCATTATCTTATGCATTCATAGGGGCATGGCTATTAGGCTCTTGTGATCCTCTGCTGTGACTAGCCTAAACCTGTGTTGATTATTCCCTAGGAGGGAGACCATAGAATCCTAATTCTTTGGGTCTGGCTCACTTCACTTAGTATAATTTTTCCAAGTCCTTCCATTTTCTTACAAATGGGTAAAGTCATTCCTTCAGATAGAGGCATAAAATTCCATTGTGTATATGTATCACATTTTCCTGATCCATTCGTCTACTGAGGGGCATCTGGGATGGTTCCATATTTTAGCTATGACAAATTGTGCTGTGATGAATATTGTTCTGGTGGCTTTAGTGTGTTCTTGTTTGTGGTCTTTTAGGTAAATGCCCAAAAATGGGGCTGCTGGGTCATAGGGGAGCTCTATGTCTAGCCTTCTGAGGAATCTCCATACCGATTGCCAGATTGGCTTAACCAGTTTACATTCCCACCAACAATGAAGTAGGGTTCCCTTTTGGCTCCATCCCCTTCAACATTTATTATTGTTAGTTTCTTGATAAAGGAAATTCTTACTGGGGAGAGATGGAATCTCAATGTTGTTTTGATTCGCATTTCTTTCATGGCCAGTGATGTAGAGCACTTTTTCATATGTCTCTTGGTCAAAGAGTGAACATTCCTGTCTTGCTCCTGATTTTAAAGGGAATGGCTTTAGTTTTTTCTCTATTTAGAATTATGCTTGCTGTTGGTTTGTCATAAACTGCCTTGATTATATTCAGGAGTGTTTTCTGGAATTCCAATTTTTCCATGGCTTTTGTCATAAATGGGTACTGGATTTTATCGAACACCATTTCTACATCTAGAGATATAACCATGTGGTTCGTTAACTTGCTCCGTTTGATGTGGTGGATTACATTAACTGACTTGCATATATTGAACCAACTTTGCATCCCTGGGATGAATCCCGTTTGATCATGGTGTATAATTTTTTTTTGATGACCTGTTGAAGTCGATTGGCCAGAATTTTGTTGAGAATTTTTGTATCTATGTTCATCAGGGAAATCAGTCTACAGTTCTCTTTCCGTGTTGATTCTATGCCTGGTTTTGTGATGAGGGTTATACTGGCTTCATAGAATATGTTTGGTAGTAAACTTTCTCTTTCAATTTCATAGAAGAGTTTGAGAAATATTGGTGTGAGTTCTGTTTTGAAGGCCTTGTAGAATTCTGCTCTGAATCTGTCTGTACCTTGGCTTTTCTTGGATGGGAGATCACTTATTGCCATTTCTATTTAAATGCTGGATATGGGTCTTTCCAGAAGTTTTAAATCTTCATGGTAGAGTTTGGGGATATCAATTTTTTTTTCTAGGAAATCATCCAT
This sequence comes from Perognathus longimembris pacificus, assembly GCF_023159225.1. Lineage (NCBI taxonomy): Eukaryota > Metazoa > Chordata > Mammalia > Rodentia > Heteromyidae > Perognathus > Perognathus longimembris. Next base: position 41,963,424 of record NC_063172.1, on the reverse strand, counting down.
TTCTTCCAGGTTCTCAAATTTGTTGGCATAAAGATTGGCAAAATAGTCCCTTACTGTGCTCTGAAATATGGTTGTTTCTGTGGTGATGTTACCTGTTTCAACTCTGATCTTATTTATTTGGGTGTTCTGCCTTCATTTTTTGGTCAGGTTTGTTAGGGGCCTGTCTATCTTCTTAATTTTTTCAAAGAACCAACTCTTTGTTTTGTTGATTCTTTCAATGTTTTTTTTTTTTTTTTTGGTCTCTAATTTATTTAATTTTGATTTGATTTTAATTATTTGCTTCCGTCTATTGACTAGGGGTTTGGTTTGTTGTTCTCTTTGGAGGAGATTACGATGCTTCCTTAAGTTATTGAGTTGCTGTTTCTCCAATTTGTTGGTTTAGGCACTCAGAGATATAAATTTTCTTCTAGGTACTGCGTTTGCTATTTCCTAAAGGACTTGGTACTTTGTGTACTCATCTTGGTTGAATTCCATAAACATTTGAATTTCTGTTCTAATTTCTTCAATGACCCACTGATGGGTCAACAGTGTGTTGTTTAGTCTCCATGAATTGTAGGATTTTCTGTAGTGGCTGTTTGAGTTGAGTTCTAATTTTATTCCATTGTGGTCTGCGAGAATGCAGGGAATGATTTTGATACTTCTGAATTTGTACAGATTTTTTTTTGTGCCCTAAGATGTGATCTATTTTGGAAAATATTCCATGTGCTGCCGAAAAGATTGTGTATTCTGTTGTTGCTGGATGGAATATTCTGTAGATGTCGGTTAAGTCTAGTTGGTCTATGCAATTGTTTAGTCCTGTGGTTTCTTTGTTCAGTTTTTGGTGTGTTGATCTGTCCAGAGGTGACAATGTAGTGTTAAAGTCTCCAACTATCAATGTGCTTGGGTTTATGAGTGTTTTTAGAGTCCGTAGTGTTTTTTTTTTTTTTTTTTTTTTTTGATGAAGTTGGGAGCTCCTGTATTTTTAAGATGATAGATATTTAAGAAGGTTATATCCTCCTATAGGAGAAATCCCTTTTTTACTATGTAGCCACCTTCTTTGTTTCTTCTTACCATTTTTAATTTGAAGTCAATTTTGTCTGATACTAGGATTGCAACTTGAGCTTGCTTATGGGGGCCATTTGCTTAGTAGATTTGATTCCAGCCTTTCACTTTTAGAAGATGTTTGCTCTTGCTAGATAGATGTGTCTGTTGAAGGCAGCAGAAAGATGGATCTTGACTTTTGATCCAACTTATGAGCCTGTGTCATTTGATTGGAGAATTAAGTCCATTAATGTTGAGAGTTAGGATTGAGAGATGATCATTTGTTCCTTTCATTATCACTACCTTGTTAAAAGGTTTGTCTTCCCAATTCTTGATCTAATATTCTGATTTTCTACTTAGGGTTCATTTCTCTGTCTGTATTGTGATCATGATTATTTTCCCTGTATAGTACATCTTTGAGATTTTTCTGTAAAGCTGGTTGGGTGGATATATATTGTTTCAGTTTTTCCTTACTGTGGAAGACTTTTATTTGACCTTCAGCTATGAATGAGAGTTTAGCTGGGTACAGTATTCTTGGCTGATAGTTATTTTTCTTTAGGGTATGGCATACTTCATTCCAGGCTCTCCTTGCTTTCATGGTTTCTGCTGAGAAATCTGGGGTAATTCTGATTGGTTTTCCTTTATATGTGATATTTTATTCCGCCTAACAGCTTTAAGGATTCTTTCCTTGGACTCTGTTGATCCTGTTTGATCACAATGTGTGGGTGGGATGTCCTATAATGGTCTGGTCGGTTTGGGGTTCTAAATGCTTCTTGTATCTGAATTGGCCTATCCTTCTGGATATTTGGGACGTTCTTTGCTAATATTCTGTTAAATAGGTTGCCTATTCCATTAACTTCTTTCTCCAGATTTTCCTCAATACCTATTAGTCTTAAATTGGGCTTCCTGATTGTGTCTTGGAGCTCCTGGAGTGATCTATTTTGTTGATTGGATTGGTCTTGTTTTGTTTTTTGATCTATCTCCATAGATTCTAGGGAATGTTCAGCTCCTGAGATTCGACATTCTGCTTCATCTAGTCTGGACTGTAGCTTAGTACTTGATTTCGAATCTCTTTTTCTTCTGACTGGTCTTTCCTGATGATTTCCCTGTCCTTGCTGTAATTTTCTCTTAGGTCCTCCATGGACTTCTTTACTTCAGTAATTTGGTTTTGTCTGCATTTTGAGGGTTCTCTTCTATGTCTTTGATTGACTGTTCTATTTCCTGCTTGTTTTTAGTGGGAGAGAAGTCTCCATTGTTTTTCATCGTTCTTGTGCTTCTTCTGCCCATTTGAATTGGGAATGCCAATCTCCAAGCCTTGTGAGCACCGTTTATTACCCAAAGCAGACAAAGCACTTTTGTGTAAATCTTATAAGTTCACAATTTTTATACAGATACCTTATATACCTGTATGTAAAAATTATTTGGTCTTCCTAAAGAATACAATTTCAATATAACAACTCATCCTGAGCCCTGTGTTCAGTAGTTACTTATTTACTGTTACAACCCTATGAGCAATTTTTGTTCTTATATTAAGTTTTTTTGGACTGGCTGGATTTCTCTATGAATCCCCTTGATTCAGTCATATTGAACAGGGATACCCTCTATCCAATAACCATGGGTGAATGGGAGGTCCTGGAAGTCAATCAGAAGGGTAAGTTAGAGGTAGTTAAGAGAATAGAGTAAAATGTACGGGGGAGGGGGCGATGATTTTGGTTTAGTTTAAGTGACATGAAAATGTGGAGAATATTAGAATCTGTAGAATGTACATTGTTAAAATGATAGACTATGGAGAGTTAACAGAAAAGAGCAAAGGTATTAGTCATAGGAAAGTAAATTTAAAGAAAGAGAATGTGAAGAGACAAACAAAGAAAAAATACTGGAAGACAAATGCACAAAACACAGAAAAAAATCCAACCCCCCCCCCCAGAAAAACAACAAAAAAAAACCTATAAAACAAATAAAATTTGAAAACAAAAAACAAACGATGTCCCAGAAATAAAAATTATTTTTTAAAAGTTTAAAGAATGTTAAAAAAATAAATGGAGTGTTTCTTGTTTTGTGGGCTTTCTCCAGTCTCTGGTTTCCTTGCGATCATCTACAGTCTATTTTGCTGCTTGGCTGGTTTGACTTGCTTTCAGTTTCAGGGGATGGATCTCCTTTGACCCTCCTCTCCTGTTAGTAAAATCCTAGGGCTCTGTGTTTTGCTCAACTTGCACGTAGGACTTGGGTGTTCTCTGTAGATGGGGGATGTAAACAGTCTTGGGAACTGTGGCTCCTCCCATCTGCTGTGGGGTTACTGCCTTTAACTCCTGGCTCAGAATAGGCTGTGGACTCAGCACGGTGGGGCATCTCTGGCCGGGTTTACCTGGCTGAGAGTCGCCTGCCTGGGGGAGGTTCCTCCCTCCTGGGTGGGGCGTCCTCCTGGGCAGAGCTGGCCATGGAATTCAGCTCCGTTTCCGGCTGGTAATTGGTCTTCCTCTGTGATGGGACCATTTATCTCTCTTGGGAACTGTTTGTTCTCTCATCTGGTTGTTCCTTGCTGCCGGCAGCTGCTTGCTGCTTTCAGTTTTAATTTAGAAATTCCAGTGGGCAGGGCAGGGCACCTCTGTTGAGTTCACCTGAGTGTGTGAGCTGTGGCCAGGGAAGTGCCTTCCACCTAGGCAGTGGGATGTTCTCCTGGATGGTGGTGGCTCTCACCTTTCAGTCACTCTTTCCCTTTTCAAAGATGGCCACTTCATCCTAGCCTTCCCCTGGCCAACTTTATTTCCAGTCTGGTCTGACCGGGTCTATGCCAGGGTTAAAAATATTGCTTAGCTCTAGCAGTGGGGGAAGGTCTACCTTCTAGATGCTGTGGGTGTGAGTGAGAATGTCTTTTGTCGGGTACTCAGCTTTCTCTGCGATTTCAGCCTGTCCATGCTCAGCCTGCAATCCACATCTGTCTGCCACCATCTGGAGGATTTCTCTCTGGTCGCTGTTGTGTGCTTTAGGTGCATGGAGTGTGGAGCGCTGTACCTGCGCCAGCACTGGTGTGGCGGTGGGATGCCTTCCAGAGCTCAAATCTGTGTTTTCAGGCCACCAAAGTCAATTTTTCCTTCTTGGCCAGAATTCCTGAACTGTTATAACTTACTTGGGCTGTCTTTCTAGGAGAAAAAGTTTCTCTGGAGTGTTAAAACTGGGATGTCATAAGGATCTTAGCTAGGGCTCTGTTGCTCCTCCGCCATCTTCCTGGAAGTCCAAGAATAAGTTCTTACCAAGAAATTCAGGTATGATACTTTAAGGACACATGTTACAATTTCCTTTGATACATCAATAAAAGACAATTGGGCTAGCAATTTAAAAAAAGGATAATAAGTAAAGGGAATGACATGGACACTAGGAAACCATAAAAGAACATAGTCATTTGAGATATACAAAAGTCACCATGTTTTACCAAATACTAATGTGTGTAAAAGAAAAGTCAGACCAATCACAGCACAATTTGTCATAGCGAGAATGGATCAGGAAAATGTGGTACATATACACAATGGAATTTTATGCCTCTATCAGAAAGAATGACATTGTCCCATTTGTAAGGACTTGGAAAAAATTATACTAAGTGAAGTGAGCCAGACCCAAAGAAACATGGACTCTATGGTCTCCCTTATTGGGAATAATTAGTACAGGTTTAGGCAGTCATAGCAGAGCATCACAAGGCCCAATGGCTATACCCTTATGATCACATAAGATGATGCTAAGTGAAATGAACTCCATGTTATGGAAACAATTGTTATATCACAGTTGTAACTACTTTCAATGTCCCATGTGTATCTGTACCTTCTATTATTGATGATGTTCTTGTATCACCTTCCTGTGGTTGTACCTACACTATCTCTGTAATCTTATCTGAGTATATTGGAAACCGTGTATACAGGTATTGGAAGTAGGAAATTGAAAGGGAATACTAAACTTGAGAGACACTGGGTAAAAACAGACAAACAACTACAAAAGCAATACTTGCAAAACTGTTTGGTGTAACTGAACTGAATACCTCCGGGGGGGAGGGAAAGGGGGAGGAGGGCGGGGGTTATGAGGGACAAGGTAACAAAGAGTACGAGAAATGTATCCAATGCTTAACGTATGAAACTGTAACCTCTCTGTACATCAGTTTGATAATAAAAATTTGAAAAAAAAAGTCATACCAGAAGATAGTGATACATTAACCAAGATTACACACACTCACACACACACACACACACACACACACACACACACATATGGTGTTGGTAAGTACAATATAATTCACTCCAGATTTTCTTCAAAAATATTTATCCACTAGATTTTTAACAGATATTAAACCAGAAACTTTTAACTTCACAAAGAAGTGTTTGGATTTAGATACACAACAGCTGATTTTTTTAAATTCATAACTAAACCTCCCAAGGCACTGTAAGATAAAACCCTGGCTATCCTGCTATAACAGAACTTACAAACCAATAAAATATAATATACATATATATGCATATAATTATTGTTATTTACATATATAATTTATAAGTCTGTTATACATAAATTTACATACTATATACAAATATATAATATATATACACATAATATTAATATATACATATATTTTTATTTTACATATTTACATATACATACTTTTTCATCTGTTATCAGAAAGTTAGAATGTTAATGAAAAATAAGCAAAATTAGTTATTTATATTATTATGAAGCAGAGATATACCATAGCTATTCTTGAGGAAAAAAGAAATTTTAAGTAGAGTTTTAAAAGAAAATATTTATAGAAGTTTCTTATGTAATAACAAGGATGTGTAAGAAGTTATTGTGTAAACATCCAGATTACAGAGGAAGAAGTAATACAGCACATGAATGCAATGTGACTAGAAGGTATATTTGAAAAGCAAGATAAGGCCGACCATGATGTCTCTGAAGATCTGAGCTTTAGACAAGATTGAATGAGTAAAGTGAGATCACGTTACTCTAATGCTGTCAGGAATATAGGAGAAAAATTGAAGTAGAAAGAAAATAACCCAATATCTGGAAAAGAAACTGAGTTTTAAGTACTAGCATAGTACTTGAAATAATATTTGAGATACTTTATTAGAGATGTAGAAACTGCCTCTAGGAATGTCAAGTGGAATTAAGGAATAAAGTGTCTTTGGGAAGAGCATGTGAATGGCCAAAAAAATTTAAAGTTAGTTCTGGGAAGTTGGGTTATTGAAGAAAAACAAATCAGGAAATTGACTGATGTAGCTCCCTTCTTCCCTATTGTATGGGGCACTAAAAATGGAAATGACTGACCAATTATATTTCCTTGGACAAGTGGTAAGTGTATTAGTTGTGGTACATTAACAGGAATCCTTAAAAATGTACTTTTTAGTAATAGGTACAATTAACACATATTGCTTATTGTTAAAGTAAAATGAAAAGCAGTGGAGAAATGCAGGAAAACAAAAAGGAGCAAAAAAGATGAGCCAAAAACCTACACGGAGCTCGAGAATCTATGGGCACCCTCCCCCCACCAGCTGACCCTGACCCAAACAGGGCCAGGCTAGGAAAGGGGACTGGCGATCAGCAGACAGACTGCTGGGAGCACAGAGTCCAGACAGCGGGACTCCATGGACACCAGGGAGAGTCCAGACCAAGACACATGGTGACGGCGGCCACGGGAAGTTCAGGTCCACACCGGGAACAATCGTAAGTGGCTGGGGAACCCAGTGGTGCAGAAGAGGAGAGCCAGGGATGCCACCATGACCTTTCGCCACCCCCAAAGGACCAACAGCTCGTGGGACACACACAATCCAGGACCAGTGAGTCCCCTGTTAACCCCTCCCCCAACAGGAGACCAGCTATCAGAGACCCAAACCCTACAAAGAAGCTAGATCTCCCTCCCTCCCCCTCCCACCCCGAAGGAACAAAGAACCCCCAAATCAGACAGGAAGCTCCCATCAGGCACTGGGAAGTCACAGGAGTTTGGCAGGGGAAGGGCAGAGCAGTGCCAAGGCCGCTCAGGAGCCGGAACTGGCCTAACTGGCCCTGCCCCCTTCCCAACAGGGGCCGGGGGATGGCCGGCAGTGCAAGACCCACCCAAGGTGCCTGAACCTTGCGGACCTTTACAACTAAAATCACAGGCGCTGCTGGACAAAACCAGCACAGCAGGGACACCTGGGCCTGATCATGCGCCTCCCTTGCAGCGGAGGTGCAGTCTGAGGGTGCTAACCCGCACCTGGACAGTTGATCCCACTGGGCCCCACAGATAGCATCCCCCACAGTGGACTCGTGGGTGGGTGCAAGCACAACCCAACAACACGGGGCTCGCTCTGGTAGGTGAACCCCACTCAGGTGGACGGGGCCACAGCGGCAGCGCCCGTTGTAGTGGGTGCACAGCACACAGGTGGGGGGGCCACCGCCGACAATGCCCGCTCTGTTAGGCGTACCCCGCTCAGGTGGGCAGGGCCACAGCAGCAGTGCCCGCTCTGGTAGGCGCGCCTACACAGGGGGGCAGAGCTCTCCATCGGCCCGTGCCCACTCACTTTGGTGCATTTCACACAAGTGGGTGGGCCACACCCCAACAACACTGGCCCCAGAGTGGTCCACATAGGAAGACGAACTGCCTGATAAGTGAGCTCCTCTGACCAAGATACAGAGTGGAAAAAAGAACCAAAGAAGACATAAGCCTCCAAGCCACGCTGAATTAGCAACCAACAAACCCCCAACAGGGGCACGCTAGGGTCAGCACAGCACAGCGGCAGGACACTGTCCCACAGAGAAAGACACAGAACCTACCGGCCCCCAAGTGCAGGGAGAGTGACCACCTTTGCAACAACCGAGGTCACGCTCACTTATTGGGAAGCAAGGTCCAACAGCCAAACCGAAACCCAGAACCAGGACACCAGGGCACAAGGCTCCACCTGACAGACCAGCGGGAACCGGCAGAAAACCAAACCAGGGAAGCCACTCACAGATCTCCAGATGCAAAAATCACAAAGAAATATAACACAGTTCATCAAAGGTCAATTCAACTCACCAGCTCCAAAAAGCAGCACGACTGAAGAGGAGATGGAGAATAAAAAAGCAAATGAGGCCATGTTAACAGAAATGATAGAAAGCGTCAGAAACAAAATCAGAAAACAATTCCAGGAGTTTAGAGTGGAAGTCTTGAAAGACATCCAGGAAGCCAAGAAAGAAATGGAAGCAAAAATGGATACAATGCAAACCTCCGTTAAAGAAGTGAAATGCATGAAAAAATAGATTTAAAATACAACTCTTTAAAGGAAGAAATTTCCACGATCAGAGCTGATCTGACAACCATAAAGAGTTCTCTGACATCCATAAACTCTGCAATTGAATTCACAGCACAAAGAATTGACCATATGGAATCCAGAATCTCTCTCTTGGACAGTGAAGCAGCCAACAACAACCAGAAAATTACCACACTCCAAGAAACGGTGAGGCTTCAGGGCAGACTAATCCAGGAACTAATGGACAAAGACAAGAGCTATAATCTGCACATAATTGGAATAGAAGAAGGAGCAGAGTACCAGAGCAGAGGGCTTCATCATATTTTCAATAAAGTTATTGCAGAAAACTTCCCCATTCTCACAAGGGACCCCATCCAGGTAACCGAAGCCTACAGGACACCTGGCAGGCCAGACCCCAGAAAAGCCACCCCAAGGCACATGATATTCAAGACTTCAGATCTCAAAAATAAAGAGCAAATTCTGAATGCAGCCAAAATGAAGAAGGAAATTTTCTACAATGGGAAGAGGATCTGAATAACAGCAGACCTCTCCACACAAACCTACCAAGCGTGAAGTGAGTGAAAGAACACCATCCAAGTTCTACAGGCCAACAGTATGCAACCTAGGATTAAATATCCAGAGAAATTGGAGTTCACATTCGAAGGGAAAACCAGATATTTCCATAGCAAAGAGGATCTAAAGGAGTATGTGAATAAAAAACCAGCCATTCAGCAAATTCTAAGAGGGAAATCCAACCCAACAGAGATCATACAGGACACACAGACAGAAACAGAAACAGAAAGAGCAGCTCACTATAAAAAAAAAAAGAGGAAAATCAGCCCAACAAGAAATCTCTTTGAATGTAAATGGTATAAACTCCCCGATAAAGAGGAGCAGACTGGTAGAATGGATCCGCAAACAAAAAGTTGGCATCTGTTGTCTACAAGAGACCCTCCTTACAGCAAGGGACAAAAACAGGCTCCAAATGAAAGGATGGAGCAAGATCTTCCAAGCAAACGCACCTACCAAAATGGCAGGTGTAGCCATCCTGATCTCAGACAAGCTGGACTTTTCATTAAAATCAACTCAAAAATACAAAGAAGGACACTACATTTTAATACAAGGGAAAATCCAGAATCAAGACATCGCAGTGATAAATGTATACTCACCAAACAAAAGAGGCCCCCACATGTGTCAAGCAAATTCTCACAGAATTACAGAGCAAGGTAGAAGCAAACACAATCATAGTGGGAGACGTTAATACCCCACTCTCTCCAAGACAGATCCAACACCCAGAGGATCAGCAAGGAAGCTGAGGACCTAAGTAACACCATATCCCAAATGGATCTGACAGATCTATACAGAATCTTCCACTCTACAGAGACCCAATACACCTTCTTCTCAGCAGCCCATGGATCATACTCCAAAATAGACCATGTCATATCCCACACAAAGAACCTCAGCAAATACAAAAGTATTGACGTCATCCCATGTATTACATCTGATCACAGTGGATTAAAGGAAACCATCAATAACAACGGTTACCACAGAGGCTATACACATTCTTGGAGCCTAAACCCACACTGTTATCCAACACATGGGCCACAGACCAAATTAAAGATGAAATCATAAGCCACAATGATAAAGAGAGACTTCACAAGAGAAGAAATACAAATGGCAAAGAAACATATGAGGAAATGTTCAACATCCCTGGTAGTAAAGGAAATGCAAATAAAAACAACCCTGAGATACCACCTCACCCCAGTTAGAATGGCCTATACTCTGAACTCAGGCAACAACAAATTCTGGAAGGGTTGTGGGGAAAGAGGAACCCTTCTCCATTGTTGGTGGGAGTGCAAATTAGTACAACCACTTTGGAGAACAGTATGGAGGTTTTTCAAAAAGCTCAATATAGACCTACCCTATGACTCAGCCATACCACTCCTAGGCTTCTATCCTGAACAGCAAGTCCCAAGATGTCAAAAAGACATTTTTACTTCCATGTTTATCGCGGCACAATTCACAATAGCCAAAATATGGAAACAACCCAGATGCCCCTCCACAGATGAATGGATCCAAAAAATATGGTACCTTTACACAATGGAATACTACATAGCGATTAGGAATGGTGAAATATTGTTATCGCAGGGAAATGGTCAGAACTCAAACAAATAATATTGAGCAAGGGAAGCCTAGAACACAGAAAACAAAGGGGCGTGATCTCCCTGATGTATGACTGTTAAGAAAGGGAGATGGAGAGACAGTAGAGACCAGGTCTGTGAAACCATAAACTGCTTGTCAAATGGTATTTCCCACCGGATTGGGGCAGCAACCCAACAGTATGTAACTAAAACCAAACAACTACTCAACATATAAAGGTCAAAAACTGACCTCTCAGTGGAATGCAATAGCTCAAAAGCTATGTATGTATGTTCATATAAGACTACTGTCGACATATTGTCTAATATCGACATTACATTTAAAGCCCTAGGTGAATTTTCTTGGGCTTGGCCACGTGGCTACTGTATATGTTCTTGATACATTGTATATTGTATATATGTCTACATGACCTAGAGAAGGGAAAGAAAAACAGGGCATAAGACATCACAAGAAATGTACACACTGCCCTACTATGTAACTGTACCCTTTTTGCACAACACCTTGTCAAAAAAATTTGTGTTCAATTAATAAATAAATTAAATTTTAAAAAAGTAAAATGAGATTTTTGCAGCTTTTTTGATTGGGTAAAAGAAGTGCATTCTGTGGGCATTTTTTGTATAATAGTATGAAACTAGGAAAGCTCAAAATTTTCATGACCTTTTTGAGAACAATATTTTTGCACATGTCATTCAGAACTCCTCTGTTATTGTGAACACAAATCAAAGGCTGTGTCTGAGAGATAGCACATTTGGACAGAGAGGAAAAATCCTCATCTGAATGTTTCCATTATTAATATAGTTTGGCACAGAGTGTGATCTCTTACTGTGTGAATCTAGGACTGAGACAGACACTGCCACACTGATGGTCAATTAGTTAGCCAGTTAGATTACTGGGGCTTTTTGAAAATGAAGAAAAAGTAATAGTGTACTTAACACAAATAATTGCATTCTTTCACCATTTTTAAATAATATTTGCTTATTTATTGTCAAAGTGATGTACAGAGGGGTTACAGTTTCATATGTATGGCCCTGGGTAGATTTCTTGTACTATTTGTTACCACCTCCCTCACTTCCCGCTCCCCCTTCCCCTTTCTCTCTTCCCCTTTCCCTCTCTCCCTATGAGTTTTCCAGATGGTTTACACCAAATTGTTTTGCAAGTATTGCTTTTGGAGTCATTTGTCTTTTTATCTTTTATCTCTCAATTTTGATATTCCCTTTCACTTCCCTAGTTCTGATACTAGTATATACAGTATCCAGGGTACTCAGATGAGATACAGTGATAGCACAGGGACAACCACAGGAAGGGGATACAAGGGGATCATCAAGAAAAGAAGCTACAGTTTCACATGGCATGGTGAAAGTAATTACAACAGTGATATAACTCTCGTTTCCATAACATGCAGTTCCTTTCACTTAGCATCATCTTATGTGTTCATAAGGGTATAGCTATTGGGATCTTGCTTTCACCATTTTTTTATGTAAAGACTTTTGAATCCATTTCAAACATGGATGACTGAGTTTTAAAAATTAGATAATAACCACAATGGTACACATAACATAGATTAAATTTGAAACTCAGACATTCTACCGGCACACTCCTCAGTTATATCTACATACAGTATAGGCAGAACAGACAAATATATCAAAGGAGATTTAAGATGGTTCCTATAAAATGGAGAACAAGACATGAAATATTCCTTGGGTTAAATCAGAACTCAACCCAAGGCATAACTTGACAATTGTGAGTGATTAGGCTTACATAGATTATTGAGAAGAACCAGCCTTACAACAGTTATTCCAATACTGCAGATATTTGAATATTATGTGTTACACTTGATACTGATTGCCATATCAAGTGGATAGCCCAAGAAGTTGTTTAATATACTGCATTAACAGAAAATGAATATAGGCAAGGCATCATGGCTCATGCTTATAACCATGTAAGAGGCTGAAAATAGGAGTATGTTGGTTCAAGGATAGCCTAGGAAAAATAATTATGAAACTCAAACTTGCTAAAAATTCCTGAAGAAGGTGAGCACACTTGTTACACTATTAAGTAAATTGCAAATATGAAGATCATGGTCCAAGTCAGCCTAAACAAAAGCTGAGGGATCCAATTGAAAACACAATGGAAGCAAAAGAGTGGGGAATAATGGCTAATGTAGTTACAGTATCTGCCTGGTAAGTTCAAGACCACAAGTACCACAGTACCACCAAGAAAAAATGGAATACAAAATAGAAAAAAAGATTTTTAAAGTAATATGAAAATAGGGTTATAAGTGGACTTCTGAAAACTGATATTTATTTTGAAAGAAATACTTAATCACATATGAACAACAAAGTCACTACAGGACACTTTCCTGATGCATTAGATTGTGGTTTATGAAAACTCAAGAAGGTTGAATGAACCCTTTCATCACTACTTTTCTGCTGAGACCTGAAGCATCCTCAGAATTGTTTTGTTGTTGTTTTTCTTTGTGTGTGTGTGCATATGCACAGGTGTATGTCTCTGTGTGTATGGGTGTTAACTCAGGGCTTTCCACAGGCCAGGCTTTTCCATCACTTGAACTATATCCCCAGTCATTTTTTTTCTGTTATGTATCATTGTGCCAAACTTTTTCTATTGAGATGGAATCCTGTGAAATTATTTTGCCCAGAACAGAGATCCTCTGGCTCTCTGCCATGAACATAAACACAAGCTACCAACATTTAGCTTGTCAGGGAATCTTGATCTCTTGATTTATTTTTATGTATTAAGTTGGAATAAAAGTAATATCAATCACCAAGGCAATTGCATTAAAAGAATTATGTGCAACTATTTAACACAATAACTGTGTACTACATTCTAGGATTTATGTTATCATTGTATAAATTTTATTTTTAAAAATTCCAAATGGATCAAAGACATCAAAAATAAAACAGATAGACTGAAAGCACTAAAAGAAGGAGTAGGAGAAACACTTGGGCTCCCTGGCAGAGGACGGAACTTCCTTAACAAAGACCCAGAAATGCTACAAATCAAGGAAAGGTTGGACAAATGCGGCTACATCAAACTGCAGAGCTTCTGCAGGGCAAAGGACATAGCTTGCAAGGAATTGTTGAATGGGTCAATGGTTTGTTAAAACACCAAATTTCTAAATTAAAAGGGGGGAATTATACCCCTTCTCCTGGTAATATTCTTTCTCACGCTTTATTTGTACTAAGTTTTTAAAATTTGGACTGTAATGGCCTTTTCGCAGCACAGCGGTTCTGGGAAAAGAGAGAGCAAAGAGCTTTTGCCCAAATCAAGAGGAAAGATCCTTTAACAGGCACTTGGCACGGACCCGACCCAATATCGACATGGGGTCGAGGACATGTTTGTGTTTTTTCACAGGATGAAAATGATGCCCGCTGGTTACCTGAGTGTTGCATTAGGATTGTAGAAGCTCATCAGAATGGCACAAGTGCTGACTCACTGGGCTTATGTGCCAGATCCACCAATTGCACACCCTGCAACTTGGGAAGGAGCTGAGGTGTTCATCCATGTCAATAGATCAGCATACGGTACAGCTCCAGATCCTTTTGTCCAACACATTAAAATGGGAGATTTTGCAGCTTCTGGCATTGGAACCCCTTTATGTTTTACAACTGACTCCAACAGCCATATTCCATGCTGCACTGTAATGCAATCCATGAATCATCGAATTTGGATTTCTGATAACAGTCAAGTGTATAAGAATGACTTAATTGCCTACTAGGTTCCCGGTACATGCTAATTCTACATCACACTTCATGATACCTCGCTGCATCAATTCCTCTCAAATTGTAGAATCCACAGGAGAACTGTACCCCATAAAGTGTAGACATGAACATCCTTTTATAACCAATATTTCAGGAACTAATTCTCAATTGATGGACTGGTCAGGAGCCAGTCTCACCAACAAGTACAACCAGGTCTGTGGTGGATGAATGGACACCCTCAACGTCATGTCTGGATGTTAGTGACTGCTCTAAATAATATATGCTGGCCCATTTCTTCCTTTTTAAAAAATATTATGAGTTGTGTAGCACCTCCTTATGCCATTATGAATGGACCTTTTAATATTTCTACAGGAGCCATGTATTTCAATGTTACTTGTACTAACTGTTCTTTTACAAATTGCTTGAATAGTGGGTCTTACTGATTCTATAATTGTTATTAAGCAGCCTCCATTTGTCATGCTTCCTGTGAACATATCTAAAGCTTGGTATAAAGAAACAGGTATTCAAGTGTTAAAACATTTAAAAGAATTGTTTGAACAATTTCAACACTATATCCCTTCCTTGACTAATGTTAAGGGGCTACTAATGACATTGCTCGGTCCAGGAATACTTTTACTAATGGTTTTCCTATGCCTTCCTTGCATTGTATGTATATTGCAAAACTCTTTTATGAGTTTAGCCAGCAGTTACATAAGATCAAGCTCCAAGTAAATGAATTTCCCCTGAGAGGAACTGCAGTCAGAGATGGGTAAGAGGGGGTGCGGGTCTGACCAGCCTGAGACAGGGCTTTCAGCTTTGCTCTGAAGAAGTTCCCCATGATGGGTATGGCAGGCAAGGTGACCTACCCAACCTAAGACAGGTGGGTTTGCTTCTTTAAACAAAGATGGGGGAGATGTAGGGAGCCACCAGCGAACTTCATCCTGACTTCTGGCTATACTCTCAAGGGCGTGCAAGGTCATTGCTTAGGGAGCCAACAACAAAGTTCATCCTAACCTATGGCTATGTTGTTATCTCAAGTACGTGCAAGGACATGGCTTACTTGAAGTACAGTACTAATCCCAAGATGTTTTATTATGTCCACAAGAGTCTGTTTTATGTAAACCATTCAAACTTATCTTGTTTTACTGCCTCTTGATATTCACCAACTTCAGGGCCTTCCTGTTTTCTTAAACCTTAGTTAATTCTATGCCATTCCTTGGTTCCTAAACTGTATATACGCTGGAAGTTAAGAATAAATGGCGCTGCAGTCTTGAGTTACAATCTTGAGCTGCAGACCTCCCGGACCCCATCTTTGTCTCTTGTCTTTTCTGTCTTGTCTTGTACTTTTCCTTTTCTTTAATCCTCGCCTCCCCCCCCCATTCAGGATTCCCTTTTGTTGCTGGCTGACTCTGGCAAGAAATGTATCCAATGCCTAATGTATGAAACTGTAATCTCTCTGTACATCACTTTGTCAATAAATAAGGAAATAAAATAAAATAAAGAACAAAAAAATAAAATAATAAAAATTATTTACAGCTTCTTAGTAAGTTAATAGCATTGAGAAATTTTATTAAGATTATTGTATTTTAAAAATAGTTTATCCTGGGCTGGGGATATGACCTAGTGGCAAGAGTGCCTGCCTCATATACATGAGGCCCTGGATTCGATTCCCTAGCACCACATATACAGAAAATGGCCAGAAATGGCTCTGTGGCTCAAGTGGCAGAGTGCTAGCCTTGAGCAAAAAGAAGCCAGGACAGTGCTCAGGCCCTGAGTCCAAGGCCCAGGACTGGCCAAAAAAAAAAAAAATAGTTTATCCTATTTCACTTGAATTCACAATACAGAGAAACATGTACTTACTATAATTTTACCTTATTGTTGGATCCTGACATACTATCCTCCTTAATCCCTTTTACTTTTCTTAAGGAGCTATTACCTTGTCAGATACCATAGGATGTCAACACACCTGCATTAACCTTGTTTTGACTCCTTCAAATATGGTAGATACTGGTACAGACTGCTTGACAATTGAAATGACTTATTTTTTAATATAGTTGTTTGTTTTTTTAAAAAAGTAAGATGAGTAAAGGAAATCAATTTGAAAAGCTGAGAGCAGAATGTTTAAATATTGCCTTCAAATTGAGGCACATTTAACAAGAGAGTGCATTTATTTATTGGGCTCAGAATGCTCAGTATAATTGCATTGTATTTCCAGTCTGCCATTTGTGTATGAATAAAAGTCTCCTGCTCACCAAGCAGTGCCTTCTCTCTCCTATTAGACCTTGGGTTTGAGTTATATTGGTAGATTAAGTTTTAACTGCAGACATAAAGCTTCCGACTGCTCTGAAAGTGAGCTTTATGCACCCACACATTCACCATGATGCTCTCAGTATCCTTTATGTTCCAATTTTCTTCCCCCCCCCCCTCCTAAAATGCTCCAGGTGCTTGAATACAATTGTTTGTATGAGGTGTATTTGGCCATTGGGGCATGCAATACATTTATAAATTACGTAGTCAAGATTTTGCAAAGAAGAATACTAAACTTTATTTATAGTACTCTTTCATAAAATAAGATTAGGATTTAACTATTAAAGAAAAGAACCAGCAGTAAAAGTAGTTGAAAACCATAGATGTTTGTATGATGTTCTTTTTTATGATTTGTTTTCTTGATGATAGCAAAACAAATTCTGACTATATTCTTTGAGCCATTTTAGAAAAACACAGTCACTTAAGGATTTTTCATAGTGGGTTGGTGGAAGGTGTAATAATATCTCAAACTATGTAAGTATATCTTTAAATTTTTACATCTCAGTAGGATACATACTAGAATAAGTGACTCCCAATTTTAATAAGTAAAGGTCCATTCAACAAGTTTGGATCTTAGGATAAACTTAGACCACAGTCCCTAGAGTTTACACACTAAATCTTACAAGGGGAATGCTACATTCCAGAGTAATGATCATATCCAACCAACTTTAGAAAACCCATTATGGCCAACCACTTGCAATATATGACCTTCATAGTTATAACCATCAACAAGTGTCTCCTCAGAAAGGCCATTTAACCCCATGATTACCTACAAGTAGAAATCCAACTTACTTCTCAACTGCTTACCTTCCATGAAAGGAGTCTGTTTATTACATTTCTGATGAATGAGAAACTTTTGTCTGTGTAAGTAATAGCTCAAGGCAACCTGTTTGGGAAATATGGTCTGAAGAATGGAAGAAAGCCAAGGTGAGAAAGTAAAAGGTAGATTTTCAGTTGCATGTTACTATTCTATATCTATTTTTGTTTTCCTTTTAATCTGAAAACTATTTTTTTCTTTTTTCTTTTTTTTTTTTTTTTTGGCCAGTCCTGGGCCTTGGACTCAGGGCCTGAGCACTGTCCCTGGCTTCTTCCCGCTCAAGGCTAGCACTCTGCCACTTGAGCCACAGCGCCACTTCTGGCCGTTTTCTGTATATGTGGTGCTGGGGAATCGAACCTAGGGCCTCGTGTATCCGAGGCAGGCACTCTTGCCACTAGGCTATATCCCCAGCCCCTATTTTTTTCTTTTTGCATATGGCACCTTATTGTGCAAGTGATACATGCTAATGGTGATTGGATCATTGAGAATATGCTGATTTTATATTTGCTGAATTGACAATGAGCTCAACAAAAGTTTTCTTTGTTTCAAAGTTCTAGGAAACAGAACTAAAGAAATGGAAAATCCTCCCATGTTCCTGGATTGGGACGATTAACATCGTGAAAATGGCAATACTACCTAAATCTACCCACAAATTCAATGCAATACTCATCAACATCCCAACACCATTATTTAATGAAATAGAGGAAGCAATCTAATAATTCATATGGAACAATAAGACTGTGATTAGCAAAAACAATCCTAAGCATGAAGAAGAGTGCTGGAGGAATATCAATAGGAAACTTCAAATGCTATTACAAAGTTATAATAATAAAAAGAAATTTATAGTGGCACAAGAACAGGTCTGAGGGCCAATGGTAGACCTTAAGACCCAGAAATGAATCTTCAGGCATATTGCCACTTAATTTTTGATAAAGGTGCTAAAAACGTGGATGGAAGAAAGACAGCTTCTTCAACAAATGGTATTGTCAAAATGGGTTAAACCCCTGTAACAAACTAAACCTATATATCAGCCTACAATATAATCAATTCCAAATGAACCAAGACCTTGGGCTAAAAGCAGATACCTTGAAAACATTTCAGGAAGGAATAGGAGAAACACTTGGGCTCCTTGGCACAGGTCTAAACTTTCTTAATAAAGGCATAGAAACATATCAAATCAAAAAAAGTTTGGACAAATGGGCTTGCAACAAACTACAGAGCTTCTACATGGCAGAGGACATAGGTAGCAAGAAAAATAGCCCTTAAATTGGGAGAAGATCATCACTGGCCATACAACAGACAAGGGCATCATATCTAAAATATTTGTGGAACTCAAAAAGTTAAATTTCCCCAAAACAAATCCTCAAAGAAACAACTGCCCCTTTAATAAATGGGCTAAAAACTTAAACAGAGATTTCTGTGAAGAAGAAATGAAAATGGCCAAGAGGCACATGAAGAAGTGCTCAAGATTCCAGGATATAAAAGAAATGCAAATCAAAATAACATTGATGGCTGGGGATATAGCCTAGTGGCAAGAGTGCCTGCCTCGGATACACGAGGCCCTAGGTTCGATTCCCCAGCACCACATATACAGAAAACGGCCAGAAGCGGCACTGTGGCTCAAGTGGCAGAGTGCTAGCCTTGAGCAGGAAGAAGCCAGGAACAGTGCTCAGGCCCTGAGTCCAAGGCCCAGGACTGGCAAAAAATAAATAAATAATAAAATAACATTGAGATTCTACCTCACATCAGCAAGAATGGTCATTATCAAGAAATCTAATAACAACAGATGGTGGTGGGGATATGGCCAAAAGGGAACCCTACTACACTGTTGCTGGGAGTTTATACTTGATCACTCATCTGGAACGCAATATAGAGGATCTACAAAAGGTTAAAACATAGAGCTCCCCTATTACCTAGTAACCCCACTTTTGGGCAAAGTGTTACAAGCAAGACCACATTAAAGTTACCAGCACAACTATATTCATCACAGCAAAATTTATTATCACTATCATATGGAACCAACTCAGATGCCCCTCAGTAGACCAATGGATCAAAAAATATGATACATATAAACAATGGCATTCTTTGCTTTTATGACAAAGAATGAAATTTCCCCATTGATAAGGAAATGGAAAGACTTTGAAACATTCATACTAAGTGAAGTGAGTTAGACCCAAAGAAACATAGACTCTATGGTTTTCCTCATTGGTAATAATTAGTACAGACCTAGGATAATCCTAGGAGAGGTTCACAGTAGCTTAATAGATATGTACATAAGAACACATAAAATGATACTAAGTGAAAGGAATTCCATTGAGTAGTTTATCATTGTTGTTATTTTCAATGTACCATGTGAAATTATGCCATTTTTGTTTTGTCTTTCTTTCTTGTGGTTTAATCCCTGATGTCACTGTAACTGATTTTGATTGCCTGGGTATTGTACATACATTTATTGGAACTAGGGAAGGGAAGCAGAACATCAAAATGGAGAGACAAAGGTGAACCAATGCAACAGCAATACTTAAGAGACAACACAATGTAAATCAACTGTGCAACTTGTGGTGAGTAATGGAACTTGGGAGGCTGCAAGATGGGAGAAAATTGAGGGAGGAGGTAACAACTTTGATAAGAAATGCACTCATTGCCCTACATATGAAACTGTAATCCCACTGTAGTCACTTTGACAATAAATAAATAAATTATAAAAAAATACCGAATTAAAAGTAAATACAAAAATGTGTTACTAGATATACTCATTAAATATTTTCTCATTTGTAATTCCTACTTGATGGCAACACATGGTATAAACAAGTTGATGCTAAGCACAGGAAAACACCACAGAAAAAAGAGAAAAATGAAAATCTTTAACGTAGGAGTATTTGGCTAATAAATAAATCCTCTCCTAGCCAATTCGAAAAAAAAATACATGAGACCCCATTGAAATTAATTAAAACTAGAACAGAATATACAATCCTATATAAACTTTAAAAGGTACACCTTTAATATGAACTTGCCAAAAGATACAACTACCAAAGCTTTTATATTTACAAGCACATACTAATAATTCTATGAGTGTGTTTGTTTTCATGAAGACATTTATTTCATGCTTTAGATGTAGTAGCCAACAATTTTAATATACTGAAATTTTTGTATTTATGCTTATTTAGGATTTTGTTCCTTATCAGAAAGACCATGTGAACATAGATTACTGCATCCAGCTAAAATGAGGGGTATAGGAATTCATAAAGGCACACAGGAAATATGCTAAACATCTGCCACCTACCTTTGTGTCACTTCACGGTATTGTTACTCAACTAGGGGGTGTTTTCCTATTCATTGGCATTATATTTATCAGTATATTATATTATATTATATTGCAAACATATTTTTCAGCATTTAATACTTGCATAATCCTTTTGGTCTCAGAGCACCAAAACAGTTGCATGCAAAGGAAATGTTTAGATAGGACAGAGATTGAAATAGTGATTTGGAAAAAAACTACATGGTATGTCTTATCTGTAGGTACAGATAAAAGGAAATCTAGATTTCAGAACATCAGAGTCAATTACACATACACACAGAAACTTGAAGTACTACAAAGTTGTGTTGACATGGTCTAAAGGAGAAAGAAGATTCTTACAGAATATGTTTAAAGAACAAACATAATTTCAGGAACTATTTTTTACAGTCAAAATTAAGTACTGTCTACATAGATGAAGTCCCTAAACTGACAAGCCTATATTGTACATACTATTCTTTGCATGTTAAATGTTGCTAGTTTAATATTTTCAGGACTTAATTTCCAAGCCTGAAAAAACTGGGCCAGGCTACTAGTGTACAGAAGAAATTAGAGGGGCAAAATTTCCCAACCATTTTATTGAAAATATTTAATGTAAAGATTTTTTTTGTTTTTTCCTTGTCTGTCTGTTTGTTTGTTTGATTGTTTTGTTTTGTTTCTCTTATATTCCCTTCCTGTGGTTGTACCCCTGCTACCACTATATCTCATCTGAATACCCTGGATACTGTTTATACGGACATTAGAATTGAGGAAGGGAAAGGGAATATCTAAATTGAGAGACAAAGGACAAAAAGACAAACCATTCAAAAAGAAATACTTACAAAACTATTTGGTGTAAATCAACTGCACAACTCTTGGGGGGAGAGGGAAAGGGGGAGAAGGGAGGGGGGAAATGAGGCAGGAGGTAACAAGTTGAACAAGAAATGTACTCACTGCCTTACATATATGCATCTATAACCCCTCTGTACTACATTTTGACAGTAATGAAAAAAGTTTAATAAAAAAGAAAATCTACCATAAAAAAGAAATAACATTTTTTTATTTTTTATTTTACCTTGAAAAACCCTTTATTTTAATTTATGTTTACATATTTTATTATTTTTAAGTAGGTATGTAAGGGAGTTACCATTTAACAAAGCAGTTGATAAATAAAATGCATCATGATCAAATGTCACTGCTTTCAATATTTCACCCATCTCTAAGCTTCAGTTTCAATCAAGTAATCATCACTTTCATATGTATTTCTTAAAATATATATATTTTATATTTTATATATTATATTTTGTATATATACATATACAGATATATATGTATATATATGCGCTATGATAAGAAAGAACTGTTTTTTGTTTGAGATTAAGAATGAGAGGTCTTTGTGGTTGTTGCTCAAATGAATGAAGGGTCATACTCATGGAGATACAGTGAAACAACTTTGCATACCACCTAAAATAAAACTGTATCTACCACCTGAGAATAATGTCTAATATGCCTGAACAACACTCACAGAAACAAGTGTGAAAAGTTGATAAGAACAGTTCACTATTAGGTGTAGTGCTTATCCATTTCTTTAACTTTTAGCCTATGTAAAACTGTGTTAACTTTATGAAATTGCTATCTTTTAGAAACTGAATTGTTGAGATTATTCTTCACCACAATTCAGTATCTCTGCAATTTTGAATGGTAATTTGGCCAAGCAAGGCTATATTTCAAATGCACTTGTTACAGTAGAGCAGAACTTTCTATGTGTTCCACCAGAATGGCTTAACTGCTCTTTGATTGTTTTTCCTCCATTCTCCTTTCTTACTTTTTATCTTTGTCCTTAATCACAATGTCAATATGTGTATTTAAAACTATTCCAATGATAAAGTATTCTGTAACAGGAAAGAAAATTTAGAAGAAATAAGGCTAACACTGCATCAATAGCCGATGTTCAGAACTTCGGATGGTTATCAAAGTGAATTTTAAACCATCACTTTGAAGTCAATAGGTATTGATTGTTAATTCATGTGTAAGGTCAATGCTCAGAAATTGAACATATGAGTAGTAATATCACTTGTGAATATAAAGAAATAGAGACACATAACTACATGTTACTTCATTTTTCCAGAAGGCATATAAACTAGCTTGATCCAGGGTGTCAAACTAGCTGTAAATTCAGAATAACTGAGAAGATTGCCACAAAAGTGTTTAAGCCAATTGTTCTGAAAGTGTGCTACTGAAACTGATGTACTCATCCCACCGGATGGTCTAGGATATATTCAAATTTCTTTGGCCACATTCTTGCTATACTAATTGGAAATTTCTGGGCATGTGGTCCAGGAATCTTATGTTTTAACAAGGTTTGCAAGTGATTCTCATTTATTCTTATGCTCATATCCAAGAATTATTGGATTAAACTACTTCCAGTTATCCTTAAAAGAGACTCTGAGATCAGAATACCTAATGTATAAAATATGAATGTAGCGACAATCCAATGGCCATATAGCCTTACTCAAAGTAATTTAAATGTCCTATGTCTATTCCTTTCATATTTTTGAGAATTATATAAAATAATTTGTACTAAAAGAATAATCACAACAAAGTCTTTCACACAATTAATGTACAAAAAGTGCAACAGCATTTTAATTCCATTCTAAATAGATTCTCAGTGGGCATCTAATAGAGTATATAAAAGGTGAAGTGAAATTTCTAACACTTGATTGTGAATAACTCTCTGATTGTGAATAACGAAAGATCATGAATAGATTGAAAATGAGAAAGGAATATAAAATTTTTTTCCTGCTTGGAAGGAATCTGAAAGGACTCCTAGACTACCTGTAGGTAGATCTGTAGGATCTGGCAATAGTTGAGGGCTGGTGATTGGTCACAACCTATATTACAAACCCAGAGGTGTAGAAAACTCTGGTAAAGCAATAGTGTTTTGATATGAATTTGCTGGATATTTTTTAAGCTCCCTTCATTTGATTTGAGTAGTCCAGAGTAGCAAAACCCTAGTGTAGAAGTTTTCTGAGTCTATAACTGCACCTGGGGTACTGCCATAGGATACTTATTTAATAGAAGCATTCATCACAGCTGAGAAAAAATTTTTTTTTGATTGAAGAGGTAAAACTCAGGGCCTGGGAGCTTTTTCACTCAAGGCTAACACTCTGCCATTTTGAGCCACAGCACCACTTCCAAGACAATGTCTTAATAAGAGATGATCTGACAGTAATTACTTTTTCAAAGCAGGAAATGGAAGCAGCATCACTATTTTGTCCACCGTAATTACCATTTCTTATTCACTAATGATCCTTCAGGTAGGACAAGACTATATGCAATGATCAGTTTCTGACTATTAAAACATCTCTTTTTGCAGAAGGGAGAAAAAGGAATGCAATGTCAACAACAATAGTAAAAAATATTTTTTGCAAGCCTGTTGGTGGTTGCTCAAGCCTAGAAGTTGTTTTAGTGATTACTGTGTTGCATTGGCAATCCTAGCTACTCAGGAGGCTTAGATCTGAGGATTATGGTTTTAAGCCAACCCCCAACAGAAAAGTTCTCGTGATACTTTTATCTCCTATTAACCACTCAAAAACTAGGAGTTGTAATGACATAGCTTAAGTGGTAGAGCACTAGCATTGAGCACAAGGAAGTTCAGAGATAGCTCACATGCCCTGAGTTCAAGTCCTACAATAGACAAAAAATTAACAAAGAACAACAGCAACTATATATATATGTACAATTTAAATCATGAGTTTGTCAAAATGATGAACACATATTAGTATAAAAAAGGAGCGGTAACCCTGCTTGTAATGATATGGGAACTTAGACTTCTAATAATATGTGTAGTCCTTCTTTGAGAAGAATCTGGCATCCACCTCCTGTGAATGAAGCTTATCGACAGTATGATTGTATCTTTGAGTTATGACATTGAGTACTTTCTGATCTGTGGAGTTCTACCTCCTCTCAATAAATTGGACTAACATTATAGGAAAAATTACAGTACTTCCCTCTCGCTATAAAATGAGACATACTGTAGATTTGCTAATTTGGTTGCATTAAAAATGAGAAACCTGGATACACACACACACACACACAACAGCAATTATATATATGTGTACATACATATATGTGTATATATATATAACTTTTTACTAGAGCTAATATACTCTGAAATACAAAAACAGAATAATTCTACTGCTTTATGAAAAATATTAAATGTCTATGACTTAGGTAATAAAATTCAAAATTAGGTCTGCATCTTGGCTGTAAATAGCCTAGGATCTTTAGCAACTTCTTGACCCCGAACTTAATGATCAAGGGCTACATACTGACTTTCCATTCACAATTCCTGAAGAATAATTTTCTACCCATTCTGGCTGACCCATGTAGAGCACAGACCTGAATTTTTGAAAAATTCTACTGTATGTGAAACCTGGAGCTTTTCATTAGATGTTGCTGTGAAAAGGTTATCTCATCAAACTAACAAATGAACTGCCCAGAACAAGCTGACAGGTATGTGGCTGAAACCTGCTTTTGCCTGTGGTTCAATTACCATGCAGCCAATACGAAGGTTTGAAGGAAAGCTAAAGGTGATTAATTGATTGCCATGTCTGTGTGAGCTAGCTCACTCTAACTGCCTTAAATGTAAGTTGACACTATAAATGAGAATAAGGGAGAAACAAAAGAGCTAGGATGAAAGCTATCAGACTACCACAGTGGACAATTGAGAAGCAAGTAGGGGCTCAATTAAAGAATACCCTCAGGACAGACTTTCAAAGAAATACATCTTCACCCTATTTGACCGCATAGCAACTTGTACTTTTCTGTCTTTCCTCTCCCTTTTCTATAAAATGAAATAGGTTTGCAAATGAAAATTACTTGAATAATCTATACAGAATATTTTGACTATCATTGAAGTATCATGAGTTTTAAAGAACCCCTTGAATAAATAATAAACTTATAGGATCTAATCACATGGATTCCTTTCCTAGTTTTCCCAAAGTGAAGAGGGACATTTTTGATGACATGTTTTGTTGTTTTCTGCAAATCTCATCCTTCATCAGATAATTCCATTTCTGAACTTAAAAGGAAATCTTATTTCCAAACAGTAGCTGGATCAATGTGAACTTCCTGACAATCTTGTGACAATATAATGGAATGGAATGGAAACAGGAAGGGCAGATAGAGGCAGAGAAGTGAGAATAAAGGAGATAAAACACAACAGAGAGGGACGTGGAAAAACCATCTATAACACGGAGATTTCCTTTCTCTTCTTTTACTTTTTCTTTTTAACAGATGACCAGAATGGATGGTAAAGAAGCTGCCTGAGAAACAGTAAGAAGGGCAAAAATGACAAGAAAGGAAAACGGGGAGATTTAAAACATCTTCAAAATATAAAGACACAAGTAGCAGGAGGAAATCCTGAGGACAAAAATTCTAGCCCCTGTTACATGAATTAAATGGAGAACTAAGGTGCTGCATTCTTCTTCATCTGTCCATGTATCAGCCCATGTTTTGACAAAGAACACAGAATAAAAGAAAGGGAATAACTATCTATGTTTTGATTAATATAGACAGATCTAAGTTCCCCAGAGCATGGAGTTTTTAGTGCTTACTTTTTTTTTTTTAATAATTACTTATTTATTGTCAAAGCGATGTACAGAGGGGTTACACTTTCATATGTAAGGCAGTGGGTACATTTCTTATACAATTTGTTATCTCTTCCCTCATTTCCTAACCCCCTCCCCATTTCCTTCTCCCCCCATGAGTTTTTCAGTTGGTTTACACCAAATGGTTTTGTAAATATTGCTTTTGGAGTTGTTTGTCCTTTTATCTTTTGTCTCTCAATTTTGATATTCCCTTTCCCTTCCCTGTTCTAATACAAGTATATATAGTATCCAGGGTACTCAGATGAGATACAGTGATAGCACAGGGACAAACACAGGAAGGGGATAGAAGAGGATTATCAACAACAACAACAACAACAACAAAGCTATGGTTTTACATGGCATGTTGAAAATAATTACAACAGTGATACAAGACTTGTTTCCATAACGCAGAGTTCATTTCACCTTGCACCATCTTATGTGTTCATAAGGGCAAAGCTATTGGGCTCCTGTGATCCTCTTCTGCGACTAGGCTAAACCTGTACCATTTGTTCCCCATGAGGGAAACCATAGAGTCGATATTTCTTTAGGTCTGGCTCACTTCACTTGGTGTAATTTTTTGTTAAGTCCTTCATTTTTTTGAAATGATATAAATACTGACAGAAAACAAGAGACATGATGAAAGAGGTGTAAATTATAAAATGATATTTTATAAAAAAAATTTACTTCCATGACAGTTTTTAAAGAAAATAGTTATTTGATAGTCCAATTGATGAATACATTTTTAAATATTTAAATATTGAAGTGATTTTCAAGTGAATTTGTACCCACTATGCTAGCATTCATATTTTAAATGCATGTTTAACAAGCCACTGTTTAATATCACTCAACATCAAAACCAAAAGGTTTATAAAGCAAAATCTAGTCTGTTTTCCTTATGCAAAAATATTTAATACTTACTCATATTTCATTTCATAATAAATAAAAGAA
This sequence comes from Perognathus longimembris pacificus, assembly GCF_023159225.1. Taxonomy (NCBI): domain Eukaryota; kingdom Metazoa; phylum Chordata; class Mammalia; order Rodentia; family Heteromyidae; genus Perognathus; species Perognathus longimembris. The sequence continues at coordinate 41,936,284 of NC_063172.1, read as the reverse complement.
AACGTTTTTCACTTCATCCTTAAAATATACTTTATTTAGAATTCTTGATGAGTAAAGTATCTTTAGATAATGGGTTAGGATCTATTAAATATTTAAATTTCATTAACATATCCAACTCAATTTTAATGAAATATTGTTGGTACTTATGTAGAGTAAACATCAGATACTTTTGGGCTGTATAAATATGTACCTTTTGTTTCTTGATGTAATTAGAAACTTCATCAAAAAGAAGTAATATTGGAAATATGGTAGAGTTTATAGAATTGAAAAAAATTTATGTGGAAACAAAAGAAATCATGGTTCAATATTCAGATACACATATATATGTTCATAATATATACATATGCATGCATACATATATACATATACATATGTGTATATATTCACAATATTAAGAAGAAAGCTCAGTTCTAGAAATGGAATAAACACAATGTTTTCCACTAGAAAATAAACTCAAGGGCAGAGGGAATTGTCACAAACCACATACTAAGTCAGTAATAAATTTTTGTCAGAAAAACATGTAAAATCAGGTTTAGTTGAACTTACTGACAAATATATTATTCACCTTTTAGTTTTATTTAAGTGTATTCTAAATGTGATCAACTTCCCTTTTAATCCATACAGAAGAAAGTAAATAGAATATTACATTTCTGAACCCAATTCACAATCCTATGTAATATATGTGTATAAACATACATAAATATATTCACCATTTTAATGTATTATGTTAGAAAAAAAAGAAGCAATATTTACCAATTACAATATAGTAATGCTATTTTGACCTTAAAGAAAAGATTTACATAAAATAAATCAACGCAATTGGGAACAGTTTTCTATACTCTTATTTCATAAAGGACATTGTTTTCAACTCTGCCAATGAACCATCATTTTAGACTAAAAAGACCATCAGCTTCTGTTATCAGAAATAAGAAACCAGGTGATTTCACATTTACTGTGTATTAGTTGTGTTTACTATTTCATGCCTTTCGTTGAACTTGGCAGTGAGCTGTTTCAATGGTTGGGATTTTGTTCCAAAATTATTCACTTCATCCATAAATTACATTCAATTGCTTATTTCATTGCCCCTTTTTCCCCCTTCTTTTCCTTCCTTACCTCCCTCCTTTCCTTCCTTCCTTCCTTCCTTCCTTCCTTCCTTCCTTCCTTCCTTCCTTCCTTCCCTTCCCTTCCTTCCTTCCTTCCTTCCTTCCTTCCTTCCTTCCTTCCTTCCTTCCTTCCTTCCTTCCTTCTTTCCTTCCTTCCTTCCTTCCTTCCTTCTTTCCTTCCTTCCTTCTGTCCTTCCTTTTCTTTTTATTTTTCTTGCTAGTACTAGAGTTTGAATTTGGACCCCCCATGTTTGCTGGGCTGGCACTCCAATTTAGCCCATACTCCAGATCAATTTTGTGGTGGTAGCTTTTAGTGAACTCCTCTCCTTAAGTGGACTAGAACCTAGAAACTTCTACTCTCATCCTCTCAAGTTGAGTAGCTAGGATGACAGATGTTGGCTACTAGAATTTAGCTATCTTTGTTTATGCAGACATATGGAATCATTTATATATGTTTCCTATATTTTAAATACTTAAAATTCTCTAGATGTCCTGCTTTTGGAATGCAATGGTAGTTATGATATAGATATTTTTATAAGTGTATAATAAAATGATAGGTTGCTATAGGAAGCTATGAATCTTCAAGAGTCAACCAATTCTTGATGTCATTAGAACATTTCAAGAAAAATTAATTACAATGTTTCAAACAGACTCCTACACTAAGAGAGCATTGCTTGCTTATCATCTATCTTCATATTTTGATGATTATTAAAAGCACAGGTGTCAATGTAATATTTTATGAGAAAGTATATTACAAATAAAGAAAACTGTGGAAAATATACTTTCCATACCATGTGTTGCTTAATTGAAATATTGTTATCAAGTAGCTCACTATTCCAATGTGTTCAAGGAGTCTTAAAACAGAGAGATCTTTCAGAGCCAATTGGAATGTACAGAATAAAAAAAATCGGAAAATATTATTTTTGTTGTAGAACTCTGCCAAATATAGGGTATATAAATGTTTAATGGTAGTTGCTTTGCATTGCCTACCAATGAAAAATACAAACCAGTACTGTCTTGAATAGAAAGTAAATTCAAATCTTGGAACTGTTTTACTTAGCATCATCTTATATGATCTTATCTACATAGCTATTTAGCTATTGTGATCCTCCGCTAGGACTATCCTAGATACTAATTATTACTGATGAGGGAAACCATGGAATGTATGTTTCTTTGGATCTAGCTCACTTCAGTTAGTGTTTTTTTTTCCAAATCTTTCCATTTCTTCATGAATGAAGCAATGTCATTCTTTCTGATGGAAGCATAGAATTCATTTGATTCATTTATCTACTAAATCTGGATTGATTCCATATCTTAGTTATGGTAAGCAGTGCTGCAATGAATGTGGTTGTGCTAGTATCCAACAAGAGGTTTTTAATTGTGGTTTTTTTTAGTGTAATATGTAAAATTATTTCTTTTTTCGTGTGGTTTTCTTTCCTATGGTATATCCCTGTTATTACTGTATTTGGCTTTGGTAACCGGGCTATTTTATATATGTTTATCTGAATTAGGGAAGGAAAGGGGAACATCAAAATGATGAGACAAAGGACAAAAGGTAAACCATTACAACAGCAACACTCACAAGACAAATTGTAATAAATTAACTGTACAACTTTTGGTGGGGACTGGGAGGAGAAGAAGTGGGAGAAAAATGAGGGGAGTAGGTAATAGGCTTGACAATAATGTGCTCACTACCTCACATAAGTAACTGTAACTCCTGTGTACCTCACCGTGATAAAATTGAAGGTTAAAAAAGTAAATTCCTTGACATCTAATGATGTGTTGATAGGATGAATTACATAGTGTTGAACTACTTAGTCTATGTGTTATTGAATACCATGACTTTGTGTGTTTTTGCTCTCAAACAATGCTAGTAACTTCATTTTGGACTTTCTCACAAAAAAACAAAAACTCCCCACAATGGATCACATCCATAGCAATTAGGTTTCATCCTTTCTAAGGGAGTGTGGATTGGCCTCCCAAATCCTTGCACTGAAGATAAAATCTCCAAGTAGTGCCTAACAAAGATTTTCTTATAATCTATTGTTTGTCATTGAAAATTGACCAAATAGGACTATTTCTAAATAAAAGGAGAAAGAAAACTTTCTCTGAGATAGGTGAACTACCACAATATTACAACCTGAGGAATAAATTTTCAGCATAAAATTAACAATGGAAATGTTGTTTGAAATGTCTCAGACAATATTATAGATCATATTTTCTTCATTTCACCATTGTAGTTTGGAATAGTAATCTAATAGAATATTTCTTTTTCTTTTCTTTTTCCCATAAACAATATTTGAGCCGAAGGCCTCATTAACTTGCTTAGTTTGCTTTTTCACTTAGTGCTTTACCACTTGAATTATGCCCCTAACCTGCAGTTGGTTAGTTGATTTGGACATGGAACCTCTCACAGATCTTCTGTCTAAGCTGAATTTGAACTGAAAACCTCTGAATCAGAGCTTCCTTCATGGCTAATGAAACGTGTGTGAGCCACTGGCATTAAGCCTGGATCATCTGTTATTTAGGGTTATTTCTGAACTGACTATAATTCATTTAGCTAGATGACATAGTAAACTTACAATACCAACTCATTATGAAAGACTTCTTGTAAGATATATCACCCATTGACTTAGTGATGACTGGGAACAAAATTGCTCTGTAAACCTTTTTCTTAATCAAAAACAATATAATCTTTAACTTTTGTTTCATACAGGGGGAACAGAATTTTTCTCTTCTCTGTTTCTCCTAGTTTTTCCCTGTTATGCTAAAATAAATACCTGTTGAAGCTTTCAAAAATAAACATAAATATTAGCCTTTTTATTTTAGGTTACAAACATTTTATGTTTAAATGAAATGTATTTTTTCTAAAGACAAAAGTACTTACAAAGAATAATTTTACTTAAGGGTTTAGCATGTAGCTTATTTCACCTGAATTCAGCCAAAAGTCTATTCTCAAGTTTGTGAGACATTTTGGCAAGTAAAACAAGAATTTATTAAAATTTTACAAACTAAGCCACCTTGAGGATAGCACATGTGATTATTTTGGAAAGAAAGCTATTGTGTGTTTATCCATTTCCCAAATAGCTAGGTTTATAAAGATAGTGTATCTAAACATTGTAGATCCTGGCATTCTTTTGAGACATAGTATTTGATATTATGAAATGATGCTATACCCAGAGCACTACTTCACTTTTTCCAAAAACAAATGTATTTAAACAGACAAATATATAATAGACACATTTCAGGAAACATTACTTTATCTTAAAATCAACAATAAAATAAGAATTCAATGTGAAGATAGCATGAGAATAGTTATTCAATTATTTATTCAGTTAGTGGAGGGAAAATTATACTAACATTTTAATATTAAAAAGTATATTTCTCTAGCAGCTAAAAAAAATTCACATAACCACTATTGGAGTAGCATACTATTTTTTTTTTATCAGAGCCAGAGTAGTAGATACTTGTTTGTAGACTCCTTATGCATCTAAACACCTTACTTATACAAATGAGCAGAACACCTTTACAGAAGACCAAAGGGAAAACAGAAATCTGGATTTTCAAATAGAAGTCTACATTTTTTTAAACATCTGTATCTAACAGTTACACACAGAATACTCCACCCAGAAAGAGCAGCAGAAAAAAAAATTTAAAAATCATTTTTCTCAAATAATCATTGCCAATTCTTCAAAATCATCTATGTCCTAGATCATAAAAATTGTAGGCAAACATAAAAATAAAGAAATTAAATAGAATATCTTCTCTAGCAATAATGTATTTACTAGAAATTGGAGGACAATGAAAATTTCTATAGAAAGAATATATTGATAATTTTTGCATCTCAGCATGTACATATATCCCTAAAGGATGTAGAAAAGATTCTGAAATGTAATCAATATTCAATTTCATTTAAGTCTTATTCAAATTAAATAAGAAGATGGAAAAAGGAGGATGGATTCAGGAGAAAAAGATACATGCTTAAAGAAACACAACTCCTGTTAATTGGTTATAGGTAGAAAAATAAAGGAAATGGTTTTTGACCGGAGATTCTAGGTAAATAGAGGAACAACTGTGACAGGAAATTTAAAAAGAAAAGCATTTGGGGTAAGGTGTGGTAGCTGACACCTGTAATCTAAGATACTCATGTAGGTTTTGTCCTAGTGAGAACAATTTTTAAGACCAAACATTACCTTACTTTTTGTTTTCTCAGTGGGTGGTGCTCTCTTCATAATTGTAAGCACAGTTCTAGTTTGAAGCATCCCAATTATGGAGGAATTGGAGGGTAATAACTCATTGCAGAAAAAAAATGAGATTCTGCTGATTCACATATGGCAAACAGTGATAAATATCTTAATGAAAACAATTTCTATAAACAGATTGTGGATTTGATACATTTTCATGTATTCCTTAATGTAGCGGCACTTGCTAACTTTAAAGAGAATTCCATGCCAAAATAATAGAAAAATATTCTAGCACGGCACCATTTCACTTGAAGATGGTACACAGTTAAGGTGAATGGAATTTCTCTTAATTAATTTCTCTCTCCACAGACTGGAGCTGCTCAGAGGAATCCTCTCAGCTATCTGATATAATTTGCAAATTATTATAAACATGCATAGGAGAAATCAGGAAATTTTATTCAGTGTTCAGGTGATGGCTCTTTCTGCTAAAGCAAGTCTGGGTCATGTTTTTCTCCAGTAATATGGCATGGGGTTGTGGTGGGGGAAGCATGCTTTCATCATAGCTTTTCATGGGGAAGAGAAAACACTTCCAAGGATCAGAGTGCAGTCTCTTATCCTCCCTAATTTGAGCTTAGTTGAACCTGTCATGGTGCCAGTGGGTGTGCCTGTTTACATTAGAATAAAATTATAATGAGTCCAAGGTCCTCTAAGTGTCAACATGGCCTCTGGACCAGATGGAGCAGGTCTGTAGCCACTTCCTTCCTTGGCAGCAAGGATGATGTAATAAGGCAATGGCTTGCAACTAAAATCTGTGATTATCAGCAGCCAGAATAATGTTTGTAAGGGACAGCATAACAAAGTATCAGGAACTTTAGTGTTCAAATGGAATTAGATTTCTTCCAAATTTTACCCAATGACTAGCTTAATAACACAATATCTGGAATTTCACACTGGTGAGAAATTATCTGGGGTTTAAGTACAAAATCACTGCCCATAACTCAACTAATGAACTTTAAAAATAGCAATGAACGTTCGAAAATAAAGGTTTTGCTCCTTTGTCCTGTCTCTTGATTTTGATATTCCCTTTCCCTTCCCTTGTTCTAATACCAGTATATACAGTATCCAGGGTACTCAGATGAGATACAGTGATAGAGTGGGGATAACCACAGGAAGGGGATACAAGAGGATCACCACCACCAGCAATAAAAAAGCTACGGTTTCACATGGCATGTTGAAAGTGATTACAACAGTGACATAACACTCATTTCCATAAAAAGACAAATGACTCCAAAAGCAATACTTACAAAACCATTTGGTGTAAATCAACTGAACAACTCATGGGGGGAGAGGGAAAAACGGAGGGGGCAGTGGGGAAATGAGAGAGGAGGTAACAAATTGTACAAGAAGTGTACCCACTGCCTTATGTATGAAACTGTAAACCCTCTGTACATCACTTTGACAATAAATAATTATTCAGAAAAAAAGGAAGATTACAGGTAGCAGTAGAATATTTATAGTTAGGTAACATATTCTCATCCTCTACATTTATATTTAAATAAAAATGAAATTTTGTATCAGTGTATTGTGTGATTATTTTCACTAAAGAACTGGACAATTGTTGGGGATTCAGCTTGGCCTTAAGGGGGGAAGGGTGACTGGGGCTCCCTTAGAGACCCTGCCCTTCCCCCAGCCCTGGGGCAGTGTGGAAGGGAGCCCCTCCCACCTTCCAGTTTCAACCGGAAAAGAAGCAAAGCAGCCCCCGCCTCTCGGCTCTCAGCCACATGTGTAATGGCAGGACCCCAGAAACCCGGTCCTTGGGGGGCTGTGGTCTCTGCCCATAGAGAAAGTTCCGTGACATCACCAGATGGACAGTCCATCAAGCCAATCGTTAAGATCCAGTAGCCCCTCTCCTGTGCCTGCCTTTGGGGGTATAAATTGTTGGCCCCTCCCTTTATTAAACCAGAACGCCCATGAGGCTTCTCAGGAACACCCACGCGCCCCGTGTCTTCCTTGGGATGGGAAGGGGGCAGGGGTCCTGCGACCACACTCGAACTGAGGCTACCTGCGGTCTCCGCTCCTGAGATTAATCCCTACTGGCTAGGGGACTTGAGAGAGTGAGAGAGGACCACATGGAAGAGGTGGACAAGCCCAGGGCCCCCCCATGTGGATGGGGGGGTAGAGCGAAGCTCCGCAGATGATGATTTGGTACATTGCCTAATTCATAAATCTGTAGAGATTACACCTAATAACTGAAAGATTAGTAATTGATCCTGTTAATAGTATATTGGAAAAGAAAGGAGCATCATAAATTTTCAAGTATGACTAATATGAACTTTACAGCTCGCTCTCCTTGAATATTTTTCTTCTCTGGCCATACTAGATTTTGAACTCAGGCTTAGGCAGATGCTCTACTGATACACCATGTCACCAGCCCTTTTTCTTCTGGTTATATTTTGATATATAACGTTGCTTTTTTCTCAGGTTCCATCATCTTTATTGTAGCACATGCTTTTCATCATAGCACAGACATGGTCAGCTGTTAAGCTTGAATCTCCCAAACATTTTTGTGCAGGTTAGCCTGGAAATTCAATCTTTTCAATCTCACTCTTGCTCCAGTCTCAGTTTCCTATGTAGCAGTGCTGATAGGAGTGTGCTGTTATTTGTTCCCGGCTATTCTTGTTATGGGGAGGGAGATCTCCTGAATGTTTGCTGAGGTTGCCTTTATAAAAAAAAATCCTCCCAATATCATCCTCCTGAGTAGCTATGATTGTAGTAGAAGTCCCCATATGCAGCTTGCCTTGAGCTTTTTTTTTTTTTTTTTTTTTTTTGCCAGTCCTGGGGCTTGGACTCAAGGCCTGAGCACTGTCCCTGGCTTCTTTTTGCTCAAGGCTAGCACTCTGCCACTTGAGCCACAGCACCACTTCTGGCCATTTTCTGTATATGTGGTGCTGGGGAATTGAACCCAGGGCCTCATGTATATGAGGCAGGCACTCTTGCCACTAGGCCATATCCCCAGCCCTGCCTTGAGCTTTTAATCAACATTTGACATCAGACTGTGAAGAAGAGAAAACAAATGAAGAAAGAACTGACAAGCAAAATAGCTAGTTTTATTTTTGTTAATCACTGAGCCCAAAAGGAGGTCACTGAAATTAGAAAGAGAATATAGATATAGAGAAAACACTATCTGGGGCTGGGAATATGGCCTAGTGGCAAGAGTGCTTGCCTCATATACATGAAGCCCTAGGTTCAATTCCCCAGCACCACATATATACAAAATGGCCAGAAGTAGCACTGTGGCTCAAGTGGCAGAGTGCTAGCCTTGAGCAAAAGGAAGCCAGGGACAGTGCTAAGGCCCTGAGTCCAAGGCCCAGGACTGGCAAAAAAAAAAAAAAAGAAAAAAGAAAGAAAACACTATCCTTGAAAGTGCCTACCAGTGGGTGGCTGGGAATGTGGCCTAGTGGTAGAGTGCTTGCCTAGGATGCATAAAGCCCTGGGTTCAATTACTCAGTGTCACATAAACAGAAAAAAACAGAAGTGGCACTGTGGCTTAAGGGTAGCATTCACTAGCCTTGAGCAAGAAGCTCAAGGATAGTGCCCAGGCCCTGAGTTCAAGCCCCAGCACTGGCAAAAAAAAATGTGTACAGATTTTTAATGAAAAATATTTACACTTGAATAGGAGTTCTGTATATAGGAAAGTATGAAAACTTATCGAGTATTCATTCTTTTAAAAGATTTCTGGACAAATGCCTCATATCCAAAATGTATATAGAACTCAAAAAAGTAAATGCTTCCCAAAACAAATTCTCGAAGAACCAATGGCCCCCTCAAACAAATGAGCTAAAGACCTAAAAGGAGACCTCTGAAGAGGAAATGAGAACAGCCAAGGGACACATGAAGAAGTGCTCTACATCACTGGCCATAAAAGAAATGCAAATCAAAACAACACTGAGATTCAACCTCACCCAGCAGGAATGTCCATTATCAGGAAAACTAACAATAAAAATGCTGAAGGGGATGTTGCCAAAAGGAACCATACTACATTGTTGGTGGGAATATAAAGTTGTTCAATCACTCTGGAAAGCGGTATGGATGTTCCTCAGAAGGCTAAACATAGAACTCCCCTATGACCCAGCAGCTCCACTTATGGGCATTTACCCAAAAGCTTATAAACAAGACCACACTAAAGCCACCAGCACAGCTATGTTCATTGCTGCACAATTTTTCATTGATAAAATGTGGAACCAACCCAGATGCCCTTCAGAAGATGAGTGGATCAGGAAAATGTGGTACATATCAACAATGGAATTCTATGCCTCTGCCGGAAAGAATGACTGCCACATTTGTAAGGAAATGTAAGGACTTTGAAAAAAATCTAAGTGAGCCAGACCCATAGAAACATGGACTGTACTGTTTCCCTCATATGGAATAAGTAGTACATGGCTAGGCTAGTCATAGCAGAAGCTCACAATAGTCAATAGCTATGCCCTTATGAACACATAAAATGATGCTAAGTGATATGAACTCCACGTTATGGATACAAGTGGTATATCATTGTTGTAATTAATTTCAACATGCCAAGCTAAACTGTACCCTTTTTTTTCCTTCTTCTATACATTTTCTGTAGTTTTACCTCTGCTATCACTCTATCTGATCTTAGTAACCCAGATAGTGTGTATATGTGTATTACAAGTAGGGAAGAGAAAGGGAATACCAAATTTGAGAGACAAGGGATAAAAAGACAAACCACTCATTTAAACCAACTGTACAACTCATAGGTGGGGGATGGAAGTGGGGCAGATGGCTGGGGAAATTGAGGGAGGACATAACAAGCTGGAAAAGAAATATACTCACTGCCTTACATAGGCAACTGTGACCCCGCTGAACTTCACTTTGATAATAAAGAAGAAAAAAAGTTTTTTTTTTCTGATAAGGTCAAAGGAAAGTTAAAAAGTAAAGTTAGTTTTCACTTATTTTATGAGTTGCACAATCTCCCTCTTTCTTCTAATGTCTGTTAACATTTAACTCTAAAATCATCCACATTAGAGTGGTGTTTTAAAACACTAGTGGAACTTGTCTTTGCAGCAACTTAGACTCAAGGTGATGATACCATTACATAAATCATTTCTGCTGGAAAATTTGAGAGGAAAAAAATTGAGAGGAAAAATAGTGTTCTGAAAGGGTATGTAGATTTGTTTTATATATTAATGAAGCATAGTATGTGGAAAATATTGTTGAAAGTTTGGTAGACAGAATCCAACTAGGATTGAAATAAACAAAGACAAAAGACAGAGAAACCATCCAGAGCAAATAGAAAAAAAAATCACTCTCTTAATTACAGTGCATTTCAATTCTTTTGGCCAGGTTTTCCAATACTTAAGTTTAAAATATTTCAAGGGTTAGTTATCCTCCATGATTGGACCTGGGCTAATTATACAGAAATAAATGCTCCATGAAAGGTAAAAATATCATTGAATTGGAGCTACACAAAAGATCACACAGCACTATATATTCTGAATTTTTTTTCTTCAAATTTTTATTATCAAACTGATGTATAGAGAGGTTACAGTTTCATACGTTAGGCATTGGATACATTTCTTGTACTATTTGTTACCTTGTCCCTCATACCCCCTACCACCTCCCACTTACCCTTTCCCCCCTGAGGTGTTCAGTTCATTAACACCAAACAGTTTTGCAAGTATTGCTTTTGTAGTTGTTTGTCTTTTTTTACACTGTGTCTCTCAATTTTGGTATTCCCTTTCAATTTCCTAGTTCCAATACCAGTATACACGGTTTCCAATATATTCAAATAAGATTACAGAGATAGTGTAGGTACAACCAGAGGAAGGTGATACAAGAACATCATCAATAATAGAAGCTACAGATACACATGGGACATTGAAAGTAGTCACAACTGTGATATAACAATTGTTTCCATAACATGGAGTTCATTTCACTTAGCATCATCTTAGTTGTTCATAAGGGTATAGCTATTGGGCCTTGTGATGCTCTGCTATGACTTGCCTAAACCTGAACTAATTATTCCCAATAAGGGAGACCATAGAGTCCATGTTTCTTTGGGTCTGGCTCACTTCACTTAGTATAATTTCTTCCAAGTCCTTCCATTTCCTTACAAATGGGACAATGTCATTCTTTCTGATAGAGGCATAAAATTCCATTGTGTATATGTACCACATTTTCCTGATCCATTTGTCTACTGAGGGGCATCTGGGTTGGTTCCAGATTCTTGCTATGACAAATTGTGCTGCGATGAACATTGTTGTGCTGGTGGCATTACTGTGATTTTGGGATAGATACCCAAAAGTGGGGCTGCTGGGTCATAGGGGAGTTCTATATTTAGCCTTCTGAGGAATCTCCATACTGCTTGCCAGAGTGGCTGAACCAGATTACATTCCCACCAACAATGAAGTAGGGTTCCCTTTTGGCCACATCCCCTCCAACAATTGTTATTGTTAGTTTTCTTGATATATGACATTTTACTGGGGTGAGATGGAATCTCAATGTTGTTTTGATTTGCATTTCTTTTATGACCAGTGGTGCAGAGCATTTTTTCATGTCTCCTGGCCATTCTCATTTCCTCATCAGAGAAGTCTCTTTGTAAGTCTTTAGCCCACTTGATGAGGGGGCTATTGGTTCTTTGCGGTTTTGTTTTGGAAGAGGGCTAGTGGCAAGAGCGCTTGCCTTGTATATTCTGAATCTTAACCAAGTCAATATTCGAAGACATACAGGAGAGTGACAGAACTCAGCACATTCACCAAAGACTGAGAAACCAATATGTTCTATTTAGGGAGGGAGGATCAATAAACAAAGTATCAGAGGACAATATACCGGAATGCCATTGAGTCTTACATAAGTAGGGGTTTCTTCTTTTACTTAAAGTGGAAGCACAGTAGTCTACTACAAGGCAAATAAAATAAAATAAAATTGGAGGATTGCTGAGGAACTCCAAGTGGAAAAGGACGTGTGAATGGGAAAAGGGACCATTTCAGGTGACCCCAGAAAGTCTGATACTAGAGAGAGCAAAAATAAGTCATATTTTAGTAAACACTTAAAAAATACAACAGAATATTTTTTCAGTAAGTCAAGGGATGAGGTAACGGCTATGGATATTCTACACCCAAGGGAAAACTGTTTCCAGAGAATAAGGAAAATATCTGGTAAAAAAGTTCAGAGCATTAGATTGGGTCAGGAAAACTCTCTAGATTGTGTAAGTGGAATTTCAGAGAAATTTTGCTCACAAGAGTCAGATTTATGCTTTTGGAATCATTTTCTCAGAAAATAATGACTACATAAGATTTTTAAATTTTCACAAACAGAATCATGTCTATGCATTATTTAGAAGTTAGACTGAAAATGGTGGTTAGTTGGTCATACATGCAGCACGCTCCTGACAGGCATGTTGGTTTTGCTCACAACGTGAAGAACAGAAGGAGAAAATTATGTTACAAATCACTTTTGTCTGAGCTTCCCCTTGAATCCATGCTCATAAAATAATACCATTCTAAGTTTCTCAGCTTCAGCTACTTAAGTTAATAATATCCAATAGACTGAGCCAGGTAGGGTCATTTCCATTGTGAGGATTTGATGAGAAGATGTGCCACATCTTCAATTTAATCTTAATTTATTTCCCTCTAAAATTTAAAGTAATCTCAAATGAGAAATCCCTAAATGATACTTGATTGCTGAGGACAACACCACATAATCCTGTCTTGACTTTCAAATGCAACTTAGGAAGAAAACAGTTTTTGGAAATTTAACATAAATAGTCTTTGGAATTTTTTCTGGTAGATATAAATCAGATATTTAGTGTAATTTTTTAAACATTTAAATAGGTATAATTATTTTGTCAGACACGTTTATATATCTCAGATGTGAGTTTTCTTTATCGCAAATAGATTAAAAACAGATAAGCTAAAGAAATCAGTTTTGTATAGTTTGAATACAAAAGAAGCATAGAAATATGAAGGAAGTCTGACATTTATGTTTGAATCTGAAGCAGTACATTGTGTTTTGTTGAATAAAATATGAGAAAACACATTTCTGAGCCTCAGAGGTCAAGGTAACAGGTATAGTTTTTCTTAACTTATTGTTCCCTTCCAAACCCCAAACAGAAAAACATTTTCTTCAAGTACTTATTTCCTTAAAGGAATAAAAGAGATACTGTTTCTATGACTACATAGAAAATATTTGTAATGTAACAGAACCATTCAAGCTGGAAAAACAAACAAATATGAAGGAAGCCCAACTGAAACACTTGAGTTTTATAATTAAGGAGGCCAACAATCAACCACAAATGTGAGTAAACCTGAGCTCTTCATTTAAAGAGAAATCCTCCTGTCTGACAGTTCAAGGAAACTGACTTGAGCTGCTTTCTGATTATGAGCCAAATATGTGGATTCTTTGAATAATTTCATCCATTTAGCATTCCTCTTTTAGGTTCCCAATTATTAAAATTGCACAGATAAGAGGAAAAGTGAGAAATAACAAGACACCTCACCAGCTGTGCTGAGCTATTTAGGCTTACACAGCTTGAATATTAAATTATCCACAAGGTGAAACAGTGTAATAAACATGAAAAGTATCTTCTCTCAGAACCTCCCACAGTTCTCAGAACTAATCATGGCATTTCTCCTCTCTCCTTTTCATGCTGAGTGGCCGAATCAGGCAGTAGGTGACAGGGCACATGTGGAGCTCCATCCTTTGCTGGATACACAGCATGGCAAATGGCCCAGATTCTCACAAAGTTTCAAGTAGAATCTCGTGTAAATTAAGAAGCTTGGGACGTTATTTGCAATAATAATGATCAACAGGGTATCTTATTACTTAATTCAAGAAAGTAATAAATTGTATTATGCTCTAGTTAAAGAATTGGGTTTTGAAAATTGCATGATTGCCAGTGTGATAAACAGGAATTTGGAGAAGGGATGACTGAAAATATCTTCCACCAGTATCTCACTTACATCAAGGGAGTGACTTTGGTTTAGGAATTATAACTGCAGCTATGAAAAGGCCGCAGGATAGGGTTATTATACAACCACTTAATGGAGTAAAAGTTGAAATGAGTTGCTCAATTAGAAAGAAAACATTTTAAACCTACATGCATTTGCTTCTTGAGTTTTAGGTGCCATATTTATCATTTATTTACACTTTTGTATGCTCTATATGGATTATATTTGCCATGAGACAAAAGAGGATGAAAACAGAAGCTGGTTGAGTACATGTCTAGGGGATTGTACATTGCTTAATTCTACTCAAGTGAAAATATGTCAAGCAATTAATTAGTATCATCAGTCTAGATCCTCTCAACTGTGGGTCCTAAGTGTAAAAAGAATTCAGGATAGAAAAAGGAGGAAGTAGAAAGGTAGGGAACAGGAAAATAAAAAGTTAAGTACTAAAGCCACCAGCACAACAATGTTCATCCCAGCATAATTTGTCATAGCTAAAATATGGAACTAACCCAGATGCCCCTCAGTAGAAGAATGGATCAGGAAAATGTGGTATATATACGCAATGGAATTTTATGCCTCTATCAGAAAGAATGACATTGCCCCATTCGTAAGGAAATGAAAGGACTTGGAAAAAATTATACTAAGTGAAATGAGCCAGACCCAAAGAAACATGGACTCTATGGTCTCCCTCATAGGAAATAATTAGCATAGGTTTAGGCAAGCCACAGCAGAGGATCACAAGAGCCCAATAGTTATACCCTTATGAACACATAAGATGATGCTAAGTGAAATGAACTTCATGTTATGGAAATGATTGTTATATCACTGTTGTAACTACTTTCAACGTGCTATGTGTAACCGTAGCTTCTATTATTGATGATCTTCTTGTATCCCCTTCCTGTGGTGTACCTGCACTATCTCTGTATCATATCTGAGTACATTGGAAACCGTGTATACAGGTATTAGAACTAGGAAACTGAAAGGGAATACCAAAATCAAGAGACACAGGGTAAAAAAGACAAATGACTACAAAAACAATACTTGCAAAACTGTTTGGTGTAAATGAACGGAACAACTCATGGGGGGGGGAAGGGAAAGGGGGAGGGGGGAATGAGGGAGGAGGTAACAAACAGTACAAGAAATGTATCCAATGCCTAAGGTATGAAACTGTAACCTCTCTGTACATCCGTTTGACAATAAAATTTTTTTAAAAAAGAAAAAGTAGCAGGCAATGGAGGACAGATTAAGAAAATAGGATATGTATACACAATGGTAAATTGCTCATCTATTACAAAGAATAAAATGTCATATGCAGGGAAATGAAGGACCTAGGCTCATGAAGACATGAGAGTGTGTTTTATCTCATACACGGAAGCTAGGTCTAAAATGAAAACATGCATGATAACACATGTGGGGTTGAGTCTTAGGTGGAAATCCCCTGAGCAACTGATGAGCTGCTTCTCTCAGTGAATAACTGGAAGAGGAAAACTGGAAGTATGTCAGGAATGAGATAGCAATGAGATGGGCAGTGAGGAACACAGGTATGTTTGGAAGAAAGAGGAGAAAATGCATTAAATTCAAGGAACATTATGTCAAAATGGAACTATGTAACTTGAGAGAAGAGATGGGAAGGGGTATAGTTGAGAAAAAAAGGAAAGAATGGCATTGATTTAAATGAATAGAATTTATAACCTAATTTAGGGAATTGTAAACTCCGTAGAGGCTACTTAGTAGTACTTTTATTTTATCTTTATTGAAAAGGTGATGAGCAGGGGCACATAAGGTGCATGGGTAGGAGAAATGGCAAAGGAACAGGAAAGTGAGGAAGATGAATAGTATAAAGATTGGGAAATGTTTGAAGGAGGGAGGAAAGACATTTTTCACTGGCACCCTGAGGAGAATGAAGAAATTTTAGTTTCAACAAGAGGAAGCTTCAATAAAATGAGGTGAGTAGTTAGAATATTTAACTTCCTGTGTCTGAGTGAGACATTCCTAAAAATTTCCCTCCATTGCCCTACTTCACTTATTTGCTTGGTTAACTGCTGCATAGACTGTACACATTCACACAGATGATTCTTCTGATGGGACTGTTTCCTTAGTCCTCAAACATAGTGTCCATGCCCTTGTTGGCTTTTGGTTTATCTGTACCCATCCTTACTAGAATTTACTTCCTGAATAAAAAGCTTAATATGGTTCTTAATTCTGTATCCCAGGATATTTTGAATCCACAGTTCCATGCTATTTTAAATATAAATGTCACTAGTATGGCATTAGATTCTAAAGTGATATGAAGTTAAGAATTTTCAATCAGATGGTTGTTTTTGAAACAATAGTACAGATCTTAGATCAGTTATTGATCAAGTGAAGATATGGATTCTACACCTATTTTACTTTTTATCATCAGTTATTACTTCAGAGAATAAAAAGAAATAAGCTGCCCTTTTATGTTAAGGTTAATTATAGTATCCATCATTTAATTTTCATGTCATAATAGCTCTTTGAGGGAAGTAATACTGTTTTCATGCTTTTACTTTGAGAAAAATGAGACTTGGTTTTGAAGAAGATGAAGTTTGTGCACCCAAAAAGTGCCAAGGTGTCATCAGATTTAACCACAGCAGGATTGAAATGCATGTCCTCACCTTCTAAGAATCACATAAAACTTACAACAATTGTCTGCCATTTCAATAAAATAAGTTGACTCTAATTTATCCACATAATAAAGAATAGTTTTAGACTAGGTCAGTAAACAACTGGATTTAATGCTTTGTACATAAGAGAATGAAATAATTTTCTTAATTTTTGATTTATCTGAGTCACTGACATAGCTACATTGGGTTTTAAGCCAGTGTTTTGTTTGCAGTCCACAAATTTGGGATATGTGTCATACCTAGCTATTTTACTTCCAAGATAATTTAGCCTCAAAAACTTTCTAGTAACTAATCTTAACAGAGAGAAAAATATCATATTACTATGAATTCAGTATTACTGAATTTTCATGTTTGTGATGTTCTGTCACTAAGTTGTATACTCAGTTGTATGCAAGACTGAGGTTTTTTGAAGAATTTTGTTAAAATTCAACCTATTCAGATTCTACAATTTGACATCTAATTATATAATGTTGGTTACCTAAGTATAATACTTAGGAAAAATATCTGGTGATATATTTATAGTAAACTTTTTGGAAATATCTTGTTCTGGGGAAATAAGTATGTTCTGAACATGTGAAAAATGATATATGGTTTATTTCTTGATTTTTAAAACACATACAGAGGTCAGAAAGATATAAATAGCAATAGTTTCTTCATCCATAAAATGTGTTATCAAAATTCCCACTAATTGGAATGACACTTCTGACATTTACAAAATTTCTGACATTAAAAAAATGCACAGTCCATAACATAAAAAATGCACATTACTACATAATAATTAATTGGATATTTTGACTTTTTGAAAGAAAGAAAAGAAAATAGATCTTTGCCATCACACCACTTACAGGTCTTTTTGTTCAAGGGACCCATAATTGGTATGTGAAGTGTCAAACTGACTCTTCTAGTAAATTTACGAAATGACTTAAAATTTACTATTGGCCATCTGTTCTTTTGACAGAGTGGCAGGTGTTCCTATTTTGCTTTTCCAAGTCTTAACAATTTATTTTGAGAGCTTAATGACATTCATAGAGATATATAAAGTTTGCTAATTGTTTTGTTGTACTAGTTGAAGAACAGAACGGTTTATTTGGGACAAATCTCCACATCCCATCCCCAGTATGATTATCTATTAACTGTCTGGTTTACATATACAAAGATAGAAGTATTAATTTTCCATACACCTGTAAAATATTAAAGTATTATATATACATGAAAACTGGAAAATAACACTTGATTTTAAGGGTATCTGCCACATCTCTGTATCTATATCATATCACTCAGTATTTTTGTTGACTATCATCTGAGAATTTTATTATGGATCTTGCAATGTTCACAAATACAAACTGTCATGTAGGCAAACTAGTAAACAGATATAAATAATATTGTTAAAGTGGAATACTCTTGTCACTCAATCACTTTTGTCATTTTTGAGCAGCATGCAACATATTAATCTCTTTACCCTTTAAACATTTATTTATTATTTATTTATTTTTCTCAAATTTTTATTATCAAACTGACGTACAGATAGGTTACAGTATCATACGTTGGGCATTGGATACATTTCTTGTACTGTTTGTTGCCTTGTCCCTCATGCCCTCCTCCCTCCCCCCTTTCCCTCCCCCCCGCCCAGGTGTTCAGTTCACTTACACCAAACAGTTTTGCAAGTATTGCTTTTGTAGTTATTTCTCTTTTTTTACCCTGTGTCTCTCGAATTTGGTATTCCCTTTGAATTTCCTACTTCCAATACCAGTAAACACGGTTTCCAATATACTCAGATAAGATTACAGAGATAGTGTAGGTACAAACATAGGAAGGTGATACAAAACATCATCAATAATAGAAACTACACATACACATAGGACGTTGAAAGTAGTTACAACTGTGATATATCACTTGTTTCCATAACATGGAGTTCATTTCACTTAGCATCATCTTATGTGTTTCTAAGGGTATAGCTATTGGGCCTTGTGATGCTCTGCTATGGCTTGCCTAAACCTGTACTAATTATTCCCAATAAGGGAGGCCACAGAGTCCATGTTTCTTTGGGTCTGGCTCACTTCACTTAGTATAACTTTTTCCAAGTCCTTCCATTTCCTTACAAATGGAACAATGTCATTCTTTCTGATAGAGGCATAAAATTCCATTGTGTAAATGTACCACATTTTCCTGATCCATTCATCTATGGAGGGGCATCTGGGTTGGTTCCAGCTTCTCGCTATGACAAATTGTGCTGCGATGAACATTGTTGTGCTGGTGGCATTACTGTGATTTTGTTTGTGGGCTTTTGGATAGATACCCAACAGTGGGGCTGCTGGGTCATAGGGGAGTTCTATATTGAGCCTTCTGAGGAATCTCCATACTGCTTGCCAGAGTGGCTGAACCAGTTTACATTCCCACCAACAATGAAGTAGGGTTCCCTTTTGGCCACATCCCCTCCAACAATTGTTATTATTAGTTTTCTTGATATATGACATTCTTGCTGGGGTGAGATGGAATCTCAATGTTGTTTTGATTTGCATTTCCTTTATGGCCAGTGATGTAGAGCATTTTTTCATATGTCTATTGGCCATTCTCATTTCCTCATCAGAGAAGTTTCTTTGTAAGTCTTTAGCCCACTTGATGAGGGGGCTATTGGTTCTTTGCAGTTTTGTTTTGGAAGAAGGTAATTTTTTTTAGTTCTGCATATATTTTAGAGATGAGGCCTTTGTCTGTTGAATGTCCGGTAAAGATTTTCTCCCAGTCTGTGGGCTTTCTTAAACATTTATTTAAAAAGCAGTTATAAGCTGGGATGTAGCTCAGTGACAAGGCACTTGCCTAAAATGGTAATGTCTGGGGTTTGATCCTCAGTGTAAAAAAAACAAAAAGAAATAAAGGAAAGAAAGAAGAAAAAAAGGAGCTAAACTACATGCTTGCTGAATTTGTTACATTTAGCAAGTTTCTACACTAGCAACTAATTAGTATTAGTGTAATATTTCCAACCCTACAAAATAATTATACATTGAATATCCTTTTAATATACATATATTTACATATAATTATAATATTCAAATTATATTTTAATAGAACATAGTAAGGGCACAAGAGACTGATAAAACTGTATATTACATGTGCTATGTAAGTACAAATATTACAGAGATATGTCTGGTGTAAAGAGTCTTTTCTCTAGGAAAGAAAATATGTTGGCTCCACAATCAAAAGGAAACATCTGTAGGGTTCAATTAGCACATCTTGTATTTGAATAATGATTGCAAACTTTAGTTGAAAAATATATAAAAGTCACCCCTAAGGACAGACTAGATTCTGCCTCTTGTCTGAACCTTGTGAATTGGAGGTTTCAGTGACCATAATGTTAACATTAACCACATTACCTAAAAGTAGAATGATGTAAATCACGTATAAAATACATAAATTAAAGCTTTATCTCTCTCAGCAAGTGCTGTAATATCAAATAAAGTCTAAGATAACATTACTCAGATTCACCTTATTGTTTCCTCTTATGTCTCTTTTCAAAACAATATTCTTATACATCCATGAAAACTTAAGAAAGTAAGGCAAAAATAATTTTAGATAAAATGAAATTTTGCCAAGACTGCCCTAGAAACTGATCAACCCAAATTGTGTCAAAAATGTAATGCCCATGGGGCTGGGAATGGCTTAGTGGTAGAGTTCTTGCCTAGCATCCATGAAGCTCTGGATTCGATTCCTCAGCACCACATAAAAAGAGAAAGCCAGAAATGGCACTGTGGCTCAAGGGGCAGAGTTCTAGTCTTGAGCAAAGAAGCCTAGGACAGTGTTCAAGACCAGGACTGGGGGAAAAAATTTAAAAAATTTTATGCCTAAACCGGTCACCAGTGCATTGATTTTTATCTTCCAAGTCTGTCTAATTTGTGGCTTCTTTGTGCCATTTTCTTATTCTTTTACTAAAATAATTGTGTCCATGGAATACTAATTTTTGTTCTGTTTTAGTGTATTGACTTTCTGGGGATGTCTTTTCACTTGATCTTTTCCTCCATTTTCATATTTCTAGCTAATTAAATTTATCTGTAAAGATATGAATAGATTCATAGTCAAGCATTATTTTTTAGAGAATCCTACAAGCTGGTATTTTATGTGACAACATCTCAGAAACTTTTAATGTCAAATTATCCCACTCTCAGGGATTCAAATACTGTTTTATGAGTTAGGTAGTGATTGTCTAATTTATCCTTTGTGAAACCCCCACACTGAACTGTAATTATCTCTATGGTAAGGTTTGCTTCTTCAACAATTTAAACATTTTATAATTTTGAATTTTTTTATTTTATGACATACTGGAACAGTTTTAGGCATTTGTTTGACATTATTTAGGGAAGGAAATCATATAAAATGTTGAGAATTTTAAAATATAGAATCTAGGATTTATTATTTTTTCTTTATTGTCAGAGTGAAGTACAGAGGAGTTACAGTTTTATATGTATGGAAGTGAGTACGTTTCTTATACAACTTGTTACCTCCTCCCTCATTTCCCCCCTCCTCCCCTTTCCTTTTTCCTTCTCACCCCATGTGTTATACAGTTGTTTACACCAAATGGTTTTCTAAGTATTGCTTTTGGAATGATTTGTCTTTTTACCCTTTTTCTCTCGATTTTGATATTCCCTTTCCCTTCACTAGTTCTAATACATGTATTTACAGTGTCCAGGGTACTAAAATCTGAGTGATAGCAGGGTTAAAACTATAGGAAGGGAATATGCGAGGAAAAAAAAAGAAAGAAAAGGGGAAAAAAAAGGGTACTTTTTCACATGGCACGTTGAAAATAATTATAAAAATGATATACCACATATTTCCATAACATGGAGTTCATTTCACTTAGCATCACCTTATGTGTTCATATGGGTATTGCTATTGGGCTATGGTGATCTTATGCTATGAATAACCTACATATGTACTAATTATTCCCTATGAGGGAAATTATAGTGTCCATGTTTCACTGGGTCTGGCTCACTTCACTTAGTATGATATTTTCCAAGTCCTTCCATTTCCTTATGAATGGGGCAGTGTCATTCTTTCTGATAGAGGCATAGAATTCCAGTTTATACATGTACTACTTTTCCTGATCCACTAGTCTTCTGAAGGGCATCTGAGTAGGTTCCATATTTCATCAATGACAAATTGTGCAGCGATGAACATAGTTATGCTGGTGGCTTTAGTGTGGTCTTGCTTATAATCTTTTGCGTAGATGCCCAAGAGTGGAGCTGCTGGGTTGTAGGGAGCTCTGTGTTTAGCTTTCTGAGGAACCTCCATACCGCTTTTCAGAGTGGTTGAACAACTTTACATTCCCTCCAACAATGTAGTAGGATTCCCTTTTGGCCACATCCCCTCCAGCATTTTTTATTAATAGTGTTCCTGATACTGGACATTCCTACTGGGTGAGGTTGAATCTCAGTGTTGTTTTGAATTGCAGTTCTTTTATGGCCAGTGATGTAGAGCACTTCATCATGTTTCCCTTGGCCATTCTCATTTCCTCTTCAGAGGAGTAGCAATAAGACAAGACGTAGCCATAAAGAGGATCTAAATAGGAAAAGAAGAAATTAAACTCTCTGCTCTTTGTAGACATGATCCTGTATCTAAAGAACACCAGAGACTCTACTCCCAATTTACTTGAGCTGATACAAGACTTTGGCAAAGCAGCTGGATATTAAATAAATCCTCAAAAATCAATGGCTTTTATATATGCTAACAACCCAAAGAGTGAGGCTGAAATCAAGAAAGCAATTCCTTTTGCATTAGCCTCAAAAAACATAGAAACTTAGGAATAATCTTAACCAAATAAGTGAAAGATCTCTACGATGAGAACTTTAAGTACCTGGAAAAGGAAATGAAGGCAGAACTTTGGAAATGGGAAAACCTCCCATGCTCCTGGATTGGGAGGATTAACATTGTGAAAATTGGCAATATTGCCAAAGGCTATCTATAAATTCAATGCAATACCCATCAGTATCCCAACACTATTTTTTAATTAAATGACATAAAGAAAGCAATCCAGAAATTCATATGGAACAATAAAAGACCCCAAATAGCAGAAATCAATCCTAAGTGGAAAGAACAGTGCTGGAGGAATTTCAATACCAAACTTAAAGCTGTATTACAAAGCTATAGTAATAATAATAATAATAATAATAATAATAATAATAATAATAATAAAGCACAAGGATAGGCCTGAGGGCCAATGGAACTGAATTGAAGACACAGAAATGAACCCACAGAAATAGGGCTACTTAATCTTTGATAATGGAGCTAAAAAAATAGAATGGAAGACAGCTTCTTCAACAAATGGTGCTGGCAAAACTGGATCCAAGACCTGCAACAAACTAAAACTAGATCCTTATATGTCACCCTGCACCAAAATAAATTCCAAATGGATCAAGACCACGAGGTAAAATCAGATATCCTTAAATAGGAATAGGAGAAATACTTGAGCACAGGATGACACTTCCTTAATAAAGACCTAGAGATGCAGCAAATCAAAGAAAGTTTGGACAAATGGGACTGCATCAAACTGCAGAGCTTCTGCATGGCAAAGGACATAGTTTGCAAGATGAACAAAAAGCCCACAGATTGGGAGAAGATCTTTACTGGCCATACAAGGGACAAAGGCCTCAGATGTACAATATACATAGAAGTCAAAAAATTAAATTCCTCTAAAACAAATCTTCAAAAAACCAACTGCCCCTTAACAAATGAGCTAAAGACCAAAAAAGAGATTTCTCTGAATAGGAATTATTTTACTAGCCATTTTGTAAAACAATTGCATAAAGGTAAGTTGCAGGTTGCAGGTTCTTAAGGAATGATTTTAGTTAACTTACTTTAGTAAACTGACTTTTACCATTGAGTTGGATTGTAGTTTAGTGGCAAAGTGCTTGCCTAGCAAGTGCAAGGTCTTAGATTTTAACCCTAGTATTAAAAAAGTAAAGACAAAAATAAAATACAGTTAAAAATATAATGTATGTGGTAAGTTGAGATAATACATTATCTAGACACACATTTTGTGATTTCGTTCATTTGAAAACATATTTGACACTGGCAATTTAAAGAGGTTCCAGAATATATCTGAATATTTCTTCATTTTTAATATATAGAGACCTTCTCTCCTAACATCTACTGTAATTCTCTTTCAATGTTGAAGTAATGGCCTTTGTTCCTTTACATTTAAAACCAAAGTTTTGAATAATACTTGTGCATACGTAAGTGGTTACAATAAGGCATACACTTATGTGCATACTGTATGTTACTATTACAATGTATATGCATGTACATAGTATATATGTATAGTGTAAAAACATATACTATGCACACATATGATTATGTACATATACATGTACAAATACATATATAGGACTGCATATACCCATACATAGTATATGCATATATACTATATATTATATGAATATATTTGTAAAAATATATAGGAACATGCATGTCCATATATATTTATATATACATGTATGGTATAAATGAACAAACAAGAAAAAAACAAAACAACAAAAGCCCCTCTTGTTTCCATTTCTTGCAGTTCATTTCGATAAATATTATTTTGTATGGTCAGATGGACATAGCTATTGGAACACTGTGATTCTTTCCTAAGAATAGCCACCTTTGGTTTTACTGTGTGTGAATGCCTAGAGACATCTGTAAAATTTATAAGTTCCCAGTGTATTTTGGGGGGGTCTTTTACCATCCATTGTATTTATTTGTAGACTTATGTGCACATTCTATTTACAACAAATGAAGGAAAGTATGCAAACTCCACTTCCTTGGGTCTGGTTTGCTTCCCTTAATATTTTTTCCCCTTCTTTCCATTTTCTTATGAATGGTATAATGTCATTCTTTCTGATGGATGAGTAGAATTCCATTGAGTATATATACTGTATTTTTGATCCATTCATCCAGTGGGGGAATCTGATTTCATTCCATATCTTGCTTACAGTAAACAATGCTACAGTGGATATGACTAGAGCTAAAAAAAATTACCCCTCCCCCAAAATAAACCCTGAAAAAATAACTCAATAAATGGGCAAAAGACATAAAGAGAGATGTCTCAGAAGAAAAAATGACCTATAGACATATGAAGAAATATTCAACATCACTGACCATAAAATAAATTCAAATCAAAACAATATCCACCTCACTCCAGTTAAAATGGTCATTATCAAGAAAACTAACAGTAATTAATGCTAATGGGGCTATTTCCAAAAAGGAACTATATCCTACACTGTTAATAAGAATTGAAACTTGCTCAACCACTCTGGAAAGCAGTATGGAGGTTCCTCCAAAGATATAGAGCTTCCCTAGACACTGGAATTTCCACTCCTGGGAATAGGACACAAGCCAATAGAACACAAACAAGTCCCTAAAAGTACCCTAGTAACCATATGCATACCTCTGTGGTTTTATTCATGGATAGTCTATTCTATGCCATTTGTCTGAAGGTCTGTTTTTATGACAATATGGTCCTGTAATATATCTCGAAATCTGACATTGTGATAACTTTAGTGTTGTTCTTCTTTTAATTTAAATTTTATTGTAAAATTGATAAACAGAGCAGTTACATAAGTTATGTACATAAGTAAGGTAGTGTGTACATTTCTTTTTGAAGTGTTACCTCTCCCTCATTTTCTCTCACTTTTCCAGTCCTGACTCCCCTCTCCTACAATGTTCTTTTTAAATCAGCATTACTTTTGACATTCAAGGTCTTGTATACTCTCATATACATTTTAGATTTGTTTTTCTATTTTAGGGAAGAATTACTTTGGGACTTCGGCAGTGCATTGAACTCGCAGTTTCCTTTGGGAAATATGACCAGTTTCATGATATTTATTTTGCCAATCTATGAGCACAAGAGCTCTTTTTTTTTTTTTTTTTTGCCAGTCCTGGGGCTTGGACTCCGGGCCTGAGCACTGTCCCTGGCTTCTTTTTGCTCAAGGCTAGCACTCTGCCATTTGAGCCACAGCACCACTTCTGGCCACTTTCTGTATATGTGGTGCTGGGGAATCGAACCCAGGGCCTCATGTATATGAGGCAGGCACTCCTGCCACTAGGCCATATCCCCAGCCCTCAAGAGCTCTTTTAATACTCATGTGTGTTCTTATTTACTTCTTTTTTTTTTTTTTTTTTGGCCAGTCCTGGGCCTTGGATTCAGGGCATGAACACTGTCCCTGGCTTCTTCCCGCTCAAGGCTAGCACTCTGCCACTTGAGCCACAGCGCCGCTTCTGGCCGTTTTCTGTATATGTGGTGCTGGGGAATCGAACCTAGGGCCTCGTGTATCCGAGGCAGGCACTCTTGCCACTAGGCTATATCCCCAGCCCCCTCTTATTTACTTCTTAATGTTTTAAATAATTTTATTATAAAGGTGATAAACAGAGGGGTTACAGTTATATACATCAGGTATAGAGTACATATCTTCCCTGTCTCTTGCTCTCTCCCAGTTTTTCCCTACCGTCTCACTGACAAGTTATTTAATTCATTTTCAACATAGTGTCCAGTGAGTACTATTGCTGCATTTGTTGACCATTTGTCTCTCCATGGGAAATTATTTTCCTGGTTTCTTTCTCAATATGCTTATTGTTGGAATAGAAAATCTAGTGATTGTTTTGATTATTTATTTATATTATGTTACATTTCTTAAAGTATGTATCATAACTAGAATGATGTTTCCTTTGCGTGTGGCTCTGTAGCACTATTAAATATATGATTATAACATCAGCAAGTGTGAATAATTTGACTTGTTTTCCCTCCCTGTTTAAATGATCTTTATTTCTTGATTCTGGCAAAGAATTCTATTACAATATTGAATAAGAAAAACAGAGTGAAAAAACTCTAGTCTTTTCCTGACTTTACTGGAAATGACATCAGGTTTTTCCTGTTCAGTGTGTCTTTGGCTGCAGGCTTGTCAAATATAGAATTTTGGGGGGTTTCATCATGTTCCTTCCATATCTAGTTTCTTTAGAGTTTTTATTATAAAAGCATGTGAAAGGGTTTATTCTGTATCAGTTAAGATTAATATATGAGTTTTTGCTTTTGGTCTTATTGTGTTGTAGTACATTTGTTAAATTATACTGACTTATCTGGAAATATCTTGTATAAATTCTCATGATATAATAATAAACTCCAAAATATCAATGAATATGTATGTCTTTTAGATCTACAGTCTATGTTTGAACAAAAACAAAGGAAAATTGGCTTTTTGAGCTTTGTTTTTCTTTTTCAACATAGATTGATCATAAATGTTTGTGATAATTTTCATTTTTAAGCTGTTATATACTTTAGAGATATGATTTGTTGTAATGCCAGCAAATGTGTTCAGACAATATTAATGTATGGTTTTGTCTTATAACTTTATTAATTCCTTTATATTCTCCTTCCTTGCTTATTTTGACCTCTAAATTTCAGTTCTCAGTGCTTTTGTTCACATGTGCATTTATGTATGCTTGCATGCATGTATATACAGGCATGCTTGTGCACATATATGTATCTCTTACTTTCATTTCTCCTAGAATATGGAGTGGTTTAACCAAGTAAATAAAATCTAATAAATTTAAAATATTTTAATTGCAGTACAAACCTTTTTTCTGTAGTGATTTTTTTAATAACTCAAAATGATTTTATTTCCTATTATTTCCAGAGATTTTTTAAATAGATGCTGGGGATCCAGCAGAGAACAAGAAAGGCAAAAATAATTAACAAAAGTTGGCAGCAATTAAGAGGTAGCATTAGAAAAAAAAAAACTAAAATGAACTCTGTAAGAATAACTAAGTGGTTTTAATTTTCATAACAATAGTTGCCTTCTTGATAAAAATAGATATTCATGGCTGTGTTAATGATCCTCAAAAATTAAACTACTAGAAAATGAAAAGTTTCTTTTGTACACAAGTAAATTATTTACAAACAGATGTTTATTAAAAATTATTTTTGCAGTAAAATTATGGCTTAATTAAGTAAAAACCTTTGTCAGTGGAATTACTGAGAGTAAAATAACATCATGAGTATGAAAGTTATCTGTTTGATGCCATTTTTTGGTTTTAATTTACTTTACATAAGTTCTACTGTTGTGTTTTTTCTTCCTGATCCTTGAATTTAATGCCTCGAGCTCTTGCTTAGTTTTTCACTCGCTTGTGTTCTACCACATAAGCCAAGCTTCCCATACTGGCCTTTTTTCTGGTTAACTTGAGATAAGAGACTTGAGGAGTTTCCTGCCAGCCTACTTTGAAATGGCAGTCCTCAAATCTGAGCCTCTAAAGTAGTCTGAAATTTAGGCATGACACATATCTGAACATAGGTTTTGATACACTGCTGTTTAGTAGGAATTATGGCATTTTATTAGATTAGGAGTGAAAGATGAATTTCTATGAAATACAGTTGGGAGAGTTGTTAGTCAGTATAAAGCTATTAAAAACAGGAAAAAAAACCTATTCATTCTTTTTTTCTAGTAATGAATCATGCCATCAAATTGGTTCTAGTTGGATCATTTTTTTTATCTCTTAGGTTGTTCTTTTTATTGTTGTCATCATCATTATTATTTGCTGGCTCTAAGTCTTTTAGGCTAATAGCTAGTGCTGGACCACTGGTATAACACCTCTACTTCCTGTTTTTTTTGCTGGTTTACTAGAGATAAGAATCTCATGTACTTTGCTGCCTTAGGCTGTTTTTGAATCACAATCCTCAGATTTTAGCTGAGTAGCTGAGATTACAGGAAGGAGCCACCATGCCCAGTTCCTCCTAGTTTTTAAAATTTTGAAAATGATCTTGATCTACTGAAATAGTGTGGAAACAGTACAAGTCAGTCTCATATCACATAGATTTTCTATCAACATTTGTCAATCTACGAAAGTAAATTCGATACATTTTTCACCAATTTAAAGGCCTGAATCTTCACTAATGTTCTTGTTTACCTCAGGATCTAATCTGCAGCACAACATTCCATCATGATTTTTGACATCTGGAGAAAGTACAGTGAACATTTGTGAAACTAGAATTCACTATCAGATACAGTTACTGGTTGAGGTATCATCATGATATTGTTACGGGGTTAGAAATGTTACAGGGTTTGGAGGAGGGGATTCACTGCCCCTCCAAGAGTCCACCACTCAGAGACAGTCTCAAGCAAAAAGATCGATTTATTGGGAAGAAAAAAGTGAACTGACCGGCCAGTGACACAGCACAGACTCCGGAGCTGTACCGCGATAGGGAAAAGCTGTCTGACAAGCCAGGGACACAGGGCAGACTCGGGAGCTACCACCTTGACCCCGAGCAATCCTCAAATTGAAGTTTATGAAGGTAAAAGCGTAGCACAGATGCAGGGGTTTGATGCAGGGGGTAGAGTACACAGTAAATTCACAGATGTAAGAGGTTGATCCAGGAGGTACAGCAAGCAACAAAGCAAGCATGGCACAGGTGTGCCACAGGGGTAGAGCAAATAACAAACAAATTAAGCCAGCCATTTACAGAAACAGAAATTGGGGGTCAGGTTTACCTAATAATCAAGATGGAGTCAGCTCTCTTCCCCCAACATTCCCTACCATGTTTCCCTAATCAAGATGGAGTCAGCTCTACAACAATATAATGCAAACTTTTGAACAAGTAGGCTATGTGCACATTTCAATTCTTCATTGACAGAAAAGAAGATGTAATATGTATTAATTTCCTTTGCAGACTCTCCAGGATGGGTTTCTTACAAATATTTCTATCTTATGCAGAACTTTAAAATGTGTAGTGTGTACTAAATTGCAGAATGATGGTGTTGAGAAGGGGACATGTAGAAATCTTATTGTAATTGCTGAAGAATATATTTATGAGTGGAAAATGGTAAATGGAAGGACACTCTATAATCTGTACCATGCTGGGTCTCATTGCCTGCATCTATTTTCACAATGGCATTCAAATTACTAGGGATTATAGGCAAAACTGGCAAACAGCAATGAAATATTGTGGCGTTGAAATTAAAACTGCAAGGTATTCATGTGTAAGAATGCTTTTCTTCGTGATTGGAAAGGAAATGAAAATTTGTAACACTTTAGATCAATATAGTTTCTTACATTGTGCCATTTTGTTTCATGTAAGAAGCTCTTATTCTCATCCGAATGAAAATAATTCAATCTGTAGATTTTTCTAGATAATTGTCTCTTTGCAGTTTGAGCTAATTTGGGGTTATGGTTCTTTAAATTTATTTTAATTTATCTCCATAAAAACAAAGGAAAATTTCATAAAGGAAAGCCAAATTATGTTAAAATTCTTTCAGTTCCAGGTTTTCTAGAGGTACCTTGAACTGTTATTTAAAATTCAGGAGATTCCTCCTGGCCCCACTTCAATCCCCAAACTAAATGAGCTTTAATAGTTTCTGACCCAATTTCTGTAAATGTGAGCATTTCTTAGGTCAAACTGAAAAAGTAATCAAAGCTTCGTCATTATTCTGTAGGTGTTTTCTTTTCATGGATTTTGTTATGTTTTTCTTACAAATTAGAAATGATTAAAATGCAGTGTGTTATAAAATTGAATTAAATTCTACCATTTTATTCAGATAAAAACAAAATAATTACATATGATGTACAGAATCACTTGCTGATTACCATAAGATCATACTTAGCAGGTTTGAAGATTATCTAAAGTATCTACTTTGAAGTAGAAATCAGAATACAATAGTGGAAAGTTGCTACCATGCAGTGATCTAGTAATAATGAAAGTTAGAACAAAAATCACTTAATGGGCCAATTATAACATGACTGAAATAAGTAAATAATAAACCTGTGCTTCTTGTCTACCATATTACTACTACATTAACTATTTATTGAAAGTGCAATTATGAATTGTACCTTTGATTTTGCACTGAAAATTTTTGTATAAAGTGAATTGTGAAATTGCTGCTTTCACTGAAAATATGCCTTTGCATCTGTAAAACTAGTAGCTAAAATATCAGTAATACAGAAATCCCCAATGTCTTCTCTGTAACTGCTCATTTTTATTTTTTCTTATTTCGTTTCATCACCATATTATACTTTATTTCATGAAAATCACCCAGATATTGACAGATGCATAACATTTCATCATATTAGAATAAATTTCAGAGCTATTCTCATAATGACTATAGCAAGTTTCACTCTCGTTAAAATGTTTTGATATGGAATAATATATCATTGGTGGTAAATGTATTACATAATGAGAATGGTGTTTCATGCTGTGGAATATGGAGTAAGGTCAATGTTCATGAGAGTAATATGATGAAAAATTCCTGACTCAGAAATGTCAGGCTAGAAGGGACTGGTGAAGAACGCTCTGCAATTACTGTTTCAGAAAGAAAAGATGATATAAATAAAAATGAGTAACACTTATACATTGCATGTGTTTAATCATAAAATCAAATTTTGAGTAGTGAAACCTACTCACTAGACACGATGTTGGAAATAAACTGTAAAATTTGGTTGGGAGGGAGGTCAGGAGGTGAAAAATTGGGAGAAAATGAAGGAGAGCATGACATTGTTCAAAAAGAAATGTACTCATTACCTGACTTATGTAACCATAACCCCTCTGTACATCACCTTTACAATAACATTTTAGAAGATGAACTGAATTAGGTAGCCCCTTTATGATTTAAATCTATATAGTTGTGTTATTTGAATTATTACTTTCATCAGTTAATACCTTTGAAAAGAAAAAATGTATACATTAAAATCCTTTTAATAAAGAAGGATTTGTGATAAAGGAATACAAATGCTCTAAGGATAATTCCTAGAGTTGGGACTAAAGCAATTTCCTAACACCACAAACCATTTTCAGAGCATCTGTGTTAACTGATACTGTATGGGTGGCTTAATCCAAAAATGTTGGTGTCATATAGAAAAAAGGACATTATTGTCCACATGGAGTGTTAGAGACACGTGAGAATTCCATCTACAACCCAAGGAAAGAAGCTTAAGAGCTCAACCCTGTCATAAACTTCAGTACTCTACAACACGGAGAGTAACTAATGTTCAGTAATTCATCATATAGTTATGAAATGGGAGAATAGCAGAGTTTGAAAGTTCCCATTACAAAGTAATAACACAGAGGTGGATATATTAATTACCCTGAGTTTATGAGTATATATTGTATACCTATATTAAAATATCACAGTGTCTTTTACAGATATGCAAAAATATGTACTAATTAAAAAACATTTAAATGATGTGATAAAAGTAAAGATTTTAAACTTAATTCTAAGTATATTTTAGAAATGAGGCCTTTGTCTGTTGGATGGCTAGTGAAGATTTGCCAATTTGTGGACTTTCAATTTTTCTTGAAAGTTAGGTCCTTTGCCATGCAGAAGCTCTGCAGTTTGATGTAATCCCATTTATCCAACCTTTCTTTGATTTGAATTATCTCTGTGTCTTTATTAAGAAAGTTTTGACCTGTGCCAGGGAGCAAGCACTTGCGTTTTATCTATTCCTTCCTATAATGTTTTCTGTGTTTCTGATATTACCTAGAGGTCTTTGATCCATTTGGAGTTGATTCTAGTTCAGGGTGAAAGAGACTTCTCTAAAGAGGAAATGAGAATTACACATAGACGTGTGAAGAAGTGGCTAAAAAATACATGCAAATTGAAACAATTTGGGATTCTACCTTATGGGGATAAGAATGTCCACTATCAAGAAAACTAATAACAATGGATGCTGGAAGAGATGTGGCCAAAAGCGAATGCTACTACACTGTTGTTTAACTACTCTAGAAAGCAGTATGGTTTTCATCAAAATGCTAAACATATAGTGCCTCTATGACCTAGCAACCCCACTTCTGGGCATTTACCCAAAGGATCAGAAACAAGGCCTGCTGAAGCTACCAGCACAACCATGTTCATTTCAGCATTATTTTATTTATCATAGCTAAAATACGGAACCAACCTAGATTCCCCTCAGTAGATGTAGATGAATGGGTCAAGAACATATGATACACACACACACACACACACACACATACACAATGGAGTTCTATGTTTCTAACATAAGGCATGGCATTGCTCCATTTGTAAGGAAATGAAACACTTGGAAAAAATCATACCAAATGAAGTGATCCAGACCCAAAGATACATAGATTCTATGTTTTCCCTCTTCTGTAATAATTGGTGTATATCTAGAATATTCCTAGTAGAGGATCCAGTCGCTCAATGACTATGTACATATAATCATATAAGAAGATGCTGAGCAAAATCAACTCCAAGGTATGAAAACAAGTGGGCTTTCATTGTTGTTATTTTTAATGTGCTATGCAAAATTCTTTCTTTCTTTTTTTTTTTTTGAGGTTTTCTTCCCTAGCGTGTAGCCCCTGTTGCCACCTGTGTTTGATTTTGGTACCCTGGGTATTGTATGAAAATTTGTCTGAATTAGGGAAGGGAAGGAGAACATCAAAATGGTGAGACAAAGAACAAATTTTGAACCAATGAAACAGCTATACCTACAAAATTATGTTGTAAACTAACTGTACAGCTTGGGGTGAATTGGGGAAGAGGAAAGGTGGGAGAAAATGAGGAAGGAGGTAACAAGTTTGACAAAAAAATTGATTACTACCTTATGTATGTAACAACTCTATATATCATCTTGACAATAAAATGAAATTAACAAAAGTACCTAGAAGTATTGAATTTTACTCAATAAATTTCTATAATTGCAATATGTTTGAATAAAATTTTAGTAATCAAAATAAATTGCTTTAAGCCACCACAATCTTGGGGTATATTTTTATGGCCACCTTATCAAATGAATATAATAATTTGCATTTTCAAATAAATTATGTCAGAGAAATTGTAATTATAAATTTTAATAGAGATTCATTCCACTATCAGATTCTACTCACACTATTTTCAGTAGTCATTCTCTGTCTGTCTGTCTGTCTGGCTCTCTCTCTCTCTCTGGCTCTCTCTCTCTCTCTCTTTATTTGGTTGGTCATGGGGCTTGAACTCTCGCCCTGGGCACAGTTTCTTGGCTCTTCAGCTCAACACTAGCGCTCCACCATGTTAACCACAGCACCAATTCTGGATTTCTGGTGGTTAATTGGAGATAAGGTTCTCATGGCCTTCCCTGCCTGGGCTGGCTTTGACCCATTATCCTTAGATCTCAGCCTCTTGCGTAGCTGGGATTACAGGCATGAGTCCCTGGCGCCGAGCTTTCAGTATTCTTGGATGTATCATAAATGTGCCTTGTTTGGTTGGGATAATTACCAGTTGTAAACGATGTTAAATCTTACTTTCCCAGTATTACAGAGTACTGCAATCTATTCAGTCTTACCCTGGGGTGAAAAACATGGTGATCTCTTCCTTCATTGGATGAATTCACTAATGATGGCTGGGTTTTCATTGTATGCAATGCTCAATTCTAGGGTAAGCAGAAAGAAGGAGTTCACATCTCTTAAGCCAAGAAATGATTGCATTCAAATACCTTTCTATATTCAAGGGGAAGGCAAAATGTTCTAACACAAATTTACTAGAAAAGAAATGGTAACCTTTAAAATCTCACAATTGGTTTCTTCAAAATTTCCTCATAGATCTATTCAGAGAAAAAGGAATAAGTGACAAATTATTGGTTTGCAGTTTTTCTTCAGATTTTCCATTTTGTGTTGTTTTAACCTAGCTTCTAAGTTATTTATGATGATGTTTTGAATTATTTGTATGGTTCCATTTGCCTGCAGTCTAGTCACATTATTTCAAAGTTAGTCTCTCTGAATTCATTAATGCTTGTGTTCAGAATAGTCACTTTTTATTTCCCAGTTGGAGCCAAAGAGGTCCTGCCATTTCTTAATGTCCATCAGTCTCACATTTCTCCAAGGATTTTAGTAAGTGCTAAGGAGATTGAAAATAGCAGTGACTGTAATCTTCTCTAACACTACTCATCACTTAAGGAAAACCTTGCCAACTACAACACATTGTATTTTCTCTAGGTTCCCCTCAAGGAGCATGTTCCAAAGAGAACTTAATAAAAATTTTAGATAGATTGAAAATCTACATTTAAAGTTGAATCCATGAATCAATTTAACAAACATGTACTGAATACCCAAGTTGTAAATGTGATGTTGGGCTGAGAAGTAGGAACAGAGGAAAGCTATCAAAATTTCTGTCCTCAAGGAACAAAAACAATGGAAATCCAGAAATAATATTAATGGAAGGATTTTAAATCATGTGCAGTTTAATATTCATTTGTATTTCTCATTTTTGAAATGAGGAAATAATTTTTCTATAGGTCTTTTAAAGATTTTTTGTTGTTAATAATGTATTATGCATTGCATAAGGTAGACTAAATTAGCATTTTCATAAATTCATATCTATAGGCATATACACACAAATTATACAATGTATTTATAAATGTATCATACTTACATCTATAGAGAGTGATGTGAAACAACTATGTTTCATCCAATGCCAGACTGGATGTATAACATTGAATCTCAAATTAGGTACCACTGTGTGCAAACAGTACAAACACACTTGCACTCTGTTTTACTTTATGCAAGCATACTTGATGACCTTGCTACAATGATGAAATTGCCTTAGAATTATTACCTCGAGATATATCCTTATTGTTAAGGATACAACACACATACATACACATAATATTTTTGGAAGGTTTGATATTGTACATTTACCAATACACATCTCTGTATATGCTTGTGTGTATGAATATCACAACTCTCCTCCATGCATGCTTGTAGTAATATCTCAGAAATATTTAACAACTACTCAGAGGAAAGTCTGACTTGTCATGTTGCTGATGGCCCTGGTGTAGACTCTCCCCATTATAGTTAATTTTAAACTGCCCCATAGTATCTACTGACCACAGAATCTGTGAAATTATAACTGTGTTTGGGATTCAGTACAAACCAGAGTTTGTCTCCATCATACTGTGATTCAACCACATAGTATAGCATTGAAGATAACCTATATATTTGTAAATGGCAAAAATTATTTTAAGTAAATTTTATATGTTTTCAGAAATATGGAATATATCAAATGTTATGTATAATCTGCTTCCAATTTATCATGTGAGCCAGTAGATTAATTTCTAGCCATTTTCATTAATGAGGCTATACAATAACAAGGATGGGGGACATAGAGCATCAGAAGATGACATTTCAACAATCAAATATAATATAATAACATTCTCAAGACAAAGTGTAAAAATTGTTAGAAAAATAAAATGAGTTTATTATTAAGTATTATTAGCTAGGATGATTTCCCATAATACAGAGCAGTTTTTGCTAGGTTTTATCTAGAATTTATGTTTTAAAGATCCCTTTTAGAATGCAATAGAAACAAGGCATGTTAAAACACTGGACAGTATTGTAGACTATGGCATATTGTCCTATTACTAAAAGTAGTCTTGAAGTACATGCTTAAGAAGATAAGAAGTAGCAGTAATAGAATTGCTTGGA
This sequence comes from Perognathus longimembris pacificus, assembly GCF_023159225.1. Classification (NCBI taxonomy): domain Eukaryota; kingdom Metazoa; phylum Chordata; class Mammalia; order Rodentia; family Heteromyidae; genus Perognathus; species Perognathus longimembris. The sequence continues at coordinate 41,899,963 of NC_063172.1, read as the reverse complement.
TGTAGCAGTCTACATTAAAGACGGGGTTAGATTTTAAAAATATATTATGATCAAGGAAGAAAAACAACAGCAACAATAGCCTATGGGAAAAGATAACCCAATTATTTTATTTTAGGCCTGTTTTCCATAAAAATTCATTCTGAAAAAAAAATTCTAAAGTTAGTAAAAAGGTGCATTGTGAAGAAAAGCGAATTGTTATCTTTTAAGATACTCTGTTTGTTTATAAATGCATTTATTATAGAACAAGAAGAAAAGGTTTTGGCCTACAGAAAGCCATGATGATTTGTAAGCTGTAAACAAACTTTTGGAGGTGTTTTCAATTGAAGCAGAAGTTACCAATTTAAAGTTACCAATTTTTATTGTGTTAATAAAAATCACTCTTAAATCATTTACGTGTTTGGGAAGAGGACTGTTTGAACATAGCAGGGCTGCAGCAAACCAATCTTGTATTGTTTAGGTCTTGTTTTTGATGTTCTATACTGCTTAGGTCTCAGTTATTGATTTCCTAGTGACAGTAATATTCCCTGATTTTCTTAGCTACCCAAGACTTATCGCCTCTGTTAACCCTCAGAATGTGTGTTTATTGTTACTATTCTTTATATCAAATTCTATTGGAACTATCCTTTATATAGTGTGTATCCTGCATTGGAGTGAATTTCTGGGGAGAAAAAAAAAGTTCTTAATGGATATAAGGATTGAGGTTGTTTCTGTAGTATACAGGTCAAAAGAAAATCCTAAAATTCTGATTTCCTGTCCTTTCCCCATTTATTTAAGCTATTCATTATCCCACTAACCATGTGTGTGCAGCCACTGAGGTTAGTTTCTACGTGATAATATCAGGACACCATGAATCTGCTTCAGAAGAGAAGTCAATGAGGTAGCAAGTGACCTTAAACTTTTATTTCTACTTTACATCATCATGAAAGCCAGGATTCCTTTGTTAAATCTTAATGATGTCCCTTCTTTGTGCTGCTTTTTTTCTTACAGTCTAAATTAAATTCTATTGCCTTAGACTTTGATACAATTACAAAATACCAGGCATTGGGTAATTTATAGAAAATAGAAGTTTATTTCATCCAGATCTAAGGATTGCAAAGTTTAAGATCAAAGTGTTGGCAGACTGACCTGGGAAGGCTTCTCTTTGCTTATAAGATATTTCCTTTAAGGTGAAAACTGTTCTTACAACAGTGTCCTTACAAAGTAGAAGGGCAGAAGAGGGCAAATCATGCCAGGCTGGTCACATCTATAATCCTAGCTATTGAGAGTAAAAGAGCAATAGGATTTTAGCTCCAAATCAGTCTTTGTGAAAATTTCATGAACTTGCTCTCAGTCAATATAAAGTGTAGTGCCACATAGCCGTTATCCCAGTTGCATGGGAAACGTAAGGAGGGTTGTCGTTCATGTCAGCAAAAGAATAAGGGGGAAATTGTGTGAAAATCTAGCCCGATCCAATGGAAAAAAAGAACTAGGTTCACAAATGAAGTGGTAGAGTGCTTGTCTAGCAAATGCAAGGCCTTGAAATTAAGTATAAAGAAGGAAAACCAAGAAAGGAAAGAAAGAAGGAAGAAGGAAAGAAGGAAGGAAGGAAGGAAGGAAGGAAGGGAAGGAAGGAAAAGAAGAAAGAAAGAAAGAAAGAAAGAAAGAAAGAAAGAAGAAAAAGAAAGAAAGCGAGAGAAAGAAAGAAAGAAAGAAAGAAAGAAAGAGAGAAAGAAAGAAAGAATGAATGAAAGAAAGAAAGAAAGAAAGAAAAGAAAGAAAGAAAGAAAAGAAGGAAGGAGGGAGGAGGGAGAAAAGAAGGCAAGGGAAGAGAAAAGAATAAGGGAAGGAAGGGAAAGGGAAGCAAAAGGAAGGAAGGGAAGGGACAGGAAAGGAAGGAAAGGAAAGGAGGTAGAGGTCTTTCTTATATAAATTGTCACTTAGTGCCACACTTCTGAAAATTCTCACATTGTAGGGCTGGGATGTAGCTCAGTGGCAAAGCACTTGCCTAGCAAGTACAATGTTCTGGGTTCGATCCCCAGTACTGAAAAAGAAAAAACAAAAATTATTCTCACATTGTACATGAAATTTAAGTATGTGAAAATTAAAAAGGGAGAAGACAAGAAACTAATCTGGAGGTCTTATTTGTAGAGGAATTAAATAGTTCCTTGATTCCCAGAACAAACTACTTGACAGACAATGCTTCAGTTACTTCATTCAATCAACCAAAACATTAACATTTAACCTTATTATTTAAAAAAATGTTGATGCCCTTTGACAATATGAGTTCATTAGCTAATACTGTAGATACTTCTGGAGCACAACAACTGTGTGGAAAGTTCATGAGTAACATTTACCTGGAAATCAAGTAATAAAGAGACAATCCAATTTAATGTGAGCATATCGTATGCAGGCAAGCACAGTATAACATATAACAAAAATAAGGCAAAATATCAGGTCTTAAACATATACTGCTTTAACATAATGGTGATTATATAAATAGTATCAAAGTAATCCCATCCTTTTTTATTTCCCAGTGATATATGTATCTTCTTTTGTAATGATTCTCTCCTTGGTTATTTCATTTACAGACTCAAAACCACCATGATGGGAGGGAGAAAGAAAAAGCCTTTGGGAGAGTTCAAAACCACTCAATTACAAGTGCTGGTTCCTAAACTAACTTGATTATTCAAATCTATAAATAGACCATTTAATGACTGTAGATTGGTGTAACTCTCTATCAATAAATTATGCTAATTTCACTTCCCCACTTCCCATGCTAAAATTTGCACGATTACTGAAGCAAATTGAAAGAGCTACTTTCAGGATACTATTATTTTAGCAGGTGCATCCTTCTCAATTCCTACCAGGAAAAATAAGCAGGAATGTTTGGATTGCTTTCCTATGTTAAAAATTGCAGTGCATTACCAGTATTCTGTCATCATTTAACAACATTTTCTTGGGGTGGTGGTGGAACTCTTCTCTCACACTATAGTTGCAGAATCTCAAAGAGTTTTCTAACAATAAGAATAATTCTGGTAACATGAATTGAGATTATACTTAAATTAACCCATTATCTCTTCGTCCTTTTTTCACAGCTTATTATATATAAGCATAGTGATTGAATTGTCAACTGGTAATTTAATGAACTGTCATCCTCTACTAAAAGAACAGGTAAGATATTTTATTTTTCTCTGTTAGAAATAACTCTTTTTTAGTGGAGAAAGGAAAAGAATGGATGCTGAAATACAGCGCATTCTGAACAGTCTGTTTCTTCACTTAAGCATCCATTCTTCCACACTCTGTGATACTACAAACGAAGAATAATGAATGCAGCATTTAAGAGATAATTTCATGTCTATCTTTACTGCTCAGGAAAGTCAATGTATATATGATCTCTTCATTCTGAAATTGCAAAATAAATCATGATGTAGCCTCTTCAGTTTTCCTCTGGTAACTTGTCAATGGCTCAAGTATACACTTAATACTTCACCAAATTAAATACATAAGAAAACAATTTTTGATCATATCATTGTCATATATTTTTATGTTTTTTTTTTTTTTTTTTTTTTTTTTTTTTTTTTTTTGCCAGTCCTGGGCCTTGGACTCAGGGCCTGAGCACTGTCCCTGGCTTCCTTTTTGCTCAAGGCTAGCACTCTGCCACTTGAGCCACAGCGCCACTTCTGGCCGTTTTCTAGATATGTGGTGCTGGAGAATCGAACCCAGGGCTTCATGTAGACGAGGCGAGCTCTCTTGCCACTAGGCCATATTCCCAGCCCTATTTTTATGTTTTGTATGTACTTATACACATACCTTTATGTCCATGCTCATTTATGTTATAAGTAGGTGTGTATGAATTTATTTGACTGGGAAACAAAATTTAAAATGAGGAAATAGATAATAGCCATTACTAAATGTTCAAACCTCAAGTTAATAAATAAAAAAATGAATTGAAGAAGGGACTAACACTCAAATTCAAATATTGTGAAGTAGAAGTAGTTTAGTTGGTTTTTACGTATTATCTCATAATGAGCGTGTATGCTCCAGAACTAAAAAATGAGCAAGTTTACAATATCTACCAATTCTAAAATAAATTTTCTGATAAATGAAAAGTGCAATTTGATTTTTCTCAAAGGACAATGAACACTTTACAAATATGTTATGATATCTGAATGGAGGTCTCTTTATATCTTTGGAGTTTAGAAATAGACTGAAAGTTTTATAATTAGAGGATTAAAAAATCTTTTTGGACATTACAATGCCTTATAATTTGATTTTCTGTTTTGTTCTCTATCATTAATTATACATCTAATAAAATTCAAATAAGAGTGTAGCATTGGGTCCTGTAGTAAATTTTCTAAATTCTGTTTTTACTCCCATATAATTCATTGTAACTTTAAAAAGGTATTAACTTTCTGTACTTTTGTACTTGAAGGTTGGGATAACATTTTGCAGCTGGGTAGGTTCAGTCAATAGAAATACACGTAAACCACTTACACGTCCAACACACAGTGAGACCTCTGGAAGTCTACAATTTTTAGCATTCTCATAACTATTAGTAACAGAGAGATGAAAATGAAATAACTCCTATTCCCCATAAAGACATATTTATGGGCTCCTGGTGAGCAAGACATATTATAACTGTGCACCAATATACTGGATGAAAAAGAGGGTGAGAGGAAAACCTGAGTCTATGCTGAGATAGTGAACACAGCTCTGTAGGAAATCTTCCTGATGGAAAAAAAGATGGATGAGGAGAGGTGTGTAGAAAATATTTAAGAGCTAGCCAACATTCCAGCTTCCTTGTTGTTTGTATGGGGAGACAGAAACTATGGTTAATAAAAAGTTTACGAAACCCATGAGTGTTTTAAAGACAGATGACTCCTGTATTAGTTGGTTAGCCTGGTTAATGTAAATGGTGTAGGAAATACTTTATTAATTATTCATTTAAAGATATACATTTAATTAAAATACATATTAGATGTCTAAATTTAGTATATATTAGTTAAATGTTAAATATATAAATTCATTATATACATATGTTGACTGATCATTTCATATATAAAGGGTATAATTTATTATTTCTGCCATGTTTTTACTAATTATATTTTGCTAAGAAATGTGATACCTGCTGATTATAAGAATCAAGAACTATATCAAACCTGAGAAATTTGAAATAGTATGACATTTTGTAAATTTATGTATTTATTATCAAAGTGATATAAAGAGAGCTTACATTTTCATACATAAAGTATGACTTTTGAATCCATCACTTCCCTTGCTATTATTTTCTTTTTAAAACTGTATTCTTTTTCTTTTTTGGTAATGGGGATTGAACCCAGGATGTTGCACTTACTAGGCAAGCACTTTGCCACTGAGGTACATCCCAGCCCTTGGTATTATTCTTCTAACAACTGATATTAATATATTGATATGAACCTCTCATTCCTCTATGATCCTAAATAAGTTTGTAAACACAGATAGATAGTATTCATATGACTGAGTGTATTATAATAGCACTTTCCTTAATTTCTTCAGTTTTTTATAAACTTTATTATACCATGCACAGCTAATTATTTAATTTTAAGAGAATATCAATATTTTTCTCCACAGCAATTTACACAGAGATTACAATGTTCTATGAGTGAACTTGAAAGATTGACAAGTAAGGACCACAAATGAGATGCATTCCTACTATCAAAATTTATTCATACTTCCATTGATACAGATAAACAAAGGATATAGGAATAGCATTAGATAATTTGAAACTAACAATATTTGTGCCTGTTCTTGTATTTTACCGCATTAAAATCTGTTTTGGCCTTCACATGAAGTCATTTAAATGCGTATCTGAGAATACAGCTATATGACAGTGAACTATTTCCACTTTGAACTATCTAAATTTTATTTTAGAATAATTATATAGCATCCACATTATTTGTCTTGAGTAACTAGATCTTGAAGCCTATAGTTTCTAATGTATGCTAAAAGCAAAGCCAGGATGGACTTATCAATTTTTTCAGTCCTACTACAAGCGTTATGTAGATAAGAAAGATTCACCAGTGTGTTGTTGAAGTGTTCTACTATTGGGACATATGAGAAATTTTGACTTAATTCATCCTCTGAGAGACAGTTTCCATCAGTCAAATATGAACAGATTTTAGATCTGTAGTTAATTCCTTCAATGAGAAATAAGAAACACCATTTACTTAATTCTATAGCCTTTTATAAATGCTTTATAAATGCTTTTTTATATATGCTTCCACTTATTAAAACTTTGACTACAATCATTTGTCAGTCAGGATTCTTTACTAATGCATTTAATAACCTAAGAATCGGTGTTGACTTCTTTTTTTGAAACTCCTTTCATAGCCTAGTGGAAAAGCAACCAAAATTAACAACAAGCAATGCAGTGTTAAGGTTCTTGACTTCAATTTAGAAGTTTGAGTTGATCTATATTTAAATTCAAGTAACTTGGGGTTAGGTGGTGTATAGTAGTCAAATCAAGCAATTATGTATTTCACTCTCTCCAAGATTGTCTGGGAACTGTTTCTAGAGAATTACAATACCATTTCCTCAAGAGAAATGGTATACAACAGGAAGGATAAAGTATCACATGTTTATATCTTTGGCTGCTGCTGAAAAAATGCCAGCAGTGCTATTTATCTTCCTTGTACTCTCCATTTTGAATGTTGGTCACTTTCGATTACAAACCCACTGCAGTTGTCAGGGATTTGCTACATGCATATTTGCATACTAGTCTCCATGGGTTGGGAATGCCATTCTTCAGAATTGTACATGTTCTACATTGGATGATTGGATAACATAGGTTTTAAGTAAATGTGTGTTATATTTGCCTTTCTGTGATGGACTTATTCACTTAGTGTGGGGTCTTCCAGTTTCATAATATTGTGAAAAATGGCAGAATTTCCTTTCTTTGATGACTGAATACTATTTAACTATGTGTATACAGTGTTTTCTTTTTTTTGTCCATTGATAATTATACAGGTTGACTATCATAAATAATACTTCAGTGAGCTTGTTTATATGCCATGTATGTAGATGTCTGAAATCATAGAAGTTTAAAAACTTTAAAAATTAAAAGAAATTCTAGATGTCAGTTGTTCATGCAAGCTGACCAGTCAGCTGAGATTTGAAGATATTTGTTCGAAGCCATCCCATTTAGAAAAGTCTACAAGATGCTGACTGTATTTAACTAGCAAATGAATAAACAGAAATTACAGTGTAAGTGATAGAGTACCAGGTATGTACAACAAAGCAGAGTAAGAGTTCATTGCTCTGATTTCAAGTCCATGGTGTGAAAATACATACAATATTAAAAGAAAAGTTAATCATATATATCTTGCTGAGACACTGGACAATACCTTTTTAAACTTTTACTTATGTTTGTTCACACTAAGGTTCTATAATTTTAGTAGCATAAATATCCATACATAAGTTTTATTTAATAAAATGTTTCTCATTGAAACTAAATTTAGGAAGTAACCTCATCTGAAAGTAAAATTCTGAAATGATACTAATAATCCCAGATTTGTTTCTTTGTTGCACACACACATGCATACATTGATATTTACCTACTGTACTAAAATATCACTCACTGTGTGCATATTTTTTATCTACTGAGAAAAATGCCACACTATGATCAGTCACTATTTGGTATGTTGTATCAACTCTGGATTTTTTTCAATGTCATTCAGTTACAAGCATTATGAAAGCTGTGGTTAACAAAAGAAACTATTGCTTCAAGGAATAGATTAATCAAGGTGAGAATTAATACCATGATATAAAAGTTGTATAATTATTGAAAACTCATTTTAATTTTTTAGAATAAAAATTCTTGTTTATTTATGGGCTTATAATGCATTGTATATTTGTGTATATTTGATCCCTCATCAAAAGGATTTTCTATTCTAGATAGTGCTTAACATGAATGGCAAGTATACCACTTTTCTGTTTGTCAAATGGACCTATTATATACTCAACACTTAGAGAAAAAAGATTTTGATACAAAGATTCATGTGAATAGATCAGAACTCACAAATTCCAGATTTGATTAGAAAATTGGTCCCTTCAAGAAAGCAAATTCCAGACATAAAGAGAAATTCAAAGAAGTAAGACATCTATTTTGTTAAGTCACTGCCAGGATAATCAGTAGATTATTCCAGGGACAGCCAACTACACATAGTCTATCAAACTAAACTGGACGGGGGGGGGGGGGGGTGTAGGAAGCAGGAGATCAAAGCTAATCTGAAATTTTGTTTTCTTTTGCCTGTCCCGGTGCTTGAACTCAGGGCCTAAGCACCTTTGTGGTCAAGGCTAATGGTTAACCATGTGAGCCACAGAGCTACTTCTGGCTTTTTTTTTTCTATTTGAGTAGTTTATTGGCTGTAAGAGTTTCATGGGGACCTTTCTACTCAGGCTGGCATTGAACTGTGATCCTCCTGAGCAGCCACCACCAGTATCGTGAGCCAGCAGTGTCTGGTTGAATTTGTTTTTATTTTGCTATTTCTTACAAGAACTGAACTATTTCCTCATTAAGATCTTATGAAATTAATAATTAAAGAATTTCTACTTAAGTCATTTAGGAATATGGTGATGAAACATGTAGCTTATTGTGACAAGCAAAAAAAGAAAAAGGAAAGTATATAATTATGGGAAAGAGGATTGTAAATAGAGGGATGATGAGTAGCAAAAGAAGTACAGACTCACAAGGCATCAAAGCAAAGGTGTAAGTATTTATGTCGGCACCTGAGGGCAGGTATTAGAGCTTGATAGTGGAGATAATTTTAAACAAGACTTAATGGGCTCAGGTCTAGAGAACTGTCAATGCAGCATTTTCATTGGAAAACCTACGTAGGTAGGATGTTGTGTGTTTTCATGTTTCTGATAATAAATCCTAAGGTTTCTCATTTAGTTACAGCATGTGTGAAGTTTTCCGTTCCCCAAAAGATTGTGACAGAGACACAAACGTTTGCCATAGTAATTTCCAAATAGTTCATTATTTGAAAGTTTAACTTTCTTTTAAAACTTGCTTCCTATAGAAAATAGATATGATAGGGAAATATTCACATCCCTATTTATAATAGTTGGTTGTTTTAAAGAATATTCTCCTGTTACACATGAATAATATGTGATGTCCATACAAATTCTACATTTAACAAACTTACTAAGCACTGAGAAAAGAAAAATATATTTGTCTTTTTTTGTAGTGACAACATTTTCTTTTCGTAGAAAACTGAATTTTGTAGCTATAACACACCAATCAATGTAAATACACTGAAACTGGAAATTATATTCTTTTAAAAACTAGTAGTCCTAGATATGCAAGAGACTGAGAACTGGAGGATTGCACCTCAAAACTAGTCCTGACAGAAAATTTCTTGAGATATTATTTCCAAAGAATTAGCAAAACCATGGCTGGAGGCAAGGCAAGGTCTAGGTGACGGCATATCAGACTAGCAAGCACAAGGTTTTAAATTCAAGCTGGTGACACAGGTGAAAATTATGTGTACAGTGGTTTATTTTATTTAAATTTTATTGTAAAGCTGGTAGAGAGAGGGGTAAAGTTACATAAGTAAGGTAATGAGTACAATTCTTTTTAAACACTGTTACCCTTCCCTCATTTTCTCCCACTTCTTCCCTCCCCCCATAGCAGTAAAGTTCATTTCCGACATAGTGTCAAGTCTTATTTTGCATTGGTTTGTTATACACGTGTTCAGGACCCATGAAAACACCACCAGAGACCAAGACAGATGTAAACAGCAAAGAGGCATTTATTGCGAGCTAGCTCCAACCTCCGCTGATGATAATCAGAGGTCCCGAGTCACAATCTAGCAGTCTTTTTATATCATGAAACAAACAACTCTTAAGCAATCTGGGGAAACTTCCACACAGTCAGGCATATGTTTGATTAACAATACATCACACTAAGCAAGCAGAGGGAAATAGGCTAATGTTATCTATAGTTAACTTTATTAGCAGAGGGTCATAGTTAACTCTGTTAGCAGAGGGCTATAGTAAAACTTTGTTAGCAGAGGGCTAAACCGCATTCCTAAAGTTAAACTTCAATCTCTGTTTATATCTAACACATACATCCTCCACTTGAGACATTCAGCAGTTTTTTTCAAAAAATGTTTTGTGCACGCTTTCTGTGTAACCTCCTGATTTAGGGGAGAACAAGCTTAGATTTTTAAGATGGAGTCACTTAGGCCCTTTTTATTCCCCCATTTCTTTTATGAGCCTTGGAAACCAATCATGGTTTCCTTTGGGTTGGTTTATAAGATGTTACCTCACCATAGCATACAGGTTGATATTGGGCCCACAACACCATTAATTGAACAGTATTAACTCTACCTTTTACAAAGGCAATAAGTTTGCTAATTACACAGGGTCCTATAGTAAGCACTAGCAAAAGTATTATTAGGGGCCCCATAAGGGTAGAAATTAAGATAGCCATCCAAGGGAAGTTGCGCACCCTTTTCCATAGGCTACACATAATAAGCAAATCCAGGCTTCACCTACTTTGCAAAACCATCTCAGCAAGGGAATCAAGCAGTAAAATATATTTACATGAGATCTTTCTGGTTTACATTTAGGTGACATCACACAAGTCCCTTACCCCTGCAGATGCAGGTACAGATAAACATAGTTTCACACCGAAGCCCCAATTCTGACCCTATTTGTATTATAGCCAATTTGATTACATAACAACTTTACTCATAAGCTCTAATTTTAAGACATATTGATACTATTTGCTACATACTCAAACTTTCTAGGGAATGTCTTCCTTTTTCTAACCTAAAGGGAATCACTTTTCTTCCCCAATTTTCTTTCTAAAGTCTTTCCTTATCCCCATTCATGCCCTCTTCTACTTACTCAGACCATCAGCAACTTACTTGAACATTCTGTGACAATTGACAATCCTTACTTTTTAAATCCCTTTGTTATCCAGAGGAAACCATCTTGTTTCCTCTATCCCTTTCTCCAAGGTTTTCTATACTAATTTTCCTCTTTACTTTTCCTGGGGCTTCTTAGCTGCTAGAGTTTTAAACTGTCTACATTTTTTTCCCCTCTGGTTTGTGGAATCCAGTTTATCTCAACTACACCAAGGTAATTTACTGTTGGGGAAAACAAAGATGGGGCTAGGGTCAGCCCGATGGGACTGCTGCTCCTAAGAATCCAGACCAGATCCAACTATCATGAGTTACTATTTTAGAGTGGATTTCTCCAGTTTCCAGTGCCTATTGTTGGCCATTGGCATCTGCAAGATCCACCCCCAGGAGGGCTCCATGAAGAGGCCCCAGCAGTTTAAATCTCTGTCCAGTTAGTTACCTTGGTAACTGGCACACCTGAAGGCAGTTACCTCCCTCTCTTCTCTGATCCTAATCCATCTGGACACACTCCAATACACTTGGACACACCTCCCATCCCAGGCATTGCCTGGAAGTGACTCTCCAGCCTGTTATACATGCTTTGGGTTTAGCAGCAGGCCATCAATTCCATGGAATTGTCTACTTGAAAATCTCTTACAATATCCAATTTTCTTAATAGAGCTAGTTAACTCCAGTCAACTCAAGAATGTCCCTCCAAAATTTTAGTTTCAGCAGATCCAAAGCACTTTCCAGAAGAAATCAGCTGCATGTGATAGAGTCCATCTGTTTTTACCAAGATAGGGCTGCACAGGGTGAGGATGTAAATTCTTTCAGATGATTGTCAGGCAGGGGGCGTGGCAGCAGCAGGCAGCAGTGTTTCCCAGTGGCTCCAACAGAATGTCACCTCTCCTGCTGGGCTGCCTACAACTCTGCATAAACTGTTGGGTAGTAAATTTCAAAGTTAGCTGGAAAATCCTGAATCCTTGGCCAAAAGTTAGGAGACATTTTAAATTGGCATTATCTGAAAGACACTATAGGAAATCTTAGATATCTTTTATAATGTGAAAAAGAAAAGCAGTTTACTGTTACTTATTTAAAATAATTATGATGTACTATTTGCCACTGATCAGTAGCTGTCCAGCCTCATCCACACACAATCACTGAGCTCAAGCCACAATAAAATTGACAGTAAGCGGGAAACAGTTTTTAGCAGCAAAGAGCACTGTTTTTACAGGAAACAAAAACCCAGAATCTTTTCCATGTGCTTAAATTATGCTTTCAAGGAAGATAATGTTCCTTGAATAACTTAAACTATTTTACTGCACCACTTACTGCTTTCAGTAACTAAACCTTTTAAATTTTTATTATTTTTTATAGGCCAACATAGAAGATTTGGCCTGCACTCGTCTCTCACAAGTGCAGTTTTTACACTGCTTACCATTTACCTACTCACTCTGATCCCTTGATCTCAAAGGGGAGCTGATGGGCGAAGATCATCCATCTTCTGTAATTTCTTCAAGCTGACTCATGGGCGTTGCTTACCTAGTTAGGATCCTATTACCTTAAACTACTTTGCCAAGGGGCAGCAGGATCAGAAGTCCTTTAGGATTTTTACTCCATACTGGAAATTATTAATCATTTAACTTTTAACAATTATATAAACCCTCTCTTGGGCTACAACACTGTAGCCTCTTATCATTTTAATTTGTATAAGCATTTTTTGACTGGCTGAGGAAACCTAACAATACCTAAATTACCTTTGTAGGCCTAGATCTCAATAAAGACAATTTTAGGTCCACAAGCTTTCTTTCCTGAATAAATATGCTAGCTCAGAATTCTCATTGCCAATTAGAACTTTGAATAGATGCAAGGGTTTGGGATTTTAAACTATCCTCCCATAAGACAATCTTATCACTACTACTCACTATTACAGATGGCTGGGAAGTTCCTGCCCAGTAACAGACATGGGCATTAGAAAGGCATGCTTACAAACTATTCTTCTAGGACGGCCAGGCTCTGATTAACTTTTGAAGGGCCAAGCACACATAAGTCTAGGATCTGACACCATCTTTACCATTTAAGCAGTGGCTTACTGCATCCGGATGCTCCATCCTTTTTGTCCCAGGAGTGACTTTTCCATTGTGAGATAAATGTACCTTTGGCATTTTGCTTGGTCAGTTGCTGGATTTGGCTCGGTGCCTGAGTGCTGTCCCTCAGCTCCCCAGCTCAAGGCTAACACTCTGCCACTTTTGAGCTCTAACATAACTCACAACTCTGTTACCAGCACTCTGCTGGCTGATTAGAGACGAGATTCTCACAGGGACCTTTCTCTGCCGGGGCTGGCTTTGAACCACAGATCATGAGTCTGTAAGGCCACTTTATACTCCAATTAAAGCAACAAGGTGGTCCACACAGAAATAGTTCTTAAGCATGATCTTACCTGGAACTTATTAAGAACCAAAGTTATATCTGACAAACCTGTAGGAATCGTCTGTCCTCTGTGAACCTGTCTACAATTTTTACAGAAAACCTGCAAAGTAAACTGGAGTAGCAATGAAACCATCATTTGGTAACCATAATTTTCCTTTACCAAAATTAAAGCAGACATTTAGGACAAGTTTTATTTCCAAATGTCATTTCTAGAAATCCAATTTTTTTTAAAGTCTTTAATATTTACTCTCTAGAACTCTGGCTGCTCAAATTCTTTATCTAGAAATGTATTTTACACCTTTACCTCAGCCTTATTTGCATCCCAAAACTCTGAAAACGGGGGGACATCCAGCCTCCTGGCTGCCTGTTTTAAAAGAGCCATTTTTTTTTCTTCAGTCTCAGCTACTTCGTGAAGACCTTTAAATTCAAAAGGCAATTTTTCCTTAATGCAAGAATTACAATTACAAAATTAGAAATACTTATACATTCAGCTTTCCAATAAATTAGTGAGAAACGTTAGTCCATTTTGCCATTTCTTCCTACATACAGTTAATGAGAGTTTACTTCTATCCCCATTAGTTTAATATATACACTTTAAAATACTTGCCTGATTATATGTAACTTAAGATAGTTAAGAGTCTTACTATTACATCACAGTATACACATAAAATTCAGTACTTAAATCATTAAAATAATACCCAAAATAATTGTAACAAACGTACTTTTAACAGTGTTCACCAGAATTACAAACACAAGAAATCCAGTCTCACCATCTTTGCTTTTTCAATACATCCGAATTGCAAAAGTAGCACAGGAATCAAATCAAATCAAATCACATCACCCATTTTAAAAAAACTTTTTCAATTCTTAGTACCTCTCAAGGGGTAGTTTTAGAAATTCCCATCAAATAATTTATTTTTACCACCAGGTTTCCAATGTTCACCTGAAAACAAAGAGACAAAAGAAAGCCCTCTATTGGCTCCATTCTGAATCCTTGGGGCTTGATGAATTCACACCAGCTTGCCCTCTTCCACCATGAATGGCCACCCCCATGACTGTCCCACCATGTGGAGTGGCTACAAAATGAGTTTTTTTTTTTTACCAGTGACAAACCTTTATATCCAAATTTCTGATATTTAGCGGTGAAGGAAAATAAATTTTAAGTTCCCAATGCCCTTTGCTAAATCGGGTAACTTGATGACAGTGCAACTTTTTTGACAGTAAATTAAAGAACCCATAGAAATCCTTTATTTTTTTTTAAACTCTAGTTCCTGTTTTTTTTTTTTTAATCAATTCACTAATCTTTTAAAACATTTGATAATGCCTGAACTTGATGGCTTCCTGCAGATTAAGCTTAAACTCACCCATTTTTGCATCACCCAGTCACATTCATACACATACATACACGTGTGTGCGCAAACACATACATACTCATACACAAATCTTTGTTTAAAAACTTAAAAGCATCAAAATTAATACTGGCTGTACATTTCCCGGTGGCAAGAGGTATTTTTGCCAATCTTAATCCTGCAACACCCAAATTTAAGACAAAACTTTTTTTTTTTTTTTTGCCAGTCCTGGGCCTTGAACTTGGGGCCTGAGCACTGTCCCTGGCTTCCTTTTGCTCAAGGCTAGCACTCTGCCACTTGAGCCACAGCACCACTTCTGGCCTTTTTCTGTATATGTGGTGCTGGGGAATTGAACCAGGGTCTCATGTATACAAGGCAAGCTCTCTTGCCACTAGGCCATATCCCAAGCCCAAGACAAAACTTTTAACAAATGATTTTATCATTCTCCAGCCTCATTTTCCAGGGCTTCATAGTTTTCACAAAACACTTTAGTACACCAAATAATTTTCTACTGAAGAAGCCTGGGTGGGGGTCCCCGAGCGTTCTTTTTGTGGACACTCACACTCTGATTGTGAGCTGTCTCCTGTACATCTTTCCAATGAGCTAAACATAAATCCAGGGGGGCTAGAGGGAATCTGTCCCATTTCGTCAGTCACACACTGTCAGGAGATACAGAAAACAGAGAAGAACAGTCCGGACCAGTCCTATAACAATACAAGCAATTTTTTTTTTCTTGCAACACAATCTTTTCTAGTATCTGATTGGATTTACTTTTACTTTCTCTCCTAATTTACCATCAAACCTAGTCTCCTCAGTACTCAATCTCTTTTTAATTTCACTTTCTCTTTTACATCACAGACCAATTAACCACATCATTCAGACAACTCAGAGCATTTGACATAAACCAGACAAACATACAAAAGTGTCAAGCAGTTTGACAAATCTGGAGAAGCAACGCTGCTAAGAAAAGGAAGGGAGGAGAATTACACTGGGGACCTAAAGAGAAAGAGAAGTTGGAGTCACTCCTAGAAGTCTGTTTGCCACGTTCTCAGTTCAGGCCCGATACTGGAATTTAGCTGGAAGTTGGGGGGGGGGGGGTTCTGAGTGTGTCTCATTATGCTTATTTTCTCAGTAATACAACCTGACAGCATTTATCTCTTTTTGCTTAACACCCAAAACCAGCTCTCACAGTATCCCCTCAGTCCTTTCCACTTTCTGCTTCCAACCCTAACTCTTCACCTTTCCTTTCACTTCTCTCACCTTCAAGCCAACATTCAGCAGTCCTTTCTATCAGTCCAAAGAACATTTACCACGAAATATGCAACACACAATACAATACTTATATTAAAACAAAACCTTCTGCCACCAGGCTCTCCCGGAGGTTTGGGACCTGCTTAAGTTCTGTGGGGACCACTTCCCCCTCAGCCAGAGACAACCAAAACAGCCAGACAACAAAAGCAAACACAAACACAAATGTGACAAAGAACTCCCTGAGCGAGTGGATTGCTAAACTGAGACTAAAGGCAGTTGTGGAGGGAGAATCTGTCAATCACAAATGCAGGTGCCTTTAGAATGAGGCAATCCACTCATCACCAGGGGGAAGGGGACGTCTCCCACAGACCCCGTTGGCGGCCTGATAGTGCATCCACCAGGACCCTTTGCCGACGTGAAAAGAACCTGCAGGCAACCAGCCGCTGCACGTGTGGATTGCTAACCTGAGACTAAAGGCAGTTGAGAACTGAGAATCCATCAATCACAAATACAGGTGCCTTTAGAATGAGGCAATACACTCAGAACCAGAGTGCAGAATCTCACAGATTGGCCAAAGTACAGAATCTCACAGATTGGCAATGCCTTCCCTTCACTTACCGGCCATATTTTCACCGCCTCTAGATCAGGTGTCTAGGTGGGCTTGGGAGGTATCCCGGACAGCCTCCAATGTTATGCTCCCATTCAGGAACCCCAAAAAGACCACCAGAAACCAAGACCGATGTAAACAGCAAAGAGGTGTTTATTGCGAGCTAACTTGGACTTCCGCTCCTGAGTCACAATCTAGCAGTCTTTTTATATCATGAAACAAACAACTCTTAAGCAATCTGGGGAAACTTCCACACAGTCAGGCATATGTTTAACAACACATCACACTAAGCAAGCAGAGGGAAATAGGCTAATGTTATCTATAGTTAACTTTATTAGCAGAGGGTCATAGTTAACTCTGTTAGCAGAGGGCTATAGTAAAACTTTGTTAGCAGAGGGCTAAACCGCATTCCTAAAGTTAAACTTCAATCTCTGTTTATATCTAACACATACGTCCTCCATTTGAGACATTCAGCAGTTTTTCTCAAAAAATGTTTTGTGCACGCTTTCTGTGTAACCTCCTGATTTAGCGGAGAGCAAGCTTAGATTTTTAAGATGGAGTCACTTAGGCCCTTTTTCAGGTTCACCCTTTGTCCCACTGTTTCTGTGTTTCCTCTTCCATTCACCAAATCGTTTAAACTTATATACAAGATAAAAGGCACAAAAATAAAAAAGTCACAAGTTTCCCTTCTTTCTTCTTGATCTTTATTTTGAAAAGCAAGTGTCATGCGTGCTTTCCCTAAAGATTCGGACGTTTGTACTCTATCTTCGCTCCGTTAAAATAAATGAATCACAGCTTATAGTAAGATTTTGATCACAAATACTCTTACTTGTCCATCTTAGAAAGGTTCACTCAGCATTCTCTAAGGCAAACAATTCTGCCTGTCAGCTCACCTCACAGATCTAAAAGCAATGAACCATTAGTTGCTGACCTCCAGCGGTATTCCTTCTGATTTGTTCGCTCTCATAGCACACTGGGGTCACAGCCCATTACCTACCATGTGTTGTGTCAACTCCTGAGTTTCTTGGTAAATGGAGAGATGGGAGAATGAGAAAAAAACACAGAAGAGAAGATGGATTTCACTTTATAGTAAATTTTCTTTCTGTACAAGTTAAATATAATAAAACTTAAACTCCATAGTGATTCACTGAGTAAAAGGCAGATCATAAAAATCTCTGCAGACTATGATGATCCTAGTGCTCATTTACTTCTTGCTACTAATACCAGTACTGAACATTAACAGAGCTGGTGGTCTAGATTAGGACTTCTTTTGTTGCTCCTTATGTGTTGATATGCACTCTTATTTGAAAAGCCAACTGCACTATAAAATCAAACACTTTACACAACATAACTTGGAAAATTAGTTATTTAAACGGACTTAAGTTCTTCAGTTTCTTGAAAATATTTTTGAGGGATTTAACTAAAAATCATTTATAGTATATGGATTTACTACTTTTAGATGTTGAAAATTTGTCTTTAGCTTCATGTTCTTATCTCTGCGTATTATGTATGCATTTTGCTTGCCATGTGTGAGGACAATTCCTAAGTAGCCATAATGAGAGAAAATAACATGGCCACATCAGTGAGTATTTCCGTCATTCTCTCAGAGTTTCCTGCTAAGCTACTCAATTGCTCTCATTTCCAGAAAGAATATTATTAGCTCATAGTAAACAAAGTCATGATTGTAGGTACCAGACCTAGAAGATGATATATTGTTATTAAGCTTCCTGTTTGGGGGTATTAGTTATATTGTTTAGATTAGATAGTGAGGTATTTAAAGGTTATTCAGTTTGTGTGGAGTGTTGATTACATTCTTAGTTCCCTAAACTACTATATTAGAATCAGATGGATCTATTACAGTCATAAAACTGTGTGAATTAATTTTACACAGAACATCCTGCATGTGTGTTCAACATGAGCTTCTAAATATGACTTTAAAAAAACCCTATAGATATAAAAAAGGTAATGAAAACAATCCATCGATGAAAAATAAGGTAATAGAAATAATAATATATAAAGAAACTTTTGTTAATAAAATCCATGCTTCTAATGTTTTTGCTTAAAAATGAGGAAAATAATTTACATTTTTGTCAAGAAACCAGATCCTAACCTTGTGATGATACATAGACACCACAGGAATGATAAGTATAAAAACTCAAATAGGAGCTGGGAATATGGCCTAGTGGCAAGAGTGCTTGCCTCGTATACATGAAGCCCTGGGTTCAATTCCCCAGCACCACATATATAGAAAACGGCCAGAAGTGGTGCTGTGGCTCATGTGGCAGAGTGCTAGCCTTGAGCATAAAGAAGCCAGGGACAGTGCTCAGGCCCAGTCCAAGGCCCAGGACTGGCCAAAAAAAAAAAAATTTTTTTTTTAAATTTGGGCTGGGGATATGGCCTAGTAGCAAGAGTGCTTGCCTTGTAAACATGAGGCCCTGGTTTCGATTCCCCAGCACCACATATACAGAAAACAGCCAGAAGTGGCACTGTGGCTCAAGTGGCAGAGTGCTAGCCTTGAGCAAAAAGAAGCCAGGGACAGTGCTCAGGCCCTGAGTCCAAGGCCCAGGACTGGCCAAAAAAACAACAAAACAAAAAACAAAACTCAAATGAATCAGGAAAAGACAGGCAAAGCTGGTTAATGATTGCTAAAACAATATTAAAGTACAGCATGGGATTGATCAGATTGGCAAAAGCAATAAAAAAAGAAAAAATCCTAAAAAAAATGTTCAGAGATAATAATCAATAATTTACCAAAAATTCATGAAAGACAAAGAAAAACAGTTTCACGATGCATCTAGAAATGGAAGCATAATTAATGAATATAAAGTAAATCATATGTGTGAATGTAAATTAGAAATTGTGAGCACAGGACAATAAGTAAGTGTGTGAGCACATTTTATACAATGTATTATGCACAGATTGAGAAAGTGTCTCTTTAATTTATCTTCATTCTGTGTTTTTATATAATTTAATTAATTCAACATGTGGATGAAAATCTATTGTGTCTTTTGCTACCAGATATTATGAAGAAATATTTGGAATTATGAGAAATGATACTCAGGCACTACTAATTTCTGTGAAATAAAAATAGTTTCTTACACTGAAAGCAGTACATCATCCCAAATACCAAACATATTATCAATTTATGTGAGACCTAAGTGTATCATCCCTCTTCTTATATGATGTTAAAAACAAAGCATAAACTGTGCAACTAACATATTGTAGGTAATTTTAATGTCAAACATCACATGCCAAAATGACTACTTTTGGCAGATGTATCTCTTGCTGTCAAATTTATCTATTTAAGCTATAATAGAGATTTATTTCCTTCAATCAGAGACATTGTGTCTATCTGTATTTATAAGAATAAATCATTAGATTTCATTACTTTTAATCAAAACAATTTAGAAAATAATTCATGATTAGATATAATTGCACATTTTGCCAATTAAGACATTCCTTCATAAATGCTTGTTCAATAACAAAGTAGAATTGAATGTTTTATCTAGACAACACAATTTAGAATTTGAAGGGATATGATCACTTACATCAATGAACTGCCTCTCCTTTAGGTCAGTTTGTCTTACTTTTTTATTTTGATTTTTTAACAGCTTTAAATGAGTCAAAATTTTTAATCATAAAGATGTGTGAACACACTTGAAAAGATAATAGTATGTACATATAGGAAATATTATTTATGTTACAAATAATGGAATAATGATTAAGGTGCAGATAGATTACAAAATCTCTTGAAGAAATTAACTCATTCCTGTTGACTACAGCTATCTAGCCCTACACACACACACACACACACACACACACACACACACACACACAGAGAGAGAGAGAGAGAGAGAGAGAGAGAGAGAGAGAGAGAGAGAGAGAGAGAGAGGGAGAATTGAGATATAATCATACCAGAGCCTCGAAATTTCCCATCAAGCAGGGAGAGTCATTTAAAATAAATTCTTAAAATATTGTAGTGAAGTGGTACCATTGTAAATGGGCCATGATTTAATTTTTAGGTATTTATGTTTTTTTTAAGAGCAAATAAGACTTTCTATTCCAAAATAGCTCAATTACATTATGATGGCAACATCAGATTTTACAAGGATCTTGAATCTTAAATACTATAATCATTTCAACTTAAGTTGATAATTGGTTTAAAAAATAAAAATTGTTTCTGGGGTAGTGTTGAATAGTGTGTGCATATGTGGTGTTTTCTTTATTTTTTTATTTTTATTTTTGTTCATACAAAGGTTTGAACTCAGGTAATCATGCTCCCAAGGGAAGAAACCTGCCATTAGCACAACATCCCCAGCCCTCTAGTTATTTCTTTTTATTATTATTTGACTAGATTTGTGAAATTGCGATATAACTGTCTCCTGATGTGGGAGACTAATTAATTTTCAAAATTCAGTCTGGTGTTACAACTTGCAGTGATTTTCCCATTACTTTGGATTTAAAGTTTTGAACTATTAAAAGAGATAAAATGCACATGGTGTTCTTTGTTTTTTAATGAACTAGATTACAGTTCACCGGGTAGGTGAAGCTTCCTACTTCTTGCCATGTGTTTAAAAAGGCCATACTTTTATCCATGGAATCTGTCCACTGTAGTTACCCTGGAGGCTGATTTTACTTTTCAAATATCTTCCCTTGGAAGTCCATTTTATATGCATTATAGTAATAACATTGTTGATTTCTTATATATATTTTCCAAAAGACTGATTTCCATGAAGGAACTCATCATTCCCCTCCATCATTTAGAAAATGTCTGGCATATTTTATATATTAAAATGAAGCTTGGGTAGACAAGGTGCAGTGAAATCATAACCCCAATGACAAGTCATTTTGCTTATCCTCTGACAAAAATTCTGAAAGGATGTCACTATGCATGGAACAATTAAAACAGGGATCTCAGAATCCCAAATTATCAGTAAGAGAAGGTATTTCCTACGTGACAGGTATTTTTTTCTGAAACAAAAATTCAAAATGAACTCAAATCTGTAACAATGTGGCTTTTCAATAAGAAAGACTGAACTTGGTAATGGAGCTGAACAACATTTGCAGAGGATTAACAATTAACTCCACCTGGAAAGTGTGGCTTGCTTGTACCTATAAGAGAAAGCCACCTGTGTAATCTTCCCCACCGGTAAAGCTTTTCCCATGTCCATGATTTGGGCATTAACAAATTCTCATGATAAAAATGACATAACAGTTTGGGCCACAGATTCAACAGATTTAATATATGTCTCACTAAACAATTTACATAAAATACAATTTTAAAATGTCAACATGTGTAATAAAACTATCTATTGCAATGGTTCATTTCTTTACATATTTCTTAAAACAAAGCAAGGCAAAAAATTCAACTAACCAAGCAAACAGTCAGAGAAGAAGATCTTATTGCTTTCTTGAGTGCTAAGAGACAGTGACAGGTAAAAAAGCAGAAATCACAGCACAACAATGTTCATCGCAGCACAATTTGTCATAGCGAGAAGCTGGAACCAACCCAGATGCCCCTCCATAGATGAATGGATCAGGAAAATGTGGTACATTTACACAATGGAATTTTATGCCTCTATCAGAAAGAATGACATTGTTCCATTTGTAAGGAAATGGAAGGACTTGGAAAAAGTTATACTAAGTGAAGTGAGCCAGACCCAAAGAAACATGGACTCTATGGCCTCCCTTATTGGGAATAATTAGTACAGGTTTAGGCAAGTCATAGCAGAGCATCACAAGGCCCAATAGCTATACCCTTAGGAACACATAAGATGATGCTAAGTGAAATGAACTCCATGATATGGAAACAAGTGATATATCACAGTTATAACTACTTTCAACGTCCTATGTATATGTGTAGTTTCTATTATTGATGATGTTTTGTATCACCTTCCTATGTTTGTACCTACACTATCTCTGTAATCTTATCTGAGTATATTGGAAACCGTGTTTACTGGTATTGGAAGTAGGAAATTCAAAGGGAATACCAAATTCGAGAGACACAGGGTAAAAAAGGAGAAATAACTACAAAAGCAATACTTGCAAAACTGTTTGGTGTAAGTGAACTGAACAACTGGGCGGGGGGGAGGGAAAGGGGGGGAGGGAGGGGGGCATGAGGGACAAGGCAACAAACAGTACAAGAAATGTATCCAATGCCCAACGTATGATACTGTAACCTCTCTGTACGTCAGTTTGAAAATAAAAATTTGAGAAAAAATAAATAAATAAATAAATAAATTAAGTAAAAAAAAAAAAAAGCAGAAATCACAATAATGATGGCCAGATTCTCAGAAGAATTAATATTTTTATACACACTAAAAAGTTAGATGTATAAATTTAAAGCTGCAATTTTACACTTTTTTCTTCCACCAAAAGCTCAATAGAGTATATTCAGTAAAATTCTCCTGATAAAAGAAAATATTTTAAATATCTTTTATTAATATTTAATCACAGACTAATACTTCAATTCCTCAAAATTTAGGGTATTCAGCTTTATCATTGTTATATGTTGTAGTAGAAATAAGACATTAATGTTAACTGTATAAAAGACAGCAAAGATTAAACCAAGAATATTAAAGGCTTAGATCATCTAATGCAATCCAATGTTTAATACGTTTCTAATCTGTCACAAAGGATATGAAAATAATTCTAGTCAGAAAAAAAAACCTCTCTCTGCCTGTTGTCTGATTTGTGGTATATCAGCTGAATGCTCTAAAATTGTGCTTCCTACAAACTTATTCTGTGTCTAGAAAACTAATGAATAACATATGTGTTTCCATACTCATATTTTGTCTATGTAGAAAATGGGTTCATATTTAATATGCTGCTTATGAAATGAGGTAATATGGAATGGTACATCTAGAGGGGTAGGGCCTCTGATCAGTGCAGAGAAGAATGTGTGAAAGGTCAGTTAGAATATGATGGGGTATTACTGTAACAAGGGACATAGAACAATACAGCTCTCTTCTAATACTGAAGGTTTATATTGTGTAACATGCCAAACAGGCATGCCTAGTAAAGTCTTTTTAAAGCTCAATATAAAAAAATTATTCAATAATTGATGTGACTGATTGGTGCTGCAAGGCTATTATGGTAGACTGTAAATTTCAGTCAAATTGTTAAGCTGAAACAGCCTCGTTTCTTCAATTTCTTTATTTTCCAAGTTGAAAATAATAATAGGACTAATATTCAGGTGAGATAACTTTTGCATGACATTAGTTAAAACACTAGGTGTACAAATGGTTAAATATTATTACTACTGAATGTATCATATTTTAGTATAACCAGATTTCTGCTGTTGTGAGGAGAAAGCAAAGACATATTTTAGGAGAGATTAATAACCTTAGTTTAAAAAATGAACAATGGCATTTCTAAAATAGTCACAATTCAAATTCTTGGTATATGTGTTGTCATTGATTTAATAGGCAACATGAAACATATTTAGTTAAGGTAGTACACTGATCATTACTTTAAACATATTTCATTGTAGAGGGGTAGGGTAGATTTTAAAAGGTTTTATTGAGTTTCATTCTCCAAAAGATATGTATAAAAACAAACAGCAGCAAACAATGTTATGTATCATTATAGGTCATTACTAAATGCTTTTTATAAATTATCATGTATCATAAAATAAGGTAGGGCAAAGGCTGTGAGGCTACCTTTCTTTTTATCTCCACTAGAGTAATACCTGTTATTTTTCTTTTTCTCTCTATTCTGAAGGATAGGCCAACACGGCTTGCAGTTAGAATTTTGACGTTTTACATTGAAGTCAGTGTGAAGCTCAATAACCTTATTGAGAGAAAACAAGTAGAAATAAATTGTTACAAAACCAATTTTCCAAAAGAAAAGCTATCAAGTTACTATGTAGCAGAGCAAACTCAAAATGCCAGCAAGGCTATTTCCCCATTGCCAGTTAAATTTGCAGTTTCTATAAATGGTTACCTATATATCTCACTGAAAATGTGAATGGCAATACTTCATTTGATCTTTTTTTTTTTACTTTTCTGAGAAAATGAAATTTGACTTTTTGAAAGTTTCATTTATAAAACTGATCCCCTTGCAAGTTGTTTTAAAATTTATTTTTACTGTTTGATTATTAAAAAGGGGAAATAATAAAAACACATAAATAAATGTTCTTTAAATTTCTGTGACATGATTTCAATAAAAAGGATAGATTTAACATCATAACCATGTTGACAGTGTGCCATTTTTTCCATTTGTTCAAACTGATAAAGAGTGAGAATATTTAGATTGATAGTTATTTCACCATACAAAATATTACTAGTTATCTACCTGGAAAAAAAAATCACTCCCCATAGAAGGACTTACTAAGATCACAGGTAGTAAACTCCATAATTTCCTGTACATTTGTTGGAAAACAGTCTCACACCAAATTAAAAAAACCATTAGTAATTTTTCTGGGCATTCTTTTTAGCAGGAAAACAAGTAATAAATTTATATATAGTGCTTCTATATTTGTGGAGGATTGATTGTTCCATGAAAGGTTAAATAACTGCTACAGAGCTTTTACTTCTACCTCAGAGAATCTTCCCAATGTGATATTGTATATTTGGGCTGGTCAAACTACAATGTTTTCCAAATGCCAGCATATAATCTATTTTCTGAGAGAGAAGAAAAATAAAATCAGAAAATATATAATTGTTTAGATATCAAGCATTTACAAAAAACAAACAAACAAAAAAAAACAACACTAATCACTGGCTAGCTTCCTAGTCAATCAGTCTGATAGTTCCATTATTGTTAATGGGAATTATCATTGCTCTGAATATATATATATATATATATATAATATATACATATAATATATATATATAATATATATATATATATATAGTCTGTGTTTCATTTGGGGGAAATTGTTCAGTTATTTTGACCTTTGGTATCATAAATAAGGAATACTTAGACTTTAGTAATATAACTTAACCCAGAAAAATGTAAGCTCTTTATTTTCTCTTTATAATATTAGAAAAGAAAAAAATGGGAAAACAGTGTTAAAACAATTGTCAAATTTACAGACATGCAGAACATTCTTGTACTTTTAGACAGAAAATTAGGTTAGGTTCCATTGCTTGTATTTATAGTGAATAAATAATCACAGTTAAAAAGACAACACAATGTGCAATTTGCATCTAAAATATCTCCAAAAGTCACATGTTAAAGGCTTGCTGATCTGCTGGTGGCACTACTGAGAGTTGCTTGGAGTTGTAAAAACGTTGTCACCGAGGTTGCCTTAGAGGGTCTGTTATTGTCCTGACACTATGTCTCTGTTCTTGCTTCCTGGTTACTAGGAGATGACTAGCCATCATTAACCACTATATAATTTTACTGTCTCAGGCCTAGAAACAGTGTAGCCCAGTGACTGTGAAATAAAACACCCTGAAATATGTAGCCTCAATAACTCCTTCGTCCCACTGAGTCGATGCGCAGGTATTTTGTTACTGCAGCCAAAGTATAACCAACATAGAAAATTGGTAGCAAAAAGTGAGATCTCTGCTGTGACTACACCTGTTATTGTTGTTCAGACACCTGTGGAATTAGTTCTTGGGAAGGTCCTGGAAGTTTTTCAACTAGCCCAGAGACAAGTGTTGAATTCCATGAGCAGAATTTACTGATTGAATCTGGTGGGAGCTCCACAGGACCTGAATGATAACAGGAATGCAGCAAGGAGAGGATGTACTCATGAGGTTCGTATGCAAATGAAAATTCTTGGAAATTGAACTAGAAGCCATTTATATGCTTTCAGAGAGAAATCCTTGCATGCCTTATATTCATTCATTTCCTAAGAATGGGGAAGCAGATTGGCTAATTAATCTGTTTGAGAAAATTCCAAAGCAGTACAAAATATTCTCATATTGCCATAGGTATTGCTGCTTGATTTAAACCTGAATTATATTTAGAGTAATAAGCAAAAAGCAAATAAGAAAAAAATGGGAAAATGTATGTTCAAGTCTCATATGCAAATGTCTTTCTACTTATAAGGAAGAGTAAATTGCAAATATGTTTTTATGTGTACAAGCATATATGTGTGTATTAGAATATGTGCCAATATCAGCATACATATGTTAGATGATTTGATGATTAAATCAAAATAAGTAATTTTAATGTTTCAGAATTACCATTAAAGATTTCAGAGAGCACTGAAAATAGTTTTTGTACATGGTATTAGAGAATCTTTGTTTTAGCTACTGCTGAGATAGTTGATAGAGGTATGTTTTAATTTGGAGGAAAATGTATCAGATAACATGCTGTGTTCTGAGCTCTGAAAAGACAATGGCATTTTATTATTCACAGTGTGTTACTCAGTTATCCTAAATTTATTTTCTCATTTTATTAATATATTCTTAACTATAGTTTTCATTGATCCAGACACTATATCTTTTTAACATACGCTTGTTTTTTTCACCCTACATGTGCCAAATTTTTATTCATCAATTAATTCATTTCACAAATATGTGAGTGTCTAGGAATACTAGGTGTGTAGCTCAAAACAATGGAAGAGCAACATGGGTCTTTTCAATTTTATTTTAAAGGGAATACAAGCTATTTTGGAAAAAAAATAAGTAAAGGAAATCCCTGTAGACCAGATTATTTAGTTCATGTTTCTCTTCCCAGCCACTCAGAATGAAGATATCTAGAGGATTATGGTTCAAGACTAACACAAGCAGAAAGATGGGAAACCTCAAATCGAGATGAGAGTGGACAGACCATGAGCCAAGGCCAGGTGCATGCAGAAATACATTTTTTTAAAAAAAGACTGATGTCATGGTTCAATGGGTAGAGCACCCATATGTCAAGGTCCTGAGTTTGAAATCCCAGTACACCATTGTTCTTGTAACACTATAAGAATGATATTAGCATAAGTATATTAATAGATGAAGAAACAGAAATAAAGGTAACAGAGTAAGCTGTTGATCAACCATCAGAATTCATGCATTCAAGAAAGATCCTCTAGTGGTTTATGTGATGGTGATACATTTTCTCCCTCTTTATTCTTTTATTTGAGAGATATTTATGAATTGGACATAGCCATTTGATGTAGATTTATATAGTAGTATTAATACTGGAAACTTCAGAAAGATGTTTTCTCTGGAGGGCAAATGGTTAAGATGGGTATGAGAGCATCAAAAGAACCCACTTTATAAATAGGTCATCCTATTGCCTTTGTGATTTGCTGCAAAATCCCCAAATTCTGCTTGTATTTATAAAATAGATGGGGGATTAGATACTATCAAAGGTTAATTAAAATAACCTACAAATATATATGTAAATACATTAACTGACAAATCAATTTGTATTTAATGTAGTAACTGACGCTATATCCATGATTCTTTTAACAGGATCTTAGAATAAGTTATTTTGAATTCAGATATTTTCTGAATAAAGATCTTTAATAATTACTAATAATGTAATTTGTTAAAAACAGTAATTACAATTTTGCTGCTCTATATTCCTTGTACTCATCATGATAAACATATTATTGAACACTATTGTAATTAAATAAAACATTTTCTTTGTTGTGAATGCTGATTATTTAAACGTTTTTGATAATCATCAGTTTTAAGCGAGTATTTTTACATCTATACTCTCCAATAACATTTATAGCTTTATAAATATTCCTTACTTTTAATGCAGACTATGAGAACAAAGACAGTATTAGTTCTTATCCCCTACCTTACATATTAGCATTATATAAAAATATATGAGTTTTTTCTTATGATTTGTAGAATATTTATTATCTTAACTCATAAGAGTCTGAATTATAAATTGGCTTGTAAAACCATTTTACCATTCATGATGCATTCGTGCATGAATAGGTAGGGTGCACTGTACATAGAAATTTTTTTAGTATTAAAGCCTCCACAAATCATATGTTTTATGTACAGAATATGTATTATATGTAATATACACATATAATGCATATGTGCATATATGTATCTACATACATACATATTATATGCAGTCACTGATTTCCCTAGAGATAGATATTACATTGGTGTTTCACAATCATTATATCTCAAAATATAATTAAAATATTACAATTGAAAATTTATCAAATAAACAGCGTTCATAAACCATAACAAAAAACTGACTGTAATTCACTGTTTGACCATGGCAAAGGTAACCTTACCTAGAGTATTTTAAAAATCCTGACCTCACATATGACTTCACTCCTTTTTTGACACATGGGTGCATATATGAGCATAAAACACAATAATGAATTAAATGTTTAATTGTCTCACAAATGATTGTAATTATAATACTACTGCTTACTGCAATGCTCTTACTAATTAATGCTCCTTTTTCCCACGAGTATATTTTTAAATCAAGTGTTTTTTCCAGTTTTAACATCCTAACCTCATTATAAAAATATGTTCATTTTGTAAGTATGAAAGAAATGTAAAACCAACACAATTTTGGAATTCATCATGTCACAAGGTGTTCATAGAAATAAAGAGAATTTATCTAAGGAAATTTCTTTTAAAAGTTCCCTTCTAAGAAAGCTATTTAACAGAATATGGAAAGATGGGAATGAAATGAACATATTTTCTTCTAAGGAAGCTATTTAACTGAATATGAAAATATGGGATGTAATGAACTACTTTCCTGACCTTACACTATTAAAATATCAAAGCATAATATTTCATAGCCTTTGCCTTTCTTTCATTATATCTAACTGTAGGTTTTATTGACCATAAAACTATGTAACCCTTCTTAAAATCCATCCATATAAACTCTTGGAACAACTTTTTTCTTTTTTATCATTTGAACAGCCCATGCATTTTTATCTCTTCTCAGAAATATTCCAAGTGTAATAGAGATATTGAATATTATTTTATTTAACTGCAACTAGCTAGTATACTATTTTTATATGTGAATAGAGAAAACTACTTCATATGGTCATGTGGTTCTTTATTATTATTATTAATTATTATTATTATTATTGTCAAAGTGATGTACAGTGGGGTTACAGTTTCATATGTTAGGCCTTGGGTACATTTCTTATACTGTTTGTTACCTCCTACCTTCCCCTCTCCTCCTTTCCCCTCTCCCTCTTCCCCCATGAGTTGTTTAGTTGGTTTACACCAAATGGTTTTGCAAGTATTGCTTTTGGAGTCGTTTGTCTTTTTAGCCTTTGTCTCTCGATTTTGATATTCCCTTTCACTTCCTTAGTTCTAATACCAGTATATACAGTATCCAGTGTATTCAGATGAGATACATTGATAGCACCAGTACAACCACAGGAAGGGATACAAGAGGATTAACAACAAAAAAAGCAACAGTTTCACACAGTGTGTTGAAACTGATTACAACAGTGATATAACACTGGTTTCCATAACATGGAGTTCATTTCACTTAGCATCACCTTATGCGTTCATAGGGGCATAGCTATTAGGTTCTTGTGATCCTCTGCTGTTACGGAGCCTAAACCTGTGCTAATTATTCCCTATGAGGGAAACCATAGAGTCCATGTTTCTTTGGGCCTGGCTCACATCACTTAATATAATTTTTTCCATGTTCCTCCATTTCCTTATGGATGGGGCAATGTCATTCTTTCTGATAGAAGCATAAAATTCCACTGTGTATATGTACCACATTTTCCTGATCCATTCGTCTAATGTGGGGCATCTGGGTTGGTTCCATATTTTAGCTATAACAAATTGTGCTGCTATCAACATTGTTGTGCTAGTGGCTTTAATGTGTTCTTGTTTGTGGTCTTTTGGGTAGATGCCCAAAAGTGAGGCTGCTGGGTCATAGGAGAGCTCTGTTTAGCCTTGTGAGGAATCTCCATACCACTTTCCAGAGTGGCTGAACCAGTTTACATTCCTACCAACAATGAAGTAGAGTTCCCTTTTGGCTACATCCCCTTCAACATTTGTTATTGTTAATTTTCTCAATAAAGAACATTCTTACTGGGGTAAGGTGGAATCTCAATGTTGTTTTGATTTGCATTTCTTTTATGGCTAGTGACATAGAGCACTTTTTCTTATGTCTCTTGGCCATTCTCATTTCCTCACCAGAGAAGTCTCTTTTTAAGTCTTTAGCCCACTTGTTCAGGGGGCTGTTGGTTCTTTGTGGTTTTGTTTTGGGGGAATGTAATTTTTTTAGTTCTGTATATATTTTAGATATGAGGCCTTTGTCTGTTGTATGGCCAGTAAAGATCTTTTCCCAATCTGTGGGCTTTCTGTTTATCTTGCAGAAGATGTGCAGTTTGATGCAGTCTCCTTTGTCCAACCTTTCTTTGATTTGTTGTATTTCATGTGGTTCTTATCAACCATTTTCAGCACCACTGCAGGCATCAACAGCTGCAACTATACTAGTTTTATTTCCAAAGTGTAATGGAAATAGGTATGCTACAGAATGAAATACCTACTGTGAAATTAAATGCACATAATGAGACATATATGGTGCTTAATAGTTCTTATGAAATTGATGATACACTTTCAGATAAAATAATGTTTTATTTGCTTTATATTCTTTGATTTTGGTTTTAAATTTAGGCATGCTCTTGCTTTATTAATATTAATTCATCTTAATATAAGTTTTCTTCTGTTTAGGACAAGTTTTGGTTCATCATTGCTCTACAAAAGACCTTTATGAATTTAGGTCAGAGTTTTCACGTGCAGTATACCAGGTAAAAATAGGAATTAAATATTTCCATGCCTCATCTTTTTATAATATTAGTTATTTCCTAAAAATGAGTTACAGAATACAAGTAGTTTTTATGTCCATTCATAATTGAGATTAGCTCAAAAAACCTCAATATTTGTTACTTTAAGGTTTAGGAGCTTTCTGTGGATATACAGTCAATATGCTTCTTACTTTCATATGTTATTAAAGTTTCAAAATAGAGTGAGACTTTCCAAGTACCAAATCTATCACACAATGCAATAAACTGAAAATTACAAAATCCATTCCACTTTTACCTAAAGGCCTAAACAAATAATCTATCATAGTGCAAAAATATAAGGCAACTTATTCATGCATAATTCTGTGGTACCCATTTCTGTGATTAGCCATACAACAATATAATAATTATAAGTGACCTTTATGGAGTAATGAAAATATGGTAGTGATGTTATTGATTTGTACATGGCAGTCTTCCAAATTATACTACATTTCTTTTATCTTTCTATTCCATTTCTCTATACTCTTACATCATTTTGTGAATGATGATATATACAGTTCTCTCAGAAAATCCCATTCAAACCTGTCACAGAGCAGAAGGAATGCTTTTTGGCATAATTGGTAAATTCACAAAGACTTCTAGGACTTTTACTATGTTTATTCCCTCTATCTATTAACATTTTCAATAGTAACATTCACAGATGTTATAGGTAAACAGCTTTTACATAAAAAGATGCCCATGTTTTTAATAGGTATTCATAGTTTAATTCTGATTAGCATTCTCTCATAGAATTTAGAAATAATTCTTATAAAACCAAAATTTTAACTGATATTAGGCAGAAAAAAACACGCTTGTTATAAACTGTTTACCTATTTATGTTAACATTAGACCACAAGCCAATATTGTCCTTATTAGAGCTAAACATATTTATCTTTCTATGGAAGATCACAAACACAAGAACTATTCCCATTAAATAATTCATTGGCATTGGAGTATGTCTAAGTATGCAAACATATATATATATATATATATATATATATATATATATATATAATTAGAAATGCTTATGTATTAAAAGCTATTCTTCATAGAAATGCTTAAAGTTGGAAAGAAACAGAATAGAGAAAACATATTAAATACAGCAATTCTTAAATTGAAATCTATGTCTCCAAATATGGATACTAGAAAGCTGATTCAGACTCTTTTTCTGTGGCTGTTCCTCCATAGTCAATAGTCATCCCACAGAACACTGTGTCCAAACACTCTTATTAAGTGCACCAGTAAATGAATATTATGAGAAATGTCTACCGTGCACACAGAGAATTCCTGTTTATGAATGGTAAGTAGTGATTGGAGGCTTTCATTTGATCTCAAACATTTCTGTAAATACTACCAAGAAAATCAGTGGCTTTACTCTGTATCCTAAGTACAGATTTATTGATTCACAGAGGTGATTTTTTTAAAGAGCAACAGACACTGTAGATGTGTATATCTTCCTATCAACTCTATTTAGTGTTTGTAATAGCTTAGGTTTTTATTAAAAATGTAAGATATCTGTACCTTTCCCTTCTCCATAATTAAAATTTTAGAAGCTTACTGAAAGCACATTGCATCAAATATTGAAAGTCCTGTGTTAAAATAAAAAGAATCAATTATATTAAAATTTAATTCTGCAAAGAAAATGCAAGAGAAATCACCCAGTTTAATGGGTTGTTGGTAGCTTTATGCTTTTCCCCAAGTTGCCCTGCTATCTACATTTTCAGATTGACTTATAAAGTCAAACAAAAGCTGTTAGATATTGGAATGGAGTTATCTGCTTGGTCACATCTGAATTGAGCAGCTATATTTCAACTCTGCTCATCTCTACTCAGTGTTTAATGAATGGTCATTATAGTTAAGATAGAATAAAAAATAGTCTTCTATGCGTTCATGATGGGAACCCCTTGATAGTGTCTTAGAGATTAAAACTAATCCAGAACAGATTGATTATCAAGTTTTGTGAAATATACTTTCAATTTTTTTCCAAGGAATGAAAACAAGAGGATTTTTAATTTTATTTTTGTGGTTCTTTTTTCCCCCTTTGTCACTGTTTTTGATTTCGGTACCTTATATCTTTTTTTGAATAATTATTTATTGTCAAAGTGATGTACAGAGGGGTTACAGTTTCATATGTAATGCAGTGGGTACATTTCTTATACAGTTTGTTACCTACTCTCTCATTTTCCCCCTCTCCCCCTTTTCCTCTCCTCGCATGAATTGTTCAGTTGATTTACATCAAATGGTTTTGTAAGTATTTCTTTTAGAGTTGTTTGTCTTTTTAACCTTTGTCTCTCGATTTTGAAATTCCCTTTCCCTTCTCTAGTTCTACTACCAGTATATACAGTATCCAAGGTACTCAGATGAGATACAGTGATAGAGCGGGGACAACCACAGGAAGAGGATACAAGAGGATCATCAACAAAAGAAAGCTATGGTTTCACATGGCATGTTGAAAGTAATTACAACAGTGATATAACACTCATTTCCATAACATGGAGTTCATTTTACTAACATCATTTTATGTGTTCATAGTGGCATAGCTATTGGACTCTTGTGATCCTCTGCTGTGACTAACCTAAACCTGTACTGATTCCACAGAAAGCTAAACACAGAGCCACCTATGATGCAGCAGCCCCACTCTTGGGCATCTACCCAAAAGATTACAAACAAGAACACACTAAAGTCACCAGCACAACAATGTTCATCACAGAACAATTTCATTGCTAAAATGTGGAACCAACCCAGATGCCCCTCAGTAGATGAGTGGACCAGGAAAATGTAGTACATATAAACAATGGAATTTTATGCTTCTATCAGAAAGAATGACATTGCCTCATCAGTAAGGAAATGGAAGAAATTGGAAAAAAATTATATTAAGTGAAGTGAGCCAGACCCAAAGAAAGATGGATTCTTTACTCTCATTTTTGACATAGATACTTTATAAATCTGTTTTGTACTTGCCTGTCATTTTTATCAACATCTAGAAATGTTTATTGGTATCTGTACATTCAATTAGAAATTATATTTACACTATGTCATTGCCAAAGTCAGAAATTCCATATTGAGGAGAATGTCCCCAAACTACCTCTTACATGTCGATTGATAGAAAAATGCAATTAAAACTTTAGGTCAGCCAGGCAAGTCTTAAAGAATTCAATTTGACATACCACATATTATGTTAAATAATATGGGTCTAATGAAATACAAAATACAGGCATACAAAATAAAACATCAGTCAAACAATAATAATTTAAATGGTCATGATAAAGATATAAAGAAAAGCTGCAATCCCAAAGAAAAAGGAAATCCCAAATATTGCATTATCAGGGATATTTCCACAGTGGTTAATTAAAACGTAAACCCCCTAGGGTCTCGGAGGTATAGTTTAAATAAATATGCCTCAGTGTTTTTAGCTTTATGAGCAAGAAATATTTTATATTTAAATGCTTCCTTTATCAGCTCTTTATTGGGGAATCTTTCTGTTGGTTTGCTTTTGTTTTTGTGTTGATACTGAGATTGAACTGACTGAACTCAGGGATCCCCATTCTCCATTGACTCTTTTTGCTGAAGGCTGGTCCTCTATCCATTGAGCTGCATGCCCACTTCTGGCATTTTTCTGATTAATTGGGAATAAATATCTAAAAATTGTTATCCTCAATCTCAGTCTCTTGAGTAACTAGGATTAAAGACATGTACCTTTGGCACCCATCTATGAGAGCTCTTAGAATGAAGGCTAGCCTCAAGTCTCAGACACTACTGTGTTCTAGGTCTGCAGAAAATATTTTAGGCAGAGAATGATCAGAGACATGGTGGGGCAAAGGGTGAACTGATTCAACAGTAATACTTACTAGACCCTATGTTGAAAATGAACTATACAACTTTGGGAGAGGAAAGCTTGGAGAGTATAAATGAGGCATGACACTGTTCAAAAGGAGAAATACTCATTACATGACTCATGCAACTGCAATCTCTCTGTATATCACCTTTACAGTAGCATTTTGAAAAAGAAAGCAAGGAGGGAATGAAATGATGAGAGTTAGAGAGTAAAACAATGACAACACTTGCTTCATATGTGAATAAGAATGATTATCTCGAGTCAAAAATTGTGTACCAAAATCTCAGAGGTAT
Organism: Perognathus longimembris pacificus; assembly: GCF_023159225.1. Lineage (NCBI taxonomy): Eukaryota > Metazoa > Chordata > Mammalia > Rodentia > Heteromyidae > Perognathus > Perognathus longimembris. The sequence goes on along the minus strand of NC_063172.1, from coordinate 41,864,641 downwards.
TACTAGACATGCCCCTTAAAAATAATATTTACATTTTACACTGAAATATAGTATTAGCTAAAATTTCATCACTAGAATGCAAAGGCCAGATACAATCATCATAAATAGAGAAAGTGCTCTTTCAGCTCACTTTGAAGAAGTTCATATCTGATCAAGTGGTCTCATTGTTTTGCTAGGGAAGCAGCATGGATTATCACATAGTTGCCAAACCAAGTATATCACAATTTAGGGAAGAAAGGAAGAATATAACCTTCAAGGGCACATCTTCCAATGACGAAAAAAGCAAAAACAACAAACCTTCACATCCTACCCTCAAAGTGTCCATCATTTCCCAAAAATGAATTCTTCCTAAGATCAAGCTTTTAACATATGATGACACGTATTCAAACCACATGAGTGGGAATCCATTGCAAAGACTATATTTTATCATGACCTCACGGTAGCTCTGACACAAAACCAATCCTCAATAAAATATAGGATTGAATTAAGTCACTAGGAGGAATGGTATTGTATTTTGCACATACATTGTACTGTATATTATGCTATGTTTAGGAGACACTGTTGACTGGAACCCTTGACCAGGAAATCATAGAAAATGGCAAAGGATGATGCCTATCTTATACTAGTCAGGCAGCAGAGAGACAGAGATAGGTACAGATCCCAATATTCTCACTCAAAGTCATTTTCATAATGATCTAATTACCTTTCACTTGACCCTACCTCTTAACAATTCTCATTTCTCAATAAAAGGAAGCTAAGGACCAAATTTTTGACACAGGAGCATTTGGGCATTATCTATGAACAAACTTTTTTATATAAGAACATACTATTTTGAAAAACATTAATAAATTAATATGACATAAATTGATTTTCAATAGTTACTTAGTTTAACATTTTCTCTTCAGGCAGAAATTCATCAGTTGTAAATGACATAAAACAGAAACACAGAAGCACAAACCTTAAAATTCATTAACATTGTCCTCACAATTTTCCCTGGAATTATCATACTAAACAAAAGCAATCTGATGACATTCATTTCATTGATTGCACGCATACACAAGTATAGAATTGTGTATGTGCCCTTGTTTTATAATAGCTTGTAGAACTTGCACAGGGCTTTTAGAGACATTTGACTGCTACATATACTTTTGAAGACATCATTATCATAAATATGCTAAACAGAATTAAGATATGCTTAGATATAGCAAACTACCTAGTGAAGAATGACAGCTAACCACAAGCTCTTGTGATGGATTTTCTTTGAATTCTTAAAGAAATCCAGAGGCGTCTGACATAATTTTCCTCCTTAGTTTTTCAAATGTTTAAATTCACACTTCTTCACATTTCTGCCTTCTATGTGGCTGGAATAAACAGGTGCATGTCACCACATCTAAGTATTAGTTGAGATGTGGTGTTCTGGATGTTTTTCCTGGACTGTACTCAAACATCAACAGTCCCGATTTTCACCTCCTGAGAATTTTAAGGGTGCCCCTACCTGCCAGTACCAGAAATCTTTTTTAATGAATTATGTTTGCATACTTAAATACTACAAGAATGTTGCACAGTTATAATTCCACAGATATGTGCAGTGCATTTTGAAGTAATCAATTCCGTGTGTGTGTGTGCGTGTGTGTGTGTGTGTGCGCGTTTTCCACACATTTTAAAGCCTTTGTAGCTCTCTGGCTTCTTCTAATACATAATGCACTGGGACAACTTTTGCATGTGTCTTAACTATTCAGAAACTATGTGAATTGGCTACCATTTGGGTGACAGAGAGAAGTCTGAGCAAATCCTCACGTAGATCATATTATTTTTTCTGTCTGCACTATATTGTCAACATATGACACTTCTTCCCAAACTTTAAAGAATAAACATACCAATTCAAGGGATTGCTTTTTAAGTCTGCTAGAGCGTATGAGAAATGTGACTTCAGTAATCAGATTACCATTTAATGAATTTCAGGGTATCTACATTTATGCAACTGTAATTAGTCAAATACATAAAAGACTTATCAGATTTAGTCTGAACTATTAAAACATTTTCAGGAATTTAGTCATTATTGTAGAATCACTGTAAAAAAAAGAGAGACCAAAGGGGTTTTGATTCAGGAATTTGCAATTCAAAACCTTGTCCAATGAAGTTGGCAAAGAGGTTTAATTAAAAGTATGATAAAAATTTCCAGTGAAAAGGTCAATTGTAGATTGTTGGTGAAAAAAAAAAGACATTAAAGATCAGCTTTTAAATTCCGGTGATATTTTAGGCATCACTAATGAAAGTAGAGTTTGCCTTAAGAAACTTGAACTACTTTTTCATAATATGATGGAAAGGCATATGTGGAAATTAGAAACAAATTATAAAATAGCTTATAAAGTTTTGTGGCCCACAACAGGCAATTAGGTTAAAATCTCAGCTTGTTTACCAACCAAATAATGTTAACAAGTGATTTGGTTTTTTGAAATTTCAATTTACTACTCTTTAACGTAGATTTAACAATATCAACTTCAGATCAATTTTATTATTTGAATATGTACTTGTCCCTAACAAACTTAGGTGCTGATTTCTTGGTCGCCAAATAGTCCTGTCACTTGGAGCAGCAATGGTAATCTAAGTGGGTGGGGCTTTTCCAGGGGCAGTGGGACACTAGAGGGCACTCTTGGATGGGGCAGGGCCTCTCATCCCAGATCCCTTCCTGTCGCTCTGTTACCTGTGTACACCATTAGGTGAGCAGCCTCTGTCACAAGGTTGTACCTCACCATAGATCCAAAATCCACGTAGCCATGAACTGTGGGCTGATATCTCTCTCACTATGAGCCAAAGTAATTCCTTCCACCCTTAGGTGGTTTATGTTAGGTACTTTGTCATGGTGACAATCAGTCTGAGACATTAGACTTGTGAATGTCAGATGTTAGCCTGTGTGGGCATATCTTGTAATACAGCTCCTGCCACATACTCGGTAAACATGCTTTAACAATTATTTATTGATGATGATATACTAGTGTTCACAATAATGGTGATCCAGACTTTCTAATATTGTTATGGTTCTTGAATAAAACTTACTAAAATATTTATCAAATTCAGATGGTTTCCTTAATCAACTTCTCATATCTTACATTTTCTTACATTTGTTGTCCAATCTCCCTAATCCTCTTTTGTTCCTTCTTCTCTTTTATTCAAACTACATATTGCCATTTTGTTTTAGTCTCAAAATTTAGGTAAAAGTAATGTCAAAAAATCAACATTTTTTTTTCAGACAAGAATAGAATCATTGAAATAATTGAAACAATATAGAAAATGAAAAGTTTCATAAAATGCCATCATTCTTGGAATATGCTGTTTCATTTTTTTATTTCTTTACTGCTAAAGTGATGTGTAGAGGGTTTACAATTTCATACATAAGGCAGTGAATACATTTCTTATCCAACTTAATTTCCATTTACTTATTGTGTCTGATATTTTCTTCACTCCTGCTTTTACAAATTTACACACAAAATATGTCCCGTTGATAATTTTGAATGCCTTTCATAGTTTAAGTAAATAGGTTTCATAGTTAAAGTAACTAAAATTTGTTATGTGTAAATATTTAGCTGAGACATATTTCTATACCACTGGATTTATTACACAACTTTCTACACAAAGCTTTACTTCCTCCTACTGTAAATAGTAGTAATTCATCCACCTAATAGTGTTATTTACAATCAATATATGACAAACTATACAATACTTATTACAATGATGGTGGTACAAGATGTATATAATGGAAATGTACACTAGAGAAGATACTAAGAACACCCATTAAACCTCATATGCCTGTAACAATGGTACACTGAAGGGAAGATTTATCTCATATATTAGAACATATCTAAAAGTAGAATGAGGGAAATTATTATTTCAATTTGAAATTACAGGAATACATATTCTACCTAAGAATTATACACACGAGATTTGGAGGTGGCAGCATGTAGAATAAAATCTGTATAAGAAAAATCTGTAGAAAAAAGATTGGGAAAAGGAAGAGTTGAACTGTGTTGCATTTATAACTACAGCTCAGACAATCCTATGGGCCACTTTGGGACAGACAGGAGTTTACAGAGATGCTTACAGGTGAAGTAAAAGTGCCCAACTGCCATACTCCCAAGTGACTAGGATTGATTATGACCTGTATGGGCCACGCCTTGCATCATTAAGAGGCAATTAGCTGGCTCCGCCTGTTTTCCCAGCCCTGGGGTTGCGTGGCTGTTACACTGGGACCTGGAAGGGCGGTCTTGGATAGCCTGCCTGCCTTCCTGGTTCTGCGGAACGGAAAGGCCATTCTAGCTGGCCCCGCCTCCCAGCCTTGGGACCACCTGTAGCCAAGATGGCTCCTGGTGGTGAACCCAGAGGCGGTCCTATGGGCTGTGACGTAGAATTAGACCTCCTCTTAGGGTTGGTCCCTCAGCTCTCTACCCTTGACGGACAGCTCAGGCGGCCCCTCATAGTCCCTAGCTAGGTGCACTGCACCCCTCCCCTTCCCGCAGCTCTCTGACCCTTGTAAGAGTGTGACTCCTCCCAAATAAACCGAGATTGTGAGACCTTTCTCCTGGGCTGTCTGATTGTCCTCCAGGGAAGGGAGGCTGGGTGCGGGCGGTTCATTAACCTTTCACCTTTTCTTGGCTCACCTCGGTCGGGGCCCGCTTCCCCGCCTCTCCCACTGACCAGCAGAGTGCTGGGGGCAAAGGACTCGGACAATCTAAAACCATGTCCAGGACAAGGAAGAGTAGCAAAATTGCCTTTGGCAAAAAAGAAAGGAAAAGTTACAGTCAGCTGAGTTTCTAGCAACTGTCAAAATGAATGCTTTATTAGAGACAGGCACACATCTGTAGATGAACTGTTGATTGTGTGTGTATGTATGTATGTATGTATCTATCTGTCTTTCTATCTATTTCTCTATCATCTATCATAGAACTGTCACATGCATACATACAAGCATACACACTTGTATTAATTCCATATTTTTATAAAGGATCATTACGTTCAGATATACTCTGTAAATATATTAAAACTAACGTATTTATTACAATGAATTTCCCTTTAGTGAATTTTGTCAAATGCTATTTTTAAAATAAGAACAACTAAAGAAATAAGCTAAAATTAATTTTGCTACATAGGCGAGTGTCATGTTTTAAATGCTGAATACAAATAAATAAAACTGATCATTTAGACAGGCATTAGAGCTTACTACCTTGCTGGCAGAACAGAATGCATACTGAAGTCTCAAGGACAGCAGACATTCTAACAATCTTCAAAGAAAAACCCTTATACACATTCCTACAGGCTCTTTTGAGACTTTGCTTACATATACACTAGAAATTCACACCCATTTAAATATCTATCAAGATGTTGATTTAAATTTTTTAAATCAAAGAATAAAGCAAAACAGTGAAATTTACTCAACACATCTGGTAAAGAAACTCACAATAGTTAAATTTTATTCCCCTCAGAAAATAAATTTTGTGCCTCTCTTTGGAAGGCCATGGAATAATTCATGCAACCTTTTTATTTTAATAGTACAAATTTTATATACTTTCAAGTGAGTATTATTTCTTTTTGAAGCAATGTCTTAATGTAGTGAATTTGGTCTGATGCAGGCAATTCACCACTCAGCCTCTCATAGTGCTTGGATTATAGGCATGTGTCATGTGTCCAACTTTTCTTAAGAATCTTCTCCTTTTAGAGTAAAAACATAAATATTGTGTATTTTATGTTAAAGTTGCTATAATTTCTAGGAGGGCCATTTAGAAACGTTTTTTGCCAAAGCAACCACCTTTTCTAAAAATTAACACCTTTCATTTTATATCACCTCTGGTATATCTCTGACCATTACTTAAAAGGGAACAATTATTTTCCAGAGTATCTTTTTATGAAACCAATTTGTTGCCCATACGTAGCTTCATACATAGGGTAAAAGAATCAGTCTATGTAGAGTTACAGTTGTAAGACTTTATCATCACCACAAGTCCTTGGTATCTATCTATTTATTGAGTCATGCCTCAGTCCCATTTTGCTTTGGATATTTTTTTCAACAGGGTTTTAAGTGGTTGCCCTGTGCTTCATTCCTTCTTTCCTTTCCTTCCAAATTAGCTTGGATTACAGGAATGTACCATTTTAACCAACTTTTTTTTGAGTTGTGATATATAATCATTCATATTTTTTGGCCTAGGCTCATTGTTTTTGTGTAGTTGTGATTACAAGCACCTGCTACCACATGAGGCATCCCATGTGCTTTACATCACCTTTGAATTACTTTTGATATCAAATGTGATGTAAATGTTTTTATAAATGGTGTTATACCACATTGTTTAGGGGATAATAACCAGAAATGACATTCCTGTGTTCAGTATACGTACCATTGTTTTCCACATAAGATTGTGGGTAGAACTGATAGCATGTTTACATCATTTTTTACACTTGTAATAATGGTAATAATTACACATTCAATAATGGTATAATTTCCCTCTACCAGAAGAACATGAATTTAATTAGAGAATGAGTGAGACAGATAAGAAGAGAAAGATTTTGGAAGGAAAGGAGGTAGAAGAGGAGGAGGAAGATGAAGAGGGAAGGGAAAGGGGAAAAGGTCAAAGAAGAAAATGAAGAAAGGAATGGAAATTACAAGTAAGATGTTATCCTTCAAAAGTTAACTATTAAATTCATATATGTATGCATACATACGTACATGTGAGTATGTATGCATATAGAGAGATACATGATATGTATTTTGCTTTAAAACATCAAATTCAAAAGTAAAATACTAGATAAAGATTTTCAAACCTGTTTCCTGACTTATTAGTTATTTTGCACAAATTACTGACATTTTTCAATATTCTTTAAGTTAATAAGAAAATCAAGAATATTTTAAGCTTCTCTACCTAATGCTATGTGAAAATCAATCCAAAAGTATTCTTAACATATGAAAGATAAATAAACTTTGTAGAGATAAAAGTTTCACAATTTAATCCCTACTCCATTTTTAAAATACTAATATGTGATACAAACATATAGACTGATTTTTCTGAGAACTAGAATTTTTTACCCTTTGGCATAACAGATGTACAATGTCACCCTTTCTCCCTTATTTAACAAACTGGTACCATGTAAAGAGAAGAGTTAAAACTAATACCATCATTTCCTTAGGTGTATGTTGCATTTTTATGAGAATTTCAAGGCAGAACAACAAAATTCTGGAAAGAACAAATAACTAATGCATATGTTTTTATGGGCAATGTAATCCTGGTGGAAATTGCTTTAGCCTGAGGAAATATTGCAGAATTAAAGAGATAGAAACCTAAGAACCAATTCTTTCTCTAAGTGAGTATTTCTCATTCAAACTTTCGAATGAAAAACAACTGCCATAGGTTTGACTGGGTTAGCTCTTCATGAGGAAAGCAAGTGTGGAGAGATTAGGGACAGTTTAGATGTGTTTACAAGCTTTCTTTTTAGTGGCACTTAAGCTAGAGTGGACAATGGTTTCATCATACAGGGCCATATTTGCTTTTTAGTACTTGGGAAAATAATTCCATTTTGGAATTGAAGAAAAGACATATATTACTAGCTTCAGATAATCCTTCTGTGCCATTCACTGTGATAAGCACTTGACATATCTGACCTTATCTAGTCCTCCTGCAAGCCCCTGTTGCAGATATTTATAGTGAACCCAAAAGCAAAGTATGACTAAGGAAGCCAAAAACAGCTTCCACGTTTACAAGTGCCATCAAGTATGGACATAAAAAAAAAAAAAAACGCTTAAAATTAGATATCACTTTTCTTTAAAACCCATCCTTTTCGCAATTATGATGTTTTACTTTTTAAATCAAATTATTCCATAATTAAGATTCTTTTTGTCAGTAATGGGGCTTGAACTCAGGACTCTGAGCTTTTTGTTCAAGGAAAGCACTCTACCACGTTGAGCAACAGTGCCACTTCCAGTTTTCTTGTGGTTAATTGGAGATAAGAGTTTCAAAGACTTTTCTGCAGGGGTTGGCTGGTGAACCAGGATCCTCAGATCTCACCCTTTTGAATAGCTAGGATTACTTATGTAAGCCACCATCTCCTATCATTTTTAAAGTTTATTACTTTAAAGTACAAATGACTTGGATTGATAAAATGGAAGAGCAACATACTGCAAGAAACCAGCATATAATCAGAAAGGTTCACAGAGGATCATAATAAGTCTGGGCTATTTCATTGGAGGAAATTTGATATATTTAAATCCTGCTGTAATTGTTTCAAAAATTAAATGAAAATGGAAAAATCTATTATCATATAGAAGGAAAGAATTAAGTCTTAAATTGGATTTCTGGGTTTAAGATGAAAACTGTAAGTTAACCTCCAAAATAGCTTAAAATTGAACTTTATCTTGTGGTATGGAACAATAGCTTTATGAGATTTAGAGAAGAATGAGCCCTTTAAAAATGGTTCTAGTAATTGAAATAATAGTTTTATAAGCAAACGGAGCCATGTATTCTAGTTTGTTCTTTGACCCAGTATTACTATAACTATGAAATACGGTACATGGAAATACTCTTCATTAAAATTCTCTTTTGGTAATTTCTAGTCATTTAAATACAGAGTTATAGGATAGACACTGAAAAATCAAAGACATGTGCATGTACTAGCATAATGATATGAATAACTTTACCAAATTTAGAAAATAATCCTAAGAATGTTTTGTTCTAAAAAACAGATATCTTTATACCTAATAAGGTGAACAAAAATATACATTCCTCTAAGGGTATTATCATGAATAAGTTGCTTGCTCTAAGGCATAATTGCCTTCAGAGGGAACTGGTTGGGCCAGTCATTAATAACCTTACTTGACAAAACTGAAAGAGGTTTAGGAAAAATCCCTGAAGACTGCTGTTTCTATGGCTCTAGCTATACGATATGTTAATAAATCCGTGGTTTGTGACTTGAGGCAATTGCTCAGAACCAACACTTAGGTACACTTGACATTATCTGAGGCATTTTTCTTTGGCACCAGTGTGAAAATGTGTAACTGCATCTAGAGAGAGAGGCCAGAGGTCTCTAATCATAATACACAGTGCAGCCAAAATATGTTTTAGTTCTAGAGTTGTTATTGTGGTTTTTTTTCTTGTTTGTTTGTTTGCAGTGTGTGTGTGTGTGTGTGTGTGTGTGTGTGTGTTTTCTTTTTGCAGCATTTCTTTGTTAGTGGATATTTGATGCAGGCTTCTATAATAGAGTATAGGCATTTAGTAAAAAAAAAAAATGCTTCTGTACTTCGGTAAGACAATAAAACCACACTCTTCCATACTCATATTTAATAGTAAATATTCACATCTAACTTGTATTTCTATCTATTTTGTGATTAAAGACTATTGTACATGAATTAATTTAGTACCAAATAAGCATTGTGGCCTAAAATTATCTTTGGGTAAGAATGTGGGTGGGTAAGAATGCTGAAAAGGGTGACATTGTTTAAGAAGCATAGAAATGTGCTTATACCTTATGTATGTAACTGTAACCTCTCTGCCAATATCCTTGACAATAAAATTAAATTTAAAAAGCATCGGTTTGTAATATGGCAAATCCTTTGTGCACCTACTTACAGATAATAGAAAACATTAAAAAATGTAGATGTTCAAACACTACATTACATCTTTTTAAAATTTTACTATAGATCTAAAAATCTGAATTGCAACAATAATCAAAAATGATTATTATACTGTCGTGTACTCAGAGACCTGCTAGAGAAAACTAAATAAAATCACTTTGGAATAACAGCTCTACTTGCATATTCAGCAGCAATTCATATATTTGTACCTGAATATATTTGATACCATAATACAATAGAAGTGAAGAAATATGAAATAGGACTTGAAATATACAAACAAATTATGCTAAAATGAATCATCCAGTTGTAGATCAATATTTATGCAAATACTGTGTCATCACAAGCATTTCAAAACTTAATCACATATTTCACTTACAACGCTCCCCCCAAATCACAATGATTTCCCAAAATTATTTTTGAATGAATAGGTAAATGAAATAGTGGATTGGTGGAGTATATATGTTAGTCTATAATTACTTCAGCTAAGAAAGATGTAATCAAGCAATGGTAGGGAAGATGAATTTCTGGGAAATAGTCATATAGAAGTATTTATTAGCAAATAAAACATCAGTAGAAGTCCTAGTTTTATGTACTTTTGAATACAGATAGCTTCTTTTCTAATCCTTACACATAAACAATAATATACTACTTTGCTTATAAACTCCTTAAACACTTCCAACTAGAATTACCAGAGACACTAGGTTTATTTCAATAAAATAAAGAAAAACTGTTCGGCAGTAATACTTTTAATCATTGATCTTATTTTGAGCCAAGCTCAAATTATTTAATAAAATCATGGCTCAAATTTTTTTATTATATACAAAGACTCAGCAGTGAGCATAATATTCAAGAACACACTGGAAATTCAGGTAATCAGAATTATGGCTAAAAAATTGATATATAAAAGTAGAAGCAAAAGCAAGGTGCCAGTGGCTCATGAGTATAATCCTAGCTACTCCAGAAGCTGAGATCTGAGAATTGTTGTTTAAAAAGACCCCATAAGACTTTTATATCTGATTAAGTTCTTAAAAATCCAGAAGAGGAGCTGTTACTCAAACTGTTAGAGCTTTAATCTTGAGCAAAAGAGCTCAGGGACAAAGCACAGGCAGACCCTGAGTTCAAGCCCATAAAAAACAAACTGCTAATAAAAGAGCTAATGTTAGCCTACAACTAACTCTATATCAATTGCTAGAGAATATTCTAAATATTCATTGGCATTCTTTCGGTTTTTAGAGGAGTACATTTTCCCCTTTCTTGTGTCTGAATAAGCACAGTGACTGCTTATACCACGTACTATGTTGGGAGTAATATCACAGCAGATTCTCGGTATAGGATTTAGGATATTTTCAGTTTACAGTTTCTCATGTCCCCTAGAATCCTACCTGAGAACCCTGTACAATAGTGTAACAAATACAAGCATACAGGAAGCACATGTTAGTGAAGCCTTTTGGTCACTTTCATAAACAATAAAAAATAAAAGTTTGAAGCAAAATTCTCAGAACTCAGCCTCCTGAGTAACTAGGATTACAAACCAGGAGTACCTAGCTCATGCAACCATCTTTGTGTAACACTTATCTATGTTTCTCCAGTTGTTAATTACTTTTTTATCCCAAGGAATGTAAACTAAAATACAATTCCAGAGTCTTTTCGTTTGGATATCTTTCCCCAGAACAGAGGTCAATATTTCTTACAATCTCCTTCACATTATGAAAATGTCTAAAAGATACCTTATTGTGACAAATGCTGATAGAAACCATGTAAGCATTCAGCTAAATATACACCAGAAATTAAGTAATGATTTTTAATATATTTACTGAAGCATCAAGAATAACTTAAACTTTATTTTTTTGAATTTTCAAATATTGTCCATTTTGTATGTAATTTCCCATGGGCAGATAGCTCAAAATGGAAGTGAGAGATAAAGCAAAATGGTTTCAAAAACATTTCAAACACATTCTAATTATGACAAAATGCTTCAATGTTGACTTCAATGTGTATTATTTTAACCAATTATTTGTGTGTTGCTGAAATTCCATGCTTTCTTTTTTTTGTTCAGAAAGGCATCACATTTATTATTTTGTTAGTGAATCCTTCATAGATATCAGAAGTTAAGAAAGTGGCTAATAGGAGAAAAGGAAGATAACAGAATGATTTATACCTTTAAAAAACTCAGACAAAATTTATTTCAAAGCAAGAATTGCTGTGATTAACTATATAAAAGTTTTGGAAAGTTTTAGAACTGACTCAGTAATCTTAAAGAAAGTGTAACTTTGAAATAAATTTAACCTCAGTTTTATCAACACAAAAGACCTACATAAATGTGCAATCATATTCATTTTGTCAAAATGTTATCTAAATCTTCAAATGTACTAGTTCTCAAAAATTTGCTTTAAACTTGGCAAATGTCAGATTTACCACAGAAAAAATAAAAATAAACATTTATAAGAAAAGGATAGAAAAACAAAACTAATGTCCAAGAATCTTTGCCAGAGTCAAATTCTAGTTGAAATGCATTTTAAGTATAATCCAAGAATAATGGTAAAATCAACAATGTTGTTATACAATATTCTAATGATAAATTCAGAGACATTACCTTATATTTTATCACATATAAATTATAGGCCTGTGGCAGTATGTAATTCTTCCATATCTAGTTGATTCATTTGTAAGATGTAAGTGCCAGTAGTATGTGTATCATTGTAAGTAGTTAAGGTTACATGAAATAAGAAAGTTTAAATTCTAGGCACAGAGAAGAAAATGACAAACTTGCATTATTATTATTTCAAGGCTAAAAATGACAATGCTTACCTAACATAATTCCTTGGTAATCTGATATCTAGTAATTAAAACAACCTTGGTAACAATAAGAAATAGCAAAATAAAACTTCTTAGTTGGTTTAAGGTATATTGATTAAATTGAATACCAAAGGTAATTAGGCCACATTTATTAAAAAAAGAAATCAACTTGCAAGTTTATATCTATCCAATTATAAATGCATTATTAGTTAAGTGCGTTTTATTTTGGTTTGTTTTTTACCAGTCCTGGGGCTTGAACTCAGGGCCTGAGTACTGTCCCTGGCTTCTTTTTGCTCAAGACTAGCACTATACCACTTGAGCCACAGCGCCACTTCTGGCTTTTTCTATATATGTGGTGTTGAGGAATTGAACGCAGGGCTTCATGTATACAAGGCGAGCACTTTACCACTAGGCCATATTCCCAGCCCCTCATCAACTGTGTTTTGTACAATGGTAATACGTTTAAATGCTATTTTTTTTTTTTTTTTTTTTGGCCAGTCCTGGGCCTTGGACTCAGGGCCTGAGTACTGTCCCTGGCTTCTTCCCGCTCAAGGCTAGCACTCTGCCACTTGAGCCACAGCACCGCTTCTGGCCGTTTTCTGTATATGTGGTGCTGGGGAATCGAACCTAGGGCCTCGTGTATCCGAGGCAGGCACTCTTGCCACTAGGCTGTATCCCCAGCCCTAAATGCTATTTTTTAATGTGTAAGTTTTTGAGACAGAAAATTACTTAAAGGTCATAATATATACGTAAAAACATTTTGTGCATTTTACAAAATATTTTTGGATTGTCTACTTTTAGCAGGCATTTCACAAAATTTGCATGAGAAATAATTTAAAATCAGTTCAAGTGCTTTTAATATTTTTAAGAATTTTTAATGAATCTTGTGGTTTGGAGAATGCTTGCTAGTAGTAGTAGTCAATGATTTCATACTGTTTTTTTTTTTTTTCCCCATCAGATTTTCATGGCAGACAGTATTCTGTTGTTATATTGATTATGTGTGTGACATCTCACTATAAACATATATTTTATACATTTTATTATTTTGTTTCCATATACATGGAAAGTTCTTTGATAGGCAAATATCCACTGAAGGAACTGTGATATTTTTCATTCATAACTACTGACACCTGTATTGAAATCAAGATTTGTAATCTATAATCCCATGAGAAACTGTGAAATTAAAAATCCAAGTTAATATTACTGAATCAATTCTTGAGTAAAGATAATCTTTTTTTTTCTTTTTTGTTTTTTCAAATTTTTATTATCAAACTGATTTTCAGAGAGGTTACAGTTTCATACGTTAGGCATTGGATACATTTCTTGTACTGTTTGTTACCTTGTCCCTCACACCCGCCTCCCTCATCCCCCTTTCCCTCCCCCCTCCCCCCCCAGAGGTGTTCAGTTCACTTACACCAAACAGTTTTGCAGGTATTGCTTTTGTAGTTGTTTGTCTTTTTTTTACCCTGTGTCTCTCAATTTTGGTATTTCCTTTCAATTTCCTGCATCCAATACCAGTACACACGGTTTCCAATATACTCAGATAAGATTACAGAGATAGTGTAGGTACAACCACAGGAAGGTGATACAAGAACATCATCAATAATAGAAGCTACAGATACAGATGGGACATTGAAAGCAGTTACAACTGTGATATAACAATCGTTTCCATAACATGGAGTTCATTTGAGTAAAGATAATCTTACCTTACTATGTTTTAAACTTTCAATTAATTGCTGAAGCTTTCTCCTGTAGTACAACTTTCAATTTGTTATGCAAAAATTATTTCTCCTATGTTGAAAAGCAAAAGAAGTTTGCCTTCATTCTCCTATGTAATCTGATTTTTATCAATTACTTTCCGACAAACTTCCCTAACACGGGTGCTCAAACTGTTTGATATCACTTTGACATATCATCATTTCCCTCTTTCTTTCTGATTCATTTTAATTTCTGAAATGAATGGTCAAGGTCACTAGTACCTTCAGCTCTAAAAGTTTCATTTCAATTTTTAAGGCTCTGACTAACAGCATCTTTCACACACATTATCTTTCACTTTTATTTTAAATTGACTTAAAGTTGGCAAAATTTCCTGTCATTTTCACCCTATTTGACTAAGTCTTCCTTTTCATTTACCTGTCAAATTCAGTATTTCTTAAAGAAATTCCTCTACCTCATCTTGTGTTGCTCTCTACTCCATCTCAGTTATTTGAAAAGATCACACAAATTCTAATACTTTTTATGAAACATGATTCCCAGATTTCTGTCTCAGGACTAACATCTTCAATGAGGTTAAGATTTATAATCAGAAGCTTTCTTTTCTTTAAATTTAATTTTATTGTCAAGGTAATATACATAGGGTTTATAGTTCCATATGTAAGGTAATGAGTACATTTCTTGTCATATTTGTTACCCCCTCCCTCATTTTTCTTCCACCTCCCCCCCAACTGTTCTACTCTAGTTGTACAGTTAATTTCCAACCTACTGTCTTGTGAGTATCACTGTTGTGTTGGTTTGATCTTTTTCTTTAGTCTCACCAATTTGATGTTCCCCTTCCCTCCCATAATTCAGACAAATATATACACAATATGCAGGGTACCAGAGTCAAAGACACTGATAACAGAGGATAAACTAGAGGAAAAAAATAAAAAAAGGAATAAATTCACATAGTATATGAAAAAATAACAACAATGAAAAACCTCTTGTATCCATGTCTTGGAGTTCATTTCACTTAGCTTGTTATCTCCATTAGGATGTCCAAAATAATCTTCAACCACAAAGCTCTTCTTCAGCCTCAATTACTTTGTGACTCACCTAAATATTCAAGAATAATGGCTTGAGACATTCCTTCCTACCTGTGCTTATCTGATGACAACAATTTGTTACCTTCGCTGAAATGACCTCTACTCCTTAAATATCTCCACTCTAAGTCTTGGCAGTCACTATCTTTAGGTTTGATGACCATATTAACCTACTAACTAATTTTAAAAGTATTACTGATTTCTTTTTCTTTTGCTCTAACCTAACATTTTTCTCTGCTTTAACTTTACTACTAGTATCTTCCCACTGTTGTCTGTAAGTTCTTTGTTGTTTTATGTTTATCCAAGTATCTATCTCTTTTACCTATCCCTTTCTCTCCATAGCCACCATCTTCTGGCACTAGGTAACTTAGTACATCTGTTGTTTTTCCAAATACTTGAAAAGTCTTGATTATCAGTGTACATGTTGTCTTCAAATTATCTAGCTTATTTTTTTTAACAGCCCTTACATGGTTTGCACCTTCCTGTAATCAAGCTCCCTAAATGTCAGGTAGAGTGATAGACCTTGAATACCAGAAAATTCTTTGTTCTGCTTTATTTTTATGGATGTTTTTATTCTTATATCTATATCATGTTATCATTTCTTTAAGACTATCTGCCAACATACAATACATGTGGTATTAAGTCAGAGACTTTGTGTTCTTGAATATTTTATCATTAGTAGCTAGAACAGCCCCTAGAAAATAATTTTGAAAATAAATATGTCATAAATGAATGAACAGATGTAACCATTGTTTTAATGTACTTTTAGTCATTAAACTGTCAATTGAACACTCTCAGAGTGCCCATTATTCATAGAAAGTACTAACATTTAATAAAAGTTTAAGGATAAAGTAAGGGCTGGGAATATAGCCTAGTGGCAAGAGTGCTCGCCTCGTGTAGATGAAGTCCTGGGTTCGATTCCCCAGCACCACATATATAGAAAATGACCAGAAGTGGTGTTGTGGCTCAAGTGGCAGAGTGCTAGCCTTGAGCAAAAAGAAGCCAGGGACAGTGCTCAGGCCCTGAGTTGAAGGCCCAGGACTGGCCAAAAAAAAAAAAATTAAGGATAAAGTAAGAACCCATTTTAGACACCCCATTCAAGCTTTCATTTATAAGTGATTCCTTAAGGGTAATTAAAGCATGTTTCCTAAATTTATTTTCACTGAAGAATCTTAAACAACTCTGGCTTGAGAAAACAACCAGAGCTAATTTAAAAAAATGATGATGATGCAATTTTTAATTCCAAGAAGTGTTTAAAATATTCTATAATGAACACATAAACTCAAACATATGTGCCTTTTTATAAGATAGGAACTACATAATTTCTAAGTAGGTAGGATATTTCATCTCATATTTAAAATATATTAATTCCATGTTATAGTTTCTTTTTTCACAAAACATAGTCATTTTATATATCAATGGCTAAAACTTGCTTTTCCTCTACCTATTAGGAATTTATCTGTTCTGGGGTTTCTTCAATGAACTTTTCCAAATAATATTTTATTAATGGATATTTCTCTTCTGAGCTTACCTTATCCTAAAAACATAAGATTTAAAATGAATAAATGTCCTTTTCTCTTGCAAGTTAGCCTGGAAATAATAATCAACTGTAGATTGCAGGAAAATATCCTCTTCTTCATGAACTGTGTCATTTACTTTGTTGATGAAATGTGTCAACATTTACACAGTGAAGTATGTTTAAGTGTGTATTTCTATTCAAATCAAATTCATCTTCTTCTGGGTTCCTGCGTATATTCAAGGAATGAAATTGGAATCTCTTCAAGAACTGAATCAGAAACCATTTATTTTGGGCAAAAAGGTAATCAACATGTTTGACTGCTGCAGCTATTCACGTTGTGAGGTTTCATAAACTATCTTTATACATATACTTTAAAATATAGGACATTCATTAAACTAATTTTGGAGGGAAAGATATATGCAATTTATGGCTGGGCTCTTGCATGCCATACATAAGTTTATGAAGAAAGCCCTAAAAGCTCAGTAGATAAAACTCAGAAAAAATGTACACTCATCAACTCATAAATTTAACCCATTTAATAGTCCAAAATTCTCAACCTTGAAAATAGAGAATGACACATAACTCTGGAGAGATGCATTTGAAGTTACATTACTGTATCATCACTCATTTGCCAACTTTTTTAAAAACAGGTACTTTCTTTACACACTACTACTTAATATGTTAGCAATTCTTCTAGAGTTACCCTCTTCCAAAGGAAAGCAAATATTAATACAAAATTAGAGTTATATCACTTTCATTTCTAATTTCTGTTAAATACATGTTGGATTGATTATTAACATTACTTGAATATTTCTCAAAATACTATAATGTTACTTCATAAACTACATGATCGAATTCCTTCAGGACCTTATACATGAAGCATTGGCTTAGGATAAACTTATTCTGAAATGTAAGTGTCTATGTTTGCCAAAATTCTTAGGCTCCAATTTGATTGTACTAAAAAGATAAATTATACACAAAAATCAGGTGAAAATTTTGAATGGGGATACCTAGATTCATCCTTTGGAAAGATTCCTAACAACCAGAATTCTACTGTTCTTCCAGGTTCTCAGTTGTATTTGCCACATCTTCTTGCCACTTATGTATGAACTCCTAAGGAACCAGCAGTTTATTTCCTCCAAACCTAATACATTCTAGGTAAAGTCTTACATGTTTTAGAAAACTCAGGGAAAGGGTGAGTCAGTTCTCTGAAGATTCTGAACAGTAATCACAGGATGCAGAGATGTAACCAGGTCCTTTGAGTGTACAAAGAAGCCCCGTCTAAATCTATTCTGTTGCTGTAGAGCTAAAGAATTTTCCTTAGGATAATGAATCTCAACTTCCTAGTGCAGAGTGGGGTGTGGGGCAATGCTATGTTGTGGGAAGATTCACCTGGATCTGTCAAGTAGGAGGACCAGGCATTATAGCAAAAGAATAGATGGGATTTTCATATACCTGTGAATAAAATTGAAAGAAGAATTAATTAGCTGAGAATTTGGATGGAGGAAAATAATTTTCATTCAATTTTTTGTGAAGCTTATATAAATGAATTATATTGATAATATTTTTAAAGTTTGACTCAGGAATTGTATCTTTCTTCTAGAACCCAGTGACAGATAATGGAGAAGTATCTTATTTACCTGTATAGTCTCCAAAAATTTACTAGATTGTAATCAATGTGTGAGGTTTCCCAGAAACATTTCCTTTTCTACTACCAATAATAAAAAAATATCAATATCAACTCTGAATAAGGAAGAATAGATGGTGAATTGTTGATGGAGGAAATCAAAAGATGTATCTGTAGGTATGTTAACTCTAATAATATTAAAGTCGCTCTTGGCCTAAATGAGTCTTCCATTGTTTTCCATAGGAGATTAGTAGAAACCATTAAGAAAGATACTAATGCTGACCCTAGTATTGAAGGTAGGAATTCTTCACCTTTATAAAAAAACAAAACAAAACAAAAACAAACAAACAACAAAAAAAAACAACACAGAGTCCTTTAAGGCTAAAAGCAAAAATGAGGCTAATCAACTTTCAAGTACAGTGTATCCCGTCATGTGAATGTAATATATTTCTATGTAATACTCCTATCAGTCTTTAGAGAATTATAATAGATTTCGCCAATTAGCATAAGACTCACAGGTGGTTAATGACATAGGCATTCCCTTATACTCCATACTCCTCAATCCTAAAGTTATTCTCATTCATATTCTGCAGTGCCAAGTGCTTTATGCTCCTGTATCTGAAAGGTGCTTTTTGTTTTTCATTCTACTTAATTTAGACTGTTAACATTTCTTTTCATTTGAAAGAACTGACCTCAGAATTATCGCTACATAAGAATATAGCTGAACAGTTCTCTCTCCATTTTTCTTAGACAAGCTTCATCTTTCTGTCAACACCAGGACACGGAGACTGAGGGTGCTTTCCCTACAAGATTAAGCATTACTGCCAAGTAGAGAAGGTATTTTCATAGTCACTCCTTAAAATAAGGTTTACAAAGTAATGCTGCCTCACTATTAATTTTCTTGGATGTTCAGGCATCACTCTATCAAAACCCAAATTACCCACCAACAGGCCCATTACGTGTTTTTTGTTGTTTGTTTGTTTGTTTTTGCTTGGCATTAAGAAGGAGAAACTTCTCTCAAGATCAGATCTGGGGTAATCTTAACATCACACCTTATGAAATACTGAGTAATCTAGGACATCATTTGGAGTGGCCAGATAGTTTCTTTCATTTGACAATGGCCACAGCGTCTAGAAAGGGCATCAGTAGCCTTTAATTTAGGGAAAAAAATGGGCTGGGATGTAGCTCAGTGGCAAAGTGCTTGCCTAGCAAGTGCAACGTCCTGGGTTCGATGGCCAGTACCAAAAAAGAAAGGACAAAAAAAAATTAGGAAAAAAAATATCGTAGTCTGTGTTCACGAAGAAAAAGGTTCTTCAAAGATCAGATTTGTAAAATACTTTCATTCTATATGCATGATTAAGACAGGGAGTGGCATTAAGAATAGTCCTCTTAACCTCTGTGTGATGTGCCCAGGCTTGTGCCTTGTTTTTCTAAAGAGGCAGATTTTACAGAACAAGGATGGATTAGCTATCAAAGAATTGTAATTCACCATGCTTTAATTGTAGAAGCCACTAAAGTAACCTTGGATCAGATCCTAGATGGATTAACTTCACATCAATTTTAAGTTGTATTTGAAGCTGAAGACATTAGTTGATGATTGTGGGAAAGTTAACTGATATCAGCCATGCTCTCACGGATGTTACTTTCAAGATGTGGCAAAATAATTCCAGTGATCTTGGCTTTAATTGCCAGATATGAGTTTTCAATCCATTCCTGTTCAGAAACTGTAAAAACAGATACACTCTTGTAGGCCAGATTTTAGTGCCCAATCTTTGGGCCACTATGGAACCAATAGGATTACTGATTGGAGTAGTTTTGTAAAGGATGAAGAATTGTCAGAGATTTGTGGAATATGTAGCCAATTCAAAACAGATTATACATGCAATGCTACTGCAGAGAACTGCAGCTCAAAAGGGAGAATGTAAAAAAGACAATAATTCAGCTGATGCCAGGCTGGCTGCTTCCTTGACATTTCTCACTCACCAAGAAATGTTTTTTTTTTTTTTCTTTTAAACTTGCCCTGCATCATAAACTTTTATATACTTCTCAGGCACTGAATCAGTTTATTCAATGGAAATTCATTGTTAATTCTGAAGAACACATGGAAAAGGAAAAGACTCTTGGGCCTTCAATCACTTCATAAAATCATAGAAGTCATAGGAATTTCATAATTTTTATCACTTATACCATTACAGACCAGAAGAACACAAATGACTCTTGTATTCACCTTATACCAAAATGAAGTCGAGGATTCATCTGTGAAATCCCTCCTTTAGTGCACATAGTTCAAAGAGAAATGGCATTTAGGAAGGTGCTAAGTTGATCTTACCCAGGACATTCCATGTCAGGGTTATAATAATTTAATGATCCTTGCTGATGTTTTCATTAGTAGAATAGAAGCTTCTCTAATTTTTCCTGAAAGACCTTGGAGAAGGCAAAATATCTGATAGAGACAATCCTCCAATGTGAGCTTTTCTAGGAATTCACAGAACAATAATGCACTTCTCTCCACATCTAAGGTAATTCAATGTTCCAGGTAAAGACTCCCTTGTTGTGTGGAGGTAGAAAGGACTAATCAGACTTTGGTGACACCTTTAGCCAAACTATATTTGGAAACATAAGACTTTAGCTTCAGGTGTTACCTATATTTCCCCTCTATTTTGCTAAAAGTTTGAATGGCCCTGGAAACTAATTTCACAATTATCTTGGGAGTCATTTCTTATCCTTAAGTCTCTTAGTAGACACAAAAATTCAAACTTTATTCCAACCTATAATAAATATAGAAGACTCTAATAAATAACAACCATAAAAGTTAAGACAGGAGAGTATTTTCATGTTAAGTAATATCTATATCTGTTGGGAAGAATGGTGAAATGCAGAAAGGAAGAATGAATAGAAACCTATAACGTGGAAATGTTATGATACTGTTAAGACATAAGGAAAGACCAAATTATGTTGGAGACATTTGCATTGCAGAGTAAGATCAAATACTGTGAGTTCTAATTGGATCTGAATGTAGAAAAGGTCTGTCCAAGCAAAAACCCATTATACAAAAATAGAAAAGTTTTCCCTTGCTCTTTTTCTTTGTTTTGTTTTTGCTCTACGTAGTCTCTCACTGGATGAGATGTGGTCAGCTAATTCTTAGAGAAATCTGCAGATTTAAGTGTTGATCTCTTCCAAAAACATTCTCAAAAACACTCCCAGAAAAGGAGCCAAATAGGGACTTCCCAGAAGAAGTAAGACTTGCCAAATGAAGAAGAGGAAATGACAAATGAGAAAATGTTCCACATTTTAACTAAATGAAAATCAAAACAACTTTGAGATTCCTTCACACCGAAGCTGAAGGATTATAAATCCTGGCTGGGATGTGGGAATAAAAAAAAACCCACCACACTGTTGGTGGGAATGTAAACAACTCTACACATATAACTTCCCTATAACCCAGCTATATCTCTCCTGTGCATCTACACAGATCATTCCAGTCAGCATACATACATATGTATTTCCATTTTCACTGCTATACTATTCATAATAGCCAAGTTATGGAAACAGCCCAGATAGTCCACAACTGATGAATGAATGAATAAAATGTGGATTAATAAAATGTGTACACATACACAATGTAATTTTAGAAAGAATAAGAATATTTAATTTGTAGGTAAGTGGATGGAACTAGAACAAGTCATGCTAAATGAGGTAAGCTGAGCTTAGACAAATGGCATGTGTTTTATTTCATATGTGGAAGCTACATCTAAAATACCTCGACATGATAACCTATACAGGATTTAGGCATTCACACTGGCTAAAGGATACCCTTAGGAAAAGAACACAAAGGTAAATATACACAATGTATGATTATTTGGTCATAATAAATATCTTGCCATTTCCAGGAAAACTGAGAAACTAGAGGTCATCTTGATAAGTAATATAAACTAGAATTAGACAAATGTCACATATGTTGTCATTTGTGGGGAAATAAAGAGGCTCATTTTCCTTATTTCTGGAGACAGTGAGAGAATAGTAGATATCCACAAGATACCTACTTTAAGTCATTCAAGTGAAATGGCAGAAAATAAAATAGTTCATGAGTATATAAATATTTCAGGTATTTCTTTCTAGAAAAGGATTGTTACTTGTTACCAATTTACTTTAATCTTCTTTTGATGATTGTTCACCCATATTGAATTTATATTAGCCCTCAGAGATGAGACTGTGCTTTGTACACTGCCTGCTGCAGCATGTAGTGCTAACTCAAGCTTGTGTAGAAAAGCTTCCTGGGAAGTTTCCCGAGTTCCATCATGTTCAGGGATACTCATCTTTACTCACAGGAAACCATGCTGGCCATTGGAACTGGGTTAGAGAATGGACTTATCCTTCCTTATTGACTGTACTTAAAAATCTCACCTATGCCTTATGAGGAACCTCCACACTGCTTTCCAGAGTGGTTGAACAAATTTTCACTCCCACAAGTGGTGTGGTATAGTTCCCTTTGGCCACATCTCTGACAGCATCTGTTGATATTATTTTTCTTTATAATGGACATTCTTACTGTAGTAAGGTAAAATCTCAATGTTGTTTTGATTTGAATTTATTTTATGGCCAGTAATGTTGAGCACTTCTTCATGTGCCATTCTCCTTTCCTCTTCAGAGAAGTCTGTCTTTAAGAATTTAGCCAATTTATTAAGGGGGCAATTGTTTCTTTGAGGATTTCTTTTGGGGGAACTTAATTTTTTTCAGTTCTGCATATATTTTATATGTGAGTCCCTTTCCTGTTGTTTGGCCAATGAAGATCTTCTCCAAATCTCTGGGCTTTCTATTTATCTTGCAAACTATGTCTTTTGAAATGAAGAAGCTCTGGAGTTTCATTCAATCCCATTTGTCCAGTATTTCCTTGATTTGTTGTGTTTCTGGGCCTTTATTAAGAAAGTTTCAAGGTGTTCAAGGAAAGTTTCAAAGAGCCCAAGGGTTGCTCCTATTGATTTCTGCAATATATTCAAGGTATATGCTTTTACATGAAGTTCTTTTATGCATTTGGAATTGATTCTGATTCTGGTGCAGGGTGATATATAAGGATCTAGCTTTCGTTTGGGACAGGTGTTTAACCAATTTTGCCAGCACCATTTGTTGAAGAGGGTGTCTTCTTTCCATCCTATTTTTAGTTCTTTTATCCAATACTAAGTGGGCATAGTGCTCCCCTATGACCCAGCAAACCCGCTTTTGGCCATTGACCCAAAGATTACAAGCAAGACCACATGGAAGCCACCAGCACAACTATGTTCATCTCAGTACAATTTATGGAACCAACCCAGATGCCTCTCAGTAGATGAATGGATCAAAAAATGTGGTATGTATACACAATGGAATTCTAGGCTTCTATGAGAAAGAATAACATTGCCCCTTTCTTGAGGAAATGGAAAGACTTTGAAAAATTCATACTAAGTGAAGGGAGCCACACCCAAAGAAACATAGACTGTATGGTTTCCCTCATTGGCAATAATTATTACATATCTAGGATAATCCTCGCAGAAGATCACAAGAGGTCAATAGGTATGTACACATGAACACATAAATTTATGTTAAGTGAAAGGAACTCCACTTTATGGAAATAAGTCATTTATCAATGTTGTTATTTTCAATGTACCAAGTTAAATCATTACCTTTTCTTTTGTCTTTCTTCCCCATGGTTTTACCCTTTATGTCACTGTAACTGATTTTGGTACCCTGGGTATTGTATATACATTTATCAGAAGTAGGGAAGGGAAGGGGAAAATCAAAATGGAGAGAAAAAGGGTAAAAGGTGAACCAATGATACAGCAGTACTTGGAAGAGCATATGCTATAAACCAACTGTGACCTGTGCAGGGGAGAGACTTGAGGAAAGGGGAAGATGAGAGAAAAATGAAAGAAGAGGAAACAAGTTTGATAAGAAATGTACTCACTACCTTAAATATGAAACTCTAACCCCTCTGTACCTCACTTTCACAATAAATACAT
Organism: Perognathus longimembris pacificus; assembly: GCF_023159225.1. Lineage (NCBI taxonomy): Eukaryota > Metazoa > Chordata > Mammalia > Rodentia > Heteromyidae > Perognathus > Perognathus longimembris. The sequence continues at coordinate 41,840,301 of NC_063172.1, read as the reverse complement.
TAATTAATGTAAAAAAACTTCACCTATGAGGGAAGTAGCTGGCTGGTACCAATTTTGTGACACAGGTAGATTCTCTTACTGCATTTATTCTTTCTTTCTGTAGATATCAAAGATATGTATACATTATTCCAGCTAACACAAATGCTTCATAAGCTGCACCCCAACTTTTTCCTCTCAGTTGATTTTGAGAATTCTTTCTTTTTCATATTGGCATTTACATGGTACAGGCTAATCGGTTTCTAATTCTAGCAGTACATTATGCTCTATTACTAGAAAGAATACCAAATACATCTATGTTAACAAAAATAAACCTGAATTTAGCAATATGAATTTTCTGTCTGCATATTAAATATAACTTTTGATACTGCTCTTGAAGATGAATATGACACATACATATATTAATTTGAAAATATTTCCCTAAACTAAATGACAATTTCTTTTTTTTTATTTGCCAGTCCTGTGCTTGGAATCAGGGCCTGAGCACTGTCCCTGGCTTCATTTTGCTCAAGGCTAGCACTCTGCCACTTGAGCCACAGTGCCACTTCTGGCTGCTTTCTATATATGTGGTGCTGAGGAATCGAACCCAGGGCTTCATGTATAGGAGGAAAGCATTCTTGCCACTAAGCCATATGCCCAGTCACCAAAATGACAATTTCTATTTATACATAATCTTTATATGAGTGTTCATTGTGCCTTTATTAATAATTAAGAAAAAGTTAACCTAAATAAGCACTCTTGGTGGAAAATTAAATATAATAAACTATTATAATTATGTACTACTATGTAGCAATAAATTCACATCATTAATCTGTAAAATGGCATGAGTAAATAAATATGCCTTATGTTAAGTCAAATAAATCTTTGTTGCTGAAGGATTAAAGCTAACAATTTTTAAAATTATAGTATTATAATCAAAATCTGATCTTGCCAAAAATGATAGCTTCTAATGTCTAACTACTAAAAGATATGACAGAATTTGCATAGAAAATGGAATTGTTTTAATGTAGATGGCTCATTATTATACATCCATACCACTGCATAAAATAAAGAAAAATGTTATTTTACTCCAATGTTATAGAAATCCCAGACCAATTAAAAACAGGCTGAAGAGTATTGTGAATGACTGCATATAGTACCTTAGGAATTGAAGGGGCGGCTAAGATGATGATGAATGCAATAGTAGTATCTATTATTGACCTCATGTTCCTTGCAAAAATACTGCATTTATAAAATATTCTGACTCCAAAGATGGCAGAATGAGTCAAGGAGCATGCATTGTTCGTTATGTTTAACAAAATTTATAATTACAGCTTCTTTTTTTAATGTCTTATATTAAATATCTTGATAAAATCCATTTTGATGACTGAAGATAACATGGGAGATTATAAACCACCTCTTTGCAACTAGATACCAGATGTGTTGTATTTTTACACTAATGATAACATAAGTGTGAAGGTGTATAGTCATGCCTCCATAAGCCCAACAACTGGAAGACTGATGTGAAAGGATCTCAAGTTACAGAGACTAGCCTGAACTACAGAGCAAATTATAGGCCATCTTCTGCTATGATATGGGGTCAATTTTTGAACAGATGAGAGAGAGAGAGAGAGAGAGAGAGAGAGAGAGAGAGACAGAGACAGAGAGACAGAGAGACAGAGAGAGAGACAGAGAGACAGAGAGAGAGTGTACTGGGTTCTTTGTCCCAAAGGAGAGATCAGTTCATCGGAATATACAAATTCAATTGAATAATTAATATCACTGCACTTACTGTGAAATCTAATATTTATGTACTAAAATTATGAGAATTCCTGGGGATATTAGCATTATAAGTACAAGGCTTCGAAAGGAGATGAAAAACATACACACACTCACACACACATATACACACAACTAAATGCTAATAAAATATATTATTAGTAATATGAGAGTGAAGATACAGTATTAAATCCTGTACAGAACAAGAATGTGTCATTAGACAAACCAATAGCAAGTATAACTCTAAATGGGGAAAAACTAAAGCCATTCCCTTTAAAATCAGGAACACGACAGGGATGTCCACTCTCTCCCCTGCTCTTCAACATAGTACTAGAATTCCTAGCCAGAGCAATTAGGCAAGAAGAAAATATAAAGGGGATCCAAATAGGAAAAGATGAAGTTAAACTTTCTCTCTTCGCAGATGACATCATCCTATACCTAAAGAATCCCATAGACTCTACCCCCAAGCTACTAGAGCTGATCCAAAACTTTGGCAAAGTTGCAGGATAAAATAAACCTTCAAAATCAACGGCCTTTCTCTATGCTAACGACCCGAAGACCGAGGCTGAAATCAGGAAAGCAACTCCTTTTGCAATAGCCCCCAAAAACATAAAATACCTAGGAATAACCTTAACCAAAGAAGTGAAAGACCTCTTTGAGGAGAACTTTAAAAGCTTGAAAAATGAAATTAAGTCAGAACTAAGAAAATGGAAAAATCTCCCATGCTCCTGGATTGGGAGGATTAATATAATCAAAATGGCAATATTACCAAAGGCTATCTACAAATTCAATGCAATACCCATTAATATCCCAACACCATTTTTTTAATGAAATAGAGGAAGCAATCCAGAAATTCATATGGAACAATAAAAGACCTAGCATAGCAAAAACACTCCTAAGCAGAAAGAACAGTGCTGGAGGAATTACAATACCCAACTTCAAGCTGTATTATAAAGCTATAGTAATAAAAACAGCTTGGTATTGGCACCGGAACAGGCCTGAAGACCTATGGAACAGAATTGAAGACCCAGCAATGAACCCACAGAACTATGCCTACTTAATCTTTGATAAAGGAGCTAAAACTATAGTTTGGAAGAAAGATAGCCTCTTTAACAAATGGTGCTGGCAAAACTGGCTCAACTCATGCAACAAACTAAAACTAGATCCTTATATATCACCCTGCACCAAAATCAATTCCAAATGGATTAAAGACCTCGAAATCAAAACAGACACCCTGAACACACTAAAGGAAGGAATAGAAGAAACACTTGGGCTCCTTGGCGCAGGACGGAACTTTCTTAAGAATGACCCAGAAAGGCTACAAATCAAAGAATGTTTGGGGGCTGGGGATATAGCCTAGTGGCAAGAGTGCCTGCCTCGGATACACGAGGCCCTAGGTTCGATTCCCCAGCACCACATATGCAGAAAACGGCCAGAAGCGGCGCTGTGGCTCAAGTGGCAGAGTGCTAGCCTTGAGCGGGAAGAAGCCAGGGACAGTGCTCAGGCCCTGAGTCCAAGGCCCAGGACTGGCCAAAAAAAAAAAAAAAAAAAAAAAAAAAAAGAATGTTTGGACAAATGGGACTGCATCAAACTGCAGAGCTTCTGCATGGCAAAGGATATAGCTCGCAAGATAAACAGAAAGCCCACAGACTGGGCGAAGATCTTTATCGGCCATTCAGTGGACAAAGGCCTCATATCTAAAATATATGCAGAACTAAAAAAATTACCTTCTTCCAAAGAAGGTACCGCAAAGAACCCATAGCCCCCTCATCAAGTGGGCTAAAGACTTACAAAGAGACTTCTCTGATGAGGAAATGAGAATGGCCAAGAGACATATGAAAAAATGCTCTACATCACTGGCCATAAAAGAATTGCAAATCAAAACAACATTGAGATTCCATCTCACCCCTGTAAGAATGTCATATATCAAGAAAACGAACAATAACAATTGTTGGAGTGGATGTGACCAAAAGGGAACCCTACTTCATTGCTGGTGGGAATGTAAACTGGTTCAGCCACTCTGGCAAGCAGTATGGAGATTCCTCAGAAGGCTAAATATAGAACTCCCCTAGGACCCAGCAGCCCCACTTTTGGGTATCTATCCAAAAGACCACAAACAAAATCACAGTAATGCCACCAGCACAACAATGTTCATCGCAGCACAATTTGTCATAGAGAGAATCTGGAACCAACCCAGATGCCCCTCAGTAGACAAATGGATCAGGAAAATGTGGTACATATACACAATGGAATTTTATGCCTCTATCAGAAAGAATGACATTGTCCCATTTGTAAGGAAATGGAAGGACTTGGAAAAAGTTATACTAATTAAAGTGAGCCAGATTCAAAGAAACATGGACTCTATGGTCTCCCTTATTGGGAATAATTAGTACAGGTTTAGGCAAGTCATAGCAGAGCATCACAAGGCCCAATAGCTATACCCTTATGAACACATAAGATGATGCTAAGTGAAATGAACTCCATGTTATGGAAACAATTGTTATATCACAGTTGTAACTACTTTCAACGTCCCATGTGTATATGTAGCTTCTATTTTTGATGATGTTCTTGTATCACCTTCCTGTGGTTGTACCTACACTATCTCTGTAATCTTATCTGAGTATATTGGAAACCGTGTATACTGGTATTGGATGCAGGAAATTGAAAGGGAATACCAAATTTGAGAGACACAGGGTAAAGAAAGACAAACAACTACAAAAGCAATACTTGCAAAACTGTTTGGTGTAAGCGAACTGAACACCTCCGGGGGGGGGAGGGAAAGGGGGAGGAGGGGGGGGTATGAGGGACAAGGTAACAAACAGTACAAGAAATGTATCCAATGCCTAACGTATGAAACTGTAACCTCTCTGTACATCAGTTTGATAATAAAAATTTGAAGAAAAAAAAAGAATGTGTCATTACCATTCAATCTCTTCCCTCAACATATGTTGAAGATTTATCACTTCCCATAGACTTCCATGGCTATTTCACTCTGCCTACTTCCTTTCCTGTTTTAGGCATTGCTGAAACATACACACCTATAATTTTTTTTATTAAGATGGTTCTTTATCTTCTTCTGATTACATTAATTTGCAGAAATATGTTTTCCAGATAAGTATTGGTTCGAATTTGTCAGATTCACCTGGATGATTGTGGAGCATTTCTAACAATGAAGCTAGGTATAAAACTTCTGTTCTGAGATCCTGAAAGGCTGTGTAATATAAAGTGAATTGGAATAAGAGAAAGCCACTTCAATCTTTGTAGAAATGGTTTCAAATCAGATCTTTGATAACTCTTCAGATTTTCCCAGCACAAAATTATTTTTTCTATTTTTATTTGTTTGTCAATGTGGTTTTCCTGTCCTTCAACCAAGTATCCCAACAGATAATAATGTGAGATACAAAACTGACTGACTAAATCTTCAATTGTTAAGAGGCTAGATAATTTTGACATCTCTTTTTTTTATTTATTTCTAGTGGCCTCTGAGGAAACCAGAGTTCTTGTTAGTCAATACTGCGTATTAGTTGCTCAGAAGCCTACTGTGTAAAGTGCCTGAATTTTCAACAAACAGGGTAGCTCACCAGAAAATTTATTTTCAACCACAGGAAATCGGGACTTTTCAAAGAGGAGAATCTTTCTATTCTCTTGCAGCGTATTTTGGAACCACATTTAATGAGTTTAGCAGAACTCATGTTGTAAGCACATCTTTATTATAATGAACTTTGGTTTTACCTGTCACCAACATAATGAAATCTGACATTGATGAACATGCTTAACGGGAAAACAAAAATCCACTGAAGAGAATCTAGCAAGCAACAATATGTTTAATCCTACAGCAACACAATTTATCCATTACCTTTTTGACATTTGATTGGAGCTCTTCACAGGGAGCGCACTTCATTCCCTTTATCAAGACCTCCAGGTTTGGATTTATTCTCTGAGTGGATAATCCTTCCACATGTTCAGTAATTCTGCAGTTGAAGTATTTAGTCACTGATCTGTTGCAATAATAATAAAGGAATAAAATAGGTATGCTTCAAAAGTGTAAATTCTGCATGATAAATATGTAGTCATAAGACGAATGAAAGCACTGAGTAAACATTTTAATACCCTTGAACTATATATATATATATATATATATATATATATTTTATAAAAAGATTGGAAATATATTTAATATGCCATTTAACTCATTGCCTGCAGGAGTATAGGGATGATAATAAAATAGTTCTTTCTGTGAAAAATCAGAAAAAGAATAAGATTTTAGACTATAAGAATTCAGGAAATTAGATTACTCTAATTATAGAAAAGTGCTTCCCTAAAATTTTTGTACCTGATAAAAATACAAAGTTTTAATTATTTTGTTTTCTGGGTTTCATTTCGTTGCAGGGTAGTCTTAATCATTGTTTGAGAGCATGCACAACCACTCATAACAATTTTCATCTTTTGCATAAGTACACATCTACATTATTCCCATTCTTTAAAAGATCATTTGATTTGAGTAGTGTTATGAACTGAATCCATTGATAAATTCTTAAACCCAACTCTGACTACATTGGGAGACAGGGTATTTAAAATTATGGTTAAGTTGAATTAAGAACCTAAGGATGCAGTCATAGTCATAGTCTCTTAAGAAAAAGGAGAGACATAAGGATTGATATGCACAGAGGAGAAATCCTGTGAGGTGACAGCAATAAATAACAGTAAGCCAAAAATAAGACGACTCCAGGATATCTAACCTTGTTGGAATATTAATGTTTAACTTTCACTCTAAAGAACTATACATCAAAAAATGGATGATTTTATGTCATACACACACAATGGGATTTTATGCTTCCAGCAGAAAAAATGATATTGCCCCATTCATAATGAAATGAAAGTACTTGGAAAAAACATATTAAGAGAAGTAAGCTAGACCCAAAGAAACACATGTTTCATAGTTTCCCTCATTTGTGGTAACTAGAATGTGACTATAAATCTACAAGTAAATGCCCTGTATGGTAAAAGATGAAAAATACATTTGTACATTATAAATTATACAGGACTCTAGATATTCACATAGTGAGATGAAAGAATATTCTTAGGAGAGAATCACAAAGCTATGTGCATATGATCAAAAGCTCAATAGCTATTTGCATATGATCATATAAAATAATGTTTACTGAAATGAACTGTGAAAAATGGAAATGAGAGGGTTTTGGTTTTTTTTGCTTTTGCTTTAGTTTGTTCTTTCCTCCTTTCTCACTATTTTTTGCTTTTTGTGCCTTTATTCCTTTATGTAAGTTTGTCTGGTTGGGAAAAAGTAAAAGGAAGCAGAAAAAGTGGTGGGGACAAAGGGTGAAAAAAATGCATCAATGGTACACACTAGAAACTATGTTGAGGTGCATTGGGAGGGAAAAACTGGGAGAAAGTGAGGGAAAGGTTGAAATTGTTTCATAGCAAAGGTAATCATTACCTGACTTATATAACTGTAACTCTTTTGTACATCATCTTTACAATAACATTTAAATAACAATAACATTTACAAAAATATTTTATAACATTTTAATACATACATACATACAAGAACTATGAGCCAGTAAATTTCTATTGGTTAAGCCACTCTGTATCTTGTTAAGACAACCTCATAGCAAGAAATACAAATGTCACCCATTGTCTTTATGGGTCAAGACATGCCAAAGGTGTTTCATTATTATATAGTCAAGATTAGCTGTCCTTTTCAGAAATTTTGTAGAGACAAGACCCTCGATGGCCAAAGAAGGCCCTCAAGTCCTTCCAGAGGACAGATGTAGCAAAGTACTGAGCTTGTTACTTGGAGGGTGACTTAGCAGCATTTCCTGCATCTGCTATGGCTCTTCTTAGTGGATTTCCCATTCAACCGCTAACGTTCTTATAGTTTGACTTGTTTGTATTTGGTTGGTTTGTTTGGGTCTGAAATTTTGTACTTGATTCCATGTATATCATACAGGGAAATAAATTAACTATTTCACAAGCATTAATTTCATTGATTTGCATCAAAGCTCCTGGAGCTGCAGTGACCAAGCTTACTTTATAAGGAAATTGTTATAATGAAGTATTCATGGGTCATAAGAATATGGTCTTTGATCTTCCAACACTGGTTTTGCAAAATAATGATACAGATTTTGTGTCTTATTGATAAGTTGTACCTTGGTGTTTGTTTTTCCAGCATAGGATAAAATGTGAATAATATTCTAGAAATCAAAAGACCAATACATGATGTTCAATTTTTTAACTTAACTAGTCCCACATCTATTTTTTTCTTATTTTGAAAAGTAACTGTTTATAAATTTCTTTTAAAATAAAAAGAAGAAATAAATGAAATGTAGCTTGTTTCAAAGCTCATGTGTAAATTTTTGTCATGGAGAATGAAAAGGAAAAAAGAAGAAAATAGCTAGAATGTAGTAAACATGTCCATTTATAGTACATAGTTGGAGCTTAGCTTCCATAATCATATTCTTATTGTAAGGATCTATGTACGTATGTATGCATGTATGTATGTATGTATGTATCTATCTATCTATCTATCTATCTATCTGTCTATCTAATTAAATGGTAAAATTTTCTAATGCATACATTTTATTTATCACTAATTCCCACATTATTTGCTGTTATATAGTTAGGAGTCCAGTGAAATAAAAAAGTACAAAATGTTCAAACATATTCCAACAGATAATTTAAATAAACACATATATTTAAATTTTGTGAAGTATAAAAACTCTGTGACAATCAATATCATATTGCCTTTTGACTATGACAAAACAAGGAGTTATATCCCAATATCAAATATTTTATCAACAAATTTGTGGCTTTCCAATATTCTTTAATTTTTCACACTAATCTCTTGCTTTATATCACTTTAAAAATTATGTTAATATAGGAATTAATTTTATAAGTTTTCAAGTTTTCTAAAGAAAAGGATGTATTTTGCTTGAACATATGTGAAAGCTGGAACAGTATATCATAGTATTAAATTGCTCTATAGATTCAAATGACTAACTGGAATAGCAAGTATGTCATCCTTAAATTGTCTTAATTCATATTTTTCAATGTATGTATGTACATATGTATATATTTGTGACTTTGTATTTATGCTTTGTACCCACGTTGGAGCTTCAACTCAAAGCTTAAGCATTGGTCTTGGGCTACTTTGCTCAAGGGCAGCACTTTACCAGTTGAACTAGAGATCCATATCTGGCTTTTTGGTGGTTAATTCAAGATTTCAGCCTCACAGATTTTACTTCCAAGGCTGGATTCAAACCACAATCCTCCTGAGTAGCTAAAATTACAGGCATGTACAATTGGTGACTAACCTTTTTTTTGTGTGTGTGTTTGTTTGTTTCAAATTTAGCTTGGTCATATGCCTTGTTGTCTCAGGGTTTTTTTTTCAATTTTTTAAAATTTATTGTCAAAGTGATGTACAGTTTATACATAAGGTTAACAGTTTCATCCATAAGGCAGCGAGTAAATGTTTTTTAATCAAATTTTCTTCCTCCCTCATTTCTTCCCCCCTTCCTTTTTCCTCAATTCCCTCTCCCCATGAGTTGTACAGTTGGATTACAGCATACAGTTCTGTAATTATTGCTGTTGCATTAGTTCATCTTTTATCCTTTGTCTCTCGACTTCGATGTCCCCCTTCCCTTCCCTAGTTCAAACAAACATATATACAACATCCAGGGTGCCAAAATCAGTAACAGTAACATCAGGTGTTAAAACTATGAGGAAAAAAGACAGAAGAAAGTGGCATAATTTCAAATGGTACATTGAAAATAACAATAATGGTAAACCACTTATTTCCATAACTTGGAATTCATTTAACTTAGTATCATCTTATGTGTTCATATGTACACAACTATTGTGATCTCCTGCGAGGACTATCCTAGACATGTACTAGTTATTACCAAAGAAAGAAACATGGATCTGGCTCACTTCACTTAGGTTTTTTTTAATTTTTATTTTTATGGAGTCCATCCATTTCCTTACCAAAGGGGCAGTGCCATTCCTTATAATAGAGGCATAAAAATTCCATTGTGTATATGCATCCCATAATATCTATTGATCTATTATCTTTTGATCTCCATAATAATTTTCCATTTATTTACACATCAAATAACCTGCTTACTTCAAATTTAACTCTGGCTACTTTCATAATACATGTTTAATGTTTCTACTACAGCTTACATTTTATAGGCATAGCTTTCTCATTCCTAACACTTACTGAGCACAAACTTCAGCTAGGAGTACATTCATTCACGGTATTTATATTCTAGTAGACAAATCTTTTAAAAAATGAAATTCTTCATTTTTGGTTATGGAGCCAGGCATGGTAGACAGCAGTGCAAAGACCTAATACACCTAATATAACCCATAATGTTATTTTGCCATTAAGTTTGTAGAGGACCTAGATAGAAATTACAGATATCAATAGCTTCTGATCAGATGAGGTCAAACTGAAAATTGGAATCTAACATTAGAAAATTGAATGAATTGTTCTTCTCTTCATAGTATAAACTGAAGAAAAACTGCAGAGAAACAAGGACATATGTTCATATTTGATCACAAAAGGTGAATTAATTCAACAGTGATACACACTAGACACAATGCTGGAAAAGAACCACACAAATTTGTGGTGGAAAGGGAATTTGGGAGGGGAAAAACTGGCAGAGAATGAGGGAGGGAATGACACTATTGAAACAGAAAAGTACTCATTATTTGATTTATGTAACTGTAACCCCTTTGTACATCACCTTTACAATAACCATTGCTACATCTGTATATCAGTTATAAGATGATAGGTAACAAGCTTTTTGACTTTTAAGTCTGATTATATCATGGTATGAAGTCTCACTGCTTTACCAAATACTGGAGTAATAATGTGATCAATTTCATAGCTTTATTCTAGTTTTACTCACGTTTTGCTTTTCCATTGAGCTGTTCTATAACTCATCCTTAATTGTATTTTTATACTTAGTGGGAAAATATCCAGTTATTGAATGTTTTTTACATGCTTGGTATTAACAAAAAGCCTCTTACATAAATAGCAATATATGTTGTTTTGCCACCCTGGCAGACCAAATAAATAGCAAGTCTGGCTTCCAAACATTCTATTTTACACAAGATGTATCTTGTTTAATATTCAAATCATTTGATAAAGTATCTTATCCTTTGAAATTAATGAGTATACAAAATTAGTAACTAAATATCAACAAATTTATTCACTTAATAGCATTTTTACTGGTTGTAACGCTGATTAATAAGTATAAATACCATCCATTAGCAATGCTATTTTTCATATTATATTTAGTATAAATTGATTGGTTTCATGAGTGTTGCTGTAAAATCATGTGCCACAATCTATCCATGCACAATAGGGGCAGCTAATTTACAATAAAGAGCACAAGGGAAATTTGGCTAAAATAACTGTCACTAAATACCTGGCACTGCTTGGTTACTCTGAATTTTCTCAACTTTTCTCTGTCCTTTAAGAATATTACATGTCCCAAAAACATCAAAAGAGAATACATCTTCTAGAGATAAGCAGCTAGTCTTAGCTGAGTCTTAATTGCTCATGCCTATACTCCTAGCTGCTTAGGAGGCTGATATTTGAGGATCACTGTTCAAAGACAGCCTGGGCAGGAAATGCCCATGAGACTCTTACCTCTAAAAACTACTAAAAATAGATAGATGTGGAGCTGTGGCTAAAATGCTAGCCTTGAGCAGAAGAATCTCAGGGACAAAGGGATAGTGTTCAGGCTCTGAGTTCAAGCTCCAGACCTGGCACAAAACAAGAACAAAAACAAAACAAAACAAAAACCTACCAAAAAATAAACAAAATTGCCCCAGTTGTAAGGAAATGGAATGAACTGGAAAAAAAATCATACTAAGTGAAGTGAGCCAGACCCAAAGATACATAGACTCTGGTTTTCCTCATTGGGACTAATAAGTACATATCTAGGGATAATGCCATCAAAAGATAAAAACAGCTCAACAGTTATGTCCATATGAACACATAAGAATGAGGTAACAAATTGGTAAGAAATGTACTCACTGCTCACTGACTTGCATATGAAACTGTAACCCCTTTGTACATCACTTTGACAAGTAGGAAATGAAAAAAAAAAGAGAAGATGCTAAGTGAAATGAACTCCAAATTATGGAAACAAGCAGTTTAACATTGTTGTTATTTTCAACATACCATGTGAAATTATGCCCTTTTTCTTTTGTCTTTCTTTCCCGTGCTTTTATCCCTGATGAAACTGTAAGAGATTTTGGTACCCTGGACATTGTACATATGTGTATTGGAACTAGGGAAGAAAAAGGGAATACCAAAATCGAGAGACAAAGGATAAAAAGACAAAGCAATACAACAGCAATACTTACAAAACTGTATGGTGTAAAGCAACTGTACAACTCATGGAGGGGGCAGAAATGGGAAGGGGAGAAAGCAGGGGAAAAATATGGGAGGAGGTGCAAAGTTAGATAAGAAATGTACGCACTGCCTTACATATAATACTGTAAGCCCTCTGTACATAAGTTTGACAATAAAGAAATGAATTTTAAAAACTCTGCAATGAAAATCGTTGTGCTGGTAGCTTTAGTATGGCCTTGTTTGTGAACATTTGGGTAAATACTCAGAAGTGGGATTGCTGAATCATTGGGGAGCTCAATGTACATCACCTAGAATATAAAAATATTTTTATAAGAAAAAAAAAAGGTAAGGGTTGGCACAGAAATTGTGTGAGAAAAAGTGAATACATGAAGCAGTGAGACTAGATGCTATGTTGAAAATGAACTATGTGGAGAGGGGGTGAGAAAAGCTGGGAGAAATGAGGGAAGAAATGAGGGAAGAGCTAAGGATAAAGGGAAAGAGGGAAGAAATGTTCAAAAAGAAATGGACTTATTATCTGACTTATATAACTGCAATTCCTCTGTACATAACCTTTATGAGAACAATAAGAATTTATTTAAAAATCTACCAAATACTCTATTCTTATAATTCCTAATGAGTCTCATCTCTTAACATTCTAAAAGAAATTTTTATTAATTTTTAATTATTACTGGAAGGATAAACAAAATTATTTTATCAAATAATGAAGTGGAAAGTTACCATTCTTTATATTTTTTCTCAGAAATGTACTATGCAAACAATACTTGTTTGAATTTGAGTATTTTTCCTTTCTATTAACTTTTAATCAACTGATTCGTACAAGAGGCCTTTGATACTCCTGAAGAATTCAAACAAGTATTTAATGAGGTTTTTTTTGCAGAGGCATTTGTTGACTAGAAGAATTTGCTTATTAATTATCTCACCAACTGGAATTAAGAAATTGAAAAATGGATCCAGTTACGAATTGTACATAAATGTTCAGTACTTTATTAAGCAGCTGCCAATGAATAGCTACTACATTTGTGTGCCAGGACCTTATTTGGTTCATTGAAATGATTCATGTTAGCAGTCAGTTGTTATGTTGACACCTAAGACAATTCGTATACTTTAATATTATATACTTGAACATATTTTTGGAGGCCTTACAACTACGTGACTTAGGTGTCTGAGTTGTTCTTCCCTGAAAAGTTAAAACTCAGAAAGGCTTTACTTTGTACTGTGTTTCTGGCTTGCTCCTTGATTGCAAACTGAACAATGAAGTTATACTTGATTGAAAACCAATCCAGCATAAAAATATAAAGTAAAATATATGTCTTCAGGGAATTTCTGCAGAAAATGTAATAGAATTGTAGGAAATATATGAACTTTATATGTAATGTGAAAAATGTACATGAATTTTAGATGGATAAATTTAATCTTCTTCAGAGAGAACTCTTGGGAAGGCACATGATTCAGTTTATGCTTGAGTGAATCAGGCCAAGCAGCCTGAACCCATAATTTTTCATGTCTGGGCACTGATAATCTAAAATAGAAAACAAATTTATGTGACTTGTAATTCTGTGCCTAGTGGAGAGTCTATTCCCTAATTTGGATCATCTACCTACCTGAATTTCACTCTTTGTCCATATTATTTATCCATACTATCAAAATTCTTTTATATTGATTTTTACAACTCAGACATTGAAAGTAAAAACTCTAGAGGAGTCCAGAATATTGTCACCATTTATAATCCCAGCAGAGTCTGAGAGATCAGAGCTTGAGACCACCCAGGAAAAAAATGGTTAATGAGACTACTCCTCAACCGCTAATCTAGGTATGGTGGAGCATACTGTGTGATCCCAGATACTCAGAAGGCTTAGGTTGGAGAAACTTCATCTTGATCAAAAACACAAGAACCTCGCTGAAAAATAACTAAAGTAAAAAAGGCCTAGGGATGTGATTAATGTAGAAAGGCCCAAAACTATCCCTCAAATTGTAGAGTATAATGCTGGGGGTTAATCTCAGCCTGAAGCCATGTGTAAAGGGAAGATAAATGTACAATGCTTCTCATCCTTTGAGACTATTGGCTAAAGGGAGGAGTATAGTTAAGTACTGTGATTTTATATGTGAAAATGCTACTCTGTTCACTTTTTTAGGGTACTACTGTTGAAAGTTCTGCCATTATATTTTCTTTTTGTTCTGCTTCCATTCTAATACAGTTAACTCACTTTGTGAATTGTGCAATTGAAATTCAAAAATAGTATCTTATGTTTACATAGCAGTCATCATTGTTTTTAATTCATTTTTTCTTTATTGTCAAAGTGTGATACAGAAGGGTTGCAGATTCATATGAAAGGCAGTGAGAACATGTCTTGTTCTACTTGTTACCTCCTCCCTCATTTCCACCCCTCTGCTCTCAAGAGTTGTGCAGTTGGTTTAAACCAAATGGTTTTGTAAGTGTTGCTTTTTGAAAGGCTTGTCTTTTTGTTCTTTGTCTCTCAATTTTTGTATTCCCTCTCCCTTCCCCAGTACCTGTATGAACAATATCGAGGGAACTCAGATGTGATATAGTCGTAGCAAAGGTACAGCCACAGGAAGGGAGTATAAGAGAAACAAAACTAAACAAACGAATCAGTCAACCAAACAGACAAGGGAAAAGAGAAAAAAGTAGTACAAGTTCACATGGCATGTTGAAAATAATGACAACAGTGGTATAATTCTTGTTTTCATAACATAGAGTACATTTCACTTTGCATCTTCTTATATGATCATATGAGTGCAGCTATTGGGGTATTTTGATCTTCTACCATGACTAACCTATTCATATACTAGCTGTTCCCTATGAGGGACACTATAGGGTTTATGTTTCTTTGGGTCTGGTTCACTTCACTTAGTATGACGTTTTTCCAAGTCCTTCCATTTCCTTACAAATGGGACAGTGTCGTTCGAGGCATAGAATTCCACTGTGTATATGTACCACATTTTCCTCACCACATTTTCCCTCATTTACTGAGGGACATCTCAGTTGGTTCCATGTTTTAGCAATGACGAGTTGTGCTGTAATGAACATAGTTGTGTTGGTGGCTTTAGTGTTGTCTTGCTTGTAGTATTTTGGGTAGATGCCCACAAGTGGGGCTGCTGGGTCGTAGTGGTGCTGTGCTCTATGTTTAGCCTTCTTAGGAACCTCCACGCTGCTTTCCAGAGGGGTTGACCAAGTTTGCATTCCCACCAAGTAGTCATCATTATAAATACTTTGGATGTACCAATCATTTAAATTGCACTATACATTTATAATTAGGTCACTGATCTTTTATCTTATAAATGAAGAAAAAAACACATGTAAATATCTTCAGGTGACTATTTTACAAATGGAGGGATAAAAGTTAAGGTAAGCTAACTAATCTTGAGAGTTTGCTTGTAGGTACTGCCAGTGGTAAGCACACAGATGTACAGAAACATGAACAGTTTAGATAATTATATAAGCACAGCTATAAAATTAGAAATAGCTAGTAGAAAAAATATTCATAGCTAATTACGAATATTCTACAGTATGAAGGTATTAAGGGATAATTTGCTACAATTCATAGAGATTTGATCCTTGGGGTACACTGAGGAACTTCAAAACTCCTTCTCATACCCATGTGGACACTATCAAGTTAGCATTGCTACATTGGTAATGTCGTTTGGTTGCGTTATTATGGTTCATTTATAAACAAAAATATGCCTTTTATACACCAATCTTAATTTCATTGTTTCTCTTTCATTTCCTTTATGACAAATGTTGTACTTTGTTTTTGAACCTGGATCCTTAGATCTCAGCCTTCTAGGATTACAAGCATAAGCCACCAGTTACCTGCTTTTTAGTAAAAATTTTAATGGCAGAAAGCTAGATGCCAGATAAAGAAGGGGCAAGCAGAGAAGCCTATCTTCCTGAAGTCAATCTTTTGACATATGCCATGACTATAGCAACAGGGATAGAACTAGTATTTTATTATGTAAATAGAAAGTACACTAATAGACTCTCAAACATGCAAAGCAGAATCCCTTGCTTTGACACTCACATTACCAGATCAAACTTTGATTGTAGTCTAAAAGAATAGTAGTTTGTCATCCGCTTGTCAAAATCAATATGGTTCTTTTCTAATAAAAGGTATCAAGGTCTTAGGTAAGTAGGTGATTGAATAGTTTGAGTAAGAAAACCATTAGGACTATAAAACACATTGAGGTAAGGATACTGTCTCTGAATCATATGTCAGCACGAATCTTAGGATCTTGGAAGCACAAGACAATTCATATTCTTTCTCTCCTTTGCATGACATTGAACTATGAGATTTTCAAGTTTATTTGTCATGTTGAACACAGCATTGAAACTGATAATATTGGTCTATCACCCAGGAAATCTGTGCAGGTAAAATAAATGGGTGTGACTGCTGATATGCCAGGTGAGGTCCACATTGTTTCTAGGATTTAAATTTCTTAATTTCTTAGGATTTAAGTTAATTTTGTATTAATTAATGCAATACTTAGTGAATTAATTAATTATTTCAGTATCATAAGGAAAGAGTTATGTGTGAATAATTATTTCCCTTAAAACTTAGTACAACTTACCTTTGGTTTGGCTAGAGAATTCTCAAAAACTGGAACTAGTGATGTTTATGAATTGTTGCCTTTTCACCTTTAATCAGGCCCTTGGAGACAGTTATTCCGTTTTTTTTCTAAGTTAGCTTATATGAAAATGATGCAAGAAATTTTGGCTTTTCTTTATTTACTTGCAATCAAAGATACTAAGGAATCCCCAAGAAATATTTTCTGAATTTCTCTTGACAGGTACTAATTTCACCTGAAATATACATGATTGTTCTTTTATTTTTTTCTTTACTTAAAATAGTCAATTCACACAAAATCTGGAAGGAAGGAGCTCTGTTATCAAATCTCTATCCACAGCAAGCACTTTATTAGCTACTTCCTAAGTGAGTTTATTTAATTATGCTTAGGAGAGAAGATATTCTGCAGTTGCTTATTACAAACTTCTTTGAAGACAATTAGGAAGTCACCAAAAAAACAGCAACAACAAAAAAAAAGCGAACAAACAGAAGAAAATTAAAACTTCTTAAAAAGGCAAGGTATTGTTATCTCCTGACTATAATATTAGCTAATAAGAAGGCAGACATCTCAGATGTCTGCAGACATTTAAGAATTGTGATTACAAGTCAGCCTGAGCAAGAAAGGAAACAAGACTAAATAAAAAGCCAAAAGTGGAGCTGCGGCTGAACTGGTAGAACACTAGCCCAGAACACCAAAGATTAGGGATAGTGCCTAGGCCCTGAGTTCAAGTCCCAGTGCAGTACCACAAAATAAAATTTTCTCTAAAATGAGTATATGCAAGTATTTTACCTACGAATGGTTATGAAATATGTGATATTAATTGGCTTATTTTACTTCCCCCCAATAAAGATGAATTAGTTATTCTCAAGTCATAGATGATGATGGTCATGGATATTATTTTTTTTTCAAATTTTTATTATCAAACTAATGTACAGAGAGGTTACAGTTTCATAGTTTAGGCATTGGATTCATTTCTTGTGTTGTTTGTTACCTTGTCCCTCATAAGCCTCTCCCTCCTCCCTCTTTCCCTTTCCCCCCCTGAGGTGTTCACTTCACTTGCACCAAACAGTTTTGCAAGTATTGCTTTTGTCGTTGCTTGTCTTTTTTTACCCTGTGTCTCTCAATTTTGGTATTCCCTTTCAATTTCCTAGTTGCAATACCAGTATGCACGGTTTCCAATATACTCAGATAAGATTACAGAGATAGTGTAGGTACAACCACAGGAAGGTGATACAAGAACATCATCAATAATAGAAGCTACAGATACACATGGGACATTGAAAGTAGTTACAACTGTGATATAACAATTGTTTCCAAAACATGGAGTTCATTTCACTTAGCATCATCTTATGTGTTCATAAGGGTATAGCTATTGGGCCTTGTGATGCTCTGCTATGACTTGCCTAAACCTGTACTAATTATTCCCAATAAGGGAGACCATAGAGTACATGTTTCTTTGAATCTGGCACACTTCACTTAGTATAATTTTTTCCAAGTCCTTCCATTTCCTTACAAATGGGACAATGTCATTCTTTCTGATAGAGGCATAAAATTCCATTGTGTATATGTACCACATTTTCCTGATCCATTTGTCTACTGAGGGGCATCTGGGTTGGTTCCAGATTCTCTCTATGACAAATTGTGCTGCGATGAACATTGTTGTGCTGGTGGCATTACTGTGATTTTGTTTGTGGTCTTTTGGATAGATACCCAAAAGTGGGGCTGCTGGGTCCTAGGGGAGTTCTATATTTAGCCTTCTGAAGAATCTCCATACTGCTTGCCAGAGTGGCTGAACCAGTTTACATTCCCACCAACAATGAAGTAGGATTCCCATTTGGCCACGTCGGCTCCACCAATTGTTATTGTTCGTTTTCTTGATATATGACATTCTTACAGGTGTGAGATGGAATCTCAATGTTGTTTTTATTTGCAATTCTTTTATGGCCAGTGATGTAGAGCATTTTTTCATATGTCTCTTGGCCATTCTCATTTCCTCATCAGAGAAGTCTCTTTATAAGTCTTAAGCCCACTTGATGAGGGGGCTATGGGTTCTTTGCGGTACCTTCTTTGGAAGAAGGTAATTTTTTTAGTTCTGCATATATTTTAGATATGAGGCCTTTGTCCACTGAATGGCCGATAAAGATCTTCGCCCAGTCTGTGGGCTTTCTGTTTATCTTGCGAGCTATATCCTTTGCCATGCAGAAGCTCTGCAGTTTGATGCAGTCCCATTTGTCCAAACATTCTTTGATTTGTAGCCTTTCTGGGTCATTCTTAAGAAAGTTCCGTCCTGCGCCAAGGAGCCCAAGTGTTTCTTCTATTCCTTCCTTTAGTGTGTTCAGGGTGTCTGTTTTGATTTCGAGGTCTTTAATCCATTTGGAATTGATTTTGGTGCAGGGTGATATATAAGGATCTAGTTTTAGTTTGTTGCATGAGTTGAGCCAGTTTTGCCAGCACCATTTGTTAAAGAGGCTATCTTTCTTCTAAACTATAGTTTTAGCTCCTTTATCAAAGATTAAGTAGGCATAGTTCTGTGGGTTCATTGCTGGGTCTTCAATTCTGTTCCATAGGTCTTCAGGCCTGTTCCGGTGCCAATACCAAGCTGTTTTTATTACTATAACTTTATAATACAGCTTGAAGTTGGGTATTGTAATTCCTCCAGCACTGTTCTTTCTGCTTAGGAGTGTTTTGGCTATTCTAGGTCTTTTATTGTTCCATATGAATTTCTGAATTGCTTCCTCTAGTTTATTAAAAAATGGTGTTGGGATATTAATGGGTATTGCATTAATTTGTAGATAGCGTTTGGCAATATTGCCATTTTGATTATATTAATCCTCCCAATCCAGGAGCTTGGGTGGTTTTTCCATTTCCTTAGTTCTGACATAATTTCATTTTTCAAGTTTTTAAAGTGCTCCTCAAAGAGGTCTTTCACTTCTTTGGTTAAGGTTATTCCTAGGTATTTTATGTTTTTGGGGGCTATTGCAAAAAGAGTTGCTGTCCAGATTTCAGCCTCGGTCTTCGGGTTGTTACAATAGAGAAAGGCCGTTGATTTTTGAAGGTTTATTTTATCCTGCAACTTTGCCAAAGTTTTGGATCAGCTCTAGTAGCTTGGAGGTTGAGGTATAGGATGATGTCATCTGCGAAGAGAGAAAGTTTAACTTCATCTTTTCCTATTTGGATCCCATTTACATTTTCTTCTTGCCTAATTTCTCTGGCTAGGAAGTCTAGCACTATGTTGAAGAGCAGGGGAAAGAGTAGACATCCCTGCCGTGTTCCTGATTTTAAAGGGAATGGCTTTAGTTTTTCACGATTTAGAGTTATGCTTTCTGTTGGTTTGTCATAAACTGCCTTGATTATATTCAGGAATGTTCCTTGGAATCCCAGTTTTTCCAGGGCTTTTAGCATCAATAGGTGCTGGATTTTATCGAATGCTTTTTCTGCATCCAGAAATGAAACCATGTGGTTCTTTACCTTGCTCCAGTTGATGTGGTGGATTACATTAATTGACTTGTGTATATTAAACCAACTTTGCATCCCTGGGATGAATCCAGTTTGATCGTGGTGTATGATTTTTTTGATGAACTGTTGAAGTCGATTGGCCAGAATTTTGTTGAGAATTTTTGCATCTATGTTCATCAGGGAGATGGGTCTGTAGTCCTCTTTCCGTGATGAGTCCCTGCCTGGTTTTGGGATGAGGGTTATACTGGCTTCATAGAATCAGTCTGGTAGTGAACATTCTCTTTCAATTTCATTGAAGAGTTTGAGAAATATTGGTGTGAGTTATGTTTTGAAGGCCTTGTATAATTCTGCAGTGAATCCGTCTGGACCTGGGCTATTCTTGCATGGGAGATCATTTATTGCCATTTCTATTTCAATACTGGATATGGGTCTGTTTAGAAGGTTTATATCTTCATGGTTAAGTTTGGGGATATGAATTTTTTTTTTTTTTTTGGCCAGTCCTGGGCCTTGGACTCAGGGCCTGAGCACTGTCCCTGGCTTCTTCCCACTCAAGGCTAGCACTCTGCCACTTGAGCCACAGCGCAGCTTCTGGCCGTTTTCTGTATATGTGGTGCTGGGGAATTGAACCTAGGGCCTCGTGTATCCGAGGCAGGCACTCTTGCCACTAGGCTATATCCCCAGCCCAGGATATGAATTTTTTTCTAGGAAATTATCCATTTCTTCCAAGTTCTCGAATTTGTTGGCATAAAGTTTTGCAAAATAGTCCCTTATCATTTTCTGAATTTCGGTAATTTCTGTGGTGATGTTACCTGTTTCATCTCTTATCATGTTTATTTGAGTGTGCTGCCTTCGTTTTTTGGTCAGGTTTGCCAGGGGTCTATCTTGTTGATTTTTTCAAAGAACCAACTCTTTGTTTTGTTGATTCTTTCAATGGTTTTTTTCGTGTCTAACTGATTTAATTCTGATTTGATTTTAATTATTTCCTTCCATCTATTGACTTGGGGTTGGCTTGTTGTTCTCTCTCAAGGAAATTAAGGTCCTTCCTTAAATTATTATCCAGTTTGTTGATGTATGTACTCAGAGATATAAATTTTCCTCTGAGTACTGCCTTTGCTGTGTCCCAAAGGAGCTGTTACTTTGTGTCCTCAACTTGGTTGAATTCCATAAACATTTGAATTTCCGTTTTAATTTCTTCAATGACCCACTGATGGTTCAGCAGTGTGTTGTTTAGTCTCCATGAATTGTAGGATTTTCTGTGGTGGCTGTTTGAGTTGAGCTCTAATTTTATTCCATTGTGGTCTGAGAGAATGCAGGGAATGGTTTTGATACTTCTGAATTTGTACAGATTTTCTTTGTGCCCTAAGATGTGATCTATTTTGGAGAACATTCCATGTGTTGGGGAGAAGAATGTGTATTCTGTTGTTGCTGGGTGGAATATTCTGTAGATGTCCGTTAAGTCTTGTTGGTCTATATAATTTTTTTTTTGTTGTTTGTTTTTTGGCCAGTCCTGGGCCTTGGACTCAGGGCCTGAGCACTGTCCCTGGCTTCTTCCCGCTCAAGGCTAGCACTCCGCCACTTGAGACACAGTGCCTCTTCCTGCCGTTTTCTGTATATGTGGTGCTGGGGATTCAAACCTAGGGCCTCGTGTATCCGAGGCAGGCACTCTTGCCACTAGGCTATATCCCCAGCCCCTGCTCTATGTAATTTTTAAGTTCTTTGCTTTCTTTGTTCAGTTTTTGGAGTGTTGATCTGTCCAGAAGTGATAGTGGAGTGTTAAATTACCCAACTATCAATGTGTTTTGGCCTATGAGTGTTTTTAGAGTCAGTAGTGTTTGTTTGATGAAGTTGGGTGCTCCTGCATTTGGTGTGTAGATATTTAGAATGGTGATATTTTCCCGTAGGAGAGATCCCTTTACCAGTATGTAGTAACCTTCTTTGTCTCTTGTTACCTTTTTTAATTTGAAGTCAATTTTGTCTGATACTAGGATTGCAACTCCAGCCTGCTTATGGGGGCCATTTGCTTGATAGATTTGATTCCAGCCTTTCACTTTTACAAGATGTTTACTTTTGCTGGATAGATGTGTCTCTTGGAGGCAGCAGAAAGATGGATCTTGATTTTTGATCCAACTTATGAGCCTATGTCGTTTGATTGGAGAATTAAGTCCATTAATGTTGAGAGTTAGGATTGAGAGATGATCGTTTGTTCCTTTCATTATCACTATCTTGTTTAAAGCTGTGTCTTCCCATTTCTTGATCAGATGTTTACTATTTAGGATTCATTTCTCTGTCTGTATTGGGATCTTGATTGTTTTCCTTGTATAGTACATTTTTGAGGATTTTCTGTAAAGCTGGTTTGGTGGAGATGTATTGTTTCAGTTTTTCCTTACTGTGGAAGACTTTTATTTGACCTTCGGCTATGAATGAGCATTTTGCTGGGTACAGAATTCTTGGTTGGTATTTTTATTTAGTGTTTGGTATACTTCATTCCAGGCTCTCCTTGCTTTCATGGTCTCTGCTGAGAAGTCTGGGGTAATTCTGATTGCTTTTCCTTTATATGTGATTGTTTTCTTCTCCCTAACAGCTTTAAGGATTCTTTCCTTGTACTCTACTGATCCTGTTTTGATCACAGTGTGTCGGTGGAATGTTCTATTCTGGTCTGGTCGGTTTGGGGTTCTAAATGCTTCTTGTATCTGTATAGGCCTTCCTTTCTGGATATTTGGGAAGTTCTCAGCTAATATTCTGTGAAATACATTGCCTATTCCATTAACCTCTTTCTCCAAGTTTTTCTCAATACCTATTATCCTTTAATTGGGCTTCCTGATCGTGTCTTGAATCTCCTGTAGCGATCTGTTTTGTTGATTGGACTGAATTTGTATTGATTTTTTATCTTTCTCCATAGAATCTAAGGAATCTTCAGCTCTTGAGATTCGATCCACTGCTTCAGTTAGTCGGGACTGTAGGCTAGCTACTTGATTTAGAATCTCTTTTCCTTCTGACTGGTCTTTCCTGATGATTTCCATGTCATTTCTTAGGTCTTGTATGGACTTCTTTACTTCATTAACTTCATTACTTTGGTTTTGAGTGCTGTCTCTCAAATCTTTAAGCTGGGTAGCTATCTTTTCATTTGACTCTTGAAGTATATTTATCTTTCTATTTGTGGATGCCATGAAATTCTCCATTAATTTTTGCTTTGCCTCCTCACACTCTAGAATAATTGACTCAAGAGATTCAAACTTTTCATTTATAATGTTTATCAGTAGACTATGTAGAGCATTTTTGGGGTTCTCTTCTATGTCTTTGATTGACTACTCTATTTCCTGCTTGTTTTGAGTGGGGGATAAGACTTCATTGTTTTCCATCTTTCTTGTGTTCCTTCTGCCCATTTGGATTGAGAATGCCAGTCTACCAGAACCTTTGAGCACCATTTAAGACCCAAAACAGCCCTTACCAAGCACTGTTGTGTAAATCTTACAAGTTCACAATTATATACAGATACCTTGTATACCTGTCTATAAAATTAGATTTGGTGTTCCTAAAGAATACAATTTCAATATAACAACCGATCCTGGGCCCTGTATTCAGTAGTTACTTATTTACTGTTACAACCCTATAAGCAATTCTTGTTTTTATATTAAGTTCTTTTAGGACTGGCTTTCTCTATGAACCCCTTTGATTCACGCGGATTAAGCTGGGATACCTTCTATCCAATAACCGGGAGTCAGTGGAACCTGGAGGTCCAGGCAGTAAGTCAGGAGGGTAAGTTGGAGGTAGTAAAGAGAATAGAGTAAAATGTATTGGGGGGGGTGGTGATTTTGGTTTAGTTTCAGTGATGTGGAAATGAGGAGAAGAGTAGAATCAGTAGAAAGAACAAGGTTAAAATGATAGACAATGGAGAGTTAGCAGAAAAGAGTGGAGGTTTTATTCATAGGAAAGTAATTTTTAAAGAAAGAGACCGCAAAAAGAGAAATAAAGTAAAAATACTGGAAGACAGGTGCACAAAACAGAGAAAAATTATTTTAAAAAGAAAAAAATAAAAAGGGAAAAAACAGAAAAGGAACAAACCAAACAAACAAACAAACAAAAAAACTTGATAAAACAAACCGGTAAAAATGGAAAACAAACAACAACAACAAAAAACCAACGACGTTTCAGAAGTGAAAAAATTAAAAAAAAAACTTTTTTAAAAAAATGTTTAAAAAATGTTTGAAAAGGTAAAAAAATGGAGTCCTCCTTGTTTGGGTGGTCTTTCCCCAGTCTCTGGTTTCCTTGCGATGGTCTGCAGTCTATTTTCCTGATTGGCTGGCTTGATTTGATTTCAGTTTGCAGGGGGTGGATCTTTTCTGACCCTTCTCCCCTGTTGGTGCAATCCTGGGTCTCTATGGTTCGCACAGCTTGCAGGTAGGCCTTGGTCGTCCTCTGTAGATGGGGACATGAGCAGTCTCGGGAACTGTGGCTCCTCTGTCTGCTGTGGGGCTGCTGCCTTTGAAGCCTGGCTTTGAATAGGCTGTGGACTCAGCAGGAGGGGCGCCTCTGGCCTGTTTTACCCGGCTGAGTGTTGCTTGCCTGGGGAAGGCTCCTCCCTCCTGGGTGGGGCAGCCTTCTTGGTGGAAGTGGCTATGGAATGCAGGTCCGTTTCAGGCTCAGAATTGGGCTTCCTCTGTAACGGGACCGTTTAACTGTCTCAAGAACTGTTTGTTCCCCCTCTCTAGTGTTTCCATGCCGCCGGGAGATGCTTGCCGCTTTTGTTTTAAATTTAGAAATTCTGGTGGGCAGGGTGGGGCACCTCTGGCTAAGCCAAGGCCCAGGACTCACCTCCCGCCTGGGCATGGGGCATTCTCCTGGGCGGAGCTGGCTCTCATTGGTCAGGCCCTCTTGCCCTTTTCAAAGATGGCTCCTTTGTTCTCGCTTTCCCCAGGCCTGCTTTAGTTCCAATCTGGTCTGACCCTATGCCATTGGCAAAGATGGCGCTTTGCTCTGGTGGTGGGGGAAGGGCTGCCTTCCAGAAGCTGCTCTGTGGGCGTGAGTGAGAATATGTTTCGTGGGGTACTCACGCTTTCTCTGCAATTTCAGCCCTTCCATACTCAGCCACCATCTGGAGGATTTCTCCCTGGTCTACGTACGCTGTGTGCTTTAGCTGTGTGGAGTGCAGGTTGCTATGCAGGGCGCTGTGCCAGCTCCGGCACTGGCATGGTGGGGGGATGCTGCCTGGAGCTCAAATCTGTGTTTTCAGAAGAGCAAAGTCGATTTTTCCTTCCTGGCCAGAATCCCTCTA
The DNA here is from genome assembly GCF_023159225.1 of Perognathus longimembris pacificus. Taxonomy (NCBI): domain Eukaryota; kingdom Metazoa; phylum Chordata; class Mammalia; order Rodentia; family Heteromyidae; genus Perognathus; species Perognathus longimembris. Next base: position 41,814,829 of record NC_063172.1, on the reverse strand, counting down.
CTGTTAGAACTTACTCTGGCTGTCTTTCTAGGAGTAAAAGTTTCTATGGGTGAGAAAACTGTGATGTCGGAGGGAGCTCAGCTAGGGCTCTGCTGCTCCTCCACCGTCTTCCTGGAAGTCCCATGTATATTATTTTTGATAGAACAAAATTTTTGTGAATTAAACTATATCTTCATGGATTTCTGGGAAATATATTTTTTGTCTTTTGGTAAAACAGAGAAGGGTATGAAGATATTTGTCCAAAAATTTCTAACGCTGTGCTGGGGATATGGCCTAGTGGCAAGAGTGCCTGCCTCATATTCATAAGGCCCTGGGTTCGATTCCCCAGCACCATATATACAGAAAATGGCCAGAAGTGGCGCTGTGGCTCAAGTGGCAGAGTGCTATCCTTGAGCACAAAGAAGCCAAGGACAGTGCTCAGGCCCAGAGTCCCAGCCCCAGGACTGGCCAAAAAAAAAAAAAAATTCTAAGGCCTATACTTACCACAAAGTACTTCTTCCTTTATGTTGCAACTAAACCTAAGATGGAAGTAAACTTTGATTTGTTCGTCTATATTTAACTAACTTAAGCATTTCACATGCATACACTATCTCATATGTAAATACTAAAACAATGTGTTCACTTACAAAAAAAAAGTCTTCTGTTTGCAATTACATCAAATCAAATGCAGCAAAAACTTCATGAAAGGTGAGACCAGAGATATCTGCTACTTTCATTCTTTTTAAAAGAAAATATGCCTGGGTAGAAAAGTCCATGCAAATCTTATCTCCAATTAAACCCCAGAAAACCTTAAGTGCAACTGTGGCTCTAAGTGGTAGAACACTCGCCTTGAGCAATAAAGCTCAAGGAGCATACCCACACACTGAGTTCAAGTCTCATGACTGACAAAAAAAAAATGTTTACTCGAAATTTCCAACTATATTCATCTAACTTTATACCAAGAAGGGAAAATAAAAGCCAATTGAACAGATATATTAATGAAGTATTATATGGATAATAATGAAGATCAGAAAAAATGCTCTATATTATTAATGATTTTGCAAGTAAAAATTGAAACAAAAGTGAGGTGCCTTCTGTCCCCAGCTAGAAGGCTTGACATTAAAACAAAAAAACAAAACATCGACACGAGTCTGAGATGCTAGAAAATGTTATCTAGCTCTGGTTTTAAAAAGTTTCGCAGTCTCTTTAAAATGCAAACATAAACCTAAAAGTAATTTGTAATTCATCATAGTTATTTAGCCCACAATTTTCTCATATTCACATAAAGACACACAGATACGCATACATGTCACACACACACACATCTGCTCACATATATAGCTCATAATCTGGATGTTCTTCAATATACAAATAAAGACTGTAGCATATATTTACAAAAAGGAATGAATTCATGTTATATACATAGCCACATGAAGGTATTTCAAATTATTTATTCTATGTGACAAATGGCAAAGAAGAGGATAGTAATTATTACATTTATATAAGTTTCTGGAATATAAAATTAATTCACATTAATAGAAGGCAGATTTCTGGTAGCTATTCTGTTTCCTATTTGTTGTTAACTTAGTATCATAGGGAGGAAAGGTAAAAAAGCTAAACATGATAAAACTTGTGACTTTAAAAATGTGATTAAAAAGTGGTACAGTAGCTGTGACTGGTAGAGGGCTAGCCTTGAGCAAAAAGAGCTCAGGAATAGCACCCTGGCTGTGAGTTCAAGCCCCATGACAGACAAAAAAAAGTCATGTGTTGGTGGTTCATGCCTATAATCCTAGCTACTCAGGAATCTGAGATCTGAGCATCAAGGTTCAAGGCCAGCACGGGCAGGAAAGTCTGTGAGACTCTTACCTCCAATTACCCACAGAAATAGCCAGAAGTAGTACTGTGGCACAAGGGATATAGAGTGCTAGCCTTGAGAAAAATAAAGCTTAAAGACAGCTCCCAGACCCAGATTTCAAGGCCCAGGACTGGCAAAAAAAAAAAAAAGTGATTATTATCTTAATTGTATTTCCAGGATTTCGTTCAAAGACCCAAAACTGTGGCCTGGCTCTGGTGGCTAACACCTATAATTATTTTTCTTTTCAATTTAATTCTATTTTGTTGTCCAGGTGATGGACAGAAAGTTTACAGTTACATATGTAAGGTAGTAATTACATTTCTTGTCAAACTTGTTACCCCTTCTTTGATTTTTTCCCAGCTTCCCTTCCCCAAATTCTCCCTCCTAAATTGTATGTTAGTTTCCAACGTATTGTTTTGTGAACTTCACTATTGAATTGTTTCCCCCTTGTCCTTTGTCTCACCATTTTGATGTTGCCTTTCCCTTTCCAAATTCAGATAAACACATATACAATACCCAGGGTACCAAAATCAAATAGAGTGACAACAAGGAATAAACCATAGGAAAGAAAAATGAAAGAAAAAATATAATTTTACATAGTCTATTAAAAATAGCAACAATGGGGAGCTAGGAATATGGCCTAGTGGCAAGAGTGCTTGCCTCCCATACATGAAGCCCTGGGTTCAATTCCCCAAGCACCAAGTATACAGAAAACAGGCAGAAGTGGTGCTGTGGCTCAAGTGGCAGAGTGCTAGCCTTGAGCAAAACAATAAGCCAGGGACAGTGCTCAGGGCCTGAGTCCAAGACCCAGGACTGGCTTAAAAAAATAGCAACAATGAAAAACCTCTTGTCTCCACATCTTGGAGTTGATTTTTTATGAACATATGTACTTTGCTATTGAGCTAGTCTGATCCTCTGCTATGACTATTGTAAACATATATTAATTATTACCAATGAGGAAAACCATTGACTATGTTTCTTTGTGTCTGGCTTATGTTGTTTAATACAATTTTTTCAAGTCTTTCCAATTCCTTAAAAATGGACCAATACCATTCTTTCTGTTGGAAACATAGAATTACATTATGTATATGTATCACTTTTTTTTATCCATTCATGTACTGAGGGGCACCTGAGTTGGTTCCATAAGTTAGCTGTGGTAAATAGTGCTACAGTGAACATGGTTGTGCTGGTAGCTTTAGTATGGCCTTGTTTGTGATCATCCTGGCAAATGCCAAGAAGTGAGGTTGTGGGGTCATAGTGAAGTTCTGTGTTTAGTCTTTTAAGACCTATAAACTGCTTTCCACAGTAGTTGAATAAGTTATACTCTCACTTACAGTGTAGTAGCAGTTCGTTTTGGTCACATTTCCACCAGCATCCGTTGATATTAGATTTTTTATAATGGCCATTCTTACTGGAGTGAGGTAGAATTTCAATGCTGTTTTTTGATTCTTCTTTATTGTCAAAGTGAAGTACAGAGGGGTTACAGTTGCATAAGTAAGGCAAGTATACTTATTATCCAACTCATTACCTTCTCCCTCATTTTTATCCTGCCTCCCCCTTCCCCCTTCTCCCTCTCCCCTCCATGAGTTGTACAGTGGTTTACACCAAATGGTTTTGTAAGTATTGCTATTGCCATGGTTTGTCTTTTTATCCTTTTTCTCTCAATTTTTTGGTATTCCCTCTCCTTTCCTAGTTCTAATCCATGTATATATAGTATCCAGGGTACTAAGATCAGTTACCATGATAACAGGGGTAAAATCATGGGAAGCGAATAGGAGAGAAAAAAAATGGTATGGTTTCACATGGCATGTTGAAAATAACAACAATGATATACCACTTGTTTCCACAACTTGGAGTTCATTTCACTTATCATCATCTTATGTGTTCATACAGGCATAACTATTGAGCTATTGTGACCTTCTGCTAGGTCTATCCTAGACATGTACTGATTATTCTTTATGAGGGAAACTATAGAGTTTATGTTTCTTTGGGTCAGGCTCACTTCACTTTGTATAATTGATTTATATTTCTTTTATGGCCAGAGATGCCTATAATCTGTGTACTCAAGATACTGAGCTCTGAGGACTGAGGCTTGGATCAGACTTGGCAGGTATATTTGAGACAGGCTATTTCCAATTAACCAGTAAAAGGCTGAAAGGCTCAAGTGGCATAGTACTAGCTTTGAGAAAAACAAAACAAAACCAAAACAAACAAAACAACAACAACAACAAAAAAAAACTTGAGCAATAATTTGGGACCCTGAGTTGCAGACCCTGTAGAAAAACATGTGCACACACACCTACATGAAAAGCTAAAAATTCTACACGTATATATAATTCTGTAGGTAGACTTAGTAATTAAATGTTATATGAAGTCCCTTTCAAAGTGTTTAGATGGATAAATTTAGGGTATATTTCAAAGTACTCAATATTGTTTTATCAATGAAAAGGAATTAATAAAATGTTAAATACTTCAGTATTCCAGTTAAACTTTTGTTCTTACACTACAAGTATTTTCAGAGGCTGTTGATTTTTTAATTTCTGTATCATATTTGATTGAAGATACTTCTCAAATAGGAATCCCAAAACTTCTTAATCTTGTGTAACTAAAACTTTACACCCATTTAACTGCAAATTCCTGCTTCTTCATTCCAGCTCTTGGTAAGCACAATTCCACCATTTATCTACGAGTGGCTATTTTAGACTTCCATGTAAGTATAATTATGTTTTGTTCTCTTTGTGATTGGATTATTTCCTTTTTCCAAAGTGTACTTCATGGTAACTTATGTTGTTTGTCACCCATGGAAGGCTTTTTGTAAATGCTAAGTAACATTATATTTTCATGTTACACATATCCACAGTTTCTTCACTGGTTTACCCATTTGTGAGGATTTGATGCATTGTGTTGTACAAAACTGTATCAATGCTTTACAATATTGTATTGTATACTTATACATTAAAATAGGATAGATTTCACGGTAAATACTTTCATAAAAGAAGCCTTCAGGACACATTCACATCATGACACAGAGTATGAGAAATTCATTTCTCATTAATTAGTCCTATATGCTGTGAAGCAACAAGGTTTCATTATTTGTGGGAACATTCATATGTTGAGTCAAATCATGTGTGAAATAAACAACTGAAATGTTAAAGAATTTCTTTGATATTGTCAAATTTCCTAAGCATAATTTAGGAAGAAAAATAGTACATTAGAAGCTCTGAATAGACTTACTGTAATTCAGCTGGGCTTAAGAAAATACTTTCAAGATTTTTGCTGTTTAATTTGAAAGATGCCTTTCCTTTCAGGATCAGTTGTAAAATCCACCTCCTTCTTTTCTTCTCAAAAATTTCCATTTATCTTAAACAGCCCATACTGGTGTGAAGAGTAACATAACCTATTTTTGTGATGTGTAACAAAAGAAACACAATACTTTATGATTTTCCAGAAAAGGAAGCAAAGAGAAATAGAAAGCAATGCTTCACCGTGTATTTTGTCAGATCTATTGTGAAGAATTAAAGGTTTGGGATGTTAATCCCTAATTTAGATTGACACTTTTGAGTACAGATAAACAAATTCACAGAAAAGTCCATTTGTGGCTGTTGCTCATGATAACTGAATCACAGAGGAAAAGTAGTATCTCTTGACTTCCAGCTTTATTGGGGAAGGCATATTTATGGATTATGCACCCAACTCATGTACATCCTTGACCACAGGAAAGTGGAGTATAATCTCCAAGTTCCTTTTCTGTACAAAATGAGATATTTAACATCAGGTCTAAAAAAAATGGAGCATAGGCATGGTTTTAAACTTAAATTGTATGTGCATCCACTAAGTACTATGTAACACATGCAGAGCTAATGTACTTCCTGGTGAAGCTTTTCAGAGATATTCCTCATAAGAGGCATGGAATTCCTACAGAAATTCTGAAATAATACATTAAACAAGAACATACAAATACAGATCCAGGATTCACTGTACATCCATTAAATGCTCAGGATTCATTGTACATCTATCAAATGTTCACTGGGTTGTTATTCTCTCAAAATAAGCTACTGTCCAAAGAAACTTTATTTTTTATTTAAGTATTTTAATCATCTTATAACTTGCAAGTTAAATTGTAATAAAATCTGATGTATTTTCCACTGTTACTTTTGTTTTTTACTTTTGATAATTAAACCATATAAGAAATCGTTGCTGTATTAGCAATGGTTCCATAAATTATAATTCTTTCAAAGCAAAAGCCCTAAGAAATAAATCTCAAAATTGTGAATATCTATCTACCTGTCTATCTATCTGAAAGAATTTTCTAGTCCTTGACTGTTTAAATTTTGCTTCAATCTCATACTAATGAAATTTTCATTTAATTATAATTTTCAAATCCATGATTTCTTTTTGCTTCTATGTCTTAATCCATATTTTCCATTTGCTTATTTATATTTTTTGTCTATTTACACATCTTCCTTCAGTTTGGGGCATCATAGTGAGGGTTTGTTTTGTTGTTTATTTGTTTGTACCAGTATTGGGACTTAAATTCAGGGTCTGAACTCTGTCCATGAGTATTTTTTTTGTTATGTTTTGTCTTTGTCAAGGCTAGTACTCTGCCATTTAAGGCTTGTTCTAAAGAGTTTACTGGAGATAAGAGTCTCATAGACTTTCTTTCCCAGGCTGGCTTTGAATTGATTTCAGCATCTTGAGTAACTAGTATTCTAGGTGTGAGCTATCTGTGCTCAGCTATAATGAGTTATTTTAATGTGTTTAGCAAATCTGTCATCAGTATACTCCCAACCTCAGTTTCTATTGTCTTGGTTATTTTTTCTCCATTTAATGCATCATATGCCCCAGCTACTTAGCAAGACTAAATTTTGTTGATAAGTGCATACTTGAATCTAACAATATGATGATAGTTCTTGAAATCGTATTCTCCTCTTTCTCCATAGTTAATAATAGTTTGATTCATAGAGACTTCTAATGTGAACTTTAAGTATTTCATGTCTGTGCTAATCCCTGGGCTTTTCCTGGGTATGTACAGTAGTAATGTGCTAATTTCATCTTCAATGCTGCTGCTTTCTAATCTCTTAGACTTAAGTAACTGGATCTCAAAAGACAAATATAGGAAAATGAATGGACCAACCAAACGGCACAAGGACCATGTAAACACTATAGAAGACACTTTCACGGTGGGAGAGAGACTTGCAACAAGGGATCAGAGGTATAACCACAGCTCTTACCTCTTTTGCTGTACTTCTTATATCAGAAGCAACAATCAATAATTGAAGCACTGGTTCTGGAAAACTGGCTACTTTTTGCCTACTGTGGCTGTCAAAATCTGTGTATTAAGTGCTTCGGGAATGTGTACACAGTTGCCTGCTGTGGGACTGAAAGGTAGAGAATGGGTAGCTGCTACTGTGATAAAAGTTTAAATCTAATTAAAGTGACAATTTTTCATTAATAACGCCTTCACTTGGATGGTGCAAACCATCAGTAGACTCTAGAGTCCATAAATAGCTCCACCAGATAGATTTGGCCAGTGAAATTATTATCTAAGTGGGGAAAGAGATGTTTTTCTATCCTCCTCTGGCATATGTTAGAGTACTTATGGTACATACACTTTTGAGACGAGAAAATTATACTCAAAACTGTCAAAGTCTTCATGTCTTGGTCATATCCTTACTAGTTCAAGCCATGGACTATTTCTAGAGCTAAATATACAATTGGGCAAGAGACTTTGAAATGTAATATTTGGATAAAGTAAGGCAAATCACACTGTAGAAAATTATGTTTTATAATTAAATACATTATTTTCAAAAATAAAAGTAACTGAAAATCAGATTCAGGCTATATCTGTTTTGTTCAATAAAACATTTATGAATGAGCAGGATGCCAGATCCCTATGCATTATCACATAATAAGCACTAATGGTGATGATGTATGCTGTTGTGATTGGGAAAATAGCTTTTAAGGTTTTATTGTTTCAAATTAACCTAACATTAAGTAGTTGCAAAGGTATTTGGTCAAGCATTTAACTTTTCTTTCTTTTTTTTTTGTTCCCTCTTTCCCTCCTTTCTTTCCTTTTTTCCTTCCTTTGCCTTTCTTTCTTTTGTTTATTTTATTTTTTCTTGTCTTTTCTTTCTTCTTTTTTTCTTTATGCTGATCCTCAGGATCAAACCCAGGCCCTGGGCACTATCCCTGAATTTTTGTACTAGGCTTTCTGGTGGTTAATTGGAGATAAAAGTTTCATGGGTTTGCCTAGGCTGGCTTCTAAATGTAATCCTCAATTCTCATTCTTCTGAATAGTTCAGATTAAAGGCATGAATCGGAACCACCAACTCCCAGAAATATTTTAATTTGACCAAGAATTTATACTTGGTTGGACAGGAGACACGTATTCAAGAAAGAAATTATCATTGACATGATATTAACACCCATTGAATTTATAGCTCTACTAAATATGTACATGAACATTAAACCACATTTTTTTCTTTTATGAAACTACTGGAAAATGCCACTGCTTCAGAAAAAGAAAGCCATGTTAAGATTTTAGACGTGAACATAGTAAGTAATTACTTCATAAACCTTAGGAAATACAAGTATTTCTGTGATATACAATAGGCATTCATCAAGAAGTATTAAATAAATATATAAATAATTTACTGCAATGAATGGAAAAGGTGTAAGGAATTGCATGTAATCTGGCTACTAGAGATTCACACCTATAATCCTAGCTACTCAGGAGGCTAAGACCTAGAGAATCTTGATTCAAGGCAATTTGGGCAGAAAAGTATCTGACATGTCATCTCCTATTAATATGAAAATGCCAGACTGGAAACGTGACACAAGTGGTAGGGTATCAGCTTGAACAAGAAAGTCAAGCAATGGGCTGGGGATATAGCCTAGTGGCAAGAGTGCCTGCCTCGGATACACGAGGCCCTAGGTTCGATTCCCCAAGCACCACATATACAGAAAACGGCCAGAAGCGGCGCTGTGGCTCAAGTGGCAGAGTGCTAGCCTTGAGCGGGAAGAAGCCAGGGACAGTGCTCAGGCCCTGAGTCCAAGGCCCAGGACTGGCAAAAAAAAAAAAAAAAAAAAAAAAGAAAGTCAAGCAAAGTTATTATCTAAGTTAAACTACCTTATTGACACACTAAAAACAGTATTTATTGGCTTAGTAATCAGATGAATTTATAATAACCTACCTATGATTTAAATCATTGCAAGATTCACAGTGATGGCTTGGAATATAAAAAAATCTGTTTTGAAGCCAAATATCTGATTATTCTTATTATAATTAGGGACTTATTTAGGTATTTATATTTTAATAGTTTAATTGAAAACATTTACATTTTTATTATAATTATTATGAATTATCTGTGCTAACTTAATATTTATAAGTACATATAATATATGCCTTTGCCATCTACCTATTATACTTAACTCTTTTAAGGAAGCTCTACTTTTGAAACTTACTGTTGTTGTTATTATTGTTATTTATACCAGCATAAAGTTTTCGTTGTAGAGTAGGGATAATTTTTCTTTCACCTGAGGTCCATTAGGAGATTTTTTTTTGCACACCTGTATTGCCATTTTGGCAATGATTTCTTACAAATAGAAACAAGATGGAAGTCATTAATAATAATGGAAAAACAACAGCTGCTGCTGTTTACAAATGCTGGTAACAGTGTGACTGGGAATCTTAAGGACTGGGATATCTTTCATTAGACACATGCTTGTCTAATATGTTCTCGGGACTTATTCTCATTCCCCTACCAGCAAAACAGCAACAAAAACCCAGAATCTTCATGGTTAGTAAACATTCTCAATCTGTTAAATTGCAAAAAACAAAAAACAAAAAAACTGACTAATATCTAGGCAAAACTGAGAGTTAAGTGTTAGTGGCTTATATTGCAAATCTTAGTTTTTTAGAAGGTTAAGAGCTAGAGAATTGGAGTTTAAATCTAGCCTGAGAAAGTAAGTTTATTGGACACCCCTCTCCTTCCATCTCCAAAATAACCAGAAATAAAACTTTGCTGGAAGTATGACTCAAGTAGTATATCACTAGCTGAACAAAGCAGTTGAACAATTGATGAGGCCCTTAGTTCAAAGATCAGCAATTCCAAAAAAAAAAAAAAAAAAAAGGAAAAGAAGAAGAAGAAATACAGATTTTGGATATTTTCTAATAAAAATAGAGATCTGCATAAAATCAATACATATAGCAATCTTGCCTTATTTATGGATGTATTGCACACAATTTTGGCTGGTCAAAATAAATTTTAAAAATTCAAAATAGATTTCTAGAACTAAATTATAAATCTCCGCACATGCTTTATGCGCTTGTTATGCCAGATTTCCGGTCCCCAAAGACCACCAAGGAGCCAATACCGATGCAAACGCATGAGAGTCTTTATTGCAAGCTCGAGCCTGGACTCCCAACCGTCATCCACACTGAGGATCTGGATTGAGAGTCCCGACCCTCAGAGAGGCAGAGTTTTTTTTACTGTGATTACAACAGGGGCAGGGTATTTCCAACTTGGCAGATACTTGATTGGATGGCATTTAACAAGCAAGACTTGTCATATTTCTATTGGCTATCTACCCTTTCAGTTATCTATTTTGGCTTTGATATCGGGAACTGCCGTTTACAGAGGCAGAATATTGCGGTCAGGATGACCAAGTACCAACTTTATTTTAACAATTGCCACCATGTTTCCCCATTACCACTAAGCAAGCTTGAACAGGCTAGAACAATCCAGTACTCAATCATAAGTAAACCAACCCAACAGTTACCATGGCATTTCTACTACTATTATGGTTATTTCTATAGTCTATGACTATGATCATTTTTTACTGTCTGTTACCATGGTTGCTACCCAGGTACAGAGGGGAAAAAGTGCTCCCTACATTTTTAAATGTCAAACTATAAGAAACTAGTCTCACGGGTGGGGGTGCAGCCCTCTATCATGGAGTCATCACCAGAGTTTAGAAGCTGTTATAATTTTAACACTAAAACTTATATTTAGTTACTCCAGTTTTCAGGTCAGCCCTAACACGCTCAGTTGATGTGAGAAGCTCAGTGTCACATTAGCACCAGTAGTGCAGTAATGTCCTGTTCTTGTGTGCCAGTGTGATCAGTTGAAGTTTTTCCATGTCCTTAATTTTTTGAAAATATGCCTCCCCTGTATTAGTATTTCCCCTGCCTCAGGTCCTCAGCTCCTCCCATTAGCTCCCAGATCCACCCATACCTAAAGTCCCTGCCCTAGAGCTATGATGGGCCACTCCCTCTCACCATTCAGACCTACCTACTTCCCCTTTAGCCCCAGAGCTATAGAAGTAATCTCACTTGGATTTGGTGCAGAATCCAGCGCCATGTTGTTCCCTCTCCCATGGGAGATATGGCCCAAGTAATAAACCTCCTTATAAACCTTCTTCTCCTATCCGTGACTATGTCTGCATGGTCCCCTGGGATGGCTGAGACATATCCTTTCATCCTGAATCCAAGTGTTAACATCAGATGTGATAACATAAAAATTTTAGATTTTTGGTAAGGCAAATTTGCAGAGGGGAAATCACATATCTACAGTACCATAGTAAACTCTATGCATCCTGAGCATTTGAGCTTTCTTCTCATTGTGTTAGTTTTCTTGAATCTGTATAAGCAAGGACCACAAGAGTCTACCACAGTATGTTATTTCATATAAAATAAATTATAATCAGCTGAGAGTTCTCTTTTATTCGTATGGACATCAGGTATAAGCCAGGAGCATTTCCGTTACTGTTGGGAGCTTGATCCCTTAAATGCTGATGGTTTTTAAACTGAGATTTCAAATCTAGAGACTGGTATTGAAAGGCCTAGAGGCTTGTAAAAGGCAGTGATTTATTGCTCTAGGTGCTCAGGTAAAAGCATGCTCCAGGTTTTTAAAGCCAGGAGCTTGTGGTTCTAGCTACTTAGCAAGAAACTTACCTAATATCCAAACAAAAATTAAAGTTTAGTGTCAATGTCTCAGACCTCAAATCCTAGAATGAGAGGCTTATGCCTCCAAGGTAGAAACCTATACTTCAGGTCAAGTATGGATTGTTATTGTAAGCTTATAGAATGCCCTGTCCAGTCATAAGATCTGCCCTTTGGCAATGTGACTCCACCCTTGGCTGATGATACCTGAGGGGCAGGCTGAGCACCTCCCACCTTAGTTGCAAGAAGGTATAAAGACCTCCTGAGAGAGAATTCCCACGCCATTTTCCTTTACTCCTCTGTGGGAACTTGGCCTTGCTATCCCCGCAGGCAATAAACTCTTCCGCAATATGTAGACTTCTTTGTCTACGGTCTGTGATTTTCTGGGATAATTTCCCTTTCAGTTATGAACATGGAGTGTCAGCAACCCCAACAGCTTGGTTTATAAATCGAGTTTCAGAAATTGGTGACTCTGAGCTCCTAAACTTTGCAGGTTTTCTGCACATGTGCAATGGCCAGAGTTCAGAGTTTGGGGCTCTTCTTAGTCTCTAACACTCAACTTTTAAAAATTACTTATCCCTGGTAGTCTCAGCTCCTCATGTTCTGTCACTCAGGATCTTTGCAATCCCTCATCACCTTAGCTTCTGCAGTTTTGACTACAAGTTTCTCTCCACAATTCCACAATGCTTCAATCACCTTCTTTTTCCTTACTGCTGCTGCTGTCACTCCTGTTGACAGGGCTAGAATTTTCAGAATTTTTTCTGCTTTTCATGAAGAAAATTTAGCCCACTCTACCTAATGAACAATAGTACAAGTACACATAAGACCAATTGAAGGAAGTTTCTATTGGTACTTATTGCTGCAGCCTAATGTCATTGTTGCCCTAAATAAAAGTTTCTAATGATTTACCCCAAAGAGTATGAATAGTAACTTGCTTAAATAGCCAAACGAGGGGCATTCCATTTAATTTAAAATGAAATTCAAATGCAATCACTTTGTGTTACCACCATAGCTATCAGTGTGGCATAGGGTACTACCTATGACACGAACAAATCTCTTCATTGTGTCCTTGCTTTAGTTCTTATTATTGTAATCTCGAAGCAGCATCCATGGGGATATATACTAATGTAAAGCAGAACATGTGTTTCTTTTTTCCAGTTTGCTTTATTGTTATTTTGGAGATGGTATACAGGGGGATTACCTTTATATACATCTGGGAATAAGTACATTTCTTTTGACATCATGTCATCTGTTTTCTCATTCTCTCCCATTCCTTCTTCTCCACCCAGGAGTTGCATAGTTCACTTTCATCAGTTTTCTGATGCAGCCAGTGCAAAAGGCTTATTTAATCACAATTGGAAAGACGAAATTTCAAACTGTACATGCAGATTCTGGCTAGGGTTCATCCTTGGTTGAATTTACCTTAGGCAAATTGGCAGTGGCCAGAAGGAGTAAAGGAGATGGAGGAATGAATGCACTCTCTACCAGACGTAACTACAGAAAGCAGGGTAGGGCTTTTGTAAAACAACTGACTCTCAGGAGAAAATCCTATCTGAATGATTATGACCCTTCAATGGCCCTCCCACTAGATGCTACCTCTCAAAAGTTTGCCACTTGCCTATATCACCAACTGTGGAGTGAGACAGAAAAATTTGGACTCCTCGGGAGTCCAGACCCTATGTGATCTCAATCTTTCAGAAGATGCCTTAATTGCTTTCACACACACAGAATTATTACAGTGGCTGCTAACATGCGCCATGCCTTCATTCAGTGTTAACTGTTACATCATGTTATTCATATCCCTCCCATGCTCACAACACATCAGCCTCTCTCTAATATTATACCAGTAATGCCTTAGTCCACTTCCAGGGCATTTCATTTTCTGTTTTCTGTTTTTGCAAATCCTTGGCTTTTGGACAGGTACTGCCTTTCATAATGATGTTTTTTTTACATTCCTCTATAAGATTGCAGCCTCTCTTTCTTGATAATCAGCAGACCTTTACCTGCTTCACTTTCCCATCTAATATTCATTTTCATGTAAATTGCTTTCATTTTATTTGTTTTTATTGACTTTTCTACAAGTGTGATGCAGGCTCTAGAAAAAACAGAAGCAATGCCTGGGATATAGTTAGTACTCACCTAATAATATGCTGTACCAATGAACACATTATGAATTTACAAATATTGATGATACCTCCACTTAAAGAAAATTAAAATATTTAGCCAGCAGTCCATTACTTTCAGTTGGTTTCACCTTGTAAATTCTCCTCAAACAGTATGTTAACCTTCAATTTCTGAAATCTACTTCAAATATTACCTAAAAGGTAGGCTGGACAAGGAATTATGATTCTTTGTCAGGGACATACAAATTGAAACTCTGTCCTCTCTTGCACACTAACAGGAATAAACTCCTTCTACACATCCTGCAATACCCTTTCTTATTTGTAGTCCCAGACAACAAAGTAGACATGGAAATATTATACTTGGCTATTGTCTCTAGATACACTCCCCCAGGCCAGACTAAGACATACTGGTTGTGAAGGTAATACTACTTTAGCTACAGCTGTATTTGTTTTAGAGATAATTAGTTTTCCATCTGGCATTTGAGGGAGTATATTACATTAGCTTTAGGGGGAAAAAAGAGGAATGATCACAATTGTGAAGCTGAGCACAATCCTCCCTGTGCACAGTGTGGAAATGATATATAGCCCTTACTGTATAGTGCTTAGCAGTTAAAGTGATGAATAGACTAACTGTGTTTATATGTGCAAAGATCTGTGCTGAAAAATACCAGGAAGCAACTAAGACTGTCGTTGACATCCTGCTTCATTGTATATTAATTTACCATGATTTTCATTTGGGTGATTTCTGAATTCAGTTTGAAAACTAATTTAGCACGCATGAGTTCATAATGAACAACTTAAAAAGTGATAAGATGCTTACCTATTTAGGTGGAAGAGCTCTGGAAAATTAAAAGTATAAAGTCTAATCACATCTTTCAAAAATAAAATGCAACATTCCTTGCAAAGTCATTAAGCCACTTATATCTTAATTCCCCAGCCAATGTAGGAAAGGTGGCTGTGATCCTCATGGCGCTCTTGTTAAACTAAAGTTGTTAATAAATGCTTATGAAAAATGTATCTAGGGTAAAATAGTAATAATATTATAGCACTACTGAGAAACTTTATGTGAGGAAAAGGCCAGATAACAAAGGCTGGAATTGTTGGCAGATGGAATATTATGTTCTGTCATAGGGTTTATCTCTACTGCCTGTTCCATCCTGTGGCGTTTCAATAATTCATTATTAAGAGGAAACTTTACTATGCATTTCTTCAGACAGATATTTTCATAATAACTCAAGCAGTAAGAATGAACTCTAATGTGGAACCCTTGGTTGTTGCACCTAATATGTAAAAAATAAGACTGCAAGACATCGTTGCGTGGAGGTAGATAATGAAGGGTAATGCATCAGTATTCATCACTTCTGTTTGCATGATTATGGTATATATTTTAGAGCCATTAATAAAGAATTTTAATCAGAAATTTAAAAAGAAAGAAATATTGCCATATAAGAACTTTGCTTTAGTTGTTGCTGATTTTATTTCTGAATTTTAGAGCCAATATTTCTTTAAAAGACTGTTATACTAAGCCTAAAGTTGTGAAACAAAAGTAGGTAAACAGGGGAATAGGTTGTAAGTAATCTATTGCAAAGTTTCTTAGGGTCTTCTTCTTTGCTCATTAAAATACTCCTATAGAATTTTCTGTTATGACAAACCTGAACTCATCACCAGGTAATTCTTTGTACAAATATGTCTCTATGCTACTTAGGTAGCAACCTCAAAGAATTCCAGACACATTAGATAATGCAATGCAGCCCCATATAAAAAATGTTATCACTCAATTAAATGAGGTAGTCATTAGCCTAAAGAAATGTTATCACTTAAACTCATGTGAGCTATAGTCTTTTATGTAAATACATAGGATAATGTTTCCAGGATAATATACCAATACATTAATCACATGATCCATACATACTTCAGTAAATATACTGAAATCATGGAGAAATCACTGAGGTGCACCATGAGCACTGCACACTATTCGTTTTTAATTTGTCATTTAAAAATCATGCCATTTAATTTACTACATAATTGGTAGTATTTGCTTTTCTCAAAATTTGTAAATTGCAGCTATATGTAGTAAAAAGAGCAGAAAATTAACAGTTTGTGTTTATTTGTGGCTAATTATTAAGTATAGAATAAAACAAGATCAATATCTCCATAATGTCAGATTATTGGAGAGTTAGCAAGCAGAAAATTACAGCTTTAAACTTTTAATAGAAATTATTGCAGATTCCAATAAATAGCCACATTACACCATCCTTGGTTTCTTTTTTTTTTGGCCAGTCCTGGGCCTTGGACTCAGGGCCTGAGCACTGTCCCTGGCTTCTTCCCGCTCAAGGCTAGCACTCTGCCACTTGAGCCACAGCGCCGCTTCTGGCCGTTTTCTGTATATGTGGTGCTGGGGAATCGAACCTAGGGCCTCATGTATCCGAGGCAGGCACTCTTGCCATTAGGCTATATCCCCAGCCCCTGGTTTCTTGAACTCCTTGAATTTCCAATATCCTTTCTCATTCAGTAATCTAATTACTATCTTAGGAGATGGTTTGTCTTTAGCCTGAGTGAAATGACAATATCAAAAGCTGGTTTTCTTTCATTTTGTCTATTTAGTTGCCACTTTTCTAAAACTGACAGACTATTCTCACATATCTAGTAATAGCAAACTGTGGAGAAATGTGAAGTTTTGTCCTAATTTCAAAAGTCTAACTGTAAAATGTTGCAGGCTGAGAAAAGTTTGATGGGAGTAGGAGCATTTAGGATACTGAATCACAAGGGCAATAGACTTCAATATATTTAAGAGGTGTTCAGATTTACATGACAGCCTATCTCAAACTTGCTATATTTGAAGAAGAATTTACCATTACTCCCCGCAAAATACAATGAAAATTTCCATCTTTCTTTTCTTTTAATATATAATTACTGCCTTGCAAAAGTAAGAAATCTACTACTCCAACCTCTCATTTACGGTTTTGCTATTCAAACCACCTCACTATTTTAATTTATTTTAGCCATTTTATTTGTAGCTACCTTACCTACTCCCTTTAGATCACTGGCTCATCATTGTTCCCAAAGATAGGTTTTAAAACCCACTACATTTCTTTCAACCTTTCTATAAATTCTTGTTTATAAAGTACAATTATAATGACATACTTCCACTAATCCAAAATTTTTAATGTCTTCCATAAAATATTAGGCTAATGTGGCTTAGCGGTAGAGTGCTTGCCTAGCATGCATGTTGCCCAGGGTTCAGTTCCTCCGTACCACATACCATACCTCCAAAATAAGTAAACACGAGAAACATTAGGGTATTATCAGATCTGTTAATGTTCACACATAATTAAATATGAACCAATTCCCATGCATACCTGCAGCCACACCTACTATCACTGTTGTTTATGAGATTGTAATCATGCTAAATTATTTGCACTTTCACAATTAGCTATAGTATATATGGATTTATAATGGAGATGTTCTCCATTATAAAATTCGAATCATTATCATCTACTTTTCATCTACTTAGTACTTATTTGTACTTCAACAATTTCCCCTAGTAGTAGTTTTATGTAACTACCTCCAAATGAGTAAACTTCCTTTAAAAACATTAAATAATGTTATTTTTGCATGATTTATTACATTGTACTTTTCATGCAAAATGGTAATTGTATTTTCACTTGTTTTACATTAATTTTTAATGCAGTAATGGATATATTTTGTGAAGTTCTATTATCTCATATGCTACTCCCTCATCATATCATGTTTTAAATAATTTCATTTATATGTTAAGTAGTTATACAATGGGGTTTCAATTCCCCAAGTCAGAGTATGAGTGCAATGCACTTTAGTCAATGTCATATCTTCCAGCATTCTCCCCCCATCTTTCCTAGTCCTATTCATACACTCATGTTCTATAATTCAAGTTTTACATCTTGTACATTGAATACAATGACTGTAATTGTTCACTCTGACAACCTTTTTATGGGAATCATAACATCTCTGAATTCAGGTTAATATTTACTGATGTTTATTATGTACATTGTATCTAGTATTTTAAAGTCATTAGTTCCTACATGAAAGTTTCTCTATGAGTTGGAATCATTTACAATTCTTAGATGTTAAAATTCCTTACAATGCTATTTTTGCAGGTGAATGAATTGAAGTTTAAACTGTATATAATATAATAGATGTAGTGAGTTAGTACGTGACAAATTACACAGTACCCATTGTTTTGAGGAAATAAAATAGGATTTCTTCTGCTCTATCTTTAAACTTTTTAATAGTCTTCCACTAATTTATTTATTTATTTTATTTTTGCCAGGCCTGGGGCTTGGACTCAGCCGGAGCACTGTCCCTGGCTTCTTTTTGCTCCAGGCTAGCACTCTTCCACTCCAGCCACAGCACCACTGCTTGCTTTTTCTGTTTATGTGGGGCAGAGGAATTGAAACCAGGGTTTCATGCATGCTAGGCAAGCACTCTACCTCTATGCTCTATTCCCAGCTACAGCAACTGAGTATTTTGAGTACAATAAAATATATGCTTAGGAGAATGAATGAAAAATCTCAAGTCTTCTAAGCTGTGCTTTCCTATTTATACATTCTGTGATTTTTATCTTTAAAGGTTTTATCTTTATCTTTTAATGTGATAAAATCTTCTCCACTTTGTGATAATTAATTATTAGTAATAAAAAGAACTTAGTAAAAAGAAATTGTCATGGTATAAGAAAGAGGTCAAGACTTGAATTATATATAAGCATGTGTATGTTTAATGTATTTCCATTTTGCTATAAAATATGCATTTATATTTATGTATCATGTGGCTTAATCTTCTTAAATACAGCATCCAATCTCATTTTAATTTTTTCTTTATAAATGTTAATGTTAAAGTAATTCAAGTCTGCATTTACATAATGTAACTGAATAAGATCCTAAAGTAAGATATGGGAAATGCAGCAAACAAAATCTGCAGAGAGGAATAATTAACTTTATTTGAAAAGCTTCCGTAGACCTGGGTTACCTTGTTGTTACATTTGAGAAATAATTTCACCTTAATTCTAACTGTGCTTTAAACTTTCAGATTGCTGACTGTCAGAACTGAAACAGCTCAGAAGTTAATTTATGCAAGTAAGTAGTAAATAAAAATATGCATGAAAATATAGCACATGTTAATTAGAAAGAAACTAAACACAAATGAAAAATAAAACTATTCTAATATTATGCATTCATTACTTTTGATTTCTAAGAAACCGTGTTCTTTAATATTTCTTTCTTTAGTTATTGTGAAAGTGATCACAGAGAGGTCACCTTGGTATATATTTGTAATATATACCAAATATAATATATATGGTATATATTTGTAAAATGGAAAGCACTGTGAGCTTTAATGTTTTATATAATGTCTAATTTTGTCCATTGTGTGTCTGCAAATTTACATGACCTCTAGAAAACAATTGTGTTTTTATTCTTCATCTTCTGTCCATAGTTTGACTACTATCTTAGCTTTTTATATTTTTTATTTGTGTAAGTTAAATATCTTATTTTTTATCTTTCCAATTTCTTGACTAGTGATTGGTTTGGGTTTATTCTGTGTGTGCATGGTGTGTGTGTGTGTGTGTGTGTGTGCACGCACACTGGTGTGTGTTTAAATCTATATATGTGCTATTTTCTGTGACTTTCCAAATCATGTTATTTGCCATTTTCTATCAGTTTTTATTTTTATTTA
The DNA here is from genome assembly GCF_023159225.1 of Perognathus longimembris pacificus. NCBI lineage: Eukaryota > Metazoa > Chordata > Mammalia > Rodentia > Heteromyidae > Perognathus > Perognathus longimembris. Next base: position 41,795,220 of record NC_063172.1, on the reverse strand, counting down.
TTTTATTTTTGCTGGTTCAGTATTGAATCCACGGCCAGGGTGTTGTTCCTAAGCTTCACTTCTGGCTTTTGTGGATAATTGAAGATAAGACTCATGAACTTTCTAATCCCTGGTGGCTTGAGCCTCCTGAGTATCTACAATTACAGGCCAACTAAGCTGATATTTTTTTAGTTCTTGTGAATTGGTAAGTATGTTTTATAAATTCTGACACCAGTCTTTTGTTGACAATATATAGGGTAATATTTGACTGCTTTGAATAAGTATGTGTTCACTTATTATTTACGAATGTCTTTTTTTGGCTTACTATGTTCAATTTTTAATGTTCATTCTAAAGCAAAACCAGAGATATCAGCAGACACAATAGCTCCTTGAGACAATATACATGCATAAATTGGGTAATGGCATGCATTTTTTACATCCTCAGTTATAGACCTCTGAATGAAGGAGTGAGAAGCAGATTTCACTCACCTCTCTGACATATATGCATCTATCTATAAGATGTGAGTTTCATCACTGAAGCTGTTGTCATAAGAAACAAGATGATGATGCAGAGCAAAAACTCTTTCATGGGGGAATGGGAAGAAACAAAATTTAATTTATCTGAAGATCAGTGAATTGTATGTGTGTTGTACATGCACAGAAGCCTAAACAGAAGAAAAGGCCTTAATGAATTAATCTATCTAGTATCTATACAATGCCAGGACAGCAAGAATGGCAGAATAGTTGAAGGTGAAGAGAAGCTCCTAGGAAAGCAAAGGAAATAAGAGACATTAGAAGAGAAAAATGTAAGGCAGGTTGCCAAGTTAACAGACAGGTGGTAGGGTTTGGAACCGATGTCTCCATCAAAAAAGCTGATGTGCTGAAGGTTTAACATCACCTAAGAATTGAGAGTTTAATTGATTATGAAGTCCCAGACCCTAATGTGGACCAGTCCATTGATAGATTCATAATTTGATGACATTACCAGGAAAGGGAGGAATATGGGAGAGACAACTTGTTGGAGCAAGTGGGTCATGGGAGCGTACCTTTGAATAGTGTATATATTGTAGTTGACCCTTTTATTGCTCTGATTTATGATTACTATGAATAAACAGCCGTGTACTATGATGTCCATCCTAGATGATGTGCTGCTTCAGTACATTCAAAGACACAGTGCAGTCAGCCAAGATACTCTGAAACTTCTGAAACGAATAGCTTTCTTAAATGACTTAAAAGAAGCTATTTGGGTGAGGTATTGGACAATGTTAGGAAGTGTCTATCACACCATTATAAAGAAGTTAGTTTTTACTCTGAGAGAATTCTAACAGAAATTGAGAGTCATTAGAGGTATATGAGGGAAATGGAAGGGAGGGAAAGGAGAGGGAAGGAGATAAAAAGAGAGAGAATATAAAAACTCAAGACCTGCATATTCTGAATATTAGGCTATTGCCTGATATGTAGCTGTCAAAAACTTTCCCAGTCTTAAAGGTTTTGTATCTTGTTGGCAGTGTCCTTTACAATGTAGAAACTTTTTTATTTCATTGCAGTCCCATTTATCAAGTGCTAGCATTTGGGATCTTTACTTGGAAATTGTCTACTTGTGTTCTGTAATAGTTTCATCTTGCATTGAGGTTGTTAATACATTTTTAATTGGTGCAGGTACAAGGTGATAAATAAAGATCTTGATTCAGTTTCCTGCATGTGAATATCCAATTTTCCAGAAGTATTTGTTGAATAGGATGTCTTGCTTCCAGCCTCTAGTTGTGGTTCTTTTACTGGATATTAAATAGCTGTATGTCTATAGGTTTATTTCTAGGTCTTCTCTATGTTCTATGTTGCTTCAGGCCTGTATTTGTGTCAGTACAAAAAAACATTTCATTACTATGGCTCTGTAATAGTGATCTAAGTTTATTATTGTTTTTTTCTCTTTGCATTATTCTTCCTGCTAATAATTACTTTTGTTCTTCAAGGTCCTTACCCCAATTAGAATGGCCATTAATGAGAAAACAATGAAAGAAGCTGGCAAGGATCTGGCCAAAGGGAACGTTAATACACTGTTGGTGGAAATACAAACTTATTCAAACACTATGGAAAGCAATGTAGAAATTCTACAAAAAAAATTAAGCATAGAACTATCCTATAATCTATAAATTCCACCCCTGGGGATTTATCAAAAGATTTTGAACCAGGATACAGTAAATTCATCAGCACAAACATGTTCATTGTAACACTATTCACCATAACCAATGTATGCGACCAGCCCAGATGCCCCTCAGTAGGTGAACAGATCAAGAAAATATGGTATATATACACTGTGAAATTTCACTCAACCATTAGAAAAATAAATTATATTATACAATTTGATTAAAAAAAAAAAAGAAAAGGAAAGATTAGGAAAAATGTTAGGTATAGTGAAGTCAGGCCCAGTAAGACTACGGATCCATGTTTCCTTTTATATGTGGAAGCTACATTTTGCTTTCAAATCCCTTATTAATCCCTACATTGGGTGGTAACCAAGTGTACACAAGTGTATTCACTGAAATACAGTCAATTAAAGGAGATCTCAAATATGTTAATGTCTTAGAAAGCCAAAACTTCAGCAGAATAAAATATCAGGAACAGGGTTCTTCAAAGGGTTGAAATGAGGCCAAGGCTAAAGGTGTAGACTAAAGAAAAGAAGAGGGGGGCATGGAGAGAAGAATCTAATGTCTATTCCTCAAAACTAAGAAGAATGAAGGAAAGATTGGGTAGAAGAGGGATGGGTGAGGATGAAATTGATCACAACATATTGTTTTGTTAAATGACATCTCCTTTGTACAACTACCAATTTTTTTTTAAAGGTAAGGTCTAATTTATCTCCTGATTAACACTTTAATTAAACAAAGGAACCCTACAGCATTGTATAATGACTTAAAAATAGCTGCAATATGCAAACAATTTCTTAGAAAATTTTGTTTTCTTTTGTTATTCTTTGACTACTTAAATTACAAGAATATTTGTGAAGTCAAGGAGCCTGAGAAGAATGTAAGAAGCTTTGAAATAACACAATTTTAAGGAAACAAGATGTAGATTCATTTGAAATGGGATGAAATTAGAAACCATTAGCTGAAATTTTGTCTGATGCCCTTCCTTAACCACATTCCCCAAGTTCCTTTCTATATAAGTAATCTTAATTTCAGGAAAACTATGACAATAGACAAATACAAGTATAAATTAGGTGTTGTCAAATTTTTCTCTGTCAATACTTCCTGTCTTTTGATAATTTTTTTGGAAGCTAACTCTAACACATGGGATGATGATACAAGCAGAAAAATAAATGGAAACCCAACTTTAATTACCATTGTTACCTGTCTTTGATTTCTGTATATAGGCATCTGTAGGTTTTATGATGTACAAGGTATATTAAATATAAAGTTAACTGTTAAGAGGAAGTGAGATACTGTGAATCAATTAAAACCGCATGATATAGAATTATAAGCTGAGAACTGTGTATTCGCATTCTCGGGCTTGCTGGCAGGCTCCATTTTCAGCCGTGATAGAAACAACAGTAAGCATTTTAATTGAAATGGATTTTTTTTTTTTTTTTTTTTTTTGGCCAGTCCTGGGCCTTGGACTCAGGGCCTGAGCACTGTCCCTGGCTTCTTCCCGCTCAAGGCTAGCACTCTGCCACTTGAGCCACAGCGCCGCTTCTGGCCGTTTTCTGTATATGTGGTGCTGGGGAATCGAACCTAGGGCCTCGTGTATCCGAGGCAGGCACTCTTGCCACTAGGCTATATCCCCAGCCCCTGAAATGGATTTTTTAAAAATGTATTTGTTTATTAATTGAACACAAATTTTTTGACAAGGTGTTGTGCAAAAAGGGTACAGTTACATAGTAGGGCAGTGTGTACATTTCTTGTGATATCTTACATCCTGCTTTTCTATCTCTTCTCTAGGTCAGGTAGACATATATACAATATACAATGTATCAAGAACATATACAGTAGCCACGCCCAAGAAAGTTCAACTAGGGCTTTAAATGTAATGTCGATATTAGACCATATGTTGACAGTAGTATTATATGAATGTACATACCTAGCTTTTGAGCTATTGTATTCCCCTGAGAGGGCAAATTTTGACCTTTATATGTTGAGTAATTGTTTGGTTTTAGTTACATACTTTTGGGTCGCTGCCCCAATCCTGTGGGGAATACTATTTGACAAGCAGTTTTTGGTTTCACAGACTTGGTCTCTGCTGTCTCTCCATCTCCCTTTGTTAATAGTCATATATCAGGGAGATCATGCCCGTTTGTTTTCTGTGTTCCAGGCTTGTCTCGCTCAACATTATTTGTTTGAGTTATGACCATTTCCCTGCGAATAACAATATTTCACCATTCCTAATCGCTATGTAGTATTCCATTGTGTATAAGTACCATATTTTTTGGATCCATTCGTCTGTGAAGGGGCATCTGGGTTGTTTCCATATTTTGGCTATTGTGAATTGTGCCGTGATAAACATGGAAGTACAAATGTCTTTTTGATATCTTGGGGTTTGCTGTTTAGGATAGATGCCTAGGAGTGGTATGGCTGGGTCATAGGGTAGGTCTATATTGAGCTTTTTGAGAAACCTCCATACTGTTCTCCAAAGTGGTTGTACTAATTTGCACTCCCACCAACAATGGAGAAGGGTTGCTCTTTCCCCGGACCCCCTCCAGCATTTGTTGTTGCCTGAGTTCAGAGTATAGGCCATTCTAACTGAGGAGAGGTGGTATCTCAGGGTTGTTTTTATTTGCATTTCCTTTACTAGCAGGGATGTTGAGCATTTCCTCATGTGTTTCTTTGCCATTTTTATATCTTCTCTTGTGAAGTCTCTCTTTAGCTCCTTTGCCCATTTCCTAATAGGTTCATTGGGCTTGGAGGGGCTTAGTTTTTTGAGTTCTCTGTAGATGACAGATATCAGGCCTTTGTCTGTTGCTGTGCTGGTAAATATCCTTTCCCATATCGTTGGCTGTCTTTCTATTTGGGTGGCTATGTCCTTAGCTGTGCAGAAACTTTTTAATTTGTAGTAGTCCCATTTGTCAAGTCTTTCCCCTATTTGTTGTGCTCCTGAGACTATATTCAGGAAGTTCCTTCCTGTGCCTATAAGTTCTAGCATCTTTCCTAATCTGTCCTTCAGTAGTTTCAAGGATTCAGGTCTGATATTGAGGTCCTTGATCCATTTTGAGTTGATCTTGGTGCATGGTGATAGGCTTGGGTCTACTTTGAGTTTTCTGCATATGGCTGCCCAGTTCTCCAGCACCAGTAGTTGAAGAGGCTATGTTTATTCCATTGTATGTCTTTAGCTCCTTTGCCGAATATCAGTTGGCTGTAAGAGTGCGGGTTTTTTTTTTCTGGGTCTTCAATTCTAATCCACTGGTCTTCCGATCGGTTTTTATACCAAGGCTGTTTTTGTTATGATGGCCTTGTAGTAGAGCTTGAAGTCTGGTATTGTGATACCTCCTGCACTGCTTTTTTTGCCTAGATTTGCTTTGGCTATTCTAGAATTTTTGCTGTTCCATATGAATTTATGGATTGGTTTCTCTATTTCAGTGAAGAATGTGGCTGGGATTTTGATAGGTATTGCATTGAATTTGTATAACAATTTGGGCAATATGGCCATTTTCACTATATTGATTCTGCCTACCCATGAGCATGGGAGGTCTTTCCATCTCCTTGTGTCTTCTTTGATTTCCCTTATTACATTTTTATAATTTTCATTAAATAGGTCCGTCACATCTTTGGTTAAGTTGATCCCTAGGTACTTTATTCTTTTTTTGGCTAATATAACTGGAATTGTTTCCATAATTTCCTTTTCTGTTTGTATATTGCTGGTGTACAGAAAAGCTGCTGACTTTTGTGGATTGATTTTGTATCCTGCTACTTTGCCAAATTGGTTTATTAGGTGTAGGAGTTTGGGTACTGAGTTTTTTGGGTCCTTCAGATATAAGATCATGTCGTCTGCGAATAGGGATAACTTGATTTCTTCCTTGCCATTGTGGATCCCTTTGATGTCCTCCTCTTGCCTTATTGCTATGGCTAGGGATTCCAGCACTATGTTGAACAGAAGTGGGGAGAGTGGGCATCCTTGTCTTGTTCCTGAGATTAGGGGGAATGATTTAAGTTTCTCTCCATTTAATATGATATTAGCAGCTGGTCTGTTGTATATGGCTTTTATTATTTTGAGGAATGTTCCATCTGTTCCTGTTCTCTCCAAAGCTTTTAATAGGTATGGATGTTGTATTTTGTCAAAGGCTTTTTGGGCATCGACTGAGATAACAATGTAATTCTTAATTTTAGATCTGTTTATGTGGTGAATTACGTTGATTGATTTACGGATGTTGAACCATCCTGGTGACTGTGGGATGTAGCCTACTTGGTCATGATGTATGATTTTCTTGATCATTTTCTGGATCCTGTTAGCTAATATTTTATTGAGGAGCTTTGCGTCTGTGTTCATTAGTGATATTGGTCTGTAGTTCTCTTTTTTTGTTGGGTCTTTGCCTGGTTTGGGAATGAGTATGATATTGGCTTCATAGAATGAGTTTGGGATTTCTCCCTCTGTTTCTATTTCGTGGAAGAGTTTGAGGATTATTGGTATTAGCTCATCACTAAAGGTTTTGTAGAATTCGTTGGTGAATCCATCTGGGCTTGGGCTTTTCTTTGTTGGGAGGTTCTTGATTACTTCCTGTATCTCACTGTAAGTTATTGGTTTATTTAGTTGATTTATTTCTTCTTGGTTCAGTTTGGGCAGTTTGTACTTCTCTAAGAATTGATCCATTTCTGTAAAATTATTGTTTTTTGCTGAGTAGAGGTTTTGGAAATAGCTCCTTATGATTGTTTGAATATCGTGTGTACTTGTAATTTTTCTGGTGGAGTACTTGATTTCACGTATATGAGTCTCTTCTCTTCTTTTTTTTTGTAAGTCTTGCAAGGGATCTGCCAATTTTGTTTGTTTTCTCAAAGAACCAGCTTTTAGTCTTATTTATTTGTTGAATGGTCCTTCTATTTTCAATCAGATTTATCTCTTCTTTAATCTTTGTGATCTCTCCCCTCCTAGTCATTTTAGATTCTGTAATTTCTTGTTTCTCCAGTTGTTTTAGTTTCATCATGAGGTTATTCACCTGCTCTGCTTCCATTCTTTGAATGTGAGTGCTGAGGGCAATGATCTTGCCCCTCAGTACTGCCTTAGCTGTGTCCCATAGGTTTCTTTGTGATGTTTTTTCATTGTCATTATGGCTTATGAATTCGTTGATTTCATCTTTAATTTGGTCTGTGGCCCAAGTGTTGGATATAAGTGTGGGGTTTAGCCTCCAAGAATGTGTATAGCCTCTGTGGTATCCTTTGTTGTTGAGGGTCACCTTTAATCCACTGTGATTAGATATAATACATGGGATGACGTCAATACTTTTGTAATTGCTGAGGTTCTTTGTGTGGGCTATGACGTGGTCTATTTTAGAATATGATCCATGGGCTGCTGAAAAGAAGGTGTATTGGGTCTCTGTAGGGTGGAAGATTCTATATAGGTCTGTCAGATCCATTTGGGAAATGGTGTTACTTAGTTCCTCAGCTCCCTTGCTAATCCTCTGGGTGTTGGATCTGTCTGCTGGACAGAGTGTGGTATTAAAGTCTCACACTATGATTGTGTTTGCGTCTATCTTGTTCTGTAATTCTGTGAGAATTTGCTTGACATATGTAGGGCCTCTTTTTTTTGGTCAGTATACATTTATCACCGTGATGTCTTAATTCTGGATTTTTCCTTGTATTAATATGTAGTGTCCTTCTTTGTCTTTTTGAGTTGATTTTAATGAAAATCCAGCTTATCTGAGATCAGGATAGCTACACCTGCCATTTTGGTAAGTGCATTTGCTTGGTAGATCTTCTCCATCCTTTTATTAGGAGCGTGTTTTTGTCCCTTGCTGTAAGGTGGGTCTCTTATGGACAGCAGATGTCAACTTTTTGTTTGCGAATCCATTCTACCAGTCTGCTCCTCTTTATCAGAGAGTTTAAACCATTTATATTTAAAGAGATCAAGGATAAGGGTGTTTTTTCTCCTTCCATTTAGTTGTTGGGCTTTTTTTTTCTCTTTTTTTTTTTTTCTTTTCTTTAGTGAGCTGTTCTTTCTGTTGGACTTTGGCTATTGTAGTTTCTTTCTGATTCTGTCTGTGTGTCTTGTACGATCTCTGTTGGGTGGGGCTCCCCTCTTAGAATTCGCTGTAGGGCTGGTTTTTTATTCACATACTCCTTTAGCTCCTCTTTGGTGTGGAAAGATCTGGTTTTCCCTTCGAATGTGAACTCCGATTTTGTTGGATATTTGATCCGAGGTTGCATATTGGTAGCCTTAAGTACTTGGATGGTGTTCTTCCACTCACTTCATGCTTGGTAATTTTGTGTGGATAAGTCAGTTGTTATTCGAATCCTCTTCCCATTGTAGAAAATTTATTTCTTCGCTTTGGCTGAATTCAGAATTTGCTCTTTAATCTTGAGGTCTGAAGTCTTGAATATTATGTGCTTTGGGGTGGCTTTTCTGGGGTCTGGCCTGCCAGGTGTCCTATAGGCTTCAGTTACCTGGATGGGGTCCCCTGTGAGATTGGGGAAGTTTTCTGCAATAACTTTATTGAGAATATGTTTAAGCCCTATGCTCTGGTATTCGGCTCCTTCTTCTATTCCAATTATGTGCAGATTATATCTCTTGTCTTTGTCCATTACTTCCTGGATTAGTCTACCCTGAAGCTTCACCATTTGTTGGAGTGTGGTCATTTTCTGGTTGTTGTCGGCTGCTTCATCGTCCAGGTGAGAGATTCTGGATTCCATATGGTCCACTCTTTGTGTTATCGTTTCAATTGCAGAGTTTATGGATGTCAGAGAGCTATTTATGTTAGTCAGATCAGCTCTGATAGTGGAAATTTCTTCCTTCAAAGAGTTTTATTTTAAATCTATTTTTTCATGCATTTCAATTCTCAGGATGTTAAGATTTTCTTTAAAGGAGGCTTGCATTGTATCCATTTTTGTTTCCATTTCTTTAAAGGAGGCTTGCATTGTATCCATTTTTGCTTCCAGTTCTTTCTTGGCTTCTTGGGTGTCCTTCAAGATTTCTGCTCTAAACTCCTGGAATTGTTTTCTGATTTCATTTCTGACGCTTTCCATCATTCCTGTTAACATGTCCTCATTTGCTTTTTTAATCTCCATCTCCTCTTTAGTCATGCTGCTTTTTGGAGCTGGCGAGTTGGCTTGTTCTTTGTTGAACGGTGTTATGTTTCTTTGTGATTTGCCCATCTGGAGATCTGTGGATAGCTTCTCAGGTTTGGTTTGTAGCTCTGCCCTCCCTCCTGTGTAGGCGTGTCTACCAGAGCAGGTGCTGCTGCTGTGGCCATGCCCACCAGTGCAGGGTACACCTACCAGAGCAGGGGTTGTCGCTGGGGGCCCTGCCCTCCTGTGCACTGTGCTCCCACTACAACAGGTTCTGGCACTGTGGCCCCTTCCACTTTAGCAGGGTACCCCTCCCAGAGCAAGCCCCAGGTTGTTGGGTTGTGTTTGCGCCCTTCCGCGCATCCGTTGGGGGGGGGCAGTATGTGTGGGGCCCAGTGGGATCAACTGTTTGGGCGTGGGTTAGCACCCTCAGACCTCGCCTCCGCTGTGAGGGGGGGACGTGATCAGGCCCAGGTGTCCCTGCTGTGCTGGTATTGCCCACCAGTGCCTGTGCTTTTAGTTGTAAGAGTCCGCGAGGTCCAGGCACCTCGGTGAGGCTTGCACTGCTGGCCGTCCACTGGCCCCTGTTGGGATGGGGGCAGGGCCAGTTCTGCCAGTTCAGTAACCTGTGTGGCCTTGGGGCTGCTCCACGCTTCCCCTGCTAAACTGACTTCCCAGTGCCTAATGGGAGCTTCCCACCTGATTTGGGGGTTCTTTGTTCCCTCGGGGTGGGGAGGGGGAGGGAGGGAGATCTAGCTTCTTTGTAGGGCTTGGGTCTCTGATAGCTGGTCTCCAGTTGGGTGAGGGGGTAATGGGGGACTCACTGATCCTGGATTGTGTGTGTGTCCCGCGCAGCCGTTGGTCCTTCAGGGGGTGGCGAAGTTTCGTGGTGCCTTCCCCGGTTTCCTCCTTCTGCCGCGCTGGGTTCCCCAGCAGCTGTCTGTCCGAACCCGGTGTGGACCCGAACTTCTCGTTGCTGCCATTGTGTGTCTTGGTCCGCACCCTCCCTAGTGACCGTGGGATCTCCAGCTGTCTGAATTCTGCGCTCCCAGCAGCCTGTCTGCCGATCTCCGGGTTCTCCTTTCCCAGCCTCTGAAATGGCTTTTATTTCTTATTTTATTACAATGGGGCTGAACAGAAGATTACAGTTACATAAATAAGGTAATGAGTACATTGTCAAACATCGTTATCCCCTCCCTTTTTCTTCTACTTTCCTTCACCTGACATCCCTCTCTTTTGATTAAAAGTTAATGACATATCATTCAATGACTTACCAATTTTTCAAATACCCTGACTACTGTGAAAATGGATTTAAAGCTATCTCTATTAAAAGAATTGGCCTTAAAAAACATGAGAGCCATCTATGAAATACTATAAATTAATATTTTTCTTATACTTAAAATTTTAGTATAATATGAAAATTAGAAAATTATTTTGTTCATTTTATACATTTGAATCATCAATTTATTATATGCTAATTTACTTCATTAAAGTAACGTAAAATGTGTGCTTTAGAGAAAAATTATATAAAAAATTACAACAGAAAATGGAGGACATTGTCTAATTTGGACATTGTCCAAAATAAAAACATACACATAAACTGAATTATGAAATGATAAACCCTTTTGTACAACACTTTAACAATAACAGTAAAATTGTATTAAAATTACACCATTCTTAATATTGATAAACAAAACATTTTATACCAACAAACATTCGTATTTCAAGAAGCTTACTCACATTGAAAAACAAGAAAGATGTAAGAAAGATCGGGTTGGATTATCTATTTTATTTCTGAAAGGTCCTTAAATTCTGATGTACACTTTTTAAAGTAGTCAATTTTATCTAATGGCCATATTTCTTGGGTAAGAGAAGAGTCAAATCTTACAATAAATTTTAAAAATCCTATATTTTTCAGATAATATACAACAGCCATTGACATTAACGGATTTCATTTTCCAGAGATTATCAGATACATTGATACCTGGCTATTAATATTATCTAAATATATTTACAGGTAAAGTATGTCTATTTATCCCTAGTTTCCTTATATATTGAAGTCTTTTCTTTCTGAGTTTAATCTCATATTTTTGTAGCTATGCTGTGCAGGACTACCAATCATCTAGTGAATTTTGGAATTTGTCAGTTCCATTAAATGACTGGCCAAAAAAAAAAAAAAAAGTGTGTTCCAATATGTGTACATGTGTATATTCATTTAGAATCCTCTATGTGTGGACAAATATGTCCATCTTTTAGTTCCAGCATCATCCACATGTAAGAGGGTGCATGTGATTTTTTCCCCCTCTTTACCTGAGTTTCTTTGCTTATATTAATGATGCCCTGTCCTACCCATCTTTTTGAAAATGTATTCATTATGGCTGAAAAATATTTCATTTTGTTAACCTAAAACATTTTCTTGACCCATTTATCATTTCTAGAGTGTCTTTTCTGTTATAAATAATTTGGCTTTTGTGAGTAGTTTTACAATGAACATGCAGGTGCAAGTGATGTATTTGTTTTGTGACAATCTTTTGCATACACACCCAAGAGTTCCTTTGCTACATCATAGTATATTTCGATTTGTAGTTTTTTTAAGCAACTTTCACTCTGATTTCCATAGTAGAGGAACTGGATTACATTCCCATTAACAGTGTATGAAGCTAATTTTCCCCAGACATCTTCCTTAGCATTTGCTGTCATTTGCGTTTTATGATGGCCATTCTGACAAGAATGAGATGAAATCTCAAATGTTGCTTTGTGTTTTCTTTATGGCTACGGATGTTGAAAATATCTGCATGGGACTGTGTATGTGTGTGTGCATATGCACATATATGTATGTACATGTAAGTATATATATGTATATATATACATATACATTTTTCTTTCAAAAAGTGTCTGTTAAATTCCTTTGCACATTCCTTAATTGGGCTGTTGACTCTTTGGCCATTTAGTTTCTGACACTATTTTGTAGTTATTACTCTCTCATCAGACATATAGTTGGTAATTTTTTCTCCCATTACCTTCCACCTAGTGACTACTTAATTTGTTTTGCAGAGTCATTATAGTTTGATTCAGTCCTGTTTATCAATCCTTGCTCCTATTTGCTGATCTAAGGGAGTCCTATTCAGGAAATCTTAAATTTACCATTCAGTTCCTTAGTTTTCCATGAATTATTTTTATACCATTGTTTTATTTAATTTGTTCTTATAGACTTATTTGTGTATTGAAATTTTCAAAATGCAAAAGTAAGCATACTAGCTATGATCTGTTCTTTCTGACAATGTGGATTTTTTTTTATTGGACAAATCCCTAGTGTCTTTGATATTAATTTGCTATATGTTTCTTTATTCTCTTTCTATGCTCTTAAATTGTGATTATTCTTTATCTCTGGCAGTTGTCTTGTTCTATTTACTTTCATTTTTTAACTCTCTAAGCTTATAGGCTTCAAGGCATTACTCATATCTTTATAATTATAACATCCCTATCTACTGTCATCTGTCTAAATTTCCCACTAGCATTTTAAGGTAAAATAAAATGTCATTGAGTAGCTAATTCTTATTTCCTCTCCATTCCTATCTTATCTTTAGTTCTCCAGTATCATTGCCCTCACTTCTCAGTTTATCCTTTGCATCCCTAGAGTATTTTTTCTTAAAAAAATAGATGGGCTCTCCAAATTATTTATTTACAACATTTTGATAATTCTCTACAAAGTCATCAAGTTAAAATGACTTACTGTTAGATTCAGATTATACATAATGCTTCTATTTGGACCCAGCTTTCCATGTGACATATGTATAACATTTTCCCTGTGAACCACAATTGATAGTTTGGAATACTTGAATTAATATTGTGTGCTTACAGAATACCTAATGCATATACAAGATTGTTAGATATTAATGATGATTACTTTTGTTACTCAGAGTGGTAGTAAGAGTCATAATGTCCGGATTACTCATAATTGCTCATTTAAAACTTGATTTATCCCTGACCCTTGACCCTTCTTATGTACTACAACTAGTCTTGTATTGTCCAATCTTTTACTTAAAGTTACTTCATTTTTATTTCTATCAATACTTGACCTTGTTATTATATCATTTATAATTTTCTCATGTATATTCATATGCCACATTGTATAAAATATATGTCAAGAATATATGTGCATGAACATTAGTCTTAAATTAGGAAATTATTTTATTTTTAATGAAATTACATATCTATATAAAACTTTGAAAATCAGGAGTGATCCAGGTAAAAACTTTTTGCTCCTCGGGTTTTTAAATTTGGGGTCAATTTTAAACAACACAAATTTAAACATGAATAACAACTAGGATAGCCTTATTAATATGGACATCAAGCATTTTTTAAAGACCTCATTATCTGAATTATAAAATTATGAAAACAATACAGGTATAAAGAGTCTTGTATATGAACTTTCAAGTCAAGCAAAAGGTGGGAAATAATAGTTACCTGTGGGCATAATTTACATCATTTGTTAGTAAGAAAAGGGAATCTTTGGTAGGCAACAATGGGAGAATGAAGAGAAAAATATTCTTTGCTTGGTGCTGCTGAATAAGATCAGTTTAATTAAACCATAGAGACACCAGTTATTCAGAACAAAAAGTAAAACACCAGAGATCCTCTGTCTCTCTCCTAAATGACTGAAAGAAGCCTTTATAAATGCTACTGGAATTTTTTTCTACTTATAAACATTCCCAAGATGAGACTGGGCTTACAGGGCAATTAGAATAATTTATTTAAAAATTTATCTTGCCAGAAAATTTTAAATAATAGTTTTTATGAATTAGAAAGTAGACAACCTTTATAAGTCATTTTTCTTCCTTCTACACATATAAACATCTAATTGTTTAATTAGATTACAAGAATGTCATTGAAAACGTAATAATTTTTTTTGTTCTTTCCTTCTCTCCCGTTCTGAGGATGGAACACAGGGTCTGGGCAATGGCCCAGAGTTTTGTTCAAGGCTAGTACCCTACTTCTTTGAGCCACCACACCACAACTTGTTTTCTGGTGGTTAAATGGAGTTGAAAGTCTCACAGACTTTCTTGCTTGAGCTGGATTCAAACTGTTATCCTTAGATCTCAACCTCAAGAGTAGCTAGGATTATAGGCATGAACCACCTGTGATTCAAAATCGAATAGCTTTTTTTCTCTATGTTTATGTGACATTGAAATTAAAATCATCTTCTCAATACAAAAGAAAGTACTTACAGAACAAACATAAAATAGACTACTATGTTATTTACTTGCTTGTGTATTCAAAAGATGGAATATGTGGTAGTAAAAGTATATATTGAGAACTCAAGGTAAAGGTTTGAGAAGGTAAGGAATTTTGAAAAGAGAGCTTGATATTCTTCTGAATGATAGGAAGAAGTAAGTAATATTTGTATAGATGTATGCATGTATACATAATATATTAGAAGCATATACATATATCTCCATCCTTTCTTCCTCTACATATAAGTACATATGCATATATATATATATATATGCATGTAAATTTAGAATATGACGACCAAGGATCAGGGCAATTTGAATAAGCATACAGTAAAAGTTTGACAAGAAATTTACTCACTATCTTACATATGAAACTGTAACTCTTCTGTACATCAACAACGACAATAAAAATTTAAATTAAAAAAAGCAACAGGCAATTTGAATAAGTTTAATTTTTTTTTAATAATTATTCCCACTTTTCCTCTCCCTCCATGCGCTCTTCAGTTGCTTTACATTAAATGGTTAAAAAAAAGCTACGGTTTAATATGGCATGTTGAAAATAATTATAACAGTGATGTAACACTCTTATCTATAACATGGAGTTCATTTCACTTAACATCATCTTATGTTTTCATAAGGGCATGGCTATTGGGCTCTTGTGATCCTCTGCTATGACTAGCTTAAACCAGTACTAATTATTAATTATGAACGAGACCATAGAGTCCATGTTTCTTTGTGTCTTGCTCACTTCACTTAGTATAATTTTTTTCCAAGTCCTTCCATTTCCTAACAAATGGGGCAATGTCATTATTTCTGATAGAGGCATAAAATTCCATTGTGTGTATGTACCACATTTTCATGTTCCACTTGTCTACTGAGGGGCATCTGGGTTGATTCCATATTTTAGCAATGACAAATTGTGCTGTGATGAACATTGTTCTGCTGGTGGCTTTTGGGTAGATGCCCAAAAGTGGGTCTGCTGGGTCCTAGGATAGCTCTATGTTTAGCCTTCTGAGGAATCTCCATGCCACTTTTCAAAGTGGATGAACAAGTTTACACTCCCAACAGTAATGTCATAGGGCTCCCTGTTGGCCACATTCCCTCCAGCATTTGTTATTGTTAGTTTTCCTGATAAAGGACATTCTCAGTGGCTTGAGGTGGTACCTCAATGTTTTTTTGATTTGCATTTCTTTTATGGTCAACGATGTAGAGCACTTCTTTATGTGTCTCTTGCCTATTCTCAATTCCTCTTCAGAGAAGTCTCTTTATAAGTTTTTAGCCAACTTGTTGAGGGGGCTATTGGTTCTTTGAGGATTTGTTGTGGAGGAATTTAATTATTTTAGTTCTGCATATATTTTAGATATGAGGTCTTTGTCCATTGTATGGCCGGCAAAGAACTTCTCCCAATCTGTTTATCTTACAAGCTATGTCCTTTGCCCTCCAGAAGCTCTGCAGGTTGATGCATTCCCATTTGTCCAAACTTTCTTTAATTTGTTGCATTTCTGGGCCTTTGTTAAGGAAGTTTTGTTCTGTGTCATGGAGCCCAAGTGTTTCTCCTACTCCTTTTGTAGTGTTTTCAGGGTACCTGTTTTTATTTCAAGGTCTTTTTTTTTTTTTTTTTTTTTTTTTTTTTGGCCAGTCCTGGGGCTTAGACTCAGGTCCTGAGCACCTTCCCTGGCTTCTTCTTGCTCAAGGCTAGCACTCTGCCACTTGAGCCACAGCGCCACTTCTGGCCATTTTCTGAATATGTGGTGCTGGGGAATCGAACCCAGGGCCTCATGTATACGAGGCAAGCACTCTTGCCACTAGGCCATATCCCCAGCCCCTATTTCAAGGTCTTTGATCCTTTTGGAATTGATATTGGTGCAGGGTGATATATAAGGATCTATTTTTAACCTGTTGTAGGTATTGAATCAGTTTTGCCAGCACCATTGGTTAAAGAGTTTATCTTTCGTCCATCCTATTTTTTAGCTCCTTTATCCAAGATTAAGTAGGCATAGTTCTGTGGGTTCATTTCTGGTTCTGTTCCGTTGGACTTCAGGCCTATTCTTGTGCCAATACCAAACTGTTTTTATTCCTATAGGTTTTTAATACAACTTGACGTTTGATATTGTAATTCCTCCAGCACTGTTCTTTGTACTTAGGATGATTTTTGCTATTCAGTGTCTTTTATTGTTCCATGTGATTTTCTGGATCGCTTCCACTATTTCATTAAAAAATGTTGTTGCGGGCTGGGGATATAGCCTAGTGGCAAGAGTTCCTGCCTCGGATACACGAGGCCCTAGGTTCGATTCCCCAGCACCACATATACAGAAAACGGCCAGAAGCGGCGCTGTGGCTCAAGTGGCAGAGTGCTAGCCTTGAGCGGGAAGAAGCCAGGGACAGTGCTCAGGCCCTGAGTCCAAGGCCCAGGACTGACCAAAAAAAAAAAAAAAAAATGTTGTTGCGGTATTAATGGGTATTGCATTGAATTTGTAAATAGCCTTTGACAATATTGCCATTTTGACAATATTAATCCTCCCAATCCAGGAGCATGGGAGGTTTTTCCATTTCCTTAGTTCTGCCTTAATTTTGTTTTTCATGTTTTAAAAGTTCTCATCATAGAGGTATTTCACTTCTTTGGTTAAGGTTATTCCCAGATATTTTATGTTTTCTGAGGCTATTACTACGGAAGTTGTTTCCATAATTTCAGCCTCGATCTTTGGGTCATTGGCATATAGAAACTCCATTGATTTTTGAGGGTTTATTTTATATCCTTCTACTTTGCCAAAGTTTTGGATCAGCTCAAGTAACTTGGGAGTAGTGTCTGTGGGGTTCTTTATGTACAGGATCATGTCGACTGCAAAGAGAGAGAGAGTTTGACTTTACTTTTTCCTATTTGAATAACCTTTATGGCTTCCTCTTGACTTATTTATGTGGCTAGGAAATAAGTACTAAGCTGAAGAGGAGAGGGGAGAGCAGACAACTTTGTCTTGCTCCTTATTTTAAAGGAAATAGCTTTAACTTTTCCCCATTAAGAGTAGTGGTCACTGTGCATTTGTATTAGACAGACTTAATTATATTCAGGAATGTTCCCTGGAATCCTAGCCCTCCAAAGCTTTTATCATAAATGGGTGCTGGATTTTATCAAATGCTTTTTCCACATCTAGCGAAATAATCATGTGGTTCTTCACCTTGCTCTTGATGTGGTAGATTACCTTGACTGACCTGCATATTTTGAACCAGCTCTGGATACAGGGAATGAATCCAGTTTGGTCATAGTGTATGATTTTTTTTTGATGACCTGTTGAAGTCAATTGGCCAGAATTTTCTTGAGAATTTTTGCATCGATATTCATCGGGGAAATCGGTCTATAGTTCTCTTTCCTTGATGAGCCCCTGCCTGGTTTTGGGATAAGGTTTATACTGGCATCATAAAATGTGTTTGGTAGTGAACTTTCACTTTCAATTTCATTGAAGAATTTGAGAAATAGTGGTGTGAGTTGTGTTTTGAAAGCTTTGTAGAATACTGCTGTGAACCCATCTGGACCTGGGTTTTTTGTGGATGGGAGATATATCTCTTATTGCAAATTCTACTTCACTGCTGGATATGGTCTGTTTAGGTTTAAATCTTCATGGTTAAGTTGGGGCATATCAATTTTTGGTAGGAATTTGTCCATTTCTTCCAGGTTCTCAAATTTGTTGGCATAAAGGATTGCAAATAATTCCCTTATTGTTTTCTAAATCTTGGTTGTTTCTGTGGTGATGTCACCTGTTTCATCTCTGATCTTGTTTATGTGGGTGTTCTGCCTTCGTTTTTTGATCAGATTTGCTGGGGGGTCTGTTTATCTTGTTAAATTTTGCAAAGAACTAACTCTTCATTTTATTTATTCTTTCTATTTTTTTTGTGACTCTAAGTCATTTAAATCTGATTTAATTTTAATTATTTGCTTCTGTCCATTGGCTTGGGGTTTGGCTTGTTGTTCTCTTTCAAGGAACTTAAAGTGTTTCCTTAAGTTACTGAATTTCTGTTTCTCCAGTTTGTTGATATGAGCACTCAGAGGTATGAATCCCTCTTTGCTGTGTCCCAAATGAGCTGGTACTTTGTGTTCATCTTGGTTAACTCCATAAATATTTGGATTTCTGTTCTAATAAGTTCAATGACCCATTGTCGGTTCAGCAATGTGTTGTTTAGTCTCCATGAATTGTAGGGTTTTCTGTGGCAGCTCTTTGAGTTGAGCTCTAATTTTATCCCATTGTGGTCTGAGAGAATGCAGGGAATGATTTCAATACTTCTGAATTTGTACAAATTTTCTTTGTGCCCTAAGATGTGATCTATTTTTGAGAATGTTCCATGTGCTGCTGAAAAGAATGCATATTCTGGTGTTGCTGGATGGAAAATTCTGTAGATGTCGGTTAAGTCTAGTTGGTATATGAAATTGTTTAGTTCTGAGGGTTCTTTGCTCAGTTTTTGGCATGTTGATCTGTCCAGAGGTGATGGTGGAGTGTTAAAATCTCCAACTATCAATGTATTCGAATCTATGAGTGTTTTTGGAGTCAGTAGTGTTTGTTTGATGAAGTTGGGTGCTCCTGTATTTGGGGTGTAGATATTTAGGATGGTTATATCTTCCTTTAAGGGATATCGTTTATATGCATGTAGTAACCTTCTTCGTCTCTTCCTACCATTTTTAATTTGAATTCAATTTTATCTGATACTAGGATTGCTACTGCAGAATACTTATGGGGGCTGTTTGCATGGTAGATTTTATTCAAGCCTTTCACTTTTAGAAAATGTTTGCATTTGCTGGGTAGATGTGACTCTTGGATGCAGCAGAAAGTTGGTTCTTGATTTTTTTTTTTTTGGCCAGTCCTGGGGCTTGGACTCAGGGCCTGAGCACTGTCCCTGGCTTCTTCCCGCTCAAGGCTAGCACTCTGCCACTTGAGCCACAGCGCCACTTCTGGCCGTTTTCTGTATATGTGGTGCTGGGGAATCGAACCTAGGGCCTCGTGTATCCGAGGCAGGCACTCTTGCCACTAGGCCATATCCCCAGCCCCTGGTTCTTGATTTTTAATCCAACTTATGAGCCTATGTCATTCAATTGGGGAGCTAATTCCATTAATACTGAAAGTTAGGTTTGAATGATGATCGTTTGTTCCTTTCATTATAGCTATCTTTTTAAAGGCTGTGCCTTCCCTATTTTTGTCCTGATATCCCAGTTTTCTATTTAGGGTTCATTTCTCTGTCTATATTGTGATCTTGATTATTTTCCATGTGTAGGATATCCTTGAGGATTTTCTGTAATGCTGTTGGTGGATATATATTGTTTCAGTGTTTCATTACTGTGGATGACTTTTATTTGACCTTCAGCTATGAATGAGAGTTTTGCTGGGTACAGTACTGTTGGCTGATAGTTAATTTCTTTAGGGTGTGGTATACCTCATTCTAGGCTCTCTTTGCTTTCATGGTCTCATCTGAGAAGTCTGGAGTTATTCTGATTTGTTTTCCTTTATATGTGATTGTTTTCTTCTCGCTAGCTGCTTTAAGGATTCTTTCCTTGGTCTCTATTGATCCTGTTTGGATTACAATGTTTCAGTGGGATGTCCTGTTCTCTTCTGGTGTGTTTGGGGTTCTAAATTCTTCTTGTATCTGGATAGGCCTATCCTGGAAATTTGGGAATTTCTCTGCTATTATTCTGTTGACCACATTGCCTGTTCCATGAACCTCTCTCTAGGTTTTCCTCAATACCTATTAGCTTTAAATTGGGCTTCCTGATTGTATCTTGGAGCTCCTGAAGTGATAGGTTTTACTGATTAGATTGGTTTTGTATTGTTTTTTGTTCTTTCTCCATAGATTCTAGGGATCTTCAGTTCCTGAGATTTGATCCTCTGCCTCATCTAGTCTGCTCTGTAGGCTAGCTACTTGATTTCAAATCACCCTTCCAACTGGTCTTTCTTGATGGCTTCCATGTCTTTGCTATAATTTTCCCTTTTCATAGGACTCTTGAAGTTCATTTATCTTTCTATTTGTGGAGGCCTTGAAAACCTCTACTAATTTATGGGTGGATTGATGTGTTAATCTTTGACTTGCCTCCTCAAGCTCTAGAATAGTGTCTGAAGAGATTCAAATATTTCATTTAACATTTTTATCAGTAGAGTTTGTAGAACATTTTGAGGGTTCTCTTCTAGATCTTTGATTGACTGCTCTACTTCCTGCTTATTTTGAGTGGTAGATGAGATTCCCTGGCTTGCCATCTTTCTTGTGCTTCTTCTGCTCATTTGGATTGGAATTGCCAATCTGCAAGCAAGCAACTGTGAGCACCATTTAAGACCCAAAGCAGACCTTACCAAGCCCTGTTGTATAAATATTAGAGGTTTACAATCATATACAGATACCTACCCTCTCTTTTTTGTATATAAAATCAGATTTGATGTCCCTGCAGAATATAATTTTAATATAACAACCAACCCTGAGCCTTGTATTCAGTAGTAACTAATTTACCATTATAAACATATGAGCAATTTTGTTCTTACATTTAGTTCTTTTTGGACTAGTGGGATTTCTCTAAGAACTCCTTTGACTTACTGAGATTGAACAGGGATACCTTCTATCTAGTCTGCTGATAATGAGGGGGCAATGGAGTCTGGAGGTCCTGGAAGTAAATTTAGGAGGGTAAGTGAGGTGTACTGAAGAGAATTGAGTAAAAGGATTGTGGGATGATGATTTTAGTTTAGTTTCAGTGAGGTGGAAATGTGGTGGAGAGTAGAATGGGTAGCAAGAACAAAATTAAAATGATAAACAATGGAAGGTCCACAGGAAAGAGCAAAGGCATTAGTCAAAGGAAAGTAATTTTCAAGAAAAAATGTGAAAAGAGAAACAAAGAAATAATACAGGAAAACAAACACAGAGAACATAAAACAGAACAAAAAACAAAAAAAACTCAAAAATGAAAGATAAATAATTAAAAGTTAAAAAATATGGATAAGAAACAAGAACAGACAACCATGCGAAGTGAAAGGGAGTCTTCCTTGTTTGGGTACAGTCTTCCAGTCTCTGGTTTGCCTGTGATGCTCTACATTCTATTTTCCTGCTGCCTGGCTGGTTTGGTTTGCTTCCAGCTCCAAAGTGGGGGAATCTGCTCTGACCCTTCTTCCCTATTAGTTAAATCCTGGGGTTCTGTGCTTCACACAGCTTGCAGGTAGGAGATGGCATCTTCTGTAATTGGGGGAATGATGAATAGTCTCAGGAGCTGTGGATAGTTCCGTGTGCTGTGGGGCAGCTCCCTTTAACGCCTGCCTCTGAGCAGGCAGCTTGGGGTACCTTCGGCCTGGTTTACCTGGCTGAGAGCTGCTTGCCCAGTGAAGGTTCCTCCCTCCTGGGTGGTGCGACCTTCTCCTAGGTGGAGCTGGCTGGGGAATTCAGCTGGTAGGAATTAGGTTTCCTCTGTAATTGGGCCGTTTATTGGTCTCATGAACCATTTACTCTCCTGTTTGTTTGTTCTCTGCTGCCAGTAGCTGTTTGATTCTTTGGTTTGGTTTTAGAAATTTTAGCTGCTGCGGAGTCAGTACCTGCAGCATTGGTGGGGAATGGTGTGATGGAGCACCTCTTGCTGCATTTAATGAGTTTGTGAGCAGCCTGGGGAGAGATCTTCCCATGTGGGTGAAGGGACCTACTCCTGGGTGGAGCTGGCTCTCGCCATTAAGTTACTCTTGCCCTTTTCAAAGATGGCCCTTTTGTCCTCACTTTCCCCTGGCCCCCTTTAGTTGTAGTCTGCTCTGGCCCAGTCTATGCCAGAGTCAAAGATGGTGCTTTGCTCTGGTGATGAGGGAAGTGCTACCTTCCAGATGCTGCTCTGTGCGTGGGAGTGAGAATGTCTTTAGTGGGGTACTCATGCTTTCTCTGGAATTTTGGCCCATCTATGCTCAGCCTCAGATCTGTGTCTGTCTGCTACTGTCTGAAGGATTTCTTCCTGGTCAATGTTGTGTGCTTTAGGTGCATGGAATGCTGGGCACTGTGTTGGCACCAGTGCAGGCATGGTGGTAGGATGCCACCCAGAGCTCAAATCTGTGTTTTCAGGCTAGCAAAGTCGATTTTTCCTTTCTGGCCAGAATCCTGATACAGTTATAACTTACTTGGGCTGTCTTTCTAGATGTAAAAATTTCTCTGGAGTGGCAAAACAGGGATCTTGGAGGGAGTTTAGCTTGGGCTTTGCTGCTCCTCTGCTGTCTTTCCAGAAGTCTCTAATTTCTTATATAATGACATTCACCACATAAAGGCACTTCATTAACAAAAATGATTGACAATCAGACATTGTGTTGGACTACTTAAGGAAAATAACAGTCATTTAATGAATATCAGTGCATTATATGTTAAATCATTCCATCAAAATTATATATATATATAATATTGCTTTTCTTGCAATGGGAATATATAACATATATTCACTTAGATTGTTGAAATCTTGTTTATTAACCCTAGAAAACATAAACTATTTGAGGTCCTACAAATCTATATTTTGAATTTTATATAACTTGGATTAGATTTCTCAAATTAAAACAATATCCTGACTATTAAGCTATAGTGTTAAGTACATCCCCAGTGTTTCATTTAGTGATTTGCCCTTGGTTAATAAAAAATATAATGTTAAAATATTTGAAGATTTCTGGCAAAGATAGCACAAATGCTGTCTTTTCCAATCATGGCTTATTGTGAGAGACACTTGCTTTTGTAAGTTATATCATCATATTATTTTGGAGCTAATAGTATGGAAAACATGATAAAAATCTCACTAAATATCTAGCACAGGATATAGGCAACTTCTTTGATAGCTAATTGCTGAGTAGCTTCTCAAGACTGTGACATTCCAAGAAATTTTAGTAAATCTGCTGTCATTGAATTTTACCTGTAAGATTAGTAGTTAATTTGACTTCATATATCAGAAGTGATGTGCTGTGATGCTTCGTAAGGTATTTTTCAATTTTATCCATTCTTTAATTTGTAGAATTGTTTACCCACATGATTTTGCTTTAAACAATTATATATTTATATATATATTAAATGTTTTATCATATTGTACTTAATTTCACTTTTGGATATCAAACAAGTATGTGTCTAATCTGCCAAAATAACTTAAGACCCAGTGTTGATGATGTAAATAAAAATAATCGATTCCTGCATTGAAAGTAAGATTCTTTATTAAGCCATTTGACAAGAAATACCTGCTGTGCAGAAGAAACAAATCATAGTTCATCATTTAATCTTTCATCTGTCACATTCTTTGATAGAATCTTAACTATACTGAGTCATTTTAGTCATGGTAGACAGTTATGGGGTTTCTTACTAGTCTAACCTGGAAATGAATGATCTAGATAAAAATATAGTTTGAGAGATTTAGTCTCACGGGACATTTTTTTCTTCCCTCTCTAGATATTTTGGTATATAAAAATCTTGTAAATGGGCTGTTTGCTCCTTTTGCTTTATGATTTTGTTCTATATTCTTTTTTCCCATGCCAATTTTTAAATCAACTATTGAAATACATTTGCTAAATATTCCAGATGGAGCAGTGACAGACTTTGCTTTTGGAGAGAAATCAGGAAAATTGCCAAGCCGCAGTTCTCTTTATAGCCCCACATTTTGAACATATTGTGTAATTTTACCATTGTGCATAAATGTCTCATTATAACTAATTGTTTATGGGTTTTCCTCTAAAATTCCCAGTCCCTTAATTGAACTATGTCTTATGCACGGTAGAGCATTAGATATTAAAATGCTGAATAGTGAATATTATTATTTGATGTATCAGAAGAAAATATGAAATACATATATGATATGCATATATTTGTTGGCACTCTGGTTAAATAAATTAAAACTGTAGAATATTAATCAATTCAAGCTGTGAATTTCAGTATTTATAGAATACACACACACACACACACACACACACACACACACACACACACTGTTGATAGGCCTGAGAATTTTAGAGTTAAAGATATGTTTATTACAGAAAATTTTCAACACTTTTGATTAAATTAATAAATGTTAGAGACTTCTCTTTGAATAACTGCAGATAAGACGCTCTGTGCAGATCCTAAGCCCAGGTCATACTACCCTTAGTGTATGTTCTATGTCCCAGGATAAACTGAAGTATGAAAAGTCTTGAAAGGTGCTATTTGTGTACAGGGGAAATTGCTGCTTCAGGTTTTCTTTTTCTTTTTGTTACTGTTGGCATTTCCAATTACTTTCATGGAAGTTAGAGGTCTTCCCTGCTTGTCCTAACTCAGAGATATGCCTTAAGTCTTTTACCAATTGCTAGAATTCCCTTCTGAACTTGTCCACTGATACCCACTTGGAGAGTCACCAGAAGACCTGGGATGTGGGTTATAACTACCTTGGGCAGTGACTGACACTCATATGTGCTTGCAGTGTAATACTGGTGCCTAGGAATTAGATTATAACCATGACTTGAATTTCTGTGCACTGGGACCTGCTGAGTTACTGAAGCCCTATGACCTAGTCGTGTATTACAGAAATTAGTACTATGCATGACTCTCTACTCTTTTATTGTGAATAGCCTGAATTTAGAAGGGCAAAAATCTACAAAGTACTATATGTAGTAAAGGAAAACTTGATAAAAGACACATCTAGTATTTTGAAAAAATTAATTTAATTTTCAAGGTCATGCACAGAGGGCATATGTAAGATAGTAAGTACATTTCTTGTCAAACTTGTTAACCCCTTCCGCATTTTTCTTCCACTTTCCCTCTCCCTACTCCCCTCTCAAGTTGTACAGTTAATTTCCAACATATTGTCTTGTGACTATCACTGTTGCATTGGGTAACTTTTTTGCCTTTGTCTCACCATTATGATGTTCCCCTTCCCTTTCCTTCCCTAATTCAGATAAATACATATATAAAACCAAGGGTACAAAAAAATCAAATACAATGACAATAAGAGCTACAACATAGGACAGAAAAATGAAAGGAAAAAGAAATCATTCCATGTAGTGCATTAAAAATAATGACAACAATGAAAAACCTCCTGCTTCCATATCATAGCTACCAAGATAAATCTCCAGATTGGGAGATGATCTTCACTAGCCATACAACACACAAGGGCCTCATGTCTTAAATATTCTTAAAATTCAAAAACAGTAAATCCCCCAGAAACAAATCCTCAAGGAAACAAATGTCCTATAAATAAGTGGGCTAAAGACTTAAAGAGATTATTTCCAGTGAGGGAAACCATGGAGTCTATGTTTCTTTAGGTCTGACTCACTTCACTTAGTATGATTTTTTTCCCCAAGTCCTTCTATTTCCTTAAAATTGGGACAATATCTTTTTTTCTGATAGAGGCATAGAATTCCATTATGTACATGTACCACATTTTCTTGATCCACTCGTGTACTGAGGGGCATCTGGGTGGGTTCCATATTTTAGTGGTGACAAATCATGCTGCAATGAACATAGTTGTGCTGGTGGCTTTGGTGTGGTCTTGTTTGTAATCTCTTGAATAGATGCCTAAAAGAGTGGCTGCTGTATCATAGGAGAGCTATATGTTTAGCCTTTACTGATTTTGATGCCTTGGATATTGTATATACACTTATTATAACTGGGAAGGGAAAGGTTATATCAAAATCAAGAGACAGGATAAAAAGACAAATCAATGCAACAGCAATACTTACAAAACTATATGGCATAAACCAACTGTAAAACTCAGGGGTGGGGGAGGAATATAGGGAGGAGAGAAGGTGAGGGAAAATGAGGGAGGAGGTAACAAGTTGGATAAGAAATGTATGCACTGCCTTACATATAAAACTGTAACCCCTCTGTACATCAGTTTGACAATAAGGAAATGAAAAAAAAGACTTAAAGAGAGACCTCTCTGAAAAGGAAATAAGAATAGTTAACAGTAACAAACAGTACAAGAAATGTATCCAATGCCTAACATATGAAACTGAAACCTCTCTGTACATCAGTTTGATAATAAAAATTTGAAGAAAAAAAAAAAAAAGAATGGTCAACAGACATATGAAAAACTGCTCAACATCTCTGGCCAGTAAAGAAATGCAAATCAAAAGAACATTGAGATTCCACCTTACCCTAGTTAGAATGGACATTATCAAAAAGTTTAATAACAAGGGATACTGGTGCAATGAGGCCAAAAGGGAATGCTACTAACCCATTGGTCAGAGTGCAAACTTGTTCATCACTCTGGAAAGCAGGATGGATGTTCCTTGAAAGAGTAAACATAAAGCTCCCCTATGTCCCAGCAACTCCATTCCTGGGCATTTACCCAAATGATCACAAACAATGAGCTTTATATAAGCAGTTTTCTGGGAATGGATGATAATGGTAACAGAGGTGCTAATACACCGATGTGCTTTTTAGATTACAATAGATTCATCAAATGATTGCATGTCAGAGCAATTGCATACTTCAGTTTCTCTTTCAAAACAAACTCTTTTTCTTTTCTTTTCTTTTTTTTTTTCAGGTCTTAGAGCTTGTTCCCGAACAACAGGCACTGTTCCCGAGCTTTTTTTTCAAGGATAGCAGTCTACCATATCAGCCACAACTGCACTTCCTAAAATAGACTTCTGAATTGTCACTAGACATAGATATATTGTGACTATGTTATTTGTTGTACTTTAGTATTAAATTGCTCTGACAGTATTGACTGTGTTGATATGCTACTTTTATTTTCAAATTCTCCTTGATAGACATGAAAGAGAACCACTAAATTTCTATTATGTGGCCATGAGAATTCTGCAGTGTGTCCTGAATGTGCATCATAGTTCATGCACAGTCAACCAAACTCCACCTCAGCCCATGAGTGTTCCACTGGTGTGTACATCCAGGACTGTGATGTGCAGCGAGGAGAGAGTTATTAATCAAGGTATGTGTCATGCTTAGAAAGTCTGGTAAATCTAACACTCTAGTCTTCCAATAACTTTTTTAGATTTTTTCTTAAACTTTATTAGAAGAAAAGCTCAACAGATTTATACTAGCTACTTAAAGTAAAACTGGTAGCTTATATAAAAATAATTAAAATTGTCAAATGATCATTCAGATGTGCAGGCTAATTTATAAGTTTATGTCAGAAATCCCTGTAGGAGACAGATTCACATCACAGGTGCCTTCATTAAGTCTCAGTTTACCCTGTAGTGGTGAGCTATGTCTAGTTCACATAAGCATATCTTTCTTTGTTTTGCCTTCCCCCCCCTCTCTCTCTTTCTGGGTAGAACTCAGGGTCTAGTTTGTGTCCTTCAGATTTTGTGCTTAAGGAACAAAAAAGCAGTAGCTTTACCACTTCAGCTACAGCTCTTCTTTTTATCTTTCTTCTTTTTGTTGGGCTTTTAGGATTCACTAACAGAACTAGGAGTTTTCATTTGAAAAGCCATACATGCAAAAAGTTCATTTGAGCAAGTGAGCCTCTCCCTTATATTCCTTTACTTTCCCTCTTCCTCTTCCTCTTTTAATAACAATACTTGGGAGTTCATTATGTGCTCTGAGACTTTGAATGCCTGAATGCAATAAAATGACTAAGTCCTATAGCCAAACTTTTAGCTTCCTTAATAAGCATTTCTTTTTGTTACGAGCTTTGAGTTTTCTCACATCAGTGTCCAAAATGCTGGCCCTTAAATTCATAAGCAATGAACATTTCCATTGCTGTTTTAGAGTTCATTGTTCTTAAAAATGTCGACTCATTATTTGTATGTGATATAATCAAGCAAAATGCAATTAATAATGTAACTATATAAGAATAACAGAACAGTCTATAACAACAAGTGTATCTGCATAACAAATTAAGATAAAATTACTATGTTAGTATATTAATTTGTGCTTCAAAATAACCTTCATGGCAAATCTATTCCAACTTCATCTATGTCTATCATTTTAATACCATCAACCTCTGCCTGATATGAACATTTGTTAGCCCATCATCAGTCCTGTATCATGAGCACATGATTCTGGTTAAACTCTCCCTAGGACACTGCTGGAAGTGGATGGGACCACTAAGAGGAGGGACTGTTCTGCCTCTACCCCAGTCCAGGGTATAGTTGGCATCAGCTGCTTAGAGTTTGTGAGAACATTCCTAGCTAATGCTGTTCAAAGAGGATGGGAGCTGGTCAGGGAATTGACAGCCTTAATTGTTATCCCCCAAACCATCCAGGCACTAATCAACATGTACCTTATTGAATGCAGGACTACCCTGCCACCTGGTCAGTGAACTCGTCTGTGTGAAGGACATACAGAAAATGTAGCACAAGTATCCTTGTCCAAAGTATCTGTGCATTATTGTAAAATCCCCGGTGCCTGCAGTGTGGCAATACACTCACTGCCCAATATCTATGTGAATCCTGGCTCTTCTCTTCTGAGTAGGTGTGAATCAAGTTTGTCTCAGTTTTGCCATGATGGCACATGGTCTATACATGTCACACAAGGGATCATATTTTTGCTACTGAAATGCTAAAAACTAAGAGGGAATGACAGGGATAATGTGGCAGGGAGCACTGGCAGGGACAGGGATGAAAAGAACTGGATAAGAGGATCACAGTGGTTTGAAACTCACCATATAGAATGAATCATTGTCTCCAAGCAGATGAGCCATTTAATTACTTTACTCGATAGAAAATGGTGAGTGAGGTCTTTATTGAAATCTCAAGTCTAGGTCACAATATTTTCCTTTTCAAATTATCAAAGTAGTTATACAAATGAGTTTCAATTCAATATTTTAACTTATGAGTACAATGCATCTTAATTAATGAATTTTTTCCTAGTTTCATGTATGTTCATTCTTGGATCTCAGCCATCATGCTGGAAATGCACTCAAATCATGCAAGGAAATAATCATATGTGTAGGACTGAGTACCCTCAAACTTCAGGCCTCTTGGAGTTTGTGGCTAAAAGCCAATAAGCAATTACAAGCCATGTAAATTGCTAATCTGAAATTTTTCATTCAGTCTGACATCAAACTGCCATAGCTTTATTTACATGGACAAGAGGATAAAGAAAAAGATACATCCATTAAGATCTACTGAAATTGAAAATTTCTGAGCGAAACATGTTGTTGTAATCTCTTTTACTTTTTGCACACCATGGATGACTGAAATGACAGAATTAGAAAAGCATGAATATTAGAAATGAATGAAAAATTATTATTACTCACAGATGAGTTGATACTATGCATGACAAATTCCAAAAGAATATTTAGAATTTTTATTAGAAATAATCGTGTAAGTTGTCATATTTGGAGATTGCTAGATACTATGTATATATATATGTATATATATTCCATATTATTTTTTTGTATACAAAATGTATACAAAATGAAGGGTGAACATAAAAGTCATCATGATATATGCAACAACCACATAGGAATTAGTGCATTGTTATAATTTGTTTCAATTTTAATATGTATGACTAAAATTTCCATGCAGAAATTTCATAAGGAAATGGAAGGACCTGGAAAAAATCATACTAAGTGAAGATTTTGGAGGTATTAAATTAAGAAGGAGAGACAGATGGATAGTATGCATGAATAGTTACATACAATGAGTTTAAGGTATCAATTTTCTTGCTAGTTTTACTGATTTAGAATTTTGTAAAGCACCAAACAAATCCTGACAATCTCTCTCTCTTTCTTCTTGACCCCCGTGTGTGTGTGTGTGTGTGTGTGTGTGTGTGTGTGTGTGTGTGTGTGTGTGTGTTGATCAGGGTACTCTAATTTTACATGGAAATTCAATTGTCTAGTTATTTTCTTTTAAAAGAAAAACATGGGAAGATACATTAAGCATGCCTTACATGCCTTGTCTCTTTCTATGACCTTTACCCACTTTCTTCCTATCTACTCTAGTGAACAATTCATCTCATCTTTTCATAGAAATCTATGATGAGTTGATGAATGGATAAGGGGAATGTGGTATATATACACACAATAGAATTATATACTTTCATCAGAAAGAATGACATAGCCCTATTTGTAAGGAAATTAAAAGACTTGGAAAATTTATATTTTCTTAAGTAAACCAGACCCAAAGATACACGGACTACATGGTTTTCCTCATTTGTAATAACTAGCATATGTCTAAAAATCTACAAGTTAATCCAATGGAAAATAAAAGACAAATAATCACACTGCACATGCTTAATTAAACAGCACTCTAAGCATTGCGTGGTGAGAACAAAGGAGGATATACTTAGGAAAGGATTACAGTGGCTCAACAGCTCTTCACATATATCCATATAAAGATGATACTGAAATGAATTCCAAGAAATGGAAACAAGAGGTCTTTCTATCGTTCTATTTTCAGTTAGTTATTTCTTTTTATCTTTACTTTGTCACTACTTTTGACTTCTGTACCCTTTGTCCTGTATGTAAATTTATGACTTAGGAACGGGAAAGAAAATTCATAAAAATAATAGGATAAAGGGTGAATAAATTCAGCAGTGATATTCACTATACACTATGTTGGAAATCAACATTACAACTTGGGAGGGGAAGTAGGTGGAGGGGAAGGTGGGAGAAAATAAAGAAGGGGTAATACTCTTCAAAAAGAAATGTACTCATTATCTTACTTATGTAACTGTAACCCCTATGAACATCTCTTTTACAATAAAATTTAAATAAAGGAAATGTGAAAAATTATATGCTGAAAATGTAACAGCAAGTATCTTTCCAAATTAAGGAAATTATACTGTTGTATACAAAGTATTATTAACTATCTGAAAAATTGTAGCTCAAAATAAAATTTAAAACATAAGTATGCTAATTGTTTTATTTTTTTCAAGTGCTTATTTAGAATAAAATTATATACCTTACCAATTTAAAGAATTTTACCATGATTAAGGTGATTATTTTACCTGCCAACCTACTCTCATATATCTATACTCATAACCATATTTCATAACGTAAAAACACTTTATGTTATGCAAACATAGTTTCATAAAATAACCAAGTAATTTATTACTCTTTAGGAACTGATTCTTCATAGTTATGATCCCTTCTCTAAAGTGATACATATAGATTTAATTCATTCAGTTTAAACATGTATAGCAGCATTTTAGTATTAAGAACAAGAGTCACATATTTTAGAAGGAGAAATATGGTAAAAATACATTTGTATTAGAAATTTTAAGAACAAAAGCCTCTTCTAGCTTTCAACAAACAAGTAAGTCTCCTAATAATAGGAAAGTTATATTTTTTCTTAAATACAAATTATATTCAAGAACTGACTTAGGCTTGTTTATTTTCTTTGTATGGTCAGAATCAGAACTTGAAATCAGAACCTCAAGCTTCCACTCACAGGTGACACTGCCACTTGCCTCACTTCTCCAACTCTAAAGAACTTGTATAGGAATTGTCTTATGTTGTCTGGAATGTTTCTGGTGGTTTCCCTTCATGTATGTTTGTGTTGTTGGTCATAGGTCTTGAACTCAGGACCCACGTGCTGTCCCTGAGCTCTTTGTGCTCAAGGCCAGAATTCTACCACATTGACCTACAGTTCCACTCCGAGTTTTTGAGTGATTAATTGGAGATAATGTCACACAGACTTTTTTTTTTTTTTGCTTCTTTCTTTTTTTTCTATCCTAGTAAAAATTTCTAGGAAGTATTATACAAAAGACAAAAGCAAAGAACAAAAATTCTATTTTCTTTAAGGTAACTGGCATTTAGCTGCAAAAAATATTTTTTTGAGCTGTTGCCTGGGGTTTTAATGTTTCTCTCTTTGTTTTAGCTTTTGGTCTTGAAGTTCAAAAGATTGATCAGGCTATTAAGTGTGCAACTTTCTGTTACTGAAATTGCTGGGACAGGCCAGAACATAATGCTTCACATTGAAAAATATAAACAGAAAATTTGTGTGAACCAAATGGTATTGTGAAATGAAATCAGAAACATATTTACAGTTGTATTTTTATTTTTAAATGTGAATGCTTTCATCTATTTCTTAAGCTAGCGAAAGAAATAAAAATAAGTTTCCTATGATATTTACTTTTATTATTTAAAGGAGCATATATGGATTTACTCCTTTATGTAATAATAATAAAGTCTCTGTAATTATTCTGTGCCTTGTATATTTCATGTGAATATATTGTACAAGTAATGATATATTAGGTCTGCACATTCTGTGTCTGTAAGTTATATTACAGGATGATTTTTTTCTTGTTTCTTTAACAAATTACAACTCAATTACTTGAATGACATCAATGCTTATCTTTGATTTGGCTCCTTAGGTTTGCAGTGAGTACCCAGAAACATCTTTTCCACAAACATCCCTTTGTTGTTTTTAAATTAGTAGTTTAAGGGAATTTGTTTCAGTTCATAGGCTGAACACAGGAATCAAAGATATGAACTTCCATGAGCAGTCAACAGAGAACATGGGCTTTGGACAAGTGGTTTGCAAAAATGATTTTCTATAGAGTAATGAAAGACCCAGTAGGTGACAACAATTAACCTTGAGTAGGAAAATTTGATTTCTAGTTTTAATCATAATACACAAAATGTTTCAGTCTCAATAGAACGTCGAAATGCATGAAAAAAATACATATTGTATTTTCATAGTCAAAATATAGAATTAGCTCAGATGTCCATCAATGGATGAATGCATTAGAAAAATTGTGGTAGTAAACACAAAGTAATTCTACTTATCCATCAGGAAATGTATTATACCATATATAGGGAAATGGAAACACTTGGAAAAATTTTATTAGGTGGAGTAATTCAGACCCTGGGGAACATTATTGCATGGTTTTGTATGTGTGGGACCTAGAATGTGCCTATAATTCGATAAGTAATCACCAATGGGTGGTATCCAAATGGTTACAAATGAATTAATGGAAGTAAATAGACTGTATGGAGAACTAAATTAGTACAGTTCTTTAGGAAGACTAAGCTAAATACCAACAAAATAAGTACTAGAAATAAGTATTTGCAAGAGGGTGGGTGCCAAGGGAAGAGTAGTAGAACAGACAGAAGAAAGGAATAGAATGAAGGCAAGAATGCATAGTATATACCACAGAATAGAGAAAAATAAGGTAACAGGTAGATTAAAGGGAGATGAAGTTGTTGAAAACATGACACAGATCAAGAGACACTGTATACATAAATTATTTTGTTAAATGGAAAAAAATTATACAAACCGAAAATTAAGAAAAGTGAGATAAGGGGCAGGGTGTGAGGTGTAGGTAAGAATTTTGAGGGGCTTGGAATATGGCCTAGTGGTAGAGCACTCACCTTGTATACATGAAGCTGTGGGTTCGATTCCCTAGCACCACATTTGTAGAAAATGGCCAGAAGTGGCGCTGTGGCTCAAGTGGCAGAGTGCTAGCCTTGAGCAAAAAGAAGAAAGGGCTGATATAAATCGATAGGGATTCTATTCATAAACTTCTTTGTTGAATGGCAATTCCTTTGAACAATACCTTAAACAAAAAATATTCAGAAGAAACAATTACAGGGGGAAATATGTGTGTACAAGAGAACACAGATGTAAACCTACCAATAGTAGATTTGATTTTATTTTTTTAAGAACTTATTGTCAAACTGATGTACAGAGAGGTTACAGTTTCATACGTTAGGCATTGGAAACATTTCTTGTACTGTTTGTTACCTCCTCCCTCATTCCCCCTTCCCCCACTTCCCTCTCCCCCCCCAATGAGTTGTTCAGTTCATTTACACCAAACAGTTTTCCAAGTATTGCTTTTGTAGTCACTTGTCGTTTTTACCCTGTGTCTCTCGCTTTTGGTATGCTCTTTCAGTTTCCTAGTTCTAATACCAGTATACACGGTTTCCAATGTACTCAGATAAGATACAGAGATAGTGCAAGTCCACCAGAGGAAGGGGATACAAGAAGATCATCAATAATAGAAGCTACATTTACACATAGCACATTGAAAGTAGTTACAACAGTGATATAACTATAATTTCCATAACATGGAGTTTATTTCACTGAGCATCATCTTATGTGTTCATTAGGGTATGGCTATTTGGCTCTTGTGATCCTCTGCTATGACTTGCCTAAACCTGTACTAATTATTACCAATGAGGGAGACGATAGAGTCCATTTTTCTTTGGGTCTGGCTCACTTCATATGTAAAATATATGCAGAAATAAAAAATTACATTCCTCCAAAACAAAACTGCAAAGAACCAAAGTCCCCTCAAAAATTGGGCTAAAGACTTAAAAAGAGACTTCTCTGATGAGGAAATGAGAATGGCCAAGAGACATACGAAAAAGTGCTCTACATCACTGGCCATAAAAGAAATGCAAATCAAAACAACATTCAGATTCCATCTCACACCAGTAAGAATGTCCTATAACAAGAAAAGTAACAATAACAAATGTTGGAGGGGATGTGGCCAAAAGGGAACCCTACTTCATTGTTGGTGGGAATATAAAGTTGTTCAGCCACTCTGGCAAGTGGTATGGAGATTCCTCAGAAGGCTGAACATAAAGCTCCCCTATGACCCAGCAGCCCCACTTTTGGGCATCTACCCAAAAGACCACAAACAAGTACACACTAAAGCCACTTAGACAACAATGTTCATTGCAACATAATTTGTCATAGCTAGAATATGGAACCAACCCAGATGCCCCTCAGTAGATGAATGGATAAGGAAAATGTGATACATATACACAATGGAATTTTATGCCTCTATCAGAAGAATGACATTGCCCAATTTTAAGGAAATGGAAGGACATCAAAAAAATTGTACTAAGTAAAGTGAGCCAGAGCCAATAGTATATTTTAAGTCAGCTGATTACACATAGTTGGTGAATTAAGGAAAGCCTTGTAAGCTGAGCCAAGCAACAAAAGGATTAAAAAAAAGATGAGCTAGTGAATAGAGATTAAAATGAAAAGAGAAACTATCAAGGCACCACATAGAAATTCTGGAGCTGCAAAGTACAGTAGCTTACTTATTCAAAAAATCAGTAGAGTTGGGATAGCAGTTTTGAGTTAATAGACTGAAGTATCCAAGAAACAATGTAGAGTACAAAAGGTCTACATTGGAGCACATTAGGACTGAACTATTGAAAGCCAAAAGGAGCAAAACATAAATCACAAGAACTCTACAAGAGATTTTTGGTAAGGCTGATAGTTATATCCTCACCAGATTACACATGACCCATAGGCAGTAGTATAAATTACTTAAAATTATAATAGTAGTAATGGTGGTAATTACTTGGACATCCAGTAATTTTGTATCTGGAAAACCTTCCTCAAAACACCAAGAGAAACCTGGACATGATGATGAATGTCTATAATTCTAGCACTTTGGAGGTTGATGCAGGAGGATCATAAGTTCTAGGTCAATCTCACCTACTTAACAGGACAATATTTTAGGAACAAACACAAATCCATACAAATAATAAAAATCAAGGAGAAATTAAGACTGCCATGAGAACAAGTGTGAAGACTGAAGGGAGTCCACGTGGAAGAGAACTCTTCAAAAAAAGTAAAATGGCATTAACAGAAACTGTAAGAAATGAAAATCACTAACAAGAAGTAATTGTATGGGTAAATATAAACAGCTGTATTATTTTGCAGTCAGTTTGTAGTCTGTGTGTTCACTTTAAGTTACTTTAAATGCAAATGCATAAATAATAATATATCTATATTATTTGGCACAATGTATAAAGGTATATATTTTGACAGGAACAATATACAGAGAGAAATGGCAGCATAGGAACAAGTTTTGCACTTTCCTTTTCAAGTGAATTGTCATCATCTCAACTAGGTTGCTATTACTAAATGCAGAAAAGGAATGTATAAAAATTAAATGAAAAAATAAGCTATGACTCCTAGAAAGTAAACAGTTAAATAGATTATAAAGATCCTTCATTACTATTAACTTTTTGAAATGTAAATGGACTAAATTAAACAATTAAAGAATGAAATAAATAAAATTTGTTCAGTCCTCAAAACACAAATATGATACCAGAAGCTCATTCTAAAAGGAAAGGCACAAAATTGATTTGATATTTTGATAGTAAAGAATGTAAATACATAGTAAGTGCAAGTACTGAATGAAACAGAGTTTATTTGGCTTTATTAGCAATTAATTTTAAGTAAACATGTCAAAGGATGGTTTATATATGTAAATGATTTACTTTATACAACATATAAAGATAACAATGTATGCCTGACATCAGAAACCCGAATTATACTAAGCAATTGACAACATTTGATATTTACCATCATTTTTCATTGCTGTAATATAATATGTGAGTTAGTCCACTTCAAATGAAGACAGTTTTGATCTCTGATATCAGAACTTTCAGTCCAAGACTCATTGCTTTTAAGCTGTGACAAGCCATAAGAGCATGGCAGGAAGAGCATAGTAGAACAAAATCTGTTCACTTTCTGGTAGTCAGAGGGAAACAGAGGGTATGGGATGTTCCAATATCCCTTTCGAGGGCTTACCACAAATGATGTAACTCTCCCTAGACCCTGTGGGGCACACCTGGAAGTCCACTAGCTGGCCCTGCCTGTTTCTCAGTCTTGGGGCCACGTGTGGCTAAGATGGTGGCGCCTATCAACAATGCGCAGCTGCAACAAGTGTCTTTGCTTATAACCTGGAGGCGGTTCTGTGGGCTGTGACACCCTGGCTCTTCTGCCCTTGATGGACAGCTCATGCCTCCCCTACCTGCTGACCCTTTTCCTTTCTTGGCTCCTCTGGTGGGGGCATGCCTTCCCTGTCTCTTCCGCAGGACGGGGGGAGCACAGTGGGCTAGAGACCCCAACAAGACCCTACTTCCTAACTTTGTTCGATGTCTTAAAAGTACCGCAGTATGACCCCCCCTCCCGAAGACTTTAACACATAAGGTTGCTAGTGGGGGCAATGGGGTTGGATTTTAAGCTCTAAGACAACACAGAGACAGTAG
This sequence comes from Perognathus longimembris pacificus, assembly GCF_023159225.1. Taxonomy (NCBI): domain Eukaryota; kingdom Metazoa; phylum Chordata; class Mammalia; order Rodentia; family Heteromyidae; genus Perognathus; species Perognathus longimembris. Next base: position 41,757,949 of record NC_063172.1, on the reverse strand, counting down.
CACACTATTTTCTAGACAGAGAAAATGAATGATGTAGACTCATTTAGGTCTATAAGACAAATTCTCAAAACACTTTACCAAATGGTAGTAGAATGGATGATGGGTATAAATCAGGTTAAAAGGTAAATGATCACTAAAGCCAAAAATAAGTCTAAAAAGGTTGATATCATGTGAAGTATCCTTTTTCCCCTAATGGAAAATTGATATTTACCCAGTAGCAAAAGGAAAATGAGAAAATATTCAAATTGTTGAAAGTAAATATCACAGTCTTAACCATCACTGTAAGGAAGGAAAAAAACAAAGAAATTATAAAATTCTTTATAATAATACAGAAAAGGAAAATACATCCTGTAAATATTTGATATGTGGGTAAAGGCAGTACTTGAAATGAAATTTATAGCTGTGTTTGCCTATTTTAAAAAATAATCTCAGATCAATAGGCTTTCTATACAAAAGAAATGAAAAGGGTTAACTAAATGCTAAAACTAAAAGCACACAGTTTCATAATAATAAAGACCATATCTTAAAAAATCATAAATACTAGGATATTTTGTATTGAATATGTAAGTTTTTTCACTTATGATGAGGAAGAATATCCATAACTTATTTTTACATATTGGATTAGCATGTTACAGAATATTATTAGCAGTATAATTAGTCAATGAACACAACCAAATTACACCTCAACTGGAAAAATATATACATTTCTAGTTGTAATAGGGCATTATTTGTTTGTGAAAGTTGATGTTAGAACTATTAAGTTCAGCAAATGTGAAAGATGCAAACTCAGCATCATTGCTTACACATTCTATTGATGTGTTACAGGAAAATGATACTACAAAATTTCAAATTTCAGAAACATTTAAGGGCTAAAATCAGCAATAAGGGCTAAGTCTATCTGAGGAGGCAGAGGGATAATTCATTGAAAAAGATAAAAGTATCATAGTTGACAAATAAATGGAAGATTTAGGCACATGGAACAAAATATATATGAAGACGTAACATGGAATTATAATTCAAATACAGATTTAAGATAATAGATGAATGGATAGATAGATAGATAGATAGATAGATAGATAGATAGATAGATAGATTAGGGACTAAATCAAAGCACAAAGCTGTAGTATAACAATGTGTCATTCATGTAGGTAAAGAAAAGGAAGGTAACTGTGTGGAACAAAAAGACCAAAAGGGACCTCCTCTATGTGCTTAGCTAATATTCAACAATGATTTAAAAACTTTCTAGCATGGTAGTTTCTGTTTCTTCCTCAGATGGTACTGGGCAAGCTAGACCTTCAGAGGAAAAATTGAAGGGAAACATTACAACACATATAAAGGGCCTATAGAGCTACATTTATGATCTAATAGTTTAAAACTCTAGGAAAACAAATCATCACATTGAACTAGGAATAATGTCTTAAATATCAAGCCAAAAGCTAAAACAGCTACAAAAAGTACATAAATTGCAATGTATAAAATGTAAAAAACAATGCACAATAGAGAACTATGGAGAGAGTGAAAAGGAAGAATATGGAAACTATTTCTATATTATATAGAGAGAGTTAATAGATAGAATATAAAAATCTTTTCTGCAGGTTAGTAACAAAAAGCACACATACACATTTATAAAATGTTCAAAGGACTCAAACAGATATTTATCTGAGATACAAACACAGCCATTCAAAATTCACAACTAAGTAAAATTTTGATTAACAGATTAGCGGAGGAACAATACAAGGAAATATTAATTAACCATGAAAATGACGAATAATATCAATGAAGAGATGTGAAGACAATAATATCAATGAAAAAAATCATGTGGTAAGAGAAGTGAATCAACCACAACAGGTGAGATATTGTGCATTCCATTTTATCAAATATTTTAAAAACAAAATTTCAAGGCAGAGAAAGGATTCAAAAATTTCAGTACAAGAAAAGAAAACTATTCGTTTTTTTAAAAAATGTTTGTTTTCAAAGTGATATACAGATGGGTTACAGTTTCATACGTAAGGCAGTGAGTACATTTCTTGTACAATTTGTTATCTCCTCCCTCATTTCCCCCCTCCCCTCCCCCTTTCCTTTTGCCCCCATGAACTGTTTAGTTGGTTTATACCAAATGGTTTTGTAAGTATTGCTTTTGGTGTCATTTGTCTTTTTATCCTTTGTCTCTTGATTTTGATATTGCCTTTCTCTTTCCTAGTTCTAATACCAGTATATACAGTATCCAGGGTACTCAGATGAGATACAGTGATAGCACGGCTGCAACCACAGGCAGGGGATACAAGAGGATCATCATCAACAACAACCAAAAGCTACAGTTTCACACGGCATGTTAAAAGTGATTACAACAGTGCAATAACACTCATTTCCATAACATGGACTTCATTTCACTTAGCATCATCTTATGTGTTCATAAGGGCATTGCTATTGTGCTCTTGTGATCCTCTGCTCTGACTAGCCTAAGCCTATGCTAATTATTCCCTATGAGGGAAACCATAAAGTACATGTTTCTTTGTGTCTAGCTCACTTCACTTAGTACAATATTTTCCAAATCCTTCGATTTCCTTAGGAATGGGGCAATGTCATTCTTTCTGATAAAGGCATAAAATTCCACTGTATATATGTACCACATTTTCCTGATCCATTCATCCACTGAGGGGCATCTGGATTGATTCCATATTTTTTTTTTTTTTTTTGGCCAGTCCTGGGGCTTGGACTCAGGGCCTGAGCAATGTCCCTGGCTTCTTTTTGTTCAAGGCTAGCACTCTGCCACTTGAGCCACAGCGCCACTTCTGGCCATTTTCTGTATTTGTGGTACTGGGGAATCGAACCCAGGGCCTCATGTATATGAGGCAGGCACTCTTGCCACTAGGCCATATCCCCAGCCCTGATTGATTCCATATTTTGGCAATGACAAATTGTGCCGCGATGAACATTGTTGTGTTGGTGGCTTTACTGTGTTCTTGTTTGTAATCTTTTGGGTAGATGCCCAAAAGTGGGGCTGCTGGGTCTAGGGGAGATCTATGTTTAGCCTTCTGAGGAATCTCCATACTGCTTTCCGGAGTGGTTGAACAAGTTTACATTTCCACCAGCAATGAAGTAGGGTTCCCTTTTGGCCACATCCTCTCCAGCATTCGTTATTGTTAGTTTTCCTGGTAATGGATATTCTTACTGGTCTGAGGTGGAATCTCAATGTTGTTTTGATTTGCATTTCTTTTATGGCCAATGATGTAGAGCACTTTTTCATGTGTCTCTGGGCCATTCTCATTTCCTTTCTTCCTCATTTCTCTTAAAGAAGTCTCTTTTTAAGTACTTAGCCCACTTGTTGAGTGGGCTGTTGGTTCTTTGAGGTTTTGTTTTAGAGGACTTAAATTTTTTAGTTCTGCGTATATTTTAGATATGAGACCTTTGTACATTGTCTGGTTTGTAAAGATCTTCTCCCAATCCGTGGGCTTTCTGTTTATCTTGCAAGTTATGTCCTTTGCCCTGCAGAAGCTCTGCAGTTCGATGCGGTCCCATTTGTCCAAACTTTCTTTGATTTGTGGCTCTTCTGGGCCTTTGTTAAGGAAATTTTGTCCTGTGCCAAGGAGCCAAATGTTTCTCTTACTCCATCTTGTAGTGAAAACTATTAATGAGCAGTGACTTTCTACTAAGAGCTATTAGTAAGCTTTGAAATTATATAGTAGTAATATCCATGTAACACTATAAATGCTATATGCCATTTTGCTATCATAACCTTTGCATATAAAAGGGATTGATGTCATAACATTCACCATACATTTTATACAGAAATATTTAAAACACTCAATTAAAGCCTCAATTTAAAGCTTCACGTCTTGTTTTTCCCAAGGTATTTAAATTAATAAGAAAATATTCACTTACATTTTTTTCCATTAGTTTCAAAAATATTATTGGAGTTAATAACAACTTTTAAGTCTGAAATAGAAGTTTTTAATTTATATATTTCATTAATTATTGTCCTCAAATATTATTCTACTTTTAAAACACCACTGTATGGCTGGATATGACAGGCTGCTTTTTTTTTTTTTATTTTGGTTTTGTTTTCAAATTTTTATTGCCAAACTGATCTACAGAGAGGTTACAGTTTCATATGTTAGGCATTGGATACATTTCTTGTACTGTTAGTTACTTTGTCCCTCATACCGCTCTCTCTCCCACCTCCCCCTTTCCCTTTGCCCCCATAAGGTGTTCAGTTCACTTACACCAAACAGTTTTGCAAGTATTGCTTTTGTAGTTGTTTGTCTTTTTTTTTTTTACCCTGTATCTCTCAATTTTGGTATTCCCTTTCAATTTCCTAGTTCTAATACCAGTATACACAGTTTCCAATATACTTAGATAAGGTTGCAGAGATAGTGTAGGTACAACCACAGGAAGGTGATACAAGAACATCATCAATAATAGAAGCTACAGATACACATGGGACATTGAAAGTAATTACAACTGTTATATAACAATTGTTTCCATAACATGGAGATTATTTCACTTAGCATCATCTTATATGTTCATAATGGTATAGCTATTGGGCTCTTGTGATCCTCTGCTGTGACTTGCCTAAACCTGTACTAATTCTTCCCAATAAGGGAGACCATAGAGTCCATGTTTCTTTGGGTCTGGCTCACTTCACTTAGTATAATTTTTTCCAACTCCTTCCATTTCCTTACAAATGGGACAATGTCATTCTTTCTGATAGAGGCATAAAATTCCATTGTGTATATGTACCACATTTTCCTGATCCATTTGTCTACTGAGGGGCATCTGGGTTGGTTCCAGATTCTAGCTATGACAAATTGCGCTGTGATGAACATTGTTGTGCTGGTGGCTTTACTGTGATTTTGTTTGTGGTCTTTTGGATAGATACCCAAAAGTGGGGCTGCTGGGTCATAGGGTAGTTCTATATTTAGCCTTCTGAGGAATCTCCATACTGCTTGCCAGAGTGGCTGAACCAGTTTACATTCCCACCAACAATTAAGTAGGGTTCCCTTTTGGCCACATCCCCTCCAACAATTGTTATTGTTAGTTTTCTTGATATATGACATTCTTACTGGGGTGAGATGGAATCTCAATGTTGTTTTGATTTGCATTTCTTTTATGGCCAGCAATGTAGAGCACTTTTTTATATGTCTCTTGGCCATTCTCATTTCCTCATCAGAGAAGTCTCTTTGTAAGTCTTCAGCCCACTTGATGAGGGGACTATTGGTTCTTTGTGGTTTTGTTTTGGAGGAAGGTAATTTTTTTAGTTCTGCATATATTTTAGATATGAGGCCTTTGTCCATTGGATGGCCAGTAAAGATCTTCTCCCAGTTTTAAAACCACTTTTTAAAAAAAGGAAAGGAAAGAGAGAGACATAGCTTACTGACCTTGAAATAGGAAATGTGTTGCATTGAGTTTTATAATAACCAAGATAACTTTTCAATTTCAGGACCAATACTATCTCAAGGGTCATTTTTTTTCCATTGAGTCTCATATTCTTGTATTGTGGATTGAACAGGGATTTTCAATTGATTTTAAAAGGGTTGTGTAGAGAGATACATAGACTGTAAATGCATCTGCAACCCCGAATAAAGATGAATTGAGATTTAAATGACTAGCAAGCTGCTTTGCTGGGTTTACTCAATTCGAGTATGATTTTGATAATACATAAAACTAAGACAACGTTTTTCAAAATATTGTACCAATAATTTCCTGAAAAATACTAAAAATTGAAAAATATATTTTAAAAAGAAAATTAGGTTTAACCTTGTAGTTATTAGACACTGTGTTTTTTTCTATCTCAATATCTTACTTAAAATTAATCTCCGTATCTTAGTGTTCACAGATGCCTTTCACTATAACCACTTATGCAATTGCTAAGAGCCCTAAGCAATGTAAGCAAGATGTCAAGAGTTAACATGCTGTTTCCATCTGCATTCACGGTAATATAATACTTATCTGAGCATTAAATTTATATTAATGTAATTTATTATTGTATCATTTCACATTATTTTACTTGCCATAAGCATTAAATAGTAGTCACTATAAATTCAAGTATTATGCCTTTCTTAGTATAATTGTTAAATATTTAACTAATGTTGCTTATTACATTATTAAAAACTTAATGAGATACTAACTTCTAAAAGAAATACAGAGGCACAAGGAAAAAAAAAAAAAGACAGTTTTTACTTCATGTTAACAAGTGACCAAATTTCTAAAGGATAAGGAACTGAGCATGGCAAAGTGTATGTTAAAATCCTGAAATTTGTAAAATAGTTGTGGTTTGAAATTTCTAGATATGGTCTGTATATAAAACATTTTAATATCTTGAAGTTGAAAATATTTATCCAATATTATGCTTTGTATTTGCAATCCAAACTTAATAACAATGTTAATTATGATGAATTCCAATCTATAGATTTGTTTCTGATGAATTGTACACTTGGTGGTAAATAAGAAATTTTTAACCAGCCACTGATGATCATAAGAATATTTCCTGTGTTTGATTCTAAAATTTCTATATCTTTAGGTTTTATATTTAAGAAGAATTCATGGTAAGCACTAGTTAAAACTCATTCAACTACAGACCTGTGGCTCTATCTGAACTAATTTTTCTCTAACTGTCCGTGTTTTATGTGTCCATGTTTATGTCATGAATACATTTGATCACTATACTTATTATTTTTTTAAAAAAAAGTTTATGCCTTTTTTATTGACATATGAATTTGAGCACAGATTCAACAATTTCTTCCAAAATACCACTTGTACTAGAATGTATTTATCCTATAGGTGTATTTGAAGATAACTGACATAGTAACAATGGGTATTTATACTTAAGAAAGCAGTAGTGCTCAAACCTTATTTAGTATTTTAACTTGGACTTTATTCATAGGAACTTCAGAAAAGTTGAAATCTAGAGTTTGTGCACTTATTTGTCAAATTCATCCCTATCTCATGTTTAAGATTCTATAAATGGGAAAGTTATTTGTAACATTACATTTGTGCTTGTTCAATGAACAATTTTTGGTGTGTGTATGTTTGTGTGTGTGTGTGTGTGAGTGTGTGTGTGTGTGTGTGTGTGTGTGTGTGTGTGTGTGTGTTGGTCCTGGGGCTTTAACACAGGTCCTGAGTACTGTTCTTTAGTATTTTTGCCTATGACCTGTGAAATATTGACTAAGATTAGAAAGGACAGTTTTGTTTATGGGCTGGATTATGAGAGTAACTTGGTTATATGGTTATATATACATTTGTTACTGAGAAAGGTATTCCTTTAAATTTCAATTTTCCCATTTCCATTATAAACAATACTTTGCCTCTAATTTGATAGGAGCATGAAAATCATGTAACTACTTTGAATTACAGAGTTGGCACTTCAGTTAATGCTTTGAAATTATCTGTTAATGTTCAACATTTGATTTCATATTTTACTACAGCTCTTGATAATATGAATCTAGCAACTTTAAATTCAAGGCTTTTTAATCGGAAACTTAATTTCTTCCCATTTTAGCTTTGCTATATATACTGCTCTGATATGAAAATAATTTTTATAGTTGTTAAAACTAATAGAAATAAGCTATATTAGACTTGACGTACACTAAATTTTTTCAATGATTCCATTGTATTTCTAAACATGCAATGCATAAGAGTCCAAATCAATGCTTTGTCTTCAAAATATGATGATTAGGGTCAAAAATGCTTTCATTGAATATGTAACATAATATATAAGCTATTGGCTAAGAAATAGAAACAATAGATCCAAAACAATTGCTTAAGCAGCTCAGTATTTGTCCTTGAGAAAGTATCATATATGAAACTAAAAACAGTTTTAATCATCATATTTAATTCTAGTCTCTAATGTTATAAATAGTTCATAAGTATACATATATACATTTTATAATGTTTCTATATATACTTATATATCTGTGTATATATAATATACATTTATATTGTATATTTAAGTAGATACACTTTTATATTATGATTATGTATCATTATAAAAATAATTTGTGGGGCTGGCAATGTGGCTTAGTGGTAGAGTGCTTGCCTTGCATGCATGAAGCCCTGGGTTCCATCCTCAGCACAATATAAACAGAAAAAGCTGGAAGTGGTGCTGTGGGTCAAGTGGTAGATGTTACCCTTGAGAAAAATAAACCAGGGACAGTGCTCAGGCCCTGAGTCCAACCCCCAAACCGGCAGAAAGTAATTCATAGAATTCACTAAAATCCATAGGCACAGTGATTTTACATATGTGTATTTCTATGTATAAAATATTTTCCATTGCCTTTAACCTTACTGAACATTCTAGGAACTCAGTGTCATTCACATTGCCTTTAACTCCCCAAAGTTATAATAGAAACTACATAAACTTAAGTTATTATATTTATTCACACTATGGTTCCTCAGAAATTGCCATAATATCATGTGTGAGCAAATAAGTGCCTTTTCTCTCAGTTGTATGTGGTTCAGGATTTGAGGTGATAAATTGATAGCTTGGCATCTCTAGTAGCTTATAAAATGGAGCCATTAAGACTGTAGTTACCACAAATTATGGTATGCTAACACCCATCAAAGAAGAATGAACTTAGAGGAATAAATTTTGTTTATCTTGCTTGAAAATATCCAGTAAGTGTTTTTATAGAATATTAGGACTACATACTCTTGTGAATTGCTTGTGTCAAGTAGAATATATGTGAAAGCAGCAGAGCAGGTAACACAAAATTCTCCATTTCTTACTAATGTTCCTGAATTATGTGTCTTGCCTGCAGGATAAATAATCTAGATAGGCAGAAGCAGGTATTGATGAGACTAAATTTTAGAAAATTATGATTAATAAAATTGTTTGAATAAACACATGAAACTTTGTGTTATATTTTACTGCACTTGAATTTTCTTCATAATCATTCTGTCAAGGGCAAAAGTGAAAAATGTAAATGTACAGACACATTGGTGTTAAATTGTGCACAATATAATCTAACACACAGATATGAATATGAAAATAGGAAATATATTTACTTTCATGATGTAAAAACTACTATTGTTCTCAATAATATTCACATCATATAATTTTGTTTACTAAAAAACAGAATAATCTGAAAACATTTTTATTGGGAGGTAGCTAATAGCCATAATAATTCTACAAGAATAAGCAGCATAATAGTGTGAAATTTAAATAAAATGCAAAGAGTTCTTTTTGGATGGAATTAAATGAATTTGTTTTTTCTTCTCTCCTGAGAAGGTATTTCTTTCTCTCTCAACCCCCATCCCCAAACCCGGTTCTCCTTCTGAGGAACAAAGCACCGAAAATCTTGTGACATTATCTACGTTCTCAATCAATTGCAGAGCTTTATCCCAAGCACTGTTGAAATAACTTTATCTTTCTGTTTCTTGTTGTTGTTGTTGTTTTGTGGCACTGGGGGTTGGGGGGTGTACAGTCCTAGGGCTTGAACTCAGGGTCTGAGGGTTTTCTCTGAGCTTTTGTGCTCAAAACTAGTACTGTATGACTTGAGCCAGAGTGAAGTAAATCAAGCCCAGAAAGACAAAGGTCACTTGTTTGCTTTCATATGTGGGAAGTAGAGTTAGAAGTAAGTTTTCAAATGTACATTGGCAGAAATTTGGTAGATTCAGAGGAGAACTCAGTGTAATTCCTTAGAAAATCTAAGTAAAATAGCAACAAAATAAACACCAGGAAACGGTGTGGGATGGGACCAAATTGGGGGAGGGGAGGCAGATGAATGAAGAGAAGTCAGGGGAATCCAGTAAAAAAAAAAAAAATATATATATATATATATATATATATATATATATATATATATATATATATCCTGCTAATTGTGTAACGTGAGGGAAACAGCAATTGGAAGGATTAAAACCTTCAAAGAGATTACATTGAACAAGATGAACCCTAGTCATTGCTTCGTTGAATGACAAATCCTTTGTACAACTATTTGAAGATAATACATTTTTTAATTAAAAAATAGGACACAAAAATAATTTTAGAGGATATCAAAAGGAAACACAGCTAATATCTTTTATTAATAAGTATGAACATTGTTCTTTGGCGTTTAAAAATGAATTACTTTTAAGCCAACTAGCTTGTGGGATGATTCTCACTTTAGTCTTTCAATGTAGTTTTAAAACTCTCATACTAGAAAACTAGAATGTAGGAACAATTCTACTTTGTCATGTATATCAATAAGTTATGTTTATTACATTATTTTTCAAATGTTCAACAAAACAAAATATGCAGTAAAACATCAGAAATATGATATATTTTACAATCAATGGTAATTAATGATAATTATCATGGTAGCTTTCCTTTTGAGGTAACAATAAGATAAATATATTTCAAAAAGTACCCAATGCTAATATGCAATAAAACCAATGTGAGGAAGCACTAGAGCTTAAGATATATTAGCAGTTTGGAAAAAAAGCATTATATTAGTAAACTCGAGTGGTAGGGTGCTAGCCATGACCAAAAAGAAGCCAGGGACAGTGCTCAGGACCTAAGTTCAGGCCCCAGGACTGGCAAAAAAAAAAAGTAAAAAAAAATGAAAATAAATAAATAAAAACTCTAAAGCAAAAGTTACATAATAACCAATCCAAAAAAAATATACCAAGCCTATACCCTTTTTTTTTTATAAAAAGTTAGGAAATTAGTTGTCTGATTCAGATAAACAAAAATAGAGCTCAGAATGATATACGAGCTGTCATGTGTATTTCAAGCTAATATGATATAGTATCACTTTTTTTAAAGTTTTTATTATAAAACTGATGTACAGAGAGGTTAGAGTTTCATATGTTAGGCATTGGATACATTTCTTGTACTGTTTGTTACCTTGTCCCTCATACCCCCCTCCCTCCTCCCCCTTACTCTTTCCCCCCTGAGGTGTTCAGTTCACTTACACCAAACAGTTTTGCAAGTATTGCTTTTGTAGTTGTTTCTCTTTTTTTACCCTGTGTCTCTCAATTTTGGTATTCCCTTTCAATTTCCTAGTTCTAATACCAGTATACACGGTTTCCAATATACTCAGATAAGATTATAGATATAGTGTAGATACAATCACAAGAAGGTGATACAAGAACATCATCAATAGTAGAAGCTACAGATACACATGGGATGTTGAAAGTAGTTACAACTGTGATATAACAATCATTTCCATAACATGGAGTTCATTTCACTTAGCATCATCTTATGTGATCATTGTGCTCTTGTGATCCTCTGCTGTGACTTGCCTAAACCTGTGCTAATTATTCCCAAAAAGGGAGACCATAGAGTCCATGTTTCTTTGGGTCTGGCTCACTTCACTTAGTATAATTTTTTCCAAGTCCTTCCATTTCCTTACAAATGGGGCAATGCCATTCTTTCTGATAGAGGCATAAAACTCCATTGTGTATATGTACCACATTTTCCTGATCCATTCGTCTATGGAGGGGCGTCTGGGTTGGTTCCAGATTATCACTATGACAAATTGCGCTGCAATGAACATTGTTGTGCTGGTGGCTTTACTATGATTTTGTTTGTGGTTTTTCGGATAGATACCCAAAAGTGGGGTTGCTGGGTCATAGGTCTTTCGGCTTTCAGTTTTTAGCACTTCATTAACAATTTTCTATAGTTAATTTTGTAATGAACATTTTATCTTCCTTTGATTTAATTATAAATTGATTCATGTTAGTTTGACTTAATTATAAATTTTTCTAGGCAAAGTTCAATTTTATTGAAAATTAGCTTGAATGTAGCTTGAAAATTACACACACACATATTCAGAAATATTGATTGTTATTATCTGCAAAAGCAAATATGCTAAAAATTCAGTACTAAAAGAAAGAATAGGTGAATATTGTATAGTAGTCAACTATTCAAAATTATATTTATCAAAATGGAAATGTGCATACATATAATTTTTATCTGATCTTGGTCACATTTGCATAAGTAATGCCTTTTATTCAAAACTAATAGTCATTGAAACCTATTAATAGTTCAATAGTAATACATAATACCAGTTATTTTCAATAAAGTGTAAGGTGTAATTCAAACAATTTTTTATATACCACATTACTCTGATAATATTTATTGCTTAAACATCATGAATATTTTTGAAATATTTTCATCTTTCAGTAGCTGTACAACTTGCCATTCAACAAAGCAGTTTATTAATAAAATACATCTTGATCAATGCCATCTTTTGAACATTTTCCTGTCTTCTACTCCCACTCCTTGCCTTGATTTTCTTAGTTTTGTAAGATATGTTTATGACAGCATTCATTACCCTTTTGTCTTTTCATTCATCTTCTCCCCGCCCCTTTGGGCCCACTACTCTTTTGAGTACTCATGTACTGGTGCTTATTTTATTAAACGCTAAATTAGCCTTTTTAAGGAATTACATTGTGCATCTTCGCTTAGGTACACTTGCATACCATCCTGAAGTATATATATGTATGTATATATATATATGTATATATGTATGTATATATATATGAATTAATTCTAACTTCTACACATGTGAGAGAAAACATGTAACCTCTGTGTAACTGGGTCTGATTTACTTCACTTAACATATTATTTTCCAAGTGATTCCATTTTTTTGCAAGTAGTATGATATTATTCTTTCTAATTAATGGATGAGTAAAATACCTCTGTGTGTGTGTGTGTGTGTGTGTGTGTGTGTGTGTGTGTGTGGTGTGTTTTCTTGATCTAGTCATTCATCAAAAGGGGTATATGGGCTGACTCTGTACTGTGGCTGTGGTGAATGCTACTGAGAACATGGTTGTACAGGTGGCTGTATTGTATCCCAGCTTGTAATCATAGACGCTGACTAACAAATGTATTCATGAAGCAAAAATTAATTTTGGAATCTGAATATATGTCACAATGTATGATTAGAAAAGTATGTATTTACTTATTTAAATATTTATTTGTGCATAATATCTCTATCTTTCTTGAGTTAATATTAAAATTTTTCAGAAATTGTTTAGTTTCTGTTTTCTGTGTTGCTTTCACTTAGGAAAAGTATATGTTTTGAAAATGAAGACATGTGATATAAATTGCATATTAAATTATTATGCTTAAAATTTCTTGGATTACATATAAATTTATCATACAGTATTATTAATAGTAACACTATTAATGGTATTATTAATGACAAAATGAAAGCATTGGATCACTTTCTCCATTGCCATTAATAATGAATATGAATACTTACAAGTGAAAGCACCTTTTTATCTTTTTACATAGATTACCAAGGGAATTGGTCAGACAATTTTGTAGATTCTACTCCTTTTTTTGTTAACAAAACAAGAAATCTGAACCAGTATGATATCTCTTGTGTAAAAGGGACTGCGAAGAGACTCTGCTAATCAAAAAGAAAACTTTGCATGTCCCAGGGAATATTATCCACATCAATTATAATTTGAAAGTTTTTCCCAGGATATGTGTAAAAATGACAATTCTACTACCAAGAAACATTTTAATTGTCTGATCAAATATGTTAGAAATGTCTTACCAAAGTTGTAGGACACCCTGCCTTATTTAAATGTGACATTGGTTTTCAGCTCTGAATGAGAATACAGCAAAATCATCAAGTGATTGCTAGTTCTTGGGTCCAAATCTTTATGTCCAAGAGGAAAATTCATTCCTTGCATGAGAATAGAAATGATTTTCTTTACAACTGCTGAATATTAATTTTGCATCTGGTTCCCTGATTTGTGTGGGGAAATAATAAATATATATATATGAAAGTTAATTAGCTAATAAAATGATTCCAGAAAAGTAGTAGCTTCACAACAACTTGGCTAATAGAAATAAAGTTAACGATGTGAACTCTTCTCCAAGTTGTTCTCTCCTTATTCATAGACTATATAGGTGATTTTAATAACATGAGATTTTAAATGATCAAAAAAATCTAAATAAATTTAAATAAAAGATCTGAACATGGCACAAGTAGCTCATGAATGTAATCCTAGCTTTTCAGGATGCTGAGTTTTTGAGGACTGTAGTTTGAAGCTAACTCTGGGTAGGAATATCCCTGATATTCTTATTTCCAGTTCACCACCAAGAGGACAGAAAGGAAGATGTGGCACAAGTGACAAAGTGCTCGCCTTGATCATAAAAGTTCAGGGACAGTGACCAGGCAAAGAATACTTTCGAGGCCCTGAGTAAATATGGCAGTATCATATGGATTATTAGTCTAGCCTCCTAAGAGAGTTCCTGATGCTTTCTTGCTGACCAACCTTGCACACTCTGAAGCATACTGTATGAAGACTCAAAGGCTGTCAATCTCTTGCTCACCAGGATCATCACACAAGTTTTCCAGGATGAAAATAGTGAAGAAGCAGGTGGTATTGGGGTTTCCTTTTGATTAAGATATAAGCAAGGCTGAGCTATTGATTACAGGGTGCTGATTTAGCAGCATATAAGTTGATGTGTATGCTCAGTTTCTGGTCTGTGCTTTAAAAAGCCCAATTTTATGTGAGCAGAATTACAATAAAGGATAAGCCAGTATTCTTGTCCAAATTTTGGTTTTACCATTACAGATGCAGATAAATGACCATGTTACTCAACACTAATGGATGGCTTATTCAAAGTTTGTCATGTGTAAGGTGCTCCTATGATGATTAATACTAAAAGTAGCATTTATGCAGAATGTACTCAATGCAACTCAATATTAAGCACTTTCTATTCATCTTGTTAACAGCAGTCTCAAAATATATTGTACTTCTAGCATTTAGTTGGGTATGTTAGAACCATTATTTATTACTCTCTCAAGCCCTAAAATACATAAATATGAAGCAAGAATCCATTTACAATCATCAACAGACACAGCAATTCTATTCCAGTTTATTTCATTTTTATTTATTTTAATTGTTATGTGTGGGCACATGTGTGTGCTAGTGCCTGCCTTGAAATCAGATTGTCACACTGTGGCTCTGTTTGCATGGCATTGACTGCTACTCTAACTTGAGCCATACCTCTAGTCCAGCATTTGCAACTTAATTAGAGATGGTATCTCATGGATGTTTCTTCCTTGGCTGGCTTCAAACAGTGATCCTTGATGTTTCAAACTCTCTTTTTTTTTGAATAATTACTTATTGTGAAAGTGATGTACAGAGGGGTTACAGTTTCATATGAAAGGTGGTGGGTACATTTCTTGTACAATTTGTTACCTTCTCCCTCATTTCCACCACTCCCCTCTTGCCCTTCCCCTCTTCCCACATGAATTGTTCAGTTGATTTACACCAAATAGTTTTCTAAATACTGCTTTTGGAGTCATTTGTCTTTTTATCCTTTGTCTCTCGATTTTGATATTTCCTTTCCTTTCCCTAGTTATAATACCAGTATATACAGTATCCAGGGTACTCAGATGAGATACAGTGATAGCACAGAGGGCGAGCTCAGGAAGGGGTTACAAGAGGATCATCAACAAAAAATGCTACAGTTTCACATGCATGTTGAAAATAATTACAACAGTGCTTTAACACTTGTTTCCATAGCATGGAGTTCATTTCACTTAGATTCATCTTATGTGTTCTTAAGGGCATAGCTCTTGTGATCCTCAGCGGTGTCTAGCCTAAAGCAGTACTAATTATTACCTATGAGTGAAACAATAGAGTCCATGTTTTTTTTTGTGTCTGGCTTACTAAGCTTAGTATAATTTTTTCCAAGTCCTTCCATTTCCTTATAAAAGGGGCAATGTCATTCTTTCTTATAGAGGCATTAAATTTCATTGTGTATATGTACCACATTTTCCTGATCCATTTGTCTACTGAGGGGCATCTGGGTTGGTTCCATGTTTTAGCAATGACAAATTGTGCTGTAATAAACATTGTTGTGCTGGTGGCTTTACTGTGTTCTTCTTTGTAATCTTTTGGGTATATGCCCCAACGTGGGGCTGCTGGTTCCTTGTGGAGCTCCATGTTGAGCCATCTGAGGAATCTCAATACTGCTTTCCAGAGTGGCTGAACAAGTTTGCATTCCCAGCAACAAGGTAGTACAGTTCCCTTTTGGCCACATCCCCTCCAGAATATGTTATTGTTAGTTTTCCTGATAATGGACATTCTTACTGGTGTGAGGTGGAATCTCAATGTTGTTTTGATTTGCATTTCTTTTATGGCCAGTGACGTATAGCACTTTTTTATGTGTCTCTTGGCCATTCTCATTTCCTCTTAAGAGAAGTCTCTTTTTAAGTATTTAGCCCATTTGTTGAGAGGGCTGTTGGGTGTTTGTTCTGTTTTGGAGGAATTCAATTTTCTTAGTTGTGCATATATTTTAGATATGAGGCCTTTGTCCATTGTCTGGTTGGTAAAGATCTTCTCCCAAACTGTGGGCTTTGTGTTTGTCTTGCAAGCTATGTCCTTTGCCTTATGGAAGCTCTGCAGGTGGATGCAGTCCCATTTGTCCAAACTTTCTTTGATTTGTTGCATTTCTGGGCCTTTGTTAAGGAGGTTTCGTTCTGTGTCAAGGAGCCCAAGTGTTTCTCCTACTCCTTCTTGTAGTGTTTTCAGTGTACCTGTTTTTATTTCAAGGTCTTTGATGCATTTGGAGTTGATTTTGGTGCAGGGTGATATATAAGGATCTAGTTTTAACTTGTTGCGGGTGCTGAACCAGTTTTGCCAGCACCATTTGTTAAAGAGCCTATCTTTCTACCATCATATTTTTTTAGCTCCTTTATCAAAGATTAGGCATAATTCTGCAGGTTCATTTCTGGGTATTCAGTTCTGTTCCACTGTTTTTCAGGCCTGTTCTTGTGCCAATACCAAGCTGTTTTTATTCCTCTAGCTTTGTAATACAGCTTGACATTTGGTATTGTAATTCCTCCAGAACTGTTCTTTCTACTTAGGATTATTTTTACTATTGGTGTCTTTTATTGCTCCATATGAATTTCTCGATTGTTTCCTCTATTTCATTAAAATATGTTGTTGCAATATTAATGGGTATTGCATTGATTTTGTAGATAGCCTTTGGCAATATTGCCATTTTGACAATATTAATCCTCCCAATCCAGGAGCATGGGAGGTTTTTTCCATTTCCTTAGTTCTGCCTTAATTTCATTTTTCATGTTTTAAAAGTTCTCATCATAGAGGTATTTCACTTCTTTGGTAAAGGTTATTCCTAGGTATTTTATGTTATTGAGACTATTGCAAAGGGAGTTGCTTTCACAATTTCGGCCTCCATCTTGGGTCGTTGGCATATAGAAAAGCCATTGATTTTTTGAAGGTTTATTTTTTTATCCTGCTACTTTGCCAAAGTTTTGATCAGCTCAAATAACTTAGGAGTAGAGTCTGTGGGGTTCTTTATATACAGGATCATGTCGTCTGCACAGTGGATAGTTTGACTTCACCTTTTCCTACCTGGATCCCTTTTATGTCTTCCTTTATTTTCTCCTTTATGTTTTGACTCGGAATTCCAATACTATGTTGAAGAGGAGAAGGGAGAGGGGACAACCTTGTCTTGTTCCTGATTTTAGAGGAAATGGCTTTAAGAGTAATGCTCACTATGTGTGTTTGACTTAGATAAACTTAATTATATTCAGGAATGTTCCCTGGAATCTTAGTTTCTTCAAATATTTTATCATAAATGGGTGCTTAATTTTATCAAATGCTTTTTCCTCATCTAGCAACATAATCAAGTGGATCTTGACCTTGCTCCTGTTGATGTGGTGGATTATGTTGAATTGCATATGCTGAACCAGCTCTGCAGGAATGAATCCAGTTAGGTCATAGTGTATGATTTTTTCTTTCTGATGACCTGTTGAAGTCGATTGGCCAGAATGTTATTGAGAATTTTTGCATCTATGTTCATCAGAAAAATCAGTCTTTAGCTCTCTTTCCTTGATAAGTTCCTGCTGGTTTGGGGATAAGGGTTATACTGGCACCATAGAATGTGTTTGGTAGTGAACTTTCACTTTCAATCTCATTGAAGAATTTGAGAAATATTGGTGTGAGTTCTGTTTTGAAGGCCTTATAGAATACTGCTGTGAACCCATCTGGCTTTTCTTGGATGGGAGATCTCTTATTGCAGTTTCTATTTCAGTTCTGGATATGGGTCTGTTTAGGACATTTAAATATTCGTGGTTAAGTTTGGTCATATTGATTTTTGCTAGGAATTTGCCCATTTCTTCCAGGTTCTCAAATTTGTTGGCATAAAAGTTTGCAAAATATTCCCTTATTGTGTTCTGAATCTTGGTTGGTTCTGTGGTGATGTTACCTGTTTCATCTCTGATCTTGTTTATTTAGGTTTGCTGTCTTCATGTTTTGGTCAGATTTGCTGGGGGGGGGGGTCTGTCTATCTTGTTAATTTTTTTCAAAGAACCAACTGTTCATTTTGTGGATTCTTTCTATGGTTTTTCTGACTCTATGTCACTTAGTTCTGAATTAATTTTAATTATTTGCTTCTGCCTATTGGCTTGGGATTTGGCTTGTTGTTCTCTTTCGAGGAGATTAAGGTGCTTCCTTAAGTTGTTGAATTGCTGTTTCTCAAGTTTGTTGATGTAGGCACTCAGAGACACAAATTTCCCTCTGAGTAATGCCTTTGCTGTGTTCCATAGGAGCTGGTACTTCATGTGCTCATCTTCATTTAATTCCATAAACATTTGATACACGAGGCCCTAGGTTCGATTCCCCAGCACCACATATAAAGAAAAAAAAACGGCCAGAAGTGGCGCTGTGGCTCAAGTGGCAGAGTGCTAGCCTTGAGCGGGAAGAAGCCAGGGACAGTGCTTAGGCCCTGAGTCCAAGGCCCAGGACTGGCCAAAAAAAAAAAAAAAAAGAAGAGTGAAAGGGGAACATTATTGTTATAGGAAGAGAAATATGGCCTATAGAGTCCAGTTTCATTTTAAATATGAAACTCTCCCCAGATCCTCATGTATTAGAATGTTGTTGAACCTGCAGTAGTGATCTCAGCTGGAGAAGGTAGAGCACTGGAGATTACATTTGGAGATGTGTTATTTCAAGTCCCTTTTTGTCTTGCTCTATTTTCTTTCATACGTGTGTCTACCATTAAGTGAACAGCTCTCCTCCAATACCTGCTCCACCACCATGATAATCTGCAACCGTTCAAAGGGGCAAAACTTCTGAAACTATGAGTCCAAATCAGTCTTTCCTCTTTTGTTCATCTCTCAGGTATTCTTGTCACAATATTGCAAAACTGACAAATATTGAAAAATGGTCAAGAGATGTAACATTGTTGCTCTGAAATGACTTGGTATTATTTTATAACTTTAAAGATGATTTGCATGAGTAACTTTAAGTAGTCTGAACAACTGTGCTACAGAAATTCTGAGTTGTTCAGTAGGTTTATAACAAATGGTTTCGTAAGTATTGCTTTTGGAGTTATTTGTCTTTTTATCTTTTGTCTCTTGATTTTGAAATTCTCTAGTTCAAATACCAGTTTATACAGTATCCAGTGTATTCACATGGTGTGTTGAAAGTAATTACAACAGTGATATAACACTGGTTTCCATAACATGGAGTTCATTTCACTTAGCATCATCTCATGTGTTCATAGAGGCATAGCTATTAGGCTCTTGTGATACTCTCCTGTGACTAGCTAAACCTGTGTTAATTATTCCCTATGAGGGAAACCATAGAGTCCATGATTCTTTGGGTCTGGCTCACTTCACTTACTATAATTTTTTCCAAGTTCTTCCATTTCCTTACACATGGGGCAATGTCATTCTTTCTGATAGAAGCATAAAATTCCATTGTGTATATGTACCACATTTTTCTGATCCATTCATCTACTGAGGGGCATCTGGGTTGGTTCCATATTTTAGCTATGGCAAATTGTGCTGCTATGAACATTGTTGTGCTGGTGGCTTTAGTGTGTTTTTCAAAAGACACAGCTCGCAAGATAAACAGAAAGCCCATAGATTGGGAAAAGATCTTTACCAGCCATACAATGGACAAAGGCCTCATATCTAAAATATATGCAGAACTAAAAAAATTAAATTCCTCCAAAACAAAACCACAAAGAACCAACATCCCATACTCAACAAATAGGCTAAAGACTTAAAAAGAGACTTCTCTTAAGAGGAAATGAGAATGGCCAAGAGACATATGAAAAATTGCTCTACATCACTGGCCATAAAAGAAATGCAAATCAAAACAATATTGAGATTCCACCTCACCCCAGTAAGAATGTCCTTTATCAAGAAAACTAACAATGACAAATGTTGGAGGGGATGTGGCCAAAAGGGAAACCTACTTCATTATTGGTGGGAATGTAAAATTCTTCAGCCACTTTGGAAATAGGTATGAAGATTTCTCAGAAGGGTGAACATAGAGCTTCCCTACTACCCTTCAGCCCCACTTCTGGGCATCTACTCAAAAACCACAAACAAGAACACACTAAATCCACCAGCACAACAATGTTCATTGTCATATGAACTTTAAGCATTTTCAAATACTATTTGATAAAGCAGCAGAACTGGGTATTATGTGCTACTGGTTTAATGAGCATGTGCAATACAAGTGTTTCAGGTCCTGGAAGATTTTAAAAAACTTTCAAAGCAACCTGGGAGGATAGGTAATGTGTGACAGGGGTGGAATCCCTGCAAAAATCTGCTAAGCATGTGATACATTAATCTATGAGGGCAAAGCCAAAGACCTTGTGAAGACACCAGAAGGTTCAAGTAGAAGAGCTGCTGAACAAAGCTATAGTGAAGCGATGATGAGAATCCATGAAAAAGATTATTTGTGTTACAAAAGGCAGTGGTTAGAACAGGACTGAGTAACCTCACTGCAGCATGTGCTCTGATGATTCACATGGAATTATGTAATATTCTTTTAAAAACTATAGGAGTTAACAGTTAAGAATCTGCCTTGATTTTTAGAAAAGATTGGGAATTGGGACTTCTGAACGATTTGGATCTTTTAAGACTTAGGGAACTAGGAGATGGACTGAATGAATTTTGTATTATGACATTTACAGGCTGAAGCAAAATGTCAAGGTTTGAGTATGAAATGTACTGTTCGTAATAGCGTGCAGGGTTTAATGCTTTGTCTAGAGCTAGTAGAGCTATTTGGAGAGGTGCTTGTAGTATTGGAGTCTGCTTAAAGAAATCAGGTCATACTGTCAGGGGCTCTTGTCTCCCCTCTCTGTTCTCTTTGGCGACCATAATGTGACCTGATTCAGGTCTATGATGAACCAACATCAGGAATGGACTGAAATCTCTAAATCTGAGGACATACTTTATTTTTTTTTGTTTTGTTTTGATAATTTTCTTTTTTTTTTAATTTTTATTATCCAACTGATGTACAGAGAGGTTGTAGTTTCATTCGTTAGGCCTTGGATAAATTTCTTGTACTGTTTGTTACCTTGTCCCTCATACCCACCTCCAGTTTCCCTCTTTCTCCCCCCCCCCCCCCGGAGGTGTTCAGTTCACTTACACCAAATAGTTTTGCAAGTATTGCTTTTGTAGTTGTTTGTCTTTTTTACCCTGTGTCTCTCAAATTTGGTATTCCTTTTCAATTTCCTGCATCCAATACCAGTATACACGGTTTCAAATATACTCAGATAAGATTACAGAGATAGTGTAGGTACAACCACAGGAAGGTGATACAAGAACATCATCAATAATAGAAGCTACATGTACACATTGGAGGTTGAAAGTAGTTACAACTGTGATATAACAATTGTTTCCATAACATGGAGTTCATTTCACTTAGCATCATCTTATATGATCATAAGGGTACAGCTATTGGGCCTTATGATGCTCTGCTATGACTTGCCAAAACCTGTACTAATTATTCCCACTAAGGGAGACCATAGAGTCCATGTTTCTTTGGGTCTGGCTCACTTCACTTAGTATAACTTTTCCCAAGTCCTTCCATTTCCTTACAAATGGGACAATGTCATTCTTTCTGATAGAGGCATAAAGTTCCATTGTGTATATGTACCACATTTTCCTGATCCATTTGTCTACTGAGGGGCATCTGGGTTGGTTCCAGATTCTCGCTATGGCCAGTCCTGGGCCTTGGACTCAGGGCCTGAGCACTGTCCCTGGCTTCTTCCCGCTCAAGGCTAGCACTCTGCCACGTGAGCCACAGCGCCGCTTCTGGCCGCTTTTTCTGTATATGTGGTGCTGGGGAATCGAACCTAGGGCCTCGTGTATCCGAGGCAGGCACTCTTGCCACCAGGCTATATCCCCAGCCCCAATGTTGTTTTGATTTGCACTTCTTTTATGGCCAGTGATGTAGAGCATTTTTTCATATGTCTCTTGGCCATTCTCATTTCCTCACCAGAGAAGTCTCTTTGTAAGACTTTAGCCCACTTGATGAGGGGGCTGTTGGTTCTTTGTGGTTTTGTTTTGGAAGAAGGTAATTTTTTTAGTTCTACATATATTTTAGATATGAGGCCTTTGTCTGTTGAATTTCTGGTAAAGATCTTCTCCCAGTCTGTGGCCTTTCTGTTTATCTTGCAAGCTATGTCCTTTGCCGTGCAGAAGCTCTGAAGTTTGATGCAGTTCCATTTGTCCAACCTTTCTTTGATTTGTAGCATTTCTGGGTCTTTGTTAAGGAAGTTCCGTCCTGCGCCAAGGAGCCCAAGTGTTTCTCCTACTCCTTCCTTTAGTGTTTTCAGGGTGTCTGTTTTGCTTTCGAGGTCTTTAATCCATTTGGAATTGATTTTGGTGCAGGGTGATATATAAGGATCTAGCTTTAGTTGCATGTGTTGAACCAGTTTTGCCAGCACCACTTGATAAAGAGGCTATCTTTCTTCCATACTATTGTTTTAGCTACTTTATCAAAGATTAAGTAGGCATAGTTCTGGGGGTTCATTTCTGGGTCTTCAATTCTGTTCCATTGGTCTTCAGGCTTGTTCTGGTGCCAATACCAAGCTGTTTTTCTTACTATAGCTTTATAATACAGCTTGAAGTTGGGTATTGTAATTCCTCCAGCACTGATCTTTCTGCTTAAGAGTGTTTTTGCTATTCTAGGTCTTTTATTGTTCCATATGAATTTCTGGATTGCTTCCTCTATTTCATTAAAAAATGGTGTTGGGATATTAATGGGTATTGCATTGAATTTGTAGATAGCCTTTGGCAATATTGCCATTTTGATTATATTAATCCTCCCAATCCAGGAGCATGTGAGGTTTTTCCATTTCCTTAGTTCTGACTTAATTTTGTTTTTCAAGCTTTTAAATTTCTCATCAAAGAGGTCTTTCACTTCTTTGGTTATGGTTATTCCTAGGTATTTTATGTTTCGGGGGGCTATTGCAAAAGAGTTGCTTTCCTGATTTCAGCCTCGGTCTTCGGGTCGTTAGCATAGAGAAAGGCCGTTGATTTTTGAAGGTTTATTTTATATCCTACAACTTTGCCAAAGATTTGGATCAGCTCTAGTAGCTTGGGGGTAGAGTCTATGGGATTCTTTAGGTATAGGATCATGTCATCTGTGAAGAGAGAAAGGTTAACTTCATCTTTTCCTATTTGGAGCCCCTTTATATTTTGTTCTTGCCTAATTGCTCTGGCTAGGAATTCTAGTACTATGTTGAAGAGCAGGGGAGTGAGTGGACATCCCTGCCTTATTCCTGATTTTAAAGGGAATGGCTTTAGTTTTTCACCATTTACAGTTATACTTGCTGTTGGTTTGTCATACACTGCCTTGATTATATTCAGGAATGTTCCTTGGAATCCCAGTTTTTCCAGGGCTTTTAGCATCAATGGGTGCTGTGTTTTATGGAATGCTTTTTCCACATCCAGAGATAAAACCATGTGGTTCTTTACCTTGCTCGAGTTGATGTGGTGGATTACATTAACTGACTTGCGTATATTAAAACAACTTTGCATCCCTGGGATGAATCCAGTTTGATCGTGGTGTATGATTTTCTTTGATGACCTGTTGAAGTCAATTGGCCAGAATTTTGTTGAGAATTTTTGCGTCTATGTTCATCAGGGAGATCGGTCTGTAGTCCTCTGTCCATGATGAGTCTCTGCCTGGTTTTGGGATGAGGGTTATACTGGCTTCATAGAATCAGTCTGGTAGTGAACATTCTCTTTCAATTTCATTGAAGAGTTTGAAAAATATTGGTGTGAGTTCTGTTTTGAAGGCCTTGTATAATTCTGCAGTGAATCCGTCTGGACCTCGGCTTTTCTTGCATGGGAGATCATTTATTGCCATTTCTAATTCAATCCTGGATATGGGTCTGTTCAGAAGGTTTAAATCTTCATGATTGAGTTTGGGGATATGAATTTTTTCTAGGAAATCATCCATTTCTTCCTAGTTCTTGAATTTGTTGGCATAAAGTTTTGCAAAATAGTCCCTTATTATTTTCTGAATTGCAGTTATTTCTGTGGTGATGTTACCTGTTTCATCTCTTACCTTGTTTATTTGAGTGTGCTGCCTTCATTTTTTGGTCAGGTTTGCCAGGGGTCTGTCTATCTTGTGGATTTTTTCAAAGAACCAAGTCTTTGTTTTGTTGATTCTTTCGGTGGTTTTTTTCATCTCTAATTGATTTAATTCTTATTTGATTTTAATTATTTGCTTCCGTCTATTTACTTGGGGTTTGGCTTGTTGTTCTCTCTCCAGAAAATTAAGGTGCTTCCTTAAATTATTGAGTTGCTGTTTCTCTAGTTTGTTGGTGTATGCACTCAGAGATATAAATTTTCCTCTGAGTACTGCCTTTGCTGTGTCCCAAAGGAGCTGGTATTTTGTGTCATAAATCTGAGGACTTACTTTAATAAGGTTTTTCTTTAATTATCCGTTAGGATTTTTGTCTCATTAACTACCAAGTTAACTAGCCCGGGTCCAAATAAGTCTAATGTTGGAAGAAGGGAATTCATTCATGGCTCTTTGAAGAAGTTTAGATTACAGAAATGAAATGAAATAGTACAAATCCTCAAGAGAATAGCTTGCTTTCTATATTAAGACGCCATAGCTAATGATTTTAGACATGAACTATGGTGACAGTTATATGGTTTTCCAGAAGTCACAAACCATGTTCTTTGAAATGTATTTTATGATTTTAGTCCATACTGTTCACCCAAATATATTTTCTCCAGCAAAATGTAACCTTCAAGGAACATTCATCAAAACAACCTAGCTATGTAAATATTTGTTTTCTGGAAATAAAATGTTTTGAACATAATAAGGCAAATGCAATATCTATTAACATATGAACATATTTTGTAAACTGTATTAATGCAGTATGTACTAGCAAGAAATGTTTTTGGAGCATTTTTCATAATATTGCTATTAAATTAATCAGAAGGTTAAAAGAAATATATGTATGAAGCAGCTGCCAGAGGCACTACTCAACAGTGTAACTTTTCCTCTGCTCTATCATTTGGAAGATTCTGGCAGAATTGAATTGGAAATCAGTTGACATGGAACCTGGACTTAGCAGCAGCAAGAATTGGAGAGTCTATAATGCAGAGTAGAGCAGAGTAGAGCAGAGCAGACACAGGTATCAAGTTGAGATTAGAAGGCAATAGGTCAGAGTTGGGAAGGATTGCAAATCAGTATTTAGTCTACTGCTCTTAGGAAACCATCTATATTTATCTATCTCTATCAATCTATCAATCTATCAATCTATCTATCTATCTATGTATCTATCCATCTATCAATACAGGTCTTGAACTCAGTGCCTCAAATTCTCATTCACCTTACTCATAGCGGGCATTCTACTACTCCTGTCATAACGACAGTAAGGCTTTTGTTGATTCATTAGAGATGGAATCTTTCAGACTTTGCTGCCTGGGCAAATTTTGAACTATAGTCTTTTATTCTCAGCCTGTTGATTATCTAGGATTATTGAAGTGAGACTGATGCTATAGGATGAATCAGTTTAATTTTATATTAAATAAATATTGATAATAAAATATTAATTTATAAATATTAGTATAATCTTCAATTAGATAGATATACTATTATATTTTGCAATTGACTTAATGTTAAAATCAATTAGAAATACTCACTGATCTAGAATTTTAGACAGCCCAAGAATAGCCACTGTTCTCTTTTCTATGAGAGAAATTCAAAATCAGAAACATTTAGGCAACTTATCAGACTCTTGTCCTCTAACCTTCAATTATGCTGTGTTTTATATTATACATACTTTCAAAAGTTCTGAAACCTGTTCTGTGCAGGTGAAATCATATAAATGCCCCCCCAAATCTACATAAAATTGAACTTAAGATAAGCACAAGTTTCTAAAATATGTTAAGCCTGGAAGAACTACTTTTTGACAGACCTGCTAGCTAAGTCATTCTTTTCCAAATTGCTTGTCTACGGAAAACAAGACTATTATGTATTGTTTTATTACTAATATTTCTACCAATTACAGCAAGTAGAAATATTCAATCTGTAACAGAGCACTTAATTTTGAAATCAAGGGAAATTTTAGATGATTAAAAGAAAAACAATTCTGAAAGAGTGCTAAGAAACACACACACACACACACACACACACACACACACACACACACACACACACCCCAAATGAGAAACTTCCAGCTCAATTTTTGAAAAAATAAATGGCACATAAAAGACGATGTGGAGCCAGGCCATCATTAGGATGGAGCAAACACCACTGACTGAAGCTCCAGCTGAGCCCAGAAGAGGCAAGATTGGATGCTTGGCTCTGTATTGCCCTGCAGCCTCAACAATGCTACTTCACACATATCCAGAGATGAATCTTTGTGAGTTCTGTTCATTTGCATCAGTGGATCATGAGTCAAAATAAGCAGCTGTTGCATCATATTAGCTAAGCTTAGTTTAGCAACCACTGGGAACAAATACCCACCCCTTACACTTCTGGAAGAATATTTGAATTGAAGAGGATGTGTACCTGCACACACATACACACACACACACACACAAACACACACACACGCACACACATTAATCACCTTTGTAGAAAACCTACTTGATTCAACTCTGGAAATTAGTTCTCTACTTTGAAGACTTAGATTAACTTGAGTTATTATTGAGGCATGAATAAATTTTGTCTACCAGGGGCAAATAATGTGAAAAGCTTAAGAGAATTACTTGATGACGTTTGAAGAGTAAACTTTAGCTCAGCACCATTCTGACATAATGAACCATAAAGGACTATGGGTTTTCTAGAAGCTCGTAAAATCCCACCTCAACCTGGACATCGCTGTAAGTCTTCTAATGATATTTTAGGTGGCATAGGCCTAAATAAATTTCTTCTTACTTAAATCTGAAACATTAGTTCTTTGTAATATGAATCAAGAAGGCTTAACAATAAAGCTGGAATCATTATTACTGATATCAAAATATGAATTTATATATAGCACTTTCTCTTCTGGCTTAACTAAAAGGTGCAAAAATTCATTAATGTAGAAAAAGGACTGAGGGGTACTGAGTAATATAACAGTTACATTAACTCCTGAGATTTCAAATAGGAAGTGCTTTGAAAATATGCTTGGTGAATTAAATGGCTAATGTGATACTCATATGGAGAGATATGAATATGAAAAAGTGGACTGGTGCTAGTAGCTAATGCCTGTGAGCTTGGCTGTGCAGGAGTCTGAGATTTGAAGATTGAGGTTCAACAACAGCATTGGCAAGAAAATTTGTGAGGTTCTTTTCATGAATTAACCATAGAAAAAATCCAATAGTGGAGTTGTGGGTCAAATGCACAGTGCTAGCCTTCACCCCCAAAAGTTCACAGATAGTACCTAGATGCTGAGTTCAAGCACCAAGACAGTAAAAAGGAAGTAAAAAGAAAAGAGGGAGGAAGGAAGGAAGGAAGGAAGGAAGGAAAGAAGGAAGGAAGGAAGGAAGGAAGGAAAGAACGAAAGAAGGAAGGGAAAGAGGGATGGAGGGGAGGTGGAAAGAAGACAGTGAGAGAAAGAAACAAAGAAAGACAGAAGAGAGAAAGAAAGAAAGAAAGAAAGAGAGAGAGAGAGAGGTAGAGAGAAGGAAAGAAAAAGAAAGAGACAGGAAGGAAGAGAAAGAAAGGAAAGGCAAAGAGACAAAGAAAGAAAGAGAGAGAGAAAGAAAGAAAAAGATTTGGAATGGATTGCTAGCTTACAAAGCATCAAGTTTTGACTCAAAGTGCTAGTTCTCAGCTCAACTGAGTCTTAAAACTATTAGCACTCTAATAGTGTTGCATTTAATCTTTCTTTAGAGTTTTTACATTTAAAATTCAGGTACAGTAATAGTGCATATGGCATGATGCACTGAATTTGATGATTTCATACTGGGGTAACTTGTTTAAAGTGAGTAGAACAGATAATCCAAAAATTTATTTGCTAAGATTTGAGAGTGTTGACTCCCTCCAAAATTAATGTCACATACCTTCAGCTGAGCATTTTGCTGGTTAGTTGTTGATGAAGCTTTGTGGAGTTTTCTACTTGTGCTGGCATCAGACATACATCCTCTCAAGCTCTGCCTCCTGGGTAGCTAGTATTACAGGTGTGATCCACACCAGTGACTAGCTATACATTTCTCTCAGTTGTATTTATTATGGCAGTACAAAATGGATTATGATATCATTTTATACCACATCTTACAATGTTAGTTGTGGTCATACACAGATTTATCATAAAATTGAAAAGCAGAAGTAATCAATATTTACCATGACTCTTAGAAGACCATCATGGATAGAACTGATAGAAGAAGGAGGTTAAACTACTAGGTGACAGCTATGTGTACTCACTACCTTACTTATGTAACTGTAAAATAGAGTTTTTAAAAACTAGATTATCTGAAGAATTTAGGGATTTGGTGCTATTGTGTAGTGGTAAACACTTATTTAGCCTTTGGGGGAGTCAAGAGTTCACCACAAAAGAGACATTTAAATTAAATATCATATTTAGACTAATTCATTGATGAATTATTTTTTAAAGTTTAAAGAATAAATTATATATTTTGGTACAGTTCTTCACATAATTTTTCTAGGAAATTAAATGGAATAGATTTTTTTTCCTTTCAGTCAATACATTTTTAGAAACACAGACAAGAAGTTATGATGCACCAATGCTATAAAACCATGCAAGAGATAAGAATATGGCCTAGCAGTACTGCTAGTGCTTACCTCTCATACATGAAGACTTTGGTTTAATTCTTCAGCACTACATATAGAAAAACCCAGAAGTGGCACTTTGGCACAAGTGGTAGAGTGCGAGCCTTGAGCAAAAAGAAGCCATGGACAGTGTGCAGGCTGTGAGTTCAAGCCCCAGGACTGTTAAAAAAATTAAGAAAAATTATTAATGCATATTTTGAAAATAGAAAAACACTACTTATAAAAGTCAAGGACCATGAAATCAGGACTATAGACTAAAAATTATGATAAAATAAATCATAAAAATCATGTAAGTATTATGTATTCTCTGATTACTCAAATAATTTGAAAACTTTGAGTCATCTCATTTCTCATTTGATCTTAGTAAAATCTTTAGCTAATAAATTCTGAATTGTAATAGCTTCTTCAGAATTTAAATAATTATTTCATTAATTCATTAAAAATTTAAATCTAGCGAATTAGGAATCCAAAAGAAAAGTGAGAGATTTGTTAATGTGTCATTTCATATAAAGCATGTAATGTATGTCATCAAAGTTGAATCTCTCAATACTCCAAACCTAGGTAATAGAATCTCATTTTATTTTCCAGGGACATTGTTATGACTTGCCTAAGGTCACACATCTAATTTGTAAACGAACAAACACAAAAGTTTCTGTCCATAAAATTTCCACTATACAATGCTTACTATTCTTTTCCTAATCTTGTGGAAACCTTTTCTTCTATCCTTAGTAAAAAGTGAGTGTGTCAAGTAACATTATGTTCAAAGGAAGAAAAGAATCCTTTATATGCTACCATAGTACCTATTTGGATTTTTTCATAAAAAGGACTAGAGTTTTAAGTTCAACAGTAAAGAATATCTGTTTTCTATATATCCAACCAGGGGTGAGCTTCAGTTTCGGTACCGTGAGCAGACACCACCAACATTAGATGACAAGAGTGTTGGCTTCCTGCTGGTTTTAGATAAGAGATATTTACAGCAGCATGTTCTTAAGAAGATTATGTGAGTTGTCCCTATCCACACTTACCAGAAGATAAAAGGTTTTATCACCATCAATTTCACTACTTAAACTTTGACAGAATGTAGTAAATATAAAGTATGAAAATGAGTATATGTATTCGATAATGGTATGTTCTCTGTAATACTGTTTCCATTTTTAGTAACCTGGAAATATTTTAGTGTAAGTAATATGGACATGTTTTAGTTACTGAGAGCAATTTATATGCATTTGTGGTTTCATTTGTTGCTATGTTTTTGAACTGGTCAAGGAGCATGAACTCAGGTCCTGGGCATTATCCCTGAGCATTATCACTCAGAGAGAGCTTTATTGCTCTCTTGCTTTAGCCATAGCTTCACTTCTGGCTTTTGGTGGTTAATTGGAGATAATCATCTTATAAACTTTCCTTCAGGGGATAATTTCAAACCACAGTCCTCATATCTCAACCTCCTAGGTGGCTAAGTGTTACTCCATGAGATCTCGGTGCCTGGCCATTTATGTTTACTTGAAAAGAAGGACAATATTTTGATTGTAGTTTAAAGAATCTGCTAAATATTTGTTATAAAAGTTATTTAATATTATTTTTGCTTCATAAATCTAATACATTAATCTGTATAAGAAATAATCATCTAAAATCTCTACTATTGAATCACCAAAACCTTATTTTGAAAGCATATTAAAAAGCCAGAAACTTGTGGATCAACCCTATAATCCTAGATACTCAAGAGACTAATTTGAGGAAAATTGTTTAAAGCCAACCCCAGAAAATAAGTAAGACAGGCTC
The DNA here is from genome assembly GCF_023159225.1 of Perognathus longimembris pacificus. Taxonomy (NCBI): domain Eukaryota; kingdom Metazoa; phylum Chordata; class Mammalia; order Rodentia; family Heteromyidae; genus Perognathus; species Perognathus longimembris. The sequence continues at coordinate 41,727,196 of NC_063172.1, read as the reverse complement.
TTACCTCCAACTGACCAACACAAGGCTATAAATAAAGGATGGCTCAAAATTAAAATGGCAGCCTTAAAAATTGGGGGAGGGCTAGGAATGTGGCTCAGTGGTAGAGTGCTTGCATAGTATGCATGAAGCCCCAGATTTGATTCCTCAGTACCACATAAAGAGAATAAGCTGGACGTGGTGCTGTGGCTCAAGTGGTAAAGTATTAACCTTGAGCAAAAAGAAGCCAGGGACAATGCTCAGACTTTGAGTTCAAGCCACAGGACTTGCAATTAAAAAAAGACTAATGGAGATGGAGAACACATGTCCTTGAGTTCAATCTCTAACACCTGAAGAAACAAAAAAAGACTACTAGAGAAAAGTTTCATTTATTCTTCCTCAGATTATTTTTCAGCGATAAATATGGACTGCATTTTAGTGAGTGTGGAACTTCAGGATGATCTGAGTCCCCAGAGAAGAAGGATAAATTGAAGCACATTTTAGTAGTATTGAAGTGCAGGACAAAGAAAGCAAAGTCTGTGGTGTTAGGGCAAGGAGCTATAAACTGCATTCTAAACACATGAATTTTTATTGTTTTACATTACTAACTTTTCCATTCAAACTTTTTATTTCTGTTTATTACCTCAGGATAAACAAAGATATTTTAGTTTAGTTTATGTTTTGTACCCTTTTATTATAGAAATCATTGCACATAAATTATTTATAACAAATTTCTCTTAGTCTTTCTGTGATGCCGTTTATAGTATGAGCCCAATAGATGTTCAGAAACATTTTAAATGCAGATACTTAAATAATTTTCTGCAGAAATTGTAGAGACAATACTGGCAGAAGAAAGGTGCAAATGTAATGAAGACATGTTCATGTTTGTTAATTTATTTTTTGCATTGCCTATTCTTCGACTGACTTTAGAAATTATATTAAAAATCACATTAACTTGCAGTCCTTGCAGACCTTTATATAGAACTAAATGTATTTGAAAACATGAAAACATTTTTATTGTATTATGCATGTTACTTTTCCTCAATTGACGGAATGCAAAATAGTTTTCTTTAAAATTTAAAAGAATCCAGATTTCAAGACATATTTCATCCAATCATCTCTTTGTTATTTCCTTTGATTAATGTGATTTATACAGTTTTTGTTCTAACACCCAGTAGACATGAAAAGACTTTGAATAATTTATCTTAAAACAAAACCAAACAAAATAAGACCTTTAACCAATAGGCGTTTATTTCTCTTTCCTCATAAGGCAGAATATATTCCTCTGTATACACGTATAATTAAACTAGCTGGTGAAATATAAAATAGAGTACTGCTAATGAGTATATACAATGTGGCCATTCATCTGGTAGGTCATTCTATGCATTTGAAATACAATCTTGTCTTTTCATGTGTCACATGTAAGTAGGAGACAGATTGTTTTTACCTTAAATAAAGTTTTTTATTTATCCCCTCAATCAAGATTGTTTCATAACATTTTAATTATAATGCTATTATCTTTAAGTAGTTGTACAAAGGGGATACTATTCAATAAATGGGTTTACAAGTACAGTTACTCTTGATCATTGTCACTTCTTTCATCATTCTTCCTCATCCCTCCCATCCCAACCCTTCACCTAAATTTTCCTAATTTCACAGGGCATGCATTGAATATAATGATTGTATCTGTACTCTCCCCTCTTTATCATCTACATTCCTCTTCTTGACCTCCACAACCCTTCATGTGCCAGTTTCCTGGTATTATTTTTGTTGGACTACGAGTTAAATATTTTAGGAAATTACATTATTTGAATTTCCCCATGCAGTTACCATACTTTGAGTAATACATTTATGTGCACTTGTATACAACTTCATTTATGTATACTTGACTATTTATAACTTAGTTCTTACTTTCATATTTGAAAGAAATGTGAGTCTGTCTCTCTGGCCTGACCTACTTAACATAATTTTTTTCAGATCCAGTTATTCTTTTGCAAATAATGCAACATCACTTTTCCTAAGGGATTAGTAAAATTTGTGTATATATGCCACATTTTCTTTTCTATCTATCCTATTTTTGCCAGTCCTTAGGCTTGAATTCAAGTCCTATAGGCTGTTCTTTTGATTTTGTTCAAGGCTAGAGCTCTATATCTACATGTGTGGCTTTTTACTAGTTAATTGGAGATAAGAATCTCATGGACTTTCCTTCCCTGGTTGTCTTCAAACAAGGATACTTAGATTTCATCCTGCTAAGTAGCTAGGATTTGAAACATGAGCCACCAATGCCCAACCTATATACCACAATTTCTTGATTCATTCATCCATTGAAGGATATTGAGGCTGTTTCTGTAATGCTAGCAAAATTTCAAATGATAAAAGATGCATGAATTTTGGGGGAATAAAAATAAATTAATGATATATTCTTAATCTACTATCTCCAAATAGAGGTGGAAAGTAGAATTATCTTGGTATCTAATCAAATCACACAAATAAATTTATTGGTAATATTTCATTACAAGTATAAATGATTCACCAACTGATGGTATTCGTTTTGCTTTCCCCAAAGATATTGAAACAATTTTCAAATGGGTTAAAGGTATAACTTCAACATTTTGAAACATGAGAGAATAATGAAGATGAAGATAAAAAGAATTTAAAAATAATTTTCAAACACATTAGAGTAGTATGTTTGAAATGCTTGAGTTCAGATCCCCCAAAAGGCCTCCAGAGACCACGACCAATGCAAGCAGAGAAAAGGGCGTTAATTTCGAGCTAGCTCAGTCCTCCGTGCACTCAGCATGCTAGTGCAGCTAAGAGGCCCTGAGCCTAGGGCTTCCAGCTGTTTTATACATTCTTTGGGGAAGGCAGGGACTTAGCATACATCATAACATCTTTTAACAAATCAACACACACCACGAGAAAATTTTAAAACAATTCTAAAGCATGTTTGGCGCATTTGGTGGCAGGAAGGAATCTGGAAAGGGTCATTGGTCAGATCAAGGGACCGACACATTTAAAATTGATTGGTTAAGCCATAAGTGTGTAGCAAGGGGGTGCACAGCTGCAGGGTTTTAGATACTGGAAACCACACTGGGTGGGGGAGTTCTGGTAACTCCCAAACTTGTTTTTCTTCTCTGCCTGTCACTCTTATGAGTGTTTATGGTTTTTCTGAGAACTATCTGTCCCAGGGCATTATATGGTCTTTACTGGAAAGCGAGGGGTGGGGAGTAGGGCTTACAGTAAGGTCAGTCAGGTACAGAATGGGGTCTTAGTACAATATGGAGTTTCCTAAACCACAAAGCGATTTACAGAAGCAAAATTAGCAGTTAGTAACTACAAAATGGTGGTTACAATTTTTAGTTTCTCATGTTATGTATAGTTTTTATTCTCTATTCTGTTATTTACAGATAGTTTGACTGTTATGAACCAGGGTTAATTGATATTAATTAAAATTGTTTACAAGCCTGTGGTCATATACCTGTGAGTTATTACTGGTTTCATTCACATCTCAGGACTTAGGCTCAGGCTGAATTAATGGGAGGAATCTGGGCCGCAAATCCTTCTTCATTAAGTAGGGTAGTTTGTGCTGTTTACATGGTGATAGCAGGGCTACATAAATAGATCCAGAGTGCAAAGTGACATCAAACATAGGCGCAAAACTAGCATCTTATTTTTTTTGCTTGTTCCTAGTGAAGTCCATTGGCCAAAACAAGTCCATGACTCCAGATATACACTTTAGAAAGCATACTTTACCCATTAATGGAAAAAGTGCACACCAGATTAGGGTGTTTGAATACAGAGAGGGTTGAAGATTTGTATTATTAATTAATAATTAAAATAACATGTGCAGTTTATGTAGCATAAAAAATTAGTATGCATTCTATAAAATTAAATTCTAAAAGTATAGAATGAAAATTACAAATATATTAACATATAAGTTATAGAAAAAAGAATATGAGTGAGTAATATATGGAAATATTTTTCAGTCATATTAGAAATCACTTACATGCAAATTGAAGTAAGGTTATATTGTTTGCAAATGGCAAAATAAATGATATTCTAATCAAATTAAAGAAAAAAATGAAAAGGCATACTACATATTAACACAAAGTTAATAGGAATGCAAATAAGTAGAAATAAAAGTTCATTTACTTAATAAATTCAAAGCATGTATCTGAACCTATGGATTTTATTTCATCAACTCATTATATAGACTAAAATAACCTAATAGTTTGTTTTATGCTTGAAATAATATTATTTGTAATATTTACAATGACAGAAGTATAACTTGTGGGCTTGGAATGGGGCATAGTAGTAGACTGCTTGCCTAGTATGAATGATGCCCAGGGTTCAATTCCTCAGTACCAGATAATCTGAAAAAGCTGGAAGCAGTGCTGTGTTTCAAGTGGTAGAGTGCTACCCTTGAGCAAAAGAAGCTCAGGAAAAGTATCCAAGGCCTGAGTTCAAGCCCCAGGACTAGCAAAAAAGAAAACAACAACAACAACAACAAAAATTTACATGAGCACAAAAAGAAGGGTAATGGTTCTACTACAAATTTGGAAATTTTAAATCCATTTAAAAGTAACTAGAATTCCATTGTGTATATACCCCACATTTTCTTGTTCCATTTGTCCATTGAGGGGCATCTGGGATGATTGCAAGTATTGGCTATGGTAAATAATGTTTCAGTGAACATAGTTGTGCTGGTAGCTTTGATGTGGCCTTGCTTGTGTTTTATTGGAAGCTCCATATTTACTTTTGAAGAACCACAATGCTTCTTTCCAGAGGGGTTGAACAAACCTACATTTCCACTAACGTTGTAATAGAGTTCCTTTTTGGCCACATTCATGTCAACGTTTATCCTTATTAGCTTTTTTGATACTGGCTTTTGTAACTGCGATGAGGGATATTGTCAATGTTGTTTTGATTTGCATTTCCTTTATGGGCAGGGGTAATGAACATTTCCTCATGTATATAATGGCCCTTCTTCTTCTTCTTCTTCTTCTTCTTCTTCTTCTTCTTCTTCTTCTTCTTCTTCTTCTTCGAAATATCTCTTTAAATCATTAGCACATTTATTAATTGGGTTTATTTGAGGGCGTACTTTTGAGCTTTGAGTATATTTTGTATATTAGGCCCGTGTCTGATATATGCTGGTAAAATTATTTTCCCATTTTTGTGAGCCTTCTATTTAGCTTGCTAGCTATAGCCTCCGCCATGCAGAAAGTGAAGTAAGCCAGACGTAGAGAAAGAGAGGTTTCATGGTTTCTCTCATTTGTGGTAGTTAGAATGTGTCTATAATTCTACAAGTAAACACATTAAGTTGTGAGGAAGGTGCTACAAATGAGTTAACTGAAGTGTAATAGACTCTTGGGAGAGCACAAATGGGATAATTCTTTAAAAAGATTAAGCCAAAGCTCAACAAAATAAGTGTCAGGAAATGGGTACTTGTAAGAGGGGTGGGGTCAAGGGGAGAGTGGTAGAAGAATAATAGGGGAAGAGAGGAAGAATGCGGGCATGAATTCATTGGGTATACCACCGAATTAAGAAATACTGTATAAGAGAAAAGATCAATTGAAGGGGTGAAGATGTTGAGTGGACAACACATATTAAGAAGTATTGCACACATAACTGCACACATAATAAAGGAATGGAGGAAGGAAAGAAAGAAGGAAGCAAGGAAAGGAAAATGGAAGTAAGAAAATAGTTACTAAGTGATAGAAACAAAAGCAAAATATAAAGTCTAAAGGACAAGAAAAGGAGAATGAAGGGAGAGGCAGGAAGAAGGGAGTAGAAAAGGAATAGAGGGAGAAGAAAGGAATAGAGGGAAGAAAAATTAACTAAATATATTGCTCACTTTCGAAAGGATACATGGCAATAAGAGTGTTCATATATGACTGTTTAGAGTCCATTGATGGCTCACTTTGTTTCAATTTGTGAAACTGTGACTTTTTAAACCATTGTTAGACATTTGTGGGATAAATACTTCAAACATATTTCATATGCCTTAGATATTCAATTTTCAGTTACATATCTCACCAACTGATGCAAATAAAATGAAGTAATTACTGATGGATTTTACTACAGAAAAATTGTAGTCAAAATTGGAAACAATATATCTTGTCCTAATCAGCAAAATATCCACAGAGAAAGTCTAGTGTTTTTGGAAATTATATCCAGAAATAACAACTAAGAAAAAGGTGTAAAAGGAAGAAATGTACTTACTCCCTTACATATGAAACTGTAACCCCTCTGTATGTTATTTTGACAATAAATTAAAAGAAGAAAAACATGCTAACTGAAACATAAAATATTTATATGATTACATTTTTAAAGAATGGTTTGAAAATCAATCAGAAGTTGTTTTCACATTTAGACTGTAAAATCATAAGGAAAGATAAAACAATTATGAGAGTTGAGACAGGTCATATTTCTGCTCAGGAGATTGGTGATATGGGAGAAACTGTGGGAGAGATTTTGTGTTGTAATCTTCTTTGTTAATTACTGCTTACCCAGGTGTTTGCTTTGTGATAAAGCATAAATCTGCCCTTTATACTGCCACTCCTATGAATATAAAATTTCCATAATACAAAAGCTGTAAAAGTTAGTTTGAGTTTCTACAAAACACCAGACATTAATATTCTAGGATTAAATTAGTCACAGTATGAAACATGACTTTGCCTTTATTGGATAATTTATAAGAGCTTATTACCCTATATGTTTCAATATTTTTATTATCATGGATCTACTCAAATCCTATGACAAAGAATAAGCTGTCAAACTATCTTAAAAGCAAATGTGTCAGATCCTATTGTTTTATAAAAGGGAAAATTGAGCTTTAATTCCTTTAAGTGTTTTGGCTTAGGATTCAAAGGCATTGGGCAGTAGAGATAGAAGAATAAAAAATCCAAAATAAGTGCTTTTATTAAATGCAAAGATCTGACAACATGCATATATCCAAGCATGTAAGCTATCTATATGTTTTAATTTTCAATGCCTATGTTAAATAATGTGTTCAAAATTAAAATTTTCATGCTTTCTAAAAATGCCAACACCAAAGTAGGCACATTGTGTCTAGTGGGAGGGGGCTGGAGGAATAGGGAGAGTGTTGACTTTAAATGTTTAGAACTATGCAGAATCATAGCAAATGATGCAAGAAGAATTACCTTGATTCACAAGTAAAAGGAAAAAGTGGATTTTCTGAAAATCAATCTGAAATTATAAGTGTCTAGACAGAATTCTCATTATCAAACATGATATATCCTAATGTCTCTTTCTGGAATTTCTGTTTTTTGGTAGTACACTGCATGTGATTTTAAATTTCTTTGATAAGGAAAAAATGTAATTTAAACACAAAATTAAAACATTAATTTTCAATGTGATGATAAATGAAAATTAATAATAGGTGATGTTTAAATAAACAGTGTCCTTAATGTGATAGAATTAACACTGCCTTCAATTTCCTCTTTGCTGTAGGTAACTCCTGAGAAAGATTAAGTTTTTAGTAAAATTATGTTCTAACTCATCTGAAGATAAATTCTGTAAGTATTTCCTGATAAATATCACACTACTTATGGATACAGTTCACAGCTCAACCAAAAGTTTTAAAAGGACTTCCACTTTGGCTACTTGAATTCCTCAGCTTCTCTTAGTTCCCCAAACATTTCAGTCATCAAATGTTTCAATGTAATTGTGATGATTGAAGACATCATTCTCTTCCTAGTTTCCTCCTGTAATGACTCACTCTAATCTTTAGAATATGAAATTCCCTTGGCTAGTTTTTACAAAGTTACATAGTGTCACATAAAGTCATAGTTTTTGAATTTTGTATGCTAACATTTTCTAAGGTGCAGCATTTCAACACTGAAAGAATTTTTTTTTGCTTTCTATTTGTTATGATAAAGTAACACCAACATGTGAGATCTACTCTGAAAAATGTTTCAGTCTAAGTCTACAGTACTATATTGCTATTTAAAGGAATTATATTGTATATACTCATTTGTAGAGCTTATTCATTTTGCATGACTAAATTTTATACCTACAGAATAACACCTTTCCTCTTCCTCCTATCTCCTGCCTGCTGGTGACTTTCATTGAAAATTTCAAGGTCTTCTTTTTTCATAGTTTTTTTTCTTTTCTTCTTTTTTAGAGGAATGACTGGATAAATTTGCTGTATTATTTTTAAATTTTATTATCTAAGCAGTTGTAAATACGAATTTCAATTCAATATGCACATTATATATTACTTTGTCAAAATTCTAAATGTAGGTTTAAGAAACTGAATAAATTAGAGCAATGCTTGTCACTATTCAGTGAATATGCAAATAAAAATATTAAGAAAAATATTTAATTAGGAAAATGTAATCAGTCTTCATGTACCAAAAATAAGTAGTACAGCATGCTGCAATTCAGTTGATGATTGAAAGTATATATTAATATATTTTAAATAATTACATTAGCTATTATGTGTTAATGTACAATGAAACTGTGAAATATTTTAATGTTTGAATAACTCTTTAGTGGAGTGATGACTAACAGATAGCATGGAAAGATGTCTAGTTAGTGTAAATCAATGAGAGAGTGAAGATATAGAACCAAAAAGCTGCTTTATTGAATAACTTTTTCATGAAAGAAATTCAAATATAAAGATTTATGCCTAAATATATCTTTGCTGTAGCTGCCTTTAAACTGATATAAAAATTAAATTGATACAAAAAAGTAACCATAATTACTATTATTTTATAAAATGATTAGTAAATCACAGTGAATTTATATAATAATTGCAAAATCAGTCATAGTCTGTTAAAATGTTCCAACAGATCCACATATTGACTATGAGAGAAAATTGTATGAAAAATGGTTACAAGAGGGCTGAGAATGTGGCTTAGCAGTAGAGTGCTTGCCTAACATGCATGTAGCCCTGGGTTTGATTCCACAGCACCACCTAAACAGCAAAAGCTGGAAGTAGCACTGTGGCTCAAGAGGTAGAGTACTAGCCTTGAGCAAAAAAGAAGCCAGGGGCAGTGCTCAGGCCCTGAGTCCAAGCCTTAGGATTGGAAAAAATGGTTACAATATTGGTTGTACATGAATGATTCTCTCATGTGTATCTGACAAAGCATTCTTCAAAACAGCTTATGATCCCTTTTCCTTTGGGGTTCATGAAGATAGTATTTTTATATATTTCAATACCTTTATATATTCACTCAGAAAGAAATTCTAAAAATAATTTTCTTAATGGAAGTAAGTGAGCGAACAGAAGAAACTATACTAAAGGCAATGTACTCATAACCAGACTCCTGTAATTATGATCCCTCTGTACATCATGTACATCATAAAGTACGTCATAAAGTAAAATAACTTGAAAAAAATCTAGTAAAGTAATAAAAAAAATCTAAGTGTCATGACACATGAAAAAAAATCTAGTAGAGTGATAAAAAGATGTAAGTCTCATGACGCATGCTTGTATTGGATAAAATGGCCTTAAAAATCAATCTAATGAATAAAGCAAAATGATTAGAAAATGACCCAAGCATCTGTGGCTCAAGCCTGCAATCTCAACTACCTGGAAGGCTGAGATTTGAGGAATAAGATTCAAAGCCAGCACTTGATCAGGAATGTCTGTGTGGTTCTTATCTACAGTTAATTACCCAAAAGCCAGTGCCAGCCTTAAGCAGCTAAGCTCAGAAATAGTATCCAGACCCTGACTTGAAGCTCCCGGACACTCTCCATCCACCAAAAGAGAGGGAGAGGAAGAGAGAGAAAGAGAGAGAGAGAGAGAGAGACAGAGACAGAGACAGAGACAGAAAGACAGAGAGAGAGACAGAGACAGAGAAACAGAGAGAAAGAGACAGAGACAGAGAGACACACAAAGACACAGAGACACAGAGACAGAGACAGAGAGATAGAGAGAGAGTGGAAAGAAAATATAAAATAAGTAATGGTGCAGGGAAAGTAACTGGTGAACTAGATAAAACTTTAGCAAATTATGAAAGAAGATCATATAAATGTTATTAAAATGAACTCCATGTTGTGGAAATAAGTAATATTTCATTGCTGTAGTTAATTTCAACATACCATGTGAAACTATACCTTCTGTTCTCCCCTATTCCCTTTCTGTGGTTTTACTTCTGCTACTACTGTAACTCATCTTAGTACCCAGGATAATGTATAGATGTGTATTGGAACTAGGAAAGGGAAAGGGAATACAAAAAATGAGAGACAAAAAATATAAAAAAACATTGCAATAGCGATGCATAAAAAAATCAATTGGTGTAAACCAACCATAAAGTCAAGGGGGAGGGACCTGGGGACAGGGGAGATGGGAGAAAAATAAGGGAGGAGGTAACAAGCTGGATTAGTAATAAACTTGCCTTACAAATGAAACTGTAACCCCTCTGTATTTCACTTCGACAATAAAGAAGAAAAAATAAAAAATAAATATCAAAGCCTCAACAAAATTGGTAACTTCTTTAAATGTTTAAAATTATCTTTAAGTAGTCACATAAAAGACTTGTCATTTAATAGTTTAATGAATGCAATAGGTCTTAATCAATGTCACCACTTTCAATAGTCCCACCTGTCTCTCCCTTGTCCACTGCTTCCTTCACTCCTCTTTTAAAAAAAATGATGATCCGGCTGGGGATATGGCCTAGTGGCAAGAGTGCTTGCCTTGAATACATGAAGCCCTAGGTTCAATTCCCCAGCACCACAAATACAGAAAATGGCCAGAAGTAGCGCTGTGGCTCAAGTGGCATAGTGCTAGCCTTGAGCAAAAAGAAGCCAGGGACAGTGCTCAGGCCTTGAGTCCAAGGCCCAGGACTGGACAAAAAAAAAGATCCTCTTTGTATCCCCTTCCTGTGGTTGTCCCTGTCCTATACCATGTATACTGTATATGCTGGTATTAGAACTAATGAAGGGAAAGGGAATATCAAAATTGAGAGACAAAGGATAAAAAGAAAAAAGACTCCAAAAGCAATACTTATCAAGCCATTTGATGTAAATCATCTGTACAACTCATGGGAGGAGAGGAAAAGGAGAGGGGGGAGGAAGGAGGAGGTAACAAATTATACAAGAAATGTACACATTGCCTTACATATGAAACTGTAACCTCTCTGTACATCACTTTGACAATAAATAATTATTCAGAAAATATGTTATTGTAAAGGTGATGTACACAGGGTTACAGTCTTCTTAATTTTGTAGAATATACATTTGATTTTTGGCTACATTTTCCTCTTCTTTCTTCATTTACCCACTTTATTACCCTTGACTCCACCCCACCATTGTAGGTTTATTTTAGTGAAATTTGACTTTGCTTTTAAGGTTTACACTAAGTTCTCTCTTGAATCTACTGTATTTCAGTTAACACATTGTATACACTTGCATACCTCTCCATGTATTTACTTAAATGATTGTAAGCTAAATTCTACATATAAAGGGAAAATGCATCTTTTTTCCCTCTGGGCCTTATTTATTGTTTAAGTCAATTTATTGTCAAGGTGACAAACAGAGTGGTTCCAGTGACATATATAAGGTAGAGAGTACATTTCTTGTCAAATTTGTTAATCCCTCCCTCATTTTTCTTCCATCTTCTGGCCTCCCCTCCCCCCCCAGAGTTGTATAGTTACTATACAACATATTTTCTTGTAAGTATCATGATTGCTGTTGCATTGGTTATTGGTTCACCTTTTATACTTTTTCTCACCATTTTAATTTTCCTCTTTCCTTCCTAATTCAGATCTGGGCCTTATTTAATTTACTTAACCTTATTTTTTTTCAGGTCCTTATACTGTTTTACAAATGGTACAATAACATTCTGTCTAATGGAGTAGTGCATTTTCATCCTGTATCTTTGAAAGAAAAATTTTAGTTTTCTCTCAACTGGGCGAAAAGATAAGTCAAACTTAATGAGATTTGTTATATTTAGGGAATAAAATACAAAGGAAGAAGAATGGAAAAATGATGTTATGAAACTAATAGGACTGAGCATCTCTAAATATATCCTTCATTCAGATATAATTTTTAAGGGATTGTAAGGTTCGTTTACATTTTGCATATTAAAAAAATAAAGTTATAACAATAACAAGCATGCTCAGTAATCAAATATCTTTTATAAATTAATGGTAAATAAAAGTAACCTGGAAGATATAGTCGATTACAAGGAAAATATAGGTTGTTCCTAAAATGTAATGTGACACTGTTGAGTAAGAAATTGCTCAGAAGAACTTCCGGGAAGATGGCAGAGGAACAGCAGAGCCCAAGCTGAGCTCCCTCTGACATCGCAGTTTTCCCACCCCATAGAAAATTTTACTCCTAGAAAGACAGCCTGAGTAAGTGCTAACAGTACAGGGATTCTGGCCAGAAGGAAAAAACGACTTTGCTCATCTGAAAACACAGATTTGAGCTCTGGGCGGCGTCCCGCTGCCACTCCAGTACCGGCACCAGCACAGCACCTGGCACAGCAACCCGCACTCCATGCAGCTAAAGCACACAGCGTACGTAGACCAGGAAGAAATCCTCCAGATGATGGCTGAGCATGGACAGGCTGAAATTGCAGAGAAAGAGTGAGTACCCCACGAAAGATATTCTCACTCACGCCCACAGAGCAGCTTCTGGAAGGTAGCCCTTCCCCCACTGCCAGAGCAAAGCACCATCTTTGCCACTGGCATAGGGTCAGACCAGATTGGAACTAAAGCGGGCTTGGGGAAAGCAAGGACAAAGGAGCATCTTTGAAAAGGGCAAGAGGGCCTGACCAGTGAGAGCCAGCTCCGCCCAGGAGAATGCCCCCTGCCCAGGCAGGAGGCGAGTCCTGGGCCTCGGCTTAGCCAGAAGTGCCCTTCCCTGCCCGCCAAAATTTCTAAATTTAAGGCGAAAGCAGCGAGCAGCTACCGGCAGCACGGAAACACCTGACGGGGGAACAAACAGTTCCTGAGACAGTTAAACAGTCCCGTCACAGAGGAAGCCCAATTCCCAGCCCAAAACAATGCTGAATTCCATAGCCACCTCCACCAAGGAGGCTGCCCCGCCCAGGAGGGAGGAACCTCCCCAAGGCAAGCAAATCTCAGCAGGGTAAACCAGGCCAGAGGCAGACAGAGGAACCACAGTTCCTGAGACTGCTCACGTCCCCATCTACAGAAGATGACCAAGGCCTACCTGCAAGCTGTGCGAACCACAGAGACCCAAGACTGCAACAACAGGGGAGAAGGGTCAGAACAGATCTACCCCCTGCAAATTGAAAGCACGTCAAACTAGTCAATCAGGAAAAGAGACTGCAGACCATCGCAAGGAAACCAGAGACTGGGGAAAGACCATCCAAACAAGGAGGACTCCATTTTTTTTTCAAACATTTTTTAAACTTTAGAAAAAATTTTTTTTTTAAATTTTTCTCTTCTGAAACGTCATTTTTTTTTTCCATTTTTACCTGTTTGTTTTATCAAGTCTTTTTTTGTTTGTTTTGGTTGTTTGTTTTTCTGGGTTTTTTCCTTTTTATTTTTTTCTTTTTTAAATAATTTTTCTCTGTTTTGTGCATCTGTCTTCCAGTATTTTTACTTTATTTCTCTCTTTGCGTTCTCTTTCTTTAAAAAATTACTTTCCTATGAATAACACCTCCACTCTTTTCTGCTAACTCTCCATTGTCTATCATTTTAACCTTGTTCTCTCTACTGATTCTACTCTTTTCCACATTTCCACATCACTGAAACTAAAGCAAAATCACCACACCCCCAAATACATTTTACTCTATTCTCTTTACTACCTCTAACTTACCCTCCTGACTTATTGCTGGACCTCCAGGTTCCATTGACTCCTGGTTATTGGATAGAGAGTATTCCTGCTTAATTTGAGTGAATCAAAGGGGTTCATAGAGAAAGCCAGTCCTAAAAGAACTTAATATAAGAACAAGAATTGTTTATAGGGTTGTAACAGTAAATAAGTAACTACTGAATACAGGGTCCAGGATCAGTTGTTACATTGAAATTGTATTCTTTAGGAACACCAAATCTAATTTTATAGACAGGTATACAAGGTACCTGTATATAATTGTGAACTTGTAAGATTTACACAACAGTGCTTGGTAAGGGGTGCTTTGGGTCTTAAACGGTGCTCACAGGTGCTTGTAGATTGGCATTCCTAATCCAAATGGGCAGAAGAAACACAAGAAAGATGGCAAACAATAGAGTCTTTTCTCCCACTCAAAAGAAGCAGGAAATAGAGCAGTCAATCAAAGACATAAAAGAGAGCCCCCAAAATACTCTACAAAGTCTACTGATAAACATTATAAATGAAAAGTTTGATCGGGAGGAGGCAAAGCAAAAATTATTGGAGAATATCATGGCCTCAACAAATAAAAAGATAAATGAACTTCAAGAGTCAAATGAAAGGCTAGCTACCCAGGTAAAAGATTTGGGAGACAGCACTAAAAACCAAATTAATGAAGTAAAGAAGTCCATGTAAGACCTAAGCGATGACATGGAAATCATCAGGAAAGAACAGTCAGAAGGAAAAGAGATTATAAATCAAGTAGCTAGCCTCCAGTCCTGATTAACTGAAGCAGAGGATCTAAACTCAGGAGCTGAAGATTCTCTAGATTGTATGGAGAAGGATCAAAAATCAATACAAATCCAGTCTAATAAACAAAACAGATTGCTACAGGAGATTCAAGACACTATCAGGAAGCCCAATTTAAGGATAATAGGTATTGAGGAAAACTTGGAGAAAGAAGTTAATGGGACAGGCAATCTATTTAACAGAATATTAGCTGAGAACTTCCCAAATATCCAGAAGGAAAGGCCTATAGAGATACAAGAAGCATTTAGAACCCCAAACCGACCAGACAAGAAGACATTCCACCGACACATTGTGATCAAAACAGGATCAGTAGAGTACAAGGAAAGAATCCTTAAAGCTGTTAGGGAGAAGAAAACAATTACATATAAAGGAAAAGCAATCAGAATTACCCCAGACTTCTCAGCAGAGACCATGAAAGCAAGGAGAGCCTGGAATGAAGTATACCAAACACTAAATAAAAATAACTACCAACCAAGTATTCTGTACCCAGCCAAACTCTCATTTATAGCCGAAGGTCAAATAAAAGTCTTCCACAGTAAGGAAAAACTGAAACAATATATCTCCACCAAACCAGCTTTACAGAAAATCCTCAAGTATGTACTATACAGGGAAAAATAATCAAGATCCCAATACAGACACAGAAATGAACCCTAAATAGTTAAAATCAGATCAAGAAATGGAAAGACACACCTTTTAACAAGATAGTGATAATGAAAGGAATAATCATCTCTCAATCCTAACTCTCAATGTTAATGGACTTAATTCTCCAATAAAACGACATAGGCTTATAAGTTGGATCAAAAATCAAGATCCATCTTTCTGCTGCCTCCAAGAGACACATCTATCCAGCAAAAGTAAACATCTTCTAAAAGTGAAAGTCTGGAAACAAGTCTATCAAGCAAATGCACCCATAAGGAGGCTGGAGTTGCAATCCTAGTATCAGACAAAATTGACTTCAAATTAAAAAAGGTAAGAAGAGACAAAGAAGGTTACTACATACTAGTAAAGGGATCTCTCCTACAGGAAGATATAACCATTCTAAATATCTACACACCAAATGCAGGGAGACCCAACTTCATCAAACAAACACTACTGACTCTAAAAACACTCATAGAACCAAACACATTGATAGTTGGGGATTTTAACACTCCTCTATCACCTCTGGACAGATCACGCCAAAAACTGAACAAAGAAACCACAGAACTAAATAATTGCACAGACAAACTAGACTTAACCGACATCTACAGAATATTCCACCCAGCAACAACAGAATACACATTCTTTTCCAAAGCACATGGAACATTCTCCAAAATAGATCACATCTTAGGGCACAAAGAAAATCTGTAAAAATTCAGAAGTATCAAAACCATTCCCTGCATTCTCTGAGACCACAATGGAATAAAATTAGAGCTCAACTCAAACAGACACCACAGAAAATCCTACAATTCATGGAGACTAAACAACACACTGCTGAACCATCAGTGTGTCATTGAAGAAATTAAAACGGAAATTCAAATATTTATGGAATTCAACCAAGTTGAGGACACAAAGTACCAGCTCATTGGGACACAGCAAAGTCAGTACTCAGAGGAAAATTTATATCTCTGAGTGCATACACCAACAAACTAGAGAAACAGCAACTCAATAATTTAAGGAAGCACCTTAATTTCCTTGTAAGAGAACAACAAGCCAAACCCCAAGTCTATAGATGGAAACAAATAATTAAAATCAAATCAGAATTAAATCAATTAGAGATGAAAAAAAAATCGAAGGAATCAACAAAACAAAAAGTTGGTTCTTTGAAAAAATCCACAAGATAGACAGACCCCTGGCAAACCTGACCAAAAAACGAAGGCAGCACACTCAAATAAACAAGATAAGAGAGGCAACAGGTAATATCACCACAGAAATAACCGAAATTCAGAGAATAATAAGGGACTATTTTGCAAAATTTTATGCCAACAAATTCGAGAACTTGGAAGAAATGGATGATTTCCTAGAAAAAAATCATATCCCCAAACTTAACCATGAAGATTTAAACCTTCTAAACAGACCCATATCCAGTATTGAAATAGAAATGGCAATAAATGATCTCCCATGCAAGAAAAGCCCAGGTCCAGACGGATTCACTGCAGAATTCTATGAGGCATTCAAAATAGAACTCACACCAATATTTTTCAAACTCTTCAATGAAATTGAAAGAGAACGTTCACTACCAGACACATTCTATGAAGCAAGTATTACTCTCATCCCAAAACCAGGAAGGGACTCATCACGGAAAGAGGACAACAGACCGATTTCTCTGATGAACATAGACGCAAAAATTCTCAACAAAATTCTGTCCAATCGAATTCAACAAGTCATCAAAAAATCGTACATAACGATCAAACTGGATTCATCTCAGGGATGCAAAGTTGGCTTAATATACGCAGGTCAATTAATGTAATCCACCAAATCAACTGGAGCAAGGTAAAGAACCACATGGTTTTATCTCTGGATGCGGAAAAAGCATTCCATAAAATCCAGCACCCATTGATGCTAAAAGCCCTGGAAAAACTGGGATTCCAAGGAACATTCCTGAATATAATCAAGGCAGTGTATGACAAACCAACAGCAAGTATAACTGTAAATGGTGAAAAACTAAAGCCATTCCCTTTAAAATCAGGAATAAGGCAGGGATGTCCACTCACTCACCTGCTCTTCAACATAGTACTAGAATTCATAGCCAGAGCAATTAGGCAAGAACAAAATATAAAGGGGATCCAAATAGGAAAAGTTGAAGTTAAACTTTCTCTCTTCTCAGATGACATGATCCTATACCTAAAGAATCCCATAGACTCTACCCCTAAGCTACTAGAGCTGATCCAAAACTTTGGCAAAGTTGCAGGATATAAAATAAACCTTCAAAAATCAACGGTCTTTCTCTATGCTAACGACCCGAAGACCGAGGCTGAAATCAGGAAAACAATTCCTTTTGCAATAGCCCCCAAAACATAAAATACCTAGGAATAACCTTAACCAAAGAAGTGAAAGACCTCTTTGAGGAGAACTTTAAAAGCTTGAAAAATGAAATTAAGTCAGAACTAAGGAAATGGAATAACCTCCCATGCTCCTGGATTGGGAGGATTAATATAATCGAAATGGCAATATTGCCAAAGGCTATCTACAAATTCAATGCAATACCCATTAATATCCCAACACCATTTTTTAATGAAATAGAGGAAGCAATCCAGAAATTCATATGGAACAATAAAAGACCTAGAATAGCAAAAACACTCCTAATCAGAAAGAACAGTGCTGGAGGAATTGCAATACCCAACTTCAAGCTGTATTATAAGGCTATAGTCATAAAAACAGCTTGGTATTGGCACTGGAACAGGCCTGAAGACAAATGGAACAGTATTCAAGACCCAGAAATGAACTCACAGAACTATGCCTACTTAATCTTTGATAAAGGAGCTAAAACAATAGTTTGGAAGAAAGATAGCCTCTTTAACAAATGGTGCTGGCAAAACTGGCTCAACACGTGCAACAATTTAAAACTAGGTCCTTATATATCACCCTTCACCAAAATCCATTCCAAATGGATTAAACACCTAGAAATCAAAACAGACACCCTGAATGCATTAAAGGAAGAAGAGAAACACTTGGGCTCCTTGGCGCAGATCAGAACTTCCTTAACAAAGACCCAGAAAGGCTACAAATCAAAGAAAGGTTGGACAAATGGGACTGCAACAAACTGCAGAGCTTCTGCATGGCAAAGGACATAGCTTGCAAGATAAACAGAAAGCCCACAGGCTGGGAGAATATCTTTACTGGCCATTCAATGGACAATGGCCTCATATCTAAAATATATGCAGAACTAAAATAATTACCTTCCTCCAATACAAACCGCAAAGAACCAATAGCCCCCTCATCAAGTGGGCTAAAGACTCACAAAGAGACTCCTCTGATCAAATATTAATGGCCAAGAGACATATTAAAAAGTGCTCTACATCACTGGCTATAAAAGAAATGCAAATCAAAACAACATTGAGATTCCATCTCACCCCAGTAAGAATGTCATATATCAAGAAAACTCACAATAACAATTGTTGGAGGGGATGTGGCCAAAAGGGAACCCTTCTTCATTGTTGGTGGGAATGTAAACTGGTTCAGCCACTCTGGCAAGCAGTAATGGAGATTCCTCAGAAGGCTAAATATAGAACTCCCCTATGATCCAGCAGCCCCACTTTTGAGTATCTATCCAAAAGACCACAAACAAAATCACAGTAAAGCCACCAGCACAATGTTCATCGCAGCGCAATTTGTCATTCCTAGATTCTGGAACCAACCCAGATACCCCTCAGTGGACGAATGGATCAGGAAAATGTGGTACATATACACAATGGAATTTTATGCCTCTATCAGAAAGAATGACATTGCCCCATTTGTAAGGAAATGGAAGGACTTGGAAAAATTATACTAAGTTAAGTGAGCCAGACCCAAAGTAACATGGACTCTATGGTCTCCCTTATTGGGAAGAATTAGTACAGGTTTAGGCAAGTCATAGCAGAGGATCACCAGAGCCCAATAGCTATACCCTTATGAACACGTAAGATGATGCTAAGTGAAATGAACTCCATGTTATGGAACTGACTGTTATATCACTGTTGTAATTACTCTCAGCATGCAATGTGAAACCGTCACTTCTATTATTGATGATGTTCTTGTATCACCTTCCTGTGGTTGTACCTACCCTATGTCTGTAATCTTATCTGTGTATATTGGAAACCATGTATGCTGGTATTAGAAGTAGGAAATTGAAAGGGAATACCAAAATCGAGATACACAGGGTAAAAAAAGACAAACAACTACAAAAGCAATACTTGCAAAACTCTTTGGTGTAAGTGAACTGAACACCTCATGGGGGAAAGGGAAATGGGGAGGAGGTAGTGGGGAATGAGGGACGCGATAACAAACAGTACCAAGAAATGTATCCAATGCCTAATGTACAAAAGTAACCTTTCTGTACATCAGTTTGATAATAAAAATTTGAAAAAAATAAAAATGAAAATTTGAAAAAAAAATGAAATTGCTCAAAAAATTGAATGTGTTGATAATGTGTGTTTGTGCGTATCAGTGTTTTTGTATGTAGGTCTTGGGGCTTGAACTCTGGTCCTAGGTGCTCTCCCTGAAGTATTTTGCCCAAGGCTAAGGCTACCCTTGAGACCCAGCTCTTCTTTAATGCGTTTATTATCTTTTTTTTTAAGAGAATGGAGTAACCATTTTGAACGAGCTCCTTATGATAATGCATTCTTAATCTGAGCAACAATAATAAATAGTATTCCCTATGAATAATATAAAAATAAATGACTCAATATGGATAGAACTACATAAACACTCAGCACATATAAAACTAAAATGCCAAGTGGAAAATCATAGCTTTTCATATTTCACCATCATGCATATTGAAGGTAACTTCTGCCAAAGCATGCTAAACCTAGCCAGAATTGGATAGAGGATAAACAACCATGCTCTTAAATATGGTTTTCCATATACGTATTAATTATAAAGGCCAGAGTGTAACTTTACAGTTTAGAAACCAAGAAAATATCAAATTAAACATCTATTCAGTTATATCTTCAAAAATAAGACAGAAGAACATTATGAATCATGGTTTGATGATTTTTTTTCAAATTTTTATTATCAAACTGATGTACAGACAGGTTACAGTTCCATAGGTTAGGCACTGGATACATTTTACCTTGTCCCTCATTTCCCCCACCCTCCTCCCCCTTTCCCTTTCCCCCCATGAGGTGTTCAGTTCACTTACACCAAACAGTTTTGCAAGTATTGTTTTGTAGTTGTTTGTCTTTTTTTACCCTGTGTCTCTTGATTTTGGTATTCCCTTTCAATTTCCTAGTCCTAATACCAGCATAGATGGTTTCCAATGTACTCAGGTAAGACACACAGATATTGCGGGTACAACCATAGAAGGGGATACAAGAGGATCATCAATAATAGAAGCTACGGTTTCACATCGCATGTTGAAAGTAATTACAACAGTGATATGACAGTCATTTTCATAATATGGAGTTCATTTCACTTAGCATCATCTTATGTATTCATAATGGCTATTGGGCTGTTGTGATCCTCTGCTGTGACTAGCCTAAACCTGTGCTAATTATTCCCTATGAGGGAGACCATAGAGTCTCCATGTTTCTTTGGGTCTGGCTTACTTCACTTAGTATAATTTTTTCCAAGTCCTTTCATTTCCTTACAAATGGGGTAATGTAATTCTTTCTGATAGAGGCATAGAATTCCATTGTGCATATGTACCACATTTTCCTGATCTATTCGTGTCAGGAGTCAAACTTGCAGCTAAATTCTTCCTGACCTCTGGCTGTGTTTTAAGGACGTGCAAGGACATGGCTTAATGGAAAGTGGGAAATGCTTTTCTATGTCTGCCATGAGTCCATTCTTATGTTAACCAAAATCATCCTGTCTTAGCTACCATCAGGTATTGCTCTGGAGTCCATTCTTATGTTAAGCAACCTCACTCTGTCTTAGCTTTGTCGGGTATTGCTAACTTCAAACCTTTTTGTGTTCTGGAATTTTAAGCCTATGCTGTTTTCTGGTTTTCAAACAGCATTTATCCTGGAAGTTCAGAATAAACCTCGCTGCAGTCTTGAGTTAGAATCCTGAGGCTGCAAACCTCCCATACCCCATCTTCCCCTCTTGTCTTTTTTCTCTCCTCTTGTATTTTTCCTTTTCTTTAATCCTCGCCCCCCTCAGTCAGGATTTCCTTTTCACTGCCGGCTGGCTCCGGCACATTCATCTACTGCGGGGCATCTGGGTTGGTTCCCAACTCCAGGTATGACAAATTGCGCTGTGATGAACATTGTTGTGCTGGTGGCTTTACTGTTATTTTGTTTCTGTTTTTTTGGATAGATACCCAAAAGTGGGGCTGCTGGGTCATAGGGGAGTTCTACATTTACCCTTCTGAGGAATATTCTGTAGATGTCCGTTAAGTCTAGTTGGTCTATGCAATTATTTAGTTCTGTGGTTTCTTTGTTCATTTTTTGACATGTTGATCTGTCTAGAGGTGGTAGTGGAGTGTTAAAGTCCCCAACTATCAATGTGTTTGGGTCTATGAGTGTTTTTAGAGTCAGTAGTGTTTGCTTGATGAAGTTGGGTGCACCTGCATTTGGTGTGTAGATATTTAGAGTGGTTATATCTTCCTGTAGGAGAGATCCCTTTACTAGTATGTAGTAACCTTCTTTGTCTCTTCTTACCTTTTTTAATTTGAAGTCAATTTTGTCTGATACTAGGATTGCAACTCCAGCCTGCTTATGAGGGCCATTTGCTTGTTTGATTTGAATCCAGCCTTTCACTTTTAGAAGATGTTTACTTTTGCTGGATAGATGTGGGTTTGATGATCTTTTGGATGAGTTCAGTGAAACTTGGTCACAGTCATGTTGAAAATGCATAACGCTTTTATCATCAAAGGAAAATATCAGGTTAATGCAAATTGAAAGTTGTTTTAACAATATTTAAGCCACATTCTTATTGGAATTATAAACGGCAAAGGAATTGAAGAACTGATGTGATTTAGAGTACATTAAACATAAATCACACAAAATATGCAAAATGAGATTCTCAGAAGAATCCCATGTCACTGAAAAATCATTATGATATTATTAGCAAAAACAATGAAGTATCAATTAAATTCAACATGTTTCTACTTCAATTTAGCATAAAATTTTACTATTTTATAAATAATTGCACAATTATTTCATGAATCAACATTAGTAGATATTGCTAAGGAATAGAAGGACGTCATTATTTATGGAAAAGATGTTCATGGCTAAAATTAGTTCAAATTTAAGTAGCTTGGAAGTGCAAGCTTAGTTTTCCTCTTCAGACTTACACTAAATTATGATACTATACCACTGAATTATGTTATTTAACTTGTTCCTACATTTGCTGTCATGTTTTATGTTATTAAATTAGGATTGTGAATTTGTTTACTTCATTACTTTCAATATCTATTTTCTGTTGGTAATTATTCCTTTATAAAAATGAACTTTTCAGGTAAATGTACTTATTAACATAGCACATAAAATTCATAAATAAAAATTTTACCACTTGAACACTATTCGTAGACTTAAAATTGAGGTCAGGAAACCTGAAAACATTTTTATGAAACATTTAATTATCGTATCACCACTAAGCTAGCAATTTCAATTGTGTCTTTATAATCTAACTTTAGTTCATTTTGACTTACAGGTCAGGGAATTCTGGAGATCTGAGAAATCCTTATGACATAATTTTGAATTAAATGCCAATAAAAATGCCTAAATAAAAAATTTAAATTATAATCCTTTTAATTACTTTTCCCATCTAGATTAAAATATTCATGTTCAATGTATCTTTTGATAATTGTAACTATTTGCATCTTTTTTCATTTTAGGCACTTTTAAGATTTAAATAAATGCATTTTCCTTAGATATGTTTGAAATAGATCTTTCTGATGTTCTGTTACATTTACAAATACATTTGATAGGGGATTGAATGCAAACAAGTAATATTTTTTCTCTATTTTCATATACACCTGAAAAAATAGAGTTCAAATTTTCTATCTTATTAGACACACACACAAACACACACACACACACACACACATATATTATGTATAGATAAAAATAGTGCAGATCTTTATCAGTTTTCTTTTAAGAATAGCATTTTAATTTACATGACATACTGGATGTTTTACTGAATGGGCAGGGTGGTTTATCTATTTTCTTTAAACATTTAATCTTTGAGACTTACTAGCCTACAGATTGGTATTCATCTTGAATTAAAAAAAGAAAAATATAATCAGAATAATTTCACAATTTCTAAATTGACTTTATTTTCATTACTTCATTAGAAATTCATGTTTTTCCAATTTGGATTGGTATTCAAGGTTCAAGAATTCACTCTGTACATTAAAGGTCATTTAATGCACTTTATTCACCACAGGATTAATCAGAATCAATAGGTTAGCAGTGATTAATCCTCACTACTTATGGCAAGGTTCAAACACTCTGGTAAAAACAGAGCTTCCCCCAAATTTGAGGTAATTAGATGAACTAGGCTACCACCTAGGAACTATTCTGTGGTATCTAATTTTTCACAGAAATACCTCCCAATATCATTTCTAACCTATGATTCCACAACCAATATTCTACAGAGGTATAACAAAATATCAGTATCTATACTTTGCATTAAACATAGTGTATGATGACAAGATTTAGGAGTAAACCTTAATATTTACAATAATATTTAGTAAACTTAGGTTTTACGGTTTTATGTTTAGATCATGCTCTTATTTTTCAGTTCTATTGTGCCTACTACATTTTATAACTAGTTATAGTTAATTCGGAATTGAACAAATCACTTCATATTTTATTAATCTGTTTGCTTCCATTAAATGGCTTTCAGTTTAACTCTTGAAGGGTCAATCCCCTAAATTAAATCTCTTTTCATAGAAAAGAAATTGGGGAGTGTACTCATTACCTTATGTATATGACTGTAATCCCGCTGTACATCACCTTGACAATAAAAATTAAAGTTAAAGAGAAAAGTAATTACAATTTTCATTAAAAAGGCTTAGAAAATAGCAGTTAGGCATATTAAAAGTAAAATTGTTTGTCTTGAAATGTGCTTACATCTGGAAGGGCTTACTTCAGGAATAGCAAGCATCTCCTTTTGTACAACATAAAATCATGAACTGTTTGTTTCTTAAACAATTTTCATTCCACTTCATTGTCCAAAAACTACCAGCTGAAATATGTACAGACACATACACACACCCCTTTCTATTGTTTTTTTTTTTTTTAATTTTTATTGTCAAGGTGATGTACAGAGGGTTGCAATTACATACCTAAGGTAGTGAGTACATTTCTTTTTTCTTTCTTTTTTTTTTGCCACTCTTGGGGCTTGAACTCAGGGCCTGAGCACTGTTCTTGGCTTCTTTTTGCTCAAGGCTAGCATTCTGCCACTGAAGCCACAGTGCCACTTCTGGCCGTTTCCTATATATGTGGTGCTGGGGAATTGAACCCAGGTCTTCATGTATAAGAGGCAAGCACTCGGCCACTAGGCCATATTCCCAGCCCCAGTGAGTACATTCCTTGTCAAACTTGTTACCTCCTCACATTTTTCTCCCACGTTTCCTCCCTTCACATTGCCCACATTGTACAGTTCATACTGTCTGTATCACTGTTGCATTGATTCACCATTTGTCCTTTGTCTCACTAGTTTATTGTTTCCCTTCCCTTCCCTAATTCAGATAAGGATATACACAATACCAAAATCATTTAAATTTATGCACTCTTTATATATGGATAAATTATATTCCACTAGCATGATTTATAATCTTCTCTTTCCACGAAAACATTTGAACCACTTTCAGTGATACTGGGTCATAAGATATCTGTTCTCTGCTGAGTGTTTCATTTATCTATTTACTGTTTTTATCTTCTGGTTATCTCATCTGGACACTGATCTGAGCAGAGAAGTATTAATTCAACCCAATTGCTGATGCAACTGCAATATTCAAATAATATTGGTGTTGATGAGAGAAAAGACCAACTATCAAAATCTATCATTATTTTTACATATACATGAATCCAAAGCAATAAATGGAGTTACCATCAACAGATCTATCATTGCTAGTGGATATACAACACACCTTAATAATATTATTTTGTTCCTACCCATTTCAGGATTATCGGCCTATTCGCTTCCCCCACCAGCAGCGGAAGCATTGAGCATATCCCACAGGGTAGAACCAAGAAGAGGTAAAGAGCCATGTACTGCCCACTCACTGCCCAGAAACAACATGTAGGCAGTCCTGGGAGAAGTCACAGCAATGTCCAAGGTCTTTATTCTGGGATTGGATTTATATAGCAGTAATGGTGGCAGGAAGGGGAGGGATTTGGAGTGGCTGGCTAGGCATGGTGATAGGCTGATTAGGCTGTCCATCAAGAGTGACGTCACGGGACTTCCCTTAAGGGCAGTCGTCATGGCCCCCAAGACCGCCTCTGGGTTTATCACCCGTGGCTGTCTTGGCACACACACAGTCCGAGGCGCGAAGTGGGCCCAGAGAAGGCAGGCGGTTCTAACAGCCAAGTGGCCCCAGGGCTGGAGAAGAGGTGGGCTGGCCAGGACCACCTCTTAAAGCTGCAAGCCAGTGCCCCACAACCCATTGTATCTCTAATGCATTTATAACCTATCACTAAATGTGACTTTGGATCGAAGGAAACTCATTTAGAGTAAATCTAAAAACAAAATGAAAAGCAAAAAATATCAAAATGAATCATTGATATGACAAAATTTATGCTCAATAACATGGTACACTTTGATTTTAAATGTCAGTATCAGATAAATACGCTTTTTAAACAGCTGAAGTTTTAACCTAAGACTATTAAGAACTTACTAGAGGTGTTCTAATTTTCAATATAGTACCTAGATCAGGCTTTTATGCTTTCTAAGGGTGAAAGTTAAGCAGAGTGTTTTTTTTGGTCCTTTTTTTTGGGGGGGGGGAGAGAAGAGTTATCCAAAATAAAAAAGGCACAGATCTACAGATCGGCTCTCAAATCCTAGAAGTCTAAGATCTTCCTGTTAGTGTTTACTTGTTGCATTTCCACCTCTATCAGATTCTTCCACAATCATAGGCTCTACTGAACCATATCATTGAAGTGGCACACAGACTGTACTTCAGTCTAAATTGCTACAAAACCTTCTCTTGCTTTGATACTCCCTACAAACTGAGTGATTTTTATGTCTGAATACAAATTCACATGTCAATGTTATCTGCTTTGCCTCCAAAGAGGCATAAGGCCTAACAAGGACTTTCCATGGTAAATGCAGCAATCTGAAGCATCTCATCAGTCAATTTGGAAATGGATCCACATTTTCCAGAAATGTCACTGATGGACTGCCTCTGTATTTTTTCTAGTATTCATCTTCCCTTATCCAATTTCGGAAATAGTTTATATTTCCATCTTATCTAAGCTAACCAACCTACTGTCAACAATATAGTGGATAAATTATGACACAATGAAGTTTTTAAAGTCTAAGTTAACCATATTACAGTACAGAAGGAGAAATTCTGTTATCATTAGGCAAAAGTGGAAATTCATACAGTCACTCATATTGGTGAAAACAAGCTGCTTTGTGTGGTCCAGGTTTAGATGGATGAGAAATATTATGATGTTAGATGTGTGGTGCCCAATTGGTGATGGTGTTTGGGGGGATATTAGAAAGCAGGAGATGGTGTTTTATGGTTGGACAAAATATGCTACTGAGGACATCCATTTCAAGGTCCCTGGTCCCTATCTCTTATTAATGATTATTGTGTAGTAAACCCTGGCTTTCTTGGCCCATTTGTGCCATCATAATAATCAGCTTTAGCTCCAGATCTAAAGTAATGGAATCAGGCTACCGTGAACTGAAATCTACAAATTTGTCAGCCCAAGCAAATTCCTCCTTTATTTTTTCTATATCAGCTATTGTGTCACATCTTCAAAAGTCTAAAATTCATGGGACTTCATTAACATATTGTATAAGGTACAGAAGTGCGATTGGACTCACCATTAGATGAGGCTTACACTTGCCCACCATTATTATCAAGGACTAATATACCTTTCTGACAAATCAAGTCGGTAGTTAAATAAAAAGGTGACAAACATCAAATCAAATTTCTTCAATGTGTTTGATGTAAAATTCCAGTTATTCCAGTTATTTTTCTTGTAGAGATGGGACGTTTAAAAGGCTTGTACTTAGATAATACTTGTAGGATGGACACCATCACATGAATCACATAAACAACACAAGAATCCGCATAGTTGTGAAAACTTTATGAGTGAGTTATAGATTCAAGACTAGGAGTTGAGATACATGGAATAGGCATTTGACCTCATTGGTAGTTGTAAAGTAACTCTATTAATCAAAGCGCAGTGAATCTCTAATGGACCACAGCAAAATTTTGGGTCTTTAAGAGTTAACAGTTAGTCATAGGTACTATTTTTAATCTCCAAAACTTCTGCTTACTTTACTTTTCCCTATGCAGTCACTCTTATATATGGCCACAGCCATTTGGGGTAGACTGGATATAAGATTTATTGTGGGACAGATGGTGGTGATCCATTATTACAGAACAGGTAATAAAGAGTGAGAGGCAACTAATTGATAACAGGCACAGAATGTGAAGAGAATATTATTTCCAAAGGAAAGAACTTAGACAATCATAGTAAAATGTGGTGAATTTTATATCAAAAACAATTTAGCTTCTAAAGCAAAAAAACGTCAAATATGAATGTTTCTTTCAAGAATTTGACAAATTATTATAAAACTTAAGAAGGTATTCACCCCTACTTTATTGTATTACATCATTAATAGTATCAAGAAATTTGTCCTAGAAATGGTTTCTATCTTCACAGATCTAAGAGTATGTCTGACATTTTAAGAATAACATTTTAGAGTGAAGGTAATATTGTCTATTCTGAATTTACCCCAATATATTAATTTTTTGTTTGGGTATTGTTTTTAACTATATTGTGCTATCTTTTCTTTATTGGTACTGTGTATGAAAACCAGGATATTATACTTGCTAGGCAACCACTTTGCTGCTGAGTTACATCCCAGCCCCCAAATATATTAATTTATATTTATTTTATTACATGATACTTGAAGGTCAATTCATTTGACATAATAAAAAAATGTGGATTTTTATACAAATAGAAATTTAGAAAGAAAGTATATTTTTTACTCTGAGTTAGTGTTTAATATATCAGGTGTTTAAATAAACTATTTAATAGCAAGTATTTTTAAAAAAATAGATAACATATCTAGAGAACATGATAGAAAGATAAAAATCAGGAATAATTTCTTTTTCTTCTAGCCAATAGCTTTTGAAACACATTTTACCCAAATGAGTGATACAATTTGCCTGTGTACAATTAAAAATATACATTATTTTCCAACTTAGAGTAATGAGAAACATTATTCTCACATAAAACCTGAATGAAATGTAAAATGAATGCTTGTTTTCATTAATTTTTGTAGTTTTTATGATGAAATAATTTGCTTTCAAAATAACCCTTGTCATTTCAATAATATCATAGAATTGTGTCAGCCTACATAATATCACAGCTTAAATCATATACTAAGACTAAAATAATTACTCCAAGAAAGCATGTGATCACTGTCCATAATCTCTCAACTAAATAGAAAAGACAAAATATAGGGAAGATACTAAGCAAAGTGAGAGATCAGAAGAGAGAATTTCCCTATCATTTTGAAAATAATGTAGATAAATAGTAATCTAAATATTGGTGATTCTCACATCTCATGTATTTCTTTCTATGCATATATATGCATATGTATACGTATGAATTTATCATGTATTTCATTATACACCAATATGTACATATATATGTTTTATATACATAACTATGTGTATGTATACATATTTTAAATATACACACATATATTCACGTAGCATCTTGTATCATTTCTGTTTATTTTGTTTCTCTAGAGATCTCTAATTTGTAAAAAAATTCTCAGTAGAAATAAGTTTGAAACAAAATTACGTATCTTGCGCTGGGATTGTGGCCTAGTGGTAGAGGTTCCCTAGCATGCATGAAGCGCAGAATTCGATTTCTGAGTACCACATATACAGAAAAAGCTGAAAGTGGCACTGTGGCTCAAGTGGTACAGTGCTACCCTTGAGCAAAAAGAAGCCAGGGACAGCGCTCAGGCCCTGACTTCAAATCAAATGACTGCAAAAAACCCAAACAAACAAACAAACAAACAAAAAAAAACCACAAAACAAAACAAAAAAACCCCATAGCTTCAAGTTAATTAATAATATTGTAATAAAGACATTGTCATTCATAATGTAATATTAATTTACTATTTCATAAAGTTATGTGAAAATGCACTGTTCCAAATATCAGTAACTAAACAAATGGAGAAATAAGATGTCACACCGAATAAATATATATGATAAAAAATAATTCCTCTATTGTTGGCAAATAGAAGTTCTTAGAAGACAATAGGCCAGCAGGACTAGAGCAGAAAGTATTTAAAATGGAACAAGAACCTTACTCTTCAAGCAGGGTCTACACAATAAAGGTATATTTCTGCTTTAAAATTCAGAGTATGAATTCACAAATATTTCATAAAGATAGGGATGAATTAATAGATATAAAAATAACAAAGACCACAAAAAGTAAAATTGTTCAAGAAAAAGAATATTAAACTGATACAAAATGCTTTTCATATATTGATTATTATTTATGAAGTAACAACAAACAAAATATTAAATATGAATTTTAATAAAATCAACACTAATTTTATGTGGAGGATCTTCAAGGGAAAATGTTGGCTAGAAAGTTAGCTAAAATTTTCAATCCTCATAAGTAAATTTACTTAAAAATAAAAGCTATAAATATTTTTTTCAATAATATAGCTCAATATATACACACATATACAAAAACGTGCACACAAATTAATATCTCTTGGACAATAAAACAAAGTTTAAAGAAAACATAAAAGAGGAATTTTAATTACTTTTACCATATTTTTGACTTAATATTTTACCATAGATTGCTTAAAAGTGTTTATGTGTTAACATGATGGAAATGAAACTTAACACTAATTGAAGTTAAATGTTGAATCCATATGCTGTCTGTAAACTAGAGCAACGAATCTTTTTCCATTAATTTTCAAGATACTCTAACTCCTGATTTTTCATTAATATTCTGAGCAAATTACTGTCTGACATTCCTGAGGCACTATTCTGCTTAAGGCCTCTTCCTTCCACTGGTATTGGTAAATTCACATGGAATGTAAATTCATTTTAATATTAATACTAGAAAAATATAATTAGGATGTTGACCCTGGAGCACTATTATCAACCTTTTGCAAAGAACCAATAATTTTATGGCAATCTTATATTGCATAATGAGGATTTCTAAAAAGATGTATTTTTTACACATTTCAGCTCTACTGGAGTTATTTTAATGATTTATTGGGTCTTTAATGACATTATTAATATTACATGGTGTTCATCCCTGGTAAGGCCCTGAATAATTTGCATTTAAAATATTGAAGTAGAAACAAAATTAAATACAAGGAATGAATATAAGTTATAAAATGTAATTAAAAATGCAATGAATTATTTACCTTTGAGTCAGTCTGTAGGGAAACACTATAACTTAATGCCAGAAATATTTTTTTCTGTAGGGCATGAAATAACTGATAAATATCAGTAGTGAGAGAAAGTATTATTAAATTTACAGAACATAGACATTATAATCATGCTGTACATGAATATATTTTAGAATTACTCACAATCCTAAAGAGCTATAATTTTGCATGAATTACCAGAAAAAAGATAACATATGAAATTGATGTCTCCATATTTTATTATCGATAATTATTATATAATTATGTAACATTACTTGATATAAATATTAATATCTATTACTAAGACTATGTTTTATAGGTATTATATGAAAATAAAATACATATGAATAAATAAAATATGTAATATAAACATATTATATGATTTCAATTATATAATCATTATTGTCCTAACCTGGGGCTTGAACTCAGGTTCTGAATGGACTTTTGGCTACTTCACTTCAATCTAGCACTCTATCACTTGAGACAGCCCCACTTCTCATTTTTTGATGGTTAACTGGGGACACATATCTCATGGACTTTCCTGCCTGTGCTGGATTCAAACCTCCTTGATTCTGTTCTCAACCTACTGAAGATTTCTGGATTGAGCCCTAAAAAATTAATAATAAACTCTACTTTTCTCTTCATTTCCTTCTCTATCCCTTCCTCCCTTCTCTCTCTCCCTCCCTCCTTCCTTTTCTTTCTTTGCTAAATGAAAGGATTAGTTTCCAATACCAAGGAACTAGATGCTCAGGGATACAGAAATTAATAGCACGCTACCTATGACTATCTGTCTTTCATTTATATAAAAATTCTGTAAGTGTTACAAAAGAGAATACTCCTTCCTTTGGAGTCTAGAAATTTTATCCTTTTTACAAGAATATCTGAATATTTAAAACAGAGATTGCAAACATTTTCTGAAATGGTCAATAATAACTATTTCATGTACAGTTAATCACGCAATCTCTGTGACACCTGTGAACACATCCACATTTATGGTTTGGATAGAAAATGGCCCCCAAAAGCTCAGGCATGAAGGCTGGAGCTCCCGTTGTTGATGCAATTTAGAGATGTTTGAAGTTTTGCTCCAGATTATCACTGCAAGTGTAGCTGATAGCCATCCACCGTGAATACAAGGCTTCTGGCTCTGTAGGTCCCTACCATGAAGTTTATGTTGCTTCAAGTACAAAGCAGGGAAAACTTCTGACATTGGATTGAAACTTTTAAAACCATGAGCCCAAATAAACAATTATTTAAACTTGTTCTCTCAATTTTTGATCACAGAGATAAATGTCTTCCCATAGGAAAAATTGTTAACGGGAGAGGAGTCTGAGCTGCTTGTCTTTGGGGGTTAACAGTCTTTGGAATTAGTTTGTAATGCATATGGAAATGTTTGTTGCTGTATATTAAATACCCGATAAATGTCTACAACCAGAGTTTAATGGTCAAGTACAGTGGGAACTCAGCAGATCAAAATACATAAAAAAAAATCTTGCGGAAGGTAAATCTGTTTTCATTGAACTTTCAGATGAACATGAAAGGTATATATGAAGTTGAGACTAGAGAATGACACAATGACATTCTACAGAACAACTTGCCTACATTTTGTTCATTTCCTGAGATTTGAGTAACGCTAAATTTTAAAATAATGGCTTAAATAGTCTGACAAAGAAATTTCGAGGAAGTCCAACATGCATTGCTGGTTGGGTTCAGCAAAAAAAATTTTGAACCTTTTTGCACCATGTAACCTTGATTGCTTAATCAAAAAGTAATAATTATATACTTAGGAATTTCATACAGAAATACAGGCATTCATATTATGTTATGTTTCTAATACTTTATGTGAAGTAATATACTAGTAATGGAACATAAATCATGCTTTGTTAGAGCAATGTTCTGTGGACTTTAATGCAGAATGCAAATTCTACAAAATAAACAGAGGGTTGGATAAGGAGGCAATAAAACCTTGTTGTAACTGTATTTTATTTTGGTAGCAATATTCATAAGACAATATATTGGTAGTTAACTATATAACTCAGGGTGGGGGCTTGAAGAGAGGGAAAATGGGAGAAAAATGAGGGAGGGGATAACAAGTATAAGAAATGTACTTGCTAACTTATGTATGCAACTGTAACCCCTCCGCACATCACCTTGACAATACAATTAAATTAAACAAAAAAGAAAAAAATAGAGTTATAGGTTCCTTGCTGTAGCATTTTAAATAAAAATAAAGTAACAAAATCATGGACATACATTCAATTAACTCAATTGGAAATGAGAAACAAAAAAGAGAGTTTTAAAAGGCAAAGAGAAGTATGAGAGCGTGTTCTCAATAAATGCAAACTCTTTTAGTATAAAAACATCAGTATATTAAATTAAAATAATCACTCACTATACACTGCCTACCAGTAACTACTTGAAATATGCTGATACAAATAATTAAAAAAAATGAAGACAAATAGGTACTAGCAAATACTAAGTTCAAGAAATCTATATTAGTTTTGTCTTATAGGGAAAATGCCATGTGCCCATTGCTCACACCTGTAATCATAGCTTTTCAAGAGTCTGAGTCCTGCTTGATTGCATTTCAAAACCATATAAAATGAACCAGCAAACTGAAATACTGGAGTGTGGTCCAGTGGGAGAGCACCAGCCTTGACCAAACTGAGTGAGAGAACAAGGCCTTGAGTTCAAGCATGGTACTCACACACATAACACACACACAAGCATACACACACACACACACACACACACACACACACAAAATCCATCAATCAATATTCTAAGAATAAGAAATTATCACCCATTTATTTATCTTTTTGGGTATGTTTTATAGTTTGCAATTCATTAGTGGTTATATTTGCTTACTATGTTTTCTTTCTATTTTCTTCTTTGAAGAGAAACTACATATGTGTAAATATGTACATACATGTGCACATATTCATCATCTATCTACCTAGCATCTATCACATGTCTATCAATACATTACAACACACATAGGGATGGATGCAGACAACATTTTATCTGTGTCCTAAATTGGAGAAATATTTATTTTTACATTTTTTCCACAGTACTATTTAAAATATGGATATTTTAAGACATTATTTTTTATTTTATTAATTCAATTTTGTTGACAAGGTGTTGTGTAAAAAGGGGTACAGTTACATAATAAGGCAGTGAGTACATTTCTTGTGAAATGTACTGCAGCACTTTATTCATTTCCTTCAGTGTAGATGGAATCACATGAACTTTTCTGCCCAGGCTCACCTGGAATGAATTTTCCAGGTTCATCTTCCTCCATAGTTTGGAATGGCAGGCATGTGCCACTGAACCTAGCTATTAGTAGAGAAGGGGGTCATATGGTCACCTTTACCCAGGCTGGCCTCCAAACACAGTCCTCTCCTTCTCTGCCTCCTAAGTAGCTCAGATTATAGGCAGGCGCTGCCTGTGCCTGGCTTTCTTTTCTAGACTTTGAAAAGAACATAAGCTAGCAATAATAGTTCTAATACATATTTTAAGAAGACCATGGTCAAAATAATAAGGATGACAAAAGGAACAAAAGAAATATATCAAGGAAAGCTATGAATCAGTGTGACACGTTGTGTTATCATGTTTTCACCTGAGGAAATATAAATGACACAGACTGTTGCTTTGAAGAAAAATTTCCTGTGCAAAGGTTGAGATAAGGAATCATACTACCGTGGACCAGAACAGAGGAAAAGAAGGAAACAGTTTTCTTTTATGCTATTCGTAATCTTTTCTTTCTTATTGCTGTTTGCATTCTATATTAAAGCTACGTGTGTGTGTGTGTGTGAAGCTCTATATCTAGATTTCAAGTACTAAACATTTGCATTTTTTTCTTTCTTTTTTTTTTCTTATTTATTGTCAAAGTGATATACAGAGAGGTTGCAGTTTCATACGTCAGGCCTTGCGTACATTTCTTGTACTGTTTGCTACCTCCTCCCTCATTCCCCACACCCCCCCCCCATTAAACATTTTGTTTTGTTGAAATCTAGAATCAAAAAAAAAAAAAAAACCCTATGCAAGTGAGGTACACATCAATACACAAAACAAAATGGAAAAGAAAGAATGAAATTGGGAAAGGCTGCAAAGATGCACATGGATTTGCATTGTATGTTTTCTATTTATATCTTATTTGCTTACGTCTTATTTTCAAAGCTGAATATTCTAGTCTGTTTTCAGGAAGAAGAACTCATTAAATATAGAAATAGATGATATAGTTATAGCATGCAAAATTTATTTTCAATTCATCTCTTTGGAACTATTGTATTTTAAGTGATTTTTTCCTTACAATAATAATCTTACAAGCAAAATATAAGGAATGAACCAAATAAAGTTTTAGTAGGCAAAAGCAATATTGTATGTAGGACTAGTAAGAAACAGATACCATTTTTATATTTTATTCCCATTTGAAGGAGTTCATTTATTTGTGTTGTTCAAGCCATTGTCATTGTTCTATTTTCAATTATTCAATAATTTATTTTTAATTAAAAAACTCAATCAAGTAATTCACTCTCCACTGACTGTAAAAATATGTGTTTTTTTTTGGCATGGATTGCTTTAATTCTGAGCATATCATTTAGCTACTTCCTACTCAATAATATTCAGAAATTTATATGATTGATTATTTCCTTAGGTAAATAAGTAATGAACAATCACACTGTTATCGATGATGGACAGGACATCTCATTTCTTCTCTATGTGTAAAAATGTGCCTTTGCACATTAAACGTGAAAGTGAAAAAGGTAAATCATTTTAGCACTTAGCTAAAATGTGAGTGACTCTACTTTTTTATTTACTCAGTATTAAGACCAATAATCTAAAAATTATGTTACAGGTGAAGAAGCAGACCTATCAGTTTGAATGGTGAGAATGAAGACATTGTAGCACATGTAGAGTGACACATAAAGGAATGTTAAATATAACATGCAACACATTTTATCTGAAAAATTCCCTAAACTTGGACTCTTAAACTTTGTGCACAAAATCATCCTATCAGCAACTTAAGATTCTTTCCTAAAAAAAGAGATGGCAATTTAGAGTGTGATAAAAATAAAAACATCGAAGTACATATGTTGTATTCAGTATTTCAGGACAGTTTCTATGACTATGATTTTATTTTATTTTATTTTTTGTTTTTTCTGAGTTTTATGTGCTGTCAAAGTAATGTACAGAGGGGTTATAGTTTCATATATAAAGCAGTGAGTACATGTCTTATGATTTTTATTAGGAGTTTGAGCACAAAATAATTGAGTTAATACTTTAATCTTCTGAAGTTTTTCAAATATTGCTTATACTGATTTCTCTACTTGGAGTAATCATAGGCTCAATATTCCCTGAAAATCTCTTAAAAGGATTAATGAAATTAATGTAATTAAAATAAGGCCTGACAATTATCACAATCATATTTTAAAACAAAGTAATAAGTCTAACATGCTCAAATCCTTGCTTTTTTTCAAAAGTGATATGTAAATATGTTACACATATATTATCATTTCAGTAATCTGGAATGTGTTAGAACATTAGCAAAATTCCACAGTTTTAAGTGTTTTTCATCAGTTAATAAATGAACAAGCAAGCAGGAATAACAAAAGTAAAAAACAAATATAACACGACACAAAGCTTGATGCTTCAGGGTGTGCTTGGGCTTTCATACTTATTTGTAAAGAAATTTCTTTTCTTATTCTAACTCTTAAAATATACTGAGGATGTGCAAGACAGTAAGCCAATGTAAACCTTTGGGTTATTTTATAAGGAAAAAAATGAAGGCAATATACCAAAGACATACTAGTTTGTTTTGTTACATTAATCCTATGGAAAACAATTTGTCTGAGAACACAGAGTTCACTAGCACCGGTGATTCTATTTTTCCTCAGAAGTTCCAGTCAATGCCTAAGAAGAAGCAATTTACTAAGTTGTACCTTAGGGCATTGTAATTCACCACACATGGGTGAACATTTTGCCTTCCAAAGGCAGTTACTCATGGCAAGATCAAATCTATCCAGTTCTATTTTGCACTGGCAATAGTAGCTTGTATGAGAATAACAATTGTAGTGTCTGGTCCACCTTTCTTTTGTGGCAGTTTCCTCAGTCACTTTACCTTGCTGTTTAGCACTTTCGTACTTGGTTTTCTCTGTGTAATAGTAGAACCTTAACAATGTGACTTCAACGTTTAAAAAAAATCAAGTGATATATATATATGGGAAATCTTTACCTTTCCAATACGCTTTCCCTTAATTCCACAAGAACACACTGGCCTCCTTTGTAAGCACACGTAATACTTGTCATTTGAAGAGTATTGAATCAAAAAATTATTTATATTATTTGAATTATTTGATTTAACCTACACTAGGTATTTAACGAAAGTTAACATTAAGCTGCTCAATTACTTTGTCATCAAAGAGAAATGCCATTTTAATGACTGTTAGGTTTTCTCACATCCAAATAATTAGCTGCTAGATATCCACAACATGTACCTCCAAATAACAAACCCTCTCTGGGGCTTCTGAGCCCTTTTGTGGGTGATGCTTTACAGTTGATCTCTCACAGCTTAACTACATAGAAAGTGATATGAATTCCTGTCAAATATTCTAGTTACCATAATTGCAGTGTCTAATAGGGTACTTCTTTCCCACAGGACACTGCATACTTATGTTCTGATATGTTGTTGTAACCATGATTTACCAGATGCCGTTTCACTCTTGACTGCATCGTTGCATTGGAATCTCTGCACCAAATAAAAGCACAGAGAAAATCATGTTGAACTTAAGTAAGTGACAAGAACAGGGTCTTACCTTTAGAGAACTGATTATTATGTGAAGAAGATGAAGGGAGCATGGATAGTAATTTCTCTCCCTCCTGTATTCCTTTTATTTTTCTGAGCTCTGGCTTTTAATTTCACAGAGTAGATTTAGTTCAATGAATGACTACCTGCTATCTTCAGCATCAAATCCAAACCCTTTATCTTGGCATGCCAGTCCCTTTATAATCTTCCTGGTGATTAGATTTCCAGCCTTGTAATTTGGCTGTTTTCCCTCACACCTGTGCTCCAGGCACAATGAACAACTTGCTTTCTCTTGGCACTGTTCTCTGTCAAACATCCATGCCTTCACAGGCTTTGTTCTGTGAGGTACCAGCTTACTTCCCTGCCTACTTCCCTGGTTGGTCAAATCCAACTCTTCTCTCTAAGCTCTGTTCACATATTCATTGGGATTCTCAATGGTTGAGAACTGACAATGTTTCTTGGAAATCTTCAAAATGGATGAAGCTTCTGCCCGGCCCTTGAGTAAAATTAAAGATGTTGTTACAAAATAGAGTTTTAGGATATATTCTGATAGAGATCAACAAAGTTTATTAGTAAAGCAAAGGAAAGGCAGATAATACACAACCAAGACATATGGTAAGATCACAAGTGACAATAAGCACGAGGGGAGTTCAGACAACACAGGTATTTATAGTGAAAAAAAAGTAGACTGGAGATTTGGTTCAAACTTACCTTACGGTATGAGCAACCTTATGAGTTGACTCCTGGTAGCTTATGTCATTCTTGCTGTTCCACTCTTATTTCATTTGTGATCATAGATATTTAAGGTTGGCTTGCTCAATTAAAGAGCCACTTATATCTTCAAATAAAGGATGAATTTTGCCACATACTCCGCTTATGAGAAATATTCATTCTTGAGAGTTATTTTTAAATATATTTTCATGCAAAAAGGAGTCATGTTAAAGTACTTTGTAAAATGTCTGTTTTGTTCTCGGATGAAGATATCCTCTTTTAAAATCAGATATATTTTCCCAGTTCCCACAGTATATTACTCTGCACAAGTGGGCAACGTCAAAGTGAGAGAGCTGATATTTTTTTCCTCTATTTTTGGTTGCATTTTTTAAAAAAAGTTACAGTTTCTGAAGAAATGTAAAGCTAAAAGAAAAGAAAATAGTGCTTTATACATTTAATTAAGCTATTCATTAGCACAATACTTGAATTCTGGGCTCATTTCACATGCACATGCCTTATTTTCCCTGAACTCTCCTACCTCAAGTCTACTTACCTCTTTGCTCCAACTTGGATAAGATGCATATGTCAGAATTTTCACAAATGAACATGTGACTATCCTAAAAGCTTGAGTCTACCTTAAAGTGGCAAGCATGCTAGCTTCTATTAGCTTTATGAAAATAATATTATTTTGTCATGTGAAGTTAGTCTTTAAGTAGTTTCATTTATATTTTGTGATCAAATGATTTGTAAAATTCTAAAATACGTTTTATTATCATGAGCTATTTCATTTTTGCATGAAAATAAGTACTATGAATTTCCAAATGAAATTGTGACAATTTATCTAAGTAAATTTCTGAAAATGTTTTCATTTTTATAGTCTGTGATTTCCTAGTTTTTTATAATTCGAGTATTCTATAATTTTCCCATCTTAATGACTTTGATCACATCTATCTTAGTTAACTAAACATAAGGGACTTGTCCTTTGCTCCTCTTTAACATTAATATCCATATGGAACTAGTTTTACTTTTTAAAATATTTTTGAGAGACAAAAATAAATGAATTTATTTCACACAATCCATAATTTCTTGAAAACATTAGATTTTCGTGCTTTAAAATTTTATTCGTTTCTAGTGCCGACTCATGAGAAATCAACAAAGGACAAGTATATTTGTTGTGTGTTAAAGATTGTCCAGACATTTTTTCAAGTATATTAGAAATGTTCAATATATAAGCATAAGTTAGGAGCAGCTATAACCATAGATCTGTTTAAAGTAATCTTGAATATGATACAATTTAATGGACATTTTATAGTTTAAAGTTGAGATTTCTCTAAAGAGATCTATGCATATAGTCAGATTCTTGACATATGATTATATACTGAGCTTTCACAATATTTTGAAAGATATGAAACTGATTGTTTTAAATGCTAAGGACTGGCACAGAACTTATATATGCACCCATTTTTTATTTGATGATTCCATATTTGCTTAAAAAGAATGGAATTGGTATCTAGAATACAGCATGAGATATTCCTTTCCTCTTTACTTTGTTCCATCTAAGGATTTACAGGTTTGTTCCAACATTAGTGTTTACATAAAACCACATGTAAAATTCTGAAAATTATTTAAAAGATTTAATGGCTTCTTTACTGTTCTATTATATTAAATGGAAGTACTGACTTGGAATGGATATATTCCTTAAAAGGTTACTCACTTTCCTCATTTATATGTTCACTTGGTGTCTGTGATTTCAGTTTGATTGACTATTTCCAGACTTCAATTCAGTTGTATATACATATTATTTTCTTACTAGAGTTAAAGTTAATAATTTTAAGATCAGATAAGAATACACACACGTAGAACTGATTACAACATTTTTCTATTATATTCTTAAGTTCAATAAGAATGATAGGAACAAATATCCTTTACATTTGAAGCAAGATATTCACATAAACTTCTCTACTAAATTTTTTTTTTTGGCCAGTCCTGGGACTTGGACTCACGGCCTGAGCACTGTCCCTGGCTTCTTTTTGCTCAAGGCTAGCACTCTGCCACTTGAGCCACAGCGCCACTTCTGGCCATTTTCTGTATATGTGGTGCTGGGGAATTGAACCCAGGGCCTCATGTATACAAGGCAAGTACTCTTGCTACTAGGCCATATCCCCAGACCTCAACTAAATATTTTTAAGAATCAAGATATATTAATCAAAATATAATATGGCAATTCGTACAAATACGTGTTTTCAAGTATGTAGCCAGTAGGCCAAGATATGGTATTTATATTCCACTGACAATAATTTTTTATGTGCAGGTCCTTGTTCTAACACTGTTATTGAATACTACCTGGTAACAAAAGATTCTCAAAGATGAAAATAATTATCCATTGGAGCATATGAAACTATCCCTTGCCTTCAATAAAAAATGATTATATACGATTTCACTTCTCTTCATCTTTTTACCACCAATGAAAGATGCCATTTATCAACTTGATTACTGGTAAAGTAGCCACCAGAGACCATCCAGTGTGATGTCAACTGTTGTAAGGATAAAGGCACTTCAAAATTATTCACGTCTTTACTTTTATCAACATTAGAGGAAATTTTACTTTCCTAACTGTGTTTTATGCCATTACCTATACATTATTTTCTTATCGTTTCCATAACATGAAATCAATATTCTATACATAATATCAGGCTGCATTGACAAGATGTATCTTCAAAATAATGCTAAGCAGTACTATAAAAGCTAAAGAGTTGTCAATGTAATAAAATGTCTGACATGAAAATGCAATTAAAACAAAGACTAACAGAATACCTTCAGAATGAGAATTTCAATATCATTTTGCTGGTTAAAAAGTTCACCTATTAGCATATTAAGTTATTATGAAATAATTAAATATTATAAATGGTCAGGTATTGAAATTTGTTCTAAAATTACAATCTTTCTAACTATTCTGCAATTCTTATTTTAACTGTTTTTAAATTATTTAAGTAGTTGTACAAAGGAGTTATCATTTAAGTCTATGAATGTAATATATATTGCTGTGTCAATGAATATATGTATATACACAATTCTTCTAAATATATTAAATCAATACAGTCAATTCTACTGAAAAGAAATCTTTTGTATAATTTTCATCTTATAAAACTCAAATTTTATCTTAGAAACTAGCCAAAGTCAGTTCATCCTTTCTATATTCTCCAGTGTGGTATCTCTCCAATCAGTTCCCAAAAGTCCATTAGGCGTTTTTTTTATGTCTCAAATTATTTCAAGTATGGACAGAATCCTCCCTTCCTATTCTCCTATTTGCTTTTCATTGTTCTGTAGTCTCTCACCAAGAATCTCAAGGCTTTTTCACGTTCTTCGGCAGTCCCATCAAATTCCTTCTTGTTTCTACTTTTCAGCCTTACAAAAA
The DNA here is from genome assembly GCF_023159225.1 of Perognathus longimembris pacificus. Classification (NCBI taxonomy): domain Eukaryota; kingdom Metazoa; phylum Chordata; class Mammalia; order Rodentia; family Heteromyidae; genus Perognathus; species Perognathus longimembris. Next base: position 41,685,509 of record NC_063172.1, on the reverse strand, counting down.
AAAAGGCCAATTTCGATACCATATGGTTTCGTTTTTATGATAGATAACCATAAATATTTCATTATAGAAAACCACCACCATTTTGTTATAAGACTGATTTTCAGATATCAATCGCTGCATAAAAATTTTTTTTCTAGCCCAAAACATATCCTTTTGATTACATTGACTATCACACTTTACAATTGTGTTGGCCCGGAATTAACTGAGAGATTTCAATCAGACAATCGTGTGCTCTTCATGGTGTCAATTCACTTGAGTTGGTAGTATTCCACAGGCAAATGGACTGATCATCATCTGGGTAGACAACTTACCATGATTGCACAGCAATATCATCATTCAGACTTCTCAAAAAAAAGCAGCTTTTATTAGAATGTGTATATGCTTAGGAGCTACATGAGTTCTTTATAACCAATAATATCAATATAAAATGTCATTTGCACTGTTTTCTATTGATCAAAAAAGTTCATTACAACCAGAACACATTCAAGGAAATGGAAGTAGCTTCTGCCTGTCAATGGCTGACATAGTAACGATGCTCTGGCTGTTTTACATTATTTAATATACAATGACCTATTTATTTAACACACAATTGTTTGTAATATCATTTTCTTTACACTTGTTTAGTCCTTCAAAACTTAGTACTTAAAACACACCACTTATATATGGCTGAATTTTATAGAGAGCTGTCATCTTAGTCCAGTGAGATTTTCGTTGACTCCATTATGCTGACAAGGCCTTAAACTGGCATTTTGTTAAAAATATAATAGAAAAGAAAACATTTTTTTATTCTGGTATTTACAGTTTTAGACAGTGTCAGCAAATAACAAAGAAAGCTATTTTTTTCTGAGTTAACACAATTTTTTTAAATAGGACTGAGAAGGATCAAGCATGATTGTCCACACTTGAAATCTCAGGAGAGAGATGCAGGAGGATTCTGAGTTCCAGGCTAGTATAGGCTACAACATGAGACCTCATGTCAACAACTCAATGGGGAAAAAGACAGTTTCTGCAGCCAATTATATTTAATACTTGATATTATCATTAAAAAGAGTACTTCTGGGCTGTGCCTGCCTCGGATACACGAGGCCCTAGGTTCGATTCCCCAGCACCACATATACAGAAAACGGCCAGAAGCGGTGCTGTGGCTCAAGTGGCAGAGTGCTAGCCTTGAGCGGGAAGAAGCCAGGGACAGTGCTCAGGCCCTGAGTCCAAGGCCCACGACTGGCCAAAAAAAAAAAAAAAAAAAAAAAAAAAGAATACTTCTTTTCCAGACCCGAGTTTGTTCTTCTATTGTTTATTACCTATTAATGTGTCCATTACTTTAAAAAAAAATTTTATCGTCAAACTGCTGTACAGAGAGGTTACAGTTTCATACATTAGGCATTGGATACATTTCTTGTACTGTTTGTTACCTCCTCCCTCATTCCCCCCTCTCCCCTCTCCCTTTCCCTTTCCCCCCATGAGTTGTTCAGTTGATTGACACCAAAGAGTTTTGCAAGTATTGCTTTTGTAGTCGTTTGTCTTTTTACTCTGTGTCTCTCGATTTTGGTATTCCCTTTCAGTTTCCTAGTTCTAATACCAGTATACACGGTTTCCAATGTACTCAGATAAGATACAGAGGTAGTGCAGGTACAACCACAAAAAGGGCATAGAAGAGGGTCATCAATAATAGAAGCTACTGTTTCACATCACATGCTGAAAGTAATTACAACAGTGATATAAAAGTGGCTTCCGTAACATGTAGTTCATTTCATGTTGCATCATCTTATGTGTTCATAAGGGTATAGCTATTGACCTCTTGTGATCCTCTGCTGTGACTAGCCTAAACCTGTGCTAATTATTCCCAATGAGGGAGAACGTAGAGACCAGGTTTCTTTGGGTCTGGCTCACTTTACTTAGTATAATTTTTTCCAAGTCCTTCCATTTCCTTACAAATGGGGCAATGTCATTCTTTCTGATAAAGGCATAAAATTCCATTACTTTTTAATACCAGGAATGGATGGCTTAAATGATAAGGATAATCTGAGGCTCAGGTGACCTTACTTTCTTTCAGATAGGATTTGCATTGGCTTTGTGACAAGCAGGCAGCAGCAATCTCCTTTCCCATTAATGTCATCAGAGATGGACAGACTCAAGTCTGGGCTCTTGTTTTTGTGAGGACTGATTTCTGTTTCCTTCTTCTTCAAAATGGCGAGACAAAGGATAAAGGGTGAACCAACCCAACACTGGTATTCACTCTTGGAAGTAAACTGTATAACTCGAGGGCATGAGGTATTGGGGGGAAGGGACCTTGGGAGGAAAATGAGGCAGGGGGCAACAAGTCTGACAAGAAATATACTCACTACCTTATGTCTGTAACTGTATCCTCTCTGTATATCACCTTGGCAACAAAGTAAAATAAAACAAACAAAATTATTCTGGAAGGTTTCTAGATACCCCCAATTCTTGGTGGGCATTTTTAAAGCATATATGATTTGCCCAGAATTGACTTCTGTCATCTCTACGCTTCCCTAAGCTTTTTTTTTGTGGCCCTCTGCTATCATTTCCTGGGGGTGGGGGATCTTGGAACACTACACAATGCTTGCTGTATTTCCTTCCTTCTTTATTTTAGCTCTATAATCCTGAGTAGTTTTATGCTTTCATGTATTGTTTGAGTTTTTTCTTTTCTTTTCTTTTTTTCTTTTTTATTTTTTGGCCAGTCGTGGGCCTTGGACTCAGGGCCTGAGCATTGTCCCTGGCTTCTTCCCGCTCAAGGCTAGCACTCTGCCACTTGAGCCACAGCGCCGCTTCTGGCCGTTTTCTGTATATGTGGTGCTGGGGAATCGAACCTAGGGCCTCGTGTATCCGAGGCAGGCACTCTTGCCACTAGGCTATATCCCCAGCCCTTAGTTTTTTATTTTTTTAAATGCCTCTTCTATTTTTTTAATTGTCTTTAAGAGGAATGCTAACTCAAATGACCAATTTGAAGGAATAGATGTTTATAGTTACTTTAAATGTTTTGTAATTAATAGAAGGATAATTTGGCTACCTATGTCTTTTGTTCTGTGATAATATATATAGAGAGAGACTGAGATATGAATTGTTTATATGAATACATGCATATATGGATAAATATGATGATATTACCTATGTGTATATGCATATGTGAATGTATACCTATGTCAAGCCACATATTTTCCTGTCTAGTACATTCTGCCTTGACTTTTATTAGAAATAATAAAATTCAGAATAAAATGGATTTCTAAGCTCATCTAGAAACAAATGCCTTTTATTGTTTAAGTGAACAAACCACACAATAAATACAGAACAGCCTTTCTGTTTCAGCTTTATGGAGGTTATGGTGTTTTCAAGGTGATTTAAATGGAAAAGCCATTAAATTACAGAGGCTGCAGATTCAAATATATAGATTTAATTGTATTTTCCAAAGAGAACCACTATAGCAACATGCTCAAATTCCAGAAGTATACCAAGTTATTTTGTATTTATTGTTATAAAGGTGTAAGCAGGAGCTATAATTCAGTAAAAAAAAAAAAAAAAAAAAAAAAACACACACAAAAAAAAACACAAAAAAAAACGGGGAAATGTTTCTAAACTTAAAAAAATACAGCTAATGAAGGTAAGTAGGAGGCAATCTCTGGCATAACAGTCCATTTTTGCTCTGAAAAGGTTGGCCTATCTTTTCAGACGCATTACCTTTTAGTAAGTATTTAGTGGTTGTTTTCATTACATATTATACATTTCATAATGAATTAAAAACCTTTCAGCCGGGCGCGGTGGCACGTGCCTGTAATCCCAGCTACTCGGATGGCTGAGCCCGGAGGATCGCTTGAGTCCAGGGGTTCTGGGCTGCAGTGCGCTATACCGATCGTGTGTCCGCACTAAGTTCGGCATCAATATGGTGACCTCCCGGGAGCGGAGGAACACCAGGTTGCCTAAGGAGGGGTGAACCGACCCAGGTCAGAGACCGAGCAGGTCAAAGCTCCCGTGCTGATCAGTGAAAACCTTTCATCCTTTTGGTTAGCAAGTCAAACCCACTAATAAACATTGACCAGACCTGTTTAATTATCCAGGGGGAAAAAATGAGTCTTCCTTAATTACATGAGATGACAATAATTATGCACTTTGTCAATATTTGCTTGATAAATAGCATGATAGTCTTTCAACATTCTTATAGACAACACCCTCAAAGTAAAGTACCTTTATTTTAGTCATATATATTAAGGAATGCTTCCATTAGTTGAAATGCACAATAAATATTTGTGCTTCTTTGTAGCATTTGGAAACAAAGAACTAAAAATTATTTTATTCTTAGATATCATCTTAAAGTTTTTGAAAGATAATAAAAATCATTATTCAAACCAATTCAGTTAAACGAATTTTTTTGCAGTCTAACTCAGACAAGTTGTCTAAGATTGAAACTTTCAAATTATGTGCCATCATTTTCGTTTGCTCATTCTGAGAATTCTTCTAACCCATGGTCACTCATTGTAAAATAGCAGATATTATTATGTTCTATTAATATTAAGAGAAAACTCTTTGTAGAAGAAATTAAAATACTAAACATTTAATGATAAATATTATAAGAAATGTACTCATTGCCTTACATATGAAACTGAAACCTCTCTGTACTGCACTTTGACAATAAAGAAGAAAAAATAGATATTAATTCAATCTTTCAATTTTTTGTGTTGAAATACAATTAAAGATTTCCTAATTGTGTTAGGTTTTACCCCTCTATGAAATTTAGTTCAGTTTGAAGATTAAAACTAAAGGCTGTTTTCCCTTGAGGTTTAAGCCTCTTGGCACTGCTCCTTATGAATTCATATCAATCCACATTCAATCCCCTCCTCTTTCATATAAACCCCTTGTAAATTTAAAACCAATTAAAGATTTCCCTATGCAACCAGAGATGATTTAGTGGGCATGTGCCACATACCACCTAACATACAAGAAGCATTTGTGATTATAAAGTCATTATCATAATTTGAGAGCTCTTTGAATTGTTGAATGATCTTTTATTGTAGAATACTATTTAAAATAGATTTAAGATAATTAGAGGGCTGGGGATATAGCCTAGTGGCAAGAGCGCCTGCCTCGGATACACGAGGGCCTAGGTTCGATTCCCCAGCACCACATATACAGAAAACGGCCAGAAGCGGCGCTGTGGCTCAAGAGGCAGAGTGCTAGCCTTGAGCGGGAAGAAGCCAGGGACAGTGCTCAGGCCCTGAGACCAAGGCCCAGGACTGGCCAAAAAAAAAAAAAAAAGAAAGATAATTAGAGATAAGGAAATAATGGTCACCCACAGCCTTGATTTTACATATTTATTTCTTCACATACAGGGGAAAAAATCTTTTAAATTCTCTTGTTCTCTTCTTACAAATTTTATTTGCAGGTTTGATATGAGCAGACAGCATGGTAGCAGTGAAGAAATACCTGTGAGGATGAATGAATATGATTCCTCCCTCTTCCACTCCCTCACTCTCTTCTTCCTTCCCTCAATTTCTTCCTTCTTTCCTTCTCTTATTTATTTATATTTTACTGGTACCTGGGTTTGAATTCTGCTACAAGCTTAATTAGTTTGCTTAGCTGCTGCTCTACCATTTGAGCCACATCTGTTACCTGGCTTTTTCTTTTCTTTTCTTTTCTGATTTGGAGGTGGAGTCTCTAAGACATTTCTCCCTGAGCTGTCCAGTAATTGTGATCCTTTCTCTGGATCACAGCTTCCTAAGTAGCTAGAATTACAGCGGACAGCTGCATACTATAGTTGCATGCATTTCTCTGAAGAGGCATATACTTATTTCATGATAACATCGAACGTATTTTTTCTTCTTTATTGTCAAAGTAAAGTACAGAGGGGTTACAATTTCATATGTAAGGCAAGTACATTTCTTATCCAATTTGTTAACTTCCCCTCTCATTCCCTCCCTAATCACTCCCTATTCCTCTCTCCCCCCATGAGTTGTACAGTTGGTTTACACCAAATGGTTTTGTAAGTATTGTTTTTGGAATCATTTGTCTTTTTATCCTTTGTTTCTCGATTTCAGTATTACCTTTCCCTTCCCTAGTTCCAATACATGTATACATAATATCCAGAGTACTCAGATGAGATACAGTGATAGCACAGGGTAAAAACACAGGAATGGAATAGGAGGGAAGACCAAAAAACGGTACAGTTTCACATATGTTGAAAAATATTACAATAATGATATTTGTTTCCATAACTTGAAGTTCACTTTGCTTAGTATCATCTTATTTGTTCCTAAGGGCATAGCTATTGGGCTATTGTGATCTTCTGCTAATACTAGCCTATATATGTACTAATTATGCCCTATGAGGGAAACCATAGAGTCCATGTTTCTTTAGGTATGGCTCACTTCACTTAGTATAATTTTTTCCAAGTCCTTCCATTTCCTTACAAATGGGGCAGTGTCATTCTTTCTGATAGAGGCATAGAATCCCATTGTGTATATGTACCACATTTTCCTGATACACTCATCCACTGAGGGGCATCTGGGTTGCTTCCATATTTGAGCAAGGACAAATTGTGCTGTGATGAACATAGTTATATTAGAAGTGCTCTACATCACTGGCCATAAAAGAAATGCAAGTCAAAACAACATTGAGATTCCTCCTCACTCCAGTAAGAATGTCCATTAACAAAAAACTAATAATAGCAAATGCTGGAGAGGATGTGGCCAAAAGGGAACCCTACTACACTGATGGTGGAAATTTAATCTTGTTCAACCACTCTGGAAAGCAGTATTGATGTTCTTCAGATGGCTAAACATAAAGCTCCTCTAAGACCCAGCAACCCCTTCTTTTGAGCATCTATCCAGAGATTACAAGCAATACCACACTAAAGCCACATTGAATGTTTTAAGGGGTAACTCTTACATTATATAAAAATACAGCTTTACAGAAATGGGATTTTATTCAGAGCAGAATATATAAAACAAAAATAGGATTTCTGTTCTTTTAGTACTCATTGGAATATAAATGTAACAAAGAGCTATTATAAATAAAAGATATGACAATAAATTTGAGTGTATTCAAGTGTAGTGTGTGTGTGTATGTGTGTGTGTGTGTGTGTGTAGGTACAGGGGTTGAGCTCAGGGCTTAGGCACTGTCCCTGAGCATATTTTTTATATACCACTTGATCCAAAGCAACACTTCCAGGTTCTCTGTTAATTTACTGGAAATAAGAGTCTGGGGAGCTTTCTAGCCTCAGCTTGCTTTGAAGCATTATCTTCAGATCTCAGCCTTCTGATTAACCAGTGTTAGCCACCAGTGCCCCTCTTTTTCAAGAACATTTTTTTTCAAATTTGCCACAACTCTTAAAATGATATTTAAGTAGTTGTACAAGGGAGTTGCCATTTAACAAAGCAGTTTATGAATACAATATACCTTGATCAACAGTATATTTTCAACATTCTCACCCATCTTTCTACTCATTCCTTCTCTTACTCTTCTTGATTTTGTAAGACATAAATGGAATTATTCAATTCATGCTTTCTATCTTCTGTTCTTCATTCTTCTACCTCTTTCCCTTTGACCCCACCCTGCCTCTTTCAAGTACTCACTTCCTGGTGTTTATTTTGTTGAACTTTGACTGACTTTTTAAGGAATTACACACTTTGTGTTCTCCCTGAATCTACCATATTTCAGTCAATACATTTGTATGCACTTGCATTAATATGGAAAATATTGATTACTTTCTGAATCCTATGATACCTACAGTGCCTTTCCTCTGTCTAATCCTGGATTATTTTAGCTGAGTGTATGGTTTCTTGATGACAATTCTGTTTCTTTCAAAAGTTACATAAACAAACTGCTTTGTTAAATGTCAAAAAAAATCAGTACATAACCTGAAAATTAAGAAAAGTGAGGGAACAAGTGGGTTGGGAAGGATGGGTAAGAATGTTGAGACTGATGACATTGACCAAGATGTACTGTATTCATAAATTGCTTTTTTTTTAATGGTAACTCCTTTGTACAACTACTGAAAGATAAAAACATTCAAAAAAAGTTTGCTGTCTTCTAGCCCATAGTACTGTCAACTAGAAAGGCCATAGCACTCTCTCTCTCTCTCTCTCTCTCTCTCTCTCTCTCTCCACTGTATTTTGTGTTACTGCCTCATTGAACCTGCTATCTGCAAGTGAGACCACATTTTATTCTCCGTTTATCTAATTTCCCTGACTCTTTTGCATCCTGCAAAAATATTACTGCTGAGAAATTTCCTGAAGTTCATACTTTCTCTCTTGAGCTCTGCTGCTGTACCTGCAACACTGGATGTTCTTACAAAGCTTCTCTCATTGCGAAGGAATCTCATGAAGTTTTATGAAAGGTCTGTCTTCAAACTGCATTCTTCCCAATCTCAGCCTCCTGAACATCTAAGATTACAGGTGAAACCAAAACCAATCTTATCTGTCCTTATTCTCTCTCTCTCCGTGTGTGTGTGTGTGTGTGTGTGTGTGTGTGTGTGTGTGTGTGTGTCTATTCTAGCGGTTTAACTCAGGGCCTGGTTTCTTCCTGATGTCTGCAGCTTTTTAATGTATTTTTTTCACAAGGTTAGACTGTACCACTTGAGCTACAAATCATCTTTCAGCATTATTGGTAGTTAATTGGAGGTAAGATTCTCATGGACCTTCAAGGCCAGGCTCTCTTCTAACCAATAATTTTGGATATCAGCCTCCTGAGGCAGTAGCATTACTACTGTAAGAAACCAGTCCTCAAATTTTATCTGAATGTTTTTTTTTTCAAATTTGCCACATTTTAAATATTATAAGTAATTGTACAAAGGAGTTGACATTTAACAAAGCACTTTATGGACACAATGAATCTTGACGAATGTTACCCTGGCTTCTAGCATTAGCCTTAAGAATAAATCACGGAGACAGTGTTTCGAGTGGGTCTAGTGTGCTGCCTGAAAATGTTACCTTTACAACATGCATAGTAACCTATTTTCACCTCTTTCAAGTCCAAGTCAATTCTTGCACACAGGGCCTCACAAATCTGCTATCTGAAAATAAAATTTGATTGTAGTTTTCTAAAATTTCATACTGACAATTTCATAGTATTTGGATTCATAAAATTGGCTTTTATCTAACACAATGGTTTGACATATCCTTTCATATTTTATACATATAAAGAACTGATTCATTTTTATTGCTAACTAGTTTTATAACATATATATGTTCCCCCTTTTGTTATTGTTTTCTCCTCTGTATTACAGAAACTAAATTATTAGCTCCAATTAGCATAATGGGATAGAAATACATTAGAAGTATAGAAAACAAATAGGGGATTACATTTACTTTTGTGCTTGCTTTACAATTTATATTATAGACTAAATTACCAAATTATAGACTTCTATTTTTCCAACTTTTCTGAATATATACACAGAGTTTATCATAGACACACCAGCAGGAACAAAAATTATTTTGTTGAAAGACTCCATTCCTTATAGTGCCAAAATTGTTGTTTTGAAACTGCTATGCATGAAACCATAATACTGGAATAATGGAACCCTAATGAATGTAAGTCGCTATTTAAAATAGAAGCTAATCAGTGGGATAGTGCTGCAAGTGTTTAAAGATGGATATTACTGCTGTGTGGTAACACAAGTCATATTTCAAAAGCGCTTTATGCGTATGTTTCTCTTAAATATAATTCCATCATTTAGTTCTAAGAGATGTGCCATTTAGACTGCAATGCTTCCAAAACAACCAATAAAAGGAAGAGAAATTTTAAAAGTTTTCTAGTATTTTCTTCCTTCTGCTTTCCTTCTTTCTCTTTCCATTTATTTTACCACTGTGCCATTCTTAGATACAGGAAAAAAGAAGCCAAGCCCAAGTATTTGTACTTTAGTACATAATGAAATTTAAGAGTGCATGACACACAGTGACTAAGCCAAGAGGTTTCTCACTTAGAGCAAAACACTTAATGAGTACACACAAATGGGCACACACACACACACACACACACACACACACACACACACACAGATACATATACCTACACACATCCTAGACCATATGCCAAATACCTGGTACTCTTCTTACAAAGTCCCAAGACTACTTCTCATTAATTTTATGTCCTCTGACCTTGTATCTTTCTTCCCATAGAAGACCATATGAAAAATTTCTTGAAACATAGCTATTTGAAAAGTTTCTGTGTAGACAGAATGGATGCTTTTGGTCTGAGTAGCTCACATACACATATAGTGTAGTGAACAATGAGTGGTAGCTGTAGTCAAGTGCCAGGGGGACAAACCAGCTCTTCTGTTGCTGTCACTTTCTCTCTACTCTTCCTAGGAATAAAAAACTTGAACCTGAGCTTTGCCTTCTAGGTCAACAAGAAGTTAATTTGTCATGGCATGGAAATCTTTTATTTAAATATTAAATGACTAATTTTAATGTCATACTACTTATATCTGTCAGTGAATTTACATTTGAATTCTTGTCTTATCCTTGAAATTTTCAAAGTAAGCTTGATCAACTTACTGTTAGATAAAAATACATCACATATAAAATACTATTTTAAGTAACACTATATTTTTCATGAACCTTTCAACTAGATTCATTCATCCAAAGTAAGTATGCTAAGGAGAAAATGATAGAAGTCTTTCTTCCTTCCTCCCTTTCTTCTTTCCTTCCTTTCTTCCTTCCTCCCTTCCTCCCTCCCTCCCTCCCTCCTTCCTTCCCTCCCTCTCTCTCCCCCTTCCTTCCTTCCTTCCTTCCTTCCTTCCTTCCTTCCTTCCTTCCTTCCTTCCTTCCTTCCTTCCTTCCCTCCTTCCTTCCTTCCTTCCTCCCTCCCCCCTCTCTCTTTCCTTCTTTTTTCTTTCTTTCTTTCTTTCTTTCTTTCTTTCTTTCTTTCTTTCTTTCTTTCTTTCTTTCTTTCTTTTTACCTTTCATTCTTTCTGGCTCTGTTTCCTATTAGAAGAGGAAAATGAAACACAATAGAGAAATAGCTACACAATTTCAAAATGATCAAATTAGAATATCAGTGAGGGGTTTTATACATTCCACAAAAGCCAATAATTTAACAATGTTTTAATAACAAAGCTAAGCATCAGCAATCAGAATTATAATCAAGTTCAAATAATAAACCATTAAGATCACTAAAGGAAGAACTGATAAATCAGAGTTGTTGAAATAACTAATAATATCTGAATGAGAATTATACTAATTATAAATGAGAGAAGTATTTAGGAAATGCTAGAATTAAAACTAGTAGACCTAGAAGTATAGTTACATATAAAATAAGAAATGAGAAGTATATAGGAGAGATGAGCCATGAATTTTTCAGTTTCTAAAATGTCATCTTCAGAAATACTTAGATATCTGAAATAAACTGAATTCATTTTGGAAGACATTGAGAATTATTTTCTACAAATATCTGCTTAATGTGTATATATAAACATCAGCCTTAAAATTGTAATGTGGAGTTTTCAGGCCTCTCAGGAAATATGGGTGAAAAAATAAAATATATTTGTGAAGTGTGCCTGTATTGTAACTGATCTTTTTTTTGGGGGAGGGGGCCATATGATTTACTTTATATCTGTTTTCAACATGGCCATAGGTTTTTGTAATATTTACAGTTTTGTCTTGATATTTCAATTTTATAAATTGTAAATGCATAATTTATGTTCTGTACCTACTTTTTAAATTTATTTTTTAAAATATATTTTTATTATCAAACTGAATTACAGCGAGGTTACAGTTTTATACATTAGGCATTGGATACATTTCTTTTACTGTTACCTCGTCCCTCATTCTGCCTCCCCCCTCCCTCTTTCCCTTCCCTGTCCACCCCACGAGATGTTCAGTTGTTCAGTTCATTTTCATCATACAGTTTGTAAGTATTGCTTTTGTAGTTGTTTGTCTTTTTTTTTTTTTTACCCTGTGTCTCTCGATTTTCGTATTCCCTTCCAATTTCCTGGTTCTAATATCAGTATACAAGGTTTCCAATATACTCAGATAAGATACAGAGATAGTGTAGGTACAACCACAGGAAGGTGATACAGGAATATCATCAATAATAGAGGCTACAGTTACATATGGCACGTTGAATGTATTTACAACTGTGATATAACAATCATTTCCATAACATGGAGTTCATTTCCCTTAGCATTATCTTATGTGTTCATAAGGGTAGAGCTATTGGGCTCCTGCGATCCTCTGCTGTGAGGAAATGAGAATGGCCAAGAGGCATATGAAAAGTGCTCTACATCACTGGCCATAAAAGAAACGCAAATCAAAACAACATTGAGATTCCATCTCACCCCAGTAAGAATGTCATATATCAAGAAAAGTAACAATAACAAATGTTGGAGGGGATGTGGCCAAAAGGGAAGCCTACTTCATTGTTGGTGGGAATGTAAACTGGTTCAGCCACTCTGGCAAGCGGTATGGAGATTCCTCAGAAGGCTAAACATAGAAATCCCCTATGACCCAGCAGCCCCACTTTTGGGTATCTATCCAAAAGACCACAAACATAATCCCACTAAAGCCACCAGCACAACAATGTTCATCGCAGCACAATTTGTCATAGCTAGAATCTGAACCAACCCAGATGCCCCTCAGTAGATGAGTGGATCAGGAAAATGTGGTACATATACACAGTGGAATTTTACGCCTCTATCAGAAAGAATGACATTGTCCCATTTGTAAGGAAATGGAAGGACTTGGGAAAAGTGATACTTCTGTACCTACTTTATTAATTTAAATTTTAATAAATATAATACATGTTTTCTCTTTATGTAACCATGAAACTTCGGTTTATTTATCTCAACTTTTTTCCATTTTTTATTGTCAAAGTAATGTACATAGGGGTTTCAGATATGTAAGTAAGGCAGCGAATGCATTTCTTATCAAACTTAAGTGTGAAAAGCTTGTGTAGGTACTTAATGTGATCCATTTGGATCACATTGTAAAATCTCAACCATGATCTCTTAGATTATGCTGCAATTAATTTTTAATTCTAGAAATATTTAAGAACATGTCTGCAATACTGAATTCCTACATGGTATTTCTGAATATATCCTTTTCTAATGAGTAGCTTGATTATCTTGTATTTTTGAAGGCATCTGTTTGCATCTTCCTATTTCATATGAAATCAAGTTTTGACTTGTAGAGCTCCACATGAAGACGTCAGAATGAATGCCTATTCATTTTCTGTGGATCTATGCATGGATCTGGATTGTAATAATGAAATATTAAAGTAATGCTTAAAATTTAGCATCAGATAAATATGTATTTAAAGAATCAAAGCAAGCCTATAAAAGATGGCATTCACTTATATTATTGAAGAAATATTTACTTCTAATTCACTGAATCAGGGTCTGTATTTCTAATTGAAAATGAAAAATATAAATGAATAAATAAGAGTAAATTAGCATTGAATTGCTTCATGTATGTGATTTAAATATGCATAGGGCTTATGGTGATGAAGTTGTCTCTTGAGTTGTTGTGCTACATGATATAGATATATGATTCTTTGTAACTTAATGCCATACCCTGTGCTGAGTGACATTTGATGACATAGGTGAACACAGGGATCTAGGACATTATGTAGTGAGTGCTTTGAACTAAAGTATGGCTTTATAAAATTTACTTATGTTTGCATTCATTTCACATCTTTCAAAGGCAATGCTCAAATGGATTTGATTTCCTTTATGGTCTTCTATCCACCTTAGAATCAAATATTACTTTCTGTATTATCTGGGGGAAAAAAAACAAATAAAATTATGAATCTTAAATCGTCCAGGCACAAAAATATGTATAACATCAAACTGAAGCACTCATAAACATTCTACTCTGTAACACAATAGGCTACATGACTAGTTCTTAGGAGAACTATAACACTTTGGAAATATAAAACACATTTTCTATATTTCTTCAAAGAATCATACAATACTGTTTAAATTTACCAGGCAATATTTCACAGATTTCTATTCAATTTTAATAAATTTGATAGCAGCTGGTCCTACCATTTCTTTAGGTATTCTAAAAAAAAAAACAAACACCATTTTCTTAGTGATTCAATCTATTATCACTGAGTATGTATTGATTAAAAGCATTACTGGTCATATTCAGTTATTTTAAAGGAGCACTCTACACAGGCACTTGGATAAAAAGACAAAAAATTAAAAGTTTCAGAGGCAGATAAAAAAAATAAAGTCACTTACATAGTAATTTATTTTTCTGTCACTTGTGGGGTTTGAAGTCTGGGCCTGGGTGCTATCTCTGAACTCTTTAGCTCAAGGCTAGTGTTCTACTACTTGAACCACAGAACCAGTCCCAATTTTCTGGTGGTTAATTGTAGATAAGAGACTCATGGACTTTCCTGCTTGGGCTGGCATTGAACCTTGAACTGCAATCCTCATACCTCAGCCTCCTAATTGGCCAGGACTACAGGCATAGTGCCAGGCTACATAGTAATATTAAGCTATAATATTTTTAAAATGTAATAAATACATGGAAGGAAAACAATTACTAATCCACTAAAAATTATGCCTACGAATATATAACATTTAAAATATTTAACTTAATTAGAAAAACTTAGATGAGAAAATAATCATTATTAAAATAATGGAATCAATTGAACATATTATAAACGCAGAACATCATCAATGTATTAAACAAATGAACTGATTACTTGATGAATGCCAAAGACATTAAGTTAATCATGTGTTTGTAGCTGCAGTCTAAGGTGAAGTGTGGACTAGACAAACCCAGGAACTGCTTCTCATTAATCATTTCAGATTAGTGCTTATGACAGCAGCACTGTTGCTTATAACATTGGTGGTGATTTTTTTTACAACTAATAGACTATTTCTTCGAGTAGCTTTAGGATGGCAGAAAAAATTGAATACATATATATATTTCATATATATTATATAGAAAGATGATAAATAAGAGATCTATCTATCATCTAGCTAACTAGCTAGCTATGTCTAACATTATCTTTCTATCATCCATATTTATTAACCTTTCCTCTCTGTGTTGAAGACTTACAACTGGGTGGTATTTTAGTTACAACAGACAAATAAATAGATTTGGTGCCTTATAATTTATTTCTAAAATTCCAATATATGCAACAGATACTAATTCCCTTACATTGAATTTAGAAACTTTGTATTTATTTATTATTTTGGGCACATGGGGGATTTTTAAATTTGATTCTTTGAAGTTTTCTATACAGAGAAATACATCATATGTGATCAAAGACTATTTTTTGTTAATAATGTTTTCATCAGTCTCCAACCTTTATAACTCCCTCCTCAATGTTAATATTTCATTACATTAGTTAGTGTTTTAAGACTTCCTTGATAGGCTTTCTACCTTACAGGAAAAAGTGTTAGCTTTTTTATTATTAAGCATATTGGTAACTATAGATGTTTTGCAAGCATTTATTTGACTTATTTTCTTATCATATTCTTGCTCTACATTTAACTGCTGGTAGTTGAAATTGCATGCATTCTTTATCAAATTTTAGAAGTTATTCTTTGTTATAAATTAGATAAAACAGATGTAAAAAATTGAATAGTTGTTGGATAACATTATTGTTTTTATTCCTATTTACTTATTTGATTTTTTTTTATTTTTTGATTTGTTTTTTTTGTTTTTATTCTCTGGAAGAGCTAATTTTTTAGTTCTTTTATATCCAGGGGAGACAATAATCTCTTTCCTTGATATGATATAAAATTTCAACTTATAAAAATCTGGGAATGTGTTGTAGATGTAAAGTGCTTGTCTAACATGCATGAAGCTCTGGGTTCAATTCCTCCACACCTCATAAACAGGAAAAGCTGGAAGTGGCATTGTGACTCAAGTGGTAGAGTGCTCGCCTTGAGCAAAAAGAAGCCAGAGACAGTGCTCAGGCTCTGAGCTGAAGCCCCAGGACTGGTAAAACAAACAAACAAACAAACAAAAACCCCACAAGTTACAAAGTTTACATATGTCCAGCAAATAAAAACTAAAGAAGTGAATCAAAGCAGAATGGGTTGACTATTTATAATCCAAGCTACTGAAGAGGCTGAGGTCTGAAGACTCACATTCCACAATGGTTCAGGGAGAAAAGTTCAACCTGATCTCCCTACTGGTAGCCAGTAGAATACTAGAATAGAGGCACACATTTTTAGAGTGCTGTTGAGGGGAAAAAGCTAAGCTATAGCACAAGGCTTTGAGTCCAAGCCCTTATTCCATCAGAAAAACAGAGCAATCAAAGAAGAAATATGTTAAACTAATATTTATATGGCAAAAAAAGAAAATGAGGGTTTTTTTTTACATGTTTGGCTTGTAAAAATGAATTTGATAAATATTTGTTTAATACCCTGCATTTGGTAAAACTCAGTCACCATGCCTATCTATGAAGCCCAATATTTCTCAAATTAACCCTAAATAACATTTATACAAGCATTTTTTCAACTGGTACATTTACTCTGTAAATAAATTGCACTAAACCAATAAACTTATTTGAACACAAGCCATAAAAAGTCAGTATGTTAGATATAATACTAAGTATATTGAAACATAAAATGTGGTCATTATCTTTGAGAACTTTGCATTGTATTACAGAAGAATAAGCAAATGAATGTGTACTGTTTAAATACAAAATGCATTAATATCAGAAAAAATATAAAAATGGAGTAAATGGAAAACTGTAATGCACACCTGTAAAATCAATCAAAGTGGCCACAGTTATTCTGGCTTTCAAAGGAAGAAAATATCTAAAATAGGTAACCTTAATGACAATTGACTTTACAATAACAGTCTAGTCATTCTATTCCCTGTGTCAAATGTTTGAACGTCTTTCTATGCTCTCATAAACTGTATATTTCCTAATTCCCTCTAGATATCCTGCATAACGAAATGCTAAGAGCTAGCTTGAATTATCAACCTTAAATCATCCATTTTTCCTACATCCTCCCCTCTTACAAACCACACAAAGAAGTGGACTAGTGATGGTTACCAGAAAATATTGCACAACTTTACAATAGCAATTAAGTACTACGACTAAATGAGTAACTAATGTGAAGATGACATTGTCCCAAATTGCCAATACAATTTCTAGAATCATTTTCTAGACAATAAATTTGACTTTCACTTGTTTAAAAACACAGAATAAATTTACCCATAATCTAACATTGAAGACAGAATACTTTGTGAAATCATCTTTTATACACTTGAATTTAATCTACCCAAATCCACTACCCCATCACTTCAGATGTTTGACTTTTCTGGAGGAAAAAAAAATAAAATAAAATAGATTTTCAGAATTGAAAATCTGGGACCCGAGATGACTATAGTTAGTTAATTCAAAAGCATATTAGTCTAAGTTTGATATTTTACCCACCTTTAAAGATGAGATGCTTATTATTTTATATTCTCATTGCCTACTTTAAATTTACCTCTTGTGAATTGCTATTGCTCAGGATCATTTGTAGAAAGTACTTTTTCAAATATTCGAGAGTTTGTAATACATTAAGATATTATACTTAGTAAATCACCATATTTCTTCCCAATATCAAATCATTCCTTAAACCTACACACTACATTTTTACATCTCTTTCATATATTAAATAGGAAAATATTTATAATACTTATATTTTAAATGATGAAATTCAATTGGTTCATATTCAAATTTAGAGAACAATAAAACATTTTAATTTTATTTTATTGTCAAGGTAATATAAGGAGGGGTAATATGTAAGTTAATATATAGTTATGTGAAGTTCTTGTCAAACACTATTATCCCATCCCTCATTTTTCTCCCACTTTTCCTCCCTGAACCCCACCCCAAATTGTAAAGTTCATTTCTAACAAGAATATCTTTAAGAGTTGAATTTGAAGGATGTATTTTCTGTAAAGAAATAGTGAACCCTAAAAGCTAATATAAAATCCAGAACAACTCTTGAAAAGGTTGTTCTCAAGCAGATTATTTTCATTTTATGCACATGTAAAACCGAATATGTTATGCATGTGTTAAACCTACTAATGATGCCTACATGTTTAATGTGTTATACGTGCAAAAGTGCCCTCTTTTTATTTTATTTTCTTGCTCAGCTCTGAGTGTTTGAGGTTTTACTTTTTATTTTATTTTTGGGGGGCTTGAACTCCTGTCCTGGGAGCTGTCTCTGATCACCTCAGCTCAAACCTATCATTCTACCACTTGAGCCATGGGCCTACTTGCAGTTTTCTGATGATTAATTGGAGGTAAGAGTCTCATGAACTTTCCTGCCCTTGCTGGCTTTGAATCTCAGTCCTCAGATCTCAGCCTTCTGCTTAACTAGGATTACAGGCATTAGCCACCACCACCCAGTGTGTTTGAGTTTTATTCAATTCCAGGACGTGAGTGGTAGTTATGGAATGTAAAGTAACCTGGTCAGTTTTGCTAAGGATATATCCTTCTGTAGGGAGATGGTTTTGTAATTAAAATGAAATTCATTTCTGGATGATGGGGCTAACAGACCTGCTGAAGAAATTAGTAACAGCAAATATGTCCATTAGGTAAGTCATCATTTTAAGTGTCTGTATGAAGTAAAACCGTTTCATCCACCAAACAGATGAGAGATTGATGGTAGACAAATCTTGCCCAATTTGTCACTGTTATGTACATAATGAAGTTGCATCATCAGAAGGCTTGTAATTTGAATCCCAAACTACTAAATTTACAGTCAAATGAGCACAATGTAGTTCTTGAATGAAGGAAGAACACAAAAAGTTAAGAAGGGAACTATATTCTTTTCTCCTGCAATCCAACCTGATTCCTAATGATGATGTGAGCACATGATCCCTGGAACTCAGCCCACTTTCCCATCTGAGTATTCAGATGTTGTCAACTCACTCATGATGGCTGACCAGGACAGATGTTAAAGTTGTGGTTCTTGATTGACCTTGTTGAGCTACTGAGTCTACTCTGGAATGCCAGACATTGATTTACAGAGAGAATAATGGTATTTGTTTGTTGCAGACCAAAATACAAAGGTAATGCAATTTCTATTACCACCAGACTCTAACTCAAAAAAAATTCCATTTTTTCACATTGGAATCTAACCTATTTGCCACTAAATTACCACCTCATAAATTGACAAACTACTGCTCACATTTGAGCATGTAGTTTATTTATTTATTTTTAAATTGTTAGTGTCAAACTGATATACAGAGAGGTTACAGTTTCATACATTAGGCATTGGATACATTTCTTGTACTGTTTGCTACCTTATCCCTCATTCCCTCCTCCTCTCTCCCTCTTTCCTTCCCCCCCCATGAGTTGTTCAGCTGATTTACACCAAACAGTTTGCAAGTATTGCTTTTGTAGTCATTTGTATTTTTACCCTGTGTCTCTAGATTTTGTTATTCCCTTTCAGTTTCCTAGTTCTAATACCAGTATACACAGTTTCCAATGTACTCAGATAGGATACAGAGATAGTGCAGGTACAACCACAAGAAGGGCATACAAGAGGATCATCAATAATAGAAGCTACGGTTTCACATTGCATGCTGAAAGTAATTACAACAGTGACATAACAGTCGTTTCCATAACATGGAGTTCATTTTACCTAGCATCATCTTATGTGTTCATAAGGGCATAGCTATTGAGCTCTTGTGATCCTCTGCTGTGACTAGCCTAAACCTGTGCTAATTATTCTCTATGTGGGAGACCATAGAGTCCTTTTTTCTTTGGGTCTGGCTCACTTCACTTAGTGTAATTTTTTCCAAGTCCTTCCATTTCCTTATGAATGGGGCAATGTCATTCTTTCTGATAGAGGCATAAAATTCCATTGTGCATATGTACCACATTTCCCTGATCCATTTGTCTACTGAGGGGCATCTGTTTTGGTTCCATATTCTAGCTATGACAAATTGTGCTGCAATGAACATTGTTGTGCTGGTGGCTTTAGTGTTTTGTTTTTGTGTTTGTTTATTTTTTACTTTTTTTTTTCTGGTCTTTTGGGTAGATGCCCAAAAGTGGGGCTGCTGGGTCATAGAGGAGCTCTATGTTTAACCTTCTGAGGAATCTCCATACCGCTTGCCAGAGTGGCTGAACAAGTTTACATTCCCACCAACAATGAAGTAGCGTTCCGCTTTTGGCCACATCCCCTCCAACATTTGTTATTGTTACTTTTCTTAATATAGAACATTCTTCTGGGGTGAGATGGAATCTTAATGTTGTTTGGATTTGCATTTCTTTTATGGCCATTGATGTAAAGCACTTTTTCATATGTCTCTTGGCCATTCTCATTTCCTTATCAGAGAAGTCTCTTTTTAAGACTTTAGCCCACTTGTTGAGAGGGCTATTGGTTCTTTGCAGTTTTGTTTTGTAGGAATGTAATTTCTTTAGTTCTGCATATGTTTTAGATATGAGGCCTTTGTCTGTTGCATGTAATTTAAATGCCAATTTTTATTTGAAGTCTTCCAAAACAGGAAATACAATATCTTCCCTGTTATCATATATCATGAATATAGCTCTTATGGCAGAATTATTTGTAGAGTAAGCACAGTATATTGAATAGTTCTCTGAGTTATTACTTATATTCCTTGGCATCAAGAGCAGAGCTTGAAATACAATAAATACTCAATAATTGCATTTGACTAAATTAAATTTAAATATCTAAAACTTCAATTAAAGTAATTTAATTGTCCGACTCTCCTTAGAATTTATATTTTAACACTGACCGAAAATACACTAACCAAATAATTTAATTATAAAATTTTAAAACAATTTTTGCTTCTTTTTTGCCATTCAGGAAAATTCAATAAACTGAAATTACATTCCTTTGAAAGATATTTTAAATTAATAATTAGAAATACAAAATAAGTATTATATGTTTTGAAAAAGGTTGTGTGTGTGCAGAGATGGAGAGACAAAGGGTGAACAGATGCAGCAGTGATACTCAATAAACAATTCGTTAAACATGAACCACAAGAAACAATTTGTGGATGGAGATGGGAGTGAAAAACTGGGAGAGAGAAAGGGAAGGAGTGACATCGTCCAAATATACTCATTAACTGACTTCTGTAATTCTAAACCATCTATATATCCTTTGTAATAACAATAAGAAAAATATATAAAGAAAACAGCAGACATCTTAAAAATTACTAATCTGATTAACATTTATGCAGTGATCCTCATGCTGAATTAAGAATTAAGTAATATGAAATCTTACACAAGTTAAACACTGTGGAGGAAATATAGAAATTCTTATTTTTAGCTAATTAGGATGACTTACATGAATATGAATAAATATGAAACAAAAGAGACTAGCTTAGAGAAGTGAATATCTTTAAACTTTGTAAATTTCCAGAGGTGTTTTGATTACAGCCTATTTTTAATATTTTGGTCATCCTCTATGCAGACTTCCAAACTGCAGTGACCATTTGCCTTCCATTTTTTCACAAGCTGACTGAAACTTAGCTTCTGATCTTAGTTGTAGCTTTGATTTGATTTGAACTTTCTTGATGATTAATACTATTGAATAACTTTTCATAAAACCATCAGCACAATGTTTATAGTAAAACATCTATCCAGTGATTTACATACTTTTCTCCTTTTTACATTTTTTTTTGCAGATTTGGGGATCAGCCCCACAGTCTGGCACAAGTGAAAGAAATACACTCCCACTGGACTATACCCTGGTCCTCTATTGATAGTATTGTAAATATGTTGGTTGTACTAGTACTTGTTTCCTATTGAATTGCATGAGGTTATATATTTTGAAGAGTAACCACTTATTAGATTCACAGTCTGGAAATATTTTCTCCTATTTCCTCTTGTATTCTACTGATATAAACCAACAATCAACTTTATATATTTAAAAGAATTGAAATTAGAGCCTATAAGAAATATCTGTATTTTTATGCCCATTTCAGTACTGTTCAAAATAGCCAAGCTATTGACCTGATGAGTAAAGACAATGTGAAATATACATACCAATGTGAATACAGGTATTTCTCATTCTTTCAACAAACAAAATTCTGTCCTTCGGGAAAATGTAACAGAAACTGGAAAGGACATGCTAAGTGAAAGAAATCAGGCACAGATAGGCAAACATTGAATGTTTCCTGTTTCTACATATATTAGGTATCTGAAAATAGATTAGTTAGTGTCTAGGCTAAGGGATTATGGGAGATATGTTTCAGGGGGAAAAAAACTCATATTAAGGTTATTTCAAACAAGATTAACATATTCTCCAAATCTGCTGTACAACATAATGTGTATAGTTAACAAGTGTATTATTTACAAAATATTAGATCTTCAATTATCAAAAAAGACAAAAACAAACACTATGTTTGTTTATCACTATGGTCATTGTATTGTAAGGCATTTTATTACATGTTTAAATTAACCCGTGTGCACACTAATATGTATAGTTCTTAACATATCAAGTATGCCATATAAATTTAAATCAAATTGTTAATGTGTTATATTTGGAATGTTTTATAAAATAAAATTATAGAAAATATGGGAATATATCTTTGAAAAAAATTCAACTGAGATAAGATAAAATTATAGAAAATAATTAAAATTCAATTTCCTCTGAGATTCTCACTGTTTTTACAGAAAGAATAGTTGTTCCTTATTAATTTTTGTTTATATAATTGATATTTTTCACATCCTTAAAATACATAATTATTACATTTTGGGAAAAGAAAACAATGTAGTAGCACTAAGAAAAAATAGCATCCTATATTTCTGTGTCCCCCATCCCCTATGAATTTAGTGATCAGCTGAATTCTCCCATAAGATTTTCTGTTCAGGTGTTTTTCCTTACAGTAGGTTGAATGTAAAATTCACAAACTGGTTAGGGTCAGTTACATTCTTCTTTTAAGAGAGGTATAATTTGATTCACAATTTTAATAAGTGGGGTTTTAATTAAAGCTTAAATAAAATCAGTTGCAGGCTTTTTTTTTGTATTTTTTTAAACCTCCATGAATTTTATTAATTTTCAAGTTCTACTTCGAGGCAAAATGCATTATCTGACTACTATGCATACTTGCAAATTCTATTTTTACTGAATTTATTTCTTGTGGGTTTAATGTTGTTTTTGATTTCAAGTATAGTCTTAAAATATTGTTCCCTTATTATTTTATTTAAATTACGTTTCCTGATTTCCTGAAGGATACTTTGAAGCTTTTTAACCTCTTTCTACCAGAAGCTAATTCTTTATCTCAAATTAATAATTTACTCTCCTCTCAAGCTCAAAGTGCTTTTTTTTCCCAGAATATTAAGACATTAGAAACTCAATTCAGTTCAGTTATTTGCTGACCAGGCCTTCCTTAATGTGTTGGGACCTACAGGAACTTCCTCTGGTGAGTGGATAGCATGTCTGCTCTCACCTTTGAGATGTGCCCCATGCTCAGGGCATCTCCTGTCTGTATGACTGCAGTGATCAGAAGAAAAGTCAGTCATGTGTTAAGACAGCACATTCAGTACATTCCTCCTCTCCACAACCAACACATTTTTCCACAAGAGCATAGGTCTGGTGTTATAAGAGCAATTGTGATCCAAGGGTTCTTGTCATTAAGGACTTTATCATCAAATGGAGTACAATATTAATAGTATAATGACAGGATACCAATAATAATCCTGTACTGAGAGACTTGCCAAGCCAACACTTAACAGCTTTTCCAATAACATAAACAAGGACTGAATAATTATGTACTCCACATTACCTAGCACACAACTTTGCACAAATTTACACAAAATATTTGCAGATAGGTTAAATAAACTGAAAAATAAATGAGAGCGAAAAAAAGAGACTATTTTATTCCAATGTACATTCTTGACACCTTTGTAAGAAACTCACTGTGCCTGTGTTGGCTGGGTCATGTAGCCCATTGATCATCTTGTCTCAATTTCATGCTACTTCCATGCTGTTTTTCTTACTGTGACTCTGGTGTAGAATTTGGGGGCACATATTATTATAACCCCAATAGGTTTTTTTTTTTGTGAAGGTTGTTTCCACAATTCTGAGATTTTTGTGCTTCTATATACATTTTAGAATTTATTTTTAAAGTTTTGAGTAGAATTTCACAGAAAATTGGGGATTGCTTTGAAACAATTAATGAAGTTCAATAATGAGGTCATTTTCAAAATATCAATTATACAGATCCATGAACACAGGATGCTTTATTCACTTTTTAATAATCTTTTACTTATTTCAGTGCAGAATTCAGTTTTAGTAAAGATCTCTTTTACATCATTGATATGTCTTTGCTCTATGTTTCCAGCATTGAAGGGAAGAGGGGGATGGGTTTGTTTTCTTACTTTTTTTCTCATGAAATTCATTGCTTGTACATAGAGCAGCTATTAGCTTGTATATATTGATATTGTCTCCTCTACTTTGCTTAAAGTCCTTACCCTATCTGAAAAGTACTTGTTAATAACCCAGTGAATTGATAGAAAATTAATTGAACAGACATTTTCTAAGTGAGGCATTACAGAAAGAAAATAAAGACAGAAAATACATTTAGCTTCCTTACAATAAGGAAAATTCAAATTAAACTATTAAATGTAAGAAGCACTTGTGAGAGAAAGCATGAGCTTTTTGACTTTGTGAGTCTGGATTATTTCACTCGTTATTATTTTATTTTATTTATATATTTATTTATTTATTTATGGTATATCCAACTATTTCTCTGCATATTTTCATTCATATTACTTCATATGCTAAACCATATTGTTAACTTATGATGTTGTAATTACATGCACAATGTTAATTGTAGTCAATATCATTAAAACATGCTCAAAACAGTGAGAAATAACAAACATATTTGCAGGAAAATAGATTGCCATGTAAGAAAAATAAGTAAAATTCAGAAAGAAATGTCCAAAAATTTCTCCTAAACATGGCACCTAAAAATAAAATAAAATGAAATAACGTAATATCAACATGAAAATGGAATGGGTATTGTTGGAATACAGTGAAGAAGCTAGGCCATAATGCAATGCTAAACTATGACCAAAGTTCCATATATACATATGTGTGTGCATGTGTATGTGCAAATTTTCATAAAACTTGATGTTCTGTAAAATTAATACAAATTTTAAAATGTAAGACCCAAAGCAATAAATTAGTCTTCAGCATCGAACATAGCAAGAATCATAAATCTTTAATTTTATATAATTTATAGAAATTCTCACCTAGTCCTAAAAGCTATAAATTACACATTCCATAAGACCTTTATATAATGTGTATAAAAATTAAATAGAAAATACAGTTTGATCAATGATAATAAAGTTCAGAAGAACCAGTATAAATACAAAATAAGTCATATGTAATTTCAATGTTTCGTAAACTTTAAGAATATCAGTAGATAATTCATTGGGTAAAACTGGAAATTAAAGAAAAGACATTCTCAATATTTTTTTGCTGTTCTTGTGATATCATTTTGTCCACCTGAAACTAAATTAAGCTGGCTACAATGAAAAGTAATCACATAATAAGACTTTGTAATACAAGAACTGAGTCTACTGTCTTATAACAGACGTCCAACAGGCCTAGATGGCATTTGTAGACCCCTTTCTTTTATTTCTGTCTTCAAATCTTACATTTTACCTGAATGTATCAGGAAAAAATATTGTAAGTGAAACTAAAGCAAAAAAACCCTATATTTTACTAAATTTTAAAAAAAGTCTCAAACAATAAAGCTAGTAAGTGTCTAGTTCCAAAGTATTGATGAAATATCCTTATCCATGCAAAGCTCTCTTGAGTAGAAAAATGACTGGGGCATATTAAATCATCTTCTGTAGAGTTCCAATAAACAGAAGTATTTCCTCAGTTAACCATATTGTATTCTATTAAAATGCTATATATAAATCAAGAAAAAGCACCATGTGTTTTATTTCTTCTATGGAAAATGTGGGTTAGTTATCGGCTAGCAGCAGTAGAACATTTTCTTTGTTAAGAAACACTTGCCGTTTGGGAGTTGTACAATATAACAGAATTGTAAAATGGTGCATTCGTATTTTGATTATGTTTCCTATTCATTGACAGGTAAGAAAGGCAGAAATTGTGCACCTGTTCCATACTTATGATGCATGTGCTTTTACCATGATAGAAACCTAGCTAACACTTCCTTTCAGTATGCATAATCTCAAGAGACAGACACCACATTTCCTGAGACATTCTGTGAATTTTTCTTTGAGCATTTTCACTTTCAAATGCTCACTGGTTTGGGAAAGAAAGACTAAATGGATGATTCATGAAGGTTAAACATTGCCAGCTGATACTTTATACTAGCAGTAGACAGATCAGTTTCTTTTTAACCAAAGTTCAAGTCTTCATACAAACAACAATTAGAAAAGTTAATGAGTCTCATTTTATTTAAACAATTTTAGCTCAGCCGTGAGGCAGCATAACTGTTGAGTATGTTATGAGACAACTGTATTTAATTAAATGTTGGTATTACAAGTAAGCAACTGAATTTATTTAATTTTCTGTCATATTTTTGTTTATATGGACATTTCATCATGCACATTTCTTATTACATCCTAATTCTATTGATGCTCATGCTATTATTTTATTAATCTCTGTTTTATTTATTTAATGGGTATTTATTACATGGCTGTTATTTTTAAAAAAAAGACACTGAATTGAATCGCAAGACCACAAATTAACTTCAGTATAGTATCTTCAGTGATGATATCTAGAAAACAGCCCTATCATTTTAGAATAAGTTGTATTAAGACTACACAAAAAATGATTATAGTAAGCCCAGATTTTCAGTGTCATCAGCATATGTTTCATAGGTGTTTGATTTTTTTTTTATTTTGAACTTAAGTTGTGTGTGTGTATGTGTGTGTGTGTGTGTGTGTGTGTGTGTGTGTTTTAACTTATGTTACTTACCTCTTAAGCTGTTTGTATATTTGTGCTCTGATTTCACATTTTGATTAGCAAATGGCACATTGGACTAAATAGAAACACAACAGTAAATTTGTGTCACTTCTATTTTGGGTACCAGGTAATTTGCAATTGCTTACCTAGTTCATTCAGTGAACTACTGAGGAGTTCTACATTGTACTTCTGGTAAGTATGTGTAAGTTAGTGTGGAGACTTATGGCCCCATTGCTATGTCAATATTGAGGGAAATCGAAGGAACTCTGATTTATTTTTTGAAAGTACTTGGCTTGGGGTTCAAGTAGGAATTAAGGGCAATGAAAATTTAAGGAGACAATGAAATCACTAGGATTTATATCGTATTTTATTACCTTTTATTTTAATAGTATTTTTAGCATATATTCATTTTACAAGAATATTCTCTATGACATTTCCGTACATGCTTACAATATATCCCTAGTAACCCAACTTCTCAACCATTCTCCTCCAGCCCTTTCTCTCTACCAGATTAATTTCAATAGGTTACATTGTTCCGTTTTGACATATGTAATTATGACACCTCTCTTTTGACCTTTCTTGGCCTGTCTTTCCTCCTGCTGATAACAAACACCTCCAAAAACATATTTTTACCTTTCTGTAATTAATTTTTATCATGTTTGGTGCATATTACTTGAACCAAGAATTTTCACTCTTGTATTTCAGATGTGCATTAATCTTAATCAGAAAAGTCATCTTGTTTTCTCTTCCTCCACTCACTAACTTAATTAGTTAATTACTTAAAAAAATATAACCCATGCTTTAATTGTAAAATCTTTAAAATTGAAATATACTTATTTCCAAGAAATCAACTTGCTATTAAAATTCAATCAAAATCAGAACACAGTTGTTTTTTTTCTTGAGGACTGCTGAGGAATTCACAAAGCAGCTCAAATTTTACATAAAAATTAAAAGTCCCAAATTTTAAATGTTATGAAATAGATATTCTAACAAGACTTGGGGAAGAAGCTTCAAAAGTGAAGTTAAGTTCTTAGAATGTATCTTAGAGCTTGTTTCATCTTATATATTATGCATCTAGTGCATTTATTGTTTTTCTTTTCTTTTACTCATTTATTATTATTATTATTATTATTATTATTATTAATTTTTTCTAGTCTTGAGAGATGGAACTAATGCCTGAGCTTTTTGTGCCCTCAGCTAGTGCTTGCTCCAGTCAGAGCTCCATTTTTGGGCAGTCAACTGGAAACAAGAGTCTCATAGACTTTCTTGAGTATCTAGGATTAAAGGTGTGAGGCACGAGCTACTAGTACTATGTCTATGATTTTCCTTTGCTGGTGATGTGTTACATGAAAAAAATAATTTTAACAATTTTACTGTGTAAATTTACTGGAAGTTTTTCAGTAGAGAAATAGACGTAGAACTATGCTACTTATATGATGTAATCATATTGAAATGAGAATAACTCAATGGCACCAGAAATAAAGGAATGCTGATATATTCTGCATAGTCCAAATTCTAAAACACTTGATGACTGTTATTTTATAGAATTCAGCAGTTTCCAATAAAAAATTTACCAAGACCTGGAGGACTTCTTGCAACTAACACTTTATGTGTTATTCAGGAATCTTTCATTGTAATTGACAGAAACACAGCTGAACATAGACCAAAGGAATACATATAGGCTAATATAATGTTTCTCCCAAACCAACAATAGTACCATGATCTTCCTTCCAGATACTTATGGTTCTTCTTTCTCCATTTCTTCTTCATTCTTACAAACTAGCCTTTCAAATTAACAGGCCACACAATTAATATACAATTATTAGTGACAGTCTGGACCTTATATTTTCTCATTTTTGCTACATGAACACACAATATTTTTAGATGGGGATAATATTATTTTTTCCATTTTTCATTCAAATAGATATAAGTAATGTATAATCTATCAAGTACCTATTTCCCTGGCCCTTTGATATGTTAATGACTTAATTCAATTAACAATGCATTTGATCCTACACCAGCTAAAAGGAATATGAATGGAAAGTTTGGTGGACTTTCAATAAGTACTTTTATTCAGTCAGTGGTGGTATAGCTATGTTAATTTCCTGTTTTCCATTATTGCAATGTGTTAATGTAAGATATTAATACTTCAGAAGATGGATAAGAGATAGAAGAAAATTTTATTCCATCTTTGAAGCTCTTTATTGTGACAACTAAATGCAGTTAAAAATGATTTTTTAACAGAAGAAAATATATTTTGAATGGTAAGTGTGTATGAGGTATTTGGTAAACAGAATAGGAAATTTTCATAACCTATTTTTTCAAAAAGGAAACATAAAATGTCTTAATGGATGAGTGGATCAATAAATTGTTATATACAAACATACAATAAAATTTTACTCATCTGTTACGAGAATTATGTCATTTAAAAAACATGGATGCACATAGAAAATATTATGTTAAGAGACCTAAGTTACACCACACCCAGAGAGACAAGGTGCATGTGATTTCTCTCATGTGGAAGTTAGATCTAATTTATAAATATATATGTGACCATGTTCAGGATCATATGTACATGGGTGCAAACTTCTTATCTAAAATATGGTGCGGGCAGGACAAATTTCCAACATAAATATAGAATTCCAGAAATAAAAGTGCACACCAGTAAGTACTCAGTAGAAGTCCATCCATTTACTTGGAAATTACTTCTGTCAATGTATCATATATAGTATGGAATTGAAGATTACCAATGTAATAGATACAATTGTAAACAATTAATAAGAATGTATTTATCTTTAATGTCCAAGAGTTGGGACAAAATACTAATGGCTCCTGCCAATAATCCTATCTACTCAGAAAGCCGAGACCTGGATGGTCAGGTTTAAGGCCAGTTCAGGAAAAGCATTCACCAGACTTCACCTACAAAATAACCCACAAAAGTGTGTTGATATTGTGGTTCTCTTGACAGAGTACTTATCTAACCATACATGACCCTGAATTTAAACCTAGACATGAATATATGGAGGTTAAAGAAAAGGCTAGGTAAACAGACAATTTTTTTAACTTTATTTGAACATGTTAACTTCATATGTGATATGATAAAAAAAGAAAATGTAGTAATTAAATTATTGTAATTGTATGCATTAAGTTGTTTAATAGATTCTGAAACATAGATATACATGTATCTGCATAAATTATATCATATAATCATACCCACAACTGATTTGAGTTGTGCATAAACAACGCTTGAAAGTCAAAAGGCCATTCTGCTTGTTTTTCCTCATTGTGCCTAATTTAGAATAGTCTTATCCAAAGTAAATTTTCACCTATGACATTATGTCTTTAAAAATATAGACAAAGGATATAAAAGACAAACCAATGTAATAGCAACAATTACAAAACTATTGGTGTAAACCAACTGTATAACTCATGGGTGGAAGGGAAATGGAGAAGGAGGAAGGTGGGAAAAAATAAAGGAGGAGGTATCAATTTGGATAAGGAAGGTACGCACTGTCTTACATATGAAACTATAACCCCTCTGTATATCACTTTGACAATAAAAAATGAATAAAAAGTATAGACACATACACACTTAAGTACATACTACATACACACTAACACACACTAACAACTCTTTAGTAATGTTAATCTTTCGGTTTCACCATTTCTATGTTTTATGTTTACAGCTACTGGAATTAAAAAGACCTACTACTGCAGTGACATTGGGTGTGGATCTAACTTCTTCTGCCTTACCTGTAGACACCAAAATGCAGTGTGTTCTTACAACTATTGTCTTGTTAGCAATCTCTGCACCCATTCTGTCTGTGTGCCTGGAGCAGACTTTTTAAAATTTTATTTTATTGTCAAGGTGATGTACAGAGGAGTTACATTTACATATGTAGGATAGGGAGGGCATTTCTTGTCTAACTTTTTACCACCTCCCTAAATATTGGCCCATTTTCCCTCCCCCATGGTCCCATACCCCAA
This sequence comes from Perognathus longimembris pacificus, assembly GCF_023159225.1. NCBI lineage: Eukaryota > Metazoa > Chordata > Mammalia > Rodentia > Heteromyidae > Perognathus > Perognathus longimembris. The sequence continues at coordinate 41,654,680 of NC_063172.1, read as the reverse complement.
TTGTACAGTGAATTTCCAACACATTTTCTTGTGAGTATTGCTTTGCATTGGTTTTCCCTTTGCACCATTTTGATATTCCCCTTCCTTTCCCTGATTTAGATAAACATATATACAATATCCAAAGTACCAAAATCAAATACAGTGACAACAGAGAATAAAACACAGGAAATAAAAATAAAAAAATAAAAAATTTTCACATAGTACAGTGAAAACAATAATGAAAAACATCTTGTTTCCATATCTTGTAGTTCACTCAGCAGCATCTTATGTGATCATGTGTACATAGCTATTGAGCTAATTTGAGCCTCTTCCAGGACTATCCTAGACATATACTTATTATTACAAATGAGGGAAACCATGGAATCTCTGTTTCTTTAGGTCTGAACATGTTTGTAGTGGTAGCTTTATTATAGCCTTGTTTGTAATCATTTGGGTAAATGCCCAGAAGTAGGATTGCTGTGTCATAGTAGAGCTCTATGTTTAGCTTTTGGAGGAACCTCCATACTGCTTTCCAGAGTGGTTAAGTAAGTTTGCACTCCCACCAACAGTGCAGTAGCATTCTCTTTTGGCCACATCCTCACAAGCATCTGCTGTTATTAGATTTATTGATAATGGCCATTCTAACTGGGATAAGGTGCAATCTCAATGTTATTCTGATTTGCATTTCTTTTATGGCCAGAGATGTTGAGAATTTCTTCATGGGTATCTTGGTCATTTTCATTTCCCCTTCAGAGAAGTCTCTCTTAAACTTTTAGCCCACTTTTTGATGGGGTGTTTGTTTCTTTGTGTTTGTTTTTTTTTTAGTGAAGTTGATTTCATGAGCTGTAGGTATAGTTTAGATATGAGTCCTTGTCTGTTATATGGCTAATGAAAATCTTCTCTCAATCTGTGGGCTTTCTATTTGTTTTGCTAGCTATGCCCTTTGTAGAACCTCTGCAGTTTAGTTCATTTCCGTTTGTCCAACCTTTCTTTAATTTTTCATGTTTCTGTGTCTTTATTAAGAAAGTTTTGACATATGCTAAGAAGTCCTTGTGTTTCTCCTTTTACTTCCTGTAATGTTTTCAGGGTATCTGCTTTTAAATCAGGAACAAGACAACGATGTCTGTTCTCTACCCCTCTTCAACATAGTATTAGAATTCCTACCTACAGCAATAAGGCAAGATGTGACCATAAAGGGGATCCAAATATGGGAAATGAAGTAAAACTTTCCCTCTTTGCAGATGACATGATGCTGTCTTTACAGAACACCATAGATTCTACTCCCAATTTATTCAAGCTGATCTGAAACTTTGACAAATAGCAGGGTATAAAATTAACCCTCAAAAAAAATCAATGGCTTTTCTGTATGCCAACAATAGGAAGAGTGAGGCTGACATCAGTAAAGCAACTTCTTTTGTAATAGCCTCAAAAATTAAAAAAACAACAACTATGAATGAGAAGTAAAGGATTTCTATGATGAAAAAAATTAAACACCTGAGAGGTAGACTTCCTCCTTCCTCACCACACTCCCCAATGTTATGGGATTTCTCTTAACTTTCCATAGTGCTTCCCCTTTTCAGGACAGAAATAAGACTAAGATACTAATAAATGTATCCTACCCTCCTACCAGCCTCAGTTCTTTTATCTACCTTACACGTGCACATTATTTGGGTTTCAGGCTGAACTCTCCTGTCTTTTGCCCTGACATAAAAGGGAAATTTGTGTGAAGTAGGTCACTGTTTCTTACAATTCAACCTATTAGGCCTGAGAATTTAACACAGATATAATATAGCAAACATTCTTAATAAATACAAATATACTATAAAGAAGATGGTCCAGATTTTCTAATCTTATCAGAAATGAGAAAACTGTAGACATCCCTACTACTTAAAAATTAATAATAAATGTCTTGATATATGTTAGGCCTTTGCTGTAAACTTATAAAAGTCAAAAGAAAGAAGATAATCATTTTTTCCAAGCATGAATGAAATGATTTGACTGGCTGCTGTGTCATAAACAGGCACATAGTCTATAAAGCAAATTATGTGGCAGCATTGCACCCTTACTGATCTGACCTAGTACTTAGAAATGCATGTATGGTGTGTTGTTACTGCAGGGTTTCTTTTGCCTTACATTGTGTTTACACAGAATTTTAATTGATCTATTTTCTAAAAACTAATCACAATTCATTCATAAGTTTACAAATTATTAAATGATATATGTTTGCTTATTCATTATTTACTAATGGTATGTGATATTTCCTTTGGAGTAAAACAAAAGAAAACAAACAAAGACAAAAAAGAAATTTGAATGCTACCTGCCTAAACTGTTAAAATTAGTCATGAAGAAGTTGATAAAGGCATGACTAATCTTCTCTACACTGAAAAAAAAGTAATGTTATTGGTATAAAGAAATGTTTGTTAGGTATGAATGTACTTTTCATGGAAGTAGGACATTAACCCTTAAGGATCCCTCAAATATCTTTAAGCTCATTCTTGTAACAAAAAGAAAAATTACATGCTTTCCACAAGCATTAAATAGTATACATTAGTGTGGCATATCTTAAAATGGAAATAAGGTTCCTCAAAATACTTGCAACTAAGAGATTACCTCTTAGTTTTGAGACTAGACCAAACACTAATAATAGAAAAATGTGTGGCTAGGAATTTTACTTTAATACAATTAATATGTAGGGATGGCAACATGACATGGATCATACTTAGGTATCTCATAATCTTGTAATGTAGTACTAACAATCTGGGATCATTTGTTATTACTGTTAAAAATATAGAAAATTCAGTATTAGCTTACAATGAAGATGTTGCATTTTCTTATTGACCTTGTCCTTAGGCTAATGTTAATATCAAAGAATATTTTTTCTGTTTTTAAACATATCATCAACACAGTGTGCTCTGATAGAAGTAAACATTCCACAGTACAGCTTTATTTTTTTTTAATTCTAGTATTTTATATACACTTCTTCTTTTCTTGAAATTGACAGGTGAAAGAACCAAAAGAAAATAATCTAAAGGAAAATAAACTAAAAGAAAATAAAAGTAAGTTATATTTAACAGAAAGTATCAGTCCTGCTTTTCTACAAGGATGCAATTTGGACAAATATGATATTTGCCAATATTCTGACAAAGTACTGCTTTTCAGAATCCCAGGTATCACATATTTATTATATGTGAAAATGTTTAATCTACCATAAACAACTGAAATATTGCTTTAAAGACAATGAACTGAAGGTCATCAACTGGATTTTTCATCAAAAAGTAATATTATAAATAACTATACATTAATAATTTCATATCAAATACCATCGAAATCTGTTTGCAACAGTATTTGATGCTGTGAGATGACAATACTTCTACAAATCATTTAACATACAACAAAGGCTCAAACATTTATCTTGCCTTTAGTTCTTTTGCATGTAATAGTCAAATATTTCATTTGGAAATATTCTATTTATAGACAAATTTCATGTAACAAATGAAATGTGATTAAAATTAAAATAGAAACATCTTGCAGTTTTGAACTGACTAATAAACATAGTACTCTCAAAAAACTTAATGATCATTGGAGTGATTTTTTAATGAGTACAAAATAACTGCAACTAAACAAGTTATCTTTAATATCAGTTAAGCTAATTACTGCATGCAATACATCTTATGTACAAACACTGTTCAGTTACAAATTGAATAATATATAATAAAATATACTTAAAGAAAGAAGCTAAAATAAAAAAAAATTTTGTGCTATTAAGTGATATTTGTATTGATCTTACTGTCAACATTAATATTTGAATTAAACATACTTCATTTGCCTGTGGTCAGTGGGGAGAAATGTGAAAGCATAAAAAGGAAAGGATAATAGGAGCTAGTTGCAGCTCAGTGGGAGTTCTTGGCAAATGAGAGAGAGAAGAAAAAATAGAAAGAGAGAGTGGTGATTGAAATATTACAGACAGGTAACAAGTTTATGCTGTTAAAATAAATGAATTATGGGTACTTGAGATTCACTTTATTTGCATTTCCACTCTGATATGTATTTAGCATTAATACATTCATTGGTATAAGTTTAAGTAAGAGCTTAAAAGATAGAAAATTTACTTATTTCATGATTTCAAATACTAATTTATACTTTTGTACTATTTCAGTGATCTTATACCCATAATATATTGCACTTGAATTTTTAAAATTAAGATGGTAACATGAGCTACAACATTTTAAAACCATGTGTTTACTATATGTTAAATACATATTTAGGTTGTAAAATGTAAATAATAACCCAAATATAAATGGAATATATGGAATGATAACAACTAGATGTAAAATTATATGACAATCGAATATTACTGTGAAATTACCATTTTAATTATACTAAGAAACCACCTTTTGCATTCTCTCTCCCTCTCCCAACGTGGCAGCCTCAGCAAAAAAGAAGAATAAGAAGGAGAAAACTATCTCCCTAACAGACTTTCTGGCTGAGGATGGGGGAATTGGTGGAGGAAGCCTTTCTGCCCCCAAGCCGGTCAAATGGGCTGATGAGACAGACGATCTGGAAGTAGATGTTTCAACAGTTTGACATAGTAATGATGATGATGTCTATAAGGAACCTCCATTTGACCGTTCCATCCTATCCACTGCTCAGGGGGCTGTTGGAGACCCAATATCTACTGGAGACAGCTTCCCAAATCGCCACCTACATTGCTTTTCTAGGTAACCTGACTTATGACGTAACTGAAGACTCCATTAAGGAATTCTTCAGAGGAATAATATCAGTGAAGTGTGCTTACCACAGGGACCCAGCAATCCAGAAATGTTGAAAGGTTTTGGTTATTCTGAATTTGAGGGCTTGGACTCCCTACTCATGCCCTAAGTCTCAATAAAGAGTCCTTAGGTAACAGGAGAATTGGAGATGTTGCTGACCAAGCACAGGATTAAGGTAGGGATGATCACTCCTTTGGCAGAGATAGAAATCAGGATTCTGACAAAACAGATACCAGTTGAAGAGCCTGTCCTGCTACAGACAGCTTTGATGACTACCCACCTAGAAGAGATGATCATAGCTTTGGAGACAAGTATCGACACCTTAAGATTTAGACCGCTACCTGGATGGCTATTGGGATGGCCCACTCAGGGATATGGATTGCTATGGGGCTGGGATCGGTACGATTACCGTGGCAGCAGAAACTATGACAGAGGCTATGATTCCAGGATAGGCAGTGGTAGAAGAGCATTTGGTAGGAGGTACCATAGGGATGATGACTACAAATGAGGTGGGGACCGCTATGAAGATCGATATGAGAGATGAGGCAATTGCTCATGGGGCTCCAGAGATAATTACTCTTGGGATGACTATAGGCGTGATGATAGAGGTCTCCCCCAAAGACCCAAACTGAATTTAAAGCCTCGGAGTACTCCTAAAGATGATTCCTCTGCTAGAACCTCTCAGTTCAGTCGAGCAGTTTCTATCTTTGAAGTGGCAAAGGCTGTTGACACAGCTTCTAGAGAAAGAGAGTGGAAGAATAGCTGCAAAAGGAGCAGGAGAAACTGCAGCGGCCAGCTGGATGAACCAAAACTAGAACGGCGGCCCAGGGAGAGAAACCCAAGCTGTTGAAGTGAAGAAACTAAGGAATGAGAAAGAAGATCAAGGACAGAAAGTGAATCATCACAGACTGGAACTTCTACCACACCTGTTTGAAATGCCCGAAGGAAAGAGAGTGAGAAGTCTCTAGAAAATAAAACTCAATGAAGAGGAAGACTGTCACTCTCCAAGTTCTAAGCCTCCTGAACCTGATTAGCCTCTAAAGGTAATTCCCGCCCCTCTGCCAAAGGGGACTTTTAACCCTCCTGCTCAATCTCAGAGCTCAGGACACAGAATAGCAAACCTCTACAAGTGGTGAAGGAAAAGTAGCTTAGCTCAGCCACATGAGGAAGGGCCAGCAAAGAAGGGCCAGCAATTTATGGAACCAACCCAGATGCCCCTCTGTAGACGAATGGATCAGGAAAATGTGGTACATCTACACAATGGAATTTTATCCCTCTATCAGAAAAAAATGGCATTGCCCCATTCATAAGGAAATGGAAGAACTTGGAAAAAATTATACTAAGTGAAGTGAGCTAGACCCAAAGAAACATGGACTCTATGGTGTCCCTCATAGGGAATAATTAGCACAGGTTTAGGCTAGTCACAGCAGAGGATCACAAGAGCCTAATAGCTATGCCCTTATGAATGCATAAGATGATGCTAGGTGAAATGAACTCCATGTTATGGAAGCGACTATTATATCACTGTTGTAATTATTTTCAAAATGCCACGTGAAACCATAGCTTCTGTTGTTGATGATCCTCTTGTATCCCCTTCCTGTGGTTGTTCCCTTACTATCACTATCACTGTATCTCATCTGAGTACACTGGATACTGTACATACTGGTATTAGAACTAGGGAAGTGAAAGGGAATATCAAAATTGAGAGAGACAAAGGATAAAAAGACAAACAACTACAAAAGCAATACTTGCAAAACCATTTGGTGTAAACCACCTGAACAACTCGTGGGGGGAGAGAAAAAGGGGGAGAGGGGGGAATGAGGAAGGAGGTAACAAACAGTACAAGAAATGTATCCAAGGCCTAATGTATGAAACTGTAACCTCTCTGTATATCACTTTGACAATAAATAAGAAAAAAAAGAAAGATGAAAATAAAATAGATGAGATGAGTGTTGCAAAAGGCCAAACTGGGAGCTCTAGCCGTGGTCCAGAAGGTGATGGGAACAAAGACCACTGGAGGTAATAAGATAGGAAAGATGGCAAGAAAGGATCAAGACTCTAGATTTTCACCTGAGTCAAAGAAACCTGAGAAAAATCCAGCCTCTAAGTTCAGTTCTGCAAGCAAGTATGCTGCTCTCTCTGTAGATGGTGAAGATGAAAACAAGGGAGATTAAACTAAATAGACCTCTACATCCTGTGCTTTCTCTTAACCTCTCTCCATCCTGGAACATTCATTCGAGAGAAAAACCAAACCTCTATCCAGACAAGATAAAATAAAGCTCACAATCTCCTGGGGGAAGAAAAAAAACCCAAAAGATTACAAGCAAGAGCACAGTAAAGCCAGCAGCACAACAATGTTCATCGCAGCACAATTTGTCATTGCCAAAATATGGAACCAACCCAGATGCCCCTCAGTAAACAAATGAATCAGAAAAATGTGGTACATATACACAATGGAATTATATGCCTCCCTCAGGAAAGAATGACATTGCCCTATTTGTAATTAAATGGAAGGACTTGCGCAAAACTTTACTAAGTGAAGTGAGCCTGACCTAAAGAAACATGGACTCTATGGTTTCCCTCATAGGGAATAATTAGTACATGTTTAGGCTAGTCATAGGAAAAGATGCCAAGAGCCCAATAGCTTTGCCCTTATGAACACAAAAGATGACGCTAAGTGAAATGAACTTCACATTATTGAAACAAGTGTGATATTATTGTTCAAATAATTGTCAAAATGCCATGTGAAACTGTACCCTTATATTTTAATCATATTCTTTTCCTGTGGTTTTACCCCCACTATCATTGCATCTCATCTGAGTAACCTGGATACTCCAGGTTACTGTTTATACAGGTATTAGAACTAGCGAAGGAAAAGGGAATATCAAAATCGAGAGACAAAGGATAAAAGGACAAAAGATTCCAAATGCAATACTTATAAAACCATTTGTTGTAAACCAACTGTACAACTCATGAGTGGCATAGGGACAAGGAGAGGGAGGAGGAGGAAATGAAGGAGGAGGCAACAAGTTGAACAAGAAATGTATTCACTGCCTTACATATGAAACAGTAACCCCTCTGTAATTCACTTTGTCAATACAGGAAAAAAAGAACGAAACCACCTTTGATTATGTATGTATGAAACAATTTATAATTATAAAAGATTCAGTTTGTAATTGCCTCCTTTGTATTTATTTATTTATTTATCTTCATTTTTTAAAGAAACATTGCCAATCCTGGGCCTTGAACTCTGGGCTGTCCGTGAGCTCCTTTTGCTCAGGGCTAGCAATCTACCACTTGAACCTTGGAGATAACAGTTTCAAGAACTTTCCTGCCTGGGCTTGCTTCAAATAGTTGTCATCACATGTCATCTTTCTGAGTAGCTAGGATTTTATGCATGAGCCACTGACAAGTATTTACTTTTGTAATGTGACATGCTTATGAAAAGTATTTGAAACAATGTTTTCTCACTTATCAAAGATTATTTCTAATATTAAGAATGACCATTGATGCTGTGTTAGTGATTATCATACTAAATTATATGCAGAAAAATAAGCATCTGATATTGATATGTACAGAGATTAAGTTTATTACAATAAAATATATTTCTTAAAAATGAAGAAAATCTTATTTGGCTTCTCTTTGATTAATGCTCAATTTTTGAAATTTCAATGGAATTAGAAAATATTGTAACACCATATGCAAGACCAATGACAACAGTCTATACAGTAAATTAAAAACAAACAAAAATAAATACTGATGCTGAATATTGTGAAATTGAGGAATTTCAAAAAGCTACTGTCTTATTGATCCTTATGCAATGTTAAAAAAAAAAGTTCAAAGGCAAGTAGACAAATCCATTAGGGTTATTTGATTTAACTTGTGAACTTTTTCATAAAAGCTATCCTTATTCCCTCTGTAGCACAATGATGCTCTGTAAATCAATGTCAATTTTCTGATCTTTGTTTTCATATTTTGGTCTTCAAGGAGAAATTGTTCTTCGAATTTGAAAACCTGGGCTCCCTAATGTGTCAACTATAGAGATTTAGCTCAAAAAGGAAACATATGTTCAATTAGAAAATAACCATTGAGTCCTACTTAATGACAGAACTGTAAATACTACTTAGCCAAAAAATAAATAAATAAATCACGAGTGCCATAGAAATACAATTATACCAGTAGGATTCAATTGCATAATTGGCAGTGATTTCTTTTCAGATAATACATACCTCTATGAAATGATACTGAAAGCTTCTCTTTGGATTTATAGAAATCACTTTTCACAGAATACTTCCTTGACTTAGATATTATATATTTGAAAAGTTATGCCTAAATTTACCATTCAGCAAGATAAACAGTACTTACATGAAGTATGACCTTTGAGCTTAAAGGAGAGCTGGATGCAAATAGCCATTTATCACTTAATAATGACAGTATTGTAGTGAAGTGCATAGGAACTTAATACTTTTCCTAGTAAAAATGGAGAGTTGTGTTTGTGTCTGTTATCTGATTTTTTTGAAGTATTTCTTTACCTGACATGTAGTGTTTTCCATAAAGTTACATGCTTCTGAATAATGTACTATGAGAGTTTGGGGAGTGTTAACTTTCTTTGAGGTGTTCTATGCATATAACTTGATCTCAGTACTCTTTCCTGTTTATGAGAGCTTCTCTGAATTCCTGTGTCTTCTTTTTTTTCATTCGATTGATTTCCTCTAGTCTTGTGAACTAAGAATTCAAGCTGAATATAATATAATGAGAAAAATAAGCCTGGGCCAGATTGAAATCAATGTAAATTACAGCAAGGAGAATGACAACATTCAAGTTAGCAAAAGGACTGTAGCATTGGATGGTGAGGTGACTTCATGCTTTCTCTTCCCTCGTTTATGGGTTCACTGTCTTTTATTAATGATCCATGAAATCCCTCTTGATTCCATAGCCAAGTAGCCTACTGAACTAGTTAACTGATATATTTACAACATTTACCTGAAAATAAGATTCCCCACCATTACTCATTAGTTAGTAAAAGAGGATTTCAATGGGAAATGAACACCTCACCAAAAAAATGTTATGAGGAACATTGACACTAACTCTTAAGTAGAATAATGAGAAGATCAGTTAATAATCAAAGAAGTAACATTCTACTTCCATTTTATAAACAAACATATATACAAACAGTGATCTTATAAAAATCTTTCCTATGTTGGAAATGAACTTTACAACTTGAAAGGGAGGGATGTGTTGGGGGAGGGAAAGCAGGAGGAAATGAGGGTGGGGGTAATAATGTTCGACAAGAATTGTACTCAGTTCCTTCTTTATGGAACTGTAAAACCCCTCTCTGTACCACCTTTACAATAAAAAATGTTTCAAGTTATCCATCATATACAACACTTGAAATACTTTAAATATTTTTCTAAATCTAGATTGTCATTATCCGCTAAAATAATTGTTTTATGCTCATAAATTCATAAGACTAAAAGTGTGTGTGTGTGTGTGTGTGTGTGTGTGTGTGTGTAATGTACATGAATTAAAGTCAGTCCATGGTTTGTATTAGATCAATTTGTGTATACTCATACCTTGGGACGGGAGAGCTTTCAAGATGCACTTTGGAACAAGTTGGACTCAAGAAATGTACTCACTACCTAATGTATATAATTGTAATGACCCAGACCCAAAGAAACAAACCCTATGGTATTCCTCATAGGGAATAGCTAGTACATGAATAGGCTAGTTATGATAGAAGCTCAAAATACCCCAATAGCTATACCCATATAATCACATAAGAAGATGTCAAGTGGAATGAACTCCACATTACAGAAACAAGAGTTATACCAGTGTTGTAATTATTTTCAACATGCCATGTGAACTCGTCCACTTTTTTTCCTCTTCTTCCTTCTTGTCTGTTTGTTTGACTGACTGTTTTTTTTTAGGTTTGTTTCTCTTCTACTCCCTTCCTGTGGTGGTACCCTTGCTACCACTGTATCACATCAGAGTACCCTGGATACTGTTTATATGGGTATTAGAACTGGGGAAGGGAAAGAGAATAACAAAATTGAGAGACAAAGAACAAAAAGATAGACCATGCAAAAAGCAACAATTACAAAATCATTTGTTGTAAACCAACTGCACAACTCTTGGGGGGAGAGGGTAAGGGGGATGTGGGAGGGAGGGAAATGAGAAAGGAGGTAACAAGTAGAACAAGAAATAACTTAATTATCTCTTATACTATTTCACAAACTGCATTTTGTGTTTATCAAATGCTAACTCATTTTTGATGTATCCCAATATCTGAAGCACAGCTTTTTGGTTTGGAAGTAAGCGAATATTCTACATTCCTTTTGCATCTCAAATTATAAAAGGCACTATAATGCATTTCCAGCAGAGGGAAAGACAACTTTACATATTGCAGTGTATCAGCTGCATGGAATGAAAAGCAGTAAGAGATATATAATTTTCTAGCTTCAAATTAGATTCAAATGGCATGAACAAGAGGAAATTCATATTTGATTGATACCATCAATCAAAATATGATTGCTTGTTTTGAGAATATGAACATTTCAGAAAGGTTATATTGGAACTATCTTATATATCTGAGCTAATTCAGTGTGAATAGAATTATGAAATACTATGTAGTTATATCAGGATAATCTATAAGTAACAAGTCTATAAAACACTGAATTTTGACTTTTAGTCAATGAGTAAAAGAGATGAGACCTAGTTTTATTTTCTATTTATTTAATGTCACTGGAACTATCACTATGTGTCAGATGGGTGGAAGCACATCAGACAAATAAGATTATTCTGAATGAGAATTGAAGCAAATAATCCAGGTAAATGAGTGTGTATATGTACATGATAATTAAATTGGGAAAATTCAATCATTGTGCCTTTCAACATTTTTCAATTGAAAATCAATACCAAAAAGAATAATTAAGTGATAGAAGTGTATTCCATTATTCCATTCCTTCATGGGTTGAGACAAAACATGATAATTACTACTGATACAGAAATAGCAATCAAATAAATCTATAAAAGAATCAAGGATTTGAAGAAATTAAGGGTCTTCATTCTAAGTTAATTGCTCTTCACAATTCTTTAGTCATAAGGCAGGTATTATTATTCTTATCATTATTGTTATTATTATTGGTGGTTCTAGGTATGGACTATAGCCACTGCCGTGGTATTCAGAGCCTTCCACCTGCTAGACAGACATTCTACCACTTGAGCCACTCTACTGTTTCCTTTTGGTACAGCTATTTTCAAGGTACAGTCTTGTTTTATGCTCAGGCCAGCTGTGGCTGTGATCCTCTTGTGCTCCATTCTACTACTTGTGTTGTAGATGACAGGCATGGACTATTTCATCTACACATTGTTTTGCTGATATAGACTCCCACAAATTTCTTTTTACCCAGGCTTATCTTAAGCCCTGATCTCCCAATCTGTTCCTCCTAAGTAGATAGGATTATAAATTTGCTTTGTGCCAGACATTCTGTTAGAAAGTAATGTTAAAAATAAGCCACTCAGATGTAGCAGGACCTTCAAAGAGCTTGTATTCATGAGAAATGATCATAGAGAGTAAATAAATGATATTATAAAACTAAATATCTTGATAGAAACTGAAGGAGAGCTATAGGAGAGAATGACTACAGAAAATTATTTAAGTAACTGTGACTACAGAACTCATCACTGAATAGTGTCATAGGCAGAAGACATGAAAGAATAAAAGCGTGTTTCTTATTTACTTAAAAATCTTTGATAAAGCAGTCCAAGTTGAGGGGCTGGGAATATGGCCTAGTGGTAGAGCGCTCCCCTCGTATACATGAAGCCCAGGGTTTGATTCCCTAGCACCACATATGTAGAAAATGGCCAGAAGTGGCTCTATGGCTCAAGTGGCAAAGTGCTAGCCTTGAGCAAAAAGAAGCCAGGGACAGTGCTCAGGCCCTGAGTCCAAGGCCCAGGACTGGTTAAAAAAAAAAAAAAAAAAAGCAGTCCAAGTTGAGAACATATACTCGAGATATGAAAAGCTGTATGGAAACAGCTTTAAATCATAAAGAAATGATCGATATAGGGAACAGATGGCCATTTTGAATTAAGCTTGTGTCTATAAGACAGATGAAGACTAGATATATTGTAAGAATAAAGGGGACTTGAAATAAGAAAAAGCTCAGAAACTATTAAACTACATAGGAAAATTTATACAGAATATGCAAGCAGGAACTCAGATGGATCTTGCTTTCAAAAAAGTATGAAAGCAGAGAACTAATTTTAATATTGTAAATACAATAAGAAAATTAGAAAGTATAATAGATCTTGTCGAGATAATGGTTAAAAGTTGAAAAGTTGCAGGCTAGCAGTGTTGGAACACATCTTAACACCGGGAGGGTACAAGCCAGCCTACACAGGAAAGTCCATGAGATTTTTATCTCCTATTAACCACCAGAAAACTGGAAGTGGGCCTTTGGCTCAAGTGGTAAAACACTAGCCTTGAGCTGAAGACTTCAGCAACAGTGCCCAGGCCCAGAGTCCAAGTCCCACAAACAACCTCAAACAAACAAACAAAAAAAAAAAGATTGCAGGCACGTAAGTGCCTACCAAATTGACCCAAATTACAAAGCCTGTTCAAATAAATCTAAAATTAAATTATTATAAGGATTTTAAGTGTAAATAAATATACTATATAAATAGTTCATACATTAAGAAAATAGAAAACTTGAACAAAAATATAATCAATACATATTAAAAGTATCTATACTCTAGCACTCAAAATTACAAATTATTCTCAAGCACATAAACATTTTCCAATAGAGATAATATTCATGACAATAAAAACTAAAATACCTAAACTACATTGTAAATACAAATTTTCTAACCATATATCCAAATTGATTCGGTTAATTAGTATATTAAATTATTTTATATAATGTAGGAATGTGATATTGTTTTCTTTTATATACATTTAGTTAATATTTAACTGTTCAGCAAATAAGATATACCTACCCAGAATTATTCTTGAACCTTGATTTTTTTACTTCTATGTTTTTCATAAGTTTTGCCTGAAACTAGCTATAATGTATGCTGTGTAAATTTTTAATTGATACAAATAGAGTTGTCTTCCTATTTCGAAATACTTGTACTCTTTCAGTGGTCTTTTGAGCTAGAAGCACATGAATACTTGTGGAAAATTCATACAATACACACACATCAAACATAAGGGATTTTATTATTGATTGAAAATTTGTAAATATAAATGAGTAAATTTACTATATGTATTTGTGCCTTCATACATATACACTTATATAAATATAACAGTGCCTCCAACCTAAGTAAATCAATCATACTGTGTCATTATATCCCATGTGTTTCTCCAATCTGGCACTAGTCCTCTGTTGATTAATTAATTATTCAGGGTAAGCCATACTCTCCTGGTTTCTTCATTATTCAATCTTGATTCAGCTTCATTTCCTCTTAAAGTTCATTAGGATTAATGATGTACTCCATTTAGCACAACACCAGAATTCTAATTCTCTGCATTAGAGTATGTTTGTGAATTTTCACTCATTGGTTAATTAGACAGTCTGCAAATAATGCTAGTTTTATTTCATCATAGAAATGCTAATTGGAAAGCTCATAGAATAGTGGGACTATTCTAATAAATTTTAAGTTAATTCATTACCTGGATATTTTGATCTCATCATCAGGCCTGAGAGTGCTTTAAGGAAAGTATTTAAATATGTGTACTGTATTTATGTTAATGAATAAGTGAGGCAATGTGTATCATTTGAAATGGATGAAAATGCACATATTGATTTAGAAAATGCCCCTATCTTATGCTCTCAGAATAGGAAATACATATCAAACAATGGTTGTAGTGTAGTCTATACTCCTTCCTATATTCTCTACTGCATTCTTAATCTTACAGATTTAAGTACAAGTGATAACACTAATTATATATGTATACGTGTGTGAGTGTGTGTGTGTGTCTGTGTGTGTGTGCAGATAAAGAGATAGATCCACTCAGAGTTTTATTTCTAAATAAATCATGCTTTCTTCTTGAGGAGAACAAGAACAAGGTTTTGATATATAAGAGTACTTAAAATACTGCTGGACATATTATGAAGAGTCTCAAAAATTGGATCGATACAGGTAATCAAATTCAATATTATATTGAAAATCTAATAAGAAACTCTAAGCTCGTATTTTACAGTAGTGAGAAATCAAAAAATATTGATTCATGCTTTCATTATATGCAAAGTAAGAGACAAGGACTGGAGAGTGTGTGGTGAACTAAAAGTATGGCAGGAAGCATTTGTATGGATAAATTAATTATGAGAGGATTGCAAGAAACCAGGGTTGAGAGTCATGGAAAAGAGAAAGGCCATAACCTAATATGAACAGAAGAGAGTTAGGACTAAGTGATATTTCATTTATTTCACAAATATGATATCAACAACAATATAAACTCTCAGAATAATAACAAAACAGTGGGATGATGTGGGAAGATGGCACAGAACATTGTGTGTAACAATGTGGAATCAACACTGAGAAAGACAAGGAATCTTGTTTAAACATTCCAATAATTTGAGAAGCAACCCAGAAGTCGATGGCCAGCATTCTACTCCACGATCCACAGTTTCACTTCTGGCTTTTTGCTGGTTAACTGTGAGATAAGAATCTCACAGGGAGGAAAGATGGCACAGATAAAATAGGGAATCACCCCAGCTCATTCCAACCAAATAGAGATCAGTAACATAGAAAATTCAAAGAAGCAGAGAATCACAGGAACTGGAAAAAGAAAAAGCCCATAAACTGAACAAAGACACTCCCTAACCCTCGCAGGAGCGTGGCTATGTGGAGTAATAGCCTGGGCCACCCAGCAATGCAGGACTCCAGCTAAGGCAGAACCCACAGCAGTAAACTCCCATAGTGCGGGAGCAAGATAGTGAATGGGAGGTGGACAGTGTAGAGACTGAGGGCAGAGAGGAGGCACTGCCATAGCACCGGAGGACATGTCCAGTCCCCAGGATCAGTGACAGTACCCTACTGGAGAACCCTCAATCAGGATACTAGCTCTGGGAGAGACCCACAGAATTTGACATGGACCCCACCTTCCCACACCAAGAAGAAACACTTCTGTTTAAGGGGACAAAGAGACCAGAGCCCTCCTCATCCCCTGACACCTCACTGGCTGGCTTCTGGGGGGGGGGGGGCAGCAAAGGATCCCCTACACTGTAGGCATTAGGATCCTGTTTCTCCCAGAGTACAGGCTATCAGGAGCCCTCTAGGGCCAGCATCTGGCAGGGCATTCACTAGTGGGGATACTCCAGTTCGTGCAGTCCAGGGTGCAGCAGCCAAGGGGAGGAGAATTCCTAACTCACCAAGTCTTGCCAAATAGGCGACTTGCTAGACCTTCTCTGGGGCCTACAAGGGACAACACATCACAGTAGCAAAGCACTGGCCCACAGATAAAGCCACTGAATCTACCACTCATCCATAAGTTCAGAGTATGTGAGTGCCCTGGAAGCAATCGAGGCACACACTTGCATAGGACAGGTGGTCCAAGTGGCAGAGCACTGGCCACGGGAGCGGAGAGAAATAACCAGAGGCCAATCCCTTCTGAAGCCTATGCCTAAACCTGAATACAAACAGTTCAGCTTTCACAGCAGACAGTCCTCCTGCTGTCTGAGTTCCCATTCACCTAGAGTAGAATCAAGTGTGTGCACAGGCATCTGTTGAACCAGCCCAGGGCCAAGCAAAAGCTACCACCTGTTGGCTATCAACAGGAAGAGCAGGGAACATGACCACCACAATCTCTGCTCCCAGGTACATAATGAGCAAAGAAAAATTACAAGCTTCATGAATGGTCAAGTCAGCACACAAACTCCAAATGCCAACAGCAAGCAGGAAAAATCTCCAGTGAGAGTGAAGAAGAGATAGAGAATAATAATAATAATTCATAATATGGTAACAGAATTGGCCAAGGATACAAAAACAAAATTTCAAAAGCAATTCCAAGAGTATAAAAAAGAAACCTTGCAGGATTTTCTGGAAGTCAAAAAAGATAGGCAAATAATGATATACACAGCAAGAGCCTTGTGAAAAGAAGAAATTAGCACATTGAAACCCTAAATGCAGGAAAAAATAGATAAGAAATTCAACTCATCAAAATGTGAAATTAACACCTTGAGAACTGATCCAGGAACCATAAATGGTTTCAATTTCCACAATGCAAACTACAGTGGAAGCCACATATAACAGAATATGTGAAATGGAAAATAGAATACCAGAAGATAAATCAGAGGAGCTGGAAAAAACTAATGGAAGTAGGAAAAACACTGAGTTCACCAAAGAGAAGTCCAAGAAATGAAGACAAAGGCAAGAGATATAATCTGCGTGTACAATTGGAATCGAAGGGGAGAGGAATACCAGAAGAGAGGTGTGCAACACTTACTCAGTAAAATTATTACAGAAAATTTCTTCAACCTTAAAAGAGGAAACCCTACCCACATAACAGGAGCATACAAAACACCTAGTAGATCCTAGAAGAAACGCTTCCAGGCACATCATAGTAAAATCATTAGGCCTGAGTAGCAAAGAGCTTATTTTGTATGTGGCAAAAAAAAAAAAAAGAAGGACCTACGCAACAATGAAAATAAAAGCAGAATCAAGGCAGATATCTCCACACAAACTGTCAATGCAGGAAGAGTACTTTCCAAGCCCCAAAGACCAATAAGTGACAACCCAGACTGATATACCAAGCGAAGTTAGAATTTACTTTTGGCACAGAAAGCAAAACTTTCCATAAAAAAGAAAAATTGAAGGAATATATGAACAAAGAGCCAGCTCTACAAACTGTGTTAAAAGGAGTTCAATCAGTAGGAAATAATCAAGATGAGGGAACCACAATAGATAGAAGTCAAGAGGAGATCTATTTAATAAACATAAGGAAAGGAAAGAAGAAAAACACAGGAAAATGGCAGGAAAAAGAACACATCTCTCTATAATAACTATAAACATAAATGGACTGAATTCTCTTATCAAAAGAAAATGGAACTGCTGTGTGGACCAAAAACAAGATCTATCCATTTGTTGTCTCCAAGAGACCCATCTCACAGCCAAGGACAAAAACAAACTTCAAGTGTAGGGACAGAAAAAGATCTTTCAGGCAAATGCTCCCAGCAAGAAAAGGAGGCTTGGGGAGAGCATTCTGATTTCTGACAAGCTAGATTTCTCATTGCATATTAGTACAGGGACAAATCCATGAAGATGACATAATAGTCATCATCTTGTTTTCAACAAATAATGGAGCACGTAAATGCATCAAACAATCTCAGAAGTACAGAATAAGATAGAATCAAATACAATAGTAGTGGGAGACTTTTCTAATCTACTCTCACCAAAAGACAGGTCAACCAACCAAAAGATAAGCAAAGGAACCTCAGAACTAAATGACACCATATTCCAAATGGAACTAGCAGACACACACATACATACACACACACACACACACACACACACACACACACACACTTATGAGAGAGGGAGAGAGTATTCCACCCAACAGTAACTCAATACACATTCTTAGCATCCCATGCAACATAGTCCAAAATAGATCATATCACAGTTTCACAGAGAGCCTTAGAAAATTCAAGAGTGTTGACATTATCTCTTGTATTCTATCTGACCACAGTTGAATCAACAAAGGACACCTCAGAAATCACTCAAGTACATGGAGGCTGATCAGCACATTACTGAATAACACGGGATCACATAACAAATTCAAGAACAAACTAGGGAGTTCCTACAATTCAATTCTATGAAAATGCTTCCCCAAGGAACCTTTGGGACAGGGCAAAAGCAGTGCTGAGGGGCGAGTTGATTGCTCTTAACTCACATATCAAGAAAACAGAAGCATCTCAGGTAAACACCTCATGATGCAATTAAAACTTCTAGAAAAGCAAGAAAAAATTAAATCCAAAGCAACTAGAAGGAGAGTGATCACAAAGATTAGGACACAAATCAATAAGAAAGAAATTTTTAAAAAGCAGTATACAACAAATTAATAAAACAAAAGGCTGTTTGTTGGAGAAAATTAATAAAATCAACAGACCTCTCATAACCCTAGCATCCCACTCCACCCCCACTCCCAAAAAGAAAGAAGAGACTCAAATCCATCATATCAGGGATTGCACAGGAAAAATTAAAACAAACATCCATGATACCCAAACAATTACAAACAACTATTTCCAGAACCTATACTCACTAACGTAGGAAAACTTAACAGAACTGCCCAAACTGAACAAGAAGATTTAAATCAATTAAATAAAGCAATAACCTAATGAGATAAAGGAAGCAATGAAAAGTTTTCCAATAAGAAAAATCCAGGCCCAGATAGATTCACCAAAGAACTCTATATAAACTTTTAAAGAGGAGCTAGTACCAACACTCCTCAAGCTCTTCTGTGAAATAGAAGTAGAGGGAGAAATCCCAAACTAATTCTATGAAGCTAATATCATAGTCAGCCAAAAACCAGGCAAGGACCCAACAAAGAAAAAGAACTACACACCAACCTCCATTATGAATACAGATGCAAAGGTCCTCAATAAAATATTAGCCAACAGAATCCAGAAACACATTTTAAATATCATACATCATGAAAAAGTTTACTTCATTCCACAGATGCAAGGCTGGTTTAAATTATACAAATCAGTAAATGTAATTCATCACATTAAGAGAACCAAGGCCAAGAATCACATTGTTATCTCAGTGGATGCCCAAAAAGCCTTTGACCAAATACAACACCCATTCATGCTGAAAGCTCTGAAACTCTGGAGAAAATAGGAATAGAAGGAACATTTTTTTTTGTTTTTACATATTACATGTATTTTATTATATATGTATATATAATATGTTATAACTTACTATACTACAATGATACAATAAAAGTCTTCAATGTGTCCAAGAGAAAAGAGAAAAGCAATGGAACCAATATTCCTTTCTTTCTTCCTTGAGCATTTTACGCTGAAGGAAAAACAGAGATTTAAGCCAAATGTGGTAACACATTTTTCCCTATCAGGAGGCTAAAATAGGAGGATCACAAATCAAGTCTAACCTAATTCCACAAAATCCAGAAACCCAAAACAATTATTAGGAAAAAAAAAGAGACATTTAGAATATAACTTCTTAAAGCCTTGGCATGGTAGTGTAAGCCTGTCATTCCAGCCACATGGGAGGAAAGGGAGGTAAGACAAAGGTCTTATGTCTGGCCTAGGCCAAAAAGTATGACATGCCTTAAAAATAAAGGCAAAATGGGTTTGGGGTGTGGCTCAAGGGGTACAGTGCTCACCTAGTATAAGTCCTGAGTTCAAGCACAGTATTGTAAAAAGAAAAGAAAAGAAAAATAATGTACACCCTCTCACCACCCCCAATAACTACTTAAGAAGTTTCATTTGGGATGAATTTGGCTATCTTAGTAAAGCTATTTCTATGATGTGTGAGTCTTAAGTGGTTAAAACCTTCCCACTAGAATAACATGTTGCAGAAGTTCTAGAAGGAATAATGCCTGTCATATTTGCAGAAGGCAATTCTCATTTAAATATAAGCATATCACAAAGTAAATGGAAGAAAATCCATACAGTTAAAAAACTACCAAAATATAAGAATTTTAAAAGTGTTTTTGAAATGTGAAGTTTATTCAAACTAAATATTGCATTGGCAAATATACAATGGAAGATTTATATGCACTATAATAACTATATAATAACTATATATATAACAAAATTTTAAAGCAACCACATATATTGAATTGAGAAAGTATATATTAAATTATACTTTAAAATAAAAATGTTTATTTTGCAAATTAATATTGAAAAATATTTGCCTGATTTGTGTTCATAAAAATGTTGGAATAATAAACCAGAAAGTTACTTTTAAGCCTAAGCTATCAGACAAAATTAAAATTGATAATGTGAAATAATAAAAGTAAAACATATAA
This sequence comes from Perognathus longimembris pacificus, assembly GCF_023159225.1. NCBI lineage: Eukaryota > Metazoa > Chordata > Mammalia > Rodentia > Heteromyidae > Perognathus > Perognathus longimembris. Next base: position 41,633,944 of record NC_063172.1, on the reverse strand, counting down.
CTTAGCCCTACTTATAGGTATCCCAGTGTATATCAATTTAAAATAACTCAGATATGGCAAAGGGAAATCAATGACAGTGATAAAATTTATCCATAGCATAATAAGCAGATTATAAAAATATGCAGACTGGCTAAATAATCAATATGTTTGAATTAGTGGATGCAAGTGAAAATCTTGTTTGACTGTTGATTAGAAACTTATAAATTATTCCTATAGAGTTCTTTCAACAAATTTGCAAAGGTCAGCCTACTGAAATGCAATGAAAGCATAAGTGAAGAACAAAACCAGAAGGAACATTCTTTAGAACTTTATATAAAAGCAATATGCGACAGACCAACGGTTAACTGGGGAAAAACTAAAAGCATTTACAAGACAAGGATGACTACTTTCTCCACTCCTATTCAACATAGTTCTTGAATCCTTAGAGAAATAAGGCAAGAAAAGGACATAAAAGGGATCCACTTTGGCAAAGAAGAAACCAAACTATCCCTTCTTGCAGATCACATGATCTCACATGTGAAGGACCCCAAAAAGCTACACTCCTAAACTCCTAGAACTAATAAACCAGTTTGTCAAATAGCAGGATACAAAATGAGAGCACAATAATCAGTAGTTTTTCTGTACACCAAAAATATATAAGCAGAAAATAAAATCATGAAAACATTTCCTTTCACAGTAACTGAAAAAAGAGTAAAATACCTAGGAAATAATCTAACCAAAGATGTAAAAGATATATTTAGTGAAAACTATAAAAACCTAAAGAGATAAATCAAAGAGGAAGCCAGGAAATGGAAAGAACTTCCATGCTCATGTATAGGTTTTATCAATATCATGAAGATGGGCATACTGCCAAAGATTATAAACAAATTCAAAGCAATCCCCATCAAAACCCCAATGACATCCTTTACTGAAATAGAGAAAACAATCCAAAAACATATGGAACAACAAAAGACCTAGAATAGCCAAAGCACCTCTACGAAAAAGGAACAATGCAGGAGGTATCACAATACCAGAATTCAAGCTTTATTACAGAGCAATAATAATAATAATAACAATAATAATAATAATAATATAATAATAATAAACAGCCTGGTACAGGCACAAAAAAGTACCCAAAGATCAGTGTAATAGATTAGAAGACCCAGAAATAAAACCACATGCTTACAGTCAACTGATATTTGATAAAGAAGCCAAAGACATACATTGGGGAAAACATAGCCCTTTCAACTATTGGTGCTGTGAAAACTGTGCAGCCACATGTAGAAAACTCAAAGTGGATCCGAGTCTATCTCCAAGAACCCAGATCAACTCAAAATGGATTAAAGACCTCAACATTAGACCTGAAACTGAAAATATGGCAGCACAGAATACGAGAGACACTAGAACTTAAAGGCCGAGGCAGGAACTCCCTGAACAAAGTTCCAGGGGCAACAGACTGGAGAGAGACTTGACAAATGAGACTACATTAAAATAAAAGTTTATGCATAACTAAAGACATGGATACTAACTAGAAAGACAGCCAACCAAATGGTAAAAGATCTTCACCAGCAATGCATCACACAAAGCCTAATATCCATCATATACAGAGAGCTCAAGAAATGAATCCTCCCAAACCTAATAAACCAAACACTAAATGGGAAAGGGAAATAAAGAGAAACTTCACAGAAGAAATAAAAACGACAAAGAAACATATGAGGAAATATTCAGCATCATTGGCAATAAGGGAAATGCAAATAAAAACAACCCTGAGATACCACCTTACCCCAGTTAGAATGGCCTATACTTTGAACTCAGTTAACAACAAATGCTGGAGGGGGTGTGAAGAAAGAGGTACCCTACTGCACGCTGGCAGGCATGTAAACTAGTAAAACTACTCTGGAAAACTGTCTGGAGGTTCCTCAAACAACGAAACATAGGCATAACCTATGATCCAGCCATACCACTCCTAGGCATCTATCCTGAGCAAAAGGAACCAAGATATGACAAGGACACCTGCAGTTCCATGTTCACTGCTGCACTATTCACAATATCCAAGTTGTGGAAACAGCTCAGATGCCCCACTACAGATGAATGGATCCAAAAAGTGTGGTGCGTATATACAGTGGAATTCTATACAGCTATTAAAAATGATGAAATAATGTCATTCATAGGGAAATGGACAGGACTAGAACAAATCATGTTGAGTGAGAGAAGCCAAGAACAGAGAGACAAAAGGTGCATGGTCTCCTTGATATGCAGATGTTAGAATTAAATAGCAAAGAGTCATGACGAAGAAAACAGGACCAGGATACCAATTCATAGAGAAACCAAAAAAGGAAAATCTTGGAAGAAATGCACCAAAAAGTAAAACCCAAGCCCTACTTCATCTGTACCTAAAGTAATAGACTGAAAAGAACTATTTAAGTTAAGGAATCAAAGGATCTCTTCTTAGTCTTATAGTATTTAGAGGACCCTGTATCTTTACCTCACATATGGTGTATAAATGTGCACATCTGAGAGAAGCTAGGAGGAGGGAAAGTGGGTGAATGAGTGGAATGAATGGAAGTGGGTGAAAAAAATACAGTAGAGGGGGCCCAAGGGCAGCAGGGTTGGGGGAGAGGGGAAATGTGAGAAGAAGAAAGATTACACTAAGCAAAAGGGAAGAAATGTATGTATCACCCAATCTGGAAGGAATTGTTTTATTCTTAGTATTCACAGAGTTCATAAGCATTGTAGATTAGAATGGCTCTGTCAAGGTTAAAAAAATGAGAAAAACCAGGGTGGGGGGGGGGAATGTTGGGGGAAAGGAAGGTGGGAGAAAAATGAGGAACTGGTAACAAGTATGACAATAAATGTATTCACTAATAAATGTATTCACTACTTTAAGTATGTAACTGTAACCCCTCTGTACATCATTTTGACAATATTAATTAAAAAAAGATTCCAATAATTTGATTTCGTTTTTCTTCTCCTGTTGGTAATTATTTACATAAACCCCTAGCTTTGGGTTTGTGTTGGGACTTTCATTTTTCAAGCTGACTTCCTGAAATTCTATAAGCTTTAAAATCCACAAAATTTGGCCTTCAGTAAACTGACAGAAGTTAAACATGATAATATACCAGGAAGAAACCAATGTGTTTAGTTTGATCATCCTTTCTGATTTTTGAAATGACTAAAAACATCATATTTAGTTTTTCTCTAGAGGGGGAGATATTTTAGTCCTGTTTACATCAATAAAGGGACAGTATTAAACATTACCATAGTTTAAAGACCATATTCATAATGCAAAGTTCTTGTATGCAAAACCACATAAATGGCATGCTATGGAAAGATTACATAGAAATGATCAACAGGCTGTTAAATAATGGTAAAATTAAAATAAAAAGGGAAGGAACAGTTTACTAAAGAAATAGGAAGTTTTGGTCAACCTTCTTTACAAATTAGGGTTGTTTTTTTTTCTTTGTTTGTTTTTTCTTTGCCAGTTCTGGGGCTTTAACTCAGGGCCTGAATACTGTCCCTGGTTTCTTTTAGCTCAAGGCTAGCACTCTACCACTTGAGGTACCTCACCACTTCTGGCTTTTTCTGTATATGTGGTATTGAGGAATTGAACGCAGAGCTTCATGTATGTGAGGCAAGTACTCTACCACCACTAGGCCATAATCCCAGCCTGTTGGTCCACCTTCTTTAAAGCACTGCATATTCTTCAATGGAACAAACAGATCTACAAAGACAACATTTTATATTTGTGGATGCAAGTAAAACATCATTGATCACTCATTTCATTTATTCTCAAAACTATTGAAATTTAATTTTCCTGAGTATGGAAGTTTTACAGTTTTGTGGCATTAGAAATAAGGAAATGTTTAATGTTGAAGAAACTAGGAAAGGGAAGTCAAATTTAATTTTGTGACCTATTAGAGTTTTATTTTTGAGACCACTTATGAACATTCAGGTAACTGGGTTTTGTTGTTGTCAATTTTTTTTTTTTTTTTTTACAATATTGTAGCTTGAAGTCAGGTACTCAAGTCACACTAGCACTCTCACTTGATGTTTTCAATAAAAGATTATATTCTCCACTTTATTCCTTGTTTCTTTATTTACACAGGTATAAATATTAAACAATTACAATAATATAGAAAAATTGAACAGAAACTTTTGTATAAAGCAGACAGTCCTGGTAAATCATGGTACTTAATTTAGTAAAATAACAATGGTAGCAGACTTCAATATTTATCTTTATTTAAAAACAAATACATGTTAATTGCTATGAAAATATCAAATAACAAGTTGAGAAGAATATAACATTAGAGGCATATAATGCCACAGATGAATAGATATAGTATAGGACCACAAACTTTATTTCTGTTTATATGGACTAAAACCTAAATGTATTTACATAAGCACACCATAAATAATGTTTGATATGTGTCACTCAAAATCATGTTGAAAGTATTTCACATGCATTTTAAATATCAGAATATTTTCATATTAATTTTAAACTGAGATGAAAATACGTTCTAAGCTTACCTTAAAATTATATTGATATCACGTCAGACATTCAAAATCATTCTTTCCTTTTTCAACCATTCAACCTTAACTTACTCAACTGTAATAATTTTTTTAGAATAAAAGTTTCCCTTTCTTGGTAGAGACAAATGACTAAAAATTAATATGGACAGAGTTTACTGAAAAAGAGAATATCAAATAGTAGATGACAAGGTATAAGTGAATACAATTTAGGAAAAGGTAGGTTTTATAAACATGTGAAATGTGGTACAGGAAATTACCATTTTAACGATTGCCACTAAAATTTTAAATTTCAGAGAGGAATTAAAAGCCCTACAGTTCTTAAACTTAAAACCAGAAGAGCACTGTATTTTCTGAAGTACAGGCATGAAATAATCATATCTAAGATGTTTAAAAATCGAGAATAGTAGTTTCTATTTTTTGCAATGTTACAACTTAGGAGGCCAAGGAACCCATTTCTCAAAATACTTAACTTATGTATCATGATACTTAAATATTTCTAGAATGATTATATAGACTAATAGGGAATAGATTAAAATTATATTTCTCTTGAGCTGCAAAAGCTTGTGAATGATTGGGGACAGATATACACCTTTGAAACTAACACTTCAGAGGCTGAGACAGGAAGATTGTGACTTCATAGCCAGTGTGAGCTGTCCCATCTGAGAGAACATCACTATAATAATAATAAAGGCTATGCATTTACATATATTAACAATGTTACCAAAAGCTTAAATAGACACCCTTCATGAAGCACAAGCTTTCCATTTCAGTCCTTGCAGTTTAAAGACTTGGAAGAATCTGGAGATACAGAGTCCATATTTGTGTATAACTTTTAGGTTAGAGTTATGATATAGACCCCCAAAAGTCCATATTTTGTTTTAGTTATGGATGGAACTTGAGTAAGGTTGAGAAATAAAAAACAAATTAAAAACTCTCTCATTGTGTTTCTGCATATTCTGTGAATATTTCCCCAGGTCACATGCACAGATAATTAATTTTCTGATTCAGAAAATAAAGCCCATCATGGTAGAAGGGATTAAAAAGATTCCTTACCTGTCTCCCTCACTCAGATAAATATAATAAAGAAATGGTATATTCTTTGAGAACCACTGATATTGACTTCATCAACCAAAACCTGAAGATGCACTTGTGATAGACTTCAATACATGCATTTTGGGTTACTAATTTTCTAAAATTCTGTGGGTAATTGCAGATGGGTATAGAATATTGCCTGCCTGACATTGAACATTACAATTTTGAATATTACAATTTTTATTTGTTAAATAGTTTGCCTTCATTCTTGTGAAAACTGGAGATCAAAACAGTAGATTCACCAATTGAACTAAGGACTTCCCTTCATATTCTCTTGCTTTAAGGTTCTTTTAACTTGATTTTACCTGTCGATGTAGCTATATATGGATCATTTTAATATTCAGCATAGTTTTACAACAATCCAATGTATTGGTGACATTAATGAACTGAATTCTCTAGGAACAAGAAAGTATCCCATACACTAGATGCCTGATAGGATGTAGGATTATTAAAGGATTGTAGACTTATTGTGTTTTAAAGCATCTTTTATTTTAATTTAATTTTAATGTCAAGATGATGTACAGAGAGGTTACAGTTACATACATAAGGTAGTGAGTACATTTCTTGTCATTACCATGTGAATATGACTGCTATATAGGGTTAAGAGAAGAGGGAGCTCTAGAGCCCAGCAAATCTACAAATGTAGGTTTAGGTTATCTGAAATTCTAGGCATCTCTGGAGTAGGTTAAAAGTTCTATACATTCTTTAGTAATAGTATGGAGGTATAATGCGAAGCACTATATTTTTTGGAACATGTCTTATTGTATTACTGGGGCTCAGTAAATGCCAGTTGATAAGAAGTCAAAAGAGATTGTCACTTTCACACATAGGATTTGATAAATGTAACAAAATGTATCTGTCTTGGAAAGGAAATAGAAATAAAATAAATATTAGAGAAGAATTTGAGTATGCTGTGTAGATAGATCATTTTATTTACTAAAATAGCCAGTATATTTCTTTCTTACAATGAACTACTAGCCTATTCTTACATGTGATAAATATTTTTACACAGTTTTCTCATTAAATACCATACAACCTATATCTCTTTCATCTCCAACAAGTCAATGTATATGTTAAAATTCTGAATTGTGCATTATTTATGGCACTTCTATCACTTTGTTGGAATAATAATAAAAAATGTATTATCAAACTTTATGTACTAAAATAAATTCTAAACACTCACAGACTTATGTTGTGATTTTCTCTATAAACACACACACACACACACATACACTTATTTGTACCAGCCAGCAGTTAATCAGCAAAGGACATGGAATGAACCCAGAATACTAGTCCAAGTCAGACCAATTCAACTCAGCTCTCCATACTTCACAAGGTCTAACACTAGGTTATGTTAGGTGACATAATGAGATTGACATTAAAGACATAGTGATCACCCTTGTGATCCTATTAATAGTTTCATGAACCCCAAATATTGTATATTTATAAAGTTGTTTATTTGCAATAAATTGTTATTGATTACTATTCATTTAGCGTTTTCATGTATTAAAAAATTTTTAAAAGGACATATCCATGGACTCTTAAAACTATCACGGGTCCTGGACCCTGTAGTTATTGTGCATATTAAATAGCTTGATCATGAGAAATCACATTAATTCAATCTAAATCATTTTCTTTTCTCCCGGCAATCATGTTTTGCTTTCTAATATATGCTACTTAAAGTGCCTGCAGAGATAGCCTGCAAAGAAACCCTTATCTTGTGGAAGAAAATTTGTATTGTAAAAATAGGTAACATATATTTAAAATGTGAAAAAAAGCAATGGAAATTAGGCCACTATTTGAAAGAAACAATACATGGTACAGAAGGTTGTGACCCCAATCAGTGTCACTAAAGAAGACAAGCATATTTTTCATTGTAAACCGCTCACCTGGTGCTAAATCAAAGGCACATTGAGATCAGTTGACTACCTTATGAAAGGGAATGGTTTCTGAGACAGTTTAATTTGAAAGGAAATCTCTAGTTTCTAAGTTTTATTGTGATGGCAAAAATTGTAGACAACAGGCATCAAAATAATCAGGTTTCTGATTTCAGAGTAAAGATAATCTCCTTTATTGAGTCTTACATTGTGTAAATTTCATATTTATTCTAGGCAAGTGATAACCATAAGTAGAGAAAGAGACCAACTTTAACTTGAGATCCAAATATCAAAGCTATGGCCACTCCTTCCAGCTTTGTGACATACATATATGTTCATAAAATTAAAGAAATTGATACAAAGCAAACAGTAATCACTGCAGGTTTTAAAAGCTAGAACCATCCAGGAAATAAATTAATCACATAGGTGAAGAGGTAAAATATTGAAATGGAGATGTTCCATATAAAGAAAATGAAATGATCAGTGTTAAAGTCCAATTCTAAGCCTGTTTTAAATACTCACATAGTAAGTTATTTCAATTGAATTCATATATTTTAGCTAACTTTCTCAATCACAATAAATATTATATCAAGAGATATCATAATTTCTCAAAATAAGCATTTGATTGTATTAATTTCATAACAAATGGAATACTATTAATGTGGTATAAGCATATTTATAATTTGTATTTGTCTCATACATTTAAATTTTACAATTATGCATTTTTGATGCATACACACTATTGAATATATGAAATATCTACATGTGTGGTTAAATACATGTGGGGAGCTTAGGGAATTGTGAACATAAAAATGTACATGTTAATACTTTTACATTTTAGGTTAACTTAGACATTTATTTTCAAATAGAGATAAAAATAGAAGCACCTGTCAAACAATCTTTACTTGAAATACAAAGAATTTAGAGAATTTATTACAGTTATTGAATAATCTTACAATAAATTTTATATATCTATAGCTATTGCAATATTTTCTCTTTTGTAATGTTTGGCATTGCACATATTGAACTTGAAAATTATGACATATATACACATACATATGTATGAATTTTTTGGTATTCTCATTTTTTGTGGCACATTAGTAGGTCTAGATGTCTAAACATGTACAGACTTTTTTGGAGTGGTGTTTTTTCCACTGATAAAAATCATTGCAAAGTGTAGAGATAAAAGGAAAAAAAGCATACTGTCATAATGACCATAAAGGTTAAAATGTTCTCAAAACTCAAAGCCAATTTTAGATGGTTAGCTAATGAGGATAAACTTGAGAATGTACCAAGTTAATTCTACTTTTCTTTTAGCTATAATATTTGCCTATTACTATTTGAATTCTCGTCGTCCCTAGAAACCAAATCATTGCCAGGTACTAGGTCCTTATATATTGGGGGCACCTCAGAGACATTCTGAGTTTATGAAGTCCTCTGTTAGCTTGATTCAGGCTAAAACTACCTAAATGGGCTTCAATCCTAGTCACTGCATTTTGTATGGAGTATCAATATCCCTACTGATGAGTGATAATTTGGGGAGTTCTGAGGAAGATACAGTGGATCATTCCTTAGGTAGAAATCAAATATATCATGCCAAGCATGTAAAAACTATTTAACCTCCAGTAGTTCACAACTTTTCATAATTTTTCTTCAAGAAATATGATTATTTTGGGCTGGGGATATAGCCTAGTGGCAAGAGTGCCTGCCTCGGATACACGAGGCCCTAGGTTCGATTCCCCAGCACCACATATACAGAAAACGGCCAGAAGCGGCGCTGTGGCTCAAGTGGCGGAGTGCTAGCCTTGAGTGGGAAGAAGCCAGGGACAGTGCTCAGGCCCAGAGTCCAAGGCCCAGGACTGGCCAAAAAAAAAAAAAAAAAAAAAAAAAAAAAAAGAAATATGATTATTTTAAGTATATAAATGAGACTAGTCTGTGATTTAGGAATTCATTGATGGGTGATAGACAGATAGACAGATGATACACAGATAGACAGCTTTCTCGATAGATAAATCCGTCAAAACCAGTACCATACCATAACCTATGAAGCTCTTGCAGTTGTGCATTCTTAAAATTGAAATTTCGTTATATGAACTTGATAGACTTCACATTCAATATCCAGAACACAATATATTATGCACAGTGTAGCTATTCCAAAAAGGTTTCTAATTATACCCATATTTATTTGATATTTCAAAATGATTTTCATATACTTATTCTAGGTTACTATGCCTTTGAAAACAGTAAACCTGCCGAGCCAGCCGGCAGTGAACGGGAATTCTGACTGAGTGCGTCGAGGATTAAGGAAAAGGAAAAATACAAGACAAGAGAAAAAAGACAAGAGGCAAAGATGGGGTATGGGAGGTCTGCATCCCAAGATTGAAACTCAAGACTGCAGCCATGTTTATTCTTAACTTCCAGCTTATATGCAGTTTGAAAACCAGGAAACAGCATAGGCTTAAAATTCCAGAACACAAAGAGGCTTGGAGTTAGCAATACCCGATGGTAGCAAAGACAAGATGAGGTTGGTTAACATAAGAATGGACTCATGGCAGACACAGTAAAGCATTTCCAATTTTCCATTAAGCCATGTCCTTGCATGTCCTTGAAAACACAGCCAGAGGTCAGGAAGAATTTAGCTGCTTGCTCGGCTCCCAACAAGTAAATAGTGACTGTCCTATATTAGTAACATTAAGTTTTTCAGAGAAATTAATCGAAAACAATTTGATGCATTATAGTAACACTACACACACACACTCACACACACACATATTTGTATACACACACACACACACACATATGTCAAGGTGCCCCTCTAGAGGGGGCTGGACCCAGGAACTGAAACGACAAAAATCAGGACACGGGGGATGCAAAGGCGAATGAACCAATGCACACTTTATTTTAGGAGGGCCTGGACTTATATACTGTTTTAGGAATAGGGTCATAAGACATCAGTTTACAACTTCAAGAGTAAAGTTCAAACCGAAAGATATACATCATAAGATAAGACTTATCTAAGCATGGCTACATTTGTCAATACATTATAGGATTAGAGTGGTCAAGGCAAGGCTACATTTATCCCCTAACTACTTGTTTGTGCTGAGTTAACTATCTTAGCCATAAAACTACCCCCACACAGTAAAACTCCCTCCCCATGTAACTGTGTAAATACATCTTCCAAGGAACTCTCTTGTCAGGTGAGAAATGTCTCATGATCAAATGATTTCTTTTGGCCATCAAACACAGAAAATTCCTTACTGGAAGTGTGCCCCCATTGGCCTATTACTTTGTTAATAAGGCTTCGGAAAGTTAGTGTTGAGGCTGAGTCCACCACAGGTCAGAGAATCATTAACACACACACGCACAAACATACACACATACGCACACACAAATATATATATATATATACATTTATATACATACACACATATATATGCTGTGAAGTTCTGGAAAATCTCTGAATTTAGTTTAGATTGAAAGAAGAAAAGCAATAGATAATGTTATTCAAGTGACCCTTGTGTTGGATATAATCAACAGTATAACATTTGCAAATGTGAATTAGCAAATACTATAGATTTAAAAACCCTTAAGGTAGCTTGTAGCCAAATGTTTCTTGGTTTCCAGATGTCTTGATAAAGCATGTTTAGTGTGGTGTCACAAAAAATGACTTTTCTCAGACATGAACTGAACATACACACACACACACACACACACACACACACACACACACAGAGACACCCCCCCACACACACACTCCAATCACAGAATATTTCATTTCACTTAATTTTAATCACAGTATGCTTTCATAGACAGGTTTCCTTTAAACACTGATTTATTCTCTAAATGGAGAGGCATGGTTTTCATTTAAGGTCTTAATGTTCCCCACTGGCCACATTTGGGAGTCTTTCCAACTGCAGGCCATGGTTGTTATTTAAGATCTAAACTTGCCTCACTGGTCACATCTGGGAGCTTTTCTGACTATATTGATGCTCTTGCTTGACTGGCAGATAATACGCCAGTGCCACAGAAGTGGCATAAATTCTTTCATGTCTCTATGGACACTTCCAGAATTAAGCCAACCCCTATTTTCCTACTTTTTCTAATTATTTATAGGTACATATAAATATACTTCAACCATATGCTAAGGTGTCATGTAGTGTTTCTTCCTGCTTAACTTGTTGGTAACCATAATGTGCACTATTTTCTTTTTGTTATTGCTAATAATTAGGCACAAAAATCTGTCATAATACTATCCTGAGATAGAAGAAGACTTGTGAAACACACACATCCTGGGATGTATGCTGAAGTGCAGAGGGGCATGGAATTTTTCATTTCCAAGAAGAGCAATAAGAGCAGCCTCCTGGCATGCTCCTATAGATATAAACCAAGTTTTAAGTTAACACTTATTTATAATGTTAAACTTTTAAAAATGTTGACTTTTATTTGTACTCAATTTTACAGTGCAAGCACTTTAGTTTTTGACTTTGAAGAGGAGGAGGCACTGGTTACTAATTGGGTAAAGACAGATTCTCTTTTAGAAGGCAAAGATAGTGCAGGTACAACCACAGGAAGGGCATACAAGAGGATCATCAACAATAGAAGCTACGGTTTAACATGGCATGTTGAAAATAACTACAACAGTGATATATCACTCGTTTCCATAACATGAGGTTCTGTAATTTCAAAATATGTAAAATATTTCCAGTTGTTTGGCTATCATTCTATTACCAGGTGAAGTAGAAATGAACCAGTGGTGGCCCTTTTAAAGTTCTTAGAGCCTTACTTGATTACAAACCATTCCAAACACACGGCAAATCTTCACCAAGATGTCTCTAGTAGGTTCTTCATCATAAATCTAGTTTTTAATCAGGTCACTATTTAAGGTTATGAGAGTCATCATGGAAGAAATGATAGAATGTATTAGTAGGAATGTATCTGATCATCAATGAGTAGCAGAAAAAATACTTGGAATGCTATACTCAGAATACTGAGATCTAAGGATTACATTTTCAAGCTAGTCCAGGCAATTAATCAGCAAATGCTGGAACTGAGGTCATAGCTCAAATGTTAAAGTATTAAGCCTTACTCCAAAAAAGCCAAGCCAGAGCTTGAAGTTCTGAATATAAACTGCAGTACTTGCTAATATCATGGTTTGCTTTGTAGGACAGTCAGGAAGAAATAGTTGGTGCTTGTAAAATATTACCTAGCCGTGTCTCTGACAAAACAAATGCAAAAATATTGTCTATAAGAACTTAAATTTGTGAAAGGACCTATTTTCTTTTGATCTTTCTTCTTAAAATATTATTCTTATCTGCTCCTAGTGACTGATACTATAGTTATTTATACAATTTATTTATAAACATATTAAATACAAACTACAGATTTGTATTTGACACCATACCTTTTTCTATTATTGCTGGGATTGAATTTAAGGCCTTGTGCATAACACACACACAGATATTATATTAATCATCATTTAGAACTTGTATTTTGTTAGAAAATTCCATATGGTTACCTATCCAGGGTTAGTAAATACTTTCTAGCTACATTATGTTGCAAGTATTTCCCTTCCCATGTTTTTATAAAGCTAAGTTCACTAGTCTAAATATATTCATTTGGATGTAGATTTGTTTCTGCAATGTCAAGAAAATGACAAACTATATAATCTTTTCATAAGGTCAATACATGAAATATCTATGGAATTATGGATTCAGAATAATGCCTTCTATTTCTCATAAAGTGCCAGTCCTAAGGTAATACAATTATGACTATACTGCCACTTCTATCTTGAAGAGAGAGTTGCTCTTGGGAATTTTGAATTTAACAATCACAGAAAATGTTACCTAATATTGATGCTCCTTACCTTGCTGCTCTGAAATTTTTACTATACTTGGGTTTAAGTGATTGTAAATATTCAGTAAAATTAAACTGGACATTGTGTAAGGTATTGGGATTATTCACTGCTAGTTGCATTGTTGTATTTTGCCAATGGTGATAGATTACCCGAAACGTTAAAGACCAGAGAAAAATGAATATCTGTTCCACAACATAAAGGAGGTTTCCCGGGATGGGGATATAGCCTAGTGGCAAGAGCGCTTGCCTCATATACATGAAGCCCTGGGTTCGATTCCCCAGCACCACATATACAGAAAATGGCCAGAAGTGGCGCTGTGACTCAAGTGGCAGAGTGCTAGCCTTGAGCAAAAAGAAGCCAGGGACAGTGCTCAGGCCCTGAGTCCAAGGCCCAGGACTGGCAAAAAAAAAAAAAAAAAAAAGGAGGTTTCCCATATATTTTTGGCTTTGGAGCAGATTTACCTCTGCATTTTATTAACACAGAAGTAAAAACTGAATTCTCTTTGTTCAAAATTTGCAAAGTCACTATGAATTGTTGACTATTAAAATTTTCCTAATGTTTTATTCATGTACACATTTATATACAATTTACTAATACATTTACAGCTTTGAAAATTCTGATTTTAAGTTTTAATTCTAAATATGTGCAATATACAAATATGCAAGCCAAAAAAGAAATCTCCCAGTTCTCACAAATCTCAAGAAAAATCCTACAAAAGGAGTACATTACTCAAGAACCCTAGATTAAAAAAAAAATGAATGAATTATTGGATATGGTACAGGGAACTGCTAAGGAAAGTCTAAAAACACAATATAAAGCAGAAATCAAAAATTTTGATCAGCTTCAAAATACAGCGAAGCACTAAAGTGTCCCGAGAAGAATGATAAGCCTCTGAAATGCAGTAAACTCACAGCAAATGAAGCCTTATATTCAGAGGTGGAGCATCAGACAAAATCAACTCTGAGTATTGGGGAATATCCATTCTGTTTTGCCATTACCTGTTATGTGTTCTTGAGGGTAGCCCATCTGTTTAGAACAGATGCCTAATCCCATCGCAGATAATGCTGCATGCTACAGTTGTCTGTAACGGGACTATGGGAACAAAACAGTGACCTGGCTCCTTCCAAGTGGATTGCGGCTAAAGCAAAGGATCAAAATCTGAAGACAGCCTTGGCCTGTGCTCTTCAGAATATTTCTGAGCATGACAAATGGTTACTGTTTCCATTTCACTTGTTGCTTCATGGACCTTGGCTTCACATAGCATTTATTTGAGGTAGCTATTAACTAGTCATATTCTCATTCAATACTGATGAGAATTAGTGAAAGAATTTTGTATGCCAGATCTGGAATTACTGTTGAAAAACTCCAGCTGTGTTTGACATGAAGAATCAATATTCCATACAGACTCATTCTGTTCATGGTAAAAATGCTTTCATGACTCTCTTGACTGTGTAAGAAGCTTTTATGAAAATTACTAATATTGACTCAGTAGTAAAGGATACAAAAGGTCATTTGCTTAAGTATTTTTGGCAATGTGCCAATGAAACATTTCAAAGAATATTATTAAATCCTTCCATTCTATTTCTTATTGCATTACAATTCAAAAATACATATGTATGTTCCCTGCTGTTTTATTAAGAATATGTGTTTATAACCATCTTACAAGTGGTTGTTTAAAAATCTAAAGAACATCTAGGGAGGAATTACCATTGAAAATATTTTAACTTTTCCATAAATTACAGTGTATTTTACAATTGACCTTAAAACAAGCAGAATGAATAGACCAAAGGAAAGAGGAAACATTAGTTAAGGTGTACGTTTGCACTGACAAAATGGCAATATTGAAAAGAATAGGCATAAAAACATGATGAATTCTATGAATAAACACAAGCTTTTATAAAATTTTTCAATAAATAAGAACAGTGTCAGAAAAAGGGACAGAAAGACGGAAAGACAGAGACAGAAAATACAATATTGTTTGTTCAAAAATAAAAGCCTGGTCAATTCCTAGTATACGATAAAAAGTAGTTTGAAATCAGGCAAATTGGGCAAAAAGATATTTGCCCTCCTAAAGCTTCCAATCCAGTTAGAAAAATAATGTACTAATTTTAATAAAACCATGGATAAAATGGTGAGTGTAATTCTCTGTGTAATATTGCTGAAGGGACAAAGAGTAAGTAATATTAGCTTAGAAGTTTTATTGGCTTATAGAGCCATTTTTTAAGACTGACTTTATTAACAGGTTTCCTGGGTACATGGATATAAAATAAATATCCTAGAATTATGAACTCTCATGAGACCTTCTATCATTCACTGAAGGGACAGTGTTTAGATAAAATGATCTTTATTAAAAATTCCCAGCATGCCGATGTTTTATTGCAGTTCTCATGGGTGTGAACCTGTGTTTAGTAAAAAGTATGCAGTGAATGTACTTTTTACCCAAGGGATTTATACTTTGCAAATTCCAGTAAATAAAATTAGTGACACAATAAAATGGCAAGAGTATGACTTAACCTTTCCCCTCAAAAAAATCCTAACTAAAAATTGTAATGATTTTCCTTTATTTTGGACACCTTTACTTCATCTATTTTAAGGTCAATTTTTAAAAAGCTGAGGAATGCTTTCTCTGTAATGTTAAAAGTTCTTTGTCCTTCCAGCCTCTGCATTTCCTCTAATGAACATGGTATATATTATTTACTCTGGTATAACAATAAACAATAACAAACTAAGGAAGGCAAATTATATAGGGTAATTCTGTGAACTACTTTAAAAATGACAAAGTAGAAGCACTTCTGCAAGTCACAAGTGAAAGTTCTCCATAAATCTCCTGTTATGGTTACTTGCTTTGTGATTTTATGATTTAAAATGAATATAATGTGACAAAATAATAATCAGAAATCTAAACTGTTTTAATTCCCTAAGAAAAATAAAAGAACTCTATTCTGTTCCCTCTCATTAAGTAGATTTTAATTAAAAAATAAAGTTGTTTGTAAAAGTGCCAACCCCCCCCCGAATTGTGAATTTGCAGATTAGAAAATTACAAGGTTAAGAAAATTTTATAAATTTAAATAATTTGTAGAAGACAGTATTAAAATTAATTCTAATGTATCAACAATGATGCTTGAATCATTAGATCACAAACAAAATCTGTTCAGGTGAACAAATATCTTCTAAGATATGCATTTTCTT
Organism: Perognathus longimembris pacificus; assembly: GCF_023159225.1. NCBI lineage: Eukaryota > Metazoa > Chordata > Mammalia > Rodentia > Heteromyidae > Perognathus > Perognathus longimembris. The sequence goes on along the minus strand of NC_063172.1, from coordinate 41,617,423 downwards.
GAATAAACTGAAAGGGAAGACCTTGTCCAGGAATATCCACTCCTACTTTCCTATCAAACAAACAGAAAATGGCCTTTATGTCACCAAGGTTGTTAACAAGAAAAGGATATATTTACACATTTTTAGAGTTTACATGGGAATTATTTTTACTTTCTGTTAGTACTAGAGCTTATCCCAGAGTTGCTAGAGTTTTGACACTGAAAAGTAAAATAACCACCTGAGATTTTCTGCCTAAGTTTGTCTGTCACTCTTTGAACCAGCACCTGGTCATTCCAGTGTTGACATCTAAAGATGCTTTTCATATTTTTCAAAGAGTAAACACAAGATGCTTATTCATCAGTACCAATCTTCTCTTTCGAAGGAAGTAACAATATTTTTTCATGTCTTAAGGCTTTAGGTACAGAATAGCACAAAGTGAGTTCAAAGAACATTTGGCTTGTTTTAGATAATACATTTTGTTTTGAAAATGAAAAGAGTGTTTGGAAACATTTGAAAGGAAGGTTTTCCTATGGAAATGGTCTAAAAAAAAACAACCCTAAAATTGCTTAACTCACATTGGCATATTGAAATTTTAATAACAAACATATTACAATATCTATATCTTTAAGGACATAGGAAATATAGTCCAGGTATAGTTGTGCTTTCATATGTATGTGTACCTAGTGACCTTTCTAATTCTTCCCACTCAAAGGTGGAAAATTTCTGTGAAGGAACTAACTGCCCTGAGGGCCTCTTATACTTTTCTAGGTTACCAAATTCTAAGTATGAGAGTGGTATACAAAGCCATCGTCCATGTATTTCCAAATGCTTCACATTAGTATTTGCTAATGTGACAAGAATGTTATTATTCTTAACTTGAAATATTGGTAGTGAAAAAATGTGGTTGTTATGGTTTATTCATGTCCCAGCAATACATAATCAAGAAATCCCAGGCATGAAAAACAGATTGGAAACTGGGCCCTTGTACTCTTTCAACAAAGTAGAAATTTTCTTGTGATCTACAACAGTTTATTAAAATGCATTACTGAATTCTTTATAAAAATTGAAATATGATGACATAAAATACATTAATTTGAAGAATTACCAAAATAAACAACTTCATATCCATTTTATACAAAATTTAATTTATCCTTTGTCTTTTATTGAAGGGGAAGTATGCCGTGGGTCTTCTATTGTTTTTCTCTGTGTAAGGAGGTATTTGTTTCAAATCAAAGAGAAATGAAGGAATAAAGTGCTCTCCAAGAAATTTATTTTTAAACATATACTGTTTTTAGTTTTGCATTTTTTGTAAATTATCTTTAAATGATTGTGCATAGAAATTTAAATTCAAGATGATAGTTCATGAGTACATCTTGATTGTTGTTACCTCTTTCATCTTTCTCCCCTAAGTTCCACAGCTCCACCCATCCTCCCAATGTTTGTAGTTCCATTTTCACATATAAATATTGAATTTTATGGCTGCATTATCCCACTTTTTCTGTCTTTATTGTTCTACCCCCTTCATTTGAACCCTTGAAGTTCCAACTTCATGGTTATTCATTTGTTAAATTTTAAATTAGTTGTCCAAAGGACTCATACCATTGGAATTTTTCTCCCTGCAGACACTTTAACATGTATCTATATAAATATATATGCATATTACCCTGTGTATAATTACATATATAAATGTTAGATCTAACTTTCACATATGAGAGATAACATGTATTGTTTTTCTAAGCATGACTCACATCACTTAACATAATTTTTCTAGGTCTATCCATAACTCTACAAGATAATTAATATTATTATTCTTGATAGATTAATAACAATGTGTGTGTTAGAACTTATTGACAAGCATCATTTCTGAGTAGAATTCCAGGGTATCAACTAATCAAAAACAGAAGTGATAAATAGGATTTCATCAAGGTAAGTGTTCTCTACAGTAAGGTCATAGTTAAAAAGCTAAAATGACAGCCTACAGATAGAAAAAAGATTTTTTTCCAGATATTTGTTGGACAGCAACCTAACATCCAGAAGACAAAAAGAGTTCCAGATTATTATTAATTATTAATAACCCTAATGTTAAAAGGGCAAAGGTGCTAAATAGAGATCTTTCTGAAGAAATAAAAAAAGTCAATAGACACACAAAGAGAATCTCATCACATCTGACCACTAAGGAAATACAAATTAAAAGTGGGATTCTATGTCGCACCACTAATAACAACCATCATGAACAATACAAAAAGCAACAGATTGTGGCATGAATGTGGGCAAAAGGAATTCTAATGCACTGTTGCTGTGAACGTAATGGTGAATGTAAAGTGGTGCAGCTATTGTGGAAAAAAAATGCAGATTCCTAAAAAAAGCAGATCTGGAACTACCCTGTGACTCAGTGATACCACTATTAGGCATTTATCAGAACGATTACAAGTCAAAATACAGTAGAACAGCCATTTACACACCCATGTTCATTGCTACACTATTCACTATAGTAAAGTTATCAAAAAGAGGTTAGATGCCTAAATTGAATGAATGAATCAAGTATTGGATTGACTTTCTTATTTTCTTAATTTATTTCTCTCTGAGATATTTAGTTTCATTCTAAGGGGCATAGTATTTTTGGACCTCTTTTATTAACTTGGAATTTGTCTAGATTTTTATTTGTATTATCTTTTTCTTCTATACTACCTTTATTAGTCTCGTTGTGTTCATGGAATATGTCTGCCATTTCACTGAACATTTTTATCAACAGTTCTTTGGACCTAATGTATGAGGTTTCCTCTGCTTCAATATCACTCTGTTCCTTTATTGTGTGATTGTTTTCTGGAGGGTATTGTATTTCCCCGATTGATTGTATTTCTTGTATTTCTGTGCCAATGCCCCATTCATACTTACTTTCAGATGCCAAAAGCCACCACAATGAGTTGTTCTCTATGATCTCCATTAGCTAGATGTCACAGAGTTTGATAAGGCAGATCCCTCCCCTGGTGAGATATTTTATCTCAGCTTTAATGCATCCTCTAGTTAGCATAGATTAAAGTCATCCAGTAGAACACCAGTGATAACCTTTTTCTAGAATTCCAGTGTTGCTAAATGCTCTTGGGTTTTGTTTTTTTTAAGGTAATAGTAAGGATGGAGTTAAACTCTCTGGAATATAGGTAATAAGGGAAGAGATAGGGCATAGAGGAGGTAGTGAAATAAGAAATGTTATATTCTGGGTATAGGTATAGAAATCCGTTGTGAGGAGAAGTGATGATGTGGCAGATTAGGTATAAGTAGAAAAAAATAAGAATTCTACAGTAAGGGATGGGTAAGATGGGATACTTTGTCAATGAGCAACAAGAAAAAACAAGGAAATAAAATACAAGAAAAAAAGAATGGGATAGGGAAAGTTGAGAAAGGATAACACTGATCAAAATGCATTGTACTCATAATGTGATTTGAATGAAATCACATTGTACACTACTTAAAAATTTAAAAGTAATAATGAAAGAGGAAAAGAATTTCAGAAGAAGAAGACAGGAAATAAGAATATTAGGGCTTATTAATTTATATTCACAAAATCAGTATGAGAAAAAACATAAAATATTAGGATTTCAGTTGAAATTATTTTTAATACTAAGTGATTACAAAATTAACTCAATTTTATTGGCACAGTATAGGTCAGTAGAAGTAACTTTTAAACTTATTCCACTTGATTTATTCAGTCAAGGACATTTTAATCATTGTAGCTAGGCCATCACATTGGTTTTTAAGAAGCAAAATTTTAAGGAGAAATAAGATTTGAGTAAGCAGAAACAAAGAGATAAGTCTATTGACTCGAAATATTAACCACTAGATTCCAAGTATAATGCTAGGCAATCTATCAAGAATGGAAACAAAACAAATAAATGTATTTTATATTAATTATTTTTGCCTCTACTTATGCAAAGCTCATATTTCTTATCCCATTTACTTTAATATTAGTTAGGTAGCTACAAAAATGACCTGTGCAAATAACAAGGGGAAACTCTCATATGGAAGTTTAAACTTGTTTCTGTGATTCTACCCATGTTTGTTTTTCTTCAAGTATGTTATGCTTAAGGACAACAGTGTACCATTGCCACTGTCCAGCTAATGTAAGAATTAATAACTGATGGGAAGAATAATAAATCTTTATGGTTGCAAACAGTGAGGTTTGAGAGCACAGATGTCTGTTATGGAGCAAACCCTAGTAAAATCTGACTAATCAATTAAGATTGCTGAGCTAGAAAGTGGTACATTTAAGAGAATCATTGTCACCATTTATCTAAAGAGGCCTCACATAAAAAAAAAAAATTGACTTCATTATAAGGTTTCAATAAGGGATCCAGGCAAGAGGATCATGAGATCAGTTAGCATATGTTCCAATAGAAAAATACATTAACATCTGTTTAACCCAACCCCAAACTATGCATGGTTCATAATAATTGTCAATGCAAATGTTTAGAGCTAACTATGATGGTTCCACTTCCTGCTGGTGATTTCCCCTCTACTGTTTTATAGATGAACCATTGGAAACACATGATGAGTTGGCTATCTATGTACAGGAAGAGATAGTTGGTAGTGCATGTAGTAGCTCTTATGTAGAAATGCATTTCTGCCCACAGCTCATCAACCAGAATAGCTGTATGGTCATATCAACTACTACTGTGAGAATGCTAAAAAATTTCAGTGAGAGACTGGAGTGTCTAGTAAACAGTGTTTATGTCACAGGAGTATATAACATTGGAAGACAGATGATAAATACATATATTTTCAATATTTTGTTAACATCATTATATCTGCCAACAAAATAGAGCAGATTATCTTGCTTATATAAGTTCCCACAGGACTGATGAGTTTTTATGACCCCAATGAAACATGTGATAAATATGTGATAATTTATGCATTCAAATGTTCTCCAAATTGTAGATTACATAACTTTAGATTTTAGGATTTCATACGTTTAAATACAATCAAGCTGAGATGACTCTTATATAAAATTTGAAATATATACCAACATTTTTCTTAACAGATATTTGCCAGTGTCTGCAGTCTGTTTACTTAAGAAAGGTGAGTTGTAGTACATATAATCAATGAAATTCTATGCTTCTATCCTAAAGAATGGAATTGCCCCATTCATAAGGAGAAGGAAAGACTGGGGAAAATCATACTAAGTGAAGTAAGCCAGACCTAAAGAAACATGGACTCTAAGGTTTCCCTTATTGTTAATATTAGTATATGTTCAAGATAGTTCTAGCAGATGCTCCCTCTCTTTTGGGAGATAGAGCCCCACTAATAAACCTCTTTATGAACCTTCTTCTGCTGTCTGTGACTATCTCTGCATGATCCCCTGGGATGGCTGGACAGATCCTTTCATTGATGCTGAACTCAGGTTAGGTTCTCCAGGAGATTTGCTCCGCCATTTCTGGGGGGTCCAAGCTGCCCCCGGGACCTATTCTGCTGTCCTAAGCCCACCCAGAGGACCACAGAGGTAGCTTTCTCCTGACCAAGCAGTCTACTTCCATCCACCACAATAATGGATTTGAATCTCCAACCAGGGTGAGTGACCATTAGCTTGGGGCTCAGGTCCAATTTTCCATAAGGCCACCAGGCCTAGGCCATCAGGCCACACTGACCAAAATCTTGGCACCAAGTTCCAAGCCCCACTCCCAGGGACCATAAGCCACCGGGCTAGGTCAAGGGAATCAGAATTTGGTGTGATGACTCCTTTGCTGTTTATTCCTTAACAGTCAGCCCCATTTTGAAGTCAACTGAACAGAGCCCCACTGGGATACTGGTAGGTAGCTCTAGTTCAGCTCTGCTGGTCACTCATCAAGGGTGGAGGATAGTCTAAAACGTTTCAGGAAAACAGCTCAAGTTTGAGCCCAATCTTAAGCCTCGTGCAATCAAATTTGGCCCCAAATTTGGAACTCCATGTGGCCCCTACATGGGACACTGGACCACTGATATTTTATAGGACTTATGTAACTTCTTTGAGCACTTGGGCAAGTGGAACTCTCTCTTTCTCTTTCTGCCTGTCTCTGAACTCCACCTGCCTGCCTACCTGTGATAAGGATGGGCTGGTACTAGCTTCCAAAGGTACCAATGTTTGTTTAACATCTTCTTTGAAAAACACAAAGGAAGGTTTTCTGTTCTTGCTATTGATGTTTGTTAAGTTTAGAGGTTCTGTTCAATTCTGCTTTTTGTTGGCTAAATCTTAAGTTTTCTTTAGCACTAACCATGTGGTGGACAATAGAATTGGTTTTTAACCAGCACTATCTTGGTTGGCATCAAGGTTCCAAAAACTCTTGGAGGTGGATTCCCACTCCTCACCCCACCACCCAGGTAATGCGTGTGCCGAATTCCTAGAGGCAGGGTGGGGATGTGGAAACTCAACCTCCCTGTAACCCTGCCCCCCTGAACTCTATAACTGCTGCCTGCAATTCAAATTTTCAAAGGTGAAGCTGTCTTGCTGTGGTCCTGTTAAGGCTCTGACCATCTCTGCTGCTATTATGTCATGCCATGTGTCTGTGCTGTTTGTTTCCTGTTTCCCTTCTCCTAGACCTTCTGTGGTCATAGCATCCCACTTCTGCTCCCCATTGGAGCTGAACTGGTTTCTCAACGTGGCTTCTTTGTTTCCTCACCGTTAAATCTGTGAAAATTTTGTTCACTGGAAAAGGTTTTCTTTTAGTTTTTTGGTTTCTAGCTGACCACATGGTTCTAAATTATGGGCAAAATCATGTCATTTTGCCACTGGAATTTCAGAAAACTTACATGGCCAATTTACAAAAAAATAAAATCTAAGGTAGCCCCGGAGCTTATGAACAAGTGTCTGTCGGTCTGTGTGTAAAATATATAAAAACTGGTATCATGGTTACAAAATTACTTGCTTTTGACTACTATTTTAATTTAAGTCCTGTTAAATTGACCTTACAGTCAGTGGGTGGAGTCACAGTAAACAGCCTGGAGGCAATCCTGATTCCAATCACCAGACTCCAAGCAAAAAGGAAAAAATCCAGGTTTTAAACCCAAACTGATCATATTTGGGTGCAAGCAAATGTGTCTAAGAAAAGCTCCAAAAGATTCAAATATGCAGATTAGACAGGAAAGTCCATGAGTCTTATTTTCAATTAACCACCAAAATGCCTGAATTGGAGTTGTGGCTTGGTGGTAGAACACCACTGTTGAGCAAAAATTCTATGAGACAGCAGCCAAGCCTTAAGTACAATCCCTAGTACCAGCCTACAGAAACAATTCCATAACATATCATATCTATACTTTATTTCATTTTGAAAAATTTGGGGAAAGATTTGTCTAAGTCCCTATAGTTTTCCTTTTACATAAAAAACTACAATCTAGCCACACATAGATTGTAGAATAATAAATAATAGTTAAACAAAGGTTCTCTGGTTTTATTTTCAGAGAAGAAGACAACAGAACCAAGCAACTTGAAGATAATTATTGAGACAATTTTTAAGTCCAGCCTTAAATGCATTAATTGATTATATATTACATATGAGAGTGAAAGTTTTCAACTCAGTTAAATGTTGAAATATCTTGCTGATTTTTACATGGCTAGTCTGGTTGCAGAATTTTCCCTCTGACTGATTTGCACGTCTAGAATTAAATATAAACTAATTTGACAAATTTATAAGGTAGAATATACTTTTTTATTGAAGCAACTGGTGTAATTAATAATTAAAATTAATCTAAAATTCAGGGAAATGTTTAATCAAGTTGATATTCTTTTATTTTAAATAAACAATAAGTCTAGAGAATATGTAATTAAACTGATATTCTTTTATTTTAAATAAACAATAAGTCTAGAGAATATGTAATTAAACTAATATTTTCCCTTAAAGATTAACAATGTTTCCCTTGAATAGTGGGATTTACAAAATTTTATTCTACTCTGTTCTTTATGTACACCTATTATAATTAAAGAAAAAAGAAACATTTTCATTTTATTTTTAAGAATTTAAGATTCTTACCACGTGCTTCTGTATTAAAATTACAGGAGAGGGAAGTTAGTGGATAGACACAGGTTGATATAGGAAGCCAGACCTAACAAAGATGGAGGACATATCTCTGTCTGGAACTTCCAAGTCTAAAGGTTCAGGAGTATGAAGTCTTCTACAAGAAAACAGAGCATACAGGAAGACAACAGGCAAGAAATGCCTAGGATAGACCACATATTTCTTGTCCCAGTGCCATCCTCCTCTTCTGTAAAGTTTTCTAGATCTCCAGATACTTTTGGGACTAGTTTCTAAATTTGCTTTTAACTAAACATGAGGAGGATAGGGAACATTGAAAACAATATTATCTGGGGGAAAAATGAATCTGCTAAGATTAGAGAAAGGACCTGAAAAAGAGGAAATCTAAATTCAAGTTTTGGGGAAAGACTGAAAAGAAAGACAAAAAGTGAAGTCTCCAATTCATCCTTGCAAAACATATTTTTACTTCAAAATATCTAACTTGACTAGTGTGTTGTTTGGGAAATTTTCTAGATTTTCATATTTGTAACATGAAAAAGGCTTTTGCCTGTCTTGTCACATGTACCTTTCCCATCTTCATTCCTTTTCTATGAGATGTGGGGAAACATCGCTGTCTGAATGGCAATAAAGCTGGGATTTGGGTGAGTGGATTGTTGGCATGATAATGTATGCATAAGTCCAAGCCAGATCTGAAGAAGAGGTTGGAAGTAACTTGCTCTGGTGGGTACATGAAACATAATGACATTCTTCAACCAGGAGTATTAAAGAAAGTCAGAAAGTAAAATAAAGGAAGAGAGCATAAAAGATACTTAAGTAAAATTCTGTTACTTCTTCACATATAAAGGTACTTGTTCAATTTAATGTTACTTAAAATGTCTAAGAAAAATTTTTTCTAAGAAAAAAATGATGAAATTATTCTGCCAAGTAAATTATTTTTTTAAAAAATAATTGGAGGGCTGGGGATATAGCCTAGTGGCAAGAGTGCCTGCCTCGGATACATGAGGCCCTAGGTTCGATTCCCCAGCACCACATATACAGAAAACGGCCAGAAGCGGCGCTGTGGCTCAAGTGGCGGGAGTGCTAGCCTTGAGCGGGAAGAAGCCAGGGACAGTGCTCAGGCCCTGAGTCCAAGGCCCAGGACTGGCCAAAAAAAATAATAATAATAATAATTGGAAAGCTTATGAATATTGACATTTTCATAAGTAGTGAATATGCAATACCATGCAAAAGAATTAACAAAATTAAATTACTGAATATTATTTTTTAAATGCTGTTTTAATCTGGTATGGTAGTCTATACCAATACTGCATAGGCAGACAAGTTTGGTGATAGCCTGAATATAAAGTAAGATCAAGGCTTACTTGGGCTATGAGATAAAATACTGCCTCAAAACAAAGGAAAAAAATAGAACTTTAAAGGGAATGATTGTCCCTATTTAGTGAAGTCTTATTTTGTGAGGCCATACATAATATTGTGATGGAACTTAAAAGGCCAAATTGGCATGTGGCCAAATATGAAATATCCACCATAAAGTTTTAAAATTCAGTTTTGTTTAATGATCTACAAAGTATCCTTATTTTAAGGATTATTTTTTAATTGTGTAAGTAATGAACGGTGTAGGGGTTACCATTATATAAGTAAGGTAATGAGTACATTTATTTTTAAACACTGTTACTCTCTATTCTAATACCTAGAACCCACATTTTTCATAGTATTTAACATCAGGGAGAATATTTTTTCCCACTATGAATCTCATGGATTATCAACAAAGAGCTGACCATTACTAAGTAAAAAGAGAAATAAATTATATACAATGATAGCTATGTTTTGTTTCATATTATTTGTAACATATGTCACTGCACAGTTGAATAGTATTTGAAGAATTGGAGCTTGGCAGGAAGTTGTGAATTATGATTGACTTTCTCTTGTGAATTGTAAATAAAAGGAAATCTACTCTGTACTAAGAGTTGATGTTTTATCTACTAGATGTGACAAAGGAGATTGACACTTTATATTCTTTTTTTCCATGCATTTGAAAATCATTTAAACCATACAGATAACAAACAATTATACATCTAGCTGTGATGACACTATCCTGTAATCCCTACATTATATGGCTGAGGCAGTCTGTGAATTCCAAGCAAGCCTAGGCTACAAGAAAAAAAAAGGACTCAAAAATTATACTTACATATAGTTATATATAATTATATGTGTGTATATGCATGTTTAATAATTTATAGCCAAATTTTAAAATTTACTAAGCATCCAAACTGCATTAAGCCCAAGAGATACAAAAGCAGTAAGAATGACTAATGAGTATGAAAACATTCTGAAAAGGCTTTAAGAAAAGGAAATAAAGTAATAAAACTAAATGTGCCATAATTGTGAATAACTGTTTTTCACAAATAAAATTCCCCAGCTTCCAATCCACTTAAGCTAATTTATATTCTTAAATTAGGATAGCATTTGGTAAGAGCCTCAATGGGACTGAGAAAATGTAGAAAAAATATTCAAAAAGCATATTTTCTACCTATATAGTTACTTTGAGAATAGCACTAGTATTATTTTTAGCAAACACTCAAGAATATATTGATGCCAGGTGTGTTGCTGCATACTTGTAATCTCAGAATCCATTGTGCTGAAGCAGAATTGTTTGTGTTCCAGGACAGCCTGCTATAAAAGGTAAGTCTTTGCCTCAACAACAACATGTAGGGTGACATCGTCCAAATAAGAAATGTATTTCTACTTGACTTATAAAATGGTAAACACTCTATAAAAGACCTTAATAATAAAAACACAATTTTATTTTTTTTAAGTTCAGAAAAGCTCAAGTTGAATTAAAAATTCTTCTTTTTCATTTTTTTTTCTTCTTTAGTGTCAAAGTGAAGTACAGAGGGTTTACAGTTTCCTATGTAAGGCAAGTACAGTTCTTATAAAACCTGTTACCTCCTCCCTCATCCCCCCCTCCCTCTCACCAATCCTCACTGTCCCCCATCATGATTTGTACAGTTTGTTTACACCAACTGGTTTTGTAAGTATTGCTGTAGGAATGGTTTGTCTTTTTATCCCATGTCTCTCAATTTTGGTATTCCCTTTCCCTTCAGTAGTACCAATATATGTATATACAGTATCCTGGGTACTAAAATTAGTTACAGTAATAGCAGGGGTAAAACCACAGAGAAGGAATATGAGAGAAAAAACAAAGGTACGGGTTTCACATGGCATGTTGAAAATAACTACAATGATACACCACTTATTTCTATAACTTGGAGTTCATTTTGCTTAGCATCATCTCATGTGTTCATATGGGAATAGCTATTGAGCTATTGTTATCTTCTGCTTGGACTTATCCTAGAGGTGTAATAATTATTCCTTATGAGGGAAACCATAGACTCCATGTTTCTTGGGGTATGGCTCACTTCACTTAGCATGATTTTTTTCCAAGTCCTTGAATTTCCTTACAAATGGGGCAGTATTATTCTTTCCAATAAAGGCATAGAATTCCATTGTGTATATGTACCACCTTTTCTTGATCCACTCATCTACTGAGGGGCGTCTGGGTTAGTTCCATATTTTAGCAATGACAAATTGTGCTGCGATGAACATAGTTGTGCTGGTGCCTTTAATGTGGTCTTGCTTATAATCTTTTGGGTAGAGGCCCCAAAATGGGGCTATTGGGTCATAGGGGAGCTCTATGTTTAGCCTTCTGAGGAACCTCCACACTGCTTTCCAGAGTGGTTGAACAAGTTTACATTCCCACCAGCAATGTAGTAGGGTTCCCCTTTGGCCCACATCCCCTCCAGCATTTTCAATTATTAGTTTTCCTGATAATAGACATTCTTACTGGGGTGAGGTGAAATCTCTCTATTGTTCTGATTTGTATTTCTTTTATGGCCAGTGATGTAGATCACTTGTTCATGTGCCTATTGGCCGTTCTCAATTTCTCTTCAGATAAGTCTCTTTTTATGTCTTTAGCCCATTTGTTATGGAGGGGGGTGTTGGTTCTTGGAGGACTTGTTTTGGAGGAATTTATTTTTTTCAGTTCTACGTATATTTTAGATATGAGGCTTTGTCCATTTTGTGGCTAGTAACGATCTTCTCCCAATCTGTGAACTATCTGTTTATCATGCAAGCTACGTCCTTTGCGGTGAAGAAGCTCTGCAATTTGATGCCGTCTCATTTGTCCAAATTTCTTGGTTTGTTACATTTCTGGTCCTGTGTTGTAATAAGCTAAAACCAGATCCTTACATATCACCTTGCACCAAAATCAATTCCAAATTGATCAAAGACTTTGAAGTAAAATCAGATACCCTGAAAACACTAGAAGAAGGAAGAGGAGAAATACTTCGGCTCCATGGCACAGGATGAAACATCCTTAATAAAGAATTCTTCTTAAACTATATTTCAATATATTTATAGGACGCACAATAATTTTATTTTTCACAAATATAGAATAATATTGCAAACACTTATAACTACAGAACTTTGAATATCTTTGTAAATATGTGATCATCACTAAAGTTTTGCAGGAGTATTTCTCATGCAAATATGTATGTATTATTTGGGAGCATAAGTGACAATGTACAGAATATAGATACCTATCTTCTACACACTCTATACAGTGAACAAAAGTCACATAAAACAAGGACTGAAGTTTTCATATTTTTATATCAACACAAAAGTTATCTCATCTAAAATCAAACAAGGAAAGGAGGATTTATTTGATGCTATAGCAATGAGAGATACCAGGAAACAGTTCAAACTCAACTCAAAAGAAACAAGTGTATGCAATTAGAAAAGGAAGGTTAAAGACCTAGATGCTGGGAAAAACCTGTGAAAAAATTGGTCACTTAGAAGAATTAAAGTTTCTTTGGCCTGAAAACATATTAAAAATCTAAATAATGTTGTAAATTAGCTGGCTTTTCAAAGTGCCTTTGTATTTTCAAGACAATTATCATATTGATGATAATATTAATTCTCTATGTAATTACTTACATATCCCGGAAAAACTGTTGCTCCATCATTGATTTTATTACCCACATACTCATTTTTGTGAGCAAGCCTCAAATCTGGGATTTTCCTGATTCTGCTCCATGTATCTGCATTATACTTGGATAGTATAATATGTTATCAAACCATCTATAAATTTAATTTTGATTGCCTATAAGTTGGTATCCTTGAAGGAAAAATAAAGTTTCATAGATCACTTGTTTTCTCAAACTGGCTTTGAGCATTTAGTCAATGTGAAGGACAGTCAATCCACAAGGGGATATGGTGGACAGGAAAATACCAATCACCAGGTGAAGTGTAGAATAAAGAAAAGTTACCAGCATGGGCTAGATTAATTATAGAAGCTAAAAGCCAAATGAGGAGACAATCTTTAGTGCGGCTAACTCAAAGCATGCTTTGAAAAAACAAAAATAGCTGGTCATCAAGGACTATAATAAACAATCTGAAAAATTCCCTGGAGTCACATACATCCTACCCACAAGAAGCAACAGAGCATTATAGTTCTTTTTCTACTTACTTTCTATATTTCTTTACTAGCATCTAAAACACATTTATGTTTCCCAACCTCTTGTTTAACTATATTCTGTTGCTAATCATTGGCTTCAAAATCCATGAAAATCACTGTTCTAACTTACTTTAGCTGCCTCTTTAAATCATCTTTAAAAATCCCTTTCTGTCTAATCTTACATGTAATTAAATATTCAGGAAGAAATTCAGTGCCAAAAGGAAATTGGAAAATTAAGTGCTTCAAAAAATAGAAATCAGACATAAAATGAATTCATGTAGGGAAAGAAGAAGTCAAACTATCCTTACTTGCAGACAACAAGATCGTATAACTAAAGGATCCAAAAGACTCCATCCCCACACTCCTAGAAATGATCAACTACTTTGAAAAGGTAGCAGGATACTTAATTAACACATACATATCAGTAGTCTTTCTGTTGGCTAACAATGTACAAGAATTTCCAAAAAGAAATCATGAAGCTAACTCCATTTTGTGTAGCCTCAAAAATGCCTAGGAATAAACTTAACCCAGTATATAAATGATCTGTATAATACAAACAAAGCAAAAATCTGGTGAAAGAAATTAAAGAGAACTCTAGGAAATGGGAAGACCATCCATGTTTCTGGATAGGTAGAATGAACCAATACTGTGAATTTGGACACATAAATGATACACAAACTCAGTGCAAACAACTTCAAAATCCTAATGATGTTCTTTACAGAGATAAGTAAAAAAATTAAAAACGCATATTTAACAACAAAAGACCTAGAATTCTAGGTTTAAAAAAGGCAATGTGTGTAACATCACAATACCAGACCACAAGCTCTACTACAGAACTATAATAACAAAAAGAGCTTGACACAAAGAGCTTGGCACAAAAATAGATCCAAAGATCAATGGAACAGATTAAATGATCTAGAAATAAAACCATGAAGTTACAATTATCTGTTATTTGATAAGGGAGCCAAAGACAAACAGTGGAAAAAAATAGCCTCTTCAACAGTTGGTGGTTGGAAAACCAAGGAGCTAAATGCAGAAAAATTAAAGTGGATCCCCATTTGTCATCAGCAATAATATCAATTAAACATGGATCAAAGATCTCGACCTCAGAACAAAACCTTTGAAACTACTGCACAAGAGAGTAGGAGAAATATTAGAAACCTATAACTATAAAGTTATAGGTATAATCTTCTTGAAAAGAGTCTCAGGGTCACAACAGATAGGAGAAAGACTTTCTGCACATCTAAGGATATTGTTACTAAACTGTAAAGGCAACCAACATAGTAGGAGAAGATCTTTACCAGCAATACATGAAACAAAGTCCTATTATCCAATATATACAAGGAGATCAAGAAACTAATGTAACAAACCAGTCACTAAATGGGTAAAGGAGCTAAGGAAAGAATTCATGAGGAAATGCTCATCATCCCTGACCATAAAGGAAATGAAAATCAAAACAACTCTTGAGATTCCATCTCACCCTACTTAGATTGGCCAACATTGTGAACTCAAACAACAATGAATGTTGTCAGGGATGTGGGGGGAAAGAACCCTACTTCACTGTTGGTGGAAATGTAAACTAGTACAACCACTCTTGACAGAAGTCTGGAGGTTCCTCAAAACACTAAACATAGACCTTCCCTAAAACCAGCCATGCCACCACTCCTGGGCATCTATCCAGAACATCACATGCCAGTATATCATAAAGAATCCTGCACTTCCATGTTCATTGCCTCATTATTCACAATAGCCAAGGTATGGAAACAGTCTAGATGCTGTTCATAACAATGATCATGTTTATCATGCTGGTCATCACAAAAGAGTGGATCCAAAAATGTGGTACCTATACACAGTGAAATTTTGTACACCCATTAGGAAAAATAATATTATAACATTCACAGGGAAGTGAGTGGAATTAGAACAAATAATGTTAAGTGAGGTAAGCCAAGTTCAGAGAGTAAAAATGTACATCTTCTCCTGGATTCATGGAAATTAGATCTAAATACACTGGAAAATGATAAATTACACAAGACACTAGATACTCACAGACAGTGAGACGAAAAGAAAAGGGGAGAAACACAAAGGCATACCGCTTAATTGACTCTGTAGATTTATGTAAAACAATATTCATATTGAAATGGACTCCAAGATATGGAAACTAGAGACTTTTCTTTTTTTCTTTCTTTTTTTTAGTGTTTAGTTTTTGATGATTTTGTCTTCTTTACCTTATGCATGGTGTATGCAAGTGTATATCTTCAGAAAAGTTGGGGAAAGGGTACAAAAATCAAAAGAAAAAGGAGAAAAAGTGCAGTAGTGGAGCTCATTGGATTCTGATGAATGTAAGGAAGGAGAAACTGAGAATGAGGGAACAGAAGACACTCTATGAAAGAAAATGTACTCATTACTTCACTCGTGTGATTATAATCTCTCAGTAGATTACTTCCATAATAACAAGAAAGTAAATTTATAATAAAAAATAGAACTGTGTAAGTTCAGAAAGCCAAATATGTTTTTTCATTTGTTAAATATAGACTTTAAAGATTATAAAGAATTGTTGGGTCTGGTAATCTTAACTACAAAGGAGGCTTAGATCTGAGGATCGCAGTTCAAAGTCAGCCCAGGCAGGAAAGTCTGGAGATTATTATGTCCAAAAAACTACTAAGAAAAAGCCAGAAATGATGCTATGGCTCAAGTAGTACAACAATAATCTTGAGCACAAAGATACTCAGAGACCGTGCCCAGGCCCTGAGTTCAAGCCCCAGGACCAGCAAAAAAATAAAATAAAAAGATCACACAGAATCATAAACGTCCACATATACACAAGCACACATATACATGTATGTAAAGAGAACACTGTTATAACTTAGAGATATAATTTGTGCATGTGAGAAATATGCTGAAACCTATTGATACATTTAGTATACTCAGTAAAGGAATGCTAGGAAAGTAAAACAGACTTAATGGGGAGGAAGAACAGACAGAGTAAATGAGGGTGAATATTGTTCCAGTGTTTCATATGCATATATAAAAAACAGAAGAATGAAATCTCCTGAAATAAGAAGGCAGAAGGGATGGTGATGGAGGTGATGGAGGGAGAGTTTGATCAGGACAAATATTCAAGTATAGAAATAGAATATTCCTGATACAAAAAATGTACATTAGTAAAAAATAGTAATAAGAGAAAGAAAAGGTGGAGAAATAGAGATTCAAAGGGGCAGAATGCAGATTTTTGAATTGTGCAATCAATACCATAGTTTATTACAGCAGATACCTATCCAATTACATTCCAAAAGGAGGCACAATTTAATGTACTGTATGTAATGTGTCTATTGATATAGTGGTAGGAAATCAGTGCTCTTTGCTATCATTATTTTCTGATTTTCCATCTTTAAGACACAGAACTTTGATTGAGCTTCCTGCGTATTTAAACATAGATTCATGTGACTTGATTTGGTCAAGGAAATTTGAGAAACCTGAGTACGTAGGAAATCAGTCAATTTTGGATGGCAATGTGTGATAGGTTCATAATTTTCTTCCATTTCTGAGATATATACCACAGCTTGTATTGACAAAGGGCCTTTGAATTTCTAACCTTCAAATGGTAAGCACAGATTCCCTGCCCATTCATATTTCCTATGTTGACACCCATTAACTTCATTAAAGTCATTCACATCCTATAGCTATTTGCTACTACATGCTCATCTAGCCTATAGTAGTTTAAAAAAAAGTTAGTACAGAGTTTCAGACATTACACTTAATTTTGTATTTTCCTAAAACAGAAATAATATTACTGTATCTGGTGTTGAGTGGAATAAACTACTAGCCACATAAAATAAATGATTCATGAACACCCTGTGGATGCACAAGCCAAGTATAGGTTATCATGTTACCATGCATTTATCTCTTGATTTCTCTAGATCATTGGCATTTTGAAGCTTTGCTGTTTTTTCCTTCACAAAGAACTACCAAAATCCAAATTTCTTTTGACACAATTTCTGACCATCAAATCCCCCAAAAGCCAGTTATTAAATTAGCTTTTCCTCTACCAGAAGGCCATTGATTTCTCTATTTAAATTGTTCCATTTTCTCTTTATTCCAAGGGGTCACAGGGAATGACAGCCTTGATGAACGTATAAAATATTTACTTTCAGTCTTTGAATAGTCTAATAGGGCATTTTCTCATTTCAGTTTTGCCTAATTATGAGGAACATTCAAATGACTCCCTCGTTAGTAAAGATAATTCACTCAAGCTTTTCACTAGTGTTTACACAGAACCAGGGAAGAATGTGTTGGTTTTTAAAAATTCTTCACTAAACAGTTAAAGATAAAACACACATACAGCATTCAGATGCATATCTTATTGGAAGCATTGAGCAATGAACTTGACAAATCAAGGATTAGTTCAAAAATATTCTTCTTAAAATTAGCATGCGGTATTATAGCAAAAAGCTCACTCTGTCAGAAGACAAATTATCTTTCTTTTTTATTTTCATTTTTGTTTATTTAATGGACTTAATCAACTTTAGGGTCACAGCTAAAGGAAGAAGGTTTACATTGCTTTTCCATATACTGTCTGCTTTTTCAAAAGCTTGTAAAGAAGCCAAAATCCCTCACTAAAACAGTACCTTTGTTATAATGTCCATGGTTTACCTTAGGGTTACCTTTGTTGTCAGAGCCTATGGATTTAGAACTGCAACCAAAATGCCAGCAACAAATAGAGCATGATGATGAAAAACATCATTGTCTATTCATTCATCCCTTCCTCATTTGACCCCTATTGACACCTGTCAATCACAAATCTCTGTAGTTTTGTCTTTCTTGAATGTCAAGTCAAGAGAGTTGCAGGATATGTTATATTTTCAAAGTTTCGTTCTTTTCATTAACAAACATGAATCTAAGCTTACTTTATATCTTTTTGCAGCTAGTTTACTTATGTGATTTTTAAGAGTGGGTATTTTATTGTCTAGCTGTTTAGTTATACAATGAAAGACAACAATATACTTTCCATGTCTGGGAATTAGGAATAAAACTGAGATAAATAATCACAAACAGGATTTTTCTATTGATAGAAATTTTGTTACCCTTATAGCAAATATCAAAGACAAATATTACTGGATTATATTGTGGCAATACACTTAGTTTTGTAAGAAACATCCACATTGCTTTCCAAAGTTACTGGGTTGTTTTGAATTCGCACCCAAATTCTGGAGAGGTTCTGTTCCTGCATATATTAACTAACATTTGGTATTATCAGGGCTGTTTCTTTGGGACAGCTATATACGGGGATAGTAATACCTCTTTGTTTTTATATACAGTGCCCTAATGAGCTTGATGAGGAACATGATTTTAAGTCTGCTTTTTACATGATATCTTTCTTTAGTCACATGTTCAATTCTTTGATTCAACCCGTTAGGGGTATTTTAAATTTCTCATGTTGATATCTTGATGTTCATTGTATGTTTTGCATGCCATTTACCTGATGTGTCTTTGGCAAATATATTTTCCTAATTTGTGGTTGTCTTCACATCTTTTCACAAGCATCTTTCTAAAAGTTCAATTTATTAAGTTAAGATCTAGATCATTATTCCCTTGTCTCATAAATTATACCTTTGGTGTTTGGTGTAAAAAACATTGTCAATGTCAACATCATGTATATTGTCTCTTTATCTTTCAGCTATTTTATAACATTGGGTTTTACTGATTTGCGGTCATATGAGTTAATTTCTGTGAAAAATTAGTAAAATCCCTATGCCAATTCATTCTCTTCTTGCAGATGAATGCCCAAGGCTCTAGTACTGTTGTCCAAAAGATATCTTTACCATCATCTCATAAGTTAGGACTCAGTCTTCCCATGAGTCTGGGTTGAAGCAAGAGCTACACATATGATTCTCAGAATTTGTTCCACTTTTCTCCCATTTTCAACTTTCTGGCACTGGTATTTTCTGATACTTCACTTCTATGTAAAACCTCAGAATTATTGTTTGTTTTTCATTTTGTTCGGGTTTTTATTTATTATTAGAACTGAATAGTGACTCCCAAGACTTTGGAAAACCGTAAATTTATCCAACTGTTTTTATTGTATGTGGGAACTTATTTTTAGGTTTGAGATGATTTGTGCAAACAACAATTAGTAAATGGTAAAGAACAATGGAGACAGGAATACAAAGTGTTAATAATGTATACTACTGACAGGTCCACAAAATGTTATACATCAATATTTGCATGGCTTTGTTATACTATTGTGAGTGAAGTAAAGAGCATTTTAAACTATTGAAAAAGTGTGAATAAAGGGAAAACTTTGATTGTGTATTATATCAGGATATAAGTAGCTGTAAGTCATGCACTGAAAATACAACTAAATCACCCAAATACATAAATTGTATTCACCTTCATTACATGAATATACATTAAAACATTCCAACTAAATAGATCAAATAGATGAATCCTATCCTTACTTTCAATGCACCAAAAAACAAGAAAATTATCTGCTATGTATTCTTATACAAAATTTTCTTTGCCCACACCTAATGAATATGTAAATTCTTTCAGATAAATAAATTTTCAATTGACCACTAGAGAATGATATCAATAACTTACCAATTTCAGGATTAATAATAGCATTGCACTAGAAATGAAAGAAATGGTGGCATGTATATGTAATATCTATAATAGATAAGCCAGATAAAATTGAATTTAATAAATGCCTATTTAACTTATTGTGATGACAGTATGAAGAGGTCATTAGTAGAAAACTAGAACCATCCCCAACAATAGTATGATGTAGAATATAATAATAAGGGAATTCTGAAATACAATGGAGAGAATAAATGTAACAGCACACAAACAACTTCAGCTATTCATAAATAAAGCTAACATCAAGTTTTCTTGTGTTGTGTGTCATTTGATAAGTTTTATAGATAAGTTCAACAATGTTGATGAGAATTTTTGAAACATATCAATCATAAGAGAAAATAGAAAAAAAGAAAATGCTTAGATATGCTAAAGTATAAAATTTCTCATTTGTTTTTTTGAAATATAAGTTTGAAGTGAAAATTCTCTAATAAAATACATTTTTCAATTTAATTTTATTGTAAAGGTGACATACAGAGGATTGATAGTTACATACATAAGAAAGTGAGTACATTTCTTGTCAAATGTGTTACCTCCTCCCTCATTTTTCTCTTACTTTCCCTCCCTCCCAATTTCCCTCCCTCTAGTTGTACAGTTAATTTCCAAAATATTATCTTTTTAGTATTACTGTTGCATTGGTTTGCTCTAATGAATATATCACATATGAGAAAGTACAGCAATAAAAATGGCATTTCGTATGTTAGCCAAGTGCGAGTGGTTCAGGACTGTAATTGTAACTACTCAAGAAGCTGAGATCTGAGGATAGTGGTTCAAAGCCATCCAGAGCAAGAAAGTACATAGGATTCTTTATCTCCAGTGAATCATCAAGAAGCCAGAAGTGGACCTATGGCTTAAGTGGGGGGGGGGGGGAATGTCAGAAACACTTCCCAGGCCCAAAGTTCAAGCCCCAGTAATGGTACAAAAATAAATGGAATTCATTGATTAGAGAAGGGAGATAATCTCACTAGAAGATAAGCTACTAGAAGAAATTATAGAAATAAAGCAAACCTATAAAACATTTCTTGAAGAAATGAGTAAAACTTCTGGCCAGAAGTTAGTTGCCTATGCAAGAGGACTATATATGATAATATATATATATATATATACATATATATGTATATATATGTGTGTGTGTGATTTAAATTTACAGAAAGTTTTTGAAGAAAAGGAATAAGGAACAGAAGGAAAGTTAGCAGGTAGGGTATAAAAAATAGTTCCTAACATCTAACCAAAGGAAAATAATCAGACTATTTTATGAAAATGTTTCCTTAAAAAATTAGAAGTGTGGAAGAAATGCAAATTTCAAATATAGAAAAAGAAAACAAATTTTAAGTATGAAAATAATTTAAAACTGAGTTAAAAGCAGTGATGACTGGAGACTTCTGAGTTTATTAGAATTGCCTGTTAAAGGACTATTTCCTTATAAATATCTAATGATGAAAGACTTATTTGAAATAAAAATGTTTTTTTAAATTTTATTATCAACCTGATGTACAGAGAGGTTACAGTTTCATACATTAGGCATTGAATACATTACTTGTACTGTTTGTTACCTCGTCCCTCATACCCCCCTCCCCCCACCCCCTTTCCCTTTCCCCCCATGAGGTGTTCCATTCACTTAGACCAAACAGTTTTACAAGTATTGCTTTTGTAGTTGTTTTTCCTTTTTTACGCTGAGTCTCTCAATTTTGGTATTCCCTTTTGCTGGGCTAGATTTACCTCCCCTGGTGCGAGGATGCTAAGCTTACTCCCTTATCAGTGCTCCCCTTTTCACCCTCTCCCCTGGGCACCTGACCAGCAGGTGGCCAAGGTGGAGCGAGGGACACGGGCTAGCCTAAGGTGCACATAGCTGAACGAGATCCCCTTTTCCTCCCTCCTTACCCACCAAGGAAGCCAGGAGCAGACGGATCTCGGAGACGCTTTGGAGAGCAATCTGGTTTATTCGGGAGGGGCTCACAGTAATATAGTAGTGATGACGAGGATTGAGCATGAGCTGCGATTGGCTGGCGAGCTTGTCCGTCCAAGAGCAGCTCCCAAGGACCTCCCTCATGGGCTAACGTCACTTCCCATAGTACCACCCTGTGTTCTCGCTGGTGCAAGGTGGGGGATAGTCTCAAAGCTACCCCTTCTGGTGGCGGACCCAGAAGGAGATAGGTGTGGCTCACTTCCACACTGCCCCAGGGTTGGGGGAAGGGCGGCATCTCAAGAGCACTCTCCTTGCCCTTCCCCCCCTTAAGGCCAAGATGAATCCCCAACACCCTTTCTATTTCCTAGTTCTAATACCAGTATACATGGTTTCCGATATACTCAGATAAGATTACAGAGACAGTGTAGGTACAACCACAGGAAGGGGATACAAGAACATCATCTATAATAGATGCTACAGATGCACATGGTACATTGAAAGTAATTACAACTGTGATATAACAATCATTTCTATAACATGGAGTTCATTTTACTTAGCATCATCTTATGTGTTCATAAGGGTATAGCTATTGGGCTCTTGTGATCCTCTGCTGTAACTTGCCTAAACCTGTACTAATTACTCCCAATAAGGGAGACCATAGAGTCCATGTTTCTTTGGGTCTGGCTCACTTCACTTAGTATAATTTTTTCCAAGTCCTTCCATTTCCTTACAAATGGGGCAATGTCATTCTTTCTGATAGAGGCATAAAATTCCATTGTGTATATGTACCACATTTTCCTGATCCATTCGTCTACTGAGGGGCATTTGGGTTGGTTCCAAATTCTAGATATGACAAATTGCACTGCGATGTACATGGTTTTGCTGGTGGCTTTACTGTGAATTTGTTTGTGGTCTTTTGGATAGATACCCAAAAGTGGGGATGCTGGGTTATAGGGGAGTTCTATATTTAGCCTTCTGTGGAATCTCCATACTGCTTGCCAGAGTGGCTGAACCAGTTTACATTCCCACCAACAATGAAGTAGGGTTCCTTTTTGGCCACATCCCCTCCAACAATTGTTATTGTTAGTTTTCTTGATTATATAATATTCTTACCGGGGTAAGATGGAATCTCAATGTTGTTTTGATTTGCAAGAAATAAAAATGTTCTTAAAGATATTAAATCCTATTAAAAATTAGAATTTGTTATGATGATTGACAATAGGCGTCCTTTTAAAATACAATTATAGCATTGTGAATGTTTAATATTTATTTAGTAAGCAGTCAAAAATATATGTGGGGATTTACCCTGTAATCCAACATGGTATGAAGTTAGAGACTTGGAGGATCATGGTTTGAGATCAGCTTAGGGAAAAAGTTAGTGAGACTAAATGTCAATCAATAAATATGGAATTTCGGTACAAGCCTGTGATCATAGCTATATAGAAGGCATACTTAGGAGGATTTTGTCTAGGGCTGATCTCTAAAGAATAAAGAATTGAGGTTTGGAGGTATGAATAAATTGGTACTTGATTTAAGAGTTGAAGTCTTGATTTCAATCAAAGTACTGAAAAAATGTGTAAAAGCCTAAAGAAAATATAACAGTCCACACAAATTTCGCATACAATTTTGCAGCTGGCATGTAATATAATGGGAGGAATATAGAGCTATTATACTATCAAAATCAATTCAGCCAGTCACTGCTAGTTTATGCCTATAATTTGTATCCACTGAGGAGGCTAAAATTTCGGAATAGTGATTTGAAGCCAGGACAAACAGGAAAACTCTGTGAGACTCACCTCTCCAATTAACAACCAAAAAAGATGGAAGGAGAGCTGCAGCTCAATTCAGCACTAATTTTGAGCTATGAAACCTCAGAGACAGAACCCAGGCCCTAAGTTCAAGCCCCAGGATTGAAAAAAAAAATCACAATCACAAATTCACCTTATGTGCTTGAGGAGAAAATGTGTGTGTGTGTGTGCGAGCACGCGTGCGCACATGTGTCTGTTACTAGCTTGATCTTGCAATTGCTCTACCTCTAAATGACAATGTCAGCAATCTTATAGGGATATTTAAATGAAATGTAATTCTCAAGACTCATGTAAGGGTAAGCCTCATGAGCATAAACATATTGATATATCTGACTTTTAAACATATTTTACCTTCCCTTATTATCTCCAAATTTTATTATTAATTTGAAAACAAAGTTAAAATTTCTCAACAGTACTAATGCAGTGCTGTGACAATGAAAGGAAAAGTTTGATTATACTTAATGTCCATAGAACTAACCTTCATTATCTTTGTTTTCACATGAAGAGTAAAATTCTGATGGATTGGCTTTATTAATTCAAGAAATAAATAGAACAATATTATTTTATGACATACTATTTTTAGTTTTCTGAATTTATATGTATGGTTAACTGTAATTATGAGTAGTTGACCTAAGGTCATGGTGTTATTTAACACAGAAAGGGCACTTATATCTTTGTGCTTCAGATTTTTCTTTCATTGTTCAATTTTCTCCAAAATTCTCATTCATGAGATGATTACTAGAATAACCAATGTCAGATTTAGCCACTTCTAGGTAAGACAAAAGATTTTTAAATAAACTTGGAGTGAAACAGTCTACTTTATTAGTTGGGGAAAATGAGCTTGAGGGATCTGCACATTACTCGTCTCTATAAAGAGCAGATGCATATAATTCAGGGTGGTTTACTGCTGATATACTTGCTGATAGATTATCTAATTCACAGTGTGATATAGTACATTAAAATTGAACTATGTTTCTTTTTCCTCCCCCCCCCCCGACCCTTTTTTCGGTTGTGGGACTTGAACTCCAGGACTGGGTGCTATCACTTAGCTTTTTAACTTTAATTAATAACTTAATAACTTTAATTGAGAGGAGTAATTCTGAATCTGGTTTTGGATGTAAGTATGTATTAAATATTAAGAAAAATAGGAAATAGAGAGAATCCAAGGTTCCAGTAGAGGTATTCTAAACCTTCTACCAGCATGTATCAAGCTCAGTTTTCTAATAGAAACATAATGAAGTCATTGGTGGATTAAAGTAGGTGTTTAATTTCACTGTTTACCCTTGCATAGAATATCCTTCTCTTCTCCTACACACACAAACACACACACTCACGCACGCACACACACATCCTGAAACTTTGATTTATGGTTGTAGCATTAATGAACATTTTTGCCTGTTGGTTCTTCATTGGGTTCAGCTTATGAGGATCAATGAGGACTGCAGGAAGAAGAGATAGTGCAACGTCTGGATATTTATTCATTAGACACTGAATGCACAATAGCAGCAGCTGGCTGAGTTTTCTGATGAGAAGGCATGGCTTCAGGAATATTCCTCTTCACATAGCTATCTTTGAAAACTTCAGTAACAACTCTCTTTATCCTAGTACGGAACTCAGAGGGTTAATGGCTTCCTATTTTTACTATACTATGTAGTCTTGTAAATTTCCCTGACTTTCCAAAACCTATGATATTGCCATTTTAAAAAAATCCTTCTGAAAAATTAAGCACATGCACTTTAAATCATTCATTCATAAGTATCCTGGAATAGAGTAGAAATCTTTAAGCTCATTAGAGATAGGAAATATGCCCTTTTAATTTTGTGATCTAAACTTTTTTTCCCCAATATACTCTTTAGTATACAAAAGAAATCAATGCATTTTCTTGCTAGTAAAAAAAAAAAATCACTGCTCACCTGGTAAATAATTTCTAGGGTCCTAAAACAAGGATGAAAGACAAACGACTCCAAAAGCAATACTTCCAAAACCATTTGGTGTAAAACAACTGAACATATCATGGGGGGAGAGAGAAAGGGGGAGGAAGAAGGAGGGAAATATGGGAGGAGGTAACAAATTGTACAAGAAAAGTACCCACTGCCTTACATATGAAACTGTAATGCCTCTGTACATCACTTTGACAATAAATAAGTAATTATTCAGAAAAACAAACAAACAAAGAAAACACAGGAGACTGAGGGAGATGGATCCCGAGTTCCAGGTTAGCCTTGACCACAGTCAGTTAAAGTTGAGCCTTGATTGTAGAGTGAGACCTTATCTTCTCACATCATCTCTGCCCAAAAGGGAAAAATAAAGTCAGAATAATAAAGAATTGTTTTATATTATGGCTGATACTTAGAGTGTAATCCAAATATTGAACTGCTTCGAGTATGCACTTGGCACTTGGAAAAAACATGAAAACAGAAGTCTTTAGAATCTTCATAAACATCAAGTTCTTTAACCACTGATTTCTCTCCTCTATTTCAACGAACACAGGAAAGTTAAAATATCTTTTGGGGGCTTAAAAAAGTTTTCTAAAAGCAGTGAAAGAGTTTTAAATTTCTTCCCTAAAAATCTCATTAGCCAGGGAAAATTAATCAGTAGAGAAGAGACAAAGAGTTGCCACAGTATTAGGTAGAGCTCATCTGTTTTTCTGAGGGCAGCCTGAAGGAATTACCTGAGACTTTATCAGCAGAATAAGAACACCTTTGTTCATAGTACAATTATATTTTTCACCTTCCTGAAATTCTATCACCTTTCTCAGAGCCCAGAGTAACTTGTTACTGGCTACTGACTGTTCTTCATGGCTCATTAGTTTCCCCTAAACATCATTTACTAACCTTCCAAATTGCCTAGATCTTTATTTCCCTCTTCAATGAGGAATATATAAACTTTGTCTCTCATAGGTTATTTGGTAATTTAGTTACTTTATTAAAGGTATTTTGAAATTGTTGTTATCTTAACTAGCCCTGTTTGTAATGTGATACTCTGTAATTCTTAGTCACTTATAAGACTAAAAGGGAAGAATGCACAAGATGTCCTTTAAAAAGTAAAAGCATCCAGAAAATTTCCTTAATCTATACAGCTATAATCAGTTCATGATTTGTTTCTTTTTCCATAAGTACTATTTGAGCTGACAATAAAGGAAAACCATTTATGTAGGAACTAAAATAACATAAAAAAGTTTATCAAGAGGACAGTATATTTTTCATTAAAAACAAAAAAAAAATATGAATAAGGGCTGGAATATGGCTTAGAGGTAGAGTGCTTGCCTTGCATTCATGAAGCCCTAGGTTTGATTCCTCAGCACCACACAAACAGAAAAGGCCAGAAGTGTTGCTGTGGCTCAAAAGATTGAGTGCTA
Source organism: Perognathus longimembris pacificus (assembly GCF_023159225.1). NCBI lineage: Eukaryota > Metazoa > Chordata > Mammalia > Rodentia > Heteromyidae > Perognathus > Perognathus longimembris. The sequence goes on along the minus strand of NC_063172.1, from coordinate 41,590,230 downwards.
GCCTTGAGCAAAAACAGCCAGGACAGTGTTCAGGCCCTAAGTCCAAGCCCCCAGGACTAGAAAATAAAACAAAAACAAAAACAAAAAAACAGAAAACAACAATGAAAAGCAACCACACAAAACAAAACTCTTTATGTAAATAACATTTTATTCTAAACACAAAGTAAAACTCTCAAAGTTGAAAATAGAAAAGGACAAAACCTGGAGGGCTAATGCATGTCACAAAAAATTCTGGTAAGGTTTAGAATAAGGCATGATCAATGAAAATTACATCTACCATAAAAAATTTATGAAAGATTCTCTAAAATCTTTCTCTAGCCCTAATAGAGCTAGGACACAAATGTGTGTCCTGGATCTTCACTCTAAGAGCACCCACTTACCTCTATTGGTTATATTTTTTTTTCTTTTATTAAAAACTTTGTCTTTACTTGAAAAATAACTTTTCACTCTCTCTATATTTCATGTCTCTATAGAAATCACTTAAAAGAATCTGAAAAAACAAGGACAACAGAAAAATCACAGTAATTGTTGTCTGCAGGAACTGAAGAATATTTGGAATATTTCAACTACAGATAAAAAATGTAATCCGATAAAAATGACTTGTCACAGAAATAAAATTATGGGGAAAGGTCTGTTTATCAGGCCAGCCAAGGTAAAAATTCAAGACCATACTGAACACATAGCTGAAAAACAGTTTAAGCATTGTTCAAGAGTTAGAGCACCAGTCTTCCAAGAATGAGGACTAAAGGTCAAATTCCAATAACACCGGAAGAATATTATAAGAAAATATTGTGAATGAATGTATGGCAATATATAGAAAATGTAGCAAATGTAGAAAATTTCTGGTAAACTAGAAATTATTTGAAATTAATTTTCAAAATAGACATAAAAAGTAATAGCTTGTTACAGTTTAATTAAAAATAATATTTGGTGCAGTCTTTCAAAATAAACAGAAAGCTCACAGATTGGGAGAAAATCTATACCAGCCATACAACAAACAAAAGCCTCATATCTAAAATATACACAGATTCAAAAAATTAAATTCCTGGGCTGGGAATGTGGCCTAGCGGTAGAGTGCTTGCCTAGCATGCACGAAGCCCTGGGTTTGATTCCTCAGCACCACATAAACAGAAAAGGCCAGAAGTGGTGCTGTGGCTCAAGAGGTAGAGTGCTAGCCTTGAGCAAAAAGAAGCCAGGGACAGTGTTCAGGCCCTGAGTCCAAGCCCCCAGGACTGGCAAAAAAAAAAAAAAAAAAAAAAAAAAAAAAAAAAAAAAAAAAATTTAAATTCCTCAAAAACAATCAAAGAAGCAACTTCACCCTCAACAAATGGGCTAAAGTCCTAAAAAATGACTTTTCTGATGAGGAAATGAGAATGCCCAACAAAGACATGAAGAAGTGATCTACATTCCTGGCCATAAAAGAAATGCAAATCAAAACAACACTGAGATTCCACCTCACCTGAGTGAGAATGTCCATTATCAAGAAAATTAAGAATAACAAACGCTGGAGGGGATGTGGCCAAAAGAGAACCTTGTTGGCAGGAATGTAAAGTTGTTCAACCACTCTGGAAATCGGTATGGCCGCTCTTCAGAAGGCTAACATAGAGCTCCTCTATGACACAGCAGCCCCAGTTTTGAGCATCTACCCAAAAGATTACAAGAAAGACCACACTAAAACTACCAGCAAAATGGAATTCTATGCCTCTATCTGAAAGAATGACATTGCCCCATTCTTAAGGAAATGGAACGACTTGGAAAAAATTATATTAAATTAAGTAAGCCAGACCCAAAGAAGCATGGACTCTATGGTTTCCCTCATACAGTTTAATTAGTACATGTATAGGCTAGTCATAGCAGAAGATAACAGTAGCCCAAATAGCTATGCCCTTATGAACAGATAAGATGATTCTAAGTGAAATGAACTCCACATTATGGAAACAAGTGTGATATCATTGCTGTAATTATTTTCAACATGCCATGTGAAACAGTAGCTTTTTTTTTGTTGGTGATCCTATTGTATCCCCTGCCTGTGGTTACCCCCGTGCTATCACTGTATTTCATCTCCATACCCTGGATACTGTATAACTGTATATATGTTTACTAGAACTAGAGAAAAGCAAGGGAATATCAAAATCGAGAGACAAAGGATGAAAAAAACAAACAATTCTAAAAGCAATACTTACAAAACCATTTGGTGTAAAACCACTATACAACTCATGTTGGGGAGAGGGGAAGGGAGAAGGGAGAGGCATGGGGCCATGAGTGAGGAAGTAACAAGTTGAACAAGAAATGTACTCACTGCCTTACTAACGAAACTGTAACCCCTGTGTTCTTCACTCTGACAATAAAGGAAAAGATACCATGTAAAGCTAGAAAAATTACTACAATATAAATTCATCCAGAGTATGAAACTATAATGTCAATTCTTAACACAAAAATGATTTATAATTCTTTTTTCTCTCATCTATTTCTTTATTTAGAAGTAGCTATGGGAGAAAAATTAATCAAGACTATATATGTCTTGAATGAACTTTGCCTATTACTGTTGGCACAAGTTTTATTACATTGATGATGATTCTGTTGTCATAAACTGGTATTGGTCAAACAATTGTAATTATTTTGTCTCATGTACACATGAGAAATAATATTTTCTTCTAATATTAAAAAAAACTAAAATCAGTTCAAAAAGATAAAGAAGGGCACTACATTTTAATACAAGGAAAAATCCAGAATCACGATATCACGGTGATAAATTTATACTCACCGAACAAAAGAAGCCCTAAATATGTCAAACAAATTCTTTCAGAACTACAGAACAAGATAGACCCAAATACAATCATAGTGGGAGATTTTAATACTCCACTCTCTCCAAAAGACAGATCCAACACATAGAGGATTAGCAAGGGAGCCAAAGACCTAAATAACACCATATCCCTCATGGATCTGACAGATCTGTACAGAGTTTTTCACCCTACAGACCCAATACATATTCTTCTCAGCAGCCCATGGAACATACTCCAAAATAGATCATGTCATAGTCCACACAAAGAACCTCAGCGAATACAAGATTATTGATATTATCCCATGTATTTTATCTGATCACAGTGGAATCAAGGGAACCCTCAATAACAAAGGATACCACAGAGACTACACAAATACTTGGAGGCTAAACCCCTCACTGTTATCTAACACTTGGGTTACAGAGCAAATTTCATGACAATGAAAATGCATCACAAAGAAACCTATGGGACACAGCTAAGGCAGTGCTGAGGGGCAAGATCATTGCCCTCAGCACACACATTAAGAGAATGGAATCAGATCAGGTGAATAACCTCATGATACGGCTAAAACGTCTGGAGAAAAAAGAAAAATAATGAATCTAAAATGACTAGGAGGAGAGAGATCACAAAGATTAAAGAAGAGATAAATCTGATTAAAAGTAGAAAGATCATTCAACAAATAAATAAAACTAAAAGCTGGTTCTTTGAGAAAATAAATAAAATTGACAGACCCCTTGCAAGACTTACAAAAAAAAAGAAGAGAAGAGACTCATATCTGTAAGATCAGGGACTCCACTGGAAAAATTACAACAAATACACAGGATATTCAAACAATTATAAGGAACTATTTCCAGAACCTTTACTCACTAAAGAATGATAATTTTATAGAAATGGATCAATTCTTAGAAAAGTATAAACTGCCTAAACTGAATCAAGAAGAAATAAATCAACTAAGTAAACCAATAACTTACAGTGAGTTACAGGAGGTAATCAAGAGCCTCCCAACAAAGAAAATCCGAGGCCCGGATGGATTCACCAATGAATTCTATAAAACCTTTAGTGAGGAGCTAATACTAATACTGGTCAAACTCTTCCGCAAAATAGAAACAGAGGGATAAATCCCGTACTCATTCTATGAAGCTAGTATTATACTCATCTCTAAACCAGGCAAAGACCCAACAAAAAAAGAGAACTACAGGCCAATATCAGTAATGAACACAGACCCAAAGCTTCTCAACAAAATATTAGCTAAAAAGATCCAGAAACTGATCAAGAAAATTATACATCATGATCAAGTAGGCTTCATCCCACAGACAGAAGGATGGTTCAACATCCATAAATCAATAAACATAATTCACCACATTAACAGAGCTAAGACCAAGAACCACATCATCATCTCAGCTGATGTACAAAAAGCCTTTGACAAAATACAACACCCATACATGTTAAAAGCCCTGGAGATAACAGGAATAGAGGGAACATTCTTTAAAACAATAAAAGCCATATACAACAGACCAACTTCTAACATCGTATTAAATGGGGATCAACTAAAACCATTCCTCCTAAACTCAGGAACTGTGGGGCCCACCCTCCTGGATGCCTTGCATCATTAAGAGCCTGTTTTTCCAGGCCTGGGGCCATATGGCTATTAGCCCCACCTGCCTCCCGGGTCCAGAACTGGAAAGGCGGTTCTAACTGGCCCTGCCTCCCAGCCTAGGGACCACGTTTAGCCAAGATGGCCCCTGGTGGTGAACCCAGAGGCGGTCCTGTGGGCTGTGATGTAGATTTAGGCCACCCCTTAGGGTGGTCCCACGGCCCTCCACCCTTGACAAACAGCTCAGGCTGCCTCTCATAGCCCCTGGCTAGGTGCACTACACCCCTCCCCTTCCTGATGATCTCTGGCCCTTAAAAGGGTGATTCCTCCCTGAATAAACCTGAGACTGCATGAACTTTCTCACAGACTGTCTGATTGTCCTCTGGCGAAGGGGGCGAGTGTACAGGCGGTTCACCGACTCTTCACTTTTTCTTGGCTTGCTCGTTGGGGTGCACTCCCTGCCTCTCCCGCTGGCCAGGAGAGTGCTTAGGGTGAAGGACCCCGACAAGGAACAAGACAAAGATACCCACTCTCCCCAGTTCTTTTCAACATACTGCTGGAATTACTAGCCATAGCAATAAGGCAAGAGGAGGGCATCAAAGGGATCCACATTGGCAAAGAAGAAATTAAACTATCCCTATTCTCAGATGACATGATCTTATATCTGAAGTACCCAAAAAACACAGTCCCGAAACTCATAGACCTAATAAACCATTTTGGCAAAGTAGCAGGAGACAAAATCAACCCACAAAAGTCAGCAGCTTTTCTGTACACCAGCAATGTACAAGCAGAAAAAAAATTATGGAAATAGTAACATTTACAATAGCTAAAAAAAGACTAAAGTACCTAGGGATCAACCTAACTAAAGACATGAATGACCTATTTGATGAGAATGATAAAAATCTAAAAAGGGCAATCAAAGAGGACACAAGGAGATGGAAAGACCTCCCATGTTCATGGGTAGGCAGAATCAATATAGTGAAAATGGCCATATTGCCCAAAATGTTATGAAAACTCAATGCAATCCCCATCAAGGTCCCAGCTACATTCTTCACTGAAATAGAGAAAACAACCCATGAATTCATATGGAACAGCAACAGACCTAGAAGAGCTAAAGAAATTCTAGGCAAAAGAAGCAGTGCACAAGGTATCACAATACCTTATTTCAAGGTCTATTATAGAGCCATCATAACTAAAACAGCCTGATATTGGTAGAAAAACATACCATACCAGTGGAATAAAATATAAGAGCCAGAAGTAAAGCTGAATTCTTTTTTTTTTTTTTTTTTTTTTGGCCAGTCCTGGGCCTTGGACTCACGGCCTGAGCACTGTCCCTGGCTTCTTCCCGCTCAAGGCTAGCACTCTAACACTTGATCCATAGCGCCACTTCTGGCCATTTTCTACTTATGTGTTGCTGGGGAATCGAACCCAGGGCTTCATGTATAGGAGGCAAGCACTCTTGCCACTAGGCCATATTCCCAGCCCGTAAAGCTGAATTCTTACAGTCAGCTGATATTTGAAAAAGGAGCTAAAGACATCCAATGGAAAAAACATAGCCTCTTCAACTACTAATGCTGGGAAAACTGAGCAGCCAAATGTAGAAAACTCAAAGTAGACCCTAGCCTATCACCATGCACCAAGATCAATTCAAAATGGATCAAGGACCTCAATATCAGACCTGAAACCCTGAAACTACTGAAGGACAGAGTAGGAAAGACGCTAAAACTTATAGGCACAGGAAGGAACTTCCTGAACAGAGTCCCAGGTACACACAGATAGGGGAAAGACTCGACAAGTGGGACTACTACAAAATAAAAAGTTTCTGCACAGCTAAAGACAAGCCACCAAGCTATAAAGACAGCCAACCATATGGGAAAGGATCTTCACCAGCACAGCAACAGACAAAGGCCTAATATCTGTCATCTACAGAGAACTCAAGAAACTAACCCCCTCCAAGCCCAGTAAAACAATTATTAAGTGGGTAAAGGAGCTAAAGAGAGACTTCACAGGAGAAGAGATAAAAATTGCAAAGAAACATATGAGGAAATGTTCAATATCCCTGGCAGTAAAGGAAATGCAAATAAAAACAACCCTGAGATACCACCTCACCCCAGTTAGAATGGACTATACTCTGAACTCAGGCAACAACAAATGCTGGAGGGGATGCGGGAAAAGAGGAACCCTTCTCCATTGTTGGTGGGAGTGCAAATTAGTATAACCACTTTGGAGAACAGTATGGAGGTTCCTCAAAAAGCTCAACATAGACCTACTCTATGACCCAGCCATACCACTCCTAGGCATCTATCCTGAACAACAGGTCTCAGGATATCAAAAAGACATCTGCACATCCATGTTTATCGCCACACAATTCACAATAGCTAAAATATGGAAACAACTCAGATGCCCCTCTACAGATAAATGGATCCAAAAAATGTGGTACCTATACACAATGGAATACTACATAGTGATTAGAAATGATAAAATATTTGTATTCACAGGGAAATGGTCAGAACTCGAACAAATAATGTTGAGCGAGACAAGCCTAGAACACAGAGAACAAAGGGGCATGGTCTCCTTGATATATGACTGTTAAGATGGGGGTAGGGGGGACGGGACAGTAGAGACCAGGTCTATGAAAAAAAAACAAAAAAATTCTTTTCAAATGGTATTTCCACAGGTTTGGTTCAGCGACCTTACATTATGTATCTAAAACCAAACAACTATTAAACATAAAAAGGTCAAAAATAGACCTCTCAGTGGATCACAATAGCTCAACAGCTATTTTTGTATGATAATATAAGACAAGGATAAGCAAACTCTGTTTTTGATGTTATATTTAAAGTTCAAGGTGAATTTTCTTTGGCATATGCCATGTGGCTACTGTATATGATTTTGGTACACTGGGTATTGTATATATGCCTACCTGATCTAGGGAAGGGAAAGAAAAACGAGGTTGTAAGATATCACAAGAAATATACTCACTGCCCTATTATGTAACTGTACCCCTTTTGCACAACACCTTGTCAACAAAATTTAATTAATAAAAAATAAATTAAAAATTTTTTAAAAAGTTCAGGCAACAATGAATATAAAAGATGATACATCATCCTCAATTTCAGAGCAGAGCAAATACATGTGAAAAAATTTGATTATGTGTAATAATGTTTCAAAATGTGGCTACTGTGAGAGAAGATGGCACCAACACAATAGGAAGGCACCCCAACTTGCTCCAACCAAATAGTGAGCTGGGAACTCCAACACCCAACACCCCATCAAGAGATCAGCAAACTCAACAACCAGAACAAACAGAGAAACACAGGAAACAAAAAAGAATAAAGAAAACAAGCCTATAATCTGCATGAAGCCGGGAAATCTCTGGGGTACCCACCTACACCCTGGCCCAAACAGGGCCAGTCCAGGAAAGTGGACCTGGTGCCAGTGACGGGGACCGCAAGCACAGAAGCAACAGCAGAAAAGTCCCACCATGAGGGCAGAGACCAGACAGCAGGAGCTCCACAGGACCCAGACTGAACAAACCCGATCCAGCCAGAAGGCGGCATGGAACCGGAAGGGCCAGGACCAGACAACATCAAAGGAGCTGGGCACCATGGATACAGAGAACCGAGGCCACTGCAGCCACACCACTGTGGTACCAGCTGAAGAACATTTTGCTAACACATTTTAACTAACAGTTGCAACTCTAGGTGTAAACTAGTCATTGGAAAAAAGGAATGGTTGGCGTATTTTAACTAGCTCACTTCTACCATCATTTTCTCACTAGGAATAGAGAACAACCTATCTTCCATAAGCTTACTGACTCATGAGAGTTACAAGGTTTAATTTCCTTAGGCAAGGAAGAAATGATAGGTCATCAAGAAGTAGCTCTTGAGCAGTCCCCCAAATAGTACTTTTTAGAATAAAATAGTGGTGAGGATATTGATATCCCTGACAGTATATTAATTTCCAAAAGGGTATCTAAGTTTTTTTGCCAGACCTGAGGCTTGAACTCAAGGCCTGGACACCATCCCTGAGCTTCTTTTCCTCAAGGCTAGCCCTCTACCACTTGAGTCACAGTGCTACTTCCAGCGTCTTCTCTTTATTTAATAGGTTAACATGTGAAAGGTATATACTAGTACAACATAATATCCCTTAAGTCCTTTATTTTAAATACTTTTTAAAAAAAAATTTAAAAAGTTTTAAATACACATTGCATTTTTTATTTAAAGCAGCATGTGCACATATTTTTTAAAAAATGTCGTCTGTTCCTCCTTTTTTCTAGTCATCGTAGATACACATACACATGTGAATATGTGTATATATGTATATCTATCTATATAATTTATTCATAGTAAAGCTATTATAAATTTAAAGTTACTACAGTACTTCATCAAGTCAATGTTATATTATATCCTATTATGCTTATTCTGTTTCCCTACCAGTTATATGTTTATATTTATATGGCAAACATCTAATGATTTAATGATTTGAAAAAATATTTTCCCTTTTTTAGTAAGATTAATTGAATCCTATCAGGTGAATCTCTTTGGAATAATGAGCTGAAGATCGCTGTTTTTTTATATTTAATGTTTATCATGATTTTATAAGACTTTAAAATATTAATTACTATAACTGAATAGATTTGGTCAATTGATCCTCTACGGCAGGAAAAAAAAACAACATGTCATTTGCTCCTATCCTCAATAATAAATGGGTAGCCTTGTTTGTTAGAGAAATTCACGTAAGGTGGGATAATACTTGTGAGAAAATAAAAGACTTGTGAGGAAAATTCAGAGACAATTCAGGACAATTCAGAGACAGAATATGTCTCTGATTCACATACATATATTATGATTGGATAAAATATTGAAACTAAAATAGTTTCAAAAACATGAGGACAAGAATAAAATTGCATAAAGATCATAAAATAATTTAAGAAGAGTGGCAGCTTTAAAGATGCTGGGAGATAAATGAAGTTCCAATATATATAAAATGAAATCTACTTTGGTATGTAGGGTAAATATTGCAAGGCAATTATTTCTTCTTGTATTGATCTATATATTTCTCATGAGCTTTTCTGTCAAGATGGTGATTTATAATACACTGCTAGCTTTCATCTCCAAATTAAAGTGAAAGAAAGTAATGGAAATAAAAGGATTGTTGAAGATGACATTGATGAGCCCCAAACCTTACTTTTAATCTGTGGAAAACACTAAGGAGACAAAAACTGTTGATTTCCAGTGTAGTGGAGAAATAGTAGCCCAGAGAGGAAAAGGAAGAACACCCACACTGTTTGCCTACAGATAAAGACGTCTGAAAGGGTTGTGACAGAGAACAGTTTGGATTTATTTTTTTTACTGCATTGTGTATGTCCTTTTTGGAAACTTTTTTTTGATTAACTAAAATATGTGTGTTACAATTTTAATATCAGATGAAATATGTTAAAAATTCCAAAATGATTTTTATGATTTGATCCTTTACAGAAACCCTGCTATCTTTTTATTTGTTAATGATTTTGTTTTTTGTTATTGGTTTGTTTTTTTTTTTTTTTTTGCCTCTGTTTTTCCGGCTAGTCTCTACTTCTTTCCAAATAGTCATTTAACCTTGGTATTTCATCTTGTTCTTGTTTGGATATTTTTCTTATTTCTTGTACTGGGGCTTGAACTCAGGGCTTGGGCACTGTCCCAGACCCATTTTGCTCAAAGCTAGCACTCTGCTACTTGTACCACAGCTACAAAGGTGGGATATGTGCTTGCTTGGGAGAGGATGCAATTTCTTTCTTACCCAAACTATGTTTATTTTATTGTTTTTAATTTATCAAATCTATCTATCAGTGTCTATAATAAAATGTATCAGCCATTTAGTTAATTTTCATCTTATTGTAAAGTTATAATTTTAGCCTTTAAAAGAATTTTTAAAATAGGTAATAACACAGTCTACATTATCAAGAGAAGACTATACAGTACCTGAAGGGAAGTATAGTATGTGGGGAACTCCCGCCCCAGGTGCTTTGTGTCATTAAGAGGCAATTCTACCCCTCCCCTTCTGCCGCCCTCCGACCCTTAAAAGAACAGCTCATTGTTGCCATTAAAGGAGTCTTAGTGCTGACTGGCTCCCGGACTGTCTGTGTGTCCTCCATTGAGAGGGGGACTGGGTGGCAGTCTGTCAGCCCTCTTTTCCTCTTCTTGGCCCATCTGGGTGGGGTGTGTTTTCCCATCTCTCCTGCAGGACAGGAGAGCCCGGGAGGCTAAAAATCCCCAACATAGTACATTCTAATCTCTCTCTCCCCCTCTCTCTACAGATATATATGTATGTATGTATGTATGTATATATATATATATATATATATACATATGCATATATAATACTTTTTTCCCCTTAAGAAATCTCTTACAGGAAAGTGCCTTAGGCAAATTAATAAATTAACTTGTCAGGAAAATTGCCATATCCATGACAAGTGTGTGAACAGAACAAGATACAGGAATTGTGTTGCTCTGAGGCTATTTCACTCACCCTCAACATTCTTACAGAATCTGAATTATTTAAGAATTGCTGGATATGTGATCTTTCAAGTTCTGCAAAAAGTCTTTGTTAGCCTGGTGACATAGTCCATTGTTACTGTCAAGTTTGTACTATTAAGGAATTTTAGCTGTCTAAAATTCTGCCAGAGACAGCAAAAAAAAAAAAAAAGGAGCTAGAAGTTCATATAGTACACTGTATACTGTGCAGCTAGTAGTAAAAAAAAAAAGAGGTGAATCTTGTTTTCTTACATCCTCTCTTTCTCTTTTCTCTATCTCCTCTTTCTCCTTTTTTTCTTTTCTCTTAATAGTCATTCCTTTGTCTTTCATGTACAACTGGACATTTTTCAGTATTACTAAATAATAAAACCTTACTTTTGCAAAACAACTCTGTCTTAATTTTCTCTTGTTTTCTTTTCCTAATAGTAATCATTTGCACTGCAGATATGAAGAGATAGCTTAGTGATACAGCTCTTGCCAACTATATGTGAGCTCCCAAGTGTGGTTTCTAGAGCTGCAAACAAAAAAGAGGAAAGGTATTTAGTTATTCTGTCAGTTTGCCAGAATAAACATCCAAGTTAAATATTCACAAATCAAATATAAGTTATTTTAATCTAAAATACTTCTTAGACTAATATTGTAGCCACTGCTATGTATATTTAAGCATAAAATCTTGGGAACACAGACTTTATTTATATCTACACACCTAGGAAATTATTTTGTTTTATGTAGTATTTTTCCTATAATTAAATTAAACTAAATTATCTTTGGCAGCATAAAGTGACAGCTCTATTCAAAAAGAAAGGGAAATGAATTACACAAGAAACATTAACTGAAAGAAGTACATTTGTAATATTTTTGTCATTTGTTACATTTGTGTTGCACACACATTCTCTCTGAATTTTAACATTCTAATTGCTACACTAGAGATAGGACCAAACAAGCAATATGGACTTTCTTACTAAATTATTTGTTTAAACTATATTTATCTAAACTGTATTTGTCTAAACTATAGTTGTCTAAAGTGTACAAATACAAATATTTAAGAGGGGATGATTATCACAACTTAATTTCAATTATTATTGTCATTAAGTTATAAGCACTTAACATAACCTGGGAATCGTAGATCATTCCTAGAATCCCACATGCTTGGGATTGAAATATAGACTAGTTATGGTTCAATCATCCCTGGACAATACATGCAACACTAAGTAATGTGAAAAGCAATGTGGGGTTAGAGTCAAGTGGTAAATTTCTCCCTTAGCAACTGAGAGGTCTTGAATTCAACCATAATTATGAGAGTAAGGGAAAAAATAAAGGAGAGAGAGAGAGAGGTAGAGAGAGAGGAAGAAGAAGAAGAAAGCATGAGAAAGAAAGAAAGAAAGAAAGAAAGAAAGAAAGAAAGAAAGAAAGAAAGAAAGAAAGAAAGAAAGAAAGAAAGAAAGAAAGGAAGGAAGGAAGGAAGGAAGGAAGGAAGGAAGAAAGAAAGAAAGAAAGAAAGAAAGAAAGAAAGAAAGAAAGAAAGAAAGAAAGAAAGAAAGAAAGAAAGAAAGAAAGAAAGAAAATCAAGGGATAATGGAAGAGGGGAAGAGAGGAAGAGAGGCAGGAAGGGAGAAAAAGAGAAAGGGAGGCAGGAAGGGAGGAGGAGAGGGAGGAAAGGAGGGAGATAAGGAGAAAAGGAGGCAGGAAGGGAGGGAGAGAGGGAGGGAGGGAGGGAAGGAGAGAGAGAGGGAGGGAAGGAAAGGAGAAGAAAAGAAAAGAAACAAATGAAACAAAGAAAGAAGAGAGGAAGAAAGAAAGGGAAAAAAGAGAAAACAAGATCATACAGGATGCAATATATCTTTAATTTTGTTTGTCAGTCAGTTGTGGAGCTTAATCTTTGGGCCTGGGAGCTGTCCTTTAGTTCTTCAGCACAAGGCTAGCCCTCCACCACTTGATTCACGGCACCACTTCCATTTTGCTGGTGGCTAATTGAAGATGAGAGTATCATGGACTTTAGTGCCAGGGCTGGCTTTCAACTGTGATCCTAGGATCACAGCCTCCTGAGCAGCTAGGATTTCAGGCATGAGCCACCGGCACCCAGACTATTTTAGATTTTTAAGTGCACATTCCAGTGATATTTCTGATAGGAAAAAGGAGATAGAATACCTCTAGAATGTGTCCATTTTTATAAATACAATGTTGTGTCATTGCAGAGCAACTTTGTTTTCTGTTCTGGCACAGTCCCTGAAAACCATCATTCTACTGTACACTCTGTGTTCAGCTCTTTTGGATATTATGTATTAATGATATCATGTAGTATTGTTCTGCAACTGGTTCATCTAGTGTGTTTTCTAGGTTGATATTGGTTGACATATAGAGCAATATTTCTGTAATTTTTTTCAGACTGAATAATACTCCATAGTTTATAGACATTGATGATAGTCATCTAAGTGACCCATGCTTTGACTCTTGTGAGAAATGTTATAGTGAATATAAAAGAAAAGATCATTTTTGAGACATTTAATGGTTATTTAATCTGAAATTACCCTATATATTATTCAGACTTACTTGAACTGAATATATAGTCCAGGAGGGCATCAGACTCATAATCCTCTCACCTCTGCTAGAATATTCTCATTATAGGTATGAACCATCGTGTCTGTCATGAGATATTTTGTTCTTTAAGAAGTTAAATTTGATTTTTCTACTTTTCGTAACAATTTTTATATTAAAATGCCTAATAACTGTACATTGATTGGATTGTGATGAGTTTATTAAATATAATTAATATTTTAGTTTTAAGTCATTTTAATCAGGCAAAATGGAATCAGTGTACAGGGATGTCCTTATTGGTTTCTATTTCATAGTGAAAGCAGAAATAATTTTCAGGGGAATAATATAAGTTTTGGAAAGCATCTCAGAGTAAATTTAAAGTTATATCAATTTATGGACCTGTGGACCATGAAACATTTGGCGTTATCCAGTCACCTGTAAACTTGTTAAATAGAAAAGGTAAATGAAAACCCTTATTCTAAATGATGTTATGACTTCATGGATACTAGAGATGGCAAAGCATATTCTTTAACTTTTGCCTTAAGGAGAACAAGACATTAAAAATAAAGGTTTGAAAAAAATCAACTTAATCCCAAGCAATCTAATAATACAAATATTCTGAACAGGACAAGGTTCTGCATAATCAAATGTAAATTTATGCATTTGCTGTAGAGTTATAATGCATAGAGAGCTACCATATATTTTAAAATTTAACTTTATTGAAAAAGTGATGCACAGAGGCAATACAGTTATATAAGTAAGGTAATGAGTACTTCTCTTGTCCAACTTGTTACCCCTCACTCATTTTCTCCCACTTTCCCCCCAGTCCCCCACTCCAAGTTTTAAAGTTCATTTTCAAGATATTTTCTTGTGAGTATCATTGTTGCATCAGTTCACCCTTTGTCTTTTGTCTCATCATTTTGTTGTTCCCCTTCCCAAATCTCTTTCTCTCTCTCTCTCTCTCACACACACATACACACACACGCACGCACGCACACACGACACAGGATACCAAAATCAAATACAGTGATAACGGGATAAATCAAAGGACAAAAAATGAAAGAACAAAGAAATAACTTCACACAGTACATTAAAACAACAACAGCAAAGAAAAAACCTTCTGTTTTCATACCTTGGAGTTCACTTTGATTAGCATCATCTTATACGGTAATATTTACCAAGCTATAGAGAGCTATTGTAATTTTCTTCTAGGACTATCCTAGACATATACTAATTGCTCGAAATGAGGGAAACCATGGAGTCTAAGTTTCGTTGGGTCTGGCTCACATCATTTAGTATGATATTTTCCAAGTTTTTCCATTTCCTTATGTATGGGGTATTATCATTCTGATGGAAGCATAGAATTTCATTGTGTCTATATACCACATTTTCTTGACCCATTCATCCACGGAGGGGCATCTGGCTTTGTAAATAGATACACTATTGTACTGTTTTTTTCTGCAACTGATCAAATTTGGGTACAGAGAAGTAACCCCCCCCCCAAAAAAAAAAAACCCTGCATAGCTAGAATCTGAAATAGACAGGATTTGCAGCCTGTTGGTGTAGTATTAGAGTTTGTCTCTAAACTGTTAGCTATTATTGCTAATTAAAAGGATATGATAGAATGCAAAGCCGGTATTACAAAATAGTCACAGAAATCCTCAGAATAATTTTCCAGGAGCAATATCCCTTTTCTATGCTTTGTCTTCAGTTTTTGACACAAGTATTCGTTCATATTTCTGTTCTGTGTCTCATCAAAACTGGGAACACAGTCTTTCATCATGAAACTGAACTGTGACTGCCAATAACACTTCCAGTGCCAATCTGAAAATTGTCCAGATGCTAAGCCCTTTGGTGATTTACTTGGGTAACACTGATTCCTTGGTTTTATTCTCTTAGTTAATGATAACTGCTTTATGTTATGGTGCATAGCTTCTGGTATAAGTCATTCCCCAGAACTGTACACATCACAGTCTACATAGGCAGCTCCAACACTTGGAGTTCACAATAAGCATTGTTTACAAGATGAGTATTTTGGGATTCAGAGCATGAAATTCACCAGTATTGTACTTTTTTTCTTTACTAATATGTACACATATTTCTGAGTAAAAACTTACAACAACCAAATAATCTAGATTTTGATGCAATTATGATTCCAAATATTTGTATATGGCTACTCTGGCAATGTGTCTATCCATGTAATTTAAAATATACTGTTAAAATTCCAGTAGGTAACCAGGTACTGTTGGTTCACACCTGTAATCCTAGCTACTCAGGCGGCTGAGATATGTCATAGCTTGAAGACAGCTTGGGCATGAAAATCAATGAAACTCTTGTTTCCACTAAACCACAAAAAATAAAATTAATATTAAAAAAGTTGATCTATAACTTAAGTGGCAGAGCAATAACCTTGAGCTCAAAAAGCTCAGACAGTGTACAGGCAGAGTTCAAGCCCTGCAGATTAAAAAAAGTCCAATAACTAAACAATACTAAGGATATTTCACCCATAAGACAGTTTTTGAGGCTCAAACTTACTAAATTTACTAAGCATTATGCTATTTTTCACAGATAAATAACACATTAATGAAATTTTCAGCTTTCTTTTCCTTTTAAATTGTTTTTTGCAGTTGTACTTTGATTTGAATCTCGTGACTTATATGAAAAGTATTTTTGAGCAAAAAACTTATTTCTATGAAATATGCTATTAATATTCATTGTCATAGAGAAAAGCAGCTCACATGCTGAAATGCTTTGTGTAGCACATCAGAATATTTTATAGTAATTATATTAAGTGAAAGAAAAAAAGAATCGTGAGGTTCACTTAGATTGATTTATTTTGTTTGTTGATAATGATATCAGTTATCAGTTCCAGGTTGCTTTGTTAGAATAAGAATTATTATAATGCATTGACTAACTTAGTTGTGGATACCACATGTGAAAATGAAAATTGTATTAGAGGCATATAAGAGCTTAATATTCTGAACATGGGCATCCATCACCAAAGGAGATTAAAATTCATTGAAGATTTTAGAAATCTGAATCTCTAAATTTCTAACTGAACTTTGATTAAATTTTATTGTAATTTAATTGTTAACACAAATAAGAAATATTTACTTAAATATAAGTATATAATAAAGTTGTTGGTCAAGTAGTAAATTCTACTTGTCTATTACATACAAATAAATTCTTAGTTTCCAGAGACTACTGTCTCCTCAGACTACAATACCATTGAATTTGTCTCGAAAATACTTTATTGGTCTTGTGGTTGAAATAATTTTGTTCATTAAAATAAAGTTTATTAAATGAAAATGATAATGAGGAAATTTTAAATTGAAATCCTTTTTATGGAACAGTTAATTAGAAATAGAAACAAAAGATAATTTAGTGTTTTAGTTTCTACCTCCCTTTTATTTTGGAAATAAGTATATTTCTGTTTTGTTTGTGTGTGTGTAAAACTGTCTACCATCCTCTTCCAGATCTATCATTTTGTATTACCAGTCTGGAGTTAAAAAGCAAAGTTAGGTATGCTGCCTAATGAGGGAAATGCATTTAAATAAAATACTACTAGTAATTTGTATTGCTTGACCCTTATGTTTTCATTTTTTTTTTACAATTTACTCAGTTTTAGTTTTAATTATCAAAATCACCTAAGAAGTTCAAAGTATAAAATATTGGACTTGTACTTTAAACCCGTTTTGTTTGTAAAATTAAAAATTCATACTCTATACTCACAGATGATTTATTTTAACTTTAAAACAATAGTAGCATCAAAATAATGTGATTTTAATTTATAATAAAAGCTCCAAACTAGCATTTCCTCTCCTTTAGAGAGGTGAAAGCTAAAGCCAAACTATTAAATAATATGATAATTTTTTTGTGAAACTCATGCAAGCAAGTACTACAGAGGACCTGAGCCCTATGCTACAGAATATCTTTTCATTGTGTGGTACAGTAAGCAAGAGTGTTTCCTTATGAATTATGAACTATTTATATAAGTAACAGGAATCGCCAATAAAGTCTATCATAAACTGACACTCTTAGCAATGGTACATGGCATTGCTGCTTCAGCAGTTTAGGCTTTACCTTTCCTTTTAGTGACTTCCAGTCTCCTGATGCATTATTCAGGTATGTAGTGCTGACAGTTTTTATGATGTATGCCATTTGGGAGGAGAGTGCCCAAGCACAGCAGAAAGAAGTCAGGATGCACTTGGTATTTTGTTGCTAGGGTTGTTCGCAAATCAAGGTCTTCTGGTCCTATCCTAACCTTGAGTCTGCCTATCAAGTTCTATCTATATTTTTCTCTGACTGACAATACAAATGTGTTTTCTTAGTGTAACCTGTTATTTCTTCAATGAAAATGTGATACAAGAATATATTCCTGCCTCCTCAAGTGATGTATTAACATCTTTGGTTATTGTTTAATGTCTAGGTGTTTAAAACTGTAAAGGGGAGATATTTCCTACAAAGGGTAACTTTTTTGTCCTATTAACAACTCATTTGCCCTACAATGCTAAGACTCAGCAACTATTAGAAAATAATCTCCAAAGCTAAATAACAACTTTCCAGTTTAATACTCTTCTGAAAAAAATACACTTCACATAAATATACATAGTCACATAATTTATACAGAGCATAACCTCTTTTTTTTTGCTACAACCTTTCCTTTAGTATTCCAATTCTGCTTCATTATACATTTCTTGATCCAGTCACTTGAAATGAAATTATATCCAAGAATTCTTAGTCAATTCCATCATTTTTTATATTCTCCTGTCATTATTCTTTGTGAAAGCACCCACTCCATGCCACCTTCAAATGATGACTGAGACTGCTGTAGGATCATCCTGTCACAGTCAAGGGATACCTTTGCCACCCAACTTCTGAGTTTCTATTTGTGTAATAAAGAAAATGACAGGAAGTAACTTTGGAGAAGAAATATTTTTGAGGGCAATCACACATGAAGAGAAGTTTCTTTTTTTTTTTTTTTAACCTGTTGTTTTCTGTACAAGCATCAGACTCTACATCCTTCAGTTTTGGGAAATGAACTTGAATCATTAGCTCTCCAAGAGCTACTAGTCATTTGGCCTGTGATTATGGCTACATTGTTGGTGACTTCTAACCTAAGAATTCTAGCATTTCAGAATGTGAAAGTTCTGGTTTGTCTAGGTCTTCCAACAGCATTGTAGCTTTATGTATGCTAAAGTAATAAATTTTCTGTGTGTGTGTGTATGTGTGTGTGTGTGTGTGTGTGTGTGTTTGTATTTCCTTTATTGCTTTTTTCCTAGAGAACCTTAACAAAATATTTTAAAAATTATTTTAAATATCATATTCATATTTAACTAAGGGTTCTGTATTTATCTGGCATACCTACATTAAGAGGTAAATTGCCATAAAGAAAACTTAGTGTTTTCCAGGGGAAAATACCATAAACATTTTGCCTGTTGGCATCAAGTTTTTCTTAAATTAATTTAATACCTTCCTTTTCAGTGAGTAAATTTTTTTCTTGGACTTTTCTCCTGGATGACATTTGTTTCCCTAGGCTGTCCTCAAGCAGATTTCAATTTAAAGGAAATCTCAGAAAAATGGACCTCTAGGAAAACAAATTTATTTTAAAATTTTAGTCCACAATGACACAGAAAATAGCACAAAGAAATGGCAATATCTTAACAACATTAAGAAAAAGGTTCATACAAGAATGTGACATTGCCCCATTCGAAAGAAAATGGACGGACTTGGAAAAAATCATACTACGTGAAGTGAGCCAGACCCAAAGAAACATAGACTTTATGGTTTCCCTCATTGGGAATACTTAGTACACATCTAGAATAGTCCTAGCAGAAGATCACAATTGCTCAGTAGCTATGTCTATATGAACACATAAGATGATGCTAAGCAAAATGAACTCCAAGTTTTGGAAACAAGTGATTTATTGATGTGGTTATTTTCAACATACTATGTGAAATTATGCCCTTTTTCTCCTTTCTTTCCCGTGGTTTTACACCTAATGTCATAGTAACTGACTTTAGTACATGTATTGGAACTAGGGAAAGGAACGGGAATACCAACCCTAGAGACAAAGGATAAAAAGAAGGACCCATGCAACAGCAATACTTACAAAACTATGTGGTGTAAACCAACTGTACAACTGAAAGGGAGAAGAGTGATATGGGGAGGGCGGGAAATGAAGGTGGAGGTAACAAGTTGGATAAGACATGTACTCACTGCCTTACTTATGAAACTTTAACCCTTCTGTGTATCACTTTGACAATAAAGAAATGAAAAAAATAAAAAAGAAGAGGAAGTCTGCCAGAACAGAAAATCTTTAACATCCCTTTGACTTTAATCTTCTCTAATTCTATGCAACCAAATTGGTTTCTGTAAAATGATTAATTTTAAGCAATGTAAGTGTCATCTTAGTATATTATTTAGAAAAAAATTCAGAATATTTTTGGCCCTCATTCTTTGACTATGACCATTATAGATGAGGGTTCCTTCACACATTCCTTTTCTTAGACATTCATAGAAGTTTTAACTTTTATCTACATTAATTTATGTTTTCCTTGTGTTATTCTTCTACCCTCTTAATGTTGTATTTCCCATGTTTTACTTTCAAAATATATGATTCTTTTATTTTTATGCTTTCTCCTTTGAAAAGATTCAGGCATTATTTCAATTTTTACTATTTATTTTATAAAATATTGTTACATAATTTATGTAGGCATACAAGTGTTTATAAACAGAACTTAGTATAGTTAAGTTGTTAGTAATGTTCTCCTTAGTAGAAAATGAACAAAGAATCACTGGTAGCAGATGTACAGAGTTTTGCTGAGGTTTATGTAGAAAAGTAACTTATATGAATTCATTAATATAGAAAAAGTAGTAGAAAATGTTTAGTCAATATAAGTTAATTAGATGTTTAAATCCTGGTTTTGTCTAGGCTTCACTTATTTATTTTCATAATGAGAATATAACATTTGTGCCAATTATTTGGAGAAGTATTGTTTTCTAAATTAAAAAAAAAGATAAGAGAAAGCTGTATCTTCTGCTTCATTTATAACAAGTTGGAGGAACAGGACCACTAAACTGGAAATAAGTTATTGTTTTAGTTAATATCTGTTTTTGAACTGGTGAACAACAAAATTACATCTTTCTTTTTGCTAAAAATTTACATTACAAGGCATGTCAACATCTTTATACTCTTGCTTTAAGGACTTTCCCCCATATATGTTCTTTTCCCACATAACTTCAGTGGTACAGAAAAATTGTCCTGTTGTCATATAACATCTTCTTGCTTTTCTTTTTTTGGCTGATATTGGGAATTCAATTTAAGACCTTGTCCTTGTTGAGTTTGCTTTGATCAACTGCTGCTCTTCCTCTTGAGCCCTATCTGTAGCCTGGCTTTCAGTTGGTTAATTAGAGATTCAGCCTCTAGTCAATATTCTCAAGCATATTGCCAAGTTTAATTCATTTATTTAAATTATTTAATCCTGCCCAATGTTTCATTAACTTCCTGCGCATAGAATCCACATTATCTTTATCAATGAATTAACACATAGTGATAATGAATTTCAAGCAATATTTTCTCTGTTTTAATTTGAGATGTCCTACAATATTTATAAAACATCTACATGTTAACTTATACTTCGATGTTATTATTTCCTGATAATGATTTTAAAAAGAAAAGATGTGCTAAGAGTAACTTCCTCATTTATTTAAAAATTAATACCGTAGTTTCTAATTATCATGTGTGCCAAAAGACAGTGAGATTTTAGTTCAAAGCAGATGGCTTTCTTGGCCTTAAAGTACTTTTCCCTGTGTCACACTTTTCATCATTGAATACTGAATTTCATGTCCAAAATGTCAGAAATATTTTCAATATGAAGACTGGAAATGAAGCAGATTTGTAAATCCTATATCTTTGCATTCTTTATAGCAATGTATAAGCCAATAAGTATTTTGTCATTCAATTTCACATGCAAATTTAAATTTGTCATATTTAGACCATGAAACCATCTGATACTAACTAACTAATGAATTTTTCTGGTAATGAGATCCATAAACTTGAAAATTAAAGTGTTCCAACATTTTACTTTGTAGTACAATTAGGAATCACATTGTATGAAAATGTCTCATGGTACAATGTTACATACATCATTACTATCATGGATATAATAAATGCTATTCAGCTATCACTCTACTAACAATGAAATAACTATAGCTTGATTTTATTTCATCCTCAAGATTTACTGAAGAGCAATTTTAACTTCATCAGCAAATGCCTTGTTTTAATACTTACCAGCTATTCAATACTAGTCATTTTTAATACCCAGATATCTAAACTGTAAAATACCCTGGGGAATATAAGAGGTAATTTATTCATACTTGTGGGGCACACCTGAAAGTCAACTAGCTGGCCCCAAGACTGAGAAACAGGCGGGGCCAGCTACTTGACTTCTAGGTGTGCCCTACATCTCCCCCTTTTGTTTTACTGGGGGGAGATTGACACTCAAGAGGGAGTCCTGTTACTGCGCTGGACAGCTGTCCTCGATGGAGCTCCTCAGTGCCCAGCAGTAGGTCGCATCCTAAGCATCCTCGGGGCCACCATTTCTGTGCCACACGCTCCAGCTGCCCTTGAGGTGTGTGAACTCCCTTGTGCTTGCTCCCACGGCCCAGCCGGCCCCCTTTCCTCTTGCCCTTCTGGCTGCTGCTTCTCCTCTTGGCGGCCTCCTCCTGGTCCTCCTCCCACATCTGCTTGTTGGTGGCTCTGGTGCTGCTCAGGACACAGAGCAGCTCCAGCTGGCTCTGCTTCTCGGCAGCGTCCGGGCTCCGGGGGCTTGGCCAGCGGAGCTGGGTGTGATGACAGAGGTGGTGGCCAAGAGCTGGCCGCTTCCACTGAGTCCCTGCTCCACTACTCTCCTCTCCTCAGGCTGGGTCAGTTCTCCTCTCCATCTCATTCCTCTGGCTGGATCCGGTAGGCTCTGAACCACTCCTCCAGGCAGCGGGGTTCAGCTTTCCACTCTGCTCCTCCAGTCTGTCTGGCTCCATTCCATCTGGTTCCGCTCCACTCCGCTTCACACCCCTCCTCTCTCCTTTTTTTCCTTAAACAGTCTTCTTTGATCATTTTCCTGTTGTCTAAAGCTTAGTGTGAGATTGCCCCATCTTTTCGGGGATACCCTTACCTCGGAACTCGCTTGGCTTGGCTCAGCAAATTTCACTTTTAGTGTGAGATTTCCCCATCTTTTCGGGGTTACTCTTACCTCAGGTAGTCTAAAGCTTAAACCTACGCTTCCTCGTGCCCCACGTTGGGTGCCAGTTGTAGGGGTCTCTAGCACCCCCCCACCGTGCTCCCCCGACCCGCGGGAGAGATGGGGAAGGCACACCCCGACTGGATGAGCCAAGAAAGGAAATGGTAGGCAGGCTGCCCGCACCGAGCCCTCCCTCACAGGAGGACAATCAGACAGCTTGGGAGTCAAGTCAGCGCAAGATCTCGTTTATTGGGGAAGTATGTGCCACTAATATAAGGCACAGGAGCCAATCAGGTCTAATATCGGCAGGGAGGCATGAGCTGTCCATCAAGTTGGAAGAGCTGGGGCGTCACAGCCCACAGAACCACCTCCAGGTTATAAGCAGACACTTGTAGCAGCTGCACATTGTTGTTAGGCGCTGCCATCTTAGCTACACATGGCCCCAAGACTGAGAAACAGGTGGGGCCAGCTAGTTGACTTCCAGGTGTGCCCCACACATACTCTTTTCAGATTATATTTTGGATTATCTCTAAATGTCATGTGTAGCAAATCAGGTTATTGAACTGTTTTTTTTTTGTTTTTTTTTTTGTTTTTTTTTTTTTGTTGCAACCAAATCTCCAAAGTAGGAAAGAACTTTACCAACAAAGTTATTTTGTCAAACTCTCTTGTTTGCAAAAGAATCTGTTCCACAAGAGCAATGCAATTCAAATTTCATCAGATTATCCTAGATTTGGGGAGAATAACATAAGAATACAATTACAAAACATTACATTTTGATAACATATATTCAGATATTAAACTTATTAATAATTGCAACCCATGCAACCAAATGCAATTTCATATCCGCAAGGGTTTCTGAAAAGTCTAAGCAAAGTAATGCTTGAGAAGTTTGCTTTGTAAACAACAAAATACTGTAATAATGAAAAACAATTTAATTATTTCTGGAAATGAATAAATATAATAGAAGTGTTAGGATGATTTTGAAAGTTTGGCAATTGACAATTACACTACAGATAGATAACTTTTATTACTCAATCTATCTTGTAGATGTTAATGTGTGTTAGAATTAAAAGGTTTATATCTCTTATGTAATTTTACATTCTACCATGCAGTAATGAAATTCAGAATACACAAAATTAGAGATACACAGTTCTGGAAAGTTAAAATTGGATTTGTTTATAAGGGAAAATTTTAAAGAGTAGAAGAATAGGAATTTTAACTTTTTCATTATTATTTGAATTTAGTAGGTTCAAACAGCTGAAGAAATAGAATGAAATATAAGAACAAGCAAGCTACAGAGTTTGAAAAAAAGCAAAGAAACACATTAGGAAACATTAAATTTGGAGACGCATTTTCACCCAGTGACTTTATAATACAATATTTTTACCTCTACGTGTCTTAAAATCAAACTATTCTGAGTTGTCTCACTTGAAACATCGGTGTAAATTAACCACCAATATTCTCTTGGACCAGAAATATTGAAGCATACTACCTACTAGTACCTCAGTATTATTCCATGTACACTAATGGCTACATAAATAATTACCACAGGATCATTAATTCGTGTGCTGTGTGTACTGGCCCTGGGGCTTTTCTGCCCAAGTCTAACACCCTTACCATTTGAGCCACATCTTCACTTTTGGCTCTTTTGCTGCTTAATTGAAGATAAAATCTCATAGAATTTCCTGGCTGGGCTGGCTTTGAACTGGGATCCTCATATATCAGCCTTTCAACTTGCTAGGCATGAGCAACTGGTGCATGGCTATGAAGGAGTTAATATTATTGTGCCTGTGACCAACGTCTTATGGAAGCAGTTTAAATGAAGAAGGATGCATTTTAGTCCACTTTTTCAAAGGGTACAGTCTGTGTTTGCTTGTTTGCATGTGTGTTTGCAGATTATTATTGTGGCTGTGCATGTGTCCAATACGTCCAATAAGCACTTAGGAAGTGCTGAACAAAAGGGCCAGACACCAAATATTCCAAAGGTTCTCTTCCAGCGACCTACTTCCTTAGCTAAATTTCATCCCCTAATGTGACTACAACATCCCAAAATAGCAGGAATAGATGGGACCCAAAGAATTAAAAAGTTAGCATGTGGGTATTGTTTTGTATTCAAGTCATAATATTTAACCCTGAAAACATCATCTTTTCAAATGTATTGAGTCCATTTGCCAGTTTCTAACACCTGAATAATTTTGAGGTTGAAGTGCAAAATATCCTCTGAAACTCAAGGCAAACTCTGAGCACCTGTGTCAGGGAGCACAGGGCTGCTGCTGTCTCATGATATTCCCACAATGCACATGGGGAAACAAAAAATTTTAAATTGAATAAATATTATGTTATATACTGATGATATATCTTCACAAAATATGCATTCAACTGTTGAACTTTGATAGGTGTATACAAAACATGTTTGATCACAATCAACCAAAGTTTAGGTAAAATTGCTCCTTTTGTTCTCCTAATTAATGTTATATGTCTATTTAAATGCTATGAATTGAATGGGTCTCCAACTTTATGCTGCAATACAAAAGTGCTGAGATGAATATTGCATAAAGACTTCCCTCTTGAATTGATTCATATGTGTGGATTCATTATCATTAGTGTGGATTGATTGAATGATTGCTTGATTGTATTTGTACTGGATCTGTATCTGGGTCTGAACATTTTCTTTAAGCCTTTTCACTCAAAGCTACTACTTTAACTTCTGATCCACAGGTCAATTTCTGTTTTTTTGGTCATTAATTTTAGATGAGTCTCCTCGACTTTCCTCTGTAGGCTGGCTTTGAGCAATCATCCTCAGATTTCAACCTCCCATGTAGCGAGGATAACTGTCATGAGACACCAACATCTGATTTACAATAAGTTTATTATAAAAGCAAAATCCCACCCCCATCCCCTGTATGATTCTTGCAATCATATAATGATGCTATAAGAAGGTTCTCAAGAAATAGGATTCCTAGGTCCTGGCCTTAATTATCAGCCTAAATGTTTTAAACAAGTAAATCATTACTCTTTTAAAATTATCCACTGTAAGATCTTCTGATAACATAAAGTATAGTAAGATGTCATATAAAGCATAAGTGCTTTTATATGGAGTTCAATTATATTTCATAAATTTATAATAAATGCATTATTATTATTATTTACAGTTCTAGGAATCCTGGGCCTTGTACATGCTAAGCCAGTGTCCTTTATCAATATTTGTGGTGGTACAGGAATTTGAACTCTGGTCTGTAAACTTGCTGCTCTAGCATTTAAGCCACTCCATCAGTGCCTAAGTCAGTCTTCTAACACTGAGCTACATTCTAAGACCTTCTTAATATAAAAATAAGTCAACAATTGTGAACTGTTGACAAATGATCATGAATTAGGTTTAGAATTTACTGGTGTTATAGAAAAAAAAATTGTGGCCAGGCATGGTAGTAGATGTCTCTAATCCAGGTTACTCAGGGGAAAAGGAAACAGGATCATGAATTTGAGCAAGACTGGCAAAGGTACTAATATCCTATCTCAAAAACAAAATAAAAATGAAACTAAAAGCACAACTTCTGAAGGCAAAGATTAGCTGGTAGAGGGAGTGTCTAACATGTGCAAGGACTTGTTCAATTTTCTTTGCTAGAAAATAATAAAGAAAAAATAAGCCAGGTGCAGGTGGCTCCTGCCTGTGACCCTAGCTATTCAGAAGGCTGAGATCAGAGGATCACAATTCAAATCCAACCTAAGCAGGAAAGTCTGTGAGACTCTTAACTCTAATAAACCAAGAAAAAAACGGAAGTGGCACGATGGCCCAAAGTAGTAGATTGCTAGTCTTGTTGGAAAGAGCTCTGGGATAGTGCCCAAGTCCTGAATTCAAGCCCTACGACAGAAAAAGAAAGAAAGAAGTATATCATACTCACTAAATGAAATTCTAATTAGTTGCAGAGGTCTTTTTTCTTCTTCTTTATTGTCAAAGTGAAGTACAGAGGGGTTAGAGTTTCGTATATAAGGCAGTATACTTCTTATCCAACTTGCTACCTCCTCCCTCATTTCCCCCTGCCTCCCCCCTCCCCATTTCCTCTCTGCCCCAAGAGTTGTACAGATGGTTTACAGAAAATGGTTTTGTTAGTATTTCTTTTGGAATGGTTTTTCTTTTTATCCTTTGTCTCTCGATTTTGGTATTCCCTTTCCCTTCTCTAGTTCTAATACACTTACATACAGTATCCAGGATACCAAGATCAGATACAGTGATAGCAGGGGTTACATGACTTGAAAAATGAATTTGTAGAATAGGTACTTACAAACAGTTCATTTCCAACATATTGTCTTGTGAGTATAGCTGTTGCATTGCTCCAGCCTTTGTCCTTTGTTTCACCATTTTGTTGTTCCCCTTTTCTTCCCCAATCCAAAGAAACTTATATACAAGACACAGGGTAGCAAAATCAAATACAGTGACAACAGAAGGTAAACCAAAGGCTGAGAAAAAGAAAAACCATCACAAAGTACCTTAACCTTAAAAACAACAACAAAGATAAACCTTATATTTCCATATATTGAAAGTCATTTCACTTACCATCATCATATATGATCATATGTACATATGTATTGAACTATTGTGAACCTCTTCTAGGACAATCCTAGACATATACTAATTATTACAGATGAGTGAAACCATGGAGTCTATGTTTCTTTGGGCATGTCTTATTTCACTTAACCATCCAAGATGTACCTCAGTAGAGAAATGGATAAAGAAAATGTGGTATATATACACAATGGAATTGTACGTTTCCATCTGAAAGAATGACTTGCCCCATTGGTAAGGAAATGGAAAGAATTGAAAAACATATATATATATATATATATATATATATATCAAATATATATATATATCAAATGAAATATCCCACATTCCTTTATTTTACCTGGTTCTTCAGAGTAAGAGAAAGGATATGAAACATAAATTACAGATGTTTAGCGTAAATGTACTAGTTTATCACCAAATGGTCCTACCGGCCTGAGA
Source organism: Perognathus longimembris pacificus (assembly GCF_023159225.1). Taxonomy (NCBI): domain Eukaryota; kingdom Metazoa; phylum Chordata; class Mammalia; order Rodentia; family Heteromyidae; genus Perognathus; species Perognathus longimembris. The sequence goes on along the minus strand of NC_063172.1, from coordinate 41,562,565 downwards.
AAATATACAGTGTAATTTTGAATACCATTCCTATTACCATGACATGAGGATCTTTAGAGAAATTTCCAACTCCATGTTTTCATAAAAGACATTATAAAACACAATATCTTGATGTGGAAAAAGAAATATAATGCTGCCATCTGATATTAAAGAGAAAAGGGCAAGAAAGAAGGAAAAGACAAATAAAAAATAAGCAAGGAGCCTAGTGACAGTAGTTCATGCCTGAAATGCTAGCAATTCACAATGCTGAGATATGAGGATCATGGTCAGAAGACACCCATGGAGGCGAGGAGCTGGTAGTTTGTTGGACACTCCTATATCCAATTAACCACCAAAAAATAGCTGAAAATGGACCTGTGGCTCAAGTGGTAGAACAGTAGCCTTGAGTATAAAAGCTCAGACACAGTGCCCAGGCCTTCAGTTCAAGCTCCAGGACAGTGTCCTCCCTGCCTTACCCCCCAAGGCAATAATTAGTTGAAATTTACTTGAGCCAAATTAAATGAGTTGGAAATCTAGCATTCAAATTAAATAGAAGAATGGATTATCCCACATTATATTGTTGAGGTATAATATCGTAAAAATCACTTGCATTTTTGTACATCTTGTAAATAAAAGGTGCATGATGGTATTTATGTTCAGCACTATCTTTTTATAGTGATTTATATAGCAAATTGTTTTGGAAGAGAGGGACAATTGTTCCCTCCTTAGAAATAAAGTTTATTTACCAAGCAGAGTGTAGAAAATGATTATTTTGCTATGAGATAGATAGGTTTTCCAAGAGCCCTCACCCAAGCATTGTATCTCTGTATTTCTTTCTTTAAAAAAATAAACTACATTTCTTTTAAAGACCAAACATTAAATTTCAAAAATCACGATGTAATTACCACCACTTATATAATAATTACCTTTCTTCAAAAGTTTTCCCCTGCCTCATTGTTTTTCCTTTGCACCTCATGTCTTCATTTCTAAGAAATTATCAATCTTATATCTGTTTCTATAGATTTGTTGTGGTCTCTAAATCCTATAAATGGAAGAATGTAGCATGTAGGTACTCTCATCTGACTTCTACTCAGAAGGCTCTGGTTTATTTTAAATATAAATAGTTTGTTTTTGTTGCTAAGTGATTTAAATAGACCAGATAAATTAAAAATATTTGTTTATTGATGTATATTCATGCTCCCCCCAGGTTATAGCTATTATACGTAAAGCTGTGATGAGTATTCTCTAGCAAATTTTTGTGTATATATGTTTCATTTGTAAATACCTGGGATGGAATGGCTATGCTTTATGGTAGTACATGTTTAATTTTTTGAACTGTTTTCTAGACTAAGTGCCATTAGGTCACATGTGTAATATTAGCTACTCAGGAATTAGAGATCTTGGAGGATCTTGGTTCAGGGTTAGCCTCGGCATGTACATGAGAGTCCTATCTCAATTAACAGGTTGATGCATTGGTGTTGTTCTAGCTACATGGGAAGTGTAAATAGACAGATCATAGTCCAGGCAGAACTGAGTATACATGTGAGGTTCTATTAGAAAATAATGAAGGCAAAAGAACTCAACTGGTAGAATACCTGTGTACTATTTAAGACACTAAGTTCAAAGCCCAAAAACAAACACACACAAAATGAAAGAAACAAAAAAGAGAGAGAAAAAAAAAAATTAAGAATCATTAGCAGTGTGGTGTTAGTGATTCACACCTATTATCCTCTCTACTCAGGAACCTGAGATCTGAAGAGTGCAGCTGAAAACTATAGAAAGACAAATCTGTGGGACTTATCTCTAATTGGCTAGCAAAAAAACTGGGCTAGAGGTGTAATTTAAATGAGAGAGGCTCAGCCGTGATTGAAAAAAAAAAAAAAGGAAGTTTAGCAAGAGCTCAAAGCCCTGATTTCAAACCCTAATACCAGCACAAAAAATAAAATTTTAAAAAGAAAGGCATTTCTCTGCTTAAAAGAGTGTACATAATTTAAAAGTAGTGGTGGAAACATACAATTACTATTTTGCCAGTACAATGATTATTGCTTGAGTAATGGCAACCCCTGTGTGCTATAATTTTTGAGTGACAGTATAGGAAAATGATATTGATTTTCTCCTACACACATGGAGCAGTTACCAAATTATTTCTTATGTAAGTAAGATTTATGTGATATTCCTTTATGGTAACTTATGAGATAGTTCATTGTACACTTTGTAGTATACATAATGAAGTTCAGAAACTACTTACGCTAAAATAGTTCCACAAATATGTAACTGGAACTGTGTCATGACTTAAGAAAAGTTTTATACATTCTATGAGTTTTTAGATCACTCATAAATATCAAGATGAGAAAATAACAAAAAAGGCAAAAGAGTCTTTCACATAATATGAAATTATGCCAATCAAATGTGAGTGTTATTTTATAGAGTCCAAAGCTCAAACTGCATCTGATCATCTTTGAGGCTATTGCAGTGAAATAAAATTATGCATATTAAAATACATTAACTGTTATTAAGCTGGATTTCTGAGTTACAATAGTATGGTTTGGATAAAGATATAAGGTAATTAAATAACTATACCTATCAGCGAATCAAAGTGAATGTTAGTTTCTAGTGCTATTCTTACTTGTAAAAATTTTAAGGTAGAACCCAGGAGACATGTTCTTGTATTAGAACTTACTATTATATTTTCATAGTTTTTAAAATTATTAAATTAAGTATTTAAATTATTAAATTAAGTATCACATATATATATAAATGAAGTCTGTTATCTGTAACATATGAAATAATTAATCTTAATCATAAAACACATACTTAAAATACAAAGTCTACAAAAAATTCTCTGTTGCCATGGAAACTTGTTCAATCAAAGATAAGGCTTCACTAGAGAGCAGGCCTAGGAGATAAAGAGTGCAGCTTTAGACTCTTAAAATATAAAGTGATACATTCTCTTTCAGATGTCCTTTAGGTATATTGAGCTCCATTGATCCCTGGCCTAAACCTGCCTATTAATGCACCTTTTGTTTGTCTCCCTTCCTTTTTTCCCTATGTCATTCATTCTACTTCACTTTGCCTTGGTTCTTGCTTTGCTGTTTATTGTTTTGAAATCTCAACCTAAGTCTAACTCATCATATACCAGGTATTAATAAATAATATTCATGTACATTAATATAACAATATGGAAAACATGTTGTTTCAAGTAAAATTTTGATTTGATAAACTTCCCTTAAGAAATCCATTCCTACAGAGATGGAAATATTCATGAAATTTGTGAGTGTAAAACTAAAGTGCAATTCTTGCATATTTACTGACAATTGTGCAATGAAGTTTCATCTCATTAAAATGAGGTGAAATATTGTGATAAAAATATTAAACAAATTTGAGTTTAACTTTGATAATACTAGATTGTAATTCTTAATTGCTCTTAAAAATAGCCATTTCTCACCTTATTTATTTCTTAAATACAGTATATATATATATTCATCTTGTACTTTATATTACACTGACAAAGTTTTCTATGGAAATGTACCATGAAAACAAGCTTTAATCGCTAAGAAGCAGCTTTTTACAAATGCTTCTTTTTTGTCATTGAAAGGAATTTTTTTCCAATTTCATGGAAATGTTTTGAATTTCATAATTTTCATGTACTTTTATTAGTATATAGTAAGGAATAGTATATACACATAAAAGAGAGGGGGGAGAAATGTAATACTAAATTATTTGTTGACAGTAATTATTCCAAATCAGAGGAAAGGTGACAGTAAATGAAAAAAAAATTCTTCAACTTGATATGAAAAGTTGGCTCAATTTTAATGTATCTTTTCTATACATTTTTCTATGCTCATGTCCTTTGTGAAATTCCATATATAAATATATGCATACACATACATAATCTCTATAAATAATTCCAATTATCCTCCATAGTTTAACTACTTTACAGATCCTTTAGGTTACTCAATACAATGTGTTATGTGTATTGTTATTACATTACATAGTTTATATTATGAAAAATCTCTCCACATGTTTAGTTCACAATTTTTTCACCTTTTTTTGATCCTAAATTGATTGTGTTTACAGAAACCTGCAGATATAAGAGCCAAGTGTGTATGAATCATAGAAGGAGCAAAATACTGTTGTCTTTTCTTATCTCCAAGTTAAACAAGTGCTGACAAAACATTATTGGTACTAATGACATTTCTGATTCATTACCATTTGCTTAATCATGAAATTTGTAGATCATCAAATGTTTAAAATTTATTTTTATTGTTTTAAGATAGCAGTTATAGATCTGAAAAGAAGAACAAGTTTTCTGCTTTGACAGAAATCAATATACTTGAAATCGGTGTTTCTTACTTTTAAACTTCACAAAGCAAGTTGGGGCTGGAGATTAAAGCTTCTTTTCAGTGGTCAGGCTTTTCACCAGTCTCATGACCTTGGTCAAAAAATTCTTGAAAAAAGTCTAAGGACAGTGTAAATTCTTTCTGGGCAGTGGGAGAAAATATGGGTTTTACTATAATAATCAATATTCAAATATTCTTTATGGCTTTGAAAATGTTGCCATCTTCTTAATTTCCTTTTAATTCTCCTTTACAAATTATTTAATAAAATGAAATTTGAGAATGTTAAAATGTAATGTACCTCACAGTTCACCTATATAAATTATGACACAAAATGATTGTACGTGTTCTGTAATTGATCATTTTCATCTATAAAATTTAAATTTAAGGTTACCTTTAAATGAACATATTTGAACATAAGCAAACACTAATGTATGGATACAAATAGTTCAGCTTTCCACTTAATACAAATATAACAAAAGAGTTCACAGTAAATTTGGCAAATTATATTTATATTGGAAAAACTTGCAAATGTGGTTGTCCCCATGCTATCACTGTATCTCATCTGAGTACCCTAGATACTGTATATACTGGTATTAGAACTAGGGAAAGGAAAGAAAATACCAAAATTTAGAGACAAAGGATAAAGAAACCAAATGACTCCAAAAGAAATTCTTACAAAACCATTTGGTGTAAACGAAAAGGGGGAGGGGAATGAGGGAGGAGGTAACAAATTGTACAAGAAATGTACCCACTGCCTTACATATGAAACTGTAACCCTTCTGTACATCACTTTGACAATAAATAATTGTTCATAAAAAATAAAAAAACATATAAAAAGTAAAATGAACAATTTTTACAAAAAGTACAATTGTCAGAGTATTTCTTTTACATTTCCTTTATGAATAAAATTTAAATTCCTAAAGTATTATATAACTATCCATACTAATCAACTTAAAAATATGGACTGAAAACTTAGCAGACAGTAGGATATTTAATTTTATTTTAAAAGCAATGTTTCCACTTTTAGTAGATACTTGCTGGTATATAAATTTATCACATTAATGATAGAATTTTAAAATTTATAAAAATATAAAGACTTTCTCTAGAGAACTATAGAATAACATGTAGACACAAAAAGTAATATAGCTGGTTAGATGAATATGGGTTTTACATACACAGTTGACTTCTCTGTTATTGTTCAAGATACTTTTTAATAAGCCAGCCTATTTGCAATCTATAAACTGAGAACTAGAACAATGTTTTAGATTTTAACTAAGCACCTCTGTTGGAGTATTTCCAAGTATTTAAGTATCCTGCTAATATATGTATTGTCTATACAACTGCAGACTTTCCAATAAATTTAGAAAATAGCTTTCATACCTTTCTAGGTAGACAAAACAAGTATTTTCTCTACTTCTGCTTGAGACTGGTGGAATAAGAGGGATTTCCGTTAATGATTCCCTCTCCGTGCATCCTGCCTACTGTTCCCTATAATGTGATGTGACGGTGTAGAAAGAAAGCACTAGAAAATTAAGGGGAAAACCTACTGCCATCGGTCAACTCCTGACATCTAGGTGAAAAAGGAAAATAGTGGCTTCAGCCACCAGTGAGTTTGAAAAATACACTTAGCCTTGGTGGAGAACTGATGTTATTGTGATAAAGAGTAAATAAAGGAGAGATAAAATGGGATTTGGTGGAAAGGATCACAAAAGATACTCTGTCACTAAAAGGAAAAGTCATTTCTCAGAATCTGCAGCCACAGCAATGATTCTGGGCCGAGGAAAGTAAAAGCTGCAATAAAATTTGTTGCATTATAATTTTTATAGGTTACACAGAATCTGATCATTCACAACTTAAAAAAAATTAATAAGTAGTTGGAGAAAGAGGTTACAATTCCCTAAGTCATGTTATGAGGATAATACTTCTTAATCAGTGTCACCCCTTATCCAGGAAGAAATTTATTGGATTATGTGAAACATAAGGAAATAGAAAATCAGATCTTCTTCTGTGACCATCTTTAATGAGACAGATTATAGTCTGTCAGTGAAATCATACACACACTTGCTTGCAAACACATATATAACATTATATGTAATATGTAATTTTATGTACTATATCATTAAGTACATTTAAAAAACAATTATGCATAGTGTGTAACTACATAGATAGCTAATTAAAATTGCAATATAAACTAATGAAAGCAAATACACACCAATATGTGCTTGCACATACTGTATCTATGTGTCTTTTCCTTTGTTACATTTGGCTCAGTGTGGCACCATGTAATCAGTCCTCCTCCTTTGCCACTTGTCCAAAGACTAATAAAAGTGTCTCACCAGTTGTCCTCAGTGAATCCTTGCTTTCTCATTATTGCAGTAGATTGCCAGTATATCATTTCTCTCACTCTCCCTTTCTTGATCTCTCAAGTTTGTTTTACTTGCCCTCTTTTGATTGTTTTATTTTGTTTTTCTTGCTGTAGTGTTCTCTGGTAGCTACACTGAACATAAGAGTATAATCAACTGCTGAGACTACTATCCTGGTAAAAGTTTATTACTGAGGTTAGATTTAGTGGGTATTTGTGAATTTGGTTATCAAGGTGTTCTTAGTAAACATGTAAAGAGTAAGGGTAACAGTATATGTCACTTGTTTGGAAAACAATTTGGTTAACTACAAATATATAGTTGATGCCAGTTATCAGAATTCCTTTAGGAAATCTGAACTCTTAGTAGATTCTAGACAAGGAGTGTTTCAAAGATTAGATGCAGACATAGCCCTTGGGAAATGAGTCTCTAATGGATTTCCAGGTATAAATAAAGGCAAATACTGGTGCATTTTAGTCACGGGGTAAAAGTAGGTACTTGGTGACTTCTCTGGAGATTGGCAGAACATAAGAAACCTTCAAATGATTTTGTGTGTAAGTCTTCACCTGTATCTTTACTCATTAGGATCAATATGTACCTACTTAAAAAGGAATAAACAGGAGCTGTGAATACATTTCTGAATCCCATAAGTTCTCAGCCGTATACATGGAATCCTTGAAATAGTGAGATATGCATATCTTTCAAAATTCAATTTTATCTCAAGTCTGACATTCATTTTCAATTACACAATCTCAAAATAGGTGGTCATATATATGGTCATTAGTTGGGATAAAACATTTAGCTCTGTTAAAAACACATGGAATGGTGTGACAAAGTGTGACCAAATGTAGTAATGATACTCACTAAACATTACGCTAAAAATTCATTTTATTTTATTGTTACAGAAAGCTGAATTAACAACACAGAAGTGTCAGATTCACAAATCTGAATTATGAGGTAAGGTAAAGATGTACAGTACTTTTAAACAAAATGGAATTTATTTTTGTGCACTAACAGATTTTTAAATAATTTTTTCCTATGGTGACCCTCAATGTATGTTGATTGTGATTTTTTATTGTGATTTTTAAAAGCACTTGCATGTTAGAAATCTGTCAGAGGCTTTATAATGTAATTTTTAAGATAGTTAACCTAGAGATGACATACAGAAAATTAACTTCCTTTGAATAAGTATTTAATTAGTACTTTATTAAACAAGCATATACATTTTGAACTATTTATGTATGCTATTTTGCGTTATTATATTTTAACATACCTAAAAAGACACTGTTAAAACTCTTGACTGAACCAGGATTGTAAAATATTGTTTTAGAAAACATAAGCTTATTGTAACTATCAACAATGTTTTCTGAGGTGCTGCTTGATGTTTGTGGTTGTTTGTATAAAGAAATTTCACTGGGAAAACAAAATCCCAGAATACATTTCAGCACATGAATTTAGAATCTGAAGACATGCTTTTTGATATTGGTTACTATATATTTGCAATATTTTTGTAAGACCATAAATGTAATACATTTCTTTTATAGATATATTCCATTGAAAGTTATGAAGAAGATACCTTGAATTTTATAAGGAGCAATAAAACAAAAGTACTTATATGGACTGAGTTAGTTTCATTTGAATTTCAAATTTATTGATTCATACTAGGCCTTTCATAACAGAATCTTGCTAGTAAATGTAGGAAATTTTAAAAGTTGATAAGCATTAAAATGGATAGTAGGTATGTTTTGAGAATTCAAGAATTCCCACATAACTGGGTAATGGTAAATAGCTACAAGTTACTGAATAAAAATTTCTTGCTACGGAAGTATAATTACTATGGAGTAATATTGAAGTAATAAGTAGCCAATTTTCTAGATAAATGTAAGTATGTTTAATAATGTCATTGCAGTAACGTGTAATTTGGGATTTTTCAATTGCTTTTGTAACTTAATTAATTAATTTATTTTTCCAACAAAATTATATAATTTTATTCCTCTTAATGGGTTAGTAAAAGTCTATTGTGTACATGATTTTTAAAAGAAGTAATTGGATTCCAAGGGCACTGACTTCATCAATGGATTAGTCTGTCAATGAGTTCACAGCTTAATGGGCTACAGAAGGTATAACCTGATTGGAGAAAGCAGGTCACTTGGGTCGTGGCTTTGAAGGGTACATATTGTCTCCGGACCCTTCCTCTTCTCTCTCTCCACAGAACTGAAGCCAACTAACCATGGACTTAACCCAGTGAAACCATGGCCCAGAATAGATCATTCCTCTCTTAAGTTGGTTTTCCTAGGGCATTTTGTCACAGAAATAATAGACTTATAATACTTTCTTTGTAGAAGGGAAAGTTCACAGAGATTAGAGTAGCCAAGTTGCTTTCCTGCCTCTTATGAACCAAAAGTGAGTTGGATTAGAGTTTGACTCATCTCCATGCACCTTAACCATTCAAGGTTTAGAGAAGTGAATTACAAAAGTCAGAATTAGGTAAGTGGCTATCTATTTCTGGATAGAGTCTAAGTTAATGGCTAGTATTCTGCCATTATTCTGACAAGACAAAGGATGGAGATATTGGCTGAGACAGAGAATATGGTGGTGAGTGCTGAGAGGTGGAAGTGAGAAGAATTTGGAGGAAGCCATAAATTTAGTTTAGTACATGTCACACTTGAAGACATTTGTGGGAAGATGTCCAGCTGATATTCAACAGTCCATGTCTGATCCTCATAAGTTAATTTATAATGTATTACTGAATTAATAATGAAAAACAAAATTATGTTCATGTCTAATCTTTAAAATATCTTGAGTTAATTTTTTTTGGCCAATCTTGGGGCTTGAACTCAGGACCTGGGCACTGACCCTGAGTTTCTTTTACTCAAGGCTAGCACTTTACCTATAGGCCACATTTCCAGCCCCCTATCTTTAAATTTTAATCCCAGAAAATTATCTCCTGGTATACTATGAGCAAAATTCTACAGGAGCTTGAATTAACATCATGCCAACCTATATTTTAGCCTGGAAATAGCTTCTTGTTGTGGTTTTTATTTTATTTTTATTTCATCTTTAATACATAAACTGGCATGTACATTGACTGGAAATCATAACATTGTCTATGCTATGTTGAACTAAATTATAATTTGGATCACATAAATAATATCTATAAATGAATCATTGCTCACCCTGATTTAATTTGTTTTGATTTTGTGGTTGTTAATATGTCCATGTAAATATATCCTCTTTTGTTAAAAGTTTCTTTATTTGTATGTTTTTCTGTGTTGTAAGGGAGATTTTGTTGTTGTTATTATTGATTTGTTTCCTTATGTTGTATTTAGCATTATAGTTTTCTAAAATAAAATAATAAAAATTAGCAGTATTTACAAGTGTTTACTAGAGCAAACTCATAGTTGTTTTTCAAAGGATTCTTCCATACACATCCATTACATTGTTACCCTGATAAACTCACACATAGAGATTATCAGTACAGAGTCTTTAGTGGATGGAAGGTAAATAATTAAAGACATTGAGAAGATAATGGCCAGAGTATAGTTGAATGAAACACAATTTCCTTCTTGATTATTACAAAAAAAAACCCTAATAACGTTTTTGAATAAGACAATGAAGTAGTTAAATAAACTGACCCATATATGCCTAACTAAAATGTAAAAAAAAAAAAAAAAGCCTTACAAGCCGGGCGCTTGGTGGCTCATGACTGTAATCTTACCTATTCAGAAGGCTGAGATTTTAGGATGGAGGTTCGAAGTCAGCCCTGGGAGAAAACTCCCTCTGAGACACTTATCTTCAATAAAGAACTCAAAAAATCAAGAAGGGTGCTGTGGCTCCAGTGGTAGAGCACTATCCTTGAGCACAAAGAGGATCAGGGGCAGTGCCAGGCACTGAGTTCAAACCACAGGACCAAATATATAAACACACACACACACACACACACACACACACACACACACACACGATTGAAAGAAAAGGTCACAATAGTGTAATATAGCATTGTCTTATAAATTGGCCAGCAAAGCTCTCTACTTTGAAAACCATAAGTAAAAGTTCTTCCCCTGATAGTTACTCTTACAAGTAAATCCCTTTCCAAATATTTTATTGTGAGGTCATCTCTTTTTACAAACATGACCTGAAAATAAGTCTATAAAACTAAGTGATGCTTCTAATATTGAATGTTTTGTGTATATATGATATATATAAATATATATACATACACACAATATATGGTGTATGTCATATGTATATTATATGCTATATACACCATTTGTACATTACATGTTGTATAGGTTAAGCAATATATTACATGTAATTTACATATTTATATATAACAAGTAATTTTCTCAGAACAATATGTTAGTTTCAAAATTGTTTACCTCAAATATTGACATATCTGGAGACTTCATAATCATGTTAAAAGTAGCTCCTTTTGGACACTGCATAATAATATTCCCGAATGTACACTCTTTCACGTATTTGTTTATCCAGTTCCTAATAAAATGCAAAGTGCATAATAAGCACATAACTAAAGTTTGTTAAATAGATATCTAGACTTAGTGCATTTTCACTTTTTTGCATTATTATCTCTCAAAATAAGAATTCTTTGTATTTATATTTTAATTGGCCAACCATTTTAATACAACGTAGTCATAAATATTATTTTCTCCATTTTTTGTCATTTTAAGCTTTATAAAGCATATTTTAATTTTTAGAGTTAAGCTCACACATTATAGACAAGCGTTCTACCACTGAGCCAAAACCTCCAGCCTCATAATGAAAAAGGACTTATTACATAGAAATACAAGTAAAATCAATTGCAAAGAGGAAGAGTAAAGAACACTATTTCTAATTTAGTAATTATCTCACATATATACATAGATATAGATATTAAATTTTACATCCCAAAATGTACTTGTATGTATAATGATGCCAAACTTAACCATTAAATTTCATCCAGTTAAGAGAAGAGCTATAGAAGAGCTATTATCTTTCGTACCCACATCTTCCCTTATATTTCTCAATTCTGTGTTATATACAATTAATTTTTGCCTATGTTTTCCCACCTTCATTCTTCTATTCTTCCTCTCCTCCCTCCAACCTACTCTTGCAAGAACTCATTTCCTCTACTTATTTTGTTGAACTCTGACTTAGTCTTTAAAAAAAAATTACACTATATAAGCTATCCGTAGAGTCTATTCTACTTCAGTTAACTCATTTATTACCAATTGCTTACCATGCAGAGCATTCAATGACAAATTTATAAGCAAATTTTAGCTACTACAAATGAGAAAAACCATGCAACCTGTTTTCCTGGGTATGTCATACTTTGCCAGGCTTCACTCTACCCCTCCCCATCCACGTGGGGAGGGGTCCTGGGCTTATCTATATCTTCCGTGTGGGATCCATACTCACTCTCTCATGTTCCCCTCCACCCCTCCCCCCCAGCCCGTAGGGATTAGATGAGGAAGCAGGGCCCCGGGTGAGCCTCAGTTAGCGTGCGGTTGTGAATCCCCATGCCCACCAGCCCAAGGAAAGACATGGCGGCCTCTAGGATGTCTGATTTATTCAAATGAGGAGGCACAGATATACCCCAAAGGGCAGGCATAAGAGAGGGGCCGCTGGTTGGCCACAGGGGGCTGTCCATCAAGTGATGTCAGGGGACTTCCTTGTGGGCGGAGGCCCAGCCCCCCAAGGATTGGGTTTCTGGGGTCCCGGCCATCAGACATGTGCTCTCCCCAGGAGCAGGGGCTTCTCTTCCTGTTAAAGACAGAAGAAGAGGGGAAGGGCCAAAGCCAGCTGTGGCCTCTTAAAGGCACAGCTGACCCCAACAATACTTCACTTAATGTAATTTTTCCAAGATTTTCCCTTACCTCACGGATGGTACAATATTATTCTTTTTGATGTATACATAGAATTCCATTGTGTGTATATCCCACATTATCTTGATCCAATGAAGGGCATCAGAACCAATTGATTGCCTATCTAGGCTATGGTAAATAATGCTGTAGTGAACATATAAATTTTACAGTATTATCATACTCTAATTTTAGAGCAGTAATAGGAACATTTTCAGTTTTTCTCATAATCAAATAGTGGGGAGATTTAATTACAGTCTACTATTATGTCTTTCTTTCATTTAAAGTCCCTACATAGAGAGGTAAGTTGGTTTTTATTTAACTATTATTGACAAAATTAATGTCATTTAGGCATCATCCTTCAGGCCTGGTATAGAAGAAATAGTCAAGGTCCCAAATAAAAGTACTTTATCTGCTTTACATTCTTAGAGGCTTCTTTACTCTACCTGGATGATGGATAAACTCTTTTTGCAATTACTAATGTTGATAGCTTTTGTTGACTTGCACATTCCTAAAGCAGAATTGTTTTTCATATGTTCAGATCTGAACCCAAAACTCTGAAAAGAGAAAAAAAGAAAGTTACAAAACAGTATATGGAAAGTTCCTTAACTTCTGTGCAGGAATCTAATTATTCCAGTTTTAAAATGCATTAAATTGCTCCAAGCATTTCATTTAACTTTGTACTGTAGAATGTGTAAACAATCAAGAAATTATTAAATACTTGAAGTGAATGTTTAAAAGCAAAGCCCACTTTCACTGGGAAATGAATTCTTTTAGAAGGATAAAGACAGCAGATTCATGCTGATAGTGATTATTTCATTTCATTGCAGAACTTTTTTTTTGGTTGTTCATGGGGCTTGAATTGAACCCTTGACATCGGCATTGTCCCTGAGCAAATAAGCTCAAGGCTAGTGCTCTGTCAATATGAGCCACAGCACCTCTTCTGGATTTCTGGTGGTTTATTGGAGATAAGAGTCTCATGGGCTTTCCTGCCTAGGCTGGCTTTGAACGGAGATCATCAGATCTCAGCCTCCTGAGTAGCTAGTATTACAGACATACGGCACCATTACCCAGCTAGGAAAACTACTTTGATGGCTTAAAACCACAAAAAATTTTCCATCAGTACTTTTCATATAAAACCATCTCTCGAGTAATAAAATACATTTAATATATATCTGAAAATGTACACAGTATTAATAAAATATTAATTAAAGAGATGTAAAATGTGTATAAAATGTATTGACACTATTAACAAAAAAGTTATCCCTGAGTTTTGGAGAAATTCAGTGGCTAGCCTGGATATTTAGACATATTTACATATTGCATGTAGTGTACCACTTAGTATACTAACAAAAGACTCAGGTCATTTAAAACTATTATTGATTTATTGGACATGACATTCATAGTACAATCAATTTAGTTTTCTTATACATAATACATGCTTTAAAAAGCACTTCCTGTTTTCTACAATTAAGTTTCCTTAAAACATTTTTCTGTGTTTATCTACAAATTAAATGTGAATCGATTGGGATTGTGTATTCTGTGGACACATAAATTTGTATCTTACTGAAGCCATACACAAAATTCAATGAAGTTTAACTTTTTAGTCTTTGAAATATTGAATAAAATCTATCTTTCCAGTTCAAAGGGTCATAAGTCAGTACATTTCTTGACTATGGTGTCTTATTTGTGTTTAGAATTTTATTTCTTTTGCATTTTTTCCAAAGAGGTTTACATTCCAAGAGACTTATTCATCTCCACTGCGATCTGTGCAAATCCTATGTATAGGTATAGATTAATATTTTATGGCACAGACTTGTGAAAACACTATAATATTATTTTATTTTTAGTAGCTATTGTGATAGACTCTCTTAAGTAAAATGAAAACTTATGATTGAACTTCATGGATAGTAATTGTATTGATTTCTTAGTGCTTTTAGAAGGGAATATAAATATTTATTTAGTAGATGCAGTTACAATTCTTTTTGAACTTGGTGGATTATATATCTTTCAGGAATGCTGAAATTCCACTTTTGGTTACAGAGGTGTGATTCTAAACAACCTCATGAGCATTTCCTGATTGCTCTACAGGGACAAAACTCCAAACACAATTTATATTCCCCAAAACATGGAAATGCCAGCAACCATTTTTTTTTATAGCTTGCAAAAAGAGGGAAGGCATATAGTAATGCACTGTAGGATGAAAGTTAGGCAAGGCTATACTATGTGGTATGATGATAATTAGATCTTGTTCTTCAGGACTCAGAAAAAATCAGTACCCTTAATTTTAGTATCTTAAAATTGTGCTACTGAAAACATTTTATAAAGGAATATTTTAATTGTTAGGAATTACTAGTATGAACTGTTCAAAAACTGCTTTACTATCAGAGTCATGAAAAATATTTTTACCACTTAATTTGGACCTATATTCACACACATGTGAATACATATTCATTCACACACGTGTGGCTATATACAAATTATAGGAAATAGACTGAAAGATCGAACATCTATAACTACTAAACCATTTTTATTTTTGGTATTTGTACATGAATATCATGTATATGTACTACATATAATGAGGTAAATCTGTAAATGTGTAAAATTATAGTAACATGTTTATACTGTTATTCTTGAAAAGACTATTTAATCTCTTACTAAGCACATCTTCTGAGTAATGTTTGAGAATAAAACTAACTGGTTCAACACCTGTAACAAACTAAAAGTAAATCCTTCTATATCACTAGCCACCAGAATAAATTCCAAATGGATGAAAAACTTCGAGATAACAGTGCAAGGGCTCCTTGGCACAGAATGAAACTTTCTTAATGAAGGACCAGAAACACAACAAATTAAAGAATGGTTGGACAAATGGGATGGTATCAAAGAAATGAAAGAGCTTCTGCCTGGGAAAGGATATAGCTTTCAAGATAAATAGAAAGCTGAAAGATTTAGAGAAGATCTTCACCAGCCATACAACAGATAAAGGCCTCCAATCTAAAATATATGTAGAACACAAAAAATTAAATTCCTCCAAAACAAATCCTTAAAGAACCAATAGTCCCCTTAACAAGTGGGCTAAAGATCTAAAAAGAGACTTCTCTGAAGAGGAAATGAGAATGGCCAAGAGACACATGAACAAGTGCTCCACATCACTGGCCATAAAATAAATGAAAATCAAAACACCTCACCCCAGTAAGAATGTCCATTATCAGGAAAACTAATACAAAAAAATGCTGGAGGGGGTGTGGCCAAAAGGGAACCCTACTACATTTTTGGTGGGAATGCGAACTCTAGAAAGCAGTGTGGAGGTTCCTCAGAAGGCTAAACATAGAGCTCCCCTTTGACCCAGCAGCCCCATTTTTGTACATCTGTCCAAAAGATTATAAGCAAGCAAACACTAAAGCCACCTGGACAATTATGTGCATTGCAGAACAATTTGTCATCCCTAAAACTTGGAACCAACCCAGATGCCCTTCAGTAGATGAAGGGATCAAGAAAATGTGGTGCATTATACACAATGGAATTCTATGCTTCTCAGAAAGAACAGCATTGGCCCATTCATAAGGAAATGGAAGGACTTGGAAAAAATCATATTAAGTGAAGTGAGCCAGACCACCCCAAAATGCGGGTTTCCCTCATTGGGAGTAATTAGGACAGGTCTAGGATAGTCCTATCAGAAGATCACAGTAGCTCAATAGCTATGTCCAAAGGAACACATAAGATATTGCTAAGTGAAATGAACTCCAAGTTATGGAAACAAATGGTATATCATTGTTTATTTTCAACATACCTGTGAAATTATACCCTTTCTCTTTTTTCTTTCTTTCCTGTGGTTTTACCCCTGATCACTATAACTGATTTTAGTACCCTGAATATCCTATAAATGTGTATTGGAACTAGGGAAGGGAAAGGGAATACCAAAATTGAGAAACAATATATTAAAAACATAAACCAATGAAACAGCAATATTTACAAAACTATATGGTGTAAACCAACTGTACGACTCTTGGGGAGAAGAGAGAAATAGGGAGGAAGGAGGTTTGGGGAAAATAAGGAAGGAGGTAACAAATTGGATAAGAAATGTAGTCACTGCCTTATTTATGAAACTGTAACCCCCTTTATACTTCGCTGTAACAATAAAGAAATGAAAAAAAAAGTGTTGGACACATAAATTACAGAAGTTTCAAAACAAAATGAAAGATACCATTATTATCATCAGAAATATACAAGCTGATGTTTCAAAGAGTGAAGAGGTTTTATTCACCCAGGATTTCCAAGAGCCAAAATTCAACCTCAGTTTTGAGTCATCAAAATCTTTCACATAGGCCTAGTTTTAGAAGTTGTTCACCAAATCCTTCTCGTGGAATACCAAGCACTATTACGATATTGACTCAATAAAAGTGTATAATTGAAGTGAATATTTATTTAGATATTGTATATCTTTCTATAAAGCTGTTTCCTCATCATGTTGGAATATTATTAAATCATTTAACATGATGTTTGCAAAATATGTATTGGAGAATAAAAAGAGTCTCACTGCTATGTATTTTCTATGCATATTAGAATATTACACATTAATATTATGTTCATGTAAATATTTTCTCATAGATTATGAGAGTAAATATCACAAAGAATAAATGGGGTAAAAGACACTTTCATTAATAAGAAGCAAATAGTTCAAATCATGCTCTTACCAGAAATAGTGACAAAAATAATTAATACTTGGATATTTTTATCTTTAATAATTTTTATCCATGTATATTCCTCTTATTTCTTTGTAAAGAAATAGAAATTTCTTTGAAAAGAAAAACTAAAATAAAATATCTTCTATTGGTTCATGCAAACATTAAAGTTTTCCAGTCCTGTGTCATTGGTATATTGATGGGGATTATGCTGAATCCATAAATCCATCACTTTGAATATAACAATATTAAACTTTTTCAATTCATGAACATAGAAGGTCTTTCATTTTGTGTGTGTGCTTTTTGACCTAAAATATGATCTATTTTGGGGAATATTCCATGTACTGCTGAGAACTTATATTCTGATGGTGCTGGGTGGAGTATTCATTCTATAGATCCCTGGTAAGTCTAGTTTTTCTATGCAATTGTTCAGTTCTGAGGTTTCTCAGTTTAGTTCTTACCAACCCAATCTACCTAGAAGCAGCAGTGGTATGCTAAAATCACCAACAATCAATGTGTTTGGATCTTTGTGTGTTTTACAAGGTAACTAGTGTTTGATGAAATTGGCATTTCGTCACTCTGGCATTTGATGTATAGATATTTAGCATTGCTATATCCTCCTGTAGAGAGATTATTTTGTTACTATATAATGTCTTTCTTTGTCTCTTCTCACTAATTTTAATTAGAAGTTTGTTTTATCTGATATTAGAACTGTGATTCAGGTCTGTTTATTGTGTCCGCTTACTAGATAGATTTTATTTCAGGCTTCCACTTTCAAAATATGTTTCTTTTTGTGGGCGAGATGTGTCTCTTGAAGATAGCAGATAGATGGTTCTTGCTTTTTGATCTAACTAGTCAATCTATGTAGTTTAATTGGACAGTTAATTCCATTAATATTGAGAGTTATGACTAGGGGTATGGGATAGTTCCTTCCATATTATCTCCCTTCTTAAGGGCTGTGCTTTGTCAATGCCTATTATATTTATCTTGTTCTCTGTATAGAGACAATTTCTCTGTCAATATCATATTCTTGTTGGTTTCCTATTTGTAGAATGTCTTTATCTTCTGTAATACTGGTTTGGTGGAGATATATTGTTTCAAGTTTTTCTTACTGTAGAAGGTTTTTATTTGTCCCTTGGTTATAAAGGAGAGCTTTTTTGTGTGCACTATTCTTTGTCAGTTTTTGCTTGCCTTTAAGGAATGGCATAACTAATTCCAGGCTCTCTTGGCTTTCATGACCTCTACTGAGAAATCTATAGTTATTCTCATTGCTTTTCTTTTGTAGGAATTGATCTTTACTCCCTGATAGTTCTAAGGATCCTTTCCTTGGTCTCAGTTGATCATGTGCAAATTACCATGAGGCAGTGGAATGTCCTGTTCTAGTCTGTTCTGTTTGGAGTTCAAAAACCTTCTTGTATCTAAATGGGTCTATTGTTTTGCATGTTCAGGGAGTTCTCTTCTAGAATTCTTTTAAATTTATTTCCTATCCCTTTAGCTTCCTTTTGCTGGACTTCCTGAGTTCCTATCCTCAATACCATTCAATTGTAAATTATGCCATTTGATATCCTGCATGGGCATATGGGCATATCTTGTTTCTTGGATTTGAACTGAATAATTACCTGTTCTTTCTCTATAATATCTAGACAATTTTTGATTCCAGAAAGTCTGTCTTCCGTGACATCTAATCTTTGGTCAATACTTTGCACTTTGGTTTTGTTTACTTTTTTAAATTCCTGTGCCTTCTAATAGATCATTTTTGATGGTTTTATTTTTTTCATTGAAGCTTTCTTTTGAGCTTATATAGATTTCTTTACTTCCTTGATTTTATTTTCAGTGTCTTCTCTTATTTACTTTAGCTAAGTATTTTTCCATTGCACTCCTTTTCCTTCTAGTGGAATTCATTTAGTATTCTATGTGTGGAGTGCATGAATTATTCTAATAATCTCTGGTTAGCCTCATCATACTCATACTCACACACAGCCATGTGCAGGATTTAAATATTGTCATTCAACATATTTATCAGCAGTGTTTTTAAAACATTTCTTTCATGGACTGCCCTATTGCCTGTTTATTTTGAGTGGGATTTGAGGTTCCTTGACTGGCTATTTTCCTTTTGTTTCTATGGTTGAGAAATGAAAGCAAATCCAATACCACTACACAACACAATTTTAAGTAAAAAAACCAACCTAGAGCCCTATAAATTTAGAGATTTTAGATGTTCAAATTCATGGACAGGTAGTCCCCTATCTAACTTGCCTTTCTACGTTTGGGAAGGGGTATTGTGGCTAAGGTAAGATTATATATAGTTCAAAATGGGTACAAATGGAGTCTAACTCACAAACAGACTAAAGAAAATGAAGGAGAGTCAGACCAGAAATGAAGAAAATCAAGTTAAAGTGAAATTAAAAGAACTACTAAGAGATATAATGACAAAGAGAGGGAGGAGAAAATAAGAATAGAGGAATAAAAAGGGAAAAGGTACAAAAGAGAACTAAGATCTAATTTTTTAAATGAAAGAGTATATGTGTATGTTTGTATGCATTATAAAACAAAAAAAAAATACTAAGCATGATAGAGAAATAGGCAATTGAGCAAAAATATAGCCTAAATTAAGTATGCACACAATTCAGAAACATGCCTAGCGATCACTGCATATCATACAGTCTGGAATCTTGAGCTTGTCTTTGTTCACTGCTGATGAGGGGACCTCCTTTCCCTAGGCTAGCCTGAGTCTTCCTGGGCAAAGCTGCCTTACTCTGGGTGTTGTTGTTTTTTTTTTTTTTAATTTTTGTTTTCCCCTAGAGAAGTGTGGTAGAAGGATATGAGATTCCTTTGCCCTTTTCAAAAATGTGTCTTCTTCTCCAGCAAGTGTCACCATCCAGGTATTCTGGCAGGCTCTATGTAACTGTCAAAAATGGCCTTCTCAGGTTAGGGGAGGGTTTCCTTCTGCTATTCTCTGGGATGTGGGGTACTCACTTTTTCACTTGATTTTTCAGACTATCCGCAATATGATGAGTTTTCTCTGTGTCTGCTGCGTTGTTGATTCCTGTTCCTGGTCTTTAAATTTGTGCTGGAGATGAGTGGAAAACCCATGGGCCATGCTGTCTTTGTTTCTGCCACCACTACCTTTCCCATGATTTCCTGGGATGACTACCACTGGCAATAGGCACTTAAATCTTTCTTAATCAGGCTACTTATCATTTTCTTCTTTAGGATAAATTGTTATATATTTATAGCTTTCTTGGTATGACTCTCTAGATGCTGATAGATTGGTAGAATCCTAAAACTCTGTTTTAGGAGAGCTCTGTTAATCCCCTGTTAACTTTCTGCCACCTTCCTTCCCACCCTTATATTTAGCAATTTTACTTTCAGAGGCAATGTACTTCCTGGATTTGATTTATTACTTCCTATTTTATTATTTTGTAGTTAATATGAATGGGATTTCTTTTACACTTTATTTCTCAGAACACATCATTAATATATACAAAGTCTTGTGACTTTGTATGTTTACTTGTATTCTTCAACTTAACTGAATTTGTCAGCATTTTTGGAGTTGTGTTAGCTTTCCCTATACAAAGAATGGTGATTGGCAAACATGAGTGCCCTCAAGCTTAGCAGCCAGTTACAAACAGTAGTAGACCTACTTCCAAGACACGTTCTCCAGACAAAGTTGGGACAATGGAAGTGTTGTTGCCCACTCAGAAAATAACTGAGCTGAAAATTTGCCATTCACTCAATACTAAAGTTGTCAGTATCTGTAATGTGGTTACCAGTGACCAGAATTGTAGAGACAACTGAAAATTAATTTCCTGTTCATCCTTTCATTGGCATTAGTAAGTCTTCCTAATTATGATGAAAGGTAGTGCTTGTTGGTTGCTTTTATTCCACTATCAGTTCTTTATCCCAAAACCCCATTTCACTTTGTCTTACAGATCTGCCTTCTATACTTCTATTCACCTTAATGTGGTATTGTTCTCCTTTATGGAAGATGTAGCAAATGAACTATAGGAACTTGTATTTGGCCATCTTGTTCTGTTTCCACATTTTTCTTACATGATATTCACCATAGCCTTGTAAAATAGTTGATAAAAATAGTAAACATATAAGAATAATTTTGTGAAAACTATAACTTGTAGAGCTGGAGAATGGCTCTATTGGTAGTACACCTGTGTATCAAGTGCAAGGCCCCAGCTTAAAAACAAACCAAAAAACACTGTCACCACAAAATAAAACCATAACTTTTATTAATGACTAACTTTAAAATAATAACTTTCAGATTGGGGTACAAAGATTACACTTACATTGTTTAGATTTTATAGCACATTTGTTTGCTTTCCAGAAAATTATCTTATATTCACTTTGTATTTTTTTCAGATAGCTGAGCTACCAGGATTTTTAAAAATTTTGCTGTTATATTTGGTTTTGCTTCTCTTTTACCACAACCATAATCTGAAAAAGATATTTTCTTGGTCTATTTAAAAGAGTATAACTACAAAGGGATTGTGTTTTATCCCTCATCCTCTACAAAACTGATAACTCAGACAGATGTAGAAAGAAGCATGTATATTTGTCCTATATATTCCAAAACATTTTCTAGAAAATCAAAGAAGAAAATGAGACCTCAATGGCAGTAGGCATTAGAGATGAATGTGAGTAGAATGAGATAACAGTTAGTGCTTATTTCTAAATTACTTTTTTCAGGTCTAGCTTCTTGCCTCACTGGTTTGGTCCAGTGAACAGGACAGCGAGTACATTAATTAGCTTTCTGTCATTGTACCAAATGTCTGAGATAATTTTCTTAGTATGTTCACATTTTGACTCCTAAATGGCCCTAAACAAATTACTAAAATAAAGCTACGTACCTAGCTGAGTGCCCATGACTTCTCAGGTATCTTGCCCAGAATTATCACTGGAGTACATGAGGCTGAGTCACAGAACTGAAATGAATCATTTTGTAGGGTAGGCTGGAATGTAAAGCCTAAAAGAGTGGACTTGAGCCTGTTGGCCTTTCAGAGATACAAGAGCCCAATTCCTTGTAAAAGCATTTTTACAAGGAAGGCTGAGCAGGTTTTATTTCTTCTTAATGAATGCTTTGTATGCCAGATGTCAGGAAAAGCATTGAGAGAAGGTAGATCGGTTATGTAACTTTGGACAGGATTACTAACATAGGATTATCCCTCAGGTTTTCCTGGGACACTGGTTGGCCATAGACCACCTTGTAGCATATCTACTGTCCTCTGGTAGGCCAAGGCAAGTAGGATATCACAAGGATGTAGAACTAGATTCGCTTATGATTTTCTACCAACTTTTCACTAAAGCCTTGGGTTTTGATTAGTTTGTAACCCATGCAGAAGTGAAATGGGAAATTGAAAGATAGTGAGCATGCCCAAATTAGTCTCAGAGATGAGAGGATTCCAGATACTCCAGCCATGTTTATAGTTGGAAGGTGGTTACTACCAACCTTGTAAAGTTTTGGATTATCTTTCTTCACCTCCCTTACTCCTATTAACCTGTGTTTTTCTTTGGTTGATAGAATTATAACTGCTTATTAGACTGCTTTGTAAATGGCCACTTCCTCTGACTTACTGGTTTCATCTATGATTTTTTTCCAACTACAAGGGTGATTCTGAATAAACTAATCCTGAAAACTTTGTTCTGATATGGAAGACTATCCTATTTACACCCTCCCCCAGCTCTAAACAAGACATTTCTGATTTTTACATTTAGTAGTCAAAAGTCAGGAAGTTCGTAGTCTTGGCCACTTTCACTCTTTTTAATCAGTCCACATTACCATATATAGTAAACTTTTCTTATATAATTGTATTCCTTTATTTAATTTCTAGAAGACAATTAGGAATGCATTTGTATTGTTTTCATTATTTTACATTATTGATTAATCTTTAAATTGTTGTTTAATATTAGGAAGGTTCTTCAAAGTAATCCTGTATGCTAATACTGTTGAAAGTAGCAAAATTAATCATTTCTGTAAGAGGGGTGCTATGAAAACAAGATAAATACTTACCTAGAGGTAAGTGTCCATGTTAACATGAATTAGCTTGTCCTTTTTTTCCCACAGGATTTGTCATTTTCTGGTCAGCTTCTCAGTGGTATTAGGACTCCTAATGTTAAAAACAACATGGCCGGGGCTGGGAATATGGCCTACTGGCAAGAGTGCTTGCCTTGTATACATGAGGCCCTGGGTTTGATTCCTCAGTTCCACATATACAGAAAATGGCCAGAAGTGGCTCAAGTGGCAGAGTGCTAACCTTGAGCATAAAAGAAGCCAGGGACAGTGCTCAGGCCCTGAGTTCACGGCCTAGGACTGGCCAAAACAAACAAACAAACAAACATGGCTCCAGATTTGCTTGATTTTAACTCAGAACTATTTTCATCATCAATGCTGGTTCTTTATTTTGGATTAGTTATATAAGTCATTACTAAATAAATGAGAGAAAATTGCAATCGTCAAATATTAATGGCTTCATAAAGCTCTGTATGATATGATTCACTAGCTGGGATGGCAGTACCACCAAATTTCTCTTCAATCAGTTCACATTGATCCATACTTTATTGATTCAGTACTAATTAGCATCCATTGGATTTTGAATTATTTATGGATGTTTATTAAATTTATCTTTGTTGATCTTCTATTAATCTTTTCTTTCTAATTCAATTTCTGAACTGTTATGATGCCGTAGTAACAGAAATTGATTTCCTATGTGTCCTAGACAAAGTATTGCTTCATCTAGAACCCCTAGCATTAGCCAATGCTCCTATTTATTTACTAGTGGCTTTGAATGTCAAAGTGTTAGTGATTAAAGCTGAGCTTCTCACCAGGCATTACATTCATTCTTGGTTTTCTAGGAATTTCCTTCTCCCAAATTTCACCTGTGATGATCTGCATCTACCAACTTATTTATAGGGTACCCAAAAGTCTAAACATCCTTCATCTGTTGTCAACAATTTTGAACTGTTATTCCAACTTCAGAATTCTTAAGAGGGTATAGTAAGGACTAAATTGCAATAGCACACATTATCTTTCTTCTATTTTCAATTGTATCCCGGTATCTTATTTACAGTTATATCTCATAAAATTATCCCCCAATAAAGCTTTTGCATTTAGTCCTCCTACCTGTTTCTAGGCAAATGGATCTTAGCTAGAAATGTGAATCTAGGAAGCAGAAACTACAATAGTATTTTGGAGATAGACATCTTCCTGACAGGGAGTGATAGCTCTACAACTGGAGACAAAAATTACTGATTGTCCTTGTCAGGTTGGAGTGCTGTAATTGTTAAACTTTCACTGGTGAAGGCAAAAACACTGAATGATGCAATGTCTTTGATTTCTATACCATATTAAGGAAATGTAAGTCTGAAGAGAATGAAAGTGAGTGACTACTGCTGAATGCACTGATTCATTAATGAGAGAAAATAGTAGGTTAAGTACAATCAGTCACAAATTCAAAGAAAAAGTTCCTTACTGGAAGGCATCCTTAGTAGCTATTGGAAAATGTTAACCTTTTATAACTGGAGGGAAGACAGAATAAAGGGTGAAACTTGAGGTAAAGAAAAAGCTGGAATTCTTCAGATAAAGTTGAATTATCAGCCTATATTCTTTAACCATGCCAAGGTTAGCACACCAACACAGAATGAGATAGATCATCATATTTATATGAAAATATAAAACAAACAAAAACAAAACAGAAAAAAAACTACAAGTGAGCAACAAATACTAGATTCTGCTGAATTCTCGTCATGGTAATGTGAACATTTCATCCTTGATGATGTCAAACAACAAAGATTAAGTTCTAGCATATCTAGAATTGCCTACATTACCTAAGGAAGATGTAGAACTTCTTTAGAGATTTAGTAAAAGATAGAGGCCAAAGAAATCATTAGTATATGGAAAAACATATATCAGAAATGCAAATGAAATTTGGGTAAGGGATGTTTGATAGATGTGGTATCACATCCCTGTTATGTAGAATCTAAAAGCTAAGAAATGACTCCAGAAGATATTATTTTATTTCTAGAATGGTTTTGTTTTGTTTTGTTTTGTTTTGTTTTTTGCCAGTCCTGGGGCTTGAACTCAGGGCCTGAGCATTGTCCTTGGCTTCTTTTTGCTCAAGGCTAGCACTCTGCCACTTGAGCCGCAGTGCCACTTCTGGCCATTTCTATATATGTGGTGTTGGGGAATCGAACCCAGGGCTTCATGAATACGAGGCAAGCTCTCTTGCCACTAGGCCATATTCCCAGCCCTTATTTCTAGAATGGTTACTGTCAATAATTCTCATTTTCATTACCCAAAGTAGAGATTCTAGAACTCATATAGCAAAGAAGGACACATAAAAATAGAGATATGCATGTGAAATAGCAGTCTTGGTCTGTTCTACAAAAAGTCTTAAAGGATTATCTATGAGGATGATTGCAAATGCCAAGTAAATGGCACTAGTAGCACCACTGAGAAAGTTCTGTAACAGTATTTTTTGGACTGGAGTTTGTAGTGCAAAATCGATATAGATCTCAATAGTAATGGAAATAATAGATGTGGGAGAGTAATCTTAATATTCAATGCACATATGTCAAAAAGGATGTGATGGGTGGGGCTGGGACAGATGGGAGAGAATAATGTAAGGGGTGAAATTGATCAAGATGAATTGTACTCATAAACTGACTCATTGAACTGAAACCCTTTTACAGCTACTTAAAGATAATAAAAATGCAAATTCCTTCAAAACAAAACCACAAAGAACCAACAGCCCCCTCAACAAGTGGGCTAAAGACTTAAAAAGAAACATCTCTGATGAGGAAATGAGAATGGCCAAGAGACATATGAAAAAGTGCTCTATGTCACTGGCCATAAAAGAAATGCAAATCAAAACAGCATTGAAATTCTACCTCACCCCAGTAAGAATGTCCTTTATCAAGAAAACTAACAATAATAAATGTTGGAGGGGATGTGGCCCAAAGGGCACCCTACTTCATTGTTCCTTGTGGGAATGGAAACTGGTTCAGCCACTCTGGAAAGCGGTATGGAGATTCCTCAGAAGGCTAAACATAGAGCTCCCCTATGACCCAGTAGCCCCACTTTTGGGCATCTTCTTCCCCAAAGATCACAAACAAGAACACACTAAAGCCACCAGCTTTCATGTTCATTGCAGCACAATTTGTTATAGCTAAAATATGGAACCATCCATATCATATGCCCCTCAGTAGATGAATGGATCAGGAAAATGTGATACATATACACAATGGAATTTTATGCCTCTATCAGAAAGAATGACATTGCCCCATTCATAAGGAAATGGAAGGACTTGGAAAACAAAAATTTCAAAAGAAATAAATTAAGATTTTTATTTTGACTACATGGCATAGAAGGAGCAAACTCAAGGTGTAAACATTATTTCCCTTTATCCCAAGATAAAAGTGAATATAAGAAAGGACTGAGCCTGAAGGCAAGTGAGGACACAGACTCTTCTCTTTCCTTAAAAATTATAGCTAGGTGGGAGTCAAAACACCTTAATTTACATGAAATAGGCTTATTTGCTTAAAAAAGCGCATGCTTTTTATATTTATTTATACTACATATTATTTACATATTTTATTTTATATTGTTATGTAATATATTATTTATATTGTGAATATTTATCCTAGCTTTATTTTCCTTTACCTTTTATCCATATTTTTAAATTGAGCCAGATTTTTGCATTACAACCCACAATGAACAAAAAAGTACAAATTTCTAAGTGGAAGGTGTTTAAGAATGTTTTAGCTCATGAATTTGATATTAATTTGGTGTTCATTTTTTTTAGACAAAATTGGAATCTACTGGTTAAACTCATAGAAATGTCCAGACCATCTGGCTTCAAATGATGCTAAAAAGAGGGGCTTGATCACCATCCGTGGGACCTGGGTTTTCTCAATCTCTGGCTCCTGGGTTCAGCTCCTTTTGGTTTAAGCTTGTTCCAGATAGACTCTTTCCACCATGGGTCAGGATATCTTGCATTGTTTCAGCTTGCGATCCGGTGGGAACTTACACCTGCCTCATAATCAGAAGCTCCAGAAAATGTCTCATGGCTTCCTGTGAATTCCAGGTGGGACGCATGCCTGAACCTGTCACACTGGGGAATCAGGTGTGACATGCCCCACTCTGATGCTTTGGACAGAGGGCAATGTCCTCATGGAGGCAGCCCTGAGTCATGTGCTGCACCCCATAGTCACAGTGGTAAGAATGGAAAAAGACACAGCAGAGGATCACAAGAGCCTAATAGCTATGCCCCATGAACACATAAGATGATGCTAAGTGAAATGAACTCCATGTGATAGAAATGAGTGTTATATCACTGTTGTAATTACTTTCAACATGCCTTGTGAAACTGTAACTTCTTTTGTTGATGATCCTCTTGTATCCTTTCCTGTGGTTGTACTTGCGCTATCATTGTATCTAATCTGAATACACGGGATATACAGGTATTAGAACATGGTAATCTTCTTCATTTAGGCAAGTGGAGCTTCTTGCCATTTCCCAATTCATGTCCTTTTCCATGCCATCATCTTAGAAGAATAGAATCCTTCTCTTGCTGTTTATGGCCAAGCAATCCAAAGTCTAACTTCTTCAGTCATAGCTAATTTTTACTTCACAGATTCTTTTCTCTTCCCATGTAGCTGGGATCATGTGCCACCATGCCAGACTTCTTTGTTGATTTTAGGACATTCTTTTGCCTGAACTGTCTGGTGTTCATTTTTTGAGAGGGATGTTCAGTTCTTTTTTAAACTATTTAGTACAAGGGTAGGACAGACATTCATACCCCCAAACAAACTGCCTTTGACACTCTGATTGTGGAGGCAACTAAAAGTAGATTACTAACTTGGGTTTGGCCTATATTTTGTGATTGTATAGTGTCATGAAAGAAAGAAGAGTGCAGGATTAAGATCAGGAATGTTGAATGAAGAACAATGTGGGTTTTCATTAAACAGTAAATCTAATTTATTTTGGTCACAAGCTGATGTTGTATGGAGAGCAACTGGCATGGGAGAGACACAATCAGAAGATATAGTTCAATTGGGCTATGTTACAAAACCTCTTAATTCTGAACCATGTTGTTGGAGCAGAGATTTATGCATGGAAGAGTAATATGGAACTACATCAGGAACAAAATTTGTTATTGCTTTTTGTGCAGTCTTATGCCAATAAGGAACCAAAGTCATATTGTATCAAGTATCATTCTAATAGATCCCTATATCTGTAAAAGAAACAAAGTAGAAAAGATGGGATTACCTTTCACTCCTCATTGCACACACAAGCACTCTACAAGTGTATTCATTCACTAGGCTATCATTATCATCCTCTTATTCTCTCCTCAAAGTCTGGAGATATTATTTCATTTTCAGCTTCTTCAACACTCTTTTTCTTCTACTTGTGTACCTATTCACTACTTTCATCTTTAACCTCCATTAATCTCTCTAGTATCAATCAATCAATTTGTCTCTCTGTCTTTCTACCTACCTATCTGTCATTTAATTTACTTGTAGTTAGTCAGTGAGAGAGTAGAGCAGACTATGTTGCTCAGGTTAGCCTTGATTTTTCATTCCTCTCTCACCTAAGGCTTCAGAGTATCACAGGATAGGACTGTGAACTTGGTGGTTCAGAGGAACTATTTTTTTTATTCCAGGTATGGTTAAGAATATATGACATTTGTCTTTTGGCACCAGATTTGTTCTACTTAGCATGATATCTTCTCCCATCTATCTTTGTTGCTGTACGTGTTAAGATTTTATGCTTTCTGTGGCTGCTCAGTATTCCATTGCGTATTTATGTTTCATTTTCCTATACCTACCTAGAAACAGTGAAAAATAGTTCCCTCTAATATTCTTTAAGAAAGACCTTTTCTCTGAGAAGTTTTAGAAGAGGCAACAAGGACTATTTCTGGCTATTAACTGATATTCATAAATTCTCTTTAAGCCTCATTGGGCTTCTTTGTTTGCCTGGTTGCTTGAATCAACCAATTACTATATTTCACTACTCTACTTATGCACAGGGCATAGGAAATGAGATTGTATATCATTTTATGCTGAAATTATTCTTCCTTATTTGAATTTATGTCAGGAGTCCTGTTGCTATTACTATAAAAGTCAATTGTCCAGACATTACATTGAAATTTTCATACCTGTTGGTTCCAGTCCTGTGAAGAACATGGTATTGCTGGATTATAGTTATTACCTAATACTCCATAATAACATCGTAGGTCCACTTCTGGAACTTTCCCCTCTCTCGAAATAAGTTCCTCTAAAATCAAGTCAAAAGTTTGGGGAAAAGATGGAAATACTTTTCCGGAGTTATGAGCAATAACCATAAGTGGAAAATGATGTCAATTCAAATATTTTTGTTATCTTTTTAAAACAGAGTCTTACTGTGTAAACTTAACTTACTTGAAACACCTGATCTTCCTACCTCAGCTTCTAAAATTTTGAGATTCCATGAAATCACCACAATGCCAAGTCTTCTGACTGTTCTTAACCAAAGAATCTATATCCATGTACTCCCAAGTTCATACAGATATTATTCTTTATCCTTCCATTGTGCCTCCTCCAGCCTGTTCTCTATCACCTCTCAGGTAGACAAATATTGACTAGAACTGGAATGACAGTGTGTATTCTGTGGTCACTAACCTACCTTCAAGGATTCCTTTTTGTAATACAGCTCCTGTATTTAGAGAAGTAATTACATTCTAAAACATTACATCTTCTCTAGGAATTATTTTCACTTATATATGATGGCTTATAAAAACATAGAATTATTCATCATTGATCAGTATCAACCAATATCCCAATTCATCACCAACTATGTTGTTGCCTGAAAATACTAAATCAAGTGCATGGGTCATCCAATTGCTACCACTTCACATCGATGTAGTGTGTGAAATCTTAGCTGCAGTGGAATAGAATGCCAACTTTCCCTTTTCTCAGTAATTCCTTCCTCACTTCCTCAGGCATTACCTGAAGGCTGTTACTTGACTCAAATTCTGTTTCTAGGGATTTCAAAGTACATTTTTTAAACCCTACAGTCTAAAACAATCAATAAAACATTAACTTTCATATTACATCTTACCATAATGTTTTAGGAAGTTCTCATTCCAAAAACATTTTTTTCTTCTTCATACATATATCTCTCTGGTGGTTCTCTTGTGTTTATAATGTTTCTGTTTTATAACAGTCATTTAAAATCAAAGACAATTTTCTATAGAAGTTATATAGCAGTTACCCTATCTCTTAACATATAGTAGGATATTAAAGTTTTGCTCAATTGAAAAAGAGGGAAGTAAAATTCTTACTATTTATCAGAAAATGGACAATAATGAACTATTTCTTAAAGCCTCTAGTAAGAAAATATTATAACAAACTTAGTATAATTCATTCCTACTATTGTTATTTGTTATTGTTGAAAACCTATTTAGCGCTCTGACGTTAAGGATGGAAAAAGAAAAGACATGTGGCTGATAGTAAAACAAATACATATATCTCCAGTGTTGCCTAAGATTGTCAAAGAGTGTTTCAATGTTTTGATAATTTATGAATTCCTAACACGAGTCATTTATATTCTGTAAGTACAAAAATGTATTTCATAAGTGAGCAGTAAGTTATTTTAAACTATCCACAGAATCTATTAGCATAAATAATTGAGTCTGTACTGGATGTATTACAAAAAATATGGACAGCATGAATCCAAAATAGTGTTAGAGTCAGTCAATTTTCCTCTCATTAGTTATTAAATAGCTTTCTGTAGAGTATAAGATGCTTGTCTGATCATTGTTTCTTATCAATTCAGATTGTCAACAATATTTGCATAACAAATATCTCAGTTTCCATCCACTAAAAATTTATTTCTAGTCATGCTCCATAATTTTAGATATATCTTAAATACTTGGGCCAAAATTACATATAACATACTGTTTAACAATTGAAAATAATCTAACTTGTAATATGGAATTTGAGGAAAGATGCTGATAATAGAAGATAGAGTATTTACAGATTTTTGTAGATTTTGCTATGGAATAATTTGCTATATAAATACTGCTATTAGAACATCATTGTAGGAATAGTGGAGTTAGAAATATCTATTTTATACTATTTCATGGTTTGCAGAAAACCTTTATAATGAAGATATTAATTATAGCTGATAAACGTAGGGTTTTAATGACTCCCACACTCCATTACGTTTGTTGATATTAGATTCCTCAGTACTTTAAAATTCCATACTTGAAGTCATTTTGTGAGTGTGTGTGCGTGCATACATGCCAGTCTTGGGGTTTGAATTCAGGGCCTGGATGCTGTGCCTGAGCTTTGGTGGTCAAGGCTAGTTCTCTAGTACTTGAGACACAGCTCCTCTTACAGCTCTTTTGGGAGTGAATTGGAGATGAGAATTCCATGGATTGACTGCCTGAGTTGGTTTACAAAATGTGATCCTTAGATCTCAACCTCCTGAATAGCTAGGTTACAAATGTGAGCCATGTGCACACAGCTTAAAATAATTTTTGTTGATTATATTTCTAAATAAGGTATAAGGTACTCTGACATAGTATTTCTCTTACTGTAGTTATTTTTGTTTGTTTTCTTGTTTTATGGTGGGGCATGGGTCTTGAACTCGGCCTGGGAACTGTCCCTGAGATCTTCAGCTCAAGGCTAGTGCCCTACCACTTGAGCCACAGTGTTACTTCTGGTATTCTGATGGATAATTGGGAGGGAAAGTCTCTCAGACTTTGCTGCTGAGGCTGGCTTTGAACTGAAATCTTCGGATCTCAGCCTCCTGAGTAGCTAGGATCACAGGCATGAGCCACTGTAGCTGGCCTGCTGTATCTTCTAATCAATACCTACATATAAATGGTATATGATTTGTATGGAAATAGTATTTCAGAGTGTACTCTTGAATCTTCTTGATTCTCTAAAATGAGTAAGGACTATTTGTACTTATTTCTTAGAATATTAATTTTTAAAAATAAATATGTTTTATGATTGTAGTTTAAATATTCATTTTTTTTCAAATTTTTATGATCAAACTGATGTACAGAGAGGTTAGAGTTTCATATGTTAGGCATTGGATACATTTCTTGTACTGTTTGGTATCTTGTCCCTCATACCCCCCTCACTCCTCCCCCTTTCCCTCCCCCCCCAGAGGTGTTCAATTCACTTAC
Source organism: Perognathus longimembris pacificus (assembly GCF_023159225.1). Classification (NCBI taxonomy): domain Eukaryota; kingdom Metazoa; phylum Chordata; class Mammalia; order Rodentia; family Heteromyidae; genus Perognathus; species Perognathus longimembris. The sequence continues at coordinate 41,530,155 of NC_063172.1, read as the reverse complement.
ACCAAACAGTTTTGCAAGTATTGCTTTTGTAGTTGTTTGTCTTTTTTTTACCCTGTGTCTCTCAATTTTGGTATTCACTTTCAAATTCCTACTTCCAATACCAGTATACACGATTTCCAATATACTCAGATAAGATTACAGAGATAGTGTAGATACAACCACAGGAAGGAGATACAAGAACATCATCAATAATAGAAGCTACATATACACATGGGACATTGAAAGTAGTTACAACTGTGATATAACAATTGTTTCCATAACATGGAGTTCATTTCACTTAGCATCATCTTATATGATCATAAGGGTATAGCTATTGGGCCTTATGATGCTCTGCTATGACTTGCCAAAACCTGTACTAATTATTCCCACTAAGGGAGACCATAGAGTCCATGTTTCTTTGGGTCTGGGTCACTTCACTTAGTATAATTTTTTCTAACTCCTTCCATTTCCTTAAAAATGGGGCAATGTCATTCTTTCTGATAGAGGCATAAAATTCCATTGTGTATATGTACCACAATTTCCTGATCCATTCGTCTACTGAGGGGGCATCTGGGTTGGTTCCAGATTCTCGCTATGAAAAATTGTGCTTCGATGAACATTGTTGTGGTGGTGGCATTACTGTGATTTTGTTTGTGGTCTTTTGGATAGATACCCAAAAGTGGGGCTGCTGGGTCATAGGGGAGTTCTATATTTAGACTTTTGAGGAATTTCCATACTGCTTGCCAGAGTGGCTGAACCAGTTTACATTTCTACCAACAATGAAGTAGGGTTCCCTTTTGGCCACATCCCCTCCAACAATTGTTATTGTTAGTTTTCTTGATATATGACATTCTTACTGGGGTGAGATGGACTCTCAATGTTGTTTTGATTTGCACTTCTTTTATGGCCAGTGATGTAGAGCATTTTTTCATATGTCTCTTGGCCATTCTCAATTCTTCATCAGAGAAGTCTCCTTGTAAGTCTATAGGCCACTTGATGAGGGGGCTATTGGTTCTTTGCGGTTTTGTTTTGGAAGAAGGTAATTTTTTTTTAGTTCTGCATATATATTAGATATGAGGCCTTTGTCTGTTGAATGGCTGGTAAAGATCTTCTCCCAGTCTGTGGGCTTTCTGTTTATCTTGCGAGCTATGTCCTTTGCCGTGCAGAAGCTCTAAAGTTTGATGCAGTCCCATTTGTCCAACCTTTCTTTGATTTGTAGCCTTTCTGGGTCTTTGTTGAGGAAGTTGCGTCCTGAGCCAAGGAGCCCAAGTGTTTCTCCTACTCCTTCCTTTAGTGTTTTCAGAGTGTCTGTTTTGATTTCGAGGTCTTTAATCCATTTGGAATTGATTTTGGTGCAGGGTGATATATAAGGATCTAGTTTTAGTTTGTTGCATTTGTTGAGCCAGTTTTGCCAGCACCACTTATTAAAGAGGCGATCTTTCTTCCAGTCTATTGTTTTAGCTCCTTTATCAAAGATTAAGTAGGCATAGTTCTGTGGGTTCATTTCTGGGTCTTCAATTCTGTTCCATTGGTCTTCAGGCCTATTCCGGTACCAATACCAAGCTGTTTTTATTACTATAGCTTTATAATACAGCTTGAAGTTTGGTATTGTAATTCCTCCAGCACTGTTCTTTCTGTTTAGGATTGTTTTTGCTATTCTAGGTCTTTTATTGTTGCATATGAATTTCAGGATTGCTTCCTCTATTTCATTAAAAAATGGTGTTGGGATATTATTGAGTATTGCATTGAATTTGTAGATAGCCTTTGGCAATATTGCCATTTTGATTATATTAATCCTCCCAATCCAGGAGCTTTTTCCATTTCCTTAGTTCTGACTTAATTTCGTTTTTCAAGCTTTTAAAGTTCTCATCAAAGAGGTCTTTCACTTCTTTGGTTAAGGTTATTCCTAGGTATTTTATGTTTTGGGGGGCTATTGCAAAAGGAATTGCTTTCCTGATTTCAGCCTCAGTCTTCGGGTAGTTAGCATAGAGAAAGGCCATTGATTTTTGCAGGTTTACTTTATATCCTGCAACTTGGCCAAAGTTTTGGATCAGCTGTAGTAGCTTGGGGGTAGATTCTATGGGATTCGTTAGGTATAGGATCATGTCATCTGCGAAGGGAGAAAGTTTAACTTCATCTTTTCCTATTTGGATCCCCCTTATATTTTCTTCTTGCCTAATTGCTCTGGCTAGGAATTCTACTATGTTGAAGAGCAGGGGAGAGAGTGGACATCCCTGCCCTGTTCCTGATTTTAAAGGGAATGGCTTTAGTTTTTCACCATTTAGAGTTATGCTTGATGTTGGTTTGTCATAAACTGCCCTGATTATATTCAGCAATATTCCCTGGAATCCCAGTTTTTCCAGGGCTTTTAGCGTAAATGGGTGCTGGATTTTATCGAACGCTTTTTCTGCATCCAGAGATAAAACCATGTGGTTCTTTACCTTGCTCTGGTTGATGTGGTGGATTACATTAATTGACTTGCGTATATTAAACCAACTTTGCATCCCTGGGATGAATCCAGTTTGATCGTGGTGTATGATTTTTTTGATAACCTGTTGAAGTCTATTGGCCAGAATTTTGTTGAGAATTTTTGCATCTATGTTCATCAGGGAAATCGGTCTGTAGTCCTCTTTCCATGATGAGTCCCTGCCTGGTTTTGGGATGAGGGTTATACTGGCTTCATAGAATGAGTCAGGTAGTGAATGTTCTCTTTCAATTTCATTGAAGATTTTGAGAAATAATGGTCTGAGTTCTGTTTTGAAGGCCTTGTAGAATTCTGCAGTGAATCCGTCATGAACTGGGCTTTTCGTGGATGGGAGATCATTTGTTTCTGTTTCTATTTCAATACTTGATATGGGTCTGTTTAGAAGGTTTAACTCTTCATGGTTGAGTTTGGGGATATGAATTTTTTCTAGGAAATCATCCATTTCTTCCAATTTTCTAATTTGTTGGCATAAAGGTTTACAAAATAGTTCCTTATTATTTTCTGAATTTCGTTTATTTCTGTGGTGATGTTACCTGTTTCATCTCTTATCTTATTTATTTGAGTGTGCTGCCTTTGATTTTTTGTCAGGTTTGCCAGGGGTCTGTCTATCTTGTTGATTTTTTCAAAGAACCAACTTTTTGTTTTGTTGATTCTTTATATGGATTTTTCGTCTCTAATTGATTTAATTCTGATTTGATTTTAATTATTTGCTTCAGTCTATAGACTTGGGGTTCGCTCTCAAGAAAATTAAGGTGGTTCCTTAAATTATTGAGTTGCTGTTTCTCCAGTTTGTTGATGTATGTACTCAGAGATATAAATTTTCCTCTGAGTACTGCCTTTGCTGTGTCCCAAAGGAGCTGGTACTTTTGTGTCCTCAACTTGGTTGAAGTCCATAAACATTTAAATTTCCATTTTAATTTCTTCAATGACCCACTGATGGTTCAGTAGTGTGTTGTTTATTCTCCATGTATTGTAGTATTTTCTGTGGTGTCTGTTTGAGTTGAGCTCTAATTTTATTCCATTGTGGTCTGACAGAATGCAGGGAATGGATTTGATACTTCTGAATTTGAACAGATTTTCTTTGTGCCCTAAGATGTGATCTATTTTGGAGAATGTTCCATGTGCTGCCAAAAAGAATGTGTATTCTGTTGTTGCTGGGTGGAATATTCTGTAGATGTCGGTTAAGTCTAGTTGGTCTATGCAATTATTAAGATCTGTGGATTCTTTGTTCAGTTTTTGGCATGTTGATCTGTCCAGAGGTGATAGTGGAGTGTTGAAATCCCCAACTATCAATGTGTTTGGGTCTATGAGTGTTTTTAGAGTCAGTAGTGTTTGTTTGATGAAGTTGGGTGCTCTTGCATTTGGTGTGTAGATATTTAGAATGGTTATATCTTCCTGTAGAAGAAATCCCTGTACTATTATGTAGTAACCTTCTTTGTCTCTTCTTACCTTTTTTAATTTGAAGTCAATTTTGTCTGATACTAGGATTGCAACTCCAGCCTGCTTATGGGGGCCATTTGCTTGATAGATTTGATTCCAGCCTTTCACTTTTAGAAGATGTTTACTTTTGCTGGATAGATGTGTCTCTTGGAGGCAGCAGAAAGATGGATCTTGATTTTTGATCCAACTTATGAGCCTATGTCATTTGATTGGAGAATTAAGTCCATTAATGTTGAGAGTTAGGATTGAGAGATGATCATTTGTTCCTTTCATTATCACTATCTTGTTTAAAGCTGTGTCTTCCCATTTCTTGATCTGATGTTTACTAATTAGGGTTCATTTCTCTGTCTGTACTGGGATCTTGATTATTTTCCCTGTATAGTACATCTTTGAAAATATTCTGTAAAGCTGGTTTGGTGGAGACATATTGTTTCAGTTTTTCCTTACTGTGGAAGACTTTTATTTGACCTTCGGCTATGAATGAGAGTTTGGCTGGGTACAGAATTCTTGGTTGGTAGTTATTTTTATTTAGTGTTTGGTATACTTCATTCCAGGCTCTCCTTGCTTTCATGGTCTCTGCTGAGAAGTCTGGGGTAATTGTGATTGCTTTTCCTTTATATGTGATTGTTTTCTTATCCCTAACAGCTTTAAGGATTCTTTCCTTGGACTCTACTGATCCTGTTTTGATCACAATGTGTCAGTGGTATGTCCTATTCTGGTCTGGTCGATTTGAGGTTCTAAATGCTTCTTGTATCTGCATAGGCCTTTCCTTCTGGATATTTGGGAAGTTCTCAGCTAATATTCTGTTAAATAGATTGCCTATCCCATTAACCTCTTTCTCCAAGTTTTCCTCAATACCTATTATGCTTAAATTGGGCTTCCTGATCGTGTCTTGAACCTCCTGTAGCGATCTGTTTTGTTGATTGGACTGGATTTGTATTGATTTTTGATCTTTCTCCATAGAATCTAAGGAATCTTCAGCTCCTGATATTCGATCCTCTGCCTCAGTTAGTCGGGACTGTAGGCTAGCTACTAGATTTTGAATCTCTTTTCCTTCTGACTGGTCTTTGCTGATGATTTCCATGTCAGTTCTTAGGTCCTCTATGGACTTCTTTACTTCATTAACCTCATTACTTTTGTTTTGAGTGCAGTCTCTCAAATCTTTTAGCTGGGTAGCTATCTTTTCATTTGACTCTTGACGTTCATTTATCTTTCTATTTGTGGATGCCATGAAATTCTCTATTAATTTTTGCTTTGCCTCCTCACACTCTAGAATAATTGACTGAAGAGATTCAAACTTTTCATTTATCATGTTTATCAGTAGACTTTGTAGAGCATTTTGGGGGTGCTCTTCTATGTCTTTGATTGACTGCTCTGCTTCCTGCTTGTTTTGAGTGGGGGATAATACTTCATTGTTTGCCAACTTTCTTGTGTTCATTCTGCCCATATGAATTGGGAATGCCAGTCTACCAGCACCTGTGAGCACTGTTTATGACCCAAAGCAGCCCTTACCAAGCACTGTTGTGTAAATCTTACAAGTTCACAATTATATACAGATAGCTTGTATACCTGTCTATAAAATTAGATTTGGCGTTCCTAAAGAATACAATTTCAGTATAACAACTGATCCTGGGCCCTGTATTCAGTAGTTATTCATTTACTGTTACAAGCCTATACGCAATTCTTGTTTTTATATTAAGTTCTTTTAGGACTGGTGTTCTCTATGAACCGCTTTGATTCACTCAGATTAAGCAGGGATACCCTCTATCCAATAACCAGGAGTCAATGGAACCTCAAGTTCCAGGCAGTAAGTCAGGAGGGTAAGTTGGAGGTAGTAAAGAGAATAGAATAAAATGTATTGGGGGGGGGGTGGTGATTTTGGTTTAGTTTCAGTGATGTGGAAATGTGGAGAAGAGTAGAATCAGTAGAATGAACAAGGTTAAAATGATAGACAATGGAGAGTTAGCAGGAAAGAGTGGAGATGTTATTCATAGGAAAGTAAGTTTTAAAGAAAGAGAATCCAAAGACAGAAATAAAGTAAAAATACTGGAAGACAGATGCACAAAACAGAGAAAAATTATTTAAAAAGAAAAAAAAAAACATAAAAGGAACAACCCAAACAAGCAAACAAAATCTTGATAAAACAAACTGGTAAAAATGGAAAACAAACAAACAAACACACAAAAAAACTAACAACGTTTCAGAAGTGAAAAAATTTAAAAGAAAGATTTTTTTTTAAGTTTAAAAAATGTTTGAAAAGAAAAAAATGGAGTCCTCCTTGTTTGGGTAGTCTTTCCCCAGTCTCTGGTTTCCTTGCGATGGTCTGCAGTCTATTTTCCTGATTGGCTGGTTTGACTTGGTTTCAGTTTGCAAGGGGTGGATCTGTTCTGACCCTTCTCCCCTGTTGGTGCAATACTGGGTCTCTGTGGTTTGCACAGCTTGCAGGTAGGCCTTGGGCGTCCTCTGTAGATGGGGATGTGAGCAGTCTCGGGAACTGTGGCTCCTCTGTCTGTTGTGGAGCCGCTGCCTTTGATGCCTGGCTTTGAATAGGCTGTGGACTCAGCAGGGCGGGGCGCCTCTGGGCTGTTTTACCCGGCTGACAGTTGCTTGCCTGGGGGTGGCGGCCTCCTTGGCGGAGTTGGCTATGGAATGAAGCTCCATTTTGGGGTGGGAATTGGGCTTCCTCTGTGACGGGACCATTAGCTGTTCCCCCTCTGGTGTTTACGTGCCGCCGGGAGCTGCTTGCCGCTTTCACTTTAAATTTAGAAATTCTGGTGGGCAGGGCGGGGCACCTCTGGCTAAACCAAGGCCCAGGATGCGCCTCCCACCAGGGGAGGGGGCATTCTCCTGGGCGGAGCTGGCTCTCTTTTGTTGGTCCCTCTTGCCCTTTTCAAAGATGGCTCCTTTGACCTCGCTTTCCCCAGGCCCGCTTTAGTTCCAATCTGGTCTGACCCTATGCCAGTGGCAAAGATGGCGCTTTGCTCTGGCAGTGGGGGAAGGGTTGCCTTCCAAAAGCTGCTCTGTGGGCACGAGTGGGAATATCTTTCGTGGGGTACTCATGCTTTCTCTGCGATTTCGGGTCGTCCATGCTTAGCCGCCATCTGGAGGATTTCTCCCTGGTCTATGCTGTGTGCTTTAGCTGTGCGGAGTGCAGATTGCTGTGCCAGGCACTGTGCCAGCGCCGGCACTGGCGTGGCGGCAGGATGCCTCCCAGAGCTCAAATCTGTGTTTTCAGACGAGCTAAGTCGATTTTTCCTTCCTGGCCAGAATCCCTGTACTGTTAGAACTTACTCTGGCTGTCTTTCTAGGAGTAAAAGTTTCTATGGGGTGAGAAAACTGCAATGTCGGAGGGAGCTCAGCTAGGGCTCTGCTGCTCCTCTGCCATCTTCCCGGAAGTCCTAGTTTAAATATTCTTGTCCATGTTTCAGGTAAAGTTGTCTTGTGTTGCTACTGAAAATTGTTTTGCATATATTCCTTTACACTGTCTTGTTTAATGGAATTATGTAGATAGCTTGAATTTAAGTGCTGTAAGATATTAAAACATAAGTCACTTAGTTCTACAAATTAAAGCTCCCTCAAACTTTTCCCTTCCCCTTTCTCTAGGCAGGAGGCACAAGTACATGATGGAGATAGACTTGTGAGGAAAAAAGCATTTCTTTCTCATTGTTTCTTAGTATTCAACAATATTAGGAGGTGAAATAACAATAGGTGGTACCTATTGACATACTAAAACTGTCACATTAGTGCAGAATGCTTGCTTCTCAAACTCAAATTGTGAAGAAAAATTAAACTCTTACTTCATTTTAATTGCTATTTTTAAACTTTGCACACACTAAAGGACTTCATTCTGACATTTGTATACATAAATGCTATTTCTTCTGGTCCTATTTGCCACCCTCTCCCTCTTTAATATTTCTTGTTCTCACTTCCTCCTTTCTCTCCTATGTTCTTCTTAGTCACAATTTTATTTTCATGGCCTTATATTGCTTTATTTCCTTTTGTTTGTTTCACTCTAAGCTCCCACAAGTGAGATAAAACCTATGATGTTTGTCTTTCTGCAAAATCCCTACTTTATATAAGAAAGCTCAGCACAATATTGTTTCAGGCAGGTAGGAATCTAACAAATGCAATAGAGGAAAGCAAAGACATTTATGTCTTTCATTCAGAAGTGATTTCACTATTATTAATTTGTAATTAATAAAATTATGTACAAAATTATGGTCCTACATATGAAATCATGAATAAAAGGCACTTCCACCTGGAACTGGTAGTTAAAATAAAGTAACTATGAATATATACCTTCTGCATATTATGTTTGGATTTATATATTTATCTATGGAAGTTGAAAATGTGCTTAGTTTTTGAAAATCCTATACACAATGTGGAATTCATGGTGATGATAAAGTTGACTCTGGGATATGAGGGTTTAATAACTTTTACCAATAATTCCTTTATTAAGCATATAAACTAGTAAAACAGAAATACACTACAAAATAAATTAAATTTATATTTCAAAGATTAAATTAAAAAATAAATGTACTGAAAGTGCAAAATAGGCAGAATAATAAATCATAGCATTTTGAAATTGGAATTTTATTCCATAATTAAAGTAGTGAGTTTTAACAGTAATGGATTGTGTAGAAAAATAGTATTACTGGGCTGGGGATATAGCCTAGTGGCAAGAGTGCCTGCCTCGGATACACGAGGCCCTAGGTTCGATTCCCCAGCACCACATATACAGAAAACGGCCAGAAGCGGCGCTGTGGCTCAAGTGGCAGAGTGCTAGCCTTGAGCGGGAAGAAGCCAGGGACAGTGCTCAGGCCCTGAGTCCAAGGCCCAGGACTGGCCAAAAAAAAAAAAAAAAAAAAAAAAGAAAAATAGTATTACTGCATAAGTAAATAGAAAAAAATCAGTTCTAAACTATAGAGTCCGAACTTTTGTTGTAAATACACAGGACTAAAGGCACAAGCAAATGAGTAACGTTCATTTAGTTTCTAGGTATCTTACAATATATATTTTTATAAACAATTTTTATATGGCTAGGATTAAAGTATAGATTTTGTAACCTAAAATAAAATTTACTAAACTGCATTGATAATGAGAAGTGGGAAAAGGTAAAGACATCTTAAAACCATTTCCCCACACTGAGGCTCCTTGGTAACTAAATTTTCTTCCTGGAAAAAAGTCTATGGAATTCTGTAAAAGACTGTAGAACTAAAATGAGATTTCTAAACAAACTATTTTCCAGGAAATGTATTTACTGAGAAAAGAAGGAAAAAGAAACATTAGACAAAATTTGAATCATGAATTAACATATAAATTATAAGATTGTTTTCAGTACTGAATAAAATTTCATGTGATTTAGATGTTACTGTGGCATTAAATAATGCTACATACTGCGTGCGGTGGGTGGATGGATGGACGGATGGATTTTTGTGCCAGTGTTGAGTTTTGGGACCTAAATTCAGATCCTGGGTGCAAAAATTTTGTTCTCACTCTCCCAAGGCTGACTTTCTATCACAAGTACTTCAGACCCAGGACGGCTTCAAATATTATTCCTCAGATCTAAGCCTTCTGAACATCTAGGATCACAAATATGAAACCATCAAGTGACCTGGTCTGTGTGAAATCCTAAGCATCCTTTCACCAGTAAGATTGAGAGAGCAACTGCTGGGCAAAGGTCCTGAGCCTGCATGGTGTGTTTGAGACATTGAAGCTGAGAAGATTAAAAAAGTGCGAGTGATGCTGCCCGCACTTATTATCCCAAAGGCTGGTTTAAAAAACAAACAAACAAAAGTTCTTGTTTCTTCAGTGTTTCATGTATAACCTACAAAATTAAGGAGATTGAGGTAAGGAGGGAATGGGGGAGGGATGGAGAGAATGTTGAAAGACATGACATTGATTAAGATGCATTGTATCCACAAGCTCATTTGTTAAATGGCAACTGCTTTGACCACTATTTAAAGATAATAAAAAGGAAAGACATTTTATATAACATACTATATTATTTTTAAATGTTGATGATGATGCACACATATAAGCAAGACTTTTGGGTCTCACTTGGAATTTTATTCACCTTTGACTTAATTATTTCCTAGAAAATGTACCAGAAAAGTAAGATACTTGGTAAAAGGTTACAGTCTTAATATACATTATAAAAAATCATCTACAATCTATAATGTGCTTATAAATGTGTATATATTTTAAGACATAGGTTAAAACACTTGGAGTGTGGCATTGATATTCTCTTCTCATAAGTACGTTTTATCTTGCTCTTTGCAGTTCCTTACAAAAACCACACATCTAAATAAGATAGCTAAAGCAGCAGTAGAAATAGATGGCCAATACATGAAAGGTTTCTTTTTTTCTTTAATTGCGGCATGACATTTCAGTTTACAGGCAATATGTATCTTTAATCTGAATAGCACACCTTTTAACTTGCTCAAGTTAAATGCAGGAAAAATGAGTAACATTACTTTTATCTAAATCTACACTGGGAAGAGAGGCTCAAAGCCAAAGCATTCATCTTGATAAGAGCTAAGAAGTCAATTGAATTTTTTTTTCCAAAGAACTGAGTCACACGGAGATGTTGTCAGAGAATTTTATGTGTGTTCACTCGAATCAGATTCTCAAAGACAAATATTGGTGTTCTGAAACACTAAGTTAAAAGGCATTAATTTCAGAGTCCCTAATTAGCTTACTGATAATGGAAGTATAGAATATTTTACACTGAAACTTTTCCAGCACAAACTTCATGTCTAAATATATTATAATACAAGCAGACACTGGATCCCCATACCTGTAATCTAAGCTACTAAGGAGGCTGAGATCTGACGGTTACAATTCAAGGCCAGCTTGGCCAGACAAAACAGAGTGACTCTTATCTTCAGTAAAACAGTAAAAAGCTGGATGTGGAGGTGTTGCTCAAGTGATAGAGTGGCACCTTTGAGTGAAAGACACAAACAAGAGAGCAAGGTCCTTAGTTCAATTACCAGTAGCATCATACATACATACAAACAAACATACATACATATACATACAATAAAGGCTACTGTTTCCTGCCTTTTTCCTTCCTTGGTCTTATCTTGTACAGTTTTGAAAACCTATTATTTTAAAATGTGTAATGTGTAGATATTTTTGTGGATATATATTCATTCAAAGGATAAAATTAAAATGAGAAACAGTAAGTATGAAATAGTGATTCTTTTGAAATATATGCTACATTATTATTATTATTATTATTATTATTATTTTGCCAGTCCTGGGCCTTGGACTCAGGGCCTGAGCACTGTCCCTGGCTTCTTTTTGCTCAAGGATAGCACTCTGCCACTTGAGCCACAGTGCCACTTCTGGCCATTTTCTATATATGTGGTGCTGGGGAATCGAACCCAGGGCTTCATGTATACGAGGCAAGTACTCTTGCCACTAGACCATATTCCCAACCCTACCCTAAAATTTTTAATCACAAAGCACTGAGATATTTCAGATAGACAATGGTATTATATATGATTTTTTCCATTTGTGAAATTTAAATTACAGAATAAATGTATCTATTCTTATGTTTAACACTTGTACATTTGAAAATACTTGGCTTATATGATAAATTGTTAGTAAAAGGACACATACCTAAACTGTGGGAGTATTTAATGCAGCACACAACTATATGAGAAATTTCTCTTTGTAAAAGAAAGTGTATTTACAAGAAACTGTACAAAAATATATTATATAGACAAAGAATGGTGAAGGCAGAGTTGTTGAATAACTACTATGTAATGATCATTTAAATATTAATGCTATGTTTACAGTATTAAGCAATAATTCTCATTGTACTGCTTAGAATAAAGATTTAGAGTGGTGAGAATGGCCACATATCTGATTGGGGGTTCTGAGCTTAGAATTCATGGCTTCCTAACACCAATATCAACATACCACACTGAAGACCAGTGAAAATTACATTTAATCCAACAAGTGATGATTTTATTTTGAGAAGTTAACCAATTTTATCTTAGAATGTTGAGGTCATTTCCTGCAGACTAAATCTTGATGAATGCTATCTAAAGACAAAGTTCTTGGCAAGCCAGTTGCCAGTGACTCACGCCCATAACCCTGGCTATGTAGGAAACTGAGATCTGAGAATGGCTGTTTGAAACCAGCCAAGGGAACTCTCATCTCCAACAAACTACTTAGAAAAGTGGCACTGTGGCTCAAGTTGTAGAGCACTAGCCTTGAGAATGAGAAACTCAAGGACAGTGCCCAGGCCCTGAATTCAAGCCCCATGACTGGGAAAAAAATCAATAAAATTAGAAAAGAAAGCAAAAAAATAGTCCATGGTATAAGATATTTTTCTCTCATATACACATTCTAGTGATATTCAAACTAGTAGGCAGGGAAATGAAAAATACAGGAGTCAAGAAATCTCATGTTTTTTAAAGGAAAACTTGTAATGGTGTATATCATTTCCTTCTATATCCCAGGAAAATATGATAAAATCAATGGGACACAAATTGAGGTAAGGTCTTGAAAATACCTAGTTTTAACGCTCTTGCCCAATCCTCAGAAAAAAGGATAGCAAGTTTCTTTATTGTTGTCCTTTCTGTCCTTGTGTTTTGTGGTGAGACTTAGATTGTTGTACTTTATATTGTAGAACGTTTCATCATAAAATGTAAGAAGAATCCAACTCATCAGAAAGACTATCTTTGATTCTTCATTTTGAAAATGTTTCTTACTATTAGGGAAACTGCTTTCAAAATTCATTTAATATTCATTCTGGAATAAGGCATCTGTTGTGACAGATGGGGCAAATGACATCTAGTTCAGCTGCTAAAATAACCCTTAAAAGGATGTATGTGTAGTTTACAAAAATAATTTGTAATTCATTTTGGATTAATTAATTTGAATTTACAGGGCTCTATAAAACATATTGCAGATGTTGCTATAATGAATTGATTAAACTCAACTGGTTTAGCTTTCTTAAGCATATATTTTGACAGAGAGAAGACAATGCTCCTCATTATTCCATATTTGCCTATACAAAAACACAATCCTCAAAATTTCTGAAAAAGTACTCTACCTCATCACAATACTTCATTTACACAATTATCTGTAGATAATTTAAATCTATATATCTAAATTTCTGTACTATGCTCTTCCTCCCCGGCGCTCCTCACGGACAAGGCCATGTTCAGGTCGAGTGCCTAGATCGTGAAGCTCAATGGCGAAAAGCTGGACGAGTTCCAGTCGGGCATCTCCTAGGCGCTGCTCGAGCTGGAGATGAACACCGACTTCAAGGCCAAGCTGCAGGAGCTCAACATCACGGAGGCCAAGGAAATTAAGTTGGTGGTGGTTGGAAAGCTATCATTATTTTTGTTCCAGTTCCTCAGATGAAATCTTTCCAGAAAATCCAAGTCCGGCTTGTTCGTCAATTGGAGAAAAAGTTCAGTGGGAAACATGTTGTCTTCATCACCCCAGAGGAGAATTCTGCCCAAGCCAACTAGAAAAAAAGAGACAAAAAATAAGCAGAAGCTTCCCAGAAGCAGCTTGCTGACTGCGGTGCACGACACCCTTCTGGAGGATTTGGTCTTCCCCAGCGAGATCTTGGGCAAGAGGATCCGGATGAAGCTGGACGGCAGCCGGCTCATTAAGGTCCACCTGGACCGCGCGCAGCAGAACAACGTGGAGACAAGGTTGAAACGTTTTCTGGTGTGTATAAGAAGCTCATGGGCAAGGATGTTAATTTTGAATTCCCAGAGTTTCAATTGTAAAGAAAGATGACTAAATAAAATGTAATTCTTAGTAAAAATAAAAATAAATTTCTGTACTGTGAAATTTCGTCAGTCCCAATGTAGCTGATGTTGACACAGCAGCATGTGTATTTATTTAAATATCTTTAAATACATGGGTTTTGTTGTTCCTATTGACCTCTATTGCTCTATAAAAATTGAAGAAAAATAAATGCATATTTTATACTCATGTTCAAAAGCTTGAAATTGTTCGCTTCTACTTTTGGATAAGATTTAAGAGAAATAATAGCTGAAATTTAGCACAAAGTTTATCAGAAATATCTATTAGACATACATGAAACAGTTTTTAATGCAGTGTAATAAATTACCATATTAACACAAGCATGGATAAAAATTGTAAGCAGAAAAACCGGAAAATAAGTAGTTATGAACCAGGTACTAGTTGCTCATGCCTGAAAACCTGGCTAATCAAGAAGCTGAGATTCAGAGGCTTGTGATTCAAAGTTATGTCAGGCAGAAAAGTCTGAGTGAGTAATCTCTAAAGTGATCTGGCATCATTTAAATGTGCAGATTAAAAAGAAAAAGATATATACTTGTCCAAATGTCTGTTTATTGTACTGGCAGGATTTTTGCTTGCTAAGACCTATTGACCAGATCAAGCAATTGGCTTTCCCTTGAAGAGTTGCTGTGAAACCAAATCTTGAGATATAATAACCAGAAATTAGAATTTATTGCTGCTGAGATTTGCTTGGTATTTCTCAGAGGATTTTGTATTTCTTTTCTTTTTCTTCTTCTTTTGGGCTGAGGTCTCACTGTTTGGCTCAAGTTGTCTTAAAACTCATGATCTTCCTGCCTCAGACACAGGTTGTGAAAGTTAGAGATGTGCACCACTATACCCAATTATTTATTTACTTTTAATTTTTATTGTTGTGGGATCTTACATTTGTATATAAGAAACAAACAAAATCTGCAAATCATTGTTTCAAAAGGTCAAATATAACACATAATTCTCAAAAAGAACATGATCATTACTTGGAACCTCCCGGAAAACACAACATTTTTGAAGTCGTTGAATTTAAGAATCTAATCTACGATTCCTCAACTAACTGGTAAAGTATCTCTGTCTTTCAAGGCTCAGTCCTTCAACATATACGAATGATCTTGATTGATGTACTACTTATCAAAGAAACTTGGTAATCTAGGATGACTGCTCCTATTATCAGTGTAATCTAATAATTCAAAGTACCTTAGCATGGTGATTATATGTGGGGGATACAGCATAACTGGTACTTTTGGCTAAATAATCATTGTTTAAATCCAATGCTTGTTGCTTTACTTTTATTATTCTTCAAAAACCTACACTTTATATACAGTATCCAGGCTACTCAGATGAGATACAGTGATAGTGCGGGGACTGGTATTAGAACTAGAGAAGAGAAAGAGGATGTCAAAACAAGAGATAAAGGATAAAAAGACAAATGACTCCAAAAGCAATACCTACAAAACCATTTGGTGTAAACCAACTGAACAGCTCATGGGGGGAGAGGGAAAGGGAGAGGGGGAAGGGGGAAGGGGGAAATTTGGGAGGAGGTAACAAATTGTACAAGAAATGTACCCACTGACTTATGTATGAAACTGTAACTCCTCTGTGCCTCACTTTGACAATAAATAATTTTTTAAAAAAAAACTTCCCCCCCAAAAAAAACATACACTTTAATCTTTTGGAGAAATGTAATTTTATACTGTATTTCATAAACTTTTAACATCTATTCAATTTTTTAACTAGTGTTCTTTTTATGTAGGTGCCCTTTATCCTGAATTCTTAAACTTATCTGCTTTAATCTTAATACTAGTCTTTCAAAGGAAAGTCATTCCTTTGAAACTATTCACACTGTACCAAAAAAAGAGATATATTTGATATGCTGAGTTTTATTCTTGTAAGTATAATGGAATACCATACCATTTACAAGTACTGATTTCCTTAGATGATTTATCATTAGGATGAAGACGTCTATTTTCTAATTTCACTGATAACTTTGTTGAGCTAATATTTTGTTTTTTATTAGAGAGAAATGTCATGTTATCACTTACATTGCTCTTTTTACCTTATGTCCTTTCAAATTTAAATACATTTCTTAAAATAGAATGGATCTAGCTTTATTTTCTGAGAAGCTGAGATAAGTTCTAAGTTGTGAATCACTTTTATTAAGTTTATCTTCTCTAATGAATGTGAAGAAATAAATATAGTGAAGTCAACATTATTAAAACATAAATGAGAATGTATTTTTGACGATTTCATTAGATTTTTGCAAATCAATTCAGAGGGCTTAAAGTCATAATTTTAAATCTCATTTGTGGATGTATTTATAATTTTTCTACTTGTGTTTCCTTCATGCTCTCTTCATTAGAAAATTCTGGTTATTTCTGACTCTATATGCCAATTATTTAACCACTTATCAAAGTTTCTAGATGCAAATGTAATGCAATAAACATTATTACTGAATAGTTGGATTTATTAGCATTCTGTTATTATATGTGCATTTATTTATTATGAAGTATATATGTGAAAATAACTTTCAGTCTTTTAGGTATATTTCTCTGTAATATCTATTTTCTTGATGTTACATTACTTTGAAATATATTTGTTTGCTCAATCCGTTTGTTGGAAGTAAACTGGGTCAGCTCTCTTGTATATTGAAGCTGTTTTTCTTGGTTCACTAGTGTTTTTTAAGCTTCTTTTTGTATTTATACCATCAATAATCTTTTAACATGCCCATAGAAGAAGTCATCAAGAGGCATTTTTATCTAGCTTTATGTGATTTCATTTATTATGTGCTATGATGGGGCTGTAGCAATTTTTTCTTGCATCCTCTCAGCTTTACATAAAATGAAAAAAAGGTCAAATTCTGTAAAAAAATATTTCTGGATTCCATTTCATTACCTATGGTAGACACTAAACATAAAAGTTTTACATTGCTCAATATACTGATGTACCACTTCACACAGATGGAACTAATACAATTTCATCCCACTAAGATTGCATGTGAGAAATGTCTTTGTTTCTTTGCAAAACTTTATACTTTACAAACTGAATGTCTATGAATAAGGATACACTTTCAGATATTTTGAAACTAAATTCAATCCCATGAACATATTGGAAGCTATAATTATTTATATGCTGTTTATGAATACTCAATATTAAATTCTTGTAAGCACATAAAAAAATCAAGGCCTAACGTAAGAAGGGTGGTCCATATGTGTAATCTCAAATATTACAAAGTAAAGATCAGCAAATTAGGACTGAAGAAAACCCAGTGGATATAAGCACCAGAAAAAAAAATAAGAGAAAGACCATTCAGGTCCCACCTTATCCCAGATAGAATGGTCATCATTAAAAATAAAATTATTAGCAAATGCTGTCATTGTTCTGGACACACTGTTGGGGGAATATAAACTTACTCAGCTCCTGTGGAATGGAGCTCATTCAGCTTCTTCAGTATGGAGGTTACTCAAAAACTAGACACAAAAAACAATTCCACTACTGGGCATTTATCTAAAAGATTACGAACTTGGATAGAGTGAGGGCACTTAGCATAACCATGTTTATTGCAGCACTATTCACCACAGTCAAGGTAGATATTAGCCTAGATGGCCTCATTGGAGGAATGGATCAAGAAAACATTATATATACAATGGGTATTTACTCATCCATTAGGGAGAATGATATTGCATCATTTGCAATTATATTAAGTGAAAATATGAAAATTATGTTAAGTAAATCAGGCCCAGCAAGACAAAAGTTGCATGTTCTCACTCATACGAGGATGCTAGAATTAGGTTATAAATATATGTTAATACTTAAGGTGGAATGCAAGTGTATATGACTCTATAAACTGAAATACAGTACATTCAGGGAAGAATGCAAACAGCATAAATCCTTACAAAGTCTAAATAGTGGATCCACAAATAAACACCAAAAACTGGTCACTTAAAAGGAGTAGGATAGGATGAAGAGGAACATGATAGACAAATGAAGAGAAGAAGGGGAGGAAATGCAATTAAAAGTTCAGTCTCTATCTCACAAAATTAAGATAAGTGAGGTAAACCATGAATTTAAAAAATTGGAAAGATGTTATAGCAAAACAAAATAAAAGAAACAAGTTTTTGGTACGGTTCAAGTAGTAAAGTACTGGCCTATCATATACAATGATCTAGTTCAATATTCAAGTCTGAAATAAATAAATACATACATACATTTATATTGGTTACAATAATCAGATATGTATATCAAATACTAGTGCACATAGAAGAAATGCAACATAAAACTTACTGTTTGTTTACAAAAATCTGTTAATTAATTATATTTTTAGTCATTTCTTTGAAAATAGCTCCATCCATGGCTTCTGAAAATTCAGCTGTATTGTCTCCTACTTAACTGTTATTTTTGTAATTTGAAATAAAACATTACCAATTTGTGAAAAACTGACAGAGAAAAGTGTAGAATTAGTAAGACAATCAAATTATTAAAAACCTGTTTCAATTTATTTGGTTCCTTTGAAATATCCATTGCCCAGAACAAGTTATGTAATTAATTATTATTAAACAAATGAATATTTATTCCGTTTTACAACAGATATACTACCAAGCATGGAAAACTTTGTATCTATATATCTTATTTTATGGTTTCACTTTTTGTAAAAATTGCTTAAGTATATGTTTTGTAAATTTCTAATATTTTAATTTTCCAAGTATATTTCAACAATATATTTTGAATTCCATGTCTTTTTACAGAGAAAATACTTTCGTATATTTTCAATCCTTTGAAATTTCCTGGTACTACTTTGTGACCCTATAAGGGGGTCATATTTAGAAAATATTTCAAGCCTTTGTGAATTATATTCATCCAACAATTTGTTTTTTTAAGTAAGATAAATGCATAATGGACTAATATGGTTTATCCCCATTTCCAAATCTTGAGTATTTATTTATTTTATATTTCCTACTTTCTGTTTCTTTACTTATGCAAGTAATTAGATTTAATGTGTTTAAATATCTGAATGTCAATGCTTTAATAAAAATACAAAAGTAGTTAATTCTGAGCCAAGTATGAGTGTTATCGCCTAGAAACTTAGATTAATATCACACTAAATTGCCTATTTCACACTAGAGGAGGTTGTATGAACTTTTATAGTTGCAGACCAAAGCAAAGCAACAAATCAATACAATTGGCAGATGTACCAAAAAGCTACATAAAGCCTTCAGAAAATTTCTCTAAAGGCTTCAGATGTTACAATATTCATGACTCTAGGGTGAGAATAGTAGTCTGTTAATCTTAGTGAAACATTTTCTTAAACATTTATTTTTATTTTCAAAGTGTGGTACAGAGGGGTTACAGATTCATATGTAAAGCAGTTAGTATATTTCTTTTTTTTTTTTTTTTTTTTTTTGCCAGTCCTGGGCCTTGGACTCAGGGCCTGAGCACTGTCCCTGGCTTCTTCCCGCTCAAGGCTAGCACTCTGCCACTTGAGCCACAGCGCCGTTTCTGGCCGTTTTCTGTATATGTGGTGCTGGGGAATCGAACCTAGGGCCTCGTGTATCCGAGGCAGGCACTCTTGCCACTAGGCTATATCCCCAGCCCCAGTATATTTCTTGCTCAACATTTTACCTTCTCCCTCATTTCCCTCCTCTCTCCCCCCAAGAGTTGTGCAGTTTATTTACACCAAATGGTTTTGTAAGTATTGCTTTTGGAATGGTTTTTCTTTCTGTCCTTTGTCTCTCAATTTTGATATTCCGTTTCCCTTCCCCAGTTCTAGTAGCCATATAAACAGTATTCAGGTATTTGGATGAGATATAGTGGTAGCACGGGTGCGGAGTACAACCACAGAAAGGGAATACAAGAGAAACAAAACTAAACAAAGCAATAAAACAAACAAACAGAAAAGAAAAAAAAACACAAAAATTTACAAAATGTACGGTTTCCCATGGCATGTTTATAATAATTGCAACAGTGGTTTACAACTCTTGTTTCCGTAATGTGGAGTTCATTTCACTTGGCATCATCTTATGGGTGTAGCTATAGGGGTATATTTTGATCTTCTTAGTGAAACATTTTTGAGAAGTTCATCTATTAAGGCTGTGCTAGTTGAAATGCAAAAGTTAAGTGCTTATGTCAGGGGGATAAAATAACCCCTTTATAATTTGGCTCTGGCCTTGCCATATTTCATCTCTTCACAACCAAAAGACTCTAATCAACCAAGGTTGAACAGGATCCTTCCAGTTTATGAGTGCTTAGCTTTGGCTTTAGCTAGTAGTTTACCCACTCTATCTATACACTGATGATTTTTGTTCTTCAAATCTTTAACTTTCAGTCTTTGACTTGGCCTCCTTTAGGTCTTCTACTGTATTGGAATAGTTAGTTAGCATCTTCTTCCAGAACAGGTTCAATAGATAATGCTTTTGCATGTGAATAGGCCACCTTCCTATTTCTTTGTCTCTTGCTTTTTCTTTTTCTTTTTTTTTTTTTTCTTTTTGTCCAGTCCTGGGGGTTGGACTCAGGGCCTGAGCACTGTCCCTGGCTTCTTTTTGCTCAAGGCTAGCACTCTGCCACTTGAGCCACAGCGCCCCTTCCGGCCATTTTCTGTATATGTGGTGCTGGGGAATCGAACCCAGGGCCTCATGTATAGGAGGCAAGCACTCTTGCCACTAGGCCATATCCCCAGCCCTGTCTCTTGCTTTTTGTTGTTGTTGAAAAACTGGACAAGGTCAGTATATTGTAGAAACTCTAGTAGTGAAACTCTCCTGTCCACAAGTTATATAATTGTCTTCACTTGCTCTTTGTGTATAGTTGTTTGGGGAATTTCACTAGAAGAATCATGTAAGCTTCATATTAGTTCTCACAGGAGATAACTGAGTTCTTTGCATAATTAAAAATCTTAGTAGTAACTTGAGATTTTATTATGTTACTTGGACTAAATTTGCAGAGCTTCTGCTTTTCAAGTTTACTACAAATCAGAACACAGGAACATGGTAACTATACATTATTATTATATCAACATTATATATCATTATACATATATATAGCTTGTATTATAAAACGTAAGAAAATCTCACTATTTTTAAGAAATTAAGCTATTTTCTTAAGAAATCATCCTAGGATTGTTACAAGTTTAGGTACTTTCTAGAGTTCTTAAAAGAGTTTGCTTTTGGGCATTTCTGCCAATACTTTTATAGATTTTATGCATGAACAATTTTATGGAAGTCTTTCTGCTCAGTTAATTTTTGAATCATTTGGGGAAATATCAGTGGAGGAAGAATTTGAAAACAATGAAGATGGAAAAATTGAACGTTCTTGAAAATGGATCTCCTGTTAAACAAAACACCATTTAAAGTGATTTCACCCAATGTACAGATTCACTAAAGGCACAAATATATTTGCCAGGTATGAAGATGAGAAATATAAATTCACTCTCTAAAATGCAAATGCTCTGAATTTCCTTATTTTCTTCTTCCCTCACATTTTTAAAAGTTTTAATTTCAGTTGAAAATATTACCAAAATAAAAACAATTGCAATGGATATCAGTTAGTGTTTCAATCTACAAAGCAACATCTCATCCATTATATATAATAACATTTTAATACCAAAATATTCTAATTATACAAAGCCATCAGTTTCCTCCCTTTGTCTAGTGAATTAGGTAAGGGTAAGAAGGCAACTAGAGATCACAGGACTAACTAGTTCCATTATCTTAACACCAACAGAATTTACATGGTGATTCAAAGTTGGTTTTCTTAGAAACTGTGATTGATGGGGCCTCTTAGACTTAATATTAACAAATATGTTCTATGGTTCTTCACACATACACTGCTGTGCTAATTTCTCTTGGCCTTGTAAGTGAAATTATGTCAAGAACCACAGAATTAGCTAAAGAAAACATACCACCTTATAAATTACCAAAAGCACTTCAAAACCTTGTAATTAAATTGTATTTCTTCATAACAAACTGAGTGGGGAAATTTTGTATCTAAGGTGTTATTAAAGTAATTGTTATCTTGGTAACACAGAATTTCTTTCTTCCCTTGTAAAACCTGGATAACTATGCTAGATATTACCTAACGAATAGTATTTTGAACATCACATAAGAATGTGTTTGAAATTTTGGACAGAATTTCCTAACCTGTAAATTGGGATAAAAGTATGAAGAAAAAGACATAAGAAATGGGAAAACATGAGATTTTTCTTAGATTCAATGAGAAACATGTAGTGGGCAGATGAGCCCATTGACAACCATGTTCTATAGAAGGAAATTAATGTCAATATTAATTAACTAGCTCAATAACATTTTTATTTTTCAGAAAATTATGGTGATGATACTTCTCTTTCTTTAAGTTAGAACTTTTATCCTTTAGCTTCTCTCACCTCTGTTTTTATCATCGTGATAGCAAAAAAAAAAAAAATCAATAGATGGCATCTAATGAGAGGTTTTAAGTATTGGCTTCATTTAAAGATCATTAAACTGGGTAGTAAATTTGCTACATTTTGATGTAAAAGTCCGGTTTAATGTTGTCTTATATCCTTAGCATAATGATTAAATGGAATGTTCTTTTATTTAAGCAAGTAATCAGCATAGATAAGCACATTTAATTATAGATTTAATTTGTGTCTGTTTTATAGCTATAGTTTTGTTTATGTTTTTTAGTAAATTATATTGTATGGAGCTTTTTTATTTTATAATTCCTTAAGGCAGGACACTGTGACTTTGTTTGCCAAATCAAATTATTTTTCATGTTAGTTCTATTTCTTTGAGTTTTTGATGTTCTCTATTGGAATTAATTTTACTTAATATGTTGACAAACACATAAAATTAAACCTTTTCAGATTATATATATGAACAGACACAAAGCTCAGAGATTGAGGAAGAGACACAGAGAGAAGGACAGGGTGAGGGAGAAAGAGAAAGAGAGAGAGAGAGAGAGAGAGAGAGAGAGAGAGAGAGAGAGAGAGAGAGAGAGAGCCAATCTATTCTGTTTAGCTTACTTGTTCCAGTCTACTGTTTAGCTTACTTGTTCCTTATACATAAATGAAATGGCAAAAAGATAATTTATTAAGATAAATGAATTGTTATGAACTAAGTAATTAAACATTTTGTTTTTTATCTATTTAAAGTGTGTGTGTGTGTGTGTGTGTGTGTGTGTGTGTGTGTGTGTGTGTGTGTGTGTGTGTTTGCTGGTTCTGGGGCTTAAACTCAGGCCCGTGTGCTGTATCTGAACTGTTTTTGCTGAACGTTAGTGCTCTGCCACTTGAGCCCAAGCTCCACTGTAAGCTTTTTGTCGGTTGATTGTAGATTAAAAAATCTCATAGTGGGGCTGGGAATATGGCCTAGTGGCAAGAGTGCTTGCCTTGTATACATGAGGCCCTGGGTTCGATTCCTCAGCACCACATATACAGAAAATGGCCACAAGTGGTTCTGTGGCTCAAGTGGCAGAGTGCTAGCCTTGAGCAAAAAAGAAGCCAGGGACAGTGCTCAGGCCCTGAGTTCACGGCCTAGGATTGGCCAAAAATTAAAAAAAAAAAAAAAACACAAAAAAACTCATAGGCTTTCCTGATGGGTCTGGATTTGAACTGTGATCCATAGATATCACTCTATTCAGTAGCTAGGATTTCAGGCATAAACAACTGATGCCAGTATACATTTGGTACTTTTATAAAGTCTTATAGATTTTGTTTCTTATAGATTTTTGTGGTCTTAGAATGACTCCATTTTGTCCAGAAATGATCATGTATTGTTCCAATGAGACTCAGTCCAGAAACCTTGAAGATTTTTTAATTGCTTAACTTAATAATATACCTGAAAGGAATTTATTTTCATGTTTATAGCTTAGTGATATGCATAAACTATACTGCTGAGAAAACTTTTAGTATCTTTCTGTGTTCATGAAGCCAAAAGTTAATTCAGAATTTAAGTAAATTAGAAGCAAAATGCAGTCCATGTATCATATATGTAGAACTTAATTGTGAGATAGATAATATCAACAACATAACTAGGAAATATTATATGGAAATAACCCAGATGCCCCTCAGAGAATGAATAAATCAAGGAAATGTGTTATGTGTACAAAATGGAATTCTATGATTCCATCAGAAAGAATAGCACTACCCCTTTCACAAGGAATTGGAAAGGCTTGTTAAAAACAAACAAACAAACAAAAAAACCCAACATATTACGTGAAGTAAGTCAGCCCAAAGGAAACGTAGGCTACATGGTTTCCCTCATTTGTAATAATTGGAATATGTCCAGGATATTATTAGGAGAGGTCCACAATAGCTAAATAGCTATGTGTATATGACCTAATAAAATGATGTTTAACAAAATGAACTCCAAGAAATGGAAACAAGTTATATTTTTCTTGTACTGTGTGCAATCATTTCTGTGTTTCTTTGATTTTACTCCCCCTCTGATGCAACTATTTTTGATTTCTATACACTTTATCTTTTTTTCCAGGTTTTATAGGAAGTTTTTTTTAAAAAGTTATCAAACTGAAGTACAGAGAAGTTACAGTTTTATACCTTAGGCATTGGATACATTTCTTGTACTGTTTGTTACCTCATCCCTCATTCCCCCCTCCCTCCTCCCTCTTTCCCATTCCCCCGGAAGAATTGTTCAGTTCATTTACACCAAACAGTTTTGCAGGTATTGCTTTTGTAGTTGCTTGCCTTATTTTAACATGTGTCTCTCGATTTTGGTATTCCTTTTCTCTTTCCTAGTTCTAATACCAGTATACACGGTATCCAATATACTCAGATAAGATACAGAGATAGTGTAGGTACAACCACAGGAAGGGGATACAAGAAGATCATCAATAAAGAGAAGCTACAGTTACACATAGCACATTGAAAGTAGTTACAACAGAGATGTAACAATCATTTCCATAACATGGAGTTCATTTCACTTTGCATCATCTTATGTGTTCATAAGGGTATTGCTCTTGGGCTCTTGTGATCCTTTGCTGTGATTAGCCTAAACCTGTGCTAATTCTTCCCTATGAGGGAGACCATAGAGTCCATGTTTCTTTGGGTCTGGCTCACTTTACTTAGTATAACTTTTTCCAAATCCTTCCATTTCCTTACAAATGGGGCAATGTCATTCTTTCTGATAGAGGCATAAAATTCCATTGTGTATATGTACCACATTTTCCTGATCCATTCATCTACTGAGGGGCATATGGGTTGGTTCCAGATTCTAGCTATGACAAATTGTGCTGCGATGAACATTGTTGTGCTGGTGGCTTTAGTGTGATTTTATTTGTGGTCTTTTGGATAGATACCCAAAAGAGGGGCTGCTGGGTCATAGGGGAGCTTTATGTTTAGCCTTCTGAGGAATCTTGATACCGCTTTTCAGAGTGGCTGAACCAGTTTACATCCCCTCCAACAATTGTTATTGTTAGATTTGTTGATATAAGACATTCTTACTGGGGTGAGATGGAATCTCAATGTTATTTTGATTTGCATTTCTTTTATGGCCAGTGACATAGAGTACTTTTTCATATGTCTCTTGGCTATTCTCATTTCCTCATCAGAGAAGTCTCTTTTAAAGTCTTTAGCCCACGTGTTGAGGAGGCTATTGGTTCTTTGCGGTTTTGTTTTGGAGGAAGGTAATTTTTTTAGTTCTGCATATATTTTAGATATGATGCCTTTGTCCTTTTTATGGCTGGTAAAGATCTTCTCCCAATCTGTGGGCTTTCTGTTTATCTTGAGAGCTATGTCCTTTGCCCTGCAGAATCTCTGCAGTTTGATTCATCCCATTTGTCCAAACTTTCTTTGATTTTTATCCTTTCTGGGTCTTTGTTCAGGAAGTTCTGTCCTGTGCAAAGGAGCCCAAGTGTTTCTCCGACTCCTTCGTTTATGTTTTCAGGGTATCTGTTTTGATTTTGACGACTTTGATCCATTTGGAATTGATTTTGGTGCAGGGTGATATATAAGGATCTAGTTTTAGTTTGTTGCATGTGTTGATCCAGTTTTGCCAGCACCATTTGTTAAAGAGGCTATCTTTTTTCCAGACAATTGTTTTAGCTACTTTATCAAAGATTCAGTAGGCTTGGTTCTGTGGGTTCATTTCTGAATCTTCAGTTCTGTTCCATTGCTCTTCAGGCCTGCTCTGGTGCCAATACAAAGCTGTGTTTATTACTATAGCTTTATAATACAGCTTTAAGATGGGTATTGTAATTCCTCTAGCAATGTTCTTTATGCTTAGAGTGTTTTTGTTATTCTGGGTCTTTTACTGTTCCATATGAATTTCTGGATTGCTTCCTCTATTTCATTAAAAAATGGTGTTGGGATATTAATGGGTATTGTATTGAATTTGTAGATAGCCTTTGGAAATATTGCCTTTTTAATTATATTAATCTTCCTAATCCAGGAGCATTGGAGGTTTTTCCATTTCCTTAGTTTTGCCTTAATTTTGTTTTTCATGTTTTTAAAGATCTCATCATAGAGGTCTTTCACTTCTTTAGTTAAGGATATTCCTAGGTTATATGATTTTGAGGCTATTGCAAAAGGAGTTGCTTTCCTGATTTCAACCTCGGTCTTCAGGTCATTAGCATAGAGAAAGGGCATTGATTTTTGAGGGTTTATTTTATAACCTGCAACTTTGCCAAAGTTTTGGATCAGCTCTAGTAGCTTGGGGGTAGAGTCTATGGCATACTTTAGATATAGGATCATGTCATCTGCCCACAGAGAAAGTTTAACTTCATCTTTTCCTATTTGGATCCTCATTATATTTTCTTCTTGTCTAATTGTTCTGGCTAGGAATTCTAGTACTATGTTGAAGAGAAGGGGAGAGAATGGACATCCCTGTCTTGTCCCTGATTTTAAAGGGAATGACTTTAGTTTTTCACCATTCAGAATTTTTATTGCTGTTGGTTTGTCATAAACTGCATTGATCATATTCACGAATGTTCCTGGAATCCCAGTTTTTCCAGGGATTTTAGCATAAATGGGTGCTCGATTTTATCAAATGTTTTTCCGCATCCAGTGATAAAAACATGTGGCTCTCTACCTTGATCCAGTTAATGTGGTGGATTCCATTAACTGACTTGCGTATATTGAAACAACTTTGCATCCCTTGGATCAATCCAGTTTAATCGTGGTGTATGATTTTTTTGATGACCAGTTGAAGTCGATTGGCCAGAATTTTGTTGAGAATTTTTGCTTCTATGTTCATCAGGGAAATCAGTCTATAGTCCTCTTTCTGTGATGAGTCCCTGCTTGGTTTTGGGATGAGGGTTATACTGACTTCATAGAATGTGTCTGGTAGTGAACTTTCTCTTTCAATGTTGTTGAAGAGTTTGAGAAATATTGGTGTGAGTTCTGTTTTGAAGGCCTTGTAGAATTCTGCTGTGAATCTGTCTGGACCTGGGCTTTCCTTGGATGGAAGATCACTCATTGACATATCTATTTCAGTACTGGATATGGGTCTTTTTAGAAGGTTTAAGTCTTTATGGTTGAGCTTGGGGACATAAATTTTTTCTAGGAAATCATCCATTTCTTCCAAGTTCTTCAAGTTGTTGGCATAAAGGTTTGCAAAATATTCCCTTATTGTGTTCTGAATTTTGGTTGTCACTGTGGTGATGTTACCTGCTTCATCTCTGATCTTGTTTATTTGAGTGTGCTGCCTTCATTTTTTGTTAAGGTTTGGTAGGGATCTGTCTATCTTGTTGATTTTTTGAAAGAATCGACTCTTTGTTTTCTTGATTCTTTTGATATTTTTGTCTCTAATTGATTTAATTCTGATTTTATTTTAATTATTTGCTTCCGTCTATTGACTTGGGGTTTAGCTTGTTGTTCTCTTTCAAGGAAATTAAGGTGCTTCCTTAAATTATTGAGTTACTGTTTGTCCAGTTTGTTGGTGTATGCACTCAAAGACATAAATTTTCCTCTGTGTACTGCCTTTGCTCTGTCCCAAAGGAGCTGGTACTTTGTGTCCTCATCTTGGTTGAATTTCATACACATTTGAATTTCCGTTTTAACTTCTTCAATGACCAACTGATGGATCAGCAGTGTGTTGTTAAGTGTCCATGAATTGTAGGATTTTTTTGTGCTGACTGTTTGAGTTGAGCTTTAATTTTATTCCACTGTTGTCTGAAAGAATGTAGTCAATGGTTTTTATACTTCTGAATTTGTACAGATTTTCTTTGTGTCCTAAGATGTGATCTATTTTGTAGAATGTTCCATGTGCTTCGGAGAAGAATGTGTATTCTGTTGTTTCTGGGTGGAATATTCTGTAGATGTAGATTAAGTCTAGTTGGTCTATGCAATTGTTTAGTTCTGTGGTTTCTTTGTTCAGTTTTTGGTGTGTTGATCTGTCCAGAGGTGATAGTGGAGTGTGAAAGTCCCCAACAATTAATGTATTTGGGTCTATGAGTGTTTTTAGAGTCAGTAGTGTTTGTTTGATGTAGTTGGGTGCTCCTGTATTTGGTGTGTTGATATTTAGGATGGTTATATCTTCCTGTAGGAGAGATCCCTTTACTAGTATATAGTAACCTCTTTGTCTCTTACCTTTTTAAATTTGAAGTCAATTTTGTCTGATACTAGGATTGCCACTCCAACCTGCTTATGGGGGCCATTTGCTTGTTAGATTTGATTCCAGCCTTTCACTTTTAGAAGATGTTTACTTTTGCTGGATAGATGTGTCTCTTGGAGGCAGCAGAAAGGTGGATCTTGATTTTTTATCTAACTTATGAGCCTATGTAGTTTGGTTGGAGAATTAAGTCCATTAATGTTGAGAGTTAGGATTGAAAGATGATTGTTTGTTCCTTTCATTATAACTATCTTGTTTCTGCGCCTTCCCATTTCTTGATCTGATATTCTGGTTTACTATTTAGGGTTCATTTCTCCGTCTGTATTAGTATCTTGATTATTTTCCCTATATAGTACATCTTTGAGGATTTTCTGTCAAGCTGTTTTGGTAAAGATATATTGTTTCAGTTTTTCCTTATTGTGGAAGACTTTTATTTGACGTTCAGGTATTAATGAGAGTTTAGCTGGCTACAGTATTCTTAGTTGGTAGTTATTTTTATTTAGGGTTTAGCATACCTCATTCCAGGCTCTCCTTGTTTTCATGGTCTCTGCTGGGAAGTCTGGGCTAATTCTGATTGCTTTTCCTTTATATGTGATTGTTTTCTTCTCCCTAACAGCTTTAAGGATTCTTTCCTTGGACTCTATTCATTTTGCTTTGATCACGATGTGTTGATGGGATGTGCTGCTCTGGTCTGGTCTGTTTGGGGTTCTAAATGCTTCTTGTATCTGTATAGGTCTATCCTTCTCGCTATTTTGGAAGTACTTGGCTAATATTCTGTTATATAGGTTGCCTATTCCATTAACTTCTTTCTCCAGGTTTTCCTCAATACCTATTATCCTTAATTGGGCTTCCTGATTATGTCTTGAAGCTCCTGGAGTGATCTGTTTTGCGATTGGATTGGGTTTGTGTTGATTTTTTATCTTTCTCCATAGATCATAGGGAATCTTCAGCTCCTGAAATTATATCCTCTGCTTCATCTAGTCGGGACTGTCGGCTAGCTACTTGATTTTGAATCTCTTTTTCTTCTGACTGGTCTTTCCTGATGATTTCCATGTCATCTCTTAGGTCCTGCATGGACTTCTTTACTTCATTAACTTCATTAATTTGGTTTTAAGTGCTGTCTCTGAAATCTTTTTCCTGGGTAGCTATTTGACTCTTGAAGTTCATTTATCTTTCTATTTGTGGAGAACATGAAATCGCCTATTACTTTATGGTAGTTTTGCTCTATTGATTCAAGCTTTTTATTTATCATGTTTATCAGTAGACTTTGTAGAGCATTTTGAGGATTCTCTTTTATGTCTTTAATTTACTGCTCTTCTTCCTGCTTGTTTTGAGTGGGAGACATTTTTTAGCCATCTTTCTTGTGTTTCTTCTGCCCATTTGGATTGGGAATGCCAATCTACAAGCACCTGTTAGTACCATTTAAGACCCAAAGCAGACCTAACCAGGCACTGTTGTGTAAATCTTAGAAGTTCATAATTATATACAGATAGCTTGTATACCTGTATATAAAATTAGATTTGGTGTTCCTAAAGAATACAATTTCAATATAACAACCAATCCTGAGCCCTGTATTCAGTAATTACTTATTTACTGTTACAACCCTATGAGCAATTCTTGTTCTTATATTAAGTTCTTTTGCACTGGCTTTCTCTATGAACCCCTTTGATTCACTCGGATTAATCAGGGATACCCTCTATCCAATAACCAGGAGTCAATGGAATCTGTAGGTCCTGGAAGTAAGTCAGGAGGGTAAGTTAGAGGTAGTTAAGTGAATACAGTAAAATGTATGGGGGGCAGAGTGATGATTTTGGCTTAGTTTCAGTGACGTGGAAATGTGGAGGAGAATAGAATCAGTAGAAAGAACAAGGTTAAAATGATAGACAATGGAGAGTTAGCAGTAAAGTGTGGAGGTGTTATTCATAGGAAAGTAATTTTTAAAGAAAGAGAATGCAGAGAGAGTAATAAAGCAAAAATACTGGAAGACAGATGCACAAAACAGAGAAAAATTATCAAAAAAATAAAATGGAAAAAAACTAGTAAAACAATCAAAAAAACTTGATAGGGCTGGGGATATAGCCTAGTGGCAAGAGTGCCTGCCTCGGATACACGAGGCCCTAGGTTTGATTCCCCAGCACCACATATACAGACAACGGCCAGAAGTGGCGCTGTGGTTCAAGTGGCAGAGTGCTAGCAGTGAGCGGGAAGAAGCCAGGGACAGTGCTCAGGCCCTGAGTCCAAGGCCCAGGACTGGCCAAAAAAAAAAAAAAAAAAAAAAAAAAAAAACTTGATAGTAGAAACAGGTAAAAAAATGGAAAACAAAAAAACCAATGTCGTCTCAGAAATGAAAAAATTAAAAAAGAAAGCTTGAAAAATGATTGAGGAAAAAAATGGAGTCTTCTTTGTTTTGGTGGGCTTTTTACAGTCTGGTTCCCTTGCAATGGTCTGCAGTCTATTTTGTTGCTTGGCTGGTTTGACTTGCTTTCAGTTCGCAGGGGGTGCATCTGCTCTGACCCTCTTCCCCTGTTAGTGAAATCCTGGGTCTTTGTGCTTCCCACAGCTTGCAGGTAAGACTTGGTATACTTTGTAGTTGGGGGACCCGAACAGTCTCGGGAACCATGGCTCCTCCCGTCTGCTGTGGGGCCGCTGCCTTTAATGACTGGCTTTGAATAGCCTGTGGACTCAGCAGGGCGGGGCACCTCTGGCCTGGTTTACCTGGCTGAAAGTAGCCTGCCTGGGGGAGGTTTCTGCCTCCTGGGGGGGTGGCCTCCTGGGCAGAGCTGGGTATGGAATTCAGCTCCATTTCCAGCTGGGAATGGGGTTTCCTCTGTGATGGGACAATTTATCTACCTCAGGAACTGTTTGTTTTCCCTTCTGGTTGTTCCATGCTGTTGGTAGCTTCTGGCCGCTTTTGGTTTCAAACTAGGAATTCCAACGGGCAGGGTGGGACACCTCTATGTGAGCCGAGGCTCAGGACAAGCCCCCCGCCTGGGCAGGGGTCATTCTCCTGGGTGGAGCTGGCTCTCACTGGTCTGTCCCTCTTACCCTTCTCAAAGATGGCCGCTTTGTCCTCACTTTCCCCAGGCCTGCTTTAGTTTCAGTATGCTCTGACCCTATGCCAGTGTCAAAGATGGCTCTTTGCTCTGGCGGTGGGGGAAGGAAGGGCTACCTCCAAGAAGCTGCTCTTTGGGCATGACTGAGAATGTCTTTCGTGGGGTACTCACACTTTCTCTGTGATTTTGGCCCGTCCGTGCTCAGCCTGCAATCCGCATCTGTCTGCCACCATCTGGAGGATTTCTTCCTGAAAATGAACTTTAAAACTTGGAGGGGAAGAGGCCTGGGTGGTAGAAGTGGGAGAAAATGAGGGAGGGTTAAAATTTTTAGAAAAGAAATGTACTTATTTTTGTTAGTTACACAACTGTAACCCCTCTGTACATCAACTTTACAATAAAAATTAAACTTAGAAAAAGAAAAGAAAAGGAAATCGTATCTCCAAAGGATGGCTTTATAAACTTTGTATGACAGCAATAAAAAGTATCTATCTCATTTGAAATGATTTATGTCATTTACTCACTCTCTCTTTGTGACATGATATAGGATCACTAGATGGAAAGTAGGGTCATTTAATGATATATATTTTATTCTATTTGTAGGGAACAGTGTCAAAATTAGGAAATAACAATCCCCAACACATCTGTATGATCAGTGGAAATGATGAAGGGAACAGTTAACAAGTTAGAGGAAGTAGCATTGTACACAAAAATATCTTAATGTGTCCTTTGAGACCACCTATTTAGAATGTAATATACCACCTAGTCAAAGAAAAATCATTACCATATGCATACCTCTACTTTCAATTCACAAGGAGAATTTTTTTAATCCTTCTCTCATTTAGTACAAGGATATCAAATCTGTGACATACATAACTCACTCAGCAAAAGACTCACTGGTCTAAAATCTACCTTATATCAGCTTCTAGAAACCAAGAATGGCTTTAGTGACTCATTTTTTTCTATGATAAAAATTTACCATTGAAGAAAATACAATCTAGAAACCTCAACAATATGGCTACATTCTATTTCAAGCTTTAGCAATTCAGATGTAATTTAATGTATTTGCCTTTGTTTCCCACATTCTTGTTTACCAATAAAGAATAAAAATTGTATGATTAAAGATTCTCTTTTCTATAAAATCTTGATTACTATTTTATTCTTAAATTCCTTTTAAACAAAATGTCTTAAAGAATAATGAAAAAAAGGTATTCTTTTTAAGAACTATTATTTGGCAAATCAGCTATTATACTATTTTCTGTAAAGATGTAAAAAAGCAAGCTGTGTAAATTATTGTATTTTAATTGATTTAAACCATTTTCTTTGTCTTATTATTGCATAGGTGTTCTTTTTGGTCACCCTCCATTTATTTTATCTTGTTTTATAAGTTTTAGAGAACAAATGCCCTACTTTAGGAAGGTAGTAAGAGCATACTTACAAGAAATAGGGACAGCAAGTTACAGATGTGAAAGAAAATACTTTTCATGAGTTACTGAAATACATACCAATGAACATAAATTGCCTTGGAAAAATTGTTTTGGGGATGATTAAATAATATGGTTAATAGAGTTTTTGCCATTTAAGGGAAAAAAATTTTCAATAGGTATCTATATTGTAATAGTTTTTCTAAATATATACCTATGTACATTACTATCCAAGTGATTTCTTATATGCATACATTCTTTTTTTTTTTTTTTTTGTGTGTGTGTGTGTGTGTGTGTGTGTGTGTGTGTGTGTGTGTGTGTGCTAGTCCTGGTGCTTGAACTCAGGGCCTGAACACTGTCCCTTGCTTTTGTTTGCTCAAGGCCAGCACTCTACCACTTGGGCCAGACCACCACTTCTGCCTTTTTCTGTTTATATGCTGAGGAATAGAACCCAGGTATTCCTGCATGTTAGGCAAGCACTTTACTGCTAGGTCACATTCTAGCATCAATTCATTTGTTTCATACATCATTTGTGATTCACTTATTCATCTCTTTTATGCACACAATACTAGTAAAATATTTCAATTTAATTCTGCTTAGCACTTTTTGTTGGTATTTACTCAAATGATTACATTAGAACATATTGAATATACTTTACTTTTTTGCTTAAATGTACATAATATTCACAGTTACAACATCATCTATAAAACGAATGTTAATAATCACCTTTGAAATGTATAGTGATTTAAAAAGCTACACTTACATTCTGTCCATTGCATTCCGGAATCCCTTTCCTTTTCCAGATAGTGCGGCCCTGCCCCCTCAAGTTTGTTGTCTTCCTTCTACTGGTTATTCTTTTATCAACCACCCTTCATGGCATACTAGAATCATTGCTGTATATTGACATATCCATGATTTGAAGCCTCTTCACCCAAAACATGAGGTATTCCTTTTACTACCTTCTGCTATAATTGAATTAAAACACTCTTCTCCCTTTCTTTTCACCCAGACATTGTAATGAATTTAAAGTAATATGTTTATGATTTGCAGGTGGAAAACAGGTAAGTCAGATGGATCAAAATTTTTTTTTTATCAATGGACTGAAATACACAGCAGGAAAATATATATCTTGAGAGAAAATAAATGAAACTCAGGTAAATTAAGCTATTAGGTATGTCCATTTTCTTTTCTGCCCAATGAAATTGCTGCTATCAGCCCCTCATTCTTTAATATTCTAGACTCATTGCTAATATTATATTCATGGACAGTAACTTACTCAGTATTATTTTTTAAACTAATTACAGTTCATATTTATTAAACAAATTACAAAGGAATTTTTCATAATATTTGTTTAGACATTAAAGTGAATTTAATAGTAATAGTAAAGAAGTATTGTTTTGTGTGGTCTAATGAAGTTACAGAGTAAGTTATATAGTTCACAAACAGCAACATGATACTTCAGAAATGCTATTGAAACACGTCATTCTACATCCTCAGAATCAACATTTGATACCATATTTATCA
Organism: Perognathus longimembris pacificus; assembly: GCF_023159225.1. Lineage (NCBI taxonomy): Eukaryota > Metazoa > Chordata > Mammalia > Rodentia > Heteromyidae > Perognathus > Perognathus longimembris. Next base: position 41,495,939 of record NC_063172.1, on the reverse strand, counting down.
AATGTATCAGGGTTAAAAGTTTCTCTTGGAGAATTTATAAATGCTATTAACTCTGTATATGTCCATGGGAAACTAAACTGTTTCTAGATTCAACAGTCATGCAGAATGTTGTGACATAGAAAGACCTAAAGGCAAAAATCCTGTTAATACTTATTAGAACACACCATCTCCAGAGTATCTTACAGCTAAAAGAAGAAAACACAAAACACTTCCTCCAACTTAAACATAAAATGAAATTATGCAAGATTTTACCTGGGTTTAATATCCTGAAATAAAGCAATAAAATGTGTGCAAAGAAAATGTTCTAAGACTAGAAATGCAAAGATACAAACAAGGTAAGCAAAAATTAATTTTAGAAATGCAGTTTAAATTGGAGAAATGGCAGGCAGTGCCTTACCAAGATTATCTAGGCTAACTAGAATAAGTAGTACCAGTGTTGTGTAACATGTCATAAAAGGTGAAGAAAATAGCACTTCAGCTCACTTAAAGTATTTGTAAAAATATACACAAGAGTAACCGTGAAGTCATATCAGTGAATATGAAACTATAAGAAAGTTTTAATAAAAATTTCATAGTAACATGATTGCAAGTGTTACAGTCATGAAAAATAGGTAAGAGAAAAAAATAAGAAAGTATTGCATATTAAAGAAGGTAAAGGAGGTATCATGTACTGGGGATTGAAATAGGAAGAGAGCTGTAGTACAGAAGCTGTGAGAATCCAATAAAGTCTGTAGTTTATTTGACACATTTTAATGATATTAATTTTATTTAAATTAAATAAAATATTACCATGGTCCCATAAACATGTCAATATTCGAGATAGATGGATAAAAAGTTTATAGAAATTCTCTCATTTTTGTCTCTCTTCTGTAAAGATACAATAATTTCTAAATGAAAAGTGAGAAAATCATTAAAAAACACAGAAAGACATTGAGATAAAAAACAACTGCATAGAAAAGGGAAAGATTCGAAGACGACAAGACAGCACAAACTCAATTTAAAAAAAATGTATTTCAGCATAGTGAATAAAATTCATAAAAATAGTCAAGAGAATACAAAGAAAGATCACTTATTAATAGACTGTAAAGAGTGTCTAAAATAAGGAAGAAAACTATAGAAAGGAAAATTTTAAGGCCTTAGTAGTGAAGACATGATTTCTAAGTGATAAATATTTAAATATTTATCTACTAAAAAGTAGACCCAATTTTACAGACTTAAAGGTCAATATCTATGATTTGATATCTACTTGTTAATCTTAGAAGTAAAAGAAGATCATCCATTGAGTTTCCAGTTGGAACAAAAATAGTTACTTGCAGTAGAAAGAAAAACTTGTTTAACATGAGATTTTTAAAGCAACAAAAATATTAATAACAATAATAGATTTTTAAGAGTCTCAAGGAAAGAAACCTTTGACAAAGATTCTGTAAATAACCTCTGTATCTTTCATACAGCATAATGAAAAGTAGGTGAGGCAATTCTTCACTTACAAGTCTCTAAAGAAATCTAACAGTTGCTGAGCACTGGTGGCTCAAACCTGTAATCCTAGCTACTGAGTATGCTGAGCTCCGAGGATCACAATTTTTTTTCATTTTTCCCCCATTTTTTCTTTATTGTTGAAGTGTGATATGGAGCGGTTACAGATTCATATGAAAGGCAATGAGAACATTTCTTGTTCTACTTGTTACATCTTCCTTCATTTCCCCACTCCCCCCTCCCTCTTCCCAGTTCCCGCCAAGAGTTGTGCAGTTGGTTTACACCAAATGGTTTTGTAATTGTTGCTTTATGAATGGGTTGTCTTTTTGTTCTTTGTCCCTCGATGTTGCTATTCCCTCTTCCTTCTCTAGTTCTAATATCCATATAAATAGTGTCCATGGTACACAGATGTGATACAGTGGTAGCGAGGGTACAGCCACAGGAAGGGAGTGCAAGAGAAACAAAACTAAACAAACCACTCAGTCAAACAGACACGGAAAAAGAGAAAAAAAAGTAGTACGAGTTCACATGGAATGTTGTGAATAATTACAATAGTGGTATAGCTCTTGTTTCTGTAACGTGGAGTTCATTTCACTTGGCATCTTCTTATGTGATCATATGGTTGTACCTATTGGGGTATTTTGATCTTCTATCATGACTAAATTATTCATGTACTAGCTATTCCCTATGAAGGACACCATAGGGTTTATGTTTCTTTGGGTCTGGGTCACTTCACTTAGTATGATTTTTTTCCAAGTCCTTCCATTTCCTTATGAATGGGGCAGTGTCATTCCTTCTGATGGAGGCATAGAATTCCATTATGTATATGTACCACATTTTCCTTATCCACTAATCAGCTCATGGGCATCTCAGTTGATTCCATGTTTTAGCAATGACGATTTGTGCTGCAATGAACATAGTTGGGCTGGTGGCTTTAGTGTGGTCTTGCATGCAGTCTTTTGGGTAGATGCCCCAATGTGGGGCTGCTGGGTCATAGGGGAACTCTATGTTTAGCCTTCTTAGGAACCTCCACACTGCTTTCCAAAGGGGTTGAAAAATTTGCATTCCCACCAACAATGTAGTAGAGTTCCCATTTGGCAACATGCCGTCCAACATTTGAAGAGCCTATGACACACTTATCTCCAATAAACTACTTTCAAAAATCCATACATATGAATACATAAGATGATGTTAATCAAAATGAACTCCAAGTTATGGAAACCAGTGGTTTATCATTGTTGTTGTTATTCTCAACATACCATGTGCCTTTTTTTTGGTCTTTCTTCCCTATAGCTTTACCCCTCATATCACTGTAACTGATTTTGGTGCCCTGAGTATTGTATATATGTGTACTGGAACTAGGGAAGGGAAGGGGAATATCAAAATGGAGACACAAAGGATAAACGACAAACCAATGCAACAGCAATACTTACAAAATGATATGCTGTAAACCAACTGTACCACTCATGGAGTGTAGGAAAATGGGAAGAGGCGAAGGCAGGAGAAAAATAAGGTGGGAGGTAACAAGTTGGATAAGAAAAAAAAGTAAACAAAACAAAATTTTTTTAACAAAAGTAAACAGACTGGGCTGTGGCTCAAATGGTGGAGTGCTAGCCTTGAACACAAAGAGATTCAGGGACAGTGCCCAGGCTTTGAGTTCAAACCCCACGATTGGCAAAAAAGAAAGAAATCTAGCAGAGGACAATTTTCATCTCTTTTCGAAAAAAAATTCAGTTACCTCTACATTTTAATAAGAAAAAAATGTCAGGATAATTTGCGAACAAACAAAATGAAAACATCTATTTTGTTTCTTGCTTTCAATGTTGATTGGAGCACAAAATAATAAAGCACTTTCGAACGAAGATTCACAAAAATTTTTAAAAAAGGATTATTTAACTACAATAGCACCAAATCATTATTTAAAATGGCATGCCAATAATTACTTTCAATAGCCAGAATCATTTATGGATTGATTGTTTGCTTTCTTTAATTTTAGGGGTTAACACAATTTGAAATGAAAGCTTCATGCTTGCTAGACTCTTGGTTTATACCCAAGCCACACCTCTAGTCCTGTGTCTTTTTTCCCCCATTCTTATCTTCTCTTCCCTTCCTTCCTTCCTTCCTTCCTTCCTTCCTTCCTTCCTTCCTTCCTTCCTTCCTTCCTTTCTTCTCTTTGTTTCACCAATACTAGTGCTTGCACTCAGTGCCTCACACATCTATTTTACTTTTTCATTTACTGCTGGTGCCTTAAATCTTGAAATAAACCTTCAGTCCCTGACTTTGCATAACTATGCAAATTGAAGATAAGCATTCATCAGATCTGTCCATACTTTCTGCCTCTGAACCTACATGATCAGATTGCTATTGGTGAGTAATTAGGCTTATAGATGAAAATTCCTATTTTTGCTTGTTATTTTTAGGGTAGCATCTTGTTTTACTCCCTGTGTACTCTTGGATTGTGATCCACCTATTTTATGCTTCCTTTAGATGCTACTGTGGCCAACTTCCTTTGTGGAGATGGAGTCTCATGGATTTTCCTACTTGGCCTACCTGGAACCAGGAACTTTCATTTCTAATCTTCCATGTAGCTAAGATTAAAATTTTGAGCCTCCTGAACCCAACTCTGTAGTCAGAATCTTCAAGAAAATAAATGCCTAGCAGTGGATGAATGAATAAATGTAATAGTACAGCTGTAAATGGAAAAAAATTGCTATTCAGCAATAAAAATGTTAGTTATGGTTACATGGAACAATATAGAAGAGTCCTCTAATGATTGTGTTAAGTTTAAAGAGCTAACCTAGGAAAAAATTTACAAATTTTCTTTGATTCTATTATAAGAAAACATTAAAACTTAGGGAGAGAAGAAATAACAAATGTGTCTTTGCCTGAGTATGGGAATAATGAGACACGAGAAGAGGCATGATAAAAAGAATTACTTAAGAAAAATAAAGAACAGGATAGTTGAGAAACTTCTGTAAATATTAAATTGCTTTGATTGTACTTGAGAGTATCATGCACATTTTAAACTGACACATATGTATATATTTATTTGTAGGTATTTCTGTGGTTTACATAGGAATATAGAAGTGTAGAAACATTAGGAATTCATGATGATTGCATGTAAATTATAGTCATAGATAACTTACATTAGTATAAAATAAAATTTGTTAATTTTGAGATACAATGACAAGTACCATACATTATCAGAAAATCTGAAGCTAACTGGAAGTTAGAATAGCAGACTGGTATTTCAGCATACATCAGCCAATTCTCTTTATTAAGCTTTGTTTTAATACAACCCAGACATTCACCATGTAGGCACAGTTGATTAACAATTTTATACTTTGATAATGGCAGAATGGACTGGTATGTTTGTAGGATAAATTTAAGAATAAAGGCAAGTGTATGATGATGATGATGACATTGAAAAAGATGATAATGATAGAGATTAACATGATCATCAAGATATGGTTTTATTGATGGATGGATGGATAAATAGATGGATGAATGAACAGATAGATTGGACATGAAAGAGTCAATATGGGAGGAGTTTTATATATTTTAAGAAGATATAACTTTAAAAATTTATGCTGTGTATAAATGTTAATGTATTGCATCTTGTCCTTCCCCAATAAGAATTTGTCGGCCATAAAAGAGAAAGAATGTTTACAAACTTGACCTATTAGATCTCATAAATGATAGTTCTAACACATGGAATGCTCAATGGTTGAGTATATTTCAGGAGACTATTAGGTTAACAAAAGTAAGATTTTTTTATTATAGGGATTAACAAATTCCTTGTTGTTTAAAAATAGTAAACTTGGCTGGGGTTATGGCCTAGTGGCAAGAGAGTTTGCCTCGTATACATGAGGCCCTGGGTTCGATTCCCCAGTACCACATATACAGAAAACGGCCAGAAGTGGCACTGTGGCTCAGGTGGCAGAGTGCTAGCCTTGAGCAAAAAGGAAGCCAGGGACAGTGCTCAGGCCCTAAGTCCAAGGCCCAGGACTGGCCAAAAAAAAAAAAAAAATAGTAAACTGCATTAGTTAATAACAATATAAAATTATTAAGTTGTGGTGATCACTTATCAAATGTAAACCCAAATTTCAAATTAGGTAACAAATTTTTATTAAAATTAATTTTTATGAAGCAATAGAAAATATTTCACTTAGAAAAATACATGAAATTAGGAGTGAGTGAAGTGAGTCAGACCCAAAGAAACACAGACTCTATGGTTTCTTTCATTGGTAATAATTAGTAATATGTAGGATAGTCCTAGCAGAAGATCACACACAATAGCTCAATAACTATGTACCGAACACATAAGATGATAGTAAGTGACATGAACTCCAAGTTATAGAAATAAGTAGTTTATCGTTGTTGCTGTCATTTTCAATGTACTATGTGAAATTATACCTTCTTCTTTGATTTTCTTTCCTATGGTTTTACTTATTTGGGTACCTTGGGTACTGTAAATACTTTTATTGGAACTAGGGAAGGAAAGGGGAACATTAAAATGGAGAGACAAAGGGTAAAGGGAAAAAACAATGCAACAGCAATACTTAGAAGACAATATGCTGTAAATCACCTATATAACAGGGGATGTGGGGAAGGAATTGGAGAGGAGGGAAGGTTGGAGAAAAATGAGGGAGGAGGTAACAAGGTGGGTAAGAAAAGGTGTACTAACTGCCTTACATATGAAACTGTAACACTTCATTGAAAATAAATGAATTAAAAATAAAAGAAGAAATAAAAATTCTTAATAAAAACTTAGAATTTTAAAGTTTTTAATATTGCATTATAATTTCATTACATGTTTATATTATGTAACGTTTAATTGTTATCTGAGTTAATTATGTTTGTTTTGGCATAATTAAAGGAGGAACACTAATAAATATAAATGAAAAGAGCTAGCCAATTTAAAAATGATTTTCACTATCATTACTTAGTAAAACACATTTCACTAACCACAACTGGAAATTAATTAAGTGTTTTGGGTGTACTATTTGAGTCTCCTAATCTCACTCTTTCATTTTTCTCAGGTGTTACCTTTCAGGCAGTGATTAATGACATACTAATAAAACTGAATTTGGCAGTCTGAGGCTAAAATGTCATTTGTCTCTGAAATTATATGCCTGCTTATTGAAGTATTTTAATCATTTTTAAAGGCAACCAAAAATTATAGCATACGTTGAAATTATTTTGGCTGCTGAAACATGATATGGTCTTAAATATTTTGGTCATTTATTTTTCTTAATATTTAAATTAACATTGGTTATATTATATTTTCTTTAAACTTCATCTTATATTTTATTTCAATGTTTCAGGAAAAACCAGTATTATCAAAGACCAGCTAAATTCATATTTAGAGCAGTATAATGACATTTATCTATAAGGACCTATTTTGGTTTTCTTATATTTCCTTAAAATGTTTGCCTTTTTATGAACCTAGAAAACTGTAATATAATTTTCTAATTATTGTTGTATATCTAATAGTTTAAAACTATTCAAATTAATAAATACCACTTTAATTTAAAATAATTTTTATCATAGAATAATGTACTTTCAATTTTGAAATTATATGAACGTTTCCAAAAAAGCAGTATTTAAATTATTGCATAGGAATAAAGTAGATAGTTGAAAATAATTTAAAGTGAATGGTGGGGCTGGGGATATGGCCTAGTGGCAAGAGTGTCTGCCTCATATACATGAGGCCCTGGGTTCGATTCCCCAGCACCACATATACAAAAAATGGCCAGAAGTGGCGCTGTGGCTCAAGTGGCGGAATGCTAGCCTTGAGCAAAAAGAAGCCAGGGACAGTGCTCAGGCCCTGAGTCCAAGCCCCAAACAAAACAAAACAAAACAAAAACTAAAGTGAATGGTAATTGTTTTATATGCTTTAAATACTAATAATAAAATGATAATTTTTGTTTTAACTTATTTTAAACTATTGATGCATAATTGTGTGTTTTTTTTTAAATTTTCATCTTTATTTGTTTGGTTTTACAGTCTGCTGTAAGACTTGAGTGCATAGCCTGGGAGCTGTCCCTGAGTTCTTCTGCTCAAGGCTATCACTTTAAGCCACAGCTCCATTTCCAGTTTTTGAGCTGTTAAGAAAAGATAAGAGGTCAGTGAAAGATATGACACTCATAGTTTATCTTAGTAATGGTTTAAAATTCAAATACAATGATACAAGGCAAGTTTTCCCATTATCCAGGCCATGTCTTAGAAATGACAAAGCCAATGATGTGGAGTAGATTATTATCTGAACATCAGCCCAAGTCAGGCTAGTATCTTCTTGTTTCTGTAAATAAAGTTTTATTGAAGTATAGCAAAAAAAAAAAAAAAGAAGAAGAAGAAGAAGAGATAAGAATCTCATGGGGATTTTTCTGCCCAGGCTGGCTGCAAACTGTTATTTTGAGTTCTCAGCCTCCTGAGTAGTTTTGATTACAGGTGTGAGCCAATGACACCCAAATTAACAGGATTTCTAGATCTCTTGCATTTTCTTTCTCTTTCTACTTTTTATACTTGAATAATTGGACAATACAATTTGACCACTCAGGACTTTTTAAATTTGGTAACTTTAGCTTGTGCTTGTTGTTGATGTTGCTAATACCCTTTCTATCAAGAAGGATTCATCCTTGAAGTATCATTAACTAAATTTGAGTTCTTTTTCATGACTATACTCTTTAAATCCTGTATTTTACCTTAGTATATAAATTAGTTTAGATATGTAAGTACCGATATCTGATATGGACTCATCTATCTTTCACTTAAGAAAAATTCTTCAAAGGTAATGTAAACACATTAAGATGAGAAACAGAGGCAGTTAGTTAGCTTATTTCCAGTGAGCATTGGAACTCAAACTATTAGGTCAAAAAACACAAGTTTTGACTTATTCTTTAAAGTAGGTCAATCTTAATTACATGGGAATAGGTAGGAATCATTGGTTTTCATACTTTGGGTTTCCTTTTTAAAGATCTAAGGTTTAAAACAACAGAAGTCCACATTGAGATTTATTGAAAGATTGTTGTTATAGGGAAAGTAATGTAAGCTGTGTTAGCTTCCTATTTTTTTGTACTAGCGTAGACACAGAGAAGATTTGTTTCTGGGAAAGAAATGCATGAGCAGGAACATGTTGTAGGGAATAGAGCTGACTCTATCTTGATTAGAGAAACATGGTAGGAAATGTTGGGGGTAGTAGATTAGGTCAACCTGACCCCAAAATTCTGCTTCTGTAAATGGCTTGCTTAACTTGTTTGTTATTTGCTCTACTCCCTGCTCTACCGACTGCGTCAAGCCCATACACCTGTGCTATGATTTTACCTTAATAAACCCCAATTTGATGACTGCTCAGGATCACAGTAGCAGCTCCCGAGTCTGCACTGTGTCCCTGCCGGTCAGCCCCCTTTTCATTGTCACAGTTCAGCTCCCAAGTCTGTGCTGTGTCCCTGGCCAGTCAGTTCACTTTTTGCTTCCCCAATAAATCCATCTTTTTGCTTGAGACTGTCTCTGAGTGGTGGACCCTTGAAAGGACAGGGAATCCCCTCCTTAGAACCCTGTAACAGAACAGAGGGAAGAATGTTCCATTTCTGACAGAAAAATTTCAACACAGGAAAAGGCTAAATTTCTATTTTCTGTATTGTGTTCTTTTAAATATATTTTATGGATCAGAAAAGCAACAATGAGAGTCCTTAGAAGATTTATAAAAGCCAAACCCTAGGTTTGTCTAATATTCACATTTTAAGAATGTGGAATCTCAGAATTGCACAAAGTCTACCAAAGTCATCACAATGAGTTCTTCAAGGAATTGATTTCCCCTGAAGGTACAGTTTTATGTTTTCCCATATTTTCTTATTGCATAAGGAAATCCACTCTTTTGTACATCTGTGATTTGGGATTTTACTGTATGTTTGGTTAAGCAGAGGATAAAAACAAGTGTTTTGTCTCCTCATTAAAAGCACAAAAAGAGTATATTACTTTTTGTTTTTTTCTGTCAATTATGAGGCTTGAACTCAGGGTATGAGCGCTGTCTCTGAGCTCTTCTGGTCAAGGCTACTGCTCTACTACTTTGAGCCAATTCTAGTTGTCTGGTGTTTAAACGGAGATAAGAATCTCATAGACTTTCCTGCCCCAGGTTGACGTTGAAGGAGAATCCCCATATCTCTCCCTACTAAATAGCTAAGATTAAAGGTATGAGCCACTAGCACCCATATCAAAAAGTGTATTATCCTTTTGGAAGGTCTTGATGTTGTATGATACTCAAGAATGAAATCTACCCTTGGCCATCTATCTCTCTCCTCAATTATTACTTTCTTTAGAACTACAGTCGCCATGACATGATGGTTTCAAATGTTATTATTTCCATGAATAACTGTTAGAGAACGTTATAGCAAAAACACAGTAAATTCATACTATACATCATTTGGTGTTTTACAATTTTCTAGAATTCTATTATTATCATGGGATGTTTATTTCATCTGTATTAAATATTGTAGATACATTTGAAAATTGGGAGGAAATATTAGCACATATAATTATGCTTGTGCTGTTGCTATACTTTGACTGATAATTTTAGGAAATTACCCTAAATTATTTAAAATTTTGAAGCATAGCTTGATTTGTTTAAGTGGGATGATTAAAATGCATATGCACTTTCTTACTCTGAAGTTTCTTTTGTCAGTCAACAGAACTTACATTGTTTATTTTTTCTTTCTTATATAAAAATGAATAAATTGCTGCATAGTGTAAGTTGAAAATATGACTTTTCAAGTTCTTCCTATTATTCTTACTCTATCAATAATAATACTTCTTGAATTATCTCAATTATTAGCATCATTTGTTATAGTATCCATATTTTACACATGACTAACAATACTCAGTATCATGACTTGAAGTGCTATTATTATGGAATATAGGCTCAAATGTATTGTTCTATTTTCCTGCTGTACTCAATAAAAAACATTCTAGGTGACAGAAATTACATTATTGATGGTGTAAAAAACCTGTCTCCACTCATTCCTAGTGGGAATGAAAGTTTCTTGCTTGAAAATTAGTTTAATATACTTACCATGTCTCTGTTTTTTCTTAAAAGGAAATAAAACTATTCTTTCAACTCTACTAGAAAAGGTTTGAGGTCATGCTTGTTTCTATTATCCTTGGAAGTACTTTAAACTCTATATAAAGTATTTATGAAGCTCTAACTCAGAGAATGTTTGTTGAAGTACTCAAGACACTTTAGAAAACACTTTTATGAATCTTCCAGTTTTCTTTCTAATTGTGCCACTCTATTTCCAACTTAGATGTTTGATAAATTATCCCTCTGTATTACTACGCTTATACTTGCTACATTAATTTATATCAGAAAATAAACTTATTTCATTGCACATAAATGCACACACATATATACATATATATGATGGTTGTTATTCTACCTTTTAGTATTTCAGAGTAGTAATTTTCCAATGTTGAAGTTTTAAACTATCCTCTCACCACATTTCTATGCCTGTGCTACATAACTCTCATCATCTTTCTTGTTCTAAAATAAATTATACATAATTCACCACCATATTCTATGAATCCCTGAATCACATTTTACTTAGCCCTCTTTCACATTCCTCTTATTACCTCCTATGTGCTTTTTCATTCTCTTTCACATCTTACTAACCAACCATACACATCAACAAGAAAGCATTGTTGCTATTACAGTAATTTTATATTTCCATTCTCTGTGGAACTGAAAATTTCAGAGTCAAAAGCTTCTCACTGAAAAGACTCAGATACAAACAACTAATGGAGCAATCTTTGACAATAAATTTGTAAGTTTCAAATACCACAAGATATATGCAAAAGTGAGGTAAACAGTACTCTTCCAATAGTCCATCATTCTTTCTGGTTACAAACATTTACCAGAATCTCAAAGATGATTCAAGTAACTTGATAAAAAGAGCAAGTTAAATGTGGGAGTATGAATTGTAGCAAAGATTTGAGGTTTTTGTGAGGTTAGACAAATTATTGTGGAAGAAGAGAGAAGAATTAATAAACTTTATGAATTCCTTGAAACACATTTCATCATTTTATAGTTACAAAATAATCAAACTTTTGTGAAAAGTTAGAGCTATTAAGGTAACAAATAAACTTAAATATTTCATATCTTATCTAGAGTCATATAATTTTTGAAATTATGTATAAGCAGAGGTTTACAAAAAGCATTGCCAATGGTTTATGAATAATAGCATTGGATATTATTACCATTCAAAAATTCATGTTTTTATTATTAATTTACTTTATTGTTATTATGGAGGTGATGTACAAAGGGACTACAATTACTTGTATCACTTTATGAGCACTTTTGTTTCATACAGTGTCTTCTGTTTCCTCATTCTCTTGTGTAGTTCACTGCATGTCCAGTGAGCTCCACTGCTACACTACTTCATCTTTTTCCCTTCGAGTTCTCTATCCTCCTCCAAACACTTCTGAAAATGTACTCTAGAATATGCCATACATAACTTAAAGAAGACAGTGTTATCAAAAACTAGAACTAAATAGAAAGAAAAACAAAAGAGGTCTTGGTTTCATATCTTGGTGTTTGTTTCAGTATGTGTCTTGTTGTATATGAAAAGAAAAAGGTACTTAGGCATTGCTCATTTGTGTTTCTCTCCTAAGAATATCCTCTTTGGGGATTAAAAAAAATTCCTTGTTTGTTTTTCTTAAACAAACAGCCTTTATTCTGAAATTTTATAGTTAAGGTGATGCACAGAGGGTTTATAGTTACATGGGTAAGGGAGTGAGTACATTTCTTGCCAAACTTGTTAACTTCTCTCTCGTTTTTCTCTTACCTTTCTTCCTCCCTAATTCACTCCCCCTCAAAGTTGTACAGTTAATTTATAACATAAAGTCTGTGAGTATTTCTGCTGCATTGTTTCACTCTTTGTCCTTTGTCTCACCATTTTTATATTTCCCTTCTATACCTTAATTCAGATAAATATAAACATACAGCTTTTTAAGCCACAGAATGACTACATGTTCATTTTAGTACATCACACATCACAATGTGTGATTTTCAATTTTGATAAGAACCTCCTCATGTTTCCCAAATATTGTGACTTTGTGTTAAGACATTTGAACTTGTTTCCATAAGTTTATTCAAAATATCTTTATGCAAAGTAAACTTTTATGCAGATATATAACATTACAATTACAAAGAGAATCAGTATGTATACATCATATGCAACTGCACAAATACACACACACACAAACGTGCATGAACATATACAAACATGTACATGTGCACACATACTTTGCCATTCTTGAATAGGTGAGATTTTTGTTGGTTTATTTGTTTTTATATCTACCATGGAGATTGAACTCAGGATCTGGGTGCTGTCCCTGAGATTTTTTTTTTTTTTGCTCAAGACTAGTGTTCTACCACTTTTAGCTTTTCTGGTAGTTAATTGGAAGTAATACTGTCATGGATTTTCCTGCCCAGACTAACTTTAAACAGTGATCCTCAGATCTCAGACTCCTGAATAGCTAGGATTTGTAAGTCTAAATCACCCCCTACTAGATTAAATAGGTATTACCATCAAATAAGATATATTACAACTATGTTTAAACTTAACTTTAATTAACTGATTTTTCAGTAAGACACTATGTATCTTCAGCCCACTCTGTTAAGAGCTCTATAATATTTAGGCTAAGATTAATACTTTAATAATTATTCATTGCATTATATTTTATCTGTCTGTTTTATGTTATAATAAGTGTGATTGTACATATGTATATTAAACTGAGTATTCTGTTTATAAGAATAGTTTCCTCAGATTAGTATTGGTATAGCAATGGACTGGTACTTTAAAAATTGTTGATGCATTCATCAGAAAGTGGCATTGCCCATTTCATAAAGTAATGTAAGGATTTGGAAATAATTATACTAAGTGAAGTGAGACAGATCCAAAGAAACATAGACTGTACAGTTTCCAACACTGGGAATAATTAGTACATGTCTAGGATAATCCTAGCAAAAGATCACAATAGCTAAATAGCTATGTCCATGTGAACACATAAGATGATGCGAAGCAAAATGAACACCAAGTTATGGCAATAAGTAGTTTATCATTGTTGTGTTGGTTTTTTTTTTCAACATACCATGTGAAATTATGCCCTTTTTCTTTTGTCTCTTTTTCCCATGGTTTTGCTCCTGATATCACTGCAACTGATTTTGCTACCCTGGATATTGTACACATGTGCATTGGAACTAGGGAAGGGGAAGGGAATGCCAAAATCAAGAGACAAAGGACACAAAGACAAACCAATACAAGCACAACACTTATAAAACTATATGGTGTAAACCAACTGCACAACTTCTGGGTGGAGAGTAAATGTGGAGGGAGGAGACAGGGGAAAAATGAGGGAGCGGGTAACAAGTTGGATAAGAAATGTATGTACTGCCTTATGTATGAAACTGTAATCCTGCTGTACACTTTAACAATAGAGAAATGAAAAAAGTCTTGAAGACATATTTTTCATGACAAAAAATGTACACAAAGTTTATTAACCAATTACACCAGTCATGTATCCATTTAAACTCCAAAATTTAGCTTACTTTTTAATATTTATTTCTACAAGTTTTCTTTCTATATTTCATTAACTCTAGGTCTATCATAACAATTATTTTCTCTAATTACATGTGTGTTTGGTTTTGTGTCTAGTTTCTTAAACTGAATAGCTACTACAGTGAATTATAGTACTTCTTTTAATAGTAATAAAAGATTAAAGATGAATAAGTCCTAGCATTTAACTTCCATGTATGAACTTGTATTCACTAGCTTTTATTATTATTATTGTCTATAATGTTGGATAGAAATATCCGTGTTTTTTTTTATAAAAATTGATGTTGAACTTAGGACCTTACATATTCTAGATACATAATCTATTGCTTGAGTACATTTCTAACCCATCAATGTGTATTTTGTTCTAGAGACTGAGTTTGGATGGTGACTGCTCAAGCTGCTAAATGCCAATATTTCATTTTCTTTGTTTTATTCTTCTGAATGCCTAGTATTCAAGGATACATAATTACTAAAACTGGCTACATAGAATGCCCCTTCATGGTAGGAAAAAATAAATTACCATTTTTTAAATCTACATTCTTTTGTTACTGTGAAGGTAATATACAAAGGGGTTACAGTCATACAAGTCAGGTAATGTATACATTACTGTTTGAACTGTGTCAACTGTTCCTTTGTGTCTCCCAACCCGTTTCCCCCACAAGTTGTATAGTTCATTTTCAACAGTGTCTAGTGAGTATCACTACTGCATTTGTGCATCCTTTGTTCCACCATTTCTGTGCTCTCCTTTGTCAATGAATGACAGAAGGTAGAGAAATTAAAAAATAATGACATAGGCGCAAACAAACAAACAAAAACAAAAAGCAGAATAACCAAAAAAAATTATTTCCCTGCATTCATTTTTATAAACATTTTTATTAATTAAATTTTGTTGAAAAGGTGCTGTGCAAAAGGGGTACAGTTACATAATAGGGCAGTGAGTACATATCTTGTGATATCTTACACCCTCGTTTTTATTTCCCTTCCCTAGATCAGGAAGGCATATATACAATACCCAGTGTAACAAAATCATATACAGTAACCACGTGGTATACGCCAAAGGAAATTCACCTAGAATGTTAAATGTAACATCAACAATACAGTACTCCTCTGTCCTTCTCTTGGAGTTGTTTTGGCATATCGTTTTGATAAACATTTTATATGATCATATGGACATAGATTATGGGTATTTGTGATCCTCTCCTAAGAATATATTCCTTTGGTCTCACACTGTGAATGTCTAGAATTCTGTGTAACTTAACATTTCCAAGAGAAATTTTTGATTTTTATCACCCAGTGTTTTTACTTCTAGATTCGCAGGCATATTCTACTTATCACAAAATGTAAATTTTTTCCAAGCCTTTCCCTTTCTCTATGGATGGTTCAGTTTCATTCCTTCTGATGAAAGCATAGAATTCCATTTCTCATATATATATATGTATATATGTACGTGTGTGTGTGTGTGTGTGTGTGTGTGTGTGTGTGTGTGTTTGTGTCTGTGTGTTCTTGATCCATTCATCCACTGAGGGGCATCTGGATTGATTCTATATCTTGGCAATGGCAAACAATACTTCAATGAACATGGTTGTACTGGTAGTTTTCATTTGGCATTGATTTTGGTCTACTGGATAAATGCTCAAGAATAGAATTGCTGAGTCATAGGCAAACTCTATGTGTAGACTTGAATCTCCATACTGCTTTCCAGAGAGTGTGAACATTTTTGCACTCACAGTAACAGCATAATAATGTTGCGTTTTGGCCACATCCTATTCCAGCATTTGTTTTTCTTACTTTTCTTGTTAATGGCCATTCTAACTGGGGTGAGGTTGAATTTCAATGTTGTTTTAATTCAAGGAGTCACTTATCAGAGTGATAATGAGCAGCTCAGAGGGTATTCAAATTCCAAAACCGTGTTTGATATCTAAGACTGTGTACTTCCATGATATTTTTTACTTAGAAAAGTAATAACAAACAAAATTGAGAGTAATACTATTTGTTTTTTTTTTCCATTACACATCTATCCTTCCATTCATTTCAGCTCCATTTTCTAATAATTCATATTTAATAATTCTAAACATGTGCAATGTAAAAATAAAACCAGGTAACTTCATTACAAAAAAAAAACATCAAAAATAGACATATAAACAACAACAAGCAAAAACACTTGAAAGTTGTTATTAGTCTGTTTAGTATTACATTCTATAGTGCTACCCCGTAGATGGTTTAAAATTTTATTAAGGACTATATTCTCCAAGTAAAACTTTGCTTTACAAGTATTTAGAGTAGAGGGCTTCTGGGAAGACTGTGGAGGAGCAGTAGAGCCCTAGCTAAGCTCCCTCCGACATCGCAGTTTTACCACTCCATAGAAACTTTTACTTCTAGAAAGACAGCCCAAGTAAGTTATAACAGTACAGGGATTCTGGCCAGGAAGGAAAAATCAACTTTGCTGGCCTGAAAACACAGATTTGAGCTTCGGGCTGTGTCCCGCCACCATGCCAGTGCCAGCATCGGCACAGCACCCAACATTCTGCACACCTAAAGCACACAGCAGCGACCATGAAGAAATCCTCCAGAAGGTGGCAGACAGATGCGGATCGCAGGTTGAGCACTGACAGGGCTAAAGTTGCAGAGAAAGCGTGAGTACTCCACAAAAGACATTCTCACTCGCGCCCACAGAGCAGCTTCTGGGAGGTAGCCCTCCCCCCACCACCAGAGCAAAGTGCCATCTTTGACAATGGCATAGGGTCAGACCAGACTGGAACTAAAGTGGGCCTGGGGAAAGCAATAACAAAGGGGCCATCTTTGAAAAGGGCAAGAGGGACCGACCAGTGAGAGCCAGCTCCGCCCAGGAGAATGACCCCTGCCAAAGTGGGAGGCATGTCTTGGGCTGTGGCTCACACACTTAGGTGACCTCAGCCAGAGGTGCAGCGCCATGCCTGATGCAATTTCTAAATTAAAACCGAAAGCGGCAAGCAGCTACCAGCTACCAGCGGCACAGAACAACCAGACTGGAAAACAAATAGTTGCCGCGACAGATAAATGGTCCCATCACAGAGGAAGCCCATTTCCCAGCCCAAAACAGAGCTGAATTCCATAGCCAGCTCTTCCCAGGAGGCCGCCCCACCCAGGAGGGAGGAACCTCCCCCAGGCAAGCTACTCTCAGCCAGGTAAATCAGGCCAAAGGTGCCCCAAACTGCTGAGTCCACAGCCTATTCAAAGCCAGGTGTTAAAGGCAAGGGACACAAGCAGAGAGGAGGAGCAACGGTTCCCAATACTTTTCATGTCCCCCATCTACAGAGGACACCCAAGTCCTACCTGCAAGCTGTGGAAACCACAGAGCCCCAGGAATTCACTAACAGGGGTGGAGGGTCAAAGCAGATCCACCCCCTGCAAACTGAAAGCAAGTCAAACCAGCCAAGCAAAAAAATAGACTGCAGACCATAACAAGGAAACCAGAGACTGTAGAAAGCCCACCCAAACAAGGAAGAATCCATTTTTGTAAACATTTTTTAAACTTTTTTTTTTCATTTCTGAGACGTCTTTTGTTTTTTGTTTTCAATTTTTATTTGTTTGTTTTATCAGATATTTTCTTTGGTTTTTGTTTTTCTTTTTTTATTTTAATAATTTTTCTTTGTTTTGTGCATTTGTCGTCCAGTATTTTTTCTTTGTTTATCTCTTTACATTCTCTTTCTGGAAAATTACTTTCCTATGAATAACACATTCACTCTTTTCTGCTAACTCTCCATTGTCTATTATTTTTACATTGTCCTTTCTACGTATTCTACTCTTCTCCACATTTCCACGTCACTGAAACTAAACCCAAATCATCACCCCACCATATATTTTAATCTATTCTCTTCAATACCTCTAACTTACCCTCCTCATTTACTTCCAGGACCTCCAGATTCCATCTACCCCTGATTATTGGATAGAGGGTATCCTTGCTCAATCTGAGTGAATCAAAGGGGCTCAAAGAGAAAGCCATGCAGTCCAAAAAGAACGTAATATAAGAAAAAAAATTTATCATAGGGTTGTAACAGTAAATAAGTAACTAATTGAAACTGTACTCTTCAGGAACACCAAATCTAATTTTATATACAGGTATACAAGGTATCTGCATATAATTGTGAAATTCTAAGATTTACACAACAGTTCTTGGAAGGTATGCTTTGAGTCTTAAACGGTACTCACAGGTGCTTGCAGATTCGCATTCCCAATCCAAATGGGCAGAAGAAACAGAAGAAAGATGGCAAACAATGCAGTCTTATCTCCCACACAAAACAAGCAGGAAGCAGAGCAGCCAATTAAAGATATAGCAGAGAATCCTCAAAATGCTCTACAAAGTATACTGATAAACATGATAAATGAAAAGTTTGAATCAATACATCAATCCTTCCATAAAGTAATAGACAATTTCATGGCCTCCACAAATAGAAAGATAAATAAACTTCAAGAGTCAAATGAAAAGATAGTTACCCAGGTAAAAGATTTGAGAGACAGCACTTAAAACCAAATTAATGAAGTAAAGAAGTCCAAGCAGGAACTAAGAGATAATTATAGCAAGGACATGGAAGTAATCAGGAAAGACCAGTCAGCAGAAAAAAAGTTTTGAAATCAAGTAACTAACCTACAGTCCCGAGTAGATGAAGCAGAGGATCTAATTTCAGGAGCTGAAGATTCCCTAAAATCGATGGGGAAATATAAAAAAATCAATACAAAAAAAATCCAATCAACAAAACAGATCACTGCTGATGCTCCAAGACGCATCAGGAATCCCAATTTAAGGCTTATAGGTATTAAGGAAAACCTAGAGAACAAAGTTATTAGAATAGGCAAACTAATTACTATAATATTAGCTGAGAACTTCCCAAATATCAGGAAGGATCGACATATACAGATACAAGAAGCATTTAGAACCCCAAACCGACTAGACCAGAACAGGACATCCCACTGACACATCATGATCAAAGCAAAATGAATAGAGTCCAAGGAAAGAATCCTTAAAGCAGTTAGGAAGAAGGAAATAATCACATATAAAGGAAAAGCATTCAGAATTTTCCTAAATTTCTCAGCAGAGACCATGAAAGCAAGGAGAGCCTGGAATGAGGTATCCCAATCCCTAAATAAAAATAACTACCAACCAAGAATATTGTACCCAGCTAAACTCTCATTCATACCTGAAGGTCAAATAAAAGTCTTCCACTAAGGAAAAACTGAAACAATATATCTCTACCAAACCAGCTTTACAGAAAATCCTCAAACATGTACTATACAGGGAAAATAATCAAGATCCCAAAACAGGCACAGAAATGAACCCTAAATAGAAAACCAGAATATTAGATCAAGAATTGGGAAGACAAAGCTTTTAACAAGATAGCTATAATGAAAGAAACAAATGATCATCATTCAATCCAAACTCTCAACATTAATGGACTTAATTCTCCAATCAAACTACATAGGCTCATTAGTTGGATCAAAAATCAAGATCCATCTTTCTGCTGCCTCCAAGAGACACATATATCCAGCAAAAGTAAACATCTTGTAAAAGTGAAAGGCTGGAATAAAATCTACTAAGCAAATGGCCCCCATCAGCAGGCTGGCATTGCAATACTAGTATCAGATAAAATTGACTTCAAATTTAAAATGGTAAGAAGAGACAAAGAAGGTTACTACATACTAATAAAGGGATCTCTCTTACAGGACCATACAAACATCCTAAATATATACACATGAAATGCAGGAGCAACCAACTTTATCAAACAAACACTACTGACTCTAAAAACAGTCGTAGACCCACACACATTAATAGTTGGGGACTTTAACACTCCACTGTCACCTCTGGACAGATCAACATGCCAAAAACTGAACAAAGAAACCACAGAAATAAAGCAACTAGAGTTAATTGACATCCACAGAATATTCTAACCAGCAACAATAGAATACACATTCTTTCAGCAGCACATGGAACATTCTCCAAAATAGATCACATCTTAGGGCACAAAGAAAATCTTTACAAATTAAGAAGTATCAAAACCATTCCCTGCATTCTCTCAGACCACAATGGAATAAAATTAGAGCACAAATCAAACAGCCAACACAAAAAATCCTACAATTCATGGACATTAAACAACACACTGCTGAACCATCAGTGGGTAAATGAAGAAATTAAAAAAGAAATTCAAATGTTTATGGAATTCAAACAAGATGACACCAAAAAGTACCAGCTCTTTGGGACATAGTAAAGTCAGTACTCAGAGGAAAATTTATATCTCTGAGTGCATACACCAACAAACTGGACAAACAGTAACTCAACAACTTAGGGAAGCACCTTAATCTCTTTGAAAGAGAACAACAAGCCAAACCCCAAGTCAATAGATGGAAGCAAATAATTAAAATTAAATCAGAATTAAATGAATTATAGACATGAAAAACCACTGAAAGAATCAACAAAACAAAGAGTTGTTTCTTTGAAAAAATCAACATGATAGACAGATCCCTATCAACCCTGACCAAAAAACAAAGGCAGCACGCTCAAATAAACAAGATCAGAGATGAAATTAGTAACATCACCACAGAAACAACCAAAATTCAGAACACAATAAGGGAATATTTTGCAAAACTTTATGCCAACAAATTTGAGAACATGGACATTATAGACAATTTCTTAGAAAAAAATTGGTATCTCCAAACTCAACCGTGAAGATGTAAACCTTATAAAAAGACCCATATCCAGTATTGAAATAGAAATGGCAATAAGTTATCTCCCATCCAAGAAAAGCCCAGGTCCAGACAGATTCTCAGCAGAATTCTACAAGGCCTTCAAAACAGAACTCACACCAATATTTCTCAAATTCTTCAATGAATTTAAAAGAGAAAGGTCACTACCAGACACATTCTATGAAGCCACTGTAACCCTCATCCCAAAACCAGGCAGGGACTCATCACGGAAAGAGAACTATAAACCGATTTCCCTGATGAACATAGACGCAGAAATTCTCAACAAAATTCTGGCCAATCGACTTCAACAGGTCATCAAAAAAATCATTAACCACAATCAAACTGGATTAATCTCAGGGATGCCAAGTGGTTCAATATATGCAAGTCAATTAGTGTGATCCACCACATTAACTAGAGCAAGGTAAATAACCACATGGTTTTATCACTGGATGCAAAAAAGACGTTCAATAAAATCCAGCACCTATTTATGATAAAAGCCCTGGAAAAACTGGGATTCCAGGGAATATTCCTGAATATAATAAAGGCAGTTTATGACAATCCAACAGCAAGCATAATTCTAAATGGTGAAAAACTAAAGCCATTCCCTTTCAAATCAGGAACAAGACAGGGATGTCCACTCTCTCCCCTTCTCTTCAACATAGTACTAGAATTCCTAGCCAGAGCAATTAGACAAGAAGAAAATATAAATGGGATCCAAATAGGAAAAGATTAAGTTAAACTTTCTCTTTGCACAGATGACATGATCCTATACCTAAAGAACCCCATAGACTCTACTCCCAAGTTACTAGAGCTGATCCAAAACTTTGGCAAAGTTGCAGGATATAAAAAAAAACCCTCAAAAATCAATGCCCTTTCTATATGTTAATGACCTGAAGACCGTGGCTAAATCAAAAAAGCAACTCCTTTTGCAATAGCCTCAAAAAACATAAAATACCTAGGAATAAACTTAACCAAAGTAGTGAAAGACCTCTATGATGAGAACACTGAAACATGAAAAACAAAATTAAGGCAGAACTAAGGAAATGGAAAAACCTCCAATGCTCCTGGATTGGGAGGATTAATATAATCAAAATGGCAATATTGCCAAAGGCTATCTACAAATTCAATGCAATACCCATTAATATCCCAACACCACTTTTTAACGAAATAGAGGAAGCAATTCAGAAATTCATATGGAACAATAAAAGACCCAGAATATCAAAAACAATCCTAAACAGAAAGAACAGTGCTAGAGGAATTACAATAACCAGCTTCAAGCTGTATTATAAAGCTACAGTAATAAAAACAGCTTGATATTGGCAGCAGAGCAGGCCTGAAGACCAATGGAACAGAATTGAAGTCCCAGAAATGAACCCACAGAACTATGCCTACTGAATCTTTGATAAAGGAGCTAAACAAAAGCATGGAAGAAAGATACCCTCTTTAACAAACAGTGGTGGCAAAACGAGTTCAAAACATCCAACAAACTAAAATTAGATCCTTATATATCACCCTTCCCCAAAATCAATTCCAAATGGGTCAAAGACCTCGAAATTAAAACAGATACCCTGAATACTCTAAAAGAAGGAGTAGGAGAAACACTTGGGCTACTTGGCATAGGATGGAACTTCCTGAACAAAGACCCAGAAATGCTACAAATCAAAGAAAGGATGAACAAATGGTACTGCATCAAACTGCAGGGCTTCTGCGGGGCAAAGGACATAGCTCGCAAGATAAACAGAAAGCCCACAGATTGGGAGAAGATGTTTACTGGACATACAACACACAAAGGCCTCATATCTAAAATATATGCAGAACTAAAAAAATTACATTCCTACAAAACAAAACTGCAAAGTACCAATAGCCCCCTTCAACCAGTGGACTAAGACTTAAAAAGACACTCCTCTGATAATGGAAATGATAATGGCCAAGAGACATATGAAAAAGAGCTCTACATCACTGGCCATAAAGGAAATGCAAATCAAAATAACATTGAGATTCCATCTCACCCCAGTTAGAATGTCCTATGTCAAGAAAACTAACAATAGTAAATGTTGGAGGGGATATGGCCAAAAGGGCCATACTTCATTGTTGGTGGGAATATGAACTGGTTCAGCCACTCTGGAAAGCGGTATGGAGATTCCTCAGAAGGCTAAACATAGAGCTCCCCTATGACACAGCAGCCCCACTTTTGGGCATCTACCAATAAGATCACAAACAAGAACACACTAAAGCCACCAGCATAACAATGTTCATCACAGCAAAATTTGTCATAGCTAAAATATGGAACCAACCCAGACGCCTCTCTGCAGATGAGTGGATCAGGAAAATGTGGTACATATACACAATGGAATTTTATGCCTCTATCAGAAATAATGACATTACCACATTCGTAAGAAATGGAAGGACTTGGAAAAAATTATACTAAGTGAAGTGAGCCAGACCCAAAGATACCTGGACTCTATGGTCTCCCTCATAGGGAATAATTAGCACAGGTTTAGGCTAGTCACAGCAGAGGATCCCCACAACTCAATAGCTATGCCTTTATGAACACATAAGATTATGCAAAGTGAAATGAACTCTATGTTATAGAAACAAGTGTTAGATCACTGTTTTAATTACTTTCAACATGCCATGTGAAACCGTAGCTTCTATTGTTGATGATCCTCTTGTATCCTCTTCCTGTGTTGTTCGTGCACTATCACTGTATCTTATCTGATTACATTGGAAACAGTGTATACTGGTATTAGAACTAGGAAAGTGAAAGGGAATACCCAAATCGAGAGACACAGGATAAAAAGTCAAACGACTACAGAAGCAATACTTGCACAACTGTTTGGTGTAAACCAACTGAACAACTCATGGGGGAGAGGAAAGGGGGGAGGGGAGAGGGGGGAATGAGGGAGGAGGTAACAAACAGTACAAGAAATGTATCCAATGCCTAACGTATGAGACTGTAGCCTCTCTGTACATCAGTTTGACAATTAAAAAACAAAAAAATAAAAACAAAACAAAATAAATTAAAAAAAAAAACAACTATTCAGAGTAGAATACTTACTGACCATGTTCAATGGCATGGATTTGGCCTTCATCAACACAGAAAAAAAGCAAAAAGAAAAAAGTAATTGGGGGCAAAGAACCATTTTGTAGTGAAAATCCTGAAGAAACAATTATTTAAGCTTCAAGTTGCATTTTACTCTCACTTATTATTATATGCATTTTCCTAAAATATATTTTCAGGTTAAAATATTCAATGTTCATAGAGACTGTAGAGATATTTCATCCAAAAAAGATTGTCATTCACACTTGTCCTTAATTAAATATTGTTTTAATTCAAGGTTTAGGACTTGCAACAGTGACATGTTAAAGTGAAATTTTAAATTAAGTTAATAAGGTTAAAATGTTTTTTAACTTTTAACCCTTAAATATTTACAATTTGTAACTTTTAAATGTTTTGAACTTTGTATTTCCTGAAAATATTCCAGAAAAAATTAAAGTAGATATATTGACCAAGTGAAATTATAAAAGACTTTTTTCTATGCTGTTGTAGTATTTATTTAAGTGGAATATACATACATACATACATACACATGTGTGTGTCTGTCTGTTTGTGAGTCTGTGTGTATGTATATATATTCATATATGTGAATATGTATGTGAATATAAAATGTGGCAAATGAAGTGTTTTATTTTTTGTATTCTTTATCTGAGCATTGGCATTCCCATGCAAAGAACCAAAATATGCTTCAATTTCCATCTGTTAACATTCAAGTTAACTCCTTTTAAATTTTATTTATTTATTTACTTTTATTGTCAAATGAAGTACAAGAAGGGTTACACTTTCATATGTAAGATAGTGAGTACATTTCTTATCCAACTTATTACCTCCTCCCTCATTTTCTCCAGCCTCCCTCCTCCCCATGAGTTGTACAGTTGTTTTTCACCATATAGCTTTGTAAGTATTACTGTTACATTGGTTTGTATTTTATCCTTTGTCTCTCAATTTTGTTATTCCCTCTCCCTTTCCTAGTTCCAATACATCTATATACAATATCCAGGCTATTAAAATCAGTTACAGTGATATCAGGGGCAAAACCATGGGAAAGAAATATGGAACAAAAAGGGGAAAAAAGGGCATGGTTTTGCATGGCATGTTGAATATAACTACAAAAGTGATATACCACTTGTTTCCATAACTTGAAGTTCACTTAGAATCAACTTATGTGTTCATACTGGCATAGCTCTGCAGCTATTGTGATCTTCTGCTAGGACTATCCTAGATGTGTACTAATTATCCCCTATGAGGGAAACCATAGTGTCCCTATTTCTTTGGGTCTGGATCACTTCACTTAGTATAATTTTTTTTCAAATCCTTCCATTCTCTTATGAATGGGTCAATGTCATTCTTTCTGATAGAGGCATAGAATTCCATTGTGTATATGTACCACATTTTCTTGACCCACTCATCTGCTGAGGAGCATCCGTGTTGGTTTCATATTTTAGCATTGACAAATTGTGCTGTGATGAACATAGTTGTGCTGGTAGCTTTAGTGTAATCTTGCTTGTAATCTTTTGGGTTCAAGCCCAAAAGTGTGGCTGCTGTGTCATAGGGGAACTCTGTTTAGCCTTCTGAGGAATCTCCATACCACTTTCCAGAGTGGTTGAACAAGTTTACATTACCACCAGCAATATAGTAGGGTTTCCTTTTGGCCTCAATCCCTCCAGCTTTTGTTATTATTAGTTTTCCTGATAATAGACATTCTTACAGGGGTGAGGTGGAATTTCAGTGTTGTTTTGATTTGCATTTCTTTTATGACCAGTGATGTAGAGCACTTCTTCATGTGTCTCTTGGCCATTCTCATTTCCTCTTCAGAAAGGTCTCTGTTTAGGTCTTTAGTTCATTCATTGAGGGGCAGTTGGTTCTTCGAGGATTTGTTTTGGAGGAATTTAATTAGTTGAGCTCTACATATATTTCAGATATGAGGCCTTTGTCTCTTATATGGCCAGTAAATATCTTCTCCTAATCTATGGGCTTTCTATTTCCCTTCCAAGCCATGTCCTTTGCTATGCAGAACCTCTGTAGTTAGATGCAATCCCATTTGTCCAATCTTTCTTTGATTTACTGCATTTCTGTGCCTTTATTAAGAAAGTTTTGTCCTGTGTCAAGGAGCCCAAGTGTTTCTCCTATTCCTTCTTGTAGTCTTTTCATGGTATCTGATTTTAAGGACATTGCCAGTGACATCTTGGATATATGTTCTTTTAGTTAGCAATGCTCACTTTTTTTCTCAATAACTTTATGAAAAGATCTCATAATTGGAAAACTTTCAAATTAAATAGTTTATCAATCATTTACATTATCTTGCTATGAGATGTTAGTGAGTTTTGTTTTATACTTAATTTTCAACAAGTTCTCACGTCACTTTTTTTGCTTTGAATAAATAAAGTTTTAAGTGAGAATTATTATTTCAGAGGGTTTTTTGTCTGATTAGATAATTGAACAATAACCCAAAATTACTTTATGTTTCATATAGTTTTTAATGTTGCATTTCCTTAATATTATTCTTAAAGGAAATGTGATAAATGATATGACTGAAAATCATTATATGTTACTGTTCCTAGAAGGACAAGAAATATATAAATTTCTCATCTTCTATATTTTCTACTATCTTTGGATTTTTTTATTTCCTTCATATTAATGGGATTTGAACTCAGGGCTTCATGCTTGTTAAGTGGGTGTGCTATTGTTGTACTATGTGAGCCCTACCACAAGCCTATTTTGCTCTTGTTTCTTTTAAGAAGCTCCTTTGCTTTTGGCTTCATCTGGGCTTGGAAATATAATTCTTTCACAATTTCAACTTTCATTGCACATTTTGTAACACACAAGCACTAGTGGTGTGTTCATAAGTACATGTCACTTTACTTAAAAATAAACTACAGGCAATTTTATTAACAGGCAACTTAGTTTGCAACACAACTTTCCAGTTATTTAATTGGGTGATTGCTAATAATTGTAACTGAAGTAAACTCACTGAAATTATATTTTAAGCTTAAGATACATTTTATCGGAAACCATAAAAATATAATGCATATATTTGAAAGAGTATTTTCATAGTTATTCAAGAAATTGTAGTGTTGTTAGCTTTTTAAATTATGTTTATCTGGTGTGTTTTCTTTTTAACAATTGAAAAGCCTCAGCTATGACCGAAATTAAGCATAGAAACCATAAGAAAGGCAGACAAACAGTAAATGAAGGTATTATAGAAATTCTCTTGAAGCTCATGTATATGTGTGTGTGAATATATGTGTATATACACATATGTATGTATATATACATATAATCAGTGCAGCAAATGAAGGGTGTTTTTTTCTATTCTTCAGCTGAGCATTGGCATTTCCATGCAAAGCACCAAAATATGTTTTAATTTCCATCTATGTGTATATATACATATATGCACATACATATATACATACATGTATATATGCACATGTGTGTACATTGGTCTGCATATAAATATAAAGCTGTGTACATGTATATACACAGCACACACATGTATGTATATAAAATATGAATATTCTTATATACATATGTACATATGTGCATATATACACCTATATTTATGCACATATAGACTCAGATATACATGCATGCATTTATGTGTTTATACTAACATGTATGTATGCACAAAGATCATACTTGTGAATTTTCATTTGATATGTAAAATAGTCAAGTAACAATTTTCTTAATACTTTATTTAATTTTAAGACTATCTGAACTGAAAATTTAACAAAAGAAGTTCCACTAAGTCATTAAGGTAAATTGATAATATTGGAAAGAGCTTAATTGTAGCAGAGAAACTGAATGGCAAGGAAAGGTAAATGTGATGAGCACAGATGCTAAAATTTAGCAATTAGGTTTGGTTTAAGAACAGTATTCAAGAGTACATAAAATTAGTAATAATTTTCTTCAATTATCTCAGACAAAAATCAATAGAAACTGTGTTTAGAAAGAAAGCTAATTAGAAAAGGCTGCAAAATTCTAATTGCCATAAAATGATAAATGGCTTTCATACTAAATTGCCATCTGTAACTTTACTTCCTTCACTCTACAAATTTTCTTTAATGCTGCTATAGTACCTAGTCTGAGAGTAAAATGTTTAAGAATATAATTACTAGGCATTACAACCTAACAAAAGAATACATTTATATTTAAAACATTACTTATTTCATTCAGCCTTCCTAAAATCACATCAATCAATTAATTTGAACCCCAAATTTATTTAACAGCATCAACCATGAAAAACAAAAATGATTAGCTTTTATCAAGGTATCACCCATATTAAATATCACAACGATACATAGCAAGATGTCCCTAACATGTGGTAAGTAATATTTGTAGCATGAGAAAAGAGCATATACGATTTCAGCAAGAACTGGGTTTAGTTAATGACTGAAATAGCAGTTCATTTATTTCTGATCTGTTATGCAATACTTCATTACCTTTGATTTTATATTTCTGATATAAAGTATACCTGCTCATTTTATATTAGATGTTCTTAGATTGACTATAATAAAAAACATGATTATAGAAGCATCTTCCACATCCTTATATGAACTTTTTTCTTTTTATAAATGTTTTCCTCTTTTTCAATTTTATTACAATTACTTTTACAAAAATTAGTTTAATTTAACTTGTCCATTTTTGTGTACAATGCATCTTGACTATGTCAGTCTTCCATCAGTTTCTCCTCATTCATCAGTTTAAAACCAATATTTTCAACTTCCTTAGTTTATTATCACATATACCTTATAGTGACTATTTGCATTTTCTGTTTCTCTCCAGACTCATCTGGACCCAATCTTAGAACTTCATGATTGCTATGAATTATTCATGTGTTCAAATTCTCTTCAAATAATACCAATTTTTTTTTTTAGTTTTCATTAGATTTTTGAACATGTCTTTTGAACCTTTGTCCATTAGAACATTTGGTATTTAAAAAATTATTTATTTCTTATATAATCGAAATTCTTGTATAAATTTTTTCTGATATTTACTTTGATACTAGGCCTCCTGTATTTTCCTCAAGTTGCACTATTGATCTTCTACTGTATCAACAATGGATACATGAATAATTGACTGGAAGAAAATTAATGTTGAAGTCTATTGTCCCAAATCATTAATAAAACTAATCTTGTTAATAGTCGTTTTAGCACTATGTCAAGCACTGAGCTAACACAAATAACTGTGTGGTATACTTGATTCTTCAAAACTACTTATAATTTAATATGGCAGAGAGATACAGAGAACTAATTGCAGTATTGTTATGTTTTTTTTTAAACTTGAGTTCTCAGATGTATAAGACTGCTTGTAGATTCTTACAGCTGATATTATTTCTATATTATTTGTAATCATACATGCAGCTCTTTGAATATCCCCTATTGCTGCTTTTTCCCATATGTTATCAAGAGATAAATTACTTATGAAACAAGATTTATATCAAAACATGTATTGATGAGCTGGTACTAGTGCCTCATGTCTGAAATCTTATCTACTCAGGAGGGTGAGATCTGAGGATCAAGGTTCAAAGCCAGCCCGGCAAGAAAGACCCTAAGAATTTTATCTCCAATTAACCACCAGAAACCTGGAAGAGACGCTGTGTCCCAAAGTAAGAGAGCACTAACCTTGAGTTGAAGAGCCCAGGGACAGTGCCCAGGCCCAGAGTTCAAGGCCCAGGACAGACCAAAATTTAAAAAAGAAAAGTCCTCATATGCAATCCGTTAGAGTTTAATTGACAGACATGATTAAACTGAAAAGTCCTCTCTGTCTGTCACTTTTTAGATGTCAGTGAGTACATGTTTTCATGGAGGCAATTTTAATTACAAAAAGGCACAGTCTAAGGAGGAGTTAGCAGTATATTAAGATAAGGTAGGATATGCATGCGTCTGTATTTTGGTAGAATTATTCACAAAGTCAAACACTCAGAATTCTGGGCCTTTACTCAGACACAAGATAAACCATCATACAACCAGTAATTTTCTGCTGGAATCAAATATTCTTCTTGTACTTTGTCCATTATATTCTCTACACTCAGTTATAGTTCTCACAGGGTTCCAGGGTCCCCATGCTCTATATGTTAGAACATTTGTTGATGTCCACTTTGTCAAAGAAGAGGCTAAATCGAGGAGTGAATGCAGTAAGTTGGATACAAAGATTTCACAACAATGTGCAATACTTGGCCATTATGCACATATTAAAGAAATCTTCAAAGCAGAAAAAAAATTTATATTCAGTCTTTCAGGATACTTAGGAGCTGGTCATCCTGCTTTATGCAGAATATGAAATTTCTAAGAAGGAAGAATTTCAATAGAAGCCCAGAGGTAACAGAATATTCACTTAAGAACTCCAAGTTTTTTCCTTGCCTATTAGACAATGGCAGGACTAAGAACTCAGTCTGAAAAGTTTGACAAGAGATAATCACCACCCATTGACACTTTTGAACGGCAAACAGTACAAGAAATGTATCCATTGCCTAACGTATGAAACTGTAACCTCTCTGTACATCAGTTTGATAATAAAAATTTGAAAAAAAAAAGACTTCCTACATTGTCCAGTATAACAGATGTCATATATAACAATTATGCTTTATCTGTTCATCCTGTCTGAGGCCTAAGATTTCTTATCACATCATTCCAAACATCAACTGACAATGTATTTAAGTAGTCACATTGAAGAATGCCTAACTGCAAACCCTGATACACTAAATAATTAGTGGAATGTATAAAATGATGTCCTTTGCATTTTGTAATGCTACCCTTGGGTTATACTGGAGAATAAACTAGTGGATGCAGATAATAGATAATATTTCCTTTTATGTCTTCAGTGTTTTCAGCCTAACATTTATCTTCTTATTCAAAAAAAATTCCTTAGTATTGAAAAGATTGAATATTATTCAAGAATAGATTTAAGTAGCAGAGAAAATATAATGAGGTGCATTAATACTTACAATTGCTAGGTTGCCAAAGGGTATATTTTAAATATCTTTAACTTATATTTCTACATATTCTTCCAAAGGGAAAAATAGCCTTTTAAAATGGCAATAGTAAAGAATAAAACAATTCTAATTCTTCCAGTTTGTCTTTACCTGTGAATGTTCCTACCAGTGGTGAAGTCAAATCATTGTAAATACAATCGTAGTAGAATATAAATGTAGATGATATCACAGTAATCATGAGAACCATCCACAATTAATCCAAATCTACCTTCAGAAATCAGACCTTACACCTCAGAAATCTTAATGAAATAACCAAATGTTATTTTAATTTAATTTATTATTTTAATTGGAAATCTAAAGGAATTTTGAGTATGACAACATCAGTGTTCCCTGTCATTGTTTGAGAAGTAGTTTTCAATTTAGACATATTTGGGACAGAGGACATTCAATGTAAGTTGTACTTGAGTGTTAAATCAACTAATATCTTTTGTTACAACTTATTATCTAGTGTATTCTCTAGCTGAAGAGCAACATGTGACCAAATTTTTCATAAGTGGTCCATGTGATCTACAAATTAAGAATATCTCATTTTTGTTGCTAATGCCATGATAATTAATTATACATATAGATTAAAATAACTTAAGTGAAGATAAAAGTATATGAGATAACTCAGTGATAGAGACATTTCCTTGCACTTGTAAGGTTGTACGGTCCTGATTGTGTTCCTAGGTAACACACACACACACACACACACACACACACACAGAGGCTGAGAGTGATATCTACCTATATTTTCATCAGCAAAATAATATGCTGGATTTAGAGCACAGGTACTTACACTTCTCATATATGTATAAAGTATTAAATACTTTAATGGCATCATGTATATGTAAATAACCAGATATTAGCAAATAAACATTATTTTTATTTCTAAATTTAGTTGACACAGATTTTCCTAACAATGAAGCCATTTAGATGATGGAAAACACAAGTACTGATAGGATCCTAACCCAGCGAATAGTATTTGGAGTCTGTTCATGATTGACAATTTAATCTATGACATCTTCAGGATAAAGCAAAATCTCTCAAGTTCATTTTTTTTCCATTTCGAAACTACAATACTGGGGTTGCAATCAGAAACAAATAAGAAATACTACTTTTAGCACTTTCTAGTATGTAAAGGTACCTATTGTCATTACTTTACTATTGTCGTTAATCATAGTAGTTAAAATAGCCAGTTTAAAATCAAATAATTGAAATGTTCTAGTATATAATTCTACCTCATATTTAGACAGATAGTTTTAATATGTGATTTACTCCAGCAATATTTTGAAAATTAAAGTATATCCTTGGTATTAGTATCAAATATTTTTGCTATTTCAACTTTACATGAAAAAAATTGCAAATTTCCATCCTACCTTCTCCAAATTAAATCTAGGTTCTTCTGAAAGCAGATCCAGAAGCAACAATGTATATTATTTTGTCAGTGAGATTTCAAGAATAAGTGTATTGGAGGGCAAGCTTTAGAGTGGGGTGAAATGAGCTAAGGGAAGACAAATGAATTTGAGTGAGCATCTATTAGAAACACATGTCCTAATGTTAGCTATTACTAAGGGCAACTGAGTTTTGACATTGTGAAATATTTGGGAAAATCCTTGAATTGTGATTTCAGATTTTCTATCTAGGGAAAAATAATAAGCACTATGTATTAAATCCAAGTCTCTTTTAGATAAGAATAATTTAGTGGATATAATCTCTACCAACACTACAGATTGAGTAGTGAGAGAAATGCATTTATGACTGCAGATCTTATGTCCTAAGGCATATTTTCTTGTGGCATCAGAGATATCTAGTGCAAGGAGCAAGCAGAACACAGCATAGGGTCAGAGGTGAATTACTGTCAGATTATACCTGCATGAAACTGATAGAAGCCATGTGCCAGTGCTTATCAAAGCAGTGAGTAAAGTAGCAGGTTAGCTCAGATTGTTTGAGATGGCATCCAGGAGGTGCTCACTATGTTGAGTAATACTTTGTTTATAAATAGTAGCTGTTTCTTAACCTGAAATAGCTGTCACAAAGTGAAGGATCCACCATATATTACAGCCTCTATTATGAGTGGAGAACATTCTAGAATTCTTACTTTGAGACAGGATATTCTATATATCCCAGACTGAACCGGATCTAAATGTCATCATTTTTCAGCAACTAGAGTGCTTAGATTACTGATAAGTAACATCACACCAATTGATTACTCCTCAGTACTAATTTGAATGTTTGTGTCATCTTCTAAATTAAGGTGCAACCAGTGTGATAGTGTGAAGATGTTACTTTTAAGAAAAACTAGGGTAAGGAGGAACAGAGAAATGGTGGGTGGGACCAAGACTGAACAATTGCAGCAGTGATACTCACTAGACGCCATGTTGAAAACGAACTATACAACTTGTGAGTGGGAAAAGGGGAAATAACTGGGAGAATGTAATGGAAGAGGTGCCACTGAAAAGAAATGTACTCATTACCTGAATTAAGTGATTGTTACCTCTCTGTACATCACCTTCACAATAACAATTGTTTTTAAAAGACCTTGTGTACATTTCTTGTACTGTTTGTTACCTCTTCCCTCATCCCTCTCCCCTTCCTTCTCTCCACATGAATTGTTCAGTTGGTTTACACCAAATGGTTTTGCAAGTATTGCTTTTGGAGACGTTGTCTTTTTATTCTTTGTCTCTCGATTTTGATATTCCCTTTCACTTCCCTAGTTCTAATACCAGTATATACAGTATCCAGTGTATTCAGATGAGATACAGTGATAGCCCGGGTACAACCACAGGAAGGGATACAAAAGGATCATCAAGAAAAGAAGCGGGCTGGGAATATCGCCTAGTGGCAAGAGTTCTTGCCTCGTATACATGAGGCCCTGGGTTCGATTCCTCATCACCACATATACAGAAAATGGCCAGAAGTGGTGCTGTGGCTCAAGTGGCAGAGTGCTAGCCTTGAGCAGAAAGAAGCCAGGGACAGTGCTCAGGCCCTGAGTTCATGGCCCAGGACTGGCCAAAAAAAATTAAATTAAATTAAATTACATTACATTAAAAAAAGAAAAGAAGCTACGGTTTCACATGGCATGTTGGAAGTAATTACAACAGTGATACAACACTCGTTTCCATTACATGGAGTTCATTTCACTTAGCATTATCTTATGCGTTCATGGGGCATAGCTATTAGGTTCTTGTGCTCTTCTTCTGTGACTAACCTAAACCTGTGCTAATTATTCCCTATGAAGGAAACCATAGAGTCCATGTTTCTTTTTTTCCAAGTCCTCCATTTCCTAATGAATGGGGCAATGTCATTCTTTCTGACAGAGGCATAAAATTCCATTGTGTATATGTACCACATTTTCCTGATTCATTTATTTCTTGAGGTTTCTTCCTATGTAATGAATAGGATTAAGAGCATTATAAAAGTAACTTCATGCATCTTTTTGTTTCTTGATCCTTTGCACCTGATCTTAGCAGACCATTGCTTGAATCTCATCTCAGTCATCCATAGCTTTAGAACTATGCAGAAATAAGATTTTGCTCTTTTTAAGTTACCCTGTTCAAATACTTTATTACAACATTTCAAAACACACTAATATAAAAGGTTTTATTTTATTCACTTTAACAGATATTCACTGAATGGCAGACATTGTAGTTTTACCATTCCAGGAGGTAAATATGAAAAATGTAAGCTAGAATATATGAATATGTGTGTGTGTGTGTGTGTGTGTGTGTGTGTGTGTGTGTAAAATGAGGAAATACATTCATGCTGTGTGTGTGTCTGTCTGTGTGTGGAAGGGGGTGTATGTGCCTATGTATGCATATTAAAAACTACTTTGTTAATTTGGGGAATTTATTTGCATTTTTGAGGATTCAGTTTTCTCACTTTTCTATAGAAAGTTGAATCAGAAGACTTTTCTAATCTCTTGTAGTTGAATAATCCATGAACCTTCTTGCCATGGAAATATATATCCTACTTTCCTCATCTCATCTTAATATGAAAACAATCTAATGTTTTGTAAAAGTGTATATGCCATATCGTATATATTTTTAGAATCAACTTTCTAAGCATATGTAACCTGAATCTTCATAGGTAAATGAATGCCTGTACTGCTACAACTGCTACAAGCTTTCCTTCCCCTTTCCTACCTGACATTTAACTGTTTAGAAAGTTCTATTTGTATCTACATCATAAATGTGTTCAAAGAATTGAGTCTTCTTTAAAAGCATATGTAAATGACATTGAGAGTCCTTCAGCTCATCATCATAAATGTTTACCATATAATAATGCTTTATAGGTTTTCACTTTATATTTTGCCAGAGACAATGAAAACGGATTGTTTATATCTTTTATTTGACTCAGGGCTTTTTTAATACTAAAAATTTGATTTTTTAAAATGGTAGGAGTAAAACACACAGTTTCTTTTTTATTTCTGTCATTCTGAGATACACAGTTTTATAAAATACTGAGCGAAGCTTAGGAACAGTATTAGCAATGCAGTTTTCAGCACTGGAGGACAACTAGTAAGGAATTTACTTGTGCTTAAAGATTGCTCTATGTACTGCCAAGTGTTGCCATCACCTACAACTGAACTATTACAATTTCATTTTATTAGAAAATCTTGATTGCAAAGTAGAAACCTTTTATGTTTTTCATTGTGTGTATGTGTTGTTGTTTTTTTTTCACCTTGAAGGTGAATTCTTTAAAGAGTAGGTAAGTATGATACTGATAAAGACAAAAACAAGCAACAGGATGCCATGTGACAATTAAACACATTTGCCTGGAGTTCAACATTACCAGGGCAGCATTTTGTGCATATCTGTTAGGGCTCAACAGAAACATTGAGATCTGTGGTTCCTATATCTTCACTCATATTTGTTTGCCACATGTTATACTTATGACCTCTTGTCATGTTTCTCTGAATTTGTTTTTTGGTTCATCTTTTCTTGACTTATCCTTGTGCAAGGCCAGTGAGTGTCAGAGTAAGTAACCCGGGAGCAAGTTGGGCTACAATTCTTTGTGGCTTTTGTGTGGAACACAGGATAGTAATAAAACCCATATAAATTCTGTGACCTTTGCTTTCTCCCTCCTTGCTGTTGCTAAATTTCATAGAAGAAAAATGTCCGTACCTAGAAAGGTAAAATAAATAAGATTGCCTGAATTCCAAGCCTCTTTTGCCTTTTGGTCCTTAATTGTGTCATTATGAGATCAGTGACATAGAGACATGGCTATTACATCTCCTGATATGCTAACACTTGACAACAAGTAAAAAACTCCTTTTTTTGCTTCTCCTGACAATTCTAGAATGGGCTTGGTCACAGAGTCTTATGCTTGCTATGTTTTCTTGATCAAGGCTAAAACTGTGCCATTTGCCCCATGCCTCCATGGTTAGAATGATGGAAAAGTAAGTTGACCTGTAATGTTGTGAAATGTGTGTGTTTGTGTGTGTGTGTGTAAAATATCACACACTAACAACAGTGATACAATTCCATTTTCAGTCTACACTTAAGAAAATGTTTCCACTGCTAAACATGTAGGAAAAATACCTGCTTTAGCTCTGAGCCCACAATGATACTTAGAGGTCAACTAATACATCCATCAGAGTTCTAACTAGCCATTACTTCGAATGCTTTGCTTTCTGATTGATGTATTTGTATGCAAGAAGTTCACTTACAATGAGCAAAACTGACTACTATGTAGTCAAAAATGATGGTGATGTGTTAAAATTATACCTTTTTGCACACTTTCCTCAAGAAAAGTGAGTATTAGGGTGTTAGAGTTTGAATGTTTCCTTTTAATGCATGGTGACCTTGTCAAGATATTGACAAAAAGGCAGCAAGTAAGTCTATTGTGCACGGGTCACCAAGCCTTAAGCTTGTCAAAAACATGATCCACTGTTGTGTCTGCCTTCATTTCTCAGTAGGTGCCTGTATGAAATTGAAGCACAGGCAAATGTGCAGAAAGGTAGTAAAAATATGGTAGACAAGGAAAATTCTCTCTTACAGTATTTTAATGCTTAATTACCTCATGCTACATGTCAAAATCCATTTTTGAATGCTGATATTAGCTAGAAATTATGCTTACTCACAGCAACTGAGTAGAGTTTCTCCATCAATCTTGAGAGCTTTGTTAGGTTTATTTCTGGTTATCTTTTCTATGAGGCTCTTTCTTACTGTCAAATTCCTTAATTATTTGTTTATGACACCACCCCCATTTGCAGGGCAAAGGGCTCCATATTACTAGTTGTGACATTTATGTGTAAACACCCACTCTCTCCTTAAAGACTGTTCCAAAGGCCCCTATGGAATTGTGACTATATTTCAGTCTATTTTCTCCTCTTCTGGTATTGCTTACATTCTAGTCATTCCCAGATGTTGATCTCAATGCCACTCAACAACTGTGTTATCCTTTCTTTCTGAGTTTACTTCTCTTAAAATCCAAGCTACAACAAAACTGTAAAACTATATTTTATAATTAGTATGCTTAGAAGGATGTGTTTTTGAATTAAGTTTCTCACGCAGGTCTAAGAATGTATGGTTATATCAGAACCACTAATGGAAAAATAACATGAAATTCCAGTTATTATAACATTGAGGTAATAAAATTGATTGCTTTTTAAAAGCTTCAAATTGTTTTTGTTTTATGTGCTATCCTTATAGTATATTTATCTTAGACACAGAACTGTGTGAAAGGCCAAAATCCAAGTAGGATATAATATCTTCAGAAAAGCCAGGAGTATACAAATTTAGGGATGTTTCTGTGTTCTCAAAATTATACTAATCTTTGGCCATGTACTTAAAGGAAATTTGCTTCTTCATTCTGACATATATTAGAAAGACGTTTACCTTGAAGAAAATTTAAAAGATTTTTATTGTGTTTTAAACTATGAATGTTGGATTCCTCAGGACTGAATAAAACACACTAGTATATTTTACACTAAAACATTCCTGGCCTTTAGAGTCAATAAGTTTAAATTTCTCTGATTAATTTCTATTTTATAAATTTATTTATTTATTTAATTGTCTTAAGTGGTTTATCAAGAGTTGCCATTTAACACAGCAGGTTTTGAATACAATGCCATCTAGATCAATATCACCCCTTTACTATATTTTTAATTGTTAAATGATTTTTTCAATCTTAAGATTACTTTAGAATAAAAGAATTAAGGAAATAGTTTATACCTACAAGCTTGAATATAAATTATCTTTACCTATATTATGTATGTTGGTGTGTAGAGTATGATATGTGGATATACCACGGTTAAAAAAGAATTAAAATGAGACTCTGGTGCAGCATATGTGGTTAAATAATTTCTGTCAAGTAACAGGCTCTCCTTTAAATCTATAGAATATCCCCCCACAAAAAATGTAAAACTGAAGTATCTTATCAGGGAAAAAAGAAAGTATGTAATATTTATGTGTATAGGTATACACACACACATACAAATCTATTACTTATATGTATTCCAATTATGCAAGTGTAGTTTGGTAGCATTAAAAACTTTCATAAACGGGGGCTGAGAATATGGCCTAGTGGCAAGAGTGCTTGCCTCCTATACATGAAGCTCTCGGTTCGATTCCACAGCACCACATATATGGAAAACGGCCAGAAGGGGCACTGTGGCTCAGGTGGCAGAGTGCTAGCCTTGAGTGGGAAGAAGCCAGGGATGGTGTTCAGGCCCTGAGTCCAAGGCCCAGGACTGGCAAAAAAACTTTCATAAATGAAAAAAATTTATATCTTTCTCCAGAGTTTTCTCATCATACCAAGTTGGAATTTTGTGTTTGTGGGGCAATAACTTCCTTTCCATACTCTTAGCATTTATCATCACTATTCTACTTTCTGTTTATAAATTTGCCTATGTAAGCACATTATAAAAGTAATATCTTATAATGTTTTTCTTTTGAGTCTGATTTATTTTAGTAAACATGTTATTGTCCAAATTGTACTATACCTCAATTAACCTTTTAAATGCTACTAATATCCTATTTTATATATTGCTATGATTTGACAATTTGTCTATACATAAACATTTTGTTTGTTCTGTTTTTGACAGTTGGGAATAAGGATTTTGTGAGTAATTGTGTACCTGTACATATTTCAATTTTGTTGCTTTTGGCTTTGAGAGAGAAATAAGCCACGAAGTTTATACATTGGGTCACATAGTAATATCATGACTTTCTGAGAAACTCCCATATTGTTTACCACAATGATATCATCCATTTACATTTAACATATGAATATTTCCAATTAAAATTTTCACTAATCTGTCATTTTGGTTTTTGGCGTCTTTTTTTGTGCCTTTCTAACAGACACTGTAATTGGTCATAGATTATATGTTATTTGGTTATGGTTATGATTTGCATTTCTTAATTTTTTTTTTTTTTTTTTGGCCAGTCCTGGGCCTTGGACTCAGGGCCTGAGCACTGTCCCTGGCTTCTTCCCGCTCAAGGCTAGCACTCTGCCACTTGAGCCACAGCACTGCTTCTGGCCGTTTTCTGTATATGTGGTGCTGGGGAATCGAACCTAGGGCCTCGTGTATCCGCGGCAGGCACTCTTGCCACTAGGCTATATCCCCAGCCTGCATTTCTTAATTATTAATGAGGTTCATTGTATGTTTATATTTCTACTGTCAATATAGGTATCATCTCTAGAATATCATGTACTCAAATTCTTTGTGATATTTTTAATTTGATGGTGTATATTGAGTTGTATGACTTCATTTTAAATATTTTTCTTTTTTTCTTTTTGTTTCTTTATTGTCAAAGTGAAGAACAGAGGGGTTACAGTTTCATATGTAAGGCAGTGAGTACATTTCTTGTTCAACTTTTTACAACTCCCTCATTTTCCCCCGTTAAGAATATTTTTTTCAAATATTTTGTATATCCTGTGAGTTAAGTTTTCACTCTGTTGAAATAGTGTCCATTAATGAATTAAGCTTTGAATATAACCAAGAGTAATTCACCTATGGACCAGTATTTATAATTTCCCTCAGAAATAATAGCATTACAATTTTAAGCAGAAGTAAAATTCGATTCATTTTACCAGCTTGCTATTACTTATAGTCTACCATGTTAATACGGGCTTTCTCTGTACATGAACCTACTATTACTATGAATATATAGGAGATATTTTTATGCAAGATTGACCACTAGACATCTAGACAAACTTGAAGATAATCAGGTCCTTCCTCAAGATACATGTTTCTCATTTTGCTTGTTATAACTTTGGTAACATCTAAGGCCATCTGAGATTCTGTGGCTCTGACTGAACAGTAAGATGTTACCTTCCTCATAGGACATACATTGTTATGACACAGATATAAAGAGCTGAAGCAGTGACAAAAAGAACAACAAGTGAGCTAGGAATATAGTTCAGTAGCAGAACATTTGTCCAGAATACACAAAGCTCTTAGTTTGATCCCAAGTACATCAAGAAACAACAACCAAAAATATAACATGCCCAGATCAACCTAAAAAATGTCCCTGAATCCCTCTGGAAAACTAAACAAAGCAAAACAAACAAATATACAAACAATGGAGGGGCTAGGAGAGTTCTTCAAGTAGTAGATCACTTCTCTAGCAATCATAAAGCTCTGGAATGACCCAAAAGAAAAGACATAAATTGCAAAGAAAATAAATAAGGAAGTAATCAGACAGCTTATCTGTTTTCTAATTCTGATAAAATTTAATAAGTTAATTTAATAATTTTAAAATTAAAGGACACTAAGGAAGTATTTAATTAATCTTATTATCATCTAAATATTTTATTGTTATTACTATCACTCTTGTATGTTTTCTAAATGTCTGCAATGTTTGGAAATAATACTGTTAGTTGAGTACATTTCATATTTATAATAATCAACTCCCGGGCTAGGTTCGCCTCCCCTGGCGGGGGGATGTCAGGCTTACTCTATTCTCTATACTCCCTTTCTCACCCTCTCCCCTGGTTGCCCGACCCGCAGGCAAGGCCAGGGTGGAGTGGGGGGCTAGTGAAGACTTCAGGTGCACGCGGCTGAACGAGATCCCTTTTCCTCCCTCCTTACCCACGAAGGAAGCCAGGCACATGGAGTCTTGGAGACAGCTTCAAGAGCAAGATCTGATTTAATAAGGGAGTGGCTAACAGCTAATATAGGAATGGTGAGGAGAAAAGGGGTGATCAACCAAGAACTGGCAATAGGCTGGCTAGCTTGTCTTAAGACCCCCTCATAAGCTAATGTCACTTGCATAGCACCACCCCATGGGCAAAGCCCGTGAAAATGGGGAGCACATGGGCTGGGGAGAGGTTGGGGGGCTGGTTGCAAAGCCAGCTCTTCTGCGTCCAGACCCAGAGAAGTATGGCCTGCTTCCACACTGCCCCAGGGCTGGGGGAAGGGCAGTGTCTGGGAATAGCTCTCCTTTGCCCTTCCCCCTTCAAGGCGAAAGCTGATCCCCAACAATCAACTATGAGGAATAGTTTATCTTTGAAATAATTTCATGATCATTTAAGAGTTGATTTTGACTAGTGGGAAGATACAATTGAAAACATGATATACACAGATAATGATAATTTTATGCAACAAAACTGTAAAATCATATCAAATATTTATTTGTTCTAGTATTTCAAATAAAGATCATCACAAGTAATTCAATTAGATTTACCGTAATGTATAACCAATTATTATGATGTAGTTAATGATGAATTGAATATTATCAGGATATATTAAAACAAAGGCAGTTTATTCAAAAATGTTAGAAAGATTACCCCGTACTTGACTTTTGAAATCAATTGAAAGTACTCTCAAAGAATGTGTTATTTACAGCTATACCCTTACGACCACATAAGATAATGCTCAGTGAAATGAACTCCATGTTATGGAAACAATTGTTACATCACAGTTGTAACTACTTTCAACATGCCATATGTAACTGTAGCCTCTATTATTGATGATCTTCTTGTATCACCTTGCTGTGGTTGTACCTACACTTTCTCTGTATCTTATCTGAGTATATTGGAAGCTGGGTATACTGGTATTAGAACTAGGAAATTGGAAGTTATTACCAAAATCGAGAGACACTGGTTAAAACAAGACAAACAACTACAAAAGCAATACTTGCAAACTGTTTGGTGTAAGTGAACTGAAAACCTCATGATGTGAAAGGGAAAGGGGGAGATGGGAGGGGGCAATGAGGGATGAGGTAACAAACAGTACAAGAAATGTATCCAATGCCTAATGTGTGAAACTGTAACCTCTCTGTAATTCAGTTTGATAATGTGTGAGTGTGTGTGTGTGTGTGTGTGTGTGTGTGTGTGTTATTTAACAAGACACCAGGCTTTTAGAGAAATCTGAAGTCAAAACATAGTGAAGTCAACTGCCATCCATTCTATGCAATTTTTCTTTCAAGGTTCATTAAAATCTTGAGTACCATATTTCAACAATTTTCTGGAACTTAACTCTTTTTTTTTTTTTTGGCCAGTCCTGGGTCTTGAACTCAGGGCCTGAGCACTGTCCCTGGCTTCTTTTTGCTCAAGGATAGTACTGTACCACTTAAGCCACTTCGGGCTCTTTTCTATATATTTAGTGCTGAGGAATCGAATCTAGGGCTTCATGTATGCAAGGCAAGCACTCTATCATAATG
Source organism: Perognathus longimembris pacificus (assembly GCF_023159225.1). Classification (NCBI taxonomy): domain Eukaryota; kingdom Metazoa; phylum Chordata; class Mammalia; order Rodentia; family Heteromyidae; genus Perognathus; species Perognathus longimembris. Next base: position 41,453,501 of record NC_063172.1, on the reverse strand, counting down.
ACACCCCTGAGGAACTTAACTCTTAATTCAGGTAACAGAGGGAAAATATTTTTTCTTCTATAATTCCTATTATTTTCCCCAATACATGGGCAATTTTCAGAAACCCAGTCTCCACTATGAAAAAAAGAGAGATAGACCATGTTGAGAGATGAATAGATTATTTTTAGAATATTTTTTACTCTGTCATGGCGCTTGAACGCAGGGCCTTGGCATTGTCCCTAAGCTTTTTTCTCTCAAGACTAGTGCTCTACTACTTTGAGTCACAGCTCCACTTCAAGTCTTCTTGTGGTAAATTGGAGATAAGAGTCTCTTGACCTTTCCTGCCTGAGGTGGCTTTTAACCATGATCCTGAAATCTCAGCCACCTGTGAAACTGGGATAATAGATGTGAGCCACTGGTACCTGGCCAATAGTTTAATATTTATTCTAAATATATTTAAATATTCTAAATATTTGTGAAATATTTAGAGTCAATTAAAACAAAATAAGGATATGCAATTTGAATCAACAATCATATTAAAAACAGTAACAAAATTAATACAGAAGACAACAAAATTCTAACCATGGTTCTGTGTTTAGGTAATTAGAAAGGTATAATATAAGGAAGATCAAGATCGGAGGATTTATACAAATGATATCAGAGTCTGAAAAATCAAAAATCAATATCACTTTGGATAAAACACATGCATATGAAACATGATAACCTGAAAAACAATTTAAAACTGAGTAGAAAGAAAAGACTAAGATCGAATGCATAGGTGAGGAAAGCCTATACAGGTGTCTGTTGGAAGATTGCTTGTGGACATAAATCATACATCTTTCCACCTTTGTCTCACTCCCAAGCAGAGAAAACTGTGAATACTCACAAAATGACCAGAAGTATGCTGGGATATGACAATATAAAAATATTCACTTAATCTGTCAATTGTGTGACAGAGCTTCCTTCTTCATTACCTTCCAGTTCCCTCCTGAAGTCTGGGATAATAATGAAGATCCCCAAAACAATACACATCACTATGACAAGTTTAATCAGCTCTGAGTTCCAGTAGGTCTCCTCTCTGTTAGATGAACTAGTAATGGCTGTAGTAAATGTGTTGAAAGAAGTTATCTTGGCTGTATTTGTCTTGAACTGTCAAATGTTAAAAATCTGTATTCAAAAACTCTTACTCTTTGAAAGATAGAAGCAGCAAATATGATTACAAAAACAATATTAGGGGCTGGGGATATGGCCTAGTGGCAAGAGTGCTTGCCTTGTATACATGAGACCCTGGGCTCGATTCCCCAGCACCACATATACAGAAAAACGGCCAGAAGTGGCGCTGTGGCTCAAGTGGCAGAGTGCTAGACTTGAGCAAAAAGAAGCCAGGGACAGTGCTCAGGCCCTGAGTTCAAGGCCCAGGACTGCCCCCCCCCCAAAAAAAAGAAATATTAGATTTCTTAAGAATAGTTTTTTCACCAATGAAGGAGTGACTCTACTACAGAAGAAAGCACCACTTCGTTTTCTGGATGCAATCATTTATCAAATGCATCCCTCAGCATGCTAATATACATTTAATTGATAAGCACTTTACCCTCTGAAAAACTTGTTCAGCATTCACCAGACTGACATTTCTTTTTGACAATGAAATCTTACTCACATAATAAAATGTCCCCTTCAGGGTCATGCTACACAGATCAGCATGGCATGTCCTTTCCAAGGTTTTTGAATTAATTTGTATTAATTTGGCTCATGACAGATACCCACTACTTAGTCTTAATTGCAGAGAATGGATCATCTAATTCAGGTGGACAGGTTTCAATGATAGCTTTAACATTCCTCCTTGCTTTCATCATATCCCGATGCTTAACAGTCACAGAGTTTACCAAATAAACCCTGGAGAAATTGTTTGTTCTTTTGAATTCAGGGTTTGAATGACTGCTTCCTGGCTGCTGTTAAATGAGGTTTGCTTCTGATTGGCAAGATCTCAGACAGGCCATCTGCTTCTATGGAGGGCCCAATAGCTTAAGCTAAGTCCATTTGCTACTCAGATACAATGACATATAGTGTTTACGTTTTTTAAACTTATCACAATAAAAGTGGAATTAAAACCGTAAGTATGATGTTTTTATATAATACAACTACTATAGACTTTATTTTAAAACTTTTTTTATTTATCACTCAGTTTTTTGTTTGTTTTGTTTTGTTTTGTTTTTTGCCAGTCCTGGGCCTTGGACTCAGGGCCTGAGTACTGTCCCTGGCTTTTTCTTGCTCAAGGCTAGCACTCTGCCACTTGAGCCACAGCGCCTCTTGTGGCCATTTTCTATATATGTGGTGCTAGGGAATCGAACCCAGGGCTTCATGTATATGAGGCAAGCACTCTTGCCACTAGGCCATATTGCCCAGCCCCAGTTTTTTTTTATTTATTGTCAAAGTGATATATAGAGGGGTTACAGTTTCATACCTAAGGCAGTGAATACATTTTTTATCAAACTTGTTCCCTCTTCACTCATTTTTTCCACCTTCCCCCTCCTCAATTTCCTTCCCCCCCCTTTCGAGTTGTACAGTTCGTTTACAGCATACTGTATTTTAAGTCTCACTGTTACATTGGTTCAACTTTTACCCTTCCCTAGTTGCGATAAACATAAATACAATACTCTACAGCCGTGTTCACTGCACCTCAATTAGTATTAGTAAAATATGGAAACAACCCAAATGCCTCTCAGTAGATGAATTCATGAAAATGTGATGTATATGCACAATGGAATCCTGTACTTCTATCAGAAAGAATAGCATTGCCTCATTCATTTAAAAAAAAATAAAGACTTGGAAAAAACAGTACTAAGTGAGCCAGACCCAAAGAAACAGACTATGGCTTTCATTATTGTTAATAATTAGTAGATGTCTAGAATAGTCCTAGCAGAAGATAACAATAGCTCAATAGCAATGTACATATGATCACATAAAATAATGCTAAGCAAAATGAACTCCAAGTTGGAAATTAGTGGTTTATTATTGTTGTTATTTCCAATGTATTATGTGAAATTTCGCACTTTTCTTTTGTTGTTCTTCCCTATGGATTTACCCCTGATCTCACTGGAACTGATTTTGGTTCCCTGGGTATTCAGGATGATATTTTAAAGGAATACTGATCCAGAATGTTTGAATATGAAATTAAGGAAATTTTCTTTCTTGGTCAATAACTTTCTTTTTGGTACAAATACATACAGGAAATGTTGCTAAAGGACAGGTATACAGAATGTATACTATTATAATATTGATCATGTATAGTACGTATATGGCTTTTTAAAAAAATTCCCATGGTCAAGTGTTGCAAGGGAAAATTATGACAACAGTATTTTCTTAAATGGTAATCAAATGAATAGAGAAGATGTTTGTTTACCTTTTGTATAAATTGCATTGAAATTAACTTGAAGTTTCCTTTTTTATTTTGAGTTTTTGTTATCAAACTGAATTACAGAGAGGTTACAGTTTCACACATTAGGCATTGGATACATTTCTTGTACTGTTTGTTACCTCGTCCCTCATGCCCCCTCCCCCATCCTTCATTCCCTTCCCCCCCCCATGAGGTGTTCACTTCATTTACACCAAACAGTTTTGCAAGTATTGCTTTTGTAGTTGTTTGTCTTTTTTTAACCTGTGTCTCTCGATTTTGGTATTCTCTATCAATTTCCTAGTTCTAATACTAGTACACACAGTTTCCAATATACTCAGATAAGATACAGAGATAGTGTAGGTACAACCACAGGAAGGTGATACCAGAAGATCATCAATAACAGAAACTACAGATACAAATGAGACGTTGAAAGTAGTTACAACTTTGATATAACAGTCGTTTCCATACATGGAGTTCATTTCACTTAGCATCATCTTATGTGTTCATAAGGGTAAAGCTATTGGGCTCTTATGATCCTCTACTGTGACTTGCCTAGACCTGTGCTAATTAATCCCTATAAGGGAGACCATAGAGTCCATGTTTCCTTGGGTCTGGCTCACTTCACTTAGTATAACTTTTTCCAAGTCCTTCCATTTCCTCACAAATAGGGCAATGTCATTCTTTCTGATAGAGGCATAAAATTCTATTGTGTATATGTACCACGTATTCCTAATGCATTCGTCTACTGAGGGGTATCTGGGTTGGTTCCAGATTCTAGCTATGACTAATTGTGCTGTGATGAACATTGTTGTGCTGGTAGATTTTAGTGTGGTTTTGGTTGTAGTCTTTTGGATAGACACCCAAAAGTGGAGCTGCTAGGTCATAGGGGAGTTCTATGTTTAGCATTCTGAGGAATCTCCATACCTCTTGCCAGAGTGGCTGAACCAGTTTACATTCCCATCAACAATGAAGTGGGCTTCCCTTTTGACCACATCCCCTCCAACAATTGTTAATGTTAGTATTCTTGATATATGACATTCTTACTGGGGTGAGATGGAACCTGAATGTTGTTTTGATATGCATTTCTTTTATGGCCAGTGATGTAGAACACATTTTTATATGTCTCTTGGCCATTCTCATTTCCTTATCAGAGAAGTCTCTTTTTAAGTCTTTAGTCCACTTGATGAGGGGGCTTTTGGTTATTTGTGGTTTTGTTTTGAAGATAAGTTTTTTAGTTCTGCATATATTTTAGACATGAGGCCTTTGTCTGTTGAATGGCCTACAAAAATATTCTCCCAATCTGTGGGCTTTCTGTTTACCTTGTGAGCTAGGTGTTTTGCCCTGCAGAAGCTCTGCAGTTTGATGAGTACCATTTGTCCATCCTTTCTTTGATTTGTAGCCTTTCTGGGTCTTTGTTGAGGAAGTTCCATCCTGTGCCAAGGAGCCCAAGTGTTTCTCCTACTCCTTCGATTAGTGTTTTCATGGTGTCTGTTCCGATTTCGAGGTCTTTGATCCATTTGCAATTGATTTTGGTGCAGGGTAATTTATGAAGATCTAGTTTTAGTTTGTTGCATGTGTTGAACCAGTTTTGCCAGCACCATTTGTTAAAGAGGCTATCTTTTTTCCAACCTATTGGTTTAGCTCCTTTATCAAAGATTAAGTAGGCATGGTTCTGTGGGTGCATTTCTGGATCTTCAATTCTGTCCCATTGGTCTTCAGGTCTGTTCCGGTGCCAATACCAAGCTGTTTTTATTACTATAGCTTTATAATAGAGCGTAAAGTTTGGTATTGTAATTCCTCCAGCACTGTTCTTTCTGCTTAGGATTGTTTTTGCTATTCTAGGTCTTTTATTGTTCCATATGAATTTCTGGATTGCTTCCTCTATTTCATTAAAAAATGGTGTTGGGATATTAATGGGTATTGCGTTGAATTTGTAGATAGCCTTTGGCAATATTGCCATTTTGATTATATTAATCTTCCCAATCCAGGAGCATGGGAGGGTTTTCCATTTCCTTAGTTCTGCCTTAATTTCATTTTCATGTTTTTAAAGTTCTCATCATAGATGTCTTTCGCTTCTTTGGTTAAGGTTATTCCTAGGTATTTTATGATTTTGAGGCTATTGCAAAAGGAGTTGCTTTCCTGATTTCAGCCTCGGTCTTAAGGTCATTAGCATACAGAAAGGGCATTGATTTTTGATGGTTTATTTTATATCCTGCAACTTTGCCAAGGTTTTGGATCAGCCCTAGTAGCTTGGGGGTAGAGTCTATGGGGTTCTTTAGTATAGGATCATGTCATTTGCGAAGAGAGAAAGTTTAACTTTCTCTTTTCCTATTTGGATCCCCTTTATATTTTCTTCTTGCCTAATTGCTCTGGCTAGGAATTCTAGTACTATGTTGAAGAGAAGGGGAGAGAGTGGACATCCCTGTCTTGTTCCTGATTTGAAAGGGAATGGCTTTAGTTTTTCACCATTTAGAGTTTTGCTTGTTGTTGGTTTGTCATAAACTGCCTTGATTATATTCAGGAATGTTCCCTGGAATCCCAGTTTTTCCAGGGCTTTTAGCATAAATGGGTGCTGTTTTTTATCAAACTTTTTTTCGCATCCAGTGATAAAACCATGTGGTTATTTACCTTGCTCCAATTAATGTGGTGGATTACATTATTTGACTTGTGTATATTGAATGGACTTTGCATCCCTGGGTTGAATCCAGTTTGATTGTGGTGTATGATTTTTTTGATGACCTGTTGAAGTCGATTGGCCAGAATTTTGTTGAGAATTTTTGCGTCTATGCTCATCAGGGAAATCAGTCCATAGTCCTCTTTCCGTGATGAGTCCCTGCCTGGTTTTGGGATGAGGGTTATACTGGCTTCATAGAATGTGTCTAGTAGTGAACTTTCTCTTTCAATTTCATTGAAGAGTTTGAGAAATATTGGTGTGAGTTCTGCTTTAAAGGACTTGTAGAATTCTGCTGTGAATCTGTCTGGACATGGGCTTTCCTTGGATAGGAGATCAATTATTGCCATTTCTATTTCTGGATATGGGTATGTTTAGAAGTTTTAAGTCTTCATGGTTGAGTTTGGGGATATGAGTTTTTTCTAGAAAATCATCCATTTCTTCCAAGTTCTCGAATTTGTTGGCATAAAGGTTTGCAAATTGTCCCTATTGTGTTCTGAATTTTGGTTGTTTCTGTGGTGATGTTACCTGTTTCATCTCTGATCTTATTTATTTGAGTGTACTGCCTTTGTTTTTGGTCAGGTTTACTAGGGGATCTGTCTTTTTCAACGAACCAACTCTTTGTTTTGTTGATTCTTTCAATGTTTTTTTGGTCTCTAATTCATTTAATTTTGATTTGATATTAATTATTTCCTTCTGTCTATTGACTTGGGGTTTTGCTTGTTGTTCTCTTTCAAGGAAATTAAGGTGCTTCCTTAAATTATTGAGTTGCTGTTTCTCCAGTTTGTTGGTGTATACACTCAGAGATATAAATTTTCCTCTGAATACTGACTTTGCTGTGTTCCAAAGAAGCTGGTACTTTGTGTCCTCAACTTGGTTGAGCTCCATAAATATTTGAATTTCTGTTTTAATTTCTTCAATGACCCACTGATGGCTAAGCAGTGTGTTGTTTAGTCTCTATGAATTGTTGGATTCTCTGTTATGGCTGTTTGAGTTGAGCTCTAATTTTATACCATTGTGGTGTGAGACAATGCAAGGAATATTTTTGATACTTCTGAATTTGTACAGATTTTCTTAGTGTCCTAAGATGTGATCTATTTTGGAGAATGTTTCATGTGCTGCGGAGAAGAATGTGTATTCTCTTGTTGCTGGGTGGAATATTCTGTTGTTTTCGGTTAAGTCTAGTTGGTCTATGCAATTGTTTAGTTCTGCGGTTTCTTTGTTCAGTTTTTGGCATGTTGATCTGTCCAGAGGTGCTAGTGGAGTGTGAACGTCCCCAACTATCAATGTGTTTGAGTCTATGAGTGTTTTCAGAATCAGTAGTGCTTGTTTGATGAAGTTGGGTGCTCTTGTATTTGGGTTGTAGATATTTAGTATGGTCATATCTTCCTGTAGGAGAGATCCCTTTCTTAGTATGTAGTATTCTTCTTTGTCTCTTCTTACCTTTTTTACTTTGAAGTCAATTTTTTCTGATACTAGGATTGCCACTCCAACCTGCTTATGGGGGGCCATTTGCTTGTTAGATTTGATTCCAGCCTTTCACTTTTACAAGATGTTTACTTTTGCTTTAGAGATGTGTCTCTTGGAGGCAGCAGAAAGATGGATCTTAATTTTTTATCTAACTTATGAGCCTATGTAGTTTGATTGGAGAATTAAGTCCATTAATGTTGACAGTTATTATTGAGAGCTGATCATTTGTTCCTTTCATTATCACTATCTTGTTAAAAACTGTGTCTTCCCATTTCTGGATCTGATATTCTGGTTTACTATTTCATGTTCATTTCTCTGTCAGTATTGTGATCTTGATTATTTTCCCTGTGTATTACATCTTTGAGGATTTTCTGTAAAGCTGGTTTGGTTTTGGTTGAATGCTTTAGCTCTGGGAAGTGCGGGGTACTGTGCCTGCTCCGGCACTGGTGTGGTGGCAGGTCTCCACCTGGAGCTCAAATCTGTGTTTGCAGACAAGCAAAGTCGATTTTTCCTTCCTGGTCAGAATCCCTGTACTGTTATAATTTACTTTGGCTGTCTTTCTAGGAGTAAAAGTTTCTCCAGGATGGGAAAACTGTGATGTTGGAGGGAGCTCAGCTAGGGCTCTGCTGCTCCTCTGCAGTCTTCCCGGAAGTCTCTTGAGGTTTGCTTTGTTCCTTGATTTGAGGCAATTATTTCACAACTTTGTTCAGAATCTGTCACAAAATATGTGTGATTATTTTTTAAGGTAATTTATGTAATATTTCTGTATCTGCCTATTATTTACATATGCAAAATACTTCTGTCCATTTATATGTATATGCATACACAGACACACACACACACATATTTGCATATATACTAAGCATAGGCATTAGTTGTTATAATAAAATTTCCTGAGCCTATTCTTTATCGAGTATTTGTGAAAGTTTTTTAATATGGCTTTAGTAAGCAATAAATAAACCCTACTGGCAAGTCAAATTTATGTTTTTGAAAATAATTGTGCCAAAGGGAGTCAACTTCACAATGTAAGTGTCAGAAGAAGCATTTGTGACCAAGGACTGTAATATTTCCTTATCTTTTAAAGATAAGGAATACCTAACATGCAAGAAGTTGTTTCCCTGCCATTGCTGTAGTGCAATACCATCCACAGAGCCCAGTAGGAGCCAAGACTTAATATAGGATTACTGAATAAATGTTAACCAGACAAACAGGAAGCTCTGCTGTCATTCTTTCTAACTCTACATAGACACAATTACATGATTTATTTGGGATAAGTCACATCTAACTTGAGCTCTAATTACATCAAGAAAAAAAGTATAGAGAGATTTTCAAACTTTCCCATGCATTAGAATCACCTGGGGTACTTCCTGGGAATGTCCATTCTGCTTCTGTAGATACAAAGAGAAGCCTGAGCATCCATATGACAAATTCAAGATGATGCAGCAGCTGTCAAGGAAGTAAATTTTATGTTGAAAATAAATATACTGAACTTTGCTGAAAACATTTTCTTAGATAAAATATCTATCAAATATGGATCAGAGAACTATAGATCTTAAAAAATTTTTCAGTTAAGCTCTGAGTTTTTGCTAGCAAAACTCTCTGGCACAAAAAAGAAAAGGCATGAAGAAAGAGTTGACTATTTTAACTTGATAGGGAGTTCTAGAAAGTTGTGTATTTAAATGCTTTTGTGCCTTCTGAATTTATGAGAGTATAGAAAGAGCTGCTCATATTTCTAACATGAAATGGACAGAAATTGAACCTGCCTTTCAAAAATCAAAAATAAGGCAACAGGTCATAACCTAGGTGTGTTTATAAACACAGACAAAACACAAATTGAATGTATGTTATGGTAGTTACTTGTAAGTTTATTCTGCACAAAGTCATGGGAAAAATGTAAATGCTTTTGTTTTGGTGGAGAGGGTATATTAGGTTGAACAATACCCTCCTTGAAATGAGAAGAATGATTGAGAGAACAATCAACCTGTTTCAGAGACATATTCCTCATAATAACACCATATCTGAGTTAATATGAGATTTGCTAGTGCTACAACATAATTAGAGGTTCATCTTGCCACCAGATGTGGAAATGCATGGGAAAATAGCGTGGTACATATTTCATTGAAATCCTTTCTAGGTTTCAAAGTAACTGAGAATAATCAATTAAATGAAAACCAAAATCATCATTTAAAAAAAGGGAATCAACAGGTTTATTTCTTTTAGTAAAGAAAAAGGAGATATGCAAAATAGTCTATATATCATATGGTATACATGATATTTGGAAGACATGCTCTGACTATTTCTGAAACACAAAATTGTCTATAATTTTATACATGCCCCATGTGCTTTCTTGACATTAGTAATTGAATACAAATGGCACATTAGATTCAATGAATATCTAAGTATTGCTGCTCTCATTACATGAACATAACTATTAATAATTTATCTTGTTTTCCTTCTTTCTTTTTCTTTTCTGGTGATAAGGAAAAGCCATCGACATGGTGGGCAAGTGTTTTACTACTTCAGTCACACCTTCCAGCTCTTCTGTCATTATGACATTTTTGAAACAGGGTCTTTTGCTTCCATTTGCCTGGGCTGTCCTCAAATTCATTGTCTTTGCTTCCCAACTAGTTGGGATTACCACCATACCTGGCATGAATGTTGATTTTTATAGCATTCTTTAATAAAGAATCACACTTTTCAAATTGTATGATATTTTCAGTGTAACAAAATATAATTGTCAAGCTCTTTTTAAAAATGTGCTTGTTCCAATTGGAACATACTTAGTGAAATGTGAAGTTTGGCTTCATAGACAAACAAGGCAAATAGCCGGTGCATTCTACTCATAGTGAACACAGGAAGGTTAGTTATATACTCGCTCTGTGCATGTTGGGAACTGTGGAAAGTAGAGTATCTGAAACAGAGGAGTGTACAAAAGACTCTATGTAAACAAGAGCTTCACGCTTTCTCTACAAGGTTAAACAAATAATGATGTTTTATTCTGAAAGAGGTTTAAATGGGGTTTAATTTTTTTTCCTGCAGTGAATTCATGAGCTACTCCCAAAGAGCATCTTGTACTATACCACAGAAATTAGACATTCATAAAACTTCGCCATTTAGTTAGTGCAAGCTTCTTCAAATTTTGCTTATTTTGAATAGATCATATCTGGCAGATTGGAACTGGACTACAGATTTATGATTGTTTTTCAAAAGCCAACTGATTAATTTTTAGTATGGAATATCTGTGGAACTAAAACTCAAAGGATTGTACAATCTTACAGGGTCCATTATAATGTTTGTCCTTTTCTATTCTTATCTTCCTTCCCTCCAGCCCTCTTCTACCAGCACTGTGAGCAGTTTCTGAACTTGGTAAATATTTTAATCTCAATGTGGTAAAGTAAGAAGAAAGAAGAAAGTCACAGAGTAATAATAGTCAGATGATAGAGGTACAAATAAATGTGTGGAGACTTGTTTTGTGAGTACATGTCTGCACTGATCTTATTTAATAAGAAAACAGATTTCAGGGCCATAGATTCAAAGCCTCATAAAATAATCATTTCAATAAAAAAATTCTTCATTTAAACTGATTCATATAAGCAAATAAATCGTTTTGTCTCTGATGGTTTTCGATGCTTGAATTGATAGACTTAAGCAACAGTAATGTCTCATTTTCAAACTGAATTATACAATCAAATGAGAATTTCAACACATGTTTAAGTTAGAGCAAAAAGATTTTATGAGATAAATTGGAAACTATAATGTTAAAGTAGGTGTTTCTGATGATAGAGATAACATATTCCCTAATGTACATTATTTTAATGAAAATTACATTATAGTAGTGGCCACACATTCCAACAAAATATATCATTTCACTGTTATTGTATATGAAAGGAGTTATTGGATCAAAATTTATTTGTCTAATTCCTAAGTAAAATCTACTACACCAAAATATTTCAGTCAGTATTTATCAAAAAGTAAGTGCAGTTGGACTTAGAACTTTTAAAATTTATTCACTTAGTTAATATTTTAGTTGAAATACCTTTCCACTTTTTTTACAGCCTGAACTATAATAATTACTCTTAAGAAAGTTGAGGCAATTCCTTAAATTATTTTCTTTGTTATTCTTTTTCTTCTTCATTGAGATAATTATTTCTTCATCATTTTGAGTATCCAACAGTTGCTCCTATTAACCAACTGACAGACAAATGCATGGCACATAACTACTCCTCACATACATGCCGAAAGAACTTCAATGGCCAAAGATGAAACCATCTCGTAAAAAAAAAAAAAATAGTCTCTCAGAGACTCAACTGCTCATGAGTAAGAGTCAGTAGTGACAAAAGTAATTGAATGAATAAATTAATGGCAGAGGAAAGAGTATGTATGCATGAAAAAATTTACATACAGAGAGTGTTCTGAAGGAAAAGAAAAAGGCAATCTCATATTGTATGCGTCCTGCAGACTTTGACTATCTTTCAAAGTGTGTAATGCACAGGAGAAAGAACCATTCCTGTATGGCATTATTTTCTTCATTAATGCAAAATATTGAACTCATAATCAGTACTGCTAGTCTTGTTGCTAAGCTGATTATTTATTGATAGATTTTAGTATCATCCTTTCCCTGCACAATATTTTATCATTTGTCTGTTGCTAGTTTCTACTGGCTACTACTGAGATATGTCCTCTAAGTAAATGGCACATTAATTAGTTCACTTCCCAGAGCCTTTCAATGTTTCTATCACTCTTCAGTTGGCCTCTGGGTGTGGCACACTCCAACAAGCTCCTTAATTTAGTTCTACCAAAAAGGCTTTACTAATTGATAATTCCACTGACTCATTTACTGATGACTCATTGAATCTTCCTTCATTCAGCATCTATATGTTACTTACTCTACGTACTTGTTTAATATATATCTTTAACTCTCTTCACAGATATAAAAGTACCAATGAGATAAGCAAATTAAGGCATTTTGTTGGCCTGTTACTCTGTTTAGTTGCTTGAACTTCTTATACTGTAGGATAATATTCACCATGATTCATCGCCTGAGAATGCAGAATCGATAAATTTTGAACAAACCCAATCGCTGTAGCTTGAACTTTCCTAGTGATTATGAGTTTCTTGTACATAAGAACCCTAATTAGTATTAATTCTTGATAATTATTTTCTTTTTTTTACTGGCTTGATGTTCCCCAATTCTAGAGTTGTAAACAAAATTGTTTTCCAAGAAAAATAAATAAATGTGGTAAAATATAAGATTATTTCACATACAGCTACTTTCATAAAAGCCATCTTATGAATAGCAACAGTTGTACAAATTAGGAAAAATAGCACACTTTTTCCTAGATTAGTTGAAATCTTGTTTGTCGTGACAGCCTATGGATGCACACTGTGCATTTCTTCATTAAATCCTTTTGCATATTTAATAAAGATTAACACACTGTGAATTATCTATACCTGATTTATCTGTTTATTTTTATTATAGTTACTTCTTTAGAAACTGCACTGATAGATTATGTTATTGTGAATTTAATTTAAAAATGGTAGAGATGGAACTTAAAAAAAATGTGCCACTTGTAATATGTGTTTCTAGCACTAGAGCTGAAAAACTACGCTCTCCAGTAAATCAGTTCATAAAACTGGAATCTGGAGACAATTTTACAAGGGAGGAGAATTAGTGAATGAAGCCAGATTGTCTCTGTTTCTTTTGCTACCTATGTTATAATGCAATAAAATATTGAGATTTTCCAAATTTGTGAAAAAGTAATCAAAGTGAAACAAAATCTAAGGAAATGAAGAAAAGGTCTTAGATATCATGGTAAATAGATGAACATACTCAATATTTGTTAAGTTTTGCTGATATTTAGAAAAATAAATACAGAGCTAGAAGGAAGTTTGTTGGTGGCTTACACTTCTAAACCTAGCAACTCAGTAAGCTAGGATCTGAGGATCTCAGTCAATATTAACTGGGTCAGAAAAATCCATGAGTTGACCATTTCTAGGTAATCACTAAAAAACTGGAAGTTGAGCTATGACTCAAATGGTAGATTTCTAGCCTTTAGTGAAAAAGCTTATGACAGTGCCCAGGCCCTGAGTTAAACCACCAGTACCAAAACAACAAATAACAACAAAACCAACAGGCAGACCAATGACAGCTTTCTGTTCATCTCTGAGAAAAGGTCAACTCCTAGAGTAATTCTATTTTCCTCTTGTACTAATGAAATATATGACCTAGTAAAAAATCCGACGTAACATTATGCATCATAAATGTTAAGAAGCAGAAATTCCCTAGAAAAATATAGGATATAACAACTGTTAAACACAGGGAAGTATATAGGCCATCAATAAAGGACTGAATCACTTTTTACTTCTTTTTAATTATATCTGCATTACCTAAGCATAAATAGGGAAGGCCACTAAGATAAAAGCACAGATACTATTTCTCAGCATATCAAAGTAAATTTTCTAGAAAATATAATGATTCACAAGGAAAATGTTTCATGCAGATTGAATTCTTTCTTTTGGCTTTGATTTCTTTATATGCAATCTCAATTAAAAATACTTTGTATTATTTTAGTGTTATATCAATATAATATGATCTAAATATTTATTTATTTATTTATTTATTTATTTATTTTTGGCCAGTCCTGGGCCTTGGACTCAGGCCTGAGCACTGTCCTGGCTTCCTTTTGCTCAAGGCTAGCACTCTGCCACTTGAGCCACAGCGCCACTTCCGGCCGTTTTCTGTATATGTGGTGCTGGGGAATTGAACCCAGGGCCTCATGTATATGAGGCAAGCTCTCTTGCCACTAGGCCATATCCCCAGCCCATGATCTAAATCTAATTGTTATATTGGCAAGGATCCATGTACATCTAATATTTTATTTCCTTTCTTTCAAAGGATAAAATTGATACTTGTTCTTGATAAATTTCTGAGTTATTAACATATCATAGTTTTAAATATTTAGTCGTTGGACTATTAAATTTGCTAGGAAGTTGAAAGAGCTTGTACTATGAAACAGACTGCTGTACTACTGATTTTTCTTTGTATGTAAAGTTCAGTAAAAGTAACAATCTAAGCATCAGGTTGCACACAATATGTTTTCTTATTACATTGAGCCCAGAGAATTTTTGACCTTAGAAAGAAGAGTATTTACTTTTGAGGACCAGAATTTTATCAGAGCACAGTCTTTTGGAACCAGTAGATGAAAGCACTTCAAAAACTGAATTGCGCATTCTAAATTTGGTTTGTTTCTAAAAGTTACTTATAAAACAAAGTGTGGAACAGAGACCCATGAGAGCTATAAGACAAATACTTGTTCACAAACTTATCAGAATTATACCATCGAAGTATATTTCCTATTTTTTTGTTCCTAGTTTTCCCTTTAACAAATTCTGAAGAGGTATTTGCCTAGACACTCATAAATGTCTTTTAATTCAATGTTCTTAAACTCCATTTTCTTCTTTTAAAGCCTTTTGTTTTGTTCCTAATGCGTGAATTAAAGGCCTGGGTGCTAACCCTGAGCTATTTTAGTTCATGGCAAGAGCTCTACTACCTAAGTGACAGCTTGCTTGCAGCTTTTTAAAAATTTGTTGAAAATAAGAGTCTTATGGACTTTCCTGCCCTGGCTAGCTTTGAACCGAGTAGCTAGGATTACAGGCATGAACCACTGGTGCATGTTTCATCGATTTATTAGGCTTTCGAAGTGATGTATGTTTCTTTCTACTGCTGATGTCTTAGGTGACATTTTCTCTTAATTAACACATGAAGTTTACCAGTGTACATTTAATATACTGTTATCACTAAATTGGTTTTATTTTCTGTTACTTAATCTTCAACTTTTTATGTTATTCTTCTATATAAGTGATGACTTTAACAAACTGAGACTGATATTTTATCTGCTGATTTATATTGGTATGGTAGAGTTCAATCAGTCTGTGTCCTTTAATAATGATCATAGCTTGTGCTTGTTTGCATAATTATGAGCTAAGAAGACATTTTATGTTTTAAGTACTCTTAAAGAATTAGAAAGAAAAATAGGACTTCATAATTTGTGAAAATTTTATGAGATACAATTTAAGTGACAATAAAACATCTAATAAGTGATACATCACTCATGCATTTACATAATTTTGACATTTTTATTCTCAATTAGCAAAATTGTATAGCTGAAATTAGATCTCATGATCTCACAAATAAAAATATTTGCTGTTTTGTCCATTAAGATTTTTTCCTCTACCATACTTTTATTGAACTTTTATCTTTTTTACCACTTTACCACTAGACCATAAGCCCAGCCCATCTTCTTTACCTATTGATAAACTCCTTTTTCCAAGAGATGATTGATTTATAGTATCATTTTTCTATAATGTATATGATTATTCAATGCAGAGAGAAATGTTCACATAAGAGAATGTTCACACATACACCTTTGCAATTTCTCATCAGTATTACATAACGAAAGATACACTCCCTGCTATAAATACTATCAGTTGCCTGAATTTTCATTGATGTTTGATTCCTTTACAATGCAGAACAGAAAACAGTCCAGGGAGATAAGTAAAAGACTGTAAAAGCACGCTGGACAGATACACGAGGTTTTCTAAATTATTATTACTTGATATTTTATCTCTTTGAACCTTGTGAAGTAAGGATCCAGTGGCATTTCTTTTCCTTTGAAGTTTCCCTGGGTTTTGAGAATTCTGAGAGACAAAGGAAAATAGTACTTTTCAGTACTAACTTTAAAGTAGAAGTCTTGTAGAGAAACTTCCAAAAATCCAGAGGGGTATCTGTTAAGATAATAGAAAAAGCTTCTTTATCAAAGATTAAGATTAAGTAGGCATAGTTCTGAGGGTTCATTTCTGGGTATTCAATTCTGTTCCACTAGTCTTCAGGCTTGTTCTGGTGCCAATACCAAGCTGTTTTTATTACTATAGCTTTATAATACAGCTTAAAGTTTGGTATTGTAATTCCTCCAGCACTGTTCTTTCTGCTTAGGATTGTTTTTGCTATTCTGGGTCTTTTATTGTTCCATATGAATTTCTGGATAGCTTCTTCTATTTCTTTAAAAAAATGGTGTTGGATATTAATAGGTATTGGATTGAATTTGTAGCTATGCCAACTTAACCTTTGATAAAGGAGCTAAAAAAATAGGATGGAAGAAAGATAGCCTCTTTAACAAATGGTGCTGGAAAAACTGGTTCAACACATGCAACAAACTAAAACTAGATCCTTATATATCACCCTGTATAAAAATCAATTCCAAATGGATCAAAAACCTCGAAATTAAAACAGATACCCTAAAAACACTAAAAGAAGGAGTAGAAGAAACACTTGGGCTCTTTGGCACAGGACGGAACTTCCTCAACAAAGACCCAGAAATGATACAAATCAAATAAAGGATGGACAAATGGGATTCATCAAAGTGCAGAGCTTCTGCAGGGCAAAACACATAGCTTTCAAGATAAACAGAAAGCCCACAGACTGGGAAAAGATCTTTATTGGCCATACAACAGACAAAGGCCTCATATCTAAATTATATGCAGAACTAAAAAAATTACATTCCTCCAAAACAAAACTGCAAAGAACCAATAGCACCCTCAACATGTGGGCTAAAGACTTAAAAAGAGACTTCTCTGATGAGGAAATGAGAATGGCCAAGAGACATAGAAAAAGTGCTCTACATCACTGGCCATAAAAGAAATGCAAATCAAAACAACATTGAGATTCCATCTCATCCCAGTAAGAATGTCCTATATCAAGAAAACTAACAATAATAAATGTTGGAGGGGATGTAGCCAAAAGGGAACCCTACTTCATTGTTGATGGGAATGTAAACTGGTTCAGCCACTCTGGCAAGTGGTATGGAGATTTCTCAGAAGGCTAAACATAGAGCTATCCTATGACCAAGCAGCTCCACTTTTGGGCATCTACCTAAAAGATCACAAACAAGAACACACTAAACCCACTAGCACAACAATGTTCATCACAGCACAATTTGTCATAGCTAAAATATGGAACCAACCTAGATGCCCCTCAGTAGATGAATGTATCAGAAAAATGTGTTGCATATACACAATGGAATTTTATGCCTCTATCAGAAAGAATGACATTGTCCCATTCGTAAGGAAATGGAAGGACTGGAAAAAACTATACTAAGTTAAGTGAGCCAGACCCAAAGAAATATGCACTATATTGTCTCCCTCATAGGGAATAATTAGCACAGGTTTAGGCTAATCACAGCAGAGGATCACAAGAGCACAATAGTTATGCCCTTATGAACAAATAAGATGATGCTAAGTGAAATGAACTCCATGTATGGAGACGAGTGTTATATTACTGTTGTAATTACTTTCAACATGCCATGTGAAACCATAGCTTCTGTTGTTGATGATCCTCTTGTTTCCCCTTCCTGTGGTTATTCCTGTACTATCACTATCACTTCAACTGTGTGATTGGAGAAATAGGATAAAAATATAAGACCTAGTGCTCTACAGTCTTCAGTTTAGGAGAATACCATGATGTGGTGAAGCTTATTTTCCTAATTTAAAAGAAAATTATATAATTACCTCTACAATTGAAAAAATAATCATGGAACAACTAGTCCATCTAACTGAGTCATTTATCTAGGGTGGACAGAAATTCATTACTTCAAAATTAGTTGCAAAGAATTATTAATCAAGAAACAAGACCTTTATTGAATAGACGTTAACAAGATCTTTGAAATTATGGAAAGAAGGTGTGATAATCTGTTTCACTAAATGCTATTTAATTCCATTTAAGATTTTGGATGTCCTCAATTATATACCTTTCTCTTTTCATATTGATTTTTATCTTTTCCTCATCTACTTCTTTTATAAAATGTTTTTTTAACATCTTAGAAGTGGTCAGAAATAAAACCAAAATGCACTTAACTCTAGCAGACACTGTGTTGGATTGAAAGAAAAGCCACTGTGTATTTTACACTTAGAAAGCACACATTCCTTTTCACCATGTGATAAAATTAGCTGAAAAAATAAAGAGAAATCATTCAAATAAAATGTAATATGCTCAAGCAGTAAGTGTGATATTCATCCCAATGCAGATTTTCATTTTGAGTAACTAGAAATAGAGAAAATTATATTTTAAAGTCAGACTTTAAAAACGCTAACCGCAATTATTTTATTACAGAGAATATTCATTTTTAAAAGTACATTGCACATTTATTAGATTTAAATCTTTTGCAATCATTACTTCTTAAATGCAACAAAAATTATATCTGTTATATATTACTATCAACCTCTCAATAATGAGTAATGCATTCTCTTTATTATATAGTTAACCAATATATATCTTAACCTAATTTTGTATTTTTATTAGGCGTCATTTCTGCTTTTGGATTTTAAAAGTCTTTTTCAAATATACTTTAACATAATAACACACATTAACAGACACAGGAAATACCAGCTATTCACAACAGTTGATTGTGACTGAGAAACTATCTCTTTGTAATTTGTATGACCAGCATTGCACTACGAATTTTCAAGTAATTATCATGAAAAATAAATGAATTTTTCTCACTGATATAAATACTGCCATGCTAGCACAATATTAGAAGGGAGATGTCTTTCCTATATTTAATTTTCCAAACTGAAACAGAAGCAAAATAATATTTAATCAAAAGCAAAACCTAACTTGAAAGCACACAGCAAGTAAAAGCTCCTGTCACTTTCAATTCTACATGGGTACAAGTTCAAATGAGAATTAGAATACAGACCATAACAGAGTTGCTAGTTGCACACACAAATATCGAATTATTTCCAGAAATGTCTCTACTCTTGTTATTTGCACTAAATATTGCTATAGAGTCTTCTGACTTGAGAACTTGTGCCCTTGAGGGTATTTGAAGAATTTCCCAGAGATTTTTAAGCACTCAATATTTTTAAAGTAATCAGTATCCATATCATTAACTTCTGTATGAACCCGTCAGATAATATATCTGCCTGGGATTTGTGCCTTTCAGTCATTCCACAACTTCTTTTTATTTCCTTTTTATTTTTTTTCATTTTCTTTCTCCTACCATTAAAAAAGAAATCAAAGCATGCCCCTCACCAAGTATGATGCATTGTCTCCAAGTACAAAAGCCTCTATGGGCAGCAAAGAAACAAACTTAAAAGTTTCTTCTGGAGAATGCTTCTTTTTATGTATTCAAATATATTTTTCAGTTATTAGTATCAAATATTTTCAAGACATTTCTTTCTCTCCTTCCTTCCTTCCTTCCTTCCTTCCTTCCTTCCTTCCTTCCTTCCTTCCTTCCTTCCTTCCTTCCCATTCTTTCTTTCCCTCCCTCCCTCCCTCCCTTCCTCCCTCCCTCCCTCCCTCCCTTCCTCCCTCCCTCCCTTCCTCCCTCCCTCCCTTCCTCCCTCCCTCCCTTCCTCCCTCCCTTCCTCCCTCCCTTTTCCTTCCACCCTTCCTTCCTCCCCTCTTTCTTCTTTCTGTCTTTCTCCCTTCCTTTCTTCTCCTCAATTATTCTCTCATTTCCTCTCCAACCTTCCAAACCTTTCTAAAAGTTAACACGTGCAGGAGCGTGGATATCGAGGTAACCATTTCCAGCCAGAAGGCTTGCTAGCAGGCTCTGTAAATAGAGATTACCTGCCGCCCCCGCCACACCAATGTCATTTGTCCTATCTTAATTTGACCATCTGTAAAATGAAACTATTTGTAGTATTTACTTCATAAACCTTACATACAGATTAAATATTTGAATACATATTTAAATGCTTAAAACAATGCCTAATTGAATACATGCAACATAGTTTTTATTAAAGTACTCAGGACATCTAAAGCACTCCAAAAGTCCCTCTAGGTTTCTGGATCTATTCTACCTTTCTGGACAGACGGCAGCACCAGTATCTGGCATATGAGATAGTGGGTGGTGAAGCCTTACTGCTGTCTCCAAATTCTTTCTACAAGAAATGGAGCTTTGGTGAGAAAGTGCCATTAACAAATGCTCTATCAAAGAATTCTGCATATATGAATAGCTTTCACTCCTTTAGTTATACACATTATTTCATATATTTTCAGAAAAAATTTCTAAGATATGTCCTTATTATAAAGCTGGTCTCTGTTTCACTGAAGTAAAATTGAATGAATCTGATGTTATAAAAATAAACTTTGTTTAGGAATTTATTGGAAACAAACAATGAATGGAGGAAATTCTCTGTCATTTTCTTTATATTTCATATATCTGCATATCTATACTTCTATCTCTATTTCTAGAAATAGATATATGTCTATGTGAGGCATACACATGTGTATATAATTAAAACCTATTAACTCTTTCAAAATTTTACTTTGTTATTTATTCTTGTATTTACTTTTGCCTATATCAAGACTTGAACTCACACTCTTTTTCATGTACTGGGGCTCCAAATCAAGGCCTTAAGATCTCATGCACATATTTTCACTCATGGATGCCACTCTACCGTTGATCCAAACCTGCAGCTAGCAATTTAATGAGTAACTGAAGAGGAAGTCTCCAAGACTTTACTTCCAAGCACAGTTTGAAGCAAAACCCTGATCCTCCAGGTGTCAGCCTCCTCACCACCAACGTTTGATGGAAGAGTAGCCACTGGCCAAGCATCAACCAGCTACCTCGCTGTGAAAAATATTTTTATGGATTTTTATTATTCTATTTTCCTGCAGGTACATGTCGTACTTAACTCACAATTATCTCTATTGACATCTCTTTCATCCTTCCCCTCCCACTGATAATTCTCCAACCAGTCCTCCCATTTTATTCTCATGCTTTCCTTTCTCTAAGAGAAAGAATTATAAGTGTTATCTATCTTTCTAAGAATGGCTTAGTTTACTTAACATGACTCTTTCCAGTTCTATTCCTTCTTTTTAACAAATGACATAATTATTTTATTGTTTATGGCGAAATAATTTTGTGTGTATTTATTTATTTATTTTTGCCAGTCCTGGGGCTTGGACTCAGGTCCTGAGCACTATCTCTGGCTTCTTTTTACTCAAGGCTAGCACTCTGCCCCTTGAGCCACAGCGCCACTTCTGTCCATTTTCTATATATGTGGTGCTGAGGAATCGAACCTAGGGCTTCATGTATAGGAAGCAAGCACTCTTGCCACTAGGCCATATTCCCAGCCTATTTTGTTTGTATTTAACGTGTGTGTGTTACATTTATCACTCTGGGTGTTTTTTCATGTTTTCCTGGGCTGATCTGTGCCATAATCAGTCTCTTTAATCCTCTAGCATAGCTGGAATGACAGGAATGAACCTCAAATTGGAACTTCTTCATTGTTTGTGATGAGGGTTTCAGGACCCTTTTGCATAGGCTGGCTTAGACTTGGGATATTATGATTGGTATGTCACCAGTAGCAAGAATTACAGTATGAATCACTGTAGCCTTTATCCAGATAGTTATTACATTTGTTGAATATTTTAAATTCAAATTCATGTCAAATTCCATGTTATCCTTTTAGTGTCTTATTTTTTATTTTCTTTTATTTTTTTCTCAAATTTAGGTATAGCTTTATAGCATTTTTATATAAATTTTTGTGACAGAATTCTTAAATTTTTAAAGATATCTTTACATCTTACAATTTTTCTAGTTGGGATGATTATAAGAGCAATATAGTTTTTATTTATTGACTGTTTTAAATAATGTCTCAAAACATTTTTATAATGTGTTTTAATATAAGTCAATTATTTCTCTTGAAGTAAATATTAAGATAAGTCCTTCAAAATTTAAAAATATAGTGTCATGGTTTTCCTAATGAAGAAAGACTAGTTTGACAAAAGCATTGGCTCCAATAATTAATTTTTATAATTGGCATTTTATAAACAATAGAGTATGAATATTCTTCTTATATGTTAGATCAATTTATTTTAAATAAATGTATTTGTTTAAAAAATTGTATACACAAAGTCTCTCTGAACTAGTGATTCAATGTTATTAACTGTTCTTGAATTTATTGATGTGGCCATGGTGCCTCTCAATAGAAACAGCAGTAGATAATTACAGGTATTAGGAAAGGTGAAGTGAATTTTGTGATATGCTTCCTAGGACTGTCAGTCAATGATTCCATTAATAAATCATTTGGCAATTCTTCAGTATTTTTCATTCAACTATAATTTTCTTGAATCAAGTTCAACATGAGTGTTATTAAAAAATAAATAACAACGTCAAAAACAATACTCTCCTTTTTTGGATAACTTTCCCCAAAGCCAATCTTTTGTGATTCTTGTTAATCACTAGAGTGATCATAATGCCAAGGACAAGTTAATTATACAGTACTAAGAATAAAAAGTCAATCTTTAGATTTGTTAATCCAAAGTTGCTAAGAAACATTTAGGTACATTTGTAATACATCTCCAATTGTATAAACTTGAAAATATGTCCCAGATTCTTTCTGCTAATATCAGTCTCTGTCTCTGTCTCTATATCTATCTCCCTATATTAGGAGACTACATTTAGTTATATTATATATTATATTCAATCAAGTTAATGTATTATATCTTATATATTGACTGAATTGTCCACTATGTATGTGTGTGTGTTTATGAGAGTGTGTATGACTATTGTCAGAGTATGTACTAAAAATTAAAATTTGGGCAATCAATCTGCTCTGATTAATGATTTTGGTTTGAGTTAATGTAGAGGGTATCAACTGCATTCTGAATTCAGGAGATTGCTAAATTTAAAATGAATTTCAGCTTGGTCACTAGTGTTAATGTTAAAATTAGTGATGATAAAAGAATATGGACATATATGATTTGACAAACAAAATATCCACAAACAAACCCAAACAATTTTCTAATTCTCCAATATAAAATTAAATTAAATTTAATACAGAATTAAATTCACAAAATGTTCAAAGTTCTTACCTTGATTGCCATGCTTACCCATTAACTCTATGCTTGTAATACTAGCTATTCAGGAAGTAGGAGTTGTAGAATTAAGGTTGGTCCAGACATGACATTGGAACCCTATCTAAATACTATTACTATTACTACTGTTACTACAACTAGTAGTAATACTAGGCTAAGGGTATGGCTTAAGTGAAAGAGAATTCATGGCAAGAGAAAGGGACTGAGTTCAATACACAATACCACAAAAATTACAGAAGTCTTCTATCATGTTCGAATTTTAATCTGTATTAATCATAATGTAACTTTCAAAAACTAGTTTTATTTGATTCAAAGGTAAGTAAGATACACCATTAGATTATTCAGGATACATAGCCTCATATTTAAGCTAAGCAGTGCACCTCATCTGAACTTTGTAGGCCTAACAATGACATTTCTTGCTTTGTATTGATAAATTCCAAAAAGTAATAGAGCCTACTTTCATTCTAAATTTAATTTTCCTTACTATACCTATTTTTTTTGTCATTTGTACCTGAGCAGTTATTTTACATTGAGGGCAGAAACAGCTATATTTACTTCTCTACCTAAAGTATCAGTTAATTAGATTAATGATTTGTAGACATTTGCACTATGTTAGCTGAGAAGAAGTAGAATGACTTTTGTACTACTATTCGCTATTTGTTTATTTTTATTTAAGCTTAATACTATAGGTCAGTAAATGTTTAGATGGTGAATGATCTTTAAATTTCAATAAGGAAATTTAACCGTGTGGTTCAAGATTGTAATCCTAGCTATTCATGGGGCTGAGATCTGAGGATTGCATATCAAAGCTAGCCAGGGAAAGAAAATCTGTGAGGTTCTTATCTTTAAAAAATACTCAAAAACAACAACAACCTCAACAAAAACAGAAGTAGTTCTGTGGCTCTAGTGATATAGTTCTATCCTTGAGATAAAAGAAGCTGAGCTCAAAGTCAGTGCCCCGACCCTGAGTTCAAGACCCAGGACAAGGCTGGCTTTGAACCACGATCCTCAGATAACAGCCTCCTGTGCAGCTAGGATTACAGACGTGAACCACCAGCACATGGCTACTACTCTACTTTTGGAATCAATTTGAGTGTGCTTTTCTTAAACGTATTTACATTTAGTGATTAAATAAGTTAGCATATTCCTTATTTGTAACATAGAAAATTTGAAGATGCTACTATGGATTTTGTTTTGTTTTGCCACTCCTGGCGCTTGGACTCAGAGCCTGAGCACTGTCCCTGGCTTCTTTTTGCTTGAAGCTAGCACTCTGTCACTTGAGCCACAGTGCCTCTTCTGGCCATTTCTATTTATGTGGTGCTGAGGAATCAAACCCAGGGCTTCATGTATAGGAGGCAAACACTCTTGCCACTAGGCCATATTCCCAGCCCCTTAGGTTTTAAACATGATTGAACATTAGGATAGATTTTTTTTTATTTCAGCCATGATTGTAGCTTGAAAACTATACTAAAATTATTTCCCAAAAAGGTTTTTTTCTATTGTTTTGAAACAAAATTATTGTATAATTCAAGCTCACTTGAAATTCACAATATACCCTAAGCTACCCGCAGCACACTTTCTTCTCTCACAAATACCTATAGAATGCTAAGATTACAGGTATAAACTAGCATGCCTGGCTTTAAAATGCTTTTTGAAGTGATTGCTTTTTATTATCATCTGTAGCACAACACACAACATATTAAGTTTCTTATTAGTTGTACTATTCTTATCTTAAATTCTCATCAGAATTTCCTATGAATGCCCACATATTTCTGAGTAAAAATTCTTGAGGTAGGTTCTATCGAAGTGTCCATATCTATATCTATATCTATCTATAGATACTTATATCTCCATAGCAAATGAGACCACACTAACTTCATCCATAAAAGTAATCTTTAATGGACAATCATCTATCATAAAAGACAAACTATAACAAAAAAGAAGAAAAGAACATATTATAAGATGTGTCTCATGGAAAACTACGTTTCATAGAGCGCAAACGTTTAGGTTATTCTATTGTTTCTGTACTAATAGGCTTAAACAACTTGCTTAACGATTTATTTTTATTGATTTATTTTTACATTATACTTAACTAAGTAGCTATACAAAGGTTTCAATTCAACTTGTGAATTAGTGAGATAAGTGCAACCCTTTCCATCATTCTTTCCCATCTAAACAAACCCCACACATTTCCTTCATTACCTGCCTTGATTTCCATGTAAATGTATTAAATATTATGGCTGCATCTGCTCACCCTTCCTCTCTGCATTTATCTACTTCCATTCTCTAGACTACCCTTGGTGCCTCCTTTGATAATACATGTTTCAAATTCTTGTTATTCATTTTGTTAAACTCTAATATTTAAAAGAGTTACATCACTGGAACCCTCCTCTGCTTTTACCATACTTTAGTTACCATGTTTGTGTGTGTGCTTGTATAATATTAGACACAAACATTTATTTATTTATGAGAGAAAATTTGTGTCTTTTAACCTTACTTCCCTTATCATAGTTTTTTTAGGCTAATAGAATTGAATAAAATAGAACTGATAGTATGCAAAATAGTTCTATGAATATGCAGACACATTATTTCTGACAGGGGTGTAATTAGCCTCTTCTCTCAGCATGAAGTTTTTCATTATAGACTTTTCATAACATTATTTTACCTTTTCTAAATTTCAGAGTTATATTTGCTTATTGACTTCTTTGAACCAATTAGATCATATCACATGGTTTTTTAAAAAGAATTATTTTAAGGTGAATTGAAAACAATTTCATTGGACTTACAAGAAACATTACAAAAATTCATGAGTTTCACCTTAATAGTCATTTGATAATACAGTTGTTTAAACCTTTGCACATTTGTTCAATGACATTCTCTGGTTAATATAATTTTTAGCTCCTTGCTCTTAATTTAATGAGCATCTTTTGAAGTAATTGAATTTTTAAATTTATATTAAATAAAATCTTTAACGCATGAAAAATGTGTGAAGTACTTTTTATACCCCTCCTATGCTATGTAGAAGATATATCAGATAAATAAATGTTCAAATGAATTAGATTTCATCATCATATTCTTCCTAGTGTAGGAGTGATGTCCCATTTTAGAGGAGCCTGATATTATTGCACCACGGCTCTTTTCCATGATGATATTGATTACCTTGATTATCTTTCCAAGTTTATATAGACAATCTGGAGTATGCAAGATCATTGCTTATTGCTGTTCATTAAATTTTTCAGAGCCATTGACTACCAACAAAGTCTTCAAATGAATAATATGGAAGCTCTGAAACCAATACTACTTTGATAGTTTAAAACGTTCCTCTGTGTAGTTATTTATTTAGAAGAGACCAATTTAGACCCAAAGATATCCTTATCAAGTCTCTAATCCAAAAAGGAATAGGAATTTAGCTATATAAGAGTAGGCCATTAACAAAGGATGTGGCTTGATAGAGCATGATATATTTAAGTGAATTGTATTATTAAGATCTAAGATGTGTATGTGTGTGTGTATGTGTGTGTGTGTGTGTGTGTGTAGAAAGAAGCAGAAAATTCATTTATGAAACATATATGAAATATTTCTTGTCAATAATTTTAACTAGGGGCCAGTGACTGCACAGGAATCTGAAATATACAGGATGTCTGTTTGAAGCCAGTCTTCCAAAAAAGTTCTTAAGACTTCAACCTCCAGAGTAACCAGTAAAAAATCCAAGCTTGAGACATGGCTCAAGTGGTAGAGTACAAGTTGACTAAACAAACTGAGAAAGGTAAACTCAGACTTTAAACACCATAATCATCAGTATTGGTAATAATTATTTAATGTATTTACTAATTTTATATTAATAAACCAGAAACTTTCAGCAGTAGAAAGCTGCTCTCAAATCACTTAGGAAATAAAATCCTGAAAATCTTTCAGGATTTTCTTATTTCATTAACTCAAACCTGACACTTTTTATTCTAGAATTATAACCTTTTGCTAGTAATAAAAAGTGTTTTATGGGAAGGTGGGAAAGGAGGGAGGAAGTAACACATCGGATTGCTGCACACTACCTTACGTAAGAAACTCTAACTCCTCCATACATCACTTTGACAATAAAGCAATGAATAAAAAATGTTTTATTAGTAATTATCACACACATACACACATATAATTTCCATGACTTTTAAACATTATTATATCTGTAAAAATAACTTATTCTCAAAGAATTTTCCGTATTGGATCTAAATAAGAAGAATAAGTTTTTACAGAATGTTCTGATTTACTTTATTTACAAATTGCTTTTTTTAGATTTTGCATTATTTTTAATGTACATTAAAAATGATGAATTTCCTGAACTTCTGCTTAATAAATTGTGGAAGAATTCCATCAAAGTGTACAGAGTTAAGTTAAATTTAAACTTCACAGTATTTTAGAGAATGTTAGATTGAATACATCTAAATTATTTTCCACAGAAAAGTTGAAAATGTTGCCTTTATATTGCCAACATAGCTTGCTTAATTCTATTTTTTACTGAGGAAGTACTTTTATGTCATCAGAAAATAACAAGTCAAGGAAGCATCTATCAATTTGCAAATTGTCAAGGGATTCTAGTCATTGGAGCATGAAGGTGGACAGAAGGGGGGACGTGATTGCTGGTTACAATTGTGTTCGAACATTTTTAGTATTGAGCACCACGGATGAAATGTCAGTCAGTTAAATTACTAAACTTAGCTATTGCATGTCTGCCTAGTAGTGAAGATGGAGTTGTTAAATGCTTGTGTTGCTTTTACACATTTAATTAGACCTGGGACCAGCCTTGAGATTTGTTGATTAAGAACTGGTGGTCTGAGACAAAGCTAATATAATTTTCTTCTTTTCCCTTCATAATTCTCTGGAATAAGCTAATATTGGAACCTGTTATTTTATTTATCCACTAAACTGAGCAAGGTATTCATAGAAGCTTGCACAACTTAGATGTTTCTCTCTTCACTGTAATTTTACTATGACTTTAAGATATTTCAGGGAAGCCATGAGGGAGTGTTTAAAAATAATACTTACTAAAATTTATTGTTTAAATTTACAGTAATAATATTTTTTTGGTGATGGAAGTGTTAGAAAAATTATAAAATGTCTAATTAGTGAAATATATCTATTGTAAAGAATTTTAAAAGCTATATCAAAATACATATGATAAATAACAGTCACTATGTATAACATTATACAGATACTATATGTGATATGTTTCATTAAGAAATTCCTGATAAGAATATAAAAAGAAATTTATAAACTGATACTATTAAAAATGGTTGAATCAAGAAAGAGCTATATACACACACATTATGTAAATTGAACATTTCTAATTTAGAATATTTCTCTGACACAATCATTGAAGGCGTTCAGTTCTTCATATCATTCTATATGTACTCTTTCCACCAACATTACTTTAGTGTTTTATTTATTATTGAAATAGATTGTATGCATTAAACACAAATTATAAAATGTTTGAGGTAGAAAATAAAATTTTTATTTCTCCCAAACCTGAATTTTTAAAAAAATTTGAAATTCAGAAATTTTCTGTCAAACCTTCCTTGACTTTTCCCCAGTCTATAAATTCATTTATATGGAGTATTCCTTGATTTAGTTAGAGAAGAAAGTCTTGGGGCTGCAAATATGGCCTAGTGGCAAGAGTGCTTGCCTCATATACATGAAGCCCTGGGTTCGATTCCCCAGCACCACATATATAGAAAATGGCCAGAAGTTGCGATGTGGCTCAAGGGGCAGAGTGCTAGCCTTGAGCAAAAAGAAGCCAGGGACAGTGCTCAGACCTTGAGTCCAAGCCCAGGACTGGCAAAAAAAAAAAAAAAAAAAAAAAAAATTCTCCAGAATAAAGTCTTACAAACTTGCAAAAATGGGCTGTAACTACAGTATTCTTTTACTAAAGTTTCTTTTTGTTTGGTGGTCTTCGAGTCAAATAAGTCTCCTATTCATTGGCAAATATTTTATTTCAAACAAACCATAAAAATATTTTATTAGTTTCACAAAGGAGTTATCACTAAAGCATTTTAATGAATACAATGCATATAATTAATATCACCCTTTCAGCATTCTCACCCACTCCTCCCAACCCACCTTACTTTTCTTCATTTTTTGGTAATGTATTGCATTTTTGACCATTTAACAAAGCAGTTTATGTTTAGAGTGTGGCTTCATTTGTGTCACCAATTCAACAGTTTTACTGCTGCTCCTATTCACCCTTCCCATATATTTCTCCATGCTGTGGTATATACAGTGAATTCTTGTCTGCATTCTTTCCCCATTTCCCCTTTACTTTTCTGTCCCTCTCCTCTTGGCCTTATCCTACACCCCTGTCAAGTACCCATTTCCTGGAGCTTATTTAGTTGGACTTTGACTTAGATTTGAAAGAATTTTATTATTTGAGCTTTCCATGGAGTCTAAGTCCACTTCAGTTAATTCATTTGTAACTACTTCCTTACCACCTAGTGTATTTACTTTTCAATTTATAGACATGTTCAGACTACCACAAATGAGTAACACCATGCAACCTATGTTTCTCTGGAATTGGCTTACTTCACTTAACATATTTTTCCATGTCTTTACATTTCCTTATAAATAGTACAGTAACAATCTTTCTGATGGATGAGTAGAATTCCATTATGTATATAGACTACATTTTTTGTACCAATCATCTATTGAGGCGCATCAGGGCTCATTCCTTATCTTGGCTACAGTAAATAATGATGCAATGATCATGGCTGTGCTGATAGCTGTAGTGTGGCATTGTTTTTGTTCTATTAGATAATTTCCCATGAATAGATTCACTGGGAGATAGGGAAATTTAAGTTTAATTTTATGAGAAAATTCCATACTCCAGAGAGGGTGAACAAGCTTACATTCTTCCAACAGTGTAAAAGAATACCCTTGATGGCCACAGCCATTCTAGCATTTGTTATTGTTAGTTTTCTTAATATTGACCATTTTGACTTGGAGAATTGGAATCATAGTGTGGTTTTGATTTTCATTTTCTTTATGTCTAGAGATGTTGAACATTTCTTCATGTAGCTACTGGTCATTTTTATTTCTTCTTCTGAGAAGTCTCTCTAAGTCATTAGCGAATTTACGAATTAGATTATTATTTATTTGGGGGTTTATTTTTTTAATGTTTAATTTTTTTAGTTTTAAGTATATTTTGGTCATTAGAGACTTGTCTGATATATACCTGAGAACAATCTTCTCCTATTCTGTGAGCTTATTATTTAGCTTGTTAGTTATGTACTTTGCCATGCAGAAACTTTTAAGTTTGATGCAATCCTATTTATACAACATTGTTTGGTTTGTTGTGACTCTGGAACTTTAGTTAGAAAGTTGTGACCTGTTCCTTGAAGCCCTAGAATTTCTCTTCCCCTTTCTGTGACAGTTTCCTGGTTTCTGACCTTTCATTGATTTCTTTTCTTTTTTCTTATTTATTGTCAAAGTGATGTACAGAGAGGTTACAGTTTCATACGTTAGGCATTGGATACATTTCTTGTACTGTTTGTTACCTCGTCCCTCATTCCCCCTCCCCCTCCCCCTTTCCCTCTTCCCCCATGAGTTGTTCAGTTGGTTTACACCAAACATTTTTGCAAGTATTGCTTTTGTAGTCGTTTGTCTTTTTATCCTGTGTCTCTTGATTTTGGTATTTCCTTTCACTTTCCTAGTTCTAATACCAGTATATATAGTTTCCAATGTACTCAGATAAGATACAGTGATAGTGCAACCACAGGAAGGGGATACATATATGTATGTTTGTGTATGTGAAAGACAGACAGACAGAGGGATTTAAAAAATGATGTATCTTTAATGGAAGGTTCTTGGTTTTGAAAAAATCATTTTTACCTATAAAAGATGAAAAATGCTTTATTTTAGTGATTATTTCTGATAACATGACATTCTAATTTTTAAGATTTCATCCTTTCAATGTGAATAGCTACCTTAATAATCTAAATGAGTAGAGTTAAACACACTCCTATTTTAGGAAATATTATTATTGTCTGAAGCAAATGTGTTTGAATATACTTTTTCAATTTGATGAAATTTCACATTCGGAAAATAAATTATCACTACAAATAATTAAAATAATGAGTAAATTTTCTTGGTTAAGGTATATATCAATTAGAAATTAAATCAAATTTTATTATTTCAGATATAGTCTACTGAGAACTGGCAAAAATAAAATACCTATTACTGCAGCCTCTATACTTAATAAGTTTAACTCAATGTCAAAAATAAAGTTTGTTTTACACATTTCATGTATACTTTATGTTTTTGTGGGTGAGCAGAATAGAAAAAGCATATTTCATTTTTTTAGTTTTGCATTTATTTTTTAGTCATATAATGCTCATCAGAACTATCACACAGTGTTAGTGTGTGTGTGTGTGTGTGTGTGTGTGCATGTGTGTGTGTGGGAGGGGAGAATTTTGTGCCTGGGCCTTGAACTCAGGGCCTAGGAACTCTTTCTGGAGCTTTTGTGATCAAAGCTAAGGCTCTATCACTTGAGCCATTACTCTACTTATGGTTCTTTGGTGGTTAATTGACAATAAAATTTTCGTGGGCTTTCCTGCCCAGAGTGGCTTCAGATCTCAGTATACTCAGATCTCAGAATCTTGAGTGGGATTTTTTTTAGCTTTTTGCTGGTGCTGTTTCTCTTGTAGCCCCTTCCTGTGGTTGTGCTAGAGCTATCACTGTATCTAATCTGAGTACCCTGGATACTGCATATACTTGTATAGAACTAGGGAAGGGAAAAGGAGCATAAAAATTGAGAGACAAAGGATAAAAAGACTAATGACTCCAAAAGTAATACTTACACAACCATTTGTTGTAAACCAACAGAATAACTCCTGGGGATGGGGAGGCAGGGGAATGAGGGAGGAGATAACAAGTTATACAAGAAATGTACGCACTGCCTTACATGTGAAACTGTAACCCCTGTGTACATCACTTTGACGATAAATAAAACATTTTTAAAAAGAAGGTAAATAAATTAGCTACAGGGTAGCTAATTCTAAATGAATCTAGTCCTATAAACAAATACTTAAATATAAAACATATTTAGAAGATATAGAAGCTTAAAAGGATGACTCAGAGAATATATTTTATATTTTGAAATAACACCTTATTCCCAATTGCAATTCTTTTGAGTATAAATTGCAAAATAAGTATTGTAACATAATAATCTCCTCATTGAAACGCTATAATTTCTACAAATCAGTGACTTTCTAAGAATCCATTATGTCAGCCACCTCCACCATGGAAATTGCATTATAGAATGAGCTTCACGACATGAAATACAATTGTGACTGAAAAATAATACAGATACACTGTTTTCCATATGATAGTATACTATAATTATACTCTAGATAATAAAGGCTTTTAAGTAAATTTAGTTTTCACTGTTTAAACCAAGATTTCACTGTGGATCTGTGAATGGAATCTTGAAACAATGTACTATACTAGCACCATATCCAAAATTCAAAAAAATCTCAGTGATTTTTATTTGTATACTTTTATTTATGTATACTTAAGAGGGAAGGTAATTTTTGTTCTCCTGTTATATTTCATTTTGATTATTATAATAACTCTGTATGTACAGCCTCAGAACAGAGATTTTTTATTCTTTTAGAGACAGATCAAGTGTTTATTGTGTGTACATTAGTCATTTTCTATCATACATCTCATTAAATAGAATAGGAGACACGGTTGTGCTTAATGTCACCAATCTCAACTCAAGAAGAGTCTAGGATTCAGTCAATTTAGGATATAAATCACCTTCTCCTAAACCTGAGCTTGACAGGTGTAGGGAGCCAACAGCAAAGTTCATCCTGACCTCTGGCTATGTTGTTATCTCAAGATATGTGCAAGGATATGGCTTACTTAAAAGACAACACAAGAGTCTGATTTATGTTAACTATTCAACCTTATTTTGTCTTCCCTGCCACCTGTTATTGCCTACTTCAAGGCTTTCTTGTTTTCTTAAACTTTAGTAACCCTATGCTATTCTCTGGTTCCTAAACTGCGTATAAACTGGAAGTTAAAAATAAACGGGGCTTCAGTCTTGAGTCATGGTCTTGAGCTGCAGACCTCCCAAACCCCATCTTTTGTCTTTTGTCTTTTGTCTCCTGTCTTGTATTTTCCTTTTTCTTTAATTCTTGCCCCCTCAATCAGGATTTCCTTTCGCTGCCGGTTGGCTCTGGAAAGTGGCTCCCAAACAGGGACCTGAAAACCTGGGACTATGGCAGAGGACCCAGCTGAGGTAAGAGGACGTCCAATCACTTGGGATAGAGAGCAGGAGAGAGTATAGTCAGGAGTAAAATATTATGGGACAAGGTAACAGCCGCAAGCTATATGTGCAGGCCCTCATACGAATGCTTCATGCCCAGGGACTGAAAGTGGGGCAAGGTCAGTTAGAATGTTTCTTTCACTTCATGGAGGAAGTATGTCCCTGGTTCCTGGAGGAAGGAACCATTAACTTAGAAGTTTGGCAAAAAAAAAGGAAAAAAGAATCAGGGACATTATGACACAAATGGCCCTGAAAAAACCCCAGTGGATGCTTTTACTCTTTGGAATCTGGTCCGAGATTGTTTGGATCCTATACATGAACAGATTAAATTCAGTCGATTTGAGAAACTGAACATGGACCCACTAAGCATAGCGCCATACAGCTCTCCTTGGCACAGGCTGCTCACAGAGGGGAGGAACCTGAGACTAGGGAATTGCTAACATCACCGAGGTAACTTCTCCTGACTGAGTGCTATATTTCCATCCACCACGACAATCTACAAATTTGTCCTCACACCCAGGGTAAGTGATCATTCGCACTAGGTCTGGGACACAGCAACTGGGGTGATGACCTCATTGCTGATTGTCTCCTACTTTTCAGCTGACCAGAGTAATACCAAGGATGCTTGGTATTTAACTCCTCAGCACCACTAATCACTTACTATGGGAGGGACACAATTCTAAAAGCTGCTCAAGTTTGAGCCCAATCTTACAAATTTGGAATCTTTTATATGACTTACATAACTTCTATGAGCACTCAGGCAGACAAGTTCTCTCTGTCTCTCTCTCTTTCTGCCTCTTTCTAAACTGCCTGCCTTCCTGACTATGATATAGGATGGGCTGGTATTAGCTTCCAAAGGTACCAATATTTGTTTAACATCTGCTTTGAAAGATACAAAGAAAGGTTTTTTTTATTCTTGTTATTGATGTTTGTTAAGTTTGGAGTTTCGGTTAAAGTCTGGGTGTTGTTGGTGAAATCCTAAGTTTTCTCTATCATTGAGCACATGGTGGACAATGGAATTGGTTGAAGGTGGAAGCCCACCCATCCCCCCATGTGATCCATCCCCCCAGGTGATGGGCGTGCCAAATTCCTCAAGGCTGGGCAGGGACATGGAGACCCCAGCTATCCGTAACCCTGCCCCCTACCCTGAACACTGTAACTGTGGCCTTGCAATTCAAATGTGCCTTGTAATTCAAATGCTGGAAAGTAAAGGTGTCTTGCTGTGAGCCTGCTAAGTCTCTGACCAGCTCCGCCTCCATTACACTGTGCCACATGTCTGTGTTCTGTTCATGTCCTGTCTCCCATCTCCTGGACCTTCTCTAGTAATAGCATCCTACACAGCTCCCCAGCTCCCCATTGGAGCTAAACTGGTTTCTCAAAATGTAGCCGGATATTCTGTGAAAATTTTTGATTATTATTCATTTGTGTTCTCTTCCACCTGCCGGTAAGTTTAAATGATATGATTTGATTTAATGGCACATGGATCTCATTCACTCTGCTGTTCTCTAAGTGTTACAGCAGAACTCTGGCAAGTATTTGTTGCTCAATTCTCAACAAGTTACAGGTAAGCTCTACTCCCATTGTTCTCCCGTTGCTTCATTTAAAAATAAAAAGGGCTTTTATGTCTAAGACTCTAATTTTATTATGGCTACTCATCTTGCCAGGGAGGCTAGCAAACATTGTATTTCTCATTCCCTATGCTGCTTTGCCACTATGGGACTTCCTAAACATATTAAAAGTGATAATGGTCTGGGATATGTCAGACGACCTTTTCAAACTTTTTGTAAATCTTACCAGGTTGTTCACACTACAGGAATTCCCTATAATCCTCAAGGTCAAGGAATTGTTGAATGGGCCAATGGTTTGTTAAAACACCAAATTTCTAAATTAAAATGGGGGGGGGGGATTATACCCCTTCTCTCCTGTTAATTTTCTTTCTCACACTTTAAATTTTTTAAATTTGAAGTGTAGTGGCCTTTCCGCAGCACAACAGTTCTGGGAAAAGAGAGAATAAAGAACTTTTGCCCAAGTTAAGTGGAAAGATCCTTTAACAGGTGCTTGGCACTGACCTGAATCCAATATTGACATGGGGTCGAGGACACATCTGTGTTTTTTCACAGGATGAAAATGACGCCCTCTGGCTACCTGAGCATTGCGTTAGGAATATGGAAGTTCATCAGAATAGTACAAACACTGACTCACTGGGCTTACGTGCCAGAGCCACTGATTGTACACCCTGCGACTAGGGAAGGAGCTGAGGTGTTCGTTCATGTCAACAGATCAGCATATGGAACAGCTCCAGATCCTTTTGTCCAACACGTTAAAATGGGAAATTTTGCAGCTTCTGGCATTGGAACCCCTTTATGTTTTACAACTGACTCCGACAATTATATTCCAGTCTGCACTGTAAAGCAATCCATGAATAACAGAATTTGGATTCCTGATAACAGTCAAGTATATAATATACGAATGACTTCATTGTCTACTGGGTTCCCTGTACATGCTAGTTCTACATCGTCCTTCATGATACCTTCCTGCATCAATTGTTCTCAAATTGTAGAATCCATGGGAGAACTATACCCCATAAAGTTTAGACATGAACATCCTTTTATAACCAATATTTCAGGAACTGATTCTCAATTGATGGACTGGTCAGGAGCCAATCTCACCAACAAGTACAACCCAGGTCTGTGGTGGATGAATGGGCACCCTCAACCTCATGTCTGGATCTTAGTGGCTGCCCTAAATAATATATCCTGGCCCACTTCTTTCTTTTTTAAAAAAATATTATGAGTTGCATAGCACCTTCTTATGCCATTATGTATGGGCCTTTTAATGTTTCTATAGGAGCCATGTATTTCAATGTTACTTGTACTAACTGTTCTTTTACAAATTGCTTGCTTAGTGATATGACTGATTCTATAATTGTTATTAAGCAGCCTCCATTTGTCATGCTTTCCATGAACATATCTGAAGCTTGGTATAAAGAAACAGGTATTCAAGTGTTAAAATATTTATAAGAACTGTTTGTACAATTTCAACACTATATCCCTTCCTTGACTAACGATAAGGGGCTCCTAATGACATTGTTCGGCCTGGGGATACTTTTATTGATGGTTTTCCTATGCCTTCCTTGCATTATATGTATATTGCAAAACTCTTTTATGAGTTTAGCCAGCCAGTTACATAAGATCAAGTGCCAAGTAAATGAATTTTCCCCTAGAGGAACTGCAGCCAGAGACGGGTAAGAGGGGGTGCTGGTCTGACTAATCTAAGACAGGGCCTTCAGCTTAGCTCTGAGGAAGTTCCCCATGACGGGTGAGGCAGACAAGGCGACCCACCCAACCTAAGACAGGCGGGTTCGCTTCCTTAATCAAAGACGGGGGAGATGTAAGGAGCCAACAGCAAAGTTCATCCTGACCTCTGGCTATGTTCTTTTATCTCAAGAAATGTGCAAGTATATGGCTTACTTAAAAGACAACACAACACTCTGATTTATGTTAACTACGCAACCTTATTTTGTCTTTACTGCCACCTGTTATTGCCAACTTCAAGGCTTTCTTGTTTTTTTAAACTTTAGTAACCTTATGCTATTCTCTGGTTCCTAAACTGCATATAAGCTGTGGCACATTACTCTGATGTATATTATTACCAAACATCTTAATTGAGTGGCATAATGCCACAGTTAAACTAGCTTGATGTCTGGGCCATTGACAGGAAGGGAAATAATGTTACAGACTGGAAAGACTAATCTATGTAATACTGATATTAATATAATTGGTATATGCTTATGTTATAACTTTAAAGGCTTATTTTGGTCAAAGCAGGTAATGACTCTATTTCCTTAAACAGAGAACTATAAGAGATGAGCAGTATTGGTGATGGCCAACATCAAAAACTCAATTTAAAATCAGACTTTAGTGGCCCATGCCTATGACTCACATCTATGATTACTCAGGAGTTGGGAAGCTGTAGATATCAGTTCAAAGCCAGCACTAGAAGAAATGTCCCAGACATTTATTTTCTAATTAATCATCAAAAATGCTGGCTTGTGAGCTTTGCTCAAATGGACACATGAGGAAAAAGTCAAGTGAAAGCATGAAGCTCTGAGCTCAACACTGAGTACTGGCCATACACATACACACACAGAAAATACCCCAGTGTGGATTACATAAAATGGAAGACAAAGGAATATTTGGACCTTAACAAATTCTATTGCATAATGGTCAAGATATATGAGACTCATAAGTGAGCAGTGGATTTTACTGGGCAACATTGGATTAGAAATATAAACACAAGTATCATTAGATTATAAGAGATTATTTTATAGATCTATATTTGAGTGATTTTTTGTTATAAAATTAATAAGAAACAGAGCAATGGACTCATTTTAGAAATTGGAAATCAGAGGAAAAAGAATTCCAAATACAAATGCATGAGAAATCGTGATGTATTTGACAACTGGTGGGAATTTTTCAGTAGAAAAAAATTTTTGAAGCATAGAGATGGAACAAAATATGAAAGTAATTGGTGGCATAGCTGGAAGTCTCAAATGTAACGACTTGCCATAATTTGATGATTGGGAAGTTTACAGTAACAACAAAGGACACAATGGGCAGATAATGATGGGAAATTATACAAATTATATCATAGCACACAAAATTGATTTTAGTTAAAA
This sequence comes from Perognathus longimembris pacificus, assembly GCF_023159225.1. NCBI lineage: Eukaryota > Metazoa > Chordata > Mammalia > Rodentia > Heteromyidae > Perognathus > Perognathus longimembris. The sequence goes on along the minus strand of NC_063172.1, from coordinate 41,415,114 downwards.
GCATAATAATACCTTAAATCTTTAAATATTTGACTCTAAGGTACTTGCAAATGGTCTAATGCTTATCTTCTCCATGTGGAAGCCAATTAAAATAATTTACTGTGACTATGCAAAGCAAAAGTAGGAGAAAGGAATAAAATAATATCAAGGAATTGTAGATAAGTATGAGGAAGCATATTATGGAAATTAATATTGATATAGAATAAAGTATCTTTGGCAATACTTTTGGTATTGTTGTAAAATATATCTTTATTAATACTTTAGCGACATATTTTAAAATGATGCTTAGAAGTAATGATCTATTTGACTCCTTTTTAATTACTACCTCTTTACCAAGAGTTTTACACACAGTAAATGTTGAATAATGTAAATATATCACCATAGATTTGGTCTGATCAATCTTTGTTTCTACAAGTTTATGTGTTTCCTTAATTGAGCTATTAATGGGACTTCAGATAACTCAACCTATCAACAACAGATGCAATAGAATTTGTAAAGGCTTATACCTCATGCACAGAGAAAATTACACTAAAAATTAATAACTTTTATGTAATCAACAAATGTAGTTCATAGTTTGTCCTGAGGAAGTTTGGAGAAAAAAAATTGAAGCAAAAATTGTGATGATGTAACACCTAATTTTAAAGTATAAGATCCACAAACAACTGAGACACAGTATTGTTCTTAATTTAATTTTATAATTAGGGTGATGTAAAAAGGGGTTACAGTGTTATTCATAAGATAATGAGTACATTTCTTTTCTAACATTGTTACTCCCTCCCTCATTTTTCTCCCACTTTTCTTTCCCCCTACCCAAGTTGTAAATTTTATTTCCAACATATTATCTTGTGAGTGTACATTTATATGATTTGAGGAAGGAGAACAACAAAATGTTGAGACAAAATAAACAGTGAATCAATGCAACAGGAAGATATATTACTTTAATGTTGTTGTTGCTCTTTTCTTTCTTCTTCTAGGTCATCCAGAAAGTAATTTAGGAAGAATATCAAGCAATTTATAAGATTCAGGGTTTTAAATTCATCCAAGACATTAGGAAGATGGACTATATTGTATATGTAGGGATGATGCTAAAAAAAATCAGATATTTCAATCCACAAAAAACAACAGATAGGTAGAAAATTATATAAAAATAGAAGTAGAAAAATATTGTGCAGTGACAAAAAATAAAACTAATCTCTAGGAAAAGTAATTGCTGACAAATTGGGGGAAAGATATTTTAGGAGCCAAAGATAATTAGTAATACATAAGTAATATTCCAGTAATAAGAAAAGTATTGAATATATTCAATAGAAACCATAAATCACTGTCAATAAACCCTACAATAGATAGGGTATATGGAAAATGAGTTTCCCAGAAGCTGAGGTTGTAAACTACCTATAAATTCTCTAACAACTAAGACAGTCAGTGTAATAATTTACAGTGTTGAGAGCTGTAATGTTATTTTAGAAAAGAATGATTCAACCAAGACTAAGACAGGAGCCTTGAAAAATCACCAAAAATATACATATGTATATTATATTCTTAATTCAAAACATTACAAACTGAATTTATGCATAACTGACTCAGAAAATTAGTTATATGTATCCACATTATGTGCATTTTATAATTCTATAAATGTCCTAATGTGCTAATTTAGTGTTTAACATGAGAAAGGGCAGATAACAGTAGGTATTGGTCTTTTCAGAAATTTCTAGGTTTTTGAACCCTGTCTTCTGCTTTATGTTCTCATGCTCAGACCAGAGTGATTCTTATGTAAAAGCCTTAATTACCTAAGCATTTGAGAGAAAAACCATACATTATCTAATTTGCCAGCCAGTAGGGAAAAGAAACACATGTACTCCCTACATATGTAAGAAAATTAACCCTACAGCTGAATAAATACTTCATCAAAAAGGAATTAGGTCAAAACTTTCTGTGGTACCATGCTATTCTGTTTTAGATATTTAATGTAAATGACAGTAAGTGTGGTGTAGTTGATAAAGTCCAGATCTTTCTCCAATTGAGTAGCAGCTGAATTTGTTTTTGTTAGCACCTATTATCCTTGTGATAATTCCACAGGCAGCACAACTTGAACAAGTTTACTATATTAGATACCTTTAAACCCTTCCTTTCAATATCCTTCACCTGTCAAGCAGACATCTTTTAATTAAAATTAAACATAGAATTTGAGTATATACTTTGGGAACATGTGTGAAATAGATTCCATTTACTTTATACTAAGGGACACCACTCCATGATAATATTCTAATTTTTTTGTTTTGAAAGCTTTTAGAAATGAAATACAATGAAACATAAATAAATATACTCCTTTTGTTTACTCATGTAATAGATTATCATATTGAAGTATAAAAGACACTCCATGAATTTTATTAATAAGAGAATGTAATATTAGAAAGTATGGAGCTTCCAGAGTGGCTTATCAGCAGAGTGCTTGCTTATCATGGTTCAATTCCTCAACACCATATATACAGTAAAAGATGGAGGTGGCACTGTGGCTTAAGTGGTAGAGTGCTAGTCTTGAGCAAAAGGAAGCCAGGGACAATGCTCAGGCCCCGAGTTCAAGCTCCAGGAATGGAAGGGGAAAAAAAGGAGAGAAAATAAATAGTTATTTAATCAACTATGACTACATAAAAAAATCTGAAAAGAGAGGGGATGTATGCATTTTTCTTTGTTTTTAAAAGGTGGGGGGGGTGGAGGGAAGCTATCATTTATATTCTATGAGAGGAAAATATAAAATGACAATAAAATATATTCTGTGATCTACTTTGGATAAAGGAACACAAATGTATGTTGCAGAGATGATAGCCATCTTCTTAAATGGTGCGGGGGAAAAATGGGTTTTCCCTTGAAGGAAACAGAAAGAAAATACCTGTCTTTTATCCCACATTCATAAGAATTCAAAATGGACCAGTGTTCTTACAATAAGACCTGAGGATTTAAAACTACTACAGAAAATAATATTTTTAAATGGCCAGATCAGACTACGTTGGCAGAAACAAAGACTTCCTAAATAGAACTACAATAATTGAGCAAATAAAAGGAATGATTAACGAATAACATTCTCAAAGAAAAAAGCTTCTACACAACACAGGAAATATTCACTAGGCTGAAGAGAACACCAACAGAATGGGAGAGAATACATAAAATGTATTCAACATCCCTCACCGGAAAGGAACTACAGACCCAAATATCTATCTCAGTCCATTCAGAAGGATCACCACAAGAACACAAATAATAAATGCTGGGGAGGAATAAAGGAAAAGGAATCCTTTTATTCTATTGGTAGGACTTTAAATTAGTGCAAACAGCATGGAAATATATATTGAGATACCTCAACAAACCTATATATATATATGCATAATATATTTATATACAATATATTTACATTTGCTTATATATACATATCATATATATAATAAGATACATGTGGTGCATATCATGTGGCTGATATGCAAAATATATGATACATATATCATGTATGATAACATGATATACATTATGCATATATGATTTATCACACATATGATATATATATCATACATATTATATATAGTGGTGGCACATATTATATATCATATATACATATATATGTAAATATGTCTGGATACAATGGAGGCACTTACATATTCATGTGTATTACAGTGCTATTTGTAGTAGCCAAGATATGGGAATAGAATTAAATATGGTATAAATATACAATGAAGCAATATTTAGATATAAAGAAAAAATAAATTATTTTATTTGCAGACAAATAAATAGAACTCTAAAACATCATACTTGGTAAAGCAACGTTCATAACTTCAAATGTCACATGTTTTCTCTCATACAAAAATACGACCAATGGAATTTTACAAATATATACAAGAGCTAAAGATAGACAGGTAAGAAGGTAAGTAGGTAGGTAGGCAGGTAGGTAGATGGATGGAAATGTTTGCAGAAATCCAGGATAGAGTATAAGAGAATATTAGGCAGTAAGTGAAGATAGAATAATACAATTCATGAAAGGTATTAAAAATAGGTACTGTGAGGACATGAAAATCTACAGTAAGCAATTTGATTAAAATACTGCATATACATCTGTAAAGTATTATGGTGAAACTCTTTTGAACAACTAATCTATACTTAAAATAAGAATGAGGAGAACATAAAACAGGTTTTCTCCTTGATATTGCAACTAGTGGGAGGGGTAGGAATAGAGCAAAGTGAGAGAGTAAAGAAGGGTAAATACAACCAAAGTACCTTATATTCATGTGTGAAAATTTAACAGTGAATTTAGCTGAAATTGGATTTGGAAGGGGAGAAGGGATGAGAGAGCAAATGAGAATGTGAGTTTGAATCAAAGTAGATCACATGCATACATGGACATAATATGAAATTGTCTTGAAAAATCAATTGATGTTATTAAAAATGTTTGGGTAGTGAGGAATTCTTTCTTTGATAGTAATTTCTGGGAGAGAAGATTTTCCTTGGCTGCCACAAAAGACTATTGCCTACAGAGAAAAGTTCTAATTTTAAGTTTACTCTAATTTTTGTCTCTTGTTCAAGTCTGCCTAGTTACTAATGATTGAAACCCAGATATTCTGATATGAGTAGATATCATAATTCCTCATTGAAAAATCACTCAGTCATCAATCACCTCACTGATAAGACATACTGAGATGTACAAGCTAATCACTGAAATCTCGGGCAATTCAACTCTATTCAGAAACTCCATTCTCAGCCACACTGTAGGTAAACAATGTTTCTGTGTCATAGTAAATGAGACAGAACTTGGGTGTGACATTCAGCCCACTGTGGACTGAAGATTTCTAAACACCTTTTCAGCCTTTTCTGTTGACAAAATGTTCTTCCACATCATTTCAGATTCAAAATGATCCCAGCTGAGGAAATATAAATGGATATTTTATTACTATTTGCCTATGCACTCTACACATATGTCTTCTGTAGCTCACTTTCTGGTTATTCTTCCAACCCATTTCCTATCAGGAAAAATGTAATCACATTAAATAGATGCATTCAGAGATTTGATTTAGTCTGGTTTGCAAAATGCAAATAAAATATACAGCATTGTGTAGGAAATTTTATAATACAGCATAGGATAAATTATTCATAATGTTTAGTGGACTTGCAATTTACAAGCTCTTTTATTTCTTTCTGATAGCTAATGTTGAAGTCTTAGAAGTGCAGAGCCAGCAAACCAGTATAAAAATACCAAATATTCTATGACAGAAAACAATAAAACATAGTTTACTTTTTTTCAAGAACGTTTTTTTTCTCGGTGTGTGATTTATCCTTCAATGAAAAGCAGCAATACTTCGACTTCATGTAAAATTCAAATGTGATATCATTATTCCTAGTAAAATTACAAGATTGGTCAGAATATATGGAATGACTATAGGAAAAGTATTTGGCTAAATATGTGAAAAAAAGTTCACCTTTTATTTTCTCTGTTTCCTTCAAAAATCAAATAATCTTAAGACATTTAAAATGTAACTCATTTTGTATTATTAATATATCACTCAGGAGGGTAATAGAGAACTACATATTCAGGGAATGCGAATTTGTGTTCTTTCCCTCCATTGCTTTGTACAGATTGCAAGCTAGTTTGAAGTACAAAATTTCAAGGTTTATATTTTATGAATAAAATGTATTCACAAAGTAACATCATTCTACTTCATATAGGGGTAGACTTAGAAACAAACTCTCATTTGATGAATTAAATAGAAGGCTTCATAAAAAGATAAACATGGGATATGGGATTTATTATTCTTCAAATTACAGGCTCTCTTTAGTAATATTGAAGCCATCAATATTTATAAACATAATCTAAACCTCAGAATAACAATTTTGCAATAAAATACCCAATATTTCTTGATACCATTTTTTTCTAAAATTGATGACTTATTATTGAGTATTATCTCCAAGTTTATTTCTCCAGGATTGGTGTGCAATGCCTTCTGTTTTGTGCTATTGTCTTTGTGCTGGGGCTTGAATTCAAGGCATCTTGTTCACTTTTCATAGCTGACACTGTACCACTTGAGCCATGCTGGTGCCTGGCTTTCTTATTTTGCTAGTAATTCTGGAGTTGCAGTCTTGTGGGTTTTTCTACCCCAGTTAACTTACAACCTTGATCTAGATCTTAGTCCTCTTGCTAGGTAAGGATTACAGGTACAGCCAGCTGAAAGAAGCTATTTTAATCAAACATTCAGAAAAAAATCTGTATTTGAAAAGGAGGAAAGAATTACAAAAGGAATTTGGTTGAATTCACATAATTGTATCACAGCTATTTGGGAAACTTTTAAAGAATTAATACAATTTTCACTGCAGGTGGTTATTTTGGCTTGTAAATGTCATTGATGTTTAATTTTGTTAAAGGTCTGGTTCTTGAAAGACCAGATTAAACAATCTTGACAATTATCCCACAGTACCTCTTTTTATATCAAAGTAGATGATTTGTTTAGTAAAAGTTTATTGATTTATATGCATATGAACACATATTCTTTTCATTGATAACCAGGCACTTTCCAATGTTGATTCTGTTAAAGAATTAGATCATAGGTTATTTCATTCTGATGCCACATTAAATATTTACCTTATTTTCTAATACAATTCACTTTTGTCATGGATCTCAATTCTTTCAGCTTGATCCTACTAAAACTTGTCTTTTTCAAATGTCTGCTTACCCAGGTGAACTTTATTTTCTATCGGAAACTTCAATATAGTACAATATAACCTCAATACTATACTGAAGTTGTGCTCTAAAGCAAACTCAGTGTGTGGCTTCTTGCATATCCTGTCTGTGAGCACTCATTTTTATTGAAGTGATATTGAACATACATAATTTCTATCCAAGGATGTTATTGTACTAAAATTATTTTACTCAGTTAACACAATTTTCTGTGTTAAATGTGGTTTTACAATTTTCTATTGAAATTTCAATGTTTCTTTTCAAAGGCAATGTAAAGTTAGGAAGTGAAGGGCAAAAAGAGTTTTTATTCTGAGTATCAATCTTATAAAAAAACTGTTATCAGCAAGGTTTTCTTTAAAGAATATATTCTACATAAATGTTTCAATCATGGTTCATTTTTAAAAATAAAGATGGGAAATTACAATTGTTTTATCTGATAGCCCTTTGAAATACAGAGTGAGGTGTGAGATTAGTTAATTGTTTCCTTCTCAGCTGAAGCTTGATACACTTGTAGTCTTTAACGTCCTATTCTTAGAAGATATAAACAGTCATTGCTCCAAGACCTTTCAGCCAAGATTTACACCTTCAGAAAAAAAAAAAAAAAAAAAGAAATGTGTGAAAAGACTGAAGCACATTTCCTAATAATTACACAATTATCTTTGTTTTTTTCAGGTAATTTTATTTTACTTATATTCATTTTGAGGTTTTATTTTTATTTTGTCTTTATTGTCAAATTGAAGTACAGAGAGGTTACAGTTACATATGTAAGGCAGTGACTACATTTCTTATCCAACTTGTTACCTGCTCCCTCCTTCCCCCCCACGTCCCCCTCTCCATTTTTCTCTCCTCCCCATAAATTGTAGAGTTGGTTTACACCTAATATATTTTTGTATATTTAAGTTTTTTATTGAACACAACATTGAACTTATTGTTGACAAATCTAATACCTTCTAGTATCAAAAGGACGATTTTGGCCAGTTTCCTACTCCTTTCTCACTTATAATGTATATAAATATACATAAATGGCCAAGAAGTTTAATTCCTAAATTGGTAAAGTCCCTACTATCATTACCTTGACCCTGCTATTAAACCTTTAAGTTTAATAGTTTAAGTTTAAATTTTAAATTTATGAATGATGCAGAATTATAGATGATTACAAAAAACTAGCCTCTTGTTCTGACATACTTATTATGTAATTGCAGGATATATCTTTTTGTGTCACATAAGCTGGGTATAAGTAAACTTACTTAAAGGGGCACAATGATTTTCTTGGTTCACCCCCCATTATTGTCAAAGTGAAGTACAGAGGGATTACAGTTTCATATGTAAGACAGTGAGTACTTTACTTGTTCAACTTTTTACCTCCTCCCACATTTCGCCCCCTCCCCCTTTTCCCTTGTTCAGTTGGTTTACATCAAATGGTTTTGTAAGTATTGCTTTGGTACCATTTGTCTTTTTATCCTTTATCTCTCGATTTTGATATTCCCTTTTCCTTCCCTAGTTCGAATACCAGTACATACAGTATCTAGGGTACTCAGATGAGATACAGTGATAGAGGGGGTACAACCACAGTAAGGGAATATGAGAGAAACAACAACACCAAAAAAATGTATCATTCCACATGGCATGTTGAAAGTAATTACAATGATGATAAACACTTGTTTCCATAACATGGAGTTCATTTCACTTAGCATCATCTTATGTGTTCATATGGACATAGCTATTGGGCTATTGTCATCTTCTGCTATGACTAACCTAAACATGTGCACAGTGTTTTCCTTCAAATAGTTTTCATCAGTAGATATCTTCTTTCCTTAATCAATAATATTTGAATATTATATATGTATAAAATGATAATCAAATGAAACTGATCAGTTTATTTGAACAATCGACAGTAGCTTAAATAATACGTGACTATTCTTCAAGTATCTATTTCTTCATGATTCAGACTTGATATGTAATTGTACAATGCTACTTATATGTTGCATGATTCAGAAATTGCCTACGTTTAAATTTATGGCTTGTCTTATGTTATTCAATTTCTTGGTACATGGTTGTCACAATTATTTCTTTGTAATTCCTGTATTTCATTGATGTCAATTTGAAGGCATGCTCAATGCTATAAGAATGTAAATAAGATATGTGTGTATCAATTCAATGGAAGAGTTTTGAGAAAACTAATGCATATGCTGTATGACAAGTACAATGAAAAATTTAAGACTTTTAAGTCACTAGGGTTAGTCTAATCAAATTTTGAAATATATTTGTTCATTCATTCATTCACTCATTCATCGCAAGTACCAGTACTTGGACTCAGGAACTTATATATATATTCACCCTTCTTTGGTTGGCAGTTTGACACTTTGGCCATCCCTCCAGTTCACGTTTTGTTTTGCTTGTTAATTTGGAGATGGTGTAGATGTTTCTACACAAGGGGTCTCAAGCAAAGATCCTTCAGATATCAGCATCCTAAAATCTAGGATTAAATTACAGGTGTAAGCCATCAGTGCCAACACTGGAAATTATTTTTAATGCGTTATAAATATCGGATAATCAAAATTTGGAGATTTCAGATTACTGAAAATTGAGGTGAAAGTTAGTAATTAAATCTACATAATAAAGATGAAGTCATACCTAGTATTTAGAAAGACACCAATCATTTTAAGTACAAATAAAAATAGAATCAGGTTATCACTTAATATATCATATAAATTCAATAAAATGTCATTCACACAGATTTTTGTGATATGAATTATTGATATACTTAGCTTGACACATTGAGGCTATTTAATGTCTTCATGCAGACTTACTTCACATGGGATTTTAGAACGAGGTAACTGCCTTAGCTATCTTAGGAAATTCTAAGACAGCATAATATTTGATATTTTACTTATTAGGTAAGTTTTACAAAGATTATTTGCTTATTATTTGGAAGTTTAGAATACTTCTGTTCTCCAAGACATAGAAAGTTCACTCATAAAAATCATTAAAATTTATTAATTAATAATTAATTAATACTTAGAAACTTTTCCACCTTATCTGTCTTTCTATTTCAGGGTTAATAACATTGTAAATTTTTATAAACTTTTTTTGTCAGACAAACCTTCTACTTCATTACCTCAGCCATCTCTAAAGTGACATAACACATACCAACATTTTATGTAAATTTTTTCCTATGAAATCACATAATTTTTGGTCCAAAGTTTCATATGGTTCATATCTATTACAATTATAAAAAAAATTAATGTTGATGTAAATACTTAGCAAATAAACAATAGTTTCTATCTTACATGTTTGGTAGCATCTTGTTGTCAGTGTTTGAAGTGTTATTCTTGTCACTATTAGTATTGAGGCTTAATAAGAAATATTGAGGCTTCATAAGAAATTAAATAACTCTAGTATTTAATTTATAGCATTCCTTTACTTTGTTGGAATTCCAAGATAATAATCTAATGTGTTTCAATATTTTTATTAGTAAAACCTGAATAAAATGTATTCAAATAAAATATATTAAAATTAAATATACATAAAATTTAAAAACTATTTTTGAATTATACACATCAATTATTTCACTCATTCTGAATCAGATAAAAGTGTTGCAACATTCGCAAATACATTATTTAAAGGAGCTTAGGTCATTAGAGGTTATCTAAAATTTAAAATATATTTAAGATTAAAACGGGCCTTTTAGCAATTGTCATAACCATCAAACCAGTATGTGTGCATAATAGCAGATTGCTTACAAATGACCTATATGTAGTCAAACTTACATGTTTTAAGAAATTATTTTCACATGATTATGATATTTTAATACTTTATTGGTGTATTTATTTTAAACATGTTTACTTATTAGGCATAAGTGTGATTATATCAGGGTATATTTAGTGCTTTATAATAAATATGAACATTGTGTTGACATAAATGTTAATTATATACCTCATTAATTTTCAGAAGCAAAGGATTCAGAGTAAAAACAATGGCTTCCAGTATTTTTGAAGCTTCATTTTTATAGCTGGATTGGTCACATTTTAATTAATGGCTATGCCCAGTATTTACTAGAAGAACTAGGAATTTATGTATAATGCATTCATCATGCTTTCATAGGAAATGAAAATCACTAGATAGTATAGAGAACACAATATATTTTGCAAACCAGGTAATTTGTCTACATATTATAAAAGGTAGATGCCCACCCAGAACTTAAACTTAGGCAGTACCCATAGACACACTGCAAATAACATTGTTTCAATTACCATGGATGTTGGCTTAGTGCAATCTGTCTTCATGTCTTTTGGTTGTCCAAACTATAAACCTTTGGCTTTTAACTAAATCAATTACATAAGTATACTAGTGAGAGAACAAGCTGATTGCATGATTTGACAAAAAAAGAAAAACAAGCTCTAAAAATTATTGACATTTTAAATTGATGATAGGAATCATTGGAGCCCTTCCTTTTAATTCTTTCATGAGTAAGGATTTGAAGATATAAACAACAAGCAACTTACAACTTTTGTATGTGAGTAAACTGAAAATTAGAGTTTCATTTGCTTCTCTTGGAAATCCAATATATAGTGTAAGTAAGCAAACCCTCCAACAGCCATTTTTAGTCTTAATAATTACTCAGGTTTGGAATAGGAGACATGATCCATGTCAAAGGAAAGGAGAGATGCTTTTCTTAAATAAAGTGAGTTTCCTTAATTTAAAAGAAGGGGGTGGGGGATAGCTAAGTAGCAAAATGCCTTCCAAGAATAAATTTTACCACTAGACCATTATTCCTTGAACAGTTAGTTACTATTGTAAATGTATGGGGGAATATCAGGGCTCCTTTTTCATGGACTGCCAAAGTATGTACATGTGTGCACCTGGGATTCATATACTAATTCCACTGATTTGATGGTGTTATATAGTGGGTTATAGCACAGGAGAGTAAGTCATGAGGATGGAACCATTATGATGAGATGAATGTCCTTACAAAAATACAAGTTGAGGTTACTTCCTTTTTACACCAAACTAATAACAGTGAAAAGATGTTATCTCATGAGCCAGGGAGTAAGGCTTTACCAAGCCTGGAAATTCTAGTATCTAGATTTTGTTCCTCACAAGATGGAGGTTTCTGATAACGATTCTCTGATTCCAGGCTGAGAAGTGAATCTTTGCTGTGAAGCTTATACTGATTTACTACAGTATCCTTGAAGATATGGAGACACATAGAGTCCTCATGGTTACAGAATTAAGTCCAATCATGACTCTTTCAGGACAGAATTTGCAATCTGCTTGCTTGTCATCTATCAATTGAGACCTGAAATCCTGAAGACACGTCCCAAAGTGACTAAAGCTAATTTGCAGAAGTTGATACAAGAGGATTAGAAGTTTAGAGAATATTAAGCAAACCATGCCAGAGCCTTGAGCAAATTATACCTAGAATTTTTAATTACATATGTCAACACAATCTCTTTGTTGCACAAATCAGTTTGAATTGAGTTCTTCTTTTCTTAGAATTGAAGTTATCTTGATTGGTGATGAATAATAAAGCAAATCCCACATTACATAGTGGACACTTAATAACGATGGTCCTTTCATTAGAAAATACAATTATACCCTCTACAGTGCTGGTACTGTATAACTAACATCAGTAAACGAAAAAAAATTTACAAAAGGGGGGAAGTACCTTACATGAACTTTAAAATGTAAATGAAAATTTAATAGGGATGAAATCAGAGACAACATTCTTTGACTTCAATCTTTAAAACCAAAACTCCTTTAATATAGAATGGTTACTTTGTCAAAAGTTTATCTCCAAAATAAAAAAAATATATTTCAGTTGTCACAAACTAGACAATTTTTAAGATTTCATTTATTTAAAAAAACAGGGCTGAGTTGGGGAGTATGGGAAAATGTGGAATACGCAGAAAGCATGAGGGGGAAACACAAGCTACTGCATTTATTACTGTGCACTAAATGAAGAGCTGAACATACAAGATATCACAGTGTTGTACTAATAAACGTTTATGGCAAGGCTTATTCACAACCTTGCTTAGCAGGAAGGTCATTCCATGGAGCACTTTACAGAGCAAGCCAATCGATGCTGATGTTTAAAATGCATGTAATGGTAGTCACTGAAGAATTTTCAGGGAAAAAAAAATGAAATGATAAAAAATTCTTTTTATGATGACCAAGCAAACAGCATGTTGAAGAGTAGATTACCACTGCAGAAAGATTAAAGGATGAAATATTTAAAAAATATGGAAAAAATGCCAAAAAGTTTCTTTTGGTTAAATAGCAAGAGTTCTGGATTCTAAACAAAAGAGAAGAGAGCGTCTGTCTGCCAGCTTAATAGGTAGTAAAACAGATTGTGATGATTTATTAGCTACAGTTGGTTTTAAGAGATGAAAGTTTTATGATGACATCCAGGTTTTAGACTTACATATCTATCCAATATGTATAACAGAACTATTCTCTAGTATTGTCAATACAATCGATGCATATGGGTAAGAGTAAATTTAGGGCAAAAATGGGTATTTTAAAAGATCACAGAATTTAAGTTTTGTAAACTACAGATAATTTTAGAAGGCTTAGAGTTGTCTCAGAAGTAAAATGTAGTTGGCATGATAATAATTTTAAATATAAAGAATGAGGGCTGGGAATATGGCCTAGTGGCAAGAGTGCTTGCCTCCTACACATGAAGCTCTTGGTTCGATTCCCCAGCACCAAATATATGGAAAACGGCCAGAAGGGGTGCTGTGGCTCACGTGGCAGAGTGCTAGCCTTGAGTGGGAAGAAGCCAGGGATGGTGCTCAGGTCCTGAGTCCAAGGCCCAGGACTAGCCAAAAAATAAAAAATAAAATAAAATAAAGAATGAAGTCGTATGTTTTACTCAGTGTGTTTTACTCAGTCTTCATACTAGACTCACTAGTCCAAGGAAAGAACAGAGTAAGATATGTGGCAGTTTTAATTTCCCCAATCTTTCTTTCAGTTTATATTAATTTATAAAGTAAATAACATGAGAAATCCTCTATCTCTAGACAAGGAGTAATGGCTTTCTTTCTATGCTCACATTTATCTTACTTTTAACAACATAAATGACCTATCATCTTATGGACCTTAACTTTAAATTGATGTTCCTCTTGTAGGATTTGCAAACAAGCAAATTAGGAAAAGACATCTTATCTTACAGAACTTATACTTTAATGCCTAAAGAATGCACCAAAATATAAATCTTGAGTTTTAAGAAAATAAATGGTAACTAGATAGTGTTAAAATTGGACATGGTTTCTGTTTATGTCTATCCCAACTATGTGTGTAGGCAAATGATATTATTCATATAATATAAAAACATCAAATAATTATAGTTGCATTGCCATTACAAAACTTTTTAATTACTTTTATTTCCAACTAAATTTATTTTGAGTGGCTTATGAAATTTAGAAAGTTTACAATGATTAATCCTGTATTTATACTTGCAAGAAGTAATAAGTACAGAGAGGTAATGTAATTTGAAAAATTGTGCCTGTTTATTTTATGATTTTATTTTTATATTCTCTAAATATCTAAATGAAATTTGATTTGTTGTTTGTTACTTATAAATCTAATGATACCTAATTCTACAGGATTTCTTTAAAATACTTAGAATCATTACATAGGATATGCTTTTTCAGTTTGAGTTACCTAGAAAATTCCTATTGACCTGGATAATGTGTAGATGTATATCTAACTATAGATAAAAATAGTTTAGATTTAAGGATGGACAATTATTTTTGAATGACACACTTTAAAATTTAACAGCATGTGTATTGCTAAACATTTTTTTTGTGAAAGTATAAAGAAATTCAAATTTAAGGTCAATTTGTAACAGATAAAATGTTCACATGTAGAAAAAATTAAGCAGATATTTAAAACTAGAATAACTATTAGAAAATACTTTCCCTAATATACAAATATGTGAATTTCTAGAGTTCCTGTGCTTTCAATTTTATCCTTTATCAAATATTTATGTCATGTGCTACTCATTGCTGTATATCAAACTGTAATTTAGAGGCTTAAATGCAAAACAATCATTATCTCACTGGAACTATGGGACAATTATCTCCATAGATCTTATCTAAATCTCCTGCCTTTTTGCCTCAAACCAGCTTGGAAGAACTCAAGTCCAAGTGCTGACTCACAGTTGGTGGGTAGACGTAGATTGAGTAGATTGTTAGGCTGAGTGTGTGGTTATTCACCCACTTTTTTCTAGAGACCTCTCTCTGTAGAATATGCTAAGATCTAGTCACTCACATCATCAGACAGAACAGGAAGTAATGCCTCAGACAGTGACAACAAGAGGATGGTCTAGCATGAGGGAAGTCACTGTCTTTTGTAACTCACTTATTATTTAGTTTGGCTTACATTTTAGAAGACAGCTATTGGGAGGGGAGGCTCATTGGGAGCCAAATAAAAGGCTTCCTATGGCACTAAGTAATTAGTGTCTTTCATAAGTATTTGTAATAAGTAAATTTGTTAAGTATTCATCAGTCATACACTTTGTACCAAGAAAGGAAATGATCTGCAAGTACACTTTTACTGAGCAGTTAAAATTACTACAATCCAATGTTTAGTCCCTAGAGATGTAACTAATAGACTAATAGTAAAAGGTAGCTAAAATAATTGCTTGTAGGTTTCCATTTTACTAGACTCAAATTGCCTATGTGAAAGAATGTTAAATCAAATTATCATTATTTGGAGACGTATTCAAAATCAAAAGAAACAGGTACGAAAATCATTAGGTATATAAAGGATTAATTGAAAGAGTATCTGCCACTGTTAGCTATTTAGGCGTCTCTATTTTAGTGTTCTACACTGTACACTGTGATGTTTCTAAAAACTATAAGGCATACATCTGAAATTCTTTCTAAATGTGTGTGTGTGTATATCAAACATAATGATATAAAACTCTTTTGTATTTTTAGTACATTGAATTATATGTAGAAATCCTGAAGCCAATATTTAACAAACACTGCTTTTACTAATACTTTGTAAAGCACTATTAAATTTCTTAGCATGGAAATGTATTCAAATTAAAATTAATTTTACTTTTAACTTTGATGTTTTTAATGTAGCTAAGTTGAAAAATCAAATATCGTCTCAGTAAAGATTTTGTAAAGAGGAAATTGTTGGAAAGTGGAAATGAATTATATTTCAGATATAAAAATAATTTAAATATGAATATTAAATTGATGACCAACTTTAATCAAAGCAAGAATATTTGTACAATAGTATGGCTACACATATATTGCAAAATATCTCAATCCCAAATAGAGTAAGAATACAAAGGTATAATAATGACATTTATCCGTACAAGTGCAAAGAACACAGTTTTGTTGTTTTTTTTGTCTGTTGTTGGGCTGGAACTCAGGGCCTGGGAGCTGTCCCTAAGCAATTTTGCTCAAGGCTAGCAGTCTACTACTTTGTGACCTAGCACCACTTCTGGTTTGAGTTGTTAATTGAAGAGAAAAGTCTCACAGGGACTTTTCTGCATCGGCTAGCTTCAAACCCCAATATCCAGGTCTCAGCCTCCTGCGTACCTGGAACTACAGTTATGAGCCACTGGCACCATCAGAATATAATCTTTTAAGGTATAATTTATATATATATGTATGTATACATATAAATATAAAAAATAAGACTTGATCTTTATATCTAAGACTACAAGATTAAAGACTACAAGTCTAAAGTTGTAAGACTACAAATTTATTATTCTGTTGATCTAGAAATACAGTGTTTCTTAACCATAAAATGGACTCTAGTATTTCCAACTATACATTTTGGTAGACATATTTCCTTGAAAATTAGTTTTCATGATATGCTATTATAGAACATTATCACCAATTGGTGTCTTAAAAGTAAGAGTAGAGGAATTCATTATTCTGAGGTAGAGAAGAAGTGCTTCACTGGTGGGTTGTAACAGAAAAGCCCCAATGGCAGATAAAAATTTCTAGTTTTATTTCATTTTATTAAGTTAAGAGCCAGTGAGTTTAAAATGGGAAAAGGGCCAGAAACATATTACTCATTACAGTTCAAATAAATTAAATTGATAATTTTATATTTCTCTAATCACAGATTCATTCAAGATTGTTCTCATTTGCTGCATTTCAGGAGCAGCATATATAATTTCATTATGCATAATAAATACGGAAGCTTTTTTGGAAAAATCCAGTTGCATTTTAGATGAACCAATAAAATAATAATATTCACTTCTTTCAAGCACTCACTCCATAAAGAAAAAATGTAGATGGTAAATTTCAGAGGAGATTCTGTTTCTATAATTAAACTTTTTTCTTTATTGTCAAAGTGTGGTACAGAGGGGTTATAGATTCATATGTAAGGCAGTGAGTACATTTCTTGTTCAACTTGTTACCTCCTCCCTCATTTCCTCCCCCTCCCCCTCCCCTTTTCCCTCTCTCCCCAACAGCTGTGCAGTTGTTTTACACCAAATATTTTGTAAGTATTTCTTTTGGAATGGTTTGTCTTTTTGTCCTTTGTCTCTCAATTTTGATATTCCCTTTCCCTTTCCCAGTTCTAGTACCCGTATAAACAGTATCCAGGGTACTCTGATGAGATATAATGGTAGCGAGGGTACAACCACAGGAAGGGAATACAAGAGAAGCAAAACTAAACAAAACAATCAAACAGAGAAGAAAAAAAAGGTATGGTTTCATATGGCATGTTGCTAATAATTACAACAGTTGTATAACTCTAGTTTCCATAACTTGGAGCTCATTTCACTTGGCATCATGTTATGTGATCATATGGGTATAGCTGTTGGGGGATTTTGATCTTCTACCATGATTCTCCTTATCATGTACTACCTATTCCCTATGAGGGACACCATAGAGTTTATGTTTCTTTGGGTCTGGGTCTCTTCGATTAATATGCCTTTTTCCAAGTCCTTCCATTTCCTGATGAATGGGGCAGTGTCATTTCTTCTGCTGGAGGCATTGAATTCCACTCTATATATGTACCACATTTTCCTGATCCACTCGTCTACTGAGGGCCATCTAGGTTGGTACCATGTATTAGCAATGACAAGTTGTGCTGCGATGAACATAGTTATGCTGGTGGCTTTAGTGTAGTCTTGCTTGTAGTGTTTTGGGTAGATAGATGCCCAAAAGTGGGGCTGCTGGGTCATAGGGGAGCTCTATGTTCATCCTTCTTAGGAACCTCCACACTGCTTTCCAGAGGGGTTGAACAAGTTCGCACTCCCACCAACAATGTAGTAGGGTTCCCTTTGGCCACATCCTTTCCAGCATTTGTTATTATTGGATTTCCTGAAAATGGACATTCTTGCTGGGGTGATAGGAATCTCAGTGCTGTTTTGATTTTGCATTTCTTTTATGGCCAGTGATGTAGAGTACTTTTTCATGTGACTCTTGACCATTCTCATTTCTTCTTCAGAGAAGTATCTTTTTAGGTCTTTAGTTCGTTTGTTGAGAGTGCAGTTGGTTCTTAGGTTATTTTGAGTTCCATGTATATTTTAGATATGAAGCCTTTGTCCATTATATAGCTGGTAAAGATCTTTTCCCAATTTGTGGGCTTTCCATTTATCTTGGAAGCTTGTCCTTTGCCCTACAGAAGCTCTGCACCTTGATACTGGACTGATATTCTTTTTAAAAATGCAGGAATGCAGGGGCTGGGAATATGGCCTACTGGCAAAGTGGTTGACTCCATACATGAAGCCCTGGGTTCAAATCCCCAGCACCACATATGCCGAAAATGGCCAGAAGTGGCGCTGTGGCTCAAATGGCAGAGTGCTAGCCTTGAGCAAAAAGAAGCCAGGGACAGTGCTCAGGCCCTGAGTCCAAGCCTCAGGACTGGCAAAAAAGAAAAAAAGAAAAAAAAGAAAAAAATGCAGGAATGCTCAAGATGCATTCATTCCCCAAATGATAAAGAATAAAACAATCCTGTAACAACAATGAGAAAAGATCCATGGTGCTGTGAGGCTAAGAAACGTCAATTAATTGAATTAAATTCTAAGCAGGAAGACAATGCACTAGAATTCTTCATTGTGGCTCTGGAATGGAAAGATTCAGCAAGGCAACTAGGACTTGAATTCAGAATCCCAAGTCTTTGAGGCAGGAAACGTGAGGCATAGAGTTTAACATTTCACAAGCTTTTAAAAAGCTACATCAGTCCTGATTTACCAGTAATTCTTTTTTAAAAAATTAAATCCCTGTGCATTTCAGCAATTCTGGAGGCAGAAATTTGAATTAAAGGTTTGAGTAGAAATCCTATCACACACATACACACAAAAAGAACTTATGAGTGTGATTTAAGTGTTAATGCACTTGTGTGGGGACTTGACTTCAATTCCCTGTACCAAATTTTTAAATATTAAAAATATATTTTAGGGGGCTGGGGATATAGCCTAGTGGCAAGAGTGCCTGCCTCGGATACATGAGGCCCTAGGTTCGATTCCCCAGCACCACATATACAGAAAACTGCCAGAAGCGGCCCTGTGGCTCAAGTGGCAGAGTGCTAGCCTTGAGCGGGAAGAAGCCAGGGACAGTGCTCAGGCCCTGAGTCCAAGGCCCAGGACTGGCCAAAAAAAAAAAAAAAAAAAATATATATATATATATATATATATATATATATATATATATATAAAAACCACTAATCAGTTCAATTTCTGCCCTGGTAAGTCTTTTTACAAAAAAAAAAAAAAAAAAAAAAAAAAAAAAACTATGAGCATATCAAGAACACGTGCAAGAAAGTAGGACACATATAATAGCCCCAGGAACATGTGTCTTTACTAACTGCATTCCAGCAGCAAGATGTATTGGGAAAGGCAGGGATGTTGAGGAAAATAACGAGAAGTGTACATGGGTATACTTTGCAAGCAAAAACCATTTCCTGAGATAGAAATTGGCTCTCAAGATGATTGTCATTCCTTAATCCTTCCCAGTGTGCTTTATTAAAATAATAATAAATTCAAAACCCTTATGCTATAGATTGGTTTTAGTAATATTTATATTAAAATTACATGAGAAAAATTCTGGTAGTCTCTTAAAATTTTAATTAATTCCTTTGCATTTTTGTTACTATAACAGACATAGAATTCCCTTCCATGATTCTCATAAAATGTTAATTATTCAGAAAACTATATTTACCTACATGAAAAACTCTTTTGTTGTTGTATTTAAGAAAATCACTGTTTTGGGCTAAATGCATTTTAAGCTTATAGCCCTTGCAAAGTTCACATCCAAGATTATTTACAAAAGATATATTTTGCATCTAAATAGACTACAATATGATTATTTTACTCATTTGTATGAGCTAGTGGTTTTGATGACTGTTTTCTGATCAGAGGATAACTATTGCTAGAATTCACTTATTAAAATGTAATACACTAAAATTATCTAATGTCAAATACTAAAGCGATTCACACTGGTTTATCCTTCCACTTCTTGTGAACTTTCAAAATCATTAAGCTACAGGTATTTACTTGTTGTATGTTTTAAAAGCACCTTGAATACTAGTAATTTCAGGCTTTCATTATACAGTAATTTTATAGCTACATAGTTATAAAATATTTTGCATGTAATTAGGGTAAAGTTTTAATATTTAAGAAGGCAATTAATTGTTCATAATTTGATTCCACAAAAATGATCATTTTGGTCACAAAAAGGAAACTCTACTTTTACATAATTATGAAAAAGGTTTTATTTAACTATTTATGAAACAGGTCAAATTCACAACTCAGTTTAAGGTGATATATTACACATTATTTGTTCCTTTTTATGGACTATAGATTAGAGATAAAATTACCTCAGCAGGTTTTATTATACCTAAGGCTTAGCAATCTGTTACTTCCAATACAAATTGTTAATCAAATTCACAATTCCTTTTGTTAAAGCATGTTTCCGGATTCTGGTGTTTTTCTGCTAGTGTAATTCCAAATTTTAAGAGGATACATTAATGAGTAGTCATATTTGGAGTTTTGATAGATCTAGGAAGAAATTGTCACTAGCAATATATGTTGACCATTTTACAAACAGTATTCTTAGTCGAAAGTTTAGCTTATTATACCTGCAAAAACAAGTCTTTGTCTCATCATTTTAAAATATCTCTTCCTACAAAATCATTGCCCCATTGTTATCTTCTTACTTTCTCTTACAAGAAAATTTGTAACTATATTGTTCTAGTCAGCTTGATCAAAACCCATCTTAAATTATTTAACCACATATACAAAATCCCCTTCACCGTATAAATTGACAAACCCACAAATTCCATGTATTAACATTGAGTTAACTTTGAATAGCCATTGCTCATTAGACTATGATGTAAATTTACGTCATCCGTAAGATAGGGAGAAATACTGAATATGTAAAGGGTTATTTTGAAACACCACAGGACTGTATATGTTTCTTAGTATAACTTTTGGCTACTTCTCCTGTAGACTTTTGTTTATTAATCTCTAATGTCATTACTGTTTAATACATTTTAACCATATCTAAAAAGTCAAATATATTCCTATTAATTAATAATTTCCTCCTTTGTTAATAGTGTAGTTCACTGAAAAAAAATTACAATCTTCTTCACAGGTAAATATATAAACTAGTCTTTTCTCATATTTTGGAAATTTTTCTTTTGAAATGAGTACATTCCGCTTTACCCCTTCCCTCATTTCCCCCATTTTTCGCTTACAACCCCTTTCCCCCCCAAGTTGTAATGTTCAATTCCACCTTAGTCGAGATGAAATAGCCTTTAATCTAAATAATACACAACTACAGTCAACAATTTCTCAGAATATTCAGATTGTTTATGAATTAATTTATTTGCTGTAACTTCCCTAGGCTGAATTTTCTTAATCTGGAAAACCATAGAGTCCATGTTTCTTTGGGTCTGGCTCACTTCACTTAGTATAATTGCTTCCAAGTCCTTCCATTTCCTTATGAATGGGGCAATGTCATTCTTTCTGATAGAGGCATAAAATTACATTGTGTATATGTACCACATGTTCCTGATCGATTCGTCTACTGAGGGGCATCTGGATTGGTTCCACATTTTAGCAATGACAAATTGTGCTGAAATGAACATTGTTGTGCTTGTGGCTTTAGTTTGGTCTTGCTTGTATTCTGGGTAGATGGCCAAAAGTGGCGCCGCTGCATAGTAGGGGAGCTCTATGTTTAGCCTTCTGAGGAATCTCCATACCGCTTTCCAGAGTGGCTGAACAAGTTTACATTCCTACCAACAATGTAGTAGGGTTCCCTTTTGGCCACATCCCCTCCAAGATTTGTTATTGTTGGTTTTCCTGATAATGGACATTCTTACTGGGTTGAGGTGGAATCTCAATGTTGCATGCTCCTGGATTGGGAGGATTAATGTTGTCAAAATTGTAATATTGCCAAAGGATATCTACAAATTCAATACTTTTTTTTTTTAATCGAAAAGTTGAGAGCTGAAGTTATTAACTCCTAATGACAGAGTTTAGTCACATTCATCTACATTGAACAGATACAGTCAGAGGAGCAACTTGTCTTTGTATGCTCTCTAGAATGACTTCCTAACAGCACAGCTACCTTGAGCACGGTGGATGTCTTGAAGATGGTGTACCATTAACTACAGGTGATTCTGATTCCATAAGGCACTAATCCAGCTACTACTATTTCAGATAGCTTGAGCTAACCCGATCAGTCCTTTCTATCTGGGCCAGAATAGGCATATTTTCTCTCATGGTCCAGTAGAAGGACTCTGACTGCCATGAACACCACATTTCCTAGAGATAAACAAGGGGTACTATATTTATTCTCATACCCATGTAGACGAGAAAGATCAGGAAACTTTGTTCCTTATGTAGGAAATGAAACTTTCCAAATTGACTATTAAAGATAATGAGTCATTTAAAAAACTTTCATTATTGAAAATTCTACTCAAAGGTAAATAACCCCAAAAGTAAACTTCCATTCAATTTCTTCCAGAAAGGGCTGTTAGAATTCCTGCATAAGATAAAACAGAGTTCAGTTACCAGACCCACACCTTCCCAAACCTCTTATCAATAATATGTCTAACTTCTTTCAGGAAACTTCTTAGTAATTGCATGCTTTCATACAGTAAAGTCTCAGAACATGAGAAGTGCTTAGTAATAGTACAGTTATTTATTGACAGGACTGTGTGTGGAAAGGTACTCTAAATAGTGCTTCATTACCTTTACTGGTAAATATTTGATAACTTTTTCATGTTTTTTATGTTAAACTAATTTAAGATAAATTTCTTTTTGTCAATATTAAAGCTTGAATTATCACTTGAAACATGGATATGTATCTGCCTTTTTGCTAGGTACTTTCTACCTGAGAAACCTACTGATTGGCTAGGATTATAAACATATAACTTAGCTAGAATTTACAGAATGTTATTAGAAAAGTCACTTTTGTAATAATGTATTACTGAATGAAATTCTCTCTCTCTCTCTCTCTATACATATATGTATATATATTCAAATGTAATTTTTAGTCTGAAACTTTTTTTTTGCCAGTCCTGGGGCTTGAACTCAGGGCCTGAGAACTGTCCCTGGCTTCTTTTTGCTCGAGGCTAGCACACTACCACTTGAGCCACAGCACCACTTCCGGCCTTTTCTATATATGTGGTGCTGAGGAATTGAACCCAGGTCTTCATGTATAGGAGGCAAGCACTCTTGCCACTAGGCCATATTCCCAGCCCTGAAACTTATGTTGAGTATTTTTATGATCTCTACTGTGTAAATATTATAACATTCTCTTTAATAAGATTAGATGCTTATATATTGGTACACTATATTCAGCTCTGAATGTAGCAATGGTAGTTCAGTCTATCAGAAGTTCAATCCCATAGGCTCAATATACTTGAATATCACTAGAGAAAATGTTTAACGATTAGTAATAACTGGTGTCACATGGTAGAGTGCTGGTATCAAAGATCTTCTCTAGAATTTGAAAAAAAATCTACTTCCTGGAATTGAAAATTCATTGCCTGGATAGAATAGTTTGAAACATGACATAATTTTCCATGTATAAAAATGTAGAGAATAGGTAATTATAGTAAATGAACTCTCTTTGCCAGGGAAATAAATAGCTCAAGGATAACATTTCTTAAGCTATTTTCATTTTTTGAGTTATTGGAAAATTCTGTAGTACTGTGGATTGCAATTGAACTCGTTGTCACAAATCTTCAAAAACAATGTTTTTGTATCTGCTGCCACTTGACAGATGAATGAATTTGAAACAGAAAACGCAATTATATTCTGTTAATTTAAAAGAAGGATTGCTTAGCAAAAACTTTTTTGCTAGACCATATTAAATAGAACTCATTGTTATATCAAACCTTACTAACACCTAATTTAGTTAATGCTAGGGATTATGGGTGAAGATGAACTATCCATATTTTTTTCAGGATTTTTTTCACTTGTGCTATATGCACTATGATTAGCGGGCTGAAAGACTTTCTTCAGCTTCACTATATCGCTGGTAGGTTTGCTCTGAAGGTCATCTGATGTGCCTTTACTCTAACAATTGTCTTGGAAATACTAGCACTTGGATTTTTTTCTGCATCTTGGAGCTACATATATCTTTTAACTATCCCATAGTTATGTAACCCTGATGTCCTCCACAGGATAAACAAGCTATTCCTTCCTAACATTACCTTCTACATACATAGTTTTGGGCATAAAATTTTTACTAAGCAATTCTTCTATGAATTATTGCCAAACAACGATAATGTAACAGTTCTGAACAGATTCAGGTTCATCCCTACTGTTCTCTAGTAACTTTTCATTTGTTCAATCCAGAATTTAAACTTTTCCAGAATTTTGTTTCAGGATTATTGAGCTCTATTTCTCCAATCTATTGCAATCCACATGAATCAAGTTCTCCTTTCCTGTTCATTTCCATATAGTACACTTTTTATTTGGCAACTGAAGAATGCCTATTACTTGAAATTTTATAAAAGCATCCATAGAAAATTATTCTGACTTGGATTTGTTTCCTTTACCATGTAACATAATAGATCAAGGATCTCATCAGCAGGTTCAAAATGAAAATTCTGATACAATTCATGATGTGGGGAAATGGTGTGACCATTCTATGAATCTACATAATCATCTGAAATAAGACATCAGGGGAAGATGGCGGAGGAGCAGCAGAGCCCTAGCTAAGCTCTCTCTGACATCCCAGTTTTACCACTCCTGAGAAACTTTTACTCCTAGAAATACAGCCCAAGTAAGTTCTAAGAGAACAGGGATTCTGGCCAGAAAGGAAAAATCCACTTTGCTGGCCTGAAAT
The DNA here is from genome assembly GCF_023159225.1 of Perognathus longimembris pacificus. NCBI lineage: Eukaryota > Metazoa > Chordata > Mammalia > Rodentia > Heteromyidae > Perognathus > Perognathus longimembris. The sequence continues at coordinate 41,390,121 of NC_063172.1, read as the reverse complement.
CACAGATTTGAGCCTGGGCAGCATCACACCACCACGCCAGTGTGGGCTCCAGCACAGCACCTGACATTCCATTCACCTACAGCACACAATGGTGACCAGGAAGAAATCCTGCAGATGGCGGCAGACAGACGTGGATCGCAGGCTGAACATGGTTGGCCAAAATTGTAGAGAAAGTGTGAGTACCCCATGAAAGACATTCTCACTTGTACCCACAGAGCAACTTCTGGAAGCTCGTCCTTCCCCCACTGCCAGAGCAAAGCACCATCTTTGACTCTGGCATAGGGTCAGACCAGACTGGAACTAAAGTGAACCTGAGGAAAGTGAGGACAAAGAGGCATCTTTGAAAAGGGCAAGGGGACTGACCAATGAGAGCCAGCTTCACCCAGGAGAATGACCCCTGCCAAGGAGGAAGGCATGCCCCCAGCCTGCAGCTCACAGAATCAAGTAAACTCAGCCAGAGGTGCCATGCCCCACCATACCAACTCAGTGGCTGCTGACTCACCAGCAGCTGGAATTTCTAAATTCAAACCAAAAGCAGCAAGCAGCTATTGGCGGCACGGAACAAACAGACAGGAGAGTAAACAGTTCCCGAGAGAGATAAATGGTCCGATCACTGATGAAGCCCAATTCCCAGCCGGAAACAGAGCTGAATTACACAGCCAGCTACACCCAGGAGAAGGTCACCCAGCGCAGGAGGGAGGAACCTCCCCCAGGCAAGCTACTCTCAGCCAGGTATTCCAGGCGAGAGGTGTCCTGCCCTACTGAGTCTGCAGCCTATTCATAGCCAGGCGTTAAAGGCAATGGCCCCACAGCAGACTGGAGGAACCATGGTTCCTGAGACTGTTCAGCATCCCCCATCTACAGAGGACACCTAAGCCCTACTTGCAAGCTGTGCAAACCACAGAACCCCAGGATTTAACAAGGGAGGGGGGGTCAGAGCATATCCACCCCTGCAAATTGAAAGCAAACCAAACCAGCCAAGCAGCAGGAAAATAGACTGTAGACCATTGCAAGGAAACCAGAGACTGGAGAGAGCCCACCCAAACAAGGAAGACTCTCATTTTTTTTAACGTTTGTTAAACTTTTTTATTTTCTATTTTTCATTTTTGAGATGTCCTTTGTTTTTTGTTTTCCATTTTTATTTTTTTGTATTATTGGAGATTTTTTGGGGTAAATTTTTGTGTTTTCTGTGTTTGTTTTTCAGTATTTTTTCTTTGTTTCACTCTTCAAATTCTCTTTCTTTAAAATTACTTTCCTATGACTAACATCATCACTCTTTTCTGCTGATTCTCCATTGTCTATCATTTTAACCTTATTCTTTCTACCGATTCTACCCTTCTCCACATTTCCACTTCACTAAAACTAAACAAACTAAACTAAACTAAAACCACACCCCATACATTTTACTCTGTTCTTTTCACTAACTCTAATTTACCATCCTGATTTACTTCCGGGACCTCCAGACCCCATTGACCCCTTGTTATCAGATCAAGGGTATCCCTGTTCAATCGGAGTGAATCAAAGGGTTTCACAGAGAAATCCCACCAGTCCAAAAAGAACTTAATATAAGAAAAAAATTGTTCATAGTATTGTAACATTGTAACGTTGTAATGGTAAATAAGTAACTACTAAATATAGGGCTCAGGGTTGGTTGTTATATTGAAATTGTATTGTTCAGGGACACCAAATCTGATTTTAAATATAAAAAAGAGAGGGAAGGTATCTGTATATAATTGTGAACTTCTAAGATTTATACAACAGTGTTTGGTAAGTTCTGCTTTGGGTTTTAAACAGTGCTCACAGGTGCTTGTAGATAAACATTCTCAATCTAAATGGGCAGAAGAAGCACAAGAAAGATGACAAACAATGGCGTCTGCAGAGACCATGAAAGCAAGGAGAGACTGGAATGAGGTATGTCAAACCCTAAGAAAAATAACTATCAACCAAGAATACTCTACCCAGCTAAACTCTCATTCATAGCCAAAGGTAAAATAAAAATCTTCCAGAGTAAGGAAAAACTGACACAATATATCTCCTTCTCACCAGCTTTTCAGAAAATCCTCAAAGATGTACTACACAAGAAAATCAATCAAGATCACAATACAGGCACAGAAATGAACCCTAAGTAGAAAACCAGAATATTAGATCAAGAATTGGGAAGACACAGCTCTTAACAAGACAGCTATAATGAAAAGAACAAACAATCATCTCTCAACCCTAACTCTCCACATTAATGGACTTAATTCTCCAATCAAATGACATAGGCTCATAAGTTGGATCAAAAATCAAAATCCATCTTTCTGCTGCTTCCAAGAGACACATCTATCCAGCAAAAGTAAAAATCTTGTAAAAGTGAAAGGCTGGAATCAAATCTACCAAACAAATGGCCCCCATAGCAGCTTGGAGTTGCAATCTTAGTATCAGATACTATTGACTTCAAATTAAAAATGTTAAGAAGAGACAAAGAAGGTTACTGGATACCAATAAAGGGATCTCTCCTACAGGAGGATACAACCATCCTAAACATCTACACCCCAAATACAGGAGCACCCAACTTCATCAAACAAACACTACTGACTCTAAAAGCACTCAGAAACCCAAACACATTAATAGTTGGGGACTTTCACACTCCACTGTCACTTCTGGACAGATAATCAGGCCAAAAACTGAACAAAGAAACCACAGAACTAAACAAGTGCATAGACCAACTAGACTTAACCGACATCTACAGAATATTCCATCTAGCAACACCAGAATACACATTCTTTCAGCAGCACATGGAACATTCTCCAAAATGGATCACATCATAGGGCACAAAGAAAATCTGTACAAATTCAGAAGTATCAAAACCATTCCCTGCATTCTCTCAGACCACAATGGAATAAAATTAGAGCTCAACTCAACAGCCACCACAGAATATCCTACAATGCATGTAGACTAAACAACACACTGCTGAAGCATCAGTGGGTCAATGAAAAATTAGAACAGAAATTCAAATGTTTATGGAATTCAACCAAGATGAGTACATAGAGTATCAGCTCCTTTGGGACACAGCAAAGGCAGTACACAGAGGAAAATTTATATCTCTGAGTCCCTACACCACCAAACTGGAGAAACAGCAACTCAACAACTTGAGGAAGCACCTTAATTTCTTCAAAAGAGAACAACAAGCCAAACCCAAGTCAATACACGGAAGCAAATAATTAAAATCAAATCAATTTTAAATGTCTTAGAGAAAAAAAAATTGAATCAAAAAACGAAGAGTTGGTTCTTTTAAAAAATTAACAACAGAGAAAGAACCCTAGAAAACTGACCAAAAAACGAAGGCACCACACCCAAATAAACAAGATAAGAGATAAAACAGGTAAAATCACCACAGAAACAACCAAAATTCAGAACACAATAAGAGACTATTTTGAAAACCTTTAGGCCAACAAATTCAAGAACCTGTAAGAAATGGAAAAATTTCTAGCAAAAAAAAAATGATATCCTCAAACTTAACTATGAAGATTTAAACCATCTAAACAGACCCATATCCAGCATTGAAATAGAAACGGGAATAAGTGATCTCCCATCCAAGAAAAGCCTAGGTCTAGACGGTTTCACAGCAGAATTCTGCAAGGCATTCAAAAAAGAACTCACACCAATATTTCTGAACCTCTTCAATGAAATTGAAAGAGAAAGTTCACTACCAGACACATTCTATGAAGCCAATATAATCCTCATCCCAAAACCTGGCAGGGACTCATCACAGAAAGAGAACTATAGACTGATTTCCCTGATAACAGAGAGGAAAAAATTCTCAACAAAATTCTGGCCAATCAACTTTAACAGTCATCAAAAAAAATCAAACACCATGATCAAACTGGATTCATCCCAGGAATGCAAAGTTGGTCTAATATACCCAAGTCAGTTAGTGTAATCCACCACATCAACCAGAGCAAGGTAAACAATCACATGATTACATCTCTAGATTCAGAAAAGGCGTTCGATAACATCCAGGACCCAATTATGATAAAAGCCCTGGAAAAAATTGGATTCCACGGAACAATCCTGAATATAATAAAGGCAGTCTATGACAAACCAACAGCAAGAGTAATTCTAAACGGTGAAAACCTAAAGCCATTCCATTTAAAATCAGGAGAAAGACAGGTATGTCTGCTCTCTCCTCTCCTCTTCAACATAGTACTAGAATTCCTAGCCAGAGTAATTAAGCAAGAAGAAAACATAAAGTGGTTACAAGTAGAAAAAGATGAAGTTAAACTTTCTCTCGTCGTGGATGACCTGATTCTATTCCTAGCTACTAGAGCCAATCCAAAACTTTGAAAAATAGCAGGATATAAAATAAACCATCAAAAATCAATGGCCTTTCTATATTCGAATGACCCAAAGACCAAGGCTGAAATCAGGAAAGCAACTTCTTTTGCAATAGTCTCAAAAAATATAAAATACCTAGGAATAACCTTAACTAAAGAAGCAAAGTACCTCTATGATGAGAACTTTAAAAACATGAAAAATGAAATTAACGCAGAGCTAAGGAAATGGAAAAACCTTTCATGCTCCTGGATTGGGAGGATTAATATAATCAAAATGGCAATATTGCCAAAGACTATCTATAAATTCAAAGCTAAACCCATTAATATGCTAACACCATTTTTTAGTGAAATAGGGGAAGCAATCCAGAAATTCATACAGAACAATAAAAGACCCAAAATAGCAAAAATAGCAAAAAATCATTCCTAAGCAGAAGAACAATGCTGGAAGAATTACAATACCAAACTTCAAGCTGTATTATAAAGCTATAGTAATAAAAACATCTTGCTATTGGCACGGGAACAAGCCTGAAGACCAATGGAACATAATTGAAGACCCAGAAATGAACCCACAGAACTATGCCTACTTAGTCTTTGATAAAGGAGCTAAAAAAATAGGATGGAAGAAAGATAGCCTCTTTAACAAATGGTACTGGTAAAACTGGCTCAACACCTGCAACAAACCAGAATTAGATGCTTATGCATCACCCTGCACAAAAATCAATTCCGAATGGATCAAGACATCGAAATAAAAACAGATACACTGAAAACACTGAAAGAAGGAGAAACACTTGGCCTCATTGCACAGGGTAAAACTTCCTGAACAAATACCCAAAAATGCTACAAATCAAAGAAAGGATGGACAAATGGGACTGCATAAATCTGCAGAGCTTCTTCAGGGCAAAGGACATAGCTTGAAAGATAAACAGAGAGCCCACAAATTGGGAAAAGATCTTTACCGGCTGTACAGTGGACAAAGCCTCATATCTAAAATATATGCAGAACTAAAAAAATTAAATTCCTCCAGAACAACAGCCCTCTCAACAAGTGGGCTAAAGACTTAAAAAGAGACTTCTCTGATGAGGAAATGAGAATGGGCAAGAGACATATGAAAAAGTGCTCTAAATCACTGGCCATAAAAGAAATGCAAGTCAAAACAAAATTGAGATTGCACCTCACCCCAGTAAGAATATCCTTTATCATAAAAACTAACAATAATAAATGTTGGAGGGGATGTGCCCAAAAGGGAACCCTACTTCATTGTTGGTGGGAACATAAACTGGTTCAGCCACTCTGGAAAGCAGTATGGAGATTCCTCAGAAGGCTAAACATAGAGCTCCCCTATGACTCAGCAGCCCCACTTTTGGGCATTGCACAAAAGACCACATACAAGATCACACTAAAGCCACCAGCACAACAATGTTCATCGCAGCACAATTTGTAATGGCTAAAATATGGAACCAACCCAGATGCCCCTCAGTAGATGAATGGATCAGGAAAATGTGGTGCATATACACAATGGAATTTTATGCCTCTATCAGAAAGAATGACATTACCACATTTGTAAGGAAATGGAAGGACTTGGAAAAAAATTACACTAATTGAAGTGAGCCAGACACAAAAAACATGGACTCTACGGTTTCCCTCATAGGGAATAATTAGCACCGGTTTAGGCTAGTCACAGCACAGGATCACAAGAGCCCAATAGCTCTGCCCTCAAGAACACATAAAATGATGCTTAGTGAAATGAACGCCATATTATGAAAACAAGTATTATATAACTGTTGTAATTACTTTCAGCATGCCATGTGAAACCGTGGCTTCTCTAGTTGTTGATCCTCTTGTATCCCCTTCATTTGGTTGTACCCGCACTATCACTGTATCTTATCTGAGTACAGTGGAAACTGTACATAATGGTATTAGAACTAGGGAAGTGAAAGGTAATATCAAAATGGAGAGACAAAGTATAAAAAGACAAACGGCTCCAAAAGCAGTAATTGCAAAACCATTTGGTGTAAACCAACTGAACAACTCATGGGGGTAGAGGGAGAAGAGGCGTGGGGAGTGGGGAATGAGGGAGGAGGTAACAAACAGTACAAAAAATGTATCCAAGGCCTATTGTATGAATCTGTAACCTCTCTGTACATCCCTTTGACAATAAATAAGAAAAAAAAATAGTTGTCTGAAACAAAGACTCCATGCTAGAAAGTTCAGATACTTCAGAATAAATATTCCACCAAAGGTATTTCTGCCTCAGTATGCAAGATCACACTCAAAGTTCAGACTCAATGGCAGCACTAAAAATAAATATATCCTTTCCTGTATTGAATTTTGGAATTCCTTTCATGCCCTGTATTTACCTCCATCCTGGGGTTTGGACTCAGGGCTTGACCACTGGTCCTGGCTTCTTTTTCTCAAGGCTAGCACACTGCCACTTGAGCCACAGCGCCACTTCTGGCCTTTTCCATGTATGTGGTATTGAGGTATCAAACCCAGGGATTTATGTACAGAAGGCAAGCACTCTTGCCACTAGGCCATACTCCCAGCCCTTACTGAGAGTTTTCTAGCCTTACAAAAACACCCAAGGTAACCAACTTTATAAAACTGAAAGAATTATTTTACTTCACTGTTTGAAAGGTTTATGTCTGTTTAGGCTAGTCACAGCAGAGGATCACAAGAGCCCAATAGCTATGCCCTTATGAACACATAAGATGATAAGTGAAATGATCTCCATTTAATGGAAACAAGTGTTATATCACTGTCATAATTACTTTCATCGTGCCATGTGAAACCGTGGCTTCTTTTCTTGATGATCCTCTTGTATCCCCTTCCTGTGGTTGTCTCTGAGCTATCACTGTATTGTATCTGAGTACCCTGGATACTACATATACTGTTATTAGAACTAGGGAAGTGAAAGGGAATATCAAAATTAAGAGACAAAGGATAAAAAGACATATGAATCCAAAAGCAATGCTTGCAAAACCATTTGGAGTAAACCAATTGAACAACTCATTGGGGAGAGGGAAAGTGGGAGGGGGAAGGGGGAAATGAGGGAGGAGGTAACTAATGGTACAAGAAATGTACCCATGACCTAACATATGAAACTGTAACCCCTCTGTATGTCACTTTGACAATAAATAAGTAATTATTATTAAAATAAAAAAAAGAAGTTATATGTCTTTGGATGCTGATGACTCAAGCTTGTAGTTCTAGCTACTCATTAGACTGAGATCTGAGAGTTGCAGTTTGAAGCCTTCTCAGGTAGGAAACTCTATGAGATGTTTATCTCCCCCAAACAAGACTTGGAGTTGTGGCTCAAGTGGTAGCCTTGAGTAAAAGATGTGCGCAGGGACGGCTCCCAGACCCTGAGTTCAAACCCCAGGACTAGGAAAAAAATGTTATATTTAATGACATGGCCGTATCTTGCCATGATAAACTCAGATGCTAATAAAAATTTAACAATACTATTGATTCCCCATATTCCTATGAGAAGAACTACAGACAGCAAGTAAGTGTTATTGTAACTTACTGCCAAATTAATTACAGGATGAATCTCTACTTTTTCTTTGGCGAGAACAAAAGTCAGTGAAGATATTCATGTGAGCACTTACTTTCATTGGATAGCTAACGTTTCTTTTTAAAGAAAATCTGAGTTTGTAAAATGTTGGTTAAACCAAGATATGTATAATTTCCATGCATATCTATGCATGTGTGAACATTATGTCCTCAAGAGAAAGTCCTTATCAGATCAACAACAATAACAACAACAAAAACAATTTAAGATCAGAGTTAGTTAAAAGTGGTTTAAATAAACTTTAAGAAAATTATTAACAAATATCAAACAAACAGATACAAAGTAGTCATAGGACAAAAGATCCATGATATATTTTTGGAATATTTCTCCATATTGAGGAGATGATTACTTCTCACAAAATCTAGTGATCGTAAAAAATAGGGAATAACTATGTGAAATTTGATATTAACTATGAGAAAGTCATAAAATCAGTAAGCACATCGTGATAAATCTTGCAAAGTTAAAATACTTTCTTAAGTTATACATACAACATTTATCTCAAATATAAAGTTTTAAATAGAATAAGTCCCCCACATCTATGACCTATCTATAATATGAAGAATAAGACAGATTATATTGTATGTTAAATGAGAACAGAACTGTTAATGTCTTAAGTTAGAAATGCAATTTATATAAGAGAAGATACTGAAATCTGAGAAAATATAAAATCATTGTAGAGAAAATTTACTTTCACTTTTGGGGTAACATAACAAAGATACATAATTGAAATATTTTATACCTAATTCTATAAGGAACTTTTCATGGACTCCATTTTTTCCCTCAGAACATAGATTCTTTATTGTAGTCTCTAAGCAGCCAAGCTTCCATGTTCTCAGAAGCACTGTTTGCAAAGCATTAATTGCCAGATGACAGTGCTAGCTTCAATGTTATGGGCTATTTTAGAGAAAAAGAAAGTATAATATCATGGAGTTTATCTTGGAGAAATCTGAAAGCTCATCTGGTCCCTCAATAAGGACATTGGGGAAACTGGCTGAAAAACATAGTCCTCTTTATCAAAATGAACTTGGAAAAATGAAACAAGAGGGTTTTTTTTTGTTTTCTTTGTTATGGTCACTGTTTGCTTTTCTTTTTTTTCTTTTTTGTTCATTTATCTGTCGTTGGGCAGGTAAGAAGGGGACACAGAAATGGAGGGACAAAGTGTGAACGAATGCAGCAGTGGTATTCACTAGACACTATGATGAAATGAAGTATACAACTTGTGGGTGTGGATAGCAGGGAAAAACTGGGAGAGATCCAGAGAAAGGGTGACATTGTCCAAAATGAAATGAATTATTTAGCTGAATTACATAACTGTAACCCCACTTTATCATAAAAAATAAAAAGAATTCCTCACCAAAAAGAAAAAAAAATATGTACAATTCTAGTTGCTACAGATAAAGCAAATGTGCAAATATTCAAAATGATCTTGAGCTTTAAGTAGTAGTGATTTTAGTAGTGATTTTATTTCTAAAAGTAAGAAAAGTTGAAATATAGGAATGTCTTTGGAAGAAAAAGAGGATATTTTAATGTGAAAGCCAGAACTAAAAAGAAAAGAAAGTAGAATCTGTCAAGAGTTTCAAATAGGACTTTAATAAATGATTCTACTTAATCAGTGGAAAGAAATTATATAATAGAGATCCATATTACTTCTAAAATTATATATATAGATGATTATCTAATAAAAGACAATTTGTTTTATTTTAAGCTAACTCTAAAACTCCTCTGGCACAATAAATGTTGGACACAGCCAAAGTATATGCAGCAATGAAAGAATTAAGTATCAAATTTCCTTACCAGATGTCAAAACACAAAGCCATGATAGTTAATTGGATCTACCTGGCAAACATTAGTGTTTTCCTATCCAAAGTTTATCTACAATTTTATTTAGCAAAAGAAGTTTTATTTGGAATGGTGGTCACTCAGCTTAATTTGTGTTTCACATCTCTTCTGGGTAGCTGTGTCTTTGTGACTAGATTCTCCCAGATGAGGCATGAACAGTAGCAATAGTATGTGTAGATTCTAAGTTTTCACCTTAAGGTAACAGAAGAATAGCTCTTCTTTGAAGTGATAGTCTTAGAACAGCAGTATGAATCTGTTTCCTTGGAATGAGAAAGCCATGAAGAAAGAAGACTTGGGTTTTTAACACCCTGGTATTACCGCACTAAATTGCTTATGTAAGAACTAGCACAAGGCAGATTAGCGAATTTCTCTATTGAAAAACCTCACTTCTGTTTGATATTTGGTACTTAACAAACCAACTAGTATTACATTACTGATTGAAAAAACATCTTTCCATATTTTACATTTTATAGTTAGCATTTAGTGTTCCACTGAATACTTTAAAATCTCCTGCATATTAAAAAAATCAATTTGTATAGAATCGTATTAATTTCCCTCCAGTGTGTTAACTGTCTTCACATTTCAGCTCATCCAATGAAGTTTATAAAATGTCATTTTTCCAACTAGAAAACTTTGCCTGACTGCAAGTCATGTTTTCCTATTGGTAATTTCCATTTGTTCCAAACTAGGATATAAATGAACTCAATGCATTATTGAGGGAGACACAGAAATTATTATGGCTCTATTATCAGTAGAAAAAAAGCTCTGAGTGAAATTGTCCAATTTTTTCCAATTAAAAAACTGTTAGAAACGCCAAATACCTAATGTTCTTCCAAGGCTACTGCTAAAGTTCTATATTTTTATAATTAAAGTTAGTTGGGAGCAAAATTTTGTTACATTTTGAAGGCACTAGAAGAGCAAATCAGAGATATATTTGTGGAATACCATTTTTTTTCCATTAGAAAAAAGATTAAGAGACTACTATAATTCAAATTTAAGCTTTGCAAATTATCATTTCCCTATAACTAATTCCTATTCTATTCTCTGTTAAATAGTTGTTTGATGAAGAATTAGACAATATGAAAATAAAAAGACAAGACAGACAAAGGAATGTCAGAAGGAAGGACAAAGAGGGATAATCTTTTAAGAATAACATATAGGGCTGGGGATATAGCCTAGTGGCAAGAGTGCCTGCCTCGGATACATGAGGGCCTAGGTTCGATTCCCCAGCACCACATATACAGAAAACGGCCAGAAGCGGCGCTGTGGCTCAAGTGGCAGAGTGCTAGCCTTGAGCGGGAAGAAGCCAGGGATAGTGCTCAGGCCCTGAGTCCAAGGCCCAGGACTGGCAAAAAAAAAAAAAAAAAAAAAAAAAAGAATAACATATAAAAACTGAGAAAATGGTGCATATAACTTAAGTTCCTGTTTTTTTGTTTTTTGTTTTTGGTCAAGGTAACATACAGAGGGGTTATACTTACATACATAAGGTAGTGAGTACATTTCTTGCAAACTTCTTATATCCTCCCTCATTTTTCCCTTACCCTCAAGTTGTACACTTGGTACAGTAATATTGTTTCTTGTTTAAAGATTCATGAACGCTTGTGATAGAAACAAAGCAAAACTTTCCTTTCTATGTCCCTTCAAATTTCCATTGAGTAAATTACAGTAAGTTAGAACAACTCAACATTGGCCTCAAAAGAAGACTGGGGTTAAAATAGTACATTATTTTCCTTTATATTTCAGCTACCTTAGAATTGTCAGAGAAGTAAGTAATCAGTACATGTATTTTAAGAAAATAAAACTATTTCTAGTAAAACTGCTTATTCTACATTTCTTGCAACATCCAAAGTCAATGTACATTATCAAGAAATTTTCAATATTTTGTTCTTTAAACATTGTTCTACTAATTAACAGCAGTGTAAAAACCACTTATTGTTTTCCTTTTAAGAAATGCATTAATGGGGCTGGGGATATGGCCTAGTGGCAAGAGTGCCTGCCTCATACACACGAGGCCCTGGGTTCGATTCCCCAGCACCACATATACAGAAAATGGCCAGAAGTGGCGCTGTGGCTCAAGTGGCAGAGTGCTAGCCTTGAGCAAAAAGAAGCCAGGGACAGTGCTCAGGCCCTGAGTCCAAGCCCCAGGACTGGCAAAAAAAAAAAAAAAAAAAAAAAAAAAAAAAAAGAAAAAAGAAATGCATTACTTAAAATTTTATTCCAACCAGTTATTTCAACTAATATATTTTCTCAATATTCTGACAATTTCAAATTACTTCTAAAGTTCCATGAGCATTTATTAAATATTCTCCAAATACTTCATGTACTTCATATAAATACATGATTTTTGTAAATTGCTGAGAGCAGACAATATATCCATATATATGGATACACATTCCATATATATGTATATACACATATTCCAATTGCCCTAATTTAACTATTTTTCATGTAGAATTTATTATCCATAAGTATTTTTATTTTTATAATGTAAAACTAAGAACAATTTTTTTTTGCAGGTAAAGTCTTGATAGCATGTGTTATGCCCAGAATTCAGGGTCCCCAAAAATCACCAAGGAACCAAGTCTGATGTAAGCACACTAGAGTCTTTATTGCAAACTGGAGCCTGGGCTCATGACCATCACCAACGCAGTGAGTCTGAATTGAGAGTCCCAACCACCCAGTCAATAGGGTTTTTATAGGATTTTCAGGGACACTGTATACATCATGGCATTACTTAGCAAAACATATCACACCGCGGGAAAATCACAAAACAATTCTCTAAAATAATTAGCGTAGCCAGTGATGGGAACAAACCTGGTATAGGTGATTGGTCGGCTCCCGGGATTAATGCTCTCTAAAATGATTGACTCTGAGCTGCAAGAGTGTACCTGCCAGACTGAGGGTTGTTTGTCCAGTTATTGATTATCTTAATTGCCTGGTGGAACACCTTGCATTTCAAGTATTTTCTGTTATCTGCTGTTCTGTTGTTTGGGGAGTTTACTGCAAGAAGGGGGTTGATTATGCACTTCCTGGAATTCAAGTCCTTGACTTCTTTCCTGGAGTCTGCATTTTGTCACTGAGGCAAGGGGAAGCTATAATCTTGGATCATGTAGCTGACAGGAATTGGCCTTTACCTAGTAACGGAACTTTGTCAACAGTTAATCACATCTATGAGAAACATATTCCAGTACACAGCACAATTACCAAACAAGGCATTGAAGCATCTTACAAATAATGGCTAAAGCATTCTAACTTTAACTGACCTCTGGTCAAATGAAGTCTCTCTAGCTACTTTGATTATTTTAGACTGCATTTTGTTCAGGCTTCACACTGACATGTTCTGCAGTTATTCCAGGAAGTTTCAGGGCCTGGTCAGGCCCAAGCTAAGCTACAATATGGAGGTGCAATGGCTGCTCAGATACTTCACATGGAAAACCATTCTTGATTTTCAGCTGCCTAATTTTCTTATAAGATAGACATAATTACATTTGCCTTATTTTTATATTCATTAAAAGTGTAAGAGGTGATACACTGTATTGTATTGGTTCATCAGAAGGATAATGATTTTATCAATGACCTAATATGTATTTGTAGAGGAGGCAATTAACATTCATGATAGAAAAATAAAGGTGAAAAAAAAATAGAAACATATGAAAATTGACACAGAGTACAAAATAAAACAAATATCTCATTAAATTTAACATAAATAAATTCTCCAGATCTAAGTGAAGAGAAATATTATTTCTATGCTCAGAAGGATAGTATGGAGGACTAAGCTTCAAATCATGTTTCATATACAGACACATTTCTCTGACTCCCCCAAAGCAAGTATGTTTACTTGTATATATAATGCAACTTGTAAGAACATATGCCAACAATTACCATCTATTCCAACACCTAGGTACTAATCTACCATTTTAACTTGTATTTTTGTGTAACGTAGTTTTTGAACTTATACACTATTATAATCAAATTAAAGAAGTGATTTGTTTGATTCTTTTTATATTCTCTGTATACCTTAATTGCACTTCTATAGTTTCTTTCCTTCCTTCCTTCCTTCCTTCCTTCCTTCCTTCCTTCCTTCCTTCCTTCCTTCCTTCTTTCCTTACTTCCTTCCTTCCTTCCTTCCTTCCTTCCTTCCTTCCTTCTTTCCTTCCTTCTTTCCTTCCTTTCCTTCTTTTTTATTTTTGTCATTCATGGAGCTTGAAATCTGTGTCTGGGCTATCCCTGAGCTTTTCATCTCAAGGCTAGTGCTCTACCTCTTGAGCCACAACACAACTTCAGGTTTTCTAGTGGTTAATTGGATATGAGTCTCACAGGCTTTCCTGCATGGGCTGGCTTTGAACCGCATGCCTCAATTCTCATCCTCCTGAGTAGCTAGGATTATAGGAGTGAGCCACTGGCACCTGGAGATATATATATATATATATATATATATATATATATATACACACATATATATGTATATACATATATACATATGTACATATGTACATATATGTACATATATGTACATATGTACATATGTACACATATATACATATATGTATATATGTGTGTATATATATTTCAATGTATGAAAATGTTAGTTTACAATTGAGGCTTTGGTATTAAAACATGGTTGAGATCAGAATTCTAAATTATCTTCAAAAGAAAACTTAGTTGCAAGGTGAATTACAGAGAAGGCAGCAAATGCATAATGCAACTCTTAATCCTCCCACTGTTTCTTTCCTTTAAGATTAACATTGTAATAATGTAATTGGTATATCAGCATATCTTCTACATATGAATAGTCTCTACCATCTACATTCGTCTCGGAATTTATACTGAAGCCAGGAAAAAGATTCAAATTCAAGCACTTTAAATTTAAGTGTACTGTTCAATATCACTATATCCTTCAATTTCCAAGAACTTATTACCTAGAGTATTGATAGATAATGGGGTCTAAGATAAAACAAGGACACAGCTAAGATATATTTCAAAACTTAAGGACCAACAGTCCAATGCTATATAAGTTGTGCATAGTATTATACAGGAGGTCGAAGAGTTTGACTATCTAGCATAAAATAAAATAAGACTGAGTTCATAAAAGGAAAATATCCAGTAAAAGGACACACACACATGCACACACATACACTCACCACAGAAACAAAAATAATACCTAAAGAAAAGTTTATTATCTATATATATTTTGGTATATAATTTAAGAAAATGAAAATTTTAATTATAAAATTTATTTAAATGTTTTTACAAATATATGAAATTCTTACAACAATTGTTTTCATTTTAATCAGCTATTTCAGTAGTTTACATGCATGAACAGATGATAACTGAAAGGTTTCAGTACTTAAGACTCAATTCCAAGATTTTGGCCTCTTAGTTTCTGTGGAAATCAGAGTGTATGATTTCCCTGTGGGTCTCCCCCTGCACATTGTCATGCACACTAACTCATGCTTTCTCCCACTTGCTTTCCCTTGTGTTCAGTAGGTTCCATTTCCATGTTCCTGCCTGCTGAAATTCTAACCATCTTCTTTTGCATGTTTTATCTTTCAGGAAATGCTCCCTTATCATTCGAGGGGATTGATTATAGCTTCTGTCCTGGTACTACAAGATAAAATGGATACATATATTAAATTTATGAATCAATTCATTCAATAGACTTTGTTCAATAGACTTTCTTCAAGCCCAAAGTAGAGATTTGTTGTTGTTTTTACTTTCAATTTTTTTATTGTCAAAATGTGATACAGAGGGGTTACAGATTCATATGAAAGGCAGTGAGTTCATTTCTTGTTCTACTTGTTACCTCCTCCCTCATTTCCCAACCTTTCCCCTCCCCCTTTCCCTCTCCCCTCATGAGTTGTACAGTTGGTTTACACCAAATGTTGGTGTACACTAAGTGTTGCATTTTGAATGGTTTGTCTTTTTGTCTCTTGATTTTTGGTATTCCCTCTTGCTTCCCCAGTTCTATTACCCGTATTGGACAATATCCAGGTTACTCAGATGTAGTACAGTGCTAGCGAGGGTACAGCCCCAGGAAGGGACGACAAGAGAAATAAAACTAGACAAACCATTCAGTCAAACAAACTGACAAGGAAAAAGAGAAAAAAAGTAGTACGAGTTCACATGTCATGTTGAGAATAATTACAACAGTGGTATAACTCTTGTTTCCGTAACGTGGAGTTCAGTTCACTTGGCCTCTTCTTATGTGGTCATATGGGTGTAGTTATTGGGGTATTTTGGTCTTCTATCATGACTAGGCTATTCCTGTACTAGGTATTCCCTATGAGGGAAACCATATGGTTTATGTTTCTTTGGGTCTGGGTCACTTCACTTAGTATGATTCTTTCCAAGTCTTTCCATTTCCTTACGAATGGAACAGTGTCATTAATTCTGATGGAGGCATAGAATTCCATTGTGTATATGTACCACACTTCCTGATCCACTCGTCTACTGAGGGGCATCTAGCTTGGTTCCATGTTTTATTCATGACAAGTTGTGCTGCGATGAACATAGTTCTGCTGGTGGCTTTAGTGTGGTCTTGCTTGTAATCTTTTGGGTAAATGCCCAAAATTGGGGCTGCTGGGTCATAGGGGAGCTCTAAGTTTAGCCTTCTTAGGAAACTCCACACTGCTTTCCAGAGGGGTTGAACAAGTTTGCATTCCCACCAACAATGTAGTAGTAGAGTTCCCTTTTGGCCACATCCTCTCCAGCATTTGTTATTATTGGATTTCTTGATAATGGGCCTTCTTACTGGGGTGAGGTGGAATCTCAATGTTGTTTTGATTTGCATTTCTTTTATGGCCAGTGATGTAGAGCACTTTTTCATTTGACTCTTGCCATTCTCATTTCCTCTTCAGAGAAGTTTCTTTTTAAGTCTTTAGCCCAGTTGTTGAGAGGGTTGTTGGTTCTTTGATTGTTTGATTTGGAGGAATTTAACTTTTGAGTTCTGTGTATTTTAGATATTTTAGTTCTTTATATTTTAGATATCAGGCCTTTATCCTTTGTATTGCTGGTGAAGAACTTTTCCCAATTGTGGCCTCTGTATTTATCTTGGGAGCTATATCCTTTGCCCTGCAGAAGCTCTGCAGTTTGATACAGTCCCACTTGTCCAGCTTTTCTTTGATTTGTTGGATTTCTGGGCCTTAGTTGAGGAAGTTTCTTCCAATGCAAAGGAGTCCTAGAGTTTCTCCTATTTGCAATTTTTCTTTCTGTGACCTGTGATTATGAGACACCATGTTCAACATAGTATGTATCTTCTTAAATTTATTAGCAATATGACATAGTTGAGAAGAAAATACTTTAATAATTTCCACGTTTTATCTGCAATTAATTGCATGTTGTAAATTATCTCAAAAAAGATGTCAAAGCTCAGGTATTTGATAGATTCAAAAGCTTATTGTCCAATGATTTATTTGAAAGAACAACTTCAATAAGTCTCAACTGGGACTAGAATTGAGAAACAGCCTATGCTTTAGTAAATCACTAAAAGAAACAATAAGACAGTAACAAAAAGTAATGTCAAATAAATAAAATGAATCATGGTGTCTTAATTACCTAATCTTATTAAGTTCATTGATTTGATACTAATATCAATTATTTGAGAATACCCAATCTGCATATTTTGAGGAAGATAGTAAAATATTTTAGTATATACATTTTTATTGCATAAATATATTTCTTATCATATACATATATTTACAACAATCTCATTCTTTGTCATGTTGTGATACCCATCAGTTCTAAACAGTTGACTGATGAATATATATAAAGCCATATTTAATGTCTATAACAGAAGTATTCAGTTACATTGTGGAAGAAATCAATTAATTAACTAAATTAGTGAAGACTACTGGTTTTAGGAGTATTTCACCATGTAGAATATACTAAGTTAGAACTGATCTGGTACATATTTCTTCTATCTCAATTGACTATATTTTACAAAAATAGGTTTTCTGTGATATTATATTCCTCAATTTGACTTTACTTGACTTTAAAGACACTAGATATTAAAAAAATCAGTTTGGTTCATATTAATCAGAACTAGGAAAATGGGAAACAAAATTTATGTTGGTAACAAACATTTGTTGAAATGATAGAATTTATTGTGGATTAAATTATCTAAACTTTACAAAAGCTCAAACAATAGATTTATTTAAACTCATTGATTTAATTTTGGAAAATGAGGTGCAAAGACAGGTATTTCTTTTTAGAAGATGCATAATTGGTAAGGAGTAAATACATAAAGGGTAACCTGAATTTGTTCCTTTTTCTATTCCATATTGCTTTCTCTAATCTAAAAATGAACACATTTTCAAAATGCTATTGCACGAATAATGTACTAATTATCCAGTTAAAGCTTTGGAATTTAATTACCTAATGTAATTAAGGGCATATATTAATTTGGCCAACATAATGTATAATTATAAGAGAATTATTGACTTCATTTTCCAATATCTATTCTTTACGGAAAAAGTACCTGAATATTGGCTAGCCAAACATAGAAATACAATCCAACATAGAAAATGAAAGTATAATAATTGGCATTTGCAGAGATGTTTGTAGTTATGTCTCAAGCTGTTGAGATCTGGAAGCTGCTTAAAGGAACCAATTTATCACAAAGATATGGCTAATGCTGTAGCAGGAAGATTCAACTGCACAGCAACTGCACTCAAACAGTAAATGCAGAAACTCACCTCCAGACAGTTGAAGGTACGTAGCTACTCACTTTATGCCCTTACTAGCCTCCATAGCATTAAAATGGGGAAGGTAAAAGGTAGTAATTGGAGGTTGGCTCTGCCCATGAATAGGAAGTGGATACAGTCTTGATTGAGTGCCAGCCATCTTTGGCACCGTTTACTCAATGGCTGTCAAAGCTACTGTTCATTCTACATTTCAGTAAGTAAAACACTCACACCTCTCTACAGGGGAGAAACTCTACCCTATCTTGCAATAGGGTCTTGGAAGGAACTCCAGGAAATGTCCAATATTTCTAAGTTTGAATTGCATTATTTTGTGTAACCTACTGATCTAAAGAATTACCAACCTGGCCCAACATTATATGTTCATTCTATTTCTACTTAAAATTGTGTTGTTAATTATTTATACAATTGTAAAAAAGTAATGTAAGACACAGAGATCTCTGGCAGGTTTTTGTCTCATCTTCAAAAAGCTTGTGGTTGCACTCTTGTCGTATAATATAATGACCAGGATATTGAAATTAATGTAAACTACTAATGTTAAACAAAGTACATATTTTAGTTTTGGTCATGGGTCTGTGTGTGTGTGTGTGTGTGTGTGTGTGTGTGTGTGTGTGTATGTGATGTGCAAATTAAGTTTTATAAAATTTCATCACCTATGTAGGTCCATGTCTCCATGACTATAGTGACACAATGATATACTGTAACACTACAATGCTCCTTAACATTTCCTTGTTAACTACTGTAATTTCTCAACCAAACTCCTCAGGACTACTGGTTCCTCAGAGGCATGCCCAGTTTCCTTCTCTTTTCTAGAATGTAGACCTGGAATTTTACAGTGTGTAAAATTTACATAAGAAATGTCCTCACTGCCTTACATATGAAACTGTAACTCCTCTGTACCTCACTTTGACATTAAAGAAGAAAAAAATAGTTAATTATAAAAAATGGGATTGTTACTTTTCATTTGCATTACCCCCTCTAGAGCCATCAAAGTGTGATTGTGTTTTTCCCTTTCTAGCACTAGGATGAGTGTGCCCTTCTTAAGCCCTTACCTGCAGAAGGATCTTCAAATTCCTTGAAGCTTTATGTTGTTGCTAAAAGTATTTCAGAGAGAAAAATGTAAAACTTTCTTTAAATATTCTTGCACAGGCTTTGATGTGGTTATAAATGTTTACTGCTTTTGTAGTCAGGTAGGATTTAAGCTGCTAAAAGTTTGATTCATGTGTATGTTTTATTTTCCTTAAAAAGAAGTAACTTGTTTTCCAGAGGGACTTTGCTGTCTAGCAGGTCATATTAGTACACTATGGGTGAGCCAAGTTGATACCACCAGCATGGAATGATGTTACTTCTTTATACTAGAGCCACGCTGATGATTGTAGAGTGTTAGTGTCTTACAGTTTTAGCCAACACTTTATTAATGGTTAGACACTGAGCAAATGCACAAGTGCCAGTGATTATTTGTGAGGTGATAATGAATCTTAAGATCTTACTAAATTTGTTTATATATGGGGCTGGGAATGTGGCTTAGTGGTGGAGTGCTTGTCTAGCATGCATAAGGCCCTGGGTACAATTTCTGTATCCCACATAAATAAAATAATTTTAAAAATGTTTATATAACTCTAGAAAATTTGCAGGGGAAAATATTTTTAATGAAGATTATTTTGTCATTTGCACCAAGGGTTTAATGACTTCCATTCTGAACCATGCATCCTGAATTTACTTTTGCACTATTTCAGAAAACTTGTACGTAACAGAGTGAGCATTGCTGCCTTATTTCTGATGTGTAGGGAGAGTAGGCTACCTTTACTCCTTAAGCAGAATGATAGCCACATGCTTGTTGCAGTAGAATTAACTTCAAGTAGTTGAAATCACACTATTCTATTTGAATCTCTTAATGATTTTGTTTAAGAAGAGGTATTACACTTTTTTTCTTCTATGACATTTAATCAAAGCATACAAATTGCCAAGAGGGCTGTTAGTTCTTTGTTTGTTTTGGAGGAATTTAATTTTTTTTAATCAGGCTTTTGTCCATTGTATGGGTGGTAAATATTTCTTCCCAATCTGTGGGCTTTCTGTTTATCTGGGAAGCTATGTTCTTTTCCCTGCAGAAGCTTTGAAATTTGATACAGTCCCACTTGTCCAATCTTTCTTTGATTTGTTACATTTCTGAGCCTTTGTTGAGGAAGTTTCTTCCAGTGCCAAGGAGTCCTAAAATTTCTCCTATTCCTTCTTGTACCTTTTTCAGGGTATCTGATTTTATATCTAGGTTTTGATCTATTTGGAGTTGATTTTGGTGCGGAGTGATAAATAGGGATCTAGTTTTAGTTTGTTACAAGTGTTGACCCAGTTTTGCCAACACCATTTGTTGAAGAGGCTGTCTTTGTTCAAACCTACATTTTAGCTCCTTTGTCAAATATTACGTAGCCATAAGCCTGTGGGTTCATTTCTGGGTCTTCTGTTCTGTTCCATTGGTCCTCAGGTCCGTTCTTGTATCAGTACCAAGCTGTTTTTATTACTATAGCTTTGTAATACAAGACCTAAAAAAAACTTCCCTGAAGAGGAAATGACAATGGCCAAGAGTCACAAGAAACGGTGCTCTACAATTAGGCAAGAAGAAAATATAAAGGGGATCCAAATAGGAAAAGATGAAGTTAAACTTTCTCTCTTCACAGATGACATGATCCTATACCTAAAGAATCCTATAGACTCTACCCCCAAGCTACTAGAGCTGATCCAAAACTTTGGCAAAGTTGCAGGATATAAAATAAACCCTCAAAAATCAAAAGCCTTTCACTATGCTAACGACCTGAAGACCAAGGCTGAAATCAGGAAAGCAACTCCTTTTGCAATAGCCCCCCAAAACAAAAAATAACTAGGGATTACCTTAACCAAAGAAGTGAAAGACATCTTTGAGGAGAACTTTAAAACCTTGAAAAACAAAATTAAGTCAGAACTAAGGAAATGGAAAAACCTCCCATGATCCTGGATAGGGAGGATTAATATAATCAAAATGGCAATATTGTCAAAGGCTATCTACAAATTCAATGCAATACCCATTAATATCCCAACACCATTTTTTAATGAAATAGAGGAAGGAAGCAATTCAGAAATTCATAGGGAACAATAAAAGAACTAGAATAGCAAAAACAATCCTAAGCAGAAAGAACAGTGCTGGAGGAATTACAATATCATACTTCAAGCTGTATTATAAAGCTATAGTAATAAAAACAGCTTGCTATTGGCACCGGAACAGGCCTGAAGACCAATGGAACAGAATTGAAGACCCAGAAATGAACCCACAGAACTGTGCCTACTTAATCTTTGATAAAGGAGCTAAACCAATAGTTTGGAAAAAAGATAGCCTCTTTAACAAATGGTGCTGGAAAAACTGGCTCAACAAGAGCAACAAACTAAAACTAGATCCTTATATATCACCCTGCACCAAAATCAATTTCAAATGGATTAAAGACCTGGAAATCAAAACAGACACCCTGAAAACACTAAAGGAAGGAGTAGGAGAAACACTTGGGCTCCTTGGCGCAGGATGGAATTTTCTTAAGAATGGCCCAGAAAGGCTACAAAACAAAGAAACGTTGGACAAATGGGACTGCATCAAACTGCAGAGCTTCTGCACGGCAAAGGACATAGCTCGCAAGATAAACAGAAAGCCCACAGACTGGGAGAAGATCTTTACCGGCCGTTCAAGGGACAAAGGCCTCATCTCTGAAATATATGCAGAACTAAAAAAATTACCTTCTTCCAAAACAAAACCGCAAAGAACCAATAGCCCCTTCATCAAGTAGCCTAAAGACTTACAAAGAGACTTCTCTGATGAGGAAATGAGAATGGCCAAGAGACATATGAAAAAGTGCTCTACATCACTGGCCATAAAAGAAATGTAAATCAAAACAACATTGAGAATCCATCTCACCCCAGTAAGAATGTCATATATCCAGAAAACTAACAATAACAATTGTTGGAGGGGATGTGGCCAAAAGGGAACCCTACTTCATTGTTGGTGGGAATGTAAACTGGTTTAGCCACTCTGGCAAGCAGTATGGCAATTCCTCAGAAGGCTAAATATAGAACTCCCCTATGACCCAGCAGCCCCACTTTTGGGTATCTATCCAAAAGACCACAAACAAAATCACAGTAATGCTACCAGCACAACAGTGTTCATCACAGCACAATTTGTAATGGCTAAAATATGGAACCAACCCAGATGCCCCTCAGTAGACAAATGGATCAGGAAAATGTGGTACATATACACAATGGAATTTTATGCCTCTATCAGAAAGAATGACATTGTCCCATTTGTAAGGAAATGGAAGGAGTTAGAAAAAATTATACTAAGTGAAGTGAGCCAGACCCAAAAACCATGGACTCTATGGTCTCCCTTATTGGGAATAATTAGTACAGGTTTAGGCAGTCATAGCAGAGCATCACAAGGCCCAATAGCTATACCCTTATGAGCACCTAAGATGATGCTAAGTGAAATGAACTCCATGTTATGGAGACAATTGTTATATCACAGTTGTAACTACTTTCAATGTCCCATGTGTATCTGTAGCTTCTATTATTGATGATGTTCTTGTATCACCTTCCTGTGGTTGTACCTACACTATCTCTGTGAGTATATTGGAAACCATGTATACTGGTATTGGAACTAGGAAATTGAAAGGGAATACCAAAATTGAGAGACATGGGGTAAAAAAAATACAAACAACTACAAAACCAATACTTGCAAAACTGTTTGGTATAAGTGAACTTAACACCTCAGGGGGGGGGAAAGGGGAAGGGGGAGGGGGGTGGGGAGTATGAGGGACATGGTAACAAACAGTACAAGAAAGGTATCCAATGCCTAATGTTTGAAACCGTAACCTCTCTGTACATCAGTTTGATAATAAAAATTTGAAAAAAAAAAGAAAAAGTGTTCTACATCACTGGCCATAAAAGAAATGCAAATCAAAACAACATTGACATTCTACCTCACCCCAGTGAGAACAACCATTATCAGGAAATCCAACAATATCAAATGCTGAAGAGGATGTGGCCAAAAGGGAATCCTACTACACTGTTGGTGGGAAAGCAAACTTATTCAACCCCTCTGGAAAGCAGTGTGGAGATTCCTCAGAAGGATAAACATAGAGCTCCCCTATGACACATCAACCCCACTTTTGGGCATCTACCCAAAAGACTACAAGCAAGACTACACTAAAACCACCAGCACAACTATGTTCATTGCAGTACAACTTGTCATTGCTAAAACATGGAACCAAGCTAGATGCCCCTCAGTAGATGAGTGGATCAGGAAAATGTTGTTCATATACACAATGGAATTCTATTCCTCCATCAGAATTAATAACACTGACCCATTCGTAAGGAAATGGAAGGACTTGGAAAGAACCATACTAAGTGAAGTGATCCAGACCAAAGAAACATAATCCAATGCTATGGTGTCCGTCATAGGGAAGAGCTAGTACAGGATTAGGTCAGTCATTGCAGAAGATCAAAACACCCCAGTAGCTACACCCTTATGATCACATAAGATGATGCCAAGTAAAATGAGCTCCACGTTACGGAAACAAGAGTTATACCACTGTTGTAATTATTGAAACCGTACTTTTTTCTTTTTTTCTTGTCTGTTTGTTTGTTTGATTGTTTTGTTTAGTTTTGTGTATCTTGTATTCCCTTTCCGTGATACCCCTGCTACCAACATATCTCATTCGAATACCCTGGATACTGTTAATATGGGTATTAGATCTGGGGAAGGGAAAGGGAATATCAAAATTGAAAGCCAAAGGACAAAAAGACAAACCGTTCCAAAAGCAATACTTACAAGACCATTAGGTGTAAATCAACTGCACAACTCGTGGGGAGAGGGAAAGGGGAAGGGGGAGGGGTGGGGATATGAGAGAGGAGATAACAAGTTGAACAAGAAATGTACTCACTGCCTTAGATAAGAATCTATAACCCCTCTGTACTGCACTTTGACAATAAAGAAAAAGTTTAATTTTAAAAAAAGCATACAATTTCCTCTTTTCTTTATTGATGTGATGGATGACATTGATTGCCATTTTTATTGTTGTAGTTTTAAACATTTCGAATATCCAAAAAGGATATTAGTGCTTATTTAAATGTGATGACAGTTTAACAATATTTGGACACTGTTAATATACAATACACATGGATTTATATTTCCCTGGAAGGTATTCAACTTTATAGTTACTGAAGATCATGGCATAAGTGTTCTTCAAACCAACTGATTAGAAAATAAAACAAAAACCAACAACACATAAGTAGTATGTAAGAACAAATTGACTGACAGAAGACAAAGTAAAGGAAAATAATATCAATATGTTCTTACATAACTATTGCCACATTACTACACTATCCTATGTAGCTAGCTGCACTGATAGCCATTGGCTTACTTTAGAAAAGGAAAGTGTCCGTATTCAATCAATTAAGAATAGCATCCCAAACTTCAATGTGTCTCACAGGTAAAATTTTATAATTTGTCACTTGTCAAATTATAATAGGTTTTCTACAGTGGTTGCATTTATTCTTCCAGTGCCAATTCTAAATTTGAGAGATGATTGAAGATAACTGGGGAGGAATAGATTTACAGAAAATAAGCATGAGTATTCCTCAGAATATTCTCAGTTCATGAAGAGTAAATGATTTGTGCCCAAAACAATAATGAATGCTATATAATATGCCTTAACTTTGTTTAAACATCAAGCCTTGTAACAACAGAATATTAGTTTTTTAAGGGAGACTCTATTTGTTAAACAGTTAAGTTGGTAGCTGAATATTTTTAGGAGCATCTTATGATTGTTATTTATTATAGCTGTAAGATCTGTCAAAGGCTTTTAGGGAATGAAATATGATACAAGTTTGACAATATGTAATTTATACCAGAAATACTTCTGGAGAAAACAAGGGATATGTTTATAGAGGTGATCTTATATGTCAACAATATATCTTAAAACATTTGAGATTCATAGCAATTTTCTTCCCCTTCCAAATACTGCATTTTTTACTCTAGAGCTTACTGATTTCTTTCAAAGATTCAAAAACTTCTATGCCTAAACAAAGAGGGGTTCATCTAAAACTGGACTGCTTCAGGAAATGTTATTTTCCAAATAGTTACCAGAAAAAATATGTAAATAAAATATATATATATATATATACGTATATATGAAGTTGTGTCCTAGTTTTGTAATTAAGGCTGAGAGATTCATATGTCTAGAAAACTATGAACTATTCACAATAAGAAAGAATAAATTAAACTTTCACCAATTAAATGACTTGGAAAGTCTTTATAAAAGAAAACCTCGTGTAGAACTATTGAGCCAACAAAAATTTCCTTCACGGTGAGAAGAATATTATATCTTCAGAAAAAAATTTCAAACCAATTTGCTTTTCTTTGGCCTTAAGTTATTTAAATTTACTAAGTCGTTAATTCTTTAATAAACTGTTGTTACTTGGAAAGCTGTAAACCAGAATGTCTCTGTAATTCCTGTTTCTGAATTGTGATTAAATATGATTGTAGTGAATGATATCAAGAGTACTTAAAAACTCTGACAATCGTTGATACATTTTTTTTTTACTATTGAACTTTATTTCTCTTATAAAACACAGTTTTGACTAGAAATCAATGAAAGGGCAGGGGATAATATTCTATGAAATAAACACCAAGAAAAGAAAACAGAGACATTCTTTAGCTGCCACTCTTGCTGTTTCTTTTTGTTTTCCTTTTGTCTTGTTTGTTTTTAGGCACACAAAAGACGGAAAAAAAGTTGAAAAAATATAAGTCTTAACTCATTTAGAAAATGAATTGTATACCTTGTGGGTGGGTATAGGAAGAAAAACCAGGAGAGAACAACAGGGAAGAGAGATGTGGTTCAAAAACAATTGTACTCATTACTCATAACCTGATCCAACCCTACTGTAATAATAAAAACAATAATAAAACTTGATTGATAAGTATTGCAAGTGCCAACAACCTTGAAATTTTGAGTTGTATCATACTGAAATTGTGAAAATATTAAGTAGCTTTGGCTGTTTTCTGTCTCTATGAATAAAGAAAAGTTACATAAAATTTGTCAAGGTCATGAGGAAAAATGGTCACAGACTTATTTGATAGCTATTATTCTGCTCCAGTTTTCAAATTTTAAATGATATGGGTTCATTTTCAAGGAAAGTTCACCTCCTTAGAATGAGTTTCAAAGTTCTATGAGAAAAAAAAATAATTAATCTTCCCATATAAGTTTAGCTCCTTCTTTGTCTTCAAGGCCAGTTTGATGCTGGAGCACAATGACACAGAGCTTGTGTCAGTTTTCTACAGTGGCAATCAGTTTTCAGTTTTAGCTTTTTAATGGTTTGATAAGTCCATCAGTGTGTTAAGAGATAGATTACTTTCTAAACATTTCTTAATATTCAATCTTTTACATGTAGTATTTTAAAAGTACATACAAGATTTCAAATTTGTCTATTTTTCTCTTTACTAGATATTCTAGCTGCTTTTATTTATAGAGCAAATACAAAACAAATGGGTGATTAACTTGATAATTAATCGTTTAAATAAAGTAAAAACTAAATTTTAACCTATTTTTAGTTATTATATATTCTAGAGTTACATTTTTGTAACTGAAAAATTCCTCGAACTTGTAATATGTATACATCATATATATAGTAATAAAATATATTAGTACATGTGTATGCAGGTATATGCACATACTCATACATATTTGTATATAAACATATGTATGTATGCATATATATGTTTACTCACATATATACACACACACAGTATTTAACCTGTCAGAATTGCATAGTACTAGAAAGAGACGCAAATATTGTATGGCTGATGATTGACATGGATAACTGGCAGTTGGAAGCCAGACCTTCTATTGAGTCAGAGCCAAGGCAGTAAACAGGCAACAAAACCGACAATGACTTTTACATCTAGGCTCTTTTATCATTCCTAAACACATTACAACAACTTGACCCAACTGTACAATGACTGATAAAGCTTGCGACACCAAGCAATCTACTGAAAGCTACATAGGGGCTAAAGTGATACTTATGGATTTGATTTAGAGAAAAAGTTGTTAAAATTTCAAAACCTGACACCCCACAGTGTGACACATATTCAGTGATCAGTTCAACAGATCTATGCATAATTCCATAACTCCATGACTTAATTCGGGTTAGAGATAGATAACACACACACACACACACACACTTTTCTTCATTTCTTGAGTTACGAATAAGAAATCAATCTCCTAAAAATTTTGCTACCATAAATTTGTTATAGAATAAGATAGTATGCAAAGGGAAGGAGAAAATTAACAAATTAAACACTGTCTTTATCTCCATTACAATTATTTTTTAAAAAGCTTGTTTTCTTCCTATATATTATTTCCCTGTTGTATATTTTGTAGTTAACACTGTTCAAAACTTAGTATACTAGCTTCATTTTGTGGTTTCTCAATATGAACTATGAGTAATTATTGAGATAAATATTGGTTTGTCAGAGTGAGGGTCTCCGTAGTGTATTTTAAGATACTAACATTTCTTGAGTCTCCTCGCTGATGTGCCTTTTAATCCAGAGTCACATATTCAACATATTTTTAAGATATGCCATACACCTTATTTATTACATTGGATGATTCCCATTAGTGGAGACAGAAGAGCCTACTTATACTCTTCTGCATTAGTGTTGTGGAAAATAGTTCCTTTATCCACTACTGATGTCCCAAATATGGAAGTTACTACATGCTACCATCCAGTTTACTTTATCTTAATTTGTCAATTTTAGCCATCTCATTTTACTTACCACACACTACTTTGACAATCATCTTCCTAGAGAGTTTCCTTATGTGAATGTACGATTGTGAAATACAATATTTGCATTGTTGGTTCTACATTCCATTAAGACAGCACTATAGTGGAACATAATAATTTACAACACGTCAATATGTTAGTAAAGGATCTGTTTTCTTTGCTTCATAGTAAGAGTCCAAGTACAACCCCTCCAAAGGTAGCATAGATAAAATAAAATATGTAGGATGTATTTCCTATTTTATAGACAAATGGCTTAAGGCTCTGGTAAGCAATACAGGACTAAAACGTAATACATGGTTATACAAAGGCTGAGTCTAATAACTGAATTTATTATTTCTTGATCCCTAAGCATAAACATCGTATTATTCTCCTGAGGCCAGAAGTATTAACTCAGACCTCCAAAATTAAATAATTCCAATAAAAATAGATTGGTTATACTCATGCTATCACAGAATGTAGTAGTATACATTATAGGCATATTAACCTGTTTTATAGTGAGACTCACATCATCACTCTAGGGCTATTGAAATCATTTTATCCAGATTATAAAACATAGTCTAGGGGGAAGTATTATCTATTTAATGTAATCTTGCAAGTAAAAAATTACAAGGCTATATATCTCCTGTGAGGTCTTAGGATTTTTGGTTCTTTGGGGTAATAAGAAAAACTGAATAAGCACACATTTTCTCTAATAAAAATATAAAACGTAATGACATTATAAACTATCTCAAGGTTGAAATTGAACCTCCAATGTAAAATTAGCATGTGTGAATGTGGTAGTTTCCTATACATCTATTTTCTCTTTCCTGAATTGAATGAGATCATCTGATATGGGATTTTTTTTATGTCTTTTGATGATAACTTTAAAAGATTTCTCTTCAACAATAGATGTTTTGATAGATGAGCCTTCTTAGATAAGCTTGGCTTCAGGCAGGTAAAAAAAAGTCATCCACTTTGTTTTTTCCTCCTTATGCAGTTTTTCTATGGTTAACATAAAAGTAAAACAGCACAGGTTTGTCTGTGATGTTTGTGAGCTACCTCTCAGTATTTTTGTTTTCTCTCCTAAACTTTTCAGGAAAATGGCTTAGGAAGACAAAACACATTTTACAGCAATTTTATTTGGTCTTGAATGATTCATTGATTTGCTTCCCTTAATTCCTAACAGGATATAGTAATCTCTCAGGCATTTTTTGATATCTTTTTTCTTTGTAGCGTTTTAAATATATGAATTTTTAAGTCAATTGTTTTCCTGTTATTTGAGAAAAAAATCATTGTGGTTTACATGTGTGTATGTGCGCACATGTGAGTGTGTGTGCTCAACAATATGTGAACTCTAAAAATGGCATTATGTCTATTGGCAAAAATTCATTCAATATGATTTTGGTCCTTTATCTTCTCCTATGTTCTACCTTGATTTAAAGATGATAAAATAGCACCTTGTTTATCAAATGTAGAAATGTGCTTAGTGTTTCCTTATATGTTTGATATGTATTAATAAATCTGGCAGTAATAACCAAGGCAGCCTTATCTTTATTCTGCATTAATAGGCTAGACTTATTTATAATAATCATAAATCATTTATCTCTGGAAAGCTTGGAGGTCCAAGCTGATTTTGGTCTGTAATGTATCACTGTAACTTAATAAGCACAGCAAATATATTTCAGTAGCTTGTCTTTCATCAATGGCTAATAGAGTATCTAATAGTCCTAGCATTTATCAGGTCTATACATAATGATGTAAGGTTAAGAATTATTGATAATCTAGAAAATGGAATGTCTTTGCTGAATTATATGTTTTTTCTGATTTTTATTACTTACATACTGAGGATAAATTATAATATTCAGATTAAATATCAAGTATGAAACCTTTATCAATTGTATGTACAGAAGCAAAAGACAAAGTTAAAGCTGAAATGGAAATCAAAGCCCAAACCAAAATAAACTTTAAAAATTCAATATCCAACATCAGAAGAAAAAAAAGTAACATGAAGAATTTGTATATGCTTTCTAAAATTATTTTGAATAAGAAAATATAGGTAATTTTTTCTTAAAATTTATTTTTATGAAATTTTTTATGAAAAATTATTTTTTGCGTGCTGAGAAATGAAGCTACAGGGATGCTTATCTGGAGAAGAGATACATTTTTATGACATCTGTGCTATGAAGTGATTCTCATACTAACTATCCAGAGTTAGTATAGACTTCAGAGATTTAACTCAGAAGCCTCTATGAAATTGCCTCTCAACAGCCAGAAGTTTAAGAATCTCCAGAGCATTTGATACTTTCTACAAATTCCCATGTCTCCTTCACTTATAATAATTCATTTGAGTGACTCATAGACTCAAAATATTCTGTATTTATGCTTACTAATTCTGCTTCTAATTTATGCTTACTGATGAGGATCAGCCAAATGAAGAGTCAAATCAGGCACAGTTTGGGAGACTTCCATATTTGAGTCATCTGTGCTCTTTTGCAAAGAACTCTGGATTCCTCATACTCTTGTCCAAAATGCAGGAATCTTACCCTAATTGTGGTGTTCAACGTTTGAACTGAAATTTCATTACGTAGTTATGGATAATTGAGTCATTACTTGCAAGTCTAAACACAATCCCCTTTTCTGTAGATCATCCTCTTTCAGGAACTGGGATGAGAACAACTATAGTCTCCTCTCATAAAGCCAATATTTATAATATGACTAGATCTCATACAGAATCATTTCATTAGCAAAATTTCAGATGTGAGTCAAGCACCCAACATACAATATTAAAAATATCACTATTTATGGAATATAGCAATGTTTTAAGAGAAAGAAAGTTAGACAAAGCAGACACATTCTTTATTATGAAACAGTGAAATAGTATAGAACCAAAAAAAGAAAAAGTACAGTTAAATTTATAACAATTTTTATAGAAAAGTCTAAAATTATACTACAGATAGCAGATAATTGATATAAATTTCTAACCAGAATTATTACATGACTAATACATCTCTTGAGAGAGCTATTGAGGAAGTAGAGTGGGGAAATAAAAATTGGAGATCTCACAGTCGGAAAGAGAGACCTGAACCTAAAACAGTAAGTCAAATACAGTAGAACATGACAATAATACAAGGTATAATGGAGAAAGAGGCAGAGGATCACTAATTGATGTCATCTTGGGTCAAAAACAAAGAGTACATGAAAATTAAGTAAAGCAGGAAAGGACTGAAGTGTGGCACAAGTGGTAGAGCACCTAACCTAGAAAAGATATAGAAAAGATGAAAAAGGAAAGACAGAGAAAGAGAAGAATGAGAGTAATGGAAAGGATAAAGAAAGAAAACAGGAAAAGGAAAGAGGGAGAGAAGAAGGAAGGAGGGAGGGAGGGAGGGAGGGAGAAAGGAAGAAAGGAAGGGAAGAAGGAAGGAAGGAAGAGGAAAATTAAAGTTATTTGATGAAAGTGGAAAGAGTAAGAGTTGGCACAGTTTGGGAGACCAGTGGATTGACTCAAATTAGGCAAAATGTTTCTATAGCTAAAAGAAGAGGGAGACAAAAGAAATCCCATATTTCAGATAGAGAAAAGACTTACATGGGGCTGGGGATATGGCCTAGTGGCAAGAGAGCTTGCCTCGTATACATGAGGCCCTGGGTTCGATTCCCCAGCACCACATACAAAAAACGGCCAGAAGTGGTGCTGTGGCTCAAGTGGCAGAGTGCTAGCCTTGAGCAAAAGGAAGCCAGGGACAGTGCTCAGGCCCTGAGTCCAAGGCCCAGGACTGGCAAAAAATAAAAATATAAAAGACTTACATGGGTTTTAACATTAACCAATCAGAAGACAAATTCTACAGGAAGACAGCATGATGATTTTACTCAATTAGGGCTCAGCAAACAGAACCTACTCTTGCTGTTAGATGCTCTGACAGCAGGACAGGCTCTATTGATTTAAAAAAAATCAAATGAATTCAATGCAAGCATGAAAGAATTATTTTCTAAGCAGGGCTACAATTTTATTCTGAGATGCTTTTTAGACATGCCAGTGTTCTGTGTTTATGTCACTGGTTCATCCTTCTTCAAATTCTTTAAACAACAGCATTTAAACATTGCAGAAGGAAGGAAAGCCTAGGATTGAATTTATTTTGAGGGAAAATATTGAACCCTGGAAGGAAACTTCTTTCATTTTAATCATTAAGAATATACATAACACCCTTATTCTTTAGCAGCTGCATATTCTCACGCTGAGACTGAATGCATTATGTAGCTTTGGAGTGCAAATACATGTTTGTCAGAGATCAATCCACAAACTGAGAATGTTCCAAGAGCCAGACAGCTGGCTAGAGCCCTAGGAGAAAGAGGAAGTTTTCCTTTGGGAACAAAAGAAATGTAAATTGTTGGTAACAGTGTATGTATGGTATTATTACTTCTAAAATGCATTAGCAGGTGTGTGGTTTTCCTAGCCAATGACATAAATACTATTACAAATCAAATCAATAATCTAGGATCATTTTATTTTGCAATATTTAAACCTTAAGTCAGTGACAAAAAAGTAACAAACAATAGCATTTTAACTCAAAATCAATAATTGAAAAAATATATACACAGAAAGTATTTACAATAGGTAACAGCTTTTGAGGTGTCTCCTTTGTGTCTTTGTTCATTCCTGAGATTTACGCTACATAGTTATAAACAAAGATTTCCATGCAGTGGCTCAAATAGAATTTCTCTCTGGAGATGGTTTCCAAGACAAGAGTCACAAGGCAAACCCAACATATTTCTCGTGTACTTTTCAATATTGAACCTTGATAATACCTTGCTGCTGTATTGATTTCCCATTCTAGCAACTCTTTCCAGGAGTTTTAATAACCAATTGTAACAAAGCAGAGAAAATGAAAATTTCAATATCAATTCCACATCGAAACTGACAATATCAAAGCCACTAGAAAACATTAATTGTAGTTTATTCACAGTATATTTTAGGAGATTTAATCATTGTTACTACCTAACTTCATTGACTACTACTACTTCATTCACACCAATGATCAAAATTGATGTTATGGTCCACTCTGGATGTCATCATAAGCAAACCCTATACACACAATTTTAGACTTTGATATATAGTAAATATTTTCATATGTTTCACAACTTGATGTATGACCATTCATAATTATATAGCATAAGTAAAAACTGAGAACAGCATCTTGTCCCCACCCTCTCTGGCAGATTTAGTGTATAGAACCAATATTGAGCAGGATGATTTCTATTACTTTGGAGAATAACTTTCAGTTTCAATGTGGATTCTACATAAGTGCTTTATGCCACCTGAAAACTTCACCCGCATACTTACTTATTATGTATTAACTTATATTTTTCATTACTTTAATGAAGAGCCTTCCCATCTAGTAAAATTCTATCATTCCTAGAGTAAACACCATTATTTACGTAGGGCTTTGATGTCACCAGTAACACA
The DNA here is from genome assembly GCF_023159225.1 of Perognathus longimembris pacificus. NCBI lineage: Eukaryota > Metazoa > Chordata > Mammalia > Rodentia > Heteromyidae > Perognathus > Perognathus longimembris. Next base: position 41,356,407 of record NC_063172.1, on the reverse strand, counting down.
TCGTCTACTTCTGATTTCTAATGACGAATAAAGTCTTATAAGATACAATGAGAAGGAAAAGGAAATTTTTGAATGTTTGGAGATCATATTCCTTATATACCCGAGGTTTCTAACGTTTTAATGTGCTTAGCTAGTTAGACAAGGAGAAAAGACCATCACGTCTAAAATGTGAATTAAAAGACCCAGAAAGGCTACACATCAAAGAAAGGTTGGACAAATGGGACTGCATCAAACTCCAGAGCTTCTGCATGGCAAAGGACATAGCTCTCAAGATAAACAGAAAGCCCACAGACTGGGAGAAGATCTTTACCGGACATCCAACAGACAAAGGCCTCATCTCTAAAATATATGCAGCACTAAAAAAATTACCTTCTTCCAAAACAAAACCGCAAAGAACCAATAGCCCCCTCATCAAGTGGGCTAAAGACTTACAAAGAAACTTCTCTGATGAGGAAATGAGAATGGCCAATAGACATATGAAAAAATGCTCTACATCACTGGCCATAAAGGAAATGCAAATCAAAACAACATTGAGATTCCATCTCACCCCAGCAAGAATGTCATATATCAAGAAAACTAATAATAACAATTGTTGGAGGGGATGTGGCCAAAAGGGAACCCTACTTCATTGTTGGTGGGAATGTAAACTGGTTCAGCCACTCTGGCAAGCAGTATGGAGATTCCTCAGAAGGCTCAATATAGAACTCCCCTATGACCCAGCAGCCCCACTGTTGGGTATCTATCCAAAAGACCACAAACAAAATCACAGTAATGCCACCAGCACAACAATGTTCATCGCAGCACAATTTGTCATAGCGAGAATCTGGAACCAACCCAGATGCCCCTCCATAGATGAATGGATCAGGAAAATGTGGTACATATACACAATGGAATTTTATGCCTCTATCAGAAAGAATGACGTTGTTCCATTTGTAAGGAAATGGAAGGACTTGGAAAAAGTTATACTAAGTGAAGTGAGCCAGACCCAAAGAAACATGGACTCTATGGTCTCCCTTATTGGGAATAATTAGTACAGGTTTAGGCAAGCCATAGCAGAGCATCACAAGGCCCAATAGCTATACCCTTAGGAACACATAAGATGATGCTAAGTGAAATGAACTCCATGTTATGGAAACAAGTGATATATCACAGTTGTAACTACTTTCAACGTCCTATGTGTATGTGTAGTTTCTATTATTGATGATGTTCTTGTATCACCTTCCTATGGTTGTACCTACACTATCTCTGTAATCTTATCTGAGTATATTGGAAACCGTGTTTACTGGTATTGGAAGTAGGAAATTCAAAGGGAATACCAAATTTGAGAGACACAGGGTAAAAAAAGAGAAATAACTACAAAAGCAATACTTGCAAAACTGTTTGGTGTAAGTGAACTGAACACCTGGGGGGGGAGGGAAAGGGGGGGAAGGGAGGGGGGCATGAGGGACAAGGCAACAAACAGTACAAGAAATGTATCCAATGCCCAACGTATGATACTGTAACCTCTCTGTACATCAGTTTGATAATAAAAATTTGAGAAAAAAGAAAGATAAAAAAAAAAGAAAAGAAGACAAACATGTAGCCCTCATTTCTCAAAAGTAGTGTTTGATTTATTTAAATTTTAAGGTTAATAACTGAGCTTGCCTTACTATTATACTGCTGTTAAGTGTTATTAATAGGCTTTTATCATTCCAATTTCTGTCTGCTTCTTACAATTGGAATAATGACTTTTAATGTGCAAAATTTTCAGAGCATGATGTAGGGTTGACAAATATCATGTGTTGATAAACTTGGATTGAGAAGAGTATGTTAATATTTATTTTTGGAATAAAATCTCTTCATGAAAATTTGGGAGTCAAAAAATTCCTCAGGATGCATGGATGGATGGATAGATAGATAGATAGTCAGGCAGACACACACACATATACATACATACATCTCTCTATATAAATAAATAAAATATATGGATATATATATATATATATATTTGGGCATATATATATATATATATATATTTGGGCATAGACACATATGTGAGAGTTAAGACCTTTGTAATCTTCTGCAGTTCTAGTTTGTCTAGAATCATAAACTTCCTTAATAATACCATACCATGTTGATTTTCTGTCAGCTTGATTCATCTTCATATACTTCACAAGGAGATATTTTGGAGGAAAAGTTGATTACAAAGACAGAATTCTTAAATTCCTGCATCCCTTGGCCAAATATCTAAAATGATTTGAGTTCCATCATTATTTTAATAGGACCAAACTTGTACAAAATGCAACCTAAAAATGATGCTTTACATTAACTGGCAGTTTCATTGAAATCTTACTTTTTATTTTACAAATCCATCACTGTCAACTAATTGCATAATGCTATGCAGTTGAAATAAAATTAATCATAAAGTATACATTTTGATTATTTACTGAGTGTATAAAGGATGCATATCAAATAAAAATGCAGTCTTCTTGTGGGGCAACAATCTTATCTTCTTGAGGTCAGAGTATATAAACATTCTCTTCACTATCTTGAGAATGAACTGAGACATTTATATATGTATATAGCTATATGCATATCTCTATATACACAGTCGTGCATATGTGTGTGTGTATTCATTCTCTTGTTCAGGTTCTGGTCTCTTGAAATTATTCATGGAATATTTGAGTAGAATAAGGTGTGCACTGTGAAGTCAAGGAATTAAATGACTATCTTGATATTTCTCAAATGGAGAAATAGCCTTTGACCTTGACCTCATTGAACACAACCTCTCTAATGAGGAGATATAATAGGTCTAGATTGTTATACCAGCAGGCAATAGATCTCATTTAATTCAGCCACTTTTGTTTTTGAAAGACTGATTATTAAGAACAATATATATTATGCATATATATTTCCCCTCGATAGTATACATTGTAAGTTCATACTGAGACCATTAGATAATGAAATAATTCCTACTTCTTCAAGTATGATATTTTGCTGCCAAAATAAGATATTAAGGTAGATATCATCCCATAATGTATTTTGCAGTTAGCTATTAATATGCCAATAGATTTAAAAATGTTACAGCAATATAGAGGGAATACTGATATATTCTACTTTGAAAATATAATTAACTTGAGATTTCAAAATACAATATTTAGTGATCTGGGCCTTTCTGAAGTACTCTGGGAGAGCATAAAACTCCAAAATAATTTGGTACTAATTATTACTTTGTATCAAGCAATCGGTTTGATGCTTCTCAACACACAAAATCCAATAGCAATCTCTGGGTAAAATTTAGAAGTATGAACAAATACCTTTATATCAGTAAATTCATAAGAATATAGTCGAAATTAGATTAGGATCCCCAAAAGAGTGAAGATTAATTTACTTAAACCTAAATTCCTTTCTTAGTAAGTATGTTGTCAGGTTTGTGGAAATTACTGTCTTTATATTTTAGTTTTGGGTATTCTAAAAGTAAATCCTAAAAATTGTCCTCACATTTGTTCAAACTATCCATCTCTGTCTCTCTCACAATCCATTTTGTACAATATGAAGGGAGAGTTTGGATTCCTATTAATGTCTGAGAAATACAATAAGACGGAAACCTAAGTGCAACAAGCAAGTGTATGACAAGATCCAGAGAAGCAAACTGGACAAACTGAACAGCATCTGGCATTTTAAAGGACAAGTGCAACAGGTTACAAATTGCTTGGCTCTGTTACTTTTTATATTAGATACCTACTGCTACTTTTTAGTGACATCTATGGATATTCATCATATTTTCATTCTATCTGTCCAAATTTCCCGTTGTTTCTTTGGTAGCGATTTAGCTTTTCCTCCTTGAATACATTGCTGTTGAGGTGAAATATTCAATATCCTTGTATCATTTGGGATAGCTAGAATATGGTGATGAGGAACTCATACCCATCTCAATTTCCTAAATGCTGATAAAGACCAGTTAAAAACATCTAGTTCTCATTGCCTTGCTGAGAAACTACAATAACCTTGTTTAAATCTATCTCTTCTTAATAATGGAATGGTATGTGAACTAGTGAATGCAAAGATGTAAGTATGGGAAAATTAAAAACAATGTGATCTAGAAAGTGCCTGATGTTTATGACTTTACCCTTTATAAGCATCCCCATGAGATGCTGAACCTCCTGTTGGTCCACGTTTGAATTTCTTTTACTACTTATGGAAACTAATACTTTCCAAACAGGTTGGCTATTGTCTGTTAAATCCACCACAGCAATTTTTTTTGCCATTTTATCAACTTACATATCCTTGAAGTTTGAAAGATTTAAAGACATGTATTAAGCCTTGTCTTATTTGGACAATTATCTTCTAAACTCTTTCTCCAGGAGCACTAAAATTGGTCTTTGCCTGAGTAACAACTAATGGAATTTTACTGTGAGGATTCCAGGATACCAAGCAAAGATACTAAACACATTAGGGCATATTTACAAATGAAAACACGTTTACCTATCAAAGGTATCTAGTCTCCTATTGTATTACCAATGACAAAAGGTTGTTAGTATGGTGATAAGCAAAATGTGAACTTGTTTTAAAAATCTTTAGCAGGTGTATGGCCGGTAAAGATCTTCATTTCTAAAATATATGCAGAAGTAAAAAAAATAAGTAAATTCCTCCAAAACAATACTACAAAGAACCAACAGCCTCCTCAACAAGTGGGCTAAAGACTTAAAAAGAGACTTCTTGGAAGAGGAAATGAGAATGGCCAAGAGACATATAAGCAAGTGCTCTACATCACTAGCCATAAAAGAAATGCAAATCAAACCAACACTGAGATTCCACCTCACCCCTGTAAGAATGTCTATTATCAGGAAAACTAATAATAACAAATGCTGGAGGGGATGTGGCCAAAGGAACCTTATTACATTGTTTGTGGGAATGTAAACATCTTCAGCCACTGTGGAAAGCAATATGGAGGTTCCTCAGAAGGCTAAACATAGAGCTCCCCTATGACCCAGCAGCCCCACTGTTGGGCATCTACCCAAAAGATTACAAACAAGAACGTACTAAAGCCACCAGCACAACAATGTTCACTGCAGCACAATTTTGTCATTGCTAAAATATGGAACAATCCCAGATGCCCCTCAGTAGATGAGTGGATCAGGAAAATGTGGTACATATACACAATGAAATTCTATTGCTCTATCAGAAAGAATGATATTGCCCCATTCATAAGGAAATGGAAGGACTTGGAAACAATTATACTAAGTGAAATGAACCAGACCCAAAGAAACATGGACTCTATGGTTTCCCTCATAGTGAATCATTAGTACAGGTTTAGGCTAGTCCCAGCAGAGGATCACAAGAGCCCAGTAGCTATAACCTTATGAATACATAAGATGATGTTAAGTCAAATGAACTTGAAGTTAGAGAAATGAGTGTTATATCACTGTCATAATTACTTTCAACATGCCATGTGAAACTGTAGTTTTTTGTTGTTGTTGATGATCCTCTTGTATCCCATGTCTGTGGTTTCCCCGTACTGTCACTGTATCTAATGTGAGTACCCTGTATACTGTATGTACTGGTATTAGAACTAGGGAAGGGAAAGGGAATACCAAAATTGAGAGACAAAGGATAAAAAGAAAAACCAGTGCCACAGTAATACTTACAAAACTATATGTTGTAAACCAACTATATAACTCTTTTGGTGGGGGAGAGGGAAATAGGAAGGAAGGGAAATGGAAGAGGAAATAGTACGTTGGATAAGAAATGTACTCACTGCCTTATGTATCAATCTATAACCCCTCTGTACTTCACTTTGACAATAATAAAAGATTTGAAACAGAAAGAAGGTAAATGGTGTAGGGGAAGGGAATGGAAGAAAGACAATGAGTGACCATTGATCATGGAATCTGTCTTGGGAGTGATGAGATTATACTACAACTGACTGTAATGAGCAATAAACATCACAGAACAAGATGTAAAAGACTAGTTTAAATGCTTTGTTCAAATTATATGAATAGTGAGTTGAGTTCTAATATGATTTTTAAAATTATATTCGTCTATTTAGGTCTTATATTAATACGGCAAAAATTATAGCTATTAACAAAGATGTTATATAAGATCTAAAATTAGAGTGAATTTATCAAATGAAGAAAAGAATTGAAAGTTCCTGGAAGAAAAGAATAACAAATGGTACAGTAAATTGTTATCAAAATAAACATCTAGCGATATATTTTCTCAATCCCTTACATCTATAAAGTTAACATAAGACTAAACAAAGATAGTATATAAAAGATGGTAAAGAAATGCATATAACCTATAGGCATCAAATATGGAAATCCATTATTGAGTTTTGTATCACCTTAGGATGTATGAAAAACCTGGAAAGTTTTTCAACATGTAAAATTTGGGTATTATAGGCAATTACACATTATTCTCTACACTACTGTCTTGAAGCCGAGTGGAAGAACTATATCCTTTCCCCAAGCATGGGACTGTATCAATGTGACTTTCTCTGTGTGTGTGTGTGTGTGTGTGTGTGTGTGTGTGTGTTTGTACATATGTGTTTGTATCTGTCAGGAAGCACAAATTTAGAGGAAACAAGGTAATAATAATATGAAATATAAAAGGTAAGGTTTTTAAGAGAGCATGCATAATTATTTCACACTTAACCTGGATAATATTTCTAAATCCAAAATATTTTAACAAATTCATTACAAAAACCAGACTAATCACTTTATTTATTTCATAATTTGAACACTGAGTTTTATTCAATTAATTGTGCATACTCCTTACTGTAAAATTAAAAAAAATTAAATAAATTTTTTTCTTCTCTTCCTAAATACAATCTGTTTCACCATCACTTTGAATTTTACTACTAAGACCTTTTTAATATTCCCCTAAAAAAACTTGCATTGAACACCAAAGACACAAATTAACAAGTCTCTTTAATTTGTGCTTGTCTGTGCTTGTTTAGACAAGCCAACTCTGGGATCCTCTAATACTCTGAGTCATGCATAGGAAGAGCTTATTATGCTAATGTTGCCATTATTTTGCATATCAGAATATTCTCCACACCCATAAAGAACTAACGTGTTAATGTAATTTCATTCTTAATACAAGTCTAAATATTTTTTTTCTTTCCTATACTAAGGCTTGCTTACTAATTAGGTACCACATATGGAAAGGAATAAATCTATTGATAGTAGGTTTATCTGGGACTCCTTTTGACTCCAATTATCAAACCGTTATACTCAGAGAAAGTGTTTACTGTGCTGTTATAAGTTGAATGATTGCTTTATGTACATTATGAAAGAATTATTAAGAATAAGTAAAATAAGTTGAACTCTGAAATCATACACATGCCCACATGCATACACACATATATGAACACCCACATAGTCACAGATATATACATTGCAGGATTCATGTAACTGCTGTGTGGTATGATTTTGATTACTTATCTGTGATTATCTACACAATATTTTATTGGAGGAATGGAGATTGTGGAGGTAAAGGAAAAAATCTTTTGTTTAAGACTGTAAATTTTTTTAAGTTTTTATTATAAAACTGATGTACAGAGAGTACAGTTTCACACGTTAGGCATTGGATACATTTCTTGTACTGTTTCTTACCTAGTCCCTCATACCACCCTACCCCCTTCCCCTTTCCCCCCCCTGAGGTGTTCAGTTCACTTACACCAAACAGTGTTGCAAGTATTGCTTTTGTTGTTGTTTCTCTTATTTTACCCATTGTCTCTCAATTTTGGTATTCCCTTTCAATTTCCTAATTGTAATACCAGTATACATGGTTTCCAATATACTCAGATAAGATTACAGAGATAGTATAGATACAATCACAAGAAGGTGATACAAGAACATCATCAATAGTAGAATCTACAGATACACATGGGACGTTGAAAATAGTTACAACAGTGATATGACAATCACTTCCATAAAATGGAGTTCATTTCACTTAGCATCATCATATGTGATCATAAGGGTATAGCTATTGGGCTATTGTGATCCTCTGCTGTGACTTGCCTAAACCTGTGCTAATTATTCCCAATAAGGGAGACCATAGAGTCCATGTTTCTTTGGGTCTGGCTCACTTCACTTAGTATAATTTTTTCCAAGTCCTTCCATTTCCTTACAAATGGGGCAATGTCATTCTTTCTGATGAAGGCATAAAATTCCATTGTGTATATGTACCACATTTTCCTGATGCATTCGTCTACTGAGGGGCATCTGGGTTGGTTCCAGATTCTCGCTATGACAAATTGTGCTGCAATGAACATTGTTGTGCTGGTGGCATTACTGTGATTTTGTTTGTGGTTTGTTGGATGAATACCCAAAAGTGGGGTTGCTGGGTCATAGGGGAGTTCTATATTTAGCCTTCTGAGGAATCTCGATACTGCTTGCCAGAGTGGCTGAACCAGTTTACATTCCCACCAACAATGAAGTAGGGTTCCCTTTTGGCCACATCCCCTCCAACAACTGTTATTGTTAGTTTTCTGGATATATGACATTCTTACTGGGGTGAGATGGAATCTCAATGTTGTTTTGATTTGCATTTCTTTTATGCCCATTGATGTAGAGCACTTTTTCATATGTCTCTTGGCCATTCTCATTTCTTCATCAGAGAAGTCTCTTTGTAGGTCTTCAGCCCACTTGATGAGCGGGCTATTAGTTCTTTGAGGTTTTGTTTTGGTGGAAGGTAATTTTTTTAGTTCTGCATATATTTTAGATATGAGGCCTTTGTCTGTTGAATGGCCGGTAAAGACCTTCTCCCAGTCTGTGGGATTTCTGTTTATCTTACAAGCTATGTCCTTTGCCGTGCAGAAGCTCTGCAGTTTGATGCAGTCCCATTTATCCAACCTTTCTTTGATTTGTAGCCTTTATGGATCTTTGTTAAGGAAGTTCCGCCCTGCGCCAAGGAGCCCAAGTGTTTCTCCTACTTCTTCCTTTAGTGTTTTCAGAGTATTTGTTTTGATTTCGAGGTCTTTAATCTATTTGGAATTGATTTTGGTGCAGGGTGATATATAAGGATGTAGTTTTAGTTTGTTGCATGTGTTGAGCCAGTTTTTCCATCACAATTTGTTAAAGAGGCTATCTTTCTTCCTAACTATTGTTTTAGCCCCTTTATCAAAGATTAAGTAAGCGTAGTACTGTGGGTTCATTTCCGGGTCTTCAATTCTGTTCCATTGGTCTTCAGGCCTGTTCTTTTGCCAATACCAAGCTGTTTTTATTACTATAGCTTTATAATACAGCTTGAAGTATGATATTGTAATTCCTCCAGCACTGTTCTTTCTGCTTAGGATTGTTTTTGCTATTCTAGGTCTTTTATTATTCCATATGAATTTCTGGATTGCTTCCTCTATTTCATTAAAAAATGGTGTTGGGATATTAATGGGTATTGCATTGAATTTGTAGATAGCCTTTGGCAATATTGCCATTTTGATTATATTAATCCTCCCAATCCAGGATCATGGGAGTTTTTTCCATTTACTTAGTTCTGACTTAATTTTGTTTTTCAAGGTTTTAAAGTTCTCCTCAAAGAGGTCTTTCACTTCTTTGGTTAAGGTTATTCCTAGGTATTTTATGTTTTTGGGGGCTATTGCAAATGGAGTTTTTTCCTGATATCAGCCTTGGTCTTTGGGTCATTAGCATAGAGAAAGGCCATTGATTTTTGAAGGTTTATATCCTGCAACTTTGCCAAAGTTTTGGATCAGCTCTAGTAGCTTGGGGGTAGAGTCTATGGGATTCTTTAGGTATATGAGCATGTTATCTGCGAAGAGAGAAAGTTTAACTTCATCTCTACCTACTTGGATCCCCTTTATATTTTCTTCTTGCCTGATTGCTCTGGTTAGGAATTCTAGTACTATGTTGAAGAGCAGGGGAGAGAGTGGACATCCCTGCCTTGTTCCTGATTTAAAAGGGAATGGCTTTAGTTTTTCACCATTTAGAGTTATGCTTGCTGTTGGTTTGTCATAAACTGCCCTGATTATATTCAGGAGTGTTCCCTGGAATCCCAGTTTTTCCAGGGATTTTAGCATAAATGGGTGCTGGATTTTATCAAACGTTTTTTCCGCATCCAGAGATAAAACCATGTGGTTCTTTAGCTTGCTCCGGTTGATGTGGTGGATTACATTAATTGACTTGCGTATATTAAACCAACTTTGCATCCCTGGGATGAATCCAGTTTGATCGTGGTGTATGATTTTTTTGATTACCTGTTGAAGTCGATTGGCCAGAATTTTGTTGAGAATTTTTGAGTCTATGTTCATCAGGGAAATTGGTCTGTAGTCCTCTTTCTGTGATGAGTCCCTGCCTGGTTTTGGGATGTGGGTTATACTGGCTTCATAGAATGAGTCTGGAAGTGAACGTTCTCTTTCAATTTCATTGAAGAGTTTGAGAAATATTGGTGTGAGTTCTGTTTTAAAGGCCTTGTAAAATTCTGCAGTGAATCCATCGGGACCTGGGCTTTTCTTGGATGGGAGATCATTTATTGCCGTTTCTATTTCAATACTGGATATGGGTCTGTTTAGGAGGTTTAAATCTTCATGGTTCAGTTTGGGGATATGAATTTTATCTAGGAAATCATCCATTTCTTCCAAGTTCTCAAATTTGATGGCATAAAGGTGTGCAAAATAGTCCCTTATTATTTTCTGAATTTCAGTTATTTCTGTGGTGATGTTATCTGTTTTATCTCTTATCTTGTTTATTTGAGTGTGCTGCCTTTGTTTTTTGGTCAGGTTTGCCAGGAGTCTGTCTATGTTGTTAATTTTTTCAAAGAACCAACTCTTTCTTTTGTTGTTTTGTTGATTCTTTCAATGGTTTTTTTCATCTCTAATTGATTTAATTCTGATTTGATTTTAATTATTTGCTTCCATCTACTGATTTAGGGTTTGGCTTGTTGTTCTCTCTCAAAGAAGTTAAGGTGCTTCCTTAAATTATTGAGTTGCTGTTTCTCTAGTTTGTTGATGTATGCACTCAGAGATATAAATTTTCCTCTGAGTACTGCCTTTGCTGTGTCCCAAAGGAGCTGGTACTTTGTGTCCTCAACTTGGTTGAATTCCATAAACATTTGAAGTTCCGTTGTAATTTCTTCAATGACCCTCTGATGGTTCACCAGTGTGTTGTTTAGTCTCCAGGAATTGTAGCAATTTGTGTGGTGGCTGTTAGAGTTGAGCTCTAATTTTATTCCATTGTGGTCTGAGAGAATGCAGGGAATGCTTTTGATACTTCTCAATTTGTACAGATTTTCTTTGTGCCCTATGATGTGATCTATTTTGGAGAATGTTCCATGTGCAGCCAAAAAGAATGTGTATTCTGTCCTTGCTGGTGGAATATTCTGTAGATGTAGATTAAGTCTAGTTGGTGTATGCAATTGTTTAGTTCTTTGGTTTCTTTGTTCAGTTTTTGGCATGTTGATCTGTCCAGAGGTGATAGTGGAGTGTTAATGTCCCCAACTATCAATGTGTTTGGGTCTATGAGGGTGTTTAGAGTCAGTAGTGTTTGTTTGATGAAGTTGGGTGCTCCTGCATTTGGTGTGTAGATATTTAGAATGGTTATTTCTTCCTGTAGGAGAGATCCCTTTAATAGTATGTAGTAACCTTCTTTGTCTCTTCTTACCTTTTTTAATTTGAAGTCAATATTGTCTGATACTAGGATTGCAACTCCAGCCTGCTTATGGGGGCCATTTGCTTGATAGATTTGTTTCCAGCCTTTCACTTTTAGAAGATGTTTACTTTTGCTGGATAGATGTGTCTCTTGGAGGCAGCAGAAAGATGGATCTTGATTTTTGATCCAACTTATGAGCCTATGTAGTTTGATTGGAGAATTAAGTCCATTAATGTTGATAGTTAGGATTGAGAGATGATCGTTTGTTCCTTTGATTATCACTATCTTGTTTAAAGCTGTGTCTTCCCATTTCTTGATCTGATGTTTACTAATTAGGGTTCATTTCTATTTCTGTATTGGAATCTTGATTATTATCCCTGTATAGTACATCTTTGAAGACTTTCTGTAAAGCTGATTTTGTGGAGATATATTGTTTCAGTTTTTCCTTACTGTGGAAGACTTTTATTTGACCCTCGGCTATGAAGGAGAGTTTGGCTGGGTACAGAATTCTTGGTTGGTAGTTATTTTTATTTAGAGTTTGGTATACTTCATCCAGGCTCTCCTTGCTTTCATGGTATCTGCTGAGAAGTCTGGGGTAATTCTGATTGCTTTTCCTTTATATGTGATTGTTTTCTTTGCCCTAACAGCTTTGAGTATTTTTTCCTTGCACTCTTCTGAACCTGTTTTGATCACAATGTGTCAGTGGGATGGCCTATTCTCGTCTGGTCGATTTGGGGTTGTAAATTCTTCTTATATATCTGTATAGGCCTTTCCTTCTGGATATTTGGGAACTTCTCAGCTAATATTCTGTTAAATAGGTTGCCTATCCCATTAACTTCTTTCTCTAAGTTTTCCTCAATACCTATTATCCTTAAATTGGGCTTCCTGATCGTGTCTTGAATCTCCTGTAGCCATCTGTTTTGTTGATTCGACTGGATTTGTATTGATTTTTGATCTTTCTCCATAGAATCCAAGGAATCTTCAGCTCCTGAGATTTGATCCTCTGCTTTAGTTAGTCGGGACTGTAGGCTAGTTACTTGATTTTGAATCTCTTTTGCTTTTGACAGGTCTTTCCTGATAATTTCCATGTAATTTCTTAGGCCTTGTATGGACTTCTTTACTTCATTAACTTCATTACTTTGGTTTTGATTGTTGTCTCTCAAATCTTTATTTGGTTAGCTATCTTTTCATTTGACTCTTGAAGTTCATTTATCTTTCTATTTGTAGATGCCATGAAATTCTCCATTAATTTTTGCTTTGCCTCCTCATGCTCTCGAATAATTGACTGAAGAGATTCAAACTTTTCATTTATCATGTTTATCAGTAGACTTTGTAGAGCATTTTGAGTGTTATTTTCTATGTCTTTGATTGACTGCTCTGTCTCCTGCTTGTTTTGAGTGGGGGATAAGACTTCATTGTTTGCCAACTTTCTTGTGTTTCTTCTGCCCATTTGAATTGGGGATGCCAGTCTACCAGCACCTGTGAGCACCGTTTATGACCCAAAGCAGCTCTTACCAAGCACTGTTGTATAAATCTTACAAGTTCACAATTATGTACAGATACCCTGTGTACCTGTCTATAAAATTAGATTTGGTGTTCCTAAAGAATACAATTTCAATATAACAACTGATCCTCGGCCCTGTATTCAGTAGTTACTTATTTACTGTTACAACCCTATACGCAATTCTTATTTTTATATTAAGTTCTTTTAGGACTGGCTTTCTCTATGAACCCCTTTGATTCACTCGGATTAAGCTGGGATACCCTCTATCCAATAACCAGGAGTCATTGGAGACTGGAGGTCCAGGCAGTATGTCAGGAGGGTAAGTTGGAGGTAGTAAAGAGAATAGAGTAAAATGTATTGGGGAGGGGAGTTGGTGATTTTGGTTTAGTTTCAGTGACGTGGAAGTGTTGAGAAGAGTAGAATCAGTAGAGAGAATAAGGTTGCAATGATAGATAATGGAGAGTTAGCAGAACAGAGTGGAGGTGTTCTTCATAGAAAAGTAAGTTTTAAAGAAAGAGAACGCAGAGAGAAATAAAGTAAAAATAGTGGGAGACAGATGCACACAACAGAGAAAAAAATATTTAAAAAAGAAAATAAAAGAAAAAGAAAAATAATCAGAAAAGCAACAACCCAAACAAACAGAAAAGAAAAAAAACTTGGGGCTGGGGATATAGCCTAGTGGCAAGAGTGCCTGCCTCGGATACACGAGGCCCTAGGTTCGATTCCCCAGCACCACATATACAGAAAACGGCCAGAAGCGGCGCTGTGGCTCAAGTGGCAGAGTGCTAGCCTTGAGCGGGAAGAAGCCAGGGACAGTGCTCAGGCCCTGAGTCCAAGGCCCAGGACTGGCAAAAAAAAAAAAAAAAGAAAAAAAACTTGATAAAACAAACAGGTAAAAATAGAAAACATGGAAAAAAAAAACAAAACAAAAAACGATGACATTTTCCGAATTGAAAAAAAAATTTTTTTTTTAAGTTTAAGAAATGTTGAAAAGATAAAGAAAAAAAATGTAGTCTTCCTTGTTTGCGTGGTCTTTCCCCAGTCTCTGGTTTCCTTGTGAAAGTCTGCAGTCTATATTCTTGATTGTCTGGGTTTGGCAGAATTCAGCTTGCTCCTCTGTCTGCTGCAGGGCCTTTAACGCCTGCCTTGGAATAGGCTGTGGACTGAGCAGGGTGGGGCGCCTCTGGCCTGTTTTACCCGGCTGGGAGGTGCTTGCCTGTGCAAGGCTTCTGCCTCCTGGGCGGGCCGGCCTCCTTGGTGGAGGTAGCTATGGAAAGCAGCTTCGTTTCGGGCTAGGAATTGGGCTTCCTCTGTGACGGGACCATTTAACTGTCTCAGGTTCCTCCATCTGGTGTTTCCGTGCTGCCGGGAGTTGCTGGCTGTTTTCGCATTAAATTTAGAAGTTCCGTTGGGCAGGGCGGGGCACCTCTGGCTAACCCGAGGCCCAGGGCAGGGGGTGTTCTCCTGGGCGGAGCTGGCTCTCACTGTTCGGTCCCTTTTGCCCTTTTCAAAGATGGCTAATTTGACCTTGCTTTTCCCAGGCCCACTTTAGATTGGTCTTTCTGTTTAATCTTTCCCTCAGTAATTTCTGGTAACTGAATAATTTTAACAGGGAAAAATAGCTAAATCTCACTTACAAAAAAAAGAATAAAATGTTTAGAATTAAACTGAAAAAAAATAATTTTATCCAATGGGACAGGCTTTCTGGATCCATGGCACAATGGACATATTAACGTGAAATCATGGTAGCTTAATAGAGACACAGTTGGTTGCTCATAAAATTACATTTAAGTGGATGTATGTATCTGGGCTTAAACAAACATGCCATTTAATTCTGCTCAGTCAAGAGGGTTTAAAATGGTCCTTCAACATCAGTGAGTACGTGTCCCATGGACTTTTTTTCTTTTTTCCTATATTGGTGATTGAACTCAAGATCCTGCTCGTTCTAAGCAACTACTTACCACTTGAACCATACTTTCATCTCTTTTCACTTTGCAGATTATGTCTAGTTCTCTTTAATCATGTGAGTAAATTCAGTTTAAAATATGTATTTAAAACAATGGTGCTCACTAAAATTCTAGTGTTTAGTTATAACATCTCATCATTGGCTAAGTGTTGTATGTTGCTTACTCAATAGTAAGTTACAATTAACAGTAACAATTAGAGAAACTGGATGTTGAGTTTATGTGACCCTAACTTCTTCAAACTAACAAAAACAGTACCCAACATGTTCACATGCCTTCCTTGAATAACCTACCCCCTCCTTACCCACTGACTTACATGGCATGAGACAGTTCCCTAAGAGCACCATAACAAGGCACTAGTAGGATACAGAACAAGTTTGGAAACTGAAGAATTTGTAGTGAGCACCATTGTTTTAAATACATATTTTTAAACAAAATTTACTGAGGGCTGTATTTGACATACTCATAAATATCTAAAAGAATTGACAGAGAGCCCTGGTTCTAATAAGCATAAGTTGACGATTATACCGCTATGTGAAAATATTGTGATGATTTATTGGTAGATGATTTTTAAATAAGTCACAAAATAATGTAATATAAAATGTAGGTGGTTTTGAAGGTTTGTTTATATTTTTATATTTTCTGACATTGAGGCTTGATCCCAATGTCTTTTGCTTAGTATTTTGTTCAAGGCAGATACTCTACAACTTTAGCCACATCTCCTATGTCAAATTTTTGCTGGCTAATTGGTTTTGTTTGCTCTACCTGGATTCAAACTTTGATTCTAACATCTCGGCACCCTCTTTGGGTAAGCTTAACAGGTGTTAAGCCTTAACTGGCACTTGACTAAAATACATTTTCAAGAAGACTTACGGTAGTCAACACAATTCCAAAATCAGTTATCAAGTAATAACTTTGATAAAATATTGTCCTGTCACAAGAGAACAAAATGAAATGAGAGAGACCCTATTTTATATTTTGTAAAGGAGAGTACATGATAATTGATTTTAGAATTGTGTTGACTACCATGAGCCTCCCTAAAATATATATTTTAGCCAAGTTCCAGTGGCTCACACCTGCTAAACCTTCCTAGACAAGAAGCCAGTGGTGTTGTTCTACCATTACTCTTAATGGTATCTTTTTTTTTTTTTAGAAAATATTCTAAGTAAAAAATTATATGGTTGTCCTACCTGGAGGTCCTAAAAGACAATGTAAATTATTTTTCTTGAAATTGGTTTGGGGTAAAAGTACAATGATATGATTCCTGAGTTAAAATAATCTGTGTGTCTAATATGGTGGGTAAGTTAAAGGGAAAAATAGAACCAAAGAGAAATTCTATTATAAATTGTAAATATTGGGAAGGATTCTAAAAAGAAAACATAATATAATTGTAAATTTATGCTTCATGTGAGATGATAATTTATTTTTGAACTAGATTTTGAGGAACTGTAATTTGAGTTTACATGAACCCTATGTTCTTCAAACTAAAACAGAATGTTTTAATGCAAATTAAATTTAAACATACCATAGTAGAAATATTGGATCCTTTTTATTCATAATGAGAAGTGGTATGGATACATGATATTTTCTAAATCCGTCACTAGTAGCTCATGAGCATTTTTCCCACCTTGATTTATGAAGTTGGTGATTGCTCTACATGTGTGGGAAGTGATCCATGTCAATCTAATGCTTATTACCACTTGATTAATTGCCCTCATTATTGATACTGTCTTTCCAGAGTCAGCATCTATGCATCCCAGAAGTTTTTAGTGACTCGGAGGCCATGATCAATTTGTTTCTTTCACTGCTACACTAGAGCTTGTCCTAGTGTTTTTTATTGCCCTGCAGAAACCCCAGGCCCTCGTTTCCAAACTCCATGAGACCTATTTCCAGTCACTGCTTAATGATTATCTGATCTATTAAAAAGAACTCTTCCTCTTAACGCTATTGCAAAAAATATTAGAAAAAAAACAACAACCAAAAAACAAAAATTTCCTCCTTCGATGGGTCTCTAGCTATTTCTTTCTTATCCCCGATATATTCAGGCCTTTGTATCTAGCTTCTTCCTTTTGATTTCTTATCAAAATTCTTGCCTTCTCCTCCTAACACAGTACAAATAAGTATTTAGCTAACGAAAGAATCTCAAATCGTCTATTTTAGCAGGAAATTCAAAAATATTAACTCTTATGGGAAAATATTCAAAAATAAAGAAAGTATCTAAATAGATTTACTTTATTTCCACTTATTGTGTTCTTAACTTAGAAGTCAATTTGTCCAGCAAACATGAAAACCATAGGTGGGAATCATTGTGTTTAACTCACTTAGAGAGTTGAAAATTTTGACATAAGACTTTGTTGTATTTATTTGTATATAATTGAAAAATTATAATGAGCTATAATGTAAAAATACCATCTTCATATTGTATTAAAAAAGTATTGTGTTTAGACTTTATATATCTGAAAATTTTACCACTGTTTGCATTGAATTTTGGACAAAAATTAGTCTTCACTGTTTTCCAAAGAGAAAACAATATCACAATTGCTATTGATGAAATAGATAAAGAAAATATATTACAACCTGTTTGTTGAAGAATGAATACCTCATATTCAATTTTATTTAGATCTCAATTAAATTTTGAAGATCAAAGTCAAGGAGCAAAAATGTCTAAGAAATATGTAACAAGTTCCCCCTTTTTTTTTTCCCAAATTTTTATTATCAAACTGATGTACAGAAAGGTTACAGTTTCATACGTTAGGCACTGGATACATTTCTTGTACAGTTTGTTTCCTTGTCCTTCATACCCCCCTCTCAAGTTCCTTAATAAGTACTAATATATCAGATTTTGGCCTTCCTATGTTGTATTACTATCCTCTTCCCAGCAGGTAGCTAGCCAAACAACAGAATTATTGTTAAGTTTTTTTTTTCTTCTTTACTGTCAAAGTGAAGTACAGAGGGGTTACAGTTTTATTTGTAAGGCAAGTACATTTCTTATCCAACTTGTTACCACCTCCCTCATCCTCCTCTGCCTCCCCCACCCCATTTTCTTCCCCCGCCCCCATGAGTTGTACAGTTGGTTTATACCAAATGGTTTTGTAAGTATTGCTGTTGCAATGGTTTGTGTTTTTATTCTTTGTCTTGATTTTGGTATTCCCTTTCCTTTCCCTAGTTCCAATATACATACATACAATATCCAGAGCACTAAGATCAGTTACAGTGATAGTAGCGGTAAAACCACAGGAAGGGAAAGAAGATAAAATATATATTTTTATAAGGTACGGTTTCACATGGCATGTTGAAAATAACTACAACAATGATATACCACTTCTTTCCATAACTTGAAGTACATTTCATTTAACATCATCTTATGTGTTCATGAGGGCATAGCTACTGAGCTATAGTGATCTGCTAGGACTATCCTAGACATGTACTAATTATTTTTTTCTGAGGAAAACCATACAGTATGTTTCTTTGAGTCTGGCTCACTCCATTTAGTATGATTTTTCCCAAGTCCTTCAATTTCCTCATGCCATAATGCCATTCTTTCTGATAGAGGCATAGAATTCCATTGTGTATATAACTATTTTTTGTTTTCATTTGTCCCTTTCCAATATTCTCTTTTAACTGAATCTGCTTTAATATGATACAGTTCCATAGTGGGTTTTTTGTTTCTAATCATTTCAATTTTCAGACTTTACTGCCCAGTTATTTTGGTCAAACATCTTTCATTTCAGTTTATGTGATATTCGAATCACATCATGCTGATTCAATGCTGGAGATCTCAACAAAAAAAGGAACTTGATGGCAACTAGTGCTTCCTAGTGATGCGGCCACACTTGATCTGTTACCTAAGGTACAGTTCCACAGGCTTCTTTGTTGTGAAGCTACCACTTTCCCATTTGATCATTAACTAATTTGTGAAGGAATAGATTAAATCTGCTCAATTATCTTTTATCTCATCATGTTTCAGTATCCCTTAATAGCTACTGATATAAATTGGCTGATTCAGGAATCTATTGCATATAATTATATTAAATAGAAAGACAGAAATCAAAATTGTTTAACTGCACAAAATGAGGATTTGAGGCAATAAGTGTTACAAACAATTATTCTTTTTTTTTTTTTTTTTTTTTTTTTGGCCAACTCCTGGGGCTTGGACTCAGGGCCTGATCACTGTCCCTGGCTTCTTCCCGCTCAAGGCTAGCACTCTGCCACTTGAGCCACAGCGCCACTTCTGGCCATTTTCTGTATATGTGGTGCTGGGGAATCGAACCCAGGGCCTCATGTATATGAGGCAGGCACTCTTGCCACTAGGCCATATCCCCAGCCCCAAACAATTATTCTTTATAAAAACGATTTCATGGGCAAATAAATGGAGCAATGTAGTTGGGCTTATCTGAGCAAGTAATACTTTGGCTGAGAATTGAATTACAAGAATCAATAATACATAATCTTTAAGCAGCGATTTTGAAGCAGAGACAACAACAAGAGTGAAAATGTTATGGAGGAAATATAGTGACACCTTTAGCAAGTAGAAAGGGTATAGTGAGTCACAGACTCTAATCAGAAGAATATGATGTGAGAATGGTGATTTAAACAAGCCAGAATATGGGAGGCATTGTAGGTTTTTGTAATAATTATGAGTTCCATGCTAAATGCCAAAAAGGGCATCAGGTTACAGAAATTACGTGGATAGTAGCCATTTATTATTCAAAAATAATTTGCATAGTCACAAATATGTATTTTTATATTAGTTTAATATTAGTGTATTTATTTGAAAAAGTTTTCTTTAAAATTTTTTACATATGTATCATACTATTTAAAAATAACAGGCAAATATTTAATTTTATTCATATGCACACACCAAACACAAAAATCTTCAAGAACAAATTGTACCCATAGTAGTCATTCAAGTTTGAATAATCAGTGATGCACATGAAAGTAATAACAAACAATGAAAATAAATACAAATAAAACTGAGAGACAAACCTTGGTTTAGTCATTTTTAAAACCTTTTCTTTTCTAGATGTGACAGTGTCTGATAATTTCATATCACTTTCCCAGTGTTTCTCCTTAGTCACATAAATTAAATTCCAGTTAATAGAAAATAAGGAATGACAGGCTCCCATATATCATAATGGCCATCTCCCTGTTCTGGGTCAGCCAAGGTAAGTCTTTCCTTGATGGACAATCATATAGTTCACAGTTAACTGGAGAATACTATCAGCAGATGTTTAAATCATAGAATTTTTAGTGTGGTTTGCCATCCCAGGAGAATGGAAAGCATGTCAAAGTGAACAGATAACATTGTAATTATTTCGATTTACCACAGCAGTCTTTACAGCATGTAACACTTACAGAGCATGACTGCAAAATAATGTCTTCTTTTCCCACAGTTCCTCTAGCATAAATCAGAATAGAAAGCCTAGAGTTACCAACTTTAGTGTATAAATTAAATAAACTCTGGTATCAAATTTCAACAAAATTATATGGTATAGCATAGTAATTTCTATACTCAAGAAACCTTCCAAGCCACATCAATCTTCAGAGACATTTACTCTATTCTTTTTTTTAGCAAACAACCTGTTTATTTGAAAAATAACCAAAACCACAGAGCTCAGAATAATAATTTAGATTTTTGTATTACCAAGAAAAATATGCTAAAAATTGTCACATTACTGAGACATTTTTGTTTTTCTAATCAGATATTGTGAAGGTTTATGGACATCTAACTCCTGAAAAAGAAAGAAGAGAAGAGGAGGAAAGGGAAGAAGGAAGGAAAGGGTGGCATGAAAGGAAGAAGGGAAGGTGGACAAGAAGGAGGGGGAGAAAGGAAAGGAATTGAGGAAGGGTGGAAAGAAGAAACAGAGATAGGGGAAGGAAGGGTAGAGAAAGGTAGAAGCAGAATAATTGAGGGGCTCCAGAAAAAATAACAGAAACTTCTTATTAATGGACCTATTTTTTATTGAGTTGAAAAACATAATTATGTGCAATATTGTGAAGGTTTGATCATGATTTAACAGTTTTAAAAAATGAGTGAGACAGCATAAGCACATTCTAGAGGACAAATGTGATTTTCTGATTTTCATGTGAGAAGCAGACTTAGCGTTATCTACCAATGAAGTCCTTTTTTAAAATCAAAGTTACTACATTCAAGGTTTTCTTGAAATACTAGTAGCCTGAAAACACAGAAAACTATGAAGCCTCAGTCAACCACTGGATAAATAAAAACTTGATGGTGAGATGAATGAATATTTCTTAACACATTTGCAACTTAATATATACCAGTAGAAAACTATCAGGTGTGTAATTTTTATACTAATTTATATAATTATCTATTTATTTCCTATAGGACCATGATGAATAACCAAATAAATAAAGTTTTGTATTAAGTTAAAACCAGGGATCATTATGAATGAATGATTAATTTCCCTTATGTAAGAATTGAAGCATCGGACAAGGGATGTCGCTTAATAGTAGAGTGTTTGCCCAGCATGTGTGAGGCACTGGGTTTGATTCCTTAGTACCACATAAACATAAAAAATAAATTTTAAAAGTAACTAAATAAAAGTGTTTAGAAAAGTAAAGGAACACATATTCTTGGAAACTTTCTGATGTTTCCTCAGAATTATATGTATTAGAAAAAAAGCATAACAAAATGACACAGGAAGAGCCATTTACAAAGTAGCTCTTATAGAGAAATAATGTTAGAACTAACAATAAAAGTATATGAAGATAGGACCTTGTGAGGTAATGAAAGATTTGTATAACAGAGAGAGTGGTGTTAACATAAATAAAAGTATTCCAGGCTTGTTAGCAGTAACAAAATCCCCTCTATCATTTGTGACATAAGAAGTTTTACAGAGCAATGTTCATTTTGTTGGTGCATGAAACAAAGTAAAATTATGTTTCATAAGACAGAATGATGAGAGCAAGTTCGTTTTGGTAGTTGGAACTAGTTAAGAGGGATAAACAAATATATCTCAAAGCAATTATCAGCAATTGGTATATGAAAAAATACCATCACTCTCCAGTAGAAGCATGTGCAAAACAAAACTATAGAGGCAGGTTTTTAATGTACTTTGTGAAGTCATTTATTTTTTCTTTTGCTTTTTTTCCTTTGGTTTATCCCCTATTGTCATTTTTTTTTTGTTATCTTGGCACCTTGTCGCTGCATAAGCATTTATCTGATTTGGGGAAGGGAAGACGAATAACAAAATGGTGAGACAAAGGACAAAGAGTGAACCAATGTAACTGGCATACAAGACATTTTGTTGGAAATTAACTTTACTATTTGTGAAGGAGGGAAAGTGGATTAAAAAAATTAGGGAATAAAGATGTTCCACAAGAAAGCTACTCAGCACCTTTCTTATGTAATTCTAACCCATCTGTACATCACCTTTACCTTAAAATTAAATTAAATTAAAAATAACTTTTATAAATAACATGGAATATAAAAAGTTTTGGTGAAGATAAGGAGCAAAGAACACAACAATGCACTGCTAATGAGAATATGAATTACTAGTGTCATTATTGGAAACAAACTGGAGGTTAATCAAAAATGTAAAATTATTTTATAATCCAGCAACCACATTCCCATGTATGTTTCCTAAAGAAATAAAATTAGTTCCTTGAAGAGAGACCTACACTTCCATATTGATTACAGATTTGGTAACATCTAAGAAGTGGAAACAATCCCAGTGTACATCAGCTATTGAAAGGATAAAGAATAGAACACACACACACACACACACACACACACACACACACACACACACACACACCACATACACACAGAATGGAATATTATTCATTCACCACAACCTGGTTGGAATTTGAGACCATTATATGAGACAAAATATTCCAGACACAGAAAGATCCATATCAAAGAATATCATTCTTATGTGGAATTTTTAAAAAATGGCTCATAGAAGTTCATGGTTGATTGGAAAATGCCAGAAACTGGGTAGGGCAATAGTGAAGAACTGATAGGCATCAATGGGTACAGGGTCATCATTAACAGAAGCAACATTTCTCTTGTGATATTGTGCAGGAATGTGATTATAAATAACATTTGTGTATGACATAGTTCATAAAGCTTAAGAAATCACTTTGGATATTTTTTACCATGAAAACTGATGCATTTTTGAGTGGATATATGTGCTTATTCTGATGTAAACAATATTTAATAGGTACATGTTATTGATATCCCATTAATATGTGCACAGTTTAATTTTTATTATTGTTATCTTTATGTGGTTATGCAAAGGGGTTACATTTTAAGTTTTTATCAGAAAAGACTAGTTCATTTTTAAAGTAGTAAGGTTTCAATAAATAATTTATTTTTCATATTAATAGCGTCTTCTTATTGTATTTGCTCTCCTAGAAAGATATCATTTTTCCTGCTGAAATGCCTCTATTCTAAATATATCTTGATATTTTACATTTTATGATTTTTGGACAACTAATATTTGGAGATTATTTTCCAGAATTCAATGGCATTGAAAATGTACAATTAAAAGATAAAGTTGAGGTGGGAATGTGTCTTAATGGTAGAATGCTTGCATAATATGCATGAAGCCCTGGGTTTGATTCTTCAGCACCGCACAAACAGAAAAGGCCAGAAGTGATGCTGTGGCTCAAGAGGTAGAGTGCTACCCTTGAGCAAAATAAGCCAGGGACAGTGCCCAGATCCTGAGCCCAAACCTCAGGACTGGCAAAAAAAAAAAAAAAAGTAGTTTAAGCGTGATTACTATGTTTAAAATCATTCCATATATTATAATAGTATGTATTTTTCCTTCAGGTTAAATTAGGAGTAAGGAGGAACATCATATTTTTGAATGTATAGGAATATAATGCTGTTTGATTTCTTTAATCTCATCATGGACCATTTGCACTTATGGCAAAATTCAAACTGGGAGAATTGGCTCCAAAAGTCCTAGGAGTTTCATAACATTACAGAATAAAAAGACATTGAAAATTTCTCTGGAAATATGAAGGCCATTTTTTTTCTTGTTTCTTGTCCAATAGTTATAGCAGAGAAATGCTTTGTACCTAAACCATGGATGATGTTTTCAGCCTTGTGGATGGCCTGAGATCTAGATGGTGATGCAATTATTATCAGTCTATCCTTCATTCTTTCAAATCTTTGCTTTCTACATATGGATGGAACTTTTGAAAACACTAATAGCATCTTATCTCCTACAATTATTAGAGATGTGCTGCACAGCTGGGAACAAGATGTAATATCACAATGTCAGAAAAGTCAAAATATGGCTGATTTTGAAGTTTAGAAAATGAATATCAGGACTAAAATTTGAGACAGGGAGTATAAAAAGGTTCTTAGCCCAGCATATCACAATTTTGCCTAGATAATCTGCCATTAACTTTCCTTATGCATAAGGAAAGATGAGCTTTGATTGCTGACTGTACTGAATGCCAATAGTACTGCTCACCTCTAGAATTATACTTATGCATTACTGTGATAAACATCATTGCTTTTAGTGTGCAATCTCCCAGTTACTGAAGATCTAATACCACAAGTAGGTTCCAGAGTCTTAGTTGTTGATTTTAGTTGTTTTTGTTGGGTTAATGGTCCATTTTACATGTCAAGGAACATAAGCAAAATTTGTGCGTTTGTCAGACCTTTATTTTTTTCATCCTAAATGTCATATCTAAACAACTTACAGAAAAGACAATAAATATTAGTTGACCAAAACTTTGGTTACCTGTGCCACATTTTTTTTTTTTTACCATTTATAGATTTTGTCTATATTCACAGGAACCAAATTCTCTTCATGGAACTAAGGGTCATTTTCTGTGCTACTGACCAGAAGTGAAATCTTCCCTTCTCTAATGTTTAATATAGAATATAATTAAACATTTATTAGCTTCGTATTTCACCAATTGTGATATGAATTATCAAGAAAATATAAAATATTCTTGTTTGGCATTGGTTCAGTATTATCACATTTAATCTTTTTGTCCATTTTTAACAATTAGATACTGGACATAGAATTTAATGATTGAGATTAGGCAAGGGACATCAAGAAAGAGAGCAATATATTTTATATAAAACTCCTTCGAATGATACCTGAGCTCATTATTCTAAATTGCCACTCTAGTCAATATTTTCTATAGGCCTCAGGCTTCTGTCTGTTTGTCCCACAGGCATTTGAACTCAACAAATCAAAAGTACTTTTTATTCAAGAAATTCATATTTCTGTGCTTTTAATGTCAAATGAGAACACATTTATCTTACCAGACGAGTACATGAAAACCTCTTCATGTCCCATTACCCATTTTACCTTTGACCACTGAAAACACTGAGTTTAACAAAAATTAATTAAACCTGTTGTCTCATCATTCTTTTGTATTACTATCAGGCTTCCAACACAACAGCCAACCTTTTCTCTTTGCTTTTAATTCTAGACCTCTCATATTATTTTTATGGCTCTGAAAGATGAATATAACCAATCATTTCCCCTCAAGCAATTATTGCATGAAAAACATTTATGGCCTAAAGGCAAATCATATTGTTAATGTTAATTCATCAGCATTGTCTCTGCGTAGTCTCAAACATTATTATTTTTTTTTTTCTACTGCTCAGGAAGTGCTCATAATTAAAGACCTCTTTTCGAAGAAGTAGCCTTATCTTCTTTATTACAAACCCTATAGAAATAAAGTTAAATACTGTATTAGATTTTAAAAAAAGAGTTTGACAGATAACATTAAAATAAAATATAATAAGACTATCATAAGATTTTAAAAGATGCTTGAAAATTATACACACATTGATTACTTGGCAGACAGTTGAATGGTTGTCATCTTCCTATACCAAATCATTTCCAGTAAAACACCGAAATAAGAGTTGGCATGGATATGAAGGTGACAATGACACATGAAGAATACACAATAAGAGTAATTTTCAATGATGCTAGTAAATGAAACTTGTCTGAAATAATGGTGGTTAGAGTTAGGTAGAAATAAATATATTGCAAAAGATAGTCTGGTTTTGTTTTACTTTTCCCTTTAACTAACCTACAAGATTACCTGCAGAAAAGTACTCCTCAAAAAAGATGGATCCAAACAAACGCTAATAATCCCATTCTGGTGAGAAATGATATATGTGAAGTTATGAAGCATGAGGTCACTAAATTTGTAGAGCAGAATATTGTCCTGGAAAGGACTGCACTGAGAGAGGAACTGGAGCTATTTCCTGTTATATTCAGTTAAGTACTGATCTTACATGCATAAAAAGAAACTCTGAGACTCCTAGAAATCATTAGGTCAAATAATTTCTGAGGATAAAAAGATGTGAAATAGAATTCTCATTAGCCTGAGAAGAGAAAAGTTGTAACTCTTAGAACATTGGATACATTCATCCCATTAATGGAGCTAAACTAGTCCCAGAAAAAGTGCAACTCTACATTGGCCACACTACAACCTATCAGCAAAACTCAAAAGGATTAAGCTCACCAATAAGACACTTGTGTATATTAGACTAAAATCCAAGGCTCTTCAAAGAAAAACATAAAAAGTCATTCACCCCACACATGAAATATATAATTTCTACAACAAAATTCTTAGAATTATTTCATTGCAAAGAAGCAGAAAATTGACTAACTCCAGGACTAAAATACTTAATATATACAACACAAACATGTGAGAAATAAAGAATTAATAGGCAAGAACCCTGAATAGAAACTCACAGCTCTCAGTGTTGGCCAGGGTCTTAAAACATGACCTTTACCAAAGAAATCGTCTCCTTCTATGATTTTAGCCAAAAAGGCTAAATCATGATGTTTTCTTCAAGGAGGAGGCCTAGTAGGAAACTAGCAGAAGAAATGAAAATACGTTTTCACAATTTGTGTAGAAAGAGGTAGAAGATAAAAACAGAAAACTAACAAAAGATCAGATTCTTACTTTTGAAGTCAATAGCTGTTCGCTATTTCTTTATTCAATTTTAAATACCAAATGTCAATACCATCTACATCAGCTGTACTTTTCTTTCAAATACAAAATTATCCTTCCTATTTTTCCTCTTGTAGTTTATAACAGTATACTTTTAAAAAATGCGTTGTGAGTGATCTGTTTGTTTTTTTAAATTATACTATTTTAAACTATATCCAAGTTCTCCTCATAGTTTATTCATAAATCTCAGTGCTCCTTTCTGGTTTGGGAGAAAGCAGGCTTCTGTATTTCCGTCAAAGTGCTAAAACTCAACCATATCAACTTGGTGCTGGTCTCAAACAAACCCAAACTATTATCTAGAAAGATGGATTGACACACTCTTTTTGACACACTCTTCTTACTTTACTGCTGCTGAAAGGTCTCCAATTTTCCTTTCCTTTTTTTTCTTTTTCGATACTTTTACTGGCACATGAGACCTCAAGCTCACACTTGGCTTTTTCACTCAATCGTGGCTGTGCTCTACCACTTCAGATAAGCCTCACATTCAGCTTTTTGTGGATTATTTGGAAATAAGAGTCTAGAGCATTTATTTTTTCTAGATGTCTCCAAACAGTAGTTGCTCTCAGCTTTCAGCCTCCTGAGTAGTTAGGATTACAGGATTGAGCCACTGGTCTCCAGATCTTATTTTCTTTTTCATGATAACCTCCTCAATGCATCTATAATCCCTCATATAAACACTAGATGTTTATTATTTAAAAGGGGGGAAATCATGAAATCTGGGATCCTTTACTCTTGTTCTTACAGCCCTGAAACATTCATATTTATTAAAAAAAAAATTAAAACAGGACATGCCCAAAAATCTAAAGCATGGAACTTATGTTGTAAACTATCATTTTTTTACGTTTATATTCTCATCTTCTACCTACCTCATGTTGTGGTACCATGGGTTTCTGCACCTAAAAATCGATCCCATTCACTTTCCAACATGAAACACTTCCTATCAAATAGTGGCTCATTTGGTATAAAATTCCTTATTCCTTCAGGAACGAGTCAATCACATATTCAAAAGTGATTTCAAAGTGTTTGTTTAATTTGGTATTCAATTCACACTCAGGGATTTAATGAATGAGCAAAAGCATATACAACACCCAAAGAAAATACTTTGAGTGGGAGCGTTGTAGTACTGGTTATTACATTCTCTAAATGTTGCTATAAACAAAGTTTGTCTAATTCCCTTTATGGGTAGTTACTATCAATGACTTATATATAAGTTAGATAACAATGGCAAAAGAAATTCTGCAAATATTTACACTTTTTCTTGTCAGGATTCATAAGAAATGACAAAGCAGTGACACAAATAAAGTTGAAAGCATTCATAATATAATACTCAGAAATCCAAAGGAAATGTCATTCTATGAATATATCATGACCCATTATTTTCACGACTCATCCACTTATAAAAGAAAAAAAGAATTTTTAAGTGTATATATGTTTGCTGTTTCATCTGGGTCCAGTATTTGTAATTAGATCACAAAGTCTTTTCAAATTAAAGCAGATTTTTTTTTCAGTTATAAACAAGAAAAGAAGCAGTCCTGACTAAAAATTCTAATAAATAAAGATCCATCTTCCACTCTCATGTTGTTAACCAAGGAAAACATTTGGCTTTGCTATCACTTGCCAAGAGATTAGGAGACTTCATTAAAACCTGGATTTGAGCTCTAAAAGGTGTCATCAACTCAGCAGTATTTTTCACTTTTGCTGAGTCATCCCAATGCACTCAAGGAAAAAACATTAATTTCCTCTTAAAAGTAGGCTTGAAAGCTGTGCTGGTAGAGAAACAGAAGCAAAGTCAGCTGAAAAAATGCAGTCAAATTCACTTTTTAAGTGGAAGTATATATAAAAAATCAATTTTTGAGTGTTTTTATTTATTACAGGCTAGAATTTAATTCAATTAGGTTTATATTTAATATAGTACTTGACCTCATGTGCCTATTATAATGAAATGTTAGCCCTGTTTCTGTTTTTTCGATAGACATAATCTTTTGAGTAAGTATAACTAATATATACCAAAGCCTTGACATTCAGTAAGTGGTAAAAAAAAAAAAAAAAATCACTTAAAGTACATGGCATCCAAACCTGACAAAGTAACTCCTTGTAGCAAATTTGAAAACTTCTATCCTTGCTCATTTCCAAACGATAAAAAATCCAGTTTGTGTAGTGGGAATGAGGAGTTATTGTATGGAAATTTAAAAAAAATCATCAATGAGACTCTTGTACATCATTTTGTCATTTAGTGACATTCTCTTTTTCATTCTTCGTTACTATTTGTTCCACGTTTCAATGCTATATATGCTCTACATTTATTTTACGGCATTGCCCAAAATTTATCCATTTGTAAAGACTCCAAAAGAAATAACTGGAAGTTACTTCTGCCCAAGAGAAACACTAAATGCTTTCCATAATCCTGAGACCATAATCAAATAAATTAAGGTTATTTCCCCAAATGCCTTGGAACTAAATAGCTCATTGATCTTAAAGAATGAGACAATGATTTTTGCAAGTTCAATGTCTATTCTTTATAGAAGATACTCTTGTAAGATCGCAGGTGGAAACTTCCATCTAAGCTTTGTTCTAAAGTAAATCCTTTCAAATATGGGATATCTATGAACATGCAATCCTACAGATAAAAACTCAAGTCTTTTGATGGTTCTTTGGTTTGACCATGACTGCTAATGTTACTCTACATAAGTGACTGTCCATATTCAATTTGTTAAAATATATATTTTACCTTTTATCTCGTCTTTTATTATTTTTCAAAATTATTTAATATGAATATTTTTAAAATATGTAACTCCACATTAAAACACATGCTTCAAGTGAAAGTAAAAATACTGAAGTACATCTTACTTTAGATTTAGAAAGACATCAAAGAGAAATCACTTTTCATTTGAAAAGAAATTAGGAAATTCAAAACTGTATGAAATTGAACTTCTTTATGTTTTATTTTACAATATCCCATTCTACTTAATAGTTAATTTCATTTCATAATCTATAAATATTATAAATCTATAAATATTACTAGTTGAAATGAAACATTTAATTATTTTATATTTAGCATACCATATTTATTTAAACCGGAAAACACTGATTTGTTAGAAAGTGCTTGATAATTATAATAATTTAATTCTTGACAATTTCCTCAATAGTGTGGCTCTAACCAGAACAGATATTCCATTATTGTGACTGCTTCACTGTTTAAAACTTGGTATGCATTATAGGTGTGGCTTTACACATGCTACTATTAAAGCTAAGAAAATACAGGGATTGTAGGAAAATGTATACATTGGAGAACATTATGTTAATTAAAGTAAGAAAGACTCTGAAAGACAAATACACTTTTTCTTACATGCAGAATTTGAGTATAATTAGATATGTGAATATAAATAACAAAAATACACGAAGTTATACACAGACTTATTGCAAGGAAAGGAAGCCATCAACTCTTCAAAGGCTGGGGTGAGGGTATTGCTCAAGTGACAGTGTGCTCACATACAGCTTACGAACATAGAATGAGTGAATATTTTTATCTATTGAAATTAAATGAATATGATAAAACTTGTTCAGAAGCATCTTAGAACCACAATGGGACTCCAATTTAATGTTAAGAAAAGAGAGATGAGAATTATTTTCCTTTCAGTTGTACTCTTTAGGAATGTAATTTAACCTAAGCCTCAGGGTAGTGATTTCTAAAATGAGGATACAGAATCTTTCTTTAAGGTTGTTTTTAAATCCACTTGGAAAATTGAATGCAGACCCCCAGGCACAATGTGTGTCTATGTTATGTGAGTTGGAT
This sequence comes from Perognathus longimembris pacificus, assembly GCF_023159225.1. NCBI lineage: Eukaryota > Metazoa > Chordata > Mammalia > Rodentia > Heteromyidae > Perognathus > Perognathus longimembris. Next base: position 41,325,594 of record NC_063172.1, on the reverse strand, counting down.
GAATGGCAAAGATAAAGATCAGTGGATTTGCAACATTGAAATCACAGCAACAGCATTGCACTGTTTTGTCTGTTCATAAAGATGAAAATACAGAAAGAAAAGCAGACTGCATCCATTCAGTCTGCTTTTTATATCCACAAATCACTTTTCAATCCCTTATTGCTTGTGTTATTATTCATGTTGCTGCTTTACTCTTGAGGTCTCTTCCCCAATCCTTCTAGTATTTCTACTAATTATAAAATATAACTGCTTTAAAGTATCAATTTTACCTTCCTCATGAACCATTTCCCAGTTCACACTAGACATTTTTCTACACTCCATACCCATACTGTTAACAGTAATTTGCAAGCATGCCTGGAAGAAAGCAGTTTGAAATTACCAATCACAAATCAATGATAAAAAGATACTCTCATTTAATTATTATATAGCTTATACAAGAGTGGGAATAAATATGTACTTCATAATATATATAATTATTGGGTTAATATGCATTTTTAAAGTTTAAAAGCATGAAAGTTTCGACTATTCTGGCTGGATTATTATACATTATATCCATGTACTAATTATAATGTTGTACCCTTGAATTTATGAAACTAAAGCAAAACATAATAAAAATATTTGTTAATCCTTAAGAGACTGACAATAATGATAAAAGTTAATGAATGAAGAGAAACGGTCTAGAATAATTCCATGGCTGATGATTAGTTGGAAAGTGCAAGCGAGGTAAAATTGTAGGTAATGGACACCTAGTGTATAAAGATTAACACCTAACAATGTTTACCATTGGGCATACATCTCACCATAACTTTATAGAAAAAACAATCAATAGCAAAGATTGTATATTTCTTATGTTTCTAATTACATTCAATGAGAGTAGATTAAACAATTAAACATTATATTTAAAATTTGGATATTTACCTTAGTTATGATTCTTCTATCCTATTTTCTAAACATTAATATTTTCATAAAGCTTTGGCCCATCAGATTTGCTTATAGTAATAGTGGCTCCAAGAACAGCATTAAAAATTCATTCTGATTATGCTCCAGCAATGCAATTATTTACCTATTTCAAGATGTACAGTGCTATGCTTTATTCATTTTTATATCAATGTGTTTTCTAAAAGAAAAATGAAATATCAAGAAACAAAACTATCTCTTCTTATAGTAAAAGTTTCCATTACTATTTCATTACCTAGAACATTAATATTTAAAGTAAAGAAAAAATTCAACCGTAATGTATTTTTTTCTCTAAGGAAAAAGAGACATTGAAAATTCAATCACACACAATAATTATTTGTTTATAAATATTTCTCAAATAGTGCTTTGCAAAATATTATAATAGCTAAACTATTAAAAATGAGCACTTTATTCACTTGAGTAGAAATTGATTCAGCTTGTTTTCTATTGTAATATTATATCTTATTTACTTAAGTCTAATAATTAGGACTCTAGTCATCATGTATCTCTTAAAAGTTACAGCAATATAATTTTTGGTATTTTCAAGGAAAATAGATGTAGGTAACTACATAAAATAATTGATGCTTTCTTAGCTAACAAAATTACTTTCAAATAGATAAGAAACTTAAAATATATCCTCTAGAATTCAAGATTTTCTGATCCACGAATTAGAAAAATAAAAAGTTTTAACTGTAGAGCATATATTTTAAGAATTGACTCATAATTTAATTTAAAATGTAAATGAATCATGCAAGATTCAAACCCAACTATTTCACTCCAACTCCTTGAAAATATTTTTGGTTAATGATATTGTCAACTTCTCTTAGCCTTTTGAGTAACCCTGGATTTGACTTACATGTCCCTTGCTTTCTACTGAAAATCCATTTTACCTCTCTAACCAGAGTGTACATTAGAAAGCAGAAGTAAGGTTTTATTGTGGTGGTTTTTGCCTGCATAAAACTTTTTGTTATTAATGATAACTTGGAACAAAGTCCAAACTCTCATTATGAACTTCAAAGTATCTTACACATCATCAGATTGGCCCTGTGTCTCCAGCCTCATGCCATCTGCTTCAGTCCACAGTATTGGCATGCTGCTAAAAACTGTGATGCACCACACTCTTCAAATTCTTTAACATTGAATTGATCCCTTCCTTTATATTGAGAAAACACTGTACTCAATTCAATGACTCTTAAGGACTGTGTGTTATACAAATGGACAATTCATTTGTTGTATTTAAATTTTTGATGTAAAAGAGAATACATCTACAAGTTACTATTGATATTCTATTGAAAGGCTAGTGACTGAGATACCAACTTTTGTCTCTATCTGTGTTTCAAAATTAAATGCAAATGAGGATGGCCAAGAGACATATGAAAAAGTGCTCTACATCACTGGCCATAAAAGAAAAGCAAACCAAAACAACATTGAGATTCCACCTCACTCCAGTAAGAATGTCCATTATCAAGAACACTAGGGCTGGGAATATGGCCTAGAGGCAAGAGCACTTGCCTCCTACACATGAAGCTCTCGTTCGATTTCCCAGCACTACATATATGGAAAACGGCCAGAAGGGGCGCTGTGGCTCAGGTGGCAGAGTGCTAGCCTTGAGCAGGAAGAAGCCAGGGATGGTGCTCAGGTCCTGAGTCCAAGGCCCAGGACTGGCAAAAAAAAAAAAAAAGATGAAGAAAACTAACAATAATAAATGCTGGAGGGGTTGTGGCCAAAAGGGAACCCTACTTCATTGTTGGTGGGAATGTAAACTGGTTTAGCCACTCTGGAAAGCGGTATGGAGATTCCTCAGAAGGCTAAACATAAAGCTCCCCTATGATCCAGCAGCCCCACTTTTGGACATCTACCCAAAAGACTACAAACAAGAACATACTAAAGCCACCAGCACAACAATGTTCATCATAGCACAATTTGTCATAGCTAAAATATGGAACCAACCCAGATGCCCCTCAGTGGACGAATGGATCAGGAAAATGTGGTACCTATATACAATGGAATTTTATGCCTCTATCAGAAAGAATGGCATTGCCCTATTTGTAAGGAAATGGAAGGACTTGGAAAATATTATGCTAAGCTTAGTGAGCCAGACACAAAAAACATAGACTCTATGGTCTCCCTCATAGGGAATAATTAGCCCTGATTTAGGCTAGTCACAGCAGAGTATCACAAGAGCCCAATAGCTACGCTCTTAAGAACACATAAGATGATGCTAAGTGGAATGCATTCCATGTTACGGAAAAGACTGTGATATCACTGTTGTAATCACTTTCAACATGCCATGTGAAACTGTAGCTTCTTTTCTTGATGATCCACTTGTATCCCTTTCCTGTGGTTGTCCCTGCGCGATCACTGTATCACATCTTAGTACCTTGGATACTGTATATACTGGTATTAGAAATAGAGAAGTGAAAGGGATAATCAAAATCGAGAGATAAAAGATAAAAAGACAAACGACTCCAAAAGCAATACTTGCAAAACAATTTGGTATAAACCAACTGAACAACTCATGGGAGGGGGGGAGGAGAGGAAAAGGGGGAGATGGAAATGAGGGCAGAGGTAAGGAATAGTACAGGAAATGGACCCGTGACCCAATGTATGAAAGTGTAACCCCTCTGTACATCACTTTGACAATAAATAACTATTAAAAAATTAAATGCAAAATTGAAAACTTCTCATTTGAAAACATGTAACTGTTAAAACTCAGTAGACTGCTGTATGATGATTGACCTTTGAAGCCAATGAGGGCAGGAACATCCATGAATCTCTAATCTCCGGTTAATGAAGTCTAATTGGAGCTAAGGTCAATGGGTAGAGTGCTAGATCTGAGCAAAGAAAGCCCAGGGACAATGCCCACGACATAAGTTCAAGCCCATTGCTGGCACAACAAAAGTACCTTTGGTAAGTAAAATTAACATTATTTATATGAACAATCCTATTTGTTTGAATATTCAAAGAAAAAATACAGAGAGGCACTCAGCAGTAAGATAAGAGCAACATTAAGAGAGGGAGCTGATTTTCGTGTGTATACGTTATGTTTTTATTAGTTTAATTTTACGTATTGCAAAGAACTTATATTTTAGTTGGGTAGTTATGAGAAAAATATGTGAGATCGCAAATATTCTATTTCTAGAACCAATGTAATAAATTAAAACAGCTTTATTATGTTTATGCATAAACTTTGGCAGGTAACACTGTTCTGGATACACTATTGTAGTTCAACAGCCCTGCCTCCCATTTTGCATTCTTAAATGCAGGAAATATACTGAACTTTCCTAAGAAGAGAAGTGTGAAGAAGATCCTGAATTTCTGTGTACTAATTTGACATTCTATAACTGTCAATATTTAGTAAATAATTAGTTGATTGTCCATATTGTCCATAACTACAATACAAAAACTTCCCTCAAATAGAGAAATCTAGAAAACTATCCCTGCATGTTTGTATGCAGTGTGATGCCTATTTTAGGACCTATTTATTTTAAATTACAAATTATGACATAATCTATTCTTTTTTTTCCAATTTTTATTATCAAACTGATGTATAGAGAGGTTACAGTTACATACGTTAGGCATTGGATGCATTTCTTGTACTGTTTGTTACCCTGTCCCTCATATCCCCCTCCCCCCTCCCCCTTACCCTTTCCCCCCCCTGAGGTGTTCAGTTCACTTACACCAAACAGTTTTGCAAGTATTGCTTTTGTAGTTGTTTGTCTTTTGTTACCCTGTGTCTCTCAATTTTGATATTCCCTTTCAATTTCCTAGTTCCAATACCAGTATACACGGTTTCCAATATACTCAGATAAGATTACAGAGATAGTGTAGGTACAACCACAGGAAGGTGATACAAGAACATCATCAATAATAGAAGCTACAGATACACATGGGACGTTGAAAGTAGTTACAACTGTGATATAACAATTGTCTCCATAACATGGAGTTCATTTCACTTAGCATCATCTTAGGTGTTCATAATGGTATTGCTATTGGGACCTGTGATCCTCTGCTATGACTTGCCTTAATCTATACTAATTATTCCCAATAAGGGAGACCATAGAGTCCATGTTTCTTTGGGTCTGGGTCACTTCACTTAGTATAATTTTTTCCAACTCCTTCCATTTCCTTACAAATGGGACAATGTCATTCTTTCTGATAAAGGCATAAAATTCCATTGTGTATATGTACCACATTTTCCTAATCCATTTGTCTCCTGAGGGGCCTCGGGGTTGGTTCCAGATTCTCGCTATGACAAATTGTGCTGCAATGAACATTGTTGTGCTGGTGGCATTACTGTGATTTTGTTCGTGGACTTTTGGATAGATACAGAAAAGTGGGGCTGCTGGGTCATAGGGGAGTTCTATATTTAGCCTTCTGAGGAATTGCCATACTGCTTGCCAGAGTGGCTGAACCAGTTTACATTCCCACCAACAATGAAGTAGGGATCCCTTTTGGCCACATCCCCTCCAACAATTGTTATTGTTAGTTTTCTTGATATATGACATTCTTAATGGGGTGAGATGGAATCTCCATGCTGTTTTGATTTGCATTTCTTTTATGGCCAGTGATGTAGAGCATTTTTTCATATGTCTCCTGGCCTTCTCATTTCCTCATCAGAGAAGTCTCTTTGTAAGTCTTTAGCCCACTTGATGAGGGGGCTATTGGTTCTTTGCGGTTTTGTTTTGGAGGAAGGTAATTTTTTTAGTTTTGCATATATTTTAGATATGAGGCCTTTGTCCGTTGAATGGCCGGTAAAGATCTTCTCCCAGTCTGTGGGCTTTCTTCTGTTTATCTTGCAAGCTATGTCCTTTGCCGTGCAGAAGCTCTGCAGTTTGATGCAGTCCCATTTGTCCAACCTTTCTTTGATTTGTAGTCTTTCTGGGTCTTTGTTGAGGAAGTTCTGTCCTGTGCCACGGAGTCCACGTGTTTCTCCTACTCCTTCCTTTAGTGTTTTCAGGGTGTCTGTTTTGATTTCAAGGTCTTAAATCCATTTGGAATTGATTTTGGTGCAGGGTGATATATAAGGGTCTAGTTTTAGTTTGTAGAATATGTTGAGCCAGTTTTTCCAGCACCATTTGTTAAAGAGGCTATCTTTCTTCCATACTATTGTTTTAGCTCCTTTATCAAAGATTAAGTAGGCATAGTTCTGGGGGTTCATTTCTGGGTCTTCAATTCTGTTCCATTGGTCTTCAGGCCTGTTCCGGTGCCAATACCAAGCTGTTTTTATTACTATAGCTTTATAATACAGCTTGAAGTTGGGTATTGTAATTCCTCCAGCACTGTTCTTTCTGCTTAGGATTGTTTTTGCTATTCTAGGTCTTTTATTGTTCCATATGAATTTTGGATTGCTTCCTCTATTTCATTAAAAATAGATATTAATGGGTATTGCATTGAATTTGTAGATAGCCTTTGGCAATATTGCCATTTTGATTATATTAATCCTTCCAATCCAGGAGCATGGGAGGTTTTTCCATTTCCAAAAATATGGAACACTTCACGAATTTGCGTGTCATCCTTGCGCAGGGGCCATGCTAATCTTCTCTGTATCATTCCAATTTTAGTATATGTGCTGCTGGAGCGAGCATGACATAATGTATTCTAAGGAATGCACACAATAGTCTTTTTAAGTGTCTATCAAAACCGTTATTCCCAATGACAATGCAAAATTGACAAAAATCTCAAAATAACTTAGCAATCTTCTAAAGAACCTACACTGCAACAACAGCAGAACAATACGCCTAGTGACTGACAAAGCAAAAATAAATTTTATCTTAATATAATTTTTCTGCATCAAATTCTTTTTTGAGTAACAAGTATTGAGGATAATTTATTCATTTGTCTAGAGGGTAAGACCCACCATAGACTTTACTACAACAACTGCAGCTCTCATTGTTTTAGGCTAATATTTCATGTAATGTGTTTGCAAATAGTGATATGTCAGCATTGGGGTTCATATGTTTTTACTGAACCAGATAAATCCCCAACAAAATAATTATTTTTAATGTGCTCTGAAGTAAACTTGAGAATGACAGCCAATGGTGAATTTGAAGGATTTAGTACCTGAAATTAAAATAAAAACTTCAATAAAATGCATGAGCATATACATATCTGCTAAATTTTCTCTATCTGAAAAATGATTAAAAAAGAAAAAAACCTTGAGGGAGAAAATAGCAATATGCAATTGAATTCTTTGATACTCTTCTTCCTTATCTGTGGGAAAATGCATATGAGAAAGGTACTTCCAGATCTCTCTTTTCTACTGTCACATTTTGTTGCTAAAAGTTGTTCAAAAGAACATACTAAATTCATCCTCAGGCAATCACCATGAAAATGACTAAGTACTGCATATAGCCTAAAGCAAATGTGATTCATCACACTCTTTTACAGCTACCAAAAAAAATTTATGGTTTTGAATGTATTTGTGAATTTATCTAGGATTAATTTACTTAAGGAATAGGAAATTCTGAGAAAAGGGGATGGGAACTTGAGGAGAAAAAGATTTGTTTGTTTGTTTGTTTCTTCCCATTCTTGGACCTTGGAGCATATCCCAGTGCCTACAACATAGCAGTGTTGGACAATCACTTAATACAAGATAAGTCTTATGGAAGCAATTTGACCATGTCTTTCACATAAAATAGCTGGAAGAGAATTTTGTTTGCTTCAAGGGATAATAGAAGAGCAGCAGTCAAAATATCAGGAAAGAGTATATTCAAAGGTATTTTCTGTGGCAATAAGTTGTTTAATTATTTTAACTAATAAACCCTTTCCAAAGTTTGAAGATAACTCAGCACATGATGCCACAATAGCACAGCATATTTGCATAAGGTACCTCTTAATCATCTACCTACTACTGATATTGTTCAATTAGAACTGGAAGATTGCATACTAAAGATATGTATCTTTAATAAAAAAAATCAAAGAAAAAATGTTTGTGACGCTTCTCAAGACAAGACGGAACTTTAATCATACATAAATGTATCTTGGTTATAGGTCCACTGCAATGGAAGCATACAGTGAAGAGGAGAAATTGATTTATCTGTGAATGCATGGGCAAGAGGGACTGTTCAGCTAAGAAACAAAATGAGAGTCCATGTATAAAAAATTACTAGAAGGAAACTACAGAGGTGCTGGTAACTGAAAGTTTGTGCTTAGGTACTTTTAGGAGACAGTGGCTCATGCATGCAATCCTAGTTACTCAGGAGGCTGAGATGGGAGGTCGGCAGTTCAAAGCTAGACTCTCAACTGAGAGACTCTTATCTCCAGTTAACTACCCAAAATCTGGAAGTAGATTTGTGATTCAGTGGTACAGTGCCAGCCTTAAGCAAAGAAAGAAAAAAGAAAAGGAAATGCTAGATGGCAATAATCAAAAATTCATGCCTCAGTGTCTGCACAAAGAAACAAACAAACAACAACAAACTTCTATGTTGAAATAAAAAATATTGTAACGGTTATGTACAGAGGAGTTACAGTTGCAGAACTAATGTAATGAGTACATTACTTTTGAACAGTGTTAGCCTCCCACATTTTCTCCCATTTTCCTACCCACCTCAACTTCCCTCTCCCACAAATTATAAAGTTAATTTCCAAAATAGTGTCTAGTGACTATCACTATTGCATTTTTGAGATTTCTCCTTCCCTTCCCCAAATCAGGTAAACTTATATACAAGATAAAGGGTATTTTATATTATAAGACTGCCTTTCCCATTGTATCTTTTGAATTGCCTTTGAAATTAAGTAGTTTAAGACTTCCATTTAAAATAATATTCAAGATATTATGGCTTTCTAACACAAACTGTTTTGAAATGTTGCTAATATTTATGGGACAATTAGCTACAGTATGGATTGGAAGACCTTGAATAAGCAGATCAATTTGAAACAATTTATGTGCTAATAATATTATTTATTGAAATCAAGGACTTTAATGTTATCCTTCTTTTACTGATTTATTACTGAATCATTTAATTTTTATCGGCATATAATTTAAATTTAATGATATCCATTGAGATGCATTCCCACACTCAAATTTCAACGTATTTTCAAAGAGAGATATGAAAAATATAGTGTAAAGACTCTCTAGAAGTTCTTTTACTGTACAGAAAAAATAAAAAAATTATCAAAATTTGTAGATACAGTACATTTGTTTCTAATCTCAGTAATACATTAATTTATCTATATTACTGGGAAAATAAGAATGCTTTAAAATGAAATAATTGTATAAGAGACTATTTTTTTATTGTCAAAGTGATGTACAGAGAGGTTACAGTTTCAAACGTTCAGCATTGGATACATTTCTTGTACTGTTTGTTACCTCCTCCCTCATTCCCCCATCCCCATCCCCTTTTCCTTCTCCTCCCGTTAGTTGTTCAGTTGGTTTACACCTAACAGTTTTGCAAGTTTTGCTTTTGTAGTCGTTTGTCTTTTTATCCTATGTCTCTCAATTTTGGTATTCCCTTTCACTTACCTCGTACCTAATACCAGTATACACAATTTCCAATGTACTCAGATAAGATACAGTGATAGTGCTGATACAACCACAGGAAGGGGATACAAGATGATCATCAACAATAGTAGCTATGGTTACACATGGCATGTTGAAAGTAATTACAACAGTGATATTACAGTTGTTTCCATAACATGGAGTTCATTTCATTTAGCATCATCTTGTGTGTTCATAGGGGCATAGCTATTGGGCTTATAAGAGACTATTTTACCAGTGAGGATAAACATAGAATCTATGATTCTTTGAGTCTGGCTCACTTCACTTACTGTGATTTTTTTCCAGTCTTTCCATTTGCTTATGAATGGAGCAATGCCATTCTTTATGATAGAAGCATAGAATTCCATTGTGTATATCTGCCATATTTTCTTGATCCATTCATCTACTGAGGAACATCTGGGTTTGTTCCACAATTAGTTTATGTCTGGGGTAGTCCTAGCAGAGGATCACAATAGCTCAATGACTATGTACATATGATTATATAAGAGAATGCTAAGCAAAATGAACTCTAAGATATGAAAACAATTGGTTTTTCATTGTTGTTATTTTTAATGTACTATGTGAAATTTTTTCTTTTCCCTTGCATTTTTCTTCCCTATGGTTTAGACCCTGTTTTGACTGTATTTGATTTTGGTACTCTGGGTATTATATATACATTTATCTGAATCACAGAAGGGAAAGGAAGCATCAAAATGGTGAAATAATGCAACGGTGATACTTACAAGACAATATATTGTAAACTAACTATAAGCCTTGGTGGGGAGGAGGGAAGGTGCGAGAAAAATGAGGAAGGAAGTAACAAGTTTGACGAGAAATGTACTCACTACCATAAATATGTATCTCTAACCCTTCTGTATATCACCTAGACAATAAAGAAAAATTAAGAAAAACAAACAGTATATTATTCTCAGACTATATTAAGGTTGAAAATTCACTTATTCATACAAAGAACTTCACTGACATTTACCAGAACTGTTGTATACTCTGGAATGATAGGAACAAAAACAAATGATGCTTTGAGTAAACACAGAATTTATATCTTTGATTAACAGATAGTAGAATTTTTCTGTATTTCCATAGAAAATAAATTATCTAATTGAACACTTACTGTCGATATGATTTTAATCTGTACATATGGCTTTAACCCATTCCTTAAATAAAATGTAAAACCTTAAGGCATCATAAAAATGTAATGAAAGACCATCATTCCTCCCATATCCTTTTATTCAAGAAGAATTTAAGTTTGCTGTTACAAGCGTTTAACTTTTCTTAGTACTAGTCAATGTTTATTTCTGAGAGCTAATGCATTATTCTATGGATCTGTAAGACTAACGAGAGTAATTGTCAATAAAATCTAAGGCTTATATCTGTTTATGTGTGCTAATTATATGTTACATTTCAGAAGGCTTCTTCACATTCATGAGTAAATTTAAATCTCATCCTTTAAGATAAACTATATTATGTATTATGTTCATGAAGAATTCATCACACATTTAGAACTTGGTACCAATTCCATTCTATAATTTTGAATGTGTATTAATACACTTTAAAAGCAATATACCAGTGTCAGTAAAATTTATTCTTTAACAGGTTTGTGTTTAAACTTTTACTATTGTCTTCAGAATTTGCATCAATATTATACCAATTTCCATAAGTGGCACATACTATCAAGCAATTTTTATAACATATGTACTTTTTAACTATATTCCAGTGGTTGTGTTTGATCATTCACACAGGAGCCCCCTTACAAAGCAAATGTGATTTTAATGTTTAAAATATTGTATGTATATATTGAATGTTTTAGTACTTGCAAAGCACTTGTACATATATTATTCCAAGTAATGTTCATAAGTCATCTCTGTGCCAGGCAGGATATCTTCCACTTAGGGATTAATAAAGTAAACCTCAGAGGAGTTATGCAAAGTTCATAGCCCCAGGAAATAAAAGACTTGATAATTAAAAACAAATTTTCAGACACTGAATCTTAAAAGCAGAAAATGACTTCCAACTATCTAAGTCTTGCATGTCCTTGTGTGAACTTTTGAGTTCCAAACCACATGGGCTAAAGGATTAAGGGAAAAAGGCAGAAATAATCTTTTTACAGCAGTTTTGCTAGGTGAGGCAGTCAGGTATCTCCACAGTGAGGAAAGATCACAGGATATTAGCTTATTCATTAATTCCAGCTCCTGTGTGGAGAGAAAGACATGAAGGTGGAGTATAAGCATGCACACATACAGAATTCAGAGCCCAGAGGAACAGATTCTGGTATGGTTTCACCAGTCCTTTTGCATAGATACCTTAGAAAAGTCAAGCATCCCACAGGAGCCTATTTTTTTGTATTATCCAAACCAGAAAAGAGGATAGTATTCACTTGGCAAGATAAATCTAAGGGGATCACTTAAAATTCATGTATTCAAGCAGCGAATTGACACCAGACTTTGCCTTTCTCTAGTGATCATACTTTCAGGTTTCCACTTAAAAAAGTGAAAGAAATCCCTTTTCTTTCTACTTAAATGTTTTTGAGGTTTTGAGCAGTTTGGGAGCTTTTTTTCTTTTCTAAATGCTTCCTTTGTGTGCACCTTCTACTTGCACATAAGTAGTGGCTTGGTAGTATCAGTTATCCCTAAACCCTGGTGAATAGTTCTCATTTGGTCCATGTTCTTAAGCCATTTAAATTTTCTTTGGTCTCTATTCTGGTAGAGGTTTTTCCACAAGGTCATTGATCCTCCTAAACTTTATGTACTGACTTTGCCAGAAAGATCTTAACAGCTAATTGGATCAGAAACCATTGCAAATTACCATGAATCAACCATTGACTTCATTTATGAGATGTTGTATTTTCTAGCTGCCTTTTTTTCTGAGCTTATGGCTCTTCTTTAAATTCTCCAAGGGGGCATTCATGGAACAGATTCTACTGCCTTTTCTCTCTAGGGAATAGTTTTATTTAGGCCCAACTACTGAGTATCTTCTACAGCCATTGGTGTTCCAAATAAATATGTCAGGGTGGATTTAAGATACTGCTGATTTGGAAACTTTTGGAAAACTTCAAAGTTTCAAGAGATTGCATTTTACCATCTCAAGTTACAAAGTATATTATCAACCCCTGACCTGGGAAGAAACAGACCCTACTAGTATAATTTTCTTCCCATATTCTCTTCTTTCTTTGTACAAGCAAAGAGATTTTTTGACGGGGAAGGCATAGTTTGGTTTTGAACACAGGGCCTTGAAGTTGTTGCTTAGCCTGTCCCAAAGCCTTTGGGTTTTGTCATTTTTCTGGTACTCTCTTTTTTTTGCCAGGGCTGATCTCAGTCATGGTCTTAATTCTCTTGAGCTCCTTCCCCTGAGTAGCTCAGATTACAGATCTGAGTCACTGTGCCTGGCTAGAACAATATTTATTTTCTTCAAGTTTTGAGGATTCTTCTTTTACAATTGATACATTGATCCTTTCTTCATTTCACAGTCTTTATTTTAAATTGGATTTTAAAAATTTCAAGAATAATTTCTCCCTGTGTATCTGTGTGAGTGTATATCTGTATATCCATTTATATGAATACATATGTGTATATGCATATGCTCATATGTATATGTGAACCAAAACTAAAATAAGACATCTTATGTTAACATAATGTTTCTTTCCTTTCCTCATAAAAATAGGTCTTCAAATCTAACAACCTGATTATATTAGCAACTGGCAATTAACATGGTAAATATTTCAGATGCTTTAAAAAATACTGTCCCACCACAAGATTTGGAAATAATTAGTTCATCTTTGGTGTTGTTATTTCCAATGCACCCTATGAAATTATGCCTTTTTCTCTTTCCCACCCATGAGTTGTACAGCTGGTTTACACCACATAGTTATGTAAGTGTTAATGTTGCATTGGTTTGTCTTTTCATCCTTTGTCTCTCTATTTTGGTATTCCCCCTCCCTTCCCTAGTTTCAACACATGTATATACAATATCCACAGCACTAAAATCAGTTACAGTGATATCAAGGGTAAAACAATGGGAAAGAAATACAGAAAAAGGACATAATTTCACATGACATTTTAAAAAATAACAAAAACAATGGTATACCACTTGTTTTCATAACTTGGAGTGCATTTTACTTATCATCATCTTTTGTGTTCATATGGATATAGCTATTGAGCTGTTGTGATCATAAAATTAAATTCCTCCAAATCATATCCTCAAAGAAACAAACGCCCCTTCAACAAATGGGCTAAAAATCTAAAAAGAGACTTTTCTGAAGAGGAAATGAGAGTGGCCAAGAGACACATGAACAAGTGCTCTACATCACAAGCCATAAAAAAATACAAATCAAAACAACATTGATATGCCACCTCACTCCAGTAAGAGTGGCCATTATCAGGAAAACTAAAAATAACAAATGCTGGAGGGGATGTGGCCAAAAAGGAACCCAGCTACACTGTTGGTGGGAATGCAAACTTGTTCAACCACTCTGGAAAGGGGTATGGAAGTTCCTCAAAAGGCTAAACATAGAGCTCCTCTCTGACACACCAGCCCTACTTTGGGGCATCTACCCAAAAGATTACACGCACGATCACACTTAAGCCACCAGCACAAGTATGTTCATTGCAGAACAATTTGTCCTCCTTTAAAATATTGAACCAACCCAGATGCCCCTCAGTACATGAATGAATCAAGAATGTGTGGTACATATACACAATGGAATTCTATCACTCTATCAGAAACAATGACATTGCCCAATTTGTAAGGAAATGGGAAAAAAAAAATCATACTATGTGAAGTGAGGCAGACCCAAAGAAGCATAGACTCTATGGTTTTCCTTTGGTTTGATCTTGAGCCAAGATTTTTCCATATAACCCCTCAATCAGTTTAGGTGGTGGGTTGAGAAACCACACCCAGTTTTTCCCTTTATCTCTTAAAGGTCATTTATGAAACATTTTAATAAGATATCTTGTTTCTGTTAAGGTGCTAGGACCTACTACAAGGGTCTTAAATGGCTGTGTTCATTTTCCTTCCACCATATACTGCACGGAAACAGACTGAGTAATTTTCAAGTTTGTAAACGTACATCCAATTTTCAAAATGGACTTTATTGTGGTTCTTAATACTATCCTTGAATATCCATAAGACTATTCTGTAGCAATGGCTGTATTTTTTCTGAGGCTTTTTTTCTCTGAAATCTTTAATCCTTGAAATGTTGTGTCGATTTATTGCTAATAAATGACAGAGAAAATGAATACTAATATTTTTTTTCTCTTCATGAAGAACCTCGTGGGTGACCAAAATAAAAAGCATTTAGAAGGGCTGAAAATTAAATACATGATAGTATATGGTACATTAGGTATGAAGAAATGAAGACTGGACTGATCGAAAAGACTTTTTGTTATTTTCATAAAAACACCACTAAGGAAGAAAGTCTACATAAAAATAAAACAGTGACCTAAGAAACTAAGTTTCCAAATCTTGGGAAATATTCAGAACCAGATAAGTGATACCATAGTCACAGTATAGAATACGTACCCCACCTCATCTGGAAGTTACCAGGGCCCTTTGAAGATAGTCTCCATCTCAGCTCTGAAAAAAATTGACTGCAGAAACTTGTGACATTTCAAAATTCACTATCAGTGAAATATAAAGCAAGATACAGTTGGAATTATTTTTAGTCAGTGTAATGTTCTTATTACTTGTGTTATCACAGGTATCATTTGTTACTTTATTTCTGTGTAATTTTTTTCCTTTTATCCTGTATGCAGGATAAAAGCTGATAGCACAGGGCAATATTTATTTAGAGATAATGATGAATATAACAATAAATCATTCATCTTTTTCAAATTGGAATTAAGGTTAGTATCATTGGTCTTTTATTCATATTTTCAAAAATTAACTCTATTTTGATAGTCATTATTTTATTGAAGTGTTTATGAACACAAATTTAGGTGTGTAAAATCACGCCTAACTAGAATAAAATGAAGTCATCAGATGTTTTATAACTGATATTATTTAGAATTATTTTTCCAAAGTAAAACTTGATTAACAAAATCATTAGAAAATATTTAAATTAGTAACTGCATCCTCATAGTACTTAACGATATTCTCCGTGTTGCCTAAAATCCATTCACAAAGTTATATAAAGTGAAAAGTCTTTTCAAATTTTTAAAGACATTTGAAACAACTTTTTTTCCAAAAATGCTTTTTGTATTCATAAAGTGAACAAGTATTTAAACATTCTGGAAAATTCTGTAGGAACGAAGTCTGGAATTCACAAATCTTTCTATGCAACTGAACTTTACTCCAGTTACTGCTGCCATAACTGCTTTGGGAACCATGTTTTTTAACCATCTGATACTATATACAAAACTCTTCTGAGAATGACAAAGAATGACATTATACATTAAAAGCATGTTAGCAATAACAATGAAATTATTTTAAAATACATGTCGCTAAATTTCAAGTAAAGTAGAAAAGACAAATATGTTAACATATCACATTCTAAGATTAGATTTAGTAATGTAGATCTGCAATACTATTTCTTTTTTTTAATGAAAAGTGATGTACAGGGGCTTCAGTTTCATATGTAAGGGAGTGGGTATTTTTCTTGTACAATTGGTTATCTCCTCCCTTATTTAACCACTCCCCCCTCGCCCTTTACCTGTCCTTCCATGAGTTGTTCAGTTGGTTTACACCAAATGTAAGTACTGCTTTTGGACTTATTTGTCTTTTTAATCCTTTGTCTCTCGATTTCAATATTCCCTTTCCCTCCCTAGTTCTAATACCAGTATATACATTATCCAGGGTACCCAGATGAGATACAGTGATAGAGCAGGGACAACCACAGGAAGGGGTAAGAGGATCATCATCAACAACAACAAAAATACGGTTTCACATAGCATGTTGAAAGTAATTACAACAGTGATATAACACTTCTTTCCATAACATGAAGTTCATTTCATTTAGCATGATCCTATGTGCTCATAAGGGCATAGCTTTTGGACTTTTGTGATTCTCTGCTGTGACTATCCTAAACCTGTGCTAATTTTTCCCTATGAGAGAAATCATAAAGTCCATGTTTCTTTGGGTCCGGCTCACTTCGCGTAGAATAATTTTTTTCCAAGTCCTTCCAATTCCTTACAGATAGGGCAATGTCATTCTTTGAGATAGAAGCATAAAATTACATTGTGTATATGTCTTACATTTTCCTGATGCATTCTTCTACTAAGGAGCATCAGGGTTGGTTCCGTATTTTAGCAATGATAAATTGTGCTGCGTTGAACATTGTTGTGCTGGTGGCTTTAGTACGTTCTTGTTTGTAAACTTTTGGGTAGATGCCCAAGAGTGGGGCTACTGGGTGCTAGGGGAGTTCTATGTTTAGCCTTCTGAGGAATCTCCACACCGCTTTCCAGAGTGGTTGAACCAGTTTACATGCCCACCAACAGTGTAGTAGGGTCCCCTTGTGGCCACATCCCCTCCAGGATTTATTGTTAGTTTTCCTGATAATGGACAGTCTTACTAGGGTGAGGTGTGTCTCTTGGCCATTCTCATTTCCTCTTCAGGGAAATTTATTTTTTAGGCCTTTAGCCCACTTGTTGAGGGGGCTATTGGTTCTTTGCAGTTTTGCTCTGGAGGAATTTAATTTTATTTTAGTTCTGCATATATTTTAGATATAAGGCCTTTGTCCATTGTATGGCTGAAAAAGTTCTTCTCCCAATCTATATGCTTTCTGTTTATCTTGCAAGCTATGTCCTTTGCCCTGCAGAAGCTCTGCAGTTTGATGCAGTCCCATTTGTCCAACCTATTTTTGATTTGTTACATTTCTGGGCCTTTGTTAAGGAAATTTTGTCTTGTGCCAAGGAGGCATGTGTTTCTCCTACTCCTTCTTGTAGTGTTTTCAGGGTATCTGTTTTTATTTAGAAGTCTTTGATGCATTTGGAATTGATGTTGGTGCAGGGTGGTATATAAGGATCTAGTTTTAATTTGTTGCAGGTGTTGAAGCAGTTGCTAGCACCATTGGTTGAAGAGGCTATCTTTCTTACATCATATGTTTTTTAGTTCCTTTTTTTAAGATTAAGTAGGCATTCTGTGGGTTCATTTCTGCGTCCTCAGTTCTGTTTCACTGGTCAACAGCCCTGTTCTTTTGCCAATATTCAGCTGTTTTTATTCCTATAGCTTGTAATACAGCTTAAAGTTTGGTATTGTAATTCCTCCAGCACTATTCTTTCTACTTAGGATTGTTTTTGCTATTCTGGGTCTTTTATTGTTCCATATGAATTTCTGGATTGCTTCCTCTATTTCATTAAAAAATGGTGTTGGGATATTAATGGGTATTGCATTGAATTTGTAGATAGCCTTTGGCAATATTACTATTTTGACCATATTGATCCTTCCAATCCAGGAGGTTTTCCATTTCTTCAGTTCTGCCTTAATTACCTTTTTTAGGCTTTTAAAGATCTCATCATAAAAGTCTTTCATTTCTTTGGTTAAGGTTATTCCTAGGTATTTTAGGTTTTTTGAGGCTATTGAAAAAGTACTTGCTTTCCATATTTTGGCCTCGGACCTCCAGTCATTTTCATATAGAAAAGCGATTGATTTTTGAGGGTTTATTTTATATCCTGCTACTGTGCCAAAGTTTTGAATCAGCTCTAGTAACATGGGAGTCTATGGGGTTCCTTAGGTACAGGATGATGTCCTCTGCAAAGAGAGAGTGTTTGACTTCATCTTTTCCTATTTGGATCCTCTTTAAGTCTTCCTCTTGCCTTATTGCTCTGGCTAGTACTATGTTGAAGAGGAAAGGGGAGACTGGACAACCTTGTCTTGCTCCTGATTTTACAGGACATGGCTTGAGCTTTTCCCATTAACAGTAATGTTCACTGTGGGTGTGATACACAGCCTTAATTATATACAGGAATGTTGCCTGGAATCTTAGTTTTCAAAGCTTTTATCATAAATGTGTGCTGGATTTTATCAAGTGCCTTTTCCGCATCAAGCGAAATAATCATGTGATATTTGACCTTGTTCTGTTTGATGTGGTGGATTACCCGGATTGACTTGCATATACTGAACCAGCTCCACATACTGGGGATGAATCCAGTTAGATCATAATGCATGATTTTTTTGATGACCTGTTGAAGTCAATTGGCAAGAATGTTATTGAGGATTTTTGCATCGATGTTGATCAGAGATATCGGTCTACAGTTCTTGTTTCTTGATGAGTCTGTGCCTGGTTTTGGGATGACAGTTATACTGGCATCATCGAATGTGTTTACTAGCGAACTTTCTTTTTCTATTTCAATGAAGAGTTTGAGAAATATTGGTGTGTGTTCTGTTTTGAAGGCCTTGTAGAATTCTGCAGTGAATCCATCTAGACCTGGGCTTTTCTTGGATGAGAGATCTCTTATTGCAGTTTCTATTTCCATGCTGCATATGGATCTGTTTAGAAGGTTTAAATCTTCATAGTTAAGTTTGGACATATCAATTTTGCTAGGAATTTGTCCATTTCTTTCAGGTTCTCTAATTTGTTGGCACAGAGGTTTGTAAAATACTCCCTTATTGTGCTCTGAATTTTGGCTGTTTCTGTGGTGATGTTACTTGTTTCATCTCTGATCTTGTTTATTTGGATGTATTGCTTTCAGGTTTTTTCTGAGATTTTCTAGGGGTCTGTGTTGTTAATTTTTTTCAAAGAACGAACTCTTTGTTATGTTGATTCTTTTTTTTTAATCTAAGTCATATATTTCTGATTTAATTTTAATTATTTGCTTCCATTTATTGGGTTGGTGTTTGGCTTGTTGTTCTCTTTCAAGGAGCTTAAGGTGCTTCCTTAAATTGTTGAATTGCTGTTTCTCCAGTTTGTTGATGTAGGCACTCTGAGATATAAATTTTCCTCTGAGTACTGTCTTTGCTGTGTCCCAAAGGAGCTGTTACTTTGTGTGCTTATCTTGCTTTAATTCCATAAACATTTGGATTTCTGTTCTAATTTCTTCAATGACCCAATGGTGGTTTAGCAATGTGTTGTTTAGTCTCCATGAATGGTAGGGTTTTCTGTGGTGGCTGTCTGCGTTGAACTCTAATTTTATTCCATTGTGGTCTCAGAGAATGCAGAGAATGATTTTGACACGTATGAATTTTTACAGATTTTCTCTGTGCCCTATGATGTGATCTATTTTGGAGACTGTTCCATGTGCTGCTGAAAAGAATGTGTATTCTGGTGTTGCTGGATGGAATATTCTGTAGATATAGGTGAAGTCTAGTTGGTCTATGCAGTTGGTTGGTTCTGTGGTTTCTTTGTTTAGTTTTTGGTGTGTTGACCTCTCCAGAGGTGACAGTGGAGTGTTAGTCTCCAACTATCAATGTGTTTGGGTCTATGAGTGCTTTCAGAGTCAGTAGTGTTGGTTTGATGAAGTTGGGTGCTCCTGTATTTGGTGTATAGATATTTAGGATGGTTATATCTTCCTGTAGGAGAGATCCCTTTATTAGTATCTAGAAACCTGCTTTGTCTCTTCATACGGTTTTGAATTTGAAGTCAATTTTATCTGTTACTAGGATTGCAACTCCAGACTGCTTATGGGGGCTGTGTGCTTGGTAGATTTTATTCCAGCCTTTCACTTTTAGAAGATGTTTGCTTTTGCTTGGTTGATGTGTCTCTTGGAGGCAGCAGAAAGGAGGATTTTGATTTTTGATCCAACTTATGAGACTATGTCGTTTAATTGTAGAATTAAGTCCATTAATGTCGAGAGTTACAATTGAGAGGTGATCATTTGTTCCGTTCATTATAGCTAACTTTTTAAAAGCTGTCTCGTCCCATTCTTTATCTAATATTCAGGTTTTCTATTTATGTTCATTTCCCTGTCTGTATTGTTATCTTGAATATTTTCCAAGTGTAGGACATCCTTGCGGATTTTCTGTACTGCTGGTTTGGTGGAGATAAATTGTTTCAGTTTTTCCTTGCTATGGAAGGCTTTTATTTGACCTTCTGCTATGAATGAGAGTTTACCTGGATATAGTATTCTTAGTGGATACTTATTTTGCTTTAAGGTATGGCATACCTCATTTCAGACTCTCCTAGCTTTCTGTGCTGAGAAGTCTGGGGTAATTCTGATTGTTTTCCTTTATATGTGATTGTTTTCTTCTCTCTAGCTACTTGAAGGATTCTTTCCTTGAGATCTATTGATCCTGTTTTGATCACAATGTGTCGGTGGGATGTCCTATTTTGGTCTGGTCAGATTGGGGTTCTAAATGCTTCTTATATCTGGATAGGGCTATCCTTCTGGATAATCGGGAAGTTCTCAGATAATGTTCTGTAAAATGAGCTGCGTATTCCATTGATTTCTTTCTCTAGGTTTTTCTCAATACATATTCACCTTAAATTTGGCTTCCTAATTGTATCTTCGAGTTCCTGGAGTTACCTGCCTTGCTGATTGGCTTGGCTTTGTATTTTCCTTTCTTCTTTTGGCATAGAGTCTAGTGAATACCTGCGATTCAATCCTCATCTTAATGTAGTCTGCTCTATATGCTAGCTACTTGTTTTCATATCTCCCTTCCTTCTGACTCATCTTTCTTCATGGCTTCTATGTGTTTGCTTTAATTTTATTTTAGGTCCTGTATGGATTTCTTTACTTCATTAATTTGGTTCTGAGTGCTGTCTCTCAAATCTACTAGCTGGGTAGGTATCTTGTCATTGGGATCTTGAGGTTCATTTATCTCTCTATTTGTGGAGGTCATGAAATCCTGTTTCTTTGTGGGCAGATTTGTGTATTGTTCTTTAGTTTGCCTCCTCATGCCCTAGAAGTGTAGTCTGAAGAGATTAGAACTTTTTATTTAACAGTTTTATCAGTAGAGTTTGTAGAGCATTTTGAGGGTTCTCTTCTAGGTCTCTAGTTGACTGCTTTTCTTCCCTGCTTGTTTTGAGTGAGAGATGAGATTCCCTGGCTTGCCATCTTTCTTGTGCTTTTTCTGCTCTTTTGGATTGGAAATGTCAATCTACAAGCATCTGTGAGCACCGTTTAAAACCCACAGCAGACCTTACCAAGCACTGTTGTATAAATCTTAGAAGTTCACAATCAAATCCAGATACCTTCCCTCTCCTTTTTGTATATAAAAGCAGATTTGGTGTCCCCCAAGTATACCATTTTAATATAGCAACCAACCCTGAGCCCTGTATTGAGTAGTTACTTACTTACTGTTATAACCATATGAGCAATCTTGTTCTCACATTTATTTATTTTTTTTTTGGACTGGTGATATTTCTCTATGAACCCTTTTGACTCATTCAGATTGAATAGGGATACCCAGTCTCTAGTCTGATGATAACCAGAGATCAATGAATTCTGGAGGTCCTGGAAGTAAATTTAGGCAAGTATGTTAGGGGTTGTGAAGAGATTGGAGTAAAAGGAATTGGGGATGATGATTTTTGCTTAGTTTCAGTGAAGTGGAAAGGTGGAGAAGAATAGAATCTGTGGAAAGAACAGGTTAACATGATAGACAATGGAGTGTCAAAAGAAAAGAGTAAAGGCATTAGTCAAAGGAAAGTAATTTTAAAGAAAGAAAATGTGGGGGCTGGGAATATGGCCTAGTGGCAAGAGTGCTTTCCTCATGTACATGAAGCCCTAGGTTCGATTCCCAAGCAGCACATATATAGAAAATGGCCAAAAGTGGCAGAGTGCTAGCCTTGAGCAAAAAGAGGCCAGGGGCAGTGCTCAGGCCCTGCGTCCAAAGCCCAGAACTGGCAAAAAAAAAAAAAAAAGAAAGAAAATGTGAAAAGAGAAACAAAAACTACGGGTAAACAAACACACAAAATAAAAATATATATAACAAAAGAAAACAAACAAACAAAAAACAAATGACACCTTAAAAATGAAAAATAAAAAATAAAATAGTTTCAAAATAATGTTTAAATATGGAGTCTTCCTTGTTTGGGTGGACTCTTTCCAGTCTCTGGTTTCCTTGCAATGGTCTGCAGTCTGCTTTACTGCTGCTTGGCTGGTTTTATTTTCTTTTTGTTTTCTGGGGGTTGATCTGCTCTCATGCTCTTCCCCTATTATTTATATCCTGGGGCTCTGTGGTTCACATAGCTTATAGGTAGGACTTGGGTGTCCTCTGTAGTTGTGGAACGCTGAGCAGTCTTGGGAACTGTGGCTTATCCTGTCTGCTGTGGGACTGCTGCCTATAATGCCTGGGTCTGAATAGGTCTAGGACTCAGCAGGGTGGTGTGCTTCAGGCCTGGGTTACCTGGCTGAGTGCTGCTTGCCTGGGGGAGGTTCCTCCCTCCTGGGCAGGGCTAACTTCTCCTGGGAAGAGCTGGCTGTGGAATTCAGGTCAGTTTGCTGGTAGGGATTGGACGTCCTTTGTAATGGGGCCATTTATCTGTCTCAGGAACCATTTACTCTCCTGTCTATTTGTTCTGTGCTGCCAGTAGCTGCTTGCCTCTTTCAGTTTGATTTTAGAAATTGCAGCTGCTGTTGAGTTGGCAGCTGAAGTGTAGACCAAGCAGAGACAGCAAGGGGGTGGGGAATGGGCAGGGTACCTCTGGCTGAGTATATCTCAATCAGTGAGCTGCAGTCTGGGAAGAGATCTTCCCATGTGGGGGCAGGGATCTTCTCCTAGGCGGAGCTGGCTCTCACCATTCAGTTACTCTTACCCTTTTCAATGATGGCCCATTACTCCTCACTTTCCCCTGTCCTGCTTTAGTTCCAATCTGCTCTGGCTGGGTATATTCTGGAGTCAAAGATGGTGCTTTGCTCTGGTGATGGGGGAAGGGCGTCCTTCCAGATGCTTCTCTGTGGGCGGGAGTGAGAATGTCTTTCATGGGGTACTCATGCTTTCTCTGCAGTTTTGGCCTGTCCATGCTCAGCATTTGATCCGCGTCTATCTGCCGCTGTCTGGAGGATTTCTTCCTGCTTGCTGCTGTGTGCTTTAGGTGCATGAAGTCCTGGGTGCTTTGCTGGCACTAGTGTGGTGGTGGAATGCTGCCTGGAGATTAAATCTGTGTTTTCAGGCCAGCAAAGTCAATTTTTCCTTTCTGGCCAAAATACCTATACTGTTATAACTTACTTGAGCTGTTTTTCTGGAAGTAAAAGTTTCTCTGCAGTGGTAAAACTGGGATCTCGGAGGGAGCTTAGCTAGGGATCTTACAATAGCTATTTCTTCAAAACAAATGTTGTGCACAAATGAAGTCATAAACGAGCCATAAAGAGAATTTAAGTTCAATATATAAGAAGAAGACAATGTATATCTCTAATATTCTGCTTATTTCCTGGTTCAAATGTCCTTCAAAATTTATCAGACAGAATAAAACACTTCCAATACTATGTCCAATACAACTGCTATCAATCTCAGGCAAGATTCTCTCAGAAAGAGCACTTTTTCCTTTGGTTTATCTAAATCTCAAGTTGTTACTAATTGATTCTTGTAGCCATTTTTTGCTTCAATGACTAAGATAGATCATACTTTATAATTAACAGATTTTTTTTAAATTTAGGGGCACTATATTTTAAAAGGCCCAATATCACTTGTGTTTACCCAGTGTTATTTTTTTAAAATTTTGAATGCTAATATCCTGTAGTTACTGTCTAGATTAATGCCTTAAGAGAATGAATTAAAATATTGCTAAGTGCCATTTGTAGCCTCTGTCAACATTATCCACCAGACACTAGACATATGGGAAATTTACCTATTGATTCAAAACTTGAGATGAGACATATCCAAACAACTGTCCCTTGTAGCAAATGAATGTCGCATGCTTCATCTATTGAGAAATTTGTATCCATTCACAAAACTTTCATTGATGTAGGTACTTTAATTGTAAGTGTTCTGTTATTTCCTCATCAGCAGGAGATTCCATTAATCAAAAGGAAGATAATTTATTTGTATGAAAATATAAATATGAAACAAGAAAATGATATTGTGATGATGTTTCTAAATGTTAAATACATGAAAGCTTACAATGGTGTGATCGTTGTATTCATTTAGTGGAGGTAATGCTGTGGGGAGAACTTCAAAGAGGAAGTACATACATTTGAATATGCGAAATAATCAAAAAAGCTTAAAAATGAAAGTGAGGGAAATTTCATTTTATTTAAGTAGCTGTACAAATGATTTGTCAGTTAATACATCAGTTTATGAATAAAACAGATTTTTATCAATGTCATGCATTTCAACATTCTCATCGGTCCCTCCTCAGCCAACTCCTTCCCTTACTCTTCTTAATTTCATAGAGTACATATTGGATTTCTGTCAGCATTATCTCCCTCTTCTTCACTTTTCTGCTCCTTTCCCCTTGATCCTACACCATCCCTTTCAAGTACCTGCTTCCTGATGTTTTATTTTGCTGAACTTTGACTTTGCCTTTCTGAGGACTTACACTGAAGGAATTACACCATTTGAGGTCTCCCTTGAATCTATCTTACTTCAAATAATAAACCCAGCATATGCTTTCTATATTTTTAATATTGCTTACATTTAAGTATATCAAAAATAGCATTTTTTAAGACACTGAGATTCTTAATATATGCATTTCTTGCTGTCATTGATAGAATTCTAAGGGCATATTGGGCCCAAGAATAGATTATAGAATTCCACCAGTGAAGATCTGAAATATGAGCATATTCATTGCATGTATTTTCCTGTGCAAATATGTAAATTTTGTTTTGGACCTGCAAAGCAGAATTTAACAAAGCACATCAATAGAAGTTTGATGATATGGATAGTAATCGACATGAATGGAAGTTACATTAGTTATGAAAAATGTCATGGATTCATAATTTTTTAATATTACTTTATTCTATTGTATACCTCAGACCTAACCTAAAGTCTGATCTTATCAAGTGTATTTCTTAAAACAGTACTGCATAACTTGAGACTTAGACTATGTAAAAAGCCTTTGTAGGGGACTTCCGGGAAGACAGCAGAGGAGCTGTAGTGCACTAGCTGAGCTCCCTCCAACATTGCAGTTTTCTCACTCCATAGAAACTTTTACTAGTAGAAAGACAACCAGAGTAAGTTGTAACAGTATAGGGATTCTGGCCAGAAAGGAAAAACGACTTTGCTCGTCAGAAAACACAGATTTGAGCTCTGGGCAGCATCCTACCACCACGCCAGTGCTGGCACCTGCACAGCGCCTGGCACAGCAACCCGCACTCCACGCAGCTAAAGCACACAGCGGAGACCAGGGAGAAATACTCCAGACGGCGGCTGAGCATGGACGACCTGAAATCACAGAGAAAGCATGAGTACCCCAAGAAATTTATTCTCACTCATGCCCACAGAGCAGCTTCTGGAAGGCAGCCCTTCCCCCACCGCCAGAGCAAAGCACCATCTTTGCCACTGGCACAGGGTCAGACCAGATTGGAACTAAAGTGGGCCTGGGGAAAGCGAGGTCAAAGGAGCCATCTTTGAAAAGGGCAAGAGGGACCGACCAGTGAGAGCCAGCTCTGCCCAGGAGAACGCCCCCTGCCCAGGCGGGAGGCATGTCCTGGGCCACGGCTTAGCCAGAGGTGCCCCGCCCTGCCCAGCGGAATTTCTAAATTTAAAGCGAAAGCAGCGAGCAGCTTCTGGTGGCACGGAAACACCAGTTGGGGAAATGAGTACTTCCTGGGACAGTTAAATGGTCCCGTCACAGAGGAAGCCCAAATCCCAGCCCGAAATGGAGCTGCTTTCCATAGCCAACTCCACCAAGGAGGCCGTCCCACCCAGGAGGGAGAAGCCTCACCCAGGCAAGCAACTCTCAGCTGGGTAAAACAGGCCAGAGGCGTCCCACCCTGCTGAGTCCACAGCCTATTCAAAGCCAGGTGTTAAAGGCCACAGCCCCACAGCAGACAGAGGAGCAAACTGAAATCAAGCCAAACAAAGCCAATCAGGAATATAGACTGCAGACTATCACAAGGAAACCAGAGACTGGGGAAAGACCACCCAAACAAGGAGGACTCCATTTTTATTTCTTTTCAACATTTTTAAACTTAAAAAAAAATTTTTTTTTTTCACTTCGGAAACTTCGTCGCTTTTTTTTTTTCATGTTTTCTATTTCTACCTGTTTGTTTTATCAACTTTTTTTACTTTTCTGTTTGTTTGGGTTGTTCCTTTTCTGATTTTTTTCCTTTTTATTTTTTTTCTCTTTTTTAAATAATTTTTCTTTGTTTTGTGCATCTGTCTTCCATGATTTTTACTTTATTTCTCTCTTTGCATTCTCGTTCTTTAAAAATTACTTTCCTATGAATAACCTCTCCACTCTTTTCAAAGACATAGAAGAGAACACTCAAAATGCTCTACAAAGTCTACTGATAAACATGATAAATGAAAAGTTTGAATCTCTTCAGTCAATTATTCTAGAGTGTAAGGAGGCAAAGCAAAAATTAGTGGAGAATTTCATGACATCCACAAATAGAAAGATAAATGAACTTCAAGCGTCAAATGAAAAGATAGCTAACCAGCTTAAAGATTTGAGAGACAACAATCAAAACCAAAGTAATGAAGTTAATGAAGTAAAGAAGTCCATACAAGACCTAAGAAATGACATGGAAATCATCAGGAAAGACCAGTCAGAAGGAAAAGAGATTCAAAATCAAGTAGCTAGCCTACAGTCCCGACTAACTGAAGCAGAGGATCAAATCTCAGGAGCTGAAGATTCCTTAGATTCTATGGAGAAAGATCAAAAATCAATACAAATCCAGTCCAATCAACAAGACAGATCATTACAGGAAATTCAAGACATGATCAGGAAGCCCAATTTAAGGATAATAGGTAATGAGGAAAACTTGGAGAAAGAGGTTAATGGGATAGGCAACCTATTTAACAAAATATTAGCTGAGAACTTCCCAAATATCCACAAGGAAAGCCCTATACAGATACAAGAAGCATTTAGAACCCAAACCGACCAAACCAGAATAGGACATCCCACTGACACATTGCGATCAAAACAGGTTCAGTAGAGTGCAAGTAAAAAATACTCAAAGCTGTTAGGGCAAAGAAAACAATCACATATAAAGGAAAAGCAATCAGAATTACCCCAGACTTCTCAGCAGAGACCATGAAAGCAAGAGAGCCTGGAATGAAGTATACCAAACACTAAATAAAAATAACTACCAACCAAGAATTCTGTACCCAGCCAAGCTCTCCTTCATAGCCGAAGGTCAAATAAAAGTCTTCCACAGTAAGGAAAAACTGAAACAATATATCTCCACAAAACCAGCTTTACAGAAAATCTTCAAAGATGTACTATACAGGGATAATAATCAAGATCCCAATACAGACAGAGAAATGAACCCTAATTAGTAAACACTAGATCAAGAAATGGGAAGACACAGCTTTAAACAAGATAGTGATAATGAAAGGAACAAATGATCATCTCTCAATCCTAACTCTCAACATTAATGGACTTAATTCTCCAATCAAACGACATAGGCTCATAAGTTGAATCAAAAATCAAGATCCATCTTTCTGTTGCCTCCAAGAGACACATCTATCCAGCAAAAGTAAACATCTTCTAAAAGTGAAAGGCTGGATTCAAATCTATCAAGCAAATGTTCCCCATAAGCAGGCTGGAGTTGCAATCCTAGTATCAGACAGAATTGACTTCATATTAAAAAAGGTGAGAACAGACAAAGAAGGTTACTACATAGTAGTAAAGGGATCTCTCCTACATGAAGATATAACCATTCTAAATATCTACACACCAAATGCAAGAGCAGCCAACTTCATCCAACAAACACTACTGACTCTAAAAACACTCATAGACCCAAACACATTAATAATTGGGGACTTTAACACTCCACTATCACCTCTGGACAGATCAACACTCCAAAAACTGAACAAAGAAACGACAGAACTAAATAATTGCATAGACCAACTAGACTTAATCTACATCTACAGAATATTCCACCCAGCAACGACAGAATACACATTCTTTTCGGCAGCACATGGAACATTCTCCAAAATAGATCACATCTTAGGGCACAAAGAAAATCTGTTCAAATTCAGAAGTATCAAAAACATTCCCTGCATTCTCTCAGACCACAATGGAATAAAATTAGAGCTCAACTCAAACAGCCACCACAGAAAATGCTACAATTCCTGGAGACTAAACAATACACTGGTGAACCATCAGAGGGTCATCGAAGAAATTAAAACGGAACTTCAAATGTTTATGGAATTCAACCAAGTTGAGGACACAAATTACCAGCTCCTTTGGGACACAGCAAAGGCAGTACTCAGAGGAAAATTTATATCTCTGAGTGCATACATCAACTAACTGGACAAACAGCAACTCAATAATTTAAGGAAGTACCTTAATTTCCTTGAGAGAGAACAACAAGCCAACCCCCAAGGCAATAGACGGAAGCAAATAATTAAAATCAAATCAGAATTAAATCAATTAGAGACAAAAAAAAAAAACACCGAAAAAATCAACAAAACAAAGAGTTGGTTTGGGAGTCTGGGAGTATGAAAGAAAGGTGAAGGGGTAACACTTTTCAAAAAGAAATGTACTCATTCACTTACTTTTGTAACTATCACTCCTCTTACATCACCTTTACAATAAAATAAATAAATAAATACTATTGTACGCGCAACATCACCAAGCCAAAGGCTATGTTTATACATTGCTTATATACTTTTAGTACCCTAAGAAAAGTATCAGATTTCCACTCAGGAATGGTACAGAATTGGACTTGAAAGTAAATGCATGTCAGCAGACATTGCAATGCATTCTTCAAATACAGAAAACTATCTCAAACTATTTAATTGTGTCCATTAATGGAATCCTTCCTTCAAATTCATCTTTTCAAAATTATCTTTTAGTAGTTGTACAAATTATTTCAAACATGTAATCCTTCCTTCAAATTCATCTTTTTAAAATTATCTTTTAGTAGTTGTACAAATTATTTCAAACATGTCAGTTTGTGAGTATAACACATTTTGATCAATGTCCCTCCTTTCATCATTTTTTCCTGTCCCTTTATATGGATTTAAAACTTTTATTGTCAAGGTTATACAGAGGGGTTAGAGTTACATAAGTCAGATAATGAGTGCATTCCTTTTCCCTCATTATTTCCCAGGTTTCCTGTCCTGAGTTCCTCCCCTCCAAGTTGTATAGTTCAGTTCTAACATAGTGTCTAGTGGTTTCACTGCTGAATTGGTTAACCTTTGGTCCTGCTTCCCCTTCCCCTCCCTAAAGCAGATAAACTTATGTAGTAGAAAAAGGGTATACAAATCAAAAGCAGTGACAGAAGGGAATAAACCAAAGAAAAAAAAGAAAAGAAGAATGGGGAAAAAAAACCTACAAGCAGGACAGAAAAAAACAACAACCCTCTTGCTTCCATTTCTTGGAGTTTAAATTGATAAGCATCATTTTCTATGATCATATGCAGATAGCTTTTGAGCATTCCTGATCCTTTCCTAAGACTATTCTCCTTTGTTCTCATTGTGTGAATGTTGAGATTGCATGGTTTCCTATCATTTCAAACCACATCCCTTTCCTTAATTTTCCTAGTTCCATTTTCACACACACACACACACACATGCACCACACACACACACACACACACACGTTGAATATCACAGCTGTTGTCTCTTCCTCTCTTCATTCACTAATCCTTCTTCTTGTCCTCAGCACCCCCATAATACAAGTTCCATTTTCCCAGTATTAAGTTTTTAGAGTGTACATTTGTTTTTCAAAATGAGTTACACAATGAGAATCTTCCCTAGCATATACTCTAGTTCAGTTAACATGGTTGAATATATATGTATCTTAAATGGAATCCTATCTTAAATTGAACCAAAGGTCAAACCATGAAACTCAATTGGATATTCTGTTCTTTGTGCTTATCTTCTCTTCTGCCATTTTTGCCACTCTTGTGAACCATGGGCTTGTAGGTTTTAAACATAAATTCAGAAACAGTAATATACTGTTTCCTTCATATACATTGAAAATAATTCAAAACTCCTGATTTAAATAAATATTGGAATTAAGTAGATAATTCTATTCCTTTCTGATAGATGAAAAGTTTGCATTCAAGAATTATGTGTGTTATTTTTTAAGAAGTTAATACTGTCTTTCTATATAACAACTACTAAAAACAGGAACTATCTTTAACAAAATGCGATAAAAAATAAATTGAAGGCATCATCTTTTTGAATGGATTCTGTTACTGGGATTTACACTGCTACTAGGTATATTTGGAAATGTTAAAAAAAATATTTTAAAATATTATGCTAAAGTCATTAAAGAAATAAGTAGTTAGCCAAAACAGGTTTAAAGCAAAAGTTTGAAGTAATAATTTAAATGGTTCTATGTGCCTTTACTATTTTTTATATCCCAGTTATAAGGAATACATTATTTTGCAATTATACCTTGTTTTCTGTTCAGAAATGCTTGGATACAAGTTCATGTATTTATTTTTTACTTGATGAAATGAACAAAAAGTAAGTACATTGTTTACAATTTATTTTTCAAATGTGTAAAGCATCCTTAACAAAGGGATTGCATGTCATAGAGTTTCATATTGTTAGGAAATCAATATACATAGCTTAAAATGATATTTAGCATTTTATAGCTATTCAAAATTTTTGCTACTGATCAATTTGGGGATAATTTATATGTTACAGAGTTTTTATAAAAGCAAAATCAAATAACTTTGGAATAGACATTGGAAAAATATCGACCAGTGCCCACAAACAGAGGTGAAGTATTTTGTTAGAGAACTATCTACACATTATCTGAAAGTCTCCAAGATACTGACCTCTGCCCCAGTCCATAATGTCTAGAATTCATATAGTTTGAGTCTATTCATACAAACTAAGTGATCTCGTATCCTAGTTCCTGAGTATAATACTTTTTCACTGCCCATTTTAACATAGGAATGTGCTATCCTGTTCAATGCTCTCTATGTAAAAATTGTATAGCAAAACAGTAAAATACAAGATGTGCTACATGTATGTTTAACGCATTAGAGCCAAAAAGCACAACAAACTCAACCAATCAAAAAATCAATGAAATTATTTGAATCACATTTCAGGCTTGCAAAGCCATCTTACTGCTTTGAGGCATCCGTGCTCCCGTGGGTTTTCAAGCTCACAGGAACAGCATTTCAAGTATATGATAAACGTGAACAACGAAGGAAGTAGAGTAGATCTTTGATTTGATACAATTGTATGGGAAACTATTTGACCACTTCTCTAGAATAAGAAACTCACGGAAATAAAAAGAGCTTCTCTGGCTTTGATTTAGTGCTACATTGCTATTATGTTTTATGAGTTCTGCAATATCAGACTATTTGATTCATAATGAACAAATTATGAATAATTCATAATGTAAAAATTAATCAGGGAAGTCTGATTTTGGAGACCTAATTCTGATGAAAGACAGTCTCCTTATATATCATGAAGTACATTTTTAAATTAAGATTTTTTTTGTTAAAATCATTCTAAAATGCAATATTCTGCATAAGCTCCAGAGCAACCCCTTAAGTAAGAGCATTTATCTGAATAGGTCTAGTCCGATTATGTGCAGATTTATTCACAAAATTCAATACAGTCATGGGCAGGGAACCAATCTGGTCCTGCTCCTTTTTTCACCTAATCCTAATTCATACTGAAGAATAAATCAGTTGAAATGATGGCATGTATAAGGTGCTGTGTCCTTTGTATGAATAACACTATTTCTCCTTCTTCTTCTTCTTCTTCTTCTTCTTCTTCTTCTTCTTCTTCTTCTTCTTCTTCTTCTTCTTCTTCTTCTTCTCCTTCTTCTTCTTCCTTTTTTGCCACTTCTGGGCTTGAACTCAGGGCCTGAGCACTGTCCCTGGCTTCTTTTTGTTCAAGAATAGCACTCTGCCAACTTGAGCCACAGCGCCACTTCTGGCCATTTTCTATATTATGTGGTGCTGGGGAATCGAACCTAGAGCTTCATTCCTTTTTTTTTTTTTTTTTTTGCCATCCTGGGCCTTGGACTCAGGGCATCAGCACTGTCCCTGGTTTCTCTTTGATCAAGGCTAGCACTCTCACTCTGCCTCTTGAGCCACAGCGCCACTTCTGGCCTTTTTCTATATATGTGGTACTGGGGAATAGAACCTAGAGCTTCATGTATACGAGTCAAGCAATCTTGCCACTAGGCCATAATCCCAGCCCCAACACTATTTCTTATTAATTCTGTAACCTTAGAAAACTACAATTGTAATTTGCAACATACATAATATTTTTAGTACACTATGACAGTGCAACAGAGTTCCCAATCTAAAAAGTATATGAAAATATCTACTTCAAACTTTGTCTAATACAAAATCCTAACCAGGAAAAGAACTCTGTTGCACTGTCATAGTGTACTAAAAATATTATGTATGTTGCAAGATATTCCCAGCTTGTGGAACTGTGGGCCTAATGAACTACTTTGTGTGTTTGTGTGTGTGTGTGCGCGCTCGCACGCGCATGAGCACACGCATGTGTGTGCACAAGTATTCAAGCCAATACAACAACTTGTACTCTTGGTTCTTGGTCTTACTTGGCTTTTTCACTTATGTCATGTACTGTACTATTAAAGACACAACTGTACTTCGTGCTTTTCACTGTATAATCAGAAATAAAAGTATCAATGTTTTGTCAGCCCTGCCTGGTTTTGGGTGGTTTCAATGGTAGACATTAGTCACTGACAATCACTTAAAACCTTCTTTTCTAGCTGGGTGCTATTATGATTTGAATGTTGTTTTTAAAAATTCCTATAGCCCTAACTACTCATAAGACTGAGTTCTGAGGATCACATTTCAAGCAGGGTAAAAAAGTCTGTGGGACATTAATCTCCAATTAACCCACGAGAAAAATGGAAGTGGAGCTGTGACTCAAAGTGGTAGATTGCTAGCCTTGTGCAACAAAGCTCAGGGATAGTGCCCAGGTCCTGAGTTTAAGCCCCACTATGGGGAAAACAAAACAAAATAAAATAAAACTCTTTTTTCTTTACAAATGTCTTAGTCAAAGACTTATGGTTATAGTTAAGAGAAAAGTGACTAAAATATACTCTTACTGGACATCTGGAATTTCATGAAATTTGTTTCTGTTCCATCTTCTATCTTAAAGCATTTCATTCTATTTTCAGTTAACAACATCCTTATAATTCCTAGGTCATAATCTTGTGTGTAAAAATAAAGGTTGATTTTATATCATTCTGCCTCAGTAAAGTGATAGGTCCTTGTGCATATGGAGTATGTAGATATATCAGGTTCCTAGGGAATTCTCAGACTTACTCATTTGTATCTGTAAATGTGGCATTAGCACTCTGGAAATAAGCAGAGTACTTTGAATATATCAATCTGTTCTGTAGCCTTGATGAAATTAAAAAGAAGAGCAGTGGCAAAGAAACGGCGACACCTAGACAGAGAACGAAAGTGGAAGGGTGGCAAACATCAAATGATATAAGCAAACCATGAAAAATTCCTGCCCTTTTCACTGCCAATGAAAGTTTGCATGGTTCTCCATTGTCTTTTTCTTCTTCATCTAAATGGCTGTTGTCAAGTTTTGTCTAATAAGCCTTAGAAACTGAATTATTCTGATTGCTTTATTTTTTAAAATAATGTTAGAGATAACAAAATAAATACAAAGGGGCATCATTCAGTTCTTGGATTCCATTGAGGAATAAATATTACACTTCCTAATTGTGTTTAATTGATCTCTGATTCAAACATGACCTTATGATAGAGTGACAAGAAAAGTCATTTCAGGCACAATTATAGCCTAGGATGTTATGCTTGAGAGTTGGAGGCCTAAACCTGGAGTTGTAAAGTGCTGGAAGAGTCGCCACTATGAACCAACCAGCTAGTGAGGCCCTTTGTTTTATGGAGGGACACTGGACTCTGGTCCTTTGCCTGTTAAATGCTTCTGCAGGAGAAATTATTTTCAAGTATAAAACACTTGTTAGTTAAGTCCAGAAGACTTAGTGCCACTGGAAAGGTGTGTCCTCTGATGTATCCTTGACATTCCTACAGCAGTGCCAAATACATTCATAATCCTAACAGACCATGGTAGTTATGAGTCTATCTCATGTTCAGCGAGCTCAATTTCCATTTTGTTCTTTCTGCCCTTAAGTCACAAAATTCAGACATTATCATCATTAACATTTACAGATCTTCTGTTCCAACACTGGATAACTACAGCCTCAGTGATGGAGTGAGTTGTGGCAGAATTTCTTGATCCAAATTCTGATCAATAACATTGGTAAAGAAGGAAAAATTAAATCCATGCTAATGTACATGAACAAAAACACATCATAAATTATGAGGCCAATTAAGGGCCAGTTATCATACTTTTTGTTATAAAAATTTATATAACTCTGGTGGTGATCGCTAAATGGTAATTGTCTCTATTTTTCCTATGCTTTCTAGAAGTTGCACAACCCACTTCAGAATAACACCACAGAAATAAAACAGCAGTTTAGTTTTTGAGTGAATTATACTGGAAGAAAATATTACATAGGCTGTCTTTACTGGCTTGATGCTGCACAAAAGGACAAAACAGAGTTGAAGTCTAAGTTGTTCAAGTAAAAGCCACATGGATTATGGCATAAGATGGTCTTATAAATAAAACCATTTCTGTCTACTCTTCTTCAACAAGTTACTAATTCCTTAAACATTACTGAAAAATCAAGTAAGATTTGTAATTAATGCTACCACTCCAGTAAAATTAAGGCATTCTTTTCCTCCATGATTACAAACTCAAGGGTCAATTATGACACATATGATTTTTTTTTTGGCCAGTCCTGGGCCTTGGACTCAGGGCCTGAGCACTGTCCCTGGCTTCCTTTTTGCTCAAGGCTAGCAATCTGCCACTTGAGCCACAGAGCCACTTCTGGCCGTTTTCTAGATATGTGGTGCTGGAGATTCAAACCCAGGGCTTCATGTATACAAGTCGAGCTCTCTTGACACTAGGCCATATTCCCAGCCCCCACATATGATTTTTATTAATGTCAGTGGAACTTTTCTGAGTACTTTTGAACATAGGACTGTATTTTAAAATGTTTCTCTGTTCTTTGGTAGCTTTTCCTTATGCAGGCTAACAATCATGCTTAGTATATATACAAAAGCACATTGAGATTCATTCTGACTTTTATCTTATATAATGACTTTTTCCAGTGGAACATAAACCATTCATTAATATTGACATTTGCTTTATGTTTGTTTGTGCACTTGCTTTAATTGCTCGCAAGAGATTGTAAAGCAGCCTTGCTTTAGATCTTAAAAGTTCTGGCTGCCACTGACAAAAAGAATACCCTCTGAGAAAAAATTTAGTGTCAGAACTGACTTCTCTCTCTTTTTTAGATTATTTATACATTATTGAACTTTAAGAGAGTTGTATTAAGAATTTAATGTGTAGTCTGAGGCTGCAAGCTGCGAGCAAGCAAGCCCTTGTGTGGATCAGTGAGATCTGTGTGTTAAGAAAAGTAGCCAAGGAGAACAATGGCAGCAAATCAATGGGCTCTGGGATATCCTTCTATACTAGTTACAAAGTAGCTTATTCTGATATGGGTGTGTATATAATAATAAATAAGAACTTTTATAAGCAAACTAGAACAGCATCTCAGTCTGGTACAGAAATAGACACTGCATCCCCCGGCAAAACATTCAAGAACTTGAAATATGAATATAAATTACCTTATGTAGGAAGAAATTGTAGAATGATTGCCCAATTTTTCCAAAGAAGATCATAGCAAAAGGACCATCTTTTCTTGTGTAATTCTGAGCCACTATGAGAAAGGAATAAGTTTTGGAACAGACATAATGATTAAAAAAAAAACAAAATAGCAAGTTTCTTCCAAGAAAGTTATTGCAGAAGTCTACCTGGAGTACTTAAACTTTCCATCATTCCACCCTCCTGGGAATAGAACTGGACTGTAGAATTGAGACAGGCAGTGATATTGATGATGATATGACATGCCAAGAAATACCAGCAGGGGCTGATTTCCTGGGTATGTATTCCACAGCAACTGGTTACTATTCCTGGCAAAATTCAAAGAATGAATCCTTTTTCCTGGATTCCACTTTTCATGCAATGAAACAGATTACAACTATTGTGCCTGTGCTCACAAAGACCTGAGTTTTTATCACTAAAGAAATGTTGATTAAAAATGCAATGCAAAGTGAGAAAACAGAAGAGAATAGGTTATTTCCCTCTCATTTAAATCTAATTTCATACCCCAAATTGTATTTGTACCATACCACTTCACAGAAGTGCCACAATCATGCTACTTCACATCCAGTAACCTGTATTTGAAGCTGAGTGTGAATAGGAACAAATAGATAGATAGATGGAGAGAGAGAAAGAGAGAGATATATCATGGTACAATTTTTATGAAATGAAACAATTATAAATTTATATGTTTCATAATTAGCAAGATTTTGAGTCCCATGCTATAAATTGTTAAGTAATTATGAGAAAGCTAATACAGCAGTGTTGAAGCTAATGATATTCTCTCTACACATTACCATGGTACACCCTATCTTTTGTCAAACTGTAGCTATGAAGTTGTGGAATCATGGGGTCCCAACCCTATGGGATCCATGGTGAAATTCTGAAATTTTCATTTTTTTACATGGAAATGAGTCAACTGTGATTCTAGATTGTTTTATCATAGCGTAAGATTTTTATGATGCTGTCTTAAGCATCATGTTGGAGGGGGGTGAGTTTTCTATTGAAAAAGAAACTAAACACTTTATTTGAGAGAAAATGTGGGTAAACTGAGTTGATTCTTCTAATATTAGGGCACAAGATCAAGAGAAACATATATCAGGTGTTAAGACTGATCACCATGTTTATACTCATCTATCTTTATACAAATCAGGTGAGGTGTAACAGGCCAGCAAAATATATGTAGAGCGAAGATTTTCTTAAAACTTCAAACCTGCTCATTTAGATGATCAGAAAGTCTGCAATAACATAATAATATTCCATTGTAGTGGAACCTAACAAAAACAATGACACATGGATCCACCAAATAATCTGTAATTTGAGGAAGACCTGGCCCAGCCTATTTAAAGGACAATCAGCTGGGTTTCCTTTTTTCAGAAATACACTCCAAGGTGGGCATGGAATTTGTCCCAAGGCTTAAACCACCATGTGTTAATGTA
The DNA here is from genome assembly GCF_023159225.1 of Perognathus longimembris pacificus. Lineage (NCBI taxonomy): Eukaryota > Metazoa > Chordata > Mammalia > Rodentia > Heteromyidae > Perognathus > Perognathus longimembris. The sequence goes on along the minus strand of NC_063172.1, from coordinate 41,288,064 downwards.
ACCAAACAAGAAACTTACAAAGTGCAGCTTTTCCAAAGGTAGTGGGAATCAAGGTGAAAATAATAATACTTGCAACAACATTGATTAGTGTGTGATTTTTCTGTTGTAGCTTACAATCAAAGGAAAACAGGCCTAACCTTTAAACTATTACCTTCATGGAAAAGATGGAGAGGTACACAACACTTTGTAACCATCCAGTCCAAGCCCTTCCTGAGCACAAGAGGAAAGCTGCAGGTGAGAGCTCAGCACCAACCAGGAGTCCAGGCTCCAGGCTTCCTCCCTCCCTGAGGTTCTGAGCTTTTTGTCTCTGACTGCACCTGGGTCTCAGTCTGACATTACATAAGAGCTTTTTACTCTAAAACAGAATTCATATTTGTAATCAATGGTTGTTTTGTTTTGATTAGATCTATTAATTTCTTCTAAGTAAATATCATATGTCAAGAGGTCTGTCCATGTGACAATTTCATTAGAAATTGGGGGAGGGGGGAGTTGCACTTTGTACTGCAAAATATAAATTTAAACTTAAAAGAAAAAATTAATGTTCTACTTACTTGTCATGTTAATAAATGGAAACCAGATTTCAGTAAAATTACCCAGGATACACAAAACTAGTTATTCCACATATGAAAATGTTAGCTTCAGTTACGTCTTCACAATCCATCTGGTGATCTTAAGTATAATTTAAGTTATCTTCAAAAATTAGTATAAAATGACAAAATAGTATAAGATGATAATTTTGTCATTGTTCACCTGTGACAATAACTACTATAATAACTAATCATTAAAAGGTTAACAATGTTTTCAGTTTATAAGCTTAGCAGCAAAAGACTAGGAATGTCACATTTTCTCATGTAGAAGGCAAAAATCCATAATGTCAGTATTTGTCACTGGAAGACAGAAAGGCCAGTGTGGAGGAGAGATAGGAAGTTAGATAAAAGAACAAAACACAACCACAAAGGAGCAATTCAAATCTAGTCATCCTAATTTGATTAGTCATCTACATATGGAAATATCTGTATTAGTAACCTGTACTCAATAAATATATAAGATTAAGGCATGTTTATTACAGAAAAAAATCCCCAATCTTTGAAGTCATGTCCTAATCATCATCCTCCTCTCACTTTGATTTTAAAGTTATCTTATTCAGAATTTGTTCTGTCTTTTGAAAAATTAATTTTTTCTCCCTTCCAAAAAGTGATAGATGAAATCCTATACAATATGGTGAATTAAAATGTTTTTGTAAATGTGTCTGTGTGTGTATATGTAGTTGAAGGTAGTAGAAGAATGGCTAAACTAAACTAATTACCAAGTGTGTTGCTTCACATACTTGCCATTTTATGACAAAGCAGAATCTATTCTCTTATCATTTGTTAAAAACAATAAAGCTGAGGAAGAGGGCACCATCACAATAGGGAGGCACCCAACTCGCTCCATCCAAAGAGTGAGCTGAGAACTCCAATACCCAACGCCCCATTAAGAGACTGACAAACCCAAAAACCAGAACAGAGTAACACAGGAAATGAAAAAGAACAAAGAAAGAAAAGCCTATAATCTGCAAGGAACTGGAAAATCTCCAGGGTCCCCCCCCCCACCTCGGCCAGAATCGGAACAGGCTGGGAAAGCAGCCCTGGTGCCTGCGAATGGGACTGCAAATCATCAGCAACCACAGAAGCAATGGCTAAAAAGTCCCGTCACGAGTGCAGAAACCAGACAGCAGGAGCTCCACAGGCCCCAGACTGCATGCAGACCTGACCGAGCCATATAGCGGCGTGGGACAAATTGCCGGGAACAGACAAGCACAAGGGAGCCAGGCACCACCAAAGAGGTGGAGAGCTGGGGCCACTGCCACCGCCAAACGATCATGACACCACAGCCCAGAAAAGCCCACAGCATAGTCGGACACACACACAATCCAGAACCAGTAAGTTCCTCATTGCCCCCACATGGGAGAACAGCTCTGGCAGAGACCCAAAACCTTACATAAAACTCATCACAAGAGACAAAGTAGAGCTCCCTTCCTCCCCCTCCCTGCCCAGAGGGAACAAAAGAGCCCCATATCTGGTGGCTCTAGGATCCTACAGCTCCTGGGAAAACACAGGAGCTAGTAGTGGGTGGAGTAGCTCCCAACAAAGTGGCAGGGAGACACATTAGGCCAGCATCCCCCCAAAGCCCCAGCTGGGGAGCCTGAATCTGCTCGCACCACCCTTCCCCCCAGAAGAAACCCGGGGACTAGTAGGCATTTGACCTCCACTTGAGGTGCCCTGGTTTGTGCAGACTTTTTGAACAACAGTCACAGGCTTGCTGGTGTGCAATACCAGCCCAGCAGGATTATCTGGGCCCAAGCACATGCCCCCCCTTACAGCAGAGGGGCAGAGTCTATGGGCACCAACCCATGCCCAGACACTTGAACCTGATGGGAGCCATGCATACAGCACCCACATAGATTCAAGAGAGGGCACAAGCACCCTCCAAAAATCCGGGGCAGCACCCCTCAAAAAAAAGCACAATAGCTCATATGCACGTGCCCCCAAGAAGGCCCATGTGGATCAGCATTCTAGCCCTCCAGCAGTCCTGCACTCCCCCATGGGAGTGCACAGGTGGACAAGCGGCCCCTTAGTGGCAACACCTTGTCAGATAGGCGTACTCCGCACAGGTGGGTGGGCCACCCATCAACAGCAACAACTGCTCTGACAGGAACACAACACACACAGGGGTGAGCCGCCCCTCAGCAGCAATAATACTTATTCTGAGAGGTGAGCTCTCTTGACCCAAAGCAACTAGCGGGGAAAGAATCAAAGAAGAGAAAAGTATCCATGCCATGCTGAATCAGCCACCCGTGAGCCCCCAACAGGGGCCCCCAAAGGTCAGCACAATACAGCGGCAGAACACAGTCCTGCAGAGAAAACCACAGAACCTGCCCATCCCTAACTGCAGTGATGGTAACTGTGTTGACAACAACAAAGAAAATCAAACTCACCCATAGGGCAGTAAGGTTCAACAACAGAACTCAGGATACAAACAAGTCCCTGATGTTGGACCAGCAGGAACCAACACAAATCCAAGCTAAGGCAGCCATCTGCAGGCTCCCAAAAGGAAGTGCAAGAATCCATAATTGCTTCATCCCAGATGCATAAATCACTAAGAAATATTACAAATTTTATGAAAGGTCAAGCCAACTCGACAGCTCCAAAAAGCAGTACAACCAAAGAGGAGTTGGAGAATAAAAAAACAACTGAGGTGAAGATAGCAGAAATGATCGAAAGCATCAGGAACAAATTAAAAAACAATTCCAGGAATTTAGAATGGAAGTCTCAAAGGATCTTCAGGAAGTCAAGAAAGCAATGGAAGCAAAAATATATACAGTTTACTCCTCCATTAAAAAGACCTTAACGTCCTGAGAAATGAAATGCATGAAAAAATAGAGTCAAAACACAACTCATTAAAAGAAGAAATTATCACAATGAGAGCTGATCTGGCAACCATAATCAGCTCACTTGCCTCAAAGCAAACCACACTCAAAGCCACAGCACAAAGAATTGATCATCTTGAATCTCGAGTCTCTTTTGTATGATGATTCAGCTGGTAAGGACCAGAAGATTACTGTACTAAAAGAAACTGTCAAAGAAACTGTAAGACTAATCCAGGAGATAGTGGACAGGGAGAAAAGATATAATCTATGTATAATTGAAACAGATGAAGGAGAGGGGTATCAGAGATATACAACACATATTCAATAGAATCATTACAGAGAATTTCCCCAATCTCAAAAGGGAAAACCTCACCCAAATAAGAGAAGCATATAGAACACTTGGCAGACTGGACCTTAGAAGAAACACCCTCAGACCCAACATAGTCAAGGCCTCAGATTTCAAAAACAAGCATCATATTCTGAATGCAGTAAAAACAAAGAAAGAACAATATCACAATGGAAAAAATATCAGAATCATGGCAGACGTCTCCACACAAACTTAAAACACACAAAGAGCCTGGAAGAATACCATCCAAGTACTGAAGGCCAACAAGTGCCAACCCAGGATTAGATACCCAGCAAAATTGGAATTTACCTTCGAGGGAAAAACCAGATCTTTCCATAGTAAACAGGAACTAAAGAAATATGTGAACAAAAAAAACAGCCTTACAGCGAATTCTAGGAAGGGAAACCCATCTACCAGAAAATGTACAAGACTACCAGACACAAACAGAAAAAACTACAATAGCCAGAACCCAACAGGAAGAGCAGCTCAAGAAAGACGACAAAGAAGGGAGAAGAAACACAGCCTAACAGGAAAATGGAATAGAAAAACAAAACAAACAAACAAACAAAAAAAAAAACACCTATCCACTATCTCTTTGAACATAAATGGTATTAATTCTCCGGTAAAGAGGACCAGACAGACAGAGTGGATCCATAAACAAAAAAAAATTGCTATCTGTTTTCTTCAAGAGACTTATCTTATAGCAAGGGACAAAAACAGGCTCTGAATGAAAGGATGGACAAGATCTTCCAAGCAAATGCACTTACCAAAATGGCAGGGGTTGCCATCCTGATTTCAGACAAGCTAGACTTCTCACTAAAATCAGTTCAAAAAGATAAAGAACTACACAACATTTTAACGCAAGGTAAAATCTAGAATCAAGATATCATGGTGATAAACTTATACTCACCAAACAAAGAGGCCCTAAATATGTTAAAGAAATTCTTTCAGAACTACAGAACAGGATAGTCCCAAATAAAATCATAGTGGGAGATTTTAATACTCCACACGCTCCCAGAGATGGATCCAAAACACAGAGGATTAACAAGGGAGCCAAAGACCTAAGTAACACCATATCCCACATGGATCTGACAGATCTGTACAGAGTTTTTCAACCTACAAAGACCCAATACACATTCTTTTCAGCAGCGCATGGAACATACTCCAAAATAGATCATGTCATAGTCCACACAAAGAACCTCAGCAGATACAAGATTAATGACATTATCCCAGGTATTCTATCTGATCACATTGGAATCAAGGTAACCCTCAATAACAAAGGATACAACAGAAACTACACAAATACTTCAAGGCTAAACCCCTTACTAATAACTAACACTTAGGTCACAGAGCAAATTAAGGACTAAATTAACGAGTTCATAAGCCAAAACGACAATGAAAATACATCACAAAAAAACCTCTGAGATACAGCAAAGACAGTGCTGAGGGGCAAGATCATTGACCGCAGTGCACACATTAAAGAATGAAATCAGAACAGGTAAATAACCTCATGATGCAGTGTAAAAGACTGGAGAAACGAGAAAAAATTGAATCTAAAATCAGTAAGATGAGAGAGATCACAAAGATTAAAGAAGAGATAAATCTGATTGAGAATAGAACAACCATTCAACAAATAAATAAATAAAACTAAAATCTGGTTCGTTGAGAAAATAAATAAAATTGACAGACCCCTTGCAAGTCTTACAAAACAAAAAGAAGAGACTACACCAGAAAAATTACAACAAATACACAGGATATTCAAACAATCATAAGGAACTATTTCCAGAACCTTTACTCACTAAAGAATGAAAATTTTACATAAATGGATCAATTCTTAGAGAAGTATAAACTGCACAAACTGAATCAAGAAGAAATAAATCAAGAAAATAAACCAATAACTTACAGCAAGATACAGGAGGATATCAAGAGCCTCCCAACAAAGAAAAGTCCAGGCATGGATGGATTCACCAATAAATTCTATAAAGCCTTCAGTAAGGAGCTAATACCAACACTCCTCATACTCTTCAGTGAAATAGAAATACAGGGAGAAATTCCAAACTCATTCTATGAAGCTAATAGTATACTCATCCCCAAACCAGGCAAAGACCCAACAAAGAAAGAGAATTACAGAACAATATAATTAATAAACACAGATGTAAAGTTCCTCAACAAAGTATTATCTAACAGGATCCAGAAACTGATCAAGGAAATCATACATCATGATCAAGTAGGTTTCATCCCACAGATGCAAGGATGGTTCAACATCCACAAATCAATAACCATAATTCACCACATCAACAGAACCTAGAGCAAGAACCACATCATCTTCTTAGCTGATGCCCAAAAAGCCTTTGACAAAATACAACACCTATACATATTAAAAGCTCTGGAGAGAATAGGAATAGAGGGAATATTCTTTAAAACAATAAAAGCTATATACAACAGACGAACTACTAAAGTCATACTAAATGGGGAGAAAGTAAAACCATTTCCCCTAAACTCAGGAACAAGACAAGGATGGTTATTCTCCTCACTTCTATTCAACATAGTGCTGGAATTCCTAGCCATAGCAATAAGGCAAGAGGAGGACATCAAAGGGATCCACACTGGCAAAGAAGAAATCCAACTATTCGCAGATGACATGATCCTATATCTGAAGGACCCAAAAACTCAGTCCCCAAACTCATAGACCAAATAAACCATTTGGCAAAGTAGCAGGATACAAAACCAACCCACAAAAATCAGCAGCTTTTCTGTACACCAGCAATGCACAAGCAGAAAAGAAAATTATGGAAATAATACCATTTACAATAGCTAAAAAAAAAAAAGAAGAAGAAGAAGAAGAAATTGCCTAGGGATCAACCTAACTAAAGATGTGAATGACCTATTTAATGAGAACTATAAAATTCTAAAAAGGGAAATCAAATAGGACGCAAGGAGATGGAAAGACCTCCCATGCTCATGGGAAGGCAGAATCAATATAGTGAAAATGGCCATAGTGAAATTGCCCAAAATATTATACAAATTCAATGCAATCCTCATCAAGATCCCAGCTATATTCTTCACTGAAATAGAGAAAACAACCCATAAATTCATATGGAACAGCAAAAGACCTAGAATAGCCAAAGCAATTCTAGGCAAAAGAAGCAGCGCAGGAAGAATCACAATGCCAAACTTCAAGCTCTATTATAGAGCCATCATAACAAAAACAGCCTGGTATTGATATAAAAACACACCTGAAGACCAGTGGAATAGAATAGAAGACCCAGAAATAGAGCCTCATTCTTACAGTCAGCTGATATTCGACAAAGGAGCTAAAGACATATAATGGAAAAAACATAGCCTCTTCAATTACTGATGCTGGGAAAACTGGGCAACCACATGTAAAATACTCAAAGTAAACCCTAGCCTATAACCATGCACCAAGATCAATTCAAAATGGATTAAGGACCTCAACATCAGACCTGAATCCTGAAACTACTGAAAGACAGAGTAGGAGAGATGGTAGAACTTAGAGGCACAGGAAGGAACTTCCTGAATATAGTCCCAGGGCAAAACAGACAGGGGAGAGACCCAAAAAAATGGGACTACTACTACAAAAAAAGTTTCTGCACAGCTAAAGACATAGCGACCAAACTAGAAAGACAGCCAACCATATGGGAAAGGATCTTCATCAGCATAGCAACAGACAAAGACCTAATATCCGTCATCTAAGGAGAACTCAAAAAACTACCCCCTCCAAAGCCAATAAACCAATTATTAAGTGGGCAAAGGAGTTAAAGAGAGACTTCACAAGAGAAGAGATAAAAATGGCAAAGACACATATGAGGAAATGTTCAACATTTCTGGCAGTAAAGGAAATGCAAATAAAAACAACCCTGAGATACCACCTCACTCCAGTTAGAATGGCCTATACTCTGAACTCAGGCAACAACAAATGCTGGAGGGGATGCGGGGAAAAAGGAACCCTTCTCCACCATTGGTATGAATGCAAATTAGTACAACCACTTTGGAGAACATTATGGAGGTTCCTCAAAAAGCTCAAAATAGACCTACCCTATGACCCAGCCATACCACTCCTAGGCATCATTCCTGAACAACAGGTCTCAGGATATCATAAAGACATCTACACATCCATGTTTATCACTGCACAATTCACAATAGCCAAAATACGGAAACAACCCACATGCCCCACTACAGATGAATGGATCCAAAAAATGTGGTACCTATACACAATAGAATATTACATAGCGTTTAGAAATGGTGAAATATTGGTATTCACAGGGAAATGGTCAAAACTTGAACAAATAATATTGAACGAGATAAGCCTAGAACTCAGAGAACAAAGGGGCACAGTCTCTTTGATATATGACTGTTAAGGTGGGGGGGCGGGGTCAGTAGAGAGAACAAGTCTGCGAAACAGAAATGGTATTTCCACAGGTTTAGGTCAGTGTCCTTACATTATGTATAAGCAAAAACAACTCTGAGAGAAGGACACCGGAGAATTCTATTGTTGACATTACATTTAAAGTTCTAGGTGAATTTCCTTTGGCATATGTTACGTGGTTACTGTATATGATTTTGGTACACTGAATATTGTATATATGCCTAACTGATCTGGGAAGGGCAAGAAAAATGAGGGCATAAGATATCACAAGAAATGTACTCACTGTCTTATTATGTAACTGTACCCCTTTTGCACAACACCTTGTCAACAAAATTTAATTAATTTTTAAAAAAGAATAATAAAGCTAGGTATCATGGTGCACACCTGCATTTTGGAGCCTGAAGCAAGATAATTGTGAGTGTGAGGGCAGCTTGAACTACTGATTTGAGATGCTGCATCAAAAAACAAATGAAATATCATAATGAAGCATATTCAGTGTGTTGCCTATTTAAAAAGTTGTACATTGAACACTGATCTTATTTCATCTTCATTAGTTGTAATTATAATAATTTAAGTAAAAATGGACTATTTTAATTATAAAACAATTTTACAGTCTTGCATTGATTAAATAGATAGGATTAACGAGTTCACTATATCTAATTTCAGCAAGGTTAACTTATTTAACTACTGAGATATTAGTGTGCTTTAAGGAAAAATTTATTTGGAATTGTGAAGGGGAAGTATAGCAGTAGGAAAGTGAATTTATTTGTACTTGTAATTAAAAATGAATGATATTATATCTTACAGCCAAGAAAGTAAAAATATATTATTATTAATAATAATAATAAAAAATTAATTATTGCTCCTGCTGTTAGTTGTGGAACTTGAACGCAGTGCAGGTTACTGTCGGTGAGGCATTTTTTTTCAAAGCTAGGTCTCTACCACTTGAACCACAGTTCCCCTTCTGGCTTTTGAATGGGTAATTGGAGATGAGTTTCTCTGGAACTTTTCTGTCTGGGCTAGCTTTGAACTGCAATCCCTCAGATCTCAGCCTCCAGAATAGCTAGGATTGCAGGTGTGAGCCACAGTACCCAGCTGTAGCAAATTTAATGGCACACTGGAATAGTATTTTATCATTGATAAGAACAGATTTAAACTCAAGGTTTAAGATAAGTGAAATGGGGGCTGGGAATTTGGCCTAGTGGTAAAGTGAAGCCCTGGGTTCGATTCTTCTGCACCACATATACAGAAAATGGCCAGAAGTGGCGCTCTGGCTCAAGTGGCAAAGTGACAGCCTTGAGCAAAAAGAAGCCAGGGACAGTGCTCAGGCCCTGAGTTCAAGACCCAGGACTGGCAATAACAACAACAACAAAAAGATAAGGGATATGTATGTTATTTCTTCACAAAGCATTAAAATAAGTGTGAATATGGAAAATTTAAAGTTATTTAAGGTACAAATAACAAGTAATCATCAGAGCATGTGTACACATACACATGGATGCTTACATATTCCACGAAATTTTGTAAAGATAGTAAGGGAGGATCTCAAAATATTTGATGCTTCACATGCAGTCTGAGCACCTCTTTCTGTGGTCTATTAGTATTCTACTCAACCTCATGTGAAGAAGTGGACCATGTCCAAAATCCACATTACATCTAAGCGCTGCGGTTGATAAACAACCTACAGTAAACACTGGAATAAAACTTTTTGATTACTCTAGGATATGTGAAGATAAACTAACAAAGTGTTATTCTGGATTCACTCCAAGACAAAGATATTACTCTAAACATATGTGATAAAGAAGTAAATTTTAGAACTAAAATATCATTCAAAGGAAAATAAGATTTTCTTACAAATTTACAGAGGTGTGAAATAGATCTAACCTATTGCTCAATCCATGAGAAAAGACAATATTAAAATTTCAAGATGCTGAACAATATAATTGTCAAATGTAATTTTATATATGATTTTAAAATTATTCATAATCATGAATATTTTTACAAGCCAAAATAAAATATCCAATGGCGAATTTATTGTTTGTAATGACACTATTTTCAGTGAATTATACACAAGATTAAAGACATTCTGAGTTTCCATTAAAGTTCAATAACTGACAATAAATTGTTAAATTACCGAATAATCAGACATTTCCATGAAAAATGAAAATAGTCTCTCACTCCAGGGCACAGAAATAGTCTTTTGTGAAATATATGGTATGGGACTTGAAATATTGCTCAGAATTTTTCTAACTCCAAAAGAAATTGAGATTAGTAGAAAATATATGTCAGTACCAGACAGGCATATTAGCACTCCAAACACAGTGAATGAAAGGAAAATGCTCCTAACATTCCAGAAAATCCCTGAAATGACTTGCTCTAATATAACTGTGTGAAAATGAGAAGCTAGAAGAGCAGAAGAGAGTGAAGGAAACCTTTAACTTAAGGATATTTTGGGGAATGGATTAAATTTCATCTCAGGCACAGAAGATTACCAAACGAAGTTATGGAATGACATCTTTTACAATTGTGTTCTAAGAGAGAGACTGAACCTTGACCGAAAGAAGCAATCTGTGCTGAAATAACAGATATTAGAAAAAGGTTTTATAGGTATCATATCAAATATCCTTTGGAGCATTCAATTAAAGGAAAAACTTTTAGCTAGGGAACTCTGTCTCATGACTCTAATCATAGCTATTTGGGAGACTGAAACTAGGAAGGTCCTGGCCACAATAATAAGTGATATTCTCAAGGTTGCTTTTCACCTGTTACCCCAGCTACTAGAGGAAGGTAAACCAACACAGATGGATTTTTATCACAAGTGCAGCCTAGGCAATAAATTGTACGCTGTCAATAGTAACAAAAGAAAAGACTGCTGGGTTATGTATGGATCAGTGTTAAAGAATATATCTGCAAGCCATGAAGTCCTTAGTTCAAACTTTGGTTCCCAAACAGTAAATGCTTGTACTATTAAACCATTAATAGGGTCTGGGAATATGGCCTACTGGTACAGTGCTTACCTCACATACATGAAGCCTTGAGTTTGATTCCTCTGCACCACATATATAGAAAAAGCCACAAGTGTCACTGTGGCTCAAGTGTAGACTGCCAGCCTTGAGAAAAAGAAGCCAAGACAGTGCTCAGACCCTGAGTTCAAACCCCAGGACTGGCTACATATATATATATATATATATGTGTGTGTGTGTGTGTGTGTGTGTGTGTGTGTGTGTATATGTATATACATATACATACACATATACATATACATACATATACATATATACATATACATATACATATACGCATATATATGTATATATAATGAAACTGAATAATTTAGATAAATTTTTAATGTGCAAAGCTCTAATAAAGGAGTCGATAAGTTAATAAAATTGGAATTAGAAACAATGGAAATGTAAAAAATTATCTATCTCTATATATACACATGTATATAATGGAATCTGACAGTCACGTAAAATTCTCACATGTTGTATTAAATATATATGTAATTAGGTAGAAATTTTATAAATTATATGTATTTATGTAATATATTAATTATATAATAATTTATATAATATATACATTCTATATGTTACCTATTATATATTATATATAAATTCTACATATTCTGTGCCTTACATATATTATATATAAATTGTATCATAATTTGTATATGATATGCAATACATATAATTATATAATGTACATAATATAATGTATAACTTATAATACATATTAAATTTATATATAATTATGTATATATATGACATGTGAGAATTTTACATGACTGTTAGTTTCCATGTTGTAAAATTGGTTCCGAAAATGTTAAATAAAGATAAATAAGAGATGCGAATTATGGATGTAACACATTAACAAAACAATCATAACTCAAAGGTAAAATTTGAATTTTTAAATACTGTGGATTCTTGGTTCATTATTAATCGTATATCATTCCCTCTATAATATAGTTTTACATTAAAGACCATTTCTACGTTTCTTAACAATACATACTGCTAGAGAAGTGAGGCTATAATTCCCAAGACACTGTGATATGGTCATTCTCTTACTTTGATCAAAAAAGAATTAATTAAAATATGATGAACAGAGACAATAAATACACTTCCCTGAAATAGCATTGTCTCTTGAGTTTCCTCACTGTACTCACTTTAGGAATTTTGAAATAAATTTTTCTAAGAAAAATAAGGGTACTTCTGGAGCAGAACACGGCCCACAATGAAGACTCAGGCTATTTGAGTTCATTGGGTCTAACAAGGTTAAGGCTTACCCTCAGAATCACAGAAGAAAACCTTATATATTTTCTGTATCAGACTGTTTGTCTTTAATATATTATTCACAGATACAGTCTATATAGGTAATGATTTAGAAAAAAATATGGTTCAAATAACTTTGCAATATTGGGGTATGACCGTAAAGCCTTACCCTTGCTAAATAGTTATTCCACTTCTGAGAACTATCTCCATCTATGCTTTTTATTGCTTCTATTTAGAAAAGCATTGTGATCTGGAGGTGTCTCTTACAAGCACAAGACCAGCCAGTACAGCCAAAGCCAACCAAAGAAACTAACAAGCAAGGTGTGACTTCCTGGCTAAGCATATGCCCAGACAGTTATCCACCTATTTCAAGTTTCCCATAGTCCCTGGGATAACAGGTGTGTACCAGTGTATCTGGAGTGCCTCCCCTGAGATGGCCTAAAGCCAGAGCTGGTCTGGAAGTACCATCCTTTCCATCACAGTGAGGAGGCCAGACCAAGAGGGTCACTATGAGTTTAGATGAAATCTTGCATACTTTTTACCTAGGCTGAACCTAAACTGATATGTTCCTTTCTCAGCTTCCTAAGTATCTGAGATCATAAGTATAATTAACTAGTGTTTGGATCAATGACATCCCTTTAATTATTCACTCCCATCTCTCTCAAACTCACCCTGCCCTCAGTTTTCCTTGTTTCATAGGCTATGGAATGGATATTATGATTGAATTCTCAAATTAATCTTATAATATTTTTGCCTCAAAATATTTAGTATTAGAACAATTTTTTTCTTTCTTACAAAACAATTCTTTGATTTTATCTAATATGTAATTATATTTAAATTACTGTGCAGAGTAATTCTTTTCTTTGAAATTTATTTTTACTGTCAACATGATATACAGAGGAGTTACAGCTACTTAACTTAGGTAGTGAGTACATTTCTTGTCAAACTTTTTACCCTCCCTCATTTTTCTCCCACTTTCTCTCTTCCCCAATTCTCCCACCCACCATCATTGTACAGTTTATTTCCAACATATTGTCTTCTAAGTATTCCTGTTGCATTGGTTCACCTTTTACCCTTTGTCTCGTCACTTTAATGGTCCCCATCCCTTCTCTAATTCAGATAAATGTATATACAATACCCAGGGTATCAAAATCAAATATAGTGACAACAGGGGCTAAACTATAGTGAAGAAACACACACACACACACACACACACACACTAAATAATTTCAAATAGTACATTAAAAATAACAACAACAATGAAAAATCACTTGTTTCCATATCTTGGAGTTAATTCCACTTATTAAAAATTTTAAGTTATTAAAATTCACTAAAAATAAAGAAAATGCTCTAGCAATGTTGAAGGTGTAATATAGATTTCTTACAAATTTTTCACTTTCTATAGAAAGTGTTACACTTATCTTTTTTATGTTTGAAGTAATGATGATTAAGAAATGTCTTTAAAAAGTACTACTGTGCAAACCTCTAGAATACATTTAGATATTTCTGTACAAATTCTTACAAAATTTATTTAATATGATATGAATAAGGTATTATGAATATGTCATCATTTATTTACAAAATACAAAAAGTGGCAATTTAATTTGTGACACTAATAATATTTGGGTATGAACATTATATATCATATATAGGACATTGTATATCATATATACACAGATCTTAATAAAACCAAAATGAATTCTATTTATCGAAATTCCTGAACAGTAACAAATAAAATATGGATATATAAAGACATATCATTACCTATGATTGGTCAGTACAAATTTACATCATTCTCCCAATATTGTACCAGTTAAGTCTTTTCTCTTACAACACAGTAAGTACAGTCATCCTAGTTCAGTTGTCCCTTACCTCTACAAGAGATTTCTTATTTGATTGCTTGACGATGTTGCCCTTATTCAAGATGGGATTGGATTGCTTTTGCTAATTAAAATAAGTTGGAAGGAAGATTTAATAAGCAGGTAACATATCCCATTCTGGAAAGGAAAATGAATGGATGCACCATATCTTAACTCTCTATGATGTGTACTTATGTAGTCACACAAACACATATATACTCAGAAACACATTCACACACATTCCAACTCACAACAATGCTAAGAGATACAGATTTTCTCAAGAAAGTCATTTTCTAAAAAATGTCAACATTTTATTTTTCTTATTATTATATTTTATTACTATGGAGAATACTGAACTGAACACAACTAGGAGCCTCCAAACATTTTAATATAAGGTAATAATTCTTCCTGGTAAGATATCTTAGATGCTGAGCAGTGAAGGATCCTTCCATAAAGGAATAATGAATAACATCTTAAACTAACAACTACGATGAAGCTTTATTAAACACTCAATGCAGTCACCTTAAACTTTAATTTAGAAAAGGGCTGAGTTAATGAAGAGGCAGAGGTAAAACTGCCATCATTTTTATGGCATCTCAAAGCAATTAACTGAAGAAAATAATTCACTAAGGAGGAAATTTATGTACTACCTATATATGGATGGATGTGTTCAGAATTCAAGATTGTTTTCCATGGTAATACCATGAGCACTGGAACAATACTATAAAAAATAAGGGTCACCTAAAAATAAAATTAGCAACAAAATTCAGGAAATACATGTGAAAATATGTTTTTAAAAGAACTTAGAAAAGCTTAAATATCTTTAAAAAAAAGACTGTCTGATATAGATATGAAAAAATAAGATATGTTAAATTTTATGTGTTTCAAAAATTATGTGAAATATTTCAAAATGTTATATGCTGCAATATGAAGAATATCATCTTAAATTAACCTAGTTTATGCACATATAGCTAGAGGAGCTAGTCTGAATCACAAAGAAATAATAAATGTTTGCGGGGAGATATATGCTTTAATCTAATGATTGTATACTGTGTGCATGTATCAAAACTCGACATTCTACCTTATCCCATGATCATGTGCATTAGCATGCCAGTTACATAATATTGGATTTTAGAACTCACTTTTTTTTTGCCAGTCCTGGGGCTTGAACTCAGATCCTGAGCTATGTCCCTGGCTTCCTTTTGCTCAGCTCTACCAGTTGAACCCCAGCATCACTTTTGGCTTTTTATGTGGTGCTGAAGAATTGAACTCAGGACTTCATGCATGCTATGCAAGCACTCTACCACTAAGCCACATTCCAAGGCCCAGAATTCACTTTTTTTTTTTTTTGCAAGTCCTGGGGCTTGGACTCAGGGCCTGAGCACTGTCCCTGGCTTCTTTTTGCTCAAGGCTAGCACTCTGCCACTTGAGCCACAGCATCACTTCTGGCCATTTTCTGTATATGTGGTGCTGGGGAATTGAACCCAGTGCCTCATGTATAGGAGGCAAACACTCTTTCCACTAGGCCATATCCCCAGCCCCCATAATTCACTTTTTAACTAATCCAATTGAATGACTTGCTATTCCCATAAACACATGCAATTATTCATAAAAGTAGCTTGAGAATAAATTAAATGATACATTTTGATTCAGAAAATCCATTACTAATAATTGAAGAGTTAATCAGTAGTAAAACTGAATTACCAAGTTACAAAAAAAAATGTAGAACCATTTATTGAGCAAGAGAAATGTGGAATAATGGCACATTTATCTGAAGATACATTGGTCTGATATTAAAGATCAGTCTTACAATATATGTCTATTGTATTTTAAATACATGAAGTTATATATTATATAAAATTATAAATATGATTTAAATTTCAAGCTAAATGGTATATATTAATAAGTATACAACTGAAAACACATTTTCAAATATGATGTTGAATCTTCAGGTGTTGAGATTGGAAGCAGTGTTTATTTGTCTTTAGAAATTTTCTTTTTACTAAATGCTTTGTAAGGTATATGATAATTTTCTAAAGAAAACTCAAATAAAGTGTTTTAAAAGTTTTCAAGCATGTGCTAGTGATAATGAATAAAAATCAAAATATTGACAAGTGTCCTGAAATATTGTTAATTATTTGACCTGCTCATATGAAAAAAATAGTACTTATAATAATAAAATACTGGATACATGACTCTCAGTTTTAGTGTTATAAAATACAAATGAAACAGAAGTTAGGGAGGAGAAATAGTTAATATTAACTGGATTCTGAATGGATATCACAGAATGGAAAATCATGAGCACTGCAAGAAGAATATGGGTAACATACATATGCACAGAAATCAAATAAACAAACTTTTCATTATAGTATGTCTTAAACTAGTATAAAAACCATAGTTTTATATCTGCAACATTTTCCTTAGTCTTAGAAGCATTTGGTATGTTTGCCTGTGCAAGACTATAGAACTCTATTGAAATAGATTGATGAACTGAGCAAAAGAAATATGCATTTGCCATGCCAAGATACTTATTTTGATAAAGATGACAATCATTTAAATAATATGTTGATATAGATAACCTCCTTTAACAAGAATTTATACAGAATTGAAAGAGTAGTTTATTTTCTAAAGTTAAAAAAATTATCCTAGACTCTAAGGAATCTCTCTGACACAATATGCCTTATGAAATGTCAAGAATATAAAAAACAAATTATAATGGTTATATAGGTAAAGAAATCAGAAACTTCTGGGAAGACGGCGGAGGAGCAGCAGAGCCCTAGCTGAGCTCCCTCTGAAATCGCAATTTTCTCACCCATAGAAACTTTTCCTCCTAGAAAGACAGCCAGAGTGAGTTCTCACAGTACAGGGATCTGGCCAGGAAGGAAAAATTGACTTTGCTCGTCTGAAAACACAGATTTGAGCTCCGGGCGGCATCCCGCTGCCGTGCCAGTGCAGCACCGGCACAGCGCCCGGCACAGCAACCCTCACTCCACATGGCTAAAGCACACAGCAGAGACCAGCAAGAAATACTCCAGACGGCGGCTGAGCACGGACGACCTGAAATCACAGAGAAAGCGTGAGTACCCCACGAAAGATATTCTCATTTGTGCCCACAGAGCAGCTTCTGGAAGGCATCCCTGTCCCCACCGCCAGAGCAAAGCGCCATCTTTGCCACTGGCATAGGGTCAGACCAGATTGGAACTAAAGCGGGCCTGGGGAAAGCAAGGTCAAAGTAACCATCTTTGAAAAGGGCAGGAGGGACTGAACAGTGAGAGCCAGCTCCGCCCAGGAGAACACCCCCTTCTCAGGCGGGAGGCGAGTCCTGGGCCTCGGCTTAGCCAGAGGTGCCCCGTCCTGCCCGCCAGAATTTCTAAATTTAAAGGAAAAGCTGCGAGCGGCTCCCGGGGGCACAGAAACACCAGACGGGGGAACAAACAGTTCCTGGGACAGCTAAACGGTCCCGTCACAGAGGAAGCCCAATTCCCAGCCTGAAACGGAGCTGCTTTCCATAGCCACCTCCACCAAGGAGGCCAACCTGCCCAGGAAAGCAACTCTCAGCCCGGTAAAACAGGCCAGAGGCCACCCGCCCTGCTGAGTCCACAGCCTATTCAAAGCCAGGCATCAAAGGCAGCGGCCCCACAGCAGACAGAGGAGCCACAGTTCCCGAGACTGCTCATGTACCCATCTACAGAGGATGCCCAAGCCCTACCTGCAAGCTGTGCAAACCACAGACACCCAGGATTGCACCATCAGGGGAAAAGGGTCAGAACAGATCCACCCCTTGCAAACTGAAATCAACTCAAACCAGTCAATCAGGAAAATAGACTGCAGACCATTGCAAGGAAACGAGACTGGGGAAAGACCATCCAAACAAGAAGGACTCCATTTTTTTTTCTTTTCAAACGTTTTTTAAACTTTTAAAAAAAATTCTTTTTAATTTTTTCACTTCTGAAACATCATTGGTTTTTTTTTGTTTGTTTGTTTGTTTGTTTTCCATTTTTACCGGGTTGTTTTATCAAGTTTTTTTGTTTGTTTGTTTGTTTGTTTGGGTTGTTCCTTTTCTATTTTTCTTCTTTTTATCTTTTTTTCTTTATTAAATAATTTTTCTCTGTTTTCTGTATCTATCTTCCAGTATTTTTACTTTATTTCTCTCTTTGCGTTCTCTTTCTTTAAAAATTACTTTCCTATGAATAACACCTCCACTCTTTTCTGCTAACTCTCCATTGTCTGTCATTATAACCTTGTTCTTTCTACTGATTCTACTCTTCTCCACATTTCCACATCACTGAAACTACACCAAAATCACCACCACCACCCCCCCAATACATTTTACTCTATTCTCTTTACTAGCTCCAACTTACCCTCCTGACTTACTGCCTGGACCTCCAGATTCCATTGACTCCTGGTTATTGGATAGAGGGTATCCCAGCTTAATCTGAGTGAATCAAAGGGGTTCATAAAGAAAGCCAGTCCTAAAATAACTTAACATAAAAACAAGAATTGTGTATAGGGTTGTAACAGTAAATAAGTAACTACTGATTACAGGGCTCAGGATCAGTTGTTATATAGAAATTGTATTCTTTAGGAACACCAAATCTAATTTTATAGACAGGTATACAAGGTATCTGTATATAATTGTGAACTTGTAAGATTTACACAACAGTGCTTGGTAAGGGCTGCTTTGGGTCCTAAGCGGTGCTCACAGGTGCTGGTAGACTGGCATTCCCAATTGAAATGGGCAGAAGGAACACAAGAAAGATGGCAAACAATGAAGTCTTATCCCCCACTCAAAACAAGCAGGAAGCAGAGCAGTCAATCAAAGACATAGAAGAGAACCCCCAAAATGCTCTACAAAGTCTACTGATAAACATGATAAATGAAAAGTTTGAATCTCTTCAGTCAATTATTCTAGAGCATGAGGAGGCAAAGTAAATATTAATGGAGAATTTCATGGCATCCACAAATAGAAAGATAAATGAACGTCAAGAGTCAAATGAAAAGATAGCTACCCAGCTTAAAGATTTGAGAGACAACAATCAAAACCAAAGTAATGAAGTTAATGAAGTAAAGAAGTCCATACAAGACCTAAGAAATGACATGGAAATCATCAGGAAAGACCAAACAGAAGGAAAAGAGATTTGAAATCAAGTAGCTAGCCTACAGTCCCGACTAACGGAAGCAGAGGATCGAATCTCAGGAGCTGAAGATTCCTTAGATTCTATGGAGAAGGTTCAAAAATCAATACAAATCCAGTCCAATCAACAAAACAGATCGCACAGGAGATTCAAGACACGATCAGGAAGCCCAATTAAAGGATAATAGGTATTGAGGAAAACTTGGAGAAGAAGTTAATGGGATAGGCAATCTATTTAACAGAATATTAGCTGAGAACTTCCCAAATATCCACAAGGAAAGCCATTTACAGATACAAGAAGCATTTAGAGCTCCAAACCGACCAGACCAGAATAGTACATCCCACTGACACATTGTGATCAAAACAAGATCAGTAGAGTACAAGGAAAGAATCCTTAAAGCTGTTAGGGAGAAGAAAACAATCACATATAAAGGAAAACCAATCAGAATTACCCCAGACTTCTCAGCAGAGACCATGAAAGCAAGGAGAGCCTGGAATGAAGTATACCAAACACTAAATAAAAATAACTACCAACCAAGAATTCTGTACCCAGCCAAACTCTCCTTCATAGCCGAAGGTCAAATAAAAGTCTTCCACAGTAAGGAAAAACTGAAACAATATAACTCCATCAAACCAGCTTTACAGAAAATCTTCAAAGATGTACTATACAGGAAAAATAATCAAGATCCCAATACAGACAGAGAAATGAACCCTAAGTAAACACTAGATCAAGAAATGGGAAGACACAGCTTTAAACAAGATAGTGATAATGAAAGCAACAAACGATCATCTCTCAATCCTAACTCTCAACATTAATGGACTTAATTCTCCAATCAAATGACATAGGCTCATAAGTTGGATCAAAAATCAAGATCCATCTTTCTGCTGCCTCCAAGAGACACATCTATCCAGCAAAAGTAAACATCTTCTAAAAGTGAAAGGCTGGAATCAAATCTATCAAGCAAATGGCCCCCATAAGCAGGCTGGAGTTGCAATCCTAATATCAGACAAAACTGACTTCAAATTAAAAAAGGTAAGAAGAGAAAAAGAAGGTTACTACATACTAGTAAAGGGATCTCTCCTACATGAAGATATAACCATCCTAAATATCTACACACCAAATGCAGGAGCTCCGAACTTCAAACAAACACTACTGACTCTAAAAACACACATAGACCCAAACACATTGATAGTTGGAGACTTTAACACTCCACTATCACCTCTCGACAGATCAACACTCCAAAATCTAAACAAAGAAACCACAAATCTTAATAATTGCATAGACCAAGTAGACTTAGCCAACATCTACAGAATATTCCATCCAGCAAAAACAGAATACACATTCTTCTCCGCAGCACATGGAACATTCTCCAAAATAGATCACATCTTAGGGCACAAAGAAAATCTGTACAAATTCATAAGTATCAAAACCATTCCCTGCATTCTCTCAGACCACAATGGAATAAAATTAGAGCTGAACTAAAACAGCCACCACAGAAAATCCTACAATTCATGGAGACTAAACAACACACTGCTGAACCATCAGTGGGTCATTGAAGAAATTAAAATGGATTTTCAAATGTTTATGGACTTCAACCAAGTTGAGGACACAAAGTACCAGCTCCTTTGGGACACAGCAAAGGCAGTACTCAGAGGAAAATTTATATCTCTGAGTACATACACCAACAAACTGGAGAAACAGCAACTCAGTAATTTAAGGAAGCACCTTAATTTTCTGGAGAGAGAACAGCAAGCCAAATCCCAAGTCAATAGATGGAAGCAAATAATTAAAATCAAATCAGAATTAAATCAATTGGAGACCAAAAAAAAAAACATCGAAAGAATCAAAAAAACAAAGAGTTGGTTCTTTGAAAAAAATCAACAAGATAGACAGACCCCTAGCAAACCTGACTAAAAGACGAAGGCAGCACACTCAAATAAACAAGATAAGAGAAGAAACAGGTAACATAACCACAGAAATAACCGAAATTCAGAAAATAATAAGGGACTGTTTTACAAACCTTTATGCCAACAAATTCGAGAACTTGGAAGAAATGGATGATTTCCTAGAATAAATTGATATCCCCAAACTAAACCATGAAGATTTAAACCTTCTAAACAGACCCATATCCACTATTGAAATAGAAACTGCAATAAATGATCTCCCATCCAAGAAAAGCCCAGGTCCAGACGGATTCACTGCAGAATTCTACAAGGCCTTCAAAACAGAACTCACACCAATATTTCTCAAACACTTCAATGAAATTGAAGAGAACATTCACTACCAGACTCATTCTATAAAGCCAGTATAACCCTCATCCCAAAACCAGGCAGAGACTCATCACGGAAAGAGGACTACAGACCGATCTCCCTGATGAACATAGATGCAAAATTTCTCAACAAAATTCTGGCCAATCGACTTCAACAGGTCATCAAAAAAATCATACACCACGATCAAACTGGATTCATCCCAGGGATGCAAAGTTGGTTTAATATACGCAAGTCAATTAATGTAATCCACCACATCAACCGGAGCAAGCTAAAGAACCAAATGGTTTTATCTCTGGATGCGGAAAAAGCGTTTGATAAAATCCAGCACCCATTTATGCTAAAATCCCTAGAAAAACTGGGATTTCAGGGAACATTCCTGAATATAATCAAGTCAGTTTATGACAAACCAACAGCAAGCATAACTCTAAATAGTGAAAAACTAAAGCCATTCCCTTTAAAATCAGGAACAAGGCAGGGATGTCCACTCTCTCCCCTGCTCTTCAACATAATACTAGAATTCCTAGCCAGAGCAATCAGGCAAGAAGAAAATATAAAGGGGATCCAAATAGGAAAAGATGAAGTTAAACTTTCTCTCTTCGCAGGTGAGATGATCCTATACCTAAAGAACGCCATAGACTCTACCCCCAAGCTACTAGAGCTGATCCAAAACTTTGGCAAAGTTGCAGGATATAAAATAAACCTTCAAATTCAAGGCCTTTCTCTATGTTAATGACCCGAAGACCAAGGCAGAAATCAGGAAAGCTAGTCCCTTCGCAATAGCCCCCCAAAACATAAACTACCTAGGAATAACCTTAACCAAAGAAGTGAAAGACCTCTTTGACGAGAACTTTAAAACCTTGAGAAATGAAATTAAGTCAGAGCTAAGGAAATGGAAAATCCTCCCTTGCTCCTGGATTGGGAAGATTAATATAATCAAAGTGGCAATATTGCCAAAGGCTATCTACAAATTCAATTCAATACCCATTAATAACCCAACACCATTTTTTGTTGAAATAGAGGAAGCAATCCGATATTCATATGGAACAATAAAAGACCTAGAATAGCAAAAACAATCCTAAGCAGAAAGAAGAGTGCTGGAGGAATTACAATACCCAACTTCAAGCTGTATTATAAAGCTATAGCAATGAAAACAGCTTGGTATTGGCACCAGAACAGGCCTGAAGACCAATGGAACAGAATTGAAGACCCAGAAATAAACCCACAGAACTACGCCTACTTAATCTTTGATAAAGGTGCTAAAACTATAGTCTGGAAGAAAGATAGCCTCTTTAACAAATTGTGCTGGCAAAACTGGCTCAACACATGCAACAAACTAAAACTAGATCCTTATATATCACCCTGCACCAAAATCAATTCCAAATGGATTAAAGACCTCGAAATCAAAATAGACACCCTGAAAACACTAAAGGAAGGAGTAGGAGAAACACTTGGGCTCCTTGGCGCAGGACGGAACTTCCTTAACAAAGACCCAGAAAGACTACAAATCAAAGAAACGTTGGACAAATGGGATTGCATCAAACTGCAGAGCTTCTGCAGGGCAAAGGACATAGCTCGCAAGATAAGCAGAAAGCCCACAGACTGGGAGAAAATATTTACTGGCCATTCAATGGACAAAGTCCTCATATTTATATTATATTCAGAACTAAAAAAATTACCTTCCTCCAAAACAAAACCGCAAAGAACCAATAGCCCCCTCATCAAGTGGGCTAAAGACTTACAAAGAGAATTCTCTGATGAGGAATTGAGAATGACCAAGAAACATATGAAAAAGTACTCTACATCACTGGCCATAAGAGAAATGCAAATAAAACAACATTGAGATTCCATCTCACCCCAGTAAGAATGTCATATATCAAGAAAACTAACAATAACAGTTCTTGGAGGGGATGTGGCCAAAAGGGATCCCTACTTCATTATTGGTGGGAATGTAAACTGGTCCAGCAACTCTGGCAAGCAGTATGGAGATTCCTCAGAAAGCTAAATGTAGAACTCCCCTATGACCCAGCAACCCCACTTTTGGGTATCTATCCAAAAGACCACAAACAAAATCACAGTAAAGCCACCAGCACAACAATGTTCATTGCAGCGCAATTTGTCATAGCGAGAATCTGGAACCAACCCAGATGCCCCTCAGTAGATGAATGGATCAGGAAAATGTGGTACATATACACAATGGAATTTTATGTCTCTATCAGAAAGAATGACATTGCCCCATTTGTAAGGAAATGGAAGGACTTGGAAAAAAATTATACTAAGTGAAGTGAGCCAGACCCAAAGAAACATGGACTCTATGGTCTCCCTTATTGGGAATAATTAGCACAGGTTTAGGCAAGTCACAGCAGAGGATCACAAGAGCCCAATAGCTATGCCCTTATGATGACATAAGATGATGCTACGTGAAATGAACTCCATGTTATGGAAATGATTGTTATATCACATTTGTAAATACTTTCAATGTCCCATGTTTATCTGTAGCTTCTATTATTGATGATGTTCTTGTATCACCTTCCTGTGATTTTATCTACACTATCTCTGTAATCTTATCTGAGTATATTGGAAACCATGTATACTAGTATTAGAAGTAGGAAATTGAAAGGGAATACCAAGTTTGAGAGACACAGGGTAAAAAAAGACAAACAACTACAAAAGCAATACTTGCAAAACTGTTTGGTGTAAGTGAACTGAACACCTGGGGTGGGGAAGGGAAAGGGGGAGGGGGAGTATGAGGGACAAGGTAACAAACAGTACAAGAAATGTATCCAATGCCTAACGTATGAAACTGTAACCTCTCTGTACATCAGTTTGATAGTAAAAATTTGAAAAAAAAAAAAAAGAAACCAACAAGCCATGTATTAAGTGTGACAGTAAAAAATAGAATACAGTTACACCAGTCACTAGTATTGAAAACACTGAGATTGGTGATGAAAAAAGAAGAAAGAAAAGATGAAATAAAATTCATTACCTATAAATAAAAGCATGACTAAGTAGGTGCTATAGCATTATGCATAGAATTGAAATCCAGCTTCTTTAAATATTTCATAATTTAATAGAAATGGCTAAGATATTTGGAAATAATATGATATTTTTAAAGCATAGACTATGAACAATCTATAAAGTTATAAAATTAACATTAATAATAGAAAATACTGAATCTTTATTACAGTTTGCTGAATTTTCCATTTAAAGTAAAATTTATGTAAAATAATAATTAGCTATATATGGCAGAAATGCAAGTAAATACATATAGGTATATATTTACACATATATACACACATACATATTTATGTGCATATTTATCTTAGGTAGATATGTATGTGCATCTCTATCTATTATTTTTATCTATATAGAAATGATAAAACTTTTAATATAAAATATATGAGCTATAAATTAATTATTTAAAAGTATGCAATCCCATAAAAAATATACAGAGAATGTGAAAAGCTTGGATGACTATTTAGTTTTCACAATCCAATACAATTGGTTACTTTTACAATGTGAGTCAGTTTGTGTCCCTTTCTTTCTTTCTTTCAAATATTGTTATTATCTTTAAGTAGTTGGACAAAGGGATTATCATTCACCAAACCATTTTATAAATACAGTGCATCTTGGTCAATGACATGCCTTCTAATGTTCTCAACATACTTCCATCCCTCACTCTCCTTAATTTTTTAGGTTATGTATTGAATTTTTGTCCATTTAACAAACAATTTATGTATACAATGCATCTTGATTTGTTTTACAACTTCTACATCTTCACTCCACTACAATCTACCACATTCCTTATATTTCTTGATTTGGTGGTATATACAATGAATTCTTACCTACTTTCTCCCTTCTTCCCCCCTTTATTCTTATACCTATCTTCACTTGGTCCCACCCTATCCTCTTATAAGTACCCACTCCCTGATAATTATCTTGTTGGACTTAGACTTCGTATTTTTAAAGAAGTGTACTGTTTTCACTCTCCATAGAGTCTACTACTCCTTAGTTAATACATTTGTAACCCTTTGCTTTACAACCCCATGTGTTTATTTGGAGATTTACAGGCACCTCTAGCTACCACACTGAGAGAAACCATGCAACCTGTGTATTTCTAGGTCTGGCTTTCTTCACTGAATATAATTTTTTTCCAAGTCTTTCCATTTTCTTACCAATGGTACAATGCCGTTTTATTTTTCTGGTGGGTGAGTACAATTCTTGATGCATTTCTCCATTGAGGGACATTTGGGCTGATTCCATATCTTGACTATTTCTTTTCATTTTTTATTAGGTTTAAGTTATTACATGTATTTCACAGTATATACTTTTTTACTTTCACAGCGATGAAAGTGGCACTGTGGCTCAAGTGGTAGAGTGCTAGTCTTGAGCAAAAATACATTGCTTATGAAGTCTATGAATTTTAACTATAAAAACATTTTCTCCATATACATTACTTTCCTTTTGTTTAGCAACATCTCTTCTCTTTTTTATTCATTCCTTCCTTCCCATTCCTACCAATGAGTTGCTTAGTTCACTTCTTCAGTGTAATGTAGCTGATATATTATTATTACTCTTCTCACACACTTACTACTCATTCTGTGTCCTTTTTCCTTTTAACTGAATTTTGGTATCTTGAGATCAGTTTACTTTGTTCTATTTCTTTTAATTTTAATTCTAACACCCACCCACATATCAGAGAGATCAACCACCATTTGTCTGTCTGTTCTTGGCTTGTCTCACTCAGCATGATTTGTTCCAGTCCCATCCATTCTCCAGGGAATGTCATTATTTTTGTCTTTCTAATGGCAGTTTAAAATTCCATTGTGTATAGGTACCACATATTTTTAATCCATTCATCTGTAGTGGGGCATTTAGGTTATTCCCATATCTTCGCTAGTGTTAATAGTGCAGCAATGAACGTGAAGGTGCAGGTGTCCTTGTCATATATTGGTTCTTGGTGGTCAGGATAGATGCCTAGGAGTGGTATGGCTGGATCATATGGTATGCCAGTCTATGTTTAGTTTTTTGAGGAATCTCCAGGCTGCTTTACAGAGTGATTGTACTTGTTTACATTCTCACCAGTAGTGCAATAGGTTCCTCTTTCTCCACATCCCCACCAGCATTTGTTGTCTGAATTTAGAATATATGCCATTCTTACTGGGGTCAGGTGGTATCTCAGTGTTGTTTTTATTTGCATTTCCTTCACGGATAGGGATAGTGAGCATTTCCTCATTGGTTTCTTTGTCTTGACTTTTTTTTTTTTTGCCAGTCCTGGGGCTTGGACTCAAAGCCTGATCACTGTCCCTTGCTTCTTCTTCTTCTTCTTCTTCTTCTTCTTCTTCTTCTTCTTCTTCTTCTTCTTCTTCTTCTTCTTCTTCTTCTTCTTCTTCTTCTTCTGCTTCATCTTCTTACCAAGACTAACACTCTACCACTTGATCCACAGCACCACTTCTGGCTTTCTCTGTTTATATGGTGCTGAGGAATTGAACCCTAAGCTTCATGCATGCTAGGCAATCACTCTACCACAAAGACATATTCCCAACCCTGTCTTGTCTGTTTCTTAAAAATAAAAAAAGTCCGAATTTACAAGAAGCAGTGAGGTCCCAAAATGAGGATCCTAGGAGAGCAGAGATAGTTAAATAAATATGAGTATCTGAGAAGAAAACATTCCTTAAAAATTGAGATCTCTTCAAAAATAATAAGTACTAAAATAGCATCTTTTTGTTGAAAATACATTCGATATTAGGCAATTATAGGTGATTTCTCAAACTATTACAAATCAAGCAAGTAATATGCTGAATTAGCTCTCAGAAACATCTTACAAAAGTTTAATGGCATCCAGAACCTTTCAAAGTGCTATTAAACTTATTAATTTTGTACTATTTTTAAAGAAAAATAAGAATTAATAGGTAAGGAAATAGAAAGCTATAGAATTTAAATAATATAAATGGATACTACTCATTGTTTCTGGATTTAATGTTAATACACATCTTCAAATTACTATTTTAACACTAAGTATTTTATTATATTCATGTTTCCCTAGAACTATTTTCCTCACCTATATCAGATAAATGGAATTTATTAACACACTTTCTTGCTCCTATGCAAATATCTTTCCTCTTGATTTGGTTATTATAAGTGGTAGATAATTGTATTACCTTTTCTTCCATTAACTGTAAAAGATAAATTTGTTTTCAGGGAAGAATACGGTGTCTTAACAAATTAAAACTACTTAATACAGAATGTGACCCCAGGTAGCCTCTTACTGAGATAATGTACAAGATAGCTGAGTTGAATCTTGATGGAGTTTATTTCAGTAGTACCTAATTCAAGCAGGGCTCAAAGGTGCAATTCAGAATCTCAGCATGATACAAATTCATTGCATCTCCACGGTGAGAGAGGTAGGAGGAAAAAAATTCAGAATTATTTTGTTATTGTTGTTGGAGTTCTATAAAAATGCAGTCAACAGTAAAATGTAAAGAAGGTAAAAGTTAGAAAAAATTATAGTATGCTGTTTATCAGTTTAATGTTGGCATAGTTTAATTTGAAAAATAACACATGGAAATACAGCTTTAGTCTTTCCACACAGATTAAGTCAAGAAAAACATAGTGGATAAGAAGAAATTAACTCAAAACAAGGTCCAAATAGACTAAATAGAATTCTGTCCAATGACTTAGCATTCTATGATATTGGCACATAATTATATTGATTATTTTAGTTCATTAACCAAAATATCCAATTTCCATACAAGTTACATAGAATAGGTCTATATCAAGGGTTCACGGTATTTTAAGATTAGCAAAAATATGTTATAAATGTAGAGAGAATTCTCTGAAGAGGAAATGGGAATGGTCAAGAGGCACATGAAGAAGTGATCAACATCACTTGCCAGAAAAGAAATGCACATCAAGACAACACTGAGTTTTGATCTCACTTTAGTAAGAATGTTCATTATAATGAAAACTAATAACATCAGATATTAGTAGGGATGTGGCCAAAAGGGAACCCTATTACATTGTTGGTGGGAATGAAAATTGTTCAGCCACTCTAGAAAGCAGTGTAGAGGTACCTTAAAAGGTTAAACATAGGGACTTCTGGGAAGGCAGCAGAGGAGCACCAGAGCCCTAGCTAAGCTTCCTCTGAGATCCCAGTTTTACCACTCCAGAGAAACATTTACTCCTTGAAAGACAGCCCAAGTAAGTTGTAACAGTACAGGGATTCTGGCCAGAAAGGAAAAATTGACTTTGCTGGCCTGAAAACACAGACTTGAACTCCGGGCAGTACCACACAGGCATTCTCAACTCCTGCCCACAGAGCAGCATCTGGAAGGTAGCCCTTCCCCTATCACCAGAGCAAAGCACCATCTTTGACTCCAGCATAGACCCTGTTAGAGCAGACTGGAACTAAACCAGGACAGGAGAAACTGAGGATGAAAGGGTCATCTTTGAAAAGGGCAAGATTAACTGAATAGTGAGAGCCAGCTCTGTCTAGGAGAAGGTCCCCCCGCCAAGGGGGGAGGCTCATTCCCAGGCCTCTGCTCACAGACTCAGATAAACTAAGCCAGAGGTGTCACGACCCGCCGCCACTGGGGCTGCCCACTTTCCAGCAGCCAAAATTTCTAAAATCAAACCAAAATGGGCAAGCAGTTACTGGCAGCACAGAACAAATAGACAGGAGAGTAAACAGATCCTGAGAAAGATAAACAGCCCCATCACAGAGGTAGCCCAATTTCTACCAGCAAACTGACTTAAATTCCACAGCCATCTCTGCCCAGGAGAAGGTAGCCCCACCCAGGAGGGAGGAACCTCCCCAAGGTAAGCAGCTTTCAGCCAGATAAACCAAACCCAAAGTGCCCCGCCCTGCTGAGTCCCCAGCCTATTCAGAGCCAGGCATTACAGGAAACAGCCCCACAGCAGACAGGAGGAGCCACAGTTCCCAAGACTTCTCAGCATCCCCCAACTACAGAGGACACCCAAGTCCTACCTGTAAGCTATGTGAACCACAGAGCCCCAGGGTTTAACTAATAGGGGAAGAGCATGAGAAGAGAATGGCCCCCTGCAAACTGAACGAAAATAAAACCAGCCAAACAGCAGGAAAGCAGACTGTAGACCATTGCAAGGAAACCAGAGACTGGAAAGAGTCCACTCAAACAAGGAAGACTCCATTTTTTAACATTTTTTAAAACTATTTTTTTAGGTGTCATTTGTTTTTTGTTTGTTTGTTTTGTTTTCTTTTGTTATATATATTTTTTATTTTGTGTGTTAGTTTTCCTGTATTTTTTGTTTCTCTTTTCACATTTTCTTTCTTTAAAATTATTTTCCTTTGACTAATGCCTTTACTATTTTCTGTTGACACTCCATTGCCTATCATTTTAACCTGTTCTTTCCACAGATTCTAATCTTCTCCACCTTTCCATTTCACTGAAACTAAACAAAAATCCTCATCCCCGATTCCTTTTACTCTAATCTCTTCACAACCCCTAACGTACCTGCGTAAATTTAATTCCAGAACATCCAGAATTCATTGACCTCTGTTTATCGTCAGACTAGGTACAGGGTATCCCTGTTCAATCTGAGTGAGTCAAAAGGGTTCATAGAGAAATATCAACAGTCCAAAAAAAAATGTGAGAACAAGATAGCTCATATGGTTATAAGGGTAAGTAAGTAACTACTCAATACAGGGCTCAGGGTTGGTTGCTATATTAAAATAGTATTCTTTGGGGACACCAAATCTGCTTTTATATACAAAAAGGAGAGGGAAGGTATCTGGATTTGATTGTGAACTTCTAAGATTTATACAATAGTGCTTGGTAAGGTCTGCTGTGGGTTTTAAACGGTGCTCACAGATGCTTGTAGATAGACATTTCCAACCCAAACGGGCAGAAAAAGCACAAGAAAGATGGCAAGCCAGGGAATCTCATTTCCCACTCAAAACAAGCAGGGAAGAAAAGCAGTCAACTAAAGACCTAGAAGAGAACCCTCAAAATGCTCTACAAACTCTACTGATAAAACTGTTAAATTACAAGTTCTAATCTCTTCAGACTACACTTCTAGGGCATGAGGAGGCAAACCAAAGATCAATACATAAATCTGCCCACAAAGAAACAGAGGATTTCATGACCTCCACAAATAGAGAAATAAATGAACCTCAAGATCCCAATGAAAAGTTACCTACCCAGCTAGTAGATTTGAGAGACAGCACTCAGAACCAAATTAATGAAGTAAAGAAATCCATACAGGATCTAAAATAAAATTATAGCAAAGACATAGAAGCCATGAAGAAAGATGAGCCAGAAGAAGGAAGATATGAAAACAAGTAGCTAGAATATAGAGCAGACTACATTAAGGTGAGGATTGAATCTCAGGAATTACTAGACTCTATGCCAAAAGAAGAAAGGAAAATACAAAGCCAAGCCAATCAGCAAAACAGATAACTCCAGGAACTCGAAGATACAATTAGGAAGCCAAATTTAAGGTGAATATGTATTGAGAAAAACCTAGAGAAAGAAGTCAACAGAATAGGCAACTCATTTTACAGAATATTATCTGAGAACTTCCCAAATATCCAGAAGGACAGGCTTATCCAGACATAAGAAGCATTTAGAACCCCAATCTGACCAGACCAAAACAGGACATCCCACCGACACATTGTGATCAAAACAGAATCAATAGAGCTCAAGGAAAGAATCCTTCAAGCAGCTAGAAAGAATAAAACAATCACATATAAAGGAAAACCAATCAGAATTACCCCAGACTTCTCAGCAGAGAAAGCAAGGAGAGCATGGAATGAAGTATGCCACACCCTAAAGCAAAATAAGCATTCACGAAGAATACTATACCCAGCTAAACTCTCATTCATAGCCGAAGGTCAAATAAGAGTCTTCCACAGCAAGGGAAAACTGAAACAATTTATCTCCACCAAACCAGCAGTACAGAAAATCTGCAAGGATGTCCTACACTTGGAAAATAATCAAGATAACAATACAGACAGGGAAATGAACATAAATAGTAAACCTGAATATTAGATCATTTAATGGGAAGAGACAGCTTTTAAAAAGTTAGCTATAATGAAAGGAACAAATGGTCATCTCTCAATCATAACTCTCAACATTAGTGGACTTAATTCTACAATTAAATGACATAGTCTCATAATTTGGATCAAAAATCAAAATCCTTTCTGCTGCCTCCAAGAGACACATCAACCCAGCAAAAGCAAACATCTTCTAAAAGTGAAAGGCTGGAATAAAATCTACCAAGCACACAGCCCCCATAAGCAGTCTGGAGTTGCAATCCTAGTAACAAATAAAATTGACTTCAAATTCAAAACCGTATGAAGAGACAAAGAAGGTTACTACATACTAATAAAGGGATCTCTCCCACAGGAGGATATAACCATCCTAAATATCTATACACCAAATACAGGAGCACCCAACTTCATCAAACCAACATTACTGACTCTGAAAGCACTCATAGACCCAAACACATTGATAGTTGGAGACTAACACTCCACTGTCACCTCTGGAGAGGTCAACACATCAAAAACTAAACAAAGAAACCACAGAACTAACCAACTGCATGGAACAACTAGATTTAACCGATATCTACAGAATATACCATCAAGCAACACCAGAATACACATTCTTTTCAGCAGCACATGGAACATCCTCCAAAATAGAGCACATCATAGGGCACAGAGAAAATCTGTACAAATTCATAAGTGTCAAAATCATTCTCTGCATTCTCTCAGACCACAATGGAATAAAATTAGACCTCAACACAGACAGCCACCACTGAAAATCCTGCCATTCATGGAGACTAAACAACACATTGCTGAACCACCAGTGGGTCATTGAAGAAATTAGAAGAGAAATCCAAATTTTTATGAAATTAAAGCAAGATGAGCACACAACTTACCAGCTCCTTTGGGACACAGCAAAGACAGTACTCAGAGGAAAATTTATATCTCTGAGTGCCTACATCAACATACTGGAGAAACAGCAATTCAACAATTTAAGGAAGCACCTTAAGCTCCTTGAAAGAGAACAACAAGCCAAACCCGAGTCAATAGATGGAAGGAAATAATTAAAATTTAATCAGTATTAAAAGACTTAGAATTAAAAAAAAGAGAACATCAAAAGAATCAACAAAACGATGAGTTGGTTCTTTGAAAAAAGTAGCAAAATGGACAGACCCTTAGGAAATCTGACCAAATAACCAAGTCTGCACACCCAAATAAACCAGATCAGAGATGAAAGAGATACCAGCACAACAGAAACAACCAAAATTCAGAACACAATAAGGGACTGGTTTGCAAACCTTTATGCCAACAAACTGGAGAACTGGAATAAATGGACAATTTCCTAGCAAAAATCAATACCCCCAAACTTAACCATGAAAATTTAAACCCTCTAAACAAACCCATATCCAGCATTGAAAGAGAAACTGCAATAAGAGATCTCTCATCCAAGAAAAGCCCAGGTACAGATGGCCTCACTGCAGAATCCCACAAGGCCTTCAAACCGAACTCACATCAATATTTCTCAAACTCTTCTATGAAATTGAAAGACAAAGTTTGCTGCCAAACGCATTCTGTGATGCCAGTATAGCCTCATCCCAAAACCAGGCATGGACTCTTCAAGGAAAGAACCATAAGCCAATTTCACTGATGAACATTGATGTAAAATTCCTCAACAAAATTCTGGCCAATCGACTTCAACAGGTCATCAAAAAAATCATACACTATGACCAAACTGTATCCATCCACTGTTTGCAGAGCTGGTTTAGAGTGTGCAAGTCAATCAAGTTAATTTACCACATCAACTAGAGCAAAGTCAAGAATCACATGATTATTTCACTAGATGCAGAAAAATCATTTGATAAAATCCAGCACACTTTTATATAAAAGCTTTGGAGAAACTAGGATTCCAGGGAACATTCCTGAATATAATTAAGGCCGTCTACAAAAAACCCACAGAGAACATTACTCTTAATATGGAAAAGCTAAAGCCATGTCCTGTAAAATCAGGAGCTAGACAAGGTTGTCCGGTCTCCCCTCTTCTCTCAACATAGACCTAGAATTCCTAGCCAGAGCAATAAGGCAAGAGGAAGACTTAAAGAGGATTCAAATAGGAAAAGATGACATCAAACACTCTCTCTTTGCAGAGGACATTATCCTGTATCTAAAGAACCCCATAGACTCTACTCCCAAGTTACTGGATCTGATTCAAAACTTTGGCACAGTAGCAGGATATAAAATAAACCCTCAAAAATCAATAACGTTTGTATATATGCCAACGACCGGAGGACCAAGGCTGAAATCAGGAAAGCAACTCCTTTTGCAATAGCCTCAAAAAACCTAAAATACCTAGGAATAACCTTAACCAAAGAAGTGAAAGACTTTTATGATGAGAACTTTAAAAACCCAAATAGGGAAATTAAGGCAGAACTAAAGAATTGGAAAAACCTCCCATGCTCCTGGTTTGGGAGGATCAATATTGTCAAAATAACAATATTTCCAAAAGCTATCTACAAATTCAAATACTCATAAATACTCATAAATACTCATAAATATCCCAACACCATTTTTAAATGAAATTGAGGAAGCAATCCAGAAACTCATGTGTAACAATAAAAGATCCCGAGTAGCAAAAACAATCCTACGTAGAAAGAACAGTACTGGAGGAATTTCAATACAAAACTTCAAGCTGTATTATAAAGCTATATGAATAAAAACAGCCCAATATTCACAGAAGAACAGGACTGAGGACCAATGAAACAGAACTAAAGACCCAGAAATGAACAGGCAAAACTATGCATACTTAATCTTTGACAAAGGAGCTAAAAAATAGGATGGAAGAAAGATAGCCTCGTTAGGAAATGGTGCTGGCAAAACTGGTTCAACACCTGCAACAAATTTAAACTAGATCCTTATATATCACTCTGAACCAAAATCAATTCCCAATGGATCAGAGACCTTGAAATAAAAACAGATACCATGAAAACATTACAAGAAAGAGTAGGAGAAACACTTAGCTCCCTTGGCACAGAAGAAAACTCCCTTAATAAAGGCCCAGAAATTCTATACTTCAAAGAAAGGTTGTACAAATGGGACTGCATCAAACTGCAAAGCTTCTGCAGGGCAAAGGACATAGCTTGCAAGATAAACAGAAAGCCCACAGACTGGGAAAAGATATTTACCGGCCATATAACAGACAAAGGCCTAGTATGTAAAATATATGCGAACTAAAAAAAATTAAATTGCTCCAAAACAAAACCTCTAAGAAACAACAGCACCCTCTCAAATGGACTAAAGACTTAAAAAGAGACTTCTCTGAAGAGGAAATGAAAATGCCCCGAAAAACATATGAAAAAATGCTCTACATTACTGGCCATAAAGAAATGCAAGTCCAAACAATATTGAGATTGCACCTCACCCCAGTAAGAATGTCCATTATCAGGAAAACTAACAATAACAAATGTTGGAGGGGATGTGGCCAAAAGGGAACTCTACTTCATTGTTGGTGGGAATGTAAACTGGTTCAGCCACTTGGAAAGCAGTGTGGAGATTCCTCAGATGGTTAACAGAGCCCTATGACCCAGCAGCCCCACTTTTGGGCATCTACCCAAAAGATTACAAATAAGAACATAGTAAAGCCACCAGCACAACAATGTTCATCACAGCACAATTTGTCATTGCTAAAATATTGAACCAACCCAGATGCCTATCAGTAGACGAATGGATCAGGAAAATGTGGTACATATACTCACTGGAATTTTATGCCTCTATCACAAATAATGACATTGCCTCATTCGTAATGAATTAGAAGGACTAGGAAAAAATTATCCTAAGTGAAGTGAGCCAGACACAAAGAAACATGGACTGTATCGTTTCCCTCATAGGAAATAATTAGCACAGATTTAGGCTAGTCACAGTAGAGAATCAGAAGAGCCCAATAGTTAAGCCCTTATGAACACATAAGATGAAGCTAAGTGAAACCAATTCCATGTTATGAAAACGAGTGTTATATCATTGTTGTAATTACTTTCAACATGCCCTGTGAAACCGTAGATTCTTTTGTTAATGATCCTCTTTTATCCCCTTCCTGTTGTCACTGCACTATCACTGTATGTAATGTGAGTACCCTGGATACTGTATATACTGGTATTAGAACTAGGGAAGTGAAAGGGAATATCAAAATCAAGAGACAACGATAAAGAGACAAATGTCTCCAAAAGCAATACTTGCAAAACCATTTGGTGTAAACCAACTGAACAACTCATGGGGGGAGAGGGAAAGGGGGAGGGGGGAGGGAGGAATGAGGGACGAGGTAACGAATAGTACAAGAAATGTACCCATGGCCTCATGTATGAAACTGTAACCCCTCTGTACATCACTTTGACAATAAATTACTATTGGAAAAAAAAATTAAATGCAAAATTGAAAATTTCTCATTTAAAAACATGTAACTGTTAACACTCAGGAGACTGAGGTATGATGATTGACGTTTGAAATTTACCCACTGCATTACATATGAAACTGTAACCCTTCTGCACATCATGTTGACAATAAATAATTATTTAAAAGAAAAAGAAGAAAAAATAGGTTAAACATAGAGGTCCCCTATGACCGAGCAGCCCTCCTTTTAGGCTTTACCCAAAGCATTAAAAAGCAAGACCACATTAAAGTTACCAGGACATCCATGTTTGATGCAGCACAATATACCATCACTATAATATGGAACCAACCCAGATGTCCATCAACTGATGAATGGATCAAGAAAATGTGGTACATTTGGGCTGGGGATATAGCCTAGTGGCAAGAGTACCTGCCTTGGATACACGAGGCCCTAGGTTCGATTCGCCAGGACCACATATACAGAAAACGGCCAGAAGCAGTGCTGTGGCTCAAGTGGCGGAGTGCTAGCCTTGAGCGGGAAGAAGCCAGGGACAGTGCTCAGGCCCTGAGTCCAAGGCCCAGGACTGGCCAAAAAAAAAAGAAAAGAAAAGAAAATGTGGTACATATACATAATGGAATTATATGTTTCTATTAGAAAGAGTGACAGTGGGAGGGGGTGGATTGGGGTGGAGGGAAGCTGGGCGAAACATGAGGGAGCCAGTAATAAATTAGATAAGAAATGTATGCCTTGTCTTAAGCGTATGAAACTAATATCTTCTGTCCATCACTTTGACAATAAATACTTTAAATAAATAGACTACAATGAGTAATGAAATATGCAGAAATAGCTTGAAATTTTACTTCTCTATTTTAAATTTTAAAGAAAATTTATAATGAGTTATCATGTGAAATATATTTCTATTCAGATATGCAATTATCTCCTGTCAACAATATTTTGACACTTTATGGCACTGGCAGTCGGTCAGGAAAATAACAATTCCATGTTCCCTGAGGCTGGATGAGTAAAATGTGCTATAACTAACAAGTGATTTGGTAAGTTATTTGTAAATGACTTGATGGAGGGTATTGGAGAAGTACATACGGCAGCAAAGGTAGAGATCAGAATGCTGAGGTCATTAAGTAAGGAATGTGAGTTTTTGAATAGCTAGAAATATTGAGGAAACAGATCTTCCTCGATTAACACTCCAAAAGAAAAGCAGAGTTTACCCTTTTAGGTTTTGGCATTCAGAAATTTAGGTCTAACAAAATTCATTATCTTAATAAAAAGGAAATTGGAATGGGAAAATCTAACAATGACTTCATTTAAATACTTTAAGAAGTAGAATTCTGATCTGATTCTACTATAAGTCTCATTGGCAAGCTTATACTTAAGTAACTAAATATGTCTTTTGAATTGTTTCACTCTAGGAAATGTGTATAAACAATAAAATATAATAAAGCATAATGAATCATGTAGACTTTGGACAGAAAATGACCTCAACCATTAGCTTCAGGAATGTAAATACTATGTGACTTTAAGGACAATTATTAAAATGTAAAGAAAAAAGGATAAATGTATTTGCAAATAAGCAAAAATTCAAATTTAAGCTTTGAATGAATAAAGAATTTTTTAAGATTTATTATGACTGGAACTTTTTAAGCTCTTATATTGCATAACAAATCCCACTTAGCTTAATGTTCCTGATATTTTATAATATGTCCCTTATACTACATGTAGTATATATTTTATGTATGTTCTTTTTATATATGTAATATCAAGCTTTATATATTGTCACATATTTATATATTTCCTTAAATGATATATAATCAGGATCAGTGAGATTGCTAATGGATATAAGAATTTCTATTTAAATTTAATATTAATAATTTTCCTGAGTATCATCTAAACTATAAATTGTATGTACATACACATACACACACATATTGAACAATACACTTAAGGCCTTTTAAAATCCTTTTCTATATAGTGGTTTTGAAATAAAGTATTTCAGCCAAAATGTTTTAATGACATAATTTCATGGTGAATATTATAGATTGCTCCCTTCTGCCTTGCTCAATTGTATGATTTAATAATATCAATAAAAGCTTTTCAATCTGAAATTATTCATTGATAAACATAATTTCAATGTGGAATTTATTATTGACAAGACATATCTTATGAATCAAAATTTAAGGCAATGGAAACAAAACACAATATTAATTCATCATTTCACCTTTGCTAAAAAACTAAGCCATGTGTGCCCAGACTCTCTTGTCATATGTAAGTTTAATATAATAGCCCACTATGTTCCTGGTCTTCCCTGGATCATGAGCCTCCTATGCATTCTTCTTTCTTTAGCTGTGATGATAGGCACTCACCATTATGACCCCCGTTTTTTACTGTTGTGATTGAGTCTCACAAATGTCCTCCCCAGCCCAAGCTGGTCTAGAATTGTCTTAACTCTCATCTCAATCTCTCATGTACCTGAGATGATAGGCATAAACCACCATGCACCGCTCAAACCAAAATACATTACTGATACAAATAAACTTCAGAGAAAAGTCATGTCTGTCTATCAAAGCATACCCATCTTGAATTCTGACATAAAATATGATTGATAAATTTATGAAAAAGCTGATTTTATACAATAGCATTTTACTATATTGATAAGAGTACACCATTACCTTAGAAATTATTATTTGTATGTATGATTGTGAAACAGACAGCAAACAATTACATCAGTACAAAATGGTAGAAAATAATTGAAGTTGTTTAGAACAATAAAATTTGAAAAGGGAAGGAATCACATAAGAAGGGAAAAAAAAAACAAAGTAAAAGTGAGTTTGTTCTAATTTTAAATTTAGTTTTGTAACTGGTGAAAACTGTTTTACCTTTGAGGAGAAATATTGAACATACAATTTTAAGAGAAAAAGAATTATGGTTTTTTTTTTAGCTAATTTCATCTCAAAATAATAGCAAGGTTCAGTGAGAACAGCATGTTTATAATGTTTATCTGAACATTAACAAATATTGAAATCTAAAAAGGGTAGTCAAACTGCTTCAAATTTACTTGAGAAATGTTTTGGAGTTTCAAAAATTAAAACACCTTAAGTTACTTTTCAGAATTATTAGGATTTCTGAAAATATTAATATTTAGAAATTTAAGGCCAAAGTTAACTTTTTCCCCCTTAGACATGCATTCAATATTTATACTATAACTCTTTTTTTAATGCTATGTGCTTGGCCATGTATCCCCACTTATCACATTTGCTTTTACTTAGCAACATTATTAAGATATAATTCACATATTTTTCTTCTCCTTTTTTGTGTAACTGGGAATTGAGCTAAAGCCATATGCTTATTAGAGAAATCTTCAATCACTTAAGCCATATGTCTAGATCTTTTTTCTTTCGGTATGTTTTTAAGATAGAGGCCTCTTCCTCTTTTTACTTGTACTGGCATGAAACCATCCTTCTGCCTCTCACCGATCGGGGATTAGAGGGTTTGAGATCATACTCAAAAGTGTATTAATTAGTAAGCAATGCTCCCACATAATATTGTGCTTAGTAGTACTATTGCAATCAAGTAGAGATATTAGAATCTTGTTGGGATCTAGGTCACCTTTCCCAAGCAGAGATAGACAGAGTGACAGTCATTCTTCCTTTTTAGAAACATTTATGTTTTTTTTTTTTTTTTTTGCCAGTCCTGGGGCTTGGACTCAGGGCCCGAGCACTGTCCCTGGCTTCTTTTTGCTCAAGGCTAGCACTCTGCCACTTGAGCCACAGCGCCACTTCTGGCCATTTTCTGTATATGTGGTGCTGGGGAATCGAACCCAGGGCCTCATGTATATGAGGCAGGCACTCTTGCCACTAGGCCATATCCGCAGCCCCTTAGAAACATTTATGCACCAATTCTGTGTTCAGAGTAAAATCAACACATAGGAACAAGTAAAGTTAATACAGTAAGAATACTGACACAAGCAAAAAAGCACTACAACATTGCTGTTGTCCAAGGATAGACAGAGAGTCTTGGGGATCTATCTTTATGGGTAATTTGAAAAATTTATGAATGAATTATGTTCATGGTCTAAACAATTATTAAATATTCATGAGAGTGTATGCTCATTTTAGATGTTTGAAATTGGGAATACCTGTTATGTGTTTGAATCTCACTTCTTGCAGTTGAAATGGAAATGTCAATATCTGCCTAAGTTGACAAACTGCAAGATGAAATGTGAGAACACATTTGAAACAGCTAGCAGAGTATCTTACAAATGTTGAATATACCATTACAAATTGCTTCTCCTAATTCTTCTTATACCAGCCTAGTTTTTGTACTTCAATTGTAGTAGTTTCAGAAATAAGCCAATAAAGATTTCTTACCAAAGAAATGAAAATTGCCTCTTTACAGCATTGTTAACCAAGTAAATAGGGGATGTTAATAAGCCTCCAATGCCAATCACAGTGAGAATGTGAAACAAACTATTCTATGCTGCTCTGACAACAGTTGTAAAAAATAGTCCACATAGTCATTCTATAGAACCATTGGTAGTGCATATGCATGTGAGAAAAAGACTTACAGAATAAACTTCTCAAACAGTAACAAGTGAGCTGTTATTAACAGTAAAATGTAATGTGTGGAACTTTTACAAAATGGAATGTTATATTCTATGTAGTATTCCCTATACTTCTGGGCATCAAAAATAACAATGATAAACTTCACAAACATAATTTTGAGTAAAATAGTCAAAGACAATAAAACATTTAATTCGTGATTTCATTTTTATCCAAAAATTAAGAATGGGGCTGGGAATTTGGCTTAATGGGAGAGTGCTTGCCTAGCATGCATGAAGTCCTTGGTTCCATTCCTCAGTACCACATAAACAGAAAAAGCCAGATGTGACACTGTAGCTCAAGTGGTAGAGTGCTAGCCTTGAACAAAAACTAGGGGCAGTGCTGAGGCCCTGAGTTCAAACACCAGACTGGGTAACAAAAATAAGAATGATAGAAAATCAGTTGAAATCAGGAGTGTCTCCCATTGTAGAAAAGGAAGAGGCTCAGTGAGGAGAAATCAAGAGAGGAGTCACTGGATGCTAGATTGAGGCCAAAATTCATTGTCACAAAACTAGGTTCTTTTGGGAACCATATATAAACTAGATGCTTTGTATTGTTATATTATGTATCTATAATTATGCTTGTGTAAAAATGTATGAGAGACACTTGGAAATAAATTAAACTAAAAGCAAAATCTTGTGATTAGAAATATTAGAAACAGATAAAACAGCTGATTAATCCTATTTAAAGGGAAACATAAAGCTGGAGAAAGTGTAAGATATTTAGCACTGTAAAAGAAGTGAGACAAAGTTAATTTGATAACATATACACTATTATAAAAGATTCACTTATCTGCACGTGGTGACTCATGTCTGGAATCCTAGCTACTCAAGATGCAAGGTCTGAGGATAGCAGTTCAAAGCCATCATAGGCAGGAAAATCTATGAGACTCATCCCCAAATAAGCAACAAAAAGCCTGAAGTGGAGCTGTATCTCAAGTGGTGAAATATTAGCTTTGAGCATAAAAGCACAGGGACAAGACCTAGATCATGAGTTCAAGCCTCAGGAATCACACACACACACACACACACACACACACACACACACACACACACACACACACACACACACCAATATTCCCTTACCTGTAGGGCTGTAGAGTGAAAAACACAGGTACTAGAAGAGAAAAAATTATGCAGACACAGAAGTTGATGTTTCTTTTGCAATGCCTTCTCACGTGCTAGACAAACACTGCACAAGCTGAATACCCCTCCTTAATCCTTTCAGTTTTACTTATCTTTGCAGATAATATTTCAGTCCAACTAAATCCAGGTTAGTCTAGAGCCCTGGTTTCTCTATCTTTGCCTCTCAAATAGCTGGGACCACAGATGTACACCATTATATAAGGCTTGTTTAGTTATAATATCTCTTTGAAAAATATAATCCTTAGCCCAATAAATCTCAAGCAAGACAGCTATCATTAAGTACTTAACACTCAAAATTAGAGTCAAGTTCTTGAATACCAGAAACAGACATCTCAAAACTATCCAGAAAAGAAAGAAAAACTATCCATTATGGAGAACCATCAAATTGAGAGTAATACCATCAGAAGAGAATAGATTAATGCCTTCAGAAAAGAAAAGCTAAAAGTAGGTGTCCATTGGAAATTCCGTACCAAATAAAACTACCTTTCCAGAATGAGTTCAAAGAAAGTATATAACTTCACAATAGTGGAAACAGAATGACAGCACTGTAATGCATGGTCAATTTCAGCACCAGCACAGGTAAAATGCATACCATATCTCTCCTGACAAAAGTGATAAAATACACAGTGTAACTGCTGATGGATTCTGGTTCAAATTTCTCAAGCTTTTACTATCTGTCAATGTGTAGGAAATAA
The DNA here is from genome assembly GCF_023159225.1 of Perognathus longimembris pacificus. Classification (NCBI taxonomy): domain Eukaryota; kingdom Metazoa; phylum Chordata; class Mammalia; order Rodentia; family Heteromyidae; genus Perognathus; species Perognathus longimembris. The sequence goes on along the minus strand of NC_063172.1, from coordinate 41,245,541 downwards.
AGTGAGTGAAGAATAAACCATACAGTACTTTAAGATACAGAAATACCCAGAACTAATGTGCAGTTTCTTTAATGAAATTTATTTAAATTAAGAGTAAAAGTACACAAAGCTAGTTGTTTGTTTCTGGAAAGTTCGTATGTAGATGAGACAGCCATAAAGACCTTGTTTGGAACAACTGAAAATATTTATATATAAAACAGATAACAGCTCTCTATTCAGACCCGCTGTGTCGGTGACGATCGTGACCCCAGGCTTGAGCTTGCAATGAAGACTTTCATGTGATTACAAAATAAATAAATAAATAAATAAATAAATAAACAGATAACATTAAAGAATTATGGCTGATTTATTCATTTTAGCTTATACTCCTTACACGGGAAAAATTTTATTTTTACATTTAGTTCATATTCATATTATATACTATATTTTATTCCATAACATTAACTCCTCATCCCTCTACATGCCAATAATTTCACATCTCAAAAATTCAACATTTTGCTATTTTACAGTTGCAAATAGTCTCCTTGAAAACCTAACCTTGAAAACCTTATTTTTGTTTTAAAAATAGTCTGTTTTATTGTGTTAGTGTAGTTAGTATACAGTTACATGAGTCAGGTATAACCAGTACAATTTTTTTCTGAACTATTTTGCTCCTTATGTCACTGTTTCCCAATCTTTCCCTTTTCTTCCTAACCATAAAATATCTAGTTCATTTTCTACATAGTCTGTTGAGTACCACAGTTGTATTTGTTCAACCTTGCTTCATTTTTTTTTTGGAGGGGGGGTTATTTTCTTTTTTTTTTTTTTCAAATTTTTATTATCAAACTGATGTACAGAGAGGTAACAGTTTCATACATTAGGCATTGGATAAATTTCTTGTACTGCTTGTTACCTTGTCCCTCATACCCCCCTCCCCCCTCCCCCTTTCCCTTCTCCCCCCTGAAGTGTTCAGTTCACTTACACCAAACAGTTTTGCAAGTATTGCTATTGTAGTTGTTTGTCTTTTTTTTTTTTTACCCTATGTCTCACTTTTTTGTGCCCTCCTTTGCCTTCCCAAATACAGATTAGTAACAAACAATATATAAGGAAAAGAAAACAAAAACAGCAACAATCGCAACTGAAGAATGCTTCATGTTTCCTTTTTTGGAGTTCATTGCATAGAATATTATTTTATAATATCATCTGTCCATAGCTATTAAACCTTCACCCACTACTCCTATGCCTAGCCTCATCTGGCCTCTCTATATAAATCACTAGGGTGCTATAAAATATATCATGTCTCGGTTTTATTCATTCGTTTCAGTTTTTCAGTGTATTTACTTGTAGATTCATAGGCACATTCTAGTTACTACAACTGAGGGAAATCATGAAGCCTATGTTTCTTTGTTTCTAAATTACTTCACGTAACATGATATTTTCTAAGTGTTTCCATTTCCTCACAAATGGTATAAATATAATTCTTTCTGATGGATGAGTGAATTTACATAGGAATACACACACACACACACACACACACACACACACACACACACCACATTTTCAGATCCATTCATCCGCTGAGAGACATCTAGGTTGATTCTCTATCTTGGCTATGGTAAACAATGCTGCAACAAACACGGTGTGCTGGTGGCTTTAGTTTGGCCAACCCCTCCCCCTAAAAAATCCAACCCTCAAAAACACACCTCAATCAATAAATGGGCGACCTAAAGAGAGATCTCTTAGAAGAGGAAAAGTGGATAGCCAATAGCCACATGAACATATGTTCAACCTCTCTAACTATAAAAGAAATGCAAATCACAACACTGAGATTCCACTTCGCTCCAGTTAAAATGGCTACTATTGGAAAAGTAACAATAACACATGCTGGCAGGGACATGGCCAAATGGGAACCCTATTAAACTGTTAGTAGGAATGTAAACTTGTTCAACTACTCTGGAAAGCAAATGGGGTTTCCTTAAAGGCTAAACATAGAGCTTCACCCAGAAATTCCACTTCCAGACATATATGCAATTTGTACTGCAAATAAACTCTTAGTCTACTTTGACAGAAGCACATATGTCATTTGGTATTAAAATTTATTTGATTAACATAATATGTACCCATTTATGTGAAAGTTAAAAATCACATTTAGTATTTTTCAGTAAAACCATTTATATTTGGACAAATAATGATACTTAACATCAGGATATTTCACATGACATGTAAGTGGTGTAGGATGGCAAATTTTCATTTTTAATGTATTTTATTTTCTTTAGTAATTGTAAAAAGGAGTTGCCATTCAACAGAGCAGTTTATAAATGCAGTTCATCTTGATCAAAGCCATCTCTATTAATCCTCACCCATCTCAAAAAACCTAACTTTTCCTTCACTTTTATTAACTTTAGGTCATATATTGATTTTTTGGCAATTTAGCCAAGCAATTTATGTATATAATGCATGTGATCTGTGTCATCCTTTCAACATCTTCATCCCCTTCCATCAAACCCTTCCCTTATTTTTCCCAGTTCTGTGGCATATATAATGCATTCTTGCCTGAATTTTCCTCATTTCCCTATTCATTCTTCTACCCCTCTCCTCTTGACACCTTCCCTCTTGAACATACGTGTTTCTTAGTACTCATTTTGTTAGGCTTTGACTTAGTCTTTCTAAAGAATTATATCATTGGCATTCTCCATACATTCATACTTCCGTTAATTCATTTATAATCACGTGGGTGCCACCCACAATGCTTACTTCTATATTTGTAGGTGAATTCTAGTTTCCACTGATATGGGAAACCATGCAACCTGTGCTTCTCTGAGACTGGCTTACTTGACTTAACATAATCCTGTCTGAGTATTCTCATTTTCTTAGGAGTGGCACAATATAATTTTTCCTGTTAGATGAGTATAATTCCATTTTGTATATATCACATTTTCTTGATCCATTCAATTACATTGAGGGGCATCTGGGCTGACTCCATATCTTGACTATGGTGAGTAATGCTTCAATAAACATGGTGGTGGTGATGGCTTTAGTGTAGCCTTGCTTGTTCTCCATTGGAGAAGTATCCAGAAGTGAAATTGCCAGGTCATAGTGTAATTCTATGTTTAGTTGTTTTTGTTTTTTTTTAATAATCTTTCATACTGCTTTCCAGAGTGACTAAGTAAGTTTACATTTCCCACTAATAGTGCAACATACTTCTCTTTTGGTCTCATTCACAGCATCATTTCTTGTTGTTAAATATCTTTGCTAATGGCCATTGTCTCTTCACTACTTCTCAACCTAGTTTCTGAATTTCTAGCAACAGCAATAATTTAGGAGAAAAATGTGGAGGGGATCCAAATAGGGAAGGGAGAAGTAGAACTATCCCTTTTTGCAGCTGGCATGATCCTTTACTCAAAGGATCCCAAATCTCCTACTCCAAGCTGCTACTGTTGACCAAAAAGTTTGGCAAAGTAGCAGAGTATAAATCAATTCACAAAAATCAATAGCCTTTCTGTATGCCAATAATGAGAAGACAGAGTCTGGAATCAGAAAAGCACAATTCAATTCAATTTTGCCTCAATAAGAAAACAAACAAGTAAGTAAGTAAATAAATAAATAAATTCCTAGGAATTAATCAAACAGGCGAACGAATGCTGTGGTGAAAACTTTAAAAAATTGAAAAAGGAAATTTAAGACTTAAGGACATGGAAATATCTTCCATGCCCAGGATTAGAAAAACAAACACTGGGAAAATGGTAATACTTCCCAAAGCAATTTACAAACAATGTAATACCCATCAAAATTCCAATAACATGTTTTAAAGAGATAGAGAAAGCAATCCCAAAATTTATATGTAATAAGAAAAGACTACAGATAACAAGAAAACCTTTAGCAGGCAGTGTGTTGTTGGGAGAATAACAGTAACAAATTAAAACTTTATTACAGAGCCATACTAATGAAAACAGCTTGGTATCAGCACAAAACAGGCATGAAGGCCAATTGAACAGAATAGATGACCCAGAAATGAACCCAAAAATATAGTCATCTAATATTCTATGAAGGGACCAAAATATAGGCAAAAATGATAGTCTCTTCAACAAATGGTGCTGGCAAAGCTGGATATTGAAGTACAGAAAATTGAAAATAGATATCTATATATCACATTTCACCAACCTCAATTCAAAATGCATCATTTTCTTGACCTGCTTTACAATTCAATATTTTTCAATTTCTTCCACATATGCTAGTAGTTGTTCTTCCTCACAGAGTTGGATTGATAAATCTAGAAATGTGATGACTACCAATGAATTTAATTTAATTATTGGATAAAATGTTGGTAGCATGAAATAATTTGAGAACTTGACTTCTCCTTTTTTTTTATTTAGGGCTATATGAGCAAAATATCTAACAATAGTTTCTATTCTGTAGATTTGACCTTTAAGTAGTCTACACACAGGTTTGTGCTAAGGGTATTAGCAAACCCATCTTGCCTTTCATACTGTTATGTTATCCAACTAAGTTTACATTAGTAATAAATTTGATAATTTGTATACCTAGTCACATTCATTTTATCTCTAGTTTTCTTTCTGAATTGGAGAAAAATAATACTTGGTTTCCCAATTCACGTATATACATACATTAAACCAAAATGATAAATTTGGGTACTTGCTAAATCATAATCATACTTCCTTCATAATTTAGGTGAGTTGAGTTGTTATTTGTACACAGGCAAGTTTCATTTAGAAAGAAGTGAAATTCCATACATGTGTCTTAAGTAAATGTATGAACTTCAATGAAATTTAGGTATGTGGGCAGTTTAGGAAAATTGGTTATTATAGACATGAGGATAGGATATATTCTGTGCCCTATAGTACAAGGTCTGTGAAATATAGATTGATAAAATTATAACATGATAAAGGTGGGTAGGCAACATAATTATAATTTTTCAGCTAAATAATAAATTTAATATTATACAGAGAACATTATGTTTCATATTATTTATAAGACTCTCCAATGAAACAAATGAAGATGGCTATTATGTGATTGGGCATTTTTGAGTAGACTCAGAACTTTAGAACACTTTTCCAGACACAATGTTGATGAATGTGAAAGAAAGACTAATATCTAGTCCAGAAGAAAAAGAAAGAGGAAATAAAGCACCTAAACAGAGTTAACATTACTAGTCACCAGGCATAAAGGAGGAGTATCAATCAGAGAGTTGGGTTATTTCTTAGAAATGCAGCTGGGCTGTCTAGAAATGGCTTTTAAAACCACAGAGGTAAGTAATGTACCTCATGCACATACAATGTTTTCTAGCCCAAGGTATAGCAGAGCACATTGAGAAAGGCATCAGTGGTCATCAAACATGACAGGGACTAACCTTTTCAAAACATCAGACTTGTTCTTTATAGGGTGAATACTTTAGTGAAGTAAAGAAAGAATAAGGGGAGGAGACGCATCCCCAGAAGACAATTTCACAGATACAGGAAATCCTGCAGCAAAAGCCAGAGAAACAGTATCATAGGACTGGGAAAATGCCTGCTTACTTATTATAGAAATTAAGAGCTGTACTAATTATTATCAATGAGGGCAACCATAGAATCTATGTTTCTTTGGGTCTGGCTCACCCTAGCAGAAAATCATAATAGCTCAATAGCTATGTGCATAAGAAAACATAAGATGATGCTAAGTGAAATGAACTCCAAGTTTTAGAAATGAGTGGCTTATCATTGTTATTGCTATGTTGAAAGTACCATGTGAAATTATGCCATTTTCTTCAGTCTTTATTCCCCATGGTTTTGCCCCTGGTATAAATGTAACTGATTTTCATACCCTGGGTATTGTATATAAATTTACTGGAAGTAGGGAAGGAAAGGGGAACATTAAAATGGAGAAACAAAGGGTAAAAAGCAAACCAATGAACCAGCAATACTTACAAAACTATATTCTGTAAACCAACTGTACAACTTGGGGGTGGGGGGTGGGAAGGAGGGAGGTGGGAGAAAATGATGGAGTTTGATGAAAATGTGCTCACTGTAAATCCTCTGTAGACCCATTTGACAATAAATAAATCAATTTTAAATAAAGAAATTTAAGACCTGAATAACCTGTTAGTGGCTCATTCCTATGCAACATAACAATATCAGAAACCTGGGACACAATGAGCATTCTTTAAACATACAAGATGAGAGAGAAGAATTGGCAACTACACTAGGACCAAATTACACCAAATTACTTAAGGAGGGAATGAAGCTTTTTGTATGTTCCACTTTACAAATGCTTTTCTATGAGAGAGGAATGTGAATTCTTACTATTTCTCTTCAGTTTTGAGTAAAGTATATAATAGTTATCTCTTGCAGGGAGATCACTAGGGTTATTTTAGTTTTATATAAAGCATAGACATTGCAGCAAAAATCAAATGGCTCTCCTCAAAACTACCTACAACTCTAATAGGTACTTGACATCTCTCTAAAACTTCAGAATCTTGATTCCTTAAATTTCAACTCCAATAGCCTTGAATGCCACTCTGCCTCATCCTATCAGTCAGGAATATCTGAAAAATCAAAGTGTCTGGTCACTCTATAAACACACCAACCAATAAAATATAATGATATTTACAACAAAATATAGAAATGTGAAGAGCCTGTGAGAGGAATAAAAAGCAGGAAGTAGCCAGGAGCTGGTGACTGACTCTTGTAATCCCAGCTACTCAGGAGGCTGACATCTGAGCATCACAGTTCTAAGCCAGCCAAGGCTAAAAAGTCTCCATGAGACTTTAAATTTATTTTATTTTAATTGAAAAGTTGATGAATTACATAAGTAAGGCAGAGAGTACATTTGTTTCTAATCATTGTTACTCCATGCCTCAATATCTCCCACTTACCCTTCTCCAACCACCTGCCAAGTTGTAAGGTTTGTGTCCCACATAGAGTCAAGTGAGCATCAATGTTGCATTGCTTTATCCTTTGCTCTGTTGTTTCTGTGATTTCCTTTCCCTTCCACATGTATATAAGACACAAGGTACAGAAAGCTAAGAGAAACAATTTCAAAAAAACTACATACGAGACATATTAAGAACCTATTTCCATATGTTGGAGTTGATGTTGATATGCTTCATTATATATGGTCCTAGTCACAAAGCAATTGGGTTATTGAGATTTTTTGTTCAAAATACCATATGAGTTAATCTGCATTTGGTTCCATTTTGACTGAGCACAAATTGCTCATCTTATTTTCCTTATGGTTCAGACTATTTAATCACTAACTACAGATCACTTTACTGATTACAATTATATGAAACCTCTACTCCTGAACCACAACATCCCTCTCCACACAAAGAAAAAGAGCATTCATGTATGTATATATATGTATACACACAAACACAAACATAGAAAGATAGATAGATGGATAGATAGATAGATAGATAGATAGATAGATAGATAGATAGATGCCTCCCATGTCCAGTGCAATTAAAAATAAGCAATATTGTAGCACAGGAGTTCCCTATAATTTTTTTGTATTTTACTGACTACAACAACAAAGATAGCTAGACAATTCTCAGCCAAAGTTCTAACAAACCTTAGGATTCCTTAGTGAGAAGAGAGCTCATATTGTTATTTAGCAGGTAAATCTATTTGAAATCAATTAAGAATTTGAGAAATAAACTCAAAATTCAGGAGGTATATAAAAGAGGTATATTTCATAGAGAAATTGATGACTTGTCTTATAACATGAGATCAGATACACATGGCTCCTGGATATTTGTGTTTCAGGTATATTGAATTTGGTTGCGCCCACCACCCACCTTTTATCTCCAGGAATGTTGTCACCATCTTTACACCATGGATATGTAACTGGATACTTGATGTGATAGCGCTCAAATTAAATAATTATAAAGATAGGTAAGACACAATATTTATGCTATCATTTATAACCCACAGTCTTACCGAAATATAAAGAGTAAGATGTTTTCATTAAGGCTAAATATAGAATTCTCCTATGACCCAGCAACCCCACTTTTGGGTATCTATCCAAAAGACCACAAACAAAATCACAGTAATGCCACCAGCACAACAATGTTCATTGCAGCACAATTTGTCATAGCTAGAATCTGGAACCAACCCAGATGCCCCCCAGTAGACGAATGGATCAGGAAAATGTGGTACATATACACAATGGAATTTTATGTCTCTATCAGAAATTTCGAATGACATTGCCCCATTTGTAAGGAAATGGAAGGACTTGGAAAAAATTATACTAAGTGAAATGAGCCAGACCCAAAGAAACATGGACTCTATGGTCTCCCTTATTGGGAATAATTTGTACAGGTTTAGGCAAGTCATAGCAGAGCATCACAAGATCCCAATAGCTATACCCTTATTAACACATAAGATGATGCTAAGTGAAATGAACTCCATGTTATGGAAACAATTGTTATATCACAGTTGTAACTACTTTCAACGTCCCATCTGTACCTGTAGCTTCTATTATTGATGATGTTCTTGTATCACCTTCCTGTGGTTGTACCTACACTATTTCTGTAATCTTATCTGAGTTTATTGGAAACTGTGTATACTGGTATTAGAAGTAGGAAATTGAAAGGGAATACCAAAATTGAGAGACACGGGGTAAAAAAAGGGAAAGGGGGAGGAGGGAGGGGGGTATGTGGGACAAGGTAACAAACAGTACAAGAAATGTATCCAATGCCTAAAGTATGAAACTGTAACCTCTCTGTACATCAGTTTAATAATAAAAATTTGAAAAAAAAGATGTTTTCATTAAAACATGCATCAAAGTGATTGCGTCTAATATTTGAGCCTTTTTCCAATTATGCACAAGGAAAATGTCTTTCTATAATCACTAATCACATGTTTTCTTCTTCTGCACACTAACCTTTATGTTTTAAACTTACAATCAGTTTTTAGCCCACAGAGTTTTGACATAATCAAGATGAGTACAACAAATGACCACCAAAACATGTGGCCTGTAAAGGGCAGACATTGTTGAACAGATACTTTACTTTTATTTTAAATGTCCCTTTTATTGTTTTCATCCTATTACCATTGTATATAACTAGAAAACAAACAAGGACAAATGACCTGAGCTAAAAATCTATATTGAAAGATGCTTTCTTTTACAGCTTACAACTCTGGAACAAAGCACCATTAACAATAAGAACTCTTAATGATGATTGTAGCTGGTTATTAGTCCAGAACCAATTTAAAAAACATGTCTGTGGAAGCAATGTTGTTTAGTTACCCAAAGATGCCTTAGGTATCTTTGAGAAAACCATATGTGACAAGAAAACATGGGATTTAAAAAATCATTGATGGAAAGAACAATAGAAAGAGGGCTATTGAAAATGTACATATTTTCTAGAGTCTAAATTATACTTTGTATTTGTAAATTTTGCCCTTGTCAAACCATAGGTTGATAGATAGATTGACAAATACACATATGTAAGTGATTGATAATTATAAAATTTATCTTTTCTTCATATTTTAGAAACATTTTTACAAAAGTATTTCTTTGCTTAGCAACCCATGTTCATATTTTATATCTGTTTTAAGAGGTTCAGCTATATGCTTTAGGGAAAAAAAATCCCCTTATTACACATGTGTCAGGCTTTTCCTTTCCAAGCCTCTCATAATCTATCAAAACATTAGCCTCTGCATCAGGTAAGTATATATAATCACTACAGAAGATATCTGCCTCTAGTCAATAAAAATATAAAACACTGCTAGATATTTCTTCCACAGGAAAAATATATATTCACTACTATTGTTAAAGTTTTCTTAATATCAACTGTGTATATGATTTGAACAGGATTTGCTTATTTGTGTGACTGCTTGTCTGTTCTCAAGAAAATAAAGTGTGGGGGGTGCATATGCATTCATGGATATACCTCATGAGCAATGATGGCTGGAAATAATGCCGTGTCTTGGAAACAAAATATCCAAGCTGAAGAAGTAAATAGACTTATAGTAAGAAGCAAAGAACAGAGGTTATTTGGTTTAAAAGAGGTTCACATTGTGTTTGGATAATCAGCAGACATTTTGGACAATGTCTCTTTGACAAGACTCTAGTGCACTTGATGCTGCTTCCAAGGAGTGGTTAAGTTTGTCATGAACTCTAACCATTCATTCCTGACCATTTCTTAGCCTGACTACAAATCTATTCATTAGCATGGATCTTCAAAACTTTCTTTGCAAGAAACAGTGAACTCCAGTCAATTTTCTTCCAGATTCTAAGAAAACTTCCTAGTTAAATCCTACACAGGAGAATGAATATAAAAGAATAATAAAAATAATTCTCTGACATGACTATGATATCACTAAAGTTATATTGAATATGCAGTATGTTTTCTGCCCATATTTTCCCTCTTTCCCTCCTTCCCAACTTGGTTGCAGGTATGTATTAGAAACAACTGTTAGTAAAGAGTCTAAACTGGAGGTAAAGAAGTGGGTCAGTTACCTTGTTTTAGGCTCAAGTAAAAAGTGTGATTTTGACATGGCATTGGGGTACAAATTGCTAAGCAAATATAATTTGGATTCCAGGGGAGAAACCTTAAGGAAAACATGTTCTCTATTTTATCTAGTAATAGCAGAAAAATTAACTCCATTTTATCGATGTAAATAAGTAACGGGAAACCAAAATAAAATTATTTTATGAGTAAATCCCCAAAGGCATGCATTTCATTTAGTAGTTTGATAAGAGATATCCAGAATTATATAGACATATAATAGACAACAATAATATTGAGGAAACTCTCTCTATTTCTCTCTCTCTCTCTCATATGCAAACTAAAATAATTTTCACCTTAAAAGGAAAATAAATTGAAGTAGCATGTTGAATAAGACTAAATAGCTGCTTATGTTCTCATTTTATTTTGTGCCGTTATGCACAATGTGATGGAGGGGTAGTTTTGCTTCACTTATGAATATAATTTGTTACTGAAGTTTGATAACCAGACATAAAAAATAACTGTGAACATTTCCAGGCACATTCTTTACAGTTCTCAGTTACATTCTGAAAGGGATATATAGACATTTTACCTCATTTACATAATGGAAGGGAGGAGCTGGCACAGCTATCGGACTTGCTCTCATGCTAGGGAAAGCTTTATAGTCTCAATTCAGGTTTAAGGAGAGAGTCCATTATAAATTTAAATCAGTCCAATACACATATATTTCAAATACCAACCTAGAAATGTTTGGAGTAAATTGATTTCCAGATCAAATAAACTTGCTTAAATTGATTGGATAACATGCCAAATACTTTAGTTTTTGCTTAGTTTTTTTTCTTGTGTGTGTGTGACAGACAGTTAAAAAGGAAACATACTTATGTCAATTTAGAATGATACAAAATAAGTGAATTAAGTTTATATATTAATCTATGGTCTTACTAGGAAATTTTCTTATTCAATAACTAATTTTTAAAAGAATATATGAGGGGAAAATAATCAAAACTCAACTGTTAGTGCATTAATTTTTATTTTGCCATATCAGAAAGAGATATGTTTACTAAATTTCAAGAGAACTTAATTTTAGGGAAAGATACTTTATTAGCAAAGTTAAATATGCTCAGCTTTTCTAAGTTATATTAAAATAGAGTGGTCTAGATATGGTAAACTGTAGTTGTAACATACAGTTACTTCAAAGAAGAAAAGGAGAATTTTAGTACTTTTGCAGGTTTATTGTAATTTATGATTATTTGCCATTTACTTAAGAAACATTCTGTATCAAGGGGAAAACAGTCTAAAATTTTACTGAAAACCTACATATACCACATTTTCTTGCTCCCTTCATCCACTGAGGGGCATCTGGGTTGATTCCATATCTTGGCTATGGTAAACAATGCTGCAATTAACATGATTGTGCTGATAGTTTTAGTGTGACATAATTGTATAAATGTCCAAGAGTGGGATTGTTGGATCATAGGGGAGTTCTATGTTTACTCTTTTGAGGAACCTCCATTCTGATTTCCAGAGGGGTTGAACAAGTTTACAGTCCCACCAGCGGTTTAGTAGTTTTCCTTTTTGGCCACATCCCTGCCATCATGTTGTTAGTTTTCTTGAAAATGGTCACTTCACTCTAGAGTGAAGTGGAATCTCAATGTTGTTTTGATTTGTATTTCTTGTAACATTTGTAAGATAATGGAAGGACTTGGCAAAATTGTAATACACAAAGTAGGCTGGACCCAATAAACATAGGTTACATGGATTTCCTCATTTGTTATGACTAGAATTTTCCCATAAAACTCCAAATGAAAACATTGGATGTTAAAAGATAAAAAATAGACTTGGGCATAATAAATTATACAGGACTGTAGACATTCACGTAGTGAGGTAGGATATTCTTAGTAGAGGATCACAAAGGCACAATAGCTATGTACATATGATCATATAAAATTATATTTATCAATATGAACTCCAAGAAATGGTAACCAGAGGTTTTCTTTTGTTGCTTTTTTTGGTTTTGTACATTTTGTCCTGTTTGTAAGTTTATTTGTTTTTGGAACCTTATAGGGGAGCACAGAAATGATGGGGCAAAGAGTGAACAAATGCAGCAGTGATGCTAACTGGTACTATGCTGAAATGAACTACACAACTTGGGAGGGGAAGCAAATGACTGACATTTTTCAAAAATAAATGTACTCATTATCTGACTTATGTAACAATAACCCCTCAGTATATCACCTTTACTGTAACATTAAAAAAACTATACTTCATTGAATAAAAGAATGAGAGAGTAGACTAATTCTTAAGTCAAACACATGCACACACACACACACACAGTTAGATGGGCAGAATTTACTAAATGATAATGAAATTATCACTTGGAATATCGCAGAGTTTTCATAATTTTATCTCATTTAACACATACACAATAAATGACTCTCCAGTTCTTGCACTTATGTTTAGTGAAATTGAAGCTTTCTGACTTTATTTTAATCTCTTTTATTGTTTATCTTTAAAAGAAATTTAAGCAGCTGGGAATATAGCCTAGCAGCAAGAGTGCTTGCCTCATATACATGAAGCCCTAGGTTCGAATCCTCAGCACCACATATATAAAAAACGGCCAGAAGTGGTGCAGTGGCTCAAGTGGCAGAGTGCTATCCTTGAGCAAAAGGAAGCCAGGGACAGTGCTCAGGCCCTGAATTCAAGGCCCAGTCAAAAAAGAAATTTAAAAAGAATTATGTTTCCTAAAATGATTTTATGATATGTATTTCTATTCGAATTAGAACAATGTTCTTCTCTATACTTACAACTAGCTGCAAGATTCTTTCAGAAAAAATCCATTATTCTTTATTAAAGTGTAGACAATTAATTTTAGAGCTGATTCTCCAACTTTAGTTTCTAAACTTTTAGCATAATCTCTCCTGAATATATCATTCTTTTGTCTTTTACACTGGTCCAGGGCTGCAACTCAGCCTTTTATACCCTTAGCTTTCCCTCTCACAACTCATACTATGCCACTTAAGACACATCACCCAGTCAGCATTTTCCTGATTAATTGAAAATTCAGTCTAGCAGACTTTTTGCTGCCCAAGATGACTTCAAATTATGTTTGCCCAGTTCTCAGAATTCTGAATAGGTAGGATCAGATATATAGACATATAGAACCCAGCTAACAATAAAATTTTAGTAGTCATATGTTAAATTTAATAAATTATATATATGCATATGCCTTGACTTTTAACATAAAAATCTCTTCAATTTCTTTACCTTCATATACAATCAAATAAGTTTTTTTTCATCAAACTCAATCTTAAAAGTCAATACAGGAAGCAATAGGAGAAACACTAGGGCTTCTTGGCACAGGTTGAAACTTTCTTAATAAAGTCCCAGAAACACAGCAAATCAAATAAAGATTGGATTGCATTAAACTGAAGAGATTCTGCAATTCAAGGGTTATGGCTTGCAAGATAAATATAAAGCCTACAGATTGGGAAAAGGTATTCACTACTCATACTGCAAACCAAAGTGAAAAGTAGAGCTATGTCTCAAGTGTTAGAGTACAAATATTGGGTAAACAAGTTAAAAGACAGCATCCAAACCCGTAAATTCAAACCCCAAGAAGAGCACACACACACACACACACACACACACACACACACACACACACACACACACACACACAAACATACACAGACCAAACAATTATGGAATAAACACTTTCATTTAATGTTCTCTACTTTATAGCTAATGAGATCAAAAGTTTGTAAAATTCATGACTACCAGATGATATCAATTAGGTTTTGGGTAAAATACGATGTTATTTTCAACAATAGTATATAAAGTTAATATAAAAAACTCTACAGTAAGAATAAAGATTCAATTGATATAGATGTTATGAACTATGATAGATTTGTAAAATTATGAGTTATCACAAGGAAATATTAAATAAAACAGAATTATTGTAGTTTACCACTTTCACAAAATAACCCTGAACATGGTGTGTATATAACAGCTCCTTAGGATACATTGCATTGGATGTGTGTATATATGTTCATGTGAATAACCCAAATGTAATAAATAAAATTCAGTACTCTAATACAAACTTTTTCCCATTTAAATTCAAACTGCTTTATATAACCCCACCCCCACAAGCACTGTGGGGAAACAGCCAATATTTAAGTTGAATAGAGCCAGTGTAGTCCACAAACTAACAGTCCATACAATTCAAATATGCAAATACAAATTTTGTAACTACCACAAACGTATTATTTAGCTTTTCCTCACTCTTTTTATTTATTGCTATATTTTAGTATTTTCAGTCTATTTTGTTCAATACTTGATCAAAATGCATGGTCGTTTAGTCTTTGCTCATCATTTCTTCTGTTTGTTGATTATCTAAACTGCATAGATTCAGTCTTTGCCCAGACACTGAAGGAGTCTCATTTCATCCCCATTCATCATCTGTTGCCTTCTGCCATCTGGTAGAAATCTACTTTCCCCTAGTAATCCTAACAGAGCATTTGTATGATCTTTTCATGACTGGGCTCCAGGCTATTTAATTTTCATCTCTTCCAGATATTTTGGCTTGGCTACTTTCCTTCTAATCATTCTTTGGACATTAATACCATTCACCTGTATTCTAATACTTCACTACCATGCATAGTATTTTGCAAGGCTTCCTGATTCCCAACCTTTTGGACAATTTACTTAATTTTTCTACTTTTCTGTTATAAGATTCATTGGTGTACTGGGAATGTTTAAATCTTGGCTCATATTTGAAAAGAGAGGCCTTTATCTATTACAGCTTCAATGCCAGCCCCTCAGCCATGCTGATTATCATGCTGCCTATCTTACTGTTTGTGACCTCAAGCATCGATGCTGAAGAAAAAGTAGAAGCCTTTTCAAAATTACCTACTTTTTATTGCAGCACATTTCAATCATCAAGGGTTTTTTAAACCCCTAATTCAGAAATTTTCTACAGCGTATTTTCACATGAAGAGAAATCTTACTTGTATCATATTGTATTTCTCATTTGGTGTTTCAAGTCCCCAAGATCACTAAACTTCAATATGATAGAAAAATTCAACAATGAAGTAGGGTTCCCTTTTGGCCACATCCCCTCCAACAATTGTTATTATTAGTTTTCTTGATATATGACATTCTTGCTGGGGTGAGATGGAATCTCAATGTTGTTTTGATTTGCATTTCCTTTATGGCCAGTGATGTAGAGCATTTTTTCATATGTCTATTGGCCATTCTCATTTCCTCATCAGAGAAGTTTCTTTGTAAGTCTTTAGCCCACTTGATGAGGGGGCTATTTGTTCTTTGCAGTTTTGTTTTGGAAGAAGGTAATTTTTTTAGTTCTGCATATATTTTAGAGATGAGGCCTTTGTCTGTTGAATGTCCGGTAAAGATTTTCTCCCAGTCTGTGGGCTTTCTGTTTATCTTGAGAGCTATGTCCTTTGCCGTGCAGAAGCTCTGCAGTTTGATGCAGTCCCATTTGTCCAACCTTTCTTTGATTTGTAGCATTTCAGGGTCTTTGTTAAGGAACAATTGTTGGAGGGGATGTGGCCAAAAGGGAACCCTACTTCATTGTTGGTGGGAATGTAAACTGGTTCAGCCACTCTGGCAAGCAGTATGGAGATTCCTCAGAAGGCTCAATATAGAACTCCCCTATGACCCAGCAGCCCCACTGTTGGGTATCTATCCAAAAGACCACAAACAAAATCACAGTAATGCCACCAGCACAACAATGTTCATCGCAGCACAGTTTGTCATAGCGAGAAGCTGGAACCAACCCAGATGCCCCTCCATAGATGAATGGATCAGGAAAATGTGGTACATTTACACAATGGAATTTTATGCCTCTATCAGAAAGAATGACATTGTTCCATTTGTAAGGAAATGGAAGGACTTGGAAAAAGTTATACTAAGTGAAGTGAGCCAGACCCAAAGAAACATGGACTCTATGGCCTCCCTTATTGGGAATAATTAGTACAGGTTTAGGCAAGCCATAGCAGAGCATCACAAGGCCCAATAGCTATACCCTTAGAAACACATAAGATGATGCTAAGTGAAATGAACTCCATGATATGGAAACAAGTGATATATCACAGTTATAACTACTTTCAATGTCCTATGTGTATGTGTAGTTTCTATTATTGATGATGTTTTGTATCACCTTCCTATGTTTGTACCTACACTATCTCTGTAATCTTATCTGAGTATATTGGAAACCGTGTTTACTGATATTGGAAGTAGGAAATTCAAAGGGAATACCAAATTCGAGAGACACAGGGTAAAAAAAGAGAAATAACTACAAAAGCAATACTTGTAAAACTGTTTGCTGTAAGTGAACTGAACAACTGGGGGGGGGGAGGGAAAGGGGGGAGGGAGGGGGGCATGAGGGACAAGGCAACAAACAGTACAAGAAATGTATCCAATGCCCAACGTATGACACTGTAACCTCTCTGTACGTCAGTTTGATAATAAAAATTTGAGAAAAAAAAAAAAAAAAAGAAAAATTCAAACCTACTGGAATCCAATGTTTAAAAAATTCTCATACTTGTGTTGCTTTTGTTATCTAAATCTAAATTCTGAAATTAAATCCAATAACTTCACCATTTTCTAAATAGTTTCTTTCAGAATTGTTTGTTCTTTTTGGAAAGAAGTTTTGTTTCCCACCTGTTAATAATGACAAAAAAGATTGTATGAAGAAATATATATGCCAAGTATAAAATATATGTGAGTATTAATTTAGAGCATATTATTATTACAATCAAATTATACACACATGTCTATATATAATATAGTATTAAATGTGCCCATTTTTTCATTTCTTTATTGTAAAAGTTATGTACAGAGGGGTTACAGTTTCATAAGGCAGTGGGGACTTTTCTTATCCAACTTGTTACCTCCTCCCTCATTTTTCCACTGCCTACCTCCTTCCCAATTCCCTCCCCCCATGAGTTGTACAGTTGGTTAACACCATATAGTTTTGTAAGTATTGCTATTGCATTGGGCTGTCTTTTCATCCTATGTCTCTTTATTTTGCTATTCCCTTTCCCTTCCCTAGTTCCAATACACATATGCAATATACAGGGTACTCAAAGCAGTCACAGTGATATCAGGGCTAAAAACACGGGAAATAAAAACAAAAGACAAAGGGCATAATTTCATATGGTATGTTTAAGAAAACAACAATGATAAACCACATGTTTCCCTAACTTGGAGTTCATTTCAATTAGCATTATCTTATGTGTTCTTCTGGACATAGCTATTGAGCTATTTTAATCTTCTGCTAGGAATATCCTAGATATGTAGTAATAATTCCCAATGGGGGAAACCATAGAGTCTATCTTTCTGTGGGTCTGGCTTACTTCATTTAGTATGATTCTTTTTCCAAGTCCTTCCATTTCTTTATGAATGGGCAATGTCATTTTTTCTGATAGAAGCATAGAATTGCATTGTGTATATGTACCAAAATGTGCCCATTTTTGCCACAACAAAAGTAAGTGAATCAAGGAAAAATACTTAAAACATTTATATTCATTATCAATGGTGGTCTTCAGGCCTATTCCAGTGCCAATACCAAGCTGTTTTCACTACTATAGCTTTATAATACAGCTTGAAGTTGGATGTTGTAATTCCTCCAGCACTGTTCTTTCTGCCTAGGATTGTTTTTGCTATTCTGGGTCTTTTATTGTTCCATATAAATTTCTGGATTGCTTCCTCTATTTCATTAAAAATGGTGTTGGGATATTAATGGGTATTGCATTGAATTTGTAGATAGCCTTTGGCAATATTGCCATTTTGATTATATGAATCCTCCCAATCCAGGAGCATGGGAAGTTTATCCATTTCCTTAGTTCTGCCTTAATTTCATTTTTCATGTTTTTAAAGTTCTCATCATAGAGGTCTTTCACTTCTTTGGTTAAGGTTATTCCTAGGTATTTTATTTCTTTTGAGGCTATTGCAAAAGGAGTTTCTTTCCTGATTTCAGCCTCGGTGTTTTGGTCATTAGCATATAGAAATGCCTTTGATTTTTGAGGGTTTATTTTATATCCTGCAACTTTGACAAAGTTTTGGATCAGCTCTAGTAGCTTGGGAGTAGAGTAAATAGGGTTCTTTAGGTATTGGATCATGTCATCTTCAAAGAGAGAAAGTTTAACTTCAAGTTGTAAACAGTCTATGGTCAATGGCATACACAGCTATGTAATTTCTAAATAAGAGTCACTAAAATTGCTTATTTGTGTCCTTCATTGTGCATCTAATATTTGATTTTAGTATGACTGAATTATGATAGTTGGGCTGAGAGCTTTTAGTTCTCACTGGAAGAATAATTCAGGAAAGAGTTTCAAGTCCTAAATATCATGGATTGACTTTCAGCAACTTTGAGCGATAAGCCTGCTTACTTAATATGTAGAATAGGATGTTGGGCAAATAAAATCACAAATATTGCAATCCTGCTTGATATCTTAGACATACATAAATTCATAGCATGTGGTACTATAGGTCATGGTGCAATTTTAATCTTCAAAGTTCCAGTTGACTAATAGTCCCCTGCTTTCTTCTTTGTATGACTCCTTTATAAAGCAATTTCTGTTCATGGAAATGTGATTCAAGTATACATAATTCCTACTTTTATCTTATTTTATGCATTAAATGTCTTTCCTACAAACATGATAAGTGAAGTCAATTTTATCATTTCACGCTGGTTTTTTCCTGATATAACAACAGACTCTTCCCAAACCAATCTGGATACAAGTATTTATAAACATGAAATATATTTTCTCTAATAGCTATTATTAAGAAGAAGTATTCTTCTTGGATTTTGAAACCATCCAAAATAGTACATGTGGTTTACTACTTTTGGTTCATTTACTGTCACCCCTCTGCTGACATGTATGAAATTATTTTTATGCATTGAAATTTAAATTCATTTTTCAATCAAGATGAACCACAGCATTCAGCTATTCAAAAGAAAACTTTGACCTATTTAAGATCTTTTGACGATGGGGTAGAGATATTTTTAAAATATGATCTCACTGTTAACTTAAACTATAGATTACTGTCAGATGAACATTGACCTTAGGAAACATATAAGTTCCTAACAAGACACTGGCAAAATATCTTTTATCTGTCTGGATTAGGAGCTCTAGATGGATAAAATAAGATTACAGTTATTATGGCACTTTAGATATAAATACACTTTGACCTTTCAGGTATAATTAGATAAAGGAATTGTAATGAAATCTTCTTCTGAAATAGCCTGGGCTATATTATCCTACATTAGAAAATCTTCATAGGCTCCTATGACTTCCAAATTATGAGATATCTTCCTACTTGGTATTTAATATCCTCTAAAATATATTTACAACTAATTTTTCAGATATAGCCATATACTGGGTTGAAGAACAACAGGGTTGTAAACTGAACTATTCGAAAGCATAAAACAGACAGGTTTCCCATCCTAGACTAAGTTGGCAATAACTTATCTCAAACCTAAGAAATATTTACTTAAATATTCTAATTCTAGCTACCAAAAATAATAGGAAATATACAACCATTCTTTCACAGGATCTGATTGACTTCATGTAATTATATTTGTTCAAATCCTTTCATGTCTTTATTAATGGTACAATATCATTCTGGAAGATGTAATCATAGGTGAGTACAATTTGTAGATATATGTCTATATATAAGTATATAGATATAGATACATCACAATTTCTTGATCCTTTTGTCCATTGAGGGGTACATAGGCTGACTCCATATCTTGTCTATGATAAACAGTGTCTCAATGAATATGATTGTGCTTTACGGTAACCTTGCCTACAGTTCTATAAGAAAACATATTGTGTGGTTTGCGAGTGTTTACAAATCTATTAGCTGAAATATGGTAGACGTCACTGAGAATAAAAATAATGTAATTCCTTAGAAAGACAAAGTCAAAACCCAATACAAATAAATGGGTACATGCAAGAGTTGGGGTAGGGACATGGGCAGAGCGATAGATGATTGGAAAGGAGAAGGTGGGGATAATGCAGTCATGAATTCATTGTATATGCTGAAAAATTAAGAAAAGTAAGGGAAAAAATGAGGGTGAGAATCTTGAAAGTGTTGACACTGATAAAAGCAAGTTATATTCATAAACTTTTTTGTTAAATGACAATTCTTTTGTACAATTATAAAAGCTAATAAAAATAGCTTTCAATTAAAAATTTGCCATGGGGGGGGGGTAGGAATGTGGCTCAGTAGTAGAGTGCTTGCCTTGCATGCATGAAGTCCTGGGCTTGATTCCTCAGCACCACATAAATAGAAAATGCCAAAAGTGGCACTGTGGCTCAAGTAGTAGAGTGCCAGCCTCGAAGAAAAGAGCCCAAGCCCCAGGACTGACCAAAGTAAATGACATGTACATAATAAAAAGAAACTAAGAAATTATGACATAATTGGCAGTAGTCTGACTGAAGTGTTAGGTGAAGTGCTAAGCAAGTGTGAAACTCTGGTTGTTGTTTTTTGGCCAGTCCTAGGGCTTGGACTCAGGGCCTGAGCACTGTCCCTAGCTTCTTTTTGCTCAAGGCTAGCACTCTGCCACTTAATCCACAGCGCCACTTCTGGCCGTTTTCTGTATATGTGGTGCTGGGGAATTGAACCCAGGGCCTCATGTATACAAGGCAAGCACTCTTTCCACTAGGCCATATCCCCAGCCCCTGGGTTTTTTCTCTATTACATGTCTACATGTGTTGGTATTTGGTCATTTAGAATTCTTTATCATCATTATCAGCTCTTCATTTTAGAAGGTAACTTCCCTCCCTATCTAAAAATAGTAATCTACTTTATTAATATTAGTTATATCCTCAGTATCTAGTGAAATGGTGGGCATCTTATGAGCACAAAGATGATGCTAATTGAGAAATGAACTCCATGTTTTGGAAATGAGTGTTCTATCACTATTGTAATTACTCTCAACATGCCATGTGAAACCGTAGCTATTTTTGTGGATGATCCTCTTGTATCCCCTTCCTGTGGTTGTCCCCGCACTAGCACTTTCACTGTATCTCATCTGAGTACCCTGGATGCTGTATATACTGGTATTAGAATTAGGGAAGGGAAAGGGAATATCAAAATCGAGAGACAATGGATAAAAAGACAAACGACTCCAAAAGCAATACTTACAAAACCATTTGGTGTGAAACAAGTGAACAACTCATTGGGGGGAAAGGGGCAGGGGGAGGGAGGAGGAGGGGAAATAAGGGAGGAGGTAACAAATTGTACAAGAATTGTATCCACTGCCTTAAGTATGAAACTGTAACCCCTTTGTACATCACTTTGACAATAAATAAGTAATTATTTAAAAAAAAAGAAATGGTGGCCATGAAGAAGGACACAAGTGGAACAGTATAAAACATATTATTATCTATAGCAAGTCAAATAATATTTCAACTTTTTAAAATTTATATACCACATTTTCTTCAAGGTTTCTTTTTCTTTCTTTTTTTTTTTTTGGCCAGTTCTGGGCCTTGGACTCATGGCCTGAGCACTGTCCCTGGCTTCCTTTTGCTCAAGGCTAGCACTCTGCCACTTGAGCCACAGCACCACTTCTGGCCGTTTTCTTTATATGTGGTGCTGGGGAATTGAACCCAGGGCCTCATGTATACGAGGCAAGCTCTCTTGCCAGTAGGCCATATCCCCAGCCCCCGTATATACCACATTTTCTTGATCCATTCATCTACTGAGGGGCATGTGGGTTGGTTCACTATCTAGGTATGGTAAATAAGGCTGCAATGAACATAGTTGCACTGGTAGTTTTAATGTGGCCTTGTTTGTGTTCATTTGAGCAAATGCTCGAGTGGGATTGCAGGATCACAGAGAGACTCGATGTTGAGTCTCTTGAAAGGAAATGGAAAGACTTGGGAAAAATCATATTAGGTGAAACAAACCAGACCCAAAAACATAGATTCCATGGCTACCCCCTTTGTAATAAACAGTATGTCCAGGATAGGCCTAGGAGGGGATCATAGTAGCTCAATAGGCTATGTAAATTTTATAATTTAAAACTATGCTAATCAAAATGAACTTCAAGATATGGTAACAAAAGTGTTTTGCTGTTGCTGTTGTTTATAATGTACTGTGTGAAGTTATTTCTTTTTCCCTTCATTTTTCCCCATTTGGTTTATCCCCTGTTGTCACTGTTTTTTCTTTAATTATATTCTCAATGTAATTTACAATTACATATGTGAGGTAGTAAGTACATTTCTTGTCAAACTTGTTACTTCCTTCCTCATTTTTCTACCACCTTCCGTCCTCTCCAACCCCCTCATGTTGTACAGTTAGTTTACAACATATTGTCTTGTAAGTATTGCTGTTGTATTGGTTTACCCTTTGTCTTTTGTCTATTTTGATGTTCTCCTTCCCTAATTCAGATAAACATATATATGGCACAATCAAATCCAGTGACAACAGGTAAACCATAAGGACAAAAAAACACATGGAAAAAGAAATAATTTCTCTTAGTATGTTAAAAATAACTGTGACAATGTAAAACCACTTGTTTCCATATCTTGGAGTTTAATTCACTTAGTAATACATTATATGATTGCATATACATGGTCACTGAGTTATTGTGATCCTCTGCTGGAACCCAGAAACCCACCAAATCAAAGACAGGTTGGATAAATGGGATTCCAGGAAACTGCCGAGTTTCTGCAGGATAAAGGTCAAAGCTTAAGGATAAATAGAAAACACGCAGATTGGGAAAATATCATCACTACCTATACAACACACAAGAGCCTCATAAAAACTATACCTCACATAGCACATTGAAAGTAGTTCCAACAGTGATATAACAATTGTTTCCATAACATGGAATTTATTTCACTTAACATCATCTTATGTGTTCATAAGGGTATAGCTAATAGGCTCTTGTGATCCTCTGCTATGACTTGCCTAAACCTGTGCTAATTATTCCCTATGAGGGACACCATAGAGTCCATGTTTCTTTGGGTCTGGCTCACTTCACTTAGTATAATTTTTTCCAGTCCTTCCATTTCCTTACGAATGGGGCAATGTCATTCTTTCTGATAGAGGCATAAAATTCCATCGTGTATATGTACCACATTTTCCTGATCTATTCATCTACTGAGGGGCATCTGGGTTGGTTCCATATTCTAGATATGACAAATTGTGCTGCGATGAACATTGTTGTGCTGGTGGCATTACCGTGATTTTGTTTGTGGTCTTTTGAGTAGATGCCCAAAAGTGGGGCTGCTGGGTCATAGGGGTCTCTATGTTTATGCGGGGCTAGATCTCCAGCAGGAGGTAAGCGTGAATGATGCGCACAGGAACACACACCAAGAGGACAAGCTTGAAGCAGGTCTTGTTTATTGTTGCGCAAATCAGGAATTATATAGCCCCAAGCAACCCATACCTCCTGAGTCCTCCCCAGTCATTCACCTAGCGGGGAGTTGATGTAAGGCACTAGTGGCGGGCACCTATTGGTCCTCCGGGGGAGTGTGGGGAGCGTGTTCAGATCATTGCCGGCAAGCCGGGCAGATGTGCCTATGGGCTACGTCTCCATGAGCAGGAAGTGTGCTTCTACTGCTACTCCAGCTGACTCAACCAGACCTGACCACCTCTACCCACAAATTCCCCCTTTTCTTTTAAAAGGACCGTCATTATCGTGGCCCATTTTTGGAGGCGTTTTTGCCGGGAGTGCAGGCACTTAATAATTCCCAGAAGAATAGCCCTAATAGCACAAGGCCTCCCCAAATAACTAGGGAGGATGGCAAAAACCATTGTTGCAACTTTTTAAGCACATCTTCTAAAAAGGAGGCAGCAGGAATAAGCTGTATAGTGGTCTGATTTAGGCAGGTAATATCATGCAGCAAGTGTTGGGTAAAGTTTAAGTACTTAAGGGACCAAGGGCCTTGGATGTATTCACTAAGCTCAGTGACATTGGGCACGGGAGTGGAAAGCTAACAGATAGAAGTAGTCATCTCGTTTGTGGGTGGTGACGGATGGTCGGACATCTCGAGCTGGAATCCAAACAGGTTTGTTGCTCTTGTCTGGAAAGATACAAGCAAATCCTCTCCCCTATGCCATTAGTGGAGCAGGGCCCTCCCATTTTCTTGTGATGGGGTCCCTCCATCTAACGATGGGGACCCCAATGCGGGGCTTCTGGGGACAAGTGCGTGGTAGGTGCAAATGTCAAAAAAAAATTTATTATGAGAGAATAGTTTAATTGTGTTTGGGGGTCTTTGAGTCCTAGACCCTCCATTTCCCCCTTTTCTTTTAAAAAAAGGGTCTTGATTTCCTTGTGACTGAGTTCGACAATAGCTTGGCCTTGTGGGTTATATGAAATACCTGTGTGGTGTGTAATGTTCCAAAGGGCGCAAAATTCATGAAACTGTCTGGACGTGTAAGCAGGGCCATTGTCTGTTTTAAGGGTCCAAGGAATGCCCATAATTGTAATGGTGTGCAAAAGTGATTTGATGGTGTGCTTTGTTGTTTCACCAGTTAAGGCTAAGGCTGTTATAAAGCCTGAGAATGTATCTATGCACACATGGACGTATTTTTGCCTGCCAAATTGGGGAACACGGGTTATGTCCATTTGCCATGTGCCATTGGGCCTAAGGCCTTGAGGATTTGGTCCCATGGGTTGTAGTGGTCCTAAGGGCAAGAGAGGCGCACAGGAGGAGCAGGACCGAATCATGTGTTTGCATTGTTAGTGCATTAAATCAGGAAATAACTGTTTGATAGTAGTTGCTGGTAAGTGGAAGCGACCATGCAACACTCGGGCCTGGTCCATGCATGTATTGGTGAGTAACACGGCTGGGGTGACATCATGGTCAGTAGCCTCATTGCCAGCAATTAGGGGTCTGGGGAGGTTAGTATGAGATCTAATGTGTTGAATGTACCAGGGTTGGGCCCGATTGTCTAGCACAGTCTGAAGTTTGAACATTATTTGTGTTACATCATGACCATCATCCCTTAATAAGGCTCCAGGAAGAATGACAACAGTCTGTACAGCATATAGACTATCAGAAAAAAATATTAAGAGGTTTATTGGGAAAGGATGCAAGGGCAAGTAATATGGCTAGTAATTCAGCAGCTTGAACAAACAGGGAATGCTGTTGAAGCACATATTTTTTAGCGTCAGCATTATAAAATCCATAAACAGTTTTGCTAGCATCTGTAAAAAGCACAATGGCCTGAGGGATGGGTTTCCCTTTTGGACGGGGAGGCCACCACCATAAAAGTGGCAGCTCTTGGGTACCTCTTAACACAGGGTTTTGGGGCATGTGATTATCAATGCTAAAATAGTAGTGGATGACCTGTAAGGCTAATTCCTCTTCAGTTGTCAGGAAATTAAAGATGGTTTTTCCTATGGGCCAAATAAGATGGTCTGGGAATCTGCCATAAGTTTGACAGCATCGTTCCGCGCCCTTTATGGCCAGGTTGCACAGCATAATAATGGGCGTGCTAATTTTTGGTAACTGGGAAGTGGCTAGATGTATCCTTTGTAATATACCATGGGGTTGTGTTAAGGCTGCCAACAGGCCATTATTATTTATTATAATTAGGGTGATTTCTTGAGTGGCATCTACAAACACCAAGGGGGTCGACCATAATTGGTCAGCAACCTATTGTAGAACTTGTTTAGCATCAGGGGAAAGTACACGAAGAGAAGTTGGGTCAGAGGGTCCCAGAAGTAACTGAAACAAAGGTTGAAGTTGCTGGGTAGGGAGATGCATAAAGTCACATACACAATTGATATGTCCACATAATTGTTGTAGTTCAGTTAAAGTATATTGGGGCTTAATAACAATACTAGGCCAATTTGGGGTAATTGTTTGATCTAAATGGTATCCAAGATAAGTGTAAGGGGCTTTAATTTGAATTTTCTCGGGGGCAATATGGAGGCCCAGCACTGCAAGGTTTTCCTTGAGTTGTGTTAAACAGGCTTGCATGGTGACAACATCTTTATGTGCCAACAAAATGTCATCCATATAATGGACGCAAAAGCACTTAGAAAGTAAAGGCCTGATAGCATGGGCAACATACATCTGACATAATGTAGGGCTATTTTTCATTCCTTGAGGGAGAACTTTCCATTGATATGAGCGAGTGAGTAGCTGACAGTTAGGCTCCCATACCGAGAAGGTAAAATACTCTTTATCATTAGGGTGCAAGGGAATGGAAAAGAAACAGTCCTTAATATCAATAATGGCAACATGCCAGCCTTTGGGTATTGAAAAAGGGTGTGGGAGTCCAGGTTGGAGCATTCCCATCTTTTTCATATGACTATTAATGGAAAGTAGGTCATGGAGGAGTCTCCATTTCCCTTGAGCTCTTTTGTGGATAACAAAAATATGGGAGTTATGGGTGCTGGTGCTGGGTTCTATGTGTCCCTTTTTTTAGTTGCTCCTCCACTAGAACCTGGAGATGGGGAGCTTTTCAGGAGAAATAGGCCACTGTTCAACCTAAATGGGTTGGGTGGTGTCCCATTGGAGTGGAATTGGCTCTGGTCATTCAACAGTGGCCATTAGAATTGGGGGTACTGCGGGTGATTAACGGCTCAATCTGTCATGATGTCCTCATAAAAGGCCCTATCATCTGTTGTTAGCACAGTACCCATATTAGTAAGAACATCTCTTCCCCAAAGATTGCATGGAAGGCCAGAAGTGACAAGAGGCTTAAAAGCCCCGCTGGCCCCATCACAGTCTTCCCATTTAATAGGCCACTGGACATGGAGGGAGGCAGCCTTTCCACCGACACCCTCTAGACAGGGGCCGGGAACCAGATTCCATCCCAACCCATCGACTTCATCTTTTCTAAGGACTGTACAGTCCTTACTGTACAGGCATCAATGATGCCTTTAAATTTTGTTCCATTTATTTTAAGTTCTATTCTAGCTTTTTCATTTTGGATAGGAATAGTCCATAACACTTGGGGGGGGTGGCTGTTGCTGTTGTCCTCTTGGGGTAGGGGCTGAGGACTGCCCCTTATCTAGTTTAAAGGCTGAGTTTTAGAGCGGCACTCAGAGGCCCAGTAAAAACCTTTTTTGCATTTAGGACACACAGAAGGGGGCTGTTTTCTCTTTGGCAAGTCCCGGATTGATGGGCAATCTTTCTTAAAATGACCAGTCCCACCACATCCCCAGCAAAGTCGGGTTCCCGCAGTGCCTCTAGGGGATGCTCAAGTATTGGCAGTCATAGGGGCGAAAGCCTGTGCAAGGGCACTCATAGCATGAGTTGAGGTCCCCAAATCTCTTATGGCCAAGACCCAATCAATGATCTCCCCATTTCGATCAGGGGCAATGGCTTTTCTACATTCCTGTGTGGCCCCCTCAGGCCCATATCAGGGTCCTGGCTAGTGCGTCTTGGTCTCCAGCGTGGGATACCTTCTGGGCTACTGCCTCCTGAACACGGGCAACAAAGTCAGTGAAAGGCTCATTGGGACGCTGTATGAGGGCTTTTAGTTGTTTGTCTCCTTCTTTAGAAGGGACTGAGGAAACAGCCCATAATGCACAGAGGCATACTTGGTCAAAGTACTGTGGGGGCGCTGCCGCCTATGTGACAGGAGAAGCATAAGCTCCCTCCCCCTTTAAGCAATTAGGATCTGCCATGTTAGCATTGTCTTCCCCAGCAGCTATATTTCATGCGCTTTGTTGTTCACATTCATCATAAAAGGCAGCCTTCCATAAAAGGAAGTCTCCTGAAGATAGGGCTGCACGCATTAAACTCTTCCAATCATGGGGCAGTTAAGGTCAATGCTGATGGTTTCAAGCATTTGTTGAGCATACGGGGAATGCAATCCATACTCCCTGACAGCGGCCCGATATTTATCAAGCACCTTTGGGTCATGGAGGTACCATAAATTAGCTGGGTGGCAGTTCAGTAAACATTCACCGGGAATGTGAACTGGGGCTCATCTATGGGCTTGGCTGCCATTGCCACAGTAGCTGGGGGGGCCCGTAAACAGAGCTGTTGTATAACAGGGGGAATAATAGGTCCTTTCTCCTGGGTAAGATTGGATATGTCTGCCCAAGGATATATAGTCCCCGGTGGGGAATTCCCAGGCTGGCCTAAACAGCTAAAAGAAGAGTCGAGTGGACTTCCTGGGATTGATAGTGTGGGGTAGGTGGCTTGGCAAGCACAGCCGGCTGGCCCTCTGAGTCACAAGATGGTGGAAATTGTTGATCCTCCGCCATCTTGTTGGCATTGTCTGCTGCGCCACAAGAAGAAGAAAGTGCCTGAGCAGCTCCGCCATCTTCTGCATGTTCTGCCTCCTCTCGCAGTGAGGCATTGAATGCCTGCAAAGTTTCTCCCTCCTCTCTCCCTGACAGACAGGCTTAAGTTGCTACTACAATAGGATAAAAAGTCAAGGGCAGCTCAGTTCCTTTCACAGACTTCTTTTTTACGAGCTGCTTGAAGGACACAGGTCCAGCTGTCTGGCCGGCAAGCCAGGCAGACGTGCCTGTGGGCTACGTCCCCATGAGAAGGAAGTGTGCTCCTACTGCTACTCCAGCTGATGCAACCAGACCTGACCAGCTCTACCCACATGTTTAGCCTTCTGAGGAATCTCCATACCGCCTGCCAGAGTGGCTGAACCAGTTTACATTCCCACCAACAATAAAGTAGGGTTCCCTTTTGGCCACATTCCCTCCAACATTTATTATTGTTAGTTTTCTTGAAAGAGGACATTCTTACTGGGGTGAGATGGAATCTCAATGTTGTTTTGATTTGCATTACCTTTATAGCCAGTGATGTAGAGCACTTTTTCATATGTCCCTTGGCCATTCTCATTCCCTCGTCAGAGAAGTCTCCTTTTAGTCTTTAGCCCACTTGTTGAGGGGGCTATTGGTTCTTTGCAGTTTTGTTTTGAAGGAATTTAATTTTTTTAGTTCTGCATATATTTTAGATATGAGGCCTTTGTCCATTCAATGGCCAGTAAAGATATTTTCCCAATCGGTGGACTTTCTGTTTATCTTGCAAGCTATGTCCTCTGCCCGGCAGAAGCTCTGAAGTTTGATGCAGTCCCATTTGTCCATCCTTTCTTTGATTTGTATCATTTCTGGGTCTTTGTTAAGGAAGTTCCTTCCTGTGCCAAGGAGCCCAAGTGTTTCTCCTACTCTTTCCTTTAGTGTTTTCAGGGTATCTGTTTTAATTTTGAAGTCTTTTATCCATTTGGAATTGATTTTGGTGCAGGGTGATATATAACCATCTAGTTTTAGTTCGTTGCAGGTGTTGAGCCAGTTTTGCCATCACCATTTGTTAAAGAGGTTGTCTTTCTTCCAGACTATGTTTTTAGCTCCTTTATCAAAGATTTGTAGGCATAGTTCTGTGGGTTCATTTCTGGGTCTTCAATTGTATTCCATTGGTCTTCAGGCCTGTTCCGGTACCAATACCAAGCTGTTTTTATTACTATAGCTTTATAATACAGCTTGAAGTTGGGTATTGTAATTCCTCCAGCACTGTTCTTTCTGCTTAGGAATGTTTTTGCTATTCTGGGTCTTTTATTGTTCCATATAAAGTTCTGGATTGATTCCTCTATTTCATTAAAAAATGGTGTTGGGATATTAATGGGTATTGCATTGAATTCGTAGATAGCCTTTGGCAGTATTGCCACTTTGATTATATTAACCCTCCCAATGCAGGAGCATGGGAGGTTTATCCATTTCCTTAGTTCTGCCTCAATTTCATTTTTCATGTTTTTAAAGTTGTCATCATAGAGGTCTTTCACTTTTTAGTTAGGGTTATTCCTAGGTATTTTATGTTTTTTGAGGCTATTGTAAAAGGACTTTCTTTCCTGATTTCAGCCTTGGCGTTCGGGTCATTAGCATATAGAAAGACCATTTATTTTGGGGGGTTTATTTTATATCCTGCAACTTTGCCAATGTTTTGGATCAGCTTTAGTAGCTTGGGAGTAGAGCCTATGGGGTTCTTTAGGTATAGGATCATGTCATCTGTGAAGAGAGAAAGTTTAAAATTCATCTTTTCCTATTTGGATCTACTTTATATTTTCTTCTTGCCTAATTTCTCTGGCTAGGAATTCTAGTACTATGTTGAAGAGAAGGGGAGAGTGCAGACATCCCTGTCTTGCTCCTGATTTTAAGGGGAATGGCTTTCGCTTTTCATCTTTTAGAATTATGCTTGCTGTTGGATTGTCATAAACTGCCTATATTATAATCAGGAGTGTTCCCTGGAATCCCAGTTTTTCCAGGGCTTTTAGCATAAATGGGTAGTGGATTTTATCAAACGCCTTTTCTGCATCCAGAAGTATATCCATGTGGTTCTTTACCTTGCTCCGGTTGATGTGGTGGATTACTTTAATTGACTTGTGTATATTGAACCATGTTTGCATCCCTGGGATGAATCCAGTTTGATCATGGTGTAATGATTTTTTGATGACCTGTTGAAGTCGATTGGCCAGATTTTTTTGAGAATTTTTTGCATCAATGTTCATCAGGGTAATCGGTCTATACTTCTCTTTCCATGATGAGTCCCTGCCTGCTTTGGGGATGAGGGTTATACTGGCTTCATAGAATGTGTCTAGTAGTGAGCTTTCTCTTTCAGTTTCATTGAAGAGTTTGATAAATATTAACCATAGCTTCTATTATTGATGATCTTCTTGTACCCCTTCCTGTGGTGTACCTGCACTATCTCTGTATTTTATCTGAGTACATTGGACACAGTGTATACTGGTATTAGAACTAGGAAACTGAAAGGGAATACCCAAATCGAGAGACATAGGATAAAAAAGACAAATGACTACAAAAGCAATACTTGCAAAACTGTTTGGTGTAAATGAACTGAACAACTCATGGTGGGGGGGAAACGGAAAGGGGAAGGGAGGAGGGGGGAATGAAGGAGGAGGTAACAAACAGTGTAAGAAATGTAGCCAAGGCCTAACTTATGAAACTGTAACCTCTCTGTACATCAGATTGACAATAAGAAATTTAAAAAATACTATACCTCAAAAAAATAAGTTCCCCCAAAACAAATTCTCAAAGAACAACAGCTCCATGAATAAATGAGCTAAAAATGTAGAGTCTTCTCTGAAAGGGAAATGAGAATGGCCAATAGACACATGAACAATTGCTTAACATCTCTAGCTATAAAAGTAATGCAAATCAAAACTACATTGAGATTCTACCTCACCCCAGCCAGAATGGTCAATATCAAGAAAAATAATAACAACCAATGCTGGTGAGGATGGGCACAATAGAACACTACTACACTGTTGGGGGAGTGTAAACTTATTCAACCACTCTGGAAAGCAGTATGGAAATTCCTCAAAAGGGTAAACATAGAGCTCCTATATAACCCATCAACCCCACTTCTGGGTATTTAACCAAAGAATCACAAATAAGGCCATACTAAAGTTACCAGCACAAGCATGTTCTTTGCAGAATTATTTATCATTGCTAAAACATGGAATCAACTCAGATATCCCTCAGTAGATGAAAGGATCAAGAAAATGTTATATATATATCATATATAATATATGTAACATATATTATATATAATATATAAATACTATGATTCTGTCAGAAAGAATGGCATTGCTCCATTCGTGAGGAATTGGAAAAAAAAAACAAACACTAAGTGAAGTGCACCAAATGCAAAGAAACATAGAGTCTATGATTTCCCTCCCTGTCACTGTTTTTTATTCTGGTACCCTCCATCTTGTATGTATGTTTATCTCGTGAAACAAAGGACAAAGAGTGAACCAGTGCAACAGTGTTACACAGAAGATACTACGTTGGAAATAAACTTGACAACTTGGGAGGAGGATAGTCATTGAAGAGTGAAAGTAGGAGAAAAAAGTAGGGAGAGGGTAACAATGTTTGACAAGAAATGTACTCATTACCTTACTTATCTAACTGTAACCCCTTTGTTCATCACCTTCACAACAAAATAAAATAAAGTTAAAAAATTAACTTAGCTTTCAGTACTCAGGAATCCAAAATTGTTATATTAATGTTCTTTTGTTCCTGTGAAGACAAGTTATACTTTCAAGGTGATTGTTTTCAATTTTTTTTTCTTGTGGGAATGAACAGCTGATACTGATTTAAATATGAGGATTCTGTTACAGCTTAGATTACATACTATAAAACTACTCAATATATAAGAAATACATGTGACATAATTCTGAAAGTTATTATTGCAACTGGAAAAATTTGATCTATTAATGATAGGATTTTGATATTTTGAATAATAGACAAATTATGTAAAACAAAAATGATAACAAAACTTGCCTTCAAGTGAACTTGAAAGTTTAAAGAAAATTTTAAGATCTAATGCTATAGATTCTCAGATGACAAATGCATCCATGGATCTTCAAGAAGCCATGATTACCTTAGATAATCTTTTCATTCACTGTAAAATTGCTCCATGTTAAAAATCACAGGTGACCCTATTGTCATTACTAATTCTCATATTCTTGGACTTTTTTTTGCCAGTCCTGGGGCTTGAACTCAGGGACTGAATACTGTCCCTGGCTTTTTTTTTTATGCTCAAGACTAGCACTCTACCTCTTGAGCCACAGCACCACTTCCACCTATTTCTGTATATGTGATGCTAAGGAATCGAACCCAGAGCTTCATGCATGGTAGATAAGCACTCTACTGCTAAGCCACATTCCCAGCCTTCTCATATTCTTATTTGTGTATTCTACAAGGAATTAAGAATTGGAAAGATTTCTAACACAATAATTGTACGAAAAAGACATTTGGGTAAGTTCAAAGTTTTAAAGTGACCAAACTTCCGTTTCATCAAATGTTTATTCTACAAGTTTTCTGAAAAATGTTGATTCTACCAGCTTTTCTGGACACCAAGGACATAAAGAACACAAATTACCATGAAATATTTCCTAAATCTCATGAAACTAGACTCATAACTGGAATCTAAGTCCAGTTTACATAAGAAAAATAAAATTAGGACAAACCAGCAAGAAAAAAGTTTTTCTATAATAGAAAAATAATTTTTCTATTAAGGAATTAAAAGTAAAGGAGTGGGAGGACCAATTTATTTTTCCCTATGTTTTATGAACACTGATAAGTTATACACAGTTGCACTCACCCATGTTATACATATGCATGCAGTATCTTTTCTTCGTACCCTTTTTCTCTATATGCCTCTGCCTTTTGGACACCAGGAAGTGACTAATTTGAGCTATCACCCCTTTCTACTACAATGTGCTGCCATACTATAGGAAGGGCATGGAGCCAAATAACCATGCACTGATGCATCTGAAAGCATAAAACAAAAATTGGTCTCCATTATTTTTTCCTCAGGGTTTGTCCTAATGTAAAGAAGAAATCTGATCAATATTTTTGAGGTAGAATATAATATCAATAGGTATAAATGGCTAATCATGACTTTCAACTTAATTCAATGGAGAGTCACTGGGAAAATGTAAAACACACTTCTGGGTGTTTCTGTGAAACTACATGGGGGATTGGCCTGTGTGTCTGTTATCTGTAGTATAAATTATTCCATAGATGTGAGCAGGACACTGCTATACCATGGGAACCCAGGTGGAACACAAAGCAGAAGTCTAAAGTGTGCAAGCACAGTTAAGCTCAATTTTTGTGAGCAGGTGCAATTTTGTCTTCTACTATCATGTGCAGACATCAGACACCAGTACTTTTGGCTTTGGATGTGACCTTATCTTAGCAACTCTCCAGGGTAGTTCCAGGACTTCAGTCTTAGTGTGGGTCTGTATAGATACAAACATTCCCTCATATCATAGATGTATCTATCTATCTATCTACCTATCTCTCTCCCTATCTATCTATACTTATCCATCTATTATTTACCTATCTATATCAATCCATAATGTATCTATCGATATATATGTGTATGTATGTATGCATATATGTATATATGTGCATGTTTACTGATTTTTTCATTATTCACTTGTATGCAAATCTCATTCATTTAAAGAAAAAAAAAGAATTGCCTGAAATTTTGGGTAGTTAATTTTATTTAAAAATCATACCTTAAAAGCTTTTCTATATCTTGACCTGCTTAGTATGTTCATTTGTCAAGTTTGGCTAATATGTCTAGTGAATAATACCCTACCAACTATAATTATAAATTGATGCACACATTAGTTATATATAGGATATGTAAATAAGACATCTCCATATTTCTCAGCATACCTTATAGCAATTATTTAGTCATATTTTCCTCTTAATAGAATAACATATTGTATCTATATAGTTCATTTTGTGGTCCTCAGACAATTGGAAGGCATTTACAAAGCAATAGCTTCCTGCACTCATGGACCACTTACTCTGAGCTAAGACACAAATTAGGCATTTTCTTACAGAATCTGCACATGGGCTTTCTGACATAATTACCTAAACATGACCTTTGCCATCTATTTCTTTGTACAGGAAAAATTATGTTTCTGTTTTTCGAATTGATTATATGCTTTGGCTCAATTATCAGCTATATATAATAGCTACAATGCATTTTCAACAATAACAAAGTAGCACTATGGCCTTATGTCCTACTTTGAAACAAGCATTGCCATTCTCTGCAATATCTCCAGAGACATGACCATTCTATATGCAAAAGAACTTTAGCTCTTTCATAGTTATATATTATCAATTCACCACTGGAATAAAAAATATCTTTCTATGTAATTTTCCACCACTAAATACTAATTTAAATTATATTTAAAATCACTGCATAAAAATCACCTGCACTGACATTCCTATTTTTGTAGGGAGGCCAGCCTTGCAGTTCTGCTATATCAGCTCTCTTGGAAAGTTTATTATTGACACCATTATATTAAAATATCATTTTAAATATATTTGTCTGTCTCTTCATGTACATTAAAGTTCCTTCAAAGTGAAAATTTTCTTATACATCTTTGTGTCACTAACATTTAATCAAATATCTTCTAGTCACATGAAAGATATTTGATAAATATACAAATGAGTAAATGAATAAATTGTTTTACAGCTGAGAACATGCATGCTATTTAAAATCATGAATTTTAGTCATTGTATATGATATTTATATCACAGTAAGTATTTAATTTCACTACTAGTTTCTTCTCTCACTTTACTTCTTCATGCCTCTAATCTGACTTTGCTTGCAGATTATTTTTAGGAAATTTGTGCTAACCATTTAGCTTTTATTACAATTAATAATCTGATATTCTTTCTTCTAGATACCTACTCTGAAAGACAATGGTGACTTACCTTAGGAAATAATGATATAGCATTTTTCTTATATTAGTCCCAGGATATTAAATGTAGTCATTTTACTCACATATAACAGAATATCAATGTTTTAAGAATATCCTAAAGTGTTAGAATGGACAATCTTCACACTTTTGCTGAGTATTGAACTATGATTCAAAATCAAGATAAGAAAAGCAAATGTCCACATAATTTGTTAATTGAGTAGCATTCATGTTTTCTATGAAGGAAAAAAGAGATATTGAACTTTTCTTCGTGTGTCTATTAGCTATCTTATTTCCTCTCCAGAGAAGTCTCTTTTTAATTCTTTAGCCCACTTATTGAGAGGGTGATTGTTTCTTTGAGGATTTTTATGGGGGGGGGGGGTAATTTCTTTAGCTCTAGGTATATTTTAGCTATGAGATCCTTGATATCTATTGAAGATCTTCTCTCAATCTTTGGGCTTTCTATTTATTTTGCAAGCTATGTCCTTTTCCATACAAAAACTGAAATTTAATGCAGTCCCTTTTTCCCAACCTGTCTTTGACTTGTGGAAAAAAAAAACATATTAAGCGAAGTAAGCCAGACCCAAAGAAACAAAGGCTCCATGGTTTCCCTCACTTGCAATAGTCTAGGATCACTGTAATATGTCTAGGATCATCTTAGCAGAGAATCACAATACTTCAATAGCTATGTATATATGATCATATAAAATAATCCTTATTGAAATGATCCCCAAGATATGGAGACAAGATTTTTTTTTGTTTTAATATACTTTCTAAAGTGATTTCTTTTTTCCTCTTTTTTTTTTTTACTTTGATTTATCCCATGTGGTCACTGTTTTTCATTTTGTTACCCTGTCTTATTTATATGATTTGGAGAAGGGAAGGGGAATAACAAAATGGTGAAACAACGGAAAAAGGGTGAACAAACTGCAACAGAGATACTCATAAGATACTAGGTTGGAAATTAACCTTACAACTTAGGGGTAGGGGAGTCATGGGAAGGGAAAGTGGGAGAAAATGAGGAAGGGTGGTAACAATGTTCAATAAATAATGTACTCATTAACTTACTTATGTAACTTGTAACCTCTCTGTACATCACACTTAAGATAAAAAATAGAGGGCTGGGAATATGGCCTAGTGGCAAGAGTGCTTGCCTCCTATACATGAAGCCCTGGGTTCGATTCCCCAGCACCACATATATAGAAAATGGCCAGACGTGGCGCTGTGGCTCAAGTGGCAGAGTACTAGCCTTGAGCAAAAAAAGAAGCCAGGGACAGTACTCAGGCTTGAGTCTAAGCCCCGTCCTGGCCAGAAAAAAAAAGATAAAAAAAGATAAAAAATAGAAAGATACAAAAATACATTATTAAAATAATATTGTGTTTCCTT
Organism: Perognathus longimembris pacificus; assembly: GCF_023159225.1. Taxonomy (NCBI): domain Eukaryota; kingdom Metazoa; phylum Chordata; class Mammalia; order Rodentia; family Heteromyidae; genus Perognathus; species Perognathus longimembris. The sequence goes on along the minus strand of NC_063172.1, from coordinate 41,208,520 downwards.
TTGGTTTGTATTACTTGAATTCCATTTGATATGCATTTTCTCCTTTTAATTTGATAATCTTTCATAAAAGTCAGTCTCAAGTTTATGTTCATTGCCTACTTACCTTCTTAAGGGTATCCTTAGTCAGCAATTTGCTATAATTTGAATAGTATCTAATTATAAGTTGGAAAGCTAATTTTTGCTATATTTTCGGTTGCTTATATAGTCAACGAAAACAGCTGAAATTTGTTTAGCAAATGGCATCCCAGACAGAGCTCTAGTCAATAAACGCAGCTATACATCTCCAGTGAGAAAGGAGTTACCTGTGGAGTACTTTCTATCTTTTATATGCATTAGAGTCAAGTGCCCTCAAATTTTCTCGAGTATTTAACTTCACTTGAAAGGAATGTCTTAATATTGAGTCACTATTGCTTATGCCTTGAAAAATGACAAGGGAATAAATGAAGTCCAAGAGATTTCTACATGGAAATTCACTGAAGGTTGAAGGTGTAAATTTACTTCCTGAATAATAGATGTTAATTGAAAGTATCATGTAATTTTATATTTTATGTTGACTATATAATGCTTATTGTCAAAGTGTGTGTGTGTGTGTGTGTGTGTGTGTGTGTGTGTGTGTGTTGTTTGCTTGTTCTGGGGCTTGAAATCAAGACCTGGACATTGTCCATGAGCTTTATTTGATCAAGCCTAGTGTTCTAACATTCAGCCACAGCCCCACTTTCGGGTTTATGTGATTAAATGGAGATAAGACTCTAAGACTCCTGTGGACTTTTCTGCCATGGCTGGCTTTGAATCACAGTCTTCAGAGCTCAGCTTCCTAAGTAGCTTTTCACTGGCTCCTGACTACTTCCCTTTGTAAGGAAAGAAAAAAACTTCACTATTATGAATATAGAACTGCATGGTATTGATCAGCAGTGTTTAGAATCTGAGAAGTAAGTTTTGTTCCCCAGAACCAAAACCAGCCATCAGGGAATATGGCTTAGTGGTAGAGTGTTGCCTTGCATGCAGGCAGCCTGGGTTCGATTCCTCAGCACCACATAAACAGAAAAAACCAGAAGTGACATTGTGGCTCAAGTGGTAGAGTGTTAGCCTTGAGGAATAAGAAGCCAGGACAGTGTTCAGGCCCTGACTCCAAGCCCCAGGACTGGAAAAAAAAAAAAAAAAAAAAAAAAAAACCAACCAAAACCAGCCATCAAGATAGTAGAATATACAATGTATTGCACTCAAATGTTTGTGAGTGTTTACATGTGCATACATACACTGAGGATGTTTATAATTATCAACCTAATCCAACATCCTTAAAATGTACATGGAACATAATTTGTTAATTATGTAATGAGAAAAAAAGATGAGTTTTTAAGCAAATGCAATATAGAAGATATGCTGGGAGAATACTTTTTTAATAAATAGGACTTCATTTCTTACTCAAATACATTGAGAGTATGGACAAGTAAATAGCTAATAGAACAAAATACAAAAACTGAAGTAAAATATTGGAAGATATGTTGTAGATGAAATAAATATCCACATGTGCTACATGTGAATGACCTATAACCTATTTTTTTCACAATCAGTGGGTCATTGAAAACATCAGGTGCAATGCTTCACATATGAAATGGTAACCCCTCTGTAATCACTTTGATAATAAAGAAATGAAAAATAATTGAAAATGAAAACACAACATATCAGCAGTTCTGTCAGGGTTTCCCAAGTAAAAGTGCACATTCTTATAAAGGTATTAATATTTACACAAAGAATATAATGATTATACTATAATACATAACAATTTATTTTTATTGAAGACAAATGAATTGAGTAGATATATATGATATAGTCTATAAAATTAACTCTAGTTGCCCAAAATAGGCTAGCCATTTTTAATCAATTTTTTTTCTTATGGTCACTTAATTTCCTTCTATTTATTCCATATATCAATAATTCTACCTGGTTGAATAAAAAGATAAACATCTCCAATGTGACCACTCTGCTTTATCTGCAATCCTCTCTCATCCTTCATTATAGTATAATGTTTTATTTGGATAATGAAATCACCATCCTAACTGGCCTTTCCACTTAGGAATGTTTAACAAATAAATCAACTTTCTGAATAATGACAACATGCTATAAAAATTAACAAAAAACCTGTAAGACCATTCTATGCTTAAGCTAATTTAATAACAAGGTTTAGAAATGATGAAACATTCAAATTCCTAAGAAGTTTCCTACAAAACTCATAATAATCTGTAGATTAGTTATCTTTACAATATTGCCTCTCATTTTCTGTCCTTAAGTAACATGTTTTAATCATACATTATTACTTTTAAGATAGGAGACTTGTGTGATTTACATATCTCTCACTTATAGTAAGTCTATGTGTTGTGAGCATTTAACATCTTTCTGTTCAATGATTGGATTTGCCAATTGAAGCATCTTATATAATAATAAATGATTCACTACATTTGGGGGAAGGTTTGAATGTGTTTTCCACTGTTATTGGGCTGAAAACTTAAGACTTAATACACTAATGTTAAATGATTAGGCATTTAATAGGAGTTTACTGTTACTCTCTTGGGAATGAGTTCGTTACCTGGGTTCGAGTTCAAAAAAAAAGGATGAATTTGGTACCCTACCTTCCCTCCATGTGATATTGTTTGTCCATTATGGTGCTATAAGTTCTTCCCTGAATGTTGGTTCCCCAATCTTAGATTTCTACAACTGTGAGAAAATATATTTATATTCTTTAGAAATAATTCAGTCTTGGCAATTCTGTTATACCAACATAAAATGGATTATTGAATTTAGCTCAAAACTATTTTTGTAGAAATTTGTATTATATGGATTCACTGTAGCATTATCTGCACACAAATCCACTCAGTTTTCAGGAGTCAAACTAAGTATGTAATTGCTATGTGTAGAATTGCCCTGAACTTGACTTTAATATAAATCTATATGCTGTTTTTGTTTTATAATTTCTTGATTTTCATTATCCTTCTGTATGTCTTCTCTACAAGTCAAAACAATGTCAAACTCAATGACAGAATATTACTCAACATCAGGGTCCTTACTTCCATGTGAATTCTTATTTTAATAAACAGAGAGACTTTTGTTTTAAACTGTAATCAGAAAAAAACTATCAATAAAAATAGGTCATATCTTTAAAAGCTGAAAGCAAAGAGTATTAATATTTCATTGGGGCATACTCATTTCCTGAATGGAAGATTAAGGCTGCAGTAACTTACAATCTATGCTGACGCACATTTCTGGGCAACAATAAGGAAAGTTATTAAACTGAATGCAAAGTGTAGGTTGATCCTTACAATGACTTATCTTCATAATAACAAAACAATAAAAGCTCCAAAGTTATAGTTTCAGAAAAGCCCAATACCATAATTTGCATCTCTAGTGCCTACTCATATGGATGAACATTAATATCTGACCTTCAGCCACTGAGTTTTCTATTTTAATTTCCGCTTTTGCAATATCCACTTACTGTTAGCATTACAAATGAGAATGTACTTTAATCAGATAATCTCAGAGAAATAGAAAGAAGTCCCCTCTCTGTGAAGAGGTGAGAGAAAAGGGAAGAAAAGAATATAGTAGGAAAGAGTACAATGAAGTAAAATACAACTAAGGAAAATGGACAATATTTTTGAAAAACACAAATGATGGTGATGATAATCAAAGTCAAATCAATAAATATATAATCACTTTTTTCTCTTCAATTTTCAAAGTTTTATTTAAAGAAACTGAATTCAAAACAGCTTTTTGAAAATAATTCAATGTTATTTATTCAACAAAAATCTTACCTAACCACTACTATGCTTATTGTTCCAGTAACTACTGACAGCATGGTGAACAGACAAGATCTCTATTCTGATGTAATTGATGGACCAGTGAGAAGAAACAGATTAGAACACAACAAAGGAATTCTTAATAATCATTAATTTTCATAAGGAAGAATATACAAAATAGAGTAGTGGAGTAGAATGCTAGAAATATTGTAGGGAAGTAACAAATGCCAGAATTTTATGACATTGCACAAGAAATATTACAGGAGACTAAGAAAAAATGGTAATCATTTTATTTGCTTTAAATATTCTATAATTGACTTTAAACTAAATATATATTTGCATTTCTTGGAAGTAGTGCTGTGGCTTAAGTGGTAGAGTGCAAACTTTGAGCACAAAGTGACTCAGAGATAGGACCAAGGTCCTGAGTTCAAGTGCCAGTACTTGCAAAAAAAGTACTAACAATGATTACATTTCTTATCTGATGTCCATTTATATGCTAATATAAATGATATGAATGTAGCTAACTATATAAAATACCAAAATATTTTAACAAGCCAGTTATCCTTGGGTTAGACCCTTCAATGATGACTTAAATGTGCATATAACTTTGATAAGTATGATTTTTAAAATAAATATGTTTGATTAATTCAATTATTAAATAATCTGAAGAAGTCATATGATGAGGCTTCTAAGCCAGTCCTTCTTTCATTTTCCAGCTTTGCATGTGTTTCCAATATTTGTGTCTTTAAATGTTTGATGCTACATTTCTACACCACTCCCTGCTTGTCCTGAAATATCGAGAACTTAAGTTAAAGAAAGACTTTATCTTAGAAGGAAACAAGAACCAGTGTTGAGTGTTTTCATAAGTAAGAAACACAAAATAAATGTAGAGTTGCAAGTTTACTGGCTTAGTGTATTTTGAGTTACAATTAATTTTTAGTAAAGGAGAAAAAAATGATGAAAATATGGGTAACCCTAAGTTAAAAGAAATTATGTCACTATAAAGTAACACTAACATGCCAATATATACTCAGACTACCATTGTTAGCGATACCCAATTTTTGGAGAGATTGGATATGAGAGTAATACAGACTTTTGGAACACATACTGTTGTTCATTTCTCAAAACTGTTATTTCAAAGATGTGTCATTTTGTGCATTGTTCCACTTCCTCAAGGAGAAATAAGAAATATAGGAAAAGCTACTTCTTAAGCATATTTAAAAAGAATGAGATATTGTATTTTGAAATAATTAGCACAATGTTTGAAATTTTAAAAAAATATGTGTGACTTTGTATTATTAGCTGTTAATATTGCACTCAGATTATTGATAAATCATGGTAAAAATTACTACCTATTATCATCCAGGAGAAATCTATAATAATTCAAATTAACCTGGAAATTGATATAAATAAGTATATAAAATATTTTCTTCGATAATTTCTTAGACACAATAAATAGAGAAAACATTCCACAAAGAAAACTTTATTAAAAGGAATTTTAAAATTAAGAAAAAAATCATTCAGGATTTAGAGGGATAAAGGGGAAAGGAATTATAAAATGTAGCAAAGTCAAATCCCCTATGACCTGTATAAAACCCAGGTTATATTCATAAAATACTACAGAAGTGTAATGTTTCTGTGTATTACTATACACTTGATTTGTTCCTGTGGTGGTGGTATCTGTGGAGGAGGGCAAAGAAAGTTTTCTCCAGTGTGAATAGTAATTGTGTATGTTAAATGTGTTGAGTAACCATTAAAAAGACTGAAGTAACATATAAAATAGAAACTAGTTAGAAGAAATAATAATGAAAATTAATTTACTTTTTAGTGGACAAAAGAAAACAACAGAAGACAAAAAAGTGAACATTTCAGGAAGTCCCAAATATAGCAAAGAGGTATAATTAATTATATGAATGATTGTAATACATATAAATTGATCAGGCTGTCCACTTAAAGGCTTCCAGAAAAGAAGATATAGACAACTATGGACTTTTCTAGACAAATACATTTAAATGACAAAAAGCATGTTATATGAAAAGCTTTCTAAATAGAGATGGTAAGGCTATTTTAATCTTAGACATAAAGATGCTTAATAAGAATAAAAGGCCAAATTCGGTGACTCACACCTGTAATTCTAGCTACTCAGGAGGCTGAGATCTGAGTTTGAAGTCAGCCTATGTGATTTTAATCTCCAACTAAGCACCAAAAATGCAGAAATAAAGGTGTGGTTCAAGTGATAGAACATTAGCTTTGAACAAAAACAGCTTAGAAATGGGGCGGGCCCAAGCCCTGAATTCAGGCCCCAGGACTGACACATGCTCCCCCAACTCCTCAATTATGAGAAATAAAAAGCTTTTAGAAAAAACTTAATGAGAGAGTGAATATAAATATAAAAAATATTGTTAGAAAAATTAATAGACTATGAGAAGAAATATGTACATTTTTATCACAGTATAGAGTTTCTACAACTTTTTCACTGAAGACCAAAATTCACAATGATAATAATATATAAACTAAATGAACAAATTTTATATAACAAAATAATTGACATATTTTCATACCCATATGCTATATGGTTATTACCACTGCAAATGGACATAAATTATCTCATTAAATCTAATTTTTTAATTCATGTATTCTTAAATTTTATATATTTTACAAAATATTTACTGCTGATTCATGCCAAATATATGTAGAAACCATAACATTAATGTGAGAATTTGAGTTAAAATGTTGCCCTAAGAAATCCAGGAACAGAAATTAAAATACTGAATCATCTTATTCATAAGGAGATTCTAAAAAAGAAAAATCAACCTTATAGTAGGGAGTGGAATGATAGTTACTAGAGGATGAGTATTGAGATGAGAAGAGATGAGGAAAAGTTGGTTAAATTGGCTGGGCACTAGTGTTCCACTCCTGTCATCCTAGCTACTCAGAAAGCTGAGATCTAAAGATCGTGGTTCAAAGATATCTTGGGGTTGAGTGTCTCCTGTGAAGTGGAATTGTGGCTCAAAGTGGCAGAATGCTAGCCTTGGGCAAAAGAGCTCAATGACAGTGCCCAAGCTGAGCGTTCAGACACTACAACCACCACCACCACTCACAACAGCAGAAGATGGGTAATAAAGGACAGATATGGTGGCGCATGCCTAGAATCCTAGGTATTTGGGAGATGGAGGCTAGAGGGTTTCAAGTTTGATTCCCATTCAAGCAACTGTCACAGGTAGACTCTATTTCAAAAACAAAATTTAAAAATTCTACTATGGGTATAGATGAAATATTAGAACACTTGGCTGATAAACATAAGATACTTGGTTCACAACTAGCACACACGCACACACACACACACACATCAAAACTGGGGAAATTAAATATTAGTTGAGGAATCATTTTAAGAGCCCTATTCTAATATTAAAAGCTATATGAGATAAATATCAACAGATATAAAATTGACACAAAATGGTCTTTGAGGCAAAGTAAGTATAAAGAAAAACTGAGCCTAGAAACCTACTAGCTAATATTTTATTTTTTAATGAGAATATTGGAAATGATTTGCATCTTCATTTCACATGAGTAGTTCTCAGATACTTTACAAAAATAAAACAAATCAAGTTGCAGTATTTACATTTCATGTTTACAGGTATATAAATAAACCCTAAGTGATAAAACTGAATGTACAATTTTAAACCATTGAATTCAAAATAGTTGTTAATTAGTAAACAATATGTAAGTTTCTGAGTTTATATAGAAGAACATGAACGTAATATTGTTCCATGCTAACCTATGTTTTAGCACAAGGTATTCATTGTACTATTCTTAATTCTTTATGTGCACCTTGATTATATTTTTAATATTAAATGAAATGTCAAGCAAATACCAAAATGACTCATTTTTTATTATATATGTTCTTGGATCAATTTAATAGTCAATACTGTTGAACAGAAAAAGAATTCCATGGTTTCTGGGACTATTAGAAAATTATTACAGGATTCACTCATAGAATTTACATTTTCATTTTATAAAATGCTTTTTATATTCCATAGATCTTGTAACTAACAGTTACTTTTAAGATAGTATTTGAAAAACAGGAACAAGTGACCATATTATGAAAAGGAAATTTAAATCCACAGTTACCATTTTTTATCCATCTCAAAATGTAAAACAAATCACAGTCCATATTATGTACATGCATATCTAAATTGAATTCACACATATGAAACTTTCATTATCTAAAACTCACTGACATAAACATGAAATTGCTCCTGTCTCAGTTATATTCCACTGTTATTTCCATCACTAGAGATTAACAACACTCTCCAGAGCCTGGTATGCAAATGCTTATTTAGCATCTTCAAAACCCTAGCCATGCAAGAGGCTGAGCTAGGTGAATCAGTTTAATGCCAGCCCAGGCAGACCAAGCTTCAAGGCTTTGACCTCCAGTTAACTAGCAAAAAGACAGAAGTACTGGTGTGTGCTCAAATTGTAGCGCTTCACCTTTGGAGGCTTAGTTCAAGTTTCAGTACACACACACACACACACACACACACACACACACACACACACACACACACACACACATTTTCCTTGTTTTATTTAAGATGACAATTCTAGACTCCACAAACAACTCCAGTCTCAGTCTGTCCTGACACCTATTAAAGTCCAAGGAGTACAGATAGAACCACAGTGTCATCACCATGATTTCTAGATCAAAAGGTACTAAAAAGCACAAATTTTTATTTGTCACTAGAGTAGCTTGCTGACAGTTATGAATGTAATCTACAGAGGCAACAAGGTGGTAAAGCATTTTCCTAGCACATATGAGGCCTTGGATTTTACTTAGGGACCATAGGTTTAAATGAGTTCAGAATAATCAACAACACATTGTCTCTAGAAAACTGTTACTTTCTCTATCACTTATAAAGAGATGGTGTTTATTGATAGTGAGGCCACTAACCTCAAGAGTCCTTAAGGCTAAAGACTTTGGTCACAGTAAAATTGAAAATCGTTCCAGTGAAAATGCTTTTAAATTTAAAATAATCACCCACTACAAAACATTGACAATGAACATGGAAAATTAGAAGAAGGTCTTCAAATGTTTAGATGGTTAAATGTTGCTTTTTGCAATTTAGAAATTTCTTAACTACTACTAAATTTAAAACTCGATTAAATGGAATAAATAACTTTGGGGTGAGGGAAGTTAGGAGAGGAAAAACAGGGAGACATGAGGGAAAGGGGTGACACTATTCAAAAGGAAATTTGCTCATTGCCTAACAAAAGTAAGTGTGACCCATCTGTATATCACCTTTAAAATATTAAAAAAAAACCTGTAGATTACTTTTAGTCTAACTAAATTTCAAAGCTAGCCATGTAATCCACTAATATGAGAAAAAGATAGAGCTCAATTAAGTGAAATATTTGATATATAAAAGGATAAGCAAAACTCTGACATTTTTAACTCAATATTTTCATCATTCACTAGACACTTTCAATGAACTAGGCATCAAGTAGAAAAATTAATTTCAGTAACTGAAGTGATTGTTTTGAAAGATTTAGGATTAATGTATTTTTTACATTAAAGTTTACAGCCTGGTAAAGGGATATTAAAAACACCATTTCTGTCTCTGAATTACTTATTTGTGCTTTTCAAAAAATCTTAAAATATGTATTGCAGTTATTTTCTTAGAACACTTGCTTTGAAATCTAAGATTCTGAGTTAAAACCACAGTATGGAACATGAACAACAACAACAAAACCCTGCATACAAGAGAAAAATTGTGTAAAAAAATAAATCACAAATGTATCTTTTAGACATGACATGATCACTAATATTAAAGATTTCAGCAATAATAGTTTAGTATTAACTAATGTGCTTTAGAAGTAATGTATGTTGGAAGTATAAGGACAGATACTATTAAGAAATAACTTTTAGACAGGATGAAAATTAAAATTAAAACAAATTTTGCTAGATGTTATGAGTACAGAGTCTTTAATTGAAAATTCATATAAAACATATTAGGAGCTCTCTTAATAGGTGTAATTATTTTCTTCACCTTGTAGATGAAAGAACTGACATTCAGAATATTTAAATAAATTATTCATGTTCACACAGCAGCAGAAAAGGAAATCTATATCTTAAAAATTATAATGTGCTGCCTCTCACATCTTAATTTTTAGAGTCACACTTTTTCTAAGACTGCACTAATGGTTTGAGATAGAACCACATTTTAGAGATAAAAATCTGACAAGAGAGCATTATTATCTTTGTATCTAATGTTTATTTTCTTTCTGTAGTAAATTTATAAATTATTTCATCCTGATAAATTACAACTTCTTAAAATGGTATGTGTAGACAAAATATTTCCCCTGAAATGGAAAAGCATATTTTTGTCAACCTGCTTGGCATTGGTAGTTGGATTTAAAATATCTTATAATTGAAACTTTGCATACAGTAAATGTAAAAAATAGATAATATAAGCCTGGAAGCAATGGCTCAGACCTATAATCCTAGGCTGAGATCTAAGGATCATGGGATAAACCAGATATAAAACTCTTATTTTCAATTAACCACTTAAAAAGCTGGAAGTAGAGCTCTGCCTCAAGTAATAAACTAGCCTTGTGCAAAAGAGCTCAGTTCAGCCTCTGAGTTCAAGCCCTATGCACAACACAAAAGAAAAATAAAATAAAACATAAGTAAAAGGCAAAAAAGTGAATGTTGTCTGCACAACATAAGGAGAAATCTGGAAATCTCAGTGATAAAAAATGCATCCCTAGCAGGGAGCGATATCCAGGTTTCATCACTAGAATTTCCCCACCCACAGTACAAAAATAACAGGAAAAAGATTTTAAATATTTTCCTCACAAATAAATAAAAAGTATTTGAAGTGAAAATTTATCCTTACTTAAACATTCATGATATATGAGTGTATCAAAATATCCTGTGGTACTTCATATGCATGTGCAATTATTATGTTCTCATGTGTCAGTTAAAAAGTTTATTGAATTGCTCTATGTCCCTCAAAAATGTGCTATTTCTTGGAGAAAGTTTCAAACGGCTATAAAGAACATGTATTGTGATAGCAGGTGCTAAATCATAGGGAAGTTGAACAGAAGAGTAAAGAAATAATTTTACTAGTACATTGAAAATAACAGCATCAATGACAAACCACTTGTTTCCATATTTTGGAGCTCATTTCTCTTAGCATCATATTATGTGTTCATACAGGCATAGTTATTGAAGTATTGTGATCATCTGCTAGGTCTTTCCAAGACATATACTAAATATTACCAATAAGGGAGACCACAGAGTTTATGTTTCTTTGGGTCTGGCTCGCTTCACTTACTGATTTTTTTCCAACTCTTTCCATTTTCTTACGAATGGGACAATGTCAGTCTTTCTTGTCAGAAAGCATAGAATTCCATTGTGTATATATACTACCATTTCTTGATCCTTTCATCCCCTGAGGAGCATCTGCTACCCTGCATAATTTATATTTGTCTGTCTGAATTAGGGAAGGGAAAGGGAACATTAAAATGTTTAGACAAAGGGTAAAAGGCAAACCAATGCCACAGCAATGCTTACATGTAAGACAACATGTTGTCGCACAACTTGATGGGGTGGATTGGGGAAGAGGGAAGGTGGGAGAAAATGAGAGAGTGGGTAACAAGTTGGACAAGAAATATACTCAGTACCTAATGTATGTAACTGTAACCTCTCTGTACTTCACCTTGACAATAATTTTAAAAAAATAGAATACATATTGTGCAGATGTTAGGTAGAATATTCTGGTAGTATCTGTTGAGTTCCTTTAGTCTATGCATGCATTGTTAAATGCTGAAGTTTACTTGTTGATGTTTTCTGTCAGAATGACCTACTGGTGTAAGTGCAGGATTAAAGTCACACACCTATTATTGTATTAGAGTCTGCTTGTACTTTTATGTCTAGTGTTTGTTTTATGAAATAGGGTGCATCAGTGTCACCTCCAATGTGTATGATGACAATTGTAATATTCTCTTGATGGATTGTTCCTTTTTATCTATGTGAAGTAACCTTCTTTGCCTCATTTGAATAATGTTGATTTAAAGTCTGCTCTGGATCTGCATCCATCCATTCCTGTTGGGTTCAGGCTCCATGGATTTGGAAAATCTTTTTTTCTACCTGTTCATCTTTAACTTTGACATTGAGATGTATTTCTTAAAGGCCACAAGTGGTTGGTTCTTGTTTTATAATCCATTCCATCAGACTGAAAAAGTCAAATATCATGTGATTTTTTTTCCCTCACACATAGAATCTACACCTCCCCCTCAAAAAAAAAAATCATTACAAAAGGAAGAAGCCAAAATATCTGGGTGAATTTGATCAAAGTATATTGTATTCATATCTTAAAACAGTCAATGAAACATTTTGTATAATCAATGGATGCTAATAAAATAAAAAGCAATGTCTTTAATCCAAATTTAAAAATAGAAAAAAATAAAAATAACAATGTTAAATACTACCTTTGATAACTATACCTTTTTTTTTTTTTTTTTTTTTTTGGCCAGTCCTGGGCCTTGGACTCAGGGCCTGAGCACTGTCCCTGGCTTCTTCCCGCTCAAGGCTAGCACTCTGCCACTTGAGCCACAGCGCCGCTTCTGGCCATTTTCTGTATATGTGGTGCTGGGGAATCGAACCTAGGGCCTTGTGTATCCGAGGCAGGCACTCTTGCCGCTAGGCTATATCCCCAGCCCTGATAACTATACCTTTTGATAGCTTTAGAATCATATTAGACAAGGTTTTTAAAATATGTCATGTTCAAGAATTTTGCCAAATGACTAGACATCCAGGAGCCACCAGAATAAGAAAGCAACTTGTTGTTCAAGGGGTAGAATATCACCCAGGAGCAAAAAACACCTACTAAGCATAAGAGGCCCTGAGTTCAAGACCTTAAACATACATAAAGCTTTTTTTAACTTGATAAAAATCAGTTTTTTAGCTGTAAATCGGGAGTCAAATAACATTGCTAAAATGGTGTTATGTGGCTTAAATAAACTCAGATGTGAAAAATCTAACAGTTTGTATATTAAACTTTGGTGAAATCCAAAAATAATGAACAGAGAGAAAGACATACAGAATGAAAGAAGAAATATAGAAAGAAGGGAAGTAGCATGGAAACAAATAAAGAAGGTGTTACCATGGATTATGGTGTGATGTTGGGGATGGAACTGCAATTCAGATGATTTTCTAGCTAAAGGAAAATTTCTGAATATGTATAATATAGGAAATAAACATTCTGAAGTATGTATTAGGAAGATATCATATGGATGCTATAGAGAGGTGGACTAGGAAGACCATAGACAACATGACCACATGCATAACTCTCCTGTAGGAATAATATGAATTTCAAAGCAACAAACACTGCACATGTGCACACACACAGAGAGAGATAATGTGGCTTTCTGTGAGTTGTGTGAGACATGGCTTGTTCCTGATTTCATGCTCTTACAGCTATAGTTCCATGTCACCACAGATTCTTTCTTTCCAAAAATATATCTCTGTCTACTCTGATATCTTTCCATCTGTTACGCCGTACTAATCATAAATACATACAATTATTCAGATTTTAAATATCTTGAATATGAGATTTCCCAAAGCTACACAGTTATAAAAGCATGGGGCCAGAAAGCACACAGATTGAGAGAAGATCTTTACTAGCCATACAACGGACAAAGGCCTTTTATCTAAAATATATACATTACTCAAAAAAATAAATTCTTCCAAAATAAATACTCAAAGATCCAACAGCCCCTTAATAAGTGGGCTAAAGATCTAAAAAGAGATTTATCTGAAGAGGAAATAAGAGTGGCCAAGAGACATATGAAAAAGTGCTCTACATCACTGGCCATAAAAGAAATGCAAATCAAAATAACATTGAGATTCTACCTCACCCCAGTAAGAATATTTATTATCAGGAAAGCTAACAACAAATAATGCTGGAGGGAATGTGACCAAAAGGGAACCCTACTACATTGTTTGTGAGAATGTAAACGTGTTCAGCCACTCTGGAAGCAGTATGGAGTTTCCTCAGGCTAAACATAGAGCTCACCTATAACCCAGCAGCCCCATTTTTGGGCATCTACCCAAAAGATTACAAGCAAGACCACACTAAGGCCACCAGCACAACAATGTTTGTCCCAGCACAATTCATTATTTCTAAAATATGGAACCAACCCAGATGCCCCCAAGTAGATGAGTGGATCAGGAATGGATCACACAATGGAATTTTATGCCTCTATCAGAAAGAATGACATTGCCCCATTCATAAGGAAATGGAAGGACTTGGAAACAATTATACTAACTGAAGTGAGCCAGACCCAAAGAAACAAGGACTCTATGGTTTCCCTCATAGGGAATAATTAGTACATGTTTAAGCTAGTCATAGCAGAAGATCACAATAGCCCAATGCCTATTCCCTTATGAACACATAAGATGATGCTAAGTGAAATGAACTCCACGTTATGGAAACAAGTGTTATGTCATTGCTGTAATTACTCTCAACATGCCATGTGAAACCGTACCTCTTTTTTCTCTTGTACTCCCTTCCTATGGATTCATCACCACTATCACTGTACCTGATCTTACTACCCTGGATATTGCATATACGTGTATTAGAACTAGGGAAGGGAAAGGAAATACCAAATCGAGAGACAAAGGATAGAAAGTCAAACGATTCCAAAGGCAATACTTACAAAACCATTTTGTATAAACCAACTGTGCAACTCATGGGGATGGGGGGAAAAAAGGGGGAGAGGGAGGCAGGGGAAAATGAGGGAAGAGGTAATAAGTTGAACAAGAAATGTGTTCACTGCCTTACATATGAAACTGTAACGCCTCTGTAATTCACATTAACAATAAAGGGAAAAAAAATAAAGGCATAAGCATTGGATTTTGACAGACCAAAAATGCAAATAGGAATTGTCAACTAATTTAATTTGGAATGGAACTTTATATTTCCCTCCTTCAGAGAGATTTTAACTGGGTGGGTTATGATAGCTGGATGGAGAGAAGACCTGATTACCTGATTTTTTTCCCCTCTCATAAACACAGAGTTAATACGTAGGTGCTTACCTGTATCAGTACCCTGAAGAGTTGCTGTTGAGAAGAGGAATCATACTAAACTCATTGAACCTATAAATCTATGACATAATGAAAAAAATTCACTTATTGTATACTTACATATGACTTCATTGCCCATTTCATAACATGGCTGAAGGAACAAAATCTGAGGACTAGAGATTTAGTTTTGTGACATAAGAATTGCCTATAATGCCCAAGACCCTGCATTTGATGCCAGGAATTTTTTTTTCCTTTGCTAAAAGTTTAATGTATTTTTAAATGAGTATCAAGCAAGGTGATGATTGAATGTGCCTCTCAAACAGGGGTGTTATCAATTATTGTGGTAGACCTATTGTGTGTGAATCTTTTCTGGATTTTGGAATTTAATAATAATGAAAGCAAACTAAAGTAATCTAGCAATGGAAAAGATGGGAAGAAAAGATAGAAATTTAAAGCTGTAGTTTCTTTTTGCTATTATAAGCCTTATAAATTCACCTTTATATTAGAAATAATGATGTGTCTGTCAAACACTGAAATTTAATATGCAAAAAATATGAAAGTGTATTTATATTAGGAGATGAAAAACAACAGTTGGTGTTTTTATAATGGTTATATACCAATTACATACCATTACATATTTTCTTATACTTTATATATAATTATATTTTATTTAAGCAAAATTAGAGGATATTCGGCCTTTTAGAATGAAAATAAACCTTCTGTGAATGCAACGATCCATTGATGGTAGCAGAATTCCTTATCTTTTACATTGTAAAACTCTCACTAGATGTGCTGAAAAGGATTGCTGCAAATTAAGCAAGCCAGGATAGATCAGCTGGCTGTTCCACAGTGACATGCATAGTAATGTATTTACTTCAATACAAAACTATTTTTGGAGCCATGGATTCTACACCATTTTCTGCTTTTTATTTAGAAATAAGGTAATCTTTCTTCTATAATGCAACAAATACATTTCTTATCCATATTCCAATAAATATTCTTAAGATTAGGTTAATTTGTAAAGGACATTAACACATTTTTAGTATCTACCAGAAGATAACACATAAATGCCTTTCTTAGCTGGTGACTGAATGTCTTTTTCCCTATGGTAGTAATTCTCAAAAACTAATCCAGTATATATCTATTGAGGTCATAGAAGCGATAGTTCAAATGGTTGTCCCTGACAAGATAATGGTGACCCAAAGTGATTAGCATTTTTGCTTTCACAAAAGTTCATTGTCAAAGAAAAATCATAGTGAAATTATTTTTTCTATTTACACAAATCTTTACATACTCCTTACCTTTCTTTAATTTCACAAGTGGCCTGTTGATTTTTTCAGCTCTTAAGACTATATATAATATTTGCATTATATATAATAAATATAGCTATGTGCAAAGGTATTGCAAATGAACTAATAAGTTCAAAGAAGTAAATTCATAGAGAATTAAATGGGTAATGAAATGAAAGTCTATTAATCCAGCTCATTTAAAACTCCAAATGAAATATAATTCTATCTTAAATACAGTATCAATGTCTATCTTGATTTTACTTAGATAAAAAGGCAGAGAGAAAGACTGTTCACTAGTATCCTTATTTATAGCTCTAGGGTAAATCTAGGCAGGGACTAGGTTATCTATCATTTTATTTTTATTGCTTGTTATCACAGAATTTTTTATTATGCTCCTCTTTTATGCATCTTAATTCCTTCCATGTCACAATTCAGGAAACTGTAAATGATGAATGATATATTCACAATTAAGTCATTAAAGTATCATAGTTTATAATAATATGAAGGTATATTATAAAACCAGTCCCAAGGAAGAAAACATAGTTCATTTTTTCATTTCTCTTCTATGTGCATTCTAAAAATACGTTATATTAATCTACTTGTAAAATATTGACCAATGAGTTCATCTTTTTCTATAGTTCTGCTTCTACGCAAGTGTGTTTTGAGCATTTAAAACCTGTTGTAAATGCAATACACAATTTTGTTTTATAATTTCTAAAGTTGTAATCCTATAGTATTTCTAAAATTTCTAGTAATATACTGATATTGAATGAACATGTTAAAATATTTTCAGAATGCCATCAAATAATTAATTTGAAAATGAACTGCATACCCTGCTTATTTCCCTTTTGTTTGGCTCATGATTTTCAAACAGGTTTTAATCTATGATTATACTGAAACACTCGTTAATTGTTATTCAAATATGTTATAAGCAACTATTTTGAATTAGACAATGTTCTAAATTCTGGGGTTTAAATCTAATTTTTTATATAATTAGCCAAAGGATTGAAACTGGTAGAAATAATCTAATGTGATAATAATATAAAAAAGTGGAAAAAAGGAGTAAGAACACTGAGCCCATCTTTTATCCCTTAATTTCACCTAAGTATATTCTAAAACTCAGATCGTACCCATTCTAGTTTGTCCAAAGGTCCAGCATTCAAAGTCATTTAAGTAAACAACTACTTTCTTTATGTCATAGTAATTGATATAATGTTTTTTTTAAATTTTATTGTCAAACTGACGTACAGAGAGGATACAGTTTCATACATTAGGCATTGGATACATTTCTTGTACTGTTTGTTATCTCCTCCCTCATTGCCCCCTCTCCCCTCCCCCTTTCCCTTTCCCCCCATGAGTTGTTCAGTTCATTTACACCAAACAGTTTTGCAAGTATTGCTTTTGTAGTTGTCTTATTTTAACATGTGTCTCTCGATTTGGGTATGCCCTTTCACTTTCCTAGTTCTAAAACCAGTATACACGGTTTCCAATATACTCAGATAAGATACAGAGATAATGCAGGTACAACACAGGAAGGGGATACAAGAAGATCATCAATAATAGAAGCTACAGTTACACATAGCACGTTGACAGTAGTTACAACAGTGATATAACAATCGTTTCCATTACATGGAGTTCATTTCACTTAGCATCATTTTATGTGTTTATAAGGGCATAGCTATTGGGCTCTTGTGATCCTCTGCTGTAACTAGCCTGAACCTGTGCTAATTATTTCCTATGAGGGACACCATAGAGTCCCTGTTTCTTTGGGTCTGGCTCACTTCACTTAGTATAATTTTTTCCAAGTCCTTCCATTTCCTTACAAATGGAGCAATGTCATTCTTTCTGATAGAGGCATAAAATTCCATTGTTTATATGTACCAACTTTTCCTGATCCATTCGTCTACTGAGGGGCATCTGGGTTGGTTCCAAATTCTAGCTATGACAAATTGTTCTACGATGAACATTGTTGTGCTGGTGGCTTTTCTGTGTTCTTGTTTGTGGTCTTTTGGGTAGATGCCCAAAAGTGGGCCTGCTGGGTCATAGGGGAGCTCTATGTTTATTCTTCTGAGGAATCTCCATACTGCTTTCTAGAGTGGCTGAACCAGTTTACATTCCCACCAACAATGAAGTAGAGTTCCCTTTTGGCCACATCCCCTCCAACATTTGTTATTGTTAGTTTTCTTGATATAATCTTAAAATATCATTTCACTTCTCTAGTTAGCTTGCTAGTTAGGTGTGTGTGTGTGTGTGTGTGTGTGTGTGTGTGTGTGTGTGTGTGTGTGTGTGTAGCCTTTGGCAATAAAGGGTTGTGTACCACTAAAAAATTCTGATTTTACCTAGAGATTTCTGTGAAGTGTCTAGAGGGTAGAATTCATAGAAAACTTCAAAAATTATTCATTAAAATGGCATATTGAAAAATGTTATCTTTAATCTTACAGAGTCTTCCTTCATAGAAAAAAAAAGTCTCCATAGGAATGGGATAGGAAACTATTCTTAGATTTCATTACCAGTAATGTCATCAAGGAAGCTACCCAACATGGATAACTGCATTCCCTGCTAGATGTCATAACTCAAACTAGTCCAGCATCTGACCCCTGAAGAAAGCTCCCAGATCAGCAAACTGAATAAAAACCATACACAATTCTGGACTCATGAGATGGTGAAATCTGGTAAACTCTTTTTCCCTACTGTTATGTCCTGGGTGCCAAGGCCTTGTCATTGTGCAGAAAAACTACATGTAGCTATCAAAGTTTGGCTAACCAGGCTGGTTAAGTACTCCACACCTGACTCCCAAATCTGTCACACATGAAGCTGCTCTTTATTCAGTGGCACCTATGTCCAAATCCCAATACCCAATACAAAAGAAAATTAAAGAAAGCCACCAACTAGAATCCATGTTTTAGCATCAGTGTAACCATCCACAAGAAAAAAAAAAAAAAAGATGCAAGGAAATTCCAGCTAGAACCTGGTATCTCGGATCTAGCCTAGGCATCTAGTAATGTCTTGCATTACCCTCATCAAAAGAAGCATTAATCAAGAAAGTTAAGAAGAAAAGGGAAGAGTTAGCTGGATGCCGGTGGCTCAGGGCTATAATCTTAGCTACACAGGAGGCTGAGATCTAAGGATCACAGTTTAAAGCCAGAAGCAAAATATCAAGAAGCAAAGTATCTTTCCTTTTAAGGATTATTCTATTTATAATAATTATTAGTAACTATTTAAAGGGGTTATACTAGCAGCAGCTAAGCTATCTCACTGAATTGTATGTAAATATACTCTGATATTGGCACAAAGATACATTTTCCAATATATCCTCCTTGTCATTAAGCAATATGTTACTTTACAATAATTTTGAACGTACACTTTATTTCACTTGTTGCAGTATTACTTATAGCATATGGCTAATATAGACTTGTTTGTGTTTTTTTGAATCTGAGAATCTTCATTTTTTAAGTTTATTTTGAGAGTAATGTACAAAGGGTTACTGTTTCATACATAAGGCAGTGAGTACATTTCTTATCAAACTTGTTACCTACTCCCTTGTTTTTCTCCCAGCTTCCCCCTCCCCAGTTCTCTCCCCACCCCCATCCTGAGTTGTATACTTAGTTTGCAGCATATTGTCCTGTGAGTATTGGTGTTGCATCGGTTCACCTTTTACCCTTTGTCTCTCCATTTTGATGTTCCCCTTCCCTTCAGATAAACGTACATTCAATACCAGGTTAGCAAAATGAATTACAGTGACATCAGTGGTAGAACCACGTGGGAAGAAAGACAAAAGAAAAAGGCATAACTTCACATGGTACATTGAAACTAACCATAACAAACAAATGATTTCCAAAATTGGAGGTCATTTCACCTTTATATGTGATTGTTCTCTTGTCACTGGTAACTTTCAGGATTATTTCCTGGGTCTCTATTGGTCCTGTAGAGATTACAGTGTATTGGTAGGGTATTCTATTCTAGTCTGGCCTGTTTGGGTTTCTAAAAGTTTCTTGTATCTAGATAGGTCTATCTTTCTGAATATTTGGGAAGTTTTATTAAGTTTCATCTCTTGTCTATCCTCAATACCTATTAGCCTTAAATTGTGCTTCCTGTTTGTATCTTGGAGTTCCTGAAGTGATCTTTTTTTTTTTTTCTGATTTTGAATTATTTTTGTTCTCTCTCCATAAAGTCTAGACTACCTTCAATTCCAGAGATTCGATCCTCTACATAATCTATTCTGTATTCTAGTTTTGTACTTTGATTTTTTGTTTTGATTTGTTTCATTGTTTATCTGCCTTTCTGCTAATTGATCATTCTTTATGACTTCCATCTTTTTTCTATTATAGTTTTCTGTTTTAGTTATATCTGTTTCTGTTATAGTTTGGGTCCTGCATAGACTTCTTTACTTCATTAATTTAGTTCTGAGTGCTCTCCCTCAAATCTTTTATCTGAGTGGCTATTGTTTCATTAGAGTCCTTTTCTTTCTGTTATAATTCATTGAGCTTTCTGTTTGTGGACACCCTGAATTACTCTATCGGTCTTTGGTTAGCCTCTTGGCACTTGCATATGGCTGCCTGCATGCTTTCCATCTTTTTATTAATTGTATTTACCAGTAGGGCTTATAGAGCATTTTGATGATTATCCTCTAGGTTTTTCATTGACTCTTCTACTGCCTGTTTATTTTGAGAGTGGGTTGAGATTCCTTGGATTGCAATTTTTCTTGTGCTTCTTCTGCCCATTTGTGAAAGATTGCAAGTCCAATAGCACACCAGAACACTATTTTAAGGCATGAACCAACCCTACCCTAAGCCCAGTAGTTGCACAAATTTTAGAGGTTCACTATCATAGGTAAATTTTCCCTCTCCTTTTTACCATATAAAAGCATATTTAATGCCTCCACAGAACACAATTAAGACATTAACCTATATTGAGCACTGCAATTGTGTTGATCTTGGTGGTCCAATATGTTAGGTTAGGGGGAGGGGGATGGATTGTGATTCAGGAGTTAGATTATATACCTTTATAACCAATGAACAAATCTGTCCTTTCCTTTAGATCTATCTGGGCTGAGAGGATTACTCGATTACTCAAAGAACCCCTTTGACATACTCAAATTGAATATATATATATATATATATATATATATACATATATACACACACACACACACACACACACACACACACACACACACACACACACACACACACAGAGTCTATCTAGATAGCCATTAACCAGGAATCCATGGACTGTGAAACTCCTAGAAGTAGTATAGGACCCTCACTTACAAGCTGTCAGTAATTTTAGGGGGAGAAGTTAAGAGCAGTAATGAAGCGGTTGCAAGGGGTCATGATGATTGAGATCTAAATTCAGAGAAACAAAAAAAAGGAAAAGTGTAAAAAAGTTATAAAAAAGAAAACACACAAGCAAACAACTATGACAGTGTAGAAGAATCCTGCCAAATTTGCAAGTGCTGAGCTTGAGAGGTGGAGTTTTTTGATAATTAGAGACAGAATTTTGTCAGCACCAGATGAGGAAGGTGGCCTAATAAATGCTGTTGTCTATGTATCTAGGAATGAAATAGAAGTAGAATAATTTTTTAAAGAGAAAAAAAGTGAAAAGAGACGAGAAAAAGAATGAAGAAGAAAATGCGGGGCATAAAAAAATAAATATAAAATGATGAAAAAAAATTTAAACAGTTATAGTCTGTAACAAGAGATCTTCATTATTTGTGTGATCTTATGTATCTTCTATGTCCACTTTCCAGTCTTTAATGGAGCTACTGCTTTTTTTGATGTGGTTAATTTTCCTATGGCTTACCTGGTTTCTTAAGTCAGTTTGCAGAGACGGACTGCCATATGGTATCTGTAGCCATATTCCCAGGCTACTTTATTCCTAGAGCTGTCTGCCTTGAGTGTTTCACAAATAGAAGTTTGATGCTTTCTATGGGTCTGAGTCACTGCTGGGAAACGTGTGGCCTGTCTGGTGTTTGTGGATTATCCCAGACATCTGGTAGCTGAGGCATTCTTTTGGTCCACAGGCAGCTGCTCTCCTCTTTTCAGGACTAAGAGGTTTCTCAAAGCTTCAGATCTTCAGAGGGGTGGGGCGCCTCTGACTGTGTTTACCTGAAGTTGAAAGCCACCCTGGGGGAAATTCCTCCCACTTGGATGAGGAGACCTTCCCCGGGACACATCTGAATTTCACTGCTCTGATTCCTTCGCCTTTTGAAAGATGGCCCCATTGTCCGTATTTTTCCCTGGACCGATTTATATATCTGGTCTGTTTTGGCCAGCTCCATGCCTGAGTCGAAGATGGCATTTTTCTACAGTGCTCGGGAGAAGAGCTACCTTCCCAATGCTGTTCTGTGAGTACAAGTGAGATTATCTTTTGTGGGGTACTTATGTGTTCCCTGGTTTCCTGGCCCATCCATAATATGCGTCTGCCTGTGATCAGTAGGATGAAGGCTTCTTCTGCTCGGAGACACCAGTGAGTGCTGGAGGTAAGTGCAGAGCTATGCTCTGTCTTTGTCACTCTTATGCTGGGTTTTTCTGCTGGCACATTTATGTAGTAATATATGTAATATAATACATATGTGTATTTTTAAAATAACAGCATAAATTGAAAAAAAAGACATTATGATGTTAAGACCCATTTATAGAAATATTCTAAAATTCTAATAATTCTGTTTCTAATAATTTAAGTTTGATTCTCCAGTAGTTGAGTTCACATTTTTGGCAAGACATAATTTAATATTTTATCCTTCCTTATCATTTTAAGCTTATATTTGATTAAAATACAATTAATACTTGTTAAAAAATTTGTGACTGAAATTGAATAGAAAGAACTCAGAATCTATATATAAAATTTGAAGTTTGAGTAGAACTTTTAATCAAAAGAGTCTTGAATAAATTCAAATTCACTCTCTGGCTTCTTTTAACTTCATTTTTGTGAAGAAGTATGTCATTATTTCTTTTATACAAACTTAGGAAGCCATCCTTTGTGGAAAGAATCTTCACATTAAGTGAAAGTTAAAAAGAAAACCTAGAACAGAAATACATGGAGATTTTACACTAAGAAGATCAGATATTAAGTAGCATGGAAGACTTCTTTCATTTGAGACTAGCATGAGATTTTATTATGTTTTCCATTAAGCAACATTTTAATTCTTGTTATTATATAGATCACAAGTTTCCATATTTTCTTAAAATAAGTTTCAGACTATAATAAAGCATATGTTAATTCATGGAATACTTTAACAACTGCCATTAAATAATGTGCCTATACTTAATCAGGAAGTGGAGAAATTCACTAAAAAGTCCTTTAGCAGAGAATCTAATTTACACCTCTCAGAATCTCCTTTATATGTATACAGACATTTAGATGTGAAAATGACACAACTCTGGATAATAAACTTGTATTTTAAGATCCATATCTTAAAATATGTTTAAGCAATTGAAACTCATTAGTACTCATTGCTTAAAGGTCAACATTAACTTTGAAATGTACTGCAAAATGTATACATTAACTATAATCCTCCTAGAATTTATTGAAGTATTTAAAATTCTACCTCTTGTACTGTACATTGCTATTGGACAATCCCATGAATTATAGTGACATGATAATGATTAATTGTTATACAATCATTCATGATTATGGAGGAAAGATAAATTTTCTTCATCTATCATTCAACAGTGAGTATTATAATAACCAAGTTTAAAAGGTGAACATTAGAGAAATGGTCATAATTTTCTATCTGTGCCCTTTCAACTTGAAGAAGAGAATGTTAAACTTCAGTGCAATTGTACAGTGGTATATTTGGCATATTAAAGGCACTGACTACCTTTTTTTTTTTTTTTTGGCCAGTCCTTAGGCTTGAACTCAGGTCCTGAGCACTGTCCTTGGCTTCTTTTTGCTCAAGGTTAGCACTCTGCCAACTTGAGCCACAGCGCCACTTCTGGCCTTTTCTATATATATATATGGTGCTGAGGAATCAAACCCAGGGCTTCCTGTATATGAGGCAAGTACCCTTGCCACTAGGCCATATTCCCAGCCCCCACTGACTACCTTTTATGGAAAAAGATTGATATATTGAGATTATTCTTTATTCTAAGGACAAAATTATTTTTTGCTGTAAAATGTAAGTTTTGAAGGCAAAGAAACAAATATTTCCACTGTAGTAGTCTAACATATTTAAGCAAATTGAAGGATTATATTTCTGCATCCTAAATCTGCACTTGTGGTGACTGTTTAATTAAGATTATTGATATAGATTAATTCATTAATTTTATAAGGTATTTCACAAGTAGAGAAATGTATGAATGGTTCAAATAGTTGTCAGATATAAAATTATTTTTATTTTTACAGGTATAAAAATACTACTCTTTGCTTTTTTTCCATCTTTAGAAATAAGTTCACTGTGTGTGCATTTTCATTAACAAATTTTATAGTAAGAAATATTTCTGTTCATATTTCTAGAAAATATAACAGTAGAAACTAAACCCAGACCTGATTTGCCTAATGCTTGAGCTGTCCTTACAATGTCTCCTACATGCTGGACCTTCTACTCATAGCAGTGTTTGTGTTTAGCTTTCCCAATTTTCTTTTTGCCTACTTTCAGAAACAAAATAAAAATTAAAAATAATAAGGAGAATTAATGTTCAGTTCATAGTATGTCTTACTTGTTACATTAATTCATAGCCAATGGCCATAATATTGTTTAAGTATGCATCCATTTTCTTGAGCAAATGTTTATTTTCATACCTATAAAATGTCAAGCTCAATAAATGCTTACTGACATTTAAATATGTCACACAACAATGCTTATATTCACATATTCATCTTTTTTCCTTCATATTTTTTCTCTCTTTGTCTTATATTACTTTGTTCGTTATATCATCTCTAAAATCATTAATTTTCAGGGGTATTCTTAAATATTTCCCCTGTAAAACTTCTAGACAGCGATGTTGAACCTTTTTTTAAGCAAAAAGACTAACTCATTTTTCCAAAGGCAATCATTATCCAAAAGCTATAGATTAACTTGAAAAATCCTTATCTACTCCTTCTCTTTGGCATTGCAATCTATCCTCTCCTCTTCCTTTTATTATCAAAATTTTGAAAAATGCAACATTATAAGGCATTAATCATAAAAAAAGATTTTACACATTTTACTTTTTAGATTTGGTTATAATGATGAGAGTATTTACAAAAAAAATCCCTTTAGTCTATCAGAGAAAAATGAGGAACTGAATTACAGCAGAAGAAAAATAATGTGTGTTAATATGCTGTTAATATATGTGTTGTTAATATATGTGCTGTTAATATATACAAAACAAACAACCATACTAAAAAAATCACAGTGAATAAAAATAGTTACCAAAAATACCCACTATACAAATGTATATGGTACAACAAATGTATATATTACATGTTGTATATATAACACACATATGTGTATATATATGTATATACATATGCACCTATATTTGTGTGTATACATTTTTTCTTTTTTTATTACAAAAATATTTCAATATCCCCAGTTTGTGGACCAATTAATTGTTGTAGGTGAAGTAACTTGTGACAGATAATGAATTTATCATTAATTCTATTGAATTAGAGGGAAATTTTGTTTAAATCTTGAACAAATGAGTAAAAATAGTGTTCATGTGGCAGACAATTTTAACTATAGGTATAATCAATCTGCAACTGATGTTTCTGACAAAAGGGACTTAGAAATGGATGGGATATTCAGTCTACGTCAGAGGTAATGATAGTTATTCCAACTATTGTGTGTAACAGATAAAGAGTCCTGGTCCCATTGCAGAGGAAACCTAATTTAAAGTACATGGGGTAAGACATTTGCAATATTGATAACAGCAAGTTGAACTTTCCCATGCTGATAACATCAAAGGAACATAAGAAATCTTGGGAAATGCCCTCAAACCCAACTGAAACTACAGTGTATGAAGTTTCTTTCCAAATGCTATTAAAAATTCAAGCCAGAACTAATCACAAAATATTTATACATGTTCATTTAGAAATTAATTATATTTTATGTATTAATGATTAACTGAATAATATTTCATTGTAAGTTCTTATAAAGTCATTTTATATTTGATGCTTACTATTTCACAAATAAAAACCACCCTGTCAAACTAAGAAACTTAAGGAGTTATTTTACTTGATTTTACTTCATAGTCATAATGTTAATATTTTGATTCCACATTTTGATTCAGTTTCACACAAAAGGAAATGCATGATAGATTTATTTTGAATTAATCTACCTTCTTATGTTCTGTTTCATGATTTCTAAAGATGACAATTCTTATTCTCATTTTATCATTTTCATTCAAAACTAGGCATAATGGTGGGGCATTAGTAGCTAAGGTTTGTAATGCTAGCACTGAAAAAGCTAAGGAAAGAAGACTGTGAGCCAGTCTGACTGCAGAAATTGTATCTTAGGAAACCCCAACTGTGTTATAAAATATATTTTCAAAAATGATATCAACTTTTATATATAAGATATCAATAATTAACAACTGGAAGTCTTGTTTTCCTGTTTTATGGAAAATAATTAGAAATTTAGGACAATATTTATTAATTTATAATAATATAAATTTATAATAATATAATATAGTTATTTATTTATTATGGGTTGTGAAGATTGAAGTCAAGGCTTAGGTGCTGCCCTAGAGTTCTTCTGATCTAGCCTAGTGCCTGGTGCTCTACTATTTGAACCACAGCTCCAATCCGGATTTGTTGTTTTCTGTTTGTTTGTTTGTTTGTTTGTTTTTAAAAATTTATTGTCAAACTGATGTACAGAGAGGATACATTTTCATATGTTAGGCATTGGATATATTTCTTGTACTGTTTGTTACCTCCTCCCTCATTCCCCCCTTCTCCCTCTCCCGTTACCTTTCCTCCCATGAGTTGTTCAGTTGATTTACACCAAACAGTTTTGCAAGTATTGCTTTTGTGGTCGTTTGTCTTTTTACCCTGTGTCTCTCGATTTGGGTATTCCCTTTCACTTTCCTAGTTCTAATACCAGTATACACAAATTCCAATGTACTCAGATAAGATACAGAGATAGTGCGAGTACAACCACAGGAAGGGGATACAAGAGGATCATCAACAATAGAAGTTATGGTTACACATGGCATGTTGCAAGTAATTTACAACAGTGATATAACAGTCGTTTCCATAACATGGAGTTCATTTCACCTAGCATCATCTTATGTGTTCATAAGGGCATAGCTATTGGGCTCTTGTAATCCTCTGCTTTGACCAGCCCAATCCTGTGTTAATTATTCACTATGAGGGACACCATAGAGTCCATGTTTCTTTGGGTCTGGCTCACTTCACTTAGTATAATTTTTTCCAAGTCCTTCCATTTCCTTACGAATGGGACAATGTCATTCTTTCTGATAGAGGCATAAAATTCCATTGTGTATATGTACCACATTTTCCTGATCCATTCGTCTACTGAGGGGCATCTGGGTTGGTTCCATATTCTAGCTATGACAAATTGTGCTGCGATGAACATCGTTGTGCTGGTGGCTTTAGTGTGTTCTTGTTTGTGGTCTTTTGGGTAGATGCCCAAAAGTCGGGCTGCTGGGTCATAGAGGAGCTCTATGTTTAGCCTTCTGAGGAATCTCCATACAGCTTGCCAGAGTGGCTGAACCAGTTTACATTCCCACCAACAAAGAAGTATGGTTCCCTTTTGGCCACATCCCCTCCAACATTTGTTCTTGTTAATTTTCTTGATAGAGGACATCCTTACTGGGGTGAGATGGGATCTCAATGTTGTTTTGACTTGCATTTCTTTTATAGCCCGTGATGTAGAGCACATTTTCATATGTCTCTTGGCTGTTCTCATTTCCTCATCAGAAAAGTGTCTTTTTAAGTCTTTAGCCCACTTGTTGAGGGGGTTATTGGTTCTTTGTGGTTTTGTTTTGGAGGAATGCCTGCACCAACATCAATTCTAAATGGATCAAAGACCTCGAAATTAAAACAGATACCCTGAAAACACTAAAGGAAGGAGAAACACTTGGGCTCCTTGACACAGGATGGAACTTCCTTAACAGATCCAGAAATGCTACAAATCAAAGAAAGGATGGACAAATGGGACTGCATCAAACTGCAGAGCTTCTGCAGGGCAAAGGACATAGCTTACAAGATAAACAGAAAGCCCACAGATTGGGAGAAGATCTTTACAAGCCACACAATGGACAAAGGCCTCATGTCTAAAATATATGCAGAATTAAAAAAATTACATTCCACTTCTGGATTTTGAATTCTTACTTAGAGATAAGAGTCTCCTGGGGACATTTCTGCTTTGGCTGTCTTTGAACAGCTATCTTCAGATTTGTGTCTCCTTAAGTAGCTAGGATTACAGGACTTAGCCAACAGTCCCTGACTCTAGAAGAATATTTAAACTGAAAAGTTACTTGCTTTAAAATATCGTATACAGGTGCTGGTAGGTATATACCCCCTCTTCATTTGGTTAACCCCCTACTCTATGCCCTTAGTCCTACTATGTCCATTTTTGAGAACCCAGCTCTTGGTGTTTATTTTGTCAGACTGTGAGTGACCCTTTTAAGGAACTACCTCATTTGAGTTCTCTTCAACTTCCTTTTCTATCTCAAAGATCCAACCGAAGCCCAATCAAAATGGTGAAAGATTGAGTAAGAAACAATGGCTATGCCATTTGAAAGGGAATACACAATCAGTACAAGTGGCCCAATGACAAGCATAGCTCTTCACTCCATTTCAATCTTGTTCATGGAAGTACCAATGTCTCTACTTAAGGGTATAGCAGAAAGTATAATAATACCAAGATAAGCTTTCACAGGTAATTCAGATTGTTCATAGATTTTTTGTTGTTAAATTTCTACCTTTTGGAGAGCAGAATTTTTGGGATTATGGCTTAATATACTAGCAAGTGCATTAGGTATATAAATGGATCCTTGTAGCCACAGGAATTTCTGGGTTATAATGCCAAGAGTAATAGTTTACTCATTTGTAACACAAGTGTGTTACATTTCCTAATTTCAGACCTTTCATTTCTGAAGCATGACTGTTACTAACCCTTTTAACAAACAGAAGAAGACAGCAATTTTCACTCACCAAGATACTTAGGGATGTATAGAAATGTTTTATTATTTTTTTATTAAATGATACAATGCAGTATTCAGACTGTGGTGACTTCAACCCTTTCTGATGCATTCTCCATCTTTTTTTTTTTTTTTTTTTTTTTTTGTTGGTTGTGGGGCTTCAACTCTGGGTCTGGTTGCTGTCCCTGAACATTTCAGCTCAAGTTAGCACTCTACCACTTGAGCCACAGTGCCACTTCTGGTTTTCTGGCAGTTAATTGGAGATAAGAATCTCTGGCTGTGGCTGGCTTTGAACTGTGATTCTAAGATCTCAGCTTCCTGAGTTGCTAGGATTACAGCATCGAGCAATTGATGCCCAGGTGAATTCTCTGTTTTTATTGGTCTTTTGTTAGAGAGAAATTAATTGAAATAAGATTGATAGGAACTTTTATAACAAATTGAATCCAAATAATGACAGAGTTTTCTCAAAGACATGGAAACATCTCTGTTTGGATCAATTTTTTTAATGATGTCACACTACAGAATAAACACAAATATGTCTAGGAACAAAACAAAAACAACAACAACAATAGGAAAGGAAAGCATGGAAATGTAACATGCTACATCTATGGCAGGGTAAAATGAATCTATCATAGAAGATTCTAGTCCAAGTTACAAAATGTTGTCTTTATGTAGGGTGAGCAGTAGTTGCCAGTTTTGGTGCTTTTAATACAAACTAAACTGGTAAGGACTGAAAGCCATCAAGCCCACTCCTTTTGTTCATTTACTGACTTTGGGGGTCTCTGAAAGGAAATGTGTATTAGATGATGTGAGAAAGAAAAGACTAGGAAAAGTCATTGAAGATTCTTGGCTGTACATCCAAAGGAGGCTGCTGTCAATGTACACTGTGTTTGCACAGATAGGAGAGTGAATCTATTTCTTCTTTGTGCTTATACTGTAAAGAACCATCTCTCTATCCATGCTGTCACAGTACTGTCAAATTATGGTTCAAATATTATCATTTAGCATGTGCTACATTCATTAAGTTTCTTGGAAAGAATAAAAAAAAATCATGTCTCATAATCTGGAACCAAAATGGGTAAATAAAGGAAACTACTCCTACATTCTTGATTCCCTGCAGCAAAGATGCAAGTCTCTGCCTTTTGCAGTTGTCTCACGTTGAGCAAAGCCATTTGTAGTGTACAATGTATGTGGTGTAGTAAGGAGTATGGAAAGTTATTTTGTGTAACTTTAATCCACCTCATTCCTGAGCATAAGCTCAGATAGTTTAATGTTCCCCTCAGCTTGCCTAAATTTTAGAAGGGCTTCTTTCTCTCTGTTAGTACTTTCACCAGTCTTAGAGCATTTACTTGACAGGAATATGTAATTAGAAATTCTTTCTCCATACCTTTGAAATGCAAATGTCTTAAAAGCCTCTTACCAGTTTTTACAACCCACAGATGTCTTTCTTAAGGACCTGAGAGCCTTCTCTTTGAAATGTAATCCTTGGGTATAGAACCCTAAGGCCTAGTTTCTGTGGAAGGGTACAAACCTTAACTTCCCTGGGCACTTTGTCCAAGCTATACAACAATTCCTAGAAAACTATGCCTATGAGATAGGAGAATATTTATTGTTATTCTAGCTAAAGCCAAATAGCAAAGGTTCTCTTTTTCATATTATCTTTAATTTTTTTTTCTCATTACTACTGTTAGCAGAAGTGAGATGAATTTTTAGTCTGGTACTTTATTTTATAATAGCCTTACATAAAGTCTTCTTGTCTGTTTCACTTTGGTGCAGTAATTGCTCCACCAAACCCATCACCTGGGATGTAACTTCTGCCTCCAGGAACTTTTTTTTACATGAAATTTAGATATACACACCTTCAAGAATGATGATGCGAGAGGGGATTACTGAAAATGGAACAATTCTGTAAAGGGATACATGGATGGTATCACTGAACAAACCCTGCAGATAGTTCCTAAATTTCCCAAATAATTGTTTGGTATTTTTAAAGAAAGGATACTGGTCCCCTAGGAATTGCTGAATAAAGAATAAATTATGTACCTTGACAAAACAATACATTTTACCCTACAATTACATCTGTTTTTTCTTTTTAAAAATCTTTTTTTATGGGGCTGGGTAAATGGCCTAGTGGCAAGAGTGCTTGACTCATATACATGAAGCCCTGGGTTCAATTTCCCAGCACCACATATATAGAAAATGGCCAGAAGTGGGGCTGTGGCTCAAGTGGCAGAGTGCTATCCTTGAGCAAAAAGAACCCAGGGACAGTGCTCAGGCCCTGAGTCCAAGGCCCAGGACTGGCAAAAAAAAAAAAAAAAAAAAAAAATCTTTTTTATGCAAAATGTATTTTCTTCCACTTTGATGTGGCTACTATTTTAATGTCTTCTATTATAGCAACTGTCTTGCAATGGCTAATGCTTGCTAACTCAGCCTTAAAACCATCCCTTATAACAATTCTATAGTATAAGAGAACTAGAAAAATCAGAATGGGATTTCCTAGATTAGACTCCATTGTGAGTTACTTACTACTTACTGGTTTAAATCCACCAATGCTTATTTCACAATATCTATAGTTATGAATTGAGGCATAATTTAGGTACATCTGTATCTTCAAATGTGATTAAATCAGTTTGGGTAGGACGGTGATCTTCTCTGACATTTAGATAGAGAAAGATCACTACTAAATTTATGTTGATGCTAAGACTGAAAGAATACAGTTCAAGGCAGTTCCTCATTTTCTAGGGAAATAGATTTCAATCACTGTTATCAGACAACTATGTTAATTTTCTTGCCACATGGGACTTGCTAAATAGAAACTTAAACCCGTCAGTAACAGACGTATCATTCTTTACAGATTTGGTCAGGATCACTGGGAAATTTAACCAAGGACATGAACACCAAGAGGCAAAGCTATCTAGAATCAATCTCACAAGCTACCTGCTACCAACCCAAGGAGAAGTTGTATGGTATTAGGGAATTTATCTCAATGTCTAACACATCACATTCTACTTCTTTTGTTATATCCCACAAATTAAAGTATGTCTAAAAGGCAAACTGTAAGATACAGATAGTTAAGTGTGCTTTGTCATAGAAGATATCTCCATAAAATGTTGAATCTTTGCTAGACTACAATTAGTTATATTGAGTAACTTCCTTGATAAAAGGGCTCAAATTTATTTCTGAGATTAAAGTAATAATAAATGAATTTTAAGCCACTAAATTACTATGATGGAAGTTACCATAATCTGGAGAAAATAATAAAAATTAACTTTATATTTATAGGTATCAAAATAATGTTACTGTCTCTTAAAATAATATTAATGTTCTGATATTCAATTCTTAGAGTTCTTATCATCATAATTATGATATTGCCTAATTCATATGGTTATTGTAATGAGAAAATGAAGCAATGTAAAGTATTAAAAGTTTTAAACAAATCACCTAATGGTATTGACAGTCCTCCTCTCTCTTTTTCATGAAATTCTACCCTAATGTAGTTTTCAAAAGCTGGTATGGATCTAATACCATTAATTGCTAATTTTATTAACAAATGATTGATAAATTTCTAACAAAACGAATGAAAAAATATGTTAATTTTTCTACAAGTTCCTTGTCTCATTATATGTATCTGCTTTATAAAATATTTCAGTAGTACAATATTAAGACACTTGAGTAGAATAGGAAATTAATTTAATTTATGGAAGTTCAACTCCCTTGATTTGAATTGTGGATAGACCACTCATTAATCCCTAATGGTTATCTGCAAAAATCAGTATCTCTGCTTAATAGAGCTGATAATATTTTATGTTGTTTAAAATAAGTTTAAAGGGCTGGGGATATGGCCTAGTGGCAAGAGAGCTTGCCTCGTATACATGAGGCCCTGGGTTCGATTCCCCAGCACCACATATATAGAAAACGGCCAGAAGTGGCGCTGTGGCTCAAGTGGCAGAGTGCTAGCCTTGAGCAAAAGGAAGCCAGGGACAGTGCTCAGGCCCTGAGCCCAAGGCCCAGGACTGGCCAAAAAAAAAAAAATAATAATAAGTTTAAAATAAGTTAGGGGCTGGGGATATAGCCTAGTGGCAAGAGTGCCTGCCTCGGATACACGAGGCCCTAGGTTCGATTCCCCAGCACCACATATACAGAAAACGGCCAGAAGCGGCGCCGCTGTGGCTCAAGTGGCGGAGTGCTAGCCTTGAGCGGGAAGAAGCCAGGGACAGTGCTCAGGCCCTGAGTCCAAGGCCCAGGACTGGCCAAAAAAAAAAAAAAAAAAAAGTTAAAAGTTATTAATACCAATACTTGTTATGCAGAGTGTTTTTAGAATATATTACCACTTTTATCCCTAGTAATATTCTATTTTCAATGTTCAGCACTAAAGTTTAGACATGTTCCATGTTTGTCTCCTTATCCTGATATAATTGTAATTATGCTTATATCAGCATAAATTAGCATATAGGATTTTATTGATCCACACAAAAAATAAGAGAGATAAAAGGCCCTCTAAAAAATGGACAACGGATTTTGTTAGAAGAGATATGAGAACTATGGGCACAAAGAAGAGTCAAGATGCTATTAGAGTCTGAATGAGATGTTGGTGGCTGGCTAAATTGTCTGAGGGCATCTCTCCTGCTTTACTTCCACAACTTGTCACTCTGACCAACATGCACACTGAGACACTGCTACATATAGCTCCACTCTCAGCCATATTTCACCTCCCTCTTAGTGTGAATCATGTACATTCTAATTGCACCCAGGATCAAGGTAAAGGAAGATTAAACTGAACAATTCTGTAAGTATTTCTCTTTAGAATATAGCTAGAGTATCAAAAATATTTGAAGGTTACTACTCCCGAGTGTGTTTGGTGAACCTGGTGAAGGATTTGTTATTTCTGCTCCTCAGAACTAACAGTGTCACATTCCTCAAACTTCCCAAATGTCCACAACATTGGCATTAATATGTCACTTAGTTACCACTGAAGCAATTAGATATATTTAGCCACTAATTTCTTCGACACATATGGACATATTTCAGGCCTTGAGACTTTTTGCCATTATTTCTGCTCTGCCCTTTCCCTATTTCTTCAAGCTATTTTGAACACCCTAGCCCTTACACACATCTTCTTCTGACAGAGTTTCTGTGCTATCTCTTGAGTTCATTCCTTTTGTTACTCTTTCTTTTACTTTCTTTTTCCTATTCCAAACCTACATCCACGAGCAGGTTTGTGCTGTGAATGAGGTGTGTGTTCGGAGGGATAGGAAAGGAAACCATGACTGCCTACTGGATGGGCTTTATATCTGCTGCTCTTCTGATTATCCATGCTATGATGAGGCAGCTGTTTAAAAGATCTGAGATTAAGGCTGCTCCCAGGGACACTGAACTGGGAATCAAGAGGACACAGGAGACAATCGATAAATTACTGACTATACTTACTACACCTTGTCAGCACGTTTAGAAATTGTCCATCTTTCCAAATTTATTGCACCTGGCAAGGTTCCCTGTGCATCTATACTAAGCAGAAGGAGAAACCAAGATTTTCATCTTAGCTATAGGATTTTCTTCATGGTCTTTGTATATTTATTTACAGCCTCCTGTTGTGCATTTTTCTCTCACTTCAAGGATTTCTCTTTTCTCAGATCAGACCTGAGGTTATTATTTAGGAAAAGAAAAGTGCCTTTAGGAAAATAGAAAAAATCCGCATACAGTCTCTGTTTAGTTTCTAGTAGACAGAGAGAAAAGGTTGGCAGAGGATGGAGTGCAAAAGGTTTCTAATATATGACAGAAGGCATAATGCATAATGCTTTAATCACTAAATATTATTTTCTTCTTATTCAACAAATATGTGTCTGTTTAATATAAAGTATTCTGATTGTCAAAGCAATAGTGAAAAAGAGTCAAATGTCTCCATCCTTTGAAGTTAGTTTAAACCTTAGTTTATATTTTATTACATCATGGTTAGTCTTCTAGCAATTAATGTAAAATTGTATATAGTTTTATTTATTATATCATCTTTATATTCTCCGTGAACTTTATTATTACTGACATTTACAGTAATGTAATTTACAGTAATGTTCCTGATAATTTTATTCTACTCTGCATAGCCAGAAATTGAAGCAGTATGATTGTGAATTAGTAAATAGTCATTAAAAAAACAAATAACTTAGTTTATGTTTGCTTCCATTTCTTAAACTTAAAAAAAATGAGAATCAAAGTGTACATGTTATACATTTGTTGAGAATATTAAAACATATAAGAACTTTGAGATCTTGAAAATGTAATTATTTTATTAAACAATGTATTTTTCTGTTTTCAGGCTACATTTATTTGTCTTTTAAAAATTCAGTCATTCGTCTCTCAATCAATATTGTGTCTGAGAGGAAACAAGTCATTTTAAGATAAATGTGGAATCAACAAATAAAACAAGGAAAGAGATGGATGACTGAGATCTAGAGTGGGATATGTTATATCAGCATTGTTTTGGATTAGTTCATTGTACTGCTAGCACTTTCTTACAAATCTCACACACCAGCTTCTGTCCTAAGTTCTATATGTGTGGCCAAAAATTGAATCTGTTTCCCCTTTCATCACTTAATATTAGCTGATTTAAGATGCTGTGAATTATCTCATTCTTATAGCTGTTTCAAACCTCGCTCTCAGAAAAGCAAATTTCCTATTGCTTGGTATTCATTCATCTACTCCCTTTATACTTTTTCCATCCAATCATACCATTGCTCAATTTTCTTTTCAGCAACTTCATCCCTTCTCTTTGGTCTGGGATCCATTCCCTAGCTGTTCATCTTGAGGATACCATTATGTATTGTATAACAAGTATGCACTCACATTTGGTGATTTCACTGCGTTACATCACAACTATGCATACATGAACCCACAGTTCTTCAGTATTGACAGGCAATTTAATCGATGGGATTATTATCATATGTGCAGTGCACCATAGTGTCATCAGGTGGCTCCAGACTGTTACACATACTTTGCAATAACCTCAATCTTCTGTTGTTCTTCTCTACCTCAACTTGCAAGTCAATTTTCAGATTTTTTTATATATCATTATATGTATGATAAATCATGATACATACATACATATATAAACATATATATGAAAAATCATGGCATCATGATGTGTTCTACCTATAGATCTGCCTAATAGCTGTTTGGAAAATAGAAAATGGAAGCAAAAGATGTCCTCATAGGAGCTAAATATGGACAACATTTAATAAAGCTGGAGAAAGTAGGTGGAAACATGTTAAAGTTACAAATAAAATAAAACAAAAAGTCCTAAGAAGAATAAACAATACTCTCTTCTGAGGTGGGGTGTCCATCTTCTCCTTCCTTTAGACATCAGAGTTGACTCATTCTTGGGATTTCCGGCTCTGGATTTACACCCATCATGTCCTATTTTCAGATTTTCAGGCTTGATATGTAAGTGGCTCCGTGGATCATTGGGTTCTCAAGAAATCAAACTTGGACTAAATTATTACCAGTTTTTGTGGTTCTCCAACTTATCAAGGGCACATTGTGGAGCTTCAAACATTGTAGTTGTGTGCACCAGTTTGTATAATAAACCTTCACTTGAACAACAGTTCTCTCTTACTGAGAGGGATTAGTTTCAAGACTTGTAGAGAAAGCCTGAACCCTATATGTAATACATCTTTCTATGAATACATACAAACCTATAATAACTTGCATTAATACATTAAGCACATTAAGAGATTAGTGACAATAATAGTAAAATACAACAGGTATTATAAACTGTAATAAACTATGTGAATGTGCTGTCTCAAAATATAGTAGTACAGTACTTAAGTTCAACATATAACAATTTTCTTCCTTCAGAAATTCTAGACATTTTAACTTTCCACATTAAGAAACTAGTTTACAGTTTTAGCAATAAAATTATTGCTTTCTTAACTTAAAATATTCTTTACTAAGTTAAGACCAGACCAGATCAACACTGAACTGCATCAAGCTGATCTGATAATTTGACAGAATAAATCATTTTTTTCTGAATATCTACTGTATTGTTTATTTTAGGACTAAAGTTTTTAAATGTTATTTTGATTTCCTATAGATGACTCTAACTAAACATTCATAATTTGTCAGTTCTTTAACAATAGAAACCATTGTTTGTTTTAAAAGTGTCATAATACTTATTACAGTTGATTATCAGTTATAATTCAATTATTAATATGTCTAGAAATTAATATGATGGAATTATTTTTATATATTTGCATATAAAAAGATAAGCCATAAGAAAATTGTCTGAGATCATTTACAATAAATTTTTATTTCCCAGGAAAAAAGAGAGTAATACATTACATTTAACCATAACACTATAAGGAAAAAGTAGAAAATATGAATACAAAATTAGAAAATATATTCATAGTTAAAATTTAGTTCAAATTATTTATTTGGTTCTAGTTCTCCCAGTGTTATCATTGTACTGATGCCTTTCTATAATTGCACACCTAGTCTATTCAATTCATTTTCATGTTCAATAATGGCAAGACATTTCTTCTCACTACCTACCATGGTCCCATGTTTTCTCTCACTGACTTCCATATTTGCTCAGTATCTCAGAATCCTGGTTGCTTAATTTAATCAACAAATATGTCTTTGTAGCTGTAAATAGTACAATCTTAAGCTTTGTCTTTCTTATATAGCAATATACTGCCTCTTGCCTCCATATCAAACCATTCTGAAAGAAATGGCATTTTCTTATCTGCATTCTCTAACTTTCTCAATGTCATCTACATTTACTCCCTATTCATTCACCTAATCCCTCCCTTCTCTACTAGCCACACAGCTAGGCAGGTAGTTTTCTATGTTTAATGAATCTCTAAGGAAATGGTAAAAAAAAAAAAAAAAAGTGAAGCATTCAATTTTGCTAAAATGGTTTCTATGTAGGCGCTTCACACTCAATGTAACTCCAATAAAATGTCAACATTGAATTTTTGGTTAATTGAATTGTAGAATATTAGTCATGTAAGCTAGTCACATAGGTCTCTGGATCCAGAATTACTTTATGGTGTTATAGTCTTACCTCATGTGTTATGTTTACCACCCAAGGGATTACTTTGATGGTTTTATAAAGAAGTAACAAATGAAATGAAACATAGATTTTTTAAAAACAGAAAAGTTATATTCATTAATGGTTAGTGATGTTGATATTAAGACTTATAAAATTACATGTTTATGACTTAGGTTGCTTGAGTGTACTTGTTTTTTATTATTCTAGGTTCTTGAATATTTCAAAAGAATGAACAAAGAATGAAAAAATGGCAGTAAAGAAAGACATCTTTTTCTAACATTTTATAGCATTACCAATATCAGTGGGATTATGTGAAAAGTATTTTTACTGAAGTAGTTTTAGAAAGCTATACAGGTATAGTAACAAACTTAACAGTGGCATAATTATTAAACAAGAATCAAATTTTTGAAGAATAATTCAATGATTAATTTAATATGAAACTACATGCAGCTATGAGAAACATAATCAAAATCTGATCATTATTGATAGCTGAAATTTTGTCCATTTTTACTGTAAATGAACAGTCTTCAATTTTGAATTCCTCAGATCACAGTTCTGGTATTTACATTTTCAGAAGTTAATATTTAATTTTTGTTGCTTAAGAAAATAATAACCAAGTTTGTGTTAACTACTATTTAAGCAGCCCTGTCCTAGTTTGTGCTAATTAATAACTCTTTAAGCAACACTAAATATTCAATAAGTATCCTATTTTAAATATATTTACATATAGCATTACTTTATATGTATGTATATAGGTATGTGTATATATGTGTTTGCATGTGTGCATATATATATACATATATATATATAACTTTTTCCTTTATTAAAGTATATAAGTACAAATGTAGGGGGCTGGGAATATGGCCTAGTGGCAAGAGTGCTTGCCTTGTATACATGAACCCCTAGTTTCGATTCCTCCGCACCACATATGTAGAAAACAGCCAGAAGTGGCGCTGTGGCTCAAGTGGCTGAATGCTAGCCTTGAGCAAAAGGAAGCCAGGGACAGTGCTCAGGCCTTGAGTTCAAGGCCCAGGAATGGAAAAAAAAAAAAAAAAGGTACAAATGTAGCTGGGCACTAGTGGCTCTTGCCTATAATCCTAGCAGTTCAGAAGGCTGAGCTCTGAGGTCTGTGATCCAACACCAGCCTAAGCAGAAGTCTGTGAGATTGTTATCTCCAATTAACCACTGAGTAGTCAAGAGAGGAGCTATGGCTCAGGTGATAGAGCACTATCTTTGATCAGTAAAAGCTCAGGGACAGGACCCCTGTCCTGAGTTCATGCCTCAGGACGGACATACAAAACTATGAGAAACAAAAGTAAACACAATATGTTTTAATCATTTAACTATGAGGTAAGAAACTAATACAATACAATGGAAATAAAAATACAAAAATCTAGAGTAATCATCTTGTCAGAACATAACTTTGTGTCCAGAAGTGATTAATTAACGGCAGTACAATTTGCAAGAGATTATAAGTATTTGTCCACACCTCCCTTTCTTTTGACATTCTCTTTTATGACCAAAATTCCAAAGTCACCCACTTGAACTGTTTTGAGCAAAAAATATCTTTCTTTGGGCTCTTTTTCTGTTTATTGTTCACCAGACAATCCATTGTTCACTGTTAATAGAATTTTCCCCAATTCATAGCAGTTTCTATAATTTTCATTGCTACAAAGATTTCCAAACTTATTCAATTTATAGAAATTTTATCAAATTAAAATATCTTAAATTTCTAAAAGCTAGTCAATAAAATCTAGTAGGTATATAGAAATCTGGTAACTAAATTTTCTCACCTCCCTCAAAGATGTACAGCAAGTTGGGAGTGTTGCTAAGGGTCAGAATTTGCTGGGAGGCTGGGCAACTAAGAGACAGAGATGGTTGGAGGAGCTTTTGCTGAAGCAAACCTGGGCAGAAGAGTCGTAGAAGGTTATCTCCAATTATCCAGCAA
Organism: Perognathus longimembris pacificus; assembly: GCF_023159225.1. Taxonomy (NCBI): domain Eukaryota; kingdom Metazoa; phylum Chordata; class Mammalia; order Rodentia; family Heteromyidae; genus Perognathus; species Perognathus longimembris. The sequence goes on along the minus strand of NC_063172.1, from coordinate 41,168,275 downwards.
AAATCTGGAAATACATCTGTGACTCAAGTGGTAGAATACCAGTCCTGACCTTAAAGTCAAGACATAGTGCCCAGGCCCTGAGTTCAAGCTCCTATACAAGCTAACTAACTAAATAAACAAAACAAACAAATAAATATTTAAAAACTTAAAATAGCCTTGGCTCTGATTCCCAGCATTACAACCAGTCCACAATTTTAAAAAGTATTAGAGCCTAAAATTGTTAGATTGGCAACAGAAAAGTTACTAAACAGTATTTTGTTGAGACTTTTTTTTTCTGTATTTGGAAGAATTGTAACCATTGAAAAGAACTATTCTTCTATAAAGTTGAGATCAATTTTATGCCAATTAAAATTTTTTCTATTACATTTCTCTCAACTGAGTATTTACTTGAAAGCTTTATAGATAATTATAGTAGATCTATAATTTTATTGGGTCATTTTGAAATCTTTTTCTACAGATAGTCATAAAGGCTAAGCTCTAAAACTTTTTTTTTGTTCTTGACCTACATAAAATAAATATATCATGTTCACACAGAAGTGCATTATTTAAAATCTTCCCTAAATGTATGCCTATTTCTTATTCATTTCATTTAAAACAGTATTCAGCCAAGATCATTTTAGTGTCAATTACCCATTGACAAAATAATACTTGTCTGTTGTTTTCTTTCTTTCCTGAAGATGACCTTTTCTAATGTAGACTTGGTTCCCCCCAGCCCCTAAATTGTAGTCATATAGCAAAGTCACTGATTATAAACATAAAATCCCTAGTAATTGAGTATTTACCAATACAGACATATTCACGGAATTAGCCACAGAGTTAAAATTTAGAAAACCTAGTTGAAATATTAAATACCGTTTTGTTGTCATTGTGAGATTTCTGGGAAATTAACTTATGCTTATAGTTCAGGTTCTTTCAGCTGTATAATGAAGATCTCAAGGGCAAGAAGTAGCTTTCTTACAGTGACACCTGAGCATCAGATAGTCTGATGTATGTGAGCACAATTCGCCAAACTAAATAGCGTATCAAATTGCTTCTCTCTATGAAAGCACGTATCACAATGTCTAGTAATTATCTGTTAACTTGTCTGTCACCCCCTTCTAAATTGCTTTCTCCTTGAAGGAAAGATGAATAAAAAAATGTAAATTACAAGTTGCAGAGCCAATAAGGATGTCATAGTACTTGATATCCAAAATATGTTCATCACTTCCTCTGCTTCCACACTCTTGTCACTGTTGTTTTCATTGTTTTCTTAAAGGTAAAGCAAGGCAATGTGCAAGCAAGAATATAGATTTAGAAAACCTGGGTTGTCATAAATAATACAAATGTGCGAGAATGGCTGATAGTAACTAAAAGGAGCAAAGATGTCAATATTGCTTATTTAATTATGAAAAATTTTATTTTAAAATAATTCATAAGCATTAACTTACTGCAGCATGGTTTATTATGATATATATGAAAGGGAATAGTTTTATTATTAATGAATTAAAGATATGGTAAACTATTACTATTCAATTTATAAGAAGGCATTTCTGCACATTGAGTCATAAAACTTATAACCACAAATTGTTTTCATCTTTATGCTTTAAATGGGTACTGATATCACCTGTAACTTACTACTTATTGAAACTATGTTTACTTATTTATTTTCTTTTTGGGATCTGGAAAATATGTCATTTCCTAATCTATTTTACCCTAAGATTCTGTAGAAAAACTCTTTTAGATTTTGGTGATTAAAGTTGATAAAAAAAAATTTACTCCCACTAATTCTTCCCTCTTGTATGGAAGACAAATTTCTGACTAGAGTTTCAGTTATAGCAAATAAATAAACTAAGTTTTGATTGGCATAAGCTAAGTATCATAATACACTGAAAAACTGCAGCACAGCCAAAACTTAAATGACTTAAAAGTGTTCACAGAGACGTTAGCTGGGAAGGTATAGGTGTGAATAAAAATGGTAGTAGGAGAATTATGTTGGGTGATAGTAAGGAAATTAACATTTTGCCTCCTTGTTTATCATTTATTTATCAAATGTACTTTGTAATTATTGTGCTAGACAATGTTTCTCAAACTGAAGCTCATCTATTCTGAGAGCATCTAACCCTTATAGATGCAAAGGCTAAATAAATGTGAATCGTGTACTGAGAGCAATGTGTTTTGAAGATGTTGTTGATGTTTTAACAGTAAACCTCTAGGTAAAAAAACAAACAAACAAAAAAAAACTTTTCACCAGATTGTCTTAGATATTGGTTGAATCATATTATAACTTTGGAATCAGGTATAGATTATGGATTACAGATTTATAGTCAGCAATATATTTGTCATGACATAATGAAATATATTGAAATTAAATAATATTATTTCTCTTGCTTTTATCTATATATTCAAGAGTTATTTGACTATTCAGGGTCTTTTGTATTTCCACACGAATTTTATAATTGATCTTTCTCATTCTTTGAAAATCATCATGAATATTTTGATTGCATAATATTGAATATTTATATTGAATTGTATCATGTGGAATTTTAACTATATTAATTTGTGTGTCTGTAAGCACAGGATGTCTTTTATAAGGAATAGGTAAGTAATCTATAATAGCAGCTATTTTAGCATTGTCTTCTATTCACATAGGAATTAGTGAGATTAAAGACCTTATAAACATTAAATGATATCACTTTGAAAGCATGGTGACAGATTCAGATGGTGTCTTAGCTTCATCACTTTGTGTGCATCCTTACAAAAATGAAACAACCTCTATTCTCCATCATTCATCTGTAAAACAAGTTTTACAGTGTTCCTTACCACATGGAGTATGTGTGCTGTGGTATTGAAGGAGATTATCTGAATTTAAATCTAGGAGGATGGCTGATTTGGAGCAGATGCTCAAGAAACAATCACTATCATTTAATTATTACTGTTCATATCAATGTTATTTTTCGATTACCAGAGTGTATTAATGGCCTCATTGTCCAGCTTAGATTTTATTTTTGTGCTTTGTAATCACACACACACACACACACACACACACACACACACACACACACACACACAAGTACGGAGAAAATTCAAAATATTACCAGTATGAGATGGCAATTAAGATGATAACAGTAATATGCTTACATGTGTCACTTATTAAAATATCTAAAACTTAGGTAATCACTTCTACGAATTGTATTTTATATAATGCTATATGCTGAGGCTTTTTTCATTTGACAACAATAATTGCTAACATTTACATGATTATATTAAATGTTAGATTGAGGCCATTACAGAGTTGAAGAGTCACACCACAGGATGCTTTAATTAGGTGAAAAATCTGGTTAGTTGACTGAGAAATAATTTAACTTATTATAATAACACATCTTCAGGGGAATTACCAGTGAAAATTCAGCCCATACATTTTCCATAGCTTTAAACAGCCAACATAATCATACAAGTGCTCTTAAATGACACAAGTCAAAGCATACATAGAGTCAATTTGCAAATAAAAAAGCAACCCAAAGCAGGTTCAGTAATCCTTTTCACTGGAGCACAATTGACTTCCTCAAGTTACACTAAGGCACATTTATATTTAGCTAGCAGTATGAAAATATTACTACTTGAAATAGAAATGTACATGTTTAAAATTTCTATGTTACAACCTAGGCAGGAACAAAAGTCCATAATTTTTCCTTACAAAAGAGCTTGCAGCCCTAAAGTGATACTTCAGGATGCAGATTGTGATATGACATAGACCAGGATCTTTAGCAATCACAATCTGTTGACAAGAAGTAGATGCTCTCTCCTAGATGCCTCTCTTTTCTTACCTCTCTCTTTTCTCATTCTCAACATAGCAAAGGAATATGCTATAATTTCTAGAAGAAATGTAATCATCAGATAAGAAATGTACTCACTGCCTCATGTATGAAACTAACCCCTCTGTACTTCACTTTGACAATAAAGAAAATGAAATCATTATGATTACAGCCTTAACTTTGAAAAAGTAATAAGGAAGAGGAAGGTTTGGAACCCTTGAGATTACAATATCACTTCACCATTGTGATGTGAATTCTCTAGCCTCTTAATTCCTGATGATCCTCTCAGGAGGTGGTAGCAGTACTCAGTGACTAAGTCCTTTCTCAAAGTTCAGAATCCCAGGTTCAGAACACGTAGATTATATCCATCTCTTACAGGACATTATGTCCAGTCAATCTTAGTAGAAGAAAAGGATAGACTATATATTACAGTTTAGCATTCCTTGTAGCTCAGGATTTTATGATCCTTTCGAGATTCATAATTTCTAGTATACATGCCATTCTATGGTATTAAACTGGGCTTTTCTAATTTATTGCACGACACTTTATGGTACCCCAAGCGGTCTGAAAAATGAATGTGTGCATCCAATCCTAATATTGCATTTAGCACGGTTACCACTTTTTCTCTCTTTTGTGCGTAGTTTTTCCAGCATTATCTTTTATGAGAAGGAACAATCACTCTGCCGAAAACCAGAATCAATTGAATTCTGATTTTACTATTTACTACCCATAGAAACTCATCCATCAGTTTTCTCATTACAAAAGAAGAGGTCTCATCTCTATTTATTTATCAATATCTGTATTTGCATCTATATCATATTCCTAAGTTTCAAAAACAATTGATACAAACAAAACTCTTAGGAAAACAAGAAACATAAAATTGTCTGAAATATGTAATATGTGAATATGTAAATATTGTACACTAATAGGTGTATATTACCACTGATTTCACTAATCTTTAATTTTGAGCTAATATTCAAATTTTTATGTTGCTCTAGGTCGTATTTTTTCTCACCTGAGATAATATATCATTCTAAGTAGTTTTCTCCTTTAATGTATGTTTTCCATTGTCAATGCAGTATAAAAATACAATGGTTGTATTCTAATAGCTTTGATTTATACCTCTCCCACAAGGCTTACACTATCAAATTGAATGTCTTAGCATGACCAACAAAGTAATATCATTCTTGGCCACTTTAATATCTATTCTTACACTCTGAAGCTTCCTATACCAACACTCACAGACACACCATCCTTACAAACATCTTTGATCATATCTTACCACTGGACATTTCTCTAATACCAATTTAAATATGTGTGCCTCTGGTACCTTTATCCTGCATAGTAAATGCTTCACACAATTGTACATATCATAAAATTGGAGCCATTCTCCCAGTTATGATAATAATATTACCTTCCCTAAACTCCCAGGCAGATACATTCTTTCAGGTTGCTACTGAGCACTACCAATTCTTCTGGTATAGGTAATAATACTTACCTGTGTATTTATGCTCAGCTCTTGTGAGGAGTACATGTTATTTCCCCAAGAAAGCAATATAACAATGTAGTTTTTGTCCATAGCGTGGTCTTTTTTGTTTGCACAGCATACTGAGTAAACTTATTTTCTAACAAGTATCATCCTTACAAAATTTCTGATCATAGTCTCTTGAAAGGACAGGTCCCAGCCATCCCAGAGGACCATGGGGAGATAATCACAGGCAGGAGAAGGTTCAAAAGGAGGTTTATTAGTGGGGCCATAGTTCCCACAGGAGAGGGAGCTAAATGGTGTCTGCACCTTACCCAGGTGGCAGCTTCTCTCTCTGGGGGTAAAGGGGAAGTAGTTAGGTAGTGAGTAGGAGTGGCTCATTAGGTATGGGTGGATGTGGGGGCTAGTGGGAGGAGCTGAGGACCTGAGGCTAGGGAAATGCTAACAGTCTCAATTCATGAATTTCAAGTGAAATGCTCAAGTTCGGATCCCCTGAAAGACCTCCAGAGACCAAGACCAATGCAAGCAGCAAAAGGGCATTTATTTCAAGCTAGCTCAGTCCTCCCTGCACTCAGCTGCCTGGTGAAGCAAGAGGCCCTGATCCTCGGGGTCACAGCTGTTTTATACATTTTTGGGGGAAGGCAGGGACTTAGCATACATCATAGCATCTTTTAACAAATCAACACACACCACAGGAAAATTTAAAAAATAATCCTAAAGCAAGTTTGGCGCATTTGGTGGGGGGAAGGAATCTGGAAAGGGTCATTGGTCAGATCAAGGGACCAACACATTTAAAATTGATTGGTTAAGCCATAGGGGTGTAGCAAGGGGGGATGTGTGCACAGCTGCAGGGTTTTGATTAGATATTAAAAATTGCACTCACAATTGGATATGGAAATCTCACAAATACTGGAAATCACACTCATTATTAGATACTGAAAATTCCACTCATAACTAATGGTTGGATATGGTCTTTACCAGGAAGCGAGGGTTGGGGGGGTAGGACTTTCTGTGAGTTCAGTCACGTACAGAATGGGATCTGGCTCTACATTTTCCCCCTTCTCTTAGGTACCTTGGGAGCCAGTCATGGATCCCTTCTGTCCATTTCAATGGCTTGTCGGTCTAGGGGTTGGTCCAAGCTTCACCTACTTTGCAAGACCATTTCAGTGGGGGAATCAAGCAGTTACAGATATTCACATGAGATCTTTCTGGTTTACATTTAGATGACATCACACAAGTACCTTACACCTGCAGATGCAGGTACAGATAAACATAGTTTCACACTGAAGCCCCAATTCTGACCATATTTATATTATAGCCAATTTGATTACATACAAACTTTACTCATAAGTTCTAATTTTAAGACATACTGATATCGTTTTCTACATACTCAAACTTTCTAGGGAATGTCTTCCTTTTTCTAATCTAAAGGGAATCACTTATCTTCCCCAATTCTCTTTCTAAAGACTTTCTTTATCCCCATTCATGCCCTCTTCTACTTACTCAGACCATCAGCTACTTGAACATTCTGTGACAATTGACAATTCTTACTTAACATCCTGTGACAATTGACAATCCTTACTTTTGGCCATAATTTTTCCCGGGCAATAACTTTCAGTAATCAAATATTTCTAATAAGGCTAGGATTATTATTTTAAAATGACTCTGGTTCCTAGATCTTGAAGGGGGAGCTGATGGGCGGGGATCATCCATCCTGTGTAACTTCTTCAGGCTGACTCAGGGGCATTGACCTTACCGAGCCAGGAACCTATAACCTTAGTCTACTTTACCAAGGGGTTGTCAGGACTAGATGTTACTAGGAACTTTACTCCAAACTGGAGTAAATAGCTAACCTTTTAACAACTGCACAAACCTCTTCTTGGGATATAACATGGTAGTCTTTTAGCACTCTGGTTTGTAAAAGCATTTCCCTCTCTGGATCTGGAAGCTGATGATTTAACAATGCCTAAACTACCTTTGCAGGTCTTAATTCTCAATAAGAACAAGATCTCAGATTCACCAGTTTTCTTTCCTGAACAGATGTATCAGCTTAAAATTTTCACTGCCAGTCAGGATTTTGAGTAGATGCAGGGGGTTGGGATTTTTAAACTACCCCCATTTAACAAACTTAGCTTTACTACCCACTACTGAAGAGTTAAAGTATACTCAATTTTTAGGCAGCCCCCGTGTTGTTGTCTGTTTAAACTTTGAGAAAACCAGGCCAACAATTATCCCAGGTACCAGGACAAGCTTATTAGGGTCCAGCCGGTCAGGAAACTCCCTGCTTAACTCTAACCACCTGGAATGCTTAACTCTAACCGCCCAGGAATGCCTTCAGCCCTGAGCCAATCAAATTTGTACCTGTATCCTAATCTTGCTTGAACACCTGATTGCTGTAACTTGGTTTTTTGCCTTTTATAAGCTCTGTGAAATCTCAGCTCGGGGCCTTCCTCCTAAGCTCCGCTGTGTCGGTGGGTAGGACGAGGCACGATCTGCAGCTCACCTGAATAAAGCTTTGTTTTTGCATTTCAGAATGACTGGCTCTCGTTGGTCTTCTTGGTGGTCTTCTTGCATCTTGGGCATAATAGTTGGGGGCTTGTCCGGGATAGCCCCAGAGACCCCCCAATACCCCAGACTCCGAATGTAAGAAAACAGCATATTGATTTGTCTTGTCCTGTCATTTGTCTGTCTGTGTTGCTTCCTTCTTAAGGATGGCCATTTCGACTTGTATTTCTTGAAGGGGTCGTTGAAGCAGACGTGTCCTGTAGAGACTTGGGGATGCCCCAGACTCTCCACCCTTGAAGGGGGACCCCTGGAACCACGCCTTGAACTTGGGTCCACTCCTTCTTGGGGGATCTCCAACTCGTAGCTTCTCTTTTACTCAGGCCTATGTGTTTTCCTCCTTTTGTATTAATGTTTTGTTTTTTATAGCCTTTTGGACTGAATATCTGATCAGAGCTATGGGTACCGTTCTATCTTGGGGAACTCCATCTAGCCCCCTAGACTTGATCCTAGCTCACTAGTGGGAGGGTAAAGAGACAGCTTAGAACCAAGGTTCCTAAGAAGGAAAAGTGGATCACCTTGTGCACGTCAGAATGGCCCACCTTTGAGGGAGCTAATTGGCCACCCAAGGGGAGCATTGACATAGGTAACATCAGGACTTTGCAATGCCTAATCTGCACCCCTCGTTCGGGCCATCCAGACAAGACAGAAACCAAGAAGGAAGAGAAGAAATTGTACCCACCTGTCCTCCAGGGAGAAAGCACAGAGGAGGAAATGTTTCCCCCTCCATACTCCCCACCCCAGTTTATTCTACAAGAGGAGGACCATGAGGAAAATGTTTCAGCTGTGCCCTCCACTCCAGAGGGTCCTGTGCAGTCAACTCACCAGTGTTGGCAGCCCAGGACATGGATGCGTCAGTCCCGAGTCCTGACCCACAGCGGCCGACAGGGGAGAACACAGGGCCAGCCCAAGCCATGTGCAGGCAGTGGGGAGTGACCCTGCAGTGCTTTCTTCTCTGTGTTGTTTGTGAGTCTGGCAGTCTCTTTTGTGTCAAACCTGCATAACCTCTCTTGTTATCTTGTCCTGTCTTTGTTGGCGCCGTCAGTTTATAAATTAGTATATTGTTTATGGTGTATTTTGTGCTCTTTAAGATCTTTTGAATATGTATGTGTGTGCATGTGAGTTGAAGGCTGTTAGTATGATGTAAAATTAATTGAGTTTAAGTTTCAATTCAAATGGTCATCAAGTTTGGGTGTTACCAAATGCTTTAAAGGATTATTGCATTGTTTTAAAGAGAAACTATAGTTTAAAAATGTTTAATTAGAAAATCAGAGCTAAGTGTCAGGAATTTGGAGGTAAAGTTTTATCACTGTTAAAAAAACAAAACAAAACAAAAACTGCTTGGGTTTTTCAGTTAAAGACCAATAGGACAGGAAAGAAAAAACCTAGGACGGGCATGTGTGCCTATCCACAGGAGTGAGGGATGATCTGGCAAAGGTGCTTAGCCAGCCCACGTGGAGGCACAGGCCCTGGAGGGAATCCACGTGGTGGTACAGCCATAAGGGGGCATCCATTGATGGTGGAAGAGGACAAGCCAGCACCAAGACAGTTCATCAAGCTCTGAGGAGTAGGATGAAGATAGGCCTTTTGGTAGGACAGGCCAGTGGAGGCCTTTATTTTGTCTCTTTTGTTTTCAGGTGAACTTTGGTGGTAAAAATGAATGATTTGCCTGAAATTTCTAAAACTGCCCCTTGAGAGGCACTAAGAATTGGAAAAGTTTTTTAAATGGTTAAAAAGTTTATTTATCTGATGTGATTCAATTCCTGTGCTATTTTTGGAACTTGGATTTTAAAGGATATATATTAAACTAATGGGAATAGAAGTAAACTCTCATTAACTCTCTGTATGTAGGAAGAAATGGCAAAATGGGCTAACATTTCTCACTAATGTATTGGAAAGCTGAATGGATAAGTATTTCTAATTTTGTAATTGTAATTTTGCATTAAGGAAAAAATGTCATTTGAGTTCAAAGGTCTTCATGACATGCTGTAACTGGAACTGAAGGAAAAAAAAAAAGAGGCTCTTTTAAATCAAGCAGCCTGGAGGCACAGGGTGGCACCTGGTTTCAGAAAGCTTGTAAGCTTCAGAGTTTTTTCAAAGCAGATAAAAGCTAAAGTGTTAGTGTTAAAGCAGAGGTTAGTAAAAAGGCTTTGGAAATCAAGAATACATTTCTAGATAAGAAATTTCGAAGTAAAATTGTCCTAAATGATTATTGCAAGTGAGAAGAGGAAAATTATGGCTACCAAAATGCTTAATTGCCTTTCCAGTTTGTTTGTAGGTTTTTGTAACAGTTTCCAGCAGGCCCACAGAGAAGGACAGATGATTCCTACAAGTTTGTCAAGACGTAACATTGGCCCTTAATAAGTTCCAGGTAAGAGCATGCTTAAAAACTACTTCTGTGTGGACCACCTTGTTGCTTTTAATTGGAGTAAAGAGGCCTCTTGTAAGACTCATTGATCTGAAATCTGCAGTTCGAAGCCAGCCCAGGCAGAGAAAGGTCCCTCTGAGAGTCTTCATCTCTAGTTGGCCAGCAGAAGTGCTGGGAACAGAGTCGTGAGTCACTTTGAGGCTCAAAGTGGTAGGGTGCTAGTCTTTAGCTGGAGAGCTGAGGGACAGCACTTAGGCCCTGAGTCCACGTCCAATGAAAAGTCACTCCTGGGACAAAAGTGATGGAGCATCCAGAGGCAGTAAGCCACTGCTTGAATGGCAGAGATGGTGTCAGATCCTAGAGTCGCTCCTGTTTGGCCTATCAAAAGTTAATCAGAGCTGGGAGGTCCTAGAAGAATAGTTCGTAAGCATGCCTTTTATTGCCCATGTCTGTCTACTGGGCAGGAACTTGCCAGTCATCTGTGGTAGAGGGTAGTAAGGGTAAGTTTGTCAAATTGGAGGATAGTTTAAAATCTCAACCCCCCACATCTACTCAAAGCCCTGACTGGCAGTGAGAATTTTAAGCTGATACATCTGTTCAGGAAAGAAAGCTTGTAGACCTGAGATTGTGTCCTTATTTGTTAAAGGCCTGCAAAGGTAATGTAGGCTTTTTTTTTTTTTTTTTAGGTCATCAGAGATCAGTTCCCCAGCCAGTCAGGAAAAACCTTTTGCAAACTAGAATGTTAAAAGGCTACACTGCGGTAGCCCAAAGAAATCTGTATAATTAAATGTTAAATGTAATTTCCAGTTTGGAGTAAAGCTCCTAATGGACATCTGATCATGTAGCTCCTTGGTAAAGTAGACTAAGGTTATAGGTTCCTGGCTAGGTAAGGTCAACGTCCCTGAGTCAGCCTGAAGAAGTTACAGAAGATAGATGATCTTCGCCCATCAGCACCCCACCCCCCCGCCTTTAGGACCAAGGGACCAGAGTTGTTTTTGGGAAGATGAGGAAGGATAAACTAGAGGCATGGAAAACAGTGGTAATAGTATACAGAGACTGCACTTGTGATAAATGGTTATAGGCCCAGCCTTCTATGTTGGCTTAAAAAAAATCCTAGCCTTATTGGAAATATCTGACTTAAACTTATTGCCCTGGCAAAATGACCCAAGGGCCATTGATTGCCTAAAGCTGTCTTGACATTCAGTGATGTGCCAGCCTACAAAAGCTAGGGTGCTTAAGAAGGAATCAGGAAAATACTAGGAGGTTTGACTAAAGTCAGGCTTTAGGTTAAACTTAGGTTAAGCTTCTCTAACCAGTCTATGGAGAAAGTTGCAGGTAACCCAGCAGAAGATGTGACATTCTACTGGAGCCACTGGGAGCCACTGCTGCCTGACACCACCATGGCCCCTGCACATTTCATTTGAGTGAGGATCAAGGACAGTCTAACAGTCATCTGGAAGAATCTACATCTTCAGATGGGACTCTATCACATGTAGCTTATTTCTGCTGGAAAGTCCTTTGGATCTGCTAAAACTAAAATTTTGTGGGGACATGCTTGAATTGACTGGAGTTAACTAGCTTTATTAAGAAAATTGGATATTGTAAGATATTTTCAAGCAGACTGGACTGCTGCTAAATTCAAAGCATGTATAACAGGCTGGAGAGTCACTTCCAGGCAATGCCTGGGGTGGGAGGTGTGTCCAAGAGTATTAAAATGTGTCCAGATGAATTAGGGTGTGACCTCAGAGAAGAGAGGGAGGTAACTGCCATCAGGTGTGCCAGGTACCAAGGTAACTGGACAGAGATTTAAACTGCTGGGGGCATCTTCATGGAGCCCTCCTGGGGGTGGATCTTACCGATGCCACTGGCCAAACTTAGGCACTTAGAGGCACTGGAAACTGGAGAAATCCACTCTTAAATAGTAACTCATGATAGTTCGCTCTGGTCTGGTTTCTTACAAGCAGCAGTCCCATCGGACTGACCCTTGCCCCACCTTTGTTTTCCCCAACAGCCTGTGGGTGGAGTCACAGTAAATTGCCTTGATGTAGTTGAGATAAACCGGATTCTACAAACCAGAGGAAAAAGAAAATGTAGACAGTTTAAAACTCTAGCAGCAAAGAAGCCCCAGGAAATGTAAAGAGGAAAGTTAGTATAGAAAGCATTGGAGAAAGGGGTGGAGAAAACAAAATGGTTTCCTCTGGATAAGAAAGGGATTTAAAATGTCAGTTGTCACAGAGTGTTCCAGTAAGTCACTGATGGTCTGAGTAAGTAGAAGAGGGCATGAAACTGGATAAGGAAAGACTTTAGAAAGAGAATTGGGGAAACAAAAATGTTTCCTTTAGATTAAAAGGTTTTGGCATGTTAAAAGTGAGAAAGACAATCCCTAGAAAGTTTGGCTATGTAACAAATGGTATCAGTATGTCTTAAAATTAGAGCATATGAGTAAAGCTGGTATGTAAGCAAATTGGCAATAATATAAATATGGTCAGAATTGGGGCTTCGGTGTAAAACTATGTTTATCTGTACTTGCATCTGCAGGGCTAAGGGACTTGTGTGATATCATCTACATGTTATTCCTAACTTGCAATAGCATTTGTTATGAGCTTTTATCCCCCCCCCCCCCCCCGCCAGAGCCCTATAGCAAGTCTACCAAGAGATCTAGCCCAAGCTAAAGGCCCTTTATGAGACTGGACCTCCTCCTGAGCCACACCTGCTAAGTAAAGCTCCACCGAAAACTTATGGTATTGTGGGCACAATACCAACAATTCTCAGACAGAATCAAACTAATAAGCAAGGAGAACCATGATTGGTTCTTGAGTTACCTATCAGAAGGGAGGAATGAAAGAACCCCATTTTCAGGCAGCCCCCGTTTTGTTGTCTGTTTAAACTTTGAGAAAACCAGGCCAACAATTATCCCGGCTACTAGGACAAGCTTATTAGGGCACAGCCATTCAGGAAACTCCCTGCTTAACTTTAACCACCAGGGAATGATTAACTCTAACCGCCCAGGAATGCCTCCAGTCCTGAGCCAATCAGATTTGTACCTGTATCTTAATCTTGCTTGAACACCTGATTGCTGTAACTTGGGTTTTTGCCTTTATAAGCTCTTGCAGCCTTTCACCTAACTTCCACTGTGTCGGTGGGTAGGACAAGGCCCCATCTGCAGCTCGCCTGAATAAAGCCTTGCTTTTGCATTTCGGAATGTCTGGCTCTTGGTGGTCTTCTTGGTGGTCTTCTCGTGACTTGGGCACAACACTACCACAGATGACTGGCAAGTTCCTGCCCAGTTACAAAGTAGATAGACATGGGCAATAAAAGGCATGCTTGCCAATTATACTTCTAGGACCTCCCAGCTCTGATTAACTTTTGAAAGGCCAAACAGGAGTGACTCTAGGATCTGACACCATCTCTGCCATTCAAGCAGTGGCTTACTGCCTCTGGATGCTCCATCACTTTTGTCCCAGGAGTGACTTTTCACTGGACTTGGACTCAGGGCCTAAGTGCTGTCCCTCAGCTCTCCAGCTAAAGACTAGCACCCTACCACTTTGAGCCTCAAAGTGACTCACGACTCTGTTCCCAGCACTTCTGCTGGCCAACTAGAGATGAAGAATCTCAGAGGGACCTTTCTCTGCCTGGGCTGGCTTCGAACTGCAGATTTCAGATCAATGAGTCTTACAAGAGGCCTCTTTACTCCAATTAAAAGCAACAAGGTGGTCCACACAGAAATAGTTTTTAAGCATGCTCTTACCTGGAACTTATTAAGGGCCAATGTTACGTCTTGACAAACTTGTAGGAATCATCTGTCCTTCTCTGTGGGCCTGGTGGAAACTGTTACAAAAAACCTACAAACTGGAATGGCAATTAAACATTTTGGTAGCCATAATTTTCCTCTTCTCACTTTGCAATAATCATTTGGACAATTTTACTTCAAAATTTCTTATCTAGAAATGTATTCTTGATTTCCAAAGCCTTTTTACTAACCTCTGCTTTAACACTAACACTTTAGCTTTTATCTGCATTGGAAAAACTCTGAAGCTTACAGGCTTTCTGAAACCAGGCGCCACCCTTTGCCTCCAGGCTGCTTGATTTAAAAGTACCTTATTTTTCCTTCAGTCCCAGTTACTGCAAGACCTTTGAACTCAAATGACAATTTTTCCTTAATGCAAGAATTACAATTACAAAATTAGAAATACTTATCCATTCAGCTTTCCAATAAATTAGTGAGAAACATTAGCTCATTTTGCCATTTCTTCCTACATACAGAGAATTAATGAGAATTTACTTCTATCCCCATGAGTTTAATATATATACTTTAAAATACTTGCCTGATTATATGTAACTTAAGATAGTTAAGAGTCTTACTACTACATCAGCGTATGCACATGAAATTCAGTACCTGAATCATTAAACTGATACCCAAAACAATTGTAACAAAAGTACTTGTAACAGTGTTCACCAGAATTACAAAAACAAGAAATCCAATCTCAGCATCTTTGCTTTTTCAATACATCCAAATTGCAAAACACAAATAAACATTTTAATAATCCTTTAAGGTTTTCCAATATTAATAATCCATCCTAAGGGGCAGTTTTAGAAATTCCAGTCAAATCATTCATTTTTACCATGATTTCCAATGTTCACCTGAAAACAAAAGAGACCAAAGAAAGGCCTCCATTGGCTTGTTCTACAGAATGGCCTATCTCCATCCTACTCCTCAGAGCTTGATGAACTGTCTTGGTGCCAGCTTGTCCTCTTCCACCATCAATGGATGCCCCCTTATGGCTGTCCCACCATGTAGATTCCCTCCAGGGCCTGTACCACCACGTGGACTGGCTAAGCTGCACCTTTGCCAGATCACCCCTCACTCCTGAGGATAGGCACACATGCCCGTCCTAGGTTTTTTCTATCCTTTCCTATTGGTTTCTGACTGAGAAACCCAAGCAGTTGTTTTTTTCAACAGTGATAAACCTTTACATCCAAATTTCTGACACTTAGCCCTGATTTTTTTTAATTGAACATTTTTTAACTATAGTTCCTCTTTAAAACAATGTGATAATCCTTTAAAGCATTTGGTAACGCCCAAACTTGATGACTATTTGAATTTAAACTTAAACTCACTCAATTTTCCATCATACTAACAGTATTGAACATGTTCACACTCACACATGTACACACACATACATATTCAAAAGATATTAAAGCACAAAATAAACATCAGCCGTACATTTTCCAGTGGCAAGAGGTATTTTTGCCAATCTTACTCCTGCAACACCCAAATTTTAAGACAAAACTTTTAACAAATGATTTTAGCATTCTTCAGCCTCACTTTCCAGGGCTTGATGGTTTTAACAAAACGTTTTAGCACACCAAATAATTTTCTTCTGAAGAGGGCTGGGTGGTGCTGTCCCATAGTTCTTTTTGCGGACACTTACACTCTGATTGTGAGCTGTCTCCTGTACATCTATCCAATGAGCTAAACATAAATCCAGGGGGATACAGGGAGTCTATCCCATTTCATCCGTCATAGTCAGGAGATACAGAAACCAGCAAAGAACAGTCCACACCAGTCCTATAACAATACAGGCAATTTTTCCTTTTCTGCAACACAATCTTTTCTAGTACCTGATTGGATTTACTTTTACTTTCTTTCCTAATCACCACTGGACCTAGTCTCCTTAGTACTCAATCTCATCCTAGGCCCTTCTTCTTTCAATTTCACTTTCTCTTATACATCAAAGTCCAATTAACCACATCATTCAGACTGCTCAGAACATTTTACATAAACCAGACAAACATCCAAAAATGGCAAGAGTAAAAGCAGTTTGACAAATCTGGAGATGCAGCGCTGCTAAGAAAAGGAAGGGAGTTAAATTCCACTGGAGACCTAAAGAGAAAGAGTAGGAGTCACTCCTGGAAGTCTTCTGTTTGCCATGTTTTCAGTTCAGGCCTGATACCGAGGAGGAATTTCTCCCGCCAGTGTGGAGGAGGTTAGACAACACTTACACACAGATCACATACCAAACACTTGACATAAACCCAAATCCCAGCGCGGTAGCAAATTGTTCGAAGCTCAGGTAACAGGCTACACATGGAGCAGACTACGCACGGATTTCTCAAAAAAATGTCTGTCTCCGAAAATGCCTGTGCCGAGGAACAATTTACTAAAGTCGCAGTGCATGGTAAATTGTTCAAGACGCAGGTAACAGACTATGCACGGAGAAACAGACTACGCATGAATCCAAAAATTGTCTGTCTCCAAAATGTCTGTACCGAGGAACAATTTACCCATATGGGGGTCTGGGACATCTCTCACACATCCCATTGGCAGCCCTATATCACATCCGCCAAGGCTCTTTTGCCAACCTCAAACACACACATCCTGCAGGGCCATAATACACATACACATCGACAATGCCTCACTCACCTTACGGGCCAGATTTTCACGACCCTTGGTTGGGTGTCTGGGTGGGCTTACAGGGGTATCCCGGACAAGCCCCCACTGAAATGCTCGAGTTCCGATCCCTCAAAAGAGCTCCAGAGACCAAGACCAATGCAAGCAGCAAAAAGGGCATTTATTTCGAGCTAGCTCGGTCCTCCGGGCACTCAACACTCTGGTAACGCAAGAGGCCCTGAGCCTTGGGCTCCCAGCTGTTTTATACATTTTTGGGGGAAGGCAGGGACTTAGCATACATCATAGCATCTTTTAACAAATCAACACACACCACAGAAAAATTAAAAAGTAATACTAAAGCATGTTTGGCACATTTGGTGGGGGAAAGGAATCTGGAAAGGGTCATTGGTCAGATCAAGGGACCGACGCATTCAAAATTGATTGGTTAAGCCATAGGGTGTAGCAAGGGAGGATGTGTGCACAGCTGCAGGGTTTTGATTAGATATTGGAAATTGCATTCACAATTGGATATGGAAATCTCTCTCACAAATACTGGAAATCACACTCATTATTAGATACTGAAAATTCCACTCATAACTTATGTTTGGATATGGTCTTTACCGGGAAGCAATGGGTAGGGGGTAGCACTTACAGAAAGTTCAGTCAACTACAGAATGGGATCTTGGTCTACACAAGACACTGCATTTATTTTATGTATTTATGGATTTATCCATTCATTTATTCACCCCTTCATTTATCCATACCAATCAGTTATTATAATTATAATGTAATCTTTAGCATATACAAGATGTAGGATTTTATTTATGAGAATAATGGAGTGGAGAGCAGGTAGAAACTCTCTTTACTTTATTCTACTTATTACCCATCATTTCTTCTATTTTGCATTATTAAACTTTATAGAGGGGCTGGGAATATGGCCTAGTGACAAGAGTGCATGCCTCGAATACATGAAGCCCTGGGTTCGATTCCTCAGCTCCACATATATAAAAAATACCAGAAGTGGCGCTGTGGTTCAAGTGGCAGAGTGCTATCCTTGAGCAAAACTAAACCAAGGACAGTGCTCAGGCCCTTAGTTCAAGCTGCAGGATAGGCAAAAAGATAATAATAATAATAATAAAAGCAAATAAATAAATAAACTCTATAGAAACTCAAGAAAACTACAAATAGGCTTAGTTTAGTTATGTACTCACTGTCTTATATGTTCAAGATCATGTGTCACTTTTGCATAGACATGTAACTATATGCTTATGAAACTTACCTGTATGAAATTTGATAGAATCTACTTATTTTGAGTATTTCTGCTTTATGCCCTTGCATTTTCAGTTTATTGGCATGTTCTGTTATATATTTTGAGTGGTGCAGGGGATGGAGTCAGTAATTTATCCCTCTGGTTTTGAATGATGTCTGACTTATTATCTGTGTCATTCTAACTTCATTTCCTGTTGCTGTCTCAAACAGTTGTTAATACCTTCACTCAGATACAGTGAACTATCATACTTAAGTACTGAATGTGCTATGTCAATCTGTACTATTTATAGACAGGAAACTAAAATACATTGTCTATAGTAGGCACCCTCTAGCACCTACTGAAGACTCAGAAAAAGTGGCAAATATGAACAGGAATAGTGACACTAGAATATTAGCAAAAAATTCATGTATACCATTATTATTCTCCTTTCTACATCATTGTGGAAAATAAGAGCAGCCCTAACTATTTCCCTTCGTTTTCACCAGAGATTAGAAACAATAGAGATAGATATGATTCCATTCTCCCATTCTCAGGACAGTAAAAAAAAAAAAATCTTATTTCTGAATAAACTAAACCTTACTTCTTTTCTTTTTCCATTCCCTTTTTTTTTTTTTTTTTTTTGTCAGTTGTGGGGCTTGAACTCAGGGTCTGGGCTCTCTTCCTGAGCCTTTTTGTGCTCAAGGCTATCATTCTTCCACTTGAGCCACAGCACCACTTCCTCTTTCTCTATTCGTTAGCCCTTTTTTTAAACAACAACGAAAAACATTTTATTGTCCTCTTTACTTTATTCTACTATTTCCCATCATTTCTTCTATTTCTGCATTGTATATTTAGTAGCATTCTCTTTTGAATATGAAATTAAAATTAGCAACCAACAACAATCATTGTCCTTTACTAATGGTTATCTAGAACTCATGGGTAGGAATGCATGCAAACAATGGGTAGTTTTCCTGGAGAATGCAAACATATATCTACAATAAATAATCACAACAAATAATGGTGAAGAATGATTTTCAAAGGAAATAATATATTAGGACTGTATAAACAGGAACAAACTGAGAGCTTCAGGTATTCTTTACGGGAAATGTTATATTTATTTAAGTGAAAGATAATAAAAGTTTTAACATTTAAATCTGAGATTAAAATTTAGACAAGTATGTTGGTAAGGAAATGGTAGGAAAGATAATGATTTTCAGCTTGGATGACACATGCTTGTCAGCTGGACATTTTAGAGTAAAGATCTGTAAACTTCTGAGTCCATATTTTAGGGTAACACACTATTGTATCCAGAAAAGCCACTGACTTTTTTTCCAGATGTTTTAAAATTTGATACACAGAATCAATGATGCGTAAAAACTCTGGATTAAGAAATAATCTGAATCAAGGCTCAACTTTGATTTTCATAATAAATAGGTAGTCCTAAAGGCAAAAGGCTACACATGAAGAAGAAATGGTTGGTACATAGGATCATAAGCAGTTAGCCGAAACTGAGGTTCTCAACTGTGCTACTACTTCTGGTACTTAACATATTTCATTGAGAGCACAATTAAATTTCTGGGCTTTAGAGGCCTAGAATTGATTACAGGGGATATCTGTGCGTACAGAACTTACATGGTATTAGGCCAGAAAAATTCTAATAGAAGAAGAAAAAAAGCAAGATAATTTCAAACCATAATTGATATGAAGAAATGGCTTTAAAATCAATGTTGGATATTTTTTGGTCAGTTGGTTGTAGGGCTTGAATATAGAGACTGGGAGCTGTGTGCATATGAGCATATAAAAAGATGGTTATCAAAAATGAACTACAAGGAATGGTATATATACATATAGTGCTTCTGGCAGGTATTTCTTCTCACTTTCTTTTTTTCCCTTTGATTTATTTCCTGCTGTCACTGTTTTCTTTAGCTTGTCCCTTTTGTCTTATATATGTTTATCTGATTTGGGGAAGGAAAGAGGAATGACAGACATGGTGGTATAAAGTGTGAGCCAATTCTACAATGATACTCATTTGACACTATGTTGGAAGTTAATTTTACAACTTGTGGAGGAGTGGGGGTAAGTGGGAGAAAATGAGGAAAGGGATATCATTGTTCAAAAAGAAATTTACTCATTACGTTTCTTATGGAACTGTAAACCTTCTATACACCACCTTTAAAATAAAATTTAAATTAAAAAATCTACATTGGTATTGAAATGTCAATAATGCAAAGATCCTGAAGCATGAATTTGTCTGACATGTTTGAAGAACAGAAGGAATTATATGAAATAGAAATGGAATAGTCTCAAATATCCGAGGAACCTAATTTGTAGACTTTTTTTTTAAAATTTACCATTTGGCTTGAAGTCAGGGCTTAGACACTGTCCTGAGCTTCTTTTGCTCAAGGATAGCCCTCTACCAGTTGAACCACAGTGCTACTTCCAGCTTTTTCTCTTTATGTGGTATTGAGAAATGGAACCCAGGGCTTCATGCATGCTAGGCAAGCACTCTACCATTAAGCCACATTCTCAGCTCCAAGGTACATAATCTTACCAAGCAATAAAACTTGATGGTCATAGAAAAATTCTATAGTGTAGAGAATGTTTCTGGGAGAGCTTTGCTAAAATTTATTTGTAGTTACCAAGGTCATAGGTAATAAAATTCTTCCCCAAGCAAATAAGCCTCACAATGGCCATGAGAAGGACAAGTATTTTGAGAGACATTCTGAGGAGAGAAATAATGAGATATGATAGCTCTGTCAATGTAAGCTATCGTAGTAAAGAAAAATGTAGATATTGAACTTGAAATTTAAGTTTATATGATGTTACCTGAAAGTACTTTGACCAGTAAATATAAGAATGTTGGGAAAAGAAGGCACTTAAAAATTTTGTACTGATTATATTAAATTCAGACCTCTCTGATAGGAAGACAGGACTTGCATGGCTTCAAAGCAGTATTTAAATTTTTGTTTTTCCTTGTTTTGCCTTCTGATTTATTATCTGTGGTCACTGTTTTATATTTTCATACCCTTTGTCTTGTATATAAGTTTATCTGATTTGGAAAGGGAAAGGGGAATCACAGAAAGGGTGGGGCATTTTGAAAATGAACATTACAACTAGTGGAAGACAGAGTGGGTAACACTGTTCAAAAAGAAATGTACTGAATACCTTACTTATGTAACTATAACGCCTCTGTACATCACTTTTACAATGAAATAAAATAATATAATAATAAAATAATCCAAAGATTATAAAAAATAATCTTTGGTATGGAAAAGTTACTTAATATACATATAATAGTAGACAAGTTATCATACTTCAGTATAGACTTCCACATTCTTTCGGCTTTACATTTATATTTGTCCTGAGAACAGCACTAAATTCGGAGGTTTGAAATTTTACCATCATTCTAAAACAAACTGTATTACCTCGAGTATCTCAATTTTTTAGATGCTCAGTGCTTTCATTTTAAAAAGAATAATAGGAAGTTTTGGTGGAGTACAGCATACATATGTATATATGTGTGTGTATACGTGCATACATATACACGTATACACACACATATACATTTGTACACACACAAATATATTTTTAGTCTATTAAGCTGATGGGGCTTTTAGAATACCATAGTACTCCTCATTTAATGTAAAATGATTACATATACTATTTTTTTTCTGACAATACTGGGATTTGGACTCCATGTTTTTTACTTGCTAGGCAAGCTATACCTAGTCAGGCTTCTGTCCACCATTCTTAATTATTATTCTTAATTATTTTTCTCAAGTTTTTGTCTGGATAGGCTTCAAGCAAACATCTTCCTATTTCTGCCACCCACATATTTGAAACTACAGGACTTAGACACTATGCCCAATTAATATAAATATATATTACATGTATATATAATATATATATATATATATATATATTATGCAAACATGCATGCATTCTCCATCCTCATTGAACAAATACTTCCTAGTAATACCAAAAAAGAGAGTGAGGGAAGGGGTGATATTCATTGTTCAAAAAGAAATGTACTCTTTATCTTATGTGACTGTAAGCCCTCTATACACCACCTTTACAAAAATAATACTTTCTTAAAAAATAAATATTTTTTACCTCAGAAGAAATAGTCATCTAGTAATCCACAACCATTTGCACACTTACAAACATTCTGATTTATAAATAATAAGCTTCCAACATAGAAATCAGTAGTATAGCAAAGGTATAAAACCAGGATCATTGTTTTTATTTTATTGCTTATGTAGGTTTCTCATATTTTTTTTGCCAATTTAAAAGAGTACTCCAGTGTTACTTAGCAATTTTATAGATATAATTACCTTGATATAAGCCCTATTTTTAAAATAGATTCATCTTTATGGAAAATTTTGGGATAAGTCATTATGCAATGGTTAAAGTCAAAATAAAACATCACAAACACTTTCATTGTCTCTAAATTCTAAAATTTAAGCAACACAAAGCAAATGATGCTAGTAAAGGAAAAGAATAACTTCCATGAAGTACAAAGTAAAAGCTAATTTCCAACTCTTGCCAAATACTTTAGACAAAGCACTCATTTGGGAGCAGTTCATTCTCCTTTAAGGTAAAATGAGGATAATTGTACCTGTCCCCTACCAATTGCACAGTCAAATTAAGAGGATTAGCGATTCAGTCTAGTGCTTTGAGGTCATGAGAGAACCACACTAGCAAGTAAAATAGCATCATTTCACTGGAGCCTGTGGTGTGGATCTAAACCTCTCCTGCCTTTGCTCTTTCATCTGTAAAATGGGGAGAATAATAGCTCCCCACATATCCTATTTAATCTTTATGTAGATTGATTAGTAAAGGATGCATTCTTACAGCTCTAATGTAAGGAAAAATCACCACATTAACCGAAGTACACACAGCACATTGAAGTTTTGTGCATGAATGCTTAGCCCTATTTTATAAAGGAGGAATGCTGTGACAGCTCATAATTGCATGACTTAGAAACCAGAACCTCAATAACACCTATTAAATATATAAAATATGGAATTCTAAAAATATGCCTTTGATTTTAGTCAAAATGAATGAAATACTATCTCATTGACTTTGATACACCTTAGAATACTGAATATTAAATACAGTTTTCATTTTAAACTTACATGATTTAATATTCTTTCATGTATTCATTGTAACTGATTTTTATTATTATTTTAAAGAGTTGTACTGACTTTTTTACTTTTATTTGCTTCTCCAACTCAGCAGTTGTGACTAAATTATATTTAAAAACATAAATTTGTATTTGTAGTTATAAAAAACTAAATTAATGAAAATAATGTGTGAAATGTGTACATATAATTCAAAATTATTATATAAACATCATGTTTTAATTTTAAATATGAAATACAAAAACATTAAAAAAGTCGCTTAAAATATTTTCCATATATAGGTTGCTTACAAACTGCTAAAGTCAAAGAATAATTTCTTGTGTTCTTTCTTAACTATATCAATGGTAAATGAAAACATCTTACACACGTTAAAATTTCCTCCCCAGTTTTCCAAATACTATTATAAGACAATTACGTACAGTCTAGAAAGAAAATTTTTAACTAACACTAATATTTAAGATATTCTTTGATCAAAACTATAAAGCTACAGAAATGTAAATTTACATGACAATTACTGATATATTCATCTTCAATATAATTTAATTTTTCATTTGTGAAACTATATTTAAAACAATCCATTTTTTCCAATGTACTGTTGAATATAGGAAAACCCACAAATGAACATGATATTTTGAAATGTGTTTTAGCATGAGCCTGTCAGAGATATGAAACTACTTTTTTTAAGTTTGAAACTACTATTTTTTTTTTATTTTTTATTTTTGCCAGTCCTGGACCTTGGACTCAGGGCCTGAGCACTGTGCCTGGTTTCTTTTTATTCAAGGTTAGCACTCTGCCACTTGAGCCACAGCAACACTTCTGGCCATTTTCTATATATGTGGTGCTGGGGAATCGAACCCAGGGCTTCATGTATACGAGAAAAGTGCTCTTGCCACTAAGCCATATTCCCAGCCCCTGAAACTACTATTTTGATGTTTGTTTCTTTTCCATCCTGTTGGAATAGATTTCTCCAGGATAAAATCTAGAAGTGTGATACCTCTTGTGTTATACAAATCACAATTAAAAAATTCCATTGCATTGGCTACAGGGGGAATTCTGTAGCATTTTTTCTAACTGACTAGAAAGGAAGGATTTAATGCCAAAAATGTTCTTCATGTATTCATGTGATAGTGTTCTGCTGGTGATAAAGGAATGTTTACCTAAAGTACAGTATATTCAGTCTTCTACTTGCTTTCTATCCAAAGTGTTGTTTTTAGAGAACATGGTGTCACTTCCAGAAATTCAGAACTATGTTAGAATAAGGTATAAAAATTTCATAAAATTTCACAACTTACATACCGATCTTTAATTTTATATTTTGACAAGTATCTGATTGACAATAACAGGCAACAGAAGTTCATGTCTGTAATCCTAGCTACTTAGATTCTATTTCCAAAATAATCTGCAAAAGGCCAGTCTGGAGTAATAGCTTAAGTTTTATAGTACCAGCTAAACAAGTGCAAAGACCTAATTTCAAACTCCACTATTACCAAAGGAAGAAAATAAAAAAATCTATTTGTGATCTATATCAATGACAATACTTCTACTTAATAACCATAAATGTTGAATGAAATATTTCATTTGACTTCAAGTTGCTTGATTTCTTTCAAGGATGAGACAATCTATTGAATAATTAAAATGTTCACATAAGAATTTTTCATATTATCAGAATATCAATATGTTATTCTGCAAAAATAAAACAAATCTGTTAGACAAGAACAGGACTTTCTATTGACACATTGTAATCAAAACAGGAACAATAGAGGCCAAAGAAAGGACGCTTAAAGCTGGTAGGGAAAAGAGATCACATATAAAGGAAAAGCAATCAAAATTACCCCAGATTTCTCAGCGGAGACCATGAAAGCAAGGAGAGCCTGCAATGATGTTTTCCATATCCTAAAGAAAAATAAATTCCAACCAGGAATTCTGTACCCAGCTAAATTCTCATTCACAGCCAAAGGTCAAATAAAAGTCTTCCATAGTGAGGAAAAATTGAACCAATAGATCCCCACCAAATCAGCATTACAGAATATCCTCAAAGATGTCTTCCACATTGAAAGCCACCAAGACCACAATCCAGAAAGGGAAAGCATTCCTAAATACAACTCCAGATTAGTAAAGCAAAAGGGGAAGACACGGTCCCTACAAAGATAGACACGATGAAAGGAACAAGCAATCACCTCTCAATCCTAACTCTCAATATTGATGAACTTAACTCTCCAATTAAATGACATAGATTGACAATTTGGATCAAAAAACAAGATCCATTTTTCTGCTGCTTCCAAGAGACTCACCTTGCCAGCAAAAGCAAACATATTCTAAAAGTGAAAGGATGGAATAAAATCTATCGAGCAATGGCCCCCACAACCAGGCCAGTGTTCCAATCTTAGTATCAGATACAATTGACTTCAAACTAAAAACAGTAAAAAGAGACAAATAAGGTTACTGCATACTAATAAAGAGATCTCTCCTACAGGAGGACATAACTTTCCTAAACATCTACACACCAAGTACAGGAGCTCCCAATTTCATCAAACAAACACTACTGACTCTAAAATCTCTCATAGACCAAAACAAATTGATTGTCAGAGACTTAACATACCACTCTCACCTCTGGACAGATCAACATGCCAAAAACTGAGCAAAGAAACCTCAGAACTAAACAACTGCATAAACCATCTAGATTTAACTGACATGTACAGAATATTCCATCCAACAACACCAGAATATACATCATCTCAGCAGCACACAGCACAGTCTTGAAAATATATTACATGTTACAGCACAAAACAAAACTGTACCAATTCAGAAATATTGAAATTATCCCTTGTACTGTCTCATACCACAATGGGATAAAACTAGAGCTCAAAGCCAAAGGCCATCAAAGAAAATTGCACAACTCATGGAGACTCAACAATACATTACTGAACCAGAAATGTATCATTGAGAAAATCAGAACAGAATTTCAAATGTTTATTGAACTAAACCAAGATGAACACAAAAATTACCAACTCCTCTGGGACACAGCAAGGCAGTACTCACTCAGAGTAAAATTTATATCCCTGAGTGCCCACATAAACAAATTGGAGAAATCACAATTCAACAACTTAACAAAGCAACTCAAACTCCTTGAAAGAGAGCAACAAACCATACCCCAAGCCAATAGATGGAAGCAAATAATTAAAATCAGAGCAGAATTAAATAAGCTGGAATCCAGAAAAACCATAGAAAGAATCAACAAAACAAAGAGTTGAAAAAAATTTTTGAAAAATGTAACAAGAAAAAATTAACACCAACAAAAAAACAAACCCCTACCAAACCTGACCAAAAATCGTAGACAGCACAGGCAAATAAACAAGATCCGAGATGAAACAGGTACATGACCACAGAAATTACAAAGACACAGAATATAATAATGGACTATTTTGCAAACCTATATGCCAACAAATTTGAGGAACTGGAAGAAATGGACAAATTCTTAACAAAAATTGATATGGCCAAACTTAACCAAGAGGACATAAATCTACTGAACAGACGCATATCCAGCAATGAAACAGAAACTACAATAAGTGATCTACCTTCCAAGAAAGGCCCATGTCCAAAAGGAATCACAGTGGAATTCTACAAGGCTTTCAAAACAGATCTCACACCAACACTCCTCAAACTCTTCAATGAAATAGAGAGTAAAAGCTCACTACCAAACACATTCTACGATGCAAGCATAACGCTAATCCCAAAACCAAACAGGGACAACTCAAGGAAAGAGAACTATAGACCCATCTCCTTGATGACCAACAATGCAAAGCTCTTCAACAAAATTCTGGCCAATTGACTTCAACAAGTCCTCAAAAAAATCATAAACAATGATGAAACTGGATTCATCTCAATGATGCAAAGTTGGTTCAATATACACAAGTCAATTAATGTATTACACCACGTCAACCAGAGCAAGATAAAGAATCACATGGTTATATCACTGTATGTGGAAAAGGTATTTGATAAAATACAGCACCCATTTATGATAACAGCCCTGAAAAAACTGGGATTCCAGGGAAAATTCCTGAATATAATAAAGGCAGTCTATGACAAACCAACAGCAAGCATAATTCTAAATGGTGAAAAGTGAAAGCTATTCCCTTTAAAACCAGGAGCAAAACAGGGAGGTCCACTCTCTCCTCTCCTTTTCAACATAGTACTAGAATTCCTAACCATAGCAGTTAGGCAAGAAGGAAACATAAGCGGGATCCAAAAGGAAGAGATGAAGTTCAGCTTTCTCTCTTCACAGATGACAGGAGTCTATACCTAAACAACCCCATAGACTCTACTTCCAAGCCACTAGAGCTGATCCAACACTTTCGCAAAGTAGCAGGATATAAAATAAGTCCTCAAAAATCAATGGCTTTTATATATGCTAACAACCTGAAGAGCGAGGCTGAAATCAATAAAGCAACACCTTTTGCAATAGCCTCAAATAACATAAAATACCTAGGAATAAACTTAGCCAAAGAAATGAAACAACTCTTAAAAACCTAAAAACGGAAATTAAGGCAGAACTAAGGAAATGGAAAAACCTCCCATGCTTCTGGATTGGGAGGATTAACATCGTGAAAATGGCAATATTACCAAAAACTATCAACAAATTCAATGCAATACCCATCAATATCTCAAGATCATTCTTCAATGAAATGGAGGAAGCAATTCAGAAATTCATAAGGAACAATAAAAAACCCCAAATAGCAAAAACAACCCTAAGTAGAGAGAACAGTGTTGAGGAATTACAATACCAAACTTTAAATTGTACTACAAAGCTATGGTAATAAAAACAGCTTGGTACTGGCACAAGAACAGACCTGAGGACCAATGGAACAGAACTGAAGACCCTGAAATAAACCCACAGACCTACAACTACCTAATCTTTCACAAAGAAGCAAAAAATATAGGTTGGAACAGAGACAGCCTTTTCAACAAATGGTGCTGGCAAAACTGGGTCAACATCTGTAACAAACTAAAACTGGACCCCTAACTATCACCCTGCACCAAAATCAACTCCAAATGAATCAAAGAACTGAAAATAAAATCAGATATCCTGAAAACTCTGCAAGAAGAAATAGGAGAAACTCTAGGACTCTTTGACACTAAAAGAACCTTCCGCAACACAGGCCCAGAAGTCCAACAAATCAAAGAAAGGCTGGAAAAGTGGGACTGTATCAAATGGCAGAGCTTCTGCAGGGCAAAAGATATAGCTTCCAAGATAAATAGAAAGCCTACAGATTGGGAAAAGATCTTTACCAGACATACAATGGACAAAGGCCTGATATCTAAAATATACACAGAACTCAAAAAGTTAATTCCTCCAAAACAAACAATCAAAGAACCAACAACCCTCTCATCAAATGGGCTAAAGACCTAAAAAGAGACTTCTCTTAAAAGGAAATGAGAATGGCCAAGAGTCACATGAAAAAGTGCTCAACATCACTAGCCATAAAAGAAATGCAAATCAAAACAACATTGAGATTCCACCTCATCCTAGTAAGAATGATTATTATCAGGAAATTTAATAATAACAAATTCTGGAGAGGATGTGGCCAAAAGGAAACTCTACTACATTGTTGATGGGAATGCAAACTTGTTCAACATCTCTGGAAAGCAGTATGGAGGTTCCTAAGAAGGCTAAACATAGAGCTCCCTTATGACCCAGCAGCCCCACTTTTGGGCATCTACCCAAAAGTCTACAAGCAAAACCACACTAAAGCCACCAGCACAACAATGTTCATCGCAGCCCAATTTGTCATTGATAAAACATGGAACCAAGCAGGATGCCCCTCAATAGACAAGTAGATCAGGAAAATGTGGGACATATACACAATTGAATTCTATGCTTCCATCAGAAGGAATGACACTGCCCCATTCATAGAGAAATGGAAGCACTTAAAAAAAATCATACTAAGTGAAGTGACCCAGACCCAAAGAAATATAAACCCTATGGTGTCCCTCACAGGGAATAGCTAGTCCAGGAGTAGGCTAGTCATGGTAGAAGACCAAAATACCCCAGTAGCTATACCCATATGACCACATAAGAAGATGCCAAGTGTGAAATGAACTCCACATTGTGCAAACAAGAGTTGTGCCACTGTTGTGATTGTTGTCAGCATGCCATGGAAACTCGTACGACTTTTTTTTTTTCTCTTTTTCCTTGTCAGTTTGTTTGACTGAGTGGTTTGTCTAGTTTTGATTCTCTTGTCATCCCTTCCTGTGGCCCTACCCTTGCTACCACTGTGCTACATCTGAGTACCTTGGAAATTATCTGATATGGGTAGTAGAACTGGGGAAAAGGAGAGGCAATACAAGGATAGAGAGACAAAGAACAAAAAGACAAACCATTCAAAAAGCAACACTTAGAAACTGCACAACTCTTGGGGGGAGAGGGAAATGGGGAGGGAGGAGGGGGCAAAATGAGGGAGGAGGTAACAAGTAGAACAAGAAATGTACTCACTGCCTTTCATATGTATATGTAACCCCTATGTATCACTCTTTGACAATAAAAAAGAAGAAAAATCAATTCTGCTAACTCAAAATCTGTGTGTGTGTGTGTGTGTGTGTGTGTGTGTGTGTGTGTGTGTGCATGGGTGCATGTGTGAATTTGTCGCCACATAGACATGGAGACTATAAAGCCTATTGCTGATTAATGAGAAGCAAAATAAGAAAGAAATGAGAAGTGTCACACGATCCAATTATATAAACTAATGCCTGGGTTTTCCTAACTTTCAGTTCACCTATTCTCAAAACTTCTAGGAGATAATATGATTAGACCCATTTGGAAGAATTTTCCAATCCTAACTTAGTTCTTGAAAAAGTGCTAACAAATGCTTTGTGGGTAATTTGAAAATATATTGTATGTGTTACAGAACAAGAGAATTTGAATTGATGAAGGGAGCATTGCTCTTAGCAATGTGTAAAAATGGTTCAAGTATTTACCCACCATATTCTTGCCTATGAGAAAGATTCGTTTCATTTGCTAAACACAACTAAGTCTGCTTTGTTTTTGTTTGGCTGCAGTTTATTTGAAATACGCATGTTAACAGCTACAAAAACTAAGCTCTAAACTAATTAGCAAAAGTTAATTGGGCTTTAGATGATCAAATCCAAATATTTTGATATTATCATTAACTACAAAAATAGATCAGTTTTCACTACTGAATCTTATAAAATCTCAGCAGCTGAAGATAAATTTTACCTAGTTTATAGTAAGGAGAAGATGTATTTATGCTTAGCAGAAGTATTTTCATTTTATTTGTGTAAGCTTCAATAGATGATTACTGAATATGTGTGCGTGAGAGAGAAAGTGAGAACAAGAGCAGGAGCGAAAGCGAGAGTGAGAGAGAGAGAGATTGAAAGTCCTGGCGTTTGTTTGAGCTGATAGCCTAGACTGAGCATTTTTGTGCAAGTCTAGCACTGTACCACCTAAGCCAAGCTTTTCTCCCAACGTTTTGGTAATTAATTGGAGGTAAGATTATTACAGACATTTTTTAGGCTGGCATATATATGTTGCCAGTCCTGGGCTTTGGACTCAGTGCCTGGGCACTGTCCCTGGTTTCTTTTTGCTCAAGGCTAGCACTCTACCACTTGAGCCACAGTGCCACTTCCGGCTTTGTCCGTTTTTGTGGTGCTGAGGAATCAAACCCAAGGTTTCATGCATGCTATGCAAGCACTCTACCGCTAAGCCACATTCCCAGCCCCTATATTTCTTAATGACAAATTCAGATCCTGATTTTGCAGAAGAGTTGCTTATATTGCTATTTTCACTTGCATCTTTTCATTAAAATTATAAGTACTGAGTTCTTAATTAAATTATTATATTTGCATTATTAAAAAATCCTACAGGACTAGAAAATTTCTACTGTATCCCTTGAAAGACATCATTGATTGCCAACTGTATTTTCCCACCTGTTTTGAAAGATATGAAAGAAGCAACAAATGGCTGGGACCCTGGGGCCACAGTCTCATTGTCATGACTCTCTCAAGTTCATACTAATTACCTCATGAGGAAATATTATGTAAAAACTGTATGGAATACATGACAATAAGAAACTGGAGATGTAGTTCTTCTACCAGAACATGATTCAGAAATGTTCAGTTGGGCACAATGACAACATGAGTCAGTCATCTGAGTTAATATCATTTCTGGTAAAGCATGACATGCACGATGGAGAAGAAGCAAAGAACAAATGGTTGGGCCACTTATAATGAATTCATTCAATGACACCATCCAATGTAATTTTCTTTATTAATAGAAATGCTCTACATATGCAATGTCCAATGCAATGACAACTGGTTATATATGGCTTCTGGAACTTCAATGTTTATATGGTGAATAAACATACAGTTTCACTTTTTGAAGTTAATTTAAATTCCAATTGCCATATACAATTAGTAATTCCTAGAAATGGCAGCTCTTTAGCTATGCCTTAGTATACTTTGCAAGCTATATTTCTAGTTTTTCTATTTTTTTACTTAAGGGAAAATTTGGTTTCAAATGAAAGGAATTAGGCTGTGTAATGAGTTTTTGTTGTTACTCTATTGTTTTGTTATGGTATCATCTGAGGATGCAATAACTAGCTTTTAAAAAAAACTGGGACATTAAAATCAGAGAACCAAAGAATAACAGGAGGATTTGAGCAGCTGAACAAATACTAAGTCTTGGCTAGATTAAAATGTCACAGCCAGCAAATGAAGGCTTATTGCCCTCTATGCATTGTCTGGGTACACTGTTGCCAAAGCTGGAGAATATTAAATATTCCAAGAGTAACATGTGAATATTACACAGTAAACTATTTATATTGAAGAGCCAAATTATTCTAGTCTTGTTCACTCTTAAATTATAATTCAATAGCACTTGGCCTCAGTCTAATCTGGCTTCAGAGCTCTGCCTTGAGTGAGAAATGTTTATTTATTTGATAGCACACAGAAGAGCTCATGACAGAAATGATATGAAGCCAGAGACAAAGCGGACTGACTATTGCTGTGTTTGGATTTCCAAATTAAAATGTATTCCAAATGTTTTTCAAAAAATCCTTCTCCATATGCTCAGTAGCTTTACTTCATCCAGCAGGGGAAATTAAAAAGTAGGAAATTTGGGGACAGGTAATTCCCACACTTGTATACACAGAAGTAGGATTGTTGGAGTACATGATGAGTCTATTTGTAATTTTTGGATGAACTGAATTTTTGGTTGTAAAGATTTATTATCTCATCAGACTGCACAAAGTTCTTCTTTCCTTCATATACTTCCTCAGAAATACTGACCTTTCTTTGCATATGTACTGTCTTTGGAGAAATTGGAAATTTCTATCAGGCTGAGAGGAGCTCTAAGTGGTCATCTCTACTGTGTCTTCCACTTTCTCTTTTGTTTTAATTAATATTCAAGCTATGTTATTAATTTTTCCTGGTGAACAGAGCATATGATGGAAAATATAAAGTGTTTGTCTTTCATTTTGGCAAATGCAGCAGAGCAATATTTATTCCATTTTTAATGTATTATAGAAATATTAATGTACCATGTAGGATAGTAAAACAAATCTTTCCAGTTGAAATCAACCTCATGTTTGTGATTGAACTCCTCAAACTGAACACTGTTTCTTATCTAAACAGTGAGGATAAGTCTTTCTCCCAGATACTTAAAGACTAGTTAGCATATTATAGATACTCACCAAATAAATTCCAACTCTATTTCCTCAACAATCTTTTCAGACGTTCTTAATACTGAAATATCATCCTCAGCTTTGGCAGAACCCACCATTGTAAAATCCAACAACCCAAATAGAAAGTTGGTTCTGAATATTAATATCAAGATCCACAGTATTTTTTTAGTCTCAACGGGCAACCCCAACAAAACTATTTTAAATATATTTTTTCTATAATATTTCAAATATTTATTTCATGCTTTCAGCCTCACTTGTAGGCGCAAGGCTCAGGAATCTATTTGATTAGAATACAAATTAGCTTCTATACTTGCATTGGCATTTGAACTCTAATTTTGCTCTTTTGCTATTCAAGATAACACAACACATATTATTGCCTGTTCCAATAAGAAATAGAATGGAAATCTCAAGGAATGTGCACACACACATACACACACACACACACACACACACACTATACATTACCAAGTAGGTTAGAATGTTCTCAGATGAATGTTTCTTGGGAAGAAAGGGCTGTGAACACAACAGAGTTGCCCTTGAGGAGAGCAGGAGGAGTGTTGGGCAAGAAGAGAGAAACAGTGATGGGTTAGAGGAAGACTGAATGCAGGCATTATGTCTTTAAGGTACTGAAGCTTATGAAAGCTTATTCATTTATTTGCTTTAATGTAAATAAGATGCTTAGTGACACTTTACAGGAAGTATCAACATAAAGTCAAAAGATACATTTAAATATGTTTGGTAGTATTTTTCATTTTATTGAATAAAAATGGATTTTGACTACGTTCTGGATCTTTCTGGCCCCTTTGAAATGAAATTTTCTGAGAAGCAATTATCTGAGAAAAGAGGATGAAGCTATCTGGTCTGAACTATGAGTAAGAAATCAAATTTGATAGTATGCCTAAGAAACATAAATATAAAGATGTCTGTATAGCTTCATTACTAGTGTCTCTTGAGAAAAATAAAGTAAAAAGACAACATTTTCTTGAGGAATATTTGGTGCATGCACAGAGTCCATTGGTCTGCTAGCATAGTTTGAATGATGGCAATTTTTTCCTAAGGGATAGTTATTTTCAGCTGGAATTACTTTGCCTTTCAAACTGATTTCAACACAACTTGCCAGCATTTGTCATGTAGTTCTTATTGTTACTGTAATAATTCAGCAGTCAAGGCGTACCTCAGAACATTTATTCTATATTTCTGAAGGCAGCTAAATAACACAGGAAAATTATTAGAAATTATATGGAATTTGATCTATATGGGAGATATATTCTCTACTCTGTTATCTATGAAATTTATACATTAATAATAAAGTTTATAGAGCATTTTATTAAACACATTAAAACTTGCACAGCAAATGTATTAAATGTGTTTATAAACCAGATAAAAATGCTAAGCCCTTGCATGCAGTTATGTGATAAACACATTATTAATAGGAAATAGAAGTAAGTAGCTGCATAAATTCATCATAGATAGTTTACTGCAAAGACTGATGTTGATATCAAGACTAATAAGATTAGTTGAAGAATTACTTTGGTTAGTT
Source organism: Perognathus longimembris pacificus (assembly GCF_023159225.1). Taxonomy (NCBI): domain Eukaryota; kingdom Metazoa; phylum Chordata; class Mammalia; order Rodentia; family Heteromyidae; genus Perognathus; species Perognathus longimembris. The sequence goes on along the minus strand of NC_063172.1, from coordinate 41,134,049 downwards.
TGTCAGAGTAAACAATGATGGAATAGATTTCATGATCTCAGTATTCATCTGTATGTTCCTTTTATTTGCAGGCTCATGCATTAAATTGTCCCTGTTTGGATGACAAGATCAGTGAATATGATGACCAAAATAATGTGTGTGTCAAGTATGGCCAAATAACATAAATAGGTTTGCTCTGAGGATAAACAAACCAAAAACAAAAGCTCTGAAATAATTACATGAGATGGACTTTACTTTTGCAGTGCCATTAATAAAATGTGTAGGACATCATATTTAATATTGTCACCTTGCCTTCTGATTCAAATGAAATCCCCTACATTTCTCATATTCATTAAGACTTCAAGTAATTTAAATCAGAGTGACTGATGTACACTTTGGAATGTAAATGTATATGTGTGTATATATATATGCATATTTATGTATACTTGTATATACAGATGTATAGGGGAATTTGAGACATATTTGTCTATGCCAACAAAAGCCAGTTTTGGATACAGTACTGTCTATTAAGAAAACAAAGATAGAACTATAACTTAAATGGACTTTAAACTATGTTTTACTATTACAAAATGACACTAAAATTTTCTGAATAAATGAATGGTTTAAAAACCTTTTTTTAAAAAAATATTAGGAATAGCATTTGTGTTCCCACTGCTACACTGAGAATTATATCTAGTAATTAGATAGTCATTAAGGCACTCAAAGGTTTAATCTAATAATCAGCAATTCTGTAACTTTCTAGTCTCACAGCCTCTACTTCTTATGAATTGGGATAATTAGTAACACTGCTGTAATGGTGTTTTCTCATTTAAAAATTGGAAGTAGCCCAAATATACCTTCTTGTCTTTATCAACAGCACATTTGTGGTATATGATTTCACAGTGACTCATATTTATACAATTACCAAGACTTCACGGATTATTTCATTTGCTCTGACTTCTTAGATTGGGTGGTCCTGCAGTCAAGTTTTCTCAGAACAGACTCAATACCCATTAACTCAGAGTAAACAAATTGACCAACGTGATGATTTTAAAAGACAAGAAGAGGATGAGAAGGAGAGGATGAGGGGGGAGAGGGAGAGGGTAAGCAAGAGATGGGGGAAAGGGAGAACATTGTCAACATTTGACAAGTTCGACAAAATAAGCAGAAAGGTCTTCTATTCAAATAGATTTGTAGAGTGCCCATACACATATTAATCACACACACAAAGAGGTTGGTGTAGTTTTCATTATTTATTTATTTTTCTTTTGTTTTCCTTTCTTGTCAAAGTGTGATACAGAGGGGTCACAGATTCATATGAAAGGCAGTGAGTACATTTGTTGTTCTACTTGTTACCTAGTCCCTCATTTCCCCCCTTCCTCCTGCCCCTTCCTCTCTTCCCCCAAGAGTTGTGCAGTTGGTTTACACCAAATGGTTTTGTAAGTGTTGCTTTTGGAATGGTTTGTCTTTTTGTTCTTTGTCCCTCGATTTTGGTATTCCCCCTCCCTTCCCCAGTTTTTTTTTTTTTTTTTTTAATACCTGTAAAAACAGTATCCAGGGTACTTGGATGTAATATAGTGGTAGCGAGGATACAGACACAGGAAGGGAGTACAAGAGAAACAAAACTAAACAAACCAATCAGTCAAACAAACCAACAAGAAAAAAGAGAAAAAAAAGTAGTACGAGTTCACATGGCATGTTGATAATAATTACAACAGTGGAATAACTCTTGTTTCCGTAACATGGAGTTCATTTCACTTTGAACCAGCTAATGTGATCATATGGGTGTAGCTATCGGGGTATTTTGGTCTTCTACTATGACTAGCCTATTCGTGTCCCTCATAGCAAATAGCTAGTACATGAATAGGCTATTTATTTACTTTTGACATTGGGGATTGAGCTAAGGAGCTCAAACTTATTAATAAGTACTCTAACATTTCAGCTATCCTCTGATCGCTTTTCTTTTGTTTCTGAGATAAGGTATTCCTAAATTGTCCTAGGTTGGCCTTGATTTCCTGATTATGATTTTATGATTATAAACATCAGCCAGCATGTCCAGCTAAATTCTGGAATTTGTACTGCTATGGCTGTTTTCAGTGTTTGAGTGCTTGCCCAACAAATTCAAGACCCTTGTTCAATCACCAACATAGGAAAAGAAATAATACATTTATCTGATTTCCTGTCAGTGAGCACTTTGGAAAATTACTTGAGTATATATGTTCCTTTTTATTCTTTATACTTACAATGGTCCATTATGAACTGATGATCTATAGATACACTTAACAAAACTTTAAATATGAAGACAGGTCCTTTGTTTGATAATTTTGTGAAGATTGAGCAAGGAATAAAAAAATTTTAATTTTTTAGGACCTTAATAACATTGATGTTCTTATCAATACAAAAGTAGTTACACATGTATACAGAAGGTTTATATGGTAGATATGATAACTGTAAGCAATGGAGAAATATTCTCATTTTTAGCTTGCATGTTGTACATAGAAAACAATAGGAGCCAAATATTTAGCCTATGTATACAGGGAATGAGAGAGAATTAAGTAAATGATCAGAGAATGGGATATATGACCCTAGTGAGAGAAGAGTGATGAAAAATAAAACTAGGCAATGCTCATTGCTTAATTGAAGCTACTTCAATTAGGAAACTATTGAAATCAATTCATCTTCCTATTTTTTGAACATTGTCTACCTGACTCACTTGTGCAATTTTATAACTTTCAAGTGCTGATTTATTCTAGGACTTAGAAAAAGAAAGAACTAATTTTATGCATGTTGCCCAGGTAGATTCCTGCAAAATTATTATGTACTTTAATGATTTACATTTTCCTCTTTTTGCCTGAGAAGCATGTACTTAATTTGAGATACTTTTGTGAAAAGTTCAATACATGGCTTTTCAAAATTCCAGCAAAATAGAAACACTAGTATTTTGCTAATCGAGAATGTAAATAGGATTAAGGTTTACAGCAACTCTAAAATTCAAACACTAATTTTTCTTAATGTACACGTTTTTTGGTTTTGTTTCAAATTTTATTTCCCTTTTTCCAAAATGCCACCTTTTTTTTCTTAAGATATCTGACATCACAATGTATTTGATCTTCTCATGACTAATTTAGTAGCCAGATATGAGTCTTATATTTCTAATTTTCAGTATACATGATTGATTTTTTAAAGCTCTAAAAAGTTTTATATATACTCAAAATATAACACTGATAATAGCTAAGAGGTATGGTTCACTCTTATAATTGTAGCTACTCAGGAGTCTGAGTTTGGGTGTTTTTCCATTTAGGGTAACATGGGAAAGATATTTGAGAGACGACCAATAGCTGGCCAAAGTGCCTAGGGCCTTCCGTTTGATATATATGCAGAAGCTTGCCTTGGATGATGGCAGTCTAGATCTGATTGAACAAAATTTGAAGCACTGAAAAATATCAAGAGCCAACAATATAGTGCACTGATGGCGTGAATCAAGTGGTACAAAGCCTTCAAGAAAAAAGTTCTGTGTTCAAACCTGAATGCTGTCTAGAAATAAAAGAACATAACTAAATTATTGATATTCTTATAGAGTATAAATAAGGATTTTATATTTTCCCTTCTTTTCCATTCATCACCAAGGAAAGTCTTTCACATCTTTAGTCCTTAAGCTGTTCCCTGAGCTCTAAATTATAATCAAGAATAAAAGGACAGTATCAGAGCAGTAAGACCATAATTTGTTTCTAAACTATAGATTTTCTTGAAAAGTTTAGCTCTAGTAATAGTTAAGGTAAAATATTTTAGAATGAAGCAGGATGGAAACCAATACAATCAGGAAATAATGGAAACTTCAGGATACTAAGAAAACATCTATCTTACATTTAGTATACATGTACCTTGTGCAGAGACAGTTTTAACGGCTTAAAATACAATATACCATTTAATCATAAAGATCATGCTGTGCTGTTATTTCCTTTCTATCAATGTGGGAACAAGTAACTCAGGTAGTTTAAAACTTGTACTGATCATTACGTGGCTTGTATTTGATAAAGCCCCACTCTGATACAAGAAGTCTCATTCTAAAGCCCAACTAAATCACTATAATCAAGGCAAGGATGCTTAAGGTGTAGTGGATTTTTTTTTTGAGTGGCATAGAACATATAACACACCTAGCTCTTGAGTTCTGAGCATTAAAGATTATGCTATTAGAAATCAGATCAAAGGCTCCTGTGAGTGAGCTATGAATTGAAGTAACACATACATTGAGAAATGGAGATAAATTGATCTCTTCATATGGGGTTAATTCCACAACCAATATTAATATCTGTGCCCATCACTCCACAATGACTTGATCTTGGTAAAGTCACCAATCACTGAACACTGTTACATGACAAGCTGTAAGTTTTCTTCACAAGTTTGCAGAAGCTTCTTATACTATTGACCATACCTTCTTGAAAGTCCACAAATTGGGTTTTGTGAGGACACACAGTTTCAGTTTCAGTTATTTATTTCTGATTATCCATTCTCTCACTCCTCATGGCCCTTTTTTGAACTTTCACCATTCTTTAAATCTTAGCTCCAGGAACCCTTTCTTAATTCAAATGCCATAAATATATATCTCATCCAGTGCAGTCCTTCAAATTTGATAGATATAGATGATATAGATACAAAAGCATATATAGATATAGATACACAAAGACAATTGTCATCTTTTCTCAGGTAGTCTTAATGATAATGAAATTTCTACACACCCACTCATATTCTTGATATCCCTGCATGTCTTGATGTCTGCTACTTAAAACAGACCAGTACCATAGACAAGACAAGAAATCATGAAATCAGTTTGGCCAATGGCTTTTTTTATTCTAAAATCTAACCTGTCATCATTTACGGCTGGTTGATTTGACTTTTGTTTTCTTTTCACATGCTTGTTGGAATTGAACTCAGAGCCTTTCACATGATACAACCTGTGTCAAACATCTATCCTCTTGGGGGTTACTCTTTCTCTTTCTCTCTCTCTCTCTCTCTCTCTCTCTCTCTCTCTCTCTCTCTCTCTCTCTCTCTCTCTCTCTCTCTCTCTCTTTGCCAGAACAGCCTGGGATGAGTTTATGATCCTGATAGTTTTGCCTTCCCCATGTTGCTGGGAATGAGAAGATGAGAAGCTTACACAACTGCAGGGAGACACTTAGGTTCCCTCATTGTTGATATAATAGATAGGTTCCACTATGCCCAAACATTGACTAAGATGAAGACTTATGAAATTTTAAGCCTGTGCATAAATATCCTGATGTCCATACTGCAATCTCTCAGAAATTTTCAATCCCTTCATAAATGCTCCCAAATAACCAAGTGGCTAGGAAAATGTGCTTGAACCAACATGCCTTCTTCGATTTGATTTTAGAAAAACTAAAACATATTAAAAAAACAACTCATCTCTGTGTTAAGTGGCCCACTACTGTGCCTTCTTTTACTCAATATCTCAAATATTTTCATGCAAATTAATTTTAAACTTGGTCATACCACACCCCATGAATGCTTTCTATGTCTGGTCTTCTCAACTACTTCCCATATTTCAGCATTTTTAAAAAGTATCGAAATGGAAAAACCTCCCATACTCCTGTATTGGGAGAATTAGTGTAGTCAAAATGGCAATATTGCAAAAAGCTTTCTACAAATTCAATGTAATGCCCATTAATATCGCAACACCATTTTTTAAGTGAAATAGAGGAAGCAATCCAGAAATTCATATGGAACAATAAAAGACCTAGAATAGCAAAAACAATCCTAAGCAGAAAGAACAGTGCTGGAGGAATTACAATACCATATTCAACCTGTATTATAAAGCTATAGTAATAAAAACAGCTTGGTATTGGCACCGGAACAGGCTTGAAGACCAATGGAACAGAACTGAAGACCCAGAAATGAACCCACAGAACTATGCCTACTTAATCTTTGATAAAGGAGCTAAAAAATAGGATGGAAGAAAGATAACCTCTTTAACAAATGGTGTTGGAAAAACTGGTTCAACTCCTTTAACAAACTAAAACTAGATCCTTATATATCCCCCTGCACCAAAATCAATTCCATAAGATAATTAGGTTGTTTTTGTTTGTTTGTTTGTTTTTGTTTTTGTTTTGCCAGTCCTGGGGCTTGGACTCAGGGCCTAAGCACTGTCCCTGGCTTCATTTTGCTCAAGGCTAGCATTCTTCCACTTGAGCCACAGCACCATTTCTGGCCATTTTCTATACATGTGGTGCTGAGGAATCAAATCCAGGGCTACATGTACATGAGGCAAGCGCTGTTGCCACTAGGCCATCTTCCAAGCCCCCAAATCAATTCCAAATGGATCAAAGCCCTCAAAATTAAAACACATACCGTAAAAACATTAAAGGAAGGAGTAGGAGAAACACTTAGGCTCCTTGGCACAGGATGGAACTTCCTTAACAAAGATCCAGAAATGCTACAAATCAAAGAAAGGATGGACAAATGGGACTGCATAAAACTGCAAAGCTTCTGCAGGGCAAAGGACATAGCTAACAAGATAAACAGAAAGCCCACAGATTGGGAAATACCATTACCGGCCACACAACAGACAGAGGCCTCATATCTAAAATATTTGCAGACCTAAAAAAAATAAATTCCACCAAAACAAAACTGCAAAGAACCAACAGCCGCCTCAACAAGTGGACTAAAGCCTTAAAAGGAGACTTCTCTGATGAGGAAATGAGAATAACCAAGAGACATATGAAAAAGTGCTCTACATCACTGGCCATAAAAAAAAGGCAAATTAGGGGCTGGGAACATGGCCTAGTGGCAAGAGTACTTGACTCATATATATGAAGCCCTGGGTTTGATTCCCCGCACCACATATATTGAAAAGGGCCAGAAGTGACACTGTGGCTCAAGTGAGAGTGCTAGCGTTGAGCAAAGAGAAGCCAGGGACAGTGCTCAGGCCCTGAGTCCAAGGCCCAGGACTCCCCCCCCCCAAAAAAAAAAGAAAGATATGCAAATGAAAACAACATTGAGATTCTACCTCACCCCAGTAAGAATGTCCATTATCAAGAAAACTAACAATAACAAATGTTGGAGGGGATGTGGCCAAAAGGGAACCCTACTTCATTGTTGGTGGGAATGTAAACTGGTTCAGCTACTCTGGCAAGTGGTATGGAGATTCATCAGAAGGCTAAACATAGCGCTCCCCTAGGATCCAGCAGCCTCACTTTTGAGCATCTACTCAAAAGACCACAAACAAGAACACACTAAAACCACCAGCAAAACAGTGTTCATCACAGCACAATTTGTCATAGCTAAAATATGGAACCAACCCAGATGCCTCTCAGTAGACGAATGGATGAGGAAAATGTGGTACATATACACAATGGAATTTTATGCCTCTATCAGAAATAATGACATTGCTCCATTCGCAAGGAAATGGAAGGACTTGGAAAAAATTATACTAAGTGAAGTGAGTCAGACCCAAAGAAACATAGACTCTGTGGTCTCCCTCATAGGGAATAACTAGCACAGGTTTAGGCTAGTTACAGCAGAGGATCACAAGAGCCTAATAGCTATGCCCCTATGAATGCATAAGATAATGCTAAGTGATATGAACTCCATGTTATGGAACCGAGTCATATATCACTCTTGTAATTACTTTCAACATGCCATGTGAAACAGTAGTTTCTCTTGTTGATGATCTTCTTGTATCCCTTTCCTGTGCTTGTACCTGCACTACCAGTGTATCTTATCTGAGTATCCTGGATACTATATATACTGGTATTAGAACTAGGAAAGTGAAAGGGAATACCAAAATTGAGAGACACAGGATAAAAAGAGAAATGACTGCAAAAGCAATAAACCAACTGAACAACTCATGGGGGGAGAGGGAAAGGTGGAGCCGGGAAGGGGGAATGAGGGAGGAGGTAACAAACAGTACAAGAAATGTATCCAATGCCTAACATATGAAACTGTAACCTCTCTGTACATCACTGTGACAATTAATAAGAAAAAAAAAGTATGCACAGCTGGATGCTGATAGCTCATGCCTGTAATCTTAGCTACTCAGAGGCTGAGGTCTAAGGATTTCATTTCAAAGCCATCCCAGCAGGAAAGCTCCTGAAACTCTTATCTCTAATAAACTCCTCAGCAAAGCTAGAAGTAGCACTGTGGCCCAAGTAGTAGAGCGCTAGCCTTGAGCACAGAGAGGCTCAAGAACTGAGTCCAGGACCTGAGTTCAAGGCTGGCAACAAGAAATATGAACAAATTTCTCAAAAGCTAACATAATGAAAATATACTTTTTTTTTTGTTAAATTTTTATTGTCAAACTGAGGTACAGAGAGGTTACACTTTCATACCTTAGGCATTGGATACATTTCTTGAACTGCTTGTTATCTCCTCTCTCATTCCCCCCTCCCTCTCCCCCTTTCCCTTTCCCCCCCATGAGTTGTTTTGTTCATTTATACCAGTTATGCAAGTATTGCTTTTGTAGTCATTTGTCTTTTTTACCCTGTGTCTCTCAATTTTGGTACTCCCTTTCTATACTTTTAAATTGATGGATGCCTTACAGTTTCATAAACTGTGTTGGGCTTGTTTGGAATTTTTAACAAGAATAACTAGATCCTCAGTATATCTGTTATGGAGAAATATTTGAGCCATCAATTCATAGATAACCATAGGAAAAGGCATCCCCTGCCTCATATTTTCATATTTTTTCCCCTGGAAGATAGGAACTTTGAAAGATTGACACCCTTTAAAACCACTCAGCCCTCCTAGAAGCATGGATGCACTGTGTTGTGTTAGGTGCACAAGTCTGCACTGTTACGTGCCTGCATGCCCTCCCTCCCCCCACTAAACACTTTTTACCTTGGCATTGGATTCAACAAGCACCACAGGATAAAGCTTTATCAAAGTGCCTTCAAATGTCATTGCTGCATTCAGATTCCTCCTGGATATAAGCTAAGGCTAAATATTTTAATGCTTGGGACCTTTTTCCTTAGAGAAGTCAAGCTCTGTGGACCAAAGATGCAGGTAAAGTAGAACAGCCCCAGAAGTTCCTCTAACCCCATTCTGTTTCCTGTGTTTATTCATATCTCCATCCTAAGAAAATCTCAAGATAAAATACTGGTCAAGGCATATTTTGCTTATGTTTTGTGGCCACCTATTTTATTTTGAAAGAGATAGTTTTGGTGTACTGTCCAACTCAGACCCTTGGGCATGCTAAGCAAATACTCTACCCCTAGAGTACAACCCTAGCCCTTGATGTTTTTTGGAGCCCAGGACTTGCTATGTGGCCATCTGCTTTAGCTTCCAGTGCTGACATTGCAGTCATGCACTATCAGGCTTGACACTTTCTATTTAATTTTTATAAACTTTTTATTCTGGCCTCCATAGTGAAATTTAATATGATAAAATGCAGTAAAGATTCTTGAGGATTTACAAATGTAGAAAATATTAGAAAAGAGACATTTTTCCATTGACAGAAATTGTGGCATCTAAGACTGGCTCATAATAGTAAATGGCTAGCAGTAAATAATCCATGTGTTTTCTTTGAGCCTTTTTGAACTTCCACCTATATTTTATTATTTTCCAATTTTAATAAATGGATGTTAATAATAAGTAAAGTTAATTAATGTCCAATTGAAAATAATTGGTTTCTTATATAGTATTGGAATAACTCAGCAGTACTTCAGTTTCTAACATTTCAGAGATATTGACCCAGTGCCACATAACGAGAACATGTGCCCCTGGGATGTCTTATAGATAGCTAAAAGTATAAAATCCTTTTTCTTTGTATTAAAAAGAAAAACATTTAACTCAATAATTTATCCATGTAAATATTTAATGATATTTTAATAAAATCATTGAAACAAAGGTCTTTCTCTTTTGTGGTTTATTTCCCTCCTAACATCATGTAAAAGCATTATTAAAAAGCTTTCTTTGTGTGTATGTTATACTTTTCCTTGGTGGAATCTTGTTTGTATCACAGTTTAAAATTTTGAACATATTATTCTTTTAACATCTAGTCTCAGCTTCCATTTCTCTTGATGGACAGGTCAATTCCGAGGTTTGTGATTGCCTGGGGCAAATGTACAAGAAATACATATAAATCACTGTTTCTTTCTAATTAAAGTTATATTTGTGAGACAAAGTACAAGAGAAATAGTTCCATGTTTCTGACCTCATTCTCCTGGTGAATAATTGGAGGTAATTCTCAGTAATAGTTGAACATCGATTTCATCTTTACAACTAAATCAAACTGCTGTCATATCTCAATTGTTTTCTTCCATTTTCAAAAAGTAGAGTTTGGCAATTATCTAGAGGGAAAAATAATGTAGAATGTTGACCTCGATAAAGTTGCCTCTTTTTATGCCACTAAAGTTAGCTGAGTTGCACACTTCATCTGCATTTCAACTTGACAGCTTAGATCAGACTCTTAGCTCTATTACCTGAGTCCTATATATAGCAGGCACTTCATTTTGTGTAGATGCGTATACTACCATCAGGGGCCAGAGCAGAATCCACAGTCACATTTATTAAAACAAAATACTTCCCCATCACTGTTAACACTACCATTCAGTATATCTATCAATATGTCCTGGCAGCAATTCAGACCATTCCGTTTGCAAAAACAGCACACTACAGACCCAGCAAACCACACTGTCCTTTAATAATCACATCCAGTACTGGCTCTTAGTCCCAAATCATTTTCCCCAAATGAACAAATAAAACGATGGAGGAAAATGCTTTTTGGAAACAGCATAAACTTAAATGGTAACAACAGCTGGTTGGCAGATATTCATCCTATGATTTAGCACCTGTATTCTTGACAATGGAATGTTGACTAAAATCATACTTATGGGTGTCCTAAAACCCCCTATTTTAATGGAATTGAACAATTCAAAAGAAGAAATATTGTGGAAAGCTGAGAACAGGAATAACATTAAAATATTAATAATGATTTATGTCTTCAATAATCATGAACATCTATATTTTGATATGTTGGGAAAACATTTAAATTTTACCATGTAGCATAAATTCTGCCTTGCAGTCTTACTAATGTGGAAATTATATAAGTAATATGAATGCTATATAACAAAGAGAACTATACTGTTTTTACTATTTAACTTTGTAGCTATTCTATTTTAAAACTATGGTAAGTAATGTTTCCTTCTGCTTCTAATCATTCTTCAAGTGGAAACTTCTCCATCTGAAAGTATTTTTCACTAGAGGAAATCAAATTAGTCAACAAGTGTCATGTGCTGGGGTAATTTTTGTATTTTACTATTCATTTAGTTTACGTATATATTTATAGGCATATTCTAATTGTTACAAATTAAGGAAAACATGCAGTCTGTGGTTTGGGGGTCTGGCTTACTTTGCTTAATTTAATATTTTCTAAGATTGTCCATTTCCTTATGTATGGGCAAATGTTCTTTCTAACGGAAGCATAGAATTTTTTCTCTGAATAATTACTTATTTATTGTCAAAGTGATGTACAGAGGGGTTACAGTTTCAAAGGTAAGGCAGTGGGTACATTTCTTGTACAATTTGTTACCTCCTCCCTCATTTCTCCCCTCCCCCTTTTCCTCTCCCCCCATGAGTTGTTCAGTTGGTTTACACCAAATGGTTTTGTAAGTATTGCTTTTGGAGTTTTTTGGTTTTTTTATCCTTTATCTCTCAGTTTTGATATTCCTTTTCCCTTCCCTAGTTCTAATGCCAGTATATACAGTATCCAGGGTACTCAGATGAGATATATTGATAGCACGGGGACAACCCCAGGGAGGGGATACCACAACAACAAAAAAGCTATGGTTTCACATGGTATGTTGAAAGTAATTGGAACAGTGATATAACACTCATTTTCATAACATGGAGTTCATTTCACTTAACATCATCTTATGTGTTCATAAAGGCATAACTAATGGGCTTTTGTGATCCTCTGCTGTGACTAGCCTAAACCTGTACTAATTATTCCCTAGGAAACTATAGAGTCCATGTTTCTTTGGGTCTGGCTCACTTCATTTAGTATAATTTTTTCCAAGTCAGAAGCATAGAATTCTATTGTGTATATGTGTATATATACATAGTTATATATTTTTTCCCTTGATCCATTCATCCACTGAGTGGCATCTGGGTTGATTCCATATCTTGACTATGGAAAACAATGCTGCAATGAACATGGCTGTGCTGGTGCATTTAAAGTGGCATCATTTGTGTTTAATTGGATAAATTCCCAGGAGTGGGATTTCTGTGTCATAGGGAAGCTTCTGTGGTTAGTCTTTTGAGGAGCCTTCATATTGCTTTCCAGAGTGGTTGAACCAGTTTACATTCCCACCAACAATGTAGTAGCATTCCCTATTGGCCACATCCCCTCCCGCATCTGTTATTGTTTGTTTTCTTGATAATGGACATTCTAATAGAGGCGAGGTAAAACACCAATGTTGTTCTCGTTTGCATTTCTTTTATGGCCAGAGATGTTGAACATCTCTTCATGTATCTGTTGGTCATTCTTACATCTTCTGGGAAGTCTTTCACTAGTTCTTTAGCCCATTTATTAATTGGTATGGTATTTCATTCTCAAATTGGTTTGGGGATGTTTAAGTTTTTGAGCTCTAAGTATATTTTAGATAGGGTCATGGTAAAGGTCTTTTCCCTCCTTCTGAGAGCTTTTTTTTTTTTTTTTTTTTTTTTTTTTTTGGCCAGTCCTGGGCCTTGGACTCAGGGCCTGAGCACTGTCCCTGGCTTCTTCCCGCTCAAGGCTAGCACTCTGCCACTTGAGCCACAGCGCCACTTCTGGCCGTTTTCTGTATATGTGGTGCTGGGGAATCGAACCTAGGGCCTCGTGTATCCGAGGCAGGCACTCTTGCCACTAGGCTATCTCCCCAGCCCCTTCTGAGAGCTTTTTATTTATCTTGCTCTAATGTCCTTTAACATGCAGAAATTCTTCAGTCTGATTCAGTCTCATTTATCCAGTCTTTCTTTGATTTGTTATGATTATGGATCTTTACTTAGCAAGTTTCAACCTGTACCAGGGAGCCCTCATGTTTACCCTGTCCCTTTCTGTAATATTTTCAGGATATCTAATCATAAGTTGAGGTCATTCATCTGTTTGGAATTGATTCTGGTGCAGGGTGATATGTAAGGATTTAGCTTCAGTTTTCTGCACTCGTATAGCCAATTCTGCCAGCACCATTTGTTGAAGAGGCTGTCTTTCTTCCATACTGTTTTTGGCTCCCTTATCAAATTTTGAGTTGCTATAGATAAATTAAACAGGACTTTTAACATTCACACTGTGAGACCAAATGAGGATCTTCATAAGAGAGGGTCACAAGGGCTGAATAACTATGTGCATATGATGATTGATGCTTATCAAAACAAACTCCAAGAAAGAGAAACAAGAGGATTTTTTTTTTTACTTTTTATGTTTCTTTTGTACTGCTTTTATTCCCCTTTTGTTGTTCTATTTGATTTCTGCTCCATTTGTCTTGTAGGTATATTTATCTGATTTGGGAAAGGAAACACACAGAGAAGGTGGGGCATAGGATGAACTAATTCAGCAATGATACTCACTAGACACTATGTTGGAAATGAACTTTACAACTTGTGGAGAGGGAAGACAGGATTAAAAAACTGGGAGAAAATGAGGGAAGGAATAACACTGCTCAAAAATAAATGTGCTCATTACCTGGCTTATGTATCTGTAACGCCCCTGTATATCACCTTTAGAATATTTTTTACATGAAATACAAATCTACAAAAATAATAAATTAATAGTGTTTTTTGTTGTTTTTTTTTGTTGTTGTTGTTGTTTTTGGTTTTTTTTTTTGTTTTTTTTGCAAGGACAAGAGAGTCATTCAATTCAGATCCAGCAGGTCCCATAACCTTCCAGGGCAGCGGCCATGTGGTTGTGAGCCCCTCCTCCTTGTTCAGCAGGGTTTTTATTGACAATAGGGTGGGGGAGGGATAACCATGACAATGGCTTTGGGATTGGGTGGGGGTTCCCGGGCTTACACTTGACTGGCCAGTTAGTTCCCAGGCAAGCTCTGTCTCTGGCTCATTGGCTAGGGGTGTGCTCATTTCTCATAAGGGTGGGGACTTTTTAGCTTAGTGGTTGTGTGATAAGGAAATCCAGCCATATTGGGAAGGGCAGTGGGCACTATTGTTTACTGGGAGAGGGAATCTTCCCAGGCCTCTGAGCAGGGGGTGGGTGGGGAGACAGTGGAGATGGAGTCAGCTTCTGCCCTCTTTTGCTGGCCAGATCTGACCTCCATATCACATTTCCACCCCCCTCCCCCCCTTTTTTTTTGGTGTGTAGAAACTGAATCATTAATTTCTTTTGGAGAGCTTAATCTTGACTAACTTTGAATTCAACCTTCACCTTATTTTGTAGAATCATAAAGTGATTTCACCCACAGGCCGCAGGGAAGAGCAAACATGAGACAAGGGCCAGTCCAATGATGGGACTGCTGCTCTTAAGCTTGTACTCAAAAAGTAACTGGTTATCTGTGAGGCCCACCCCCAGGAGGGCTGCAGGTGTTTTCACCTATTTCAATCTCCATCCAGTTACCTAGGTAAGTGGTATACCTGATGGCAGTTACCACTCTCCTTTCTCTGAGGTCACACCCTAATCCATCTGGACTCACTCTAATATACCTGGACACACTTCTCACCCCAGGCATTGCCTGGAAGTGACTCTCTAGCCTGTCATTCATGCTTTGGATATAGCAGCAGGTCATCAGTTCCATAGAATTGTCTACTTAAAAATCCCTTACAATATCCAGTTTTCTTAATAGAGCTAGTTAACTCCAGTAACTCAAGAATGTCCCCCCAAATCTTAGTTTCATCAGATCCAAAGTACTTTCAAGCAGAAATCAGCTGTGTATGATAGAGTCCCATGTATTTTTACCATGGTAGGGGTGCTCAGGGTGAAGATGTAGATTCTTCCAGATGACTGTTAGGCTGACTCACTCAAATGGAATGGGCAAGGGCCATGGTGGTGTCAGGCAGCAGTGGCTCCCAGTGACTCCAGTAGAATGTCACACCTGCTGCTGGGTTGCCTGCAACTTTCTGCATAGACTGGTTGGAGAAGCTTAACCTAAGTTAACCTAAAGCCTGAATTTAGTGAAATCTCCTAGTATTTTCCTGGTTGCTTTTTAAGCACACTAGCTTTTGTAGGCTGGCACATTACTTAATTTCAAGACAGCTTTAGGGAATGGCCCTTGGCCATGGTTTTCCAAGGTAATAACTTTCAGTAATCAGATATTTCCAATAAGGCTTGGATTTTTTTTAATGACTCTGGTTCCTTGATCTTGAAGGGGGAAGTGATAGGTGGAGATCATCCATCCTGTGTAACTTCTTCAGGCTGACTCAGGGGCACTGACCTTACTGAGCCAGGAACCTATAACCTTAGTCTACTTTACCAAGGGGCTGTCAGGACTAGATGTTACTAGGAACTTTACTCCAAACTGGAGTAAATATCTAACCTTTTAACAACTGCACAAACCTCTTCTTGGGATATAACATGGTAGTCTTTTAGCACTCTGGTTTGTAAAAGCACGTCCCTCTCTGGATCTGGAAGCTGATGATTTAACAATGCCTAAACTACCTTTGCAGGTCTTAATTCTCAATAAGGACAAGATCTCAGATTCACCAGTTTTCTTTCCTGAACAGATGTATCAGCTTAAAATTCTCACTGCCAGTCAGGGCTTTGAGTAGGTGCAAGGGGTTGGGATTTTATACTATCCCCCATTTAACAAACTTAGCTTTACTACCCACTACCACAGATGACTGGCAAGTTCCTGTCCAGTTACGAATTAGATAGACATGGGCAATAAAAGGCTTGCTTAACAACTATTCTTCTAGGACCTCCCAGCTCTGATTGATTTTTGAAATGTCAAACAAGAGTGACTCTTAGTATCTGACACTATCTCTGCCATCCAAGCAGTGGCTTACTGCCTCTGGATGCTCCATCACTTTTGTCCCAGGAGTGACTTTTCCATGCTAATATAAATGCACCTTTGGCATTTTTCTTTGCCCATCACTGGACTTAGACTCAGGGCCTGAGTGCTGTCCCTCAACCCTCTAGCTCAAGGATAACACTCTGCCACTTTGAGCTCCACACAACTCCATTCCCAGCACTTTGCTGGCTGATTAGAGACAAGAATCTCACAGGGAACTTTTTCTGCCCGGGCTGGCTTCGAACCGCAGCTTTCAGATCAATGAGTCTTACAAGAGGCCACTTTACTCCAATTAAAAGCAACAAGGTGGTCCACACAGAAGTAGTTTTTAAGCATGATCTTACCTGGAACTGATTAAGGGCCAACATTACATCTGACAAACTTGTGGGAATCGTCTGTCCTTTTCTGTGGGCCTGTTGAAAAACGTACAAAAAACCTACAAACTCTGCTTTAACACCTTCACCTCAGCCTTTATTTGTATCCAGAAAAACTGAAGCCCAGGGGCACATTGTCTTTAAAAGAGCCATTTTTTTTCTTCAGTCCCAGTTACTGCATGAAGACTTTAAACTCAAATGACAATTTTTCCTTAATGCAAGAATTGCAATTATAAAATTAGAAATACTTATACATTCAGCTTTTCAATAAATTAGTGAGAAACTTTAGCCCATTTTGCCATTTTTCCTACATACAGAGAATTAATGAGAGTTTACTTCCATCCCCATTAGTTTAATATATATATATATATTTTAAAATACTTGCCTGATTATATGTAACTTAAGATAGTTAAGAGTCTTACTATTACATCACAATATACACATAAAATTCAGTACCTGAATCATTAAGCTGATACCCAAAACAATTGTGACTTTAAAAGTACATTCAGCAGTGTACACCAGAACTACAAGCACAAGAATCCAAACTTAGCATTTTTTTCAATATAACCAAATTACAAAATACAAATAAACCTTTTCATCCTCCTTTAAGGTTTTCCAATACTAATAATCCATCCTAAGGGGAACTTTTAGAAATTCCAGTCAAATCATTCATTTATACCACCAGGTTTCCAATGTTCACCTTAAAACAAAAGAAAGGCCTCCATTGGCCTGTCCTATAGAACGCCTATCTCCATCCTACTCCTCAGAGCTTGATGAAGTGTCTTTGCTCCAGCTTGCCCTCTTTCACAATGAATGGATGCCCCCTTATGGCTTTCTCACCATGTGGACTCCCTCCAAGGCCAGTGCCACCACGTGGGCTGTCTAAGCTGCACCTTTGCCAGATCACCCCTCACTCCTGAGAATAGGCACACATGCTCATCCTAGATTTTTCTTGTCCTTTCCTATTGGTTTCTGACTGAGAAACCCAAGGAGTTGTTGATTTTTTAAACAGTGATAAACCTTTATATCCAAATTTCTGACACTTAGCCCTGATTTTTTTTAAATTAAAGAACATATTTGAAACTATAGTTCCTCTTAAAACAATGCAATAATCCTTTAAAGATTTGGTAACTCCCAAACATGATGACCACTTGAATTTAAACTTAAACTCACTCAATTTTACATCATACTAACAGTCTTGAACATGTTCACATTCACACATGCACACACACATACATATTCAAACGATCATAAACAGAGCAAAATAAACATCGGCCGTACAATTTCCAGTGGCAAGAGGTATTTTTGCCAATCTTACTCCTATAACA
Source organism: Perognathus longimembris pacificus (assembly GCF_023159225.1). Classification (NCBI taxonomy): domain Eukaryota; kingdom Metazoa; phylum Chordata; class Mammalia; order Rodentia; family Heteromyidae; genus Perognathus; species Perognathus longimembris. Next base: position 41,116,427 of record NC_063172.1, on the reverse strand, counting down.
CCCAAATTTTAAGACAAAACTTTTAACAAATGATTTTAGCATTCTCAGCATCATTTTACAGGGCTTGATAGTTTTAGCAGAAAATTTTAGCACACCAAATACTTTTCTGCTGAAGAAGGCTGGGTGGGGGTGGAGTGGTTTTAGCGTGGCCTGGTGGGGGCAGATACAGGTATGGGGGAGGAGAAACCCATTCAGAAGGGGGAGGAGGAAGAGGCAAGTCAGGAAAGATTGATTCCTCTTCTTTGCAGCCTTGCAGCACCAGATGGAGGGGCGCTAAAGGTTTATTTTGGTTCGGTCACCCTTGCCTGGCCAGCTCTGAGCCATGAGAACTTTTCCTGGTGCTGGGCTTGGCGAGGGTTGCAGAAGGAAAATTTTTACCCAAGGGGGAGGGTTTTCCATGAGGTCTTGTCACACTAGAACATACAGAACCTGGTCAGGGTGGCCGACACACTCTAGGGAGAGAACCACATCTTTAACTTTCTGGATGGAAGAGAGATAGAAAGTTCCTTCTGCTGGCCACCAGACTCCAAAGGTGGGCCATTCTGCGCTGCAAAAAGAAATCAGTTTACCTCTTTAACTCCCACACGTAAATTTTGAGCTTTTTTTTACTTCTTTGAAATTCCCAACTACTATTGAAAGGGGTGTGGGGTTACTGTTAGTCTGTCCCATTTTGTCCATCAAACAGAAATAATATGCAGTCATCAGACACAACAATAACACAGACACACACACAAAGACAGACAGAAAATCCCTCCTGTCAACCTCAGGCAGAACTTACTTAAACCAGGACGCCAGCCACAAGCCAGGTTCGCGGGAGTGACCCGCCTCCTCCTATCAGAATACAGGAATGAAAGTCACATGCTTCTCCAGGTTGAGGAGCCCATGATCCTCCAGACCCCCAGACAGGGACTGGAACATCTTCCAATCCCTCCGCTAACTCCCTTCTCACAGCGCATCCTCCCAGGGATGTCAGACTTTACAGACTTACAGGTTTCGTGCCACAGATTCAGAACACGACCACATGCAGACAACATGGACACAACTCACCAATCAGTTTTCGACTCTCCGGTTCAGGGTCCTGGGGTTTGGGGGTAACCCGGATGAGCCCCCATCTGGTGTGCCAGGCCTATGACCCCCCCCCCCCAAAAAAAAAAAAAAAACCACCAAGGAGCCGATCCGATGCAAGGACAAGAGAGTCATTTAATTCAGCTCGAGCTGGTCCCACAACCTTCCATGGCAGTGGCCATGCGTGAGCCAATTAATAATGGTTTCTAAAAATGGTCATATCACTGACAGTATATATGATGCTAATGTAAATACTTACCTTTTGTACGCAGAGGAATTCAAATTACTGCTTAAGAATGTTTTGCTCCCTTCACCCATTCCTACTCTTACTTCTTTGTTTCTTCTTCCTTCTTTCCGTCTTTTATTTATTCTTTTCTTTTGTAAATTTAGGCTCTCTAAGTATTCTCAGAAGTTTTAATTTTTGTCACTTCATATTATTTTTCTTCTTGGAAACTTCATTTTTATTGAAGTTGAATTTGTCTGATTATAATATGGTTACAAAGGTATGTCTTTTTCTCTTCTTCTAAGAATGTCTTTTTCTCTTAGTGTACTTTCAGACAATTAACTCACCTGTACTATGTCCTTATGCTTGATAGGAGCTTTTGAAAACAATTATAATATCACAATATATATAATTCACTGTATAAATATAATTTAAATTCATTTCATTTTACTGAAATAACACTGTTCTCAACTTTACTACAACCATCACTCTTTGAAATAACATATACCTTTATTTCATTTTAATAAAAAATTCTTATTAAGTTTGTTAAAGGAGATGTACCATGTGATATTTAGAAATTCATGTATAGGATATTGATCAACAAATTTATTCTATAAGATAATTTTCACATCTGTATATTGGTATTAACATTTTTTTATAATGATGTGATATTGCTAACAGAAACATATTTAACTTTTGTCCTTTTTGTCTTTTTGGTGATGAAGAATTAAAATCTACTGTCAACATACTTCAAACTTATAATTAAAATAATGGCACTTGGGGGTTAAATGTCTGAAACTTGTTCATCCTACATAACTAATATTTTATACCCTTTTACTGACACCTCATCATTGATCTCAACTCTATTTGTCCCAGTTAATTACCACTCCTCTCCTGCTTCTGTGACTTTAACTGCTTCTGAATCTACATTAAGCCAGGTCATGTATTTCCTTTTTTAAAAAAATTGTCATTTTTCTTATTTCATTTAGAATTACCTTCATTTCTCTAGGTTTACTCATGTTGTTTCAAATGGAAAGATTTCTTCTTGTTAAGTCTCATCAGTATTCTCATACACACATGAATGCACTATGTTTTCTTGTTGTATTCATAAATGAATAGAGATGAAATCATCTCCATATTTGACTCATTTGGATAGTTGGAAGGATTCAAGAAATGGAGGAATCTGTTCAAGATATTGGTTTCATTATGAGGCAACTGCACAGCTCTGTCCACTTGAGACAAATCTGTTGAGTATGTCTACTCTAGAGATTTAGGTCAAACTGATTCCCATGAAAATGGAAGGAGACATGCTTTCATAAATGTGGACCCAAATGCTCACAAAAATTGCATATATAGTTAAAAAAAACTAGAAGTAGTCCAGATGTCGATCAACAGGCTCATGCCTACACAAAATATGATAAATTCCTTGGATGAGATATTATTCAGCAATATTTATGAATGTAGTACTGATATATGAATCAGCATAAGTGAATCTCAAGCAGGTTTTCTAAGTAATCTAGAACACAAAGTCTTTTATAATTCTCAGCATGTAAAATTCTACAATATACAAAAATATATATGATAACAAATCAAAAGCAAAAAAAAACAAACCAGTGACTGCTAAAGAGTAGGGAATAAGGTGACACAAAAATGAGAAGGAAATGTGTCAAAAGGACTTATAAAACTTTTGGGGTTGTCTCCATATTCTTTTAAGGGTTGGTATCAGATAAAACATTATATTTTACTTTATAAATATGCATAACTTATATGTCAATTATTCACCATAAAAATGGTAACAAGATGGGCTGAAATAAATTATTTTAAATATGTATACAAGGGAAATTTGAACTTGTAATTTTCATATATATCAAATGAAACAAATCTTTCAGAATAGAGAAAAGTTGCTGTAGTTGGCTCAACCCCACTATATGAAAATAGAAGAATGGTGGAAAACCAGTGAGACTCAGATACAGCAGAGAACTACAGCCAGCCTCAGAGCTGAGGCCCTTTAGCTGTTATTTTGTCTATGCCCGTGTATGGTGTAAAGCTTGGATTAACATCCTATCAGTATCACCATTAACCATCTTGAAAGAACTCAGACCCAATTTCAACCAACCCATTTCTTACTATTGTCCAATTACTAGGCAATTGCAACAGCTTTTTTTCAAGACCTATGTCCTTTGGTTGGATTGCTATTTTGGAAAACTAAAATGCATTTTATTAGAAAGATATGAATTCCCACTTGTTCATCCTTTCTTTGATTTGTTTCATTTCTGGGCCTTTGTTGAGGAAGTTTCTTCCAGTGTCAAGGAGTCCTAGAGTTTCTAATAGTCCTTCTTGTAGAGTTTTTAGTTTTCTGATTTTCTTTCCAGGTCTTTGATCCATTTGGATTTGATTTTGGTGCAGGGTGATAAATAGGGGTTTAGTTTTAGTTTGCTACAGGTGTTGACCCAGTTTTGCCAGCACCATTTGTTAAACAGGCTGTCTTTGTTCCAACCTACATTTTTAGCTTCTTTCTCAAAGGTAGCCATAGGTCTGTGGGTTCATTTCTGGGTCTTCAGTTCTGTTCCATTGATCTTCAGGCCTGTTCTTGTGCCAGAACCAAGCTGTTTTTATTACTACAGCTTTGTAGTACAATTTAAAGTTTGGTATTGATATTCCTCCAGCACTGATCTTTCTACTTCTGCAGGGCAAAAGATATAGCTTCCAAGATAAATAGAAAGCCCACAGATTGGGAAATGATCTTTACCAGCCATACAACGGACAAGGGCCTGATATCTAAAATATACACAGAACTCAAAAAGTTAAATTCCTCCAAAACAAACAATCAAAGAACCCACAGCTCTCTCAACAAATGGGCTAAAGACCTAAAAAGAGACTTCTCTGAAGAGGAAATGAGAATGACCATGACTCACATGAAAAAGTGTTCTAAATCACTGGTCACAAAAGAAATGCAAATCAAAACAACATTGAGATTCCACCTCACCCCAGTAAGAATGTCTATTATCAGGAAATCCAATAATAACAAATGCTGGAGAGGACGTGGCCAAAAGGGAACTTTACTACATTGTTGATGGGAATGCAAACTTGTTCAACCTCTCTGGAAAGCAGTGTGGAGGTTCCTAAGAAGGCTAAAGATAGAGCTCCCTTATGACACAGCAACCCTACTTTTGGGTATTTACCCAAAAGACTACAAGCAAGACCACACTAAAGCCACCAGCAAAACAATGTTCATTTTTCATTGCTAAAACATGGAACCAACCAAGATGCTCCTCAGCAGAAGAGTGGGCGAGGAAAATGTGGTACATATACAAAATGGAATTCTATGCCTCCATCAGGAAGAATGACACTGCCCCATTCGTAAGGAAATGGAAGTAATTGGAAAAAAAAGTCATACTAAGTGAAGTGACCCAGACCCAAAGAAACATAAACCCTATGGTGTCCATTATAGGGAATAGCTAGTACATGAATAGACTACACCAAAATACCCCACTAGCTACACCCATATGATCACATAAGATGTCAAGTGAAATGAGCTCCATGTTACAGAAACAAGAGTTATTCCACTGTTGTGATTGTTGTCAGCATGTCATGTGAACTCGTACTACCATTTTTTCTATTTTTCCTTCTCTGTTTTTTTGACTGGTTGGTTTAGTTTTGTTTGCCTTGTACTCTCTTCCTGTTGCTGTATCCTTGCTACCACTGTATCACATCCGAGTACCCTGGATACTGTATATATGGGTATTAGAACAGGGGAATGGAGAGGGAATATCAAAATCAAGAGACAAAGAACAAAAAGACAAACCATTCAAAAATCAACACTTACAAAACCATTTGGTGTAAACCAACTGCACAACTCTTGGGGGGAGAGGGGAAAGAAGAAGGGGGAAGGGGGAAATGAGGGAGGAGGTAACAAGTAGAACAAGAAATGTACTTACTGCCTTTCATATGAATCTGTAACCCCTATGTATCACACTTTGACAATAAAGAAAAAAAGTGAAAATTTTAAAAAATTAAGAAAGCTATGAATTGCATAGTTCACAGTATCTGAACTTTTATAAAACACAATCATTTGAAGACAACTCAGGAAAAAAAGCATACATCACAGACGCGCACGCACACACACACATGGCTCTAGGCTCTTCAGCTGAGAAAGAACTTTACAAATGAAAAGTGGCATGAAGGTGTTTGTGAAAGTTACAAACAGGTAAAGCAGTCATTTAAAGTGATTAAAGCCCTTTAAAAGTTTTTCTTTTTAAAGACAGCTGATTTTCAAATATACATGCTCTTCTGAATGATAGAACTTCTGCCTTAAATATTTCCCTTGCAACGGTATAATCAAGATGTATTGGTTGTTCTTTGCCATCTATATTTCTGATGACCTCTGTAAAAACAACATGATGGCACAGTGTCACAGTGTCACTTTCAACTCTTCAGACCAGCATCATTAAATCAGCAGAAAAAGCATGAGACAGTCTCTTGGAAGAGATCAACTTCATTGGAAAAGGTAAGGGCAACTCAGTCACCTGCCTTCAGTTTGTGAACATGTCTGTGACAAAGTCTGATTGACAAATGCACTAAAGAAATTAAATCCTTCACCCTGATTCATAGCATACATGATAGCAATATAATGTTTAGAAATCTTCCATGTCTTTATTATCTTTTCCCTTTGAGTGTTCTGAAGAGTTTCCTCTCAAATGGAAATGTAAGCTAGATCATAGGAATGATGAAAAATAAGAAAAGATAACTTACATTACAAAAATATAAATACCAAGTATTGGGAAGGTAGGAGATGGGGTAAAAAGAAGAAGGGTAACAAATGAAGACAGGAATGGGGGATACAGTACAATTGTAAGAAAAATACAGTCATACAAAATTAAGAAAATTGAGGGAAAGGGTAGGTTTTGGAGGGATGGGGAAAATGATGAAAGGGTCAACATTAATTAAAGATGTAGATGCATTATATTTTTGTGATTTTTAATGGTAACTCTTTAGTACAACTTCTTAAATAAAAGGAGATAAAATATCAGAAAAGAAGTAAAAGACGAATAAAGACTAGTGCAATGGGACATAGGAGAACTGTGAGAATGAAGTATCAACAGAATTGACTCTCCTGAGGCCCTTGTGATGCCGGCACGCAGCGTTGTGCTCCAGCATTCCTAAGAACTCAAAATTAATGATGCTTAACTATCTCTTCCCTAAAAGTACCTGTTGGTGAAGTTACAAATGCCCCAATATGATGCTTTATTATTCCATACGTATCAAAATAAGATGGTTAAGGACTATTGAGCTTCATAAATATAAGCAGTTTTTCAGTGGCAACATTGAGAATATGGAAAGTTGTTCATTCATAATCTGGTGACAGTGCTGTGCAAATATCTAGCTACTGGTCTCGGACAATTGAATTACTATTCTTCAGTTCAAAGGAATACAACAACCTCATCATTTCTACCATGGTAGAAGAAAATATTGATTTTGAAAATTAATAATAAAAATCATTCAGACTGTTCAGTCATACCATAGTTACTATAAGCCCAAATGTGTTCAGATATACGTGCATTTTATGGATGCCTTGTGCAAGCACATGTAGGTATTTAAAATATTTTATTGGTTCATCCATTCACGTAGAAGAGTTGGAACAATACAAACTTATCCCTGCAAAACTATGATTTCTGTTTCATTGTCTTCTCCACATGGAGACATTACTATAAGTAAGAGAAAGTAGTCACTCTTTATGTCATCTTTTTTCAGGTAAAAGGTTACAGATTTTTGTTAAATATCTGTGAGAGGAAATTATAATTAAGATAGCAAGGGATAAGAATCATAGATGTTGCACCCAAGTAGCTTCCCCACAAACATTACAATAATGTAGCTGCTAAATAAGGAAATCATATTAAAGTCTATCCCTTCAGAGTTCACATGTAATGCACAAGTGTTCACGATCCATGTAATACAATTAAATTTTCTATCATGCCGTCCTGCTCAGGCATAGTTCTATCAAGCATCGATAATGCAGAAGAACCTGAATAAAAAATCCTGTACAGGATTTTCCTAGGAAAGGGATTCAATGGAGATATGGTTGGAAGGGAGGATTTGATTGTGCTCTAGAAAAAAAAATTATGTAGCATGTAGTTGAACTTTAATTAGCCTGCAAGGTTGAGTAGGTTTAGCCACTGAGTAGTAAGAAGATAGTCAAGGAAGGAGGCACTGTTGGACAACATGATCATATCTCAGCTACCATAAAAAGATTGAATCATTTACTTAACATCAAAACCAGGTGTATTACTCCTAACACTGTGTACTGTGTCTGTTTCCTTTTAAATATTTTTTAAATTTTTTATTTTATGGTCAAATTGATGTACAGAGATGTGACAGTTTAATACATTAGGCTTTGAGTACATTTCTTGTAATGTTTGTTAATTCCTCCCTCATTTCCCCCTCCCCCATCCCATTATCCCTTGCTTCCCATGAGTTGTTCAGTTGGTTTAAACCAAATAGTTTTACACTATTGCTTTTGAAGTCATTTGTCTTTTTATCCTATGTCTCTGAATTTTGAAATTCCCTTTCACTTCCCTAGTTCGAATACTAGTATGTATGTGCAGTATCCAGTGTATTCAGATGAGATACAGTGATAGTGTGAGGACAACCACAGGAAGGGATACAAGAGGATCATCAATGAAAGAAGGTAAGGTTTCACAGGGCATATTGAAAGTAATTACAACAGTGATATAACACTCGTTTCCATAACATAGAGTTCATTTCACTTAGCATTATCTTATGTGTTCATAGGGACATAGCTATTAGGATCTTGTGATCCGCTGCTGTGACTAGCCTAACTTAGTACTAATTATTCCCGATGAGGGAGACGACAGAGTCCATGTTTCTTTGGGTCTGGCTCACTTCACTTAGTATAATTTTTTCCAAGTCCTTCCATTTTCTTACGAATGGGGCAATGTCATTCTTTCTGATAGAGGTGTAAAATTCCATTGTGTATATGTACCACATTTTCCTGATCCATTCGTCTACTGAGGGGTATCTGGGTTGGTTCCATATTTTAGCTATGACAAATTGTGCTGTGATGAACATTGTTGTGCTGGTGGCTTTAGTGTGTTCTTGTTTGTGGTCTTTTGGGTAGATGCCCAAAACTTGGGCTGCTGGGTACTAGGGCAGCTCTATGTTTAGCCTTCTGATGAATCTCCATACTGCTTTCTAGAGTGGCTGAACCAGTTTACATTCCCACCAACAATGAAGTAGAGTTCCCTTTTGTCCACATCCCCTCCAACATTTGTTATTGTTAGTTTTCTTGATAAAGGACATTCTCATTGGGGTGAGGTTGAATCTCAATGTTGTTTTGATTTGCATTTCTATTATCGCCAGTGATGTAGAGCACTTTTTCATATGTCTCTTGGCCATTGTCATTTCCTCATCAGAGAAGTCTCTTTTGAAGACTTTAGCCCACTTGTTGAGAGGGCTATTGGTTCTTTGCAGTTTTGTTTTGGAGGAATGTAATTTTTTTTAGTTCTGCATATATTTTAGATATGAGGCCTTTGTCTGTTGTATGGCTGGTAAAGATCTTTTCCCAATCTGTGGGATTTCTGTTTATCTTGCAAGGTATGTCCTTTGCCTGGCAGAAGCTTTGCAGTTTGGATGCAGTCCCATTTGTCCATCCTTTCTTTGATTTGTAGCATTTCTGAGCCTTTATTAAGGAAGTTTTGTTCTGTGCCAAGGAGCCCAAGTGTTTCTCCTACTCCTTCATTTAGAGTTTTCAGGGTATCTGTTTTAGTTTCGACATCTTTGATAGATTTGGAATTGATTTTGGTGCAAGGTGATATATAAGGATCTGGTTTCAGTTTGTTGCAGGTGTTGAACCAGTTTTGCCAACACCATTTGTTAAAGAGGTTATCTTTCTTCCATCCTATTTTTTTTAGCTCCTTTATCAAAGATTAAGTAGGCATAGTTCTGCAGGTTTAATTCTGGGTCTTTAGTTCTATTCCATTGGTCTTCAGGCCTGTTCCGCTTCCAATACCAAGCTGTTTTTATTACTATGGCTTTATAATACTGTTTGAAATTTGGTTTTGTACTTCCTCCAGTACTCTTCTCTTTACTTAGGATTGTTTTTGCTGTTCTGGGTGTTTTATTGTTCCATATGAATTTCTGGATTACTTTCTCTAATTCATTAAAAATGGTATTGGGATATTAATGGGTATTGCATTGAATTTGTGGGTAGCTTTTGTCAATATTGCCATTTTTACTATATTAATCCTCCCAATCCATGAATATGGGAGGTTTTTCCATTTCCTTAGTTCTGCCTTAATTTTGTTTTTAAGGGTTTTAAAGTTCTCATCATAGAGGTCTTTCAGTTCTTTGGCTAAGGTTATTCCTAGGTATTTTATGTTTCTTTGAGGCTCTTGCAAAAGGAGTTGCTTTCCTGGTTCAGCCCCGGTCTTCAAGTCATTGACGTATAGAAAGGCCATTGATTTTTTAGGATTTATTTTAGATCCTTCTACTTTGCCAAAGTTTTGGATCAGCTTTAGTAGCTTAGGAGTAGAGTCTATGGGGTTCTTTAGGTATAGGATCATGTCATCTGTGAAGACAGAAAGCTTAGCTTCATCTTTTCCTATTTGGTTCCCCTTTATGTTTTCTTCTTGCCTAATTACTCTGGCTAGGAATTCTAGTACTATATTGAAGAGGAGAGGTGAGAGCAAACATCCCTGTCTTGCTCCTGATATTAAAGGGAATGACTTTCGCTTTTCACTGTTTAGAATTATGCTTGCTGTTGGTTTTTCATAGACTGTTGTTATTATATTCAAGAGTGTTCCCTGGAATCCCAGTTTTTCCAGGGCTTTTATCATAAATGGGTGCTGGGTTTTGTCCAATGCCTTTTCCGCATCCAGAGATATAACCATGTGGTTCTTTACCTTGCTCCGGATGATGTGGTGGATTACTTTAATTGACTTGTGTATATTGAACCAAGTTTGCATCCCTGGGATGAATCCAGTTTGATCATGTTGTAGCATTTTTTTGATGACCTTTTGAAGTCGATTGGACAGAATTTTGTTGAGAATTTTTGCATCTATGTTCCTCAGGGAAATTGATCTATAGTTCTTTTTCCGTGATGAATCCCTGCCTGATTTTGGGATGACTGTTATACTGGCTTCATAGAATGTGTCTGGTAGTGAACTTTCTCTTTCAGTTTCATTGAAGAGTTTGAGAAATATTGGTGTCAGTTCTGCTTTGAAGGCCTTGTATAATCCATCTAGACCTGGGCTTTTCTTGTATGGGAGATCACTTATTGCTGTTTCTATTTCAATGCTGGATATGGGTCTGATTAGAATGTTTAAATATTCATGGTTGAGTTTGGGGATATCAATATTTTCTAGAAAATCATCCATTTCTTCCACTTTCTCGAATTTGTTTTTGTAATGGCTTGCAAAATAGTCCCTCTTTGTGTTCTGAATTTTAGTTGTTTCTGTGGTGATGTTAGTTACATGTTTCATCTCTGACCTTGTTTATTTGAGTATGCTGCCTTCATTTCTTGGCCAGACTTTATAGGGGTCTTTCTTTCTTGTTAATTTTTTCAAAGAACCAACTGTTCGTTTTGTTGATTTTTTTTCATTTATTTTTTTACTGTACATCATTTAATTCTAATTTGATTTTATTTATTTTCTTCTGTCTACTGGCTTGTAGGTTGGCTTGTTGTCTCTTTGGTGTTTCCTTAAGTTGTTGAGTTGCTGTTTTTCCAGTTTCTTCAGGTAAGCACTCAGAGATATAAAATTTCCTCTGAGTACTGCCTTTGCTATGTCCCAAAGGAGCTGGTACTTTGTGTGCTTATCTTGGATTAATTCCATAAACATTTGAATATCTGTTCTAATTTCTTCAATGACCCACTGGTGGTTCAGCAATGTGTTGTTTAATCTCCATTAATTGTAGGATTTTCTGTGGTGGCTGTTTGAGTTGAGCTTTAATTTTATTGTGATCTGAGAGAATTCAAAGAATGATTTCAATACTTCTGAACTTGTATAAATTTTCTCTGTGCTCTAAGATGTGATCTATTTTGGAGAATGTTCCATGTGCTACTGAAAACCATGTGTATTCTGGTGTTGCTGGATGGAATATTCTGTAGATGTTGATTAAGTCTAGTTGGTCTACATAGTTGTTTATTTCTGAGGTTTCTTTGTTCAGCTTTTGGCATGTTGATCTGTCCAGAGGTGACTATGGTGTGTTATAGTCTTCAACTATCAATGTGTTGGATCTGTGTTTGTTTGATGAAGTTGGGTGCTCCTGTATTTGGGGTGTCAGTATTTAGGATGGTTATATCCTCCTGTAGGAGAGATCCCTTTCTTAGTATGTAGTAACCTTCTTTGTCTCTTTTTATTGTTTGATTTTGAAGTCAGTTTTATCTGATACTACGATTGCCACTGCAGCCTGTTTACGGAGTCCATTTGTTGGGTAGATTTTATTCCAGCCTTTCACTTTTAGAAGATGTTTTCTTTTGCTGGATAGATGTGTCTCTTGGAGGCAGGAGAAAGATGGATCTTGATTTTGATCCAACTTATGAGCCTATTTCATTTGATTGGAGAATTAAGTCCATTAATGTGGAGGGTTAGGATTGAGAGATGATCATTTGTTTCTTTCATTATAGCTATCTTGTTAAAAACTGTGTCTTCCCAATACTTGGTCTAATATTCTGGTTTTCTATTAATGTTCATTTCTCTGTCTGTATTGTGATCTTGATTATTTTCCCCGTATAGTACATCTTTGAGGATTTTCTGTAAAGCTGGTTTGGTGGAGATATATTGTTTCAGTTTTTCCTTACTGTGGAAGACTTTTATTTGACCTTCGGCTATGAATGAGAGTTTAGATGGGTATAGTATTATTGGTTGGTATTTATTTTATTTAGGGTTTTGTATACCTCATTCCAGGCTCTCCTTGCTTTCATGGTTTCTGCTGAGAAGTCTGAGAAGTAATTCTGAGTGGTTTTCCTTTATATGTGATTATTTTCTTCTCCCTAACAGCTTTAAGGATTCTTTCCTTGGACTCCATTGATCCTATTTTGATCGCAATGTGTCAGTGGGATGTCCTATTCTGGTCTGGTCTGTTTGGGGTTCTAAATGCTTCTTGTATCTGGATAGGCCTATCCTTCTGGATCTTTTGGAGGTTCTCAGCTAATATTCTGTTAAATAGGTTGTCTATTCCATTGATTTATTTCTGTAGGTTTTCCTTGGTACCTATTAGCCTTAAATTGGGCTTCCTGATTGTATCTTGGAGCTCCTGGAGTGATCTGTTTTGCCAATTGGATTGGTTTTGTATTGTTGTTGGGTTTTTTTTGTGTGTGTGTGATTTCGCCATAGATTCTAGGGAATCTTCAGTTCCTGAGATTTGATCCTCTGCTTCATCTAGTCTGGACTGTGGGCTACCTAATTGATTTCGAATCTCTCTTCCATCTGACTGCTCTTTCTTAATGGTTTCCATGTCTTTGCTATAATTTTCTTTAGGTCCTGTATGGACTTCTTTATTTCATTAATTTGGTTCTGAGTACTGTCTCTCAAATCTTTTAGCTGGGTAGCTGTCTTTTCATTGGACTCTTGAAGTTCATTTATCTTTCTATTCATGGAGGCCATGAAATCCCCTATTACTTTATTGATGGATTGATGGACTGATTCAAACTTTTCATTTAACGTTTTTACCAGTAGAGTTTGTAGAACATTTTGAGGGTTCTCTTCTGGGGCTTTGATTGACTGCTCTGCTTCCTGCTTGTTTTGCATGGCTGATGAGATTCCCTGGCTTGACATCTTTCTTGTGCTTCTTCTGCCCATTTTCATTGGAAATGGCAATCTACAAGTACCTATGAACACTGTTTAAGATCCAAAGCAGACTTTCCCAAGCACTATTGTATATATCTTAGAAGTTCTCTCTTTTTTGTATATAAAATCATATTTGGTGTCCTCAAAGAATACAATTTTAATATAACAACCAACCTTGAGCCCTGTATTCAGTAATTACTTATTTACCATTATAACTCTATGAGCAATTTTTGCTCTTATTTTAAGTTCTTTTTGGACTGGTGGAATTTCTCTATGAACCCCTTTGATTCACTCAAATTGAACAGGAATACCCTCTATCAGATAATCAAGGTTCAATGGAGTCTGGAGGTCCTGGAAGTAAATTTTGGAGAGTAAGTTAGGTGTAGTGGAGAGAATATAGTAAAATGAATGGGGGGGGGGTGATGATTTTGGTTTAATTTCAGTGAAGTGGAAAGGTGGAGAAGAGTAGAATCGGTAAAAATAACAAGGTTAAAATAATAGAGAATGGAGAGTCAACTAAAAAGTGTAAAGGTGTTAATCAAAGGAAAGCAATTTTAAAGGAAGAAAATGTGAAAAGTGAAACAAAAAAAATTATAGGAAAACAAACACACAAAAACATATCAAAAAGAAAAAACCGGGCTGGGGATATGGCCTAGTGGCAAGAGAGCTTGCCTCGTATACATGAGGCCCTGGGTTCAATTCCCCTGCACCACATATACAGAACACGGCCAGAAGTGGCGCTGTGGCTCAAGTGGCAGAGTGCTAGCCTTGAGCAAAGAGAAGCCAGGGACAGTGCTCAGGCCCTGAGTCCAAGGCCCAGGACTGGCCAAAAAAAAACAAAAAACAAAAAACAAAAAACAAATAAAAACGGAAAACAAAAAACAAATGACAATTCAAAAATAAAAAATAACTGGGTTCTATTCCTCAGCACCACATATACAGAAAATGGCCAGAAGTGGCGAGCTGTGGCTCAAGTGGAAAAGTGCTAGCCTTGAGCAAAAAGAAGCCAGGGACAGTTCTCAGGCCCTGAGTTCACGGCCCAGGACTGGAAAAAAAATAGATAAATACATAAATAAAAAAGTTTAAAAATGTTGAAAAAATGGAGTTTTCCTTGTTTGGGTGGGTTCTCTGCAGTCTGGTTTCCTTGTGATGGTCTAAAGTCTATTTTCCTGCTGCTTGGCTGGTTTGGTTTTCTTTCAGTTTGCAGGGGGTGGATCTACTCTGACCCTCCTACCCTGTTAGTTAAATATTGGGGCTCTGTAGTTCACACAGCTTCCAGGTAGGACTTGGGTGCCCTCTGTAGTTTGGGGATGCTGAACAGTCTCGGAACTGTGGGTCCTCCCATCTGCTGTGGGGCCACTGCCTTTCAGGCCTGGCTCTGAATAGGCTGCGGACTCAGCAGGATGAGGTGCCTCTGGCCTGGTTTACCTGGCTGAGAGTCACTTGCCATGGGGGAGGTTCCTCCCTCCTGGGTGGGGCTACCTTCTCCTGGCTGAGCTGGCTGTGGAATTCAGCTCCGTTTGCAGGTGGGAATTGGGCTACCTCTGTAATGGAGCTGTTTATCTTTCTCTGGATCTGTTACTCTCCCAACTGTTTGTTCCATGCTGCCAGTAGCTGCTTGCCACTTTAGGTTTGATTTTAGAAATTTTGGCTGCTGGAAAGTGGGCAGCCGCAGGGTTAGTGGGGCGGACATCTCTGGCTGAGTTTACCTGAGTCTGTGAGCCAAGGCCTGGGAATGATCCTCTTGCTTGAGTAGAGCTGGCTCTCACAGTTTGGCCACTCTTGCTCTTTTCAAAGTTGGCCCTTTCGACCTCGCTTTCCCTTGGCCCGCTTTAGTTCCAGTCTGGTCTGACTGGGTCTATGCCAGTGTCACAGATGGTGCTTTGCTCTGGCAGTGGGGGAAGGGCTAGCTTCCAGAGGCTTCTCTGTGTGCACAAGTGAGAATGTTTTTCATGGGGTACTCATGCTTTCTCTGAGATTTTGGCTTGTCCATGCTCAGCCTGAGATCCACGTCTGTCTGCCACTGTCTGGAGGATTTCTTCCTGGTTGCCAATGTGTGCTTTAAGTGCTCGGAGTACCAGGCGCTGTGCCGGTGACCGTGCCTGCTTGGTGGTGGGATGCGACCTGAAGTTAAAATCTGTGTTTTCAGGCCAGCAAAGTTGATTTTTCCTTTCTGGCCAGAATGCCTATACTGTTATTACTTACTTGGGCTGTCTTTCTAGGAGTAAAACTTTCTCTGGAGTGTAAAACTGGCATGTCAGAGGGAGCTTAGATAGGGCTCTGCTGCTCCTCTGAGGTCTTTCCAGAAGTCCTCCTTTGAAATTCTATAGTTACCTGACAAATAATTATTTATTTATATATACATAAAATATGACACATAGAATGATATGTGCATGTATACATAAAATGTACTTTCTTTATATGGACAATTCTCTTTGTGTACAATGCACACACACACAAACACACACACACACAAACACACACACATACACGTGTTCAGATACTCATCAGGAGAACAGGAACCAAATATCTACTGAACACAATGTCAAGGGTTTCAGTATTTATCTTTGTTCATCAATAGAAGTACACATTTTTTTTTAAACTCCAAGCTTTTATTTTCTGTTCTCCATTCTTCCAACAATATAATTTTATTTTGACTCTTACACAGATGAAAATATCAGATAAATTATAAGCATTGCTTCAGATACTGAGCATTGGAGGCATTTCTTCTGTCAGTCAAATGTGATTAGAATTAATACTCACACTAAGTGTTTCTAAAGACTTCAATTATTCCACATATTATCCACTAAAAAGTACTCACCATCTTACTGGCTGAGTTCTTTAAGTGGTTCAATCAATAGAACAAATTATTAATGGTGATTATGATAACCCATAATTTGCAACACAAAGTTGGTGAACAACTTTCTAAGAATCTTTAGAGAAAAGAACATGATATAATACAATTGCAACACATTTAACTTTATCATCGTATTTGTTCGCTAACAAAATACATTTGAGAAGAGGGCACAGTGTATTTAGGAATAAAGTTTTAAAATGCTTGTATTTGATTTGAAACAATTTACATAAAATTTTAATAGCAGAAATTATATCTTCATGTTTAGGTTTGGTATTACATATATTATATAATATATAACACATATAAATAAATAATATATATATATTCCTATAAGTCTGTGCTAAATGGTGCTTGAAAACACTCATGCAAATGAATTTTTTTTCCCTTGGGAGCAGAATGGAAACTTTAAGCCTCTGTTCTGTGAGAGGATTTAAACACGATTTTCTACCAAGGCAACAGTGATGAAAAACAAAACCATTGAATTCCTTCTGTCTGGTTATGAGTCTACATAGTAGACTATTTATGAGGACTATGGGATATTTGGAAATGAATGACATAGGAATTACCCCTCACACACTGAAACCATGTGGTTTCACTGGAATTGGAGCATGGAGAGTTACCCTGTAGGCATGTTGGGAGGGATTCCAGGTTACAGCCTAGCATTCTGCCACTTCCAGTGACAATATACCCTTATAGACTTCCCTGGGCACCAAGATGTAGGAAGACTAGGAAAATTTGGATGAAAACTATTGTCTGCTCATTACTTTCAAGGGTAGATTTGATGAGCATCACAACCACAAAAAGTCTCAAAACTAAAGATCACAGAGGATCAACTTGGCAGAACAGAAACAACCAGGGCCCAACTGATATTAAAACAAACAAGCAAAATTTCTCTAGCATTCCCAGAATTCTTGCCCTTGAAATAGATGCACCAGAGTAGAGAATTTTGAAGGTAGATATAAGTCAGCATCATGAGCAAGGATCGTGGATAAGAAACTATGAAACAGAAAGGGACATTTGGAAACTGTCAATAATAGATATAAACAACTAACAGAAATTCAATACATAATGCTGAGATAAGAACTTGCATCTCTCATTATTTAATGAGAACATTAGACAACTACCATATGACAAGTGACCAGAGTAGACAGCAGAATCAAATTAGGAAATGTATTATAGAGGTTCCAGACAGTTACTAGAGTTATTATGATATACTACAATTCTAAAATGTTGTGCTTGTCAGCTTTTGCAAACTTACAGTTCTTTGTAATTTATATTTACTTCAGAGGAAACATGAATTTGCATGCCTAATTGCGTATCATTATTTTGTCTCTGCTTGTTTGTTTTATTGTTCGTTCTTGAATATATTTCAAGCTCACAAATCCGGAGCAAGCCTCAAAGTTAGTGTAGTTTCTTTAGAAGATTGACTACTGCAAAAACAGAACTGCACCTTGTTATTTGCTTGTGGGTAGTGAATAAGGCTTATAGATTTCTATTTCTTCAGTAGTATTTTTTATTATTAAACTTTTTTTCTTTATTGTCAAAGTGTGGTACAGAGGTGTTACAGGTTCATATGTAAGGCAGTGAGTACATTTCTTGTTCAACTTGTTACCTCCTCTCTCATTTTCCCCTACATCCCCTCCATCCTCTCCCCCCAAAAGTTGTGCATTTGATTCACACCAAGTGGTTTTGTAACTATTGCTTTTGGAATGGTTTGTCTTTTTGTCCTTTGTCTCTCAATTTTGATATTCCCTTTCCTTTCACCAATTCTAATACTCATATAAACAGTAACCAGAGTACTCAGATGTAAGACAGTGGTAGCCGGGTTATAACCACAGGAAGAGAATACAAGAGAAACAAAACTAAGCAAAACAATCAAACAGACAAGAAAACAGAAACAAAATGTATGGTTTCATGTGGCATGTTGTTAATAATTACAACAGTGGTATAACACTTGTTTCCATAACATGGAGTTCATTTCACATGGCATCATCTTATGTGATCATAAGGGTGTAGCTATTTTTTATAAGACTAGGAGATAGGGGTTGACCCCTCTCAGTCTTCTGTTTGCTGTCTCAAACTTTTTTATTTTACTCTTTTGAGAAGCTATCACCTAAACATTTTGTCCTTTTCATTTGATTCTCTCATGGCTTTTACTTTCTTCCCAGTTACTTTATCTTTTCTTGAATAATATGCTTCCCTTCCTTACTTGAAACTCAGTCTTTTGCCATGTATCTCTCTTCTCAAGCTTCATTGCATCCTTACTTCTACTTGCAGTAGGAGTTGTATTTTTAACTCTGTCGCCTAACATTTCTAACATACAGGTGATCAAAAACTTAGGGATTGTGGACTATTTCAGCCATTAGAACTATTTTTCTAAAATAAACTTCTATAGCTCATAAATCACCGAGTAGTAAAATATGGTAGTAATGGTAGTCTAAGTTTAAAACAAACTTAATCTGATGACTGAAAATCTATGCAAAATATGTAAACCAGTCATCTATGTTATTTTTCAAATTCTAATGTCGGGCTGCTATAGTATGGATGTTGAGTGTTACTGAAGCCCTGTGGATTAAAGGGTTGTTCTAGGGAAGTATCATTTGGACATACTGAAAAATTGTAGAACAAAGCAAAATTAAGGGTCTTTAGGTCATTTTACTCACTTTTAAAAAACATTGTGGATGTCAGTTTCCTTGCTCTCCTTCTCTTCAATTTTCCAAGTTTTCTTTCTCTACCATATACTCTTCACCATCTAAAGCTGCCTTTTCACACCTCCAAAACCACAGAACCAACTGATGAGAGATGTTATACTCCAAAATCATATGTGATTTCACAATAACAAATTGGTTAACAACCTTATCATTGTTCTTGCTAAAAAAAATAAAGACTTATATGAATTCTTCACTAATGTTTTTCATGCATTGGTTTGATTGAGATAAGTTGAGGAATATTCTGCCTTTTATATCTGAACTATCTGATTTGCCAAATTTAGAAGAATAGGAAAATGAGATGTCCCATGAACATTTGTTACTTCAAGCACAATGAAACTATAATCATTCTATCTAACTAGCTTTGAAATTAAGCTGACTTTTTAAAAGACATATAATCAACTGCTGATTATTTTGTGAGTACATGATCATTAGGCTACCTCTTTTCTAAATTTTAATATTTGCCAGTTATGATGAGCAAGATTCAGGATTATAGAAAGCCCACATACATACACAATAGGCCATGAGATTGAATTTCTAATCTTATATAAAATATCCAAAGAATGTATGAAATTTTGTTTCTTTCTTAATACTCTTGAATTACTAGCAGAAAATATATGACATTTTGTTGTGGAAAATATGAATAGGAGGAAATGGTCTTTACAAAAAGGAAGTAGTTATAACCAGGCATCAGTGGCTCATGCCTGTAATCCTAGCTACTCAAAAATTTAAAATCTGAGGCTCCATGTTCAAAGCCAGCCTAGGTAGCAAAATCTGTGAAACTCTTCACCACTGAACTACTGAAAAAAACTAAAGTGGAGCTGTTACTCAAGTAGAAGAGTGCTAGCTTTGAGCAAGAGAAGCTCAGGGATATTGCCCAGATTCTAAGTTTAAGCCCCAGGACCAGCAATAAATAAAACAACAACTTGGCTTCTTTAAAAGTTATTTAACAAGACATAGACAAGATACATAAGATAAAAAAATTTAGAGATCTACAGGTTATTTCCTCCTGTTTTCATTGTACATACCTCAAATACCCAAATCAACATTTGTCTTATTTTTTACATATTAGATTTTTTTCAATAGAAATAAAAGAAATAAGAAGTTTATAAGTGAAGTAAAAATAGCAGTAACCAACCAACAAATTATAAAATGATGAGGGAAATTTCAAAGAAGTAAACAAATAGGGTGGAGGGCTTCCCTTAAAATATAAGGGTAACTCTTACCAAGTGTTTGTGAAACTCTAGTTACTCTATGAAAATGAAGGAGAAAAGATGAAAGACAGGAAGTGAAAAAGCGGGGGGAAAAACAGCAGCAAAAAGGAAAAATAAAGAAGAGAAAAAAATTTCAGTGACACCAAAACTTAGGTCTCTCTCCCTGCTTCCTCCTGCCTTCCTTTGTATTACCACATATTAACAAGAAGTTGTACATTTTCCAAAAAAACTAGAAAAAAGTACATTATATAGTATATTATATATATATGCATTGTATATTATATATTTCCATATATTTATATACAAAAACATGGTAGTAATGGATGGAGAACTTGAGTACATTCATTGTCATAAAAATTATAGGTTTTGGAAAATGCTGGATTAAAATTTAATTCCTCTCTTCACTTACTATGTGATCTTTGGCATGACACATGAATTCTGAGACTCAAAGTGAGCCACAGCAATAACTACTCGATATTTTAGGAATGGAGTTCAAAGACTTTATAATACGTAGCAATTTATTATATCCCCATAGCAGAACAAAAATTATAACAAAATAACATTATAATAAAATATATTTAACTGTTCAGATAACGCTCTAATGGTTTACACAATGTCCCTCATATAATCTGATATCTCACATAAAAACCTAAGGAGACAGGTAGCACTTCTTTTCTACTGTCTATATATACAGTAAAAGTAAGTCAGACAAGTAAGAAGCATAATTACATTTAGCAAAGTAAATACTTTTTTACTTAAGAATCTAATACATTAGTAATGAGTAGAACATAGAGCCTGATGCCTATAATCCCAGTTATTGAGGAGGCTAAGGCAAGGGGATTATATTTTGAGGCCAGTCTGGATAGTTAGGGCAACATATTTGGGAAATGGACTGACAACAAAATGACAGAGGGATACAAGCATTAGTCTTGAATTCCAACCCCAGTACTGCATAATAAATGAATTCTAAAAATAATACATGCTAAATAAATTAGTTTTATTTTATGCCAATAACTTCTTATTTTCATTGAAACACTTACAAAAATTACTGCACTCATGTATTGTATGATGAATGTATGAGTTGTTAATTGAAGAACCAGTTTATATTTTAACTTTAAACTACTGTGAAGTATTTTTGGAGGAGTTTAAGTGAAAAAGTGCTGTAACTTAAAATGTAACACATACTTTAGGACTTCAGAATATATACTTTTAAGCAAACTTGTAATGTTATTGGAATGTCATTATCCACACTTGTGTAGTTGAGAAATACCTGCCTTTATATACTGTGAAAAGGTCCATAAAACGTTGATTGCAAATAAAACGTTATTATTATTTAAATTAGTAAATTCCACTTATCTGTACAAGCTATGCTCTCAAAATATACATGCAGAAAATAGTTTATTTACATGTAAATGTATGTGTATCTATACACACATATACCCTCAATAGCAAAATGTGTTATTTCACTTTATCAAATATACAAGATTATTTTTTGAAGAAAACATTGAACTGTTGTAATTTTCTCTTGTTACTCAAGCTAGCAATATTCCTCTAGTCTCTCAAGCAGATCACAGGAATACAGGTGGAAAGATCTTTCTGTAGTCTACGTTCATCTGAATTATTGCCTGTTTCTTTTCTTCTTTTTTTCCTCCCCCTTTTTCTTAGTTAATGCCATTTAAATCACTAGAATGAACTAAAGTGGAAAATGTTATGGTTTCTTTACTACATATTTTACATATCTCTTTTGACTGGACTGGGAAAAAATAAATATTCATATACTTTTACATGAACAAATTTCGTCTTAATTACCTTAATGTGCATGTGCTATGTTGTATCTCATTGGTGAAATCCAAGCACACAGAATCATCCATGGACGACTTTATGTGGCGGTAAAAATGGAGAAAGCTTTTGTTTTTATCTTGCATCCTACTGATTTGCAAAAAGATATTTAACAAAATAACCTCCATAGTGATAGAAACTGAACAAATATCACTTTATGTTTAGTCATACTAGACACATACTCTCTCACATGAATGAGGAAAGAGACCCCAGGATTCTCTGACACACTCCAGTGGACTTCATTATCCTCCAACGGCTCCTTGTAGCTTTGCTTGGAAACGCTAAGATTTTCCTGGTGGATGCATCCTAATCAACTGCCCATCTGCAACCAGGGCACAAAAAGCAGAAGTCCATTTCCAAAGATTTATCGAAGCTCATGAAAATCACTGGCAGTGTTTATGAGCAACCATTCATTATTTCCACAGGGTCCATACAATTAAAATTATCTGTGTTTCTGATTTGTTGCTGAGTAAAATTTAGAAGAGAGTATTGCTATATAAATGATATAGTCAAAAATTTTCATTACTGTCCTCATAGGGAAGAATTTTTCTTTCTTGTGTATCCCTTAGGCCCTCTCATCTGTAACTGATCTGATGTTGAATTTCAGAAAGTACACCTCATGTCAATAGACTCTAATCACACTAATCATAATGATCAGTACTTGTTGAATGTCAGAAAGTATTATAAAGGAATTATCAATGTTGTTTATAATACTTTCTACAAACCTACCTGCCGGTTTCTGAATATTAAAGTACACAAAACTGAATTAATAGAGATTAAACCAATTGCTGAGGATAAAAAATCATGTCATAAATGGATTTCAGAGAGTTAGATTCAGTAAAACTCACAGAACCATGCCTTCTGTTGTTTTCTTCTGCTTATTGTTCCAAGCATAAAGATTTTGCAAATACGTGGAGATATATTTTGTTCTAACTGAGATGATCGCTTAGTAAATTGGTAACTGGACAGGGAATGTTTACACATGTCTATAATCCCACCTATATGGGTAATGGAAATGGAAGGATTGCAATCTTGGATTGGCATGAGGAAAAAGAAACTTAAGACAATATAAAAACATAAATAAAAATATTCTAGAATCATGACTTAAGTTGAGTAATGTCTAGTAAACATAAAGCCCCGAGTACAAACCAGAGTACTGCTGAAAATAAAAATAGATAAATATAAAAATAAATCGACTGAACGTATATGTAATTTTTTTTCATAAAAAGGGATAAAATGAGGGGCTGGGAATGTGACCTAGTTGTACAGTGCTGGATTCAATTCTTCAGCACCACATATACAGGAAAAGCAGGAAGTGGTGCTGTGGTTCAAGTGGTAGAGTGCTAGCCTTGAGCAAAAAGAAGCCAGGGACAGTGCTCAGGCCCTGAGTTCAAGCCCCAGGACTGGTGAAAAGAAAAAAAGAGATAAAAATGAAACAGGTGTGAATTATTACAACTGTGTAATTGGCAAATAGTCACATTCAGAGACAAAGCATGAGATTACGTAATTAATGACTGAAAAATTGAGACTAAAAGGGATAATACAAATAATCTCCTTTGCTCAACAGTTAGAAATATACACACAAAATAAATATGTCCCAAAATGTCATCTTTGAATTTTAAAGTATACACTGGATAGGGAATAAAATTGTGAATATGGCACTAATAATCATTGCAAGTATGTTCTATAAGGGGGATATAGAATAGCGTTGTGCAGAGATGTTAACAATATTTTAGAAAAATCACCCTAGTAATTTCAGAAAGTATTCCTGAGGTGTATTGTATAAAAAAACAAGGCATACATTTGAATGTATCATATGTTTAAATTTAAATAAATATGCAAGAATATTTGACAACATATGCTCAAAGAAACAATAAACCTTTTCAAATTGTATTTTATTATCTTTAAGTAGTTGTACAAAGGAGTTACCAGTCAACAAATCAATATAATGCATAGTATCAAATTTCTACCCTAAGTACAATGTACCATATTCAATGTCTATTCTAGATTTAAAGAATTATAGATACTTATTTTCTCTTTAGGCTATTTTTATGTATTTCAAGGATTTTTAGCATCAATTACTTTTACAAGGATTGTTTATTAAAATATATATGTATAGGTATATATATGAATAAGGACAGTTCAAATATATTCATATAAATTTCATCTTGATCAGATCAATGTCATCTTTTTTTCTCTCTCTCCCCTTCCCTTTCCAAACCAGTCTAAAGAAGCTTCATTGTTCCATTTTCAATGTATTCCCTCTTCTTGGTTTCTTTGTTCATTTACTCAACTCTCACTATTGCCTGTAGCCTACATAGGACATGCTTAACTTCCTACTATTCATTTTCATTTATATGTATGTCACTTGTCCATAAGATTCCACTACTCTATCTCACATATGCATGTATTGTACATTAATCAGTGTGATCCTATACTTTCTATCCATCTGTCTGCCTGTATCTTTTTTCCATCTACTAAGGTTCTGTATATTTTATAAATACATTTGATATTTAGGTCTAGCCTCCAAAGATGAGAGAAAACCTGTAACACTAGTTATTCTAAATCTGGGCCATTTCTAGGTCTAAAATATAGGTATATATGGTGAAAATATTTGGTAAAAATTATTCTTGTTATGACTGAATACTATTTTGTGTACATATGCCATATCTTCCTCATCCATTCCTCAGTTGAAGGGTATCTGAGTTGTTTCTATAGCTTAACTATTGTCAAAATTGCTGCAATATCCATCTGGGTACAAGTGTCACTATTGTATAATAACTTGTTCTTCTTATAGGTCTAAGAGTCGTCCCTGGATCACATGGTAGAACAACCTGCATATTGATTTCCATAAATGGTCACACAGTTCTATTTTCTATTCATGAACTGCATTGTTTCTATCCCTAATTTTGACAACCATTTTGAAAGCCATGTGTGATATTTTAAATATGTTGTTGAATTTGCTTCCCAAGTATTTTGTTGAGATTTGCATCAAGGGTTATCAAAGAGTTTAGTCTATGATTCTCTTTTTCATTTGTTCCCCTATCTGATTTTTTAGAATAAGTATAATATTGGCTTCATAGTGTAAGTTTGGTAATGATCCTTCACTTTCTATTCATAAAAATAATTGAGAAGTGCCGGGTGCTAATGGCTCATACCCATAATCCTAGGTACAGGCTGAGATAGTAGGATCATGGTTTGAAGCCAGCCCAGGCAGGAAACTCTGAGAGGATCTTATCTCCAATTAAACACCCAAAGCCAAGAATAGAGTTATAGCTCAAGTGATCAATCGCTACCTTTGAGAAAAAAAAAAGATTAGGACAGCACTCAAAATCTAAATGTTGTTATATAACTACATGAGGTTAGTATGAAACCAGAGCACAGTATAGACAGTTGAATTCTTTATTGGAAAATAAAATTTGTACTTATCTGTGGGGTAGAATGTGGTGTTTCAAGAGATACAGAAACTTTAAAAAAAAAAAAAGATGCCTAGAGATCACAACTCCACAAAACCACTTTACTCATACTAATATCCTTTTGTAAATACATGACTTAACCTCTAAGTTTCAATTTCATCCTCCATAGAATTTGTATTGATTTACAAATAAAGTCATTGCACAGCTTCCAAAAGAGGGAAATTATGCTGACCTGTCTGATGGTTACAAAAAAGGCTCTTCATTAGACAAACTTTACCTAGCTTTTCTTTGCTACATACATAACAGTAAGATTTAACTTGTCTACAACTGTGGTTATTAGGTACAGAAATGGAACTTTTGCATATCAAGGTAATGCTCTCAGTTAATTTTCAGCAATGCCCTTTTTCCTATGCTGTCATTTCTGGAATACAAAACCTGGAAATGGTAATATTTTCTATATGTTATGTAAAACTATTGCAAATTTTAAACAATTATATTAATGTACATACTTAAAAATTTGAAGCTTAGTAAAGATTAAACCCAAATATTTCTAATATCCAAACAGAATTGTCTGACTCATTAATGGAGTTGTTAAGACCAACATAGAAAGCAACATGGTCCTAGTTTAAAACATTCAGTTAAGGCTGGGACCAAGTACTTAAACATGGTGGAGAATATGAATGTTTTTGAAGGTACTGATGTTAAAATGAGGCCTACTAAAGAATTTAGTGATTCAGAAAGACACAAGCAAAATGGGCTACAACATTGAACAAGTGATGGCTAACTGCCAAGGTCTGTGAAAAAAGAAAGAAATCCCTCTAATAAATTCAGGGTGGACACAGGAAGCCGGGACTAGGCTAAGGAACACATGATATGTGAAGAGACAGGAAATTCACAAGGTTCTCAGAAATGGTAATAAACAACACTGACTTTGCCCCAAAGAGAATAGGGGAAACATTGCAGGATTTTAAACACACTGAATGCATGACCAGATATGCACTTAAGAAAAAAAATCTCAAAGGAGAGGGCAAATTTGAGATCTATTTGAGAGGAGAGAAAGAATAGGCCATTGTGATTATGTGAGTGATTTTATGTGGTGCTTGTGGGATAACAGGGCCTCAGGATCAATGTCCAGGTATGTAATTCTCAATTCCCTTACATCAAGCTAATCTCTCTCACACAAATTGTTTCCTTCCCCAATGCTCAGTTTATTGCCCTTGGCAAAATGCCTTAGCTCCCCTTGTCAGCCTCTAAATACTGTCTAGTTTTGACTCAGTTCAATCACTTTATGAAAAAGCAACCTTTTTGTCCAAACTAATTTTGTTTTTATCAGTTACTATTGAAAATATCAACAAAATACAGTAGTAGATTTTGCTTTGTGTATTGTTATTCTCCCATAAGTCACTGTCATGTACAAATGTTATGTGTGTTTTCACCGAATGTGCTCCAGAGTCAATGTTGCTTGCTCAACTTCAGTCTATACAACTTATTTTTACCAGATGAGTGATTTTCCATAGAGAAGAGTTATTAAACATGATGTGTTGTCTAAAAAAAAACTTGTCTTAGACCCCCAAAATTATCTTCAGTTTAAGATCTTTCGTTTTATTATATTTAACTATGTGTGCCCTACAAAGCAGCCGCAGTACTGCTGCTTTTCTCTAGGATAGATAAAATATCCTCTTAACTGACATCTAGTCACATTTTGTTCTGGTCTAATTTATTCTTTATCTTGGCATTGGATCTTTTTTTTTCTTGTTAGAATTCAGGCTTGCACACATCTTCACTTGCACCATGACTTCAGCCGTCTTTTGTTGTTGATTGGAGATGGTGGTCAAGGGACTTGTCTGCCTGGCCTTAGCATTAAACAGGGATTGAACAGGAATCAGACTTCTGAGTAGCTAGGATTACTGCCATCAAAATTTCCAGCATGAAGTTGAAATCTTTTTAATAGCTCTTAGGCCATGGCACTACTGCTTAAACCTCTTTATTGAGTTGATTCTGAAATCTAGTCATGATGTGCATCTCATTCATTCACAACCATTCAAGTACTTCAATCTTCCCTTGAGTTACCTGTCACTGTTCATGACCAGATTCAGGCGCTGTTCTGTGTCCCTCAGTGCCAGATAGCTGTTTGCTTCCTGTTATTGCTGTTTGTTTCTTTCTCTTGGGCTTATTACTTCAATTCTCTTCATGACATTTGTTCTTCTCAAATTCCCATCTTCAGTTTCTATCACTCTTGTTTCCTCCTAGTAAATTTTAATTCTAATAATATTATTCTCTAATACCCTCATTTCTCAGCCTGAGAATCATCTTTCAATTGACATGCATGTTCAATGTGGTAGTTTTCTCAATTATTCTAATTAAACAATGTGACTAAGCTCATGGTACATCTGACACCGTTCAGCATCTCAAAGTAGAAGAATCACAGTGTGTTCCAAGACAGCTTTACAGCTGTCCTGCTGCTGCAGCTAGAGATGCTGGCTTTCAACTCTGCTCACCTGGGCAGGAGTGTTGGCCCTGTGTCGGTCTCTGTCTTCATTATACCTAGGCTTTGAAGCACAATGCTGGAACTTATTAACTTATTCAGGGATTGAAAAATTGTGGTTCCTTTGAATTTCTTTAGTATACAGGGTTGAAGGTAACACAAAATCATAGTGAGGGCTGTTGTAATTTGGAGATATTAGTTAAACTTCTCTCAAATTCAGTATTTGAAAACCTGAGAAATTTAAATGCCTTCTAATTTCTTCAGTCACAATTTATACTTCTCTATTGGCTATTATTATATATTATATATTATATATAACTTATTATATAATTTAATCAATCAAATATTACCAGTGAAAATTTTAATCAAATTTGTCATAATTTTCTTTTCTTTAGTTGATTACAAGTTTATATTATTATATTATTGTCGTGGTGGGAAAGCTTAAATTACTTACCATCCTGTATGCCACCCGTTATAAAGTTTCTTCTGTGCGATCAACCTTCTTCCATTTATCAAAAAAAATTATGAAACTAGACACCAACTACCAACATTGAACCTACTCTATTTGGAAAGACATATTAGAATTTCTCTGTTTGGGAAAAATATTTTTCACTTTCTTGATTTGCACTTTCAGGTAACTCCTCATTGTATTTTTTTTTTTGGGGGGGGGGCAGTCCTGGGGCTTGGACTCAGGGCCTGAGCACTGTCCCTGGCTTCTTTTTGCTCAAGGCTAGTACTCTGCCTCTTGAGCCACAGCACCACTTCTGGCCATTTTCTGTATTTGTGGTGCTGGGGAATCAAACCCAGGGCCTCATGTATATGAGGCAGGCACTCTTGCCACTAGGCCATATCCCCAGCCACCTCATTGTATTTTTGTAAGATGAAAATAAGTGCATTTGAAATTGTCAGATTCCGATAATTTGCACTTTAATCACTCAACAAAATTAAACTCAGCCTTGTAGACCAAAACAGGTGGGTTTGACAGTGAAACTGGTAAATTCTACCTGTAGTTCTGATATTTACTTGTTGTGTAACTTTGAGAAACTTGCTCAATATCTTTAAATATAAGTCTCTTCAATTTTTAATGACACAGAAACAATTAAGTGTGTTGCAAAGATTATGAGCTGATGTGTGATGTTTGCCAATCGCAAACATTGTCATGGTTGGCCATTTGATAAATGTATAGTAATGATTGAATGAAAACAATACCTTGAAAGTCCTAAAATGCAAACCTAATACTTTTATATGTAATAAAATTGTGGGGAATTTTAGGTTTTTATTCAGAAGAAGGAATTTTCTCCTGTATTGACAGAAACTTCCCAGCTCTAGTTCCATTCATACTTGAATAGTTGTCCATAAACAATTAGAGAAAGATACCATACATGTAACCATATTTTAAATATGAAAGTGTAGTAAGTCATTACATATTAAGTTTATACAGTAGCTATTGTTTTTAGGTTATCCTTCAATAATAGCATTAGCTATTATTTCTCTTTCACAGTTTTAAAAAATTACAGGTTTCTTTTACAAATTAGCAAATGCAAGAGAGTGAAATGTGTCCTACATTATAATTTTACTCCACAATCTGGTATTTATGTTGCAAATCTTCTTATTTCCACCTAGATTCTAGTTTAAGAACTCCTCTAATAAGTTCATTTTGAACAGAATCAAGATTTCAAAGCCAGGGGATTTTAAATAGTGAGATTTTTATGAAGAATTATAAATAAATATAAAATATGATTTATTTAAGACATTATTCACTTTATCAACTGTCTACAGAGGCTTCCTTTGCAATAGGTGATTATTAATTAGCATTTAAAAAACCCTCATTCTATCTAGACCCTTACCATTAAGAGCTATAGACACAAATAAGATAAAACAAGATGCAATAATTATGAACATCAACATAATTACTATGTAATTTTTTAATTTCATAATGTAAAAGATGCTATTATATTCTAAAATGAAAAGCTTCAAAAATATATTCATTATATATAACAAAGAGTTGTCAAAAGTAAATAATTTTATATTAGGCAATGTTATTTTCTTTGTTATTTATGTTTATATTTCCAGTGCAAATAGAAAAAAGTGAAATACAAATTGAACTGTTAGTGTTATTTTAGCTCTTGGCAAGAGTTGGGTTAGTAGACCAAGAAGATGAGAATCACTTTATCATTTTCCACATTAATATGTATTAATGATATTCAATTAATCCCTTCAAGCCTGTATTACTTTGTAACTTAAAAGGCATGTGCTATCCACATGCTCAGCAAGATAATAAAAAGGAATGCTTATTATAGGCAATGACATCTAGATTTATGCATATTTCTTCATAGTGAAGATTCAACATATGGATCAGTTAATGAACAGAGTAATACCTAATTTTTTACCAAGATTACCTGTAAAAATATGCATGCTCAAGAAATAATTTTATGATTAAATTAATGTATGTCTCATTTATGAAAGATATGAATAATTAAATCATGAAGACAAATGTACTTTTTAGGATAATCTTTATTCATTTTTGCATAAGAACAATTGCTAACTGACAAGTGCCAAACATACTAAATTCAGGCAAATCATTGACTACGTCAAGATTTTCAAGGGTGGAATAACTTCTTGAGATTGAAAGTAAAACCTCACACAAAATAACAATACAAACTGTTTTATTAGAGCCACCGATAGTAAGTTTAATAGCAACAAAATTAGAAGAATAGCTAACTTTGACCAAAGTCTGCAATGAATTACTAAAGTATAAATGTGAACCTATTCTCCATGAGGAGAGCGAAACTAAGAGAAAGAACTTAGTGGCCCTGTAGTCTAAATGTGGTGAGCAATTATTTGCATAAGAGATACTTTATGATGAATATAATTAATTTTGTTAATTAAGGATGAAAGCATTTGTGAAAAAAAGTAACATTCCCAGGTGAAAGGTATAACTCAGAGTATAGCACTTATGTAGTATGTATAAGGCCCTGTGTTCAATTCTCAGCATGGGAAAAAAAAATAATATGCCTTATTCTGTAAAAACAAATTATATTGTGTACACACATGAATGTGCATGAAAATCAACTGGGAATCTAATTGTAATGCAGATTCTGATTCACAAAGGCTCAGGTGAAACTTGAAAGACTATTTCTCACAAGCTCTCAGAGGAGGTTATTTCACAGTTCTATCCAAGGACATCCTTGAGTAACAACAATGTGATATATTTGACAATGGTGATACGCAATGTGTCTGCTTCATCTAAAATCTCTATTCTACTAAATTATTTACCAAGATTCCAGTAAAATTTGTAACTCCATAGCAACAAATTATCGTTACATTTCTCATGTCTAGGAAAAGTATACCTTTCTAACCTTGCTGTTTGTTAATTTTCTTTTTTTTAAAAAATTGAAGTAGAATTTATTGAAGTGGAAATTTTGGTATTCGCAGGGAAATGGTCAGAACTTGAACAAATACTGTTGAGGGAGACAAGCCTAGAACACAGAAGACAAAGGGGCATGATCTCCTTGATACATGACTATTAAGGTGGAGAGAGGAGGAGACAGTAGAGACTAGGTCTGTGAAACAAAAAACTTGTTTTCAAATGGTATTTCCCACAGGTTTGGGTCAGCGACCTTACATTATGTAAGTAAAACCAAACAACTACTCAACATATAAAGGTCAAAAATTGACCTCTCTGTGGATCACAATAGATCAAAAGCTATGTATGTATGATCATGTAAGACAGGACAAGCAAACTCTATTGTTGATGTTATATTTGAAGACCTAGGTGAATCTCCTTTGGCGTATGCCATGTGGCTACTGTATATGGTTTTGGTACACTGTGTATTGTATATATGTCTACCTGATCTAGGGAAAGGAAAGAAAAACAGGGCTTAAGATATCACAGGAAATGTACACACTGCTCTATTATGTAACTGTACCCCTTTTGCACAACACCTTGTCAAAAATTAATTAATTAAAAAAGAATTTATTGTTTTGGTAAATAGTACTTTTTATATGTTATTCATTGTAATATCTTTCTCTAGTCTGGGATATATAACAGCTATTTTGGTGTTATACATTTGTAAGATATCTGTCATGTCAAGGTAGCCTACAGTAACATTTAAAAAAAAAAAGAAAATGGAGTGTCCAATAGCGGTAGTCATTACTTCTCTTTCTAGGTTCATTTCACACAGAGTCTGATATAAAAGTAATAGTGATACCTGCTTCTTTCTTTCTCTCATGTATGGGCAGGATTGTGGGGAGTCACAATACTGAATAAAGAAGGGCATTTATCTGTTATCTGTGAATTACTAAAGCAAGAATGTTCACAGTGGCAAAGAATTTGGTTTTTAAAATTTATTGTCAAAGTTTCATATGTTACCTCCTCCCTTATTTTTCTCCCAACTTCCACTCCCCAACTCCGTAACCCCCCTCCCCCAGTACAGTTGGTTTACAGCACATAGACAAAAGAAAATGGCATAATTTCACAGGGCACATTGAAAATAACAACAAAAAAGATAAACCATTTATTTCCATAACTTGGAGTTCATTTTACTTAACATCATCTTTTGTGATCATATGGACATAGCTATTGAGCTATTGTGATCTTCTGCTAGTACTATTCTAGATGTGTACTAGTTTTTGCAAATGAGAAAGACCACAGAGTCTATGTTTCTTTGGCTCTGGCTTACTTCACTTAGTATGATTTTTCCATTTCCTTATAAAGGGGGCGATATCATTCTTTCTGATAGAGGCATAAAATTCCATTGTGTATATGTACTACATTTTCTTGATCCATTCATTTACTGAGGGGCATCTGGGGTTGTTCCATATGTTAATGATGGTAAATTGTGCTGCAATGTACACAGTTGCGCTGGTAGATTTGATGTGGTCTTATTTATAATCCTTGGGGTAGATGCCCAAAAGTTGGGGTTACTGGGTCATAAGGCAGCACTATTTTTAGCCTTTTGAGGAACCTCCACATTGTTCTTCAGAATGGTTGAATTAGTTTACACTCCCACCAACAGAGTAGTAGGCTTTCCTTTTGGCCACATCCTCACCAGCATCTGTTGTTACTAGTTTTCTTGATAATTACCATTATTACTGGGGTGGGGTGAAATCTTAATGTTGCTTTGATTTGAATTTCTTTTATGGCCAGTAATGTTGAGCACTTCTTTTTTTGTTTGTTTTGTTTTTGTTTTTCCTTTATTGTCAAATTGAAGTACAAAGGAGTTACAGTTTCACATGTAAGGCAGTGAGTACATTTCTTATCCAACTTGTCACCTCCTTCCTCATTTTCCCCATCTCCCCCCTCATCACTCCCCTCCCCCATGAGTTGTACAGTTGGTTTACAACAATTTGTTTTGTAAGTATCACTATTGTAATGCTTTGTCTTTTATCCATTGTCTCTCAATTTTGGTGTTCCCATTCCCTTCCCTGGTTCTAATACATGTCTATACAGTATCTGGGGCACTATGATCAGTTCCAGTAATAGCTGGAATAGGAAAACCCATGAACACATTGTTCAGAATGTGATCAATAGAGACCAAGGAAAGAATCCCTAAAGCTTCTACGGAGAAGAAAACAATCACATATAAAGGAAAACCAATCAGAACTACCCCAGATTTTTCAGCAAAGACCATAAAAGCAAGGAGAAGCTGGAATGAGGTATGCCACATCCTAAAGAAAAATAACTATCAACCAAGAATACTGTATGCAGCTAAACTCTCATGAATAGCTGAAGGTCAAATAAAAGTCTTCCATAGCAATGAAAAATTGAAACAATATATCTCCACAGAACCAGCATTACAGAATATCCTCAAAGATGTCCTACATATTGAAAATCACCAAGATCACAATCCAAACAGAGAAAGGATCCCTAATTAGAACTCCATGTTATTAGAGAAAAAAATGGGAAGACACAGCCCTGATAAAGACACACATAATGAAAGAACAAACAATCCCCTTTTAATTCTAACTCTCAATATTAATGGACTTAACTCTTCAATTAAACTACATAGATTGATAAGTTGGATCAAAAAACAGACCCATCTTTCTGCTGCCTCCAAGAGACACATCTTGATAACAAAAGCAAATATATTCTAAAAGTGAAAGAGTGGAATAAAATCTGTCACACAAATGACCCCCATAAGCAGGCCAGAGTTGCAATCTTAGTATCAGACAAAATTGGCTTTAAATTAAAAACAGTAAGAAGAGATAAAGAAGGTTACTGCATACTAATAAAGGGATCTCTCCTACAGGAAGATAAAATCATTCCAAACATATACACACCAAATACAGTAGCACCCAACTTCATTAAACAAACGCCACAGACTCTATAAACACTTATAGATCAAAACCCATTGATTGTTGGAGACTTTAACACACCAGTGTCACCTCTGGATAGATAAACATGTCAAAAGCTAAGCAAAGAAAGATCAGAACTAAACAAATGCATAGACCATATAGACTTAACCAACATGTTGAGCACTTTTTTATGTGTCTCTTGGCCATTATTTCACTTAAAATTTTGATAACTTGAAAGTTTTCACACATAAATTGGTGACTGTTGTAATTATCCTGTGAGGATTGACTAAAAAATATGTGTACATATTGAATGGAGAAAATATAAACATATTTCACACAGATTCTACTACGCATTCACTGAATGGTGATTGTGCTAAGGTTATTACATCATAATAGTGTACAAATCTACCAAAGGCAGCAGCTACAAAATCAGATTTTAAAAATAGTATACGTTTATTACTCTGTTACTAATATATCCATGAGTCCAAAATTCTTCCGTTGTTACCAAGATCTGAATTTAATCTAAATTTGTTTTTGTTAAAAGATTAAGCCAGGGGTATTCCATTCTGTCTTTTTTCCACTCTCATTCATCTTCCTTTCTCGGCTAGAATATATGGGGAATCTTGCAATGAGCCTTAGCACAATAAAGAATTTTCCATATCTTGTCTTACTGACGTAAATGTATACAAGACATTTGGAAAATCATTTATATCTGTACCTTTTTATGTCCTTTAGGGATCAAGTCATGAATTTATGGAGGCCAATTTATCTGAAGGTCTTCAGGTCTTCACCACTTTTATTATTTTTCTATCAGAAGCTTGAAATTTTTCATATCATTCACATTCTACATAAGTTTAAAAATGTTGATTTCATTCTCAGGTCCCTGTAGATCATCACTTTAATTACAGTACTAGCTCCAAGTTGAATCATGGCTTCCCTAAATATCATGTCATCATCCATAGTTATTTCCTGTGAACAAACAAAAAATGAGGCACACATCTTCAATTTATTTCTTTCTCTATTGGAAAAAAGTCAATGTCAAATCTCAGGTGTGTATCTAAGATTTTTGTTTATTTCTCTTTTAGATTCATGTGGAGGTCAAGAGTCTTAAGCTTCTCCTTATGTAGAATTTTCAAAACTCAAGTCTTTTCAGTTGTTATTATTCTTAATAAAATTCTTTATGGATTAAATTTATGCAAAGCTTTTAGAGACCAAATATATTCTGACTCAAAAAATTCAGCTTTGTTAGTAAAATTGCTTTGTATTTCAAGTGTATCGTCTCATTTATGGGTTTTTAAAAAATCAGATATTCCTCTCAATTTTTTTGTTCGGAGCTATATTCATTCTGTGTTTGAACTAGGTCTAAATAAAGAAACTATGGCAATTTCACTCATGAGAGAAAAGCACAGCATACAATGGCACTCAGTAGGAAAGACATTTCTGCTATAGTCAAGATAGAGTTGCTTAATTTTTCATAACTTAATTTGAAATTATTTTGATATATTAATAAAACTTTGAATAGAAAAACAACAGGTAGATTGATAGACATGTAGGCATATATATTTTTTTCTATTACTACAATTCAGTTTATGTGTGTGGAATAAAATAATGGGCAACATAGAATTTCTGTACTCCTTGCAGATACTTTGTCCTTTGTTTTCATTCATGAACTAACTGAAATAACATTTGTACATTGTTAAACTTCTGTGCTGTTACCATTTCAAACTTGGTAAGGCAGTTAAAGCAGCCCTGAATTCAACTAATTAACTAAAATAAGAGTAAAGTCTATTTTTCAGACTTGAGCAATGAAATGGGTTCACAAAAAAAAAAATGGAAAGCTATATGAATGCTTCTCCTACAACTAAGGTATAAGTAAGAATGGAATAGCTTATCTTTTGTCACAGAATTCCAAGAATGGAGCAAATACCAAGGGGATATTGAAAACCAAAAACATCTCATAGAGAAAAATCTTACTTCTGCTTTGGGGGGAAAATGAATTCCAAATCCTTCAGGAATTCAGGGAAATACTCAGAGTTCCACCTCAGGAGGTTCAAGTTATTATCAACAAGAATCATGACACCCTGAGGGACTATGAGAGCAATTCTAGTAAAATACAATAGCAGCAGGTCCATCTAATATATTCAAGCCTAACTTAGTTTCCTGAATATCTTGTATGTTCTCTCCTAGTAAACTTATTTTCTAATTAAGTATTTATGTACTTTCCATTTTTTTAATCAAAGTGCAACAATTTTGAGTATTCTTCTACCTATTGTAGGGTGTAAAATAAGTACTTAAAATGAGTGCAATTAGCAAGTAAGAACTTTATTGCTGGCAGATTGTATACTACTGTTGTAAGAATGTGGAATATGGAGGAAAAATGTGAAGTGCAAATAACCAATGGTGCATAACTAAATTATCTCTGTTTTAACAAATAACAACTTTTCCTTCCATTAAATGACAATGGTTTTCCATAAGTCTTACTTTTTCTGGAAAAATAACAGACTAGAATATGTGGAGGGTAACATATCTTCTTAAAAATAAATTCCTGACCTGGATACTTATAGCTCATACATGTAGTCCTAGCTAATCAAGAGGCCGAGATCTGAGGATCATGGTTAAAATCTGGAAAGGTAGGAATGTCACTGAGACCCTTATCTCCAACTAACCACCAAAAAAGCCAAAAGGGAAATTGTGACTCACCTCATAGAGCAGTAGCGTTGAGCAGGGGATGCACCAAGGACCTGAGTTCAAGCCACCCGCCCCCCCCCCCCCAAAAGTGTTTCTAAGTTTTCTATGTGAATGAGAGCGGAATGTAATTGACTTGTGATTGCATGACATGATATATACAAAAACAAATTGAGAAGAGAATCTATTCTAATCTGAGGCCAACTTTCCATGAAAACTTCAATGGAATTATACATAAAGAGATGTTCTTAGGCTTGTTGTCAATACTTTATATGCAGGCTACTGCAAAATACAATTTTATACTCTACCTACATTTAAGAATTTTAGTCACAGCATCAAAATATTTCTATTTGTTGAGTACCAAAAACAACAGGCAATACATACTAAATAAACAAATGAAAGTAAGGAGAATATAGACAAGAACTGGCAATGATGAGAAAAAGGAAAGAAAGAAAACGTGTAGAAAATTCAAATAAAAATACTCAAAACTAGAGGAGATGATATAGGAAATGAAATTTAAACAATTACAGTTAAGAAAAGAGCAGATTGGACACAAACTTTGAGA
Source organism: Perognathus longimembris pacificus (assembly GCF_023159225.1). Classification (NCBI taxonomy): domain Eukaryota; kingdom Metazoa; phylum Chordata; class Mammalia; order Rodentia; family Heteromyidae; genus Perognathus; species Perognathus longimembris. The sequence continues at coordinate 41,079,269 of NC_063172.1, read as the reverse complement.
ATGTAAAAGAAAATACAGTTGGAATAATATATTGTGTTGGTAAATATTCTCACTATTGAAGATTAGACAAAGTAGGGCACATTTGTTTTTGTTTTGTTTTTTGGTAGCTCGCCACCACATATTGATTCAAGACACTAGATAGATTCTTTTACTGTCTAGTAGTCTGTTGGAACCCATTGCCATTTGGATCAAGACAGGACAAGAGCAAAGACAAATCCTTTATCTTAAAAAGATCTAGCCTAAAATTAGTTCATATTTGACTTGTTTTTCTCACATTGAACCACAGTGAGCACAACCACCTTTACTATGAAATAGTAATTTAAGAACTATTGGAAAGTAAGGAGTAACTATTGACTTTAAAAGTAACACTAAAAATTGAAATAAAATACTTTCTAGTACAAAAAGTTTTCTCTTTTGGAATACATTTAAGTATGTCTAATATTAATAATTCCATAAAAAGGTATTTTTTTGCATGGTCCTTTAATTATCAGTATTATAACATCTATGTTTTAACTATAAATTTGAGGTCAAATAAATTAAGGTAGGATACAGTTTAAGGTAGAATAAAATAATAACCCCGATAAACCACTTATTTCTATAACTTGGAGTTCATTTCACTTAGCATCAGTCTTGATGTTATTTTCAACTTACTGTGTGAAATTATGATTTTTCGTTTTGCTTTATTTTCCTTCCCTATGGTTTTACCACTCTTGTCACTGTATCTTATTTTAATACTCTGGGTATTGTATATATGTTTGTCTGAATCAGGGAAGGGAAGGGGAAAATCAAAATGGTCAGACAAATGGTACAAGGTGAACCAATACAACAGCAATTCTTACAAGACAATATTCTGTAAACCAACTTTACAATTCTTCGACGGGGGGAGAAAATTTGGGAGGAGCCAATGTGGGTGAAAAATGAAGGAGGTGGTAATAAGTTTGACAAGAAATGCACTCACTGCCTTATGTATGTAACTGTAACACCTCTGTACATCACCTTTGCAATATTTTCTCTGAATAATTACTTATTATCAAAGTGATGTACAGGGGAGTTACAGTTTCATACGTAAGGCATTGGGTACATTTCTTATACAATTTGTTACCCCCTCCCTTATTTCCCTTGTATACATTTTAAAGGATTGTCCTTGTATAAAGTTGTGTCAAAGTTACAAATTCACAACTCAAGTTCCCATTACTTTAGACATGTGTGCAGCAAAGACAACCCTTTAGATGAAAGTAAACATTTGTTGAGAATGATCCATATATGTCAGCAATGTTGAGGCTTTTGGGTAAGAGTCTCATCTAAATAGAATCCTCAGTGAAATGCCTGTCTTTGTAAACTGGGTCTCCTGGTAGAGAACATGATGAAGCCATAATCACATCAGTGAACTCATTTTGTATTGAAGTTTACAGGTTCATCTAGCTTCATTAAAATTTTGCCTTATTATTGCTGAAACAGAAAGATGGCAGGTGAATGCAGAAATTAATCCATTAGAGTGAACATGTTTCCATTTCAAAGTATGTTAATTTCATTTCTACTTTGTCAGCTTTAATTTGTCACTGAACTGAAAATGGGATAATTTTGCCAGCATTTAAGTTCTCATACGTAGTTAAGGGTTTCACTCGTTTTATAAAATTTCATTAGATTTCATTGACACGGCTTAATGTATTACAAGGTAACGTGTTAAGTTTTGACTCTCAATGTGTCAACTTAAATCAAGATACAAATTAATGTAATGACAGGTATGTGTTGATAATTGCTTACTATACTGTAAATAAACCATGAAATTCCTGTAATTTAGACTAAAATTATTAGGAATATTTTATTTATTTATTTATTTTTATATATTTATTTATTCAGTTGTTTGTGTGACAATCAAGGGGCTTGAACTTGGGATCTGAACACTGTCCCTGAAATGTTTTATTCAAGGCTATTACTCTTCCATTTGAGTCAGAGCTCCATTTCTTGCTCTTTCTGTTGTTTTATTGGAGGTAAGAGTCTCATGGACTTCCCCATCTGGTATGGCTTTGAATCATCATCCTCAGAACTCAGCTTCCTGAGCAGCTACTATTTCAGATGTGAGCCACTAGGGCCCAGCTGTTATTTGATTTTTGAGAGAGGATCTCCTTATTTAATTCAAGATCACCTTGAATTTGCAATGCTTATGTCTCAGCTTCCTGAGTACTAACACTAGAGACCTATACCAGCACTTTGTGCTCAAAGAGCATTGTTAATATCATCTGTGTTTATCAACTCCACTATCGGGTATATAGTAAGAGGCATTATTGGATGAGATAAGATATTAAAAGGAGAGGAGAGGTCACACCAACTAATATCTTAAGTTAAATTTAGGAGCTCTATTCTCTCTTGAATAATTGTGAATGACAAAGATGAAATTGAAACATCTTTGAAAAGAGATAAATATTTTACTTCTTAAAATAGTAACTTTTCTTATTCAACCAACCCTCTGTTATTTTTATTACAAATATGTTCAGGGAGGATTTTGAAGCCATGCCTTAGTGTGAAGCAAATATTTCAGCTAAATATTCGCTATGACAAATAAGGAAAAAAGAGATGAACAACTGTTGTAAGAATATGGTAAAGTCTGTTTAGAGAATCAATAAGTAGGATCTGAGTGTGAATAAAAGCAAATAAACTTTAGAAGTTCCTACTAGTGTAAATATATATTCACACATTTTTCTTTGTGTGACATCAGCTACTATATTTAAACATTCACTGGGATAATTTAATAATTACTTTCAACTAAAGGGTATTATTGTTCCCCATAAAATGAAAATACTTCATATAACACAGTAAAACCATCAATTAAATATTTAACCAGCAAAAATATTGTAGAAAATATCAGTTAAATACTATTCAGTGGGCTGGGGATATGGCCTAGTGGCAAGAGAGCTTGCCTCGTATACATGAGGCCCTAGGTTCGATTCCCCAGTACCACATATACAGAAAACGGCCAGAAGTGGCACTGTGACTCAAGTGGCAGAGTGCTAGCCTTGAGCAAAAGGAAGCCAGGGACAGTATCTAAACTTAAAGTAGATATATCTATGGTGTTTCTTTATTTTCTTAATAATAGTAATTGCCTATGTTTTAATAATGCACTTTACATAACTAAGTGTTCGAGAGAGAAGCTGCCACCTGGATAAGGTGAAGATGCCATGTAGCTCCCTCTCCCATGGGAACTATGGCCCCACTAATAAACTTCCTTATGAACCTTCTTCTCCTGTCTGTGATTAACTCCTCATGGTCCTCTGGGATGGCCGGGACCTCTCCTTTCATTGGTGCTGAAACCGGGATACGCTCCCCGGTGGATTTGCTCCCCCATTTCTGGGGTGTCCAAGCTGCCCCCGGGACCTATTCTGCTGTCCTAAGCCCACCCAGAGGACCACCGAGGTAACTTCTCCTGACCGAGCGTTCTACTTCCATCCACCACGACAATCTACAAATTAACCCTCACACCCAGGGTAAGTGAACTGGGGGCTTGGATCCGTATTTGTGATTTACTGTAGGGCCACAGGGCCATGGCTTCAGGGCCACACTACAGAAAAATCTTGGCGCCAAGTTCCGAGTCCCACTCCAAATGACTGTAGCATAGGGCCACAGAGCCATGGCTTCACGGCCACTCTCCGCGCTTGGTCCAGGACACAGCAACTGGGGCGACGACCTAATTACTGATTGTCTCCTACATTTCAGTTGACCAGAGTAATACTGAGGACACTTGGTATTTAACTTCTCAGCTCCGCTAATCACTTACCATGGGGGGCACAATCTACTTACAGAATTTACATAACTTCTATGAGCACTTGGGAAGATGGAGTTCTCTCTCTCTCTCTCTCTCTCTCTCTCTCTCTCTCTACCTACCTATCTCTATCTCTCTCTTTCTGCCTCTCTCTAAAGTCTGCCTGCCTGCCTGTGATGTGGGATGGGCTGTTACTAGCTTCCAAGGGTACCAATATTTGTTTAACATCTGCCTTGAAAGACACAAAGAAAGGTTTTCTGTACTTGTTATTGATGTTTGTTAAGCTTGGAGATTCGGTTAAGTTCTGCTTGTTGTTGTCTAAATCCTGTTTTCTCTAGCACTGACCACATGGTGGACAATAGAATTGGTTTTAGCAAGTGCTATCTTGGTTCCATCAAGGTTCCAAAACCTCTTGGAGGTGGAGTCCCATCCATATGTCAGGTAATGGGAATGCCAAATTCCTTGGGGCTGGGCAGGGATGTGGAGACTCAAGCTCCTGGGAACCCTACCCCTCACCCTGAACTCTGTAACTGTGGCCTTGCAATTCAAATGTGCCTTGCAATTCAAATGCTGGAAGGTGAAGGTGTCTTGCTGTGACCCTGCTAAGGCCCTGACCAGCTCCACTGCCATTACGCCATGCCACATGTCTGTGTTCTGTTTGTGTCCTGTCTCCTGGACCTTCTCTGGTCATAGCATCTCACTTCAGCTCCCCATTGGAGCTGAGCTGGTTTCTCAAAATGTGGCTTCTCCATTTCCTTACCGAATAATCTGTGAAAATTTTTGTTTGCTGGAAAGGTTTTTTTTTGTTTTCTAAATGACTACATGGTTCTAAAATATGGGCAAAATATTATTTTGCCACTGGAATTCCCGAAAACTTATATAGCCAATTTAAAAGAAAAAATTCTAAGTGTGCCTCAAAGCTTGGGCACAACTCTATGTCTGTTTGTCTGTCTGTTGGTAAAAACTGGCATCATGATTTCAAAATTACTTGTTTTTGACTACTATTTTAACTTACTTTTAAGCCTTGTGTTAAACTGATCTTTGCAGTCTGTGGGTGGAGTCACAGTTAACAGCCGGGAGGCAATCCTGACTCTTATCACCAGACTCCAAGCCAAAAGAAAAAACCCAGGTTTTAAACCCAAACTGATCATGTTTGGGTACAAGCAAATGTGTCTAAGATTTTGCTTCTCCATTTTTCTCTCCTGTGCTCTCATAAACTCTTTAAGCTCAAGGGACCAGAGTCATTTTGGAACGAGTGTGCAAATGTGGCTGCTAACCTCGATTTTCCTGACCCAGGATTGATATTTTGCTTTATAGGATGCAGGTCGACATGTGTACTAGTTGCGTGGACTGTGACGGTCTGTGGCTACAGGAAGTTGCCTCCACAGTCTGCTCCCAAACTGTCTGGTTTCCCTACTAGTGATTTCTTATTCTCTCTCTTGCATGGAAAACTGCTCAGGGAATCTAGGAGTCACTGGTGGTGTTCCTGTGAAGATTTTGACAGGCCCAGAGTGCTCCTGCCCTGGCTCTGTCCCCCCCCCCACACCAGATTAGAGTTGGGTTTATAGCAGGCCTATGATGACAGAGTGGCAAGCAAGACTTACTCCAAGGTTAAAAGCATAAGAGTTGCGTTTGGTGGCCACAGGGTTGCATTGAGGTAGCATTGGTGTCTTCCCCTTCCATGTCTCGGAAGCTGTCGTGGCTGCTGCAGAGAGCAGACTTGGTTGGCCTTTAAAGTTATTACCCTGCTTAAACCAGTAGGGTACCAACCTGCAAAAGCCAGAGTACTCAGAGTAAGCAACCAGGGAATACTGGGAGATTTCAAATGTCTTTAACCAGTTTGTGTAGAATTTTGCAGGCAACCCAGCAGGAGGTATGACAATCTATCCCGGGGACTCTGAGAGACGCCACTACAGCCTTGCCCAGATCCAACCCATCTCTCTTGCCTGCCTCCATCTACATGAGTAACGAAGCCTGCTGATTCGGGATGGAAGACACAGCCACTTTGAATCCACTGAAGCTGAGACTTCTACATTGTCCTGACCCTTTGCCCTCTTGATTGTTATTCATTTGTGTTCTCTTCCACCTGCCAGTAAGGTAAAATGATATGATTTCATTTGATGGCACATGGATCTCATTCAGTCTGCTGTTCTCTAAGTGTTACAGCAGAACTCTGGCAAGTATTTGTTGGTCAATTCTCTACAAGTTACAGGTAAGCTCTACTCCTATTGTTCTCCTGTTGCTTTGATTGGAAATAAAAAGGGCTTTTATAGCTAAAACTCTTTGGATTTCAGTTCTAAGCCAACCCGAGCAGAAAAAAAAAAAAATCCCTCTAAAACTCCATCTCCCAACTAACCAGCAAAGAGCCAGACTGGAAGCCTGGCTTAAGAAAACCAGCCAAATGCTGAAAGTGGCACCGTGGCTCAAGTGGTAGAGCACTAGCCTTGAGCAGAAGTGCTCAGGGACAGTGCCCAGGCCTTCAGTTCAAATCCCATGAATGCCAACTGGAACAAGCTATCCAAGCAATGAGCACCTAGACCTTCAGGAGCAATCCTGACAACGAGGAACTATGGAGAGGAATAAGAAGGGATGAAGTCTCATCTTAAATGGAGTCAATTTAAACATGCCCTTTCAAAATTAATCAGAGCCCGAAGAGTAAGAGGAATCATTATATTACCCACCTAATGTCCATACTTGTTCATTTTCCATCTGGACAGAAACTTGCATTCTTGCTGTTGTTACTTGAGATATCTATCTATCTATCTATCTATCTATCTATCTATCTATCTATACATGTATATGCACACACAAAGGCTTCTGACTGGTTACTCCCAACCAGTCCACTATCCCTAAACACTTCCTTCCTGCCCACAGTCCAGTTATTCCTCCTTCCTTATAATGGGCCACAATTGGGTTTATGTTTCAAATGGAACTTTACTGGCTTGTGCCCAGGGTGTGTTCTCCCATGTTGTTCATGTTAACTGGTCCTGTGAACTTGTAAGCCTTTTGCCTGACCTTTTCAAAAGTCTTTTTCAACAGGATAACAACATCCCTCACCCAGGACGCCACCTGGGAACTTGCAGTTCAAGGCCATCCTCTTACTACACTGCTCTGCCCAGTGCAGATCTGGACCCTGAAGACCCCAGCCTCAGTGACTCCTTGATGTGCCCAAGCTGCAGGAGGTAGCCAGAGGAGACCATGACACCCATTGGCCCTGATAACCATTCTTGTGGAAATGATGAGGACTTTTACCAACCAAACTGTCAAACAAATACTTCTTGGATGGTACCAGGCCAAATGATGAATCAGGGACCCCTGACTACTTTGCCCCTTTACAGCAGGAAGTAGCTCCAGAAGAAACAAGCTCTTCCCGTACTCCCAGCCTGGTACCCCTCCTCTGTTATTAATAAACAACCAATGGGGGAATGTTAGCATTTCCCTAGCCTTCCCTAGGTCCTTAGCTCCTCCCACTAGCCCCCAGATCCACCCATACCTAAGGAGCCACTTTTACTCACTACCTGGATAAGGTGCAGACACCATGTAGCTCCCTCTCCCATGGGAACTATGGCCCCACTAATAAACCTCCTTATGAAACTTAAAAAAATAAATAAATGTTCAATATTTCATTACATTTTAATTCTTTTCCAAATACATAAATCATGAAGAACTCTTCATTTTTAAAATTAATTTATTGTCAAAAAGATATACAGGGGTGTTACAGGTTCATATGTAAAGCATGAGTACATTTCTCATTAAACTTATTACCTTCTCCCTCATTTTTCTTCCACCTTCCCCCCCTTCAGTTTCCCCTCCCCCCAGAGTTGTACAGTTGGTTTACAGCATATTGTCTTCTAAGTATTGCTGTTGCATTGGTTCACCTTTTACCCTTTGTCTCTCCATTTTGATATCCCCCTTCTCTTCCCTACTTCCAACAAACAAACATATGTACAAGACCTAGGGTACCAAAATCAGTTTCTTTTCAGTAAACTTCATGCACACAGACATTATTATTTTATTATCTGTGCTCAAATCTGAGTAAATTAAAAGACCAAAAAATAATTCTATGATTCTGTAAACTCATGTATTTTGCAGTATGCTTTTAAATTCTCCATTCTTAATTGAATTCATATCTACTTATTTTCTTATCAAAAGTATCTCACCTCTATTCTTTTCTGTGTTTGCAAAGAGTTATATAAATTCAAAAAAAATGTACAAATTACCATTACCCGCATTTGTTTCCCTTTTTCACTGTAAGAACCATTCTGGTTTAGCAATCCTGGCAATTGAAGTTGTTTCTCTCAAAATTTCCAGTGAACTGCATAGCAAAGAGAAAGAATCTAAAATTCAACCTAAAGATATTCATTTCTAAATGCTGTAGAGGAAAAAGAGAAAAAAAAAAACTCCTCACATTAAAATATTTATGTTTTTCTAGCTCTTGAGTCATATGTGCAATGTTTTCATTACTGCCATATTAAATTTCTAAATATATTTACTTTTCTTCATGATTGTACTTTAATTACACAACATCATACATTTTTGAAGTAGAAATCTGAAAAAAGAACACATGGAAAATAGCAATTAATCAAAGCTGACTCTTATTTTTCATGTATGTGACATTGTAAACATGATCTATATAGAAATATTATTGCTATTAAGCTGAAGACAATACCAAATAACTTAAGCTCAGAACAAGGCAGGAATAGTGCTGCCCATTATTAATTCCAGTTGTGTGGGAGAGTGGAAAATAAAAATAAATAAATAAAAATGATGCAAGTTCTAACAATGTACCTTTAATATATTCAGAAGAAGTTCTATTGTCTTTTGGATGGACTATGTTCTCAAACTTAAGTCTTCAGTGAAAGTTAAATAATTACCTGTTTATAAAATTATAAATATAAAGAAATCATGCAAAATAAATGGATACATTTTAAACATGACTTTTGCAAATGTATGAAAATTAATTAATTTTATATGCTTACCTTTATTCAGAGTATACCTTGATCTTAATTAATTACTCATGGATTTATATTCATTTATTCTAATTAGATTTATAAAAAACTGTATAAATGGAAATAATTATATTTCTGTTTTTTCTCTTAATTTAATTTTGTATGTGACTGCAGATTTTTACTGCAATATTAAATATTATATTGTTTCGATTCAACACAAATTTTATATTTCAACAGTTGAAATGTAAACAAATCTGTTATTTGTATATAATTAGTGTGGTTTCATTTTAAGTGGTCGGTTACAAAATTGAGGGATTTTATATAATTTGTAGTAGAATGTACTGTAATAAACTAATTTCAAAATTTCAGTAACATTTTACTTTTTTGTCTTTAACACTTCTAGTTGTTCAAAGTGAAGTGCAATAAGTATGAAAGGTATTTTTTTAGGAAAACAAAGTACCATTTATTGAACACAATCCTTTATTTAATCCTTTATTTAATTCAAGATAAGGATTGCTTTAAAAAGCATTGTATTCATTAACTTATTCATGATTCAGACCTAGCAATTACAGATTAGCTTAGCTAATAACAAGCTGCATTGATATTTTTCATTATAAATGTGTGCATGAAAATGGTAATTTTGTCAAGGTGCCCAACTGTGGGTCTGTACCAAGTTGATAGCTCCTTGTGTTAGTTTTGTCTTGGTGTTTTGTTTTTTAAATTCTTGTCAAAGTGACGTACAGAGGGGTTACAGTTTCATACGTAAGTCAGTAGGTACATTTCTTGTATTGGTGTTTTTGACACAAAGTCTGACTGAATAGCCCAAGATGATTTTCGATCCATATCCTCCTACCTCAACCTCCTAAGTACTGAAATTACAAAATACACCCAAACATTGGTTTTGGTTCACATTTTCCAAATGAATGGAGATGTGAAACAACTTGTTCTAATACTTGTTAATCGTACCTACATTTTCCAATGAAAATCATTCATATTTAACTCTTGCATAGTTTGGTTTTTCTCCTTTTTGCAAAATTCACTGTTTTTCTTTACTGTTGCTTATTACTTTCATAGAATAATTTGAGAAAACTTTTAACCATTTATTAGGAATTAAAAAAACAATTTTTATTTTGTCTTTTCATTTTATCACATATTGTATCAAATCTCATTAAAGTCTGTTATTTTGTTTGTTATTACATTCATTTAATCTTTTCTGTTATTTCTTAACTTCTTATATAATTTACAATATGCCTTCTTTTACTGCATGAATATTCCTTTACTTTTGTCTTCCTAAGTAGTATTTTAGATATAGTATAGGTTTACTTGTGGTATTAAACAAATTTACCTCTTATACTTTTCAGTATCAATTTTTTTTTTCGGATATACTTCTTTTTTAATTTTTATTGTCAAACTGATGTAAGTAGGATACATTTTCATACATTAGGCATTTGATACATTTCTTCTACTGTTTGTTACCTCCTCCATCATTCCTCCTCCCCCTCCCCCTTTCCTTCTCTGCCCATGAGTTGTTCAGCTGATTTACACCACACAGTTTTGCAAGTATTGCTTTTGTAGTCTTTTGTCTTTTTACCCTGTGTCTCTCAATTTTGGCATTCCCTTTCAGTTTCCTAGTTCTAATACCAGTATACACAGTTTCCAATGTACTCAGATAAGATACAGAGACAGTGTAGGTACAACCACAGGAAGTGGATACAAGAGGATCATCCATAATAGATGCTATGGTTTCACATGGCATGTTGAAAGTAATTACAACAGTGATATAACAGTCATTTCCATAACATGGAGTTCATTTCACTTAGCATCATCTATGTGTTCATAAGGGTATAGCTATTGGGCTCTTGTGATCCTCTGCTTTGACTAGCCTACTCTTAATGGGGAAAAGCTAAAGCCATTCCCTTTAAAATCAGGAGCAAGACAGGGATGTCTGCTCTCTCCCCTCCTCTTCAACATAGCACTAGAATTCCTAGCCAGAGCAATTGGGCAAGAAGAAAATATAAAGGGGATCCAAATAAGAAAAGATGAAGTTAAACTTTCTCTCTTCACAGATGACATAATCCTATGCCTAAAGAACCCCATAGACTACTCCCAAGCTACTAAAGCTGATCCAAAACTTTGGCAAAGTTGCAGGATATAAAATAAACCCTCAAAAATCAATGGCCTTTCTATATGCTAATGACGCGAACGCTGAGGCTGAAATCAGGAAAGCAACTCCTTTTGCAATAGCTTCAAAAAACCTAAAATACCTATGAATAACCTTAACCAAAGAAGTGAAAGACCTCTAAGATGAGAAATTTCAATATCAATTATATTACTTAAGCTATGAGAGTTTCAGAAGTGTTTCTGTCCTTATGTTCAGATAAGTTTTCCTACAGTTTACATTTTACTGTTTCATAAGTAAGCATTTTTATATTTTTTTTATAAATAATCTAGGAAGTTTATATTTCTGTTTTTGAACATAATAACTTTTAACAATTTTTTTATTAAAATAAGCTATAATTCTATTCATAATGGCTATCATATTGTCTTGTGTCATCATAAATAGAAACAAATGTATTATTTTAATGAAAAATATATTTGTTACAGGTCCAGGGGTGGTAACCCAAGTGGAACTCAAACCCACGACCCTCCAGAGTCCACCATGCAGAGACAGTCTCAAACAAAAAGACATATTGGGAAAACAGAAAATGGGAACTGAACGGCCAGGGATGCAGCACAGACTCTGGAGCTGAAACTGTGACACCTAGCAGTCCTCGATCTAGGGTTTATAGAGGTAAAAGCATAGCACAGATGTAGGGAACTGATGGAGGGGATAGAGCAAGCAACAAACAAGTTAAGCAAGCCATTTACAGAAGCAGGATTTTGCGGTCAGGTTGATCAAATATTTAACTTCATTTTAACAATTGCTATCATGTTTCCCTAATCAATGGAGTCAGCTCTACTCCCTACAACCATATTGATGTGCTTTCTACTTAAGTAATTATATTTGGTCCCTTTGTTAACCACTAAGAAATGTACTCCTAATGGACGTGATCACAAAGTGACAATAATAGGAAAAAACAATAAATAAAATATTATTTTTCCTCTGTGGCTTAAACTTAATGACTCAACAATTAAATACATATCATCAGCCTTTTTGATAATCCAAACTACTAAAATTATTCTGTTTAGTCTCTATTTCTGCATTAAATGTGTTGTGGTTCACTTCGGTCAATAATAGCAACCCATTATGAAGGCAACTGATGACTAATGTCATTAAAAATTAGATGCTTCTAAAAGCAGTACTAAGATTATCAAATATATGAAGTCAAGTGAATATTGGTGACTGTTATTCCTTATGTAACTACAGTATTCCTTTTCAAACACAAAATCATCATCGAAAGCCAAGTCTGACATTTAGTGGTCAAATCATATATTTTAAAAATCTTATTTGTTTTCTGAGAACGTTTCAATCAAATTTCAGGTTTATAGATGTAAACCATACACTAAAAATCCATGTCAGGATAGGACGCTGGTGGCTCTTAACTGTGATCCTAGCTACTCAGGAAGCTCAGATCTGAGAATTGCAGTTCAAAGCCAGCCAGGGCAGGAAAAGTCTGTGAGTCTCTTATCTCCAGTTACACCCCCAGAAAACCGGAAGTGGTGCTGTGGCTCAACAATAGCATCCAAGTTGTGAATTCAAACACCAGGACCAATTCCCTCTCCAAATAAAAGTGTCCATGCTAGGGTGAGAATGTTGAAAGGGTAATATTGTTCGTGATGCACTGTATTTATAAACTGCATTGGAGAATGGCAATTCCTTTGCACAACTACTTAAAGGTAATAAAATGTTTTAAAATATCATGCTACATTTTTTTTAGCATATGTTATTAAGTAACAAAGATGTAGCCCCAAATAAGTTCCTAGAACCATTCCAGTTGCTGTTGAGCAGGGCACTTAACTCCTGGTTCATCAGCAAACATCACTATTTCTAATCAGGGTGCTCATCAGACATACTGTTGGTCAATGTGGCAGAAAGCTTGACAGAAAATTCAAAGAAATGTTTGATCACTTTATGTGAATTTTCCAAATTTCAAGAAATCCAGTTCAATTTCTCATTTCTATATGGAATTGTATATATGGGCAACTTCATAACTAAAATTAACATAAAGAATAATTTCAATATATTTCAACAGTAACTCATTTTTGCAAGGAAACTAAATTATCACGTTTTATTTTGCGCTATGCGTACAGGTGTCTTGATGAGGAAAAGTAGGAAACAAGAGGTAACCTTGTTTTTCAATAGTCTTGTAAAATTTTCTTTATTAAATTTTTTGTATTTGTTTGTTTTGGTTGTATTAGGGGTTTGTGACCATCCAGTTTGTAGTTGTAGGCATATTCTCTACCCATATCCCAAACCAGTTTGCTTTTATTATTTTTTTTTAAATAGGTTCTAACATGCATGGTTATATATGTCTGTACTGCCATCTAGCTATTTATTCTCCCCTTGTGCCTGGGTAATAGATGTAAAATTGATAGAGCTTGGGTCTCACATTTACACCTGGGCTGAGCTGGAATTGTGACCACATCTCTTCTTCCTGAATACCTAGGACCATGGATATAAGTTACTGGCACCAGACTTCAATTATCTGGATTTGTTGTGAAATTTTGAGCAATTTTAATAACAAATATATGTCATCTTATATAAGATGTCATTCTTGTAATAATAGCATGTATCAAAGATATGAGAAAATATGAGAGAACAAATATTTTAAGATCTTTTCACTTAAAGGTAACTAGTTTATATCATACACAAAATTAACAGAATATACTTTTCAGGGGTTTTCAATGACATATATAATAAAGTTGTGTATATACAATTCTTCCATGTATTTTCATTTGCATTAATTAGCTTTATACTAATTTAATGTAGTAAATTGCTATTTTTCATAATTTGTTCTACCTCTTCCTTGGATTCCACAAGTCAGGTTTATTTATATGACTTCCTTGGCCAATGAAATATGAGTGACAATATGAATTTGTGTTCAAGAAAAACATTTAAGGGGGCTGGTAATATGGCCTAGTGGCAAGAGTCCTTGCCTCCTACACATGAAGCTCTCCGTTCAATTCCCCAACACCACATATATGGAAAACAGCCAGAAGGGGTGCTGTGGCTCAAGTGGCAGAGTGCTAGCCTTGAGCAGGAATAAGCCAGGGAAGGTGCTCAGGCCCTGAGTCCAAGGCCCAGTACTGGCCAAAAAAAGAAAAACATTTAAGAGTTATTGAATGTCCAGCCCTTTTCTTACTCCTCTTTAAAAATTTTTTTCATCTTGTAGTCACAGATAATGACTACCACACCTCTGTAAGACCCATGGTGTAGAAGCAGAGAGGGGCCTTAGCAGATACAGACTGAACAGGTAATTTTTGTTTATTTCCATTTTTAAATAGAAATATTGCAGTTCTGTGGCCCTTTTTAAAAATTCTAAATTAATTGTAACTTGTCATGCTAGATATATATGGAGAGAAATCATCTCTTAAATCAACATGGAGATCAGTGTAAGCACCTACACCACACAACTGGTGTTGTGTCAGATGAGATATTATCACAATGGGGAATCATGTGAAACCTTTCCTTCTGAAGATGAAAGTTGAGGGGCCAGAAGATCTAATAGCAATAATGAGTTGTAGTGTAACATGTTGCTGTTCAACTTTATCAACTTCTCCTCATGAGGAAAGACCAGGCATTTGTTTTCGTTCGTTATTGAAATGATAACAAGGGCATCATCCAGAATCAGCATGTGGGGCTGTAGACTTTTATTTCTGCTTTACTTCAAATGCTGTCCCAGCTAGCAGCTGTTCTAGTAGCTGAGCACCTACAATGAGAACGTGCATTGCAGGTAGCTCGTGATCAGCATGCATTTGAGAGAAAATTGAACACGTGTGGCTGTAACGTATAAAGAATCTCTACTCATTTATTAATTGCAGCATATTTCTAGATAATTTAAATTATAAATGCAAGCCATAACCAAAAACTGTTCTTTCAAAAGAGAATTACTCCTTCCAGCTCAGCCTCAGACAGAACCCAGATAATGATAGAAAGACACATTCTTCTGTTTCTGCTTCACACTAAACAGCAATTGTAATGATTAGCTGATCATGATTGTAGGGAGAGTTCAGATAAAAGAAATATTCAAATGAGCATTTTCCTACTTACAAATTCTTCTTTTTAATTATCTTTCATTTTTTTGAATCTCATTTCACCTTTCTGTGCTTATTTTACAGCTAATTCCAGTTTTTTTTCTGAATACCCAGTTCATACATCTCTTACAAGAGATATTAGTACCATGTCAAAAAAAATTTAAAAGCTAACAAGTAATTTCTAGATTGTCATGGTTTTAGTGGAAATCTAAAAAAAGTCTTTCCATAATATGCCTTACTTTATTATTCCAAAGTATAACTTACTGATATATGCTAAAAATCTTTTCTGAATATTTGGGGACACAGCCATTAGCTAACACACATCAACCTCTTAATGATCAATATCACACACATTAGCATTATTTGTTCTACTTAAAGAAATAATGACAGGGTACATGATCAAAATACTTTCCATAAAAAGTGACACAGAAGTACACTATGCTAAATGTATGGGTATTTTTTTTCTCCAAGGAAAAACTGGGAAAATGTATTATCAATGTTTATTTTATTTTTTCCAAAAATTTATTCACAGAAAAGGTCTATAATTATGATATTCTTCTAGTGTAAACAGAATATTACCATTTGAAGTCAGTACATGAAAAATGTTTACCAGACTTCATTTCAACAAATGAACCTGATAGGGTAGTGTATAATCTTATTAATCCCAGATAAATGGGAGGCCACAAGTACGAGAATCACAATCTGAAGCTGTCCCCAGGGATGTGCTTCTGCCAAAGAGGCACAGATTTTTAGTAGAAATCCTAGTACTGCCAAGAAAAGAGCATATATATATATATATATATATATATATATATATATATATATATATATATATATGAGAGACCCTCCCTCACTTGTGAAGGACACACTGTTCCATAACTAGATACTAGGAAGTTGGAAGCAGAAGGTATTTATCACTCTCAAAGGGAAAGAATGAATGATACAGGAGCTAGGAGAGCTTTCTCAGAATCATGTTTTGGTAAAAAAAAAAATAGCAGATTAGATTGAAAAGGCTGGAGCAATTATTATGTTTATTTTGTGTTGGGCCAGTTTGAAGCTTAATCTCAGGATCTCATACTCTCACTTGGCTTTCTCACTTATGGCTGATACTTTACCCATGGAGCCACAACTGCACTTCTGGCTTTTTAATGGTTAATTGGAGATACAAGTCTGTTGGGTTTGTCTGCCCAGACTCCCTTTAAAACTTGCTTCTCAGGTCTCAAATATCTGGATTACAAGAGTGGGCCCCCACTGCCTCAGTTTTCCAGTGTATTTGTGGAGAAATTATTCATACAATTTGGTGATTGTGAGAAGAGTTAGTGAAGAAAGTTAGTTATGAGTCCACTGACATGTTGATTTTGAAGTACTAGAAATGACAGAATAAATTGCATGCCAGTATCCCATGCCTGTAATCCTAGCTACTCAGAAGGCAAACATCAGAAGGATTGCCATTGAGAACAACCTCTGCAAAAGGTTTACAAAACCTTCTCCACCAGTAGCCTGGCATGACAGGGCTTGACTATGAGACTAGATATGTTCAACCCAGATATAAGAGGACTGAAGTTTAGGCCAGCACAGGAAAAATCATGTATGAGACACTATCTCAATGGAAAAGGATTGGCATAGAGGATGCAAACATGTCATACTACGTACAGTAGCAAGACTAAATAGGATGTAAATAAAAGACTAAATAGATCATGGGCAAAATGTGTTACCTTATCTCAAAATCAACAAGAGCAAAAAGAGCCAGAGGCTTGATCTACCAATAGAACACCTGCTTACTGAATGTGAAGCCCTGAGTTCAAACCGCAGTACCACATCAAAAATAAAGCTCAAGATGCATTGTGTATATGAACTCCTTTGTTAAATAGCAAAAACAATAATACAATGCATATCCTAAAAAACTAAGAAAAGGGAAGGAAGGAACAGGTTGGGGTGACACTGATCAAGATATACTGTATTCATAAATTGTTTTATTGAATAGCAATTCCTTTGTATAACTACTTAAAAATAATAAAATATACAAAAGAAAGAAATCACACCTCATAAATTAAGGAATCACTATAGAAAGTCACATTTATTTAGGTAAACACGTTTAAATTGATGTAAATCAGTGTCTCTAAGACCTAATATAAATAAAGAAGAGAAATTTACAGAAGAGATTAAAAATAAAATAGTGACAATGTATAAGAAAGGAATGTTATTGCACATAAAGAATAATAAAATTTTTATGAGTGAGTTGTGAAGAGAGTGCATATATTCTCTCAACTTATGTAAGGCAGTAGTCAAAAAAACACAACAAATATTTTTCTATAAGGTACTTAGGAAATTATTTACAGCTAAAACTATGACGAGTAAGACATAGTCCAGGTGATGAGCTTATCAAACAAACTGTGAAGGCACTCATTAGCCTGGGAGGGTTGCAACACACTGAGCCTAGATATTCCCCGTGGTTGCTTCCATCTGTTTACCATCAGAAATTAATATCTGCAGATTGGAAACTGGTTAATAACTTTCATAATTGCAAAGTGTATATCTACATGTCTATATTTAAATAAATTTGGATAGTTTCTATTTAGAGTAATGAATAGATTTGATTTTTCTTGAAATTAAATATAATAACATACCTCCTACAAATTCATCTTTTTCAACCCTTAATTCTGGGAAGTACTTTGTGTGTGTGTGTGTGTGTGTGTGTGTGTGTGTGTGTGTGTGTGTATCTACGTGTGTATGTGTATGTGTGTGTGTGGGGGGGGTGTCTTTGTGTGTGTTGGACTTGAGGTTTGAACTCAGGATCGGGGCCCTGACAGAGCTTTTTTGCTCAGGGCTAGTGCTCTACCACTTGGACAATAACTCCACTTCTTACTTATCTGGACATAAGAGTTTCATGGACTTTTCTGCACAGGCTGGCTTTAAACCTTGATCCTCAGATCTCAGCCTCTTGATAGGCAAGACATACTGGCATGAGCCTAGCACCCAGCTTACTCTCAATTTTTAGTATATGTTGCTTTTTCTGCCTATATCTGTTTCAATGTAATTACAGTAGCAGACTTAGCTTTCCTATTGTTTAGGTTGGATAAATGTAAATAGTATTAGTTCCACACATTATTTATTTTCTACAGTATAAATAAAATACTCTTGTTAGGATGTTTGCTTTCTTGTTTGTTTTAAGTCAGTGTCATACTTTAACACAGTTCTGAGATTGCAGGCGTGCATCTTTACATTGGGTTGAATACAGCTTTCCTCACTGTAATCAATATCAGATCCGGATATGGGTAATATTGCACTTCTAATATTTTTCTTGTATTTTTAACTTGATTTAAACTTTGTCATGCATATCTTACACTTAACTTGTCCAAGTTATTCAAGTAGAAAATTAGGTCTTTTTTTTTTTTTTTTGCCAGTCCTAGGGCTTGAACTCAGGGCCTGAGCACTGTCCCTGTTTGTTTTCTTGCTCAAGGCTAGCATTCTACCACTTGAGCCACAGCATCACTTCTGGCTTTTTCTGTCCGTGTTGCTGAGGAATTGAACCCAGGGCTTCATGTATGAGAGGCAAGCATTCTACCACTGAGCCATATCCCTAGCCCCTAAAATTAGGTCTTCTGCTCAATTTTTAATTGATTTTATAATTAAAGTGTATACATTGATTATACTATTATGAATACCAAAATGCATATTATAGGAACTTGAAACTATAATATTTTCACCTATAAATTTTATTTATAATTTTAAATATTTATAACTCAATATTTAAAAATATTTTCTTGCCATTCCTGATTGACTGAAAAATTTAAACTCTTTGTTTTCTTATTTTCAGTGTTTTCAGGCTACTTTATTTTACTTATATGTAAAGTATTACATATATATACATATTACATAATACATGCTTTGTATGCCAGTGTGTGTGTATATATATAGAGAGAGAGAAAGAGAGAGAAAGAGAGAGAGAATACTATTATATTTTGTAACCATGTGGAAACCATCACTCACTGTGCCTTTTCATTCTGTATTTTTTTCTTCATTTATTTTCTCATTTACATTCACATTTTCATTATGTTTATTTGCTTATTTTACTAAATTACTGTGTAAGTTATTATGTATAATAAAAAACCATTATGCTTACTTGAATATTTTAATTTTATCTTGAATCATAATTTTTCTAGGGATAAAATTATTAGTAAAGAAAAGTACACCTCTTGAATGAGGTTATCATTCTAAATCCATTTTTGATCTAAAAATTGAAAGTAGGTACACTTTTCTTTCTTCATAGGTGTTCTACTATATTCCTAACTTGTCTTCTTTCTTTCACTATGAAAATGTGAGGATCTACCACTAAATTTCATTGTCTACTATTTTCTATCGTGATGAGTAACTGGTTTTGTCTAAGTCTTTAAATACAGAGTTTTGCCTTGGATGACTGAGAAATTCCTGTATTATATAAAAATTATTTCCATTTGAATCTTCTCTATCATCTTTTCTCCAAATTCCAGCTAGCTGGACATTTGACCTCCTACTGTAATTATTCATAGTTCTAACTTTTAAATAATATATTTCGTGTTTAGATGCACTTTATTTTTTCAAATATTTCTTTGTCCTTATTTTCTAACCATTTTACAGAATTTTCATTCTATATTCACATTGACGATTTAATTTTTTAAAATATTCTAAACTTTCTTTTTCTTTTTTTCTCTTATTTATTGTCAAAGTAATGTACACAGAGGTTACAGTTTCATATATTAGGCATTGGATACATTTATTGTACTGTTTGTTACCTCCTCCCTCATTCCCCCTCCCCCCTCATGAAATGTTCAGTTGATTTACACAAAACAGTTTTGCAAGTATTGCTTTTGTAGTCCTTTCTCTTTTTATCCTGTGTCTCTCGATTTTGGTATTCCCTTTCACTTTCCTAGTTCTAATACCAGTATATACAGTTTCCAATGTACTCAGATAAGATACAGTGATAGTGCAACCACAAGAAGGGGATAAAAGAGGTTCATCAACAATAGAAGCTAGGGTTTCACATGGCATGTTGAAAGTAATTACAACAGTGATATCACTTGTTTCCATAACATGGAGTTCATTTCACTTAGCATTATCTTATGCATTCATAGGGGCATTGCTATTAGGCTCTTGTGATCCTCTGCTGTGACTAGCCTAAACCTGTGCTAATTATTCCCTAGGAGGGAGACCATAGAGTCCATGTTTCTTTGGGTCTGGGTCACTTCACTTAGTATAATTTTTTCCAAGTCTTTCCATTTCCTTGCGAATGGGGCAATGCCATTCTTTCTGACTGAGGTATAAAATTCCATTTTGTATATGTACCACATTTTCAAGAGACATATGAAAAACTGCTCTACATCAATGGCCATAAAAGAAATGCAAATCAAAACAGCATTGCGATTCCATCTCACCCAAGTAAGAATGTCCTATATCAAGAAAACTAACAATAATAAATTTTGGAGGGGATGTGGCCAAAAGGGAACTCTACTTCATTGTTGGTGGGAATGTAAACTGGTTCAGCCACTCTAGAAAGCAGTATGGAGATTCCTCAGAAGAATAAACATAGAGCTCCCCTATGACCCAGCAGGCCCACTTTTGGGCATCTACCCAAAAGACCACAAACAAGAACACAGTAAAGCCACCAGCACAACAATGTTCATCGTAGCACAATTTGTCATAGCTAGAATATGGAACCAACCCAGATGCCCCTCAGTAGACAAATGGATCAGGAAAATGTGGTACATACACAAGACGGAATTTTAAACTTTCTTTTTCATTGGTCTTTTGTGGCTATGTAATATTCCCGAGAACCTCTCTAGTATTACAAAATTATGCTTCAGAATTTATTACTTTTTATACTTATCACTGCTTATTGGTTTCTTTCATGCTATCTTTTCTTCTCTCCTGTCAAAATACTGGTCATCTTCAGACCTTCACAGGAAGCTTTGGAGAACAAAGTTTAAAATCAAGGTGCTTGGCATGGTGTTTATCAGTTACTGTTCTCAGGTGAATGGATCGCTAATTTTTTGGAACCTTAACATGTGAATATTCCGAAGGTCCCTCATCTACACTACCTTACTTCTCTTCTTAGAGAGCATTCTGCTTCTTAGTACCGTTCAAGTACCGTTAAATGTCGGGAGTGAAGAGTAGTGAGAACTCACAATTTGACCTACTAATTTGTAATTAATCCTCCTGCTTTCATTTCCATTCTTTAGTTGTCCTTTCAATCACAGCCCTGTCCCTACATCAAGATCCAGAAAGCCCACATGATGCCCTAGTGGCTGTAACCTTAACCCATCATGCTGACAGTCTTTCTCAGATTCCATTCAATGTTTCTGAATCCGGACCTTTTTCTTTGCTAGCCATCACATTTTCTTTTATAGCATGATTTATATCCTATGTATCTCATCAGTGTCGTCTCCAAGCTGTCACTGGATAGAAGTTAAATTATTGGTTTCCACTCTTAAAATAATCCAGGAATGTACATTTCACATTAGTAATATTTTTGATTAACTGTAAAATCAACTATGTTTTAACGGACCATATTGAGTAACTGAAAGGTTACTAAAATATGTAACTCAGACTCTCAGACCAAAATGTGGATTTGAATATATATTAAAATTATATAATGGAACCCCAAATTAAGAGGGGCCTCTTTTATATCCTGAAGTAGAATCTATGCTAACAGATGGGCCAATTTCTCTTCTGGATCTGAAACTTACAGTGTATCTAAGAGGTTTCCAAAGATCTGATCTCCTGGTTTCATTTCCTGAGCACCTTGGATGCTTAAAGTGCCTGTGATTGCTCCAGAAATTCTCAAGATTCCAACATTTGTAACTTCTTTCCAATTCTGTAAAAGGACAGATGGAAAGCTTTACTTTATCCTTTCTGAGAACTGATTTTGTAAATACTCAATTTACTGACTAATATAGAAAATAGAAGTATTTACTTAAGGAAGAATTTATTTCATTTCCTGTCATTGGTTGAGGGAACTCAATAATAAGGTCACTTAATAGTTCTTTAAGTTTGGGCCAAAACAAAACAAAAAGAAATTAATGTTTTTCTGGCTCTCAAGTATCTTCATCTTTGTATGTATCTTAATATTATTTTAAAATTTCATTTGTGTGAATTAATTGTAAGAATGGGTTTCCTTGAGTTATCTGTATACATGCACATAATGTCCTATGATCAAATTCAACTCATTCATTGATTATCCATTTTTTAATTTAGTTTTGTTGTCAAGATGATATACAGAGGGGCTGGGGATATGGCCTAGTGGCTAGAGTGCTTACCTCCTATACATGAAGCCCTGGGTTTGATTCCCCAGCACCACATATATAGAAAACGGCCAGAAGTGGCGCTGTGGTTCAAGTGGCAGAGTGCTAGCCTTGAGCAAAAAGAAGCCAGGGACAGTGCTCAGGCCCTGAGTCCAAGCCCCAGGACTGCCAAAAAAAAAAAAAAAAAAAAAAAAAGATGATATACAGAGGTGTTACAGTTACATACATAAGGTAGTGAGTTCATTTATTGTCAAAGTTGTTACACCCTTCTTCATTTTTCTCCCACTTTCCCTCTCCCCCAAACTTATTTCTGTGTTGTTGTTTTTTTACAATTTGAAGGGGATCCATTGTGCTCTTTTCCTTTGTGCATATGAAATCTTTAATGTTTTGAAAGAATATTCAAAGTTTTTGAAAACTATAAAAATCAGAATTTAAAAATAAGCAGATGCATATTAAAATTAGTGTGATATCTTTTCAAAATTAGCCCAATTACCAACTCTAGAGCTGAACTCAGGGCGATTTTAAAGCTCCCAAATGACAGATAGAGATCGATCACTATTATACTTCAAGAGAAGTTCTGTGGTCACACTACACTGAATGTGGACAATCTCATCTGGCCACAGAGGCTGAACAGAGTGTGATTTGGATATACTTTCTACAGTAGACTTTCAGAAGAAAATAAGGCCTCATTCATCTTTGAAACTTCAGCCCTTAGTACAGTGACTAATGGAGGAGCATTAAGATAGTAAAAGGAGGTACGGGTATGGTGGTACACACCTATAATTTGAATCCAGTAAAAGGAACAAGTTAAGAGATTTATCTGGGTAAAGCCTTAGATCTATCTGAACAACATACTAAAATTAAAATAATCGGAAGTAAGGCTCAAAGCAGTAGATTACCTAACAAATATCAGGCTCCAAGCTCAATCTCCAATGCCATCAAAAAACAAATAAAAGATAGTGGATGAAAAAAATTGCCAGCTCATTACTTTTCATTCATCAGAATCTATGGTAAACTCTTAATACTTCAAACCCTGAGACTTAACTAGTTATATTTTACCAAGTAATTCAAGTTTACATGGAGAAAATGCAGACAAACATTATATATAAATCACAATCCATTTACATCAGTATTTATAGAAAAAAAATTAAAAATAAGTTTGCTTATCTTTAGATGATTATATTGCTCTTTGGATTGCTAGGTATACAAAAAAGGCACTAGTGCACATCTAAACACACACACTGAAAGAGGTACATTATGTATGTGTGTTTTGGATTCTCAATAATCAGGGAGCTAAAATAGTTTTTAGAAATTAAGTAAGACTGCTGTGAAATGTGACAGAAAAGAGGCTGATAGAGAGAAGGCAAATATTGCATTATGCTGCCATAACAGCATTAGTTATGTTTTTCCATCTCACAGTTAAAAATAGGAGAGAGGAGACACTGAAGGAAACAAATACCAAATAGTAGATACCATCCTGAATTTAAAGTTAGAGATTAGCACTGCAGGTAGACAAAGGTTTTGCTAGAGAAACCATAAGCAGAAAGCTTTGGATTTCTATTGCCTAACAGTGGTTGACAAGAAAATACATATGGATAAACTGATGAATTGATAGATTTATTTCATCCAGAAAACAGGTCTCTAGAAATAGATTCGAATTCAAAAGAATAAGAAAGTATTTTGTTTTGTTTTGTTGTTGCTGTCAGTGGCTATTTCAGACCTGTCTGGGCAGTAGAGAGTGTTCTAAAACATTTCAGGTTGTCCTGCTTTTCTGAAAGTATCAAATGTAGAGAATATCATTTAAGATTCATAATACATTAAATCACAGATTCCATTTTAGAGCACAAACATAAAAATATTATATCTGGTAAATGCATTATGAAATAACTAAAAACAACACTAAGAACTTGATAGCTATTTCCAGCTTGTAAAGTAAGCTAAGCACCATGCTTGGAAATCCAGCGTTTTAAATGGAATATTGTGTTCTGATCCATGTCTTACCAACTTATTTGTATAGAAACTTACTTGTATAGAAAAACATATTCTTCCATGAAAAACAAATTATCACAAGGTGACAATTACAGATGTAGGAGAGTGACTTTGGTTGGCTAATGGAGACATTTTTAAAACTATATTTCAATACCCTGGGAACAAATCGTTTAAATATATTTCAAAACTTACATAAGCAACTTCAGGTTTTTTTTAGCACTAGCTTTCAAATGACAATGAACAGAAGAGATCAACCACAGAATTCTAATGGTTTTACTCCATTACAATAAACTCTACTGAACAATTAATTTATAGTTTAACAAAAATTATCAAGTAGTTGCAATACATATTGTCATAGGGAAATAAGGATAGCAGAGCAGAAGAATAGAGAAAGAGTGGGCTTGCATAACAAGAAACGTTAAGATACAATAGAGAAGAAAAGCGATGCATATATGATTTGCAATAAGAGTTATATAAGAACAGGATGTGTTTGGTATATATGCATCGGAATGTATAAACTAAATGGAGAGTAGGGTTTAGAATAAGTCCAGGTTATAAATAGAAATAATTCTGCTTAGTGAAAGTAGTAGTAACTGCAAATAAGTTCAAAAGTAAGGACATGGAAAGAAAAACTAAGAGAGATGAAATTGTAGAGTATGATCTTATTAAAAAGATAATCAAGGAATTCAGGAATGGAATGGCTGTATAGTTGATTTGAGATAAGGTTTGTATAATTTGTCTAAAGAATAACAGGAATTGGGGCTGGGGATATGGCCTAGTGGCAAGAGTGCTTGCCTTGTATACATGAGGTCCTGGGTTCGATTCCTCAGCACCACATATACAGAAAATGGCCAGAAGGGGCGCTGTGGCTCAAGTGGCAGAGTGCTAGCCTTGAGCGGGAAGAAGCCAGGGGCAGTGCTCAGGCCCTGAGTTCACAGCCTAGGACTGGCCAAAAAAAAAAAAAAAAAAGAATAACAGGAATTATTCAGGGATTTTTTAAGCAAAATGGTATGATAATAATTATAATTTAGAAATTAATAGATTTAAATATTCACTAGGTCGACTCATTCAGTAAAGCGTATTAAGCTCCTACTGTGTTTGGGCACTGTGATCCCACTGAATAAAAAAGAGATAAACAGCCCCAGATAACAAAGAAATTTTGCCAAAGAAATCTAGAGGGGTAAAAATAATTTCTCATCAAGGGTTAGGGCCCATACTCGAAATCCTGAATAATTTAAGGAGGCAAAAATCTGAGGATCTTGTTCCTGGGGATCTTGATTTGAATACAATCAAGAGAAGAAAAGTCTAAGAGACTCTTTTCTCAAATAGTCACCACAAAGTTGAAAGTGGAGATGTGACTGACATGGCAGAGCACTAGCCTTGAGCAAAAAAGCTAAGGAATATGGCCTAGGGCCTGAGTTCAAGTTCCATAGTCACACACACACACACACACACACACACACACACACACACACACACCACAATCAAGAAGATAATGTAACATAAAAGTTACTTTATCAGCAAATTCAGAGAATAATTTATGAAGAAAAATGTATGTAATTCAATATATAATATCATCTTCTAGAAGTAGATAATATTCTGCTACTGATGGCTCAGGACTATAACTCTAGCTATTCAGGAAGGTGAGATCTGCAGGATCACAGTCTGAAGCTAGAACTGGCAGAAAAGTTTGCTAGATTCCATTTCCAAATATCCAGCAAATAGTAGAGTTGGAGCTGTGATTCTACAAGTAGGGTGTCAACCTAGATGTTAAGTCATGCAGTCATGAGCCTGAGCTCAAACATCAGTATTCTAAATGGCTAGGTAGATTATAGATGATAGGTAATAGATGATAGATAAGAAAATAGACAATAGCAGATAAGAGAGATGATGGTAGATAATAGATGACAGATAAAAGAACAGTAATACAAATGAAAGAGTTGAAGGCAATAAAGGAATTCATTAGGTTTTATGTTTAAAGGTTCCTTGTCTCTGAATTAGTTATTTCTGGGAAAATATGAAAGTATGAGATAGAGATAAAGAGAAAAATGGAAATTCTTTTGCCTTTTCTGACTAATTATGTTCATAAGGCAGTAAAAAGAGAAATATTAAGTAAAATGTAAGTCCAACCTTTATTTTCAACTGATTGGTAGTAATTACACTGCTGCAAATAACTGTACATATTGAAATGAAAAAAATCACAATTGTATCTATGAGATGAGACCTCTGAAAACAGAAAGACCAATTACTATGTATTAAAGGACAACACAGCTATCCAGGGAAAACATAGCCAAGACAGTGACATATTGGGGAAAAAGGAAAGGAAAGCTTCTTTGATAGACTTGAGGTTTCTCCACATTCTTTCAAAGCTTGACAGAGCATTTGTTTTTAGCACTGAATGACATTTCATTGCCTAGAAAATTAAACATTTTGAGATTCCCTAATTAGGAAAATAAGGGAAAGAAAAGATAGTTGGTCTCATTTTTATTTTGAATTATATATCTCTGTGTTGTGTGGTATATCTGTCAAAATTTAAATTTCCCTAAAGATTCTCACTGGATATTGTGGAGAACTCTGTCCTTACGGTAATATTACTCATTAAAAATCACATTTGAGGGTTTGGAATATGGCCTAGTGGTAGAGTACTTGCCTCATATACATTGAAGCCCTGGGTTCAATTCCTCAGCACCATATATAGAGAAAAAGCCAGAAGTGGTACTGTGGCTCAAGTGGTAGAGTACTAGCCTTGAACAAAAAGAAGCCAAGGACAGTGCTTAGGCTCTGAGTTCAAGCCCCAGGACTGGCCAAAAAAAAAATCACATTTTCATCACCTTTTTCTCTGTTGTATCTTAAGATTGCTTGCTGTGCTAGCCCACTCTTTCCTCTCTCCATCCATCTGCCCTCCTCTTTTCTCACTCCTCTCTATGACAACATATATTCCAGCTTCTTGTTCTTCTTCATTTTGTTAAACTGTAAGTTAGTTGTTTAAAGTAGCTAAACCATTAGCATTCTCTGGTAGATCTCCTGTTCCAATTTTCCTTTTATTGATGTTGCTATAAAATGGAAGTGGCTCCAAAAGCAATACTTACAAAACCGTTTGGCGTAAACCAACTGAACAACTCATGGGAGAGAGAGGGAAAGGGGGAGGGAGAGGGAAATGGGAGGGGGGAATGAGGGAGGAGATAACAAATTGTACAAGAAATAAACCCACTGACTTATGTTTGAAACTTTAACCCCTCTGTACATCACTTTGACAATAAATAAGTAATAAAAAAGAAAGAAAAAATGGAAGTGGCTTGTGGAACCTTACAAATATATTTGTATAGCATATTCCTAGGATATTGTACAGCATTCTACAAAATCTCTTGATTAACAGTGGTACACTGCCATGTCGAAATGGCCACTTTGAGGACTGTTTAACTCTTATACAACTCTGCAAGTCAGGTGCTTTTCTTCACATTTTACTCATTTACACATTTTACTCATTAAAAGTTTAAGGAGAGAAGTATTAAAGAAAATTGGCCACAGTTAAGCAACTGATGTTTGTTTGTTTATTTGTTGCTACTGGTGTTCACCCCAGAACCTCAAGAGCACCCTGTTGTTCTCTTAGGTGGCACTCTACAACTCAAGTTGAGCCACACCTTCAGCTGGCTTTTTGCTGGTTATTTTGGAAGATAGAATTCCATTAAATTTTCTGATTGGGCTGGCTTCAAATCATCCATAGAATATCAGCTATGAACCTGACAGAATAGTAGAGAACAGTATTTTAAATGTAATTTTATTATTAAGCAACATATGAAGGTACAAGTTACAGATAAAGAGAAAAATGCAATTTTTCTTTTTTTGCTTTTTCTGATAAGTGGCATTGAGGAGATAGTAAAAAGAGAAATAATAAATGAAATATAAGCCCAACCCACATTTTCAACTATATTGGTGATAATTACACTGTGTGAACACTGATCACATAGTGAAAGAATCAACATTTGATGAGCTTTCAAATGTATGTGGGTAAGAGGATATCATATCCCTTCCTTGGTGTAGACAAACACAAAACACAAGAACAATTGCCTCTAAAATTTCATTTTTTATTGTGCATGTCTTTAACATTTTAAATGAAAGTTTGAAGCATAATTTTAAGTAACATTTTACCCTCTTAAAAAGCTTTAATACTTTTAGCTTTAATCCTTCATTTCTTCAAATTGAAAAGACATTAGTATTAGTATTTTAGTAATTATTTAGCCCACATTATTACAGTTAAAACTACAAATAATATATTAATGATTCAAACATACCATAAATCATGGGAAAATATTACGAGTTTGAACTATTTGGAAATCCCAAGTCAGAAAGAAGTCAAAATTATTGCCTGGTTGGAATTACAGTTTTTAGGGGTGTAGAAACTTATTCATTACTCTTTAGACTGAAATGATCCACACATCTATGATAATAAAAGAGAAATCTCTTAATCAAAACCCATGTATTAAGATAATCTGGGAATTGATCTCTAGTGAAATTAAATTTTAAGTACAGAAAAATAAATTAAGTGTAAAAATATTATGGCTATACATGTAATTTGATAAGCAATGCTTATGTTCTTCATAAAGCAAACATTCTTAGAAGCATCTATTCTATGGTGCTCATCACTTTCTCAAAAGGGTGCATTCATTTATTCATAATAGGTAATTTGCAGCTGAAATAGCTTTCGTTAGAAATGATTTATGAAGAAAGAGTACCCACATTTTGAAGCCCCTTTAAAACTGCAAACACAGCGCTGAAAGCTCAGAGAACAAGATTAGATTTTTAGTTTGGGAAATAGAGAATGTTCTGCAAAGCAGCACACAAACATGCAATTAGTCAAATATAGATTCTTTCAAATACTTTCAAAAATATTCTTAATACTTAATGGAGTGAGAGTCATGAAAATGTTGCTGTGAAATATTACTATAGAAGAATTTTAAAGCTATGTGTTAAACATATAGCTTTTTTAATGATTTTAAAATATGTATTTAAAAATAGTATCTTAGGGGCTGGGGCTATAGCCTAGTGGCAAGAGTGCCTGCCTCGGATACACGAGACCCTAGGTTCGATTCCCCAGCACCACATATACAGAAAACGGCCAGAAGCGGCGCTGTGGCTCAAGTGGCGGAGTGCTAGCCTTGAGCAGGAAGAAGCCAGGGACAGTGCTCAGGCCCTGAGTCCAAGGCCCAGGACTGGCCAAAAAAAAAAAAATAGTATCTTAGAGACCACAAATTTTATTATTGCACTTCCATGTAATACACAAGAGACTGCATAATATATTTTAAAACTGTAATGTATAGACTGGTGATAGGTAGTTGTAAGGATAGAGTATAACATGCAAGAGAACCTAGCATTACTCTCAAGTAAACGAACAAAAAAAAGATATTGTTAAAAAAAAAAAAGTTCCTGAATTATAGATACTTGTGTGTAACTGATAATAGCTTTTTAAGCCAGGCGCCAGTGGCTCAGGCTTGTAGTCCTAGCTACTCAGGTTGCTGAGATATGAGGATCGCAGTTCAAAACCAGCCTAGACAGGAAAGTCTGTGACACTCTTATCTCCAATTAACCACTAGAAACCTGGAAGTGGCTCTATGGCTCAAGTGACAGAGCGCTAGCCTTAAGCTGAAGAGCTCACCACAAGCCCCACAACCAATCAAGCAAGCATTATGCCTTCTCTTCTCCCTGGCTTCAAAAATCTGTCCAAATTTTCCCACATTTTATTATGCTGCTTTTTGTGGATAAATCAACAAAGGTATCCATGTGCTTTTTTTTAGAACTGCCCCAAATTTCCATTCTACATATTGGCTATCATGTTCAGCAACTCACTTGTATAAGAAAGAAAGAAACTGCCAAGTTGTAGGTCAGAAAATTTTAAAAATCAAGTTTGTTTCCATAACATTGAGTTCATTTCACTTAGCATCATCTTATGTGTTGTGACCCTCTGCTATGACTTGCCTAAACCTGTACTAATTATTCCCAGTAAGGGAGACCATAGAGTCCATGTTTCTTTGGGTCTGGCTCACTTCACTTAGTATAATTTTTTTCCAAGTCCTTCCATTTCCTTACAAATGGGGCAATGTCATTCTTTCTGATAGAGGCATAAAATTCCATTGTGTATATGTACCACATTTTCCTGATCCATTCGTCTACTGAGGGGCATCTGGGTTGGTTCCAGATTAACGATTGTTATATCACAGTTGTAACTACTTTCAACGTCCCATGTGTATCTGTAGCTTCTATTATTGATGATGTTCTTGTATCACCTTCCTGTGATTGTATATACACTATCTCTGTAATCTTATCTGAGTATATTGGAAACCGTGTATACTGGTATTAGAACTAGGAAATTGAAAGGGAATACCAAAATTGAGAGACACAGGGTAAAAAAAAGACAAACAACTACAAAAGCAATACTTGCAAAACTGGTGTAAGTGAACTGAACACCTCATGGGGGGAAAGGGAAAGGGGGAGGAGGGAAGGGGGGTATGAGGGACAAGGTAACAAACAGTACAAGAAATGTATCCAATGCCTAACGTATGAAACTGTAACCTCTCTGTACATCAGTTTGATAATAAAAATTTGAAAAAAAATCAAGTTTGTTTTCTTCTTTCTTCCTCACGAAGTCTCCTGACAGCAAGTGACTGCAGTTTAGCCCCTGTAAATAAAAGCTGGAGTCACTGTAAAGCAAAGCCAATTTCATGTTATTATTCTTCAAGGTAAAAATAAGTCATTGTCTAATCTTTGTATTAGGTGAAGAAGATGAGAAAGAACATGATTAATAGTAGGAATGAAATTCCAAATAGGTTTTGTGTCAAATAAAGAAAGAATAATATCTTTAAATCTTCCTTGGTTAAAACTAATAGTTACTCCTCACAACCTCTCTTACATCTGTTATTATATTTGTGATAAGTTGTTCAAAACATACTTTGTTCCTATATAACCAACGAATGCCTCTTTAAACTCAGCATGCTGTCAGCAGTTTCTCAATGAATGTTACTTGATGTGCTGTGAAACTCTCTCCTACCCTGCCAGCCCAAAGAACCCAGCCCAAAGAACAGGGCTGGGAGTGCAGCTCCTATGCCTAAAATGCAAGGTATCCCTCAAGGCACATGGGCTCACCCCTGATTCCTTTTGCCAGTTTATTGGTATTACTCATCAATTGGATGCAGACTAGTGTTCTCTAGAGTTCTTTGTAGACCCATGCACAGGCCTCCAGTTCCCTTGAAGGGATCATTGTGAACTGAAGTCCATAACTCCTTGCTCCTTTTCCCTTCTATTGGAAGCATTTGTAGTTTCCATAACAAATGACCCAGTGTTGAAGTGCTATGTTTCTTGTTCCCATTTTTTGGAATCTACCAAGTAGAAAGAAATAGTTGTGCTTCTTCAAAGATTGAACACAAATAGGCCTTAATTTAATAACTGGACAAATAGCTTTATACCAAGCCTCCATGTGAAAACATGAACAATCTTCCACAGGTCTCATCCCATTCTAAATGATCTTAATGTGGGAGTGAGAAGTAGATTCAGTTCGTGGATTGTCTTTGATAGGAGAACATGAAAATAGGGAATGGGGGATTTCTTTGTGGAAGAATAGCAAGCTTTACTTTTTTCTGTACTGTGTATTGAACTTTGTATAATTCACTTGGGTGAAATTTTTCTAATGAAGTAAAATATGACAATCTAGTATATCAAATCATTTTAGAAAGTGAAGAGAATCAAGAGCATTTTTAATGGGACAGTCACTATTTTTGGTCTATGATTAACAGCTTCATTTTATGTAAAAGTCATAAATTGTGGAAATAGCCCAAGATTATAGATCTTTGTGTTAGAGTATTTACAAAATTGTGCCAGCATCACCATAGTCTAAGATTAGGGAAGTTTTGCTCGTGTGTGGTTATATGAGTAGAATCCACTATCTACTCCCTTCTGACCCCTCCAACCCCTAGCAAACACTTGCCATCACCAAAGATTTTCCTCTTAGGAATATATCACTTAAGTGGGATCATCCAGCATATGGTAATGTGTATATGGTTTTTAGGATTTATTCATGTTCAAGCCTGGATCTTTTGTGGTTTCCGATTAATTTTATTCTTTTTTATTTGTATCAAAAATACCACCAATATTCTGGTCCAGATTACATTGGGTCTGTAGAACATGTTCAATAATATAAACAGTTTATTATTTGTTTTGCCACCCTATTAGCATGGTATATAGTTCAATTTAGTGTCCTTTACAATGCTTTCTTAATAAATATTTTAATGTGATCTTATCAGCCTATTTTTCACACTTTTAGCTATGTTTATTTCTCTCTTGTTATACTAGTCTAGAAAAAAAATTTCTTAATTTATTCTTCAGATAGCCACATCTTGTGCAAGGAGATATAACTGACTTCTGTATGTTTGTTTTATATCCCTACATTTTGCTGAATTTATTTATTAGCTCTAACCATTTTTCTGCATCCTTTATGTTTTCTTCTTTTCCACGTCCATTTTCACTTTTCTCTAGTTAACTTTAATTTTTTTTTTTGCCTACTGTTTCTTTTGTGGCATATTGTTAATTTCTTTGTGTTTTTAATTTCTCATTAAATATTTGTATGAAAGAGCATTAAACAAAGTAGTTTCAAATTTCTAACTCAATCTCTACTTTTATAAGTATATTTACATATTTTGTTTTCATGAATAACTACTGCTAATTCCAGCCATTCTAGGAATGCATTTATTTTATGTGGTATTTAAATAGGTTACATTCT
Organism: Perognathus longimembris pacificus; assembly: GCF_023159225.1. NCBI lineage: Eukaryota > Metazoa > Chordata > Mammalia > Rodentia > Heteromyidae > Perognathus > Perognathus longimembris. The sequence goes on along the minus strand of NC_063172.1, from coordinate 41,046,335 downwards.
GTTGTTCAAATGTTTTGTTTTGTTTGATCCCTGAGTTCCTCTTTAACTACTTTTGAGAATGTCTTTTTTCTTTTCCTTATTTGGTGGTCCTGACGCTGTTCCTGAGCCTCTTTGTGCTCAAGGCTAGCACTCTATCACTTGATCCATAGCACCATTTTGGGCTATTTTCTAAGTAGTTTATTGGAGATAATAGTCTAATGGACTTTTCTGACTGGGCTGGTTTTGAAGCATGATCCTGAGCTCTCATCCTCCTGAGTAGCTAGAATTACAGACATGAGCCACTGGCACCCCACTTGAGTATGGCTTATCTCAAAATATGTGTATTAGAAATGAATTAGATTTATTCAAATAAATTATATCTGTACAAATCAATTAATAAGACTATCTATTTTTAATCCTTAAATGAAAAACTACACAATGATATCTTTAAATTTTCATCTATATTTTAAATAATAACAGGAATATTTTCACTACCTTGTATGTGTTAGGAACAATGCACATATTCCTTGTTTACCTTCACAAAAAATCTGTGAATAGTTTGCAATATTGCCAATCATTAGAAGTTCTTAATGTGTAGAAAACTCAAAAAATACAGAATGGAGTGACCCAGGTGGTATATGTCCTAGCTTTAAGTACTTACTTCCTCTGGGAGTTCTATAGAGAAAATCACTGTATACTTGAACCAACCATTAATAATGAAGTTGGTGTAATGAAGTAATGAAGTAAAGAAGTTGGGGTTCAAGAACACATACGTGATTGGTCAATTGTAGATTCTGTTAAAAAGCATTGACTGCTCAGAATTGAGTTCACATATTTCATTCACTGAGTTGTTTCCTTGTTCTGGTTTCTCAGACAACACTGTCATTAACTTATAGTAGGAAACATTCCAAGCAAAATCATTAACTATCATTTGAAAATTTCAGAACTATACTGAGACACTTGGTTGTGGAATAAAAACCTATGGAATATTCTATGATGGGGATCAGTGGTGTCTATAGAACAAAATATGGCACAAAAAATGTTCTGCCTTTTGTAATTATTTCTTCATTTTCTGAAAACACTGTAAGAGGAATACAATAAAAATGTATGACTTCCTTTGAAGAATCTCATATTCCAGTAAACAAAGGACAGTAAAGAAACAAGTTTTACATTTTTTGTATAAAATATTACTCTTTGGGAACCATAAATTTTCAGTTGTTGATAAAGTTAGAAGCATTCTAGGCCAACTCCTTGAATAACTAAAAATGCAATTTCTCTAATGTTTAGTCTATTTTTAATTGCAAAAAACTGACACACTTATATTTAAGGATTTATTTCAAATTCGTTTTGCATCCAAACAAACAGCTTCTTTGTAAATTGCAAATGGCAGGAAAATTATATGGTTAAACAAGTAACACAATCATTAGACAATTATACATAAGAACTTAATAAGATTTTTGCCTGAATAAAAATAATATACATTTCATCATATTTCACATTTAAGAATATGAAAAACTTCATTATGATGAAAAATATAATTTCATTGTACATCCGAGTGGCAATGGTTCTTCACAGACAAAATGACAACTTAAGAACATGCTGATCTTCTCCTAGAGAATTAACCAGTGAATTATGAGGAAAAGCACAGTAACATTGCCGAGTAATTAATTATACTGCACAATTCTTTATATACCAAAGGAAATCTGTTTCCTTAACTAAGATTTACAAAGTGAGAGAAGGATAAATATGTGTATAAAAATAGAAGAAGTGAACAGATCCACATCATGCCTGGAGAATTATTAAAAATATATAAGCTACTAAAGCAGTAAACATCCATGCAGGCAAAGGACTTACTTTCAGAAGCTCACTTAATTAGAATATAGTACTGCTGGTCAGTCATGCCTGTAAAGACAAAAATTAAAATATATTGGACCATAAATTGAATGGTTTTCCAAGTCAGTAATGTTCTGTTCACGTCTAGACAAGGGTCCTATATTTCAGAAGTGCATATAAAACACACATCAGAGTAAGGACTTTTGTCTTATAACTCAAACATCTTTAAATATTGTCAAACTGTCAGTTAAGTTTCAGGAATATTTTTGAACACCATGGTACAATTCTTGTATTATTTCTGTGCAACAGGTTATTCTTATTTGTAGTTATACAATAATCTCAGGATTTAAGGTTAATAAGAACTCTAAATACCTAAGAAATACTGCTTGACAAACATCTGTATTTCTTTTTTAATTGTCAAAGTTATGTACAGCAGGGTTACAGTTGCATATGTAAGGCAGTGAGTACATTTCTTATCAAACTTTTTAGGAAGTTCCTCCTGCTGCTGATACTTCTCCTTGTCCTTCTCCTCCTCTTCTTTTTTCTTCCTCTTTTCCTTTTCATTCTTCTCTCCCTTTTTTGATCTCATCTTTCTCTGTCCCTTTGCTCTGTCCTTTTTCTCCTTCAAGTTGATTTATATATTTCACTAAGAAAATAACTGATGGATACATTTAATATTTATCCCAAAAGAATGAGAATTACTTCATTTTATTTATTTGAGATATCATGTAAAGATTCACAGGGTAGAAATGTCCTATTAACTTGGAATGAATTCTCAAATGCAGATTTATGGAAATTGTTCCCAACATGCAACAGACATTGTGTTTAGTATTTTAATTAGAAGATAAGCTTGATTGACATCAAGTTGGTAGATGTACAATGTCACTATTGACCCACATTCTGAAAAACAGGTTACATGCATAAACTTAAAGTCCAGGAGAAATGATCATGATGAGGCTTGCAAAGATTAAAGAAGTCTGCTTGATAGAAAAGTCAAACAGATCCCCTCACTCAATAAAATAACTTTAATTCCACCTTGAATAAATAAATCACCCCACATATTTAATGAGTCTACATAATGTTACAAATAAATTTGCAATGTCCTAAATTACCAATCAAAGGATAAAGACAACTTGACAAATTTAAGCACCTGTGCTGAGAAAAAAATAATGTAAGCAAATCTTCACAAGGTAGTTCAGTTATAATGAGAGCCTGCAAGCTATGGTCGAATGCCCACATGTTGTATTTTTTGCTGCACTAAAGTTATAAGTGTTGAAACCCTATGGGAACCATAGAAGTAAGTGACATCTCATGAATTAGCAAGGAGTCTGGAGATCTGACTCTTTTTTACCTTTCAATACATGGAACTTAGAGGTGGCATATTCAAAAAATATATTTTTATTAAATATTTCCTTGTAAAAATTATCACCTCTAAAAACTATAAGAAATTTATAAAAGGCCCATGTGTTCGGTATTTCCAAAACTATCAATGTATTCAAAGCATGATTCTATGTATATAGGCAAAAATAAATTGAAAGTTAATAGAATTTATATACCTAATGAGAACATTTCCTCTTTTATTACAGAAAAAAAGAAAGTAAATGTATTAATGCAAATGAGTCCAGCAGAGTGTCTACGTTGCTTATTTCCTTTCTTTAACTCATACATATGGTAGACACAGTATTTTATCCACATTATGTTTAATATAGAGCTTATTAAAATTAATGTCTAAATAATGTCCAGAATCGTTAGATATACCCTAAAGACCAACGAATCGGCTATTCTTGTCCTAAGAAGTTTATTTTTGAAGTGCTTTTGAGATTTTAGGACTACTTACCTACCGACAAGCAGCAGTAGAAATGAGGGACATTAAAAGTGGAGCCCTCTGGTCTTTCGCACATCACGGGAAAATGGCATAATAGTTTAATGATAGTTCAGGTTTTACAGTGGCACAGAGCTCCAGTGAAATGAAAATGGCTACCATTCCTCCCAATACCATCCTTTACTAAATGCTTGCTATTACTTCAAGAATTGTGCTTTTTTGGATGGACAAATGGGACTGCATCAAACTGCAGAGCTTCAGCAGGAAAAAGGACATAGCTCGCAAGATAAACAGAAAGCCCACAGATTGGGAAAAGATCTTTACCGGCCATGCAATGGACAAAGAAAGGCCTCATATCTAAAACATATGCGGAACTAAAACAATTACATTCCTCCAAAACAAAACCGCAAAGAACCAATAGCCCCCTCAACAAGTGGGCTAAAGACTTAAAAAGACACTTCTCTGAGGAGGAAATGAGAATGGCCAAGAGACATATGAAAAAGTGCTCTACATCACTGGCCATAAAAGAAATGCAAATCAAAACAACATTGAGATTCCAACTCACCCCAGTAAGAATGTCCATTACCAAGAAAACTAACAATAACAAATGTTGGAGGGGATGCGGCCGAAAGGGAACCCTACTTCATTGTTGGTGGGAATGTAAACTGGTTCAACCACTCTGGAACCTGTATGGAGATTCCTCTGAAGGCTAAACATAGAGCTACCCTATGACCCAGCAGCTTCACTTTTGGGAATCTACCCAAAAGACCACAAACAAGAACACACTAAAGCCACCAGCATAACAGTGTTCATCGCAGGCAATTTTTCATAGCTAGAATATGGAACCAACCCAGATGCCCCTCAGTAAACAAATGGATCAGGAAAATGTGGTACATATACAAAATGGAATTTTATACCTCTATCAGGAAGAATGACATCTCCCTACTGGTAAGGAAATGGAAGGACTTAGAAAAAATTATACTATGTGAAGTGAGCCAGACCCAAAGAAACATGGACTCTATGGTCTCCCTCATAGGGAATAATTAGCACAGGTTAGGCTAGTCACAACAGAGCCCAATAGCTATACTCTTATGAACACATAAGATGATGCTAAGTGAAATGAACTCCATATTATGGAAATGACTGTTATATCACTGTTGGAATTACTTCCAACATGTGTTATGAAACTGTAGATTCTATTATTGATGATCCTCTTGTATCCCCTTCCTGTGGCTGTACCTGCACTATCTCTGTATCTTATCTGAGTACATTGGAAACCATGCACACTGGTATTAGAACTAGGAAACTGAAAGGGAATACCAAAAAAGAGAGACACAGCATAAAAAGACAAACGACTACAAAAGCAATACTTGTAAAACTGTTTGATGTAAGTCATCTGAACAACTCATGGGAGAAAAGAGAACAGGGGAGGGGAGGGAGGAATGGGGGAGGAGGTAACAAACACTACAAGAAATGTATCCTATGCCTAACGTATGAAACTGTAACCTCTCTGTGCATCAGTTTGACAATAAAAATTAAAAAAAAATATTTGTGCCTTTTTGAGAAACTTGGATTGAACTCAAGGACTCCCACATGCCAGGCAAGACCTTTCTACTTGATTCAAACTCCCAATGTGTGCTTTGCAGCTTGTTTTTGAAATAGCATTTTACTGACTTTGTGTAGACTTTCTTGTAATTCATGATCCTTCTTTTGCCAACAATCAAGTACCTGGGATGCCATCATGTACCACACTCTCTAGTTAGGGACTGTGCTATCTTTAAATCTTTACACTTTTTCTTTAATACTCATACTGAATTTTAAGTCCAGGATCAACAAAAGAGAATGATAGTTTGCCACTTGTATTCAAATGGCATATTCATATTTCAGAGCCAAATTTATCTCATAAATAGCCTCTTACGATAAAAATTAATCCAACCATTTAGTTCATTTTCCTTCCTTGTTTCATTATACAGAAGTAGTATTGTAGGTACTTATTGTCATATCTCTGGGGTTTAGTATTGGTCAGGGTAAATACTTAATAGATATTTTGCACCAAAGATTAATTATCTTGTTGCTGTTGCTATGATTTTTTAAGAGAAGAGACAGAATTGAGGAGGCAGAGACAAGAAAAATACATAAAACACTAGTAAGCTGGTTACACTAATAAAGCTTACTCATGTGGACAAGTATAATAACACAATGAATTTTCTATAACCATGTGTCTCCCAAGGGAAAATGTCAATGGGGCTGTCTTGGAGAACCTGAGCAGTGTAACAGTATGATTAATAGGTTACAGACAGGAAAGTGTACAACAATGGCTATAGGATAATCACTAGGGTCATTAGTCACTTTAAACCTTTCAAGCATGAGTTTGGCAAGGATTGTTCTAGCTGGAGGTACATTCAATCATTCACAGAATTAAAGTTCAACACTTGGGGTAAGGAGTAGTGATTAAGGAACTGCTGGTTGAGACCAACAAAACAACAACAAAATATTTTTGCTGCCCCTTGCCTTTTAAGTCCGGGAACACACAAGCTGCCTTTGACAATGTTTAATGTTATTTGTGGCTTTTGTGTATCTGCCTCTGTCTTTCTAGTGGAGGGGAAGGACTTCAAATTACTTTTTGTTAAATGTCATTTAGTGTGAATTTATTCGATTCTACAAACTTGGAAGATGTCAAAGAAGAGCTTATTTATGAGACCGATGTGCTACCTACTGCGCTAACGAGGCTCCTAAGAAGAAGCTCATTTAGTATGTGTAAATTAGTATGAACAATTTAATTTCTACCTTCTAGGTAAGAATGTACACATTTTATATGAATATATGACAAAAAGAAAGAAAGCATTGCCATCCTGTGAATGGTTTAAGGGTCGTGAATTGATGTATTTTAAACCAAGTAGATTTAAAGTAACACACATTCTCCTCCACCTCTTCCCCCTCACTCCTCCCCTTACCCCTCCTCCTCCTCCTCCTCTTCCTCCCTTCTTCCTGCCCCCCCTCTTCTGCCTCCCCCTCTTCCTCCATTCATACTCTGGGCCTGGCAACTGGCCCTGAGCTCCATTTTGCACTATCTTGTCCAGGACACCTTTGAACTGCAATCTCCAGATTTCAATCTCCTGAGTATCTAGGATTTCAGGCATGAGCCACGAGCACCTGACTACTAAAGTTTGTTTTTTTAAAAAATAATATCTGGGGAATTATTATAAGCTTAAATAACGACCAAAATGTTCAATATTTAGAAATGATGGTAATCACTCTAAGAATGTTCTAGTTTGGGTCTCAACTTTCCCCTAAAGTTTTATGTGTTCATGTCTTGGTCTCAAATGGAAGGTACTATGGAAAAAGTAGAAGTTTGTTAGGTGAAATCTCAGAGGGAATTGGGCCACCTGAGACATTTTTAAGTACAATCTGGAACCTCAGAAGTCTCTAGTGAGTTCACTTTCTCCCTTTCTCCCTCTTCATCTACTTCTATGTCTCCTTCCTTCTCTTACTTGTCTCCCCTTGTCTACTAAAAGATGAACAAATCTGTCTACCAAAGGCTCCCTACTGTGATACACTGTTTTCCCACAGTCTCAAAACTAGAGAGAAAAGCAATTGTAGACCAAACCTCTGAAAAAACAAAATAGGTTGAATCTGGTTTCTTTTACCTTACCTCAAATACATGTTACAGCAACAAAAATCTAACATATCAAAGGCATATCATTATGTTGCATCATTACACTGATAGTATCACTAGCGCTCTTATTTTGTTTGTGGTTTTTTTTTTTTTTTGGAAGCAAACCTGAGTTGCTAAGAAAGGACATTTGAGTTGGCTTGATTTTTATAAGGTATATAAATATTCATGATCTTTCAATAGAATATTTACAATTCAAAATAATACCAACCAGCCACAAGCTTACATAAACAAATTTTTCTTTAAATCTAAAGGGAAATTAACTTGAGTTTATTTTGAGCCAAATTAAGTGAAAACAAAGGTTCCTATAATAGAGAGCAGTTCAAATTTCTGGATCTCTATGACTCAATCTGCATCTCAGTATCTATGCAGTTGCTCCACTCAGAAAAAATTGTTTACAAGGGAGAAGTGGTACTAGAATTTCATGAAAGTTATTAACAACAAATCCAATTAGAAAAATAAATAAATGGTTTTCAAGAAAATGGAATACATTTATTTCTATATAAAATATAAGGTACATAAGAACAGTTTAAGGACTATTTGTGTATCTTATTCAAATGTAGTACAAATATTTATGATAACAGCATTCGCATCTTTAATACTTCCTTCTGATCCACCTCCCTTTTAAACCACAGATTATTTAAGAAATTTCAGGCTGGGAATATGGCCTAGTGGCAAGAGTGCTTGCCTCATATGCATGAAGCCCAAGGTTAGACTCCTTAACACCACATATATAGAAAAGGCCAGAAGTGGTGCTGTGGCTCAAGTTGGCAGAGTGCTAGCCTTGAGCAAAAAAGAAGCCAGGGACAGTGTTCAGGCCCTGAGTTCAGCCCCAGGACTGACCAAGAAAAAAGAAAAAGAAAAGAAAAAAAAAAGAAATTTCAACAAAAATGCTCTTCTGAGTATTGGTGGTGATTTATTCCCTGCTAACAAACAACTAATGAGAATAAATGTTTTCAGAATAATCTCTGTTAGCCATTGCATAAACTCTATCTAACCTTCGCCGCATGGCTAGCTATAGGTAGTTATCATTTCTATAATTGCTGTGCTGTATCAATAATAAAGTTCTTGCCAGGTTATCTTGATTTGAAATACTGTATTTCTTTCAATAATTGACACAATTTCCATCATAAATTTATAATTCTTAATTTATATCTGAGTATTAAACGCCTATATTATTTAGTTACCTTTGCTAGCTATACTAAAAGCATGTTAATCATTTTATATGACCATATGCACCTAGCTATTGAGCCTTTTTGATCCTCTCTTAAGAATAAACTCCTTTGGTCTCACTGTATCTAGAGTCCTGTTCCAATTATCATGCCCATGTGTAATTTTTTTGTGTCTTTAGCACCCATTGTGTTTACTTGTTGATTTATAGGCCCATTCTAATTACTACAAATTAGGAAAGCCATACAAACTAAGTTTAAGCAAAAAAACACTTTTAAAAGTTTAGAATAAGCCAAATAAAATATTTCTTTTTTTACTTTGGTAATTCCAGTATTTCCTTTCTTCTATCATTCAAATTCAAGAGGAAATATCATTCTATCATTCAAGAGGAAATAATGGTAGAAAAGTTGTATGAAGAAGCCACACTTCTTGGCTAGAGAACATGTCACATGCTCTTGTCTAAGTCTGGGAAGTTTTGCACCTAGTGGCATATCTTCCTATAGACCCATAGCTGGCTGAGTTTTTTCAGGGTTGTTGAAAACATATGATAGCACGAATTTTCTTCCCCTCAAGTCGTAAGTCTTCATTCTAATTTTTTGTACATATCCATAGATTTGTTTTCCTCTTTCAAAAGAATGAATTTTGCTGAAAACATAATGATATTGGGACAAAGGAGAGTATCGTGTATTGTATTGGATTCTGGGGACTTCGAAGTACTGCGTCTTGTTAAAATGTAACCTTGAATTCATAGTAGTGATATTGAGAGGTGTTTTGCCAATAAATTAAATCTTAATAGAAAATATATAAAACAACCATACATAAAAGAAATAGAATTTATCTATTCTCCCAATAGAGCTTTATTTAATGCTTAACAGGCAGCTGCTTCCTCTGCATGTATAAAAGGCCTATGTACACCCAAGCTTCTTCATCAGGAACCAGCAGAGATAAGAATAAATTTTTGCAAGAGATGACATGTCTGATGAAATTTTTAACAAGTCAAAAGAGTTAAATGTTTATATGTAAAAAGGAACAACAAACGACTGAAAAATCAAGTAGAAGCAGATCTAGGCTAGAATCAAAAGATCAAATAGTGACGACATTACTTTGTAACAAAATAAAATGTGTTTATCAAAATATACCACTACAGAAAGATGATGAGACTATAAATTGTTTATTATGACCCTTCTTGCATATGACTTCACTAAATACAAAGCTTGGAATTTGGCAAATGATCAGTGTTTGCTTCAACTGAAATACCAAATTAGAAAACAGTCCTAAACTAATGTTAAAGTTAAAAGCACATGACGAAGCCACTTTCTTTGAAACTGAATAGGTGGGATGGGATCTAAACCTCACAGTCCATTATGTTGACTTCTTGCCTTTAGCATCCTCCATTCTTCCTTAGCATTGCTATGACTTTTCTAATTTTCAATTGAACACAAACTCTCCAGAATATTTTCTAAGGACATTCTCCATGCTTATCACATTACATGCCAGGACAGTTCTTGTTTCAAGGTAGCAATGAAAAGATGTTATGTTAGCCAATAACATTGGAAAATATAGGTAAACTCTCTCCAAAGCAAAGATTCAATTGGTTTCCCAAAATAATAAAAGTAGTTTTTTTTTTCCTCTAGGGCAATGTTTAGGCAAACTTGCTGGACACACCCTTATCAAAACTGAGAATTTCTTAAACATCAGTTTTCTCAGGTGCAACACAAATCCACCAAGTACACAGCAACACAGGGACCCAATCTTTATGTGCCCTCATGAAACTGAAAGGAAGAAACACTGCCATTCATCAGTCTTATTGCTTCTGTTCTGCTATGAGTAATAGAATAATAAAATCATTATCCTTTTTATGAAGTTTCATATATTTTGCTGTCAACTTTGAAACTTCTATGATGCTGGTGGTTAGCTTACAGGTGGGTTCAAATCTTACATGATTACTAACATATAGTGTGATCAAAAATTTGTTAATCAGTACTCCTTCAGTTAGGCCCCATGATTGGCTTGCCAAATGGGGTTTGAGTAAATGTGTTTTCTGAATGCCATAGCATGTTCTTAATTAGTGTGCTGTACTTTTTCATATTCTTCCTTGCAGGATGAAATAGGCAGAGAAATACGGTAGTCTCGAAATCTACTATGGAAGACAATGCCAGTTTAGAAATAAAATGTGTGTAAGACTGACTGTCAAATAGATATGATCTCTGAAACTCTGTGGGAACTTCTATATTACCACACAGTTTTAATTTCTCAGATGACATAGGTTAATAATTTTTAAAAATGAAGAGACAAAAGGATAAAAAGACAAAACAATGCAACAGCAATACTTAAAAAAAAACTATATGGTGAAATATCCAGAAGGATAGGCCTATACAGATACAAGAAGCATTTAGAACCCTAAAGTGACCAGACCAGAATTGGACATCCCACTGACACATTATGATCAAAATAGGATCAATAGAGTCCAAGGAAAGAATCCTTGAAGCTGTTAGGGAGAAGAAAATAACCACATATACAAGAAAAGCAATCAGAATTACCCCAGACATCTCAGCAGAGACCATGAAAGCAAGGAGAGCCTGGAATGAGGTATACCAAACCCTAAATAGAAATAACTACCAACCAAGAATATTGTACCCATCTAAACTCTCATTCATAGCCAAAGGTCAAATAAAAGTCTTCCACAGTAAGGAAAAACTGAAACAATATATCTCCACCCAACCAGCTTTACAGAAAATCCTCAAAGATGTACTATACAGGGAAAATAATCAAGATCACAATACAGACAGAGAAATGAACATTAATAGAAAACCAGAATATTAGACCAAGAATTGGGAAGACACAGTTTTTAACAAGATAGCTATAATGAAAGGAACAAATGATCATCTCTCAATCTAACTCTCAACAGTAATAGACTTAATTCTTCAATCAAACGACATAGGCTCATAAGTTGGATCAAAAATCAAGATCCATCTTTCTGCTGCCTCCAAGAGACTCATCTATCCAGCAAAAATAAACATCTTCTAAAAGTGAAAGGCTGGAATAAAACCTACCAAGCAAATGGCCCCCATAAGCAGGCAGGAGTTGCAATCCTACGATCAGATAAAATTGACTTTAATTAAAAATGGTAAGAAGAAACAAAGAAGGTTACTACATACTAATAAAGGGATCTCTCCTACAGGAGGATATAAGTATCCTAAATACCTACACAACAAACACAGAAGCACCCAACTTCATCAAGAAAACAGTACTGGCTCTAAAAAACTCATAGAAACAAACACATTGATAGTTGGGGACTTTAACACTCCACGGTCACCTCTGGACAGATCAACAAGCCAAAAACTGAACAAAGAAACCACAGAACTATCGGGAGTAAGATGGCACCGTCACAATAGAGAGACAACCCAACTTGCTCCAACACCCAACACCCCATCAAGAGACCAGCAAACGCAACAACCAGAACCAACAGAGAAACACGTGAAATGAAAAAGAACAAAGAAAGAAGAGCCTATAACCTGCATGGAGCCGGAAAATATCCGGGGTACCCCCCCCCCACCACCGACCCTGGCCCGAATAGGGCCAAGCTGGGAAAGGGGAACCGGTGCCGGTAAACTGGACTGCAGACTTTCAGCGATTAGAGAAGCAACAGCCAAAAAGTCATGCCAGGGGTGCATAGTCCAGACAACAGGAGCTCCAAGGGCCCCAGAGTGAGCGCAGACCAACTGAGACAGTTGGCTGCGCGGGACCAGAGGTAGACCAAAAGGCGGGGAACAGACAACAATAGCATGGGAACCAGGAGGCACAGACAGGGAAAGCCTGACAGGGAGAGCCGGGACCACCACCACCAAACAATCTATCACCACACCCCAGCACCCCAGCCCTGAAAAGCTGACAGCAGCGTGGGACACACACACAATCCAGGACCAGTAAGTTCCCCATTACTCCCCCACCAACGGGAGATCAGCTCTAGCAGAGACCCAAATGCTACAAAGAAGCTAGAGCTCCTTCCCTACCCCTCCCTACCCCAAGGAAACAAAAGAGCCCCATATCTGGCAGCTCTGAGACCCTACAGCTTCTGGGAGGACACGGGAGCTAGCAGACGCTGAGCAGCACTCAACAAAGTGAGGAAACACCTTAGACCAGCTTCCCCCAAAGCTCCAGCTGGGGAGCCTGAACCTGTCCACACCAGCCCCCCAGCAGGGACCTGGGGACTGGCAGGCATTGGAATGCCACCTGAGGCACCCTGGTCCACACGAACTTTTTGAACAACAGTCACAGGATTGCTGTTGTGCAATACCAGCCCAGCAGGAACACCTGGGCCAGAGCACACGCTCCCTACCCCCACAGTGGTGGTGCAGAGCTCATGGGCACCAACCCACACCCAGACACTTGAACCTGCTGGGGTTCACGCATATAGCCCCCCACAGTAGACTGGTGAGAGGGCACAAGCACCCTCCAACAACTCGGGGCAGCACGCCCCCAAAGGAAGCACTAGAGTGCACATGCTCATGCCTGCCAGAGGGCCCGAGTGGGCCAGTGTGCTAGCCCCCCAGCAGGAGAAGCTCCTGCCCAACCCCCCATGGGAGCGCACAATTGGGCAAGTTGCCCCCTCAGCAGCAACACCCGCTCTGATAGGGGCTCTCCATACAGGTGGGCAGGGGCCCCTACAGGCAGCATCCGCTCTGATAGGCGCACTCCACACAGGTGGGAGGGACACCCCTGAACAGCAACACCTGCTCCTACAGGAGCACTCAGCACAGGTAGGCAAGTCGCTCCTCAGCGGCAATTCTCAATCTGAGAGGTGATATCTTTTGACCACAGAAGTTAGTGGGAAAAGAATCAAAGAAGAGAAAAATCTCCACTCCATGCTGAATCAGCGACCCACAAAACCCCACCAGGGACACACAAAGGTCAGCACAACACAGCGGCAGAACACAGTCCTGCAGAGAAAAACACAGAACCTACCCACCCCCAAGTGCAGTGAGGGTGACTGCCTTGGCAACAACCAAGACGATCATGCTCACCCATTGGGCAGTAAGGTTCAACAGTCAAACTCAAACTCAGAGCCAGGACACAAACAAGTCTCCACTGATGGACCAGCGGGAACCAGAACAAAGCCAAGCCAAGGTCACCACCTACAGATCTCCAGATGCTCAAATCACAAAGAAATATTACAAATTTCATGAAAGGTCAAGCCAACTCGGCTGCTCCAAAAAGTAGTACGACAGAAGAGGAGATGGAGAATAAAATAATGAATGAGACTAAGATAGAAGAAATGATTGAAAGCCTCAGGACCAAATTCAGAAAACAGATACAGGAGCTTAGAATGGAAGTCTCGAAAAATCTACAGGAAATCAAGAAAGAAATGGAAGCAAAAATGGATACAGTGTACTCCTCCGTTAAAGAAGACCTTAACATCCTGAGAAACAAAATGCATGAAAAAATAGATAAAACACACAACTCTTTAAAAGAGGAAATCACCACAATGAGAGCTGATCTGGTAACTATAAACAGCTCACTGGCATCTATAAACACCACACTCAAAGCCACATCACAAAGAATTGATCATCTCAACGATGAACAATGATGCAGCTGATAAGGACCAGAAGATTACCATACTGCAAGAAACTGTCAAACTTCAGGGCAGACTAATCCAGGAGCTACTGGACAAGGACAAGAGATATAATCAGCATATAATTGGAATAGATGAAGGAGCGGAGTACCAGAGCAGAGGGCTACAACATATTTTCAATAGAGTTATTGCAAAAAACTTCCCCAATCTCACAGGGGATGTCACCCAAGCAAAGGAAGCCTATAGGATGCATGGTAGACCAGGTCCTAGAAAACCCTCGCCAAGGCACATAATTATCAAGACCTCTGATCTCAAGAATAAAGAGCTAATTCTGAATACAGCCAAAAGAAAAAAAGAGCTATATTAAAATGGAAAAAAAAAAGATAAGAATCACAGCAGACCTCTCCACACAAACCTACAATGCACGAAGAGCCTGGAAGAACACAATCCAAGTCCTCCAGGCAAACAATTGCCAACCCAGAATTAGATATCCAGCAAAACTAGAATTCACCTTCGAGGGAAAAACCAGATCTTTCCATAGCAAAGAGGATTTACAGGAGTATGTGAATAAAAAACCAGCCTTACAGCGAATTCTAAGAGGGGAACACCACCCAACAGAAAATATACAGGACCCCCCCAGACAGAAACAGAAAGAAACTACAATATCCAGAGCCCAACAGGAAGAGCAGCTCAATAAAGACAAGAAAAAAGGGAAAGGAAAAACAGCCTAACAGGAAAATGGAAGGGAAAAAAACAAACTTATCCATGATCTCTGTGAATATAAATGGTATAAAATTTCCGATAAAGAGAAACAGACTAACAGAGTGGACCTGAAAACCAAATGTTGTTACCTGTTGTCTTCAGGAGACCCAATTTACAGCAAGGGACAAAAACCGGCTCTGAATGAAAGGATGGAGCAAGATCTTCCAAGCAAACACACCTACCAAAATGGCAGGAGTAGCCATCCTGATTTCAGACAAGCTGGACTTTTCATTAAAATCAACTCAAAAAGACAAAGAAGGAAACTACATTTTAATACAAGAAAAAAATCCAGAATCGGGGCTGGGGATATAGCCTAGTGGCAAGAGTGCCTGCCTCGGATACACGAGGCCCTAGGTTCGATTCCCCAGCACCACATATACAGAAAACGGCCAGAAGCGGCGCTGTGGCTCAAGTGGCAGAGTGCTAGCCTTGAGCGGGAAGAAGCCAGGGACAGTGCTCAGGCTCTGAGTTCAAGGCCCAGGACTGGCCAAAAAAAAAAAAAAAAAAATCCAGAATCAAGACATCACAGTGATAAATTTAGACTCACCAAACAAAAGTGGCCCCACCTAAGTCAAGCAAATTCTCACAGAACTACAGAACAAGATAGACCCAAACACAATCATAGTCAGAGACTTTAATACTCCACTCTCTCCAAGAGACAGATCCAACACCCAGAGGTTTAGCAAGGGATCTGAGGACCTAAGTAACACCATATCCCTAATGGATCTGATATATCTGTACAGAGTCTTTCACCCTACAGAGACGCAATACACATTTTTCTCAACAGCCCATGGAACATACTCCAAAATAGATCATGCCATAGCCCACACAAAGAACCTCAGCAAATACAAAAGTATTGATGTCATCCCATGTATTATATCTGACCACAGTGGAATCAAGGTAACCCTCAATAACAAAGGATACCACAGAGGCTATACAAATACTTGGAGACTAAACCCCTCACTGTTATCTAACACTTGGGTCACAGACCAAATTAAGGATGAAATTAACGAATCCATAAGCCACAATGACAATGAAAATACATCACAAAGAAACCTATGGGATAGAGCTAAGGCAGTGCTGAGGGGCAAGATCATTGCCCTCAGCACTCACTTTAAAAGAATGGAAGCAGAGTAGGTGAATAACCTCATGATGAAACTAAAACATCTGTAGAAACAAGAAATAAATGTCGAATCTAAAATGAATAGGAGGAGAGAGATAACAAAGATTAAAGAAGAGATAAATCTGATTGAAAATAGAAAGACCATTCAACAAATAAATAAAACTAAAAGCTGGTTCTTTGAGAAAATAAATAAAATTGAAAGACCCCTTGCAAAAGACTTACAAAAAGACTTACAAAAAAAAGAAGAAAAGAGACTCATATCCATAAAATCAGGGACTCCACCGGAAAAATTACAACAAATACACATGATATTAAAACAATCATAAGGAACTATTTCCAGAACCTCTACTCACTGAAAAACAATGATATTAAAGAAATGGATCAATTCTTAGAGAAGTATAATGACCAAACTGAATCAAGAAGAAATAAGTCAACTAAATAAACCAATAACTTACAGCGAGATACAGGGGATAATCAATAGCCTCCCAACAAAGAAAAGCCCAGCCCCAGATGGATTCACCAATGAATTCTATAAAACCTTAAGGAGGAGCTAATACCAATACTCCTCAAACTCTTCCGCAAAATAGAAACAGAGGGAGAAATCCCAAACTCATTCTATGAAGCTAATATTATACTCATCCCCAAACCAAGCAAAGACCCAACAAAAAAAGAGAACTACAGACCAATATCACTAATGAACACAGACGCAAAGTTCCTCAATAAAATATTAGCAAACAGAACCCAGAAACTGATCAAGAAAATTATACATTATGACCAAGTAGACTTCATCCCACAGACACAAGGATGGTTCAACATCCGTAAATCTATTAATGTAATTCACCACATAAACAGAACTAAAATCAAGAATTACATTGCTATCTCAGTCAATGCCCAAAAAGCCTTTGACAAAATACAACATCCATACTTATTATAAGCTCTGGAGAGAACAGGAATAGATAGAGTATTCCTTAAAACAATAAATGCCATATACAACAGACCAACTGCTAATATCATATTAAATGGGGAGAAACTAAAAGCATTCACTCTAAACTCAGGAACAAGACAAGGATGCCCACTCTCCCCACTTCAACATATTGCTTGAATCTGTAGCCATAGCAAGAAGGTAAGAGAAGGACATCAAAGGGATCTACATTGGCAAAGAAGAAATTAAACTATCC
Organism: Perognathus longimembris pacificus; assembly: GCF_023159225.1. Taxonomy (NCBI): domain Eukaryota; kingdom Metazoa; phylum Chordata; class Mammalia; order Rodentia; family Heteromyidae; genus Perognathus; species Perognathus longimembris. The sequence continues at coordinate 41,029,223 of NC_063172.1, read as the reverse complement.
TATTCGCAGATGACATGATCTTATATTTGAAGGACCCAAAAAACTCAGTCCACAAACTCCTACGCCTAATAAACCATTTCGGAAAAGAAGCAGGATACAAAAACCAATCCACAAAAGTCAGCAGCTTTTCTGTACACCAGCAATGTACAAGCAGAAAAGGAAACTATGGAAATAATACCATTTACAATAGCTAAAAAAAGAATATATTACCTAGGGATCAACCAAACCAAAGACGTGAAGGACCTATTTAATGAGAACTATAAAAATCTAAAAAGGGAAATCAAAGAGGACACAAGGAGATGGAAAGACCCCCCATGCTCATGGGTAGGCAGAATCAGTATAGTGAAAATGGCCATATTGCCTAAATTGTTATACAAATTCAATGCATTCCCCATCAATATCCCATCTACATTCTTCACTGAAATAAAGAAAGCAACCAATAAATTCATATGGAGCAGCAAAAGACCTAGAATAGCTAAAGTAAAAAAAGCAGTGTAGGAGGTATCATAATACCAGACTTCAAGCACTGTTATAGAGACATCATAACAAAAACAGCCTGGAATTGGTATAAAAACTGACCTGAAGACCAATGGAATAGAATTGAAGACCCAGAAATAAAACCGCACTCTTACAGTCAGCTGATATTCGACAAAGAAGCTAAAGACATACAGGGGGAAAAAACATAGCCTCTTCAACTACTGGTGCTGGGAAAACTGGCAGCCATATGTAGAAAACTCAAAGTAGACCCTAGTCTATCACCATGCACCAAGATCAACTCAAAATGCATCAAGGACCTCAACATCAGACCTGAATACTTGAAACTACTGAAGAACAGAGTAGGAAAGACTGTAGAACTTAGATGCACAGGAAGGAACTTCCTGCATAGAGTCCCAGGGGCACAACAGATAGGGGAGAGACTCGAAAAAAGGGACTACTACAAATTAAAAAGTTTCTGCACAGGTAAAAACATAGCCACCAAACTAGAAAGCCAATCATATGGGAAAGGATCTTTACCAGCACAGCAACAGACTAAGGCCTAATATTCGTCATCTACAGAGAACTCAAAAAACTAAGCCCCTCCAAGCCCAGTAAACCAATTATGAAATGGGCAAAGGAGTTAAAGAGATACTTCACAGGAGAAGAAATGCAAATGGCAAAGAAACATATGAGGAAATGTTCAACATCCCTGGAAGTAAATGAAATGCAAACAAAAACAACCCTGACATACCACCTCACTTCAGTGAGAATGGCCTATACTCTGAACTCAGGCAACAACAAATGCTGATGGGGGTGCGGGGAAAGAGGAATCCTTTTCCATTGTTGGTGGGAGTGCAAAATAGTACAACCACTTTGGAGAACAGTATGGAGGTTTCTCAAAAAGCTCATCATAGACCTAACCTATGACCCAGCCATACCACTCCTAGGCATCTACCTGAACAACAGGTCCCAAGATATCAAAAAGACATCTGCACTTCCATGTTTATCGCTGCACAACTCACAATAGCCAAAATATGGAAACACCCCAGATGCCCCTCTACAGATGAATGGATCCAAAAAATATGGTACCAATACACAATGGAATACTACATAGCGATAAGAAATGGTGAAATATTGGTATTGGCTGGGAAATGGTCAGAACTTGAACAAATAATGTTGAGCGAGACAAGCCTAGAACACAGAAAACAAAGGGGCATGATCTCCTTGATATAAGACTGTTAAGATGAGGGGTGGGGGAGACAGTAGAGACCAGGTCTGCGAAACAAAAATCTTCTTGTCAAATGGTATTTCCCACAGGTTTGGGTCAGCGACCTTACATTATGTAACTAAAACCAAACAACTACTCAACATATAAAGGTCAAAAATAGACCTCTCAGTGGATCACAGTAGCTCAAAAGCTATGTATGTATGATCATATAAGACAAGGATAAACAAACCCTATTGTTTACATTATATTTTAAGTCCTAGGTGAATTTCCTTTGGCGTATGCCACATGGCTACTGTACATGTTTTTGGTACACTGTGTATTGTATACATGTCTACCTGATCTAGGGAAGGCAAAGAAAAACAGGGCTTAAGATATCACAGGAAATGTACACACTGCCCTATTATGTAAATGTACCCATTTTGCACAACACCTTGTCAAAAAAATTTAATTAATAAATAAGTTTTAAAAAATAAAACAAGAAACAACAGAACCAAACAACTGCATAGATCAACTAGACTTAACCAACACCTACAGAATATTCCATCCAGCAACACCAGAATACACATTCTTTCAACAGCACATGGAACATTCTCCAAAATAGATCACATCTTAGGGCACAAAGAATATCTATACAAATTCAGAAGTATCAAAAACATTCCCTGCATTCTCTCAGACCACAATCGAATAAAATTAGAGCTCAACTCAAACAGCCACCACAGAAAATCCTACAATTGCTGGAGACTAAACAATGCACTGCTGAACCATCAGTGGGTCATTGAAGAAATTAGAACAGAAATTCAAATGTTTATGGAATTCAACCAAGATGAGCACACAAAGCACCAGCTCTTTTGGGACACAGCAATGGTAGTACTCAGAGGAAAATTTATATGAGTGCCTACACCAACAAACTAGAGAAACGGCACCTCAACAACTTTCAGAAGCACCTTACTCTCCTCGAAAGAGAATAAACACCAGGTCAATACATGGAAGCAAATAATGAAAAGCAAACCAGAATTAAATGAATTAGAGACAAAAACATCGAAAAAAATCAACAAAACAAAGAGTTGGTTCTTTGAAAAAATTAACAAGATAGACCCCTAGCAAACCTGACCATAAACGAAGGCAGCCCACCCAAATAAACAAGATCAGAGATGAAACAGCTAACATCGCCACAGAAACAACCAAAATTCAGAACACAATGAGGGACTATTTTGCAAATCTTTAGGCCAATAAATTCAAGAACCTGGAAGAAATGGATGATTACCTAGCAAAAACTGATATCCCTAAACTCAACCATGAAGATTTAAACCTTCTAAACAGACCCATATCCAGCATTGAAATAGAAACGACAATACACTTATTTCCAATCCAAGAAAAGCCCAGGTCCAGGCAGATTCACCGCATAATTCTACTAGGCCTTCAAAGTAGAACTCAAACCAATATTTCTCAAAATCTTCAATGAAATTGAGAGAAAGTTCACTGCCAGACACATTCTATGAAGCAAGTATAACCCTCATCCCAAAACCAGGCAGGGACTCATCACGGAAAGAGAACTATAAACTGATTTCCCTGAGAAACATAGACTCAAAAATTCTCAACAAAATTCTGGCCAATTGACTTTAACAGGTCATCAAAAAAGTCCTACACCATGATCACGCTGGATTCATCCCAGAGCTGCAAAGTTGGCTCAATATACACAAGTCAATTAATGTAATCCACCACATCAACCGGAGCAAGGTAAAGAACCACATGGTTATCTCTCTGGATACAGAAAAGGCATTCGATAAAATCCAGAACCCATTTATGATGAAAGCCCTGGAAAAACTGGGATTCCAGGGAACACTCCTGAATATAATAAAGGCAGTTTATGACAAACCAACAGCAAGCATAATTCTAAATGTTGAAAAGCTAAAGCCATTCCCTTTAAAATCAGAGGCAAGACAGGGATGTGTGCTCTCTCCTCTCCTCTTCAATATAGTACTAGAATTCCTAGCCAGAGCCATTAGTCAAGAAGAAAATATAAAGGGGAGGAATGTAATTGTTTTAGTTCTGCATATATTTTAGATATGAGACCTTTGTTCATTGTATGGCTGGTAAAGATGTTTTCCAAATCTGTGGGCTTTCTTTTTATCTTTTGAGCTATGTCCTTTGCCCTGCAGAAGCTCTGCAGTGTGATGCAGTCCCATATGTCCATCCTTTCTTTGATTTGTAGCATTTCTGGGTGGGTCTTTGTTAAGGAAGTTCCTTCCTGTGCCAAGGAGCCCAGAACTAAAACAATTACATTCCTCCAAAACAAAACCGCAAAGAACCAATAGCCCCCTCAACAAGTTGGCTAAAGACTTAAAAAGACACTTTTCTGATGAGGAAATGAGAATGGCTAAGAGACATAAGAAAAAGTGTTCTACATCACTAGCCATAAAAGAAATGCAAATCAAAACAAAATTGAGATTCCATCTCACCCCAGTAAGAATGTCCTGTATCAAGAAAACTAACAATGGCAAATGTTGGAGGGGATGTGGCCAAAAGGAAACCCTACTTCATTGTTGGTGGGAACATGAACTGGTTCAGCCACTCTGGCAAGCGGTATGGAGATTCCTCTGAAGGCTAAACATAGAGCTCCCCTAGGACCCAGCAGCCCCATTTTTGGGCATCTACCCAAAAGACCACAAACAAGAACATATTAAAGCCACCAGCACAACAATGTTCATCACAGCACAATTTGTCATAGCTAGAATATGGAACCAACCCAGATGCCCCTCAGTAGACAAATGGATCAGGAAAATGTGGTACATATACACAGTGGAATTTTATGTCTCTATCAGAAAGAATGACATTGCCCCATTTGTAAGGAAATGGAAGGACATAGAAAAAATTATACTAATTGAAGTGAGCCAGACCCAAAAAACATGGACTCTATGGTCTCCCTCATAGGGAATAATTAGCACAGGTTTAGGCTAGTCACAGAAGAGGATCACAAGAGCCCAATAGCTATGCCCTTTTGAACACATAGATGATGCTAATTGAAATGAACTCCATGTTATGTTAACAACCGTTAAATCACTGTTGCAATTATTTTCAGCATGCCATGTGAAACCGTCCTTCCTGTGGTTGTACCTGAACTATCACTGTATCTTATCTGAGTACATTGGAAATGGTGTATACTGGTATTAGAACTAGGAAAGTGAAAGGGAATACCAAAATCAAGAGACACAGGATAAAAAGACAAACAACTACATAAGCAATTCTTGCAAAACTGTTTGGTGTAAACCAACTGATCAACTCATGGGGTGAAAGGGAAAGGGGGAGGGGAAGAATGAATGATTGAAGGTAACAAACAGTACAAGAAATGTATCCAATGCCTAACGTATGAAACTGTAACCTCTCTGTACATCACTTTGACAAAAAAAAAAAAGAAGAAGAAAATGAAATAACCAAAAAAAAATCTATGTGGTGTAAACCAACTATACAACTCATGGTACATGGAGAGGGAAATCGGGAGGGGGAGGCTGGGGCAAATGAAGGAGGAGGTAACAAGTTGGATAAGAAATGTACTCACTGCCTTAGGAATGAAACTGTAACCCCTCTGTACTTCACTTTGACATTATAGAAAAAAAAAGAAGCTCCATAGAAATTGATAGTGGAATGTCACTACCAAAAGACACTGAACTCCATTTACCGAGTACTTTATCACCTTTGACACTTTATAAGGGTAAGGGTCATACCTATCTTTGTAAATACTGTGCAGTCAACACCTAGGGACTTACCTGAAATAAAAAATTGATATTTCTTGCATGAATTAGGAAATTGAAGTCATCATTCTACTTTCTGTTCTCTCATACAAAGAAGGGATTCATAAAATTGTTATTAAAAGTTAAAATAATGCATATGTAAATGCCATTTGATATTAAGATATAAAAACAATGACTATTTCCATCAATGGAGCAATTTGATGCATTTTGATCTTTTGAATTTTATGAAGTGTTTTTGTTTTCCCGGATTAATTTTGATAAATATAATAAATGTTGAGAGACCCTACTATATTTGTCATCTGTATGTGAAAGATTCTGCTAATATCATAGGCTACAAACTTAAGGAGATATTTATTATTTGACATGGAAAATGATGAAACCATGAATTAGATTCTATTGCTGTTTATTTTTTCAAAGTAGCTGAAGACCCCTTAAATGCCAGTCAGGTAAAAAGTTATCATATCTGAATAAAAATGCTGAAAATAGCCCACAGTGATGTAGCCCAGAGATGATACATTCACCAGTAGCTGCAAGTAATTAAAATGCACATGTTGCTTGACAGCCAGACTCTTCCTAAACTCTAGCACGTTCTGTGTCTGGTTCTGCAAAGCAAGCAGAAAACATGAATTATTTCTTAATATAAGCAATACAACAATTTAATATTCTATACCCAATTATATACATATTGAGCCTTTTACATCTGAAGATACTGAAAACTTCCATTATCTAATACTAAGGTAGTGATGCTAATTTGAACAGACATAAATCAATGTAGAATTAAAAGAAGATGAAGATGACTGTGAACTAGCACGATTAGAAAATTAGCCCTAAATAGAAATGGAAGATAGATTCCTTTAATCCTTCCTCAATAAAATCTGTTTGGTGCCTGATAGAAAGAAATTGTATTAATTCAAACAAAAATTTCCCTGGAATTATTTATATGGCAGTCTTTTATGATTCAAGTGTGTGGAGCTGATTCTTATCAAAAATATATATATATATATATATTCATTATTTTGACCATAAAAGACATAGTAAAACTAAACAATTATAATTTGATGCTGATTGGCCCAAATAACACTTCTTTCTCTTTAACATTCCAGGAGTGTTGAGGTTTTGAAAAGCCATCTCATAGTAAATAATAGGTCTTTCTGAATTGAAAGTTTCCTTTTTAATCAACATGAGAAATCATAGACATATGTATATATGTTTATATATGCATGGATATAGATGTATCTATGTATCTATAAAACTCGGGAATGCAAACAAATATTTTAGATTACGGTTTGATGTTTCTTTTTAGTTATTTTGTCTTATGTAGAGAATAAATCTACAAAATTTATTTCTATAAAATTGGTAGTTTAAAAAGAAGAGATCAGAAGTTCATTAATATAATGGTATAGATCCAATTCTCTTTTACATAGTGTATATAATATGATTGCTGCCCTATTTCTTGCCACAGATTTTATATCTATTTTGGGATGTGGTCCTATTTCAGTTAGATTTCAACTCATTACAACATTCACTTGGTGGAAGAGAAATTATCTGTCATCTTGGATTTGACAGGATGCTCTCCTGGGTTGTATATTTTAAGTTCAAATATAGATTCTGCCTCTTTCTGTCATTTCAATATTGTCTGTTTGGAATGAGTAACTGGGTATAGAATAGTATATTTGTTAAGTGCTATAACTATTTCTGTTCTAAAATTGGCCATTGGTACACTCTTGTATCTCAAACTATAACTGTTCCATTTGCTCACTGTTACCCTATTTTAATTGGTTCACAAATCCCAGATGCAGATTCACTAATGTTTAGAAACTTGAACCCAAACATTTCTTATCCCTATGAGAACTAGCCATGAGATCAGAGACAGCTGTGTTTAGGGCTAAATTTTCCATTACTGGTTCTGGTATTTTTATAAGAGCTACTATTTTTGAAAGCATCTTATGAAAGAACTATCATCACATGGATAAATGATGAAGTCATTGCCAGCTACAAAGTGGGAAGAAAAGGCAGCTTTTCCACTAATCCCAAATTGACAGGGTTCAAAGAAATCACTGACTATACCACATAGTTTCCAATTTTTATTCATAGCACATACTTCAATTTGTGAAGTTTTTTGGTTGTTATAGCTTTAGTGATATTTTTGACCTATCTCATGCTGCCATACATTCTTTTTATTAATTACCAAGTTTATTTGTTTCTTACATAGAAGAGACTTATTTGTAATATTTTTCTATGAAGATTTTATACATTTATGAATACATTTTCACAATACCTGAGAATACATAACAACTGTACATTACATTATTTTAAATCCTTGTATTGTTAAATAGCTGTACAAAGGAGTTGCCATTTAACAAAGAAGTTTCTGAATACAATATATCTTGACTAATGTCACCTCTTTCAAAACTCTGATCTAGCCCTCTCTCCTCGTCACCCTTTCCTTCCTCCACCCTTCCTAATTTTGTAGGATATACACTGGCTTCTCACATACACATATATATGTATATGTATATATATACATACATACATACATATATGCACACACAAATATATATGCACACATACAGTATATATATATGCATTTGTGTATGTGTGTACATATATATACTGTTACTTCTTTCATTTAAACACATTTCCATAGATTTCTTTCAAGTGTGCATGTGTGTGTATATCTATATATATATCTATATCTATCTATCTATCTATCTATCTATCTATCTATCTATCTATCTGTATCTTCTCAATTGTTTGATGCCTTGGTGTAACTTACATATTGATTTTCACTTTTTTAGTCTTTTTGAAAATGACTTGCACTCATACTTGAATTTCTGCACATATCGCCACTGTCAGTTATAGCTTGAAAAGTCACAATAAAGTCATTCATTTAAAATAAACTATAAGATGAGGGAGAATGTTAAAAGGATTGATATTAATCAAGAGGTACTGTATTAATTCACTTCTCTGTTGAAAGACAACACTTTTGTACAACCATAGAAAGAGAATAAAAATATATTTTAGAAAGGAATTTTAAATAGAATAATTTGGTAAGTCTTATTTCATAAAAATTCAAAACTCCTTTTTTTTCTATAATATCAGCAAAACCTCTTGGGCTTGTATTAAGATGGGAGTGTGAAAGAGAAAATGGTGATTGAAAGGGTGACATTGAAAGAGATACATTGTGTACCCACGTGGAAATGTCAGTAAAATTCCTGTGTACAACTAATACATACTAGTGAGACTTTCAAAACTTCTAAAAATAGGGCTGGGGATATAGCCTAGTGGCAAGAGTGCCTGCCTCGGATACATGGGGCCCTAGGTTCGATTCCCCAGCACCACATATACAGAAAACGGCCAGAAGCGGCGCTGTGGCTCAAGTGGCAGAGTGCTAGCCTTGAGCGGGAAGAAGCCAGGGACAGTGCTCAGGCCCTGAGTCCAGGGCCCAGGACTGGCCAAAAAAAAAAAAAAAAAAAAAAAACTTCTAAAAATAAATAAAATAAACTACAATAATCATTGGGACTAAAGAATTACCTGAAATGCAGTAACTTGCTTTCACTTAATGTTACAGGTGTTTCTAATGTTAAGTAAAAAGTGAAAATGATATATAGTATAGCTGTCTATATATTCTCACATATTGAGTTTTATAAACAAATTTTAATTGAACTTAGTATATATGCTGCGATAAAGTGTAGTGAAGGAAGCTTAATCAGAAAACTAGACCAACAGTATTAACAGAAATAGCTAATATCATTTTACAAGAAAATAACAAAATTCAATGGTTTAGATGTGACATGTATTTTCAATCAAATCTTTCAAAAAACTTAATTCTTATGCTACAATAGTTTGCATTGGTACTAAAGGACCAATATCTGTAGACACCATATCTGGCCAAGGGCACAGAAATGATAGCAGTTTTAAATTAAATACACTAGTAATAAAGGAATTATGAGTAAATTTATTTTGAGCAAGTATTTCAAGAATGATAAGCATTACTTTTTGACTAATTACATAAGAATGTCATATTAATTTAATGTCATTACTCTAACAATATTTTAATATAGAATCATTGTGATAAAATAAAAAACATGTTTTTGATTTCTAAACTATGATCAGGAATATGTGTGTGTGCTTATCCTAAACCATAAATATATATATACATATTTACATATATACACACATATATACATACATACATTCCTAAACCATATATATGTGTGTGTATATCTATCTATATGACTAAAGATTTTATGCATAGATTATATATAATTGTATATATATGTATATTTTAGGATTTAAGAAAAATCAACTTGGAAAAAGCATGTAATTATACCTTTGATGTTATCCCAAAAAATTTTCAAAGCATCATATCATTAGGAATGACACCTTTCCTCAAAAATTCAGAAGTATATAGATATCTTCACTATTTTCTTTTAATGGATGCACAAACATTTCTAGTAATTTGGCTACACTTTGCAGTCACAAATTTATTATCATGTGGGCTCATTTTTTCTGGAATCTGGATATGCCCCACTTGAATCCTTCTCAGAATCTTATGGGTCTTTAATCAATGTATCAGACAGGCTATATCTGGAGACTTGCCTTGAGAAAGAACTACTTCAAAGCTAATTTAAGTTGTTGACAAAACTAGTTTGCTCTTAATTGTTTGACCAAACTTCCTAACTTCTTATTTGTCAAACGTGGATCACTTTCGTATTGGAGAGGCACCTACATTTGCACATGGATTGGTAGCAACACAATTTCTCCAGCTGGCTGTTGCAAAGTCACATCCTACATACCACAACAGTACGGTACGGTAACCTTCTCTGCTATATAAAATAGTGATTTTTTTTTTTTTAAACTGGCTCTTGACTGCCTATACCATTTTTTTTTTTTTTTTTTTTTTTTTTTTTTTTGCCAGTCCTGGGGCTTGGATTCAGGGCCTGGCTTCTTTTTGCTCAAGGCTAGCACTCTGCCACTTGAGCCACAGCGCCGCTTCTGGCGGTTTTCTGTATATGTGGTGCTGGGGAATTGAATCCAGGTCCTCATGTATATGAGGCAAGCACTCTTGCCACTAGGCCATATCCCCAGCCCGGCCTATTCCATATTTTATTGGATAAAAGAAATCACAAATTCAAATCACATTCAATTGGAGTAGGTTGCCTAAGAACATGACTTTTTAGGACTGAGTATAGGACATGTCTACCATAGCATGTAGACCCACCAATATTACTAAATGGCAGTCTTGAAAGCAGTATAAACAACACAGAAGCAGTAAAACAAAATACTAACCTTAGCAACAGATTGCATATATCCTGTCAATAATTTAAACATTCAACCTGAAGTTATATAGAGTTACATTGATAACATTTAGTGTAGAGTGCAATGAAAAATGCTGTTGATAGCGGAGTTCTAACAGATAAGGGACAGACATAGAATGACTTTCCACTTGCTTTTGCTTTATTCTGAAGAGTATAACCATGCCTAGACAAAAATTCCCTGTGTCTGATTGCTTGGGTTTTATTATTTTTATTCATTTTTTAAAAAATATTTTTGTTTTTCTGTACTGAGCCACTGCACTTGCTAGTTTGGTTCTCTACCACTTGAACCATTCTTACAGAACTATTTTCTTCTGGTTGTTTTTGAGAGATGGTGTGACTAGCTGCAAAGGCATGTGCCACAACTATGGTGTTCCAAATCTCAGCCTCCCCCAGCGTTTGGGATGACAATTGCTTCACATTGTGTTCGCCTAAGGGTTGAAAAGATCTTAAGAACTTTTCTACCTGTTCTGGCCTCAAATCATGATCTTCCCAATCCCAGTCTCCAAAATAACAAGGGCTACAGAGATAAAAAACTAGCACTAGTAAATGTTGTTTTGTTTTTATTTTTAACTTATTTCTGTTTACCTTGTAAGGTTTTGACAATAGGATTTCTTTTTTTATAGCACTACAGTGACCATGTACATAAACTTATAGATACATGTGCCTAGATATTTCAGTGAAAACTGCTAATGGCCTCATTAGTGTACAGTGAAATTTTCTTATTTACAGAAATGTATACTTTATCCTATTAAAATGATGGCATGTATAGAAATCAAAATTACCCTTGTTGCTAGTGATATGAGAATATATGTTGTTATAACGAACACTTAAGATCACCAATAAAGATATTCAGCCTCGGAAAAAGAACAGATGTTTATTTTGTCCCATCAGGTTTTAGGTTTACCTACATTTTCAGTTACAAGGCAGATCATGGTGGAAATACACTGTTGAGAAGGGTGTGTCCCTTTACTATTGTACTAAAGGAAAGGGAAGAAATGACATAAGACCTGCCATAGTCCCCATTTACACAGTTCTCATCTTCGAATAGTGCCACACTGGGAACCAAGTATTTAACACGCAAGGTTACTGAGGGACACTGAAGACTGAAACTACAGCAGAATGATGGTGAATTCAAACTAACTATAAATGTAAATATATTTACCTGTTTTGCTAAAACACTAATATAATCACAACCAGCCAATCACTTACTCTAGGATATCAAAGTACTAACAATTGGGTAAAAAAACAAACCAGTTTTTTTTTAAGATAATGGAAATAATCCACTAAAAGAAATGAATAAAACTATACAAAGAAAATGATGTTTATCGAAATGAAGTCTAAGAAATGGAAGTAAGAGGCTTTATTTTCTCATTTTAATTTTTTTCTCTTTCGTCGCTCTTTTCAATTTCTGTACCTTTTGCCTTTCATGTATGTTTATTTATTTTCAGGAGTGTAAGGGAAGAGCAAAAGATATGGGACAAAGGATGAATAAATGTACTAGCCACTATGTTGAAAATGAATGATACAACTTGTGTGGGAGCTGAGTCAGAAGGGAAAACTGAGAAAAAGAGGGAAGAGGTGAAACTGTTCAAAAGGAATTGTACTCCTTACATGACTTAAGTAACACTTCAGGTAACAATAAAATAAATGCAATTAAAATGTAAACTCTAATAATTCATATAGCAAGAACATAAACACCTTACAAGGAAAGAGAAGAACAAGATAATATATTCTTTTCTAAATTGTGACAAATTCTTTTTATTTGTAATGAATTTTAAAAGATATATTTGAATTGTAGTTCCAATATATTCCTTCTCTGTAAAGTAATTTTAGATGGCATAAATATGAATCTTTGATGACTATTTGAAATATATAATGTGTTAATTTCATATGAAAATGAATCTCAGTATGAAACTATAAATAAACTGATAACAATGCTTACAATCCTAGTAAATTTGTACAGTCATACTTAGAAGGGGAAAAATTGCTAGATATTTCCACAACAGTGTCATTTTTCTGAAAAGGTGATCTTGGTATGCTTCAGCATTAATTTAAATTGAATTTATTCTTGAAAGAGCCTTCAGAACTCAGATTTTTGGAAACTACAAGTCTTCAGACAGTGAATTCAAGGGCAAAGCCAAATTTCAAAGAGATGTGATTTTTTTCTTCCTTTCATAACTCCAGATTCTGATTATAGGCAGGAACATGATAACTTAAAAGACAATCTTAAAAGTCACTTTAAAGTGGCAGGTTCAGTTGTACACCTGGCAGGCTCAGCTGTACCTAGCCAAAATGAGCATCACATACCTAAATAAAACATTCATGCGTGGGGACAGAGCTCGCCCTAATCCATCTGTTGTTGAAAAGTCTATAAAGAAAGTAAAAGATAAGATGAAATGAATGGCCTAAATCTCCCTCTGAGGAAGCATTCTCCATTCAGCCTTCTGTGACAGCTGTTCTAAAATGATTCCAATGATTTCTTTTCCTTGTTTCTTACATTTTAATTTTGCTTTGTTTTCTCCTATTTTGTCCCTGTGAAACATGGCATATTTTTCTGATGACTTTCACCTTTTTATAAATAATGCCAATATTATTATAAGTAGACACACATGCAAAATTAAACATTCTTTTAAGTTTAACTACTTTTTTCTCACAATGAGGAGAGTATAATTATATTAAATTATATTAACTAAATTGGTCATGGTGTTTGATACCTGTAATCTTTGCTACCTAGGGAATGGATTGGGAAGGTCAGGGAAGACCAAGTAAAAATTTCAAGAGATTACACTTAAATCAATAAAAAGCTAAGCAGAGTGACATATACCTGGCATCACAGTTATGCAGAAATATAAACAGAAAAGTATTCTTCCAGGTCCAGTGAGAAGAAGGGGGAAATTTAGTCTCTATTTGCAAAATAAGAAAAAAAAAGAGTTGGAGGCATGGCTCAAGAGGCAGTATGCCGGGATAGAAAATTAATATTGTAGAGAAGACAAGACAAAAATGAAGACAAAAATGAAGGAGGAGGAGGAGGCGGAGGCGGAGGTGGAGGAGGAGGAGAAGATGAATGTTATCCATCTTAAAAATGTGTAAGCATCCATATTAAACATCAAAGAACGCAATTTGAAATAACAATGCATGACATAATAAAAATGTGTGATCAGTTACTGGTAAACTATGAGAATGGATTATCAAACTGCCATATGAATGAAAAATACATAACAATATCTTATTCATCTTTGAATTTGTAACTACATTGACAGACTAAAATTTAAAATTGGGTATTGACTTCATCCAAATATTTAAATGTGCCGCTCACTATTGACATATGTGAGGCACAATTTTCACATTTCAAATACCTAATGTGTTTATAGGCAATAAGCTATTAGTAGCCAGTTTGTCAGAAGTATAGGAATTTTTAGCCCTGACATGTCATTATCTCTTAAATACAAACAGGTCTCTAAGAAACTATGTCATTTGCTTATTTAATTCAGCACAAATGTATTATTTGATAACAAAGTTCATAATAACATTGGAAAATATTATTACAGGCTTGTTATATCCCCTGAGGAATTTATATTTAGTGATAGATGATTACAAATACAGTTTTGTTTTTTTGGAAACCAGGACTTGGCACATGCTAGACAGTACTCTATCTCTGAGATACAGTTCCAGGTCAAATTCAATTAAAATTAAGAATAATTAAATAAATTTAGAATTAAAACTCATTTCTTAGTCATAGTTCTCATATCTAAGAACTACATATGGCTAATGTATATCATTTATGATATTGGAGATACAGAAATATTTCCATTTGTGCAGCAAATACTTTCAATATCACAATTCAATGAAAATAATCTGTGCAACAGGGTATTGGAGATTATAAAGACAATTTTGGCTTATTCTTTTTATATGTTACTTATTAAGCTCTTTCTGAAACTATTATAAACTCTATTTTAAATAAAAAATTCACAGTATTATTTCATGTAACAGAAAATAGTGACCTCTTATTACTTACATATGACAAATCATCTTTCTGCATAACATGTATTTACTAATGTCTCCTTATGGTCCCACTTTTTATTTATTTTTTATTTTATTTATTTTTTTATTTTCGCCAGTCCTGGGCCTTGAACTCAGGGCCTGAGCACTGTCCCTGGCTTCCTTTTGCTCAAGGCTAGCACTCTGCCACTTGAGCCACAGTGCCACTTCTAGACGTTTTCTGTATATGTGGTGCTGGGGAATTGAACCCAGGGCCTCATGTATACGAGGCAAGCTCTCTTGCCACTAGGCCATATCACCAGCCCTGTTCCCACTTTTTAAAAAGAAAAGAAAACAAACAAAAACCTTTCACCTGGATACTGTTACCTCATTTCTGTAATCCTAGCTACTCTGGGAGGCTGATATCTAAAGATCCCTTATATCTAAACACTGGAAGTCAGCCTGTGCAGGAAATTTTGAAATTTTTATCTCCAATTAACCACAAGAAAAATGAAAGTATATGTGTAGCTCAAAGTACTAGAGCATTAGCCTTGAGCAAAAGAGATCAGGGACAGATCCCAGCCCTGAGTACAAGCCCCAAGACAAACACACACAAATGAAAAAAGAAAAAAACAAATACATCTCAGTAAAAGTTTATAAAATTTCAAAAAATTAAAGTTCTAAAATTATTTTCTATGCATTAATGTATAATTATTTTCATCAATGAATTTGTTTTTTTATTTCAGACTAATGTTAACCAATTTTTTTAATATTTCAAAATTTGATTTTTTTCTTCTTTCAGTTTTTATAAGCATATACAAATTGAACAAAATAATTAATTTCATCATGACATTTTCATACATGGAAATAATGTACTTTGATTGTATTCATCCTGCCACTACCCTTTCTTGTCCTCTGTCCCTCCCAGTAGTGTCCTTTCTCTTCCTAAATAACCCCTTCTATTTTCTATTTAGAATCTCTACTCTTCACAAGACAGAAATCTTGTCATATTTGGTTTTCTGAGTCTGGCTTGTTTCACTCAACATTCTTTCTCAGTTCCATCCATTTCTCTGAAAAATGACATGGTCTTGTCCTTCTTTATATTCAAATAAAACTCCATTGTACACTGGACACTGTGTCAAAAATGAACTATAAGGGGCTGGGAATATGGCCTAGTGGCAAGAGTGCTC
The DNA here is from genome assembly GCF_023159225.1 of Perognathus longimembris pacificus. NCBI lineage: Eukaryota > Metazoa > Chordata > Mammalia > Rodentia > Heteromyidae > Perognathus > Perognathus longimembris. The sequence continues at coordinate 41,013,280 of NC_063172.1, read as the reverse complement.
GCTTTGTATACATGAAGTCCTGGGTTCAATTCCCCAGCACCACATATACAGAAAATGGCCAGAAGTGGCGCTGTGGCTCAAGTGGCAGAGTGCTAGCCTTGAGCAAAAAGAAGCCAGGGACAGTGCTCAGGCCCTGAGTCCAAGGCCCAGGACTGCCCCCCCCCCACCAAAAAAAAAAAGAACTGTAAAACTTGTAAGTGATGATGGGAGGGAAAACTGGGAGAAAATGAAGAAAGGGGTGACATTATTGGAAAAGAAATGTACTCTTTACCTGACTTGTGTACGTGAAACACCTCTGTATATCACCTTTATAATAGCAATAAAAATTTCAAAAACCATTGTATCTATTCATCCATTGATAGGCATCTCAGCTGATTCCATGACTTGGCTGTTGTGCAGAATGCTGTTACAAACCTGGCTGTACATGTGTTGTTAGTAGATGCTGACTTGGACATTCTTTGGTATATAATCAGGATTCAAAGTAGAATTATATGGCAGTCCTATTTCCAGCTTTTTGAGGGACTTCAGATTTATTTCCATAGTGACTGCAGTAATTTACATTCCCACTGAAGTGTATTTGTTGATAGTTTTGTTTTTTTGTTGTTATTGTCATTGCTTGTTTTCTCAATGACAGCCATTCTGACTGAGGTGAGAGAATCACAATGTATATTTAAATTTCAGTTCCTTGATGGCTAAGTATGTGGAATCTTTCTTCATGTACTTATTAGCCATTTCTAATGCTTCTTTTTTATTCATTAAATTTTATTGACAAGGTTTTGTGCAAATGGGGTACAGTCACATAATAAGGTAGTGGGTACAATTCTTGTGATATCTGTTACACCCTCATTTTTCCTTCCCTTCCCTAGTTCAGGTATGGATATATACAATATCCAGGCTAATCCTTGTCTTACTCAATACAGGCTGGCCTTATATTCATAATCCTCCTGTCTCAAACACCTAAGCACTTAAAACACAAGTATGCACCACTATGTTTGGGTACACTTTTTAAGGTAGTCAAGAAAATATATACCTGATTTTTAAGATATACTTTTAAAAATTTTATGGGCTGAGAATATGGCCTAGTGGCAAGAGTACTTGCCTTGTATACGTGAAGCCCAGGGTTCAATTCCCCAGCACCACATATACAGAAAATGGCCATAAGTGGCGCTGTGGCTCAAGTGGCAGAGTGCTAGCCTCGAGCAAAAAGAAGCCAGGGACAGTGCTCAGGCCCTGATGTCAAGGCCCAGGACTGGCAAAAAAAAAAAAAAAAAAAAAAATTAATTAATTTAGAGAAAATATTCCTTTAGTAGAATATAATTTATGAGCCACATATGTATCCATTTTAATCTTCTTTACCTTTTCAGTAGAAATTCATATATTTTCTTTTTATTCAAGTTCCATATTTTAAAAACACTATAACTGAGAACATGTATTCTGCTCATATAATCTAACCAAAATTCCTTTGTATATCATCATTTCCTGAATACTGAGTAAAACCTATCATACTCATGAGATTCTCAAACTTGTTATGTTCCTAAGAGACTAAACTGAAACTACCTCCAGAAACTGTGTTTTAATAGATGAAAAGATAAGATGATTCAGAATAAGATGGAAATTGATGAAGAAATTAAATTTACATAGTTCTTTAGAAATATTGTTTACTTTATTCCCAAATATAAGGATGACTTGGATACTTTCTATTTAAAAGTACTGTGAAATCTTCTTTTTTCATTCCTCCAGAGGCAAGTCAACCAGATTGATGACTGGTGCAAGGATTTCAATTCTTTTAGCAGTCAGTACCAATCACTGTAGCTAAATTGGACTTTCCATGATCAATATCAATCGCTAAGCTGGAAAGTTAATGTGAATGCTATAGTGAAATGGCCATGTGACTTAGGTAAATATCAATGAGGTGAGATTATCAATAACAATGTTAATCATGTTTTTCCATTACTATTTTCTTTTATTAGAACAATACACTAATATTCGATTTTGTATTTTAATTGGGAAAGCATGCAAATGGTTATAACATTATTTAAGCCATTATCTTAAAAAGTGATCACTTCCCTTTTCCATTTCACTTAGGAAAGGGAGCAGCAAGGGATATTCAACAGATTTACCAAAATTATGTAGCATATGCCATAGAAGAACTTGAGTACCTCAGAAAAATCAGTATATCATAAGTGCAATGAATATTCTATTTTCTCATTTAAACATTGTTTTATTACCTTTAAATAATTATACAAATAAGTTTCAATTCAACATTTCAATTTTTAAATACATATTGATCAATGTCCTCCCTTCATTCATATTTCTTTTATCTCTTTCACACTTCCACTCTATTATTACTCCTAATTTCTCAATATTTGAATGTAAATAGAAGAGTGATTTTCTTATGAATACATGCTTACTAAATCTTCATACATTTAGTATTTTGAAAACATTAACAATCGATTGTTTACTTAACTGCTGCATATATATCTAAATCTACCACATTTATGTAATACAATATTAGTTCCAAATCATTGGCAAAGTAGCAGCATGTAAAATTAACCCACAAAAAAACAATAGTTTTTCTGGATGCCAATTACTGAAATCAGGAAAGCAATCCTATTGGTAATAACCTCAAAAATTAAAATACCTAGGAATGAATGAAACATGTAAAAGACCTCTATAAAGAAAATGTTCTTTGGAGTTTCTTACCAATGGTTTATCCCCTGTTGTCACTCTATTTGATTTTAGTACCCTGGGTATTGCATATACATTTATCTGAATTAGAAAAAGGAAGGGGTACAATAAAATGGTGAGACAAAGGACAAAGGGAAAACTAACGCAACAGCAATACTCACAAGACAATATGTTTGAAATGAACTGTACAACTTGGGGGAGAGGCTGAGGAGGAGCAAAAGTGGGAGAAAAATGAGGGAGGGGGCAGCAAGTTTGACAAGAAATGTACTCACTACTGTACATATGTAACTGTAACCCCACAATATATCAGCTTGACAATAAAATAATAATATAATAAATAATAATAATAACAATAAAATACTAACGAAAACAATCCAAAGCAGTGCTGGAGAAATATCAATGAAAAACTTCAAACTCTATTACAATGCCATAGTAATGAAAGTAGCTTTGTACTGGCACTAAAATAGGCTTGAGGACAAATGTAATTGAATGGAAGATCCAGAAATGAACTCACAGACATAAAGCCACCTGATCTTTGACAAGTCTCTTCAACAAATATTCGAGGCAGAGTTGGTTATAGACATACAGAAAACTGAAGCTAGATCCTTATATATCACCATATACCATGAACAATTCCAAAACCATCAAAGGCCTTGATGAATGGCATTTTTCCATGAAAATATTACAGGAAAAGATACCAGAAACACTAGAGCTCCTTGGCAAAGATCGAAACTTCCTAACCAAAGATCCAGAATCACAAAAAATTGTACTACTGGATAAATGGGATTGAACTAAACTGAACAGTTTCTGCATGGCAAAGGGCAATAGCTAGCAAGATAAATAGAAAGCCCACAGAGTGGGAGAAAATGTGCACTAGCTTTACATCCAACAGGAGCCTCATTTCTAAAATATACTTAGAGCCTACTCTTCTCACGTACCCATTTCCTGATGTTTATTTTATTGTGCTTTGATCTTGTCTTTGCAAAGAACTACTATATTTGATTTCGTTCTTGCATCTAACATTTTTCAGTTGATACATTTGTATACATTTGCATACCTGTTCTTTTTTTAAAAAATTATTTTTTATTATTAAAATGATGTACAGAGGGGTCATAGTTTCATACCTAAGGCAGTGCGTACATTTCTTATGCAACTTGTTACCTCCTCCTTCATTTCTCCCCAACTTCCCTCTCCCCATTTTCCTCCCTCCCCCCACCATGAGTTGTGTGTTTGTGTATTGGAACTAAAGAAGGGAAGGGGAATATCAAAATGGAGAGACAAAGGATAAAAGACAAACCAATTCAACAGCAATACTTACAAATCTATATGCTACATACCTGTTCTTAAAGCACAATCCCCGCCCTTCTTGCACTGCCTCATAGCCTGCCGTGTGGCTTCAAGATAGACTTTAGATTATGCTCAATTAATACTTCTAACTACTGATCTATAATGTCAATTACCTTTATTAAATGCAATGAAAGGTCAAGTTCCTCATCATATAGTTTAAAATATTTATACAGAATATATTTATACTATAATACTGAATTGTTAAAGTAGTCTAAGGTAAAGGACCTTGAAAGATATATTACAGCTAGTGTTAGTGGCTCACACTTCTAATCCTAGCTACACAGAAGGCTGAGATCTGAGGAACATGGTGCAAGTCAGCTCATAATATTCTATAGATATATATATATAGATATAGATATATCTGTTTCTAATTTCATCATATATGGGTCTACTTAATACACCATTCTTTGTTTTGAAACAGAGAATATATGTAATTTTATTAAGTCTTTTATCTGTTTGTACTGACCCACAGTAAGCAATATCCACCTTTATAACTCAATAGTTACAAAAGGGGCATATGTCTATGATTTAGCAAACAGATGACTGAGTTTAAGGATTACAAGTCCAAGGCCAACCTAGTTTACAACCTAAACAACAACAACAAAAAAGGAAATGAAAGGAAAATAGCACTTCAACAACAAAACCAGAGCCTGTTATCTTATGTAATGTATGATATATGTGTGGTCAGTGTGTTAATTAGTCCAAATTCTGTTTCTATTTCCATGTAAATATTTCTTCCATAAAATTGGTACATGAATATTTCACTAGTGATAATTGTGAAATAATAGACACATGATGATAACAAGGACAACCAAATATAACAATTAATTGAGCCACTTCAACACTAGTCTGCAGTCCATCATTTCAATTCTTCAAAAGGAAATTAGACTGTTTTATGCCCAGCATATGGTGCTATCTCCCTTGCCATAATTTTATAAAATTACAGGTTGCTGTGTTATATGTATTCACAGCTTGTTGCACTAAGGGACAGAAATTTATTCTTGACTGAATGTCAAATATTTGCTTGGCATCAGTTATGATTGAAAAACTGAACAAAGCAACCACCAACAATACTGCATTACTAAGAGAGGGTCCCATGAAGGGACTTACTTAAGGTTGTGTAGCATCCTATAGAAAATGCAACAAAAGACTAACCATAAAGTGAAACAAAACTGAAAATTAATAAAAGAAATAAACTCACAAGAGATCTAGCCAGTTTATTCTTTATAATAATAGGAATGAATGTGCTAAATGAAATAAGAAGATATGGAAATTTATCACAGAATGGAAATATAGAGAGGGAAAACATACAAGTAGAAATTTTAACTAACAAAAATCAGTATGTGAGTTTACAGACAGATTAAAAAAAAACACATTCCTCCTCTCCTTAAGAAAAAAACAATAAGGTAGCATTTTGTTGACTAGATTCAAATTCAAGCATAGAAGCCAGGATGGAAAACACAGCAATGCAGGTAAGGAGATATAAAAATGAGTTAAAGACACCTAACACAACCTGTAAACTAGTTAGGATGTTGATGACACTGAGCCTTTATTTATTGTTTTAGAATGGGAATGATTGCAGCCATTGTGGACATCGAAAACAAAAGACAAGAGAATACATAAAAATAGATGAAGAGAAATAGCAGACAATCTTTAAAATGTATTAAATAAGGTAAACATAGATTTAAAACTATAATAAAACCCATAAACAGCGAATGAAAGGAAAACTCCAACACAATATAGGATGATAAAATAATATAAATGTAAGAATTCAGAAAAAAACATTCTTTACAAGTAATAGTAGCAAAACTGAGCAACAGTTGCTTTTTCTGCAGTATTTATGTGAACATAGTTATGCAATTGAATTTGTAATTGATAAAAAGACACTGTCATGGCATGCTATTTCCCAGAGATCTATACAATACAAATAAATATACAAACATTAATACCCTTCCAAATGTATAAAAATCAGAGAAATTTGTCAGTGATAGACCCAAGTTAAATACAATAGGAATACATAATTTAAAGAAATAAATATGTGCAAGTGTGGCAATTCCAAAGAAATCCAATATAAAGAAAGACAAAATATGTAGCTACACCCAAATCAATATTAACTACAATAACTGTAGCATTATTTCTTAAGCATATAAAATTATGAATAAATAAGTACTTGATACAAAAAGAAATACCAAAACGGAATCACAAAATTTTATAGTACAGACATTGTCAAAAAGGGTATGCAAAGCATTAAAAATAAGAACTCAGTAAATCAGTAATGCATTATAGAATCTTCCACTTAAAAATTTTACCAGAAGAGAAGTTATAAGACAAATTTCTATTTTTTCTTTTATTTATTGTCAAAGTGCTGTACAGAGGAGTTACAGTTTCATACATAAGGCAGTGTGTACATTTCTTATTCAACTTGTTACCTCCTCCATCAGTTTTCCCCCAACTTCCCCCTCTCCATTTCCCTCCCCTCTCCATTAGTTGTGCAGTTGGTCTACACCATATAGTTTTTAAAGTATTGCCGTTGCTTTGGTTTGTCTTTTTATCCCATGTCACTCAATTTTGATATTCCCTTTCCCTTCCCTAGTTCCAGTACATGTATATTCAGGGTGCCAAAATCATTTACAGTGACATCAGGGGTAAAAACATGGGAAAGAAAAAGAAAAAGGGCATAATTTCACATGGTATGCTGAAAATATTAGCAACAATGATTAAACCACTTTTTTCCATAACTTGTAGTCAATGCTAAAATATGGAACCAACCCAGATGGCCCTCAGTAGATGAGTGGATCAAGAAAATGTGATATGTATACACAGTGGAATTCTATGCCTTTATCAGAATGTCATTGCCCATTCATAAGGAAATGGAAATTGTTGGGAAAACAACCATACTAAGTGAAGTGAGCCGGACCCAAAGAAACACAGACTCTATGGTCTCACTCATAGGGAATAATTAGTACATGTCTAGGATAATCCTAGCAGAAGATCATAATAGCTCAATAGCTATGTCCATATGAACACAGAAGATGATACTAAGTGATATAAATTTCTTAACTTGCCCCCATAATACAATTTTTAAAAAGAAATATAAACAAAGTAAGATTCTGATAGATCTGAACACAATTGATCAGGACTTGTACAAGATGAAGAGTTAAAAGACAACAATTATTCTGGATTTATAAAATAAAGACATAATTAAAATACTGATAAACTGTAAAGACAGGAGACAAAGAATAAAACAGTAAAGTCGTTTATTAAGACTGAAACTAGATCCTTATCTGTTGACCTGCCCTCAAAAAAATCAAAAGCTGCTCAGAAGGCTGAGATTAGAGAATTGATGCTCCAAAGAACATGGAAAAGTCTGTGAGACTCCATTGGTAACTAATTAGTAAACTATTAAACTGGAGACTTTACTCAAATAGTATATATTATTCTAGTTGAGATGAAGAAAGCTAAGCAAGAGATCTTGATTTCAAGTTACATTGCAGACACAAAACAATAAAAAAGTAGCAACTTCAACCAATAGAAAAAAATAAGCAGAAAGTATATAAATATCTATACAACATCTGAAACCATGAAACATGCTTAGATGAAAATTATTTTTTTCAGAAGGGTTTCAGTTCTATGTCAGTTTTTAAGTATAATGCATCTTGATCAGTGTCACTTCTTCCATCATTCTCCACTATTATCTCCCATCAGCCCATCCCTTCAAGTTTCCTGATTTCATTTTTACATATGTATATGGAATATTATAACTGTATTTTCTCATGCTTTCTCTTTCTAGAGCATATATTACGACTGTGATTTTATATGAATACATTTAGTATAGTTAATAATATTATAGTTAATAATACAGTTAAACCTTCGAATAGTGAAATCATTTATGCTGTTTTTACATGCTAGAGCAATATTCATTTATGTTGAGAGCTAGTTTGGAGGTTCTAGCAGGGGAGCACAGCTACTCGTACACCCTTGACCAAAGACTGGTCCTCCTCAATCAGGGATGGTCGTCCTCTTCGAAGGAGCACGGAGCTTCGGGCAGGACGCACAGGGAGCGGTGAGGGAGGAAGGGGACACCGGCCTAGCCAGACAGATCAGCTGAATCAACCCTGGCGATCAATGGGGTGACAGATGTTGCAGCCAGATCGCCCTCTCATTCTATTCATTCATTTTGATGGTACACTCCAAGGAGAAGGATAATTACCCATGAATAAAACACATTTCAGGAATATTTTTAATTTATAAATTTAATTGTTATTGTATAGTTGATAGACAGAGGGGTTTCAGTTACATAAGTCAGGTAATCAGCACATTTATTTTTGAAGAGCGTAACTTCCCTGCTGTATTTGTTCACCCTTTGTTCCACAATTTCTGTGCTCCCCCCTACTGTCCCCTAAATAGGTAAACACCAAAAGTACATAAATAAGTAACAGTGACAAAGGAGAGAAAAAAACAAAAACACGACCCTAAAGCAACAAAAATTTTTTTATTTTCATTTGTTGGAATTCACTTCAATAAATGTATTTTTATATGATCATATGCACATAACTATTGAGCCTTTGAGATTCTCTCCTAAGAATATACTCATTTGGCCTCATTGTATGATTGTTTAGAGTCTTGTATAATCTGTCATCTTCAAGTGTACATTTTTTGTTTTGGTCTTTTACCATTGAGTGTGCTTACTTGCAGATTTATAGGCACATTGTAGTTACAATAAATGAAGGAAAACATGCAACCTACATTTCTTTGGATATACCTTATTTCACTTAATATAATTTTCCAGGTCTTTCCATTCCCTTAGACACAAACAATGTCATTCTTTCTGATGAAAACATAGAATTCCATTGTGAATTTTATCACATTATCTTTATCCATTCTTCTACTGAGGGGCATCGGATTGATGGTTGACTATGGTAACCAATTTTCTTTTTCTTTTTTTTTTTTTTTTGGCCCTTTCCACTCTGTCAGGAATGAGAATTATCTTTATTTTGGTAATTTTTAAACTCCATTGACATTATTAATTTTCAGATACAATATTAAAATTCTTCATTTCTAATACCTGTATTTCTGATATTATTTCATCTTAAAAGAAACTGCATTTTTGCCTAACATTCAGTTTAGTTGGACTTCACTTAACTAACAATTTCTATTTTTTAAGAAACATTAGTATAGTACCTGATTACAAATATTAAGTAGTGTCTTAGGCAAGCCTAAGGAATGCATGTGAGTCCAGGTAGAACTATGCCACAGATTTAATATTGATAGTGTTGTAAGCTCTTCTAAAAATTTTAGTGATTTCTTTTAGTATTTAAAGTAATTATAATCTTACTTTGTATCTTTTAATAAACAACCATGACTATTTTGGAAAATATAACATTCCTTTAAAAGTGTTTAGATTTATATGCATAAATAGTTCATTCTGTAGCTTCAATACTTCATGCTGAGTATTTTGAAGGTACAAGTAATGGACCTTAGATTGTGTCTTTATTTGATTGTTACCTTTATCTAACTTAATTTCTAGAGGAATTGCCTTTCTTTGAAATCCACAGCAATGTCATTTTATAAATAATTTCAAACTCTGATAGATAATCGCACTGATGGCTCAGAAAATCCTTCTGTCTCTTGAGAGCATAGATTAAATCAATTTACCAATTACAGGGGAGGGAGCAATCAGATAGCAACACAGAGAATGGTTAAGAGTGTATTATATGTTGGGTGTCTTAATAAAACCTTCCCAGAAAAGATGATTCTGGTCTGGTTATTTCTGCTGCTTCTGGCGCTTTTGCCCCAACTCTGTTGTGCTAACTATTGCCCTAACTATGGGGTTAAATGACCCACTGCAGGACATTTTATATACACAGCTCATATTGCTTTATACGTGGAAAGTACAGCTCTCTTGTTTTATTAGTGAACAATTAGAATGTTCAAAATTAGGCTGGCATGTTGCCAACTTTTCTGTTGTAGCTCAAAGGGCAATGGTTTGATAACATTTGTAAACAGGGAAACATTAAGGCAAAAGATGCACTTAAATTTCTATAAATAAAAAAAAAGCCTAAATGTAATTATATGGAAAAGAGTTTTCATAGCTCAGAAGGTCTAGTAAATAGGGAACTAATTAAACCACAAACTGAAGCAGGATAACTAAATTTCTTATTTAGCACTAACATTCTTAAAATTCAGACTTATTTTTCTTAATTTGTGAGAAATATCTTAAATGCTTTTCCAAGGTAAAGAAATTAGTCAAAATTTATTTTGCTGTCAGAATGACACTGTGATCTAATTTGAAGTGAAATCAAAGAGGAAATTTTAATGTAGTATATACAAATAAATATGTACAACTTATTAAAACAACATTAAATAAATTGTTAACAATGTTCTTGGAAGATTGGCTTATTAAAACAACATTAAATAAATTGTTAACAGTGTTCTTGGAAGATTGGCTTATTTTTGTACATTCTTTAAAATGATAAATTATTAATATTCTTACTAAGTCTTTTTGTAAGAACCAAGTAATGTTGATCAGGTTACTATTTAATTCTGTTTAATTTTTAATGTCCTGTGAGAAAATAGAAGCTCAACATCTCACCAAGATGATGAAATATGTAGAATGATAAATTTTGGAATATTGAAAAAATATCAAATATCTTTGTGACATAATTGTATTTGTATGTAATTTAGAATTACATAAGCTATGGGGTGAGACTTACACTTTGGTTAGGTGAGTCTTTATCTCAATTAAAAGTACAGATCAAAGTTCAAGAATAATTTAAGAAGTAAATAAATAAATGAAGAATAAAGACAGACTACCACATTTTTAAAAAGAAGGTTTATTGGATGGAATTAAAGTACAAGTAGCATTTAACCTTGGAATTTAACATAATATTTGATGAGGTTCCTCGTGGTATATTAAAAATTAAAATTACATTGTGGAGCATGAACTAAATTTGTAGTGGTAATTACATTCATTGTTTATTACTTAAACAACCTAGAATCCAATGTTTCTCACACCAAGAATGTGGTGTATGAATGGAAAGATTTGTGACATCATTCTTTATTCAATCTTGCTCAATAATTGTGTGAAGGTTAGTAAGCATATTCATGACATTAATGAGTTATGTCACTGAATTGCTTATTTTAAGTACTTTTATTTGCACATATTCTAGTTTCTCTTCATCTCTCACAGAATATCATCCTCATAATGTGTGTGGTCCTTGAAATAATTTATATCACAAAATCTGTGTGTGTATGTGTGTGTGAGTGTGTGTATATGTGTGTCATAAAATCTTCGTTAACATAACACTTCCATAAAAAATGCAAATCACAACAACATTGAGATTCCACCTCACCCCAGTAAGAATGACCATTTTCAAGAAAACTAATAACAACAGATGCTGGTGGGGATGTGGCCAAAAGAGGACACTACTAAACTGTTGGTGGGAGAACAAACTTGTTCAGCCACTCTGGAAAGCATTGTAGAGGTTCCTGAAAATGTTAAACATAGAGTTCCCCTATGACCCAGGAACCCCACTTGTGGGCATTTACCCAAAAGCTCACAAATAAGGACATATTAAAGGTACCAGCACAACCGTGTTCATAGCAGCATGATTTACCATAGCTAAAATATGTGAACAACCTAGATATCGCTCAGTAGATGAATGGATCAAGAAGTTGTTTTGCATATACACAATAGAATTCTGTTCTTCCACCAGGAAAAATGGCATTGTCCCATTCATAAGAAAATAGATTTGGAAAAAAATCATACTAAGTGAAGTGAGTCAGACCCTAAACTCTATGTTCTTCCCCATTGTTAATAACTAGTATATGTCTAGGATAGTTCTAACAGATGACCACAATAGCTCAACAGCTATGTACATATGATCATACAAGATGTCGCTAAGCAAAATGATCTCTAACATATGGAAACAAGTGGTTTATAATTGATGTTCTTATTTTTAATGTACTATGTGAAATTATTTCTTTTTTCTTTTGTTTATTTTCCCTATGGTTTAGACCCTGTTGTCACCGTATTTGATTCTGGTACTCTGGATATTTTATAAGTGTCTGTCTGAATTAGGGAAGGGAAAGAGAACATTAAAATGGTGAGACAAATGGCAAAAGGTGAACCAATGCAACAGCAATACTTATAAGACAATATGTTGTCTGCACAACTCAGAGGGAGGAATTGAGGAGGGAAGGTGTGAGAAAAATAAGGGAGGTTATATCAAGTTGGACAAGAAATGTACTCATTACTTAACGTATATAACTGTAACCTCTCTGTACATCACCTTGACAATAAAAATAAATTAAAAATAAATAAATAAAGTAAAACAGCACTTCCTTTTTGAACCCAGATTCAACCACTTTTGAATGGTGGATATGTGTGTGTGTGTGTGTGTGTGTGTGTGTGTGTGTCACTTAAAATTAAAATCAAACAATTTCAGTCTGTTATATAATTTTCAGATCCAAATTTAAGAATCATACCCTTTAAGAATGAAGATCTAATTTTCTATATATTGCTACAAATGACTAAATAGTATTCACAGTATTCATTACATTACATGAAAAAAATCCAGGTACAGAGAGAGGTACTTCATATATGGAATCTAAAACCACAAATGCTCAGAAACAGATAATAAAGTACAGTATTGCTTCTCATGGCTACATTGTGGATTTGGACAGTGAAAAGCTACAGTGTCAATTTGACAATGACAAGTTCTGTTGATCTAATGACCAGTATGGAAACTATACTTAATTTGCTTCTATTCCTATAAGGCAGATACTTAAGAATGCCCTGAACTAAATGCTGAGGAACATAGTCAATAAATTATCATAAGCCTTGGAGAGATATGTTGAGTTTTTGACCAGAAAAATCAGCAATGATGAGTACAAGGTAACTACATAGGCACTGTGAAATAACTACATTTGCATTGAGGAGATGATTACATGGGAGGGGGGAGATGAAGACATAAGAATCATATACCATTTTCAGAGTTAGGTACACAGGTGAGAATAACATAAGTGAATTAGAATGCATATGCTATTACCAAGTCTTTAGATGTTTTGAAATAGAAGCAATTATACAATTATTCATATTGTTTTAAATGTGGATTTATGGCTTCAAGCACCAATGTAAACCATAATCACAATGTAGTTTCAAAAGTGAAAGGTTGTTCTTTAGTCATTTTCTAATGGAAATTAGCAACTGTAGGAATTCTGGAGTTTTCCATTTTTATTACTGCATATAAAACCATTTCATATATTGAAGGCTTAACACAAAAATAATGTTTTAAAACTTTGTGAGTTATAAGTGAATTTTCTAGCAGTATTCTTTTTTTCTTTTAATTATTTATTTATTGTCAAAGTGATGTACAAAGGGGTTACAGTTTCATATGTAAGGCAGTGGGTACATTTCTTGTATAACTTGCTACCTCCTCCTTCATTTCCCCCCCCTCCCCTCCCCCTTCCCCTCTCCTTCCTTCCCCCATGAGTTATTCAGTTGGTTTACACCAAATGGTTTTCTAAGTACTGTTTTTGGAGTCGTTTGTCTTTATATCCTTTGTCTCTTGATTTTGATATTGCTTTTTCCTTCCCTAGTTCTAATACAAGTATATACAATATCCAGGGTACTCAGATGAGATACAGTGATAGCGTGGGCACAACTACAGGAAGGGAATACAAGAGGAACAGCAACAACAACAACAACAACAAAAACTATGGTTTCACATAGCATGTTGAAAATGATTACAACAATGATATAACACTCGTTTCCATAACATGGAGTTCATTTCACTTAGCATCATCATATGTGTTCATAAGGGCATAACTATTGGGCTCTTGTGATCTTCTGCTATGACTGACCTAAACCTGTACTAATTATTCCCTGTGACGGAAACTATAGAGTCCAGGTTTCTTTGGGCCAAGCTTACTTCACTTAGTATAATTTTTCCCAGTACGTGGTACTGGCAAAACTGGTTCAAAACCTGAAACAAATTAAAACTGTACCTTACATACCACCCTGCACCAAAATCAATTCCAAAAAGATCAAAGACCTCGAAGTAAAATCAGATACCCTGAAAACACTACAAGAAGGAGTAGGAAAAACACTTGGGTTTCCTGGCACAGGACAAAACTTACTTAATAAAGGCCCAGAAATGCAACAAATCAGAAAAGGTTGGACAAATGGGACAGCGTCAAACTTCAGAGCTTCTGCAAGGCAAAGGACATAGCTTGCAAGATAAACAGAAATCCTACAGATTGGGAAAAGATCTTTACTGGCCATACAACAGACTAAGGCCTCATATCTAAAATATATGCAGAACTAAAAAAATTAAATTCCTCCAAAAGAAATCCTCAAAAAACCAACAGCCCCCTCAACAAGTGGGCTAAAGACCTAAAAAAGAGACTTCTCTGAAGAGGAAATGAGAATGGTCAAGAAGAGACACATGAAGAAGTGTTCTACATCACAGGCCATAAAAGAAATGCAAATCAAACAACAGTGAGATTCCACTTCATCCCAGTAAGAATGTCCATTATCAGGAAAACTAGCAATAACAAATGCTGGAGGGGATGCGGTCAAAAGGGAACCCTACTACAATGTTGGTGGGAATGTAAACTTGTTCAACCAATCTGGAAATGGGTATGGAAGTTCCTCAAAATTCTAAACATAGCGCTCCTCCCTGGTAAGTAAACTACAAAATTATTGCATATATTCATAGAAATGATAACCTGGGATGGCACACCTGATGCAGTCATGTGAGATATCCAAATAACAGATGTTGATGCAGATGCACAAACCAATAGCATATCAAGGTGGCTAAAATGATCATTGTTGGCTTTACCATGATATGGCTTTTAATTATTATAGGTTGGCTTTTTCTTTTTTAAAAAAAGATTTATGCATTTATTTATTTGTTTGTTTATTTATTTATTTATTTATTTATTATTTATTTATTGTCACGGTGAAATACAGAGGGGTTACAGTTCCATTTCTTGTCCAACTTGATAGCCCCTCCTTCATTGTTCTCCCACCTTTCCTCTTCCCTCATTCCCCGCCCCCCCAGTTGTACATTTAGTTAACAGTTAAGTATTACTGCTGGCTTTTTCAAGTTATTTTAAATGGATTTGAAATAGGAAAATTTCTGCAGTCTCTAAATCAACTAATTCAATGCTTCATATAGATGCAATAAAATATTATCATTTTCCCCCTTACACCTCAAGAATAGAATAACATGTTCTTTATAAACATTCTTATACTGCAATGATTTATCATACAGAAAAAAGTGAGATTTCACATATTACTTTGAAGAAGATAGGGAGCTGCCAATGTAAACAGAGACATTTCTCATTATGCTGACTGAGATGAAACTGAGTTTGTAGAGGGCTTTAATCCATTTTATACTTATGTCTTTTACAAATTCATCATAAAATGAAATATACAATTTGAGTGACTGTTGTTAAATATATGTGACAACTTCTAAATTGAGAAACATCTATTGGAAAAAATTAGAATTCATTAGCTAAAATTAAATTAATTAGCTAAATAATTTCAATAGTAAAATAGCATTTTATAAACATTGTGATATCATGAGAACTTGATATGTTGAGAGTCTAGCTTCCTGGGAAATAGAATTATAATTCAAATAAAGCACATATCTCATAAAATATCACCTTCTATTTATAATACCAAAGTTTACATCTTGAATCATGACTTTTGTATACAAAGTATACGTATCAAAGAAAATTTACTTATTTTTATAGGTTTGGCATAGAATAATAATAATTTAAATTAAGTGATGAAAATGAGTATACATGACATGAGTGCCCAGAACACACTAATCTCTCTCTTACTACACATTTTCCTCTCCCCTAGCTAGTAATCCACCCTTTGAAAATATTCACTATGAATGCATATTCTTACTCTGACTTTGTTTTTGTTTTCTCAGGTCAAATCTTGTGTTTCTAAGTAGAAATACAATATAGTGAAAAGTCATGAGCTTTGAGCTAAATAGGCCCAAGATTTTATCCTAGCTCTTATGGTAATCAATCCTCTGCTGGAAGATTATTTTTTTATTCCAAATTCCATTTTCTTTGTTTGTAAGATAATAGTAGTAGTTAGCTAAATAGCCACATTGCTGTGAGGATAAAATTGGCTGGGTACCTTACACGTATGAATTTATTTTTGAATATTTTTATTATCTTTAAGTAGTTTATAAAAGAGTTGCCATTCACCAATGCAGCTTATGAACATAATGAATCCTGATCACAGTCACTTCTTTCAACTTTCTCCTTGATTTTAGGTTATGTACTTACTTATTTTTTTGCCCTTTGACAAAGCAGTTTGTATGTACAATGCATCTTCATCTGTGTCATTACTTCAAAATGTTCACCCCGCTTCAGTCCGATCTTTCCCTGTATTTCTCAATTCTTTGATTATATATAAGAAATTCTTGCCTGCATTCTCTCCACCTTTTTGTAGAGCTTGTTGGTCTTATGGAAATTTTGTCCTTTGTGGAGCTTGTTGCTTTTATGGAAATTTTACCTATTTTTATTCACGCAATAATTTATTAACTACTATATGTTATTTTATAACTATTATATATTAATTAAATATTAACTATAATATGTGTATGTTTGAGGAATATCAAATAACTTCAGTGGGACTTTATGGATATTACCATTTAGAAAATTATAACTGTGTATTGCTCTCTCCCTCTTTCTGTAATCGTCTCTCTCTCTCTCTCTCTCTCTCTCTCTCTCTCTCTCTCTCTCTCTCTCTCTCTCTCTCTCTCTCTCTCCCTCTGTCCCTACCATAGCAATGAAGGTTTGAATTGAATACCTCACTCAGCTTGCTTGCTAGGCTAGCCTTCAACTTCTTTAGCTATTCAGCCCACTTTTGCCAGTTATGTTAGAAATGTAGTCCTGTAGAATTTTCTTCCCTGGCTACACTCAAACCATAATCCTATATATGTCAGTCTCCTGAGTAACTAAGAATTCAAGTTTGAAACCCCAGGACCAAGCTTGTTTCAAATTTATCACTTTAGTTATTTTAATTTTTATTGTCAAGGTGATGTTCAGAGGGGTTACAGTTACATATGTAAGGTAGTGAATACAATTATTGTCAAACTTGTTAACTCCTTCCTCATTTTCCCCCATCCCTCCTCCCCAACACCTCACCCACCAGTTGAGTTGTACAGTTGGTTTAAACTATATTGTTTTGCAAATATTGTTGTGCCATTGGTTCAGCTTTTACCCTGTGTCTTACCATTTGATGTTCCCCTTCCTTTCTTTGATTCAGATAAACATATATACAATACCCAGAATACCAAAATCAAATACACTGACAACAGAGGATAAACCATAGGGAAGATAAACAAAAGAAAAAAAAAAGAAAGTACGTTAAAAATAACAACAATGATAAACTAATTGATTATGTATATTGGATATCATTTCGTTTAGCATCATCTTATGAGATCGTATGTGCATAGATGTTGAGCTATTGTGATCATCTGCTAGGACTATCCTAAAAAAATGTATTAATTATTCCCAATGAGGGAAACCATATAGTCCATTTTTTCTATGGGTCTGGCTCACTTCACTTATTATGATTTTTTACAAGGTTTTCCATGTCCTTACAAATGGGCAATGCTGTTCTTTCTGATAGAAGCAAAGAATCCCGTTGGGTATAAATACTACAAAGTCCTGACCAATTCATCCACTTAGGGTGAATCTGGTGGTTCCAAATTTCAGTTATAGGGAATAGTGCTGCAATAGACATGGTTGTGCTGGTAGCATTAGTATGATCTTGTTTCTGATACTTTGGATAAATGCCTAAAAGTGGGGTCATAGGGAAACTCTATGTTTAGCCTTTTGAGGAACTTCCATACTGCTTTCCATAGTAGTTGAACATGATTGCACTCCCACCAACAGTGTAGTAGTGTTCCCTTTTGGCCACCTCCCTGCCAGCATCTTTTGTCTTTAATTTTCTTGAAAATGGCCATTCTTACTGGGGTGAGGTAGAATCTCAATGTTTTGATTTGCATTCCTTTCATGCCACTTGGCCATTCTCATTTCCCCTTCAAAGAAGTCTCTCTTTAAGTCTTTAGCCTACTCATTAATGGAGCAGTTGTTTCTTTGAGGATTAGGTTTTAGGGAACTTGATTTTTTGAGTTATCACTGTATTTTAAATATTAGGCCCTTGTCTGTTGTATGGCCAGTGAAGATCTTCTCCCAAACTGTGGGCTTTCTATTTACCTTGCAAGCTAGGTCCTTTGCCTTGCAGAAGTTCTGCAGTTTCATACAATCACATTTGTCGAGCCTTTCTTTGATTTGTTGCATTTCTTGGTCTTTATTAAGAAAGTATCTACCTGTGCCAAGGCACTCTACTGTTTCTCCTATTCCTTCCTACAATATTTTCAGGTTATCTGCTTTTACCACCAGGTCTCTGATCCCTTTGGAATTAATTCTGGTATAGGGTGATAGATAAGGATCTACATTTAGTTTGCAATTTTGCCAGCACTGTTTGTTGAAGAGGCTGTCTTTCTTCCATACCATGTTTTTAGTCCCTTATCAAAGATTAGGTGGCTATATTTTTGTCCTCAGGTCTGTTCTTGTGTCCATACCCAGCTGTTTTTATTACCATCACTTTGTAATAGAGCTTGAAGTTTGATACTGATATTCCTCCAGCACTGTTCTTCCTAGTAAGGCTTGTTTTTGCCATTCAGGGTCTTTATTCCATATTAATGTTTTGATATCTTCCTCTATTTCATTAAAGAATGTTGTTGGGATATTAATGGATAATACATAGAATTTGTAAGTAGCCTTTGGCAGTATTGCCATTTTCATGATGTTAATCCTCCCAGTCTAGGAGTATGACAGGTTTTTCCACTTGCTTAGTTCTGCTTTAATTTCTTTTTTCAGGCTTTTACCGTTTTCATAATAGAGGTCTTTTACTTCTTTTATAAAAGTTATTCCTTGTTTCTTTTTTTTTTTAAGGCTATTGCAAAAGGAGTTGCTTTCCTGATTTCAGCCTTGCTGTTCTCATTGTTGGCATACAGAAAAGCAACTGATTTTTGAGGAGTAATTCTATATCCTGCTACTTTGACCGAGTTGTGGATTAGCTCAAGTAAATTGGGAGTATTCTATGTGGTTCTTTAAATACAGGATCATGTCATCTGCACAGGGAGAGAGCTTTACTTCGCCTTTTCCTATTTGGATCACCTTTATATTTCCTCTTGTTTTATTGCTCTGGCTAGGAAATCTAGCGCTATTTGGTGTAGAGATAATTAGGATGGTTATATCCTACTGTAGGAAAGGCAATACTGTAGGAAAATAAAATACTTTTATTAGTATGTAGTAACCTTCTTTGTTTATTCTCACTAATTTTAACCTGAAATCAATTTTATCTGTTACTAGAATTACAACTCCAGCCTATTTATGAGGACTGTTTGCTTGATAGATTTTATTCCAGCATTTTACTTTCATTATATGTTTGCTTTCGTGGGCAAGATGTGTCTCTTGAAGACAGCCAAAATATGGACCTTCCTTTTGATTCTATTTATCAGTCTATGTCACTTAATTGGAGAGTTAAGTCCATTAATATTGAGAGTTAGGTTTAAGAGGTGTTTGTTGGTTCCTGTCATTATATCTAACATTTTAATGGCTGTGCCTTATCAATTCAAGCTAAAATTACCTTGCTTTCTATTTAGGGTCTATTTCTCTGCCAATATCATGTTCTTGATGTTTTTCAATGTGTAGAATATGTTTGAGAATTTTCTGTTATACTGGTTTGGTTGAGATATATTGTTTCTGTTTTTCCTTGCTGTGGAAGGCTTTTATTCAACCTTTAGTATCTCAAATAGTCAGGAACACTCAAAGAACAGGAGAGAAAGAGGTTGAACTAATTGGAGGACATTCTAACTAATGTGGTATCTCACTGGTAAATAACACAGTCCAAGTGAATATCTACAGTCTTATGTTGCTTGAGGTTTCAAAAACACATTTAGCATCCTTGTAGATTGTATGACTTTGTTGATTTATAGCAAATTGTTTATTTATTTATTTAAAATTGTATATTTATTTAAAATTGATTCCTGTTAAAATTAAGTATATACAGATTTGGGACTTTGTAACACCCAAAACATTTCTAAGAGTTAGTCTTGCCTAAATCTTGGATGATCCTTGCTATTAACAAAGCAACATTGTGTTTTGTGGTTTTCTTTTCAGTGAAGCCTCTAGTATTGATCTCAATCTCCTGTTTCAGTTCCCAGTAACTGGTATATACTTATAAATATGATTAAAAGAAAGGCTGACACTTGCATGAACTACAAACGCCAGTGTTCTCAATTGTTTTATGGATAGCATCATGTCATTCCTAATTTTGAGCTACAAAAAGAACATTGGCAAAAAATATCTGTCTTGGACTAAAAACAATAAGACATTCTCTGTAGTAATGCTCACCATTAGAGAAAGGTAATTGACAGTTTGAAACTACAAAGTAAATCACATCTTGAGATACAAGTTTTGAAACCAGGCAAATTCAGTCATAACCCTAGCTTATTTACTTACAATATTATACAGATTTTACTGCTTTTACATTTGTCACTATAATAAAACACACTTTGTGGATAGGGTAGAGCTAACTCTGTTACATAACCATATTTAACCAATACTGCAGAGACAAGGACAGGAGTACTAGAGTTATTTGTAGAAATATATTCTTGTTGTCAGTCTATTCTTTGTACTGATTGCTTTTTATAAATTATTGTTCCTGGAGAACTTTCTTTTACATGTTAATCAAAGCTGTTATTCTTACTCTTCAAACAACAGCTTGGACAAAAATTCCCTATGAGTGAGTTTTATCAATTGATTCAGATAAATGAGTTGTGTCTCACACTAGAGTCAACAACAAGCCAAATGTTGCTTCTTCACTCACCTGTGAATGGATAAGTTCTGCTTCAGCCATTTCTATGAATTATAAGTGCTAAATTATGTTGCTTTACTAAACCCAGGAGATCGTAACAGGTTTACACTCAAGTCAGACAGAATTATGACAGCAGCACCTAATAAACACTGAGGTAAATTTAGACTGATTCTTTAGTACACCTCCAACTTTTCTTCCTTATATAAAAATCAGAATGATAAAAACATTTAACTCCAAGTGAGGAGATTAAGCACATAAATATTGACTGGTACTCAACACATGAATAGAGATCTGTGAAGATATTTCCTAATGATTTTTTGCTAAATTCTTTTTCATATATGCTCAAATAAGCACCATGTTTGAAAAGACAGATCTAGATAACTCTGTTATAGTATAGCCTTAGTTATGAGGATCTCCTTCAAAGGATTTTAGAACTTCTGGGCTTATCTGGTATGCAGTCAAATACAACCCAGAAAGGGAGAGTGCACAACTAGTCAAAATGACTACACAAAACCAAATCAAGAAATGTCATTTCAAGCTTTCCAGTGAGCTGAAAAATTAAGTACATTAAGAAATTCTTAAATGGAAAGAAGAGCTTTATTTTTGTTGTTGTTGTTTTGTGTCTTGTTTTGTTTATATGTCTTTGAGAGGGCAAAGGAAACACAGAAATGGAGCAAAAGTGCAACAGTCGTACTCACTGGACATAATGTGGAAATGAACTATAAAACATGTGGGTGGGAACAGGAGGGAAAATATAGAATAGAATGAGGGTAGGAGTGGCATTTTTCAAAATAAATGTACTCATTTACCTGTGTTATGTAATTGCAACTGCTCTGTACCTAACCCTTAAAATAACAATGAAAGATGTAAAGAGAAAGATTTTTATCTCAAATAGACATCCATGTGTCATTGCTAAAAGAAGAGAAAGTTAAGTAACTAGAATGGACCAAGTTGTATGAATATTCCCCATAGAGAATAGTTATCAGATGTTTTTTTCTCTTATCATAAAGAAGAGCAAGTAGGTTTTGTATAAGAAAACACAAAAGGTCACTTTACTATGGAGTGACTCTCACACATCCAAGATACTTAAATGACTGGTCTCCTGGATACATGTTCTTGCTTAGGCAAAGACCTTGTATGGTCATCCATGCTTGCTTGAATTTTCTATGATTCCACAATTGCAATGTTAGGGCAACCCATCAACATTAACATTAAAGGTATTCATGGGTTTCTTTTAGAAAGAGATGATTTCCTTCCTTTGACAGCTACAAGAAGAAAAAAAAGAGCTGGTGAAGATTGTAGGAAGGAATGTGTGTAAGATTATGGGTTTGCTCTCTAGCAATTTATATTCTTATTATTTTATTAGTTACAAATCAATAAGCATTCACCAACAAGTAAGTTCACAAGTGAAGCTGGAATGCTGGAACTAAAAATATGTTTTCAAATGCAAATAGAGTAATAGCTATGACACAGTTCAATGCATTATAGCTTCTTGTAGTTTAGATTCAAATAAAAGCAGCATAGTTTTCTCCATTGTAAGTATTGATAGCGTCTCATTTCTTAGAAAATAGCCATGTATAAATTGTTAAGTGTAATTGTGGGCTCTGTTGTCCGTTTAACCTGTTGATTCTTGTCTTTATTCCTCAATATAGCTTCCACCTGAGCAATTTTATAATTATTCATGTAAAACTACCCCAGCAGGTAAGCGAGGAAATTTAAAAAAAAAGAGATAAAATAACCATCAGTTAATTAGCTCCTTTTTTAACTGAAGAGGGTTGAGCATAAATATAGTTATTAAAGGGAAGTTTGAAAAAAAGCTCTGACTGACAAAACACTTTCTATAGTCAAATAAGATATGACTCATCACCAAGGTTTCTGATTTTAGGGCCTTTCATTTCCATTGGTTATTCATTTCATGAATTTTTAGAAACTCTTTTAATGTTTATGCCATAATTTTCTTTCAGGCATTTGAAATGTTATCCCCAAATGATTTTTGTTTTGATTTAGCAATAATTAAACTGCAAAAATAAAAAATATATTATCTCAGGGCTGATGCTCAACTTCTGCTTTCACAGAAAACAGCCAACAGCACATTCTGTTTTGTTCCTTCCTCATTTGCAGTAACTCAAAAGACTTTCCCTAAAGGATAGGTTTCGTTCCCTCAAACTGATATGCTTTATGTTAAAAAAAAATTAATAAATCTAAGTTTAAATGTACTTTCTTATAATACTACACTTTGCTTCCAAATGCCTGTGGGCATAGTCTCTCATTAGAGTGTCCATCTTTATAGATAATTAATGTAGCTTCCTGAGTTATTAAATCAAATCATTTATATTGTCATTCAAATTATATATATATAATGTTTACATAGATCTGCAAAGGAGTTGTCATTTAACAAAGTTTATGAATACAATATAACTTGGCCAATATCCCCAATTTCAGTAGTCTCACTCATTCTTCCCCTGCTCACCCTTTACTTCACTTTTTTATTTTTTTTCAAATTTTTCTTATCAAACTTAAGTACAGAGAGGTTACAGTTTCATACATTAGGCATTGGATACATTTCTTATACTATTTGTTACCTTGTCCCTCATACCCCCTTCCCTCCTCCCCCTTTTCCCTAACCCCCCATGAGGTATTCAGTTCACTTACACCAAACAGTTTTGCAAGTATTGCTTTTGTAGTTGTTTGTCTTTTTTTACCCTGTGTCTCACAATTTTGGTATTCCCTTTCAAATTCCTAGTTCTAATACCAGGATACACGGTTTCCAATATACTCAGATAAGATTACAGAGATAGTGTAGGTACAACCACAGGAAAGTGATACAAGAACATCATCAATAATAGAAGCTACAGATACACATGGGACGTTGAAAGTAGTTACAACTGTGATAAAACAATCCTTTCCATAACATGGAGTTCATTTCACTTAGCATCATCTTATGTGTTCATTAGGGTATAGCTATTGGGCTCTTTTGATCCTCTGCTGTAACTTGCCTAAACCTGTACTAATTATTCCCAATAAAGGAGACCAAGGAGTCCATGTTTCTTTGGGACTGGCTCACTTCACTAAGCATAATTTTTCCAAGTCCTTCCATTTCTTACGAATGGGGCAATGTCATTCTTTCTGATAGAGGCATAAAATTCCATTGTGTATATGTACCACATTTTCCTGATCCATTCGTCTACTGAGGGGCATCTGGGTTGGTTCCAGATTCTAGCTATGACAAATTGTGCTGCGATGAACAGTCTTGTGCTGGTGGCGTTACTGTGATTTTGTTTGTGGTCTTCTGGATAGATACCCAAAAGTGGGGCTGCTGGGTCATAGGAGAGTTCTATATTTAGCCTTCTGAGGAATCTCCATACTGCTTGCCAGAGAGGCTGAACCAGTTTACATTCCCACCAACAATGAAGTAGGGTTCCCTTTTGGACACATCCCCTCCAACAATTGTTATTGTTAGTTTTCTTGACAGAGGACATTCTTACTGGGGTGAGATGGAATCTCAATGTTGTTTTGATTTGCGTTCTTTTAAGGCCAGTGATGCAGAGCACTTTTTCATATGTCTCTTGCCCATTCTCATTTCCTCATCAGAGAAGTCTCTTTGTAAGAATTTAGCCCACTTGTTGAGGGGGCTATTGGTTCTTTGTGGTTTTGTTTTGGAGGAAGGTAATTGTTTAACTTCTGCATATATTTTAGATAGGAGGCCTTTGTCCATTGAATAGCCGGTAAATATGTTCTCCTAGTCTGTAGGCTTTCTGTTTATCTTGCAAGCTATGACCTTTGCCCTGCAGAAGCTCTGCAGTTTGATGCAGTCCCATTTGTGCAACCTTTCTTTGATTTGTAGCCTTTCTGGGTCTTTGTTAAGGAAGTTCTGTCCTGCACCAAGGAGCCCAAGTGTTTCTCCTACTCCTTCCTTTAGTGTTTTCAGGGTGTCTGTTTTGATTTCGAGGTCTTTAATCCATTTGGAATTGATTTTGGTGCAGGGTGATATATAAGGATCTGGTTTTAGTTTGTTGCATGTGTTGAGCCAGTTTTACCAGCGCCATTTGTTAAAGAGGCTATCACTCTTCTAAACTATTGTTTTAGCTTCTTTATCAAAGATTAAGTAGGCGTTGTTCTGTGGGTTCATTTCTGGGTCTTCAATTCTGTTCCATTGGTCTTCAGGCCTGTTCCGGTGCCAATACCAAGCTGTTTTCATTACTATAGCTTTATAATAAAGCTTGAAGTTGGGTATTGTAATTCCTCCAGCACTGTTCTTTCTGCTTAGGATTGTTTTTGCTATTCTAGGTCTTTTATTGTTCCATATGAATTCTATGCTTCCTCTATTTCATTAAAATTGGTTTTGGGATATTAATGGTATTGCATTGAATTTGTAGATAGCCTTTGGCAATGTTGCCATTTTGATTATATTAATCCTCCGAATTCAGGAGCATGGGAGCTTTTTCCATTTCCTTAATTCTGACTTAATTTCGTTTTTCAAGCTTTTAAAGTTCTCATCAAAGAGGTCTTTCACTTCTTTGGTTAGGGTTATTCCTAGGTATTTTATGTTTTGGGGGCTATTGCAAAAGGAGTTGCTTTCCTGATTTCAGCCTCGGTCTTCGGGTCGTTAGCGTAGAGAAAGGCCGTTGATGTTTGAAGGTTTATTTTATATACTGCAACTTTGCCAAAGTTTTGGATCCGCTCTTGTAGCTTGGGGGTAGAGTCTATGGGATTCTTTAGGTATAGGATCATGTCATCTGCAAAGAGAGAAAGTTTAACTTCATCTTTTCCTATTTGGATCCCCTTTATATTTTCTTCTTACCTAATTGTTCTGGCTAGGAATTCTAGTACTATGTTGAAGAGCAGGGGAGAGAGTGGACATCCCTGCCTTGTTCCTGATTTTAAAGAGAATGGCTTTAGTTTTTCCCCATTTAGAGTTATGCTTGCTATTGGTTTGTCATAAACTCCCTTGATTATATTCTGGAATGTTCTCTGGAATCCCAGTTTTTCCAGGGCTTTTAGCATAAATGGGTGCTGGATTTTATTGAACGTTTTTTCCACATCCAGAGATAAAATCATGTGGTTCTTTACCTTGCTCCGGTTGATGTGGTGGATTACATTAATTGACTTGCGTATATTAAACCAACTTTGCATCCCTGGAATGAATCCAGTTTGATCATGGTGTATGATTTTTTTGATGACCTGTTGAAGTTGATTGGCCAGAATTTTGTTGAGAATTTTTGTGTCTATGTTCGTCAGGGAACTCGGTCTATAGTCCTCTTTCTGTGATGAGTCCCTGCATGGTTTTGGGATGAGGGTTATACTGGCTTCACAGAATGTGTCTGGTAGTGAACTTTTTCTTTCAATTTCATTGAAGAGTTTGAGAATTATTGGTGTGAGTTCTGTTTTGAAGGCCTTGTAGAATTCTGCAGTGAATCCGTCTGGACCTGGGCTTTTCTTGGATGGGAGATCATTTATGGCCATTTCTATTTCAATACTAGATATGGGTATGTTTAGAAGGTTTAAGTCTTCATGGTTGAGTTTGGGGATATGAATTTTTTCTAGGAAATCATCCATTTCTTCCTAGTTCTCAAATTTTTTGGCATAAAGGTTTGCAAAACTGTCCCTTATTATTATTTTCTGAATTTCAGTTATTTCTGTGGTGATGTTACCTGTTTTATCTCTTATCTTGTTTATTTGAGTGTGCTGCTCTTATCTTGTTTATTTGAGTGTGCTGCCTTTGTTTTTTGGTCAGGTTTGCTAGGTGTCTGTCTATCTTGTTGATTTTTTCAAAGAATCAACTCTTTGTTTTGTTGATACTTTCGATGTTTTTTTTCGCCTCTAATTGATTTAATTCTGATTTGATTTTAATTATTTGCTCCTGCCTATTGACTTGGGGTTTGGCTTGTTGTTCTCTTTCAAGGAAATTAAGGTGATTCCTTAAATTATTGAGTTGCTGTTTCCCCAGTTTGTTGGTGTATGCACTCAGAGATATAAATTTTCCTCTGAGTACTGCCTTTGCTGTGTCCCAAAGGATCTGGTACTTTGTATCCGCATCTTGTTTGAATTCCATAAACATTTGAATTTCCGTTTTAATTTTTTCACTGACCCACACATGGTTCAGCAGAGTGTTGTCTCCATGAATTGTAGGATTTTCTGTGGTGGCTGTTTGAGTTGAGCTCTAATTTTATTCCATTGTGGTCTGACAGAACGCAGGGAATGATTTTGATACCTCTGAATTTGTATAAATTTTCTTTGTGCCCTAATATGTGATTTATTTTGGAGAAAGTTCCATGTGCTGTGGAGAAGAATGTGTATTGCGTTGTTGCTGGGTGGAATATTCTGTAGATGTTGGTTAAGTCTAGTTGGTCTATGTAATTATTTAGTTCTGCGGTTTCTTTGTTCAGTTTTTGGCATGTTGATCTGTCCAGAGGTGATAGTGGAAAGTTGAAGTCCCCAACTATCAATGTGTTTGGGTCTATGAGTGTTTTTAGAGTCAGTAGTGTTTGTTTGATGAAGTTGGGTGCTCCTGCATTTTGTGTGTAGATATTTAGAATGGTTATATCTTCCTGTAGGAGAGATCATTTTATTAGTATGTAGTAACCTTCTTTGTCTCTTCTTACCTTTTTTAATTTGAAGTCAATTTTGTCTGATACTAGGATCACAACTCCAGCCTGCTTATGGGGGCCATTTGCAGGATAGATTTGATTCCAGCCTTTCACTTTTAGAAGCTGTTTACTTTTGCTGGATTGATGTGTCTCTTGGAGGCAGCAGAAAGATGGATCTTGATTTTTGTTCCAAATTATGAGTCTATGTCGTTTGATTGGAGAATTAAGTCCATTAATGTTGAGAGTTAGGATTGAGAGATGATCGTTTGTTCCTCTCATTATCACTATCTTATTAAAAGCTGTCTTCCCATTTTTTTGATCTTATGTTAACTATTTAGGGTTCATTTCTCTGTCTGTATTGTGATCTTGATTATTTTCCCTGTAAAGTACATCTTTTAGGATTTTCTGTAAAGCTGGTTTGGTGGAGATATACTGTTTCAGTTTTTCCTTATTGTGGAAGACTTTTATTTGACCTTCGGCTATGAAGGAGAGTTTTTGGCTGGGTACAGAATTCTTGGTTGGTAGTTATTTTTATTTAATAATTTGTATACTTCATTCCAGGCTCTCCTTGCTTTCATGGTCTCTGCTGAAAAGTCTGGGGTAATTCTGATTGCTTTCCTTTATATGTGATTGTTTTCTTCTCCCTAACAGCTTTACGGATTCTTTCCTTGTTCTCTACTTATCCTGTTTTGATCACTATGTGTTGATAGGATGTCCTATTCTGGTCTGGTCAGTTTGGGGTTCTATATGCTTCTTGTATCTGTATAGACCTTTCCTTCTGGATATTTGGGAAGTTCTCAGCTAATATCCTATTAAATAGGTTGCCTATCCCATTAACTTCTTTCTCCAAGTTTTTCTCAATACCTATTATCCTTAAATTGGGCTTCCTGATTGTGTCTTGAATCTCCTGTAGTGATCTGCTTTGTTGATTAGACTGGATTTGCATGGATTTTTGATCTTTCTCCATAGAATCTAGGGAATCTTCAGCTCCTGAGATTGGATCCTCTGCTTCAGTTAGTCGGGACTGTAGGCTAGCTACTTGATTTCAATTCTCTTTTCCTTGTGACTGGTCTTTCCTGATGATTTCCACATCATCTCTTAGGTCTTGCATGGACTTCTTTACTTCTTTAATTTGGTTTTGAGTGCTGTCTCTCTAATCTTTTACCTGGGTAGCTATCTTTTCATTTGGCTCTTGAAGTTCATTTATCTTTCTATTTGTTGTGGCCATGAAATTTTCTGATAATTTTTGCTTTGCCTCCTCATGCTCTAGAATAATTGACTGAAGAGATTCAAACCTTTCATTTATCATGTTTATCAGTAGACTTTGTAGAGCATTTTGGGGGTTCTCTTCTATGTCTTTGATTGACTGCTCTGTTTCCTGCTTGTTTTGAGTGGAGAAAAGACTCCATTGTTTGCCATCTTTTTTGTGTTTCTTCTGCCCATTTGCATTGGGAATTCCAGTCTACAAGCACCTGTGAGCACCGTTTAAGACCCAAAGCAGACCTTACCAAGCATTGTTGTGTAAATCTTACAAGTTCACAATTATATAAAATACCTTGTATACCTGTCTATAAAATTAGATTTGGTGTTCCTAAAGAATACAATTTCAATATAACAACCGATCCTGGGCCCTGTATTCAGTAGTTACTTATTTACTGTTACAACCCTATAAGCAATTCTTGTTCTTATATTAAGTTCTTTTGGACTGGCTTTCTCTATGAACCCCTTTGATTCA
The DNA here is from genome assembly GCF_023159225.1 of Perognathus longimembris pacificus. Taxonomy (NCBI): domain Eukaryota; kingdom Metazoa; phylum Chordata; class Mammalia; order Rodentia; family Heteromyidae; genus Perognathus; species Perognathus longimembris. The sequence goes on along the minus strand of NC_063172.1, from coordinate 40,983,999 downwards.
CTCGGATTAAGCAGGAATACTCTCTATCCAATAACCAGGAGTCAATGGAACCTGGAGGTCCAGGCAGCAAGTCAGGAGGGTAAGTTAGAGGTAGTAAAGAGAATAGAGTAAAATGTATTGGGGGCGGTGATTTTGGTTTAGTTTCAGTGACGTGGAAATGTGGAGAAGAGTAGAATCAGTCGAGAGAACAAGGTTAAAATGATAGAGAATGGAGAGTTACCAGAAAAGAGTGGAGGTGTTACTCATAGGAAAGTAATTTTTAAAGAAAGGGAACGCAAATAGAGAAATAAAGTAAAAATACTGAAAGACAGATGCACAAAACAGAGAAAAATTATTTAAAAAAGAAAAAAATAAAAAGGAAAAAAAACAGAAAAACAAACAACCAAAACAAACAAACAAAAAAAGACTTGATAAAACAAACAGGTAAAAATTGAAAACAAAAAAAAAACAATGACGTTTCAGAATTGAAAATATTAAAAAAAAATTTTTTTTTAAAGTTTAAGAAATGTTTGAAAAGAAAAAAAAAGTGGAGTCCTCCTTGTTTGGGTAGTCTTTCCCCAGTCTCTGTTTTCCTTGCAACGGTCTGCAGTCTATTTTCCTGATTGGCTGGTTTGACTTGCTTTCAGTTTGCAGGGGGTGGATCTGTTCTGACCCTTCTCCCCTGCTGTTGCAATCCTGGGTCTCTGTGGTTTGCACAGCTTGCAGGTAGTCCTTGGGCGTCCTATGTAGATTGGGATGTGAGCAGTCTCCGGAACCGTGGCTCCTCTGTCTGCTGTGGGACCGCCTGGCTTTGAATAGGCTATGGACTCAGCAGGGTGGGGCGCCTCTGGCCTGTTTTACTCGGCTGAGAGTTGCTTGCCTTAGGGAGGTTCCTCCCTCCTGGGTAGGGCGGCCTCCTTGACGGTGGTAGCTATGGAATGCAGCTGTGTTTCGGGCTGGGAATTGGGCTTCCTCTGTGACGGGACAGTGTAACTGTCTCAGGAACTGTTTGTTCCCCCGTCTGGTGTTTCCATGCCGCCAGGAGCTGCTTGCCGCTTTGGCTTTAAATTTAGAAATTCCGGCAGGCAGGGTGGTGCACCTCTGGCTAAGCCGTGGCCCAGGAAGCGCCTCCCGCCTGGGCAGGGGGCATTCTCCTGGGCGGAGCTGGCTCTCACTGGTCAGTCCCTCTTGCCCTTTTCAAAGATGGCTCCTTTGTCCTCACTTTCCCTAGGCCCGCTTTAGTTCAAATCTGGTCTGACCTTATGTCAGTGGCAAAGATGCTGCTTTGCTCTGGCGGTGGGGGAAGGGCTTCTTTCCAGAAGCTGCTCTGTGGGCGCAAGTGAGAATATCTTTCATGGAGTACTCACGCTTTCTCTGCGATTTCAGGTCGTCAGTGCTTAGCCGCCATCTGGAGGATTTCTCCCTGGTCTAACTGTGTGCTTTAGCCGTGTGGAGTGTGGGTTGCTGTGCTGGGTGCTATGCTGGTGCCAGCACTGGCGCGGCGGCGGGATGCCGCCAGGAGCTCAAATCTGTGTTTTTAGATGAGCAAAGTGGATTTTTCCTTCCTGGCCAGAATCCCTGTACTGTTAGAACTTACTCTGGCTGTCTTTCTAGGAGTAAAAGTTTCTATGGGGTGAGAAAACTGCGATGTTGGAGGGAGCTCAGCTAAGGCTCTGCTGCTCCTCCGCTGTCTTCCTGGAAGTCATACATTGGATTCTTATCTGCATTTTGCCCCTCTTCTCTTTATTTGCTGGCATTTCCAACCCAGTGCCTGGAACCTGGTGTTTTATTTTGCTGAGGTTTGATTTCAGAGTTCTAAGGAATTGCACTATTTGAGTTTTCCCTTGAATCTATGCATTCCAGTTAATACATTTGTATGCATTTGCATACCACCCTGTATTTACTTATGTTAATTCACTTCTTACTGCCCTCTAATTGATATTGCTCGTTTCTGATTTCTATTCTGATTTTCATTTTATTTTAGAGCCAAGCAATTACTGAAATGGTTTTAGTTGTCTCTCTGGAGGTGTGTAGAAATCTCAACAACCTGAAGTGGAGCTGCTCACCAGGTCATGTCCCAGTCTATGACCATGCAGTAAAAAGTCAATAGAAACACAGACGGGAAAAGATAGAAAAGACAGTAACAAAAGACAATTCACTTCACAACAGCCATTGAGAATTCAATTTCCCTCCAAGGAATGCAAATCTGAGGCATAACCTACATGTCAGGAAAGTAATCCTGAATGAAAACTTCTCTGGGATTTTAGATATGTTCCTAAGTCCTTTGTCTGAAATGACTAAAAATCACTGGATTTACTCTTAGGTTGGGAATTAATAAGTATAATTTATTTTCACTCCTACTTAGAATATGCAATAAACTTTAAAGCTTTAGATAATGTCTTAAAATCTAATGTATGTAATTATGGCTAAATTTGTTTAATTTACATTAAAATACATTGGTATCTGTGACCTTTTTTTTTTTTTTTGGCCAGTCCTGGGCCTTGGACTCAGGGCCTGAGCACTGTCCCTGGCTTCTTCCCGCTCAAGGCTAGCACTCTGCCACTTGAGCCACAGCGCCGCTTCTGGCCGTTTTCTGCATATGTGGTGCTGGGGAATCGAACCTAGGGCCTCGTGTATCCGAGGCAGGCACTCTTGCCACTAGGCTATATCCCCAGCCCCGTATCTGTGACCTTTAACTGCTCTTTTCTGGTCAAACTGACACCACACACTCAAACACACATATACAACTCTAAATAATAATCTTTGAGCCACACATCTCCCAAAGGACTTTGATAAGAAAAACTTAATTCATCTACTCATTTATGTAGTCCCTAAATTCAATGTAGTATATAAATGCATGTGTGTTGAGTCAGCTATTTACTTACTGAGCGAATAAAAGTAAGACAATTAAGATGAAAACTATAGATAATGATGTCAACAAAAGCAAATCAGAAAATATTTTATCAATTAACATCCATGTTCAAAGGCACAATCTGGAAAGTACATTTCTCATTGTCTAATTTCATTTTTTCTTACTTTGGAAAATGTAAAAATCTAACTTTTAAATTGTGTTTAAACTTTCTCTTTAAAATTTGCATTTTTTTAACCTCTGGAATTGAAAACTTCATCTATTCAAAGAAACACAAAAAGCATTTAATAACTGAAGATTTAGTCCAAGAGATGCCATTAATCTCATAGCACTTTAAACTTGTCATGTGTTTGCTAAAACTCTTGAATATGTGGAAAACCTGTAAACAGTCATAAAATTGTATATTCTATGAAACTTGACAAGGCTGTTTTGGCCCCAGTGGCTCTGCCTTTTAATCCTAGGAACCCAGAAGGCTTAGATTCAGCCTAGAATGAAAAGACCCCAAGATTTTCTCCTACAAAGTAACCAGCAAAATCTGGCTGCAAGATATAACTCAACTGGTAGAACACCAGATAAGCAAGTCTAAGGTACTGAGTTTAAAACATAGTAATGGTGTATGTGTGGGTAAGGGTGGAGAAAGTCTATTTAGGAGGCTTAATTAGAAAAATAAATCATTAAATGTTTGCAGCACTGGGGTTTCCAAATGACTCATCTGAACGATGATGTTTTAATTTTTTTTATAACTCCTTTATTAATGTAATTCAGAAAAGTTTAGTATTTTAATAATCAACATTCCTTTGATGTGTGTTTTATCTCTCTCAGAAAACATAAAGAATACTAAAGTTAACAATGTTATTAAAATTGAGTTAGCTGTATCTTGGTCTTATTTGTGAATATATTGCTTTAATAAATGTGTGGATGATAAGAACTTTATTTTGCTGTTACTCATTTCTTTTTCTTTTTAATTTATTTTTTTTTCAGTTTTAAGGAAACTATCTACACTTGTTAAGATTCTAGTCTACTGTTTTTTGATCTCCTTTTCTTCTATTTATTTTTAGGACAGTGCCTCACTTCCTCATTGTACTTCTTCAAATTTCATAGTTGTTGGGAATCTTCTCAATGTTCACTTCTCACATAGTTTGAGATGAGAACAATTTACGAATACACCCAGTTTTGGATTGAGAAGATGACTATGGAACGTTTTACCCTGCCTGGCTTCAAACTACAATCTTCCCAGTCTCATCCTCCTAGCTCACATGGTAAGATTTGGAACCATTTTCTATGTCCCAACATTCCTATTTTCTCCTGCAATGAGACAGATAAGGCTGGAGTCTTTAATGCCCTGTAGGATACTTTGGAAGGCTCTGCTATTTCTCATCTCTCATTTGTTCTAAGTATTTTCTACTTTTGTGATACTTGAAAGCATCTTTGATCTTTTGAGTCTTTCTTCTTTTGTTTCATGTATAAAAATGCAGCATGTATTTCACGCTAACTGAAATTCTGTAACTTTGAAATGTTATAACAAAATATTATTCCTTAAATTTGGTCCCCAGAAAAGCTCTGCTGTTGATAACAAAGATGGATTTGTGATCTCTCTTCCAATTACACATTCTTGACATGGTAACTCAAAGCATCCAAAAATTCTCGTGGCTCTTTGCCTTTATTTTGTATCTCTGGTGTTTTATGTTAAACCCAGGCCTCACATGTGCTAAGGAAGAACTCTTTCACTGAGTCCATTCATCTTATTTTGATTCCAAAGTTCAATGAAAAGGCTAAAGTCTATGTTAAGATTTTCTGTGGAATCTTAAAGATGTGAGCACAAATTTTATCATAAAAACGATAAAGTTATCTAATAAGATTGTTGATATTGGGGCTGGGGATATGGCCTAGTGGCAAGAGTGCTTGTCTCATATACATGAAGCCCTGGGTTCAATTCCCCAGCACCACATATACAGAAAACAGCCAGATGTGGCACTGTGGCTCAAGTGGTAGAGTGCTGGACTTGAGCAAAAAGAAGCTAGGGACAGTGCGCAGGCCCTGAGTCCAAGGCCCAGGACTGGCAAAAAGAAAAAAAAAAAAGATTGTTGATATTATAAAACTGTATAGATTAATTTCAATGTGTTTTATTTCCACTGGATTTGGAATATTAAATTAAAATCTTATAATGAATAAATACTTTTAATCTTCAGTTTTGCTTTTTCCTCATTTAAGTATATAGCATTTTCGTTTGAAATCCACTGTCTCAAGGCCAGAATTTCACTTTCATTTTTCTAGTTCTACTCCATACATCTTTAAGTTATTTTTGTTATGCTTTTAAAAACATAGAGCTAGTTGGTGTGACAACTTCCTTTCAGAGTACTCCTATTTATATTTCTAAAGATTATAGGTGCAGTAAATTCATATAATATTTTATCAATTTGAAAAAATATGCTAGTTCTAAACCATATCATTATATTTAAATGCATGTGTGTCTTTATTTATTATTATTATACATTATTGTATTTGATATAGATTTATATTTCATTTTAAAAATTAAAATAAGTTACAAGATTGAGGGGATAATGATTCAAGGCTGGTCCCAAAAATAACAGAGGGAGACTCATTTCCTAAAAACAAGCAGGATGTACTTGTATATATTTGCAATGTAGCTACATGGGAGGTATATACATGGGATGCAAATGGAGAGATCATATCCAGAAAATGACTAAGGCAGAAAGGGCCAAGGATCTAGCTCAAGTGGTAGAGGACCTGCATAGCAGGCTCAAGTCTGAGGTTCAAAATGCTAGTATTGCCAAAAAAAAAAAAAACTTAAGGTTTATTATATATGAATTCTTGCACTGAACATAGCTATTTAAAGTGTGCCAAGCATTGCTAAATATTGTAATCACATTTCCATAAGTTATAAATTTAAAATGTATTATAGATAAGTAAAGTCAGACTCACATGTTTCAGAATAGAATTACTTAATATTTTACAATAAACACAGATAAGTGTGAGAGGCAAAACAGAAGCCAGGCTGATAAGGGAAAATCGGAGAATTTAATAATATACAACATATTACAGGAGAAATAAGAAAAGTCACATTAACATATAGAAAGGGTCCAAAAATATTTTTTAAAAATACCTGTTTCACAAAAATGTGCTGGTAATGGAAGTATAAACAAAACAAGGTTTGGAAAGTGACATGTAGTTGGCAGGGTCCTCTGATGGCCTGTCCAGAGGATATGGTGTTTCTGCCAATGACTCAATCACACCAGGTTCCCTGGCATGTCTGGCCCTCTCATATACAGATGCCAGGAATTATCTGGATTGTAAGACTTTCCTGCCCTGCTTCAGTAAACTTCTACATAGAATTTGGCTTCCAATGTAGACCTGCTTCAAGCAAAAGATTGTGTTGGCTGGGCTCCTGTAAATTTGCATGTCCACATGATAGCTCTATTTCTTTTGGAAATGGGTAAATTGGCATTCTTGTTTTACATATTTTGTGATGTGTAATTGGAGCTTATTCTCTGATGCATAGTGTGGGCAAAAAGTCACTCTGCCTAAGTGAAAGAATAAATACAAGTTAAACCCTATGCATTGTGCTTGCCAGTAACATAAATACTGGTAGGCTAGACTAAGTCACTTTTTCTTAGTACAATATGAAAGGTCAGGATACTTGTGGTTCACATCTGTAATCCTACCTACTCAGGACCCTGAGATCTGAAGATTGTCATTTGAAGCCATCCTAGACAGGAAAGTCCATGAGACTCTTATGTACAATTCACCAGCAAAAAGCTGAAGTGTAGCTGTGGCTTAAGTAGTAGAATGTTAAGCAAAAACAAAACTCAGAGACACCATCAAAGCCCCAAGCTCAAGCCCCAGGATTTGCACACTTGAACACACACACACACACACACACACACACACACACACACACCAGAATGATAGGTGGGCTTTTGTCCAAGGTCATTTCGTGTTAGCACAGGTATTTTATGCAATGGTTTTTTGTATCAATGTTTCTGAGAATAACAGTAATACATTTGTATTTTTTTCATAAATCAAAAGGGAATAATATTAACTCTAATAGTATTTAAGGATGATAAATCAAAAACACATGTTTTAGTATACTCTGAACCTAAGGAGCTGACATAGGGGGCTGGGATATGGCTTAGTGGTAGAGTGCTTGCCTTGCATGTATGAAGCCCAGAGTTAGATTCCTCATCACCACATAAGCAGAAAAGGCCAGAAGTGGCTCTGTGGCTTAAATGGTAGAGTATTAGCCTCGAGTAAGAAGAAGCCATGGACAGTGCTCAGGCCCTGAGTCCAAGCCCCAGGACTGGGAAACAACAACAACAACAACAACAACAACCCTAAGGTCACTGCTCAAGTGGTAGAGTTCCTGTCTCATAAACTAAGGCCTTGAGTCCAAACCAAAGTTCTGGGGGAAAAAAGAAATTATGAAATGAATGGAATGCCATCAGTATTAAAAATTATGGCCAGGAGCTCACACCTCTAATCCTAGCATTCAAGAGGCTAAGATCTGAGGATGGTAGTTCAAAGCCAACGGAGCAGAAAAGTCTGTGAGACTTATCACCAACAAACTCAGAAAAAGCCGGAAGTAGCATTGTTGCTCAAGTGGTAGAGAGCTAACCTTGAGCAAAAGAGCAAAAGAAGGTCAGTAGTAGTGCCCAGAGTTCAAGCCAAAAGACTGGCAAATAAATAAACCAGTAAATAAACAAATACATAGTATATGCTCTTCCAAAATGCAGCACTGAAAATGCTTTTTGGAGACATAACTCACAAAATCTAACCAATAGAAAGAAACAGTACAATAGAATAGTAATGGAGACTATATAAACATTCAAAAACTGGAAGGCAGCAGAAAAATTAGAAAAATCACTTAGGAAAACAAAATATTCCTAATATCTACAATTGTAACCTAGGTAAAGCAGTCTATAAATTCATTTTGCAGAACTTGTGAAGATCAGGGCCTAAAATTCGAAGTATCAGGGTGTCTAAAACCAGGAATGAAAATTTCAATCTTCAGTAAAAGCACAAGTGTTTGGTGGAAGACTAAGAGACATTTTTGTTATCCAGTGGTTCTTATACTTGCCACACTTGGACTAAGGTAGCTATCTATCCTGTCAGAAGATTGAAGGTCCATTATCTGAAGAGGGCAAGGCATGGGGATTTGTGGATTGGTAAGAATGGAGCACACTTGATACTGATAGACACCATACTATAATGAAAACAGACACAATAAGTATAGTCTTTTAAGCAAAATGTTGATCTCCCAGCATTTTTCACCCAAGTTCTTAGGATTCTGTTGTCAAGCTTGTAATTTAGAAGATTAGCAGAACAAAAGTATCTCTGGGGAATCTGAGCAGTCCAAAATATAATATGTTGACACCCTGAGGTCGTGTTGATTCCCCAATAAAATGCCTTGCTAGCAGCTCAGCTTGCAATCTATTCATGCAATGACCAAAACCTATTCACATGTATAAATCTTAGGCTATTTTAAACTTACTGAAGCAATTTTAGGTAACACAAAACTGTCATCTTTTAAGTGGTACAATTTAATCACCTAAGAAAAATGTATACTCTGTTGTCAGAATTGTTACCACCAAAATCACAAATTAAAGTAGTTCTGCAGCATCAAAAATTTGTTCATGACCATTCATAATTAGCTCCTAACACCCCAAATTTTTTGGCAAATTCTTATCTTTTACTCCATAGTTCATCTTCTGAGTAATTTATTTAGTCTCTGCCTTCTTTGTATTCATGATGATTTTTACACTCATCTATGAAAATATTTGTCAATAGTTGTTCTTTTTTATTACAAGATTATATTCCATTATATGTGAGTATATGTGTGTGTATCTGTGTCTGTGTATAGGTTTGTGAGTATGTGTTTTAACATCCAACATGAACTATTTTCCCCAACAAGGCTCCAACTACTAAAGTTTTCAGACTGTTCAAATTGTGACACCTGCTTGTCTCCAAATGTTCTAGATGTAAGCCTCAGGAGATTTCAGTTTGTAAACTGTAGTATGTGTATGAAAACATTTGTATAAATGGTCAAAGATTTTTCATGCCCTAGTAAGGATTTACCTGGTTTAAGATCCAAAATAATTTCACTAACTTTTGTTTATTATTTTGTTTTAATAAATTTCAGAATGGTAACTCTATGTGTCTACGATTTATTTTGAGTTATTTTGAGTTAGATTTCTTTTCATTGGATTGAGTTAGCAGTTGAGGTTCTACCACTCTCACCCTTTTTCATTTTTTTATTTTCAACATCTACCACTTTTTTCTATAACTTCTACTTGTTTTGTTGTTTTGGGCAAGGCTGGGGTTTAAACTTCAGTCCATATGCTTATTAACAAGGGCTTTTTAACACTAAGCATCACCTACAGTTCTTGGTGGCTATTAATTTCCTGCTTCTCCTCTAATAGGTCATTCAACTTACGCTTGCTTGGAATGTTTGTACATATAAAAACATAAACTTTTTGCTTTTTACTTATGATAAAATTAGTAAAATAATGATATGGATGATATATTCAGAGTTACTTGATATAAATTGTAGCCTGAGCTCCTACATCACTTAAATTAGTCTCAATTTTTAAAATGGTACACTCATTAAAGTGCTTGTTTCCTCAAAAAGCTTATAGAGTATATTTTTATAAACAATTAGTGCAATGAAGATGAACAGAATTAACAACAATGAACTGTTTAAAAATACCAGTCTAATGAAAAATCTTGAATAATTTCATTGACAGAAATTATGGAGGAATTAGAGGCTTTTATCATAAATACATGTCAAATTTATAGTGCCAATGAATAAATGAAATTCCCAGTTGATAAACAATTACCATAAGGGGAAAAGCTGTGGCGGTAGGTGCCAGTTGGCAAATGGATTGCTTGTTGGCAACATCTGTCAACAGCACAGACTGAATCAGCATCTTCACTGAACATCATCTCACACATAGAGGTGTTCTGTATACAGTACACTTGACGCAATTTTATAACAGTACTGGAAAGCTCTTGTGCTAGCACTGTTCAGTTTTGATTATGACAAGTGCAATGACAAATAAGGATTTTTGTCTCATTAAATTATATTTTGTTTCTACCAACACTGCAATATCTATTCTTCAAATTTCATTGACTGTACAATATGTTTTATTAATGTTCATATGTTACAATCAATATTTGAATGCTACAACCAATTTGGGTGTTAAACACACACACACACACACACACACACACACACACACACACACACAAACAGGTTTTCTTTAATTACCAAGAAACCCTAGGCCAAAATTTCAGAAGCAAATGTCTATTTTGTAAGCAAACTTAAATTACTAAATAACATGGAACAGAAGCCTGTAACACAAAATCCTTCAGCAGGAGAAAAAAATATAGAAGTCAGTGCTCTACTCTACCCAAATGGATCTCACTAGCTATAAAACAGATGAACCAAAACTTCCTAACATTGTTGTTTCCAGAACAGGAGATGTATTAGAATGAAGCGCAAACAGGTTTACAAGCACAGAAGGTAAACTGAACACATTGGCCTGCTGAGACACTTTCATCAAGAAACAGATGTTGAAAGACCCGCTTAGATTATGGTGAGTTGACATAAAATCTTGTCGTTCCCAGATTCTCCTCTCCAAGAGCTATGAAACACCATCCATTGCTGTGTCAAGGGCAGTACTCAGCATTCCAATAATTCTCAAGTCTGCTTTTTGATCCTGAAGATGAACAAATTCATTAACACTGAGAAAATTACTCATGGGAGGAGCTTGAATTGTGATATGCTACTTTGTGATTTATTCCTGAATTTAAATATACATGATATTGTTGATTGATTTTTTTCTTAGACATTTTTCTTAACATTGTACATAATTAGATAATTTAATTTAAATACATATTTGTATATCAGGAAAAACAATAAAATGATGAAATATTTATGAAAATGACAGTAAAGCTATATTTTCCTTAGAATTAAGTTTGTTGACATTACTTACTTTTTTATGCATATGCAATTCTAGTTTATACTCATATGAGCACAGCTACTATATTTTCATATATACATATTTAGCTTATACCACAAAATAGATACTTTCATGTTGCCTTATATATTTTCTTGCAACAATTTTCTAAAACACTACTCTTTTATGAAAGTATAATAGACTTATTTTGATTTTGAAGTTTTCCATTTTATGTATAATATATCTTGAAATATATCTTCATAAATATGAACATTCTATAGCTTAATATTTTTCTATAGTTTTCATCATTCATTAAAGTAAGTCAATAATTTTTTAAATTAATGAAAAGTATAGCTTGAGTATTTGGGTCTATATTCAAAATCCAAAAGTTAGTAATGAAATTCATTATATCCATACTTTGAAAATTCCTTCTGTATTTTAAATTCTAGCCTTTTTTTTGTAGTGAAACTTATGATATATGCACTTTTTTCTGTGAAAGTCTGAAGGGTGCAGAAAGTACACTTCTACATTTATTCTTAACATTATAATGGGAAGAAAGTTCCCCAAATTTAAATAATGTCAAATATATGCCTATACAGCATGGAGTTATTGGGGAAAATTGCTGTTTTCATAGAGAAGCATTTATATATTATTAAGACAAGTGAAAATTTAATTATTTCCATCTACTGCACTGTATTTTTTTAATTTGAAATCTAAAGAAAAAATCGAGCTGTAAACTCCTTTGTACAAATACTTGAAGATAATTAAATAATATGTGTAATAAAAACGATAATTTTTAAAAATCAAGCTGTAGCCAGTTAAATTCTTCAAAAGCAAGAGATAACTTTCTTAAAACTTGAAGATGCTCAAAAATACAAATGTTAATACATTTTCTTTCCTTGATATTCTCTTTTAAAATGTACTATCAAATTTCTTATTTGCCCTTAGCATTGTTTAAGATAGTAATTTAAGTAAAAATGAAATGGAGTATATTTTATCTTAAACCAATTCAATTGAGGGGAACATTTCAGTATCAGTTATATTCAAGATTCTAGGTATGCAAGCATTACAAGGATGCTGTAGCTGTCAAAGTCATTTCATTTAGAAAGTCACAAAGTTAAGTAAAGGTAAAATGTTATAAAGAAGTTTAAAAAAACCTTTATACATCACAAAAGGATTAGTTTAGATTAGGAAAATTCTAAGAGAAAATATAGGTGTAACAGTACAAATTTGTAATTCCAGCATGTAGGAGGTTGAGGCTGTAGAAACTCAAAATCAAGCCCACCCTCAGCTAGTGTTGCAGGGTTGCTCTGAGAAAAACAGGTAATATAATTAGACAGAAACTGAGAATTGATACTGAAAAAATGGCTAAGGTTAAGAAGATGAGGCTTTAAGTTCAAATTTTAACAGTTGCTTAGTTCAATTGTATGATGTAAGGCAAGGTGACAAACATCTCAGTTTTCACCCCTCTGGTTATTTTTAAATCTCCCAATTGATAGTATTATCCACTCTCCTGATGTCATTTAGTGGTGAACATCACAAAATGAGACACTGGACAAGATGATAAATTACGGAATATGTATAAATGTTAGTTATACCAGAGCCAGAGTGTGAGTTCAAGGGTACAGTGTAGCAAAGTTAAATTTCTAAATTTAAAACAAGAGATTTAATACAGCTTCAATATCATCAGAAGTAATAATTAATCTATTTGGCAATTAGTTTACTTATCCATCAATATAGATATAACAATCACATGTTTCTTTTGTTTCTATACCAGTATGTTTTGGGATTTTATAACCATCAGTTTCTCTATATTCTTCAAATACCAGGGATTAAATTCCAAAATAGGGAAGAAAGGAGAGTTTATAACTTATCAATATTGTTTAGCAGCACTTGAATTTAAAGAATAGTCAGCCGATTAAATTTTAAAATATACTTTTATGTTTTTCTTCTGATTATAAAAATATTACATATTTATAAAATTTAGAAAACACAGGAAAGATGAAAAATATAGCTTAGATAGATGAAATAATATCTTATAAAATTAACAATTACTCTGGACTGGGAACGTGGCCTAGAGGTAGAGTGCTTGCCTAACATGCATGAAACCCTGCGTTTGATTCTGCAGCACTAAATAAACAGAAAAAGTTGGAAGTGGTGCCATACCTCAAGTGGTAGAGTGCTAGTCTTGAGCAAAAAGATGCCAGAGACACTGCTCAGGTCCTGATTTAAAGCCCCAGGACTGGCAAAAAAATGAAATTAACAATTGCTAAAAATTAGAAGACAATCACTATACTAATAAGGACAACCAAAATGCATATGTAAATGCATATACAAAAATATGTATAATATTATGCTAATACATACTGCAATTAAATAGAACATGATCATTTAAACAATGTGGTATAAATAAAAAGATAACCCAAAATATATTCAAATGTATTGGACCTCGTGAACACAAATAAATGTGAATATAAAAAATAATAGTTTATATTCAGAGCAGGTCATTTTATATTTTACCTTTATTTGTAAGTATATTAAAATATTATACATATCTATATGTACCCCTTGGTGATATAGCCAATATATTATTATTGGGGAAAGACTTGAAATAATGACAAAACATTTTAAAGTGCAATTACAAATGCATGATACTGTAAGACAGCATTTGATAGGAGAAAAGCATGTGCGTGTATTTGTGGGTTTATTCTATGGTGTTCATTGTAGTTGAAAAACTATTAGACACAATAAAAATGTCTCCAGTGAGAAATGACTAAATTAGTTATGGCAACTGTATATAACACCATGACATAGTGTCAACGAAGATAGTTTTAATCTAGGTATATTGATTTCCAGAAAAATGTTATAGGACTAGAAATGCATAAGGCAATGGGTTCCATCTGCAGCACAAAGCAAATGAGTGGATGAATGAATTGTGATTATGGGCTATTTTACTTAAATGAAACATGCATTTATTCATGCATGTCAATATATTATATTTATTTTCTATTATGTAATAAAAGTTATTAAAAGTTACATATTTTATATGTATGTATTCAGTGTGATGTACAGGTGGGTTATAGCTACATACATAAGATAGTGGGTACATTTCTTGTCAAACTTGTTACCTCTTCTCTCATTGTTCTCCCACCTTCCCTCCTCCTGAACTCCTCCCCCAAGATGTATAGTTAGTTTACAACTTATTGTCTTGCAAGTATTGCTCTTGTATTGGTTCCCCCTTACCCTTTGTCTCACCATTTTGATGTTCTCTTTCCCTTCCCTAATAAACATATGTGTGTGTCTCTGTTATTTATAATTTGCAGTCTTTTATTCAGCTGTCAGAAGAAATGAATCTGCAAATTATAAGAAAGTTACAAGAATATGGAGAAAGGAGTAGCTTTTGGAGATGACATATGTAAAACCTTAATATTAGATTTTGGATGGATATGCCTAAAGGGACAGAAAGAAATATTATGAAAGAAGATAGGACTCTCATATTTCCAATTTTATGTAAGTAAGAATATCTGATGTTGTGAAGAGACAGAAGTATTTTATAAGAAAGAAAATGTACAGATATTATGAAATAAAAACAATACATAGGATTCCAACAAACTAAAAAGTACCTGTATCACAAAGAAATTAGAGTGATAAGATGGTGATAGAATGAGAGGAAACAATTGCAAACTCCATAGCTGACAAGAGGCTAAGATACATGAGATGTAAGGATTTTAAGAAACTCAACAACAAAAGCAAAACAGCCTTATTAAAAATGTCCACATGGCATGGCTACACATTTCTCTAAGGCTGATACATAGTGGAGGGCGAACAATGAATTATGTCTATGCATGAAGATGATATAAAGAAATGCATTGGCTGGGGCTGGGGATATGGCCTAGTGGCAAGAGTGCTTGCCTGGTATACATGAGGCCCTGGGTTTGATTCCCCAGCACCACATATACAGAAAATAGCCAGAAGTGGCACTGTGGCTCAAGTGACAGAGTGCTAGCCTTGAGCAAGAAGAAGCCAGGGACAGTGCTCAGGCCCTGAGTCCAAGCCCTAGGACTGGCAAAAAAAAAAAAAAAAAAAATCTCCTCAAGAAACGCATTGAAAGTTGTTTAGTAATGGTGGAGTAGGTAGAGAAAGAGGAAACAGTAGAGGTTCCTAATTTGATTTCAATAAAATGTAAATATTGAGCAATACCACAATGAAATGTTCATTTAAGAAAATGAATGAATGGAAAGTAAAAGTGAGTCTCAGTGGAAAGCTTAGTTGAATGAAAATAATAAATAACCATATGTGGTAAGAAAATTCAATTAAACCTGTTGGGATAGTTTTAAGAAAGTAGGTGGATGAATGATGAAAGAGAAGGACAGAGTAAATTTGATCAGGGTACATAATATGCATGTATGGAAATATCACAATGAAATGACATGTACAACTAATAGCTGCTAAACATAATAAATGGAAAGAAGACATTCTACTAAGTTGTCATTAACTGTATGAAAACAATGGTGACTATCATTAATCATGAGGAAATTGCAAACCCAGACTACAAAATGCTATCAGCAAACTTTCAAAGACCAGTTATTATCAAAATCAACACAAAAGATACCCAGTGCTGAAAAGAATATAGAGAAAGTAAACACTTGCACAAGATTGGAATGCAAGCTGGTACAATCATTCTGGAAAGCTGTAGAGAAGATTCTCAGGAAATATATAAACAGAATAGAATACCATAAAAGATCCACTAATTCTACCCCTGGGTACATTTCCAAAGGAAATAAAATCAGAATATTGAGGAGACATATGCACATCCCCCATGTTTATTGTAGCACCATTTCTTTATACTATTCAAGAAATGGAGTCTCTGTCCAGCCATTGATAAATGGATAATAAAAGTGTTGACATATACATAGTGAGATACAATTCAGCCATTAAAAATTTTTGTCATTTTTGACATGAAACTGGAGATCTGATGTTAAATAAAGCAAGCCAGGCACCAGAGAGTAAAGAGTATGTGAAATGATTCATGTAGAATCTTACGTTAAAAAGTTCATCATTTAAAACTGTAGAAAGCTCAGAGCTATTGGATGCTGGGAAAAAAAAGGCTGAAAAGAGGATGTGGAGAGTTCCATTAAAGGATAAAAGGTTACAGTTAGGTAAGTGAAATAAGTCCAATGTTCTCCTTCATTCTAGGACAACTATAGTTAATGATATTGTATTATATATGGTAAAGTAGCCATAAGAGAAAATCACATATGAATAGATGGTAAATATTTGAGATGATGCATATCATAATATTTTTATTTGATCATTGTAAAATGCATTCATTTATCAAAAATCACACATTGTAAATGAATATGCACAATGTTGTCTGTTAAGTAAAAAACAAGATAAGAGGAGCATGGTGGCACATGGTAGTAATAACCTGCACTTGAGAGGCTGAGGCAGGAGGATTGCAGGTTCAAAACAAACCTAAGCCATGGGGTAAGCCAGCCTGATTTAGGCTAGACCTCCCCTCAAAAGCATAAAATGAAATAAAAATAAATAAAATAAAAGTGAAAACAAAAGTAACCTGTATTGAGGTTTATATTAATATATAGGTTTATATTAATATATAGGTATCTTTACAAATGGTAATCATCAGAACTTTGGCATTGAGAGTTGTCTCCACAGAAATCACAGGCCTAGTATACCTTGTGGATTGAGAACAAAGCTTAAAACAACACTATCTGGAAGAGACTAGTCATGAAAGAGAGTATACTACACAGTATTATTTGAATAAGTATGTCTAGAATAGGCAAATTGAGAGACATAAAGCAAGATAGTATTTGTTGTGTGCTGAAAAATTGAGAATCCTACACCACTAAAGGATGTAGGACTTTGTCAGAGGCAGATTCAATATGTTTTAAATTGATTTAGCTGAGGATTTCAAATTTAGTGAATATAATAAAAGTTACTGAATTATAAATTTTAAATAAATGATATGCACAGGTTATATGAGTTAAATCTAAATACAACTACCAACATGTGCACACTCTCACAAAGAAATCACAGGACTGGAAAATGATGAACTTGTACTAATTGAGAGAAAATATTGCATACAAATATCTCATAATTTAAGGATCCTACACTCACAAGAATTTAATACATAACTAATCTGATTTACCACCACTCACTCCTGCTTTCTTTACGCAAATGAAATGATTACCTTGTTGATAGACTTCCCTTTGTTCATATGCAGACTGCCTTTGAAACCCCAGCATGTAGTACATGCTGGATAGAAGGTTGTCAACTAACCAACATCTCTGATAATACTTTGAGTATGCTAGCTTGAACTTAATCCCCTTTATCGGTTTGTTTATTTATTTTTACTTAGCTGCATATTCTCTTATAGTTTCTGTAAGTGTTGATTGCCTAGATCATAATTATTGTTTCTCTAATGAAACTATAATTCATTTAAAATTCCCATGTTTGATCACTTTGTCAGTGTCTCAAATGCATATAGACAAAAATGAAGAAAAGAACAACCTTTGTTAGACAATATCTTCAAGTTATTGTTGAATATTCAGTCTTACTCTAAGCACTCAGAGGACACAACTGAGCACTGATAGCTCACAGTAAAGACTAATCGTGTGTGCTGCATTAAGTCCTAGGAGGATAATGATAGTCTGGACTAAGTCATTCCATAGCATGATATGTACAGGAATATAAAAAGTAGGTACTAGTGGGAAGAAGGATAAAGAGAATGAAGGAAGGTACCTATAGTCCAGTATTTTATACGCATGTATGGGAATAAAACTCCGAAGCACATTAAATAGTTGTAAGAAAGAGATGAATAGAAGAAATGAGAATAAGAAATGCACATTATAAACATATGTGGAAACATAATGATGAAAATCATAAACTAATATATGCTAACTCAAGTTTGTTCCTGATATGTCAATAAAGAGAGTAAGGGGATATTTTAAAAAATAAAAACATTTCTGTAAGATCGTTGGGGTAGCTCTTTAGGAAAGTATTCAGAAGTGTCCAGCAAACCATTTTTATCCTGAATATATGAAGTCAGAGCAGGATGGGTGGAAGTGGAATACTAAACTTTAAAGACCATGAAGTTCCACCACTGGGGCACTGTATGAAAATAAAAAAAGTCATTGCAATATAATGGAAATAGAAGAATCATACTATAAAAATTAAGAGTTGGCTGGGCATCAGTGGCCCCTGCTTGAAATCTGAGCTACTGGAGAGGCTGAGATCTGAAGACCATGGTTTAAATCAGTCAGGATAAGAAAGATCATGAGCCTCTCTCCTCCAATTTACAAGCAAAATTGTGGCTCAAGTGGTAGAGTGCTAGTCTTGAGCATATATACTTAAGAACAGCACACAAAACCTTAGTTCAGACATGAGGACTGGCACTAAATTAAATGGAAAGAAAGAGCAAACATTTCAGCTTGAAATGAATAGTATGTGAATAGAAATGTTACAGGATTCCTGGGAGGAGATTCCACATCCCTCGAAGAGTCCACCATTCAGACATTTGACAGGTTTTTCCTCCACTTTAGAGTTATCCTGGGCTCTTGGGTCAGGGTTGGGGGGGGGCGACCCCATCCATCATCCAAAGGCAGTACTTTGGCTTTCCTTTTATTTGGGAATTTTTATTTCCAATGCCCTCTCTCCTTACAATAGGCCCACTGATCCTTTTCTAACTTCCATGTTCCTTTTCTGCTACTTCCTCTATCTCTGGCCTCCTCTCACATTACTTGTGTTGTATTATTCCTTCACTTTAAGATTCAAACAATTGTATCTTTGAGATCATTCTATAATAGATGTAACTGATAGTGCTCTGGATCGAACTCTATAGTTTTTTTTGTGTAAAACTGTTATTTTAGGGGCTGGGGATATAGCCTAGTGGCAAGAGCGTTTGCCTTGTATACATGAAGCCCTGGGTTCGATTCCCCAGCACCACATATACAGAAAATGGCCAGAAGTGGTGCTGTGACTCAAGTGGCGGAGTGCTAGCCTTGAGCAAAAAGAACCCAGAGACAGTGCTCAGGCCCTGAGTCCAAGGCCCAGGACGGCCAAAAAAAAAAAAAGAAAAAAAAAAGAAAAACTGTTATTTTACTATTCTCTTTATATAGTTAGTAGCAGTGATTTAGTACAACCCCCCCAAGACTACACACCTATAAACTTCATAGTTTATTTAAAGAAACAAACTCGCATTCATTGAATTTGTGTAATATGAACATCTCTTGTGGTATCTTCATTAAAAATAAGGAACAAAATTAGGGATTTTGTAGTTTTCTCTAAAAGATACTGACTGCTTTTCTCATCTTTCCACCTTCTGCTGTTTGAAAAAGAAGAGCATTGACACAAACTGCTCTCTGTGTAAACAAAAAAGCTAATTTACCAGCCTATCAAATGAGATGATGTCTGTTAAAGTACCAATCATAGTACCTCCTGAACAGAGAGCATTTTACCATAAGTATCCAAAATTTCAAATTATCCACAAACACCTATAAACACCATATAGATATGTGAAATTTGGACCAACCATGCTACTAGAGCCATAAAGAAACTAGTATCAGGAATCTCTATTAATATATCATATAATTTGATAGTGGTTTCCTTATACACAGTAAATTTATGACTAGAGTATATTGATTCATGTTTTCTACTTCTAGCAGGATATGCTAGAATCTCAATCAAATCAATCAAATCTCAATCAAATCAATCTCAATCAAATTGAGAATATAAGGCTCCCATATATCTTGAAATTTTATTTTGAAAATAACAAAACATATCAGCCAAAATAATCTCCAATCAACTTCTTGTATAGAATACAAGGTTTTGAAATAAGGCCATTCCTATTAATTTTGATCACTTTCTAATTTGCAACCAGCATATAAATTGGTTACAAATTCAATAAAATACCCATTAATATCCCAACACCATTTTTTAATGAAATAGAGGAAGCAATCCAGAAATTCATATGGCAAAATAAAAGACCTAGAATAGCAAAAACAATCCTAAACAGAAAGAACAGTGCTGAAGGAATTACAATACCAAATTTCAAGCTGTATTATAAAGCTACAGTAATAAAAACAACCTGGAATTGGCACCGGAACAGGCCTGAAGACCAATGGAACAGAATTGAAGACCCCGAAATGAACCCACAGAACTACGTCTACTTAATCTTTGATAAAGGAACTAAAAAACATACTCTGAAAGAATGATAGGCTCTTTAACAAATGGTGCTGGCAAAACTGGTTCAACACATGCAACAAACTAAAACTAGACCTTTACATATCACCCTGCAACAAAATCAATTCCAAATGGGTCAAAGACCTCGAAATGAAAACAGATATCCTGAAAACATTACAAGAAGGAGTAGGAGAAACACTTGGGCTCCTTGGCACAGGATGGAACTTCCTTAACAAAGACCCAGAAATGCTACAAATCAAAGAAAAGATGGACAAATGGGACTGCATCAAACTACAGAGCTTCTGCAGGGCAAAGGACATAGGTCGCAAGATAAACAGAAAGCCCACAAATTGGGAAAAGATCTTTACCGGCCATACAATGGACAAAGGCCTCATATCTAAAATATATGCAGAACTAAAAAAAAAATACATTCCTCCAAAACAAAACCGCAAAGAACCAATAGCCCCCTCAACAAGTGGGCTAAAGACTTAAAAAGAGACTTCTCTGATGAGGAAATGAGAATGGCCAAGAGATATATGAAAAAGGGCTCTACATCACTGGCCATAAAAGAAATGCAAATTAAAACAACATTGAGATTCCACCTCACCCCAGTAAGAATGTCCATTATCAAGAAAACTAACAATAACAAATGTTGGAGGGGATGCGGCCAAAAGGGGACCCTACTTCATTGTTGGTGGGAATGTAAACTGGTTCAGCCACTCTGGCAAGCAGTATGGAGATTCCTCAGAAGGCTAAACATAGAGCTCCCCTATGACCCAGCAGCCCCACTTTTGGGTATCTATCCAAAAGACCACAAACAAAATCACACTAAAGCCACCAGCATAACAATGTTCATTGCAGCACAATTTGTAATTGCTAGAATCTGGAACCAACCCATATGCCCCTCAGTAGACAAATGGATCAGGAAAATGTGGTACATAGACACAATGGAATTTTATGCCTCTATCGGGAAGAATGACATTGCCCCATTCGTAAGAAAATGGAAGAACTTGGAAAAAATTATACTAAGTGAAGTGAGCCAGACCCAAAGAAACATGGACTCTATGGTTTCCCTCATAGGGAATAGTTAGCACAGGTTTAGGCTAGTCACAGCAGAGGATCTCAAGAGTCTAATAGCTCTTCCCCTATGAATGCATAAGATAATGCTAAGTGACATGAACTCCATATTATAGAAACGACTGTTATATCATTGTTGTAATTACTTTCAACCTGCCATGTGTAACTGTAGCTTCTATTGTTGATGATCCTCTTGTATCCCCTTCCTGTGGTTGTAACTGCACTATCACTGTATCTTATCTGAGTACATTGGAAACTGTATATATTGGTATTAGAACTAGGAACATGAAAGGGAATACCAAAATAGAGACTCACAGGATAAAACGACAAACGACTACAAAAGCAATACTTGCAAAACTGTTTGGTGTAAACCAACTGAACAACTCATGGAGGGAGAGGAAAAAGGGTAGAGGGGAGGGGGGAATGAGAGAAGAGCTAACAAACAGTACAAAAAATGTATCCAATACCTAACATATGAAACTGTAACCTCTGTGCACATCACTTTGATAATAAATAAGAAAAAAATTAAAAAATAGAATTGGTTGTCTATACTTTGTTGAATATCTTGAGTATTAATTTATCAAAGGAATCATACATGGCCAGCATATGTCACACAAATGAATAGAATCTCTGGTTGTTACCTAGATTCCCTGGGGATCTGTATTTTAAAGGTATTTATTTTAAGGTTGTGTAGGTTTCCTTGCTTTCTAAAGAGTTGAAAAATAATAATAATTATGCTAATAGTCTGTCCCTGAGATAATCCTATATTTCTTAGAATAACCTGGAAAAAAATTATACAATGTCCTTAGGTCATATTAATGAGAAATTACTCAGGTTTAGAGAGTAAATTGCATAACTAGTATGTGAAAAAAAAGTGAGAAATACTAGCATAGATAATTCCATCAGTGGACGAAGCAAGAATATTCAATAGCAGACTTGAAATGGAAAGTACACTATACCAAACCATGTAATGAGTAAATGTTTTTGTTTTTTTTTTTCAAAGGCAAGAAGCTAAGACTTCCTCTTAAATAAAAGTTTAGGATCCTGTAATAGAGATAACAATGTGGTCTAGGTGTCCTTCCTCGTACTTGTAATTATTTAGTCAGGAACCAAGAGACTAGCCTAAAATTCAAAAACATTTTATATTCATGAATAATGATCAAATGAACTTTTCTTTCATTAGATCTAAATGATCGCTTCATAGTCTTTCTCAAAAACAAAAGTAAAATGTAGATTCTTGTATGTTTTCAACTGTGCAATCTCTATGCTTTTCCTTTCTAGTCACACATCAAGAGTTAGTAAAAAGAAAAGTGTGGAGTGGAAGCTTCATGTTAGTGTGGCTGTCTGTACTTTGAGTAATTTCAAGTAAAGAGTGGGAAATTCAAAGACCACAAAATAATTTTTTTCACCAGCTGCTTATGGAACACTAGGAAGATTAAACTTAAGAAGCATTACACTCTCTCTGGCCCCACAAGAATACAAGAGGATAAAGAAAATCATGGACCACAATGAATCAAACATCTGCATAATTTTAGATATGATGCAAAATTTGGCTGTTTTTGTTTGTTAATGCAGAAGTAACACAGAATTCTGCCTAAATGAAATGAGGTATTACATTTGTAAAAATTAGAACTCTGTTTCAGGGATTTGTTACATTATGCCCACCTAATAGCACCAAAAAAAATTTAATATCGTTTTTAAGTATATACCTTTGATTTTTAATAACACATGAACGTTGTGCTCTCTTTATTAATTTTGCAAAAAAAAGACATAATACAAAAAGATAGGGTGAGCTCTAAAACTACTCAAAGCTTAATTAAAATGCTTTAGAAGGGGAACTTTATTAATATTTTACATTCCTTATTAGAAAGTTTCTTAGCCGAAGGGGGAAAAAGATTTCAAATATGAATGAACTTATCATTCTGAATCCATATACTTTGAAATGTAAAATTTTGCAGTACCATATGGACTATAGTATTTAAATTAAAATTATTCATGTAAATATATTGGCAAATGATTACCTTTTTTTCCTCTAAACCCAGTAGGCCACTATTCCCTTGTCTCAATAGAGGAGACTTAAAATTGGGGCTTAAAACTCTTATTTTACTATACTAGATAGATTACATAAGTTGTCCCAATTCTCTGCCCTTTGCTGTATTCATTTTTTCTCATGAGACTTTCAGTTTATCCCATAAATATCTCTGAGTCTTGTACCACTTTAAGTCCAAATGTCATAAATTATTTTTCTTAATGGATTTTCCATATGCATTGCTAACAGGTATAAGGTCAAAAGTCATGGAAATGTGTTTGAACAGATCCTTTTGTCCTTCATTCTTCCAAAGATTATATCTTAGCTCATCTTTGGGAGAAGAAAAACTTCATAAGATAGCCAACTGAAAATATCCTTTTAAATAAGCCTCTAATTGGATGAATAAGACAAAGTCAGTCAGCAGAGCTGCTAGCTGATACACACCACTGACCACTGAAGCAAGAATGAGAGCAAATAAAATTGGCAGACAGCATATCAAATCAGCTGAACTTGGTGAAATGGCAAACTCATTAGCCAAATAATAGTTTATATCAATGATAGATGTTTTTTATATTTTATTCACCATCCTTGTACTATGACCTACTGACCCAGTACATCAGGAAACAAACCATAAACCATCCATGTGTCTTCTCTAAGAAATTATCTGCTGTTATAAGTGTGTAGGTAACAGCACAGCAAAAGATACTAAATAGGTATCCTCTCATTAAATAAATAGACAGCCCTATGAATTGATGAACATGAACATGTAGAACATTTCAGAAACATGACATAATATTATCAGCCCACTTGATGGCTAATGTTAGATGTCAAGCTGGCTGTGTCCAAACATACACAGTCAACTGTGTGAAGCATTATTTCTAGGTGTGTCTATGAGCTGTTCACAGAAGACATTGCCATTTCACTCAGTGGGCTAAATAAGGATGAACTATGTTTACCTGATAAGAGTAGACATCATCTAATAATTGAGAGACTAGGTAGAAGAAAAATCATAGGGAAGAGAATTTATTATTTTTCTCTACAGATAGAACACTCTTCTTTTCCTGTCTTTGTGAATCAAAAAAACTAATTCTATGGCGTTTGGATTCTGAGATAGGTAGCTGTTCCTCTAGCTTCAACCTTCTACATGTCCTCAAGCCTTTGGACCTAAACTGTAACACAACCTTTCCTGATTGTCCAGCTATAGACAGTATATTGTAGCATTTTTTACAACATACTAATTCTAATATATGTATGTACTACATATGTGTGTATGTATGAATATACGTATGTCTGCATGCATTTTTGTATCTATCTCCATCGGCAGCATGGCATCTATTAGAAGGGGTAACACTAATATAAAATCCATATCCCTACACTGGGATTAGTATGTATGTGTGTGTGTTCATGTATGTATGTGCACACACGTGTGCACACGTGCCAACTGTCCTCCACAGAAGCATTCATGCTAACTTCAAGTAAAATGAATACAGTGGAATATCAAAAGAAAATTGTATCAAATTCATAAACTTCTTAGGTAGATTTTTTTCAAGACTAGAGACAGAAACTGAATGTACATATGATGAAATAAAAAAGGCAAGATAATTTTAAAGAGAATCTTTAGAGAAAATCCTAATATAAATATATACAAAGAAGGTATCTTAATTTGAAAAAATTCTATATATTTTATGAACCAATGAAAAACTTGAGAGTTGGAAAATATATTTTCATGTGTCTATCATGCTTTACCATAATCATCACTAGAAGCTATCTATCTATAGTTTTATTATATTGTAGGGTATTTACATCAGGTTAACAAAATGTGGTCTGACATTTATTTTTGCATCACCATGGAGCCTAGGATTTTGTTATTCTTTTACTTACAAGAATTAAATAGGTACTGGGTAGCTATGAATTATATAAAGTGTCCTCAGATAAATTTTGTTGAAATGTACCTATAAACCTTCATTTGCATGTAGTCTAAAGTGTTTTGCACTAAGATTATAGAAATGCGTTCATAGGACAAATATTTCACAGCTCACAAAGCAAAATATATTTACTAGTTGCCTTTTTTTTTTTTTTTTTCCCAGTCCTGCGCCTTCAACTCAGGGCCTGAGCACTATCCCTTCTTTTTGCTCAAGGCTAGCACTCTGCCACTTGAGCCACAGCGCCACTTCTGGCCGTGTTCTATATATGTGGTACTGGGGAATCAAATCCAGGGCTTTGTGTATACCAGGCAAACACTCTTGCCACTAGGCTATATTTCCATCCCCTAGTTGCCCTTTTATAGTTTATATATGCTGAAACTTGTACACTGAAATGTATGAAAAATGATCTAATATAAAACTAATAATTGTAAATGGACATTCATCCATTGCTACTCTAAGCCTTTCCAAGTGGTAGAGAAAGGGAGAGATACAGGAAGTGGAAGTGGGAGGAAGTCAGTACTGACTTAAATCCCTTTTCTCTTTTTCATCCCTTTTCTTTTTTTTCTTTTTTTTTTTTTTGCCAGTCCTGGGCCTTGGAGGGGCCTGAGTACTGTCGCTGGCTTCTTTTTTGCTCAAGGCTAGCACTCTGCCACTTGAAACACAGCGCCACTTCTGGCCCTTTTCTGTATATGTATGTGGTGCTGGGGAATTGAACCCAGGGCTTCATGTATGTGAGGCAAGCACTCTTGCCACTAGGCCATATTCCCAGCCCCTCAAATCCCTTTCCTAATCACCTAAAAGAAAGGAAGAAGGAAGGAAAAAGGAAATGTCACTTGTCAATAAAATATTTGATTTTGGTCTCACAAAATAATCAAATTGAATTATCTTAGATGGTACTTCTAGATAACATATAATTTAAAGCAAATAAGTGGGAATCCAAAAATCTGCATAATGTATTTCACAACTTAGTTAATAGGCCGATTAACTCCAGAAACAGTGGAAGGTCTTATATGCAGTGAGGTCTTATTTTTTTTTTTTTTCCTGCACAGGTATGTAGTAACTTCAAAGATGGTTAACTTCTTCTGTAAAAATCTTACTGCCAATACACTTAGCTAAGGACAAACTATAAGTCTTAGAAAATAAATACAACACCAACAATCAAAGTGTCAAGGGCATATAAATTTAAAAAATAATGTGGCATTCTACCTATGGACTTAAAATTCATTTTCTAATAATTTCTCAGATCTAAAAATTCAGCTCTAGTTGAGCATTTTTCTACTTTCAGTGTACGATTTCAGCCTACACGGGTGTTAGCGAAAAAGATATAAGTGTATCGAAAAGAGAATGGGCATTGAATTATTTATAAAGGAGAAAAGTAAAGCAGTATAATGAACCGGTGCCTTGGAAGACGGTGATAAAATATGAAATATTTTCTTTATGGCTAGATTAATAGACCTCTGTGCTCATCAGATTGCACCAGTTCCCTTTCCAGAATACAGATATATATTTGTAGTCAAGATGACTAATTTGTTATACTACATAAGACTAGCTTTTGTTATTCCATATTCAAAATCTACGTTAGACACAAGCATATCTAGTGAATTAAAACAGATATGTTGTGCATAAGAGAAAAGCAGAAGAAATATATACATTACAAAAAATTGTCAACCTTATGTACAATCTAATGAATACTTAAACAAACATCCTTAAATCACTTTATTTAACAAGGTGACATGACAGAAAGCAAGCCACAGGTTAGAGATCCTCTAGCAATTGTGGATGAGTACATATGGCTCATCATTACCAAGCTGATTTTAATGGGGATTTAGAGCTTTAAATCTCACATCACAGTTGATGCTGATATCCATTTTCCTGTTATTGTCTTCTGTTTGCCAAATAAAGATAACTGATGATTTTAGTGAATTTTGAGATTTCAAAGCAGTGTCTAGGTTTAACTTTGATTCCAATTTTTGCATTATATTCAATTACTTATAAATTCCATTTGTGATCACTAATTCAACTTGAAAACCTAGAGATTCATACAGAAGTTTATTCTCTTACATTTATTTAATTTAATATCAGATTAGTAGGTGAATAATTTTAAATGAGTATATATGACTATTTGGGTCATAAAAATAACTGAAAAATTTTAAATTATTTTAAAGTCGTTTTTAGGATTTATGTTTCTGTCAAATAATTCCATGACAAGAAAATTTATTAAAATAGATACATTGAGTTACAATTCTTGTTATGTATAAATCATAAATTAGTACTTTTTGTCACTTTTTTGGTATAGTCAGAGACCTAGTTTAGAAGATACTCAGGTACTTAGATAAGAGCAATAAAACTCAACCATAATATCTTTACCAAAGTTTCTGATATAAAGATATTTTTTACATGAAAGTAGTTCTTTTTAGAGCTAATTACATATTACATTAATTACATATTACAATTATATATTATAATTGATTAATCAATTAATTATATGTTATAATTAATTATTATATATTATATATTACATACATAAAATCAGAACTTATGAGACATATATTTAGTATCATCAAATTTAAGTACAAAAGCATAAAACTTAAATTTTGTGAGTTATTTATGTATATTTACTTATCTATAAGAGTATTGCTATGTACCTAAGGAACACTACCATAAAACACTTGTCTCAAAGAATTTCTACAAAGAAATAATACAAATAATTAAAGATTAAAGAAGACTGAAGCTCCACTCTGACCATATATTTTAAATCGGTGGAATCACTGAATGGAAATGTTATAGGTTCTACCTGAAATCAGGTAATAACTACTCACTGTGTTAAATGAAGGGAGGAGCTGGGAATATCAATTTGGTATTAGCAATGTGACAGAGAAAACTGTTTATCCTTTTGGAGAATTTAATCCTCTCAATTTTGAAATTAAGACAATTAAAATGTTAGGATGGGTTGTAGATTAAGATTTGTATGTGAATGGGGAGGGAAGTAGTGGCCCAAAGAACCATAATGGGAAACACTGTTGTAAGCCATCAAAGAGCAAAAGAGAAGAAAGAATAGTTTTTGTAAAGAAAAGGAGTGGTGGGGGGGGGGAAGAGGACAAATGAGAATACTCAAATTGCTGAAACAATTTGAAATAAGAAATAATATTGCTGGCTGAAACAAATCATGCATTTTCATCAGTTGTGACCATAAAAACCCACATATTCATTAAGACAGAAGATTTGGTGAAAAGAGAGCCACATGGAATCATAAAATTTATTTTTGTATATGTGGTCAGTTGATTATTAATGAGTCAGAACACAATTCTGTAGAGAAAGAATAGTGTTTTTACAAATGTTCTCAACTGAATTTTGTATCATATGTAGAATAAGACATCTCAGTCAATACTTTGTACTGAATAAAATACTAACATCAAATGAATTTTAGGCCTAAATTTAAATCGTAAAATGATTAAAATTTCAGAAATAAAACAAGAATAGATCTGTAATCTTAGGTTAATTGAGATGCAATTGGAGTCCCACATTGTTTTGTTTAATAAGAAAAAAAAACCTGAATTGGCCTTCATAAAAAAATAATGATTGTGTTAGGCTGATTAAAATTTAACAGAAAAAGGAAATTTTATTCGGCTTATATGAGCAACCCCGAAAATTAAGCAATAAGAAAACAAGATTCATAATTGTGGGAAAGATATGAACAGATGGATCACAAAAAAAGATCTACAGATGTCAAACTAGCAATGGGGTTTAAGTTAATCACAAATAAATCTACCACAACTTCTAGTAGAGTGATAGAAAAGTACAGTATCAAGTGCTAGCAAGAATATGTAACACTTGGAACCTTCATACATTGCTAGCTGGACACTACATCCTATTTCCACATCTGATTGTCGCCTATATACAAAGTTAAAGGCACATTTTTACCAGTTTCTTTACATGAGCTTTATCTGAATGTGCATGGTGAGTTTACTCATGACAACCTCAAACTGGAAATACCATTCCGTTGCAAATGATTGAACAAACTGATGATCCTCACAGAGGAGTGCTGCACATTGTTTACATGTATTGCCATTAAGGGGCAGATTCCTTATAGTATCTGACAAGAAACAATTATTAAATGTGTAATTAGGAGAAGATGCATTTATACATGCAAGCTAATATTATGTGCTTTTGGAACAACAAACTCAGTTATTTTTGCTGATATTTTCCTTTTATGGCTTGTTATGAATACTGATAAAAATGCTGCATTTGTAATGTAAATCTGATGCTTGCAAATATTTTCTTTATTTTTTTCTCATTCCTAGACCTTACCACAAAATTTCAGTGTAAATTTAATTGAAATAGTTCTTGTTTCTTTTTCATATGACTAGATAAAACCTTCATAGACTTCTTGCTTTGTGGCACAAATATATATACCACTGCATATTTCAAATTTCTTGAAATATAGCTAGGACACATTTCTCCAATATACCCAGATAATTTTCCTAAGATGAGGTAATGAAATACCACAACTATCCATGCTAGAGATAAAGGAGGTTTTCCTTGCTTTCAGATATTTTCAATGTCACAATTGGAAAAGCATTTTAATATGAAAAAGTGCTTGATACTGGGGTTTCCAAACTCAGTTTCAATTTATGTAAAATATTTCATTGATTTATAAACTCATGTTTCTTTTGACGCTGCATGGAAAAGCTTGGTACCTAAAGACATTATTATTTTCAATTGTTTATGTTATAAAATACTTCTAAATTTTTCAAAACCAGAATATTATTACTAATAATAACTGGGGAATTTAATTTCCAACTTTGTTGCTTTATATACTTTAAATATGCCTTATTGGACTCAAATACTACAATTATATTATAGAATTAAAATTATATAATGATAGAATTATTTAGTAATATATAATATGCAATATAACTGGCTCAATCAACAGCAATATGCAGTTCCATGGTATTTCATCATGCTTTTTTAGGTTTACTATCATGGATCTTTTAAAAGTATTTTTATAGAAGACACACTTGGAAAATTGAATTAAGATCTTTCTCTAGGAGAGGTGTCTGATTTGTTTCTTTGTCAGAATAATAAAGACAATCTTTCGCCCTGAATGAAGTTTCATAGGCTTGCTACTAGCCCTATATCAGATTCAGAGACTTTAAAACTAAAGGTTTTGTGTCAGTGATATGAAACAATTCAGTTTGCTGCTTTTCTGGGGACCTTCTGGGTCACCTCATGATGTGAAAGGCAAAGACAACTGGCTTAGACATGATCATCATACTTCCTGCTGTCTTTAACAAGCTTCTGTGCTCTCAGTCTAACTTGGGTAAATGCTCAAATTCTTTACCATTTTTAGAATAATGTTCATTATTTTCAATTCATTTATACTCTTACCCACTTACCCACTTTCATTTATACTCTTACCCACTTACCTTCCTACTTTTGATAAAAGACAGTTTGTAAATACCAAAGATGTTGTCATGATTCCAAACTTAAATCCTTATAACAAGTCCACCGATGGACTCCTTAGAACATGTCCCATAATGGAAGTTTTTCCTTCATCTCTGACATCTTCCTTACCTCTCACTGCAGGTAAATATTTTTTTCTTACTTTTTGATCCTTCAATTCTTTTGAATTACAATTTTGCCCCACTCCCCTCAAAAATCACTGTAACTGTGATCCTCCCAATCTTCTCCTCCCTAGTTGCTGAAGTAACAGTTACATACTGCCTTGCTTGCCCATACTGCTTTGTTTTTAAAGTTAGATGTCATTTTTAGATGTCTTTTCTTCTCTGATTACACAGTGAATAGCTGAAAGTAGTCACATGGTACTCTGAATGCTTTGCTGCCTGGACATTTCCTTCACTAGACATCTCACTTTTTAGTCATAAATTCTGTCTTCTGTAAAGCCCTTTCACACAAACACAATTGGTTGTTTTGCAATTTGTAACAAGGATGGTATTTAGATTTTCTTGCACTGTTATTGGCAATCTGAGGCCTCATCAAACAGCTTTTTCGATCTACATTTCTATCTTCATTTCTATCAACATTGTGATCACAGTTCTTCAGTAATCACTAAGGAAACTGAGCCTTTCTCTATTCTTCTCTTCTGAGGCCTCAACAGAATTGCCCTCACAGCATCAATCATAACAACTAGGTATTTTTTTTCCAGTATTGCCTTCAGATCTAGTCCAGCCATTGTTTACTTCCAAATCTTCAGTTATTTGATAGAACAATAGCCAGACATTGGGTAACTTTGTTTTTATCTTACTCAGCTTGCTGAAGCTGCAAAAAAATTCAACAGACACAGGGGAAAGTGAGTAATTTGATTCCTGATACAGGATACTGGGAAAGGCAAACATCAGTGACATGGCCTCCTTCTTGCATCACAGCCAGAGCATGTGAGAAACAGAGGAAGGGAAAGTCTTCAGATAACCAAACCACTTCCATAAGAACAATGTGAATCCATTCACAAGGGCCGGGCTTTCATCTCCTAATCATGCCAAGTCATAGTAAATGACAACAAACATAATTATGTGTGGAAATGCAAGTATAATGTATATGCACAATGTACATGTAAATACCATATATATTATGAACCAATGCATTTAATTAGATATGAAGTGCTTATATATCTTAGATGTTTTTGTGCATTTGGGTGTCAATGTGTTTGAACTCGAGGCCTACTACTACTTGTCCAAAGTATCAAGCCATATATATAATCATTCTGAATTACAGAGAGGTTACAGTTTCATACATTAGGCATTGGATACATTTCTTGTACTGCTAACTCGTCCCTCATTCTCCCCTTCCACCTCCCTCTTTCCCTTACCCCTCTCCCCCACGAGTTGTTCAGTTGTTCAGTTCATTTTCATCAAACAGCTTGTAAGTATTGCTTTTGTAGTTGTTTGTGTATTTTTATCCTGTGTCTCTTGATTTTGGTATTCCCTTCCAATTTCCTGGTTCTAATACCAGCATAAATGATTTCCAATATGCTCAGACAAGATACAGAGATAGTGTAGGTACAATCACAGGAAGGAGATACAGGAATATCATCAATAATAGAGGCTACAGTTACATATGGCATGTTGAGAATATTTACAAGAGTGATATAACAATCATTTCAATAACATGGAATACATTTCACTTAGCATTATCTTATATGTTCATAAGGGTATAGCTATTGGGCTCCTGTGATACTCTGCTGTGACTAGCCTAAACCTGTGCTAATTATTCCCTATGAGGGAGACCATAGAGTCCATGTTTCTTTGAGTCTGGCTCACTTCACTTAGTATAACTTTTTCCAAGTCCTTCCATTCCTTACAAATGGGGCAATGTCATTCTTTCTGATAGAGGAATAAAATTCCATTGTGTATATGTACCACATTTTCCTGATCCACTCATCTACTGAAGGGCATCTGTATTGGTTCCAGATTCCAGCTATGACAAATTGTACTGCGATGAAAATTGTTGTGCGTGTGGCTTTAGTGTGAATATGTTTGTTGTCTTTTGGATAGCTACCCAAAAGTGGGGCTGCTGGGTCATAGGGGAGTTCTATGTTAGCCTTCTAAGGAATCTCCATACCCCTTGCCAGAGTGGCTCAACCAGTTTACATTCCCACCAACTATGAAGTAGGGTTCCCTTTTGGCCACATCCCCTCCAACATTTGTCATTGTTAGTTTTCTTGATATAGGACATTCTTACTGGGGTGAGATGGAATCTCAATGTTGTTTTGATTTGCATTTCTTTTGGCTGTGATGTAGAGCACTTTTTCATATGTCTCTTGGCCATTCTCATTTCCTCATCAAAGAAGTGTCTTTTTAAGTCTCTAGCCCACTTGATGAGGGGGCTATTGGTTCCTGGCAGTTTTGTTTTGGATGAAGGTAATTTTTTTAGTTCTGCATGTATTTTAGATAGGAGGCCTTTGTCCATTGAATGGTCGGTAAAGATCTTCTCCCAATCTTTGGGCTTTCTGTTTATCTTGCCAGCTATGTCCTTTGCCCTGCAGAAGCTCTGTAGTTTGATGTAGTCCCATTTGTCCAACCTTTCTTTGATTTTTAGCCTTTCTGGGTCTTTGTTGAGGAAGATCTGTCCAGTGCCAAGGGGCACAAGTGTTTCTCCTACTCCTTCCTTTAGTGTTTTCAGGGTGTCTGTTTTGATTTTGAGATCTTTGATCCATTTGGAATTGATTTTGGTGCAGGGTGATATATAAGGATCGAGTTTTAGTTTGTTGCAAGTGTTGAACCAGTTTTGCCAGCACCATTTGTTAAAGAGGCTATCTTTCTTCCAGACTATAGTTTTAGCTACTTTACCAAAGATTAAGTAGGCATAGTTCTGTGGGTTTATTTCTGGGTCTTCAATTCTGTTCCATTGGTCTTCAGGCCTGTTCCGGTGCCAATACCATGCTGTTTTCATTACTATAGCTTTATAATACAGCTTGAAGTTGGGTATTGTAATTCCTCCAGCACTGTTCTTTCTGCTTAGGATTGTTTTTACTATTCTAGATCTTTTATTGTTCCATATGAATTTCTGGATTGCTTCCTCTATTTCATTAAAAAAATGGTGTTGGGATATTGGTGGGTATTGCATGGAATTTGTAGATCGCCTTTGGAAATATTGCCATTTTGATTATATTAATCCTCCCCATCCAGGAGCATGGGAGGTTTTTCCATTTCCTTAGTTCTGCCTTAATTTCGTTTTTCATGTTTTTAAAGTTCTCATCGTAGAGGTCTTTCACTTCTTTGGTTAAGGTTATACCTAAATATTTTATGTTTTTTGACGCTATTGCAAAAGGAGTTGCTTTCCTGATTTCAGCCTCAGTCTTCAGGTCGTTAGCATAGAGAAAGGCCATTGATTTTTGAGAGTTTATTTTATATCCTGCAACTTTGCCAAAGTTTTGGATCAGCTCTAGTAGCTTGGGGGTAGAGTCTATGGGGTTCTTTAGGTATAGGATCATGTCATCTGCAAAGAGAAAGTTTAACTTCATCTTTTCCTACTTGGATCCACTTTATATTTTCTTCTTGCCTAATTGTTCTGGCTAGGAATTCTAGTACTATGTTGAAGAGCAAGGCAGAGAGTAGACATCCCTGTCTTGTTCCTGATTTTAAAAGGAATGGCTTTAGTTTTTCACCATTTAAAGTTATGCTTGCTGTTGGTTTGTCATAAACTGCCTTGATTATATTCAGGAATGTTCCCTGGAATCCCAGTTTTTCCAGGGCTTTTAGCATAAATGGGTGCTGGATTTTATCAAACGCTTTCTCCACATCGAGTGATATAACCATGTGGTTCTTTACCTTGCTCCGGTTGATGTGGTGGATTACATTAATTGACTTGCTTATATTGAACCAACTTTGCATCCCTGGGATGAATCCACTGTGTTCGTGATGTATGATTTTTTAATGACCTGTTGAAGTCGATTCGCCAGAATCGTGTTGAGAATTTTTGAGTCTATATTCAATAGGGAAATCGGTCTATAGTCCTCTTTCCATGATACGTCCCTGCCTGGTTTGGGATGAGGGTTATGTGGCTTAATAGAATGTGTCTGGTAGTGAACATTCTCTTTCAATTTCATTGAAGAGTTTGAGAAATATTGGTGTGAGTTTTGTTTTGAAGGCCTTGTAGAATTCTGTTGTGAATCCATCTGTACCTGGGTTTTTCTTGGTTGGGAGATCACTTATTGCCTTTTCTATTTCAATGCTGGATATGGGTTTGTTTAGACGGTTTAAGTCTTCATGGTTGAGTTTGGGGATATGAATTTTTTCTAGGAAATCATCCATTTCTTCCAAGTTCTCAAATTTGTTGGCATAAAGGTTTGCAAAATAGTCCCTTAATATGGTCTGAATTTTGAATGTTGCTGTGGTGATGTTACCTGTTTCATCTCTTATCTTATTTATTTGAGTGTGCTGCCGTCGTTTTTTGGTCAGGTTTGCTGGGGGTCTATCTTATTGATTTTTTCAAAGAACCAACTCTTTGTTTTGTTGATTCTTTTGATGTTTTTTTTTTATCTCTAATTGATTTAATTATGATTTGATTTTAATTATTTGCTTCCATCCATTGACTTGGGGTTTGGGTTTTTGTTCTCCTTCAAGGAAATTAAGGTGCTTCCTTAAATTACTGAGTTGCTGTTTCTCCAGTTTGTTGGTGTATGCACTCAGAGATATAAATTTTCCTCTGAGTACTGCCTTTCCTGTGTCTCAAAGGAGCTGGTACTTTGGTTCCTCATCTTGGTTGAATTCCATACACATTTGAATTTCTGATTTAATTTCTTCAATGACCCACTCATGATTCAGCAGTGTGTTGTTTAGTCTCCATGAACTGTAGGATTTTCTGTGGTGACTCTTTGAGTAGAGCTCTAATTTATTCCATTGTGGTCTGAGAGAATGCAGGGAGTGGTTTTGATACTTCTGAATTTGTACAGATTTTCTTTGTGCCCTAAGATGTGATCTATTTTGGAGAATGTTCCATGTGTTGCTGAGAAGAATGTGTATTCTGTTGTTGCAGGGTGGAATATTCTGTAGATGTTGCTTAAGTCTAGGTGGTCTATGCAATTGTTTAGTTCTGTGGTTTCTCTGTTCAGTTTTTGGTGTATTGATCTGTCCATCAGTGACAGTGGAGTGTTAAAGTCCCCATCTATCAATGTGTTTGGGTCTATGAGTGTTTCTAGAGACAGTAGTGTTTGTTTGATAAAGTTAGGTGCTCCTGTATTTTGTGTGTAGATATTTACGATGGTTATATCTTCCTGTAGGAGAGATCCTTTTATTAGTATGTAGTAACCTTCTTTGTCTCTTCTTACCTTTTTTAATTTGAAGTCAATTTCGTGTGATACTAGTATTGCAACTCTGGCCTGCTTATGGGGGTCATTTGCTTGTTAGATTTGATTTCAGCCTTTCACTTTTAGAAGATGTTTATTTGCTGGATAGATGTGTCTCTTGGAGGCAGCAGAAAGATGGATCATGATTTTTGATCCAAATTATGAGCCTATGTCGTTTGATTGGCAAATTAAGACCATTAATGTTGAGAGTTAGGATTGAGAGCTGATCTTTTGTTCCTTTCATTATCCCTATCTTGTTAAAGGCTTACTCTTCCCATTTGTTGATCTGTTATTCTGGTTTGCTCTTTAGGGTTCATTTCTCTGTCTGCATTGGGATCTTGATTATTTTTTCTATATAGTACATCTTTGAATATTTTTTGTAAAGCTGGTTTGGTGGAGATATATTGTTAGACTTTCCTTACAGTGAAGACTTTTATTTGACCTTCAGCAATAAATGAGAGTTTAGCTGGGTACATTATTCTTGGTTGGTAGTTATTTTTATTTAGCGTGTGGCATACCTCATTCCAGGCTCTCCCTACTTCATGGTCTCTGCTGAGA
The DNA here is from genome assembly GCF_023159225.1 of Perognathus longimembris pacificus. Classification (NCBI taxonomy): domain Eukaryota; kingdom Metazoa; phylum Chordata; class Mammalia; order Rodentia; family Heteromyidae; genus Perognathus; species Perognathus longimembris. The sequence goes on along the minus strand of NC_063172.1, from coordinate 40,947,581 downwards.
AGTCTGGGGTAATTCTTATTGCTTTTCTTTCATATGTGATTGTTTTCTTCTCCCTAACAGCTTTAAGGATTCTTTCCTTGGATTCTGCTGATCCTGTTTTGATCACAATGTGTCAATGGGATGTCCTATTCTGGTTTGGTCGGTTAGGGGTTCTAAATGCTTCTTGTATCTGTATAGGCCTTTCCTTCTGGATATTTGGGGAGTTCTCAAGCTAATATTCTGTTAAATAGTTTGCCTATTCCATTAACTTCTTTCTCCAGGTTTTCCTCAATACCTATTATCATTAAATTGGGCTTTCTGATTGTATCTTGAATCTCCTGGAGCGATCTATTTTGTCAATTGGATTCGTTCTGTATTAATTTTTTATCTTTCTCCATAGATTCTAGGGAATCTTCAGCTCCTGAGATTGGATCCTTTGCCTCAGTTAGTCAGGACTGTAAGATAGCTACTTGATTTTGAATCTCTTTTCCTTCTGACTGGTCATTCCTGATGATTTCCATGTCATCTCTTAGGTCTTCTATGGACTTCTTTACTTCATTAACTTCATTAATTTGATTTTGAGTGTAGTCTCTCAAATCTTTAAGCTGGGCAGCTATCTTTTCATTTGACTCTTGAAGTTCATTTATCTTTCTATTTGTGGAGGCCATGAAATTCTACAATAATTTTTGCTTTGCCTTCTCACGCTCTAGAATAATTGACTGAAGAGATTCAAACTTTTCATTTATCATGTTTATTAGTAGACTTTGTAGAGCATTTTGGGGGTTCTCTTCTATGTCTTTGATTGACTGCTCTGCTTCCTGCTTGTTTTGAGTGGGAGATAAGACTTCATTGTTTGCCATCTTTCTTGTGTTTTTTCTGCCCATTTGGATTGGGAATGCCAATCTACAAGCACCTGTGAGCACCATTTAAGACCCAAAGCAGACCTTACCAAGCACTGTTGTGTAAATCTTAGAAGTTCACAATTATATACAAATACCTTTTATACCTGTGTATAAAATTAGATTTGGTGTTCCTAAAGAATACAATTTCAATATAACAACCAATCCTGAGCCCTGTATTCAGTAGTTACTTATTTACAGTTATAACCCTCTGAGCAATTCTTGTTCTTATATTAAGTTCTTTTGGACTGGCTTTCTCTATGAACCCCTTTGTTTCACTCGAATTAAGCAGGGATACCCTCTATCCAATAACCAGGAGTCAATGGGATCTGGAGGACCTTGAAGTAAGTCAGGAGGGTAAGTTAGAAGTAGTAAAGAAACTAGAATAAAATGTATGGGGGGGGTCATGATTTTGGTTTAGTTTCAGTGACGTGGAAATGTGGAGGAGAGTAGAATCAGTAGAGAGAACAAGGTTAAAATGATACACAATGGAGAGTTAGCAGTAAAGAGTGGAGGTGTTATTCATAGGAAAGTAATTTTTATAGAAAGAGTACATAGAGAGAAATAAATTAAGCATACTGGAAGACAGATGCACATAACCGAGAAAAATTATTTTAAAAAAAGAAAAAGAAAACCAGAAAAAGAAAAAAGAAAAAAAAAAAGAACTACATCATCAACAACAACAAAAAACAAACTTGATAGAACCAACAGGTGAAAATGGAAAACAAAAACAAACCAATGATGTTTCAGAAATGAAAATATAAGGAAGAAAATATAAATGAAAGCTTAAAAAACTTTTGAGACAAAACAAACAAACAAACAAAAAACTCTTCCTTGTTTGGCTGGGCTTTTTACAGTCTCTGGTTTCCTTGCGATGGTCTGAAGTCTATTCTGCTACTTGGCTGGTTTGACTTACTTTCAGTTCACAAGGGGTGGATCTGCTCTGAACCTCCGCCCCCGTTAGTGAAATCCTGGGGTTCTGTGGTTAACCCAGCTAGCAGGTATGCCTTGGGCGTCCACTGTAGATGGGGATGTGAACAGTCTCCGGAACCATTGCTCCTCTGTCTGCTGTGGGACCGTGGCCTTTAACGCCTGGCTTTGAATAGGCTATGGACTCAGCAGGGCGGGGCGCCTCTGGCCTGTTTTACTAGGCTGAGATTCGCTTGCCTGGGGGAGGTTCCTCCCTCCTGGGCGGAGCAGCCTTCTGGGCAGAGCTGGGTATGGAATTCAGCTCCGTTTCAGGCTGGGAATTGGGCTTCTAAATGGGACTGTTTATCTGTCTCGGGAAGTTTGTTCTCCCGTGTGGCTGTTCCATGTTGCCGATAGCTGCTCGCCACTTTCACTTTTAATTTAGGAATTTCGGCAGGCAGGGCGGGCACCTCTAGCTGAGTCGAGGCCCAGATTAAGCCACCTGTGCAGGGGGCGTTCTCCTGGGAGAAGCTGGCTCTCACTGATTGGTCCCTCTTGCCCTTCTCCTAGATGGCCGCTTCATCCTCACTCTCCCCAGGCGGCCTTTGGCTTCAGTCTGGTCTGACCCTTTGCCAGTGTCAAAGATGGCTCTTTGCTCTCGTGGTTGGGGAAGGAGCTGCGTGTGGGCGTGAGTCAGACCGTCTTTCATGGGAGTACTCAGGCTGTCTCTGTGATTTCAGCTCGTCCGTGCTCAGCCTGCGATCTGTCTGTATGCTGCTGTCTGGAGAATGTCTCCCTGGTCTCCATTGAGCTGCGCGGGGTGCGCAGCTCTGTGCTGGCGCCGGCACTGGTGTGGCGGTGGGATGCCGCCCAGAGCTCAAATCTGTGTTTTCAGACCAGCAAAGTTGATTATTCCTTCCTGGCCAGAATCCCGGTACTGTTAGAACTTATTTGGGCTATCTATCTAGGGGCAAAAGTTTCTCTGGTGCGGGAAAAGTGCGATGTTGGAGGGAGCTCAACTAGGGCTCTGCTGCTTCTCCGCCATCTTCTCCTCAAGTCCTCTATCAAGCCTTTAAAAAAAAATTTGTTTGTTGTCTTGCAGGTATCCAACAGCATGCCTTGCCAAGAATAAGTATGTTTACTACACTATATGGAAAGCATTTTAAGCATTATAAGTATCTTAATGATTTAATATTGGTTGTTTTATTATTGAGTATAATGTATTTTAATATTAAAATATTGTAAATATTTAATTATAACTGCTAAAATTAGTTATGAGCACAATAAAAATATAGCCAAACAATATTTTCTCAACAAGACTGTGAAAATATTGCATCCAAAAAATGTTGCTTAGAAAATGATTTTTTTTTTTCAACAGTACTGGGGCTTGAATTTAAGGCTTCATATTCATTCATATACTTTACTACTTGAAGTACACCTCTAACTTAGATTTTTGCTGGGTATTTGGAGATGGAGACTCTTACATTTTCCTGCCTTTCATGGCTTCAAACCTTGGCCTTCTGAGTATCAACTTCCTGATTAGCTAGGATATAGGTGTGAGCCAACAAGATCTGGCTTACAAAAAGATTTTAATGCTTTTTAAATCACTGTTCAATGCACAACATTTTTTTAAAAAGAAAACAACCTTTAAAAAGCTTGATAATGTTTTCAAATGCCAAATTTAAAGTAATCAGACTTTTTATAATTAAAGACAGTGTGAAATTTTTGAATAATAATTTCTCAAATAAAATATAAGATTGAAATGTTAACAGTTTTTTCTCATATAATTATAGAAGCATGTTTTCTTTTTTTGTTCACTTTTTCCATTTCCATTACTCTATAATATAAATGTATTAAAATCCTCTAAAAATAAATGTCCATAATGTCTGACTCCAACATGTAATTATCAATTTAACAATCTTTCTTAAATACTATTAAAGTAGTTGAAGGAACAGGAAGGTATTACCTTTAAAATGAAAGAAATGATTCTTTCCTTCAATTTTACCAAATAAATAACTTAGTCATTACAGAACACATGAAGAACTACAGAAGAAAAAGAAGTTTGTTTGTTTTTTTAAATAATCCTACTCCAAGTGAAAAGATGCAATTAAAGAGAAATATCTGGTGGCTCACACTTGTAGTCTTAGCTGTTCAGGAGAATGAGATATCTTTGCTAAAAGCCATCCTGGGCAGGCAAGTGAGTCATACTCTTACCTCCAATAAACTACTCAGGAAAATCTGGAATTTGCATCATGGCACAAGTGGTAGAGAATCTGGCCTTGAGCATGAAGAAGCTCAGTGACAGCACCATCGTACTCAGTTCAAGCCTTAAGACTAAGAAAAGGATGGAAGGGAGGGAGGGAAAGAGGAAGGGAGGGGAGGAAGGGAGGAGGAAGGAAGGAAGGAAGGAAGGAAGGAAGGAAGGAAGGAAGGAAGGAAGGAAGGAAGGCAGAGAAAGACACAGAGAGAAAGGTAGGTTATAATTAGCACATTAAAGGAAAGAGAAAAAGTAACTCAATAACATTAGTGGCTACTCTTCTAAAGTAGCAGTGTCTAAACCAAATAAAACTCTTCCTTCGTAAGTGAATATCAAAATCGAGAGACACAGGGTAAAAAAAGACAAACAACTACAAAAGCAATGCTTGCAAAACTGTTTGGGGTAAATGAACTGAACAACTCATGGTGGGGAAAGGGAAAGGAGAAGGGAGGAGGGGGGAATGAGGGACAAGCTAACAAACAGTAAAAGAAATGTATCCAATGCCTAATGCATGAAACTGTAACCTCTCTGTAATTCAGTTTAATTATATATATACATATATATGTATGTATATATATATATATATATATAAAGAATCACGAGACCTAAACATAACACAAATGACAGGTGAGTGGTCATCATTGAACAAAAGATGGGACCATCTAGACAGCAGTTCCCTGGGGCACAGTGTCAAATTCACTTCTCTGAAGCACAGAATAGAGTAATACAATTAGAGTTGAGAATATTAATAACAAGCCCAAGTGTATATCAGCCTTATTTAATTCCATGTGTACTAAAATATCTCAAATGCTTGAGATTAGTCAGTGAACCATGTCAGAAAAGAAGGGAAAATATAAAAGAAAAGTATCAAAGCCTATAAGCTTACTCTGTCTAAGGGGCAGAGATTTGGGCTGGCAGCCATTAATGGAAAGGCTTAACAATGGTGTGTTTTAAGAAAGCCAGAAAGAACACATTTTCATAATCACTACCTTACAGTTAGGAAAAAACTTCCTGAGATTTGAATAAGCAATTGTATAATGTGACTGGAACATAAGGCATACAAGAATGGAAAACTAAGGTTTCAAAAACTTTAAAGATCGTTTTTTAGAAATGGTTTAATGTACATAAGATACAATATAACCACATATACAAGCAATTGTACGACAAGATCAAAATTATGCATAAACAGTTCTATAGAACACTGGATTAAAGAAGAATAAAACTAACTCCAAGTAACGTAGTCCAGAACAATGTGATGCACATAAATGTAATTAGTGTGCTGAATAAGCAGGATAAGCCTAAGAAAAGTCATTGTCGCTCTTGCTCATCAGATCCTATTTTGTAGGAGAGGTTCTTCTTGGGACTTGCACCAGCCCAATAACTTTCCCACTCCTTCTCTGTTAATAAAAAGGCCTCCAGGTTCAATAATCGGTATACTCAGTCTTGTATTACAAAATAAACAAACTCCAACTTTCATTTAATGGTAAATCTCAAGGTGCAGTTCAATATCCCTTATCTCTAGTCCTTTGTTTTAATTAAGGGAAGGACAACAAACAAAAAGTTGGAAGAGAAAAGATGAGAGAGAAAGAGAAAGGAAAGAAAGGGTCTGAACTTCATGTACAAGTAATGCTACCCACTGTCTTGGATAAAGTGAGTACGTTTGACTATGTCTATTTTCCCCACAAAGCTGTTTCTGGCTATTCAAAAGTTGAAGAGCAGAAAGGAACTGAAGCAGAGGGAAAAAATCATCTTACTGAAAGTGTCAAACTACTAAGATGCCCATTGATGGAGAACTAAAGGTTTGAAGCCCAGTCTTGATTCTCATAGTAGCTTACTTCTCTGAGTCAGGCTTATTGTAATTATCTTAAGAAGGGGTAAGCTTTTCTTCACTCTGCTGCTTGAAATGTGCTTCATGAACTCTCTATTGCTTTGCTTAACCAGGAATCTCATATCTAGTTGTTGAGCCACTTTGGACATACAATCAAGATGAGAAAGTCAATAACCCTGCAGACTATCATCTTGTTCACTAGACTGCTAATGGACTCTCTTCTTGAAATCAGTTCATTTTGATATGATTCTACTCTGCCTCATTTGAAGGGAGCATGTCACCTCTTGCAGCAGACTCCTCCCTGAAACCTCATTCCTCAAGTTTTGGGATAACTAGAAAGTAAACTTCACTCACCCCCACAGGTACAAAATGAGTATCTGCTCCATAAATTACAGGCCATATGGATATTTTTATTACATGTGTGTATATTAATTTTATGAGGTGGAATTTCATTGCGGCATTTTTATGCATTTGTAGGATAGCCTTTAATCATGTTCACCCTTCTATTACTCTTTTTTACCCTCCCTGATGTTCCCCCTTTGGCACTTCTTTCCACCTCCCAACTCGTTATTCTTTTGACTTCAAAGCTCTTTTCTTCCCTTATATGTTTCATATATGAAAGCAAACATGATGCTTACCTTGTGGGGATTTGCATATTTTATTCAACATGATTATCTTCAACCCCATCCATTTCCAATAAATGAGAATTTTGTTTTTCCTTGTGATTGAGTCAAACTCAAGGGTGTATTTGTAGCATATTTTCTTATGCATTTATCCACCAATGGGTACCTAGGCTGAATGTTCGTCCTTCTTTTCCTACCTCACATGAGTTTATTGGGTTTGGAGTTTGGGAATATTTGCCACCTGAAATTATGTACTTGTCACTGTGAGTTTCAACAAGAAGTACGATACACAAGTAATAACAATGTCACATAGAATATCAATTAACTGGGAAAAAAGACTATGTTAGTTTTGAGCACATGAAATACAATTCTCTCATGGTGAAGGAAAGCTACATATAAAATGAAAATATGATTATACAGATGGAAAAATTTAGTCAATTACTTAATATTGGGAATAGTGTCCATGTACATGATCCTGGCAAATTATTGAAGAACTTCATAGTTATGCATTTAATTTTAAGGGGTAACTAAAATAAAGATTGAAGCACAAAGTACAAATTAATCAAGTAATACTTTCCTTGAACTTGGATTATAAATTTCAATAACCACAATATATAACACTTGTATGCACACACAACACATTAATAGAGATGCACTTATTAAACTGATGGTGGTTTTCATGGCTTGGAAGAAATCATACAGCATAAAAATTCCACATCTCAAAAGGTTTTCCAAATGACTCTGGTACTTAGATTCCACAGTAAAACACAATAGAAAGTCCAATACATGTATAGAGACAAAAATGAAGCAGATAATTGAAATAATTACCATGAGTATTCATGCCTAACTTGCTGAAATAATCCCTAAAGGGCTGGGAATATGGCCTAGTGGCAAGAGTGCTTGTCTTGTATACATGAAGCCCTAGGTTCGGTTCCTCAACACCACATATATAGAAAATAGCCAAAAGTGCTGTGGCTCAAGTGGCAGAGTGCTTGCCTTGAGCAAAAAGGAAGCCAGGGACAGTGCTCAGGCCCTGAGTTCAAGGCCCAGGACTGGCAAAAAAATAAGTATGAAATAATCCCTAAAATATCCAAATACTAACATTTACAGGCTGGGAGTACAAACTGTCTGAAGAGAGGGGTCATCACAAATGTAGATTCTACTGTTTGACACGACACTGTTCTTGTTGTAGGAGAAAACATAATTTTAAAAAATCTCTCCAATAAATTGTTATTGACTGCAAGTCTCTTCCTGCAGGAAAAGGCACTAATGAGCAAAGTGTGAAATCTACTAGAAGTATATGATCTTGCAGGAAAATGTTCACAATTTATCACTTGAAAATGAGGAGAAAAGGGCTGGGAATATGGCCTAGTGGCAAGAGTGCTTGCCTTATATACATGAGGCCCTGGGTTCGATTCCTCAGCACCACATATACAGAAAATGGCCAGAAGTGGCACTGTGGCTTAAGTGACAGAGTGCTAGCCTTGAGCAAAAACGAAGCCAGGGACAGTGCTCAGGCCCTGAGTTCACGGCCTAGAACTGGCCAAAAAAAAAAGAAAATGAGAAATGTATTGAGAATTTTTGTTTCCCCGTTAAGTACTGATTTCTGTATTGTTTCCTTCATTCGTCCCTTCCTCCCTCCTCCCTTCCTTCCTCCCTCCCTTCCTTCCTTCCTCCCTTCCTCCTTCCTCCCTCCTCCCTTCCTCCCTCCCTCCTTCCCTCCCTCCTTTCCTTCCTTCCTTCCTTCCTTCCTTCCTTCCTTCCTTCCTTCCTTCCTTCCTTCCTTCCTTCCTTCCTTCCTTCCTTCCTTCTTTGCTTCCTTTTCTCCTCTTTCCATTTCCTTTTCTTTCCCTTTTATTCTTAATTGAAGATCTCTTTCTTTCACTAGCCAGTTGATCTAAGTATATACAAATGTTGCGATATATTTTTCATAAACTTAAACAAATTAGATTAATTTTAGATTTTCAGAAAATTTGGACAAAGAGCTTCTCTATACTTTTTCATCAGTCGTCCCTATTGTATCCTTTTACATTATCAGTAACACATGGAATACCCAAGAAATAAACATTATCATTATTGCTATTAACACTGATTTTCTTATTTTCACTAACATTCATTTTCTTTTCCAGGATCCTATTCAGAAGAGCACTTACAATGGCATTCTGCCTCATTTCTTTGATGTGTGAATATTTCTCAGATTTCCTTGGAGATTTTGACACTTTTGAGAGTAGCAATAAGTATTTTATAAAATGTCTGTCTCTGAGTTAAGATTTGTATGATGTTTTATTTTTCTTGTGGTTACCAAGGATTATAGGTTTCTTAAGAATTATCATAGGAGTGAAGCATTCTTCTTATCACTGTACAAACATACATGCCATCCATGTGAATGCTGAGAATATTAACATTGATCACATGGCCAAGGTACTGTAAATAAAATTTTTCCTCTGAATATTAATATAATGTTTTCATGTCTCATATTCTACCTTTTGGAAGCAGCCATTATGTGCAACCAAAGCTCAGAAGCAATAGAAGTATAGAAAAGCATTTCAAATTACTTTAAATTTATCAATAATTTACTGGTTATTCCTCTGTCTACAAAAGGCATATGTTTAGCTGCATTATAATTGGCGATGAAGAAAAACAATGACAGAGCTAACACATCCCAAATCAAATAGTTTTAACATTTCAGTGGTTGATGTACAATATGATACAAAAGAAAGATAAATATTTTAAAAACAAATATTCAGAGGGAACTTCCTATTAATAAATACAGGAATATTTGATAATTGTGTCATTATACCAGTGGGTTTCAGGGTTGAAAATGTTTGTACGTAATTTACTCCAGTACTTAAGTTAAACTTCTTTTATTGCACTATCATGTGTTAATATCTGTTCTTAGTAAAAGAATAGAAAATCTAATAAACATAAAATAAACATAAACAGCTTATTATATAAATGCACATAGGATTACAATTACTTGGTTATTATCTAGGTATATGAATAAAATTTTCATGCAAATATACTTTAAAAAGATTGTCAAATTTTACATTTTTCTGCCAAACAGTGAGTGCCCTTTTCTTTTACTTATGCTATAAAACTCAATATACATTCCAAAGCATAGGTGAACATGGCATAAATAATGGTAGGATTTCTTAAGTTTATATTCCAAGGAATCATTGTGCTTATATTTGACACAGAATCTCTGTTTGCTAAGATACCCTTTCAGATGTCCATATCTCATCATCTCATGGTTTATAGCATATAGAGAACACTACTAGTTCTATACAAGGATATACAGGCAACATTGCCAGATAAATAAACTAGATAAATAAACTTAGATTGTAATATGATAGCATAGAGCACCTGACACCAGTTCACTTACAGCACAGTATAGAATAAAGCTTTTCTACAAATTAGCCGAAGATTATAACATTCACTTATAGGATCAATTAATATTGTCCAGGCATGGTAAGACATGTGTCTATTCCCAGTTACCAGAAGTAAGAGATCAGGGTTTGAGGTCAGCCTCATTTAAAAATAAAAAAGCTAGGAAAACCACAGCCCACAGCTAGCCTGGGCTAAAAGCATAATAGTCTACCTGAGAAAACAGCAAATGGACAAAGAATGACTCAAAACATAAAAGCAAAAACAGATTGTATGTGTGGCTTAGTGATAAAATGGTTGCCAAGCAAATGCCAAGCCCTGAATTCCAATTGCCATTCTATGTAAAATGAATTTACTGATCTGCTGTGTACTTGTAAGAAAACTTCATCTAGGTATTTGATTTAGAAGAAAATCTTCCTGAATTTGAGCATTATGTAATAGATACACAGGATTATTGGACCATCTCCATGAATGTGCCTTTGTGTCACTTCCTGTGTTCCTGCTGACTATACTGAGGTTGTGAAATGGTTTGATCTTTCTAGATTTTTCTCTAATAGAGCTTTCTTCAACTTATTTTTATTTTTTAATTAATAATTACTTATTTATTGCCAAAGTGATTACAGAGGGGGTTACAGTTTCTTACATAAGGCCATGGGTATGATTCTTGTACTATTTTTACCTCAATTTTATATATAGGTTATCAATATTATTCTTTCTTCAGTATCTAATACATGTAGTTTCTCAAACTGTCATACACATTTTCTGTTCTACAGATGCTCTCATTAAATTGATTAATCTTTAACAGATGGCTATTCTGTATATCTGAGAGTAAATTTTCCTTGGCATGTAAATATTTCATATGTAAAATATAAAAAATCTTGATTTTTTTCCAAACTATACTGGGGTAGGATAAAAACAATACAGAAACAGATAATTCAGATGTTATGTGAAAACTTGATAATTACTATATAAATTAATTAAATAATAAATTAAGAAAGTAGGGCCTGGGAATATGGCCTAGTGGCAACAGTGCTTGCCTTCTACACATGAAGCTCTCGGTTCGATTCCCCAGCACCACATATATGGAAAACGGCCAGAAGGGGCGCTGTGCCTCAGGTGGCAGAGTGCTAGCCTTGAGCGGGAAGAAGCCCCGGAAGGTACTCAGGCCCTGAGTCCAAGGCCCAGGACTGGCCAAAAAAAAACAAGAAAGTAGGAGAAATAAATTAAGAAGTAGGAGAAAATGGCTGAGGGAATTAAAAAAAAACAACACAAATGTCCTTTTAATCAGGATGTTGGACCAGGTTTCACAATGACACTGATACGTGAGAAAAATAATGGAGTGAATCATGGGAAATTTCTGGAAATGGAATTCCAGGCAAGAAATAGCATCACCAAAAGTCCTTCTGTGGAAACATTTTCAGCATATTGGTGAGAAGCTAAGGGAAAAGAAGCATAAAGGAACCAGTACAGATGTTAGATTTTATGATGGTTCCAATGGAAACTTTTGGAACCTTCTGAGTGTAAGATGTTATACTCTGATTTTCCTTTCTCAGAATATCAGTCTACTTAAGAAGTATGTGGAGCCAAAGAACAAAAGGAAAAATTAAATTCTAGAGATTATTTCAGTAGGATTACTGGAAGATGGCAATGATGAAGGCAGTGGAAAGTGTTCTTCAATTAAAAATACATTATCTAGTCTGGCTGGAGACCATTGTTATTGTGCAAGGGAATAACTACATCAATATTACCAAAACTCAAAGAAAAACTGTACAACTAATTACCAAAGCTATTGCATTCTGCTTTGTGGAGTTTCCCTCAATATATTTATTTCATTTAAGGAATAATTTTCTGCTACCCTCATTGTAAGATATTTTAGTTATGAAAATATAGCATGTTCATATGGAGCCATGAATCAATATGAACAATACTTAACAAAAATAAAGATGACTGATTTCTGGAAGAATCTCTAATACAACTATAATGTATATAATAAAACTTCTACCAACTGTGTTGAAAGCTATGAACCCCAACATTAGTGCTAGAACAGAGTATTTGGGACACTTTCTATTTTTCTTCTAAATGTTAAGTCATTGAGTCCACAATGAAAACATTATATTACTATGAAGAGAAAAATGATAAGACAGTAAAAGGCAAAACTTCAGGGATTTTGAAACAGATGCATCCTGTTTCCGTATGGATGGACAACACTAGGGCTCATGACAGCATGATGGCCACTCTAACCCAGCATCTCTCCCAAACACCAGAGAAAGAATTTCATTCAGAGAAAGAAATTTGGTTATGAAACGCCTCACAATAGGTCAGATGTTAGTAAATAAAGTTTTAAATCATATGCAAAAGAATACGTTGGTGACAATTCTGTGCTAGTTTTCTTTCTACTTACTTAACATTCTGATTCAATTCATTTTTTTCTAAAAAATTTAGAAGACTAAACCTGCACCAGGATCTGGGACCCTCATCTAGTATCTTGCATAAGTTCTGTAAGTTTGACTGTTTCCCAGTGAACTCATTTATTCATGCTAGTGGCAATATTTGAATAAATTACTACAAATGATTACATCTACCTTTCATAAAAGATTTGAATTTTTAGATCAGAATCCTATTTAATAAAATTAAATAACCAGAGCCCGGTGACACCGGTAGCTCACACCTACTATTTAAGAGGCTGAGATCTAAGAAATCATGGTTCAAAAGCCAGCCCAGTCATGAAAGTTCTGTGAGACTTTTATCTCCATTAAAACTACAAAAAAAAAAAAACCACAAGAAGAAAAACAACAAAACAGAAAAGGATCTGAGGCACAAGTGGTAGTATGCTAGCCTTGAACAAAAGAAGCTCAGGGACAGCACCTAGGCCCTGAGTTCAAACCAAAGAACCAGAAAACAAAAAGAGGCCCAAAGAATCATGACCACAATGGTGATTCACTTAGTATATGCTATTTGGCTAGGGTGCTGCTCTCCAAGTATACAAAGAACAGTAAGAGAAGAGTGTATTTCATTTATAAGTGGAAAGCTAACAGTGAAGGGAATGTCCATTAAGAATGCCCATGAACTGTCTAACATTAATCCTACCTGATTGTGATCATTCAACATTATTTTATTTGACTATATCTTAAACATAAAAATAATTTTAAGTTTAAGACCCTGGGTTGTATATTTGTATATTTATTATAAGAATTCAAACACAGACAATAAAATGCCTCCCAGAAATTGATCAGCATTCCTGATTGGTACAGTTAGTAGATTGTTTTAAACAAAACTGGGTCACCTCATGACCAGAGTCAGCAGTTTGCAGCAACTACCAAAAAAAAAAAAAATAGACAACTTCAAATCGAATAACCTTAGCAAAGACTGCAGACCTTCCCTGCAGGCCTTTTATTTATCTTTTCTTATCAATAACAGAGCTTCATTCTGCTCAATTTTGTTCTTCCTTTCCCCTCAAGCCACACAATGGTCATCAGACCTATTTTTTCTTTTTAATCTTAATATAGGGGACCCTTAGATTCTCTCTAACACACACACACACACATACACACACACACACACACACACACTGCACTTCACCATGATACTCTATTTGCTCACCATCCCCTTTACACTATCTTTTAATTATTTTCTAAAGCATCCTTCTAAATTTTACCTTTAATAAATTTTGGAGGTGGGATAAAGTATTGGCACTTAAGAATTAATGATTTGTTTATACATGACAAATATTATAGCATATTCATGGGTATATTTATGCTATATTCCTCACATTAGTAAACTATTTTCAACAATGTCAATTACAGCTGTGAGTGGTGGTGCATGTCTGTAACCCCCACTTTGTAGAGGTGATGAAAGATGGATGAACTAAAGCCAGATGAAGACAAAGAATCCTATCTCAACAATAACAAAACAGCATGGTGATATATAGACTCAGCTACATCAAAGGCAGAGATAGATGCCACAGGTGTATATGAATACTTTGTTTTATATAATCCAAAGCTTTATCACCCCACCCCCCATCCTCCTCACAAGTGGAAAATAAATTCTGTATTATTTCAACGGGAAGATTTCTTTTTAGAGTTGCTTTTCCCATGGAGTATGTTCATGAGTATTACAGCTTGGAGTCTGAATGTCTTCCCCAAAAGCCTATATGTTAAAGGCTTTGTTTCCAGTCTGTGGTGCTATTAGAAAGTGCTATTAGAAACGTGGACTCTATGGTCTCCCTCATAGGGAATAATTAGCACAGGTTTAGGCTAGTCACAGCAGAGGATCACAGGAGCCCAATAGCTATACCCTTATGAACACAAAAGATGATGCTAAGTGAAATGAACTCCATGTTATGGAAATGACTGTTATATAGCTGTGGTAATTACTTTCAACATGTGATGTGAAACCGTAGCTTCTATTGTTGATGATCCTCTTGTGGTTGTACCTGCACTATCTCTGTATCTTATCTGAGTACATTGGAAACCGTGTATACAGGAATTAGAACTAGGAAACTGAAGGGAATACCAAAATCGAGAGACACAGGGTAAAAAAGACAATCGATTACAAAAGCAATACTTGCAAAACTGTTTAGTGTAAATCTACTGAACAACTCATGGGGGGAATAGGAAAGGGGGAAGGAGGAGGGGGAATGAGGGAGGAGGTAACAATCAGTACAAGAAATGTATCCAATGCCTAATGTATGAAACTGTAACCTCTCTGTGTATCAGTTTGGCAATAAAAATTAAAAAAAAAGAAAGTGGTAGAGCCTTCAAGCAGTAGCGGCTAGTCATTCAGGGCATGCTCTTGAAAGGAAATTTAGGATTATGGTCTCTTTTCTTTCCTGTTTCTACTCCTCACCCCAAGGTGCTGCCTCACCACAAGCCCAAATACAGCTGGGCTAACTAGTATGGATGTCATCCTCCAAAACTGTGAGCCAAAGTAAACCTATTCTTTTGTATAAGTTGATTTCCTCAGATAAGTGTTATAGTAACAGAAAGCTGATACATTAGGGAAACTTTTCTCATGTGGGGAAGGGTTAGATTTCACAGAGATGCTCTTAGCTAATCATAGAAACCAGTATGATCCAGCAGCCTGTAAGAAAATCAGTGAGGTCTAGAGATCCTTTGAGTCCTTTAGGATTTATCAGGCTACTATAACGTTTCCAAGTTTCTGGTAGTGTCCTCCTTGTAGAACTTCTTCTTTAATAGGAAGCCTGGGAGGCAGTCAGTCCTTCCAGTCCTGACTATCCCCATTTTCAGTGCTGTGAACTCATGCAGGGACTTTGTAGCAAAGCAAACCACTGGCTTGTTTCAGGGTTTAATGTGCACTGTTCACTAAGTGCAAGATAGGTCTTTACTTCATCGTATACCCTGTTTCTGCCTTTTGATTTAGAGGGCTGGTCTCTCTTGCTTCCTAGCAGCGGAAGCATGAATACCCAGGCAAATACTGCTAGGTAGGTCATGGGGGCACTGCTGCCAGACATTCTCTGAGCGTGCGTTACTGTGTTATAGCAAAGACTGCATTTGTGTGATTGGTGGGAAGACCATTCCTTCACCGAAAGACCTGCACTCCACACTCAATATGTTTAGAATCTTGACTGTGGCGGCAGCCAAACAAATGGCATTTGATTTTAGATGCACACTTTTTGGTGATGGTACTTCTTCCTTGCTTGGTGAAGTAATGAACTGTCAAGCAATATTGGGTATTTTGTGAACACCACTTATCTTCTTCCCATAGATTGAAATTTTAATTATTCTCTGCATTTTCACAGGTAAAACACCTGAAGCTGTTTGAAAATGGTGTGGATCGAGAGGAGGCCTCACGCTACAGAAGTTGATGTTCTGGCAAATGCCTGATTTTCTGAGAAGCTAAAAATCTGGTTGACAGCTACTGCTAGCACATAACAGAAGAGCAGCATTCTGACTTCAGGAATTAGGTCAACTTCATATGTGTTTCTTAGTCAAATTATTCTCCTCTTCTTTTTCCTTTTCCTCCTCCTCTTTTCTTCCTCCTCCTGTTCCTCTACTCTCTGCTTCTCTCATTCAGGGACACCCTAAGAAAGGCAGTGTGGTTGTCCAGGTCCACTGTACAAGTTTGCATCCAGACTAGACAGCAGCGCGTGCTCAAATAATTCAGGAAGCGTATAGAGCTGGGACTTTTAACTCCTTGGATTTTCCACCTGACAGCCAAATCGTGTGCTGGCTCCGTATCTCCTTTGTAGTGGCACAGCTAGGTACAGCCAGGCAGTCAAAGAGAACAGAGTTCCACACCCTGAATCTTTATTTTCCGCGTGCTCCATGCCCACCCGACCTCCCGGCACTCTCATAGATGAATACTTTTAATGCTGGTAAAATCTGTAATCTATTTATTTCTGGAAAATCTATTAGTTTTGACTTTATTGAATACTAAAATACTTTCACATCTTATGTCTCCATTCTTGTTATTCTAATTGTGAATGAATATACTTAATTTTACAATTTATCACAAACTCTAATAAGATCAATAACTAGACTATAGGTAATCATTGCTCACTTTTTATTTTATTTGTGCTTATAGCAAACTTTTGAGATCTATTCAATGACTTTAATGGTTTCAATAGTTGTAAAAAAAATTCACACTATTTTGTATCATCCATTGGCTCCTTGGTATATTATTTTCTCTGTGTTTTAACTGGAATAACTTTCAGTATTCAGCACACAGAGTGCACCTTGTGATTCAGTTATATGGTATGCCTGCTTTCAACACATGGGCAGTAATGATGGATGTCTAGGACACATAATTATTGATAATTTTGCCAAAGCACATATTTGGAAGGTGGTGATGTTAGGTTAGGTTGGAAGTGAATCATTTAGTTAATGCATTTGCATTTCTCTGCACATTTTATTTATTGGCACACTCCTTATTCGCTCTAGGGAGATATCAATTATCTTTTGGTGTGAGAAATTTGATGATCTTTTATCCTAAACTCTATTTCTCAGAAATAGAGTGGGAGCAGAAACAATAGAAAAAGCAATGAAGCTCTAAAGGTTATGGATGTTGTTCAAAAAACATACATATGAGATAATCTAGTCTGGTTGTGGATTTTAGCTACACTGTTTCTGTATTTATTCTATACCATGTAGGGAAACCCAAGTGAATCTTCTTATATTTCAGTAAAGATCTTGAAAAATGATTCATGGATGCAGAAGTATAACCAGAGAATGTTTAAAGCTGACTAACCTGTTTTCTTTAAATGTTTACAGCAAAGATCTACCTCTTGAGGAAACTACAGGAAGTTGTGAAAACATAAAAGTTTTAAAGAAATATATTAATCATATGAATAAAATTTGATGTGAGAAATTTAACATTTTGAACAGAAGAACGGCTTTGGCCAAATATACATCTGCCAAGGCTTGTCTTTTATGCCAAAGTACTTCCTAATGAAAAGGACCATAAGCCAGAGAAAAATTAGACAATGAAGACAAACCTGTTTATGTGGGAAGAAGAAAGTACCTTTGTGGCCAGGCAATCATTTCACTTGTGTTCTCTTCAGTGGTTTTCATCATTCATCACCATTGATTCACTTTACTGACTCAAGGAAGTTCAGAGTCAGGTTACTTGCTATGGTATAATCTATGTGGAGTTTATTTTAATGGCAGAATTAATTTTAACAACTTTATAAATCACTTCAATTCTGAATTTGTAGTATCATTAAGGTTTTGGTGGGGTCAGTCATATTTTCACTTATGCTTTACTGCATTTATAAAGGAAATTAGGTGCTATGTTGATTATCAGTGAATTAAGATAGACTTCAACAGTTCTAGTATAGCACTAAACAATAAATCTACTCTGTTCTCTGGCAAAACATATGCGTCCCCAGCCCCCATCTGCAACTAGCATTTATTTTTACATATAACTGAGAAATTCCCTCCAACACCTGCTTTCTCATGGGAATCCACAAATTGTAAAAAATCTAAACACTTTAAAAAGCAAAATGCTGATTAGCCAAACCGACCACAGGCTTCTTTGTAAGTGCCTTTATTATTTTCCTTTTTCATCCATCATGCGCTACTGCTTTAAGCTGGGGCTATGAACAGCCAAAGAAGGTAAGAATTTCTGAAAAAAAACCCACAAAAACAAAAACAAAAAAACAACTCAACACAAACGAAGTCCTAAATGGCTTTTCTCAATACGCTAAGCACAGAAGTTCTACTTGAAAGCAAAGTAAAGAAACTTGATAATGCAAGACAGTAGAGAAAAAGATGATGCTCTGAAGTAATTAGATGTAAAAAATAGTATAACAAGATAAAACAACAACAATCGGAATTTTATATTTTGGTACATCAAGCTGCTATCTAAAATTAACCGAGATATTATGTTAAGAACTACTTTCACCATAGTTATGGATTCTAGGAAAATCACAAAGATCCTGTCAAATATATTTCAGTAGGCAGCAAATGAGCCTCACTTGCAACCACCAATCATTAATCTTTAATCACCACCCAATTTCTCAATAAGCTCATTGGAATGGAAACTCATAGATACTCAGAGGATAGTTCTGGCAGATCTGGCATGTGTGGTTGGCCTGTGTGTTTAATTACTGTTTATGCCTCAGCAGGATCCAGTCTTTTGTATGTAATAAATAGAACTCTGTCATAGTGTCCAGATGGTTTTAGTTGCAAAGCCCAGGGAGCATGTTTGGAGATTACAGCACTGATTTGCTCTCTGCACCAGTTCAATTGTAAAAAAAAAATCATGTGTATAGCATGCCTATCAAAAATGCTGACTTGTGGAAATAAATGTCCTGTTCTATGGGTTATTCTCAATTCTACCTTAGCTGAAATTTCAATTATCATAAAGTTAAATTCATGTTTCGTGTTGTCTTTCTCTACTTTTGAAGAATATAGCTTAAAAATATTTTCCAAGGGCTCAAACCTATGCCCCCAATCAAGAAAACAAAAAACATTTTTAAAACAAATTAATAAAAGAACATTTTTTTCCTACAAACACCATAACTCATCTTTCTGCAGTCTAAAAACTAATTGATTACAACAGAATTCTTATTGGTAAGTTTTGGGATTATATATTATTTTCTTTGATGAGTCCTAAAGACTCATATTTAAATAGCTAATTTTCACTTTTTCTAACATAGGAAAGCTTTTCAAAATTTTCATGTTCTATAATCACAATTATCCTGACTGGTTTGGGTTGCAAGTGCTCACAGCCATTCCAGTGGAAAGAACAAACAGTTAAAAGTGGCTAAATCCTCCTTTAAGTCCTAGCTTGCAAGCTAAAGTTAGAATAAACTGAGTGAAAAGGTAGGTTGTCATTGATTACAAAGAGAACATTTCTTTCCAGGGATCCAGAATTGAATATTTATAAATGTGTACTAAAAGCACCCCTTTTTGTGTGTGGGGTAGTTGTGAGGGTCTGGTCCTAGAGCTTGATCTAAGGACCTGGGTATTGTCAATGAGCTCCATTTGAGTAAGGCTAGTACTCTATCACTTGAGCCACAGTTCCACTTCCTGCTTTTAGGTAGATGTTCAGCAATAAAGAGCCTCACAAACTTTCCTGTCCTGTCTTGTTCCAACCAAGATCCTCAAATCTCAGCAGCTACAACTACAGGTGTGGAACACTGAGGCCAGCTTTGAAAACACTTGTTAAAGTTAAATTACTATACCGCTATTTTTGGCAGAATGTTTGAGCTGTGTATAACCTAATATTCTTTTAAAACATAATTAGCATTTCTTATACATGGTTACAACACTGTTGTAATAGGAATCGATGATTTTAGAGTGAGAAAGTCCACATACTTGTATCTCATTCTTAAAATGAGCCTTTCCAGTCTAAAAAGCAAGTTATCTATAGCCAATATATGATAGGGAGGGAATAAGAAGCCAATTATTTAGCTATTTTATTTTCTTTATAAAATAAAGGAAGTCTTCAGGATTTAGCAAATTTGAAACAGAATTTTAGTAAGTGCTTCTAATGTAACTGCTCATAAGATAAATTGAGTGAAGAGCAACCAGTATCCCTTACATAACACCAATGCAAAGCCTGGATTAACTAATGGAGAAACAATGTTCATATAAGAAAATAAAAACTTTAACACAGCATGCATTTGGGTATTGTCTTATGAAAAAAAAACTCTAGCTAACACACATCATATTAGTTACAATACCAATTTAGTTTTATATGCCTATAGAAACAAATGGATTTAAACATTACCCCACACCATTCATAAAAGTCAGTTCCATATGAACTATATCACACGAGGGCATATTCTTGATATTAATGTACTAATATAGTTAGAAAAAATTCAACAAGCAATATTTATAAGAGCTTTATTAATAACACTCAACATTTTAATTAATTAAAACTCTATAAACAGAATAAAAATGAATAAATTCCATATATCCATACAATGATCAAGATACACTAATGAAAATTAATTATTTTCAAATACAGTGCCTCCAAATCCATTTCAAAATTATAATGTTAAGCATAACTAACAGTATAAAGTGTATATTGTATGATTCAATTATATAAAGATCAAGAATATTCAAACTAATCTATCTTGCTGGATGACATATGTGTAATAGACTGATAGTTGGCTGGTATTAACTCTAAGGAAACTTGGAATAGTACCGGCATTTTCTGTATTATTAAAAACAGTTTTAGTCATCTCTGTCTCTCTCTCCCCATATGTATATGTATGTAAATATATAAATGATTTTACATACATATAATATAGTGTGTTTATGTAATTTAAGTTAATCTCTATCTTCCACACATTTACACTGTCATACTTCCTTGAATTTACTTAGCCAACCTCTCAGGCACCAACCCTATCCCAGTATTTTCACCCAAAGGCTACATATAACTTAGCCCTCCTCTACATCGAGCACATTTTGTCTCATAACTTAAAATTGTGAATTTCTTTTTATGAAGAGTATTTCTATATTATGGCATAGTATCAATCTCTGATAGAGAACATATATGGAATGTCTGCAGAAGAATGTTAGGAACAAACACTTCTACTAGCATAGACTAAGAACAATTTTTTTCTTAGGAAAAAAACTGCAACAGGATTTTTTTTTTTTTTTTTTTTTTTTTGGCCAGTCCTGGGGCTTGGACTCAGGGCCTGAGCACTGTCCCTGGCTTCCTTTTGCTCAAGGCTAGCACTCTGCCACATGAGCCACAGCGCCACTTCTGGCCATTTTCTGTATATGTGGTGCTGGGGAATCGAACCCAGGGCCTCATGTATATGAGGCAGGCACTCTTGCCACTAGGCCATATCCCCAGCTCTGCAACAGGATTCTTGCATCCCAAATTTTGAACATTTATTTTGTTTTATTCATATTACTACTTTTTGGTATTGTAATTAATGAAGTCTATCTACTTGGTTCCTTCTATAGATAAACATAGTAGTAGTCATAAATATTTTCTGAATGAAGCAAGGATAAATATTACCAAAGAGGATATCAATATGTGTTTTTTTTTCTGTATCTGAGTGCAGGGTTATTCAGAATTTGTTAATGGTTCAGATTAATAGTTGTCCAGTAATTCCTTCAACACGTGCACAAATCTAAGGTCACTTTGATCATTTATTGTATGGCCTTACAGGACTCTTTTTAGTATCTTTGTTATGATAATGAAATATAGTAAAGCAGGTATTGAACTGAGAAAGCTAGAAAACCTGATTGACTCCATAAGCCTTTCTCTCTCCATAATCCCTAGGATTGTTTCTGAGGTTTTAGAAAAGGAAAAAAGTTTTGTACACTCCTGGAGGAAAAGAGATAACTAACTTTTTGTCTTTTAGCCCAATGATATGGGACCTTGCCAGTCAGGAAGATACAACGTGAAATGATAAGTTCTGTCCTAGTACATGCGTACTGGGGAAATTGTTAATATTGTCTCCTAAAGTAGTTATAAAATTACCTTGTAATTAAATAATTCTACTTTTTTAACAGATTCTAGTTCATATGTTAATCAAAAAAAGAATTGTAAAGTATTTATAGTGATGCAATTTACAACATCCCTAAGTGAACTTTCCCAAAATATCTGTAAATACATTGAACAATTCTATTCAAAATGCACTTGAATCTTACCAGATTAAAAAATAATAAAACATTATTGAAGGACGTAAATTGGTTATTAAATAATATATGCTCTAATTAGTTCATATATTTACATTTCAAAAAGCTCTAACTAATTAATCCCTGATTTAAAATAAGCATATAGTAACTCTTAGTTAGAAAGGGTAGTTAAAAGAAAACTGGAGATTTCTGGTGTGTTAATGATGTTCAATTCCATGACCTAGTTGCAAGAGAGTGCATAGTTTGTCAAAGTTTATTAAGCTATATACTTGTTACCTATGTGACCCCTATCTATTTATATTTCCATAGAAATTTAAAATATAGTTTTTAATGTGAGTAAAGGCTGGCGCATAGGCTATGACAAGTTGATATTACATTTGCTTCAATCTAAATTTGGTGGGAAAATATGATCTTAAGAGGACAATTAGCAGATTATCTTAATCTAAATATTTTCATATGTATATGCTTATATATTATAGATGTTAAATACATTTTAAATTTCTATCAAATTTCTGTTTTTATTCATAGCACACAGCTATGAATTCTCAATGAGCTAGTAATAGAAATAGTGTATTTAAGTAAACTTATATTATAACACAAAACTTGGTACACCTATTTTTAACATTAAATTTAAGTATGATAGACACCTGAAAGGAATACTTAATCATAAAAATAAAAGTACATTTTATTTATATATTCATCATATTCCAGCCTTTGGATTTACATTCGTCAAGTGCATACAACAGCTTTGTTCTGTGGATAAATGTCTTAATACAATACCAAGAGTAGTCAGTTTTTGATACGGTGGAGATGGGAAAGAACCTAGGATATGAGAAAACCTTTCAGGCAGGTGAAAATGAAATATCAGCATTGTTCTCACAGCAGCAAACCTTTTGGGCCTTGATTGTGTTCATATTACAATTACTATTTATTTTGGGGGGGGGATAAAATGCTACAGTAGCAACAGTAAAATAAGTTTCAGAGGGTTGAACTTAGCTTCAGAACATCACGTTCAGTTTCTATAGGAGATAATAATATGAACAACCTAAAATGAGATGTTCCTATTCTCATCTTATAAATATGAATACAAAGAAATATTAAAGGCAAAATAAAGGGAAAATACTGTGGAGGGGATAGTGTGAATTTAAATCAATATCCGTTTTCAGAAGCCATGCTTTTAAATGTCATTCAGTACTCCCTATAATAAAACAAAAACACTTTACCAAGAAGGTATGTGATACAGCAACTTTGGAGCCTTAAATGTCACTCCTAATCTTTTAATCAAGCAACTGCTAAAAATCAACCTACTCTATATATCTTAATGTGAAAAATATTTTCCACTAAAAGCTTTAAAAAGGGACATCAACATCTTGAGACTGATTTCAATAATTCATAATCCAAGAAGTCTGCCTGTAAAGAAAAATCTGGATGTTAGGGTTCAGTGATTTAAAGATTTGGACAAATAAATCAAACAAGATGCATGTTCAAAGTAAAAGATAATAATAAAGAAGTCATTCTGAATATTGATAAGATGTAAATAATGCAAAGTGACAGTTCATATAATTCTCATCACAGAATTCAGGTTAAGGCAGAAAGATCTCAAATTCAAGGCCAATCTGGGTTACATAGTGAAACGCTGTCTCAAGTAAACAAACAAACAAAACCACATTGAAAAACCAATAAATAAAGCACACTAATTGCATTGAGTGGAATCACAAAGTGAACTTAAAGTTGTTAGAAGAAATGTAAATTTAACTGTCAATTTCTGTGAAACTGATACATGTTGGTATTCAGAGCAAAGTAGTAATCAAGGTCAAAAGCCAGTGTGAAGGACTGACAGATGATATTCATTGCAGCTGATCTCAGATTGACCTAGTAGAAATCTACCCTAGAAAACTGGAACACACCTAAGGATGAGCAATTCTTTACATAAACAATAACAAATATTTCAATTGCTTAGAAAATTACCGAACTTAATAAACAAGTCAAATTTCTAGAATGAAGATGGTAGATGAAACACAGTAAAGAAAACCATACTGTGAGAAGAGTTAGGGGTCTCATCCACTGAGGTGTGGTGAGATGTGAAGCTCAAATCTCTTTGTGTCTCTGTCTTTCTGTTTCTCTCTCTGTCTCTTTATCTTTTTCTCTCTCTCCGTGTGTGTGTGTGTGTGTGTGTGTGTTATGCATGTCTGTGTCTGTGATAGATATCTAGATATCTGTCACATTTTCTATGTCACAAAAAATTATTTTGTACCAGAAAAGATTTTCTATCCTTTCCTAAATATTAACATATTAGTTTAAGAATACATTTCACAGGAAGATCAGTATTAATCACAAAGAAACCAAAGAGAACAAAAGATTTCCCAAAGCAAAAGAAAAAAAGAGCAGGCAAGGACAAGGTAAAGCATAAATTCTTGTTAAATTATTTGTGAGAAAAACATTTTCACACAACAAATGAGAATTGTGCCCATAAATGAGGCAATTAATATTTTTAATTTTTTCAAAAACATTTTAAATTCCCACACATCAGCTACAGAGTTGGTGGCCTTTCATTATTGTCAGTGGCATTTAAATTACTATGTTCTGCTGTTTCCTTACCCTCCATCCTTGAAGAGATTTCTCCCCAAATATAAACGGTGCCACCTAAAGCAAAGTAAAAGTTAATATGCCTCATTTTGGTAATTGAAATAAAAATTTGCCATTTGTTGAAAGGCAATCTGTCCAACAGAAGTAAGGCAGCACTGTGGGAAAACAAATGAAGCATCTGCTCTACCATACTGAATGCTGTGAACTCTGAGCATTTCCAAATTTTCCTCAGTGGTGAGCTATTCACAATCACCTACTTAAGGATATCAAGGGTTTACTGTATCTCTATAGGAACCTCTGATTAAGAGGAAATGAAATGGCAGGTAAAGGACTAGATGGCAGATAAACTCTGAATGTTGGAGAGTATCATATTCCATGGTTGTTAATGGAAGTTAGAAGGTCCACAAATATTTGAGTTAGGGTGAACATCAACTCCATTTATATATTTTTTTAAAAACTCACTCAAGAAAAAATGTGAAAGGTGAATAGATTAGAGTCAAAATTAGGGGAGCTAAATTCATTTTTAAGCGATTTTTTCAGTAATTCCAATAAAATATTCTTATAACTATAGAAGATGGCTTTTGTGTTAGAAAAGTAAGGGAACACAGGAAATTTTTAATGAGAAAGATCCACACAACTGCTTGTTCAATTAAGTAATGTAAGGAGAAGAACGCAAGGTCGTCAATTAAGTAATGTAAGGAGAAGAACTCAAGGATGGACCCACTTTCCATGATTAGAGAATATCTAAGTCAATATGGGAACTTTTTTTAGTCTTAATCTTGACCCTTTCTCTAACACGTAGAAAACATCATCTAAAATTTTGAACAGTCACTGTATGGGGGAAATCACATTAAAATACTGATACCTACATAAAGTGCCAAAATGTGTCAAGGCTTATTTAGGGAACTTTAATACTTGCAAGGAAAAAAAAACCAACAATGTCTTCCTTCTTGCTTTGTATTATCAGCAATCCCATGTCCAAAGAAATGCTTTTCCACACGTTTCAATCTTTTTCCTCAATATCAACTAATATAATGAATGCAGTGTAGATATTCTGTTGTGCTCTAGAAATTTAAGAATATCTAAAACATCATTTACAGAATTGCCTTAAAATGTTAGCCCTGAGCAAAGGAAGCAATACAATGAGAAATCGAAAGGAAATACAAGGAGAAACTATGTTCATAAGACACAAAGAGATGCTCTGTTAGAATGCACCAAATGTACTCATTTACCTGTATTGTTCCTTACCATTACATATGAATGGAGTACTTACATTTTTTTCAACTTTCTCTTAGCTTTGCTTTTGTAATTTATGCTTGACATTCTGTTTGAGTTCTATTTTTATTTTTCATGGTGTTTCTTCCTATGTAATAATGAATATATTAGTATATTGCTGGCATGTGAAAAATTTGATGCCAAAGGGGATATGTCATGGCATTAACAGACAAAATTAAAACTAAGTTAGAAGTAGTAGGTTATCATAATAAAACTGTCCATCAGCATAGATATCTGTGTGTCTTGGGGACATACAAATCTAAGTGAAGGGCTGGGAATGTGGCTTAGCAGTAGAGTACTTGCCTAAGAGACATGAAACCCTGGGTTTGATTCCTCAGCACCACATAAACAGAAAAATCTGAAAGTGGAGCTGTGGCACAAATGGTAGAGTTCTAGCCTTGAGCAAAAAGAAGCTCAGGACCTGAATCCAAGCCCAAGGACTGGTGAAAAATTTAAATGAATAATTCCCTTCCATGGAGGGGACTATATGTTGAATTGTATCCCCTTCAAAACATGTTTAAATGCAATCTTTATGAGTAGTGTGGAGCCCTGATAAACATACTATAAGTGCCCTGTAAGAAGAAACAACGACAACAAACTGTCACCTCTCTTTCTCTCTTCATCTCTTTCTAGCTCCCTAACTCCCATCCTCCCTCTTTCCTTTCTCCACTGTTTGTGCTTCACCTCCATCCTGAGAAAACATGAAAGGCTTCACTGGAACCCATTGCTGCTGGCACTCTGATCTTCTTAGGCTTGCTACCACAGGAACTGTGACAAGGAAAGTTCTGATTTTTTTCGTGAATAATTACTTACTTATTGTCAAAGTGATGTACAGAGGGGTTACAATTACATATGTAAGGCAGTGGGTACACTTCTTGTACAATTTGTTACTTCTTCCTTCATTTCCACCCTGTCCTCCCTGCCCCTCTTCCTCTCTCCCTATGAGTTGTTCAGTTGGTTTACACCAAGTGGGTTTGTAAGTATTGCTTTTGGAGTCGTTTATCTTTTTATCTTTTCTATCTATTTTGGCATTCCCTTTCCCTTCTCTCGTTCTAATACCAGTATATACAGTATCCAGGGTACTCAGAAGGGATACAGTGATAGTGTGGGGATAACAACAGGAAGGAGATACAGGATCATCAACAGCAACAACAGAGAAGTATGGTTTCACATGGCATGTTGAATGATTACAACAGTGATATAACACTCATTTCCATAACATGGAGTTCATTTCACTTAGCATCATCTTATGTGTTCATAAGGGCATAGGTATTGGGCTCTGCTGTGACTAGCCTAAACCTGTACTTCTTATTCCCTATGAGGGAAACCATAGAGCTCATGTTTCTTTGGGTCTGGCTCACTTCACTTAGTATAATTTTTTCCAAGTCCTTCCATTTCTTTATGAATGGAGCAATGTCATTCTTTCTGATAGAGGCATAAAATTCCATTGTGTATATGTACCACATTTTACAGATCCATTTCTCTACTGAGGGGCATTTGGGTTGGTTCCATATTTTAGGAATGACAAATTGTGCAAAATTTCCTTAACAAAGGCCCAGAAATGCAACAAATCAAAGAAAGGTTGGACAAATGTTACTGCATCAAACTGTAGAGCTTCTGCATGGCAAAGGACATAGCTTGCAAGATAAACAGAAAGCCCATAGATTGGGAGAAGATCTTTACCAGCCATACAATGGACAAAGGTCTCATATCTAAAAATATATGCAGAACTAAAAAAATTACATTCCTCCAAAACAAAACCGCAAAGAACCAATAGCCCCCTCAACAAGTGGGCTAAAGACTTAAAAAGAGACTTCTCTGATGAGAAAATGAGAATGGCCAAGAGACCTATGAAAACGTGCTCTACATTACTGGTCATAAAAGAAATGCAAATCAAAACAACATTGAGATTCCATCTCACCACAGTAAGAATATCCTATATCTAGCAAACTAAGAATAACAAATGTTGGAGGGGATGTGACCAAAAGGGGACCCTACTTCTTTGTTGGTGGGAATGTAAACTGGTTCAACCACTCTGGAAATTGTATGGAGATTCCTCTGTTTAGGGTAGCTAAACATAGAGCTACCCTATGACCCAGCAGTCCCAAATATACCACCTGTCTATGCCAGGAGAGGAGGAAGTAAAGAAGAAAATGAGGCAGACAAGTAGAACAGTGAAGCTACTGAACTGGTTCTGAACCCTTTTAAAATGTATCTATCTTTCAATCATCTCTCTATCTAAATAACTACCCTTTCTTTTGTATCCATATCTAAATTTATGAAGATAACTTATAAGAGGTAGAGATTATAGCATTCATGCACATTGGTCACTACTAGAAATGGCACTCATGTTTTTAAACATTGATCAGTAAATTCCATTTCCCAGAAAAATAGAGCCAGAAATACTGGAATAACTGTTTGATTCGAAGTCTGATATATGACATCTAAAATATACTATGAGATTACCAGAATATTTTTTTCTGATAGCAACACAAGAAGTAGTAAATAAAATGTATATATAGCTGTTCTACCCCATTTTGTGCAATTGTCTCATGCAGTTTATTTTTCTTTGCCAATAGCTCAGTGAGGCCAATAACAGGGTCAGTAGTTTGGAATTTCAGAGATCATGATTGGCTTTGTAGTCCATTTGAAGCACTTTAGGTTGTCTCTGAAAGAGACCATTGAATATTCTAAACAGTAATTATCAAGATTTGATTTCTGCTTTTAAAAGGAACATTTTAGCTTCTATTGCTATTAGACTGTTAGGAGAGGAGAATTGTTGGAACTTTGCAATAATAAAGATGTTAGACAACCATACGAGAACAAAGAATATATCTTGAAGGAATCTTCAATAGATCTTGAGTATTCAATCAATGAGTTATGATGATATTTGTATTTAAGGTGTGAAAGAAAGTGAAAATTAAAAGTCACCTCAATATCATGGAACTGGGGCAATTATAAAAATGCAATTGGTAATTTTTGATGCACTGAGGACTCTGAGAGATAGAAATTGTAAGGAGAAAAACCAAGTATTTTGTGATGATGTTTTGTGATTGTTATTATTATGAGCTTTTTTACAAAATATATTCACTTAAAAAATATTGCTTTCTTTGCTCATGGCTGCATTTGATTAAAAATTGTAGTCAGCCTTTGAAACTGCATTTTTAATGTCAGAGCCTGCGAAGATAAGGGCAATTTTTCAAGCCATCTAACACCTTTTTAAGAGTGTGTCATTGTCATCTCCATCTGAGTTGTGAAAAATAGCACCTTTCCCACTTAGGTGTGATATTGTCCCAGGAGGTTTGATTTCATGTATAATATTAAGACAGACTTCCAAAAATTTTGTCTTGTAAGTGTGAATATGTGATCCCAAAATATAAACCACTTGTTATGATATAATGCATGCTAATATAATTCTATCAAGTAGTCTTTATAAAACTAAATTAATACACCATTCGCCATTGGCAATGCAGATATTCATACCATATATGGAATAAAATAGTTAAACTTGAGAACATCTTTGGTCTTGTTTCCTAATTGAAACTGATAATTTCATTCAAAATGAACAGTGGTCTCCAGGTGCATTTTGGAAGCATATGTCTAAACAATGTTCGCTTGCTTAAAATAACATATGATTTTTTTTTTACCTGAAAATAAGAAAAGCCCTTCAAGAAGTTGCTCTATTTTTACAGTAAAAACTCCTTTTGAACAGAAGGGGAAATGTCAACTCCTTTGTACAACTACTGAAAAATAATAACAAATACATTAAAATAAAAAATACATAGTCACTAGATACTTAAAAATGTTATTTGTTAACCTAGATTTTTTAAAAAAATTACTCTCTACACTGTTTCAACTTTCTTATTTTTTACTGGTGCTGGACTTGAACTCAGAGCCTACTGCTCTTGCTAGGCTTTTTTCTTGTATGCCTGGTACTCATTATTTTTCATGTTTTATTATCGTGCATTGATTTTTGTATTCTAATATTGGCAAAATCAAGAAACATTTCGTAGCCCATGTCCTGCTTTGTTGCTTCATTTGACTTCTCAATGGGTAAGACTGTCCTTAAACTATGATCGTACTTCAAGAGTCCATAGAATTTCAGGTTTTATCCACTCTAATTGGCTCTAATATGTATTTCTGATAATAGTTCTCCTTTGTAAGTGATCACTTCTGTTCATTTACCATTCTTTTCAATCTTCATTTTTAAAAATTGATTTATTTTTTGTTAAAGGAATGTTCAGAGGGGTTACAGTTCCATATATAAGGCAGTGAGTACATTTCTTATCAAACATGTTACCTCCTCCTTCATTTTTCTCCCAGCTTCCCCCCTTCTCAGTCCCCCCTACAGTTGTCCAGTTTGTTTACAGCATATGGTTTTGTAAATATTGCCATTGTATTGGTTCACCTTTAACCCTTTGTTTCTCAATTTTGAGGTTCCCTTTCGATTCCTTACTTCCGGTAAACGTATATACAATACCCAGGGTACCAAAATCAGTTACAGTGACTATGCTGAAGAAAGACAAAAGAAAATAGCATAATTTCACATGGTATATTTAACATAATAACAGCAATAACAAACCACTAATTTCCATATCTTGGAGTTCATTTTGCTTAGCATCGTCTTATGTGTTCATATGTACATAGCTATTGAACTATTGTGATCTTCTGCTAGGACTATCCTAGGTGTATACCAATTATTACAAATGAAAGAGAACATGGAGTCTATGTTTCTTTGGCTCTGGCTCACTTCACTTAGTATGATTTTTTTTCCAAGTCTTTCCATCTCTTTATGGATGGGGCAATGTCATACTTTCAGATAGAAGCATAGAATTCCATTGTGTATATGTACAACATTTTCTTGATCCATTTATCCAATGAGGGACATCTGGATTGGTTCGATATTACAGCTATAGCAAATTGTGCTATGATGAACATAGTTGTGTTGGTGGTTTTAGTGTAGTTTTGCTTGTACTCTTTTGGGTAGATGCCCAAAAGCAGGGCTGCTGGGGCATAGGGGAGTTCTAAGTTTAGCCATTTGAGGAACCTGAATACCACTTTCCAGAGTGGTTGAACAAGTTTACACTCCCACCAACAGTATAACAGGGTTCCCTTTTGGCAACATCCCTGCAACATTTGTTGTTATTAGTTTTGTTGATAATGGACATTATTATTGGGGTGTTGTTTTGATTTGTATTTATTTTATGGCCAGTGATATTGAGAAGTTCTTCATATATCTCTTGGCCATCTCATTTCCTCTTCAGAGAAGTCTCCTTTTAGGTCTTTAGCCCATTTATTGGAAGGGTAGTTGCTTCTTTGAGAGTTTGTTTGGGGAGAATTTAATTTTTTTAGTTCTATGTATATTTTAAATATTAGGCCTTTGTCTATTGTATGGCCAGTGACAATCTTCGACCAATCTGTGGACTTTCTATTTGTCTTGCAATCCATGTCCTTTGTCATGCACCTACAGCTAGCATTATATTTAATGGCAAATAGTTAAAGGCATTTCCTTTAAAATCAGGAGCAAGACAAGGATGTCCACTCTCTCCACTGCTCTTCAACACAGTACTAGAATTCCTACCCAGAGAAATAAGGCAAGAGGTAAATATAAATGAGATCCAAATAGGGACAGATGAACTTAAACTCTCTCTCTCTCTCTCTTTGCAGATGACATGATCCTGTATTCAAAGAACCTGATAGACTCTACTCCCATGTTAATTGAGCTGATCCAAAACTTTGGCATAGTAGCAGGATATAAAATAAATCCTCAAAAATTAATGGCTTTTTTTTGTATGCCAACAATGCAAAGAGTGAAGCTGAAATCAGAAAAGCAACTTTTTTTTCAACCTCAAAAGACATAAAATACTTAGGAATGAACTTAACCAAAGAAATGAAAGACCTCTATGATGAAAACTTTAAAAACCTGGAAAAGGCAATTAAAGCAGAACTAAGAAAATTCCTTAATGAAATTGAGGAAACAATCAAAAATTCATATGGAACAATAAAAGAGCCCAAATAGCAAAAACAATCCTAATCAGGAAGAACTGTGCTTGAGGAACATCAATACCAAACTTCATACTCTATTACAAAGCTGTGGTAATAAAAAACAGCTTGGTATTGGCACAAGCACAAACCTGAGGACAAATAAAATAGAACTGAAGTCCCATAAACGAACCTTCAGACCTATGGCCACCTAATCTTTGATAAGAGAGGTAAAAAAAATAGGATGGAAGAAAGCCTCTTCACTAATGGTGCTGGCAAAATTGATTAAACATCTGTAACAAACTAAATGTTGATCCTTATATACAACCTGCACCAGAATCAATTCCAAATGGATCAAAGACCTCCAGATAAAAGCATATACCCTGAAAACATTGCAGAATGGAATAGGAGAAACAACTGGGCTCCTTGGCACAGACCGAAACTTTCTTAATAAAGGCCCAGAAATACTCTTTTTAACCAAAGAAATGATGAGGATTTTCCTTAAATGTATTTCAAACAATTGATAAGTCCTATTACAGTCATTGCAATAACATTTTGAAAAAGAACAAATGCTAGAAAAAGCTTTATATTTAAACAGTCCTAAGAATCAAAACACTTGTAATATCTCCAGAACTTAAAAGTATTGTAGTAAAACTTCTTTATGCCTCAGATTATCATTCCTTTCCTCATGAAACATGAGAAAAGTTAGTAGAAAGATGACCCTTAAAAATATGTGCAATATCTTTTATATCCTGTTTTTCAGTCCTTCTTTACTTACCTCCACACTACAGTGACTTCTATTTATTTCCATGTAGCTACAAAAGTAGCTTTATAGAGAAAAAATTTTAATTGTGTTGAATTCAGATTAGCTGCCTTCCGTTAAATCTAACAGAGAGTATAGCTGAGTCATGACCTCACCTATCAGAAAAATCTTAGACAAGACAAAATGATGTTACAAAATATGAATGAGTGAAATCATATAATGAGATGATGAATTACAATGTCCAAGTTCTGGTAAAGCTATAAAATTCATTGAATGATATTTGTATATCCATGAGAACCAAATAAGGAACATGTTTCAAGAGATGAAGGTAGAAGAAGATGAGAGGCATGACAAACAATAATACAGTCCTTTTTTTTTTTCCAATACACTGTTACTTTGGTTAGAAAATAAAAGAAGAATAATGAATGTCTATTATATGCCAGCAGCTATAGTGGATCCATTGAATGACTCATCCCACAGAATTTTGTAACCTCCTGAAAGGAAGTATTCTTATATTCATTTCACAAACAAGGTTAATGAAGATGAACTAGATCAAAAAACTTGCTCTGTTCACAAAGCTTGTAATTGACTGACTTGGGACTCAAGCCCAGAACTATTTGAAGTTATAACATATCCTCTATCCATTGAGGTACATTTTCAAATCCATCATATACTTCTGTCCTTGAGAAGAATGAATGTAGAAAATTGTCAGCAGATGGTCAGGTTTTACAGTGTATATTTTCCTTTCTGTCAAATGAGATTGGTTAGTTTGAATAATCATGTTGGTGATTCTGATCGTTTGGATAAAATAAAGTTTGTTGTATCACAAAGCCACTAGCAAGGCCAATTATATTTTGCACTAGTCAAATCTGCAGCAAATACAAATGTATATGTATGTATATAATTCAGCTTTCATTAAAAAGTGTAATGTTTTCAGTACCAGTTAAGGTGGTTGGCAACTTCTCTAATAAAATATGAAAGGAAAAAAAGCATAAGTTATTCTTGTGATGTCTAATGTGCCACCACCATGGCCTTGATTATGATTCAAGCAAAGAATATTGTTGCTGATGGTGCTTGACATGAAGCATCTGGTACTATAGGCTAAGTCTTCTGAATCTACTGTAATAATTCATGGACTTTATCTCAGGCACTGCTATGTAGGGATACTTGCTAAATTAATCAAGGAGGGAATTTGTAGAGCATTTGTATGTGATATAAGAATTCCTCACAGAAGCACCTACTTTCTAAAAGTCCTTATACTTAGAAGGAGGAACTTCAGAAATCTTGGGTATAGACTTTGTATGGTGATCCAAACCTGCATTCCAGCTATTCAAGCAAAAGAGAAGGGAGTGGGGATTTTAAGCATAAAGTTAGTGAGACTCTGTCTCAAACAATAGCCAGGTGTGGCGATTTGCACCTGTCATACTAGCTATGTGGAAAGCATTAAGAGGAGGATCACAGTTTGGGGTGAGCAAGGCAAAAATTTATATGTTCCCAAAAGTAGCTCAAACAAAGGGAGCTGTGAACATGTTTTCACTGGTGGGGCTGCTGATTAATGTGTTCAAGACTGAGTTCCACCCCTAGTAATATAAAAAAAGGAAGAAAGGACAAAGTAAGGGAAACAGAAAGGGAGAAAGAAGGAAGGAAGGAAGGAAGAAAGAGAAGGAAGGAAAATCTAGCTTATAACCAGTAATAATGAGCATAAAAAATCATAGATAAGGTGACCATGCTATTTGTTTTATCAGCTCTGTCCCATTCTAGATCAAAACTACTAAAACCTATGAAGCCCAGCACAAAAGTTCTACAGATTTTCCATGGAGAACAAGTGCATAACTGTAGAATCACTCCATTGAAGTTTGTGCCACGGAAGGGACCCAGCTTCCCTAGACCACCTGTACCCTCCAAGCTTCTGTAATCTACTCAAATATTAATTTGCCTGGACTAAACTAAATTGAGTGTTAGGGCTTATGAAAGTAGAGAATGACATTTGAGAATATCTAAAGGTAAATCAAAACACTTATTAAAACTTTCAAAGTAATCAAATTACATATTTTCACAATAAGAATTTTTTCTGATTTTATGTTTTTTATACTTCAATTCCTCAAATCTGAATTTTTGTGTAATTATTATTTAATTTTAAATGTTGGTTAAATATCATGCTATGAACTTAGCAACGCAAAAAGCTCTGTGATACAACAATCAATTAGATATAAATTCCAACTTAACAGTTGAGGCAAAATAACCAGATTAACTACATAACATATTTAATGCATTCTACAATAAGCAATTTATTGACAATTCGTAAAGTTGTTTAAGTCATAAAATTATAAGCTATTTTTAAGATTTTATATTATCCTGAAAGTTTAAAAGAATTAACAATGGAAGTGATTTGTTAAACTGCTCAACTACTAATGATATAAAATGTTCTTAAATAATTGTTCTTGGCTTTATTAGTTTATTTTTTATAAAACTAGGAGTGTGCAAAATTAATAAACCACACACAAATAACTCAGAATATGATTTTAGTGAAGGAAACATGCTATTATTTCTGGTTCAGTAGGAGTATATAATATTTAATACATATGAGAAATTGTAAGGAACACTTACCAATGTCACAGAAATCATAAGCCACTAGATGAAATCCACATTATAGATAATAGCAGTGAAGCTAAGACCAATAACAATATTTTATGTAATGCATCTGATATGTAAGATGTAGAAAGAAAGTAAAATTAAGCCCAGTAAAAAGCACACTGAGACTTTTTTCCCTATCTACATAATATATTTTAAGGGGCTTTATTTTTATGGGCTATAAATTTCCTTTATAAACAAATACTTCTGCAAGTGAGATGAGGTGGCACAAATTGGTAAGTATATTTCATAGAAGAGTGAACTACAAAACAACATTCAAGAAATGCTGGCATAAATATTAGCTCCACAAAATAAATATATGTTCCCATTACTCAGATTCTAATTTTATTAAACAAAGAGAATTATTAATAGAAAGAAGAGAGAATCCTTTGTTTTTATAAACTTATTTCAATTAAATGTGAATATAGATGGTAGAAAAAAAATCAACAGAACTCCTGAGTCATGTGGTTTAGATTAAATTGAAATTAGGACTCTTTTCTTACCTATATTTGAATGGAATCTTACTGAATGCTGTTCAGGATGTTCCATCTTTTGGGCTTCAGAGGATACTATTAGTTTGTTACATTTAATATATATTGTAATATTTCTGGTTGACAGACATATTGGACAGTAAGTATGGATCAGTAAATGGGATAAAAATCAGATTGATAGTTGTACA
Organism: Perognathus longimembris pacificus; assembly: GCF_023159225.1. Taxonomy (NCBI): domain Eukaryota; kingdom Metazoa; phylum Chordata; class Mammalia; order Rodentia; family Heteromyidae; genus Perognathus; species Perognathus longimembris. The sequence continues at coordinate 40,911,721 of NC_063172.1, read as the reverse complement.
ATAGTTACACACTTCCTAAAACAAGTAGTAAATAACTACAATAATTGAAGATGATGTATGACATCTTCATGAACTTAAAAAAAAAGTATTGCAAAGGTGATATACAAAGGGGTTACAGTTACATAAGCCAGGTAATGAGTAAATTTTCCTTTTGAACAATATCACCTACTCCTTCATTCTCTTCCAATTTTTCTCCTGTTGTCTCCCCCCAGTCTCAAGTTCTATAGTTTATTTCCAAAAGAGTGTCTAGTGAATATCAAAGCTGAATTGGTTCATCCTTTGTCCCACTGTTTCTGTTGCTTTCCCCTTCCCCTCTTCAAATCATATATACTTATAGACAAGACAAAGGCTAAAGAAATCAAATACAGAGACAAAAGGGAATAAGCCAAAAGAAAAAAGGAAAGAAAATTTAACAACAACAAAAAAGAACTACAGCAGTACAATAAAAAACCTCTTGTTTCCATTTCTTTGAATTTTTTCTGATAAGCATCATTTTATATGGTCATAGGCACATAGATGTTGAGCCCGTGTCCTCATAAAGAGTTTCTTATTTGTGGTTCCACTTACACTTTTCTCTCCTCACCATGGCTCCCTATATGTATTAGACAGTTCAGGAAAATGGTGAATAAGATAATGGAGGAGATTGAAAACTGCAAGAGGACTAAGATTTTTGCAGAATGGAACATTGTGTTGTTTAGTAGGGTGTTTAAAGAAACACCACAAAGAAAATTACACATGAATAAAGACTATGAGAAAAAGACAACCAAGCTTTGTAGCAAATACGTCAAACAGACTTAAAGAAAGGCAATTCCAAGTACATGCACCTTGGAATAATAATGTCCATGTTATGTTTCAAGAGAAGTAGGAACTCCTAAGCTCATATAGCCAGAGAAGAGAATTCAAAGATGCACAAAGCAATAAAATCAGAGAGCAAATGTAATGGAGACCCAGTGAACACGTAGATCAGGATAAGGATTTACTTAATTCAGTAGGAGAATTTCTGGTTGACACAAATGAAAAGACATATAGAATTTCACAAACATTTTGTATGTAACTGTAAGCCCTCTGTACATCACCTTGACAATAAAATTCAATTTACAAAAATGTTTAATATGCACTAGGCATTATTTTAATAGCTTTAACATGTTCATATTCTCTACATTGGTAATATAATTACTTATTGAAATATTTAAAATATCAACCTGTTTTCCAAAGTTGAAACCTGAGGTGGCCTAGTTTATTCACTGACATAAAATTTGGTAGTATCTAGGAATAAGTACTGGAATGTAACATCAACCCCCCCAAATTTCCATCAATTCAGTCACATATCCACACACTTTTTGTGAATATTTCAATGGTTGGTCTTGATGTGAACAGCAGTGTAAGGAACTTTCAAGGTGTATTCTGTGTATTGTTCTCATTGTGAACAATTCTTTTCTTTTTTCTCACCATGTTACTCTTCATGACACTAAACACCTAAAGTTCAAAATTTTGCTTTTGAAAATTTGGAGTTTCTTAAGGGATAGCTAAATTTTAGTGAAAGATTTTCCAATACTACGAGAATGTTATAGATGAAAGGTATTCTGAAGGAATTACTCGACACCAAAAAAAAAAAAAAAAAAAAAAAAAAAAAAAAAAAAAAAAAAACTAAACCATTAATTAAAACAATTCTAGTGCATTTTACCTCCATGGAATAGTAACCAAGTTCTCCATAAATCTCTTAGAGAAAGATGCAAGTGAAAATATGTGAACCTTCTAGGCAGCTCATATTAATTTTGCTTTAAAAATAAGCTTAAATAAGAGAAGCTACTTTGGGCCTTGAACCCCTAACAATCGTTACAGCTTTTTAATTTTTTTTAAGTATGGACTGTTATTAATGGGCATAGAATAAGTGTTAAACGTTAGAAGGCACTCAGTTCATTTATTCACTATAAATAATGAACTAACTGATGAATTATTAAGATCAAAATATCTAGATATCTATATGTAGATATGTAGATATCTACATATCTATAAAAGAGACTTCCAATGTTTCCAATTTTTTCCTGAAAATAAATTTTGGTAACAACAAGAATTTTTTTTAATAAATTTTGGTACCACCCTAGAATACCATGCCCCTAAAATTCTACATTTAAGAACTGACATTGCAAATTTAATGGATTATTTTCCTTTCTGTTTTGAAACGGAGTCCTCCTATGTTACTCAGGTTGATCACAGGGGAGCCTACTACCTCAGCCTACTAAGTAGCTGGAAATACAAGATCATTGTATCATGCCTGTCTTTCAAGAGGAAATGGATAAAGTAAGGTTACCATATGTGTGGTGCTGGGGGTGGGAGCCAAGGCCTCCTGCCTGGTAGGTGATTGCTCTGTTGTTGAGCTGTATACTAAGTCTGAAGCTGTGTTAAATTGGTGCAGAAACTCGCTATGACAAATTGTGCTGCGATGAACATTGTTGTGCTGGTGGCATTACTGTGATTTTGTTTGTGGTCTTTTGGATAGATACCCAAAAGTGGGGCTGCTTGGGTCATAGGGGAGTTCTATATTTAGCCTTCTGAGGAATCTCCATACTGCTTGCCAGAGTGGCTGAACCAGTTTACATTCCCACCAACAATGAAGTAGGGTTCCCTTTTGGCCACATCCCCTCCAACAATTGTTACTGTTAGTTTTCTTGATATATGACATTCTTACTGGGGTGAGATGGAATCTCAATGTTGATTTGATTTGCATTTCTTTTATGGCCAGTGATGTAGAGCACTTTTTCATATGTCTCTTGGCCATTCTCATTTCCTCATCAGAGAAGTCTCTTTGTAAGTCTTTAGCCCACTTGATGAGGGGGCTATTGGTTCTTTGTGGTTTTGTTTTGGAAGAAGGTAATTTTTTTTAGTTCTGCATATATTTTAGATATGAGGCCTTTGTCTGTTGAATGTCCGGTAAAGATCTTCTCCCACTCTGTGGGCTTTCTGTTTATCTTGAGAGCTATGTCCTTTGCCGTGCAGAAGCTCTGCAGTTTGATGCAGTCCCATTTGTCCAACCTTTCTTTGATTTGTAGCATTTCTGGGTCTTTGTTAAGGAAGTTCCGATCTGCGCCAAGGAGCCCGAGTGTTTCTCCTGATGCCCCTCAGTAGACGAATGGATCAGGAAAATGTGGTACATATACACAATGGAATTTTATGCCTCTATCAGAAAGAATGACATTGTCCCATTTGTAAGGAAATGGAAGGACTTGGAAAAAGTTATACTAAGTGAAGTGAGCCAGACCCAAAGAAACATGGACTCTATGGTCTCCCTTAGTGGGAATAATTAGTACAGGTTTAGGCAAGTCATAGCAGAGCATCACAAGGCCCAATAGCTATACCCTTATGAACACATAAGATGATGCTAAGTGAAATGAACTCCATGTTATGGAAACAATTGTTATATCACAGTTGTAACTACTTTCAACGTCCATGTGTATATGTAGCTTCTATTATTGATGATGTTCTTGTATCACCTTCCTGTGGTTGTACCTACACTATCTCTGTAATCATATCTGAGTATATTGGAAACCATGTATACTGGTATTGGATGCAGGAAATTGAAAGGGAATACCAAATTTGAGAGACACAGGGTAAAAAAAGACAAACAACCACAAAAGCAATACTTGCTAAACTGTTTGGTGTAAGTGAACTGAACACCTCTGGGAGGGGGGAGGGAAAGGGGAAGGAGGGAGGGGGGTATGAGGGACAAAGTAACAAACAGTACAAGAAATGTATCCAATGCCTAACGTATGAAACTGTAACCTCTCTGTACATCAGTATGATAATAAAAATTTGGAAAAAAAATTGGTGCAGAAAAAGGTAAAGATAATCCTCAAAGTCTAATGAAGGCATTTTTACAATGACCTCTGCAGCAGTAACCCAAAGCAGCAGTGATGGAGAATGTTCACTGAGTTCATCTACATGCTGGGCATGGCACAGAGTGGATCGCCTTCACACCAACGTGGTCGTAATTTAGTAGTGGCTAAATATCAAGGTCAAAGTCAAATTTCGGTTGTTGCTCTGAGACAGTTAAGGAGCATGGAAAATGGCTTTGAAAATCTGTCTCTGTTTCTAGTTTCCTTTCAAAAGAGAATGCTAGTACTAGTCTATACCTTGTAGATTAGAAGTCTGAGTAAATGTCACATGCTTTAAATCATACTTAAGTAATTGCAGTATTCATATTAGCTGTAGAAATTCCCATTTAAAAAAATATACTGGTCTGAACACTGCCCAAATGTGGGCAAGCAAAACAAAATACACAAATGGCTTACATCAAACCATAAAAGCTTTTGGTCAGAAAAGAAGAAACAATAGAAGGAAGAGAAAACTTACATGGTGGAGGAAGAGAAATATTTTCAAACATTTCAAATATATTATCGAGTGTATATAAAAGACAGAAAATTAATCTATCATTTGAGCTGAAATCATTATGGATCTAAGATCTAGAGAACAAGATAATGGATGTGTCCTTTAGGTTGGGTGTGGTAATCATTTTACAAGGCATATATGGATTCAGAACATCAAGTTGTACAACTTAAATACATTGAATTTGTCTTTGTTAGATATACTTCAATAACTTAGAAAAGACTGCCCAGGTTGGCCAAAGGAAAGATTTACAGGAGAAAGTGACCACAAAGGGTAGGAACGCTTTTCAAGTGATAGAAATCATATATATCTTGATTGATATGATGGTTACCTGTATACACATAAACACACATACACACACAAACTATACATTTAAAAAGTATGAGTCATTGGATTAAAATCACATCTCAGCAAAGTTGGTTATAATTTTTCCTATTTAACATTTTTATTATACATATATGTATACATACATTACATAGGATATTATATGTACATACAGGTATTAGGGCTTGGAATCAGGGCCTTGTGCTGTAGCTTGTATTTTTCAATTCAAACCTGGTGCTCTTCTTTTTAAGTCATATTTCCACTTATAGCTTTTTTTGCTGGTGAACTAGAGATAAAGAATCTTACAGACATTTCCAACAGCGCTAGCTTTGAACTGCAATCCTCAGATATCAGCCACAACTAGCTAAGATTACAAGTGTAAGCCACCAGTAACCATCCCACATAGTTCTATTTTTATTCTTCCCTATTCTCTTAAGTTGACAAGGCTGGTTGTTATCAAAAATTAAGTAAGGAACTTTGTTTACCCTATTGAAAATAAGGAAAGACATTTACATTTTTCCTTTTCCATAGAATACTGACCTTAGAAAGATTTAAAAAATTTCCCCTCTTTGTAAAATAGATATAAATACTTTTGAAACTGCATAGGCCCATGTCACCATCTTCTTGAAATGTACTCACCAATGGAGATAATACATCTAACTTTTCAGTTTCCAAAGTTGTGTGTATCTGGCTCAAACTTACAAAATTACCTGTGCCATAAAGGTTTTAATTCATTGTTTTTCCTCTGAATAACACTAATGCAGATCACAATTGCCAAGTAAATTTAAGAGGGTCTGTCTGTGAATAGTGCTCTCTCAAGTCCCCTTAATTAAGGATTAGTTATTGCTGGTCTTGGAAACATGTGAGCAGTGAGTTTAACAGCATTGATTTTAATAGGGTAAGACTGCTTTTGCAAGTGCACTGGCACAGCAGATAGCCAATTATATACATAACATTCTGATTAAATGAAGCTAGTAGTAAACGTATCTTTGCAGTTTAGAACTTTTCAGATTTTCTGAGCTGGAAAAATATTTTGATTTAAATAGAGTTCCTCAGCAATAGCTGAGAAATCACATAGCTCTCATCACCCTGATATTAAGTCAGGTGATGTAAGTAACGTATCTAATACTAATATTTAGTATAACAAGAAGACTGTGTAGGGGCTGGGGATATAGCCTAGTGGCAAGAGTGCCTGCCTCGGATACACCAGGCCCTAGGTTCGATTCCCCAGCACCACATATACAGAAAACGGCCAGAAGCTGCGCTGTGGCTCAAGTGGTGGAGTGCTAGCCTTGAGCGGGAAGAAGCCAGGGACAGTGCTCAGGCCCGGAGTCCAAGGCCCAGGACTGGCCAAAAAAAAAAAAAAAAAAAAAAAAAAGAAGACTGTGTAGTTGTAAGCTACATATCATTTTAAATTTTCTTAATTATAAATTTAGCTTTTATAAATATGAAGTTACATCAATTGAGATAAAAGTGCACACAAATAACTTTGAGTAATTAAAGTGCAAAATAATAAATAGATTCATCATGTCAATTAGGCATCATCCAACTAACCATCCTATGTATGTAGTTAATATTCTATAATTAATGTTCTAAAGGTTTCACAGTACAAACTAATCAATACAGTCACTATTATGAAGCCATTGTGAAATATTTTATCCATCATTTAATCAATTCAGTCATTGGACATTTTTGTTTGAGTGAATAATAGATGGTAATTATGCCAGTCTCTGCACAACATGCATTGTAATAAAGCAGAATATTTTTTTAAAGACCTGCATTGTTAACTGTGACAAGATGCCTCTTAATTTTACTACTCATGTCCTAAAGAAATACAACCTGAAAGGAACATGTGTTTTATTAGATCCAATTCTATGTATTAATGTTTTACATAGATCTTATTTACACTGGTACAATACCCTTGATATTGTAAGGAGAATTATAACCTCAAATAAGAACAGAGATAGTCCTTTTTAAGATTATAATTTAGGTCCTCATTAGAGGTAATACAATGTGCTCATTGCTGGAAGCTCATTACTTCATTGATCAGCCTACACCCTGAATCAGCTTGGTTTTTCTCCTTGCACAAACTGGCACAGATCAATTCACCAGCACCCCTGTTTGATTCAGTAACTTCAGAAAGCTGAAATAAGAAGGTTGTGAGTTAGAGGCTACCCTAGGCTACTTATCTAAGAGAGAAAGAAAAAACAATGATTCACACGAATGAAAACCTCATATTCCCCAAAACCTCCCTTCTCCAGGACGATCAAATTCAGTTTGAACAATTTAACCCTCTTCAAGTAAAATTAATATTAAAGGATTATTTGCCTTGTTTTGTCAATTATTAAGGATTTATTAATTTATTAATATAAGGAAATATTAATGCACACATTTTATAAGTAAATCATAATCCAGATTGTGTGTGTGTGTGTGTGTGTGTGCGCGCGCGTGCGCACGCGCGCGCGCCCTGGGAACCGAACCTGGGCACTGTCCCTGAGAAATTTTTGCTCATAGCTAGTGCTCTACCACTTGAGCCTCTTACGGCCTTCTGGTGATTAATTGGAGATAAGAAGTTCAGGGCTGGGGATATGGCCTAGTGGCAAGAGAGCTTGCCTCGTATACATGAGGCCCTGGGTTCAATTCCCCCAGCACCACATATACAGAAAACTGCCAGAAGTGGCGCTGTGGCTCAAGTGGCAGAGTGCTATCCTTGAGCAAAAGGAAGCCAGGGACAGTGCTCAGGCCCTGAGTCCAAGGCCCAGGACTGGCCAAAAAAAAAAAAAAGAAGTTCAGAGACTTTCTTTCTTGCATGACTTCAAACCACTATCCTCAGATCACTGCTTCCTGAGTAGATAGGATTAAAGGCATGAGCCTCTGGCACCCAGCTCAGTACAGATCATTTCTTTTCTTTTCTTTTCTTTTCTTTTTTTTCTTTTTTTTTTTTTTTAATCATTTTCTTGTCTTAGCTTTTCACTCAGTATAGAATTTTAGAAGACTGATTATTCTTTCCAGACTTTGTTCCTTATATCTCACCTATGTTTTTCTTTTAGGTAGCATTTTTTAATAGTTTTTACATGGTACTAGGGATAGAACCTAGGACACCATGCATATTAGAAATGTGCTCAATCACTCAGCTATATCCACTTCCCACATTAATTTTTATAATATAAATTTTATAAATAATATGTATTATATATAATGATGTTTTATCATAATATATGCATTTATTAATTTATGTTCTAAGAAATCTTTACAGCTCTCTTGGAGTTTTTAAAATACGTATTTAATTGTTACATGACACTATTTAGTAGATAAATTTAAAATATGAAAATTACTTAATAATATTGTATTAAGTCAGAGCATGAATTAAAATCCATTCCTTCATTCAACACTCAGTTTAAATTACATGGGTGAGAGATTCTGATAAGTTTTGTCTAGTTTCAAGTTCAGGTAATAGAAAAGAAGAACATATTCCTTTAGTCAGAGTTACTTGAAGCAAAGGTCACTAAATGAAGACATGATCAGGGAGAAATGAGCAATGACCTTGCAAAACAAAGACCTGACTGTAAAGAACCAGTGCTTCCAGTCAGACTTACACCAAGTAAATGCTTATTGGTTTATAACTACTAAAAATACATGCTCAGAAAAATATTTGAAATATATTTAATATATAATATATATAATAATATAATATATATATTTAATATATTTAAGCAAGTAAATTTATGTCAGATGTTTTTTGCTATCCTGGCAAAGCAAAAGGCGATCATCACTAAAACTGGACAGCCTGGAGTATTTCATCAGTGAGGCATCAGATGTGGGGAAAACACAGGATCATTGGGGTAGGGGGGCCGGCAAATGTATCTGACTCAGACCTCAAGACCTCAGCCCCATCCTGTACTATGGGCAATTGCTAGAAAATCACTTGTTCTTGCAACTCTTCTCATTTGGGAAAGAAATACCAGAAAAACAATTTAATTCATGACTAGAGTCATTTAAGTAGTAGTTCAGAAAAAAGTCCTTTTATAGTATATAATAAAATCTTTTTAAAATCCATCATCTGGCTGGGAATATGGCCTAGTAGCAAGAGTGCTTGCCTCCTACACATGAACCTCTCGGTTCGATTCCCCAGCACCACATATATGGAAAATGGCCAGAAGGGGCCCTGTGGCTCAGGTGGCAGAGTGCTAGCCTTGAGCAGGAAGAAGCCAGGGATGGTGCTCAGGCCCTGAGTCCAAGGCCCAGGACTGCCCCCCCCCAAAAAAAAAATCCATCATCTCTTTCAATATTTCAGAAGGCCACATTATATGAAGTGCAAGACCTTGTGAATCTCTGCCTAAAGAAACGTGCCTGTGTGAAGTGTTACTATGTTTCTGTGAAAGTCAAGACTAGAAGGTAAAGAAGGAATTGCATATTCATTTATTGTGTTTTTTCCAAGCACGTGTGCCCAGAAACCACTGTTTCCTCTATTTACTTGAAAATTTCTTATTACTAGGGAATTTTGTATATACCACCATAACGGACATATAACAACAAAATTACAATACTGTAGCTCTTTGGCACCTATTCATATTGAACTCTAATAGACCTTGTCTCTACAATTCATGGATCTTATTCACTTAATGCCGACTACCCTATTAGTCATGGTTCTGGGTCATCCAGCATGCTTCCAATGTCTCTCTCAAAGTTTATGACTGTGCCTCTTATATGGGAATATATGAACCCATAATGGAATACAGAGAAAAAAATGTGAACGGTAAATCATTTCCTGATCATGATAACTTGTAATTTTATTGATCACATCTATTAGTTATGTTTATTTTGTTCATCTGTAGGCAGTTATAACCAAATTTCTAGAATTCTATCCTTTTTGTTGACCACTATCTTTCTAAGATTTTATTAATAGGCCAGAAAGATGCAGACCTTCTGTAATACTCTACAAATATTGGAAAGAAAGATTTCCCACTTATTGGCAGAATTACAATAGAAAACTTTTATACTGTTTCATCTTATTTCAATATAGTTAACTGAAACAAATGCTATACTATGAAAATGCCAGAGATAAAGTCCAAATTTAAGAGCAAAGAATTTATTTTGCATATTAGCTAGCACAAATCTGAGAACATTTTAGTAGAGGAAATTTTTAGGCAAGTGCCAGGTGTATGTGCAACATTTTCCAGAAATTTTTACCACGTAGGTTTTGAGAGCTATCTGGAATGCAGTATAATCCAGACTAGTTAGTTGAAATAATCTGTGTCATTGCTCATAATATAGAATCCAGACAGGCAAGGCCACGATTACTTCATTGTGTAGGCAGCTTAGTGTTAAAATGTTTTATCTTGCTCATCTTCTTTAATGTTCATAGTATTTTGTGCATTTAAGAAGTGAAGTCATTTCAAAGCAAAGAGCCTTCTGAGTTTCAGTGTCCAGGCTCAAAGCTCCACCTGAATCAAGGAAATTGGAACTAAACTAAGATTTGTTAATCATTCCTGTCATTCTTGACCCCAACCTTGGAATTAGGAGTGCTATCAATCAAGTCTCATTGTATTCACAAATAAATATGATGAATTGCAACTTCTGTGCACAACAACTTAAAGATAATTTAAAAAAAAATTTCAACTGATGCTAAGCGAAATGAACTTCAAGTTATGGAAACAAGTGGTATATCATTGTTGTTATTTTGAGCATGCCATATGAAACTGTGCCCCTGATATCACTGTAACTGATTTTCGTACCCTTGTATAATACAGAACTTTATCAGAACTAGGGAAGGGAAAGGGAATATACCAAAGTTGAGAGACAAAAGGTAAAAAGAAAAGCCAATGCAATAGCAATACGTACAAAACTACGTGGTGTAAGCCAACTGTACAACTCATGAGAGGGGGAGAGAGGGAAATGGGGAGGCGGGAAGCAGGGGAAAAATGAGGGAGGAGTTAACAAGTTGGATAAGAAATGTACTCATTGCCTTTTGTGTTAAACTGTAATCCCTCTGTACTTCACTCTGAACTCTGACAATAAAAAAATTTTAAAAAAGAAGAAATGTATGAAACTGTAACCCCTCTGTAAAAAAAAAAAAAAAGAAGAAAAAAAAATAAAAGAAAAGGAAAGAAAAAAAAAACTCCCCTCTCTATTTTTCTACTGGTTCCTCACTGCACAATCACATTCTTCCACTTTTTTGGAATTTCTTCTTCTCATATAATAATTACTTTCTGCCTTTGCAAATTAACCAAATTTATTATAAACTAATGCTTTTCTTCTTCAATCATTACCCTTACACTTTAACCAAATCTACATAATGAAAATCCTGGGATCTCAGCTCTTCAAAGAGATTTGAGCTTTCTAATGCTGAGAGTCTTTGAGCTTTACATCAAATGTCTGCCATAGCATATTTATGCTAAGAAACACCATAGTCACACTAATACCATAACATTGTAAGTGTCAGATATTGGGACCTGCCAGAGTGAATTCTTACTCAAATGAATCTGAAGTTCATAATAGACACAGCTAACACAGTAAATATTGATAATATTTGGAGGCAGGATGACAAAGTTCAAATTCTGATTTTATAATTTCTGAGAAGCAATTTGACTTTTCTGTGTTGCAGTTTCCTCATTCTTCAAGTGGAATTATTTGACATTCACCCTTTGGTAGTTGTTTCTGACACAGCTTCAGTATACTGAATAGCACATAGGATCAACACAATAACACTATGTGGGAAACACAAGTTTCATTTTTTTTCTGTATTCTATAATTTGTCCACAACATTTAGGCTCTAGATCTCACAGATACTACTTTCTTCATATTTGTCGGTATTTTGAAGGCATTTATGGAATCAGTAGGATAATTATCAACACATTTTGGAATACTTGTAGAGGGAAAGCTTCTGATAATAAGTATTTTCATTCATTTTACTTTCAGATACGTTAGTTCTTGATTGATATTTTACATTATTGGTGATTTATTTCCCTAAGCATGAGTATACACACATACATCACTGCTGACACACATGTATCCATGCACACATGCACAGGTTAGGGAAACAGTATAATATAAAAAACAGGTTAGGGAAACAGTATAATATAAAACTAAAACAAATATATTTGGAAGTTATATCCAGGGTTTATTATGTACACAGACCTTGAATTCCTTAAAACTCTGTTTAGGAAAATAATTTGATGCCACATCCTGCTGGTAAAATAGGAAACGAATTCTGATTCTATTTTGAATCACCTTAAATACACTGTGTATTTAGGAATACCTTTAGAACACAATTCAACATGTTTTTAAGTATTACAGAATCCTGTATTATAGGTCTAGATTTTGAATATTAATTTTCTGGTTCCTTGGCAAAGCAATTTAGTATACAGAAGGAAAAAAATAAGCTCATAAAATGAATGTGTTCACTAATTTATAAATATCAAAGATCTTCACAACCAGATAAAATCCCTAAGGGAGAAGTAGTGGTTACTTTGTATATATTCTCAATTAAAACTGATGTCTGTCAAAATCCAGCATGATTATGGTCTAGAAAATCCTATAATAAGTCAGCCTAGCTGCAAGGTAGAAAGGCCTTGTGTGTTTTACTTTTCCTCAATTCCATGCAAATGTTTTCTAAGTGCTGGTATCCTGTTCTAGAACCATATCATTAAGCAATAATCTGTCACGTTGCATAATCTTTGAGTGCCAGATCTAGTTCCTCGTCAATTTATAGAGAAGAATCAGACCTTACCCAGCAAGGAATGAGTTTCTGAAAAAAAATCAGAAAATTATTACATTACTCTGTGAAGACTTTTATAATTATTATTTTCCTGACTTAACAGTATGACTGTCTTTGGACTCAAAGACATATTGTGTTTCTGTATCTCCCAACAGAGCCTACCAATTACCAATTTACAAAAATTTAATTTAAAAAAATCTAGGTCATAGGGCTGACTCAATTATCTGGAGAAAGGAGCTTGGTGTTTCCTGCATGATCACTTCATACCTTGAGTATAACGAGAACACAAAGTGATTTTACTTAGCCTATTTCCTCGAAACTACAAAGATATGGATACTGTAATGCTTGTGACATTCAATTGTTTAACCCAAAGCTGAAAATCAGCTTTTCATCTCATTAAGCAAAGACTATAATAAGTTCAGCACCTACACTGTCCCTGTAAGCAGTTGATCTATTACCAGCAGCATGTAAATATATGGGATGTATGTGCTTCCTGTCTGGTGTACTTCAAGGGAAATTCTTTTCTCAGGGCATCTTTTCTTTGACTCTTCTGCTGACTGGAACACAGCAGTGTGAGGATAGAGTTGACATCTATGACACTAGGACAATATTTTTTAAAAGCAGAAAAAAAGCTGAGAATGTGAATCTATACATCATGTGATCTCGCGCAACGCATCCCTACCAGCCTGCAAATGCTTTCCACTCTGGAAATACAGTTATCTAGAATTTTCTTTGATCCTTCAAGCTATAATAAGATGTAGTATATACCTTAGTCTGGCAGATTGTGTTCTATTAACTAAATTTCTCATTATTCTAATATTATATCCGCCACTCTGTCTCCTTTTGCTCATTTATATTTATATATAAGAAAAACCTTGCAAATAGTCCATTATTTAAATGACTATCATTGTTTACAATACATAATAACACAAAATTTAATATAACTCTACATGACTGTGAAAATGTTAAGATAGAAATCATAATATATTTGTTTTTTAACAGCTGTCACAAATGATTCAATAACAGTTCAGCAAATAGGGATTTTTCACACACAAACACATGTACATAATCCATTAATATATTTTATAATAAATATTTCATAGCCATGTAGGCATTATAGAAAACTTTGCTCTAATCTACATCGGAAAAATTCAACGTATTCTAGGTGCTGGTGGCTCATACCTATAATCCTAAATACTCACAGACTAAGATCTGAGAATCTTGACTCAAAGTCAAATGAGGCAGGAAAGCCTCAGAGACCCTTAACTCTAATTAACTATGAAAAAATACCAGAAGTGAAGACATGCCACAAGTGGTAGCTTGTTGTCTTTGAGCAAATGAAACTCAAGAGCACCCCCCTCCACACACACACACACACACACACACACACACACACACACACACACACAGAGAGAGAGAGAAAATTCAACATTGTTATAAACATATCAAACTCATCTCTTGACTTATGACAAATTCATACATTTAAATGTTTCCTATTTTTGTTATACTACATTTGAAATTGTTTCAGTAAGTCAAAAGACTTACTGACAGGAGAAATAAGTCTTCCTGACAGGAGAACTAGTAGCACATCACAAAATAAATGGCACAGAGGGGACTGATAGTGTGCTTCACGCCTATAGGCTTCATTCTTTGGTAGGATGGGTAGGAGTTTAAAGCCAGCAGACAATATAGAGAGACCTGTGTCTTAAAGAAAAAAAAATAACATAGAAACAGAAAATAGTGAAATAGTACACGAAAAAATAATTCTTGACAGGGAAAGACATCAGAATACCTCATTCTACATCCACCCCCGCCTGCAAAAAAAAAAAAAAAAAAAAAAGGAAGCCCAAGTGAAGAGATGCAATGAGTTTTTGGCGACATTGTGTAGGTAGCCATAAACAAGCAGCAGTTCTAAGAAAATACTAAGAGGTGAAATAATAGAGGTTAAAGGATTCTCTTTGTTCTAGACAAATATTTAGAGGGTATATTGCTGACATCAGCTCCCTGGATTTATTCTCCTGGAATAATAACTTCTTAAGTGAGGAGTGATCTCAAGGGACAGATTATAGATAAAACTATTCCACCCAGAAAATCCAGGAGGAATCACACTCTGTATGAGCTAGGAGTTAATCTCTGCTACCTACTTTGTCTCATGGGTAGGATGAATTCTAAGGTGGTAAGCAATCTCTATCATTTTGATTTATCTCTACTTTTTGGAAGTTATAAGAAATTGTTCTATTAGGAACCCTCTCAGATCTGTTATTACAAATGAGATCTCATTTTCCAGTTGTATGAATTAATCTATAGTTGAGACACAAAGAAAAATAGAAAAAGATGTGCTGAGAGAGATTACATAGTTAAGAGAAATATCTTGGAAGGCATCACACTTAAATCTTCAAATTGACAAATAGGTTCCTGCTAACTATACCCAAGAACTTCTATTTGTTAAATATCACAAGAACACTGAGGAAAAGAATGAGAATAGAGAAATAGAAGCTCATATTCTTGAGTATGTATATGTTTTATGTATTATTAAAAGGGCATTAAATGTAATCCCAACTGTTAATTCCTTCCTTATTAATGATATATTGTGTTTGATTACTTAGATAATTTTGAGTACTAATCCTGTTCATAAATACAGACACATGTATGTTTGCCCACGTGTGTGTGTGTGTGTGTGTGTGCCCACGTGAGTGTGATTAATTGGAGTGAAAAGTTTCATGGGATTTCCTACCCTGGCTGGCTTTGAACTGCAATTATCAAATCAGGTCTCAGCATCCTGAGAAGCTAGGATTAACAGGCACGAGCCACAGGCACCTCACAATATCTCTGATCATTTTAGTAAGTTTTTAGAAACTACTATGCTGCATGATCATCTTATATATTCCATGACTGAAACTAGAGTTAAACATTCTTAGGTAAATGTTCTAATTCTTGAGACATTCTCCCAGAGCCAACCCTTTCGATTTGGGTTCATGGTTTATTTTATTAAAGGATGGTAGTAGAAACTAAGATGAGGTGCAACAAACAAAAAGTAGATCCTTATATATCATCCTGCAACAAAACCGATTCCAAATGGATCAAAGACCTCTAAATTAAAACAGATACCTTAAAAACACTAAAGGAAGGAGTAGGAGAAACTCTTGGGCTCTTTGGCACAGGACGGAGCTTCCTTAACAAAGACCCAGATATGCTACAAATCAAATAAAGGATGGACAAATGGGACTGTATCAAACTGCAGAGCTTCTGCAGGGCAAAGGACATAACTTGCAAGATAAACAGAAAGCCCACAGATTGGGAAAAGATCTTTACCAGCCATACAATGGACAAAGGTCTCATATCTAAAATTTATGCAGAACTAAAAAAATTACATTCCTCCAAAACAAAACCGCAAAGAAACAATAGCCCCCTCAACAAGTGGGCTAAAGAATTAAAAAGAGACTTCTCTGATTAGGAAAGGAGAATGGCCAAGAGACCTATGAAAAAGTGCTCTACATCACTGGCCATAAAAGAAATGCAAATCAAAACAACATTGAGATTCCATCTCACCCCAGTAAGAATATCCTATATCAAGCAAACTAAGAATAACAAATCTTGGAGGGGATGTGGCCAAAAGGGGACCCTACTTCTTTGTTGGTGGGAATGTAAACTGGTTCAACCACTCTGGAAATTTTATGGAGATTCCTCTGAAGGCTAAACATAGAGCTACCCTATGACCCAGCAGCCCCACTTTTAGGCATCTACCCAAAAGATCACAAACAAGAACACACTAAAGTCACCAGCACAACAATGTTCATCACAGCACAACTTGTTATAGCTAAAATATGGAACCAACCCAGATGCCCCTCAGTAGACGAATGGATTAGGAAAATATGGTACATATACAAGATGGAATTTTATGCCTCTATCAGAAAGAATGACATTGCCCCATTCGTGAAGAAATGGAAGGACTTGGAAAAAATTATACTAAGTGAAGTGAGCCAGACCCAAAGAAACATGGACTCTATGGTTTCCCTCATAGGGAATAATTAGCACAGGTTTAGGCTACTCACAGCAGAGCATCACAAGGCCCAATAGCTATACCCTTATGAACACAAAAGATGATGCTAAGTGAAATGAACTCCATGTTATGGAAGCAACTGTTATATCACTGTTGTAATTACTTTCAACATGCCATGTGAAACCCTAGCTTCTATTATTGATGATCCTCTTGTATCCCCTTCCTGTGGTTGTACCCACACAATCTCTGTATCTTATCTGAGTACATTGGAAACTGTGTATACTGGTATTACAACTAGGAAACTGAAAGGGAATACCAAAATTGAGAGACAAAGGTTTAAAAGACAAATGACTACAAAAGCAATACTTGCAAAACTGTTTGGTGTAAATCAACTGAACAACTCATGGGGGGTGAAAAGGAAAGGGAAAGAAGGGGGAATGAGGGAGGAGGTAACAAACAGTACAAGAGATGTACCCAAGGCCTAACATATGAAACTGTAACCTCGCTGTACATCACTTTGACAATAAATAAGAAAAAAAAATCAAATACCATGAAAACGTTGCAGGACAGAATAGTAGAAACACTTGGGCTGCTTGGCACAAGTCGAAACTTTTTAAATAAAGGCCCAGAAACACACACACATACACACACACACACACACACACACAACACAAACACAAAAGTGAATTGATCTACACACCACCCATATCTTAGTCGCTTCCATAACATGCAGTTCATTTCACTTAGCATCATCGTATGCATTCATAAGGGCCTGATAGCTATTAGGCTCTTGTGATCCTCTGTTGTGATTAGCCTAAACCTGTGCTAATTATTCCCTATGAGGGAGACCATAGAGTCCATTCTTCTTTGGGTCTGGCTCACTTCACTTAGTATAATTTCACTTTTTAAATCTTCATTTCATTACTTTTTCAGCCACTGGGAACTTCTGATTTTATATATAGTTACGATCTTAAACATTGATATTTCTAATTTATAGCTCTTGTGGTTTAATTGCAAGTGCTACTTGAAAGATTCTATCTGTTTTCATGTATACCTGCATGCTGCTGCCTCCCAGTAGGAGCCTCTATCCTGATTCTCTGTATGAACTGAAGACGCTAACTATCTGAGGAACATAAGTAAATAACTGAGAAAAAGGAATGAAATAAACTTGTTGAAGTCTACATTCCAAAACTGTGTTTATCATCTTCCTCTCACTAACTCAGCTACTACTCTTCTCCTCAAAACATTACACAACCCACTATTCTACTTCTAGTCTCCAGTGCCATTCTCAGTTCATCCATATCTCTCATTTTGCCTCTTACTTTAGTATTCAGGCCTTACTCATTTCTGGTGGACTGCTTCCATTTCTTTTCCTTTCTTTTATTGGTTTACATTAGTTATGCAGGGAAGGATTCCATTGTTCCATTCCTGTATAAGTTTACCTGCATTCCAATCAATTCTATTTTACTGTATAGACAATCCTTCCCTTCCAGCTTTTACCAGCTACCACTTGGAACTATTCAAAAATCTCACTGTCTCTAACTCATTTAACTCAAAACATTCCTCTACTCTGAAACTGTGAAGAGTTGCTATAAAAGCTCCTCTCATTTCAACATTTTTCTGCATGACATCCATATATTATGCTATCAGATATAAAGAAAAAGTGAAATGAAAAATAGAGTCTATTTGTTTCCATTATTATTGTTTACACAGCTTAAGCTTGACGTAGAGTAGGTGTACACAAAGAAACATGACCACACCAACGTGCTAAATTTTATCAATATTGTAGCATGTGCTGCAGTAACAAAACACTTCAAAGAGGATTCAGAAAACTGAAATTATCTAGGGACCACTGGCTCACACCTCTAATCCTAGCTACTCAGGAGCCTGAGATTTGAGGATTGTGGTTTTTAGCCTGACCAGGCAGAAAAGCTCCAGTGAGACTCTTACTCAATTAACCACTAAAAAAACCAGATGAGCCTCTGTGGCTCAACTGATAGGGTGCTAGCTTTGAGCTGTAAGAGGCTCAGGTACAATACCTAGGCCCTGAGTTCAAGCCCCACAACTAAGATAAATAAATAAACATATGAATGAATAAATACATAAATAAAAACAGAATCTATACAGAAATTGATTTCAGAATGAGGGATTAACATGGAAGCACCATCTTTACAACAGAACTAATCTGGTAGCACTTTAAGGAAAATCGAATGATCTGAATACAGTCTATTTATGTATGCCGTTGTCCTTAATTGTTGTGCAGTCATGCTTTGATGAAATGCACTTTTTTTGAAGTTACAGACAATTTGCTACTGCTAATAAAACACTGAAATATTGCAGTGATTAGCATGCTTAATAAATTATATTTTCTATCATCTTCTAAAATGATCTGCATGATTCATTTGTGTTAACTGCATGCTTTCTTTTTAGGAGAGGTAAGGTTGCGCTTGTAACTAGCTACCTAATGAATTCTGGAGAATACTGCTTGTATTTGAAAAACCCATTCTGGTAGAAAACAAACGTTGCAAAGACTCATTATGTAACAGCAAAATAATGGGCTGCCGATATTTTTAAAATTCTGAACTGTTTTCACCATTGGGCTGGGTCAACACAAATGATTCATTGCATCTTTCCTGTATCCCTTACATTCGACACTTAAATTGTCCAAAATATTTATTCAACAAGCATGTAATATTCAATTCTATACAAGACACAAGATCAACACAATTCAAATGCTAATAGCCATGTTTAAAGGTGGACATACATGTATATAACCCAAATGTACTTTACATTAGTTCTTAATAATTATAGGTATTACGTCTTACCAACTGCTAATATGTCTGTGAGCATGTGTATGCCAGAAGTTTGAGTACAGAAATAGTAACAATACATAATAACTCCAATATCTAGTATTTGCTTCTAAGTCCATGATTCAATTTACTATAGATTAATATTAGAATTGTAAATTTATTTTAAATTCAAATTATTAATACATAGATAATTCAGTTTTCCTCATTTCTCAACTACCTGGAGTCCAATTTGGTCCTCTCTCTCTTTCTCTTTCTCTCTCTCTCTCTCTCTCTCACACACACATACACACACACACTATCAAACAAGCAGATAAAAATTGCTAAATGAGGAGGCAATTCAATACAAATTTCCAAGTGAAGAATACCTATATGTAAAATATCTGACCCTCCTCTTTTGTGCATTTTGAAAATTCACAAATGAGTGCCGAATACCAAGAGAGTACACACAGATTCATACCTCAGGCCATATGACATTCATGGAATTCATGTTGGAGCACCCAGGAGGCAATGGAAGTGATCATAATAGTGGGAGAGCAGCTGAAACCATAGTCTAAGAGGCCTGTGTGCATGCTGACTGCAACAGACTTTCCATACTGACTACACAATTTACACACAGAGATACACCACTGTTTCCAAATTTCAGGCTCAGATGAAAAGTCACCAGGCCTGGAGCTTGTAATCAAGCTGTGTTATACTTAGGGAATTATAAGACATGATTCAAAGAGAAAGGATCAATTGATCTGCATAAGCATGGTTTACAAATTTCTAAAACAATATTTTAGAAGTCAACTATGTCATAAGGGTAATGGAAGCAGCATGAGAAGGTTATGCAGTTTATTACTGATCAGAGGAAAACTTCCATACATAGTTTTATTCGAATTTGTCCATTTAAAATGATTAGGCTTAGGGTTAAAAATGATGAGTAGGGCTTCTTTCATGATCCCAGTGTAGATGCTCAACCCATACCATTGTGTTAGGTTACCATCTTGCCACATTTCTGGGTTTTAGGCTAGACATTAGTTCTGATAGCTTCCTACATTCCCAGATTTATATCTCCTTGTTTTATAACAAGGAGATTTTTAGAATTCCATTTGCCAAGAATTCTGCCACTTCAAAGGGGATCCATATTTCTAAACAATATAAATTCTTCACATAAAGTTCAAATTCACTAAACTGTTTCATTGAAAGTTCAGCTTACCCTATTGTTTTCCTAAAACCATACTGCATCACTCCATATAATACTTTATTGTTTTTAATCAAGAAGAACAAAAGTAAAAATAATGAGGAATTACTCTTATCATTTTTTTCCTTCAATCCTCATCAATGAGAGACATTTTCCTTTACATATAAGGAGAATATTCTGTATTCTTCTACCAAGTTGATACCTTTACACATGTCACATTATTTCCTCTATTTGATGACATATATATTTATATATGGGCATGTGTATATATACATATATATTACAATAGATCTCACTTCAAGTAGTTCTTACTTCAAGGGAGCACAAAATGTCTCTTTGTAATTATTACTTTGTAATTATTGTGATGTGAATATTACCTCAATTTGAACTTAGAATACTTTAAGAGTACCAGAAATGTATGCACACTTGTAATCACAGATACTTGGGAGATGAAAGTAGGAAGATCTCATACTGAGAGACGCCAAAGGGAATATAAGAAACCCTACATAAAAACAATTGAAAATAAAAAATAAATGACTAAAGTGTAGTTCAAGTAATAGAGCAATGACGTGAGGCTGAGTAGAAACACAAGTGCCACAAAAAGTAGTAATGAAATGTCTGTCAATACAGTTTATGCCCTATATTTTTCCAGCATTTTTGTACCAAATTGTCAATATCATAATGTGACCACTATAGCAAATATTAAAAAGGAGGGGCTGGGATTGTCGCCTAGTGGTAGAGTGCTCACCTCATATACATGAAGGCCTGGGTTCGATTCCTTAGCACAACATATATAGAAAAAGCCAAAAGTGGCTCTGTGGATTAAGTTGTAGAACACTATCCTTGAGCAAAAAGAAGCTGGGACAGTGCTCAGGCCCTGAGTTCAAACCCCAGGAATGGCAAAAAAAAAAAAAAACCAGAAAAATATTAGCCAATTAACACAAATGTAGACATTGAAGTCATTACATGAACATTATCAGGTAAAGCATATGAGTGACACAACTTCAATTCCATTTTTCCATGATTAGCTTAAAAGTTTGACTTGACTGAAAAGGTGGAATTTTTAAGTAAATTTTATTTTGTTGTAAGGTGATGTATAGAGGAGTTACAGGTACATAAGTAAGGTAACAAGTACATTTCTTATTGAGCATTGGTACCCCCTGCTTGTTCTCTCCCACATTTCCCCCAACCCGAATCCCCTCTCCAACAAGCTGTAAAGTTAATTTCCACACAGTCTCTTCTGAGTATTGCTGTTGCATTGTTTCAACCTTTGTCCTTTGTCTTGCCATTTTGTATTCCCCTTCTCTTCCCCAAATCCCCAAATACATGACACATAGTACCAAAATCAAATACAGTGATAACAGGGGATAACCAAAGGAAAGAAAGAAAAAGAAATAACTTCACATAGTACATTAAAAACAATAAGATTTTTTAAAAAATCTCTTGCTTTCATATGTTGGACTACATATTGATTAGCATCATTTTATATGGTCATATGTTTTAAGCTATTGAGCTATTGTGATTCTCTGCTAGGACTATCCTAGATATATACTAATTATTACAAGTGAGGGAAACCATAAAGCCTATGTCTCTTTGGGTCTGTCTTAGTTCACTTAATATGATTTTTTTCAACTCTTCTCATTTCCTTACGAATGGGATAATGTCATTCTTTCTGATGGAGGTATAGAACATATATATATATATATATATATATATATATATATATATATATATATATATATACAGAGAGAGAGAGAGAATGCTATACCACATTTTCTTGATCTATTCATCTACTGAGGAGCATCTGGGATGATTCCACATCTTAGTTATGTAAATAATGCTGCAATGAAGATAGTTGTGCTGATAATATTAGTGTGGCCTTATTTGTGATCTTTTGGGTAAATGCCAGGAGTGGGATTGTTGGCTCACAGGGGAGCTCTATGTTTGTTTGAGGACCCACTACACTGCTTTCCAGAGTGCTTGCACCAGTTTATATTCCCATCAGCGGTGTAGTACTGTTCGCATTTGGCGACATCTTTGCCAAATTCTGTTATTATTTGTTTTCTTTTTACTGGCTATTCTAATTGGGGTGAGGTGGAATCTCAATATAATTTTGAATGCATGTCTTTTATACCCAGAGACGTTGAACGTTTCTCCATGTGTCTACTGGCTATTCTTATCTCCACTCCAGAGAAGTCTCTTTTTAACACTTACTAATGGAGTGGTTCTTTCTTTGAGGATTTTTAACTAGGTGGCTAAATTTTTTGAGCTCTAGGTATATTTTTGATAGGAGGCCCTTGTCTGCTTTATAGCTCGCAAAGATCTTCTCACAATCAATGAGCTTTCGATTTATCTTATTACTTATGTCCTTTGCCATGCAGAAGCTCCGTAGTTTAATGCAATCTTATTTATCCAATCTTTCTTTGATTTGTTGTGTTTCTGGATCTTTATGTGGCAAGTTTCAACCTGTGCCAAGGATTAGCGTATACCCTATCCCTTCTTGTAATATTTTCAGGGTATCTGCTCTTACCTCAAGGTAAAAGATGGAATTTTGTAAAGTAAGTTCTATTTCTTCATAATGAAGGAAAATTTATCACCATGGTTTTGTGCCATATGTTTTACTTAAGTATGTTGAAAAATGGTGTCTGTTAACAAAGAATATTTTTCTCTTTTGATCATTGAATACCATATTTAAGATTTGGATTTACCAGTATGAGAAAATTGTGTGAGCATTTGTATACTATCATTACCAAATATGCATGCCAAAAATATTCCTGTCTGTAAATACTTAAGATTCAATTTTCCATAACATGCACATTCCTTTTTGAATCTTTATTATAACTTGATTTTATGTTCTTTACAAAGCTTGTATTTACAGCATTTCTATCATTATAAACTTAAAGAATATGCTACTTTTCTTAAAGACATGAGACAGGCAGCTGAAAAGAAAAAAATACATGAACAGCAATCTAGTTCACCAGAACTTTCATTCCTCTATAATCAATCAGCAAGAAAAAACAAATGTGAATAAAGACCAGAAACAACACCCACTAAGAGCTCATCATTATTTTAAACTTACAAAAAGTAGCTTATCTTTATAATAATCATTCCTAATAGAATCTTATCCCATCATTCAATTTGATAAATCATATTTATATTACTTTTATTTGTAATTAACTTTTCAATATCTCCTATAGTGGCAAACTAATAAAGCACAGGAGCAAGGCACCAGTGGCTCATGCCTCTCATCCTAGCTACACAGAAGGCTGTGATCTGAGGACTGCCATTTGAAGCCAACCCAGGCAGAAAATCTCTGTGAGACTCTTACCTCCAATTAACCACTAAAAAACTAGAAGTAGCACTGTGACTCATAGTGGTAGAGCACTAGCCTTGAGCAAAAGAGTACCCAGGCCCTGAGGTCAAGCGCTATGACTGAAAAATAAATAAGTAAATAAATAAAGCAACAAGCAACCACAGGAATATAAATTGAAAAAATTCAAAAATTTACTTCATTCAATTCACCATTTCTTCATCATTCTTATTTCACTTGGATTACAAAAACGTTTTAAAATCTTATTGAGTGTTTTTATGTTTCTTCCTTCAAATTTCCTACAATTTGCCAATTATCTCTTTATTGAATAAATATGAAAGAGTATTTTGGAATTGTTAGGCTTCATAAACATGCATCCAATTAGAAATTTTTTTAAAAAATGTGATCTCTTATCTTTTCTTTCTTTTAACAGTGGATAAATGATTAGTTTTTTAACACTCTTTGTTGCCTTAATAATACTTGTTTTCTTATTTGTGTTAAAACTCAGAATAATTGGGCTGGGAATATGGCCTAGTGGCAAGAGTGCTTGCCTCACATACATGAAGCCCTGGGTTTGATTCCTCTGCACCACATATATAGAAAACGGCCAGAAGTGGCGCTGTGGCTCAAGTGGCGCTAGCTTTGAGCAAAAAGAAGCCAGGGACAGTGCTCAGGCCATGATTCCAAGGCCCAGGACTGGCAAAAAACGAAACCAAAAAAAAAAAAAAAAACAACAACAATAAATCCTCAGAATTATGTTAGTTAAATGTTATCACTTTCCTAGCTTTCCTTAGGTATTTTCCTTCCTCTCAATAAAAGCAATAATTTTGGTAGTAAAACAAGGGCAAGCCAGAATCTTTGGTAAATACCCTTACAAAGGTTCATGACCTCTTTAGACACTTTTTTCCCCAGCCTTAGAAAATCAACATGTTAGAGCAAGATGATGATGTGAGAGACATTTGGCTCTCACATTGATCATTGTTAACTGAAGGGAGGGATAGAAATAATTTGCACAAGATTTAAAGTAATATTAGAATATTAGTTTCTCTTACATAATTGCTCCTCGAATTTGATGCAAACATTCATTGAGTCCATCAAATCTTAATTGTGTTGGGTTTTGAATGAATATTCCTCAATCTGCAATGATATACTAAATATATAATAATATAAATAATAAAAAAGAGTTTACATGCTAGCTTTCTCATTGTTTTACTTGGGAGAACCATATAAGGGTGGAAGGATTATTTTCCTCACAATTTCCTTGATCTCTTGGCCCCATGTACATGGACAAACTTCACAGATAGTAGAATCATAGGGCCTAATAAACATCTCACCTCATAACATAGAAGGAGTAGAGAAAAGGAAAAAGAAAAAGAGATCAAGTTAAATATATTTCCTGAATGATCCGAGTTGCAAGATTCCTCTGTAGGCCTAGATAATGTCAACATAATATGTGTCTATCAGAGAATCAATTCACTCATTTTATAAGAGCCCATAATCTATTAGGGTAATACTGTCTCAGACACACCTAGAGCTGGGCTTTTCTAATGCTTTAGGTATCTGTCCAGCCAATCAGGTTGACAATTCCAGATTGACTATCAAAAGGTGCCTTTTAATAAAAGTGCAAACAAGAAAGTTTAGAGATATAGTACATTCATATATGTTGTGTTCTTTTGCAAGATAACATAATCATTCTGGTTCTAAAGCCTTACTCTGTAATCAATTCTCTTTTTATTCTAATTTGAGCAGTGTTGATCAGTTGAACTAAAATTTACTTCTTCTAATGGCATCTGAAGCTAATTGTACAATCTGCCCCCTACTTTCTAAGAAAAACACTACTCTACTTGTTATTCTTGCCAGCTTTGGTACTGTTTCAATTATCCCATGGTTCAGGGAGTTGTTGAGTTTTAAATGGATACTCCCGCTATGGGAAATGGATGCTGTTTTTCACCATATTTTCTCTTATCATCCACAGATAATTAGTTATGCCTGACAAAGCACATCACAAGGGACAATTCCATAGTTTTCATGAGCATCTCAGCAGTATCTTCCTTATGGCTAATTCCTCCTGAACCTGTTTAAAAGTGCTTTCTTATAATTACTATTTCCTCATCCCCTGTCCCCATTAAAAATGTTGGCACTATTATATATATATAGCAGACATCAGCATGCCTTCTTTACAATATGCTTTTATATTTTCACAGTAGGAAGTTGGGGCATAAAAAAAATAAACTCACTTTTCTGATCCTCAAAATGTATGTTTCTCTCCCCAAATTGGTGCCCTGAATAGCTTATTAACATATCTAAATTTCTGAGTAGCCTATGTCCTCTGATTTTTTAAACTAAACTGAGGTAGCCTAAAGGATAACAAATAATCTCATCCTGTAATCAATAAAATTGTATTTTTCAAACTTAAGATATTATCAAAAGGTACAGCCAATTTTATAAGAGCCCTCATAATTTGTCTAGGGTAATACCATATCAGCACACCTAGAGCTGGACTTTTCTATTGCTTTAGGTATCTGTACAGCCAATCAGGTTGACAGTTCCAGATTGACTATCACAATGTGCCTTATAATAAAAATGCAAACAAGAAAGTTTAGAGATATACTACATTCATATATGTTGTGTTCTTTTGGAAGATAGCATAATCTTTCTGGTTCTAAGGCTTTACTCTGACTGTACTCAGTTCTCTTTTTATTCTAATTTGAGTTATATGAAAAAATAGTATATGACAATAAAACTTTTGGAGTAGGTTGATTAGCTATCTATCTGTAATGAAATATAAACCAGTTAAAATGTCAAAATGTGCTTCTTATTTTTTATAGATATATTGAAGTAACCTTTCTTTCCTAACCTTGGTCATCAATTACATTTTGAAGCAAAAGCATATTGCACATAGGTGCTTTGTACTTTGACTCTTTAACAGCTCTATTTCTATTTGCTCCCCTCTCTCTTTCCTTTTTAACTCTGGACTCCTGAAACTTTAATCTCATAGTCTCTACAGTTTATTTTCTTTGCAAAGCTCATCTACTCAAAGAGATTCAACTCTCAAAACCTATGCCAGGGCTGGGGATATAGCCTAGTGGCAACAGTGCCTGCCTCGGATACCTGAGGCCCTAGGTTCGATTCCCCAGCACCACATATACAGAAAACGGCCAGAAGCAGCGCTATGGCTCAAGTGGCAGAGTGCTAGCCTTGAGCGGGAAGAAGCCAGGGACAGTGCTCAGGCCCTGAGTCCAAGGCCCAGGACTGGCCAAAAAAAAAAAACAAAAACAAAAACCTATGCCAGTAGATCTCAAGGCTCTAAAAAGACAAGTGGGAAATTTAAGTTACAGGAAAATTATGGGGTATTTTTCCTTCTCTTTCCTATTAGGTAAGTTTGTTTGTATATCATACTATCACTTATAACACCATAAATCCTCAAACCAATTTATTGAATTTGTCTAAGACAAGTTCTAACACCAACTTTCCTCCTCTGCTCACCTTTAAATCCCCCCCCCAATCAGTCTTCCATTCTTCCAAGACAAAAGGTAGTGTCAAATAATCTTTCTTTTCACCTCAATCTCCCAAATTCTTTTCTCAAAGTGATTTTAGCTATTCTCTTAAATGTCTTTACCATTTTTGCTCACTGGTGAGGGTTTCCCTTATGTATGAGTAGGGGGAACAAATTATTCCACAGTTTACAGACAGACCGTTGATGTAATTTTTAACCAATGAGGCATTTTTAGGATATTTGTAAGTGTTTTTTTTTTTTTTCTGCTTCAGCATCATCTTTTTTCTCCTTTAAATTCTCAGCAACATCTGCCTCTTCTAAGCAATCCTGCCTTCCTAAAATTCTCCTCATTTCTTTTACCTTCTGAATGAGCCTTTACCATGCCCCATAATGCCTGTGTCCTTGGGGGGTCATTAAGTCAGTGGGAGCTTAAGGTTACACTGCAAATGCTATAACCAGTAAAGTCATATCCTCTTTCTATGCACCATGTATGTCATCTGAAAAATGAGGATAGTAGTAGTATTGGTTCAATATTCCTTAGATATAATGCACTGTGCTAGGCTGGGTCACTTTTTTGAAATCCAGGTAATCATTTACAATTATCCAATGGAGACCCACATTTGAGCTTTTCACACATCCCTTCTTTACTCCATTATCTACTCTCTCTTCTATACCCCTAATACCTTTCTCTACACCCCTTCTCCTCTTTGGACATATTATTTTATAAATTCTAGCTGGGCTGTAGGCTTCACATGGGAGTTAAGATACTATATTGAGAGAGAATATAGCATTGGAAGTACAGAAAAATGAAGGAAGCGGCTGTCACTTATGATATTCAAGGGATACAAAATATTCTATAGATTCATAAATGATCATTACTACAGTTGGAGATCCTTTACCCACAGAAAGTCAATAGACAGAGCAACTTCCTTCCTCTGTCTCCTGGAACCTTCAAGTTGTGTGGAAAAACAGTCTGCCATGAAGCTCACTTTGGTTGTGCTAATAGATGAGTAAAGAAAGAACAAATAAGTCAATGACTTATTATTCTCCTGGCCTCTGAAAATGTATGGTCCCTGGCATGTCAGGAGGTACACAAATTAGTAACAACTATAAAGCCATTTTGTCTGAGGTAATTGCTACTATAAATGAAAGGTTCACAATATTGTCTAATGGTTATTTGGAACTAGATTCTTATATTAATAATAAAAAGGGCTGAGAATATACTGGTACAATGTTTAATTTAATAGTATGCACCAGGCCCTGGGTTTGAACCCAAAAAGTTTGAAACTAAAACAACAAAACATAAATTTATTTTTTCATTTGTTAAGCAAATAAACTTGAGCACTCTGGGGATCATGCTATCCTTGATAACCTATCAAATATCACAGACACTTCAGAATGAATTTGCTTTATAAAAGTTATTTTCTTTGATTTGACCATCCCTCAATATATGCATGTATAAAGACATTACATTGTACCCCTTAAATGCATACAATTTGCTTTGGTTTTGGCTATTTATTTGAATAATTATCCTTACAATTAGTGCTTTTTCTTGTTTATGTCTGTTCGCAAGAGTTTTAGTCTATAGATTGCATAGGCAAATACTCGTTGCTTTTTTCAAATAAAAATTATATCTGTCATCTAAGTGTTCCTCTTTATCAGTTATGAATGAGGATATGGGTTGGCTCTCCATTTGATTGACACCTATAAATCAGGCTCTGGAGCTATACAAGGAATTATCATTTCTACTGCCTAAAAGCAGATAAGGTCATTTCAGCAACAAGCTTTGGCACTCTAGGCACTTGTCAAGGAATTCAACTATGATTTCACTGTAATCCAATACTAAGGAAAGTCTTGAACGTCTGATGTTTATGAATGTGTAGAGGACACATTAACTGTTCATTACCCCATGATGTATAAAACTGAATCTTGGTTAGTTAGCATATAGAGAGAACAGGAACTTGAGTAAATGCTTTCAGGGAGCTGAGACTTATGGTGAGGTACTTGATTTTATAGAGAGATGATCTACAATATTTCTTTGGAAATTATTCCACATCACCAAAGCATCACAAAGATGTGAGAAAAAACAAAACTTTGTTGAGACCACAACATGAAAATAAACTTAATATTTCTGTGTTCGTTTAAAGAAAGAGAAGAAAAGTTGAGATACGTTTAATTTTTTATAAAGACACTAACTCATGCCAGATAACAGTTACATTGATTCCTCTATAATTTAGTTCGTTTACCTAAAGAAAAAAATTTAATTTTAAGAAAAAAATTTGAGGATTACTATTAATTGCAAGAAGTAATATAGGATCAACAGTTAATCAGTTTACATTTTACTATGAATTTAAAATATTGATGATTTTTGCATATGATATACAGTACTTCTGTTGTAATTAAATTAAAAATTAAATGAGAAAGTCTCAGTCAGGATATTTCCAAGTGATACATCATTTCCTGGAGAAGTAAATGGAAGCAAAATAGTCTTCAGAGCACAGTAAGTTTCAGGGACTATTAATAATTGGTGTTTTTTATTTTATTTTTTAATTTTTTTTTATTTTTCCAGTCCTGCCTGCTCAGGGCTTGAGCACTGTGCCCCTGGCTTCTTTTTGCTCAAAGCTAGCACTCTGCCACTTGAGCCACAGCACCATTTCTGGCCGTTTTCTATATATGTGGTGCCGGGGAATCGAACCCAGGGCTTAATATATACGAGGGAAGCACTCTTGCCACTAGCCATATTCCCAGCCCTAATTGGTGTTTTAATCTATTATATATCCTGACACTTTATTTGAGTGATCTGTAAATATTAGAATGCTGTAGATTAAACTAAGGAGCATTTCTTTAAAGCAAAATATTGTTCTTCAAAATGACATATGGATATCATGAAAACAACTATTTTTCCTGATACATAGCTTAGAGAATGAATGAGCAAATGGTATATTTGCTGTATATCTATCATCAATCTTATCTAATCAATATACCATTAAATGTATCTATCATGTGTCTATGAATCTATGTATCTATCTATGTATCAACTTGAGTAATCAATTCATGGTCACCTGTAGTAGATACTTTTTGCTGTTGATGTAAAACACACCATAAAGGAAATTTAAATAAGTATAGCATTGTGATTGACAATGTAGCTTCAATAATAACTAAAATTAATTCTAGGAAAATTTTGTTGGCAAGAGTATTACGTTTTATAACACTTTATAAAACTCACTCTCCTGTACTACAAAAAGCAGAATTTTCTTGAATAAAGTATTAAAGATTGATTCTATGCCCCTGCTTTCTATTCGTTTTAGTTTATTGTACTATATTTTGATAAAAACTT
The DNA here is from genome assembly GCF_023159225.1 of Perognathus longimembris pacificus. Lineage (NCBI taxonomy): Eukaryota > Metazoa > Chordata > Mammalia > Rodentia > Heteromyidae > Perognathus > Perognathus longimembris. The sequence goes on along the minus strand of NC_063172.1, from coordinate 40,881,161 downwards.
TTGAAATTTATTTTGCCCTTAGTAAGTCTATAACAAATGAATATTGATTTCTTTTTATAGGACTAAAATACACTCTGCCCTTTGTTGTAACAAAATAATAAACTATATTAATAGTAAGAAAAGTAATGCTAAAAATAAATTTATTTTGAAATTTATATATTTTTATAACTTTTCTACTAAAATATTGATTTGAAAACTACTAATAAAATATGGTATTCATGGTTTTTGTTTTTTTTTAAATAGCTGATATTGCGACTTTAACTCAGGGCTTGGGTGCTATCTCTAAACTACTTTGTTGAAAGCTAGTTCTCTACCACATGAATTATAGCTCCATTGCTGGCTTATTTTGGGTGATTAATAATGGTCTCAAGGACTTTCTAGATCATGCCATGTGATCCTCACATCCCAGTCTCCTGATTAGCCAGGATTACAGGCATGAGTAATCAGTGCAGCTAAATATTCATGTTTTTAAAGTTAAAAATTCTTAAAACCTAGCCAAAAGTAATGCAGTATATAAAATTAGCAAAATCTTTTTTTCCATAAAGTTATATATAAATAAAAATTCAACTTTTGATTTTATGCAAGTCCATCTAAAACTAATAATAGTACAGGTGTGATGAAAGTAGGACTACTTTTGCATACTGTGATATTCTCCTGCAATGTTTGTGTATTTATAAGTTTGTAGTTTAAAATATTCATATTTTGCCCAGTGGCCTACTAGTAGTTCATTATACTTTTATTTTGGAAGGCTGTGTTTGATCTTTGCTCCTGTTTTCTCTGAAGCTTTAAATGAATAAAACAACAAATAATTTACTGCCCTGAAGGTGGACAGCCAGGGGCTGTGATCTGTTCAGATCCTAACAAGTTTGACCTCACCAATACTGAGAATGAAATGCCTATGGGAAAAATGGGAAACTGAGAAGTACATTTGTATACCACATTCACAACCACTGCTTCTCATAATTGTATTTTATTATGTATGTATTGAAATATTTGCTAGTTTGAGAATTCTGTCAATTAAATAAAAGTGTAAGTAAAATGATGAGTATATAGATATGTCCTTTCCTACTACAAGCATCCTAAACTGGTAGAGGAAGATGGAGGATCTTTGAGTTTTCAAAGAGAGTAAAAAGATGTAGAAAATAACATGTGAAGTTAAAATTATGTAATAGAAAATTTACATAAATTTATAAAAGCAATCTATATATGGTTTCAATGAAATCATCTCAAGATATAGATATGTCCATATTATAACATTTATTTCAATATTTCCCATATTCACTATTGTTGATTTTATTTTAATTTATTCTTTTCATATACAAAACTTTACAAAAGAGACAACATTGTCTATCTAAAAGTTAGTTCCTGTGTATGACACTTACACATTGTCAGTTGACTTGTCATAAAGCTATCCTATTCTATTTAGCTTTTAAGTTTTTTTTCATAGTCTGAAAAGATTTTCTTTTACAATATAAGGTTTATCTTAACAAAACGAATTCACTTTTTAAACGGCATGGAGATAGAATTTCCCATTATTACTAGAAGGCTAAGACTTGATAAAAACAAACAAACAATTGATCCCAGGCATTCATTCAAGATTACTATTATCTTCAAAACATGGACTATGCTTAACTTAAAGAAAAGATAATCACAAGTTAATTGAGTAAATATTGTTACTTCAAATCCACATCATCTGTATTCCCTGGGTTTCAAAACAATCAAGAAATAAAAAATATAAGAGTAACAACTGTAAGTATAAATTTCATACCTGTAAGATCTTGTAAGTAGACAGCAAATTATCAAGATTTTTTTCTTGATCTTTTAAAAATACTTAGCAATGATGTTGGGAAAATGGCCTAGTGGTAAAGTGCTCGCCTCGTATACATGAAGCTGTGGGTTGAATTTCTCAGCACCATGTATATAGAAAAAAAGCTGGAATTGGCACTGTGGGTCAAGTGGTAGAGTCCTTAGCCTTGAGCAAAAAGAAGCCAGTGACAGTGCTCAGGCCTTGAGTTCAAGCCCCTGGACTGGCAAAGCAAACAAACAAACAAACAAACAAAAAAACTTAATGAAATCAGTCTCCTCTGCCATTCTTCTATGCGGGTCTCCTGATTTAAAGACATAAACAATATAGCTCATTCTGATCTTTCTCCTGTAAAGCATGTTACTTCAGGCACAGTTTTGTTTACTTCAGCAAGATGGTTTTCTGGAGTTTTCAGCCAATGTTTAAATTTGCTAAGGAAATACATCGCAAAGCATGCAATATTTTCCTAAGTTACTTTTGTCACATGTCTTTTAGAACTCATCTGTATGACCCAAATCTATCCAGCCTTTGCAGTGTTCCTAGGATTTTATAGTAAATTTTGCCAGGCCTGAAGCTCCTGGTCTGACTGTGGTCCCTTCCTCACCTCTCTGTTGTGTCCTTACTTTCTCTTTCTCTGTTGCTTTGCTTTACTCCATACTCCATTCCCCTTCCTTCTTTTTCATCTTTCTACTGATCTCATTGTCTCAGCTTTTTAATTGTAATAACAGCAATACAATATAAAAGTTACTTCTGGAAAATTCATAAATAAGCTTCAACTATATTAGAATATACACACAAACATACATATGTATACTATACACCTTTGTATATACACATATATAAATATATACACATGAACATGCTGATATTTATGTATACATACATATATATACATGTGTGTATACATTTTTAGAATGGATATCGTCATATCAGTAATCAATGGACAACAACAAATGGTACAGAACATTTGACAAGTATGTTTTCTTATCCTGTTAGGCATCAAGTGTGTGAATCAGGATAACTCAGGTACCTTCTTGTGATGTTTTGGCACTGATAGTGATATTTGCAGTTTCTCCAGACATGGAGAAAAGTAAAAGAAAGCATTAAAACTTGAAACAGCAGTGTAAATCAATTGTGTTCATAACAGAAATAGGACACATACTGAAGAAAAAAGTGAGACAAATGTTTAAAAAGTCACTAAATAATGAAAAACTTATGAAGCAGTATGAAAAACAAATTGAGGATACTGGATAGACCACAAAATTTAAAGATATTTTGCTCTATTTTCTATATTCTAAATATCTTTTATTTGTACTTAACTGATTATTTCTTCTTTTTGTATGGAATTAAATACAATAATGAATAAACCAGGTGTACTATGACCTTAGTAGTACTGAATAATATAGCTAGATTTATACCTACAAACAAATTTATCTTAAATGTGCCAAATTTGAAAAATCATGTTGTTAACTGGTATCAGATCAGTACTCAGAGTATTTAATGTCTTTTATATACTTTTTTGACATGCATTATTCTAGTGGTAAAGTCAGATTTAAATTTGGTTCAATCTCATCTCTTCTGTGTACTATCGGTGATTCACTTGATTTCATTTTACACAAATCTTTAAAATAGGTATAATAATGTCAATGTTTTAAAATTGTTAACAAAATTGAAAGGGGGTAGTATTCTGTCTAAATAATGTTCCCTCCTCTGCCAGATTTTGTTTACTCTTGTTTTAATGTTATGATGCAAGTTTGAAAAGATGAGAATGAAGCATGGGAAATAAATGGTAGTGGAACATTTTAAGCATTGTATTGCAATTATGTAAGTAAATGGAGAAAGTGGAAGGAGGATATTGATGTCTTGCTTTTCTTTAGCAGAATTGCATTTAACATAAAGGGGAGTCATTTTATTGAATAATAAAAGCCTGACAATCACTGTGATTGGCTGTCAGCCATTGCTGCAGTGTAATTCTAAACAGCTTGTTTTTCAAAGTTCTTATTGAATAACTCTTTAAACCCCAGACATTGGTTAGCCTGATTGAAAGGTTCAAAACTCAGTTTTCAAGTGAAGAATCTCCTATTTCAATACTTCCCTAAAATAACTGCTGAAAAAGATATACACAGATTAATATTTTGAATATTGAATACTATGTTTTTGAATATGTTTGTATTTTTCTTTTAAATTATTGGAATTGAAAATATTTAAGCTAATTTTTTTTTAATTTATCCAACTCAGAGTTAACTGGCAGATAAAATAAATTCATGAGTCATGGAGGAAAAGCCATTACCTCTGAAGAGATTCCGGTTCAAAGAAAACATATATCAAGTTCATTATGTTTTGTAGGGCAAAGCACATTGGTGTGCATAATCCAGCTTAACTTCTGATGATTGCTGAATAGAATTTAAGGCTTCTAAATCACCAAATCCACCTTGATGCCCTCATCTGTCTTGGTCAGCATTCCTAATCAACTGTTCTCACTGGAAAGTGTCTATCGTAAGTGCAGGTTCACTTGGCAACTCTCCAAAATAAATATTTTAATTATATTTTAGTAGCTGTTTTAATTTTTTCTTTAAATTGTGTACAAATATTTTATCTGGACAATGAATTCTGACCAGAATGTTTGAGAAACCTATATGCTATGAAAGCACGCAGTAATAGACGCGTGCTTAATTTCCAGAATTATCCAGGTTAGATCCTCTGCGGATGGAAGCATTTTACCTTAACCCTCAGCACTGGAAACATGGAGATAAAGATCAGGAGCAGAAATCTGAAAATTGCAGGACTGTATTAATTGTTCATTTTCAATCCTGGAAATGCTAACTCATTTTCTCCTGTCTCTATTCAAAGGAACACAGGAAAATGGTCTGGAGGGAATATCACACAAAAATACTGAGGAAAAAAATAAATGCGTTCCAGCGTCCAGAAAGCTGATTCTTCAACAGGCAGCAACTGAAAGAAAAACACATTCAGCGATTGGTTGACGGCATCTTTGTGGAGGCAGCCCGCACACTAAGGAAGTGGTGAGTGGAGAAACCGCCTCCACCCTCACCTCCCTCTTTCACTTCTCTCCCACCTGGGCTCCAGCTAAGCCTCCACCTCCAAGCCGGCACACAGCTTCCCAAGCCTCCAGCGCCAAGTGTTGACTGCCTCCCCGCGACTGCTCACACAATGGGCTCACTTGTTTCTCTCCGCACCTCTCCTCTGACTTCCAGCCTCAGCAAACAACTTGAGCAACAATCAGGCAGGAGCCTCTGCCCTGGCCCGAGGACCGCAGGGCCTCCCAGAAGAGATTGGAAGCTAAACAATGCTTGGTACACAAATGAATAAGTTAACCATTGCACTCCCCACTCCCCACCTTTCACTTTACCATCACCACCACCACCACTAATAGTAATAATAGTAATGATAATAAAAATGATGATGATGATAAGAAATCTGAAGACGAATTTTCTAAATAACATATTCTACTTTATCATTCAAACTGCAAATATCCCTCCTTGGAAGAGTAATAGAGACTCTGTGCATTCAGATGTCAGTAAAGATTGACTGATGGTGGTTTTGTCAGAGACAACGCCCCCAGTGTCCCACTGAGCCAGGTTCAGGGTACCAAGGAAAGGAGATCAGAGACTCCCCACGGGGACAAGGGAACAACAGGGGCGCAGGCACTTTAGGAGAGATGGAGGAATTGCAAATCAGGAGAGAGGAAAAAGGAAAAGGAAAATAACGAATGAGTTAACCCAGCCTTGAATAGTGAAACTTCAGGACGGGGGAGGGAGTAGAGGCTCTCTTCAGGTAAATAACTACCTTGAAAGTCAATAAATAGGGGAAATATATGTAAACATATAACATCGAGGAATACAGGAGCAATTGGCAAGCAGCAACTTTGGGGGTGCGCAGCAAGTTGTGCACCTGCTCAGAGGGGGTGTCTGATCAGAAGAGCAGCATCTCCCCCCTCTCCTTCCTCGATTAGTCCCCCGGAACGCACACTCCACACCCAAGGCGGTGCAGCCACCTCAGCAGCAGCAGTAGCAGCAGTAGCAGCAGCAGCAGCAGCAGCAGCAGAAGCAAAGGCAGCAGCGTCCACGCCAACCAAGGCGGCAGCAGCTGCCTGCCTCTGGCCCAGCCCCGCGCGGCGGCTCCCCCTCTCTCCCGCGCCCTGCCTGTCTTGCGTGTGCGTGTGCGTGTGCCCAGCCTCAGCGTGAGGGGCACCTGCTCGTCTGGGCGCTCGGAGGAGGCAGCCTGGCCCCAGAGCTGCCCAGAGCTGCTGCCGCCGCCGCCGCCGCCGCTTGCAGGCGCCGGATTCCCAACGCCGCCGCCTCTGTCGCCGCCGCCACCACCGCGCCTTGCCCGCCGGAGTTGGGCTCGGTGGGGCTTTCCCTCCCGCGCAGCCCCGGTCCTTCCCCGGCTGCCAGCGAGTCAGCCTGGCTCCGAGTCACGTGTCAGTGCCTGAGGCAGAGACTGAGAGAAAAAAATCGCGCTTCATTCCTTCTTCCACCGCCATACTGTATTTTATCCTAAATCTCATTTTTATTCCAACATTTTACTCCCGCTCGGTGAGTACCTTTCTCAGTGGCATTCTTGTCCTATTCTTTATTTTTTGTCCTTCTTTTTGTTTTTGGTTTTTTTCTTCTTTTTAAAAAAAATCCACTTCTTTGATGATTGTTTATATTTGGGAAAGCTGAAAGAGCATGGTTTTGAGCCTTTTCCGGAATCCAAGTTTTTCTAGCATGCGATCGTTCTGTAGACAAGGTGCTGTGTCTGGGAGTCCACGGCCACCGTGCCCGCTGGGAGCGACTCCCAAGTCCAGCAAGAAATGCAACTGGTTTTATGAAAAAAAAAAAGAGAGAAAAAGAGAGATGTAAAGTATGGTGCCTATTTTTTCCCTTTGTAAACTGGAAAAAAGCATGTTTCTCTTTTTTTTTTTGCATACTTTTTGTGATGACATTCTTTTTGGTATAGGTGGGATTTTATGGCAGTGTTTACAAGTTTGTTGGTCTTGTGATATTGGTTTAAAACCATTGGGCAAAAACGTTAATTTTCTATTTTTTATGCCCTTTTTGGAAGCCGGTGAGAAAAAAATTCGTTTTTTCCCCCTCTTGTTTTTGCTACCTATTGATAACATGAAACTTTTCTTGCAGCTGGTTACTGGGATCATTTTTAAACAAAAAAAAATATATATATATATATACTTTTTCCCCCCTCTCCTTTATATTAACTATGACTTTTGCACATCTGCCTTTTTATTTTATAAAAAACCGAGATAATTTTATAATAGATATCCTGATATCTATATCTATATTATCCCTTCTTCCTCCTTTTCCCCTTCCCATAAATCAATTTTCAAATGATGGCAGTGGAAGGTTTTTCTGGAAAAAAAATGAAGTGCGGTTTGGTTTCCTTGTCAACGGAGGATGAAGTGAACAACTGAGCAGCTTGCAGAGGAGCAGGTACTTGGTCCCCTTGGAGGCGTTCCTCGGGTGTGCGGTGGCATTGCTGGTCCTGGCCAAGAAATGTGTGTGGGTGCGTGTGTGTGTGGGTGGGTGCCTGTGTGTGTGTGTGTGCATGTGTGTATAAGCAAATTGGGCTGTGTCAGTGGGAGAAAGCTGCACCGGGAGCCAGGAAAAAAAAAAAAAAAAGAAAGAAAAAAAAAGTCCTTTCTCTTCCTTGGGATGGCTTTTTCAGAAGTGCGCAAAATACAGTCGTTCCCTGGCTGAGCTCAGGTCGTGTCCGCAGCGGGCGGCATCTGCTCTGCAGCCCTTGCGGGCTGGGACCTCGCTCGCCAGTGAGCTCGGTTAAGTTCTCATAGGGCTACTTGCCAGACTCTTAGGGGTGGTACCGTCGGGCCGATCCCTTAAAACACCAGGAACAAGAGGGGAAAGGCAGCAGGGATAGTGTCTGCTGGATGGGCTGGCTAAGGACCAGAAGGCAGGAGCCACAGATATTTCCACAGCCTTGAGGGTGGAACCACTACCCCCCCTCTACCCTCACTCCCCACCCCCCCATTAGCCCATGAGTAAACAGCGCAGTAAGTCTAGGGTCTCTACTGCTTGTTGCCAAAGGCTTTCTTTACCTTCTCACTGGTCCATCTTGGCTTTGGATCTTTTGCTGTTCTCTTACGTTGATATCAAGGGATTGCTGGCATCTTCCAGGGAATGGAGAAATACTTAGATGATGGTCGCTTGGGCTTACTGTGGAGGAAGAAATAGTTACTTTGTACGAATGAAACTACACTGGTCTGGTACAAAATAACCTTTCATTTAACTTTTAAAGGGGCGATGCTCCTTTTGTGTGATGGATCCTGTTTAAAGGGTGTCCCCCTGACCCCTGGGGACAGGGCAGTGGTGAAGGGCTGTTGATGGCGGTTGATAGTGAGATGTTGTTAGCATTTAAGTCCTCAGTGTTGACTGAATCTATTCTATGATGTTTTATGATTGTCTTGTTCATTTGCAGTATAAACTAGCACCACTTCTCATTAGTTGGCAATTAAAAAAAAAACAAGTCATTTCTGTATTTCACACTGGGACCAAATCTGCTGAGAAATTTACTACCCAAGTAAATTTAGCAAAAGGCATTAAGTTCTAAAATTGTGTTATTTAAAAAAATGATTTTTAAGTTTTGATTTTCTTCTTTTGTCTCCTCCCCCTTTACCTGTAAAGTTCAGCTTTTAGTAATAATAACATATAAATGATAAAATAGACATTTAGCAAATGAAATAACTTTCCTTCTCAGATTAAGTTTTCTTCTAAGTTATCTATAGGAATAAAAGTAGCAAACAGAAAGACCTGTGACAAAGTGCCAGCAGTAACAAACTTTGTAATTCAAACAAATATTTCATTGAGTTGGCAGCCCTCTTTATGTGTAAAATGAAGTTTTGTGCCTTATGTTTGCTCTTCCAGGTGAATGAAAGTAGACTGAAATAGTTCATTTATCTGTAGACAATAGTGTAATATCTAGAAAGCTATATTATTTTTACAATATATGCATGTATCTCCAAGATTTTTGAAAGGTCCATCATATTTGAGTTATTTTTGTATTCATAGTAGCTATTCTCATGGCATCTGTTCTCTGTGGAAAAATTCCTATTGTGCTTTTGCACGTCAAGGGACAACATTTTCCTGTCTATGAACACCAGTCATGAGATGAAGTAAATCCTAAGATTTGAAGCCAATATAATATTATGAAGCCTTAAATACAGATTTTTCTGATTCCCTGCAGTCAGTTCATTACTCAAAGATAGCCTTTCATATGGTTCATAAAGCTCACACAAACCATGTTTAAAAAGAAATGTGTAACATTCTGATTCATTATGATTAAAACTCATTTTAATCATAACATTAAAATTTATTTTAATCACAATGACATACTTAAGTATGAATGCATATTTTAAAATGAAAGATAATTTATGTAATAAAATAAAATTTAAAATGAGAGATAATTTATTTTTGTAGGGTATGTATGTTGAAGTAATTTAGTCATTTAATTCTTGTAGAAGAAAGAGACAGCATGTAAGAAAGAAATAGCTAGAATGATCCTAAGTTTATGTTAGTTTGTATTATGAGATTAAGCAAAACATTTGCTGTACAGTCTGATATTTTCAATGTTTCACTGAAACCATACTGGAACCAAAAATGATTGACAGAACATTTTAATGTGAAGGAAACAAAGGTAATATTAAGAATGTGTGTGTGTGTGTGTGTGTGTGTGTGTGTGTGTGTGTTACTGTTTTACTTGTTTACTGTTGATTGCTTTTCATTATCTGTATTAAAGTTCTGTGACACTCAATTCTCATTATTCCTCTATGGTGAGTCAAACTGGGAGTTCTGAAGCTCTGTAAACCAGGTGATCATTCCTTCCATGAGTTTTTGGCTTACAATTGTTGGACATAGGATACTGGATATAGCACCGCCTACTGGCTTCTCATAGGAAAATGCATAGTGCTTGCAATGTCCAAGCAAACCATTTGGATTCTGATCGATATTAATCATGCATTTCCCCCCATTACTACTCACTGAGGAGCAAAACAAACAAACAAATCAAAAAGTACACACACCACCTAATTTTTGTTTTCAAGGGAAATAGGAGTGTCTGAGGAAAATAGCAGGTATAATTGAATGATGGACCACGGGCTAATCTCAACTATTTTAATACATTGTGGAAAAATGACCAGAAACCTAAAATAACCTATTAAATATTCTAAATTTTTCTATAGATTGCCAAAAATGTGCATTTTAAAAAATGTCCTAGATTACAGAATGAATTATAGAGTTTCTGTAGTATAATCCTGACCATTGTAGGGTAAGAAAATCTTATGTAAAACTCGTATGTGCCCCTGTGTATCTGTGTGTGAGTGTGTGTTGTCCAAAAGTACTTACATAAATAAATTTCCATCATTAAAGACAAGTAATTTTGGATTAAAATGTAAGCTTGCATACAATTAATCAAGTTATGCATGTATGCACACACAAAAACACATATATTATGAATTAATTGGTCTCTTTGGTAGTGTTTTTATAAGTTAGAGCAAAGTTACCAGCATATCTTTTACATACACTATATTATCAACTACAGAAGAAATGTTACTTAGCTATAAACATGATAATTAGTTTATTACTTTTATAAAAGACAAGTAGCTAAAAGAGAATATTTCTAAGGAAAACAACAGTATGAAAATAATGACCTATAAAAAGAATCTGACATTCCAGTTTATACTTCTCCAGTTAAAAAGAAATGTGTGTTATTTGTATAGCTATTTCTTAACTGAAATGCTTTCAACAATCCATTAAGAAGTGTATGGAAATACAGGGGGACTACTGTTACTTTTTTTTGTTGTTTTTTTTTTGGCCAGTCCTGGGGCTTGGACTCAGGGCCAGAGCACTGTCCCTGGCTTCTTTTTGCTCAAGGCTAGCACTCTGCCACTTAAGCCACAGCGCCACTTCTGGCCATTTTCTGTATATGTGGTGCTGGGGAATCGAACCCATGGCCTCATGTATATGAGGCAGGCACTCTTGCCACTAGGCCATATCCCCAGCCCCTACTGTTACATTTTTGAGATCTTTCTACCTGTCATGCTTTACTTACTCTTTGCTAATATTGTAAGCAACCAATTATTCAGTACATCAAACCAAATAAACTACATCTTAAGTCTTCCATAAGCTCCATTATAGAACCCAAAGTGAAATGAAGTATTTAGTGTTATTTGGAAAAGACTGAAGAATGCTAGGAAAAATACCTTATTATAATTTAATCTATTCTCTTCTCTGGCTTTGGAAACTTTTATTTTTGACTAGTTGTGACTTTACAATGTACAACTATTTCTTCACTTCTTTTATCACACTAGAATTAAGAAAACCATATTATGCGTTAATGAGAATGAGGTTGTGATGAATTTTCCTCTCCTTATTGCCCTCATACACACACACACACACACACACACACACACACACACCAAACATAATTCCTTGACCTGCAGCTTTCATTGATAGACTCCTATTGTAAACATTATCGATTATTTGCAGTGTGTTGCTCAAAAGCTTTATATTTTTCACTATTTGGAATGATCTTATGAACTAATAAATTCCTATTTAATAATCCACAGATGTAACATAAAGTTACAGATAGTGGCAATGACAATAATAATTTTCATTGTACTGTGATTTGAGAACAATAGTAAATAAAATAAAAATTATTAGTGATTTTTGGATGTACAATTATCCGTTACATATTTAGCAGATGTTTTCTAAATATATTTGTCATATTCTTTTTTATGAGAAATAAATATTACCCAAATATTGGCAACTTTTAATAGCTTCTTAGTCTTGTCTTTGAATTCATAAGAACAAAAAGAGAAGTTTTGTTTATCTTTTTGTTTTGCTACACTTACTTAAACGTATCAGAATTATATTTGGAAAATTTTCTTTTGCATCTTCTAATTCTTCCCACATTTTAAAAAGTTCTTGTTTGTTTGCTTACTTTCTTGCTATTTTTTCTGAGAATGAAACCTAGAAAATACGAAAAAAAAAGATTGTTTATTTGCTTGTTTTTTTGGTTTAATTTAATATCCTATCCACAGAAATGACAGAGGGAAATTTTTGTATTTAGGATGAATCCTCTGAATTGTTCTTGGAAACTTTACAGTTTGTATTAAGTCTGAGAATTATTTCCTTTTAACTACACATAAATATTAGCAAAGACAACAAATACAGGGGACATAGAAACCTGTCTTGTTTTCTGCAACTTGCAGGGGACTGCCTCACCAACATTCCTGCACTAATGAAAGAGTAAATGCTATATCTGAATATTTTAGGTAAAATTACAATTAAAGCCAGGCTCCAGTGGCTCATGTCTGTAATTCTAGCTATTTAGCAGGCTGCGATCTGAGGACTGTGATTTGCATCTAGCCTGGAAAGAAAAGTCTGTGAGACACTTGTCTCTAATTAATGAGAAAAAAAGCTGGGAGTGGAGGAATAGCTCAAGTGGTAGAGTGCCAGCTTTGGGTGGAAAAAGCCAAGTGAGAGTGTGAAACCCTAAATTCAAACCCTAGTAAGAGCCCATTCACAGACACACACACACAGACACAGACACACACACACACACACACACACACACCACAATTCACTTAATTGATCAGTTTATAATCTTCCTTGCAGACTAAAGTAGCTGCATTTTTGACAAAACATAACAGTGGAGATTGTTTATATTAGTACATCATCTGGGTACTTAAAGAAAATGTTTACACATATTTTGATAGCCATATGTTAAATTATAACAGAAGCCACATAGTTCTGAGTTAGTTTGGAAATTGTTACTAGGCAGGACTAGAGAAAGGCTATTTATATTCATTAAATTGAGAAGGGAGAAAAAGGAATTGGGGAGGCCAAACATTTATTGGTATGCTGGCTGAATGTACTTCCATCCATTCTTTCTTTTGGTGAGTAGGTAGTCAACTTTTGTTTGCATGTTGGAGAAAACTGAGCTGCAAAGATAACACAATGAGTCCAAAGTGCCCAGATGTGGTAAGGACACTTTTTGCAAGAGAATCCTTCATTTGAGGAGAGATTTTTTTGTGGCTTTTTTTTATTTCTTAATCTAAAACAATTATGCTAGATGTATTATTTAAGATGACTGTAGGTTGCAAATTTCCATTAATATATGCCTTTTAGTAGTGAGTACTTGAGCCAGAAATAATAGAAAGAGATTTGAATACATGTTCACACACATATTCATACATCTTTCCAGGACCATCAGATTTTCTGAGAAAAGTCAAGTAAATGGAAATGTAGGAGTTAACAATAGTGTTTCATGTCGAGACAAAATAGATAGTTTTCTGTCTATGGTTGGCTTTTCATAGGTCCCTCAGAAAAGCATTCAACATTTAACCAAGTACAGAATATAATCTCTATTCATAAAGCCTTTACACTGTGATGTGGAAAATTAGTCTTTTGCACAAGGGAAAACAAACAGCTAATTCTTTCATAACACAGTAAGCCTAAAAATAAAGGTGTTTCTCCTGTCTACCAACATCTCACTATTAACATCATCTCCAACTCAGATTTCACTTAGACATGTTGGTGTGTGAGCTGTTTCAAGCTGATTTTATCTGTTTGTTAATACAACAAAATACATATAACTGTAAGATGTTATTTTAGGATGCTGTGTTCAATTGCTTTTGCAAATGTGTGAAAAAAGCCTTTCATTATTTAAATAGTTTATTTGGAACTTGAGGAAGTGGATATTTTCAAGAATGAGTAGCTACATGATTATGAAGGCAGTGTAAAAGAGAAAGAAATGGATTTTTGAGATCTTTGATGACAAGTCTTTAAGTCCATAAAATCACTGAGTTTGGAGGCCTAGAAAGAAGAAAGAATAAACTTGATTCAAGTTTGGAAATTAGTCACATTAAACTCCTTCCCAAGAAATGCACTCACTACATTACGTATGTAACTGTAAATTTACATATGTATCTTACGTATGTAACTGTACATAACCTTTACAATAAGAAATATATTTAAAAATCCTTCAGTGATAATAAGCAAACAAAAGTCTGATATGGTTGAGGATTGCATAGTTCATTTTTGTATATAGCACACATTGAAGTTCAGACATTAAATTTTAAGTGAAAAGATCAGGGTGCAAGTAAATTTCAGATCTATAGGTTAAAACACACAGCTAGAAGAGATATTGTGAAATCATCTACATAACAATTTTAAAAGACCATAAATGAATCATCCAAAGTCATATATAAGGTAAAGCTATACTTTTCTACTTAAGTATAAAGGAGACAGTTAAAAGGCAGGAAAATTAAAAATAGGAAAAAACCACTGAAATTTAGATGAATGTATGTGTATTAGAAAAAGAAGGAAAAAAATTGTAGTGTTCAGCAGAGAATGCATAAGCTCAAAGGAAAAAGAGGGCTGGTCTGACATAGGCTTGCTTGAATCAATGGGCAGAATCAACGTTAAGATGAAATCAGTGAAGGAGAGATATCAGAACTGATCAAGTGAATAGGTGACGTGTGATTCTGGACATGTTATGGCAGCATCACAGAGTTCCCCAAATGAAATAAAGCAATAGTACCAACTGAATGCACTTGAATGCACCAATCAACTGACATATAGCATTCCTTAATCAAGTTGACCAGAGTTCGTTAGACAACTAGGTGATTCTTAGTTTGGTCAGAGAAAAATACAAGATGAGCCTGGTTGTCTCTTTTCACGAGAAAGTAAGGAAATGACCCAAGACAAACAGGGTTTTTAAATATAAGCAGCATCTAATTTGAAGTACCTCCAAAAACTGCCAGATTTGAGCTAACTTGAGAACATCAAGGTTGAATTCAACAGACTATAGCACAGTGAATCGAGTAAGATCTATCACTTCATAGTAGTGCTTAAAATAAAAAAATGCATATGTAAGAAAAAATGTGGCTGTTACTACGTTGAAATCTCAGTGCCTACATGTTTTGGAATAACTACAGTCAGTTGATTGATAGACGATTTTTAACTTTCAGTTAAAGGCACTGAATACCTGAATAAAACCCATTTCTTCATTTACTCACATATGCTTTGCCCTTTTCAGATACTTCCTAACTCTTTCAGATCTCCAACCGTGTTGACAGAAGAAGTGGTCCAAATTTGTGTTGACTGATGTCTAGAATCTTTTATAGACATCATGTTTATCTACATTTCTTTGTTGCATCTCCCTATGCCTCTTTTATTCCCCTAGTCCTGGGGCTTGGACACAGGGCCTGAGCACTGTCTGAGGCTTCTTTTTGCCCAAGGCTAGCCCTCTACCATTTGAGCCACAGCATCTCTCCTGGCCTTTTCTGTTTATGTGGTACTGAGGAATCAAACCAAGGGCTTCATGCATGCTAGGCAAGCACTGTACCGCTAAGCCACATTCCCAGCCCTATCCTATGCCTCTTAATCTATCTCGTGGGATAGGTGTAAGTCCAGTCCCAAATTGAAAATAACTACAATCATAGTGAGAAAATTAGGGGAAAATTCACATTTGTGTTAGTTTAGTGAATACAGTAGCATCACTTCCTCTAGTAACAGAGCCTGTTTCCTAAATGGCCCAAGAAAGCCCATTACATTCACAGGACATACACTCTGTGAAACAAAAAGGAGAACTTTGTTCAGGCAGTGAATGCTTTGTAGAAAGACTTAAATAAATCTGGGCTGGAAAAGGAGGCAAAGCCAACTCCATGAGACAAATAGAGTAAGAACTGATAAGATGAGATGAGAGCCTGATGGTCATGATGAAATGAATAGCAGGCTCATTATTTTTAATAGAATGGGAACAGTGCAAGGATGGATGGTTTTGGTCAGAGGAGAATATTGTATTTCTAGATTTTGAAATAGAGCAGAAACAAATGATGAACTGTTTCGGAGTGTAGTAAGACATGCTGCTAACTAAGGACGATGCTGCAGACACTGAGAAGTTAAAATATTGTGAAGGGAGGCTGAGTGTGAAAGATACACTTGACAACTCCATAATTGGATGACAGAAAAAAGTGCACAGAAAAGTTATAACTATGATATTTTAAAGTATTAGCAACTTTTTTTCAGAATTTATAATCAACCACTACAAAAAAGGTCTTTAGTCTTACCTTTAGAACCTTCTAAGGAAAACATAAATATGTGTACTTATTTTAGTTACATACAAAATCTATTTTTTTTAAAGAAGTCCAAAAAGACAGTGAATATGGCCACTGCTATTTCTATTGCTGCCACTACTATGGTTTCATTCTATTTGTGGTCTAACCTTGTAGATGAAAACTTAAATTGATGTTCATATTACTGCTTCATCTTTGAAACATCTTGTAAGAATCTTACTATCTAGACAACAATATTTAGGAGAAACTTTAGGATCATATATTTCAGTGATAGTAAATGGTTGGGTGGATATAATTCTCAAATCCAGGACTCTATCACTCTACAGTATGAACTACTGTGCCTTATTTACCAGATGGGGATTGGGGGGGGGGACTTTGATTTACACATCAATAGGTCAGTGACACTTGCTAATAAAATAGACACATTCTCATGATTAATGCATTTGCATTAACTCCCTATGTACAAAAGATTATTAGAAACCAACAAGGCTTTAGAACTGTGCTACAATAGGGTCTTATTTTGGCTACTCCTTCATTCCCAAGTCTTCCATAACGGCTTTCTCTGTGGGCAAAATATTTTCTAGGCAGTATTTTGTAGAAATCAATTTTATCAAAATCAGTATGTTTTTTGAGCTTTGTCTGAAAAAGTTTAAAAACCAAAGAGAAATGGAGCGCTCATGAACTGACAACTTAATAGTGGAAGGAAATGGTATATACCAAGAGTGAAAACACACACCCTCCTGGGTATTAATGAAACTATAAGACATTGTTTATGGCTATTTAATTAAGACATCTGAAAGGGTTGAAATACAATGTCTTTGGCTCTGATGATTTGTTATGGTTATTCATGTGGGAGAATTGCTTGTTCTATTTTCTTTATGTTGTTTTCCAAAGCCAGAAAGTGTGGTATTGGTAAACAGAAGAGGGATAGAAGGAACTAGCAAGGATAGACAGCCAAACAACTGTGAATAAAATTTTGAAGTCAAAACCAAAAGATATCATTCTGAGAAAAACAGCACTAAAGAGCTACAATTAATATGTTTTTATATTTGCGTACATTTTATTCTTTATGTAGTCTATTGTACACTATAAAGGAATTCAGTTCTGAAATATGCTTAGGTAACTCAAAATTTCAAATAATATATATTACTAGAAACTAATGAGTAGCTCAAAATATATGAAATGAAGTAGAAATGTCTGTTTTCAGATGTTTTTTCTCATTTTTTCATTGTGTAAAATAATGGGTTTCACTATAATTGTTTTCATCATGACATTTACTCCTTTCCTCTCCCCATTTCACTGGAATTGCTAACAAAATAGCTGCATTTTTAATTTAAATGAGATCAGTGCCCTAAGGTTATGAAATTATTTTCAATTTCAGTTCATTTCTGAGCCCTTCTATTATATCTACCATATTTTAATTTCAGAGTTGCCAGCTCTTCCTTTCACATTCAAGACCTTGCCCCATACATTGGTTCAAGTTTAGGATGCAAGTATGAAAAGGGGGAAATAAATGTGGATCAAGGGAGAGGAAAATAGGAGAAAGGGAAGCAACAGTCATGTAAAACAGAGTAGCTATATAAAAAATATGTAATACAAGTAATAAAGGAGACCATGATTGTCATATTAAATTCTATGGACAAAAGTGAAAAGGTAAAGTGAAAGAGATGAAACCAAGTTTTATATTTTATGTAGCCTGATGAATTTCCACCCACAATCATTATGTAATTACAGTAAAGTTCTATATTCTTATACTGCCATTTTGAAACTGTTTGCATTTTATACTTTGTATACTTTTATATATTTTATACTTCATACTTTCTACATATTTTAATGTTCTTGTCCCAATGTTACCACACAGGAGAATGCATATCTGAAGATTTAGAAAATTCTCAGTATTGTGTCATGTTCTAAAACTCTTTTTGACATCTTATTCCTTATCAGAGCTTAGCCAAAAGAGATTTTTTAAAATACCCTGTGATTGTTTCAATATTAGCTTTCACTTTTTATTAAGAATATAAATTGAAATCTATTCAAGTTCATTTCTTGCTAAAAAGCAATCCCAAGATACAGTCAGTTTAATAAGAAATACTAAATTTCTCTTGATAGTTACTGTTCTGTTACTGATAGGCACATTTACTAAATTTATTTTTTTACTCCGTTTCTACAAACTTTGGTCCTCTAGATTAAGAAATAACAAATTTCTTCAAATGGATAATGTTTTCATAGTACAGGCTTTCATATTAGGTGGTTTGTAGGGCACTTGTGCTTTGGTGAGAACTGTCCAGGATTCTGAAAAGTCATTTCTAATTTCAAAAACACAATGAGAAATATAACAGTGAATTTGTATACAGATTTAATAAACTTTTTTAACATCTTAGTTTCAGACATTACTTGGAAATTAAATACCAAGTTTCACCTCTCATATTTTTTGAATTCCATAAATGTAGGAATTACAGTGTTGAATAGTATAATACTGTATACTACTATAGGTAGGACTTCCACGATAAGGTATTATACTACTTTTGGATTACTATCAGTGCCCGAAATCCTGTTATATGTATTTATTGTGTGTTGGATTTCTGATCTTCTCCAAGATTCCAATTTCATAATAGTGTGGTTTATTTCAATGTAATATTGCATTTCTTAGGCATCATATGTCATAGAGAAAACATTCAATAACATTATGAATGTTGGAAGTCAGTCACCTGCAGCTCATGCTTGTAATCTTAGCTATTCAGGAGGTGGAGATCTGATGAGCACAGTTTAAAGTCAGCCTGGCAGCAAAGTTCACTAAACTCTTATCTCTAACTACCAAAAAGCTGGAAGGGTAATTGTGGCTCAAGTGATACCATGCTCACCTTGAGCAAAAAAGCTCAGAAACAGTGCCCAGGCCCTAAGTTCAAGCCCCAGGATTAGCACACACACATAAAAAATATGGTTGTTGGTAGCAACTAAAAACAATAACAATAGTAACAATAATAAAAAATGTATTTCTTGTCATCACAATTATATCAAATGTTGCACAAAGAAAATATAATTTCTCCTTCAGAAAGAATGGCTTAACCAGAAGTAAAGTATGTATATAATCATATGTGTATTTATGTAAATGTAAGTAATGTGTATATTACTTAGTTGCGATTTTTCCATGTACAAATTAAATATCATAGAAATACCTTGACTCATTTTTGCTAATGTTATTGGAAACTAATAGTATTTTTTTCATTTATTCTATGTATTATTGAGATATTTAAACTTAATTAGGTTTATTTGTACTTATTCAAAAAGTATAGTGCTTATTAAAACCCATAGTTGTGTCTTATTATACTTATTGGAAATAATATAACAGGTTAAATGGGTGCAGGTTATTATTAATTTTTGTGACTGGTTAAAATGCTCCTCTTTAAAGATACTAAATTGTATCAATGAGAATGTCCACAGTAGAGTGCCGCAAACAATTAATGCCAAGACAAATACAAAATCGCAGTAATGACGTTAGCAAGCACTCTACCATTGAGTGAGCTCCCAACAGCAGTGCTAATATACAGATTCCATACTATAGCTGGTTTTATTAACACAAATCTCATTTTAGGAATTGTTGATTTTATAAGAAAGATATATAAATACAAATTTAAAACAATTTATGCAGAAGCTACCATTTTATCTTGATCTTTGGCATTCTGCTCAAGCTTTATTAAAATATTCTAAGGCTGAATAAATTTAAAAACCACTTCTTTTATTCAGTGTTTTCCAAGAGTTTTAATATTCCCAATTAAATCTTAAAATACTTTTAGCAGTTAAGGGTAACCCAATTGGCAAAAAGATGTGTCACTTAAAATGTAGAAGTATTTTCAAATTGAGTAAAATAAAGCTCAAACAAAACATGATTAGGATTTTCTTCAGATATGTTTGAAACACCCTTTTAATGTTTATTTAAAATATGAAATTATTTATGAATTATGAAAATCAACGATCAAATAAAATAAGACTCTTTTTTACTATTCACAAAACATCCTCATGGTGATGTTTTGGGCAATTTCTTTGAATATTTTAGGTAAAATTAAAAGATATAACCAGGTATCAGTGGTGCATGTCTTAATTTTAACTACTTAGGTGGCTGAAAAGAGAGGATTGAGTTTCGAAGTGAGACAGAAAAATTGTTGAAACCCCAAAGTAACCATTGAAAAGAAGGAGTTGGGACATAACTCAATGCCAGCAGTAAATATGGGTTTTTATATTCAAAATCTGGCACTGTCAAAAAATAAGTACATAAATGAAATATTTAAACATACATTTTTAGTTTCAGTGAGGCAAATAGGATAACAATTTTATTTGTAATAATGAGCATGTATTTATTTATCTTTTCCTAATCTTGAATACGGTGTTAATTATAAAATATATTATCTTCATGTGACTTGATAAGTCTATTAATGTGTTTACCCAATATTTAAAAAAATATTGTTTGTCATTTTGCTACAACATGCTACATAATTAACACATGAGGATGAAGTAAACAGTACAAAAGAGTAGTAGATAATGAAAAATGATATGGAAGCATTGGTTGAAATGTTAACTTGTTTTTTAAATAATTAATTTAGAGGATAAATTTCTTCATGGAATTATAACTGTAAAACAGACCCAAATAAAATGAACAAAGTAAAGCCAGACAAAAATCAATTTACAGAAAGAAATGCCTTATATTTACAGGTTTTGAAAAAGAGGGAGTTGTTTGTTTGTTTTTTAGTTGAAAGTGATTTAGCATCTTTAATAAAGCTCATGAATCACCAATACTTTGGTGGAGAAATATAAGTCTTGGGTTTTTCTTTTCTTTATTGTCAAAGTGTGATACAGAAGGGTTACAGATTCATATGAAAGGCAGTGAGTACATTTCTTGTTCTACTTGTTACCTCCCCCCTCGTTTCCCAAAAGTTGTGCAGTTGGTTTACACCAAATGGTTTCTAAGTGTTGCTTTTTGAATGGTTTGTCTTTTTGGTCCTTATCTCTCAATTTTGGTATTCCTGCTCCCTTGCCCAGTTCTATTACCCTTATCAGACAATTTCCAGGGAAATCGGATATAGTACAGTGGTAGTGAGGGTACAGCCACAGGCAGGGACTACAAGAGAAACAAAACTAGACAAACCACTCAGTCAAACAAACAAACAAGGAAAAGAAGAAAAACAGTAGTACGAATTCACATAGCATGTTCAGAATAATTACAACAGTGGTAAAACTCTTGTTTCCATAACGTGGAGTTCATTTCACTTGGCATCTTCTTATATGGTCATATGGGTGCAGTTATTGGGGTATTTTGGTCTGCTACCATGACTAGCCTGTTCATGTACTAGCTATTCCCTATGAGGGACACCATAGGATTTATGTTTCTTTGGGTCTAGGTCACTTCACTTACTGTGATTTTTTTCCAAGTGCTTCCATTTCCTTATGAATGGAGCCATGTCATTCCTTCTGATGAAGGCATAGAATCCCATTGTGTACATGTACCACATTTTCCTGATCCACTCATCTAGTGAGGGGCATCTAGGTTGGTTCCATGTTTTAGCGATGACAAGTTGTGTTGAGATGAACACAGTTGTGCTAGTGGCTAGTGGCTTTAGTGTGGTCTTGGGTAGTCTTCTGAGTAGATGCCCAAAAATGGGGTTGCTGGGTCATAGGTGAGCTTTATGTTTAGCCTTCTGAGGAACTTCCACACTGCTTTCCAGAGGGGTTGAACAAGTTTGCATTCCCAACATTGTAGTAGAGCTCCCTTTTGGCCACATCCTCTCCAGCATTTATTATCATTACATTTCCTGATAATAGACATTCTTACTGGGGTGAGGTGGTATTTCAATGTTGTTTTGATTTGCATTTCTTTAAGGTCAGTGATGTAGAGCACCTTTTCATGTGACTCTTGGCCATTCTCATTTCCTCCTCTGAGAAGTCTCTTTTTAGGTCCTTAGTCCATCTGCTGAGAGGGCTGTTGGTTCTTTGGTTATTTGTTTTGGAGGAATTTTACTTTTCGAGTTCTGTGCATATTTTAGATATCAGGCCTTTGTCCTTTGTACGGCTGGTGAAGATCTTTTCCCAATCTGTGGGCTTTGTATTTATCTTGGAAGCTATATCCTTTATCCTGCAGAAATAAATGGAAAGCCCACAGAGTGTTGAGTTTTAACTCAGAAAGTCTTGTCATTTGCTGTTTTAGATACTAAAATATTATGACATATATTAAATTTTATTATGGGCATTTTTGTCTTTTTGATACACAGTGGGATAATCTACTTTGCCATGCACAATTGTGACTATTTCAGTTACTTCATTTTTTTGTCTTTTATTATGCTGTTATGTTATATGGCAAGTAGTAACCAAGGGCCAGTGGTTTCTAACTGTAATTCCAATTTGAGGATTGTTATTCAAAGCCAGCCCAGGCAGAAAAATTGTGTGAAAAATCTTATCTCCAATTAAACACCCAAAACTTGAAAATGGAGCTAGGGCTCAAGTCATAAAGTGCTAGTCTTTAGCAAAAAAGTTTAGAGTACTCACTACACACACAAAAGAAAGGAAAGGAAAGAGAGAGAGAGAGAGAGAAAGAAAAAGAAAGAGAGAAAGAAAGAAGGAAAGAGAGAAAGAAAGAAAGAAAGAAAGGAGGAAGGAAGGAAGGAAGGAAGGAAGGAAGGAAAGAAGGAAGGAAGGAGAGAAAGAATTCCACTGAATGAAAGTAGCAGATTTATTTGATGCTTAATTTTTTCAATGTAGTAACACTGTATAAACCTCTAATTTATACATATGTTCATAGTTTTGTGTATATTTTTATTAGAAGAAAAGTAAGAAAAGTTGGCCATGCTCAGGTGGCTCACTTCTGTAGTCCTAGTTACTCAGGAAAGTGAGATCCAAGAATTGTGGTTCAGTACCAGGCCCAGCAAGAAAGTCTGTAAGACTAACCAGCGGAAAGTGGATGTGTCCGGCTATACTGATTGTAGGGGACAGCCCTACATGCTTCTCCCTCTCAAAGGAGGCCAGAGCGTGTCCCGATTGGGGCTAAGCTGAGATGGGGTAGAGTCGGCGATACCACCCATCCCAAAGCCCCCCTTATGTTTAAGAGCAGACACTGGACATGGAGATTTCGGGGAGCTGTCTGATGGACTTTCGACTTCCATTTATTTTTGGGGTGGACAACTACATTTAAAGCAAGAATGATGGCAAGAAGGAGAGGGACTTGGGGCGGCTAGCTGGACATTAGTGATTGGCTGATCTGGGCTGTCCATCAAGAGTGGCACCCTAGGACCTCCCCCACAGGCTGACGTCATACCCCAATAGAACCGCCCCTGGGCCCAGGCAGCACCATCTTGGAGACAGACAGGTGGATCCAAGACGGAGACGGGAGGCGGGGCTGGTCCAGAACTACTCCTTCCGGTTCCGGACCAGACCGGAAGGAGGTAGGAGTGGTTAACAGCCAAGCAGCTCCAGGGCTGGAGAAGGGGCAGGACTCTCCGGACTGCCCCCTTAAAGGTACAGCCAGAGCATAACAGATATGACACTGGCTCAAAGTGGCAGAATGCTATCCTTATGTAAAAGAGCTCACAGACAGCACCAAGGCCTTGAGTTCAAGACCTACATCCAACAAAGAAAAAAAATAGTTTATAGTTCAATCAGGAAGATGGATTTGTTTTCCAATACTAGTTGTACTTATATGAGATTACATAAAACAAAAATTCAAGGATATATTTTGTGTGTTCTTTTGATATATTTTCAGAAGCAATCTCAATAATTGTAATTTTCAAGATGTCGCAATAACCTAACCCTTAGGAAGTATGATTATGCATTAGACTATTTTGTAGAATATTTTCCTTGCTGAGGCAAGACATTGTGAACATCAAGTTTGAAAGAATTTTCCAATATCTATTTTGTACATGTTTGAAATGTTGCAGTGATTTGTTAATATTTTAATCGCTTCTTGGGGCATTTGGTTTTATCACAAATAATAGCCTTTTGGGATATGTGAACGATGGGTAAAAATCTCTTGGTAGATGCAACACAAAAGGGGTGGTGAAATCAACTATGAGTTGGTTATGTGAAGCAACAGAACAAATAAATGTTGGTTATTTGCAAATAGGGACACATGGATGTGTGAGGTACATTCATGGCACTTGCCACTCATCTCCCAGGTGATCTGGGTTTCTTCCCCTCATAAAAAGGCTATCAATGCTCTGAAGCTTTCCAGAGAAGAGATGCTGCTCATGCAGTTTCCTTTGAAGTCCTGTGAGGTTGCCAGGATGACTGTAGTGAGCTAAAAATTCAAAACCACTTGGAATCTTGTGTTTGGCTTTTCTTATTTAATTTAATATACATCTCTTGTCAGAATCATAGAAGAAAGTCAAAATTTTTCTAGCAGATTATTCTACATGAAATTTTTGATTTTTAAATATATGGTTGTTCTGGAGCTTATACTCAGCCTCAGTATTATGGGCAGATGTCCCACCACTTGAACCTTGTTTCAGGTTCATTTGTTTTTCATTAGTTTTCAGATAGAGTCTTGTGCTTTTTAGCCAAGTGACAACCTGGGATTGTAATTTAATGCACATACTTCCCAAGGAGCCAGCACGCATGGATTCTGCTTGTTGAGATTGGATATTACTAACTTTTTTATATCCAGGGAAGGACTCAAAGTGTTAATTTGATTCCTGACTCTAGGTAGCTGGAATTGCCAGTATACAAAATCATGCCAGGTAGTCCTTTTAAAATTCTTAAACTTTTATTTGCTCATGGGTTAAGATGGGTTTTCTTCCACCACATTGTCCATGGCCACAGTATAAAATGGTGCTACTTAAGCTGGGTTTGGTGGCTCACACCTGTAATCCTAGCTACTCAGGAGGCTGAGATCTGATGATTGCGGTTTGAAGCCAGCCCAAGCAGAATAGGCCCCATGAGATTCATTTCCAACTAACCATTCAAAAACTGGAAGTGGCTCTGTGGCTCAAGTTGTACATTGCTATCCTTGGGCACAAAGAGACTCAGGACAGTACCCAGACCCTGAGTTCAAGGCCCACAACCAATAAAAAATTAAATTAATTTTTAAAAATGTTGTTACTTGTGTGATCCACACTCTGTAGGTTGCTATGTTTGAGTCCAGGAATTGAGACTCCTACAGCTATTTTCCTAAAGCAATTTTATGCCTTTCTTACGTCTTTGTGTATTCTCTTGCATTTTTCTGGTAATTTATTTTTATTACATTTTACAAAGTATTTGCTTGCCAGTTGTTGAGAGCTAAAATAAAAGGAGCACTCAACACAGATTGCCTTAGAACTACCGCTATACAAAAACACATTGCACTCAGCCTATGTTTCATGCCAATCATTCACTGTCTTTTCCATCAGATATTATTGATAGAGTGTGTCATTGATACAGTGCATAAATAAATGCTAGCCTCATTCTCAAAGGGCTCACAATCACATGGAAAACTCTCTTTATGATAGCAATTGTCCCAATCCTTATAAAATCAATGAGCATTTCTAGAGTTTAATTGTATTTATTTATACTGACAACCTGTTTATTTAATATATAACCTGTTGTATTATATATAACTTGTGTATTCATGGATATGTGTATATATACTACTTTTAACAAATAAAATTGTGTGTGATTGACTAAAATTTGAAAAAAAAATTACAAATGTATCACACTACTTTTGTAATCCAGTTGCACTAAATGAGAATGTAGAAATGTCATGTTGACCCTATTATTCTTTGTTCTGAGTATAAAGAGTAGAATCATCTGTTGGTGGATTGAGCTCAAAAACCAAGAGGAAAAGCACACACATAAAAATACATGTTCTTCCTTTCAGTGAAGTATATGGAAGATTTTGATTTCTTAATATCCATCTATAATGTGATGCAACTAAAGCACTAAGAGTTTTCCTTTTTTTGCTAAGATCTTCCTTCTTCACCAAGATCAAATATATTTTGACAATCTCTTTTATTACAAATTCATATGAATTTTTATTACAGCATATTATTGCTACCTACATACTGCCAGAATGTCTGCATAGTCCTATTAACATCCATTTTATCTAAATGAAGTCATTCTGCTCTATATTTGTCAACTTGTTTAATTCATGTTAGGATTTAGAAAACTGTTGTCTTTCCATACTGTGTACCACAGAGCATGATGTGATACTTGCTCCTTTATAATATTTGCTGAATTCCTAAATGTATCTTTTTTGTTCATGCCATATGTTCTACAGCTGCCTACGGTTTCTTTATGAAGCTTATGTGAGTATTTATGTAATCATTTCTAAAAATAATTTTCTCTGAAGACATAATTGCAGTCATCCAAAAGAGTGTTTGGTATGACTAACTTTAAAAAATAATTTATAACTGTTTTTGAATTATTACTATGGGCTAGGCACATAGTTTTTTTGTTTGTCTTTCTAAGAAAAGTCCCTGGGAGCTGATTATTTTTGTTCATGTTTTATAGAAGATACCCTGGAGGCTCAAGAGCTTAAGTCACTTGCTCATGCTGAGACAGCCAGTGACTAACAGAGCTGAAACTTAAGGTCAGTCTGACTCTGGGAGCCTCTGACCCATTTGATTACTCATATATCATGTTAGATGTTATGTTAACTGGCATAAGATTATTTTCAAAAGAATCCTTTCATTTTACACTGGTAGTTACTTTTTATGTCTAACAAAAACACCCACTAATACTTCCAAATGTGTTCAAATCCACTGGTCACAGTGTAATGTTTTCTTATTTCGGTGGGTTATTTATTTTAATATAATGTAAAATCCAGAGCAGGCATTATTTCCTGTTCCTAAACCCTTTTTATAATAATAATTACTTATTTATTGTCAAAGTGATGTACAGAGAGGTTACAGTTTCATAGGTTAGGTCATGGGTATATTACTTGTACTAATGTTTTCAAAATGCAATTATTGAACACTTACTAATTGGCTCAGACAAGATGACAATTTCCAGGATATACCCCTTTGATAGTCATTGTCTTTAGCATTTAATGGTAAAATAATTGCATCAAAATAATAAAAAGAAATGTAGCTGGAAATCAAGGGCATGACGTCCTTTCTGTTCAGAGGTTTCACAGTGATCTATTCAGATTTGAATTACAGAGGATTCAAAAAATACATTAAAACTTAAAAAAATCTGTCAAATTTACTACATAAGTAGGGATGGACAGGAGAAGCTGGTATTTTATCAGGAGTTTTATCATTCCAAAATTTTTTGCCATACAAATTAAGCATATTAACTGAAGAAATGGTAATCTAAAGAATAAATGTAAAGCCAGGTGCCAATGTCCCTTATGCCTGTAATACTGCTACCCAGGAGGCTGGGATCTTAGGATCATGGTTCCAAGTAAGCACTGCCAACAAAGTGCATGAGTCTCTTATCTCCAATTAATCACCAAAAACCTGGAAGTGGAGCTGTGGCTCAAGTGGTAGAGCAATAGCCTTGAGAAAAAAAAATCAAAAGAATTGCACACAGGCCCTGATTTAAGCCCAGGACCAACACTTACACACACACACACACACACACACACACACACACACACTCACACACACATAGAAAATGTAATAAATATTGGTAATGAGGTATAACATTTAGTCATGTCTTTTAAGTGCTAAATGAAAAGCGAAAATTCAACAAAGAAATTTCTAATTTCAAAAGAATCTGCTTTAAAATTTCAATACTTGGTCTGAGAAGTAGAATAAAAAGGCAAATTATTTTAAACCCACTACTGTGGGAACAAGGGTTGCCATAATAAAATATTTTAGAATTAAGCAATAAATCTTGTTTTTAGATTCCAAAGATCAAGATGTTGGCAGGCTTTGATCTTCTGAAGCTCCACTCCTTTGTTTGCAGATTCTCACTACTTCATTATGCCCTCACATGGTCTTTTTTCCCCCCTCTGTTACTATGCAAACCAGTGCTCCAGTTCCCCCTGTAATAAACAGTATAAAAATATCATCATATTGGATGAAGACCTATATATTTGATATAACTGTAGTACCACTTTAAATCTGTGTCTGCAAATGTAACCTTATTTTGTGGTACTGAATCATAGCATTTCAACATATTGTTTTTGAGTAGACACAAATCAGTCTGTGATATATATCATCAATCTTAAGCTAACACCTTCATGGAGTTTTCAACAATACATTTGCCTGGGTTACATAACACTATGATCTATGCTCTTGAGATTGTTCTAGCCTTCTTTATGGTATCTTAAAATCAGCCAACCTCATCTGAGTAGCTGGATAAGTGTTCTTAGGCAGTCAGGAGCTATTCATTTTAAGAGGACACTTTTCTTATTAGAAAATGTAATTATTTCATCAAGGCTATGTACATGAGACACTGGAAAAACAGTTCAGTGAGAGTACATGAGTAAGGACTGAATTAATGGTAAAAGTAAATTCAATTAGAGAATAATATGGATTCAGTTTTTAAGTCTGCAGAGAAAGGCATCAGTAGGTAGAGAAGTTGGCCAGTGTCTGGGGAAGGGAAGGATTTTAATATTCCCCGAGTAGAGACAGTATGTGATAGTTGAAATAAAAATAGATGCATATAGACATAAGGAATTATGAGAAGTGAAGAGCTTGTACATTGTTTAATGATAAGGAATGCTGGTGAGTCAAAGTAACACAAAACAGTAAGTTGGAAAATTGTATAGTTTTAGGGAGCCTGAGGGAAATATTCTGATGATAATACCTCTGAAGAGACATTTCTAAAAAGAAAACCTTTGAATGGTTAAAAAAAAACAAACAGTGAAGAAATGCTTAATATCACTAATCATCAAATAAATGCACATCAAAACTTGCTGGTATGGCTATTGTCAACAATTAAAAAAGTAACAAACACAATTAAAGATATAGAGAAAAAATACCCTGAACACTGTTACTAGAATATTAATTGATATAACCTTTCTATATAAAAGACAGAATGGCAGGCCACTGATGACTCATGGGTGTAATCCTAGCTACTCAGGAGGCTGAGATATGAGGATCAAGGTTCAAAGCCAGCTCAGACAGGAAAGTCCATGAGACTCTTATCTCCAATTAACCAGCAGAAAACCGGAAATGAGCTGTGGCTCAAGTGCTAGAGCCCTAGCCTTGAGCTGAAGAGGTCAGGGACAGCGCCAAGAGTTCAAGATCTGTTTGACAAAAAAAAAAAAAAAAAAAGACAGAATGATAGGTTTTCAAAAAATTAAAAATAGAGGTTATATATGTGAGTTTGTGTGTGTGTGTGTGTGTGTGTGTACGTGTGTATAAAATCATCCAACCATATCAGTGTTGTAAATGGAATCAGGGAGTTGAAGCAATATCCACACTTCCTTTTTATTGCAGCACTATTCATAACCATAGACAGATGAAGTAAATAGAACATAAAATATTATATGTAATATATTTTACATATATAATATCTTACTCACATACACTACTGTATTATATTTCAGACTTAAAGACAGAAATGTTGTTTTTTGGGACAACATACATAAATTTGAAAGGACATTATGTTACCTAAAATAAGCCAGGAACAGAAAGATAAATACTACACTATTTCAGTATGACCCAAAAGTGTCAAACTCAGGAGTAGGATATAGAAAGTGGTTGTCACCGACTGAAAGATGGTAGAAATGGGGTAATATTGGTGAAAGGATATAAAGTTATGATTATTCAATTGAAAATGTCCTGATGAGCTAATGCAGAGCATGAATATTCCATCTAATATTGTTTGGAACACTGTGTGTTTGCTCACATTATATTATAGAGTGTACTCACACTATACACTGTAACTCTTAAATATTCCTGTGTGTTCAAGAAAGGTACAATTGTGAAGTGATAGATATGTTAATTTGTTTGATTGTGATTATCATTTCACAACATATATGGATACACAAACATCACATTGAACACTGTTAATATATACAATTTTTTGTGTCAGTTATACTCAATACAACTTGGAGGCGGTATAATATGTCTGTCAAAGGAGAATCCACAATTTGTTACATGAAGAGTTTATAAATACACTTAATTTGTTAGACTGCTAGTAGGAGGGAAGATTCTAGCTGCAAAATTCTGTTCACAACTGTCAAGTGCAACATTAAAGCCAACAGTTTTTCTAGCACCAATCTGAATTTTCTTTGTGCAGTGTTATATATGAAATCTCATGGCATCCTCTAAGTTGTACATGGGATGAGCTACTTCCTGGAAACTCCAGTACAGTTTTATAATATGAAATCTCAAATTACAGTCTTTACATTAGAAATCACCATCAAAATGGGAAAATAAGGAGTTAGAAGTTGTGTTTTCATTAATTTACAAACTGCTTTTTTGTTGTGGCTTTTTTTTAAATTAGTCGAATGAATTGCCATTACGCTATGCCCTGTCCTGTGAGGAGACCAAACTTTGCTTAAAAAAGAATTTCAGCTCCTTAGAACACAGATTCTGAGCAGGGCCCTGAATTTCAGGGCTGAATTTCAGGGCTACATTTCCAGCCTGAACCTGTTTCCTCACTATTTCTTTTTCTTTTAAGCTTCCAATTGTTGTTTTTTTAATTTAATTTAATTTATTTTTTTATTTCAATGATTTTTTTCTTTATTGTCAAAGTGTGGTACATAGGGGTTACAGATGCCACTAAACTCCTTGTTATCTAAATAATGGAGTCACTGGTATTAAAAAAACAACAAAACACCTGAGCTAGTGCTATTCTGTTCATCTATTATTATTTATTATTGCTAAAGAAACTTTAAACAAGTATCACAAACAAGGCTTGAGGGTATTCTGCCATGGTGATCTAAGAGTAGCTGCTTTGGACAAATGTGGCTCCCACTGTGTTTAGCAACCCCGGGCAAAACAGATAAATGAAAAGCAAGAAGTCCATTTCCCAGAGGGCATGTTGGCTACATAAAATGCTCATTGTTTTAGTTAGAAGGATGCTATTCTTCAGATTTTCTTGGAGAGGATTGTATGTTCATAGCTTTGCACACTAATAACAATAATAATGTTAAAAACCTTTAAAATGAACTTGAAAATATTGATAATGTTCCTAATTCTTCTTAAACACAAAAGGAAAAGGCAAAGAAGACAAAATGAAGAACTAAAGCACCATCATTCAGAGTATTAATTTTTTACCACCACACCCCTGGGGGAAGCCTTTTTTTTGCCAGTTATAAGACTTGAACTCAGAGCTTTGGTAAGGTCTTTGAGCCTCTGTGTGCTCAAGGCTAGTGTTCTACCACTTGAGCCACAATGTCACTTCCAGTTTGGAGTGGTTAATTGGAGATAAGAGTCACACATGAACTTTTTCTGCATAGCTGGCTTCAAATCGCAATCCTTATATCCCAGCCTCCTGAGTAGCTAGGATTACAGATGTGAGCCAGCGACACCCAGCTTGTCTTCTTTTTTTTTTTTTTTTTTTTAAATGTAATTACTTGGCTTTGCATTTTTCCTTCCTTATTGTTCTAAATTAAATTGTTATTATAAATGTGATGTACAAAAGGGGTTACATAAGTAATGAGTATGTTTCTTATGGAACACTGTCACCTCTTCAGGTTTTTATTTATTCCCAGGAGCTGGTCACTTAGTTTTCACCTCTGCTGGCTAAACAAATTTAAAACAAAACAAAACTAGAGGGTTTTTTTTCCCCTGAGTTTCCCTTTAGTGGCTATATATTAAACTCTATGAAAACTTTTGTTTGTGGAGCAGTAGATAGCCCCACAATTTGAATCAGTCCGACTCAGAAAGTAGCTGTGCATCTAACTTCCATAAGCTCCTATGGGCCTGGGAATGTGGCTTAGTGGTAGAGTGCTTGCCTCACATGCACAAAGCCCTGGGTTCCATTCCTCGGTACCACAGTAAAAGTTGGAAGTGGTGCTGTGGCTCAAAAGGGTAGAGTGCTAGCCTTGAGGAAAAAGAAGCCAAGGACAGTGCTCAGTCTCTGAGTCTAGTCCTCAGAACTAGCACACACACACACACACACACACACAAGTAAAAAGAAAAAAAAAAAGAAAGAAAAAATCACAAAAAAAACCAAACCCCAAAACCTCCCTTCTGTCAACTGGAAAATGGGATTCATAATGAGTAATCCTGATGGCTGTAGTGAGTATCACTGTATATAAACTGAGCTGAGGTAGGGCAATAGGTTCAGTGACTGGTGATTTCTGATAGCCGGTGGCTTTCATCAAACTTAATGTAAGCTACAAGTTATAAAACAAGTCAGCGTTTTTTTCAGTCACCTGACCTGAGTCAGGATTCACCTTAATCTCAAATAAAGCTTGGAAATCTAGATGATGGATGTTTCTTAGTTCATTTGATGATGACATTTGACAGGACGTGGTGTTATGACAGACAGATAAAATAATGACCAACTCGGCATTTCGGTATAATGGTCTTTCAACTAACCATTCTATGTGTGTATGTGCATATACAATATGTGTCTTTCAGTACAGATAATTACCAAATAGGTAGCTAACCATGAGATGTACACTGTGCTCTACCTTTGTATTTCTCCTCTCATACTACTCCTTTTGGGTTGACAACTGACCTGCAGCTGTTTTTTCAAATGGAAACCTCACACAAATTAAAGTTATTATATGTGACTGTATTCACTGTAGCAAATGTATATATCTCTGAAGTCAACAACATTACATTGACAGTGCAGGTTTCAAGGTGGATGTTTTGATACTTTTCAACCAAATGTCATTTGTTCATATAGTGGCTAATTTTGTAGCCTCAGAATTGTATAAGCTTTATAAAGGTGTGTGTGTGTGTGTGTGTGTGTGTGTGTGTGTGTGTGTGTGTATGTGTGTGTGCGTGTGTATGTGTGTTGCATGTGAATATTCAGGTATAGTTATATGTATATTTCCTTAGAGAGCTTCTGACTTATTTGAGTTATGTTTATGGAATCTTTGTATTGACAACTTTCATCTTTCAGTCTTGTACTTACCATTTTTAGTGATAAAAGTATTCTTCAAATGGATTTTGTTTAGATGCTGATTCAAACCCTTGAGCTACTCTATTTCTTCAGCATGATTTTTAAGCCATGTCTTTATAAGCCTGAAGGATACAGTAGAACTGGTACCTGTTTGCACTGCTTTATCTCTTTGTGGTCAGTCACTCAGTCACTTGTATAAGCAGTAATTAATCAATCGGCTCCTATGTATGCACATATTCAACAATCCAAATGGAAGTGAAGCTTATTTCACCTTCTGTTCTGGATCATTCCCTCTACCAGTGCAGAAAATTGAGGAATGTTTGTCATTCACTATGTTTTGCTTTATTCATTAGTGAATGCATATTATAAGGTCACGAGCCACTAAAAGTTTATAGATTTCTGAACACTTTAAATTACATCTTATTTTTCACAAACTTAATGTTTCAGTGAGGCTCCATAGCCTTGTAGAAGAGGTGAAAGTAAGCAGATTGCTCATTTCACTGTATTTACATAAATTGCTCCACCAGTAGTTGCATTATATGAAGAAGTTCTGTGTACATACTGAGTGCTATACACTGAAATTTCAATGACCAGCAAAATCCCCATGTTGTTTAATTTTACACAATACTTACGTTATACAGCACAGTATTTAGATGTTGGATTCTTCTTTTTTTATTGTTTCTATATAATCACCAAGAGAAATAGCACTAGTTCGTACATGTTTATTTGTTTGTTTGTTTTTATAGTTAATAACCTTTTGCATTTACACTATCCCTGACAAGTCGATGTCTTATGATCTCTATTTTACAAATAATAGAATGGAAAATTAAGTCACTTGGTGATATTATTCAACATATGGTAGAACAGGATTTTGAAAATATAGCTAAAATCATTCTTATTTGGCATATAACCTCATCATAACCTCCACTTCAGAATTTTTATTACCTAAAGATCATAGGAATTACAGTTCCAGTCAGAACTTTCCAAGCCCTGAAGTTAATTCTCTAACAACTGGTCTTAATTTGAAATGCACAGCTACTAGCTTTCCAGTCACAACTTGGACAAGGTCCTAGAATGATCTATTGAGTGTTTGGTTGTATAAATGACTGCACAAACTTGCCCATCTTTTTCATCAAGCTTCTGAATAGTAATGTAATTAGATCCAGCCCTTAGATTTTGCTTCCTCCCATATGTGTTTTTTTTTTTTATCATTTGGTGATTAGATTACAATGTCAATGATTAGCATGCACAGTTTCCCCACTCTAAGCAATAAGGAAGTCTCTGTTACATGTCTGAGGATGGCTGCTGGGTTAATTCACTAACCGCCTGTACCTTGATCTAAAATTATCATGATGAATGCTGATGAATACTATGAAATTCAGAGACTGTTTTCTTGGCTGACACTGGTTGTGTTCTGATTTGGTGTGGCTGAGTATAAATGATTGTTTTCAATTAGAACCACCAGAAAATATTTTTAGAATTATACAAGTGTCCAAGCATCCCTGGAAGGAAATTCTATGGACACAGTATAACAACAACAACAACAGCAGCAACAAAATATCAAGAGCTTACTTAGTACTTCTCTACTGCCAAGCAATACTCTAAACAAATTGTAAACATAATATTGTTTTTAAATTCCATGGCTACCAGTGAAGAAATTGAGGCATATGGAGGCTAAGTCCAAGTTACACAGTAACAAGTGCAGCACTATATGTCATTCAGTTTTCTCCCAGATGAACCCTTACTAATTCTACCTGTTTAGAAAGCCTTTTGTGAAGATATAAAGTAAGGATAAAGTATATATCTGAGTATGAAGTGCAGATCTAATTTCCATGAGGGCTTGTACCACAGAAGTTAATAATTATGAATATACACTTTTGTAAAATACATTTATATGAACTATATAGTATTTTCTGACATATAACTGGGAATATATCCTGTATAATTGTTTTGTTTTTGACATGAAATATTCCCTTCTAGTCTTTTATCATGCTTTACCTGATGCAGTCATCTTATTTCATCATTGCTATATATTTCCAAACTAGTTTCCATAGTTAATGCCAATATTTATAACTTTTTTATGTATTCTTAGATGGTTTGATGTTTTAAACATCAAATTAAGTTTTAATCTTAGGGGCATAAAATAATGTTTTTCAAATCATCTGCTTAGAATAAGAGCATACATTATTTTCTGAAGATACAAAGCCAAACCATCATCTATATTTTGATGAAATAGTTTTGGTCTTCAGAAAACAAGGTTTCAATGGCCATATCTGTTGCTGTCAATTGAATAAAAAGATGTGCAAGTGAAATATTCAATTGTGAACACTGTTCAAGAAAGAACCACTCCACTAATAAATATAAGATTGCTACATTCAATGTTCCACTAAAATATGATCAGTGAGTTTATAAATGAAATACAAGCATAAATAAGACTTCTCCAATCCTTACATATTTCTAAGCCAAGATATTTTGTTGATAATTTTTATTGTAATCCATTACATATGATAATATAGGTACATAACAGAAAGGAAATATCAGCTGTAAATGAGTGAAAAGACAAAAATCTCTATGCAAATGCTCTGCATTTAAATATTAAATGTTAAAAGTTCTGCAAATAAGTATTAAGATAAAGTTCTCCACTTAAATGTTCTTTATTTAAATATTAAATGTTAATTTTTTATTAACTGTTCCAAACAAATTGTACTTTTGAGCCAATAAGCACTCTTCTTTATAAGAGGAATTAATTACCAGTTCTCATTTTCTTTACTTCCTAAATTAGTCTCAGAATAAAGAGATGTCACATTGAGTTAAAACTCTTTTTTTTTTTTTTTTGCCAGTCCTGGAGCTTGGACTCAAGACCTGAGCACTGGCCCTGGCTTCTTTTTGCTCAAGGCTAGCACTGTGCCATGGGAGCCACAGTGCCACCGCTGGCTTTTTCTATATGTGTGGTGCTGAGGAATCGAACCCAGGGCTTCATGTGTACGAGGCGAGCACTTTTACCACTAGGCCATATGCCCACCCCCTAAAACTCTTTTTATATATTATAAAAGTTTGTTTCATGTTATAATTTTGAAAGTATGCATCAGAGGTCCTATAAACAATCCTTACTTAAATATTTTACTTTAAACAATTAGTTTGCCTTTTTAAAATTTCTCATAAGGAAATAGTGTGTGTGACTATTATTGATCCAGAATACAAATAGTTACTTACTACAGACAAAATATGTGTTAGAAGTCATCCTTATTAATCTGACACTGTTCATTTTAAAGGAAATTTCTGAAGTGGACTTCATGAATCCTCCATTAATTATACTTGGAATTTTTCATCTCAATATGTGGTCGAATGACTGACATTACCATGCACATAGAAGGATATATATATATATATGTATATATATATATTCCATACATTCAATATATAGGTATTGTAAGGACAATGCTATTAATAAATAATGTACTTTTCACTTACAATACTGAAAATTGAATGAAGAAAATGTTCAAAGGCATTTAATAAAACATCATTTAAGTTACTCTTTTCATTGTGAATTATTAATACTTTTGTTCTTCCTGTATTTAATTTTACTTGATTTGGCTTGGCCAATTATTATCATCAATAGCCATAACTGTATTTAATATTTGAGACCAATTATTTACAGAACCTGCTAAATTAGGTCACATTACAGTTGTTACCCTTGGGTGGAAAAGATAAGGAAAGGTAATTAGGCAGGATGTAAATCCACTGTGAGTAATGAAAATGGACAGACACTGCATAAGGAATTCACCTTATTTTTAAATACATACAATACCTACTAGAATTATCAGTGTGTTTTTATCCAATTTTATTTGAGATAATTGGATTTACACATTGAGATGGAACATACCCAAATTCTGTAAGGTTTATATAAACTAAAGAAAAATTTTTGCACATATTTTTATGAATGAAATCATATATTTACCCAAACAACTGTATTTACTTGTAGTTATGTACATATTTATGCATGCTGATGCTGGGATTGAACTCAGGACTGACACTTACAAGGCAGATGATCTCCAATTGGAGCCATACTCTCAGTCCTTTTTGTTCTAGTTTTATTTTGGATGTCTCACATTTTTGCTTAAGGTTGGCCTCCAACCATGTTCTCCTACATAAGCGAGATTGCAAACATGTACTACCTACCATGCCCAGTTTATTTGTCTTGCTAATTTTGACTGGGATACCCTTAAACTCCATCATTTTGATCTCCATCTTTTATGTAGCTGGGACTACAAGCATGAGTCACTATGACAGGAATAACTTCATTAGTTATTAAAGAATTGATTTTGTCTTTTTAACTATGCATCAAACTTTTGAAATATGTTGAGAAATAATTTAATACTGTTTACCATAATAGCCAGCATAATGGGCTGGAGTTATAGCTCATTTGTGGAATACTTGCCTGTTAAAACTAAATGTGAGAAAGTTTTATTCGACTTTATATTACCCTTTCACACTAAACTGGATGATTTGAAAACCACTGTTCGACTAGCATTTGTTTTGAGCCTTTCAGAATGCAGAAAATAAGAAGTAATGTTTAGAAAACGATATATAGTAGCTGGCTGGGCACCGTTGGCTCACTTTTCTAATCCTCGCTACTTGGGAGGCAGAGATCTTAGGATCATGGTTCTTTGCCAGCCCAGGCAGCAAAGTCCATGAGACTCTTACTTCCAATAAACTACCAAAAATCTAGAGGTGGAATTGTGGCTCAAGAGGTAGAAAACTAGCTTTGAGCAAAAATAAAGGTCAAGGGCAATGGGTAGGCCCTGAGTTCAAACTCCAGGACTAGCACCAAAGAAAGGAAAATAATGTATATACCAAGCAACAGAGAGATGTTTTACCTGTTGAGTCTGTTAGCTCTTTCGGCTTCTCATTTTGGTGCTATGTTTTATTTTATTTTGCAGGGAATTTATATTTTATCAATTTTCGACAGACTGTGGGTGGAACATGAAGCTTCATCCTTTTTCAGAGTTTAAAAAGCACTGATTTATCTGGCATATGACTCAAAAAGTTCATTACCACAGATAAAATAGGATGCACATTTAAATATTATCAGTGTTCACAGAAAACTTGTAATATTTGGGTAAATGTCATGTCCATAATGATTTTTGACCTATAAAATGCAAAAACTGGCATTACCACTTTTAAATAAAATAGTTAATGAAATGGTATCTATCACATAATGGAGACTTTCTGCTTGTAAAGAAAATTTTATTATTTGCTGTCTATTGATTCTGAATCTTTTATAACATTCTGCTTATTGAATCCGTATTATGTAAATTATGTTGTATTAAAAATAGTATTTAAGTGGAACACATATGAAAACCTGGCCAAATTTAAATTATAATTGTTTATAGAAAATTATCATAAACTTTTTTAACTCATTTCTCCTGTAATTTGCACCATCTTATTTCTGTTTGTAATTCTTTTTTTTTTTTTGCTCTCTAGACATATATTTTATTTTCAGATCATTATTCTTTTTTTCTTTTAACTTTATTTGTCAAAGTAATGTACAGAGGGTTACAATAATATACCTAAGGCAGTGAATACATTTCTTATCAAACTTGTTACCGCCTCCTTCATTTTTCTCCCACATTCCCTCCTCCCTGGTTCCCTCCCCACCCTTTCGAGTTCCCTCATCACCTTCCCCTGAAATGTACAGTTGGTTTTCAGCATATTGTCTTGTAAGTATTGCTGTTAAAATGATTCACCTTTTACCCTTTGTCTCTCCATTTTGGTGTTTCCCTCCCCTAGTTCCAATAAATGTACATACAATACCCAGTTACAGCGAAATCAGGAGTAAAACCATTGGGAAGAAAGACAAAAGAAAAAGGCATAATGTGCATTGTTATTGAGCTATTGTGCTCCTCTGCTAGCACTATCCTAGACAAGTACTAACTGTTTCTAATAAGTGAAATCATAGTTTATTTTTTTTGGATCTTTCTCACTTCCGTTAGTATGATTTTGTCCAAGTCTTTCCATTTCTTCATGAATGGGGTTAAGTCATTCCTTCTAATAGATGCGTAGAATTCCACTGTATACAAGTACCACATTTTCTTGATCCATTCATCTCCTGAGAGGCATCTAGGTTGGTTCCATATTTTTGCCATGGTAAATTGTGCTGCAATAAACATGGTTGTGCTGGTGACTTTAGTGTGATCTCGCTTGTAATCCTTTGGGAAAATGCCCCCAAATGGGGTTGCTGTGTCACAGGGGGGTTCTATGTTTAGCCTCATATCTAAAATATACTTAGAACTCAAAAAAGTAAGTTCCCCCAAAACAAATTCTGAAAGAAACAACTGCCCCCTCAATAGATGGGCCAAAGACTTGAAGAGAGACTTTTCTGTAGAGGAAATCAGAATGACCAAGAGGCACTTGAACAAGTGCTCAGCATTGCCGGCTATAAAATAAATGCTAATCAAAACAACATTGGGATTCCACCTCACCCTAGTAAGAATGTCCATTATCAAGAAAAGTAACAAGGACCGATGCTGGTGGGGATATGGCCAAAAGGGAACCCTACCAAACTGTTGGTGGGAGTGTGAAGTTGTTCAATCACTCTGGAAAGCAGTGTAATTTTTTTTTTTATAAAAAATCAGATTCCATTATTTTCTTTGATAGAATAATTGGTTAATCTCAAATCTATGAGACATTCAGCACTTTTTTCTATAATTATAAGAAAGTTTGATTGTATTTTGTTTTTTTGTTTTTTGTTGTTTTTTTTTGTTTTTTGGCCAGTACTGGGCCTTGGACTCAGGGCCTGAGCACTGTCCCTGGCTTCTTCCCGCTCAAGGCTAGCACTCTGCCACTTGAGCCACAGCGCCACTTCTGGCCATTTTCTGTATATGTGGTGCTGGGGAATCGAACCTAGGGCCTCGTGTATCCGAGGCAGGCACTCTTGCCACTAGGCTATATCCTCAGCCCTGTATTTTGTGAATTATGTGTCATACTACACATACTAATTTATACCCAAAGTGCACAAAGTAAAGCACAGACAAAAATGAGCTTTAAAGAACATGTAAAAAGGGAGCCCTTTGAAGAAATATTCATACACACCACAGGTAACAACAAAAGATAATAGAAGCC
This sequence comes from Perognathus longimembris pacificus, assembly GCF_023159225.1. NCBI lineage: Eukaryota > Metazoa > Chordata > Mammalia > Rodentia > Heteromyidae > Perognathus > Perognathus longimembris. The sequence continues at coordinate 40,841,187 of NC_063172.1, read as the reverse complement.
TTATGTTGAAATCTAGGTCTCTTCTCACCTCTGTACTCATTCCTTGGATAAATTACAGCCAGCTAGCTTTGTGAAAAAAAATATAAATATTCTTAAAATGTTTGCCCCCAGAGTAGCTTGTAAAGGAAAACAATTGCTTCAGTATATAACATCACGTATTTGAGCTTTTTCACCTTTTCAGAATCTCATGGCCCAAGACAACTTAATTGTCCTCACTAACCAGTGGGGTATTGGTTCCAGTGTTCCTGCAATGGGTATAAAAGGCTACAGGTCCTCAAGTCTCATAGATAAAATGACACAGCAGTTACATTTAACCAATTCACACCCCCACACTTCCAATCTTCTCCAGATCATTTATAAAACCTAATAAAATATAAATGCTTATATTCTACTATTTGAGGAACAACGGGGTGATAAACATTGATCTTATTTAATACAGATGCAACTACTATAGTTATAGCTACAATAGTCGTGTCAGCAACAACAAAGTCATATTTCTGGAGGACAGTTTTGATCAGCATTTGGAAGAATATATGGGTGGATTCAGGGACATATTGTGATTATAACGGTTTCAAAAATGCTCATCTTTAGCTGTGCTTATTAAGAAATTTGCAGGGATGCCAGTACAGATATAGCCACCAGAATTTAATATCTGTCTTTCTAGAAAAATCTAATATTTTGTATTGATGTAGAACTATTCAAATGTAAAATTTTCTATACATGCAGGCTTGTTTTGAAGACTTAAGGTACCTTAAGTGTATGAAATCATAGCATGAGATATTTTTAATAAAAATCTTATCATAACTGAAAATAAATATGAAATTTTTAATTAAGAAGTGATAGAATAAATATAAGAACTCACCTTAAGAATGTTGAAGATGATATTAATCAAAAAGAACTCCAAGATATGGAAACGAGTTATTCTTTGTTGTTGTTTTCAATACAGTGTGAAGTTATTTCCTTTTCATTCATATTTTTTTCTTTTGGTTTATTCCCTGTTGTCATTGTATTTGATTTTGGTATCCTGTGTCTTGTAGATGTTCATTGGATTGGGGAAAGTGAAGAGAAGTAACAAAATGTTGAGAAAAAGTGTAAATCAATGCATCAGCAATACTCACAGACAATATGTTGAAAATGGAATTTACAACTTGGGGGAGGAGGGAGTTGGAAGGAGAAAAAATGTGGAAAAAGGGAGGGGGAATAATGTTTGATAAGAAATGAATTTATTACCTTACATATGCAACTGTAACCTCTGCACATCACCTTGACAATAAAATTAAATTTTAAAAATAACTAAAAATAAAATAATTGTTAAAAAAAGAATGTTGAAGAAAGGTTGGAGTAGCTCAAGTGCTACAAAGCCAGGAATGTGTAAAAACAATCAAATGAGCACACAGGGCTCTGAATTCAAGTACTACTATCAGCAAAGCAAATGAATAAAACACCCAGAAATAGAATAAGACATAGGAGACAGATGTAACATTTGTAAGTAGAGTACACCATTGTGAACTGACATGGGTGCAGGAAGTTCAAGAACAAGTATACAAAGGGCATTTCCAAATCAGTTATATTGGCATGACAGAATTAAGAAAGGATGGTGAAAGCTCCAAATTCATCTAAGATCTGGTACTTCTAGCTGTCAATAGAATTTGTAATCACATGCTCTGACTAAGTCCTTGCTTACATTTTCAAAGTAAGTTTTGAATTGTGAATATTTAAGAGATCTATATTGTGCATATTTTCCAAAGATGAGGATATGCTTCCACCACTGGCTAGTATAGTGTAGCTGTCATCTCATATTATTACGTGTGTGTGTGTGTGCGCGCGCGCGTGTATTTAGCAGTTAAGATCTACTTATTTGGCAGATAATCTAATTCAAACTTCAATTTTTTGGAAAAATTAAGTATAGACTGGTGCAATACAATTCTTAAATGTGACAATTGTACTGCCTTCACCCTTTAGTACAGTAGCCACATGTGACTAACACTTGGAATGTAACTAGGAAACTGAATTTCTTTCATTTCATTTCTCTTTAATTTATCTACATTCAAATAGATATATATGGCACAAAACTGCACATCACACATATAAACTACTGTCTTCATTATACTAACCTGAGTTCATTAATTTATGTGAACTAATTCATATTCTAGATAGCCTAGACCAGTCTCAAGTACTGTATTATCTTTCCTGCACAGAGATAAAATTAGAACTACTTACATGTACATACTGCTAGTATATGTCAACTCCTATAATGATAAATAGAATTCTTTTAAACATAAGCCTACTCATTACTGAGCACAGATTAGCCCATGAGTTTGTGAAAACTTCCAGCATCATTATTATATAATTCTTATCTTCACTAGGTAAGCTCTTTCAGTATTGTAACCACTTAGTATGTCTCTGTTTCTATATAAACAATCTTACTAGGTAGCACATACATTTTAAATTGCTATGTTATTTTTAGTCCTCAGAAACTACTAAGCCATTTATTGATAATAGTTTTATTAAGTAAAGATTCTAATGGTTTCCAAAATTCAATCTCGCAAATGCATATTAAAATCAATGTTGTAAGAAAGTCGGTTTTGTGAGCAGCTCTGAAAATCTTTAAGATTCAAATAGTAATAAAGACTTGAGGCAAATTATTATTGTTCATCTTATGTGTGCACATATAACTAATTTAACAGAGTCAACAGAAGAAAATGATGAAGGGTGTTGTGTGAAAGAGCTAGAACATATTCAACATTTCAAGGCTAGTCACTTTTGTGATAAAGGGAAAAATAATTAGGAGTCAAAAATAAAACATAGTACTTTTAAGCCTTGTAGAAATGCCTGTCACATACACATACACATGCACATGCAACACACATATACATATATACATCGTTATGTATATATAGATATACACACATCTCTATGTATGTATAGTCTCTATATAAGGCAATATCTCTCTATAAAGAGAGAAAAATAGAGAGAGAGAGACTATAGATATTTCCACCACATTGGGTGAAAATTCAAATCCAAGTGAAAAACAGAATTCTTGCAAATATTTTATAGTAGGTCATCCGTGTCGATAGTTTGTCTTGTTAGCCAGTTTTTTGTGAGGATGTCTACCTTGAATATTATCTACCTATAGACTCTAAGATGATGGTTGTGCGTAAACTAGAGAGATCTAATCAAATATTGTTTCAATTAACTACTCAGCATGGCTTCAAACTGTAAGCAATGTGCTTACAATGACCTCATATACCAATATATGGTGGTAAAACTAAATCAAGCTAAATATACCTGCAACTTGTCCTTTTCTGTGTGTGAACTATCAGTGCCTGGTTGACAATATTTTTTGTGTGATGACACTTAAATTCAAATATTTAACAATTTTCAAGTATTTGATATGTTTAGTATGCTTTTGGAAAAAAATACCCTTTAAGATATTTTAGAACATATATCTCACCATAAATCAAAAGACTGGGTGAACAGGAGCATTTCTTACAAATTGATAGGCTATTTATACATAGTTTATTTATACCACTTTACAAGCTAGTAGCTAAAATAATTATAGTATTTATATGTTTATGTGGGTAAACGGGATATCCATCCTTTCTGATCAGGGATTTTTTGTTGTTGTTCTGGAAATATTGCCCAAAAGATAAGCTTGTAGACCAAGAGTTACTTTGTGTCATCAAAAGTAACATATTTATCTGGATACTCAGGACACTAAGATATGTGGATCAGGGTTGGAAGCCAGCCTGAGCAAGATAAAATGTTTCTCCAATTAACTACCAAAGAGCCAGAAATGGAGCTGTAGCTACATCAGAGTGCTAGCCTTGTACAATAAAACCTCACAGACAGCACTCAGGCCTAGAGTTGCAGGAGCATCAAACACACACACACACACACACACAAACACACACACACACACACACACACACTGTTCTCCCATTTTCTTAAGGGAAAATATACTGTTGATTCAAATATGAAATGTTTCAATTTGCACATTATGATCTGTTTTATGACCTGTTAAATGTAAAACATAGGAGCAAATCATCTGCAAATAGGAAAATTTCAATTTGTTTCTGTATTGAGATCTCCTTGACATCTTTGTCCTGCCTTATTGATCTGACTAGGAATTCCAGTACTGTTTTGAAAAGAAGTGGAGAGTGTGGAGTCTTGTAATATTCCTGATTTCAGAGGAAATGACTTCAGTTTTGCAACGCTTAGTATGATGTTCCCATAGGTTTGTCACACGTAACTTAATATGATAGAATATGATCCTTCTATTAATAACTACTCCAGAGCTTTATCATAAAGTGACCTTACATTTTAATAAAGGGTTTTTGTTTACCTCTATTAAGATGATCTTGTGATTCTCTTATTTGGTTATCTTTATATGCTGCATTATGCTTTTTGATTTAATTTGTCAAACCAGCCTTGTATTCCTGAGATGAAACCAACTTAATCACAGTGTATGGCTTTTCTAATCAATTGTTGAATTTGTTTAGCAATTATTTATTTTAAAATTTCTGTGTATCTGTGTTTATCAAAGAGATTGATTTTATAGTTTTCTTTTTGCTGGGTCCTGTCCAATTTGGAGATGATTATAATGATGCCTTCACAATTTTTTTTGGTAGTGATCCCTCTCTTTCTGTTTCCTGGGAAAGTATGAGGAGTATTGGTATTAGTTCTTTAGAATAACAGTAAAAAATGAAGTTTTTACATAAATTTCTCTAGTGCAATTATTTTCGTAAATACTGCAGACTGATATCAGGACAGACCTACATACCCTACCAGTTAGAATTTCAATAACATGTCACTCCCTGTGGAGAATATTTCTGTCTCCCAGTTTGAATCAATGTCCCTCCACTCCAGCTCTGGAAATTCCTGTCCAATGCTACTGCAGCTTATCTCAGCAGTCACTTTATTGATCTTCTGTACCACCAGGTAATTTTCAATATTTTCAGGGTAGCTTATGCCTTAACAAATTGGTAGCATAGTGCCTGCTTTGTTTCATGGCACTGTGAAAGGACAAATGGACAATGTGCAAAAAAGTTGATATAGAGGTCAAGATACTAGATTTTCCTTTGAGATTTCTCTAATGAGTGACTAGTAGGATGATTTTGTCTTACCTGATTTCCATATCTAAGACACTGTAAACCTATCCTGAAACATGTAAAATTTACTAAACATTCTTTGATAATATGTTGTCAAGCTAAAGCCTATGACTGATTACAGTAAACATAAATTAAATTTTAAAAAAATCCACAGACAAAGGAAGTTTTAAAAGCTTTGGATTTTCATTTGTGTAATGATTCACTGGACTAATTATACTCAATCTCTGTACTGAAGTAAAACTGGAAAATAAGTAAGATGTGTTTGTATCCCTTTCTGTCTCTTGTGTATGCATGTTTGTGTGCATGTGCATATGTGTGTTTGTGATATGATCTTAAAAAGTACAAAAGAAAGCATATTATTTTCAATGAAAATAGATAAAGTTTTACAGTGCACAATAACATAGCCTAATAAAAAGGAATGAAAAATAAATTTGATATTGGATTTTATTAAGAAATTATAACTGTAATTAAGTCTGGCATAGTAGGATCTACAAGGTAAGAAAAAGATTAGATTGGAATCAACGATAATGATTATCATCCAAAAGTAATGATAATATGTAGTATAGCAAAAATGAATCTAATATAAAAATGTGAAGCCTTCTTATGTATGGATGAACTTAAATAAATAAGTACGGTCTCTTTGGTCCTGACAACACACAAAAAAGTTTAAGATTCCTGTCATTTCTCACTCAAGCATATAAATCATGAAGGCCTTACTAGGGTTTCAAAATGTTTGAGTATTCCTTTCTCATATATTCAGTATGGTCAAATTTTTATATTTCTTTTAGAAAGAAAGCTAATTTGTTTGGAAAATAATGGATTACTCATCTCAAAACTTGTTATTAAGGGCTGGGAATATGGCCTAGTGGCAAGAGAGCTCGCCTCATATACATGAAGCCCTGGGTTCGATTCTCCAGCACCACATATCTAGAAAACAGCCAGAAGTGGCGCTGTGGCTCAAGTGGCAGAGTGCTAGCCTTGAGCAAAAAGAAGCCAGGGACAGTGCTCAGGCCCTGAGTCCAAACCCCAGGACTGGCCAAAAAAAAACCAAAAAAACTTGTTACTAAGTCAGGAGATAAAGTTACTTCTCTTACAATTATGACACTTTAAATCTCTTAAGACTACTGAATATTTGACCGTATTATTTGTTAGGTGTCTTGCTTTGTTATTTACATATGCATGATCTGTTTTTTCAATAATGTTGCTTGAAAGAGTATTCTAGATTCTCATCTTTGCTATGAATTAAAAACTAGTTTCTGTAAACATATTAAAGATCGTGCATTTCTTTTCCAGTTAAATTCACTACTAGAAGGAGGATAATATTCTTATGCTGCATTACTCATTTTTTTATGAGGTACCATTCATCCTGCATATGACAGGCATGGAATTCAAGTTTTTATTGATGATTATGGTAAATGATAATGAAAAACTAGTACTTCTACCAATGCCTTCCTGATTTTTACATGAGATCATAGTTTTATGTGCACATAATATCCATTTGAAATAATTTCCATATTGGCCAATATTTTCTTTTCCTCAGGTGATGAAAATAGTCATTCATTTGAGTTTCTTTTGCAGTGAGTTTTATGCAATTAAAATGATACAACCAGTTTCTATAAATCACATTCTGAAAAAATTAAATAGAATGAATATATAAATAATTATAGGTTCATTATTATTTTTCATTTCCTTTGCTTCATTAAAATTTTCTCATATGTACTCACTTTATTAATCTAGACTCTACTATGTTAGTAAGCCTTACCAAACAGTAGATTATTTTTAAATTCTGCCAATTTATTTATTTTACATAATAATGGACCATATCTTATGAACATTCCACAGAAACATTTTTAGCAGTACTTTCAGGTGAGGAAAACAGTATTTTCTGTACATTCTCCTAATGATATAGTTGACTGTGATAGAATAATAATCACTATTACATCAAAGTAAATAGGTCTTGAGACTCATTAACCACCTTAGTTTTCCTTCAGCTATTAATCTGAGAAGGCATTTATTACTTTGCATATTGCAATGCGATAGAGAATATCAGTTAATTAACTCCAGTGGGAGATTTTTATACCAACACAAAGAACATTAAAAAATATAAGTAAATTTTAAAGGAAACTAAAAGGATAATGCATAATATGCACAAGGAGAAAGCGAACTGGAAGTAATTATTGTTTCATGTACATAGAAAAGATGAATAGTCATAATTCCAAACTTCACAGAAAATTAGATGATAATACAGAGGATAGACTTTGATAAGAAGTCAGTAAGTATGGCAGTCAGCTAACTGTGTAAGCTCTGGAGAAATCTTCAGATCAGACACTCATTAGGCAAATTATTTCTCTTTTGCAAACATCACCTTCATCCATCAACAAAAAGTAAAAAGAAAAATGAAAATTCTGAAAGAACAGGGCTCCAGGTGCTCATGCCTCTAATGCTAGTTAGTAATATCCAGTGGCACACCATGAAACACCACACAGAAGGAGTAATGCTTATCAAGATGCATTACACACATAAATAGATACATTGATTTGAAATCCCTTTGTACAAATACTGTTTTAAAAAATAATAAATAAATCTAACTTGACAATCTAGGCAGAATAGAAAAATGCCTAAAACTTCATTATTAAATTTAATCATCAAGAAGCCAGAATGGAGGCCCTGAGTTCAAACTTCACAACCAGGCAATAAACTAAAGTAAACTAAAACAACAGTAACCAAAGAAAATAGTGTTTAAAGAAGTAAGCTGTCCTATGTAAATGTACTCATCCTAAATATGTGACTTACTATTAGACTCCAGAACTCTAAGGAATGTGTTTTTGAACATAAGCAGTATACAAAATTAAAGTAAAATAATGCTTCAATTTCAGGATCTATACACTTGGACACAGGATCACCACAGCCCACTAGTAATAGAAATGACATTTATTAAACTTGGAAAGCTTTTGTAGCCCTTCTTTCAAGAATCTGTTATTCATCTTTTCTTTACTTTTAATACCAAACAGACAATCACTATGTTTGACACTAGAACATGAGTAATTATTTTTATGTAATTAGAATACATTTATAATCTCCATATTTTTAGTTTAGGCTTAATATGTCTGTTTTAGATTTTTGAGACAAATAAATATTGTACCTGTTCTAATGAGCAGATGAAATTAGCATTGCTTAATCATGTACATTAAACCAATTATTTATGTTTAGAAATAGATATGATTATTTATTTTCCAAGATAATATATCTTGAAGTATAAGTGCTGTGGTGGTAAATTATTATTGCTGTTATTATTATTGGTTGCTCAATGTAAATTTATTACAATTATCAAAATATTGATTTGTTGCATTTCTGGGCCTTTGTTAAGGAAGTTTTGTTCTGTGCCAAAGAGCCCAAGTGTTTCTTCTGCTCCTTCTTGTAGTGTTTTCATAGTATCTGTTTTTATTTCGAGGTCTTTGATCTATCTGGAATTGATTTTTGTGCAGGGTGATATATAAGGATCTAGTTTTAACTTACTGCAGGTGTTGAACCAGTTTTGCCAGCAAATTTGTTAAAGAGGCTATCTTTCTTCCATCCTATTTTTTTTTAGCTCGTTTATCAATGATTAACTAGGCATACTTCTGCGGGTTCATTTCTGGGTCTTTAGTTTTGTTCCATTGGTCCTCAGGCCTGTTCTTGTGCCAATAACAAGCAGTTTTTATTACTATAGCTCTGTAATACAGCTTGAAGTTTGGTGCTGTAATTCCTCCAGCACTGTTCTTTCTACTTAGGATTGTTTGTGCTATGGGACTGCATCAAACTGGAGAGCTTCTACAGGGTAAAGGACACGGCTTGCAAGGTAAACAGACAGCCCACAGATTTGGAGAAGATCTTTACCAGCCATACAATGGACAAAGGCCTCATATCTAAAATAAACAAGAATTAAAAAAAAATAAATTCCTTCAAAACAAAACCTCAAAGAACCAACATCCCCCTCAACAAGTGGGCTAAAGACTTAAAAAGAGACTTCTCTGATGAGGGAATGAGAATGGCCAAGAGACATATGAAAAAGTGCTCTACATCACTGGCCATAAAAGAAATGCAAATCAAAACAACATTGAGATTCCGCCTCACCACTGTAAGAATATCCATTAACAATAACAAATGCTGAAGGGGATGTAAAGGGAATCCTACTTCATTGTTGGTGGGAATGTAAACTTGTTCTGCCACTCTGGAAAGCAGTATGGAGATTCCTCAGAAGGCTAAACATAGAGCTCCCCTATAACCCAGCAGCCCCACTTTTGGGCATCCACCCAAAAGACCACAAACAAGAACACACTAAAGCCACCAGCAAAACAATGTTCATGGCAACACAATTTGTCATTGCTAAAATATGGAACCAATCCAGATGCCCCTCAGTAAATGTGATTAGGAAAATATGGTACATATGCCCAATGGAATTTTATGCCTCTATCAGAAAGAATGACATCACCCCATTCTTAAGGAAATGGAAGGACTTGGAAAAAATTATACCAAGTGAAGTGACTTAGACCCAAAGAAACATGAACTCTATGGTTTCCTTCATATGGAATAATTAGCACAGGTTTAGGCTAGTCACAGCAGAGGATCACAAGAGCCCACCTGCTATGTCCTTTTGAACACATAAGATGAGGCTAAGTGAAATGAACTCCATGTTATGGAAATGAATGTTATATCACTGTTGTAATTACTTTCAACATGCCATGTGAAACTGTAGCTTTTTTTTTTTATTGATGATCCTCTTGTATCCCCTTCCTGTGGTTGTACCTGTGCTATCACTGTATCTCATCTGAGTACCCTGGATACTGTATATACTGGTATTAGAACTAGAGAAGTGAAAGGGAATATCAAAATTGAGAGACAAAATTTAAAAAGACAAACGACTCCAAAAGCAATACTTACAAAACGATTTGGTGTAAACCAGCTGAACAACTGAACTGGAGCTAGAGGGAAAAATGGAGGGGGCCAGGGGGTAAATAAGGGAGGAGGTAACAAATTGTACAAAAAATGCACCCACTGCCTCATATATGAAAGTGTAACCCCTCTGTATGTCACTTTGACAATAAATAAGTAATTATTAAAAAATAAATTGTATCCGTATAAGTCAATAAAAATCCAATTATTGGATTCATCTTCTATGTTGTGTCAGTGAGCCAATTGCTGGATCAATTGCCTCACTAACTAGTGTGTATATTTAATAAATCATACTTAGCATCTCTTGTACATTTATTGGAGTTGTAGAAGCAAACTAGTTATAGCATCGATCCTGGATTAAAGTGCAGAGTGATGAATGGCATAATATAAATAAACCATTGCATCATGGCAGCTTCGAAACAGGTCAGTCTTACTGCTGAGCGATTCGGAAAGACTGTCCTTAAAATAGATGCTTAAATTAGTCTGGACGATATGCAGAATATCTTACTTTATCACACATTATTAATTGCATGATAGAAATTTATGAATTAATATAAATTTGTAAAGCATTACTAAAAGGATGGATTATGTCACAGCAGCCAACAGTAATCTCAGATCTGGTACATGTGAAATCTTGGGTGACTCACCTAACATTGAGAACTAATTCTTACTTATATAGCAAGGAAGTATAAGGAATGAAGCAAAGAATGTTGTAAGAATACCATGTCTTTATCTGTGAAATAAGAGAATCGTAAGAATAGCCTTGCAGGAATCCAACTATTGAAGAACCATTAATATTTAGCCTGGAATCTTTTCCTAAGAAAATTTGTCCATTAAGAGATTATTCTGACGACGATACTGAGGGACAGGGAAAGTAGGGAGCCTCCAAACTCTCCTTTTCGCTTTAATGCCGTCATTTCTTGTCCTCTTTATGCATCTAGATCATAATATCAGATTAGTTTGGTCATAGACCTCTTTCTCAAGCCTATCCTGATTAGTGTTGCTAATGTACATCCCACCCTTCAATGAATGGCTCTCTGTATGAGTGGGAGAGATAGCACTGGGCACTTAGTTTTGAGCATTCAAATGTCTAAGTGTGGATACTTAAAGCAAGGAATGGCATATAGAATCTTTATAAGTTTTCATTATGTTGCACTCATCTGAATAGTATTCCAATAAATTTTTAAATACTTCATTTTAACTAAGAATTATTATCTTAACTTGTAATTTAAAAATATTTAAGCATAGAACTTGTAAATTTTCCTTTAGAATCTAGCCTTGTGACCTATGAATATTACAGGTGATCCTACCTCAATATTTTTCTATCCCAGTTGATCTGCCTTTTTGTTTTTTATTTTTTTGCTTTGATCCTCTCTATCATTGAATACCTCTTATCAGTTCTCTCACAAAATATTTCTTGAATTTTTCCATTCTTTGCCACAATCCTGGGCCACTTCATGATCTTTCTACTCCATATTTGAGCAGAGGTTCTTAACTAGACTTACATATTTTCAATCTCTAATGCATTCTATATATAGCAGTTACAGATGATCTTCAATAAATGCAAATCAGATTATGTCACAAGTTGGTTTGGCCCTTCTGGAGCTTTTCATTATACTTAAAACAAAATTCAAATCTTTGAAGTGGTTTGAAAAGAACAGTCTGATTTGGCTCCAGATTAGCTTTCCAACCTTAATTGGTCATCTCTCACTGACTATATTTCACCCACCATATTCAGCTCTTGAAAGAAAATTTATTTCTGTCCAGATTCTTGGCCATTTCTCTCTTTGCACGGAACATTTATATAACTCTTTACCCTACTGAATTCTTTCTGATGTCTCAGAATTTGTTGCCATTCTGTATAAAAATCTTTGGTTTACAACTTGTAACTATCTTGTTTGCCTTTTACTTTCTCCCTTTCAGTGCTTTATTTGTTGTAGTGCTTAGCACAATCCATCAGGTTGATGACTGTTTACATGACTGCTCTAAATTTTCCATGGATTGAGAACTCCATGAAAATTAAAAACATGTCTCCCTTTTCCTTCATAGTACCATTATCATTTAACTCCATGTCTGACACATGTGCACATCCAATATACTTTCAGGTACATGTTATATTAGTCAGTTTTCCATTTACTGTAACACATAACTGAGACAGTCAACTTTTAAAATATTAAGTAGTTGTACTAAGAGATTACGGTTCCACGTGTCAGGTTCTGAGTACAATGCATTTTGACCGATGAGTCCTTTTTATTATTCTCTCCTATTTTTTCAAATTCCCATTCTTACCCTCAACTTATGGTTTTTGCACAATGTACATTGAATAAAATAAACTGCTGTTGCTCACCCTTCCTCCATTCCTGGGCCCCTTTTTAGATGTTCCCTCTCTTCTCCCCAGTGATCTTTTAAAGTGAAAATTTTGTTTTGACTTAGTGTTGTGGAGGTTTCAGTCCATGGTATATGATACTCATTGCTTTGAAGCTGTGGTGAGGTAGGCCATTCTGCACTGTGCTCATGGCAGAGCAAAACCATCCACTCTTGATCAGGGAGAGAATAAGAGGGAAAGCAGGGTTATCTAATTCTCTACCAGAAAATGCATTCTGAATGATGTAAAGATATCTGGCTAGTCTACATATCTGGAAGTTTCTGCCATTTCTCAATACTGGCATGGAGGACAAGTTTTAGTATATGACATTTTGGGAAACATTCAAGAACCAAGTTACAACAACTGAGAAAAAATAAGAAGTGGTTTTCTTGTGTTTCCACCTTTTTATTGGCATCAATTAGTTGTACAAGAGACTTTCATTTTCACATACTTATATATCAAAGTAGATATTATATATGTTAATAGACTCACCCAATCCAACACTGCCCTAAGAGGTTAAGTAATTTGAGTAGAGGAATTTATCACTATGAATGGCATCGTATCAAAAATATAACTTTGATATAATACAAAGAGTCATAAACATTATTTTTATATTTAGGCAAATCATTGTATGTTTTTAAGTAAAGAACTTATTCCTTGACAAATTTCATATTCATATTTAAATTAGATGAATGTTTCATTGGGCATTTATTGAGTATCCAGGTTAATTATTTATCATTTCTCCTAAGTTAATATAAACTTAATATATTTATCTATATCATTATTAATTAAAAATTAAATCATGGGCCACACAGGGTGGCACATACCCATTATTCAAAATATGAGGGAGGCATAAGTAGAAGAATTGTGGTCTGAGCCTGGGGTGGGCAAGAATGTAAGACTATATCTGAAAATTAATGACAGCAAAAAAGTGTGGGACTGATTGCCCAAGTGGCACAGGTCCTGCATTCTGTAGAACAAAAAGCAACCATTAATTTATCAGTAATAATTCAAAATCTGTAACTAAAGACATAAGGATAACACTTAATATATAAATCTTATATTTTTGAGAAGTTGTTGTGCAGATATCTGTGAAGAAAGTATGATAAGTAGCAGTAGGGAGGTAGAGGCAGGAAGCTTTCCTATACAGTGAGATAAGTTCAGTCTGAGTTACATAGATCATATTGAATTAAGAGCTGGGTTTGTAGCTTAGTGGTAGAGTGCTTAGCACCAATCCTAGCACTACAAAAATATAGTATTTCTTACATGTTCACAGGATGATTTCAGAAAGAAAGTAATTTATGGATTTGCCTTATGAAAGCTTATTATCAGAAAGGATATATTTAATAAATGAGTAGGAAGAAAGTCTTATGACTTATGAGGGAGGGAAATGCATGTGAATATGTATTAAGTTTTAAAATTATTTCACTAAAGATTTCTTCAATTTTAAAGTTTTATGAAAAAAACATACTTAAAAAAAATTTTGGTCCTGGGGCCTGAGTACTATTCCTGACCTTTTTTGTTTGTTTCTTTCTCTTGAGACTTGTGCTGTACAACTTTGAGCCACAGCTCTATGTCCAGTTTTTTTTTTTTTGGTGGATAATTGGAGATGAGTCTCAGGGACTTTCTTCCTGGGCTGGCTTTTAATGGTAATTTGAAGATCTCAACCTCCCTAGTAATTAAGATCTATAAGTGTGAGCCACTGGTGTCCAGCCATACTTTAATATTTTTAAAAGTAGATTATATAATTGCAATAACTTCTGATTTTTCCATGCATTGTTTATAAATAATTTTCTGTTTTAAAATTCTAGTTGGACTCTGTAACCAAGATTTAGTGATCTTCTTCCAGGACAGGACTCTTAGTGAATGGGTCACAATGTAATTCACTGATATAGTGTTGACATATTATTAGTGAAAGAATAGAATGGAACAGAGTGAACTAGAGCAGAGAAGAAACAAAACAGATTGCCTTGAATGGTAGGTTAGGTATTATATTATGAAATTTGTATGAGTTACATATTTGTACATGATTATGTTATCTGTGTTGAGTCTCAAGAAAGTCAATATTTTTAAGTCTTGATAAAAATATTCTAGGTTTTAATCATCCTAAAAGCTATGTGCATAATTTTGTTAATTCAGGCTTAAGAATAGACTCAATGGAAAACAATTGCCTTTCATGGATATGGGTGTTTGTAAGGATTTGCCAAAAAGGTGATATACTATCAAACAAGAGTTATATAATGTTATTAATTTTAATTTTTTTGCCTTTCATTTGAATGTCTTTTTGTTATATCAGAGTAACATTAGGTGATGATATTTCCCTTAATTATTTCTTGTACATCTCCTGTTATTACCAAGGATATATGTAAATCTCTTAAGAAATAATTATGATTACAATTGTTTTGGGTATTTAGAAAACATTAATCAAATCTTAGAAATCAGCTTCATTATTGCAATGTTTGCTTAAATAGCATTTTTGCTTTGACTTTTTTATTATGTTAGTATTGTCATAAACACCATTTGCATCCTCATCAAATTTTATTTTGAGGTATTGGTCTTGCTAGACTAGTGCTGTACTCCTAGAACCATGAATATAGAACTTTCTGCTTTAATTATTTTTCATATATTTATTTTATGTATTATTTATTCATTCATATATTTAATTATTTTTCCAGGACTGGCTTGGACTCCAATTGTTCCATTTATCTGGGGTCACCTGAAATTTTACTCACTTTGCTTCAAGCTGTGGTACTCCTGATTTCACAAGTAACAGGTTATGGACATGGACCACAAGTGCCAGTTCATTTGTATTACTGCAAAAACTATAATCACAAAATGCTTTATGCCTACCATTACACCTTCATGGATACCTTTCTATCTATCCCACAGGGAACATGCAGTTAAGAAGGAAATATAGACTGATAAGTGCATGGAGAGGTTCAGTGTAGACCTATCAGTCAATGAATAGACATGCATCCTTCCATTATTGAGTTTTAGTTCAATTTGTTTGTCCTAGCATGACATTTAAACTGAGACACAAGGATATGTACAACTCAGCAGAAACTATGTGGTTGTGGTCATTAATATTTCAGCTAGAAAAAAATAAGGATACTATGGGAAGATGAGGGTGGAGCGGGCCTTGAAGTGCAATGACAGATTATGTCATGTTATACAGCCCCCTCTAGGATGTATGGATCCTTTCAGTGCAAGAACTGTTCATATGAATTTCCAATTCCACATATTAATAAATGTTAAAGGAAATTCAAGATTAAAGTCTGAGTAACTGGAGAACAATGATGAGCTTTGGAGTCATGAGGAAAAGTAGAATTTTTAGAAGATCTTATTAGAAGTAGAATAATCAACTCATAGAAAGCATAGTCTTGAAGTATTTCTTCATTTCATCCACGTGTGTATATTTAACTGAAATATCCTAAACAAAAACCTATTTTTGTACTGACTTTTGGAGGCTGAAAGGTCCCAAATTTAATTTGTAACATGTAGTATCCAGTGAGAATTTTCTTGTCCTACTTTTTTATGGTTTTTGTAAAGTTGATGTACAAAGGGTTGACAGATAAGTCAGGTAATGAGTATGTTTCTTTTTGAACAGTGTCACCTCTTCCCTCATTTCCTCCCAGTCCCCCTCACCTCACTTCCACCACAAGTTGTGAAGTTCATTTTCAACATAGTGTCTAATGAGTATCACTGCTGCATTCTTTCCCACCATTTCAATGCTCCCCATATCCTCCCCAGTGCAGATAAGCTTACATAAAGGACAAAAGATACAGAAACCAAAAAATAACAAAGGAGAAAAGAAAACATAAGAAGCAAAATTACATAAAATCTCCTGTTTTCATTTCCTGGAGTTCATTCAGATAAAAATCATTTTATCCTATCATATGCCCATAGATATTGAAACTTTCATAGAAGAAAGTAGAAGGGAGAAAGGAGTATGAGTGACTATAGCATAATAGTAGAAGAGATTACACCCATCCCTGCAAACCATTTTGTGTTAGATGTAATTTAGTAATGAGGAGTACTGGAGATCAATATTGATCACTGAGCTCTACCTCCAATCACTGTTATATGTGGGTTTAAATGTCTAATGTATATATTCAAGGGTAAAAGTTTAGATAAAAGTAATTCTTTCACTTTTCCAATGAAGTTGTGTGACCTGAAAGGTTATAGTTTAGGAAGGACAGATCTTGGACTCATAGAGCTTTTGCTTTCTGACTCCTATCGCCATTCTTTCCATACACGTGTAAGGAAATTTGATTTGCTTCAAAATTGAAAGTTGGGCCTCTGAGAATATGAGGGTAATGTGTGAAATAATAAGATAGTAAATTAATATTTCAACATTATTTTATCTGGTTTTCATTCCTAATTAATTTGGGAAGAAAGTGTGGCATAAATAAATAACAAATAAATCACACTTCCTTTAACTCAAACTTAACCTCATACAGGTCACAGATAATAGAATATAACCCTAAACTCAACTGATGATAAGACCATATAGTAATAGAGTTACTGAAATTCCTGATGTCTACTGAAACAATAAGTCATGCCATATTTCTAGGTCAGCAGACTGTTAAGGAAATTTAAATTTTCTACAATAAATTTATTTAATATTTTATGATATTTATAAAATAACACATGCTTTACCATAATAATATTACTGAACATTGTTTCTGATCCACTTAATTTGTGTGAAGAAAGTAACCACAAACAAACTGAACACACCAAACTTCTCTATTAGGATTTCCATTTCTGTGAACAAAGTGAAGAAAGTAAATTTTAGTGCTTAAAAACTTACTTATATCATTGCTCTTACATGCCACAGGAACCAATTTGTCCTGACAACAACCATAAAATCTGAAATAGGATCCTTCTTCACTACCATCCAATTCTTTTGTTGCAGCTATGTGAGACAGCCTGAAGCAAAGATTGCATCTGAGCTATGATAGGTCTCAAGAATTGTGAGATAGTAAATATATTTGTTGTTATAACTTGTAGGTCAAATTACTTGTATTATAACTTATTTTTCCATGACAGGATTTAAAAGGATTTTTTTCAACTTTCAAGCTAGTATAGTGTCTACTATGGACACTATCTAATACTACTCATTGCTATGTATTACACTGAGTATCACTGTAGGGCACCTATTTTACTCTACTAATTTGCTAATGTATTTCTTTGTATTATCTCAATAGATTCATTCTCCTTGTCTATGTATTTTAAAGGTGAACTAAAAGATCCTCATGGGATACAGGACATTACTCAATCCATTCTTACATAGCACAGGTGGCATGTTAGCACAACCTCTCTTGGTTCTGGAGCTCATGCTCTTGACTTTCCAAGCTATACTGCCTCTCTTCAGGACTACAACCTGCCTCACTCACACTCTGTTGCTTCATTCTTTCATGTAGCTTCTGTTACATTCTTTCAGATGTAAAAATGCCAAGATCAATGATTGCCTTCAGCTCTTCTAGCACTTCTGCAGAAGAGACAACACTAAACAACTGCAATGGACAGTTGGGCAACATTGCCGTCAATTTTGTTTTTATCCAGGAATATCAAAGATAACCTTTACAACAGAAATGGCATTTGAACTCAGATTAGAAAATAAACACATGTTGATGGATAAGAAAGGAAATCTTCATACTTTAGAAAAGATTGGAAGCCAATGACACAGCATGAGTAAAAATATAATTTTGGATTGACTAGTGCAAGAAACACAGGTAAAGGAAAAGGCCATAGGCCTGGTCTGGTATCACACAGCTCTAATCCCATCTATTTGTTCTGTGGAGACCAGAAAAATCATGATTAGAATTTGGTCTTCATCCCCAAGTAAAACAGTGTGAGACCCTATATAAAAACTGACCAAAATGAAACAAAAGGCTGAGTGTATGGCTCATGTTGCAGAACACCATCTAGCAGACACAAACCCTGAGTTCAAACTCCAGGAATGCAAGAAAATGCAAAAGGCAGTGTGTGATATTAGATATATTTTATTCATATTACTCATATCTTAGAAAGAGGTCAGAATGTACACTATATTTGGTACATTTGCAATATTGAAGTAGTCAAAATTTACTACATCATGACATGGATATAATAAAAAATAACTTAAATGATTATTGCCCCTAGAAGAAGGTCAGCAAGGAGACTAACAGTGCCAGATGGGAAGGCTAGTGGACAGTTAGCAAGATTTCACATTTTATCTTTTTTAAATGCATTTATGTACACCTAAATAAATTTATCATGTTCTATTTGATACTCACATATTTAAGTTATATAATTATATTTGTAAATATCTCCACTTTTACATATTTATATTACAAAATTATACATGCAAATATCTGCATAAATATAGATTATCTTTAAGTTCACTGAACTCCCTTTTCAAGTACTCATTACTTCCTTTTCAAGCACCCTGATTTTGAATATACAATTGGAAGAAAATGAAAATACCAACAAAACTTTAGTGGCTTACAACGCAGAGATTTTCAGTAAAGGACACCAATGATAGATAACCAATGGATAAAAACTAGCTTGACAACATAAAACTTGAAAAAAAATACTATAAAAGTAATAGGCATTTAGGAAAAAAATCTGCAAATTTTTTTCAATGTAAGTGAAAGATGAATGATAAATATGACCAATAAAATATTCAAATGTATTCAGAGTTGCTAGTAATCTACAAGATGCAAATAGAAATGATAATTAGATGCCTAATAGCCTAGCCAATCAAATTTAGTCTTTGAAAGTTGGTATTCGCTCTTGTCCCAAAGGAGTGAAAACTAGCATTTGAATATGCTGCTGTGTGTGCATACTTTAGCATGTCCTTCCTAAACTACAGCTTAGAAGCATATACAAAAATTATGTGTGTATATATATATATATGAGTGTGTATGTATTTAAGCATATGGGGTGTATCATATAATACATTATAAGAAATAATCTGATGCCAGGCTCTGGTGACTCAAATCTCTAATCCTAGCTACTGATTCAAAGCCAGCCTGAGCTGGAAAGTCTGTGATATTCTCATTTTCTATTAACTCCCCCCAAAGCTGGAAGTGGTAGAGTAGTAGAGTGCTAGCCTTGAGGAAAAAAAAAAACTCAGAGAAAAGAACAAAAAGAAATACTCTTAAAAGATAATAAATTCTAGTTCCTATCAGGAAGAGATTACTTAAAAATGTGTCAAATGATTATGTGATTTTATTCCTATATTATAATGTAACAATAGTAACTTTTAGGTAATTTCTATGTTTTGAGTTTGATCTTTATTGTTTAAATATATGATTATCTTTAAGTAGTTGTAAAAATTGTCATTTGCTAAAGCAGTATATGGATTCAATGCCTAATGATCAATTCTCCCCATCACCAGAACCCAAACCCTTCTCTCAATGTTCTTAATTTTGTAGCATATGAATTGAATGTTTGGCTACATTCTTCCCTACTTCCCCTATTTATTCCTTTACACCCTCTCCCCTTGACTGCACCTGCTTCTGATATTTGTTTCCTGGTGTTTATTTTGTTTGATGTGACTTAGCCTTTCTAAGGAATTATACCTCTTGAATGGATTTTTATTTTGATGTATTTTATAGTCAGGTAAGTTTTGAAATGTTTATTTTGTAGGAGAAAAAGCAGAGAACCTTGGTGGCAATGCCTCAATTCTGTGGCATGTCTGTGATGTGAGTGTACCTGTTTATCAGGGAACAAGACTAGCTCTAATCCCAAAGCACTCAATTCAGTCTAGTTCCACTGCCTTTAGTTCCAGTGCCTTTAATTTGAGAACTGAGTAAGGTTCAAATGAATCTTTTCATTCCAAGACTTTGTACATCAAGAAGGAATAATACATTGCTTTTTTCTACCTTCATCCTTCTAGTCCCTCCAAATTAAAACCCTGATGTTTTCCATGAACTTTCAGTCACTTGAATGCTAACCAAATCACATTAATTCTTTATTTCTCCATGTGGATATAGAACAGTATAGTATTTTATACATAGGTAATTAGCAATAACTTTGTAACTTGTCTTGTTTCCTTTGCCTTTAATATCACTGCTAAAATATGGGGAATTGCTGTTCTATTAATGATTGCTACAAGTCTTACTTTTCTGTGTGTGCTTCAGATAGTGACTATGGACACTGTACTGGGTGACCAATCTTTGTCTCATTTGGAGCATGTGAGCGCTACAGTCTCATTTGTCTAAAATATGATGCTGTATATTCATTCCTTTTTCTTTCCTTTGTCTTTCTTTCAAATTCTTATGTATTTCTTTCTTGTAACACTCTATGTAACACATTTATTTATTTATTTATTTATTTATTTATTTATTTATTTATTTATTTATTTTGGCCAGCCCTGGGCCTTGGACTCAGGGGCTTAGCACTGTCCCTGGCTTCCTTTGCTCAAGGCTAGCACTCTGCCACTTGAGCCACAGTGCCACTTCTGGCCATTTTCTGTATATGTGGTGCTGGGGAATTGAACCCAGGGCTTCATGTATACGAGGTGAGCACTCTTGCCACTAGGCCATATCCCCAGCCCTATGTAACACAATTATGAAAAGAAGTATTATAAAGGAAAGCTAGATACGTCTACTTATTTCAATGCATTAGTGGATTGGGGTGAAAATAATCCATAAATTGCTCATACGGTGTCAAGGGGCTAGTTATTATTAATTCCTTCTCTCAGCTGGCACCTGCTTAGATTTTGACAGAGTGTCTCATTTGTTTATTTGTCTTTTGATTCATTGAAAGGAATGGCAATTTTATTTCCAGTAACTCAGTAAAATATACATTTTCTTATTCTGCCTAGTTAAACCACATTTGTTTGTTTGTTTCTCTCATCTTCCTTGGAGGTAACAGCATGCAAGATTTCTCAGGCCTCTGTCAGACTGAAAATATGATGACTAGGTATAGAGATTTAGTTCACATATACGTTTCAAAATTTATCTATATGGGTGATTTTGGAACATCTATTTACATTTTTGTACATCTATTTACATTTTGTAGTGCAGGCAGTCCTTGAATTTACAATCTTCCTGTTTCAGACTCTCAGAGGGCTGGGTTCCTTGTAGATGCAACCACATCCAGACTAACTTAAGCTTTTAAAGCTTTAGTTTCTTTCTCTGGGAAGCAGTACCACTTTCTTTTCTTTCTTTTTTTCTTTTCTTTTCTTCTCTTCTCTTTCTTTTTTTTTTTTTTTTTTGTCAGTCATGGGACTTGAATTCAGGGCCTGAGTTCTGTCCCTTAACTCTTTTCCTGAAGTCTAATGTTGTACCACTTTGAACCATAGTGCTACTTCTGGTTTTTTGGTGGTTAATTGGAGATAAGAGTCTCATGGACTTTTCTTCTTGGGTTGGTTTTAAATTGCAGTCCTCAGATCTCAGCCTATTGAATAGTTAGGATTACAGGTGCAAGCTACCAGTGCCCAGGTGCAGTAACACTTTTGATGGAATTGGCTTCAATGGAATATATTTTCCTTTTTGTTAACATTTTCATAAATGGAAATACTTTGTTGTTGTCAGTATTGGAGTTTGAACTCAGAGCCCTGTACTTGTTAGTCAGGCATTCTACCACTTGAACTATACATACAGCCTTTAGACTATTTTAAAAGCAAGAGTGCATAGGTCAAAATATTGGTAAAAATTTAATGAGTTCCAAGATTTTTAAAATAGCAGTCATCTTGTTTTGTGGCTTTTCCCCTTATGTCTATTTTGAATATATTTTTAAATTTTTCAACATTTGTATATTTCACTATTTATTTTTCAGCGCTTAACTGAAAGATAATAATTACTTTGTAGAGGATTTTATTATATAACAGTTTCATTTCATTTTAAGAATTTGTACAAATAATAATTCATACACCATGATCAAACTGGATTCATCCCAGGGATGCAAAGTTGGTTCAATATACGCAAGTCAATTAATGTAATCCATCATATCAACCAGAGCAAGGTAAAGAACCACATGATTATATCACTTGATGCGGAAAAAGCATTCAATAAAATCCAGCACCCATTTATGCTAAAAGCCCTGGTAAAACTGGGATTCCAGGGAACATTCATGAATATAATCAAGGCAGTTTATGACAAACCAACAGCAAGCATAACTCTAAATGGTGAAAAACTAAAGCCATTCACTTTAAAATCAGGAACAAGACAGGGATGTCCACTCTCTCCTCTGCTCTTCAACATAGTACTAGAATTCCTAGCCAGAAAAATTAGACAAGAAGAAAATATAAAGGAGATCCAAATAGGAAAAGATGAAGTTAAAGTTTCTCTCTTCACAGATGACATGATCCTATACCTAAAGAATCCCATAGACTCTACCCCCAAGCTACTAGAGCTGATACAAAACATTGGCAAAGTTGTAGGATATAAAATAAACCCTCAAAAATCAACGGCCTTTCTCTATGCTAACGACCCGAAGACTGAGGCTGAAATCAGGAAGATAACTCCTTTTGCAATAGTCTCAAAAAACATAAAATAACTAGGAATAACCTTAACCAAAGAAGTGAAAGACCTCTATGAAGAGAACTTTAAATCCATGAAAAATAAAATTAAGGCAGAACTAAGGAAATGGAAAAACCTCCCATGCTCCTGGATTGTGAGGATTAAAATAATCAAAATGGCAATATTGCCAAAGGTGATCTACAAATTCAATGCAATACCCATTAATATCCCAACACCATTTTTTTAATGAAATAGAGGAAGCAATCCAGAAATTCATACGGAACAATAAAACACCCAGAAAAGCAAAAACAATCCTAAGCAGAAAGGACAGTGCTGGAGGAATTCCAATACAAACTTCAAGCGGTACTACAAAGCTATAGTAATAAAAACAGCTTGGTATTGGCACCGGAACAAGCCTGAAGACCAATGGAACAGAATTGAAGACCAAGAAATGAGCCCACAAAACTACACCTACTTAATTTTTGATAAAGGAGCTAAAAAACATACTCTGAAAGAATGATATGCTCTTTAAAAAATGGTGCTGGCAAAACTTGTTCAACAAATGCAACAACTAAAACTAGACCCTTATATATCACCCTGCACCAAAATCAATTCCAAATGGATCAAAGACCTCGAAATCAAAACTGACACCCTGAAAACACTGAAAGAAGGAGTAGGAGAAACACTTGGGCTCCTTGGCACAGGAAGGACTTCCTTAACAAAGACCCAGAAATGCTACAAATCAAAGAAAGGATGGACAAATGGGACTGCATCAAACGGCAGAGCTTCTGCAGGGCAAAGGACATAGCTCGCAAGATAAACAGAAAGCCCACAGATTGGGAAAAGATCTTTCTTGGCCATACAATGGACAAAGGCCTCATATCTAAAATATATGCAGAACTAAAAAAATTAAAAACTAAAAATTAAATTAAAAATTAAAAAATAAAAAAACCTTGAAGAACCAACAGCTCACCCAACAAGTGAGCTAACGACTTAAAAAGAGACTTCTCTGATGAGGAAATGAGAATGGCCAAGAGACATATGAAAAAGTGCTCTACATCACTGGCCATAAAAGAAATGTAAATCAAAACAACATTGAGATTCCACCTCAACCCAGTAAGAATGGCCTTTATCAAGAAAACTAACAATAATAAATTCTGAAGGGGATGTGGCCAAAAGGGAACCCTACTTCATTGTTGTTGGGAATGTAAACTGGTTCAGCCACTCTGGCAAGCAGTATGGAGATTCCTCAGAAGGCTAAACATAGAACTACCTATGACCCAGCAGCCCCACTTTTGGATATCTATCCAAAAGACCACAAACAAAAACCACACTAAAGCCACCAGCACAACAATGTTCATCGCAGCACAATTTGTCATAGCTAGAATCTGGAACCAACCCATATGCCCCTCAGTCGATGAATGGATCAGGAAAATGTGGTACATATACACAATGGAATTTTACACCTCTATCAGAAAGAATGACATTGCCCCATTTGTAAGGAAATAGAAGGACTTGGAATTATTTATACTAAGTGAAGTGAGCCAGACCCAAAGAAACATGGACTCTATGGTCTCCCTCATAGGGAATAATTAGCACAGGTTTAGGTAAGTCACAGCAGAGGATCACAAGAGCCCAATAGCTATACCCTTAAGAACACATAAGATGATGCTAAGTGAAATGAACTCCATGTTATGGAAACGATTGTTATATCACTGTTGTAACTACTTTCAACATGCTATGTGTAACTGTAGCTTCTATTATTGATGATCATCTTATATCCCCTTCCTGTGGTTGTACCTGTGCTATCACTGTATCTCATCTGAGTACATTGGAAAGCATTTATACTGGTATTAGAACTAGGAAATTGAAAGTGAATACCAAAATCGAGAGACACAGGGTAAGAAAAAAGACAAACAACTACAAAAGCAATATTTGCAAAACTGTTTGTTGTAAATGAACTGAACAAATCATGGGGGGAATGGAAAGGGGGAGGGGGGTAACAAACAGTACAAGAAAGGTATCCAATGCCTAATGCATGAAACTGTAACCTCCCTGTAATTCAGTTTGATGATAAATACTCAAAAAATAAAAGAATTTTTACAAATAAAACATTCAGAAGTGGTTGAAATGTCCATAAAGAAGTCATCTAAATAAATGGCTTAAGGCAAATAAATTGTTTTACATAGACTTTCTGGACCTGGTAAGACTTTTAAATAACTACATTTTTTTTCTTTCTGTATTTTAATTGCCAACTATGTCTCATTGAAAGATAGCCAGACATGTATCTTCTATTCACAATTTCAGCTTGGTGCCTTATGTTTGTGTTAAACCAAATATTACTGTTGTAATCTGAAGGCAAATTGGAGTTATACCGGCCCCAAAAGGTAACCTCAGGATGTCCTTCAAGATGTAGACTGCAAAAAATTATATTAGACAAGTTAGAGCCAGAGAGAGACAAAAGTTTCATGTATTCTATTGTGTGTGGAAGCTAGATTTAGCTAATAAACACATAAATAAATATGTTAGATTGTTTGCAGGTGTATACACATGTACTAACTAAAACACCTAGATTCACGTTAGAACTAAAATACTGTAATTCTTTGGAAAGGCAAAATCAAAGTTCAGCAAATAAAACCCTTGGAAGCCAGTATTCAAAAAGGATGGGGTAGAGTCAAGAGGAAAGGGTAAAAGAATGAAGAGGAAGTGAAGGTGGAACATAGACAAGAATCCAAAGTTATCTTAGAAAATTAAGAAGAGTGAGGGCAGGTGTAAGTAGGGGAGAAATGAGTGAGAATGTTGAAAGGGGTGACATTGATCAAGATCTGTTGTATTCATAAAGTGCTTTGTTAAATGAAAACAATTTTGTACAACTACTTAAAAGATAATAATAAGTTAAAATAAATAAAAAGCTATATAAATCATAGAAAAAAACAAATAAAAATTCCACTATTGACACTTTACCCATCATTAATGGTATACCTTAAAACAGCACTGAAATAAACAATAGTACTTTTATTAATTTTTGCATTACTAATTCTAAAAATGGAAGCTAGTGTGATATTAACTGTCAAACACCACCTGATGAATGGCATATATATCACCACTAATCCTGTTGTTTAAAGTTGTTCATTAAAAGTAGCTTGGGGTTTGTGTTTTTTTTTTTAATAGAGGCATTGTTCAGTTTTTGCTGTGCCATTTCCAATATAATCAACTAAGTAATCATGTATTTTGTAATTCATGTTAAAATAAATTTAAAAATAATACATTTGGAAAAATGAGATTGTCAGTTTTTTTTTTTAATTTTAGGCATTTATTTAAGACAAACTGTTTGTTCTTTCATCAGTATAATAAGATAAAGCATCACAAAGACACAATTACAAATTACTGATATTTATAATGTCTGTGGATAAGAAACACATTGGGTGACTTAATCAAGGATCTGTATGAAAATGATTTTTTTCTTCAGCTTAATATTTGTGAGGACTCTAAATTTACACACTTGGCTGAAGATCCTGCCCCAAGGGTAGGCATTGCTTAGGTTGGCTTAGTGTCATGCAGTTGTAAATATCTTAAACAGAGTTGGAAGCTCCTCTTCCTACCTGGTTCATTTTATATTGTAGATTGAATTTGGCTGAGTTCATTTGACTGGATTTTCTCAGGAGAAAATCAAGGCACAAAGGTTGTGATAAAAGATATAAACGATAAGCCAGGAGCAGGTGGCTCATGCCTGTAATCCTAGCTATTCAGGAGGCTGAGATCTCAGGATCTCAGTTCAAAGCCAGCCCAAGCCAGAAAGTCTGAGACTCTTATCTCCAATTAACCACCAGAATATCAGAAGTGGCCCTGTGGCTCAAGTGGTAGAGCACTAGCCTTGAGCTGAAGAGCTCAGGGACAGCTCTCAGGCCCAGAATTCAAGCTTCACAACCAGCTTAAAATGATATAAAAGATGAAAGAGTGATCAGAAGGGAACTTTTCCACTTAACATTTCTGTACCTGGCAGAAAACTTGTTGTGGAAACTCTGTCTTCCTGTCCCTTGATGTCCATTTAGAATCAAAATCTTCATGATACAGGTTCAGTGATATTAGTTTACTATGTCAAAATAGAGATACTCAATAAAAATGCAAAAGGAAAAGCTAGAAACAGAAAGAAGATGGCTTGGAGTCTCAAATGTGATAAAATACAATAAAATGAAAGTAAGAGATACATACTATAATAAGTTTATTAAACACAAACAATATGATGTAGTATAATTTATTTATTACCTAGTGTGGTAAACAAAACTACTTACTTTTGAGATGTCATGCTAACAGTGGGAATCCTAATTTGTTCTTTCCAAAAATCCTGCAGAAAAATCAACAGGGAAAAGAGCCAAAATTGCTTATAATCACGCTTACAGAACATTAGCAGACAATGAATATTACAAACTTCAAGATACTTCCAAGTGACAAAAGAGTATTAGAACCCCAGTTCCACAAACCAGGTCCACAGCCAGTGCTTCAATTAGGTAGAGACAGAGAAACAAACAGGAAGAGTACCAGAAGATGCTGGACCTCCTCAGGTAGCCAGGCCACTTCCAAGGAAGTGAGGGAGGTCATACTCCCACGGTGGCACCTGGTCAGTAAGCACACTGTGACTAGAGAATGTCAGGAAGGATCCTGACCTGGGCCAATGTCCAGGTGGCAAATCTAGGAAGGCAATGGCTTCAGGGCTTCAATGGGAGATGCCATGAGGACTCTCTCAGAGGTGTGAAAGAAGGAAAATCAAGAAATGGAAGCATTTGGGGGGTATTAAAGAAGGAAGAGTTTGAGTAAGATAATATGATAAAATACTACCGTTGTGTCAGTTTTAAAATATACTAATTTACACCAAAGAACATGAGATCCTTGATCATGGCAACAGTAAAATTCATTTTCTTCTTTCTTGCATAAAACTATTTTTCTTTTGGTGGTGCAGAAAAAAATGTAAATGAATAGAAAAATGTTAGGCAATATCTAAACTACATTACTAAGAAGAAAACAAGTAAAAGTCTATTTTTATCTGACAATTATACTTCCCAAATGCGGAAGAAGAAAATTTAACACTAAGTATTAAAAAATTTGCATATGTAAGGGAGCATTACAAACAACAAAAAATTTAAACTCTGAATACGAGTAGAATATACCCCAAAATGCAATAACTTAACAGTGTAAATCAGAAAATTGAAGAAAAGAAGTATTATCTAAGAAGAACAGATTTGTTTAAGAGTACTTAGAACATAGTTGTTCAAAGATGAATTTGGAAGCCTACGGCCAGCAGCTTATGCCTGCAATTCTCGCTACTCAAGGGGTTGAGATCTAAGGATAGAGGTTCAAAGCCAGCTTTCGGCAAGCAGGTACATGAGACACTTAGCTCCAATTAACCACCAAAAAGCCAGGAAGGAACTATGGCTCAAAGTGGTGGATTGCTAGCCTTGAGATAAAAGGCTGGGGGACAGAGTCCAGGCCCTGAGTTCAAGCCCCAGGACCAGAATGAAATTAACTAAATAACTGGATAAATAAACATGTACCTGTAAATAACCACTAATTGTAAATATAATGTTAATCTCAAATATTTGAATTATGACCTATCTCTTCTGAGTCATAAAGTTATATTGATTTATTTTCCCAGTTAGGGTACATATTTGTTTCAAATACAGTGATAATCTTAGTAAATGAAACTCTGGGAAATAGTTAGGAAATACTTTTGTGGTGATAACCTGAGTTTTGTCTTGTGATGATTATCAATGAATGTATTTTTTTATAAATAATTCCATTGCATGATGGTTGCCTATGTGCACACATGTTTATCTGCATGTATGTAAATATACACTGTATACAATAATATATCTGTATTTTTCTTCTAAGTGCTACAGTTTTGAGGGTAGACTTTGTCTTTTCATGTCTCTTTTTCTAATCTTTCCCTGCCTTTCTCATGTGCTGAGGATCAAAGCCAGGGTCTACCTCCAAGTAGACAAGTTCTCTACTATTGAGAAACATCCTTAAATTTTGAATTTTTAGGCAAGGTCTTCTTTTTTTTTTTTTTTTTTTGGCCAATCCTAGGGCTGAACTCAGGGTCTGAGCACTGTCCCTGGTTTCCTTTGCTCAAGGCTAGCACTCTGCCAACTTGAGCCACAGAGCCACTTCTGGCCTTTTCTATATATGCAGTGCTGAGGAATTGAACCTAGGGCTTCATGTATACAGGGCAAGCACTCTTGCCACTAGGCTGGTATTCCCAACCCGCAAGCTCTTCTTTGTAGCTAGAGCTGTCCTGGAAACTCATGATTCTGTTGCTTCTGTCTGCCTCCCCAGTGCTGAGATTGCAAGCATGCATAACTATGTGTTACTTTATTTTTCCATTTGTATCTCTAACATGTTTCATAATGACACATATATTCTAGAAGGACAACTAATATTTTCTCCTCTGATCTCATGGCACAAGAATTTGTCTTTATTAAAGAAGAATTTTTCTTTTTAGTATGTCTTGAAATATATGGTGAACCTGACAAAGAGGCTCGAGAGGGGATGTCTATTGAGCTTAGTAGGGAGATAATGTAGATTGTAAAGGCCTAGAACTCCACCATTGGCCTGAACAGCTAAGTGGTCATAGCATGACAGCTGACAGGAAGCAGACAGTGGGGTGGCAGCTTCTGACTCTGCTAATTCCAGATATACAAACAATGTACTGAATTATGACAATCTATAATGTTCTTCTTCCTGTGTAAGTTATGACTTAAAATGAGAAGCCCACTTGTAAAAAAAATAAAAAAGGAACAGTCCCTTGTCTTGAAAAGTAGTAAACACACCACATGACCCATACCATACTGTCCTGTGGTGGATGGCTACTCTGCTCTCTCACAGAATGCACAGTGCAACAAAATGGCATGCAGCAACTGATCACACTCATAGTGCTTCTCCCCATAATTATTCCTTAGCAGTGCCATAATTAGAAAGTAGCTTTAAAAATTAAAAAATATTATTTGATGAGAGTGCAATTTTTTTCTAACTGGACATTTATGTAGCTTATAATTTATTCAATAGCAACTCAAATAAATCCTACCTATATATAAGCCACTTTGTGCATTGAATAGTTTTGTAATCCTAACAGAAGAAATTAACTTACAATTTGTGAATAGGGACAAATGTATAATAATAATAATAACTAAAAATAAGAGATAGCTTCATTGTGTTTACAATAGGCCTGGAAACTCTGATTTTCTGTATGAACTAGCTTATTAAATATTCATGACATTGTCATAAAGGACCTATTATCGTACCAATTATACAGATGAGAAAAATGAGCTAAAGTGATACAAATAAGCCTCTGTCCCCCCATCACTAAGCAAATAGCTCCCAAAATTCACATCTAGGCTTTGGCACAATCATATTTGATGCTTTCTCCTCCAAATAAATTTGACATTACAAAACTGACAGGCAAACAAGAGAAAGTCCAAATTTTAATTGATTGATGAGTAATCAGAACAATATATTCTAGAAAAATCATTGTGTTTAAAATTAGTATTTTTAAAAGCAAAATAACAGATGTGGAAAACCTAAAAATAAAATAGTGGTGGCACACCTGGAGGAAAGCGGTAGATACACACTCTACCTCTTTACCTCCAGTCATCAGAAGGAGATAATTCCAATAAAATATTTCCTTCATCATAAGCCTGTAAATATGACAACAGTATAGACACACTCTCATTTCTGAATATACATAAAATGATCTATTAATAATATTTTATGGTGGCACACAGTATTTCCATGTAATATTTTATTACTTTTTTCATCATCTCTTGGTTTAATTTTCCATCCTGCTTGTGTTGCTCTGTTTTTTGTTTGTTTTTCTCACTATGTGACAATCTTTATTTATCATTCATATTTAAGAGTGAGGCACTAGTCAGGCACTATAATGCTAGCTACTCAGAAAATTGAGTTCCAGAGAATCTCAGCCAGCCTAGGCAGAAAAATTTACATGATCCCAGCTCCAGAGATAACTAGCAAAAAGCTGGACTAGAGGCATGTCTCGAGTGCAAGAACACCAGCCAAGGGAGTTCAACCCCCAAGTTGCAGCACTATAAAGTTTTGTGACCTTGGTGTGAGAATTGGAGAATGAACAGCAGCCAGAAGCTTCACAGCTGCTGGATTGCCTACAGTTTGATGAGTGATTTGGAATAGCATATTTGTAGAGGTAGCCTTCCAAATATAAGTATCCTTAGTATTTTTTCTGAATGAAACATTCAAGTTTCCTGTTTGGGAGGTATTAATCTCTATCCAGGTTCTGGACACTAGGTGAGGAAAAAGAACAGAAGATTCCTGCATTAAATAAATAGACTTCACTTAATTGCTCACTCTTTCCAACTAGGCCCATCCATTCATTTTGCTCAATGATTTAATTTCCCTTATCTCCCTCCTTTGCTGAGTTCAATGGCCTCCAATTGTGGTTTATCAGGTTCTATTTTTCAAGAGAACAAGCTCCTTTGCAGGGTTATGTAGTCACTTACAGTGACATGAGAGGTGATTACCTGTTATTAGAGAGTTGCAGTACTATGTTCTAAGGTAGAAGATTATTCAGAATAGGAGCTTGAGAATATATAGCTCTGGCTGTGAATTCACTGTGATGTCAGACTTACCTCTGCACTGCTAACCCAGTTGCTCCTCTAAGAGCTTTCTATCAGCATGAATGAATGCAAGCCTCTTGCTTGTCCTTGTCTTTGTCCTTTTGCATTTAGGATTTAATTAAATAAAAGCAAAAGTGTATCTTAAAATTATTTCCTGGAAACGTCCTAGCAAGTATCTCATTAAACTCATGAGGATACTAGATTCAACTAGCACCAAGTAACTTACCAACAAAGTTCACCTAATAGAGCTTGTATTTTCTTTTCATTTTCTTCATGAAAAAATAAAGGAATGTGATAATAACGAATTCCCAGCTTTCAATTAAATGCACTGAAAGGTTCTAGGCGAGGAGAGAGCACGTGGAGTAAAGTAGAAATTATTGAAATAGAGTTTATTGGGGTATGCTCCAGTTTGCCCTTCCAGTCTGGATCATAGAGGTTGTGCCTGAGCCTGGCTCAGTCAGGGTTTATATGGCAGGGGCAAAAGGTGGTTCTGCCAGAGATGGTGGTTAGCATATTGCTTGTTCTGCAAGTCTGGATGGTTCCAGTTGGTCCCAGGCTTGTGCTTCTAGGCTGATGCACATGGTATTTCCCAATAGGAAGGTGGTTTATTCTCCATACCTGTGAGCCCTCCAGAGGCCTGACATGCACCTTTGGAATATTCTTTCCTTTTTTTATTCTCTGTCAAAAGGTAACTTGTCTGCCAAGCAAACTGTGGTTACATGTCTTATTTTTCTTTTTATATTCATGCAAATTCATGGCCAAAATTTCTGAACAGTAGGATATGTCCAAGTTTCAAAATCATCTTATCACTTTTATTTAAGCATTTCTGAAGGCCATCAAGCTTTCAGTACAGCCTTTTCAGAGTCTTTCTTCTGTATAATTTCATATCTGCTCAATCAGTATTTTGCCAGAAGAAGATCTGAGTTCTAGGTCTTAACTGTCTTTGTTACTAGCCCAATGACCTCATAAGCTATCTGTTTCAGAGAGGAATGCTCATTTGTTGTTTCTTAGTTTATGTGGATCAAATTTTCAAGACACAGTATAGGAGCTATGACTTGTCTTTGCCCCAAGGGTGTCCAGCATGTAAAATAATCCAGGGACAGATAAGATGGATAAAAATGTCACTGTCATATTAACAGCTCTTCTATTCAATTACAGTCCAAAGTAATTTAAAGAGTTGTTCTAGATCTTTTATGATAATGATGATGACGAATAACCACCATTAAAAATTACTAAGTATTATATTATTGACAGTATGTAGAACTAGGGATTGGTTTTAAAAATCTACATAAAATAAGATTCCTTCCTGACTTGCTATTCAGCCACTCAGGAGGCTGAGGAAAGATTGTCTGAGTCCAGGAATTCAAATACAACTGAAGAAATGAAATGAGACCGTATTTCAAACAAAACAAAACAAACAAAAAATGGGCCAGGTGCTGGTTCACACATGTAGTCCTAGCTATTGAGATCTGAGGAGTACAGTTTAAAGCCATCCAGTGCAGAAAAGTCCATGAGATTCTTATCTCCAATTAACCAGAAAAAAGTGGAAGTGGACCTTTGGCTCAATGAGATTACAAATAATGTGAGATGCCAGTGCTGGTCTTGAAAATAAGTTTTGAGGGCTGGGAATATGGCCTAGTGGAAAGAGTGCTCACCTTGTATACATGAAGCCCTGGGTTCGATTTCCCAGCACCACATACACAGAAAACGGCCAGAAGTGGTGCTGTGGCTCAAGTGGTAGAGTGCTAGCCTTGAGCAAAAAGAAGCCAGGGAGAGTGCTCAGGCCCTGAGTCCAAACCCAGGACTGGCAAAAAAAAAAAAAAAGTTTTGAAATCTTTGAAATTCAAATTCATTTATGGTCTGGGAATGTGGCTTACTGGTAGAGTGCTTGCCTAGCCTTCATGAAGCCCTGGGTTTGATTCCTCAGTACCACATAAATAGAAAAAGCCAGAAGTGGCGCTGTGGTTCAAGTGGTAGAGTGCTAGCCTTGAGCAAAGGAAGCTCAGGGATAGTGCCCAGGACCTGTGTTCAAGCCTCAGTACTGGCACAAAATCAAACATTCAATTATAAAGTAATTTAACTTAGACCAAAAATTATTTTTAAATTTGAATATTAAAATAGTAAATGGTTACTTAAGAACCATGAAGAGTCTCGTCTGGGGATTAGACCTGTGGCTCAGTTGGAGTGCCAACCATTGAGTGAAAGATACTGAATTTGAACACTCCTTGAAGGGCAGGCTTGGAGCAGAATCCAAGTAGCAACTGTGAGAGTCTTGGCCCGACATGCATTTAGGAAGTTTCTTCCTCTGTTTGACCAAGTGTTGGTAGAAAGGAGTGCAGTTGAAACTATAACCAAAGGAGGCAGTATGCTTCCTGAAAAGTCTTAAGGAAAAGTATTGCAAGTCACAGTAGTGGCCGTGGGAGCAAGCTCTAAAGGAAAGGGTGGAGAGATGCAGCCAGTTAGTGTGAAAGTGGGTGATAAAGTTCTTTTCCCAGAATATGAAAGCAACAAAGTAGTTCTAGATGATAAGGATTATTTCTTATTTAGGGATGGTGACATTCTTGGGAAGTATGTAGAGTGAATATATCACTGAAATGGCATCATGTGAAGCTGCCCATTCCATGGAAGTTCTGAGATCTTTCATCATGTAAATAATTTCCGTATCTCCCTTTTATAATAAACTGTTGGTAACTAAAGTAATGATATCCATTGTTTCTAAAGTTTAATTTCACTGTTCTGGTATAAACATTTCCAAATAAAACATGTAAATAATTTTTTAAAAAAGAAATACAACACTGGTACTTACTAGACACTAGATAGAAAATGAACTGTACAGTACATATTGCAGATAGGGATGTGAGGGAAAACCTGGATGACAGCAGGGAAGAGGAGGCATGATTTTTAAAGAATTGTACTCATTATATGATTGGTAACTGTAATCTCTCTCTCTATATATATACATATGTATATATATACATATATACATATATATAAAACCTCTAAAATAAATTTTCTTAAAAAAAGAAACAACATGTAATGATGTACAAAAACACAAAAGACTTATTTAGAAGTTTCTTCTAACGAAGAAAATTAAGGATTTTTGAAAAATAATTAGGAGCTTGAACACCTTATCTTTAAGACAGACTGAGATATAAGCCATTTTACTAGAGCATAGTAAGTATGGACAAAATTGGACTTCTTATTCTACTTAAGAGTACTTGATTCACAAATGATTTTCTATATCACATAGCCCAATGTTACACTTATTGTTACTGTGATAAACGGTTTGAGCAGATGAATCTAGCTTGTTCTTTCCAAAATGCTTGAGTAGTTTTGGGTGGCATCAAGTCATTAGCACAGTTATTAACATGAAAGCAAATGCTTAGCCTCTGGAATGGTAGACTCAGGGGTACACATGATTCTATGTATAAATAATCTGGAGAAATGCTGCCGGGTGGGTAGGAGGGTAGAACTTAGACATCTCTAGAATACAGAATTGAGATAAATGAAAAAAGGTTTGTGAAAAGGCTGATTTACCCTCATTACAAATAAGAACCTTTTATTAATGAAATCAAAGCCTGGGAAGAAACCTAATTTCCAAAAAAAGTGTAGCTCTGAAAGAAAATGCAAAGAATTTCACTGAGAAGACAACCTGAGGAAACCAAGATCCTACTAAGAAGATTTTATGTGTTAGTATTCAAAAGCCAAAATATGATAGTGAAATGATAGCAGTGACAGTGATCCTGTGTTTCTTCTCAAAATAGAAAACATTTGTTCAATTGAAGTCTGATTGTGAAAGGATGAAGTCTGAGTGCCCTCAAGTAAACTGGCAGGGACACTTACTTACACTACCTCCACCAGACAGACAGCAGCACCAGGGAAGACAGATGGGGCCCACACAAAAGCTAGCTTTCCCCTTTGCCTCCCTCCTCCTTCTTATTCCTCTATTCTCTTTCTCCCGCTTCTTCCTTCTTTACTTGTTTTTATTTTTTTTAATGATGTAAACATGACTTTTGTGCCAGTCACTATGCTCATAATATTATAGCAGTAAACAAAACTACTTTTTTTCCTTCAGCAATCTTAACAGAAACAAGAATAATGATAAAAGTTTGTAAAGTAGATTATAATATTATTTACAAGAGATATCTAAATTAGATGGGGAAGAGTAGCTTTTCTAACAAAATGTTGTTCAATCTGAGACCTAAATCCAAATTCACACATGAGTGTTCCAGGTAGGGAAAAAAGAAAATGTAATTTAGTACAATCAGAAAGCAGCAGAAGGCCATTCTTTTGTCCAAAAAACTGAATTGAGGTTGCTGAACAAGAATGACCTGCATGGAGACTTCTGGAGCAGGCCATGTTTAGGAGACTGAACCTCCATGAATCTATTTCTATTCCTGCTGGAGTGTATATTAAAGGGACAGACATTAAAGAGGTGGAGAAACACACATGAATGTTTTCCACCATTACTTAGTAGAACTAATTCTTTTTTTTTCTTTATTGTCAAAGTGCGGTACAGAGGGGTTACAGATTCATATGAAAGGCAGGGAGTATATTTCTTATTCTACTTGTTACCTCCTCCCTCATTTCCACCTTCTCCCCCCTTCCACTTCCCCTCTCCCCCCAAGAGTTGTGCAGGTGGTTCACACCAAATGGTTTTGTCAGTGTTGCTTTTTGAATGGTTTGTCTTTTTGTTCTTTGTCTCTCAATTTTGGTATCCCCTCTCCCTTCCCCACCTATAATACCCGTATAAACAGTATCCAGGGCACTCAGATGTGATACAGTGGTAGCAGGAGTACAGACACCGGGAGTACAAGAGAAACAAAACTAAACAAACCAATCAAACAAACAAACAGACAAGGAAAAAGAGAAAAAGAAGTACAAGTTCACATGGCATGTTGAAAATAATTACAATAGTGGTATAAATCTTGTTTCCATAATGTGGAGTTCATTTCACTTGGCATCTTCTTATGTCATCATATGGGTGTAGCTATTGGGGTATTTTGATCTTCTACCATGAGTAGTCTATTCATATACTAGCTATTCCCTGTGAGGGACACAATAAGGTTTATGTTTCTTTGGGTCTGGGTCACTTCACTTAGTATGATTTTTTTCCAAGACCTTCCATTTCCTTACCAATGGGGTAGGATCGTTCCTTCTAATGGAGGCACAGAATTCCATTAAAGCAAAAGGACATACATAGAATATTTTCTAACTGCCTTCCAAAATTATGGTCCTCTGAAAACACTGTTACTAACAATAGAATCTGGTATGTCACTGGCTATGTCCAAGTCTTAATTTTCATACTTACTAACTCCATGAACTTGGACAATTATCCTTACATCCCTCTTCTGTAGAATAAATGCCATAGGAGTATCATCTGTTTTGTTAGATATGTGAAAACATCCAAATATTTATGCTGGATTATGGAATAATATTGGCCAAATATGAGTTTCTTTCTATTTAATCTTATTTTAATTTCATACATAATAGTTACATATGTTTGTGGAAAACAATGCAAGGCTTTTATTCGTAAATACATTTTGTAATGATAAAATATGGGCTCATGACATATTTATCACCATAAAAATCATTTCTTTGTACCAAAATATTAAAAATTCTTTCATCCTACTATTTAGAAACATGTAATCATTATTGCTAGGAAAAGTCAGCCCTAGAATAGATAGAAATACCATGACTTGTTCCTCCCA
The DNA here is from genome assembly GCF_023159225.1 of Perognathus longimembris pacificus. Classification (NCBI taxonomy): domain Eukaryota; kingdom Metazoa; phylum Chordata; class Mammalia; order Rodentia; family Heteromyidae; genus Perognathus; species Perognathus longimembris. The sequence continues at coordinate 40,803,975 of NC_063172.1, read as the reverse complement.
TATAACAATTCCCTACCCCTTCTTCCCCAAACACCATTACTATTATACTTTCTAATTCTGTGATGTTAATTTTATAAAATCATGCATGCAATGACATCATGAAATACTAGTCATTCTATCCTTGGCCTACATAGTATAATATTCTCCAGCCCATCCTTGCCTTCACAAATCTCTTTAAGGGAGAGGGTGGATCTGTTTGAAACAGAAGATATCCTACATGATGCCTATAAAAGAGCAACTATCCTATACACCCATGTGTTTCATGTGTGTCTTAGCAGTCATCTGACCATGAATGTTTCCTTTGGTATTTCCCATCTGTCTGCTGCGGCCTTTTGAATCACTTTGATCTGTCACAGTGCTGGTGTACTGAACATTCAGTAACTACAGGCAAAACTTGCCCAGTACATTTTTTAACTTAAACTTAGTTTATAAGATCTAGAGCTCCTCAGGAGTTCACGTTAGACCTATTTGTAGCTCATTCTTGAAACTTCATGCAATAATTTAATGAGATAATTTGTATTAACAGAGAAAAGCTTGATCTAAACCTAAGAAAATACATTCATAATAAATTATAAGCTTTAATGATGAGTGAATTGCTAAATAAATCTCTGATTTGGGTTCAGGTACTCTAAATTCTATTCTATTTTTTCTAATATTATTTTCCAAAGGCTTAGAGTAAAGTACCTTTTGAAGTATAACAATCCCGACAACTCTAATTGAAGAGAAGCAGCTCACCATCTGCTCACAGTTCTGGTATTTAGTCAGAGATAAGAGCAAAGCAGTCTGTCAGAGTTCCACTTATGCAAATCAAATAAACTGTGAAACTCAGAGATACTTGCTTTGCATTCATTTTTAACTTACAAATGATAGTCAAGTAGAAACAATTCCTCTATTGTGCCCATTGAATATGTATAATAAATTCTTTCAGGTAAACAGTTACTTTGAATGATGGATAATTTTGCACTTAAGTTTACTGAACTAATAAATTTCAGTGATGATAGTAACAACAATAATAATTATTATTATAAATAAAGTACATACCATATTAATCTTCCTTTATTTGCAGTAGGGGGACAGATGCCTTTATCAACCAAAGACAGGAAAAATAAGATGTTCATCAATTTATATTCCAGGTACTAAAATATCTAAAAACTTTTGTTGGACACATCCAGTTGTTATAAGACTATTCTTCAGATGCTCATAAAGAAATTGGCTAGGCCTAGGCTTACAGATTGAGTCACAGCTCCAGAAGCTCCTGAGAATAATTAGAAGTAAAAGTTGGTCAGCAGTGGTCCTACTCAGCAACTGTACAAGGCTTGGACTAAATGATCTTTTGACAGATAAACCATTTCATATCTTTCCCAGAGTAGCACACATGATAACATCCATTTTAATATACCTATGACTTCTGGCTTGTCAGAATTCATGCTTCATTAATGATTGTTTTAATATTATTTCCACAAAATGATAACAGCAGTGATTTGATTCTCTCTTCTTATTGTAATAGATTCTGGTTTTATTATCCTTAGTCATCTTGCATTTTCTAGTACAATCCCCTGGTTGTAGATTTCCAGTGTTCTGTTGCAGATGGGAGAAATCATTCTTTCTTTCACTCCTCTTTCTTGTGATGCTATTGGATATTTTGGGCGTGAGTATCAATCATCTTGAAAGTAGGCTTGAAATCTGTGCATGCACCAAGCTCATATTTATGCTTTTTCAAAACTGGAGCATGTAAGTAGCAGCAGTTTCATTTTATAGGAAAATTTACATGTTCCTTTTTAGATATAGAATATAAGGAAGACATAGTCAACTTAGTTTGCTTTGGGATTTTCAGCTTTTAAAATTAACTAGATATATCAGAAACAAAAAGTATCTAGCTTTATTATCATGGAAGAAATATCACTTTGTGTTCATGCTTCTATTTTTATACTTGTTTATTTCATAGTCATGGAGGGAGTATATTTGAAGCAAAATACTCAAAAGAAATCGATACAAAGTAACAAAAAGAAATTTTTGAGAAGTAAATTCACCAAATTGAGATAAAGAATTAAAAGAAAATTGTCTCTTTTTTTGTTCCTTACTAAAATTCACAACAGTTATATGGGTGCAATTATCTTATATCTATTAGAATTTCTCTAAATTTATAAAAAAAAACAATTCATGTAAGAATTGGCATGATTATTTTTTGTTAGATCAACAGGAATAAAACACATTTCAATTCTTACTGAAAATCATTTTAGCAAAATATTTCTGACATGTTATAAGAAGCATTTTGCTTTTTGTTTTTTGCAACTCTACCAATTTTAAAGGCCAAACCACAATGAATGGCCTAAGTAAGTGATACAAGTCATAAAATGGAAAAAGTTAAGTAAATATTTGCTCTGCATTTTATAGAAAACTAAACTTATTTCTAGAAAATCAAAGAATCCCTTAGCTTGTCACAAATCCAGGGCCAACCAGATGTCTTGAAGTCTTAAGGTATGTATTCTCCTATACACTAAATGTAGAAGGTATAATGCTCTTGATTAAAACATTTTCAAGTAGTAGTAACATAAAAAATAATACAGTTAATATATAATTTTTAGCTAAAATACTTTTACCTATTACCATATGATCAGGCTATTAAATGTCATGAGAAGAAAATATGAAAGCAAGAAAAGTTTGGCAATGAAAGTATTTTGAATAATATTCTAAAAATTATGATGTTGATAGAGAATCATTTAATTCTCAGATTACATTTAATTTGTTTTGGTTGCACAGAGATTTGAATTCAGAATTTTACCATTTGGTATGCAGGTACTTTAAGTTTGCTCCAAACATTCAGTCCCTTTTAGTAGGGTCATATAACTTCTTCTAGGATCAACCTGGGTCCTTGATCTTCTTACCTGTATTCCACAAGCAGCTGTATCATAGAAGTGAGCTATCACTCACAAGCCAGATTACTTTTTACGATGGGTTATGACATGCTTTAGTATATGAGGGAATTTCTTAAAAAAAATGAACAAAATATAAGTTTATCTTTTACTTTATTTTATTTTTTGTCAGTCTTGGGGACTCAGGGCCTGAGGACTGTCCCCGGCTTCTTTTTGTTCAAGGATAGCCCTCTACCACTTGAGCCACAGCACTACTTCTGGTTTTTTCTGCTTATGTGGTGCCAAGGAATCGAACCCAGAGTTTCATGCGTGTTACGCGAGCACTCTACCACTAAGCCACATTCCCAGCCCTTACCTTTTAATTTTACATCAAAAGTTTGTTTTTCCCCCTAGTATAAAAACATTTTTAAATCATGGAACTAAAAAAGCAATTTACACATTGTTCACCAAATCCTGATGAGAAACTGAGTGGATGGCACAAAGGAGAAAAATAAGGTATATCTTACCTTTGTTTTTCATGTATATTATACATTATGTTAAGATTCAACATAGTGATGTTAAGTTTCAATTTGCAATGATATTTATTTGTATTGGTGTAGGTAAATAATGGTCATTATTGCTGCAAATATTACCTGAATCTATCCATTCCCCTCCCCCCACTCCCTCCCTCCTTCCCTCCCTTCCTCCCTCCCTCTGTCCCTACTTCTCTTCCTTCCTCCCAGCCTCCCTTCTTTTCCCCCTCCCTCCTATGTTGTTTCTCTTCCTGTTTCTCTCCTTTCCTTCTTTTCTTTTCTTTGAGACTGAGACTACAGCCTTATGAATGCTAGACAAGCACTCCAGTACTAAAATAGTCTTACTAAATTGCCCAGGCTGGCCTTGAATTTTTAATCTTCCTTCTTCAGCCCCTTTCTACAGCTGTGATGAGCCTGGGATGAAACAGGTGAAACATCATGCCTAGAAAATTCCAAGTATTTTTTCTTAAGAGACTTTTACTACAGTTTTGACAGTAAATTAAAAGAAAATTAACATGTAATTAATAGATAATTGGAGATAAAATACCCAATTTCTATGCACACAACCCTTGTGTTCTAGAAGGTAATTTGTCTATAATCTTACTCAGAAATATTTTCTTTTCATTAACTTTCTATTCAACTTTTAGCCAGATAGTTGATTTTTACTCTTTGTGCCCCACAAAGGTATTTGCTCTTAATCCTTCAATATTAAATGCAACCCTAAAGTTCTAAACACAGTAATGTTGAAAAACTGTTTTCTTTATATAACATGACAGGTAAGGAAGCTGTAGAAAACACAAGTTATTCATTTTTAGTGAGGGTGCATTTTTATTTCACCATAATCATGTAAAGATGTAAATGATAGGATTTTATTGTTTACTTTAGATAATCGACAGCAGGTAATGCTTAAATTCAGGCTGTAATATGTGGAGATTAAAGGATGAAGACCTCAGATTAGACTTAGATGCTCTGTTGTTCACACGAAGCTACTGTATTATTCTCTTAATGAAGAAACAGTACTAGGAAGTAGAAACAAATTTAAGATATTTGTATGCTTATTTTGAATGCTGGAACTAATTCACTTTTATTGGCACATAGTAAAAGTTTACTAGTCTAAAATGTGCTAGATCTTACAATAGTAAAATTATTTTCTTTACACCACTTAGAACATCTTTCGATTCATCGTTTTACAGGGCCACTGTAAAGAGTCCTTGTTCTAGTGTAAGGATCTGTGGGTTGGCCATACAAACTAGCCCTCGTTAGTTCTATGATTTTGGATACGTTATTTTACCTCATTCTATAAAATGATAACAATTACTAACTCCTTCAGTCTGGAATTTAGAATGATCAAAAGTATTAGTAAATATGAAGTGCTCATTCACATTATATAACAACCCATTATATTTATATCACACTTATAAGGATGGTATCAGATCCTTCTAGGGCAAATTAATATAGCCACTGTGCTACATTGCTTGAAAGGCATCCAGTATCCGAATAAGAACTGGAGACAATTATAAGAAACTTGTGGTCACTGCTTTCCTGGAGTTGGAAAAACTAAAAACTCCAGCCAGTATTTGCCATTGGTGAAAATGTTATAAATGAGGTCGACAAAGGTACTTGAGACACAAAGTATGAAATGTTAAACAAATGATGGAAAAAATTACTTAAATCTGGAGCCCGGCAGAGGAAACTGCTTAAGAGCTTCTTACACCATATTTCAGTCACTGCTGATTCACAGCATGTTACATGATTCATGTTCATCCTCACCTATTCGATTCAATAAGTAATGAGTCCCACCAGACTTCAGGTCAATACATTAATTGCTATGTACCCTCCACTATTGTGTGATCTAGATTCCAGTTAATTAAATGCTAAAAATCATGCCCTTTAAGGTTTGTTTTGTCTGAAATTCATATATTCATATTGTGTATGTAGATATATAACCTTACTTCTAAAATATAGTTCTCTGACCACTATATTTCTTTTAATTGTTCTTTTTAAATTACATATTACTTGGAATTAATCTATTTATTTTGCTGTCACAACCGATACTGTTGTTTATTTTCCTGTTTGCTTGGTTTGTTTGTGTGACACTCAAAGCTGCTATACTACTTGAATATACCCTCAATCCGTTTGCGGTGTTTTGGTTTTTTTTACAGGTAAGTTTTGTTTTGTTTCTCCAGTTCTGGATCTTGGACTCAGGGACTGAGAACTGTCCCTGGGTTCTTTTTTTGCTCAAGGCTAACACTCTACCTCTTGAGCCACAGCACCACTTCTGGCTTTTTCTATATATGTGGTGCTGAGGAATCGAACCCAGGGCTTCATGTATACAGGGCAAATACTCTACCACTAGGCCATATCCCCAGCCCCTAAGGTAAGATTTTTTTTCAAGTAATTTGTTTTATTTTACAGGTAAGGTTATGCCCAGACTGACCTTGAGCAGTTATCCTTCTATCTCTGATTCCCAGATTCTTAGCATTACAGATACGACCTAAAATACCTAGCTTGTTTTTTTCAGATAGCATCTCACTAACTTCTTTTGCTCCAGCTAGCTAGGTGGAAAGGCTGGAGCTGAGACTAGCTGCTTTTTAAGGGTCTGGAATGCCCGTTCCTCTTCTTCTGTCCATCTAATATTTTCTCCTGGCCCTTTGGTAATCTCATATAAGGTCCGTGCTACTTCAGCAAACCCCAAAATTCAGAGTCTACAGTACGCCACAGTTCCCAAGAATTCCCTAACTTGTCTCTTAGTCTTGGGAGTGGGGATCTATAGGAGTATAAGTACAGTAAGCATCAAGAAGCCTTTCTAAATAGGCTGCTGGGGACTCATCCATTCCCTGTCTTACTGCCCCAACCTTAGACAAATTTATAGGGCGCTTTCCAGCAGCCCGGAGACCGCCCAGAATAGTATGGCGATAAACCTTTAGCCACTCCCTACCTGCTGACGAATTTGGGTTCCAGTCTGGATTCCAGGAGGGCAGGACTTCCTCTATCTCAAGGAGGTCTTCTGATGGCCTGCCGTTGTTTCCTGGGACCAGCTTCTTGGCTTCCTGGAGAATCCTGTCTTTCTCCTCAGTGGTGAAGAGGATGTCCAGGCTTTGTTTAATAGTGGCCAAGGTGGGTCGGTGAGTCACAAAGAGAGTTTCTAACAAAGAGGTTAGTGCCTGAGGCTTCTTTGAGAAGGGCGGGTTCTTCTGTTTTCAATTTAATAGATCATTAGAAGTGAAGGGGGCATGAACCTCATAAGGGTGAACCTGACCCTCTTCTGGGGGTCCCATATTTTCCTGTAAAACACATCTGATAACAATAAGCAAAAGCAAAAGCAAGAACAGACACAGGTTAAGGAGCAGTTCTTTGGTGGATTTTGCTCATCCCATGCTTCCCTGTAGAGAAAAGTCAATCACAGCACTAGCAAGCAGGAGTAGAAGTGTGAACAGACACAGACAAGACCATGTGTAGAGCAAGGTCAGAATTGCTGATCTTTGTACAAAATTTATACATGTCCTTTCCAATGAGGACTTCCAGAAGGGAGTCAAGGCGTCCCTCAACCGCCTCAGCCTTAGAGAGCTCTGCCACATCCAGCTTCTTTCTGTCTTAGGCCTACAGATGGTGCACCTTTAGATTCAGACGTCCTTCCCAATGAGGACTTCCAGAAGGGAGTCAAGGCGTCCCCCCAGCACCCCGGCCTTAGAGAGCTCTGCCGCGTCCAGCTTCTCTCTGTCTTAGGCCTACAGACAGTGCACCTTCAGATTCAGACGGGCCCACTTGGCAGCCCCACAGATGGCCTTTATGGCCAGTGCACTCTTACAGATGGGCCCACTCGACAGCCCCACAGACGGCCTTTACCTTCAAATTATGACTCTGCTTTCTCCATAGCTGGAGTTAAAAATGTTAGTTCTCACTATTTGCTCCATTATGTTTTGTGTTCTTTTATATGCTTGTATCTATACCTTTACATATGTCATTTAAAAAATTATTGCTTATTTTTATTTAATGATTTGGATGGAAATCTTAGATTTATCTTCTATTTCAAATTTGACTATGTCTATTTTAAATTTAAAACAACTTTAATCTGTATTCTTCCACTAATATGATAGTTTTATCAACTTTTTGTATGCACAATGAAGGCTTCTCTTATGCTTCAACCATTCAACATCGTACTGATAGAATACTATTTAATTTTTAACTAATATTTTAGTCTTTAAGTCATGCTTCTGTCACTTTTTCTCATACACAGTATTTACAATAAACTTTGAGAGAAACCTCTGCATTTTACTATTTTTCAATACAACCTACCAGCACTACAAATACACCACATTTTCATTATTATTTGTATTTGTTCTTTTGCGGTTCCACTTTTGAGTATTTTTGTAAACAGTAGCATGAAGCTATTGTATCAGAAGATGAGATATTTTGTTTCAAACATTGGCAAATACTAACTAGCTATAAAGTTAGGGCATTTCAAGGTCACTATAAAGTAAAGAACTCACAGACCCATGAAAGGATCCAACAGTTAGAGAAAATTTACCTGCACAAAGGTCTGCATACCCCAGGTGATGGGGGCCCCAAACTATAATCATAGCTACTTAGGATTCTGAGATCAGAGAGTAGTGGTTCAAAGCCAGCCCAAGCAGGAAAGTCACTGAGACTCTTATATGCAAGTAATCACCCAAAACCCAGAAGTGGAGTTGTGGCTTAAGTGGTACAGCACTAGCCTTGAGCAAAAATGCTCAAGGACAACACATAGGCCCTGAGTTCAAGCCCATGACTAACAAAAATAATAACAAAGGTCTGCCTATGCAGCCCAAGCTGGAGACATATATTGTGAAGTGGGCAAGTGTCAGGACTTAGAAACTGTGACACAGAACATTAATTCATTTGGGGAACTTTCATTCTCAACTATTTTTCAGTTGGGAATGGAAATGAGTTTGTCCTGAACAGTAAATATAGCCGGTGTTTGCTCAGGCATTGCTTCTGTGCTTTTAATAATGTAGTGTTGAAGAAAAATAGAAAGCAAGTTTGAGTCTTGATTTTTTTTTCTTTGTCCTTGAATAGACAGAAAAAAACACTCTATTTTATAGCACAGTTAAGTGCTGTTGCTTTTTTTTTTAATTATGTTGAAGTACAATTGATAATTGCTTTAACTTGTAGGCTTAGATTTCAAAGAAAATTATTTTATTGTTGAACATTATTTTATTTCATATAAAAATCTTTTAAAGAACATCCCCACGGGCTGGGGATATGGCCTAGTGGCAAGAGTGCTTGCCTCGTATACATGAGGCCCTGGGTTCGATTCCCCAGCACCACATATACAGAAAATGGCCAGAAGTGGCGCTGTGGCTCAAGTGGCAGAGTGCTAGCCTTGAGCAGGAAGAAGCCAGGGACAGTGCTCAGGCCCTGAGACCAAGCCCCAGGACTGGCCAAAAAAAAAAAAAAAAAAAAAAAGAACATCCACCACCACCACCCTTTTTTCATTTTCTTCCATATGTATTTCCTAGCATTAGGATAAAGCCATGTTTAAGTTTGTCATTCTCATTACATATTTAGTTTTCTGCATAAAGACCTAAAGTGTTTTGTTTTCAAATCTGATTCTAAACTTTCCATTTCAGTTTCATTCAAGAAAATGTCTTTCCTTATAGCCTATGACTTTTCTTTTTCAGAATTTGTTCAGATTACTTAAACAGAGGAGGATATCATTGTTAGGCTTTCACACATTTTTTTCACAATATATTCCAATCAATCTCAACCTCCTCTGTTATTCACGCTTCTTCCTGCTCTTTCCTAGCAATGACTTCCATAAGTATTTACTGCTCAACCACCCTCACTGTTGTTCTTACAAATATACTTCTCTGTGTGTTTTATTTACTATTTACTGTTATTGTTTTATTTCCATTATTGTTGAAAAGCAAGGAATCCTGATAGCCTCACATATAAAAAGTGTTGGGAGAGATTGTCTTACCTTCTCCTTAGTTCATACGGATGCTACTTAAAGCATTTGTTTTAAATCTTAAAATACTAAAGCAATTAATGTGTAGCTGTCCAAGTCATCCACTGGGAGTCTTAAATTTATATATTCATGGTAATATGAATCTTTGAATTAGGACACTATCTTAGGTACCCACTGTCTGGCTTGGTAATGTAATTTATTCCTGCATTATTTAAAGTAATATTTCTTTCTCTGTCGTCATTGATAAAGAAAGTTTCTTTCACAATTTTGAATGGCCTATTCTATCTTACCACCAACTCTCCACCCCATGTGGTAGTATGCCATCACCTCTCTATGTGGACTAACCTTCCTTATCTGTTTCTCATTCTTTAGTGACTATTGTAACCATCTCATCCGGACTTTCAGGGCTTGATTGGGTTTAGCACTGTGAATCTTAACATCTTGTGGTTCCCTTTATTTCTGGAGAACTGGATTAGTCACTAAATATTCATCATATTTGTAACAAAAATTTTCATCTTTACAGACTATATGTTATATCTATGGGACATGTGCTTTTAAATTTCAGCTTAAAATTATTTTAAAAATATTAACTGGTCAAATTACTTTTCTTCTGCTGTAGATATTTTGTTTTTGTTTTAAGATATAGATCTACACTAAATTGCAGAGTAGACTTGTTCAAATTATGACTATCATGCCTAAGTAATTGAAGAAGACTGATAAAGAAATGTGATAAATTTGTGCAATTGAATTCTTTTCATCACTAATCAAAAGGTGGAACCTTCCCATTTCCCAAAAAATGGAGAAGTAGAAAAAGTAATTGAGTAAAATAAGCCAGACCAAGAGATTCCGATGGCTGCCTAGACTGCTTTCAAATTCTGTCATGGATACAAAAAAGAAAGAAGGGGAAAATAGAAACTATAAGCCTGTCTTCTCATGTAACATTTCTATAAAATTCTTCATGGTTTGAAGGACCTGGAATCAGAGAGGAAGCAGAGGTGTGCTTTGATACTGAAATTGAAGGGAGAGATGGGACAATTCCATTCTCTGTGGTTGTAGCATAAATATCCATTCTTAAGTTTCCCTAGTCTGAAAAAGCTTAGTTCTAGCAGATTAGTTCTGAGGGAATTCTCACTCGTGTGTGGGAGGTGTATTGCTTTATGGAATGAAAATCTGAAGAGTAAGACAGTTTAGTATCACAGCTGATGCTTCTTAAACTGAATGCCTCAGCTATTTTAAAGCATGAGTCAACAAATATTTACTAAACACTTCTATATATAATATACTGTAGCATACCACATGGTTGATAAGAATGTATTCATCCTTCCTAAACTTCTTTATAGTATTGTTACACAACAAGACTACTAAACTTGGAGTGCCATTTAAAAGTGATCCAGAAGTATCTGAAAAAAAATACATAATTTTGGTTTATGTAATTCAAGGACTTTGTTTGAAATAATTTTTAAATGTTTTGCATGTAAATGGACAGAATCTATAAAGCAAGGGAGCCATTAGAAGAGATGCACAGGGCTGGGGATATGGCCTAGTGGCAAGAGTGCTTGACTTGTATACATGAGGCCCTGGGTTCAATTCCCCAGCACCACATATACAGAAAATGGCCAGAAGTGGTGCTGTGGCTCAAGTGGCAGAGTGCTAGCCTTGAGCAAAAAAAAAGCCAGGGACAGTGCTCCGGCCCTGAGTCCAAGCCCCAGGACTGGCCAAAAAAAAAAAAAAAAGAAGAAGAAGAGATGCACAGGTAGCAAGTTTAGTTTGTATCTTGGAAATTCAGAAGAAACAATGTTTATGTCATCCCTTAGATGATTGATAAAGGCCAGTGAAGGTTATTCTGGAAAGCTGTTGTTAAGGTCAATGCATGAAACATTTGATTTTCAGATTCAGAAAGTTGATTGGCTATAACCACATAAATTTCTTAAGAGTTGTTTTGTTCATTTATCTCCATATATGCATGGATTTTTCCTAACAGTAAACATTAAATAAAACATTGTGGAAAAATGAATTCATGATAATATAATTATAACTGCACATTTGAAATAACTCTAGATTTCCTCACATGCACTTATGTATTTTTCTCCAGAAATTTTTATCTGATTTTTTTAAACCAATTATATGGAAATGGGTAAATGAATAAGATATTGTATATAATTTCACTGTAGACTAAATTAGAGATGTTTTTCCCGTTTTATAACCAGGGGCATAAATAAGGGTACCACTTAGCAAAATTATTATCATTATGAGTAGGGTTTCACCTAAATATATTTTGAAAGACATGGATTGAGTACCATGAAATAGTTAGTGTCAGGCCACAAAAGCAATTTACCACAATTATAGGTCCACTATAGGTCAGAGCTGCAAAGGGTATATCTGGTTCCTGCTGAAGGGTGTAATCATCTCTGAAGTTGAGAAGGGTTCAATGTGGCAGCTTGTTTGCCAACACCTGCCAGCTGCTTCTGCACCACATTTCCTCTTCTAGTCTCAGTGTTAATACAAAGTCCACAAGTTTTGCAGACAAGAACAGTATTATATATGAAAATGTATTCATATTTATTTCTTTTCATATGTGTATATATATACCTATCTATATCTATACTAGACTTCTATCTCTATCTATCTATCTATCTATCTATCTATCTATCTATCTATCTATCTATATGTTTGAAATCAAAGATCTTGCACTCTTGTGCTTTACCACTTGAGCCACACTACCAGCATGCCTTTGAAGATAACTTCAAACATATCCCCCCAGGCTATCCCTGAACTGCAATCCTCTTGCTCTCAGGCTCCCAAGTATATAGGTTTACAGGTGTGAACCAACAATACCGTTTGACATAAATGTACTCTTACACTTCTAGTTTCTTAACATGATTGTTTCTATTACAGTAAAACTTGTGTTCTGCTACCTGACAGTTTTCATTAAATTCAGTGTGTGTTCTTAAAATAAATCAGTAAATGAATTATTATGTAATAACTGGGAGTGACTTATGCTAAAAGATATTCTCTAACATAAAACCATTTTTGAAGGTCATGCCTCCTGTCCTGAGGACATTCAGAATAATCTCAGCACTACTTGCCACCCTCAGCTTGACTACCCTGTGACCCTTAACTTGAATTCATGCAGCTGAAGAAGGGAAAATGAACTTCACCCAAGTAACAGATTGTCTGGCACAAGAATTGCTATTTATTGACCAGAAAGCATTGAACAAGTGACTTAACCTCTGTATGTCTCAATTCATTTTTCTTATGCTAAGGGCTGTAAATAAATTAATTCATTTAAATTTTAGACATCTCCAGGGAATAATTCCACAACACTTGTCCCTACTTTCTGAATTAGTGAACAAAAAACACTAAGAGTTTAAATAACTTCCCTAGACAGAAAGTATGCAAGCCTAGGAAAACAAAACCAGGCTTCTATTTGAGTTGTAACCTTCCCATTCCATAACTAACTCAATCTACTAGAAAATAATTGAGCATGTACTTATTAGTGATTTTGGTCTCTAAATACAAATTTTAGGAAGTAGAAGTTTCTTTTTAAACATTTTTGAACTAAATAGTAAAATTATTCCTTACAAAATAATGATTTTTTCTGATAAAATACAGTGTGAATGAACTGTCAGGAAAGATAATTGGAAAATTCAGGTGTCTGCTGGAGCCCCACTTTCAGCCTAAATGATTTTATGGAGCATTAAGTCTCACATTATTGAATCTTAGAATTGTAGAAGAAAATTTATGCAGGATTTCATTGTTTTTGCCTATTTAAATTCTAATTACCACAGACTATGCTTGGAGTTGAAAGGTTCTACTTAGACCAATGACACTTGCAAGAAGTGAAGACCTTGTTAATTATTTAATGGGACTGCAAAATGCCAAGTACGGCCATAAAATGCTCAAAGTTCATAGCAGGAGAAGCCTTTTGGTGTTATAAATTTTCATCAAGATTGTTATGATGATCCTAATATATGCCTTCTAAGGCTAAGTCAGAAAATCACACCATGCTTCATTTGTGGTCAGTTTTAGGTTGATTAGGAGTGATTCGGGGTGGTAAGCTCATTTAGTGTTCAGGTGCCAAAGTTTTTTTGAAAAAAAATAATAAATGATTTCTACATAGGGCTATTAGGGTCAAATTCTTTTTAGGCAAGTAGGAGTGTAAAAGAGAAAAACAGATTTAAAGTAGAAATCAAAAACTAACATTTCTTGTTCTATATTCATTAACTTCAATAAGCTGTTAGCTACAGCTCTGTAAAATAATTCAGACCAGGGTTCATCCACCACATGAGCTTCAGCCTGGGAACGTTGATATGTTCTTGAATATCAGTGTAAGAATTGGGAAGTAATTACTTAGACATAAAGTTTGGGAGCTTGGAGGAGAAAACAGTAACTCGGTGTAGCCTCACGTACTTGGTACCTGGGAGCCTAAGTAGCTGCACACCTAGAATTAGCAGGTGTGAAGAAAAGGGGAGCATAACGTTGTGAAACTTGTTTAGGGCTCCCATTTCAATACTGTTTAAGTGAGTGATTTAAAGAAGCATACCAAGAGTGAATGTTCTTTTTGTCAAGATCTCAAATGCCATAAGAATGATTGGGATAGGTATGTAATCTGCATGGTGATGGAATCAGAATTCAGTCCATTTTCTTTTACTACAATCAGTTTGTGAAAGTAATAATGTGGACCTTTTAAGAAATAAGTATTAAATTCCTCTTAAGTTCTATTTAAGTTGTAGTGTAATGTTCTGGATGACCATACAGAAAAGAAGACACAGCCATGCTACCCTTAAAGCTAAAGACTTAGCATACATATATGACAAGGATTTTTTTTTAATGAGCTAGTAGTTCCTTCAGTATCTTGCACCCTCCCATCCAAATTGAACAAGTATTGTGTTGTTTCAACAACAGACCTCTTTATAATTTGTTTCTAAGATTCAGATTACTGTTCTTGCTTCTTATATTGCTCCAGCCTGTAACACATTCAGAATAATGACATCAGTGAGAAAGGTAAGCTCATAGGTTGGAATACTATCTACTGTAGAGATAAAGCAAAGAGTGGGTGAAGAAGTTTTGCCAAGATTACATTGATTGCCTCTATAATAATAATAAAAAGATTGCTACTATTTTCATTTCCCACCAATTCCTTTCCTAATAGTTCTCTGAAAACTTTTTACCATGATCATCTTTCAAAACTCATTTCTAGAACCACTTCCTTTATGAAGACTTCATTACTGTTCCCCAGGAATGGAGATTAAGTCATTATCATGTTTCTGTCTCTGGTGCACTGTAAAGCATGTGAGAACACAAACCTCTAAATCTGTGGGTTTGTCACAAGTTTCATTCTTGTCAATGTGCTTTTCAATGAATTGAAGACAGGGTAAACTATAAATGGCATGCTGTGCTGTAGTAAAAATAAATAAATAAATAGAGTAGGGTCAAAGAGCAACAGTGACAAGGACACAGATTACTGAATTCATCACTAATAATTAGGGCTGCCTGGAAATGGAATGACTTGGCTTTACAGTGTAGGTCAAGCACAAGGTGAATGATAATACAGAACAAATGTTGCATGGCCTGACCTCCATATTCCCCTCAACTCCTGTAGTCTAGGCCTTACATTGTCCTCTTGTATCATTAACTACCCTCTTAGGAAGTCTTCAGACTCCCTCTCATACATATTATCTCATTTATTTGAAACAAATTTCCTGTGATGTATTTAGGAAGATATTATCATTCTAATTGCTCAGTAAAATGAGGCATAGCAAACTTAAGTGACTTGAATAAGGACAGTCAGCATTAAATTTGAGACAGGAATATAATCTTCCTCATGGTTATTTAATAATTTATTTTTAGGTATAGTAGCTAAAATAACCCTTTTGACATTTAAAGGGACACAGTTATTCATCTAAGCATTAAGGAATGTCTTTTTGTGGAACCCCTTTGTACAATTAATATATACTAAAGAAAATGAATGCAAGAAATTTATAACAGTTACTGTTGGTAGTAGAAACCAGTAAGAAGTAGAAGACTTATGAAAAGACTGAATATAAAGAGGGCGAATATGCTTTCTAAATACATTTGGAAGTAGAACAACCAAAATTGATGAGATTTTTTTTAAATAATGGTGAAAAGGGAATGAAGAAAATTGATGCAAAGAACTTGAACATGGGCTATGATAAGCATTTATAAAAATATTATAATGAAAGTTTTATATGACCAACATATGTCAATTAAAAATAAGAAAGCAAGTATATCTTTTCCCAGTTATTTTTAGACATTCTTAAATTAAAAATGAAACACCAAACACCATTTGTCTTTTAATGCTACTTTCAATTGTCATAAGTTACTGGTGGGTCTGAACATTCATGGAAATATTAGGAAATAAAAGAGAGCAGAGATAATGAGCTGCATGTGTGTGTGGTTTGGATTTGGATGGAATGATGGAATACTGAGTGTGTGAGTATTTAGCCTGTATTCTATATCCAGACTCCCAAGAGTAGAATTGAGCCAGTTGCAGGATAGTAATCAGATTTGGCAAGGAATATCCAGCTTCAACGCATTCCCTAGAAAGCATAGTGACCCAAAGGAGTCATTTTAGGCTACATTAACCACCAATTGTGCATTGTATTTCATTATAGGCTGTGTATGGGTTCTCGTTTTGTAGCTATACAAGATAGATTGCACTTACAAGTCAGAAATTTTCAAAAGAAAGGATAAAACTATATAAAAAAGTTAATTGATTTTTTATCACTTTGCCTATGTAACAAAGCATGCTAATTACTGGTTTAACAATTGGCAATAGTTTTTATTTTCTTTTTCTCTCTTTGCTCATTATACTGTGTATTGACATTGATCTTCAATGGGTTCATTTATTAGCTAGTTACCTGGTGGTGACTGTGGCATCAATCATAGCTTCATAGTTCTCTCTGTGGCCTGCTCAGATTGCTAGCTTGGTTACTCCATCATATGGTACTAAGAAAGTAGAAGCTGCTGGTTCTATGAGGCCTGAACTTCAGTGTTCACAAGTGCTACAGTATCCTGATAACTGTGTTTCAAGTCACAAGGTCAAGTCAGATTAAAGGAAAGAGAATGACTGAGTCTTTTGAGGGGAGAAAAAGAATTCATAAAGAAGATGAGGGGAATTGTTGGTGGTCATTGTGGTTAATCAGAGTTCCACATGAACACTTTAGAATAACTGATCAGAACAATAACAAAATGAAAATGTCTCTTTCAAAACTGTTACATTTGATTTTAGATAATCAATCTCTTGTTTAATGTGTACTTAAAATAAAGGTAATCTTAATGGCAAAAAATGATACAATAATGGCATTCACAGGGAAATGGTCAGATCTTGAACGAATAATGTTCAGAGAGACAAGCTTAGAGCACAGAGGACAAAGGCGCATGGTCTCCCTGATAGGTGATTGTTGGAGGGGGAGGGGAGAACAGTAGAGATAATGTCTGTAAAATAACAAACTTCTTTTCAAATGGTATTTCTACATATTTTGGCCAGTGACTTTACATCATGTCTCTAAAACCAAACAATTACTAAATAAACATAGAAAGGTCTAGGTTAGACCTGCCAGGAGCACAATAGCTCAACAGCTACATACATATGATTATATAATATGAGGCTAAGCAAAATAAACTCCAAGAGATGGAAACAGGAGGATTTTACTCTTGTCATTATGTTTAATGTATTAGGTGAATGTCCTTTGACGTACCCCCTGTGGTCACTGTATATGATTCTGGTACACTGGATATTGTATATATGCTTATCTGGACTGGGGAAGGGAAAGAAAAATCAAGGAGGGTGTAACAAATATGACAAGAAATGTACTCACTACTTTATTATGTAACTATACCCTCTCTGTAAATCACCTTATCAATAAAATTAAATTTTAAAAATGTAAATGAAAATACAAAATAAAAAGACGTGGCTTAAAGATGTGCCTTTCTTATCCTAGAGTTAGTTACAAAAATTATATTCATGATGCTTCTGTATATATGATTAATATGTTTATTTAAGCCACAAAGGCTCCTGCCTATAATCTTAATTACTCAGGAGACTAAGATCTGAGAATCTCACTTAAAAGCTATCCCTGGCCAGAAAGTTTGTGAGACTCTTATTGCCAATTAATCACTAAAAATCTAGAAAGAGAGCTGTGGTGCAAGTGGTGGAGCACAGAAGTTCGAGGACAGTACCCAGCCCCTAATTTCAAGCTCAAGAGCCAGAAACTACACAAAAAGGAGATTTTTTTATTCCCAAGAGTACATTAATATTAATTTTTTTATTGTTACATCCAGTCTTCTTTTTTAAATAATTTATTTATTAATTAAACAATTTTTTTTGACAAGGTGTTGTGCAACAGGGGTACAGTTAAACAGTAGGGCAGTGTGTACATTTTTTTTTTTTTTTTTTTGGCCAGTCCTGGGCCTTGGACTCAGGGCCTGAGCACTGTCCCTGGCTTCTTCCTGCTCAAGGCTAGCACTCTGCCACTTGAGCCACAGCACCGCTTCTGGCCGTTTTCTGTATATGTGGTGCTGGGGAATCGAACCTAGGGCCTCGTGTATCCGAGGCAGGCACTCTTGCCACTAGGCTATATCCCCAGCCCCTAGTGTGTACATTTTTAATGATATCTTACACCCTGTTTTTCTTTCCCTTCCCTAGGTCAGATAGACATATATACAATACACAATGTTCCAAGAACATATACAGTAGCCACGTGGCCTACGCCAAAAGAAATTCGCCTAGGGCTTTAAATGTATTTTCGACAATAGACAATATGTCGACAATAGTCTTATATGAACGCACATACATAGTTTTTGAGCTATTGTGATTCACTGAGAGGTCAATTTTGGACCTTTATATGTTGAGTAGTTGTTTGATTTTAGTTACATAATGTAGGGTCGCTGACACAAACCTGTGGGAAATACCATTTGACAAGAAGCATTTGGTTTCACAGACCTGGTCTCTACTGTCTCCCCCTCCCCCCACCTTAACAGTCATATAACAAGGAGATCTTGCCCCTTTGTTTTCTGTGTTCTAGGCTTGTCTCGCTCAACATTATTTGCTCAAGTTCTAACCATTTCCCTGGGAATACTAATATTTCACCATTACTACTTGCTATGTAGTATTCCATTGTGTATAGGTACCATATTTTTTGGATCCATTCATCTGTGGAAGGGCATCTGGGTTGTTTCCATATTTTGGCTATTGTGAATTGTGCAGCGATAAAAATGGAAGTGCAGATGTCTTTTTGATATCTTGGGACCTGTTGTTCAGGATAGATGCCTAGGAGTGGTATGGTTGGGTCATAGGATAGGTCTATGTTGAGCTTTTTGAGGAACCTCCACACTGTTCTCCAAAGTGGTTATACTAATTTGCACTCCCACCAACAATGGAGAAGGGTTCGTCTTTCCCCGCACCTCCTGCAGCATTTGTTGTTGCCTGAGATCAGAGTATAGGCCATTCTACCTGGAGTGAGGTGGTATCTCAGGGTTGTTTTTATTTGCATTTCTTTAACTGCCAGGGATGGTGAACATTTCCTTATATGTTTCTTTGCCATTTTTATCTCTTCTCTTTTGAAGTCTCTCTTTAGCTTCTTTGCCCATTTCCTAATTGGTTTATTGGGCTTGGAGGGGCTTAGTTTTTTGAGTTCTCTGTAGATGATAGATATTAGGCCTTTGTTTGTTGCTGGGCTGGTAAAGATCCTTTCCCATATTGTTGGCTGTCTTTCTATTTTGTTGGCTATGTCCTTAGCTGTGCAGAAACTTTTTAATTTGTAATAGTCCCATTTTTCGAGTCTCTCCCCTATCTGTTGTGCACCTGGGACTCTGTTCAGGAAGTTCCTTCCTGTGCCTATAAGTTCTAGCATCTTTCCTACTCTGTCCTTCAGTAGTTTCAAGGATTCAGGTCTGATGTTGAGGTCTTTGATCCATTGTGAGTAGATCTTGGTGCATGGTAATAGGCTTGGGTCTACTTTGAGTTTTCTGCATATGGCTGCCCAGTTTTCCCAACACCAGTAGTTGAAGAGGCTCTGTTTATTCCATGTATGTCTTTAGCTCCTTTGTCAAATATCAGCTGACTGTAAAAGTGCGGTTTTATTTCTGGGTCTTCAATTCTAATCCATTGGTCTTCCGGTCTGTTTTTATGCCCAAACCAGGCTGTTTTTGTTATGATAGCTCTATAGTAGAGCTTAAAGTCTGGTATTGTGATACCTCCTGCACTGCTTTTTTTGCCTAGAATTGCTTTGGCTATTCTAGGTCTTTTGCTGTTCCATACAAATTTATGGGTTGCTTTCTCTATTTCAGTGACGAATGTAGCTGGGATTTTGATGGGGATTGCATTGAATTTGTATAACACTTTGGGAAATATGGCCATTTTCACTATATTGATTCTGCCTACCCATGAGCATTGGAGGTCTTTCCATCTCCTTGTGTCTTCTTTGATTGCCCTTATTAGATTTTTATAATTCTCATTAAATAGGTCCGTCACATCCTTGGTTAGGTTGATCCCTAGGTACTTTATTCTTTTTTTGGCTACCGTAAATGGAATTGTTTCCATAATTTCCTTTTCTGTTTGTACATTGCTGGTTTACAGAAAAGCCGCTGACTTTTGTGGATTGATTTTGTATCCTGTTACTTTGCCAAAGTGTTTTATTGGGTGTAGGAGTTTGGGGACTGAGTTTTTTTGGGTCCTTCATATATAAGATCATGTCATCTGCGAACAGGGATAGCTTGATTTCTTCCTCGCCGATGTGAATCCATTTGATATCTTCCTCTTGCCTTATTGCTATGGCTAGGGATTCCAGCACTATGTAGAAAAGAAGTACGGGAAGTGGGCATCCTTGTCTTGTTCCTGAGTTTAGGGGGAATGATTTTAGTTTCTCCCCATTTAATACGATATTAGCAGTTGGTCTGTTGTATATGGCTTTTATTATTTTGAGGAATGTTCCATCTATTCCTGTTCTCTCCAGAGCTTTTAATAAGTATGGATGTTGTATTTTGTCAAATGTTTTTTGGGCATCTACTGAGATAACAATGTGATTCTTGATTTTAGCTCTGTTGATGTGGTGAATTACATTGATTGATTTACAGATGTTGAACCATCCTTGTGACTGTGGGATGAGGCCTCCTTGGTCATGATTTATAATTGTTTTGATGAGTTTCTGGATTCTGTTAGATAATATTTTATTGAGGAACTTTGCATCTGTGTTCATTAGTGATTTTGGTCTGTAGTTCTCTTTTTTTGTTGAGTGTTTGCCTGGTTTGGGGATGAGTATAATATTAGTTTCATAGAATGAGTTTGGGATTTCTCCCTCTGTTTCTATTTTGCAGAAGAGTTTGAGGATCATTGGTATTAGCTCCTCACTAAAGGTTTTATAGAATTCGTTGGTGAATCCATCGGGCCTGGGGTTTTCTTTTTTGGGAGGCTCTTGATTACTCCCTGTATCTCACTGTAAGTGATTGGTTTATTTAGTTGATTTATTTCTTCTTGGTTAAGTCTGGGAAGTTTATACTTCTCTAAGAATTGATCCATTTCTATAAAATTGTTGTTTTTTTTAGTGAGTAGAGGTTCTGGAAATAGTTCCTTATGGTTGTTTGAATATCGTGTGTATTTGTTGTAATTTTTCCGGTGGACTCCCTGATTTTACGTATGTGTGTCTCTTCTCTTATTTTTTTTGTAAGTCTTGCAAGGGGTCTGTCAATTTTATTTATTTTCTTGAAGAACCAGCTTTTAGTCTTATTTATTTGTTGAATGGTCTTTCTATTTTCTTTTTTTTTTTTTTTTTGGCCAGTCCTGGGCCTTGGACTCAGGGCCTGAGCACTGTCCCTGGCTTCTTCCCGCTCAAGGCTAGCACTCTGCCACTTGAGCCACAGCGCCGCTTCTGGCCGTTTTCTGTATATGTGGTGCTGGGGAATCGAACCTAGGGCCTCGTGTATCCGAGGCAGGCACTCTTGCCACTAGGCTATATCCCCAGCCCTGGTCTTTCTATTTACAATCAGATTTATCTCTTCTTTGATCTTTGTGACCTCTCTCCTCCTAGTCATTTTAGATTCGATCATTTCTTGTTTCTCCAGTTGTCTTAGTTTCATTGTGAGGTTATTCACGTTCTCTGCTTCCATTCATTTAATGTGAGTGCTGAGGGCAATGATCTTGCCCCTCAGTACTGCCTTGGCTGTATCCCATAGGTTTCTTTGTGATGTATTTTCATTGTCATTGTGGCTTATGAATTCGTTAATTTCATCCTTAGTTAGGTCTGTGGCCCAAGTTTTAGATAACAGTGAGGAGTTTAGCCTCCAAGAGTGTGTATAGCCTCTGTGGTAACCGTTGTTATTGAGGGTTACCTTTATTCTACTGTGGTCAGATATAATACATGAGATGACGTCAATACTTTTGCATTTGCTGAGGTCTTTGTGTGGGCTATGGCATGATCTATTTTGGCTGCTGAGAAGAAGGTGTATTGGGTCTCTGTAGGGTGCAAGATTCTGTATAGATCTGTGAGATCCATTTTGGATATGGTGTTACTTAGGTCCTCAGCTCCCTTGCTAATCCTCTGGGTGTTGGATCTGTCTCTTGGAGAGAGTGGGGTATTAAAATCACCCACTATGACTGTGTTTGGGTCTAACTTGTTCTGTATTTCTTTGAGATTTGCTTGAGATATGTGGGGCCTCTTTTGTTTGGTGAGTATACCTTTAGACTGTGATGTCTTGATTCTGGATTTTTCCTTGTATTAAAATGTAGTGTCCTTCTTTGTCTTTTTGAGTTGATTTTAATGAGATGTCCCGCTTGTCTGAGATCAGGATGGCTACTCCTGCCGTTTTGGTATGTGCATTTGCTTGGAAGATCTTGCTCCATCCTTTCATTCGGAGCCTGTTTTTATCACTTGCTGTAAGGTGGGTCTCTTGTAGACAACAGATGGCAACATTTTGTTTGCGGATCCACTCTGCCAGTCTGCTCCTCTTTATCAGAGAGTTTAAACTGTTTATATTCAAAGAGATCAAGTATAAGGGTGTTTTTTTTTCCTTCCATTTTCCTGTTAGGATGTTTTTCCTCTCTCTTTTTTCCCCTGTCTTTAATGAGCAGCTCGTTCTGTTGGGCTCTGGCTATTATAGTTTCTTTCTGTTTCTTTCTATGTGTCCTGTACGATTTCTGTTGAGTGGGGTTCCCCTCTTAGAATTCGCTGTAAGGCTGGTTTTTTATTCACATACACCTTTAGATCCTGTTTGCTATGGAAAGATCTGGTTTCTCCCTCGAATATGAATTGTAGCTTCACTGGATATCTTATTCTCAGTTGGCAATTGTTGGCCTGTAGGACTTGGATTGTGTTCTTCCACTCTCTTTGTGCATGGTAGGTTTGTGTGGAGAGGTCTGCTGTTATATGGATCCTTTTCCCGTTGTAATAAATCTCTTTCTTCACTTTGGCTGCATTCAAAATTTACTCTTTATTCTTGAGATCTGAAGTCTTGATTATTATGTGCCTGGATGAGGATTTTCTAGGGTCTGGTCTGCCAGGCATCCTATAGGCTTCGGTTACCTGGGTGAGGTCCCTTGTGAGATTGGGGAAGTTTTCTGCAATAATTTTATTGAAAATATGTTGAAGCCCTTTGCTCTGGTATTCGGCTCCTTCTTCCATTCCAATTATGCACGGATTATATCTCTTGTCTTTGTCCACTAGCTCCTGGATTAGTCCGCCCTGGAGCTTTACTGTTTCTTAGAGTGCGGTAATTTTCTGGTGCTTATCGGCTGCATCCTCGTGCAAGAGAGAGATTCAGGATTCAATATGGTCAATTCTTTGTACTGTGGTTTCAAGTGTGGAGTTTATGGATGTCAGGGAGCTATTTATGGTTGCCAGATCAGCTCTGATCGTGGTTATTTCTTCCTTTTAAGAGTTGTATTTTAAATCTATTTTTTCATGCATTTCGCTTCTCAGGATGTTAAGGTCTTCTTTAACAGAGGTTTGCACTGTATCCATTTTTGCTTCCATTTCTTTCTGGATTTCCTGAAGGTCTTTCGAGACTTCCATTCTAAACTCCTGGAATTGTTCTATGAATTCCTTCCTGAGGCTTTCCATCATTTCTGCTATCATAGCCTGAGTTATTTTTTTATTCTCCATCTCCTCTTCGGTCATTCTGCTTTTTGGAGCTGGTGAGTTGGCTTGCCCTTTGGAGTATTTGTAATATTTCTTTGTGATTTGTGCATCTGGAGATCTGTAGGTAGCTTCCTTGGGTTGGCTTTGTGCTGGTTCCTGCTGGTCCATCAGTGGGAGACTTGATTGTGTCCTGGCTCTGGGTTTGAGTTTGGCTGTTGACCCTTACTGCCCAATGGGTGAGTGTGACCATCTTGGTTGTTGCCGGGCCGGTCACCCTCCCTGTGCTTGGGGGTCGGTAGCTTCTGTGTCTTTCCCTACAGGATAGTGACTGCCCCTGTGGTGTGCTGACTCTAGCATGCCCCTGGTGGGGGTTTGCGGGTTGCTGATTCAGTGTGGCATGGAGGTTTTTCGCTTCTTTGGTTCTTTTTTCCACTTGGTACCTTGGTCAGAGGATCTCATGTCTCAGATTGAGATTTGCCGCTGAGAGGCTGCTCGTCCTCCTGAGCAGGTGCTGTCGCTGGGGGGGCTCTGCCCTCCTGTGCAGTGTGCGCCTATCAGAGCGGTCACTGCTGTTGGGGGGGGGCTGCCCACCTGTGTGGAGTGCGCCTATCAGAGTGGGCACTGCTGCTGGTGGGCCCTGCCCACCTGTGCGGCACGTGCCTATCAGAGCGGGTGTTGCAGCTTGCCAGCTTGTGCGTTCCCGCAGAGGTTTGGGCAGGAGATCCTCCTACTGTGGGGCTAGCACGCTGGCCCACGCTGGACTTCCGGGGGGGCACATGCTTGTGCACTCGAGTGCTTCTTTTGGGGACGTGTTGCCCCGAGTTGTTGGAGGGTGCTTGTGCCCTCTCATGAGTTTGCTGTATGGGGCCGTATGTATGGGCCCCTGCAGGATCAAGTGTCCGGGTGCGGGTTGGTGCCCACAGACTCTGTGCCTCCGCTGTGAGGGGAGAGTGTGTTCGGACCCAGGTGTCCCTGCTGGGCTGATGTTGCACACCAGAGAGCCTGTGACTGTTATTCAACATTCTGTGAGGGCCAGGCGCCTCAGGTGGGGCTTCCAATGCCTACTAGTCCCCCGGCCCTTGCTGGGGAGGGGGCGGGACCGGTGTGGCCAGGTTCTGGCTCCTCTGTTGGGGCTTTGGGGGGATGCCTTGGTGCTGCTCCTTTGTTCCCTTGGGGTGGGGGGGGAGGGAGGGAGCTCTAGCTTCTTTGTAGGTTTTGGGTTTCGGAGAGCTGGTCTCCCGTTGGGGGGGGGGGCAATGGGGAACTTACTGGTCCTGGATTGTGTATGTGTGTCCCGCGCTGCTGTTGGCCCTTCAGGGGTGTGGTGCTGGGGTGTGGTGATCAGTCGTTTGGTGGTGGTGGCCCTGGCTCTCCCCTTCTGTACTGCCCAGTTCCTCCGACGCGCACGTCCGATCCTCGCCGTGGGGTCCCGCACCTCCGGTTCCTCGCCCCTCGTTGCCGTCTGTCTCGGTCAGTCCGTGCTTCCCCTGGGGTCCATGGAGCTCCTGCTCTCTGGACTCTGTGCTCCTGGCGTGACTTTTCGGCAGTTGGTTTGCTGGCGCCAGGTCCCCTTTCCCAGCCTGGCCCTGTTCGGGCCAAGGTCGGTGGGTGGGGGGGGTTATCCCGGAGATTTTCTGGCTCTGGGCAGGTTATAGGCTCTTTTTTGTTTGTTTGTTTCCTGTGCTTCTCTGTTGCTTCTGGCTGCTGGGTTTGCTGGGTTCTTGATGGGGTGTTGGGTGCTGGAGTTCCCAGCTCATTATTCCATTGGAGCGAGTTGGGGTACCTCCCTACTGTGGCAGCACCATCTTCCCTCCTCTAATATAAAAAATTTTAAAGTTATACTTCTACTGTCTTTATTGTTATAGCTATACATTTTGAATGTGATAAATATTTTCTGAAATGTAACAGATGACAAATGGAAGTTCTCAAATTTTTAGTATTCACAGATTGATTATTTAACCGTGCTTCCTTACATATTGTATTATATTTAAATTGATTAGGCCCATTAACATTCTTGTGCATGTTTGTGCTGATCCTGGGACTTCAATTCAAGGCTCATGCTTTTTCTCAACCTTTTTACTATTAACACTCTGTTGCTTGAGCTATATCTGGAATTCCAATCCCATTAATCTTTTTATCATTAACATAAGTTATTACCAATGAGTCATTTATTATCATAAAGCATTTCTAAAGTTTTTCCCAATAATTGAATCCTATTTAGACTAAACTGGATTTATTTTTAATTTATTTTTATGATAAGTTCAACAATTGTTATTCACTTATCTTCTCTTACTAAACTTACATCATATTCTCTTTTAATCATTCATTAATCAATACGTAACAAATGTGTACTGTTCCTCTATAGAATACTATAGTGAAATTTGAAAGTATAGTTTCAGAATATTAATACAAAACATGTGGGCTTATTTTCATTAATTTTATCTCTGATTGACTTATTTTATAGGTAAATTATATTTGAAAATTTTGTTTTAATATGTTTTCTTGCTTTACATGTGATACAACATCTTAGAGCTGTATGTGTTTGCTTTTATGCAGTTTACCACATCACATCAGGTGACTGTCATTTTTAAAATAACATGAATTAAATATTTTTATTAATTCATAACTTATTTGTTTCACATATCTAAGGTTACACACACACACACACACACATACACACAAATTTTGTCTCATTACTAATAAATTCAAAACTACGTGGCAAGTTTTCTTGTCTTATATCACTATTGTCCTTAGAGTGCTTTCATGCAGTTTGCTCAGCTTTTCTCTATGGTTGGAAATCGACATGGCACTGTTGGTACAGGAGGAAAGCTTCCAGAAGAGAAGTTTGTGAGCAGATTTCTGTTCGCTGATGTTATTCATTTCAGATTTTAAAGACTTGTCCTCTGACTTAGCATTTATCCCATGAACCATGATCTTTTCACTAGAAGAATGTAAATAAATTTTTATATACTTTTAAAAAATGTATTTATTGTCAAAGTGATGTACAGAGGGATTAGTTCCATATGTTAGAACTTTAATACATTAGAGAACTTTTTATTAGAGCTTCTGTAAAAAAAAAAAAAATCTGCCTTTGAAGATGCATGAAGGTACCATGAAGTGAGTAAAAAAAAATTGAGACTTTGCTTTTTTCTAGCATCCTCTAGTTAAGAGGCTTTAATTTTGACATGTCCATATATGCATAAAATGTACCTTGAGAAGACTCACTTTCTGTCAGTGTGCCTTGTTCCTTTCCCCTGTAAGACTTCTAAATGCTGACACCAGTCTTCAATGGACAACTAGGAAATCATAGACTATACAGAGAACTTAGTCTTACACCAGATGGAACTAAATTCTGACAATAACCTAGATGTACAACAATACAGATCCCCCTTTACAGCCACCAGAAAGAGATGCAGCCATGTGATGCTTTGATTTTTAGCCTAGTGAGACTAATGACATACATTAAAGTATAAAATAATAAATTTTTACTGTATGTGCTACTAAGTTGGTTTTCATGTGTTTTTGGACTTTATTTCCCTTCTTGTATTGCTTTGGGACAAAAAATATAACACACAACAGTGTTTAACCCATAGTTCAGCTAACAGTATGTAAAATCTAGATTAGATAGTGATATATACACTTTGTCCTTGCATAAAACTAAAAAGTTATACAATTAAATCCTTTCTCTTATTTTTAACTTTGTCATAGGAAAACACAAAACGTTTATCTTTTGTAATAGGATATGTAGTTGAAAAATCAGGAGTCAGTGCACAATAATTAATTATGAATAATCATGATGATCCATGTGCAAAATGAAGCCATTGAGAAAAACCTAGAAGCTACCAGAGGTTTACAGGAGGGAAATAAATCTCAAGCAGCTGTCCAAAGAAAAGAAGAATCTTCCTTGACCCCAAATGGGCAGAAACCCTCTCTCATGTTCCAATTCTAGTTGTGGCTCTAGTATATTTCTCTAATATTCTTTCCCTGAGTCTTTTCAACTTATCTTGAGAAGTATAGCTACAACATGAATATTATGTTAGATGATTTCAACAAAACCAACTGAAATGATTTAACACATGGAATTCAGAGAAAAAACCATGTCAAGAAATGATAGAATGAGGAATAACCAACAAAAGCTCAGGAATTCAATTAGGATAGCACATAAATTGCACATGTTTTTGGTCTACACTAGCTTCCTTAATAGTAATAAAGGAAAGCAGCAAAAGGTATTCTCAACGATGTATGTCTTCATTCTTTCTGCTCTGTGACTTAGCTTTGAGGTCCTTTGCAGTTTTATCAGGTAGTTCAGAACTTAGCAATTGATAATAAATCCTTGGCTACTTTGAACAAATACTACCTTTTCCTAAATAACTAGACTTGAGACCTACACTCAACTTTCTACACACCACTACACAAGTTTTATAAAGACCATATAAAACAATATTTGGATAGTTCGGTGCTTATCTTCAGCACTTTTTTCTCTTTTGTCTCTACAATAATCATCCTGGCCTTAGCACATCTCGATTGATTAACTACATGAGCTTTATTTCCTGCATCTTTTTATCCAGTCTCGTCTAGACATTGCCTTATAATATCGTTTAAAGCTCCTATTGGTTTTGTACCTTCCCAAGTCAAAAACTTTAAATGGTTCCCTGACATTTATGGGCTTCTCTGGAGTATAGCTTTCAATGGTACTCTGAAGCCTAGTTTCAACATTCATTTACTGTGTCTCATATCCTATTGTATTTATACAAAAATCATCTTAACCAGCCAACTTGGCTCATTCACAATCACCTAAATATACCTCTTGGGTTTTTGCCAATGTGATTCTACTGGTCTCATTCCTCTCACCTTCAATGTACTTACTCACTGGTACCCTTTGCCTATTCAAACCCTATTTCTTTTTTGTTCTACTGACTTCCAAATTAGGAAACATTTGCCTATGGAATAGAATATATTCCTATTCAAATCATAATAAAAAAAAACCCTCAAATTTCCCAAAGACGAAGACTAGCCGTATCACTTTTATTTCTTCCACATAAAATGTAATGCCAAGTAATTGTTTTGATTTTTTTCCATAATGTATTACTCTTTAGTGTTGAAAGTGTGCACCTGAGAATATCAAAGTATGCTAGACTTCAAAGGTGGGTCAGACAGATCAAGCCAGACCTATGGAAAAGGGTGTTTGACTCTTTGTTTTTCATTACTCTCCCTGGACAGAGATTGAGAGTTCCTGGTGAAATCAATTTATAATCTCAGTAGGTAAATGCCAACCCTTCAAATGATGTGAGAAACAAAGGGATACCTATCTCCCTGATCAGTATGAGAGGACTTAATCTGAGAGGGGACAAAGCAGGGCCTTAAGCAGCAGAGTACTCATTACTCACTCTCAGAGCAGGTCGGCAGGAATGGCACAGGCAGGGCTGAGTGATCTTGCACAGTGATCTTGCACAGCAGCATGCTAAAGGACTATGATCATCATCTATTTCTTTTCATCTTTCATGTAACAAGGGGGGAAATGTGTCCTAGAGCTTTATAAATTTTCAGATTTACTTATTTTTTCCTGAGATTCTTTCATAATATCAAGTTAGTAAACACTTTGATCACTACATTGGGCCTTCTTCATTTCTGAACCCAAGAAACCCGGAATACCTCAAGTAAGTATTGACAATCATGGAATAACTCCTGATTCTGCCTTTCACTTGTTTGTTAAATTGTACATTGCATGTTGTATGTTGTGTTTAACTACACTTTTCTCTTTCACTTGAACAAAACTGTAGGGTATTTTGTTTCTTTTTTTGAAGTAGACACTGCCTTTCCGTTTTGTTCTCATCCACAATGGTGCCCATCTGAGCTTAATATTTATGAGCACTTACTGTGGGTTAAAGGCTCTCCAGGACACCAACATTTAGCCTCTTTACCCTAAGCAAAAGTTTTCCACCTTTCTGAAAAGTCATTTAAAATCCATGTAAACAAGAAGTGTGCACTCTTTAAAAAGTCCCAGAGAAGTTGAGAGGAAAAATAAAAAGAAAAGAAAAGCGTTTCCATCTCTCTAGCTTGTTGGTTGAATGCTCCCAGGTATTTTTGCACTGGTTATATAATATCTTGTAAAATGCCTGATTAGGCCACAATGGTTAGAGTATTGGTGACCCTGTTATCTACTAGGTTCCATAAAAATTACATCAGAAAAATTGTTAATTGAGAGAATTTTAAGAACTTTTAAGACAAGCCTTGCATATCAGTGTGGTCCCCCACAAACTGACTACTTTGGTGTTTGTAAAAATAGTTCATTCAATGATTGCTATCACTATTCTCCATATTTAGAAATTCTAAGCTTGTTCAACTGTTTTTCAAGTCATTAAATTAACTGGCTAATAATGACAATGATTACATGTGCCAAGTAAAAGAAAGAATTTAAAGGATCCCTGAGAATAACATAAACACTGAGGAACAAGTTCTGAACTTCAGAGTAAACCTATGTGATAGGAAGCTATCCAACACAGGTGATAGATTTTTTTTTCTTTTGCTTTTGGCAAGTGTTTCAGGATATTGGTATGTAAGAGACAGTCAGATAATAAAAAGTTCTTGACATTGTTATAGTGACCATGTTTCATATGGGTATGGTGGCTATTTGAAAGGCCAGTAGCTCTCTTCTATCCTTTGAGGTCACACCTACATGCTTTTGGTCTCATCATTTCCTTCAGGAGTAGCATCACTTACAACTGCCAATCTACAATGGAACAATTTGTGTGCATGTTTAAATCTTCCTATTTTGGGGGGGTAATGATCGAGGTAAAATTGTCTGAAGAAAAAATAAAAGCCAATTAAATAAATTATAGTTAACATCAGTAAGAAAACATAATAAATGCATTAGGCTACAGTTTATTATGTTGTAGTTTACTTCCTTTCAATGCCTTTTTACTGAAACATATGCATATATCCTTTAAAAGTTAAGCAAGGATAAGTGAAATATGTTTGAGTTATAGCCAGAATGTTCAATGTCCACTGGAAGTGGCAATTCTATAGGAAAGCAATTTCTGTAGCTAAGTGTCTATAGCTTTCTCAGGTGAAAGAGAAAGTGGTTAAGTCCTCTGTCATCTCATATCTTAATAGATGTCTCTTACTTTTTCGACATTGAACTTACTTAAAAACAAAGGAAGAAAATTATTTAGCAGAAAGGAGAAAAGGAGCTTGAAAGTTATGCAGTGACCTATTAGCATATATAGTCAAATTAAGCACATTTGAAATAATTATAATAATTAAGATTCAGTGTCTTCCTAAACTGCTTCATTCAGTGGTAACTCCTTTGTACAACTACTAGATGATAATTCTTTAAAAGCTTGGAAAAAATTTAAAAACTAAGTGAAAATTGGTTTTGTTTTCCTAAACAAGAAAAAAAACAATTATTATAACATTCCCACTACTAAATGTAATCAGTTTAGAATATAAAAGAACATTAAGTATTTAGTATCAATCATGAGTGTAGAATCTTATTCATTTACAGTTGTAAAAATCTCCCAGTGTTGCTGCTTTTCAGGTGCAGACAATAAGCTTAAATCACTTTATTTCTCCTAATGTACCAGCTTTCTTAAGAGCAAGATCACTTACCTTACAATATAGGAATTTTCTATTTAATAAAGGGAGAAAATCAGCCTACTGCATCATGAGGCTAGAATTGTTATTGTTGAATGCAAATAAATTAAAAAGTAATTAATTCAAAATTTATGGACTGGTGACCACTTAAACCATGACACACTGAATGCTTTGGTATGCAATTACATTATTCAACGGGAAGTCTTAGTGGGAACGATAGACCACAAGGGACGCAGGATCTCTCCTGTGAATACAGATTGAGCTAGAGGTAGCTTTTTAACTGTATTTATTATTTATGTTTTTATCTTATAAACTCTTTGGTTTGCTGTCTGTTCTAAGAGTCTGTTCTTTGGCTTTCTGTTCTGATAATGAATTTAAGTTCTTTGGAATTAAAAGAAACCATGCTTTCAGAGACAAGAAAATACTGCCCATTAAATTTAATTAATAGCTCCTGCTTATTAGCAATGGCTGAATAATATCAGAATGACTTCAGTGAAATAGCTAATGTGTAAAAGTTTTAATTACTACTTTTAAGAAAGATCATTAACTCATGAGTGTCTGTGATTCAGTGCTGTTTATTATTGATATTTTTTCTCCTTTTCTTTCACAAATATATGCCGTATTGATAAAAAGGATAATGTTGAAGGTTGATACATCTTTTCTTGATTACCAACACTGGAGACTACAGTAGAAATATTTACATTTATTACTTTAAAAACTTTCGAAGTGTAAATGAAAGCAAAGAAACAAGTTTCCAAATGACTCAATCATAGCAAATAATGCTTCATCATTCATATCAATACTGCTATGAAAAACAAAGATCATCCAGTAAAACATGTATGTGAGCATCATTCAATGGAGACAGCATTGAGTGTATACCCTTGGGCTCTCACTCATTCCTGTCTCCATGCAACATAAGGAGTTTGAGGATAGCCTAGGCTATATCAAGACCGTCTTCCAGACAAAGCAAAGCAAAACAACGAAAACCAAAAAGTAGCATCTTGTCTTTTCTGACTGGTTATATATACCAACAGTTATGATGTTTGCACTGTGATTAATGTCAAAAATTAAAGATTTGGTCATTCCCTGGAAAGATAGAGAACAAAAATTAAGATCCAAAGAGATGGTAATATAGGAACTGAGACAATAGCAAATTCCAAAAGAGCTATTTGAAAATTTTGATAACTCATCCAAGACAAAGAGAAGTATAAATCTGACTATAGATGAAGATATATTTCAAAATAGAGGTCTTCAAATTAACTGGAAGAAAGGAAAAGAGAAGAGTATATTAACCTGAATTTCTGTAAAGAAATTCAGCTCCTTATTCAAAATTGCAACATTAAGGAACAGTTGAATTTTCAACTAAATATTTGACATGCTGCTGTTGTCTGTGTAATTGTACAAGCTTATATCCTTCATACATTTTTCATAAAATATTTTCCTATTATTATATTGTGTGCTGTGCACAGTACTTTAGCAATGTAATATTCACATAGAATGTCCTTCTAGTTTTATACTTAATTACTAATATTAAAATTAAAAAAGTGTAATTAAGTAAAATTAAGAGGTAAAATATTTCCATATTTTTTAAAACCCTACTGTGTGCCAGTGGCTCACACCTGTAATCCTAGTTATTCAGAAGCTATTCAGCCCAGGGAGGAAAGTCCATGAGACTATTATCTCCAATTAACCACCAGCAAACTGAAAGTGGTATTGTGACTCCAGTGATAGTGGAGCTAGCCTTGAGCTGCTCAGGGACAGTGCTTAGACCCAGAATCCAAGACCTACGATAAACAAAAACAACAAAAATGGTAGATTTATTAGTATTTTGAAACTAATATTCACTGCCTGAGTATAACAAATAAGTCAAATTAGTGGATGAATTAACTTGGTGCTACATCAGGGGAGTCGATGGGTTGTAATTGTAAGCACCAATCATTTTAGTCTTTTTTTTTTTTCCAGTTCTGGGCCTTGGACTCAGGGCCTGAGCACTGTCCCTGACTTCTTTTTGCTCAAGGCTAGCACTCTACCACTTGAGCCACAGCACCACTTCTGGCTGTTTTCTATATACGTGGTGCTGGGGAATCGAACCCAGGGCTTCATGTATACGAGGCAAGCACTCTTGCCACTAGGCCATATTCCCAGCTCAATCATTTTAGTCTTATGATGCAGAACTATCAAACCACAAATTCAGAATGGGATTTAACCTATTATCACTTCTTTCTTCATTAGAACTTGCCTTATTCAATTTGTAAAAGTTACATAGACATAATTGTTTCTTGTGATGTGATAAGAATAGTAGATTTTCTGTGGACATACTATGATTGAATACTTATATGTGCATATAATCTATACATAAAACAATATTCAGAAAGAATCCCATTTGAAGTACATCAAAAAGATGTGACTGAGGGGCTGGGGATATAGCCTAGTGGCAAGAGTGCCTGCCTCGGATACACGAGGCCCTAGGTTCGATTCCCCAGCACCACATATACAGAAAAAACGGCCAGAAGCGGCGCTGTGGCTCAAGTGGCAGAGTGCTAGCCTTGAGCGGGAAGAAGCCAGGGACAGTGCTCAGGCCCTGAGTCCAAGGCCCAGGACTGGCCAAAAAAAAAGATGTGACTGAGCTGGGCATGGTGGTACATACTCCTGTGATCTAAGCAATAAAGAAACTGATGTAGTAAGATTGTAAGTTTGTATTCAGCTTGGAGTCTACAATGAATCTCTGTCTCAAAAGAAACTACAAAAACAAAAAATCAAATATAAGAAATAAAATTATGAGTTTCTTCAATCACAGAGAAAACCCTCAAGATATATTATCATGACAGCATTGTGAAAAAATTAAATATAAAGGTATAGATTTATAACTCCATGTTCCAGATCATTTTGACCCAGGGCCTTGGGTTCAGTCTTCAGCACTCAGCACTGCCAATAATGAACTCCATGTTATAGAAACGACTGTTATATCACTGTTGTAATTACTTTCAACATGCCGTGTGAAACTGTAGCTTCCATTGTTGATGATCCTCTTGTATCCCCTTCCTGTGGTTGTACCTCTACTATCACTGTATCTTATCTGAGTACATTAGAAACCATTTGGTATAAACCAACTGAAAAACTCATGGTGGGAGAGGGAAGAGGAAAGGGGGAGGGGAGAATGAGGGAAGAGGTAATAAACAGTACAAGAAATGTACCCAAGGCCTAACATATGAAACTGTAACCTTTCTGTACATCATTTCAACAATAAATAGGAAAATAAAATGAAAAAGAGAAAAAGGTGTGAGTAGAATTTCACCAAATAGAATGCTAACTATTCAGAAAGCAAAGAGTTCTTATAAAGCATATATTTGATAAATCAATAGTACGTACATATAATTGTCTTATAACTTCAAACAAAAAAATATAACCTTAATGAAAATGAGAACTTTTTGAATAGTCCAAACAAAGATGTACAAGTGCTATGCAAGCACAAGAGAGAGAGAGAATGAATGATCAACAAAATACAATGCCAAATCCAATGGAATATCTAAAATTAAATGCCAACTAACTGTTAAGCTTTATAGATAATATAATCCTAGTGACAGTACAAATCTTATGCCATTTAAAAAAACAATTTCATAGTTTTCTACCATTTGGCACAGAATTTGCATTCTTATTAATCTAATCAAAAGAAGTGAAAATATGTCTACATAAAAGCTACTGAAGTACAATAAAACTATGGTCATCAATTTGTGAATTACTGAAAAATGTGGTATATCCATACTATTTGAATATTATCCTGTATTAAAACAATAAAGCTATTAATCAATGGAAAATGCAAATGGATATGAAAGAAAATGTGCTGGTTAGAAGACATTAGACTTAAAAGTCTCTATATTGTGTTGTTGTTCCAATCTATAAAAGGCAAATCCATAGATTTGAGAAGAAAAGCCAAAGTTGCCTGGAAGTAAAAAAATAAATGAAAGAAGTGGTATCAATGAGCATAAGATAAATTTGTAGTTATTAAGAACTTAAAATGTACCAAACACTAGCAGCAAGCAGATGAGATCTGAAAAATTGTAATGTGCAGCCAGACCAAGTAAAAAGGTTTCTAAGATTCAGTCAGAAAAATAACCAGCAAAATTTGGATGGGAGCCTTGTCTCAAATGGTAGTGCACCATCCAAGCAACAAAAACAACCAAACAACCACGCAGGAAACCCTGAGTTCAACCCTGACAGTGACAAAAGTAAAAATAATTTTAAATTATGTTCTGATAGCTGAGCTACTGTATAAAAATAATACAATTGAGTTGTATACTTAAAATAGATGAATTCCATGGTAGTGTTAACTCAAGAACTGGTTTAAAAATTATTAGGATAGGGGCTGGGAATATGGCCTGGTGGTGGAGTGCTTGCCTTGCATACATGAAGCCCTGGGTTTGATTCCTCAGCACCACATACATAGAAAAAGCCAGAAGTGGCACTGTGGCTCAAGTGGTAGATTGCTAGCCTTGAGAAAAAAGAATCCAGGACAGTGCTCAGGTCCTGAGTTCAAGTCCCAGGACTGGCAAAAAAAATTGTAAGAATATTTTTATATTTAGTGGAACATACGTGTTTGTCTTTAATTAGAAGACAGATATTGAGAACAAAAGCATTCATATGTGGACTATACATCACTATTATCTGTATTTTTACACATAATTTACACATAATTTTTACACATAATTTAAATTTATCAGCAAAATAACAAATATTATTGTCAAATGTGCTAGGATACAGTTGTATTCATGTAGCTTGTTTATTTAGTACTTTCTTCTATAAACACAACTGTCTAGTAAGTGGGGTGATGGTTTTATTTACAAATCACAATGAAACTGAATTGATATGCTTTGAGAAAGATCACTTGGGAGGTAGATATTAGACTATCTGAATGACTCATAAAATATAGTGTCATCAGAAATTTTCTCAATGAGCATTGATTCAGAACTAGTGCAATTAAATGGATAAAGTTGATATTTTCTCATATGAAGATACAGTAACTCAGCATGCATGGCCTTTTCCTTTGCCAGCCATTCCCTCTCATGAGATGACACAGACAAATAGAGAAGCAGATACAGTTATAGATGTGGACATGGATGCCTAATGAGGGGAAAATGCCTTTGCTAGATGGGTTCCTTTTGTTCTAATAATTATTATTCAATCTAGTTAAGTAGACTTGAATTTTTCAGCATGGAAAATGATGTATTTATCAGAATGGTTTATAATATAAAGGAAATTTATTACTCCTTATGTTATCTATTACCTACATAAAGCTTAGCTCCTTATGGAACATTATTTCACAATGCCCACAGCTCAAGATGAGCAGGATCAGGGAGCTTCTGGCTCAGGACTTCTTACTGGCTGCAGTTCAGACATCTGAAAGCTTGACTAAGGCTTTGTCCCCAGAATCTACTTTTAAGTTCGCTCACTTGTGACTATTTGGGCCTTAGGTCCTCTCTGGCTATGGGGCAGGCACTTTCTATACGAGCTTTTCTCCATAGGGACCTAAAAGCAAGGCAACTGACTTCCCTCAGAGCAAATAGGGAAGAGTAAGAGAATGCACTCAAGTGAAACAAATGAAAATAATACTTTTAAAAAGTGCAGGGATTCCCCCCATTTTTTCTTTCCACTGTGATCTATGTCTGCATTCCTTTGTAGAATTGAAAATTAGAATTTGGGGTTTGGACTGCAGCTTAATGAGTTCTAACAAGGCACTATCTGTTATTAATCCTAAGTAATATATTTAATAAAACAATGATTACTAACAATATGATCAAAATATGATAAGCTGTATTTAGGGCTTTTGTTAAATAGATCGATATTTTAAAAATAGGTGTATGTATTAGTTGGAAGAGTACCAACTGTTATAAGCCCAATTTCAACAGACAATACAACAAAGTTATTACTTGCTCATGAAAGAATTTGATGGACAATTGTATTCTGTGATTCAGGGTTCTTTAGTCACTTAGTTTTTCCATTCTAGGATTTAAAAGCTTTTTTTTTTTTTTTTTTGGCCAGTCCTGGGACTTGGACTCAGGGCCTGAGCACTGTCCCTGGCTTCTTTTTGCTCAAGGCTAGCACTCTGCCACTTGAGCCGCAGCGCCACTTCTGGCCATTTTCTATATATGTGATGCTGGGGAATCCAACCGAGGGCTTCAAGTGCTCTTGCCACTAGGCCATATCCCCAGCCCCTAGGATTTAAAAGCTTTATTCTTTTATTTATTTATTTTTATTTATTTACTTATTTTTTTGTTGTTGTTCATGAGGCTTGAACTCAGGGCCTGGGTACTGTTCCTGAGCCTCTTCGTGCATAAGCCTAGCCTAGAACTCTACCAACTTGAGCCACAGCTCCACTTCCGGTTTTGAGGTGGTTAATTGGAGCAAAGAGTCTCACAAGGACTTTTCTGGCCGTGCTGGCTTCAAACCGTAATTTTTAGATCTCAGTCTCCTGAGTAACTAGGATGACAGGCATGAGCTCCCAGCTCCTGGCTAGGGCTTTCCGTTTTTTTCACACTGGCAATCTCACAGCTAAAAGGGAGCATTATCAGTAGGAGGAGGGGGGGCGGGCCGGAAGAAGAGGAAAAGGGAGGAGGAGGGAAAGAAGCTGGATGAGATAGAGGGAAGAGTAAGAGGAGGGAGAGAAGAGTAGATAAAGAAAGTAGTCACTGCAGGACAGTTTTCATATTTTATAAGTTGCTTTTTAAAAATAAATTAATTATGGTCTTACATAGATCAAACAACTCAAAGAGCCCCATTAGTTAGCAAGAACTTGAGAAATAGATATGTATAACCAATGAATTGAAAAGCATATGGAATTGATTAGTATTTAACACTCTTACTTTAGTAAACTTCAATTAAATAAATGACTGCAGTGTATTTTCATTCTACATGATGCCAGTTAAAACTTGGTGCTAGAAAAAGTTTCTGTATAAATGAGAAAAATCTTAATAAAGTATGACCACACATTTTCTGAAGGCTTTATTCTTGTTTTAATACACATGGAAATATTTTTTTCTAAATTGTAGATTCTGCTCATTTTCATTTTGGACTCTAACTTGAGAGCCAGGACTTAAGTTCAAAACCCTGCTTTCTCACTAACAGCATTTCCTGTTCTCTATTTACTTAGCTTTAAGTTTGGAATAATCACAGTATGTCCCTCACTGACAGTGTTTACCAACAGCCTATGGCACATAAGTATCATCAATTTATTAATGTTTTACAAACCAAAGCTTAAAAACTGACAGTTTTCTTAGTTTTCTCCATAAAATATCAATCAACCTCAAACATGGGACTTGGTATCCATTATTCTAAACACTTTGTTTGTCTTGACAAGATTATTTTTCTTTATTTTTTATGAACACTGGAGTGCAGATCATCCAGTAAGAGCATTAAGCTGAATAAAGTGCCAGGATTTCAGAAGGAAATCACTGTTAAGGGACTAAAGCTGTGAAATTTCTATAGTCACATTTTCCCTCCGTATACAGATCCATAAGAAAAGACAGAACGAGAGTTCTTAAGTTTACTTCAAAAATATGACCTCAGACTGTGACTGCGGCTTATTAAATAAGCCAAGAAGTCTGACTTTTTGAGGCATGGCGTCTTTCATGCCTCTCCACCAAAGTAGTTTTGCCACAGGCCAGGCCTGGTCTGTGGGACTACTTTCCACAGGAACGTGCTTCAGTTGATGCAGGTGAGATTTCCGTTTGTGTTTTTTTTTTTTTTTTCCAGTCCTGGGCCTTGGACTCATGGCTCCAGCACTGTCCTTGGTTTCTTTTTGCTTAAGGCTAGCACTATGCCACTTGAGCCACAGCTCCACTTCTGGCCATTTTCTATATATGTGGTGCAGGGGAATTGAACCCAGGGCTTCATGTATAGGAGGCAAGCAAGCACTTTTGCCACTAGGCCATATGCCCAGCCTGAGGTTTCCCTTTCTGACATTTGTCTCGGCTTCTATGGTTGATCTGTCCCTAGAGGTCAATGCTTCTGTAATATCTTTATTCAAGTTACCTAAAGCTGTATTTGTGCTAGTCAGAAAACATTCCTTTCCCTTCTTTTTTTTTTTATTGTCAGGATGATATACAGAGGGGTTACAGTTACATGCTTAAGGTAGTGAGTACATATACATTTCTTGTCATACCTGTTATCCCCTTCCTCATTTTTTCTCCCTTCTTCCCTCCCCTCAGCCCCTCACCACACCCCCTTGCTTTCTTATTTTTTAAAAAACCAAAATTTAAAATAAAATAGAAACCTTATCCTTAAAAAAAAAAAAACATGCTGGGAATCAAACCACTAAACTATCCATGGCACACTTTTTTTTTTCTATTTTTTTAAGTTAACCTAGAAGTCAATTCTATCACTTTGGACCACATTGAATTCAACAGAAAGAGCTCACTGAATCTTTACTTAAGGGGATTTAACTATGGACTATGTTTTTTAAAAAGCTGGAAATCATCACTTCATTGCAGTTCTCTTCCCAGACAACTGTGATATTTATGGTTTTAGATTAGGGAGAAGTCCCACCTTAGCTGCTAGACTGGTTTGAAATGTTTTTGATGGTGAAAATTCATAGTTCCTGCAAAGGGAATAGATGAAAGTATAAAATTATTTTATTAACAATCAAAATGAAAAGACTTCTCATTTAAAAATCAAATTATATAATAATAACAAAAAAGAGAACAATTGTTTATTTATTTACTTATTTTCTGTAGTAGGGCTTGAACTCTGGGCCTGGGCACTGTCTGCATGCTCTTTGGTTATCTGGTGGTTATTGGAGAAAAGTGTCTTATAGACTTTCCTTCCGGGGCTGGCTTTGAACAGAATCCTCCAGGTCTCAGCCTCCTGAGTAGCTAGGATTACAGGCATGAACCACTGGAGTCAGGCAGGACACTTATTTTTAAGTGAAGCAGAGGATCATGCAAATTGCTTCAATCTAATGTACCTATTCAAACTGCTCCTGATTTTTATTTTGAGTCCATCTGAATAGAGGCAGAAAAAAAATGAGAAGTGACCTGAAAAGAGATGTCACTTATCTTCCTTGTCTATTGTCTTTTTATTTCTCTTTCTTTTTTAATTCAAAAACTCACCATGGGGCTGGGGATATAGCCTAGTGGCAAGAGTGCCTGCCTCGGATACACGAGGCCCTAGGTTCGATTCCCCAGCACCACATATACAGAAAACGGCCAGAAGCGGCGCTGTAGCTCAGGTGGCGGAGTGCTAGCCTTGAGCGGGAAGAAGCCAGGGACAGTGCTCAGGCCCTGAGTCCAAGGCCCAGGACTGGCCAAAAAAAAAAAAAAAAAAAAAAAAAAAAACTCACCATGATTTTTCAATTTTTGGTTAGTTGTTTAAACCTTGTTTTTCCTGATGATACTCAGATGGGAATTCAGAGCCCCACATTTTCTTTTCAGGTGAACTTGCCACCATTTCTTTTTTTGTACTGGCTATTATTTGAGAAAGGGTCTTTTTTTCTGTTTGGGAATGTTTGCTCCAAGTGTAATTCTTCTACTTTTGCTTCCTGCTGGGATAACAAGCATGCACTACCACGCCCAGCATCTGGAGTAGGGATGCAGTTATATGGAGGTCTAGTCCAGTTATATCCCAACTGGACTGTAACTATCTCTCTCACAATCTCAGCTTCCCTTGTGGCTGGAATGAGCTGTTCATTAATACCATGCTCAGCTATTGGTTAAGATAGGGTCTCAAAACACTTTGCCCAAGCTGACCTTAAACTGTGTTCTTCCTGATCTCAGCCTCCTTAGTAATAGAGGCATAAGTGACAGTCAGGAAAAGCAAAAACCTAGCTATCAAGAAATACATATTTTTAAAATCAAATCCACAAATGATCGTACACCAAGATATTTTATTCAAAGTCAAAAGTGAAATGAACATATGAAAAGCATAATATTTGTATGTGGTGGTAGCACTGTTGTTGGCAGTGGTGATAGTGGGAAGCTTAGTTCAAGAAGCCACTGGAAAACATTACTGTCTTAATAAGTTATAAAACTAAAGCCATTATAGTATAGTTTTCAGGATTCTGATTTACTATATCATTATTTTGCTTTGAATTTAATTTGAGTATTCTTAAAGATATAACAACAAAGAGAGAAATACAAATGATCTCTTGGTTACTTTCCATGGCCCAGCCGTGTGTTTTGCATATCTTGAACTCCCCACAGTCAGTACACCGTGCTTGGAAATTGCGTTACTCAGTTGTAGGACATATAGTGAAGAAAGAAAAAAATAGCATTTTGGTCCTCTAAAATAAAATTCAATGTACAAATTTTCTTAGAACTTCTTTTTCTGCTATTAAAATGTTTTCTTCATTCTCAGTCAGCGTATTAATAAAGTTTATGCTGACAGCAGGGCAGCCTATTCCTTTGGTGTTGATATTTTTGTATAATCCAGAAATTTTAAATCTGTAAGGTATAGAAAGCCAGCACAAATGAGCACAGAAAAAACTGTGACTTTTATCAAAAGATATTTATATTGCAGAAGGGACTATTTAAACCAGAACTACAGAAATTGTAGAAGTTTACCGAGATTCCTTGTTATCTTATGGCATACCTCAGAGCTCTACCCCCACAGTAAAACCATTCCTAGAACTTTGATTCTGTTTCCATCAACATTGACTGACTATAGCTAGGTCCGGTGTTTTGTTTGGACCAATCAGCTACAACCTAGAAGGTGGGATAATATACAAACATAGTATGAAGGATCAGCTTGTTTTGGCCTCTCAGCTTAAATTTTTATATACTTTTATTGTCAAGGTGATGTACAGAGGGGTTAGAGTTATATGCATAAGGGAGTGAGTACACTCAGCTTATTCTTAAATTTTGATCTGAGTTCTCCAAGCCCACACTGGAACACACACCACAGAAGAAACATCTCTCAAAGCAAGTAAGGGAGCTAGGAAAGTTCAGGGGGAAAAAAATACCATAACTATCTTGAAACCGATTTGAGAACATAAACGTATCTGAAAACATATTCTGCTCTTTGTTGAGAATTGTGTGCATACTTATTAAATCCAGTAAAAGTTGCTAAGATCTTTTCCCCTTACTGTATTTGGAAGTGTCAAAAAGATACGTTCTGGAATACTAGTTTTCAATTCTACCCTTAAATTCATAAGTCGCTCAAACTTTCAAATGTTGTACCAACTTTTCTAAACTGAACATTAAACTGAACATTCATTTCTTTCTCAAGGACATAGCCTTGAATAAGGCTTGAGAAATCCTATCCAGTCATTTCCTGTAAATTCTTTATAAGTTCTTTGCAGATATCATGGAAGAAATGGTTTAGCCAGGAGTCAGTGCCTTTGAGACAGTCTATGAATTTTTGGTTTTATAGGTAAAAATTAAGTTTACTTGTATAGAATATTTTAAAAGATGATATTATTTAACTTTTGGTATAGTAAACTATACTTAGTGTAATGTAAAATTAATGTTTCTTTTTATCATTATGGTTTTGTTCTTATAACAAGATTCTGCCACTGCTAGCTATACATACCATTTGAAGTAAACTAATTAAAATCATTAATATGCACCTCTTGGTGGAGTAGCCTATACTTAATGATACAGAAAAAATCATATTGCCTCCACTATTATGCTTCTGTTCTGAAAACAAGATAATTTTGCTTTTTCAATCTATACATGTAGTTTTATATGTAGCATAATCTTAGAAATCTAAAGAGCCCATTGGTAATAAATTGTTGTTTTTGCTCTTTGTTAATAATGCATGGTGCTGTAGAATGGAGATGAGCTTTAGAGGCAGGATTGAGTCCCAGCTCTGCCACTTATTAGATAATATGACAATAGACATGAGTCACATGTCTTTGAACCTCACATTACCATTTACTGAATTCCCCTATTGGCAAGGTAAAATGCTATAGTAACTTTGTGGGACATAATGAGGCATAGTAAATGTGGTTTCCCTTCTCTGTCCTCCCTGAAACACATTTATACTTTACGTTCTGTATTTCGCAAAGCACTTTCTTTTAACTTATGTCTTTTGAACCCCACAGTATCTTTCAGTGGTAAAGAAACCTGTTATCTCCAGTTTGCACCTAAGCAAAGAGAAAAGCAAAAAAGGAAATGGTAGATTTTCAGATGCTGTGGGCAAGTTCATTAAAAGAATTCAGAACTAGGCCTGCTATAGTTATCCTAGTAACTCAATCTTTGTGTCCTTATCAAGGCTGTATGAAAAGGATTTGAGAAGAACCTCTGAGGACAAAGGGAAGATGAATACTAAATGAGGTAGTATATTTAAAAGTTTAAGTTGTGCAAAATTGAGGCTTGTTCTGGACAGCCTTTACAGACATGAGGAGTGGTGTGATGAGGGGAAAAGAAAACAAAAGTATGTCACATGTATTCTTTACTGAGAATTTTAAGTAGGTAGCTATGGTTGAAGGATTTCAACTTAATTGGACATGTCTATCACCATTATTCTGTCTTTATGTTGGGTTAATTTGGAAAAAATAACATTTCCTTCAATACATTTTAAAAAACAGAATAAGAAAAGCCAGGTTTGCCAGAGGTACAGAGTTCAATGTTCACATCTGCACTTTTTTATATATCTTTGCTCTCTTCTATTTATTCCTTCAGTATTTGTATAGCATTTAGTATGCTTCATATACTTCTCCAACTTCTGATGACTCATTAGTCAAAAATACAGGTTTTTTTAAAATCTCTATACTAAATTACATCCCAAATGAGGAAAAAATATTAAAATTATGCAGTGCTTATGCAATAGAGAAAATAATGTTCATCGCTTGGTGTTA
The DNA here is from genome assembly GCF_023159225.1 of Perognathus longimembris pacificus. Taxonomy (NCBI): domain Eukaryota; kingdom Metazoa; phylum Chordata; class Mammalia; order Rodentia; family Heteromyidae; genus Perognathus; species Perognathus longimembris. The sequence continues at coordinate 40,760,170 of NC_063172.1, read as the reverse complement.
CCAGTCCCTTAAAACAACACAGATTTAGTATTAACATTTCTAGGGATCAGAAATATAAAATGAAGCATCAGTAAAACGGTTCTCTTTCTAGTTGTCTTGGTACCATGATCCTCAGATCTCAGCCTTCTGGGTAGCTAGGATTACAGGTGTGCATCACTGGCACCAGCCACAACAGGATCATTAATTAAAGAATTGACCTTAGACCCACAAATTGTTTCAGTGATGAAAAATAATCTATAATTTAAAGCATAGTTAATTGTATATAGCATTTGCAGTTCAACTCATCTCTTTCAGATTTGTTTTTGCACCACTTGATTTGCCTAATCTTACATAAAGAGGAGACCTAAGGAAGATAGTAGTAAGTCTGTGGAGTTTAGAAATTTATTGGAGGCACAGACTTGAAGAATATGACATAACATAATTCTCATGATCAGTGATAAAGCAAAAATTCAGTGGTGACTACATATTCTAATGAAATAATAAAATTTGCTAGTCTTTTTCTTAAATAGAACAGTTGGAAAGTTTAATTTCAGTACAGGAAGTTTAAAAAATCAACTGGAATAGGACATAGACTGTAACACATTGATTGTTTGCATTCAGCTTGTCATGACTGTCTTTAGTTGCATTTACAGTGATTTTCCCTTGTAGTTCCAGATAGTTTTTCTTTTACAATTTCACAACAAACTAAAATAGATACAACTGCATTTACACATGGAGATTTACAGTCAAACTTTCATTCCCAAGATGCATGCAACTTTCCAACATGTCAGCCCAGATAAATGCACTTCTGTATGAACTCAAAAATACACTTTATTCCTAAACCCAATTGTGGGTTCTAGCTGGTTGATCTTCCTGCCAGCCCGAACTACACTGTCATGAGTCTCTCCTGACACATTATACACCGTGCCATCTTAAGTCTGCCTGCATGTCTCCCTTGGGTCTCAGATCACCTTGACGTTAGTCTTTATATACCAGGAGGAGTTGATCTCTCCATAACAGTAATTTTGTTGTGAAGGCTAATGAAAATATAAAATAGGTAACAGTACTAGACAAGGTAGACTTTAAAGAATTATTCCAGTAAAATAATGAATTATGATTAAAAAATATTGCAATGAGAAGCAATCTCATTCAATAATAGACCATTTTTCTTTATGTCAGATTACTAGGTGTGAAAATATCTTATTTAGTACTACTGTTTTCTTTCAATTTCCCATTATGTTATGGGTTAGTTATTCTCAGAAAGTCAAGCAGCAATGCAGAAAATTGTTCTGTTTGAATGAATGTTTCTTTTGCTTCTAAAATCATCTGCGTTTCAACAGGAGAGAAATACATTATTTTAGGCTATATAAATTTCATTTTTATTCTCCAATAATAGGGGCATTAGTGTTTTGTTAAACAAACCAGTGCATTTCCAGTAGGTAATGTAATGCTTTGATTCCGAAATAAAACATTTAAAAGTACTTAAGAACCAGTTATGAAGCATTCAATGCAAAGGATTCATAAACCATTCACAACACTCTGTCAGGTTTGGCATCCTCTTGAGGTTTTACATTAAATGATCTCATGAAGTCATTAGAGAGAAAGAGATCCAGGTCAAAATTCATTTAGCAGAGACCCTACAGACATCCAGTAATGACAAAATATAGTTAGGGCCAACCTCTGTCTTCCTAACTAGTATTTTCCCCATTAACTTAAAGTATATACTCTGAATTATATTAATTACAGTGAATGATGTATTAATTTAGAAACCCCAAATTAATGTCATTGATAATGTGCTGCGCATATTCAACACAAGGTCTGCTTGGGTGTCTGTATTTTCAATATAACATTTTAGAGAATTCCATTTCTCTGTGAAGAAATTTGAATTACAAGGAAGGGAAATCAAAGGACAGGGAAACAGAACTAAAATGAAAAAATAGAGCTGTGCATGATGCTGGAAAGCCAAGTCCTAGTAAAATTATTACTTTTTTCCATTTACAGTTACAAAACCCTCTTACCTACATGAAAATCTCTTACTTTATTAATTCCCAACATGGTTCTATCTGATACCTATAATGCCTAGCAACTTTCACCAAACCTTTATTGACCTATAACTATAGTCCTACATTTCAAATCTACAACTGAACATATTTAGTAGAATTCAAGAAGAATTAAGTACATCTTCTCAAGACTGGAAAACTTGTCTTGCAATTTGAGGGTTACTATTAACAATGATGTATTGGACAGTAATTGTTAGATAATTGTTATTAAGATCTGCATGCACTCTTATTTTCTAATCTAGTTTGCCTTAGCAAAAACATATTACTGGGAAGATAATGAAAAAAGACCATAAAAATAAAGCATAAAGTGTGATCTAGATTTTTAAATCTGTTTTGGAGTATGTAAAAAGCTGACCATAGGGATTATAATTCTCAGTGAGACTATTGCTGAGAAGATGACATTTGATGAATATTTGATGAATGTAAAATAATGAGTTATATTAATGTCTTGGGAAGGCGATTGTAATCTCAAGTCATAGCAAATGAGAAGTTCTGGAGTAAAAGTGTATCTCACATGATGGGTAAGGAGGTGAGGGGTTAAGTAATAAGGTGTTAGCAAAGGTGAACTACTACAGTAAATGAAGTCAGAATTGTAGATAATTTCTGGTCATATTAAGTATTTTGCCTTATACTGTAAGGAAATGCAAGCCATTGGGAAGATTTGAGTTGGTTCTATCTATATTTTTAGAGCACCTCATTGTTGATGGAAACAGTAGAAAGACTGCCAAAAGGGCAGTAATAACATAAACTAAGAGAACTTAATGATAGCTTAGATCTGAGTGTAACAGTGGATGGTGACTAATGATCAATTTCTAGATACACATTTAACAGTTGAACAGGTAAGATTTGCTGATGATTGAATTAATTGTGTGCGACAGAGTAAAATCAAGGAAAAACAGACTGTTTTGAACATACATAAAAATAGCATTGAAGTACTTACTACAGGCTACCCACATCTGTGTGTTTTGCTCTGTCAGTGTTTGGTTAGGAACAAACAGAAACAAAGTTTAGTGACAGCTACATGTAACCAAGTTAATGTTTGTCCTGTGAATACAGTGATGAAAGTGGAGTACCAAGTAATTGAGTATGTAAAATGATATCATTGTAATTGCTCAGTTTCACTTACATAGGCAAAAAGGGTTGACGTCATGTGGTGGGTATTGAGGAAAGAAAGCAGGGATGAGGTTATGGGAGAAGAAAAATCAAATAGAAGTCAATCTAGTGTGCCCTTGGAAATAAAGTCCCGGATGTGCAGAAAAAGAGAGAACTACTGACATAAAGCAGTACTACTGCACATCTGGACATCAACACTCAGACCACAGCAAAGACATTAGTATTTTAAAATAATCTCCATGTAGATTCATTGTACATCCATGTTAGAGAGCCATTGTACTACAGAACTTCTTCATCCTATTATATTCAAGTCCTCCAAGGCATCTGTCATGTCATCATTGCTGATTTTATCTTCTACCATTGTTATCTGTTCAAATGATGACAGGACTTCATTTTTCAATGGCTTAGCTTGTTTTATAAATAGTTTCAGAATGTCACATTCATCAATTACATGGATTTCTCTCTGTGGAAGACTGTTAATCATGTTGGGCTCCTTTTTGCATTTTAGTTGCACAATGCTCTATTGCATTATATTGCCCTGTTTGAAGCACAATTAGATAACAAATACGCGAACTTCCCTCGAAATAATAGGAAAAGATATAGAATAGTTTTGCTTTACAATGTGTCGGTCTACATAAAATTTTATGTGTGGGAATTTGTAAAAGGAAAATATTTTTCTGCATTGTGTTTGATTTGATTTTCACTGTTTACAATGTAATTTTGAGCATTAGGAATTTAAAAGTTTTATTTTTACTATCATTGAAATTGTATTTTTTGATGCAGTAATATATACCTTTTTATGATATCAAGTTAGAGATTGCACTGGACAAACTTAAAAGGCAAATAAGACTTTATTTAATATTGTTTAAGAAGGGGGGCAAAGTACAATCTAAACTCAACTCCACAGACAAAGGATTGAGATTTAGAAGAACAGATGTTATACCAAAAACTTTACAAAAAGGAAAAATAAATTTCATTTTATCTCTGTAAGGCAACATAGTTTTATAATTTGAGTCCCTCTAGCAAAAATTTACCTATTAGTTTCCCACTGAAATGAGGAGATACAATATTATTGCTCTTAAGCTTTCCAAAAAGATACTTTTTAAATCCTTGAGAAAGACATTTTAGGTTGTACAATGGTAAGGAACTTTTTAGAAGATTTACTTCTCAAAGAACAGAAAAAATACATATTGCTGCAAATTTCCTAAAGACTCCAAGATAAGAGCGATCAAAGCCTCCAGTCAGGAAAATGGATGGATGTAGTTTAGTCAAACTAAAGAGAATACTAAGGCCACTTTGGTGAATATACATTTCTCATTTCTTTAAGGGAAGTTTTAATATGCTCTGAATAACTGGATAATGTTTTTAAAAAACAGTTGATCTATATTGGAATAAGGCCTTCGGAATTTTTAAAAACTTTAATCTGGCAAGCAGGCTACTCTGAAAGTTGTCTCTTTATTGTGTATATGTTTAAAAATGATTATTTTTATATTTTCTTTTTATTTGAGCCAATTTATAAGAATAGACTATTACAACCCACTTATCAATAAGATCAACCCCCGGTCTACATTTATTTTTCTCTAACTGGAAAAGAAGGAGGTAGAATACCTTCAATTGGTAGCTCTTTTTGAGATTGGCTGTAGGGCATAATTAATTTTCTCTGCTTTGTCCTGCATTAGAAGCTGGAGAAAAACAGAAAAGCTGATCTCACAACCCATTAAGGAATGATTGCTGCTGACAATGATTATTGGCAATATTGATATTTTTCTTGGGGAGAGCAAAAGATAGTAGACTCCAAATAGCTATAAAGGGAGAACTTTGTTCCTTAAGTGTATGTATAACAAGTATATGCTCTTGTCCGTTGTATGCATCTTTCAAATAACTTTAGGATATGTATCAACAAAGTCATAACTTGGCATCTACTGGCTGGGCATAGAAATTTCTTGCAGAAGTAGTAATTATCCAAGGCATGGAAAATTCCCTAATAATAAACTCAGATGTAGGAATAGAGAACTACAAGTTTCCCAAGCAAAGAAAGTATCTTAGTGAGCAGTGTTTTTAGATCAAACACAAGTATTTCAGAGCATATCCTAAGCTGGTACGTCTTACCCTGTTCACTGTATTCATCTTTTCTTTCCCTGAAGATCCCCCAGGTTCCTTATGTTCATTATCTCATCCACTTACAAGAGCTGTGCAGGTAAAGATGTGGTATGATGAGTCATTTTTTAAAAAAAGGTCTGTATTATGTATTCCTTAGGGCAGCAGATATCTTTCTTCATGTGTTTATTTGACTGAATGACATCACTAAAATATCATGAAGGAAAAATTAAAGCTGTGCCACAGTTACTTGGTTTTGTACAAGACTGGACAATTGGTTGTTTTTCTTGTTCAACAAAGGTCAATTAGTTAATGAATAAATGGATGTCAGTAGGGATAACCATGTAGTACTACAGGATTAAATTAATATACACTTTGATTTATTCCCTAAGCAATTTGTATGTGAAAGAGGGCTGAATTAAAGCCTTAACTTTTACAGATCACTGACCTGGTCATGGAAGAAATTTACAGACTAGAAGTCTTGTGTATTTTAAGATTAGAGTTAACAGTATGCAGGTATTTCCTAATTAGTACTGTAGTGTGAGACTATAAAAATAACTGCAAGCTGAAACCATCCAAAATAATTATTATAATCAATGAGGAGAAATCAGGATTGCTCTGTAACCTTAAAATTTTTAACAGTAGAATAAATGTACTTTATATAATAAATCAATTTGGAAATTAAAATAGTGTGACACATTTATTTGGTACATTGTAATTTAAAATAAAATATTGAGACACTAGGTTTTTATGGGGACACTAATTTCTTTGAAAACCACTCACGATTCCTCAAGCATCAAATCTCCTATTCTAAGTATTGATGGACTTTTATATTTTTCTAAATTTTTGAATTAGATTCCAGTACTTTATAATCATAGCTTCTATAAGTCAATATCACTTTTTTATGATTCTCACTCATCTGGAGGATCATTATGTGGCTTACCACATGACCATCGTAATATCTTTCCATAGGGTCACTGTTGTTGAGTTTCTTTAGGTAAAAATGTAGTCTCCTGAATGACCAAAGCCTTCACATAGTCTGGGTCAGCAGTTTCTTGTAGGTTTCCCCTTAATGTAATGGACCATACTTTCAGTATGGTCATCTTTCGTTTTCTTTGAGCTCCTTTCTCTCTAGGGAAAAATCCCCCCACTTTTACTCAATTGTTTTAAATAAAATGTCTCATAATTTTATCACTAAAAGACAAACAAAAATACAGCTATGCGTTTTATCATCTACAGGTGAATAGGAAAGGAAATAGTATGAAGAGCCATCAATAGGTATATGAATAGTTACACATTATGCATATCTGCTTTTTATGGAACAGATTTTACTGCAACGTATTTTATGTGCCTTTTGTAATTACTCTTGGAAATACAGTGATGAGATTTGAAATTTAGTGGTCCTGAGAACTGTCATTAAGTTTCCCATAGTCACTTGATTTTTTGCATTTTAGAACCATGCAATTCCAGACTATCTACTATGTTAAAAGAGGTTCATATGTCCATTTCTTATATTCTCTGATGTTATTGGAGGAAATAAATGTCATTATATAAGATCTTGGTCTCATTAAAGATATATTAATTAATAACACCAAGTTCATATTGTAGTATCCTTTTATTTTATAGGAAAGAGGATCGTGGAGAACAGAGAGTTTAATAGAGACATGTAGGGATCATCAATTTGATGAGGAAACAGAAAATCAAGGAAATCTGCTGTAATAAGGAAAAAGGCCCTGGTACAGACTCTAAAAAAATTAGAACTTTATATATGCACATATGTAAATATAACTAAGCTTTGTATATAATTACCATGTATGCATAATTAATTATAAATTAAATAATAAGAACAGTATAAGTATCATAGTTACATATATACATATATGAGTGTGTATGCACATGTAAGTATACATGCATATTTATGAAGAAAGACAATTCTATTTTATCTCAAGTTAAGAAGAATTCAGATTATTAAAAAATTGATGAAGTCCTCTTTAACTAAGACAGTGAAAATAATGATGTTCCATATGCCGCAGAGATCATAAATGTGAATTCATAGGTTGTTTTACGGCTAAGGCAAGATAAAAAATAAAACTTAATTTTTGCTTTAATTTATATAATGATATGCCTACTTGGATTATTGCAAGTGGCAAGGTTTATAGCAGACAAACCACATTTTTTCATGGAAACATTCATCATGTGACTTTATAAGATAACCAGAGTCCCAAAATGGAAGCCTTGATATTTTTAATTTAAAAATCATAGCCTTCATTTTTATTTTAAAAGGCAGGGGTTGGGTAACAGAATTTAAGCAAATTCTGTACTCTCATTGAAAAATAAAATACTCAATTAAATACATAATATGCACAAAACTTTATGTATATACCTAAGCATTAGAAGTATTGTCTACTGCAACTCTGATAGGTAGTGTTTTTGCTATCTTTATCATAGATTACCCTACAACAATGAAACTTAAGAAATGTAGACTGATTTGCACTTTCACTGAATGCATGATTTTCTCTTTAAGATCATTCTCTTTAAGGAATATTTGCATATTTTATTTTAGAGAGAGCTTCATATTGTATCTGATGTAGTGATTATTGAAAAGTTCGTCCTTTTCTTGAGCCAATCACTGATAATTTCACTCTTGGATCTTTGCTCTTTCTTCCAGATAATAAGTACTGAGCATCTTGCTGAATAGGACAGTTTATGTTAGAGAACTCTCTTGCTTAGTTTTTTTTTTTGTTTGTTTGTTTGTTTTAATATGACCTCTTCAGATTTCTGAAAACTTCACTGGGTTCTTAGTTTCATTCTTTATACTATCTACCAGAGGAGAGTTTATTAATGTTTTGATCATCTTGATTGCTTTTGTGCTGTTTAGCAAGGAAAATTTTGGAATATGGAATATTGACTTCATCCTTGGTCAATGGAAAGTTATTTGAGGTTTCTATATAATCAAAAATACTTACAAGGGCTGGGGATATGGCCTAGTGGCAAGAGTGGCTGCCTCATATACATGAGGCCCTGGGTTCGATTCCCCAGCACCACATATACCGAAAATGGCCAGAAGTGGCACTGTGGCTCAAGTGGCAGAGTGCTAGCCTTGAGCAAAAAGAAGCCAGGGACAGTGCTCAGGCCCTGAGTCCAAGGCCCAGGACTGGCCAAAAAAAAAAAAAAAACTTACAAAAGCATTTGGTATAAACCAACTGTACAACTCATGGGGGGGGGGAGGAAATTGGGGAAGGGGAAATATGAGGGAGTTGGTAACAAGTTGGGTAAGGAAAGTACTTGCCTTACATATGAAACTGTAACTCCTCTGTACTTCACTTTCACAATAAAAAAGAAAAACAAATTCTTGTTAAGTAGATTTGTGCTTTAGTGAAGACGATTGTTCAAGATTGTAGAATAAAAGTTGGGGTTGGAAGTGACACTAGGAATTTGAAAGGGTTTATGAACTAAATTTGAAAGTCTTTAGATATCTTTGTGCCAGTGGGCATATATAAAGAACTGGAGTAGAAAAATATGACATGGATGGGCAGGAGCTTTCATTAGACCTCAGAATAATCTTCAAAAAAAGAGATGCTAAGTCCTAAATTTATAAGTATGGGATTCATCAAGCAAGAGAGTTTTACTATTAATACTAATTTCATTTTTACCAACATGAGATCAGAGCAAGGAAAACTGTCACTTGTCATAAATTAATTTTTCTGTGTATGTGGCTATTTCACTATACTATGTTCTGACTAGAGGCTGAGGGTCTAAAACACTACGTGTACGTATTCATATATAGCTCATCATCTGTAACATTTTACAGCTGAGATAAATATGTTAATAAATACTAAATAATAAAATAATGTTGTTATTTATATCATGTATTCAAATTGGTTGGATTAATTCAGTGTCCTCACTGTGGGTTAAACATTAGAAATAAAGAACCACATTATAAATAGTACAAAAACATTTCCAGATAACATTTAATAGCTTTACAAGCATGTCTTTAATGAACTTTAAAGTATAGCATCCAATGTAATTGCTGACAACTGTGTGCTTGTACATTTGGGATCACACATACTTATCAGAGGTACTATTGACTTATACTGGTTCTGTTTATTGATTACTTAATTAGTTCTCTAAGATAGCTAATCAAAGAGAGATGTAGGTATTTAGAAGTCTTTCATTAAGCCATGCAAAGAAATTTAAAACAAAAATGTGTGACCTGAAAGTAAAGCTGGAGGATAGGCAAAGCCCTTGGAGATGAAATAGTGGATGTTTAATTATATTCCATTTTATTTTCCATAATAACAATATTCTATTATTGATCCATTGTCTATATAATGATACACTTATGCCAACAGCAATACATACATGGGAATTTCCATTTTCATCTTTACACAAATAAATTCGCATTTTATAATCTCTCTACATTAAATACATTTGAGTTCTGATCCATTCTGTTTCATTAGGAATCTGCTGATAAAATATAAAATCCATCACACTTCTCCATGTTTAAGAGCAAATTTTTCATTTCTATGCGGATATGTACTAGTGTCCATTATTAGTGAAATCCTTTGCCATTTCTTTAGCTTCAGTCATCTTTTCTTTTATTGTCAAAGTGAAGTACAGAGGGGTTACAGTTTTATAAGAAAGGGAGGGAGGTGGCCTCCGCGGTAGCAATTTGCAGTTATGGGTAAGATACGGGATCTTCGCGGCAAGAAGAAGGAGCAGCTGCTGAAACAGCTGGAAGACCTGAAGGTGGGGCTGTCCCAGCTGCGCGTTGCCAAAGTGACTGGTGGCGCGGCGTCTAAACTCTCCAAAATCCGAGTTGTCCGTAAATCCATCGCCCGTGTTTCACAGTCATTAACCAGACTCAGAAAGAAAACCTAAGGAAATTCTACAAGGGCAAGAAGTACAAAGCCCCTGGACCTGCGGCCTAAGAAGCTGGACCTGCGGCCTAAGAAGACTCGAGCACTGCGCCAGCGGCTCACCAAGCATGAGGAAAAGCTGAAGAGGAAGAAGCAGCAGCGGAAGGAACAGCTGTACCCTCTGCGCAAGTACGCCGTCAAGGCCTAAGCGGCGCCACTACAATAAAATGAAAACCTGTGGGTGGGGGGGGGGGGAGGGAGGGAGTACATTTCTTATATAACTTGTTACCTTGTTCTTATATAACTTGTTACCTCCTCCTTCATTTTCCCCCACTTCTCCTCCCCTTTCATTCTCCGCTAGAACTATGCTAGACTTGTACTAATTATTCCCTAAGAGGGAAAAGATAGAGTCCATGTTTCTTTGGTTCTGGCTCACTTCACTTAGTATGATCTTTTCCAAGTTCTTCCGTTTACTTATGAATGGATTACAGTGGAATTCTGTAAGGCCTTCAAAACAGAACTCACACCAATATTCCTGAAATTCTTCAACAAAATTGAAAGTGAAAGTTTGCTACCAAACACATTCTAGGATGCCAGTATAACCCTTATCCGAAAACCAGATAGGGACTCATCAAAGAAAGAGAACTTTGGACCCATTTCCTTGATGTACATCGATGCAAAGCTTCTCAACAAAATTCTGGCCAATCGAATTCAGCAAGTCATCAAAAAAAAAATCGTTCACTATGATCAAACTGGATTCATTCCAGGGATGCAAAGCTAGGTCAATATACTCCCGTCGATTAGCGTAATTCACCATAGCAATAGGAACAAAGTCAAGAAGCACATGATTATTTCCTTAGAGGTGGAAAAAGCATTTGATAAAGTCCAGCACCCATTTATGATAAAAGCTTTGAAGAAACGAGGATTCCAGGGAACATTCCTGAATATAATAAAGGCTGTCTATGACAAACCCACAGCAATCACTATACTTAATGGCAAAAGTTAAAGTCATTTCCTTTAAAATCAGGAACAAGACAAAGATGTCTTCTCTCTCCAGTCAATCCTCTTCAATATAGTACTAGAATTCTTAGTCAGAGCAGCAAGGCAAGAGGTAGATATAAAGGGGATCGAAATAGGAAAAGATGAAGTTAAACTCACTCTTTGTAGATGACATGGTCCTGAATCTTCAATCATCTTTAAAAACACATTTTTCTTGCCTTTTAAAAACTAATTTGAAACCAGTAGTATTTTTACAGACCTTATTCTGTGCTGGATTAAAAATGCTATTAAAGATGCTATTAAACATTATCTACCTTTTTCTTTGTAATGTGAAACTGCTTAAAGCCTGGAAATTGAACCCAGGACTTCATGATTACTGAACGCATACTGTACCACTGAGTTCAACTTACTGTCACCATACCCTCTTTTCAAGGATAACTACATTCACATATTCTTTTAGATTCTGCCCTTTTTTATTAGAGGATTAACTTCTTGTTTTTAGTTTATTTTTATTGTCAAGCTGACATACAGAGGTGTTCCAGTTACATACATAAGGTATTGAGTACATTTCTTGTCCAACTTGTTACCTCCTCCCTCATTTTTTCCCACTTTCCCACCTCTCCAACTCCCCTCCCCTCCAGTTGTACAGATAGTTTACAATATACTGTCTTGTAAGTATTGCTATTGCGGTTTTCTTTTCATCCTTTCTCTCACCATTTTCATGTTCCCCTTCCCTTCCCTAATTCAGAGAAATGTATATACAATACCCAGGGTACTAAAATCAAATACAGTAACAACAGGGGCCAAACCATAGGTAAGAAAAATGCAAGAAAAAAGAAATAATTTCACATAGTACATTAAAATAATAGTAACAATGAAAAACTACTTGTTTCCATATATTGAAGTTCATTTCTCTTAGCATCATCTTATATGATCATACGTGCATAGTCATTGTGCTATTGTAATCCTCTGGTAGGACTATCCTAGGCATATACTAATTATTACCAATGAGGGAAAACACAGAATCACATATATTTTTAAAGGAAAAGACACAGGAATTTTGCTCTTACATAGATATACCTGATGACTTATAGTCATGTATTTCTAATACTAAATTTGTTCACACTAAATTAAAATTATATGAGTATGCACTAATAAAAGTCGAACGTTAATATGGGGAAACTGAGATGATCTAAGTTCATGGAGTTAAAAATCCTAAATCTCAAAAACTCTATTTACTGCACTTGACTTATAGTAAACTCACTAAAAGTTTCTGATCTTGGAATTTTTATTTACTGGCAAGAAAAGATTTTATTATAAAGTTGCATTCTTTTTATTAAAAGATATTTTTCATACCCTTTCAGGAAACAAAATTTCAGAGCTCCTGTGTCAAAAATACATCTAATGGAGTGGGAAATTGAGATGAAAAATCTAGAAGACAGCATTATTTTTTTTTGTTTGGGGCTTAAAACCTAGGAGATACATAAACTATTGAGTGAAAAAGAGTCCCATCTATTCATTTATTCATCCTTTCAGCAAAGCATATGACCAATATTTATTAAGCATATAGTATTTTCTCATGTGAAAATTGAATCAGAGAGCTTTTTGTTTCAGGACAAATTTTTTTTCATTTAAAAATTCTTAAAATAGAATAATAAAAGACTCACATAGGGGCTGGGGATATGGCCTAGTGGCGAGAGAGCTTGCCTCGTATACATGAGGCCCTGGGTTCGATTCCCCAGCACCACATATACAGAAAATGGCCAGAAGTGGCGCTGTGGCTCAAGGGGCAGAGTGCTAGCCTTGAGCAAAAAGAAGCCAGGGAAAGTGCTCAGGCCCTGAGTCCAAGGCCCAGGACTGGCCCAAAAAAAAAAAAAAACCACTCACATATACCTCTCACTCTCACTGATTCTTTCCTTTAATCATTCTTCCAGTCATTTAGCTGATATTTATTCAGCAACAGATGCTCATTTGCATAAAATAAGAAACAATATGTTCAGGAATTGGAGGAGATAAAAACAGTACTTTAGAAATATGAAAAAGCTGAACTTTAATGAAAAGAATATTTAAAAGTGTTCTTAGAGAAAATATTTTATGGATCTTATGATGTGAAGTATGAAGGAAAGGAATTAAAATTGCAAATAAAATAAGAAAGTGAAAAACAAAAAACACAAGCACCTCTCAACTTTCTTGAATTGTATACATTGTTTATTTATAGATAATATAGGATATAATTCAGCTAAGAGTATATCATCTCTCTTATATTTATTTTAAAATGTATATTTCTTCTTCTGGACACATGCTTTGTATAGCATCAATGACGAAAAGATACAACGCTGGCTGGTAATTCAGTACTCTGGATATAAATTATTCAGAGATTAAATTGTTTTCTTCACCATGGGGTGATTTGGATTATGACACTGAAGTTAATGTGAAATAGTAATGTGAAATTAAAGAAAGCATTCTGTAGGCAGTTGGGAGAAGAAAACAGAACACAAAATTACCCCCAAGCAATATAGAACAAAATAAGATTGCAATATATTTTAATATATGCCATATTAAATGCAATATATATTATGTATTTTTCTTATCTAAATAAATAGCTCCTCTATACATAAATTGGAAAGAAAATGATGAAAACTGCTGGCTAACCGTACACAGCAAATAAACTGCTCTTTATCTTATAAAGTAGTTTAAAAGTTACTGTCTACTGTGTTGTTTTGCACAGATAAGTATTATTTGAGTACCTGGAAAGCAAGTTCACAACAATTATTTTAGCTATATATCAAAGGAATACTTACAAGTAGATTCCTAAATGAGTAAGAATATTGATGATGTTTATTTTCTATAAGTTATAATAGAGGAACACTGGGGAAAAATTATGTTCTTCAATAAGTCAAGAGTTACATAAGTTATGTTCATACAAACAATACATCTACAAATATTTCAATGAATCTTGATACATTTTTGCATATGTGGAAGAACAGGAATTAAATATGTTTCTCAGTATTATGGACTAATTAGCAACTCTCAAAGAACTGACAAGTCTAGATACTGATGGACAATAACCTCCTTGTACATTAACTGAAATGCCAACAACCTATTTATTTTAATTTTATACTATGTGCAGAAACTATTTGTATGAAAGTCATACAAAAAAAGCATTACATGCTTGATGGATATGAGAAAATATGTACCTTGATCCACATAAAAAACCTATGGAATATGCAGCATTGAGGACAATTCTAGGTCTGGGAAATTGCATGTTAAGAGAATTTTCATTGGATTCCTCTTTGTATATATAGGTACAGGCATATAAACCTGTATAGGTTTTCATATATGCTTATAATTTGGTTGTTTTTATTATTATTATCTTTCAGTAGTATGTAAAGGGATCTCAATTCAATATGTCAGTTTATGTGTATTCCTTCGAACAAACAATTTACAGCTTCACTAAATGAATACCAGAAAGCTAGAACATGTTTTCAGGGATGTGTTCAATGATGGGTAGGTTTGGGAGAGGTGGGGAAAGGATACTCATTCTGATATGTTGAATTTAAAACCCTTTGTACATCTACTTAAAAATAATTTTAAAATTTACAAAGGAAAATAAGTCAACAGAGGCTTCAAGGAATATTTTTGGTACATTTTGAATTTTCAACTTGTGAAAATATTCAATTCCAGAAGAATGTACCCAATGATCAAAATTAGAAAAGCTGCTGAAATTCTTATTAAATTCAAACAAGTAAAACATCTCTAAGAATTATATTTTATTTTTAAAAGATTCAGCATACTATTGTACTGAACTTTTAAAAATAAAAAAGAATTTGAGTCTTTATAAAGTTGCTGTTTTTTAAAATACAGTGGGCATAAAACACAATTTCTACATAAGGCTAAATATAGCCATATGTGGAAGGTGACTTAGCTTTATATAGAAACACACTTAAAAATCAGAGGGAAATCTTCCATTTATGGTCAGTTCTGAATCTTTTATCTAAGTGATTTAATCCAAATCTTTAACCTAGTCATTTCTACTATTTTTTTGAAAAGAATCTTCAATCAAGAAAAGAAGTATTAAAATTGTATTAAATATCATCTTGTAATTTACATTTAATTTCAGTTATAAGATTCTTTTTTATTTTATTTATTTATTTATTTATTTATTGGCCAGTCCTGGGCCTTAAACTCAGAGCCTGAGTTTAAGCCAGGGCTTGTCCCTGGCTTGTTTTTGCTCAAGGCTGGCATAGCATTCTGCCACTTGAGCGACAGCACCACTTCTGGCCATTTTGTATATATATGGTGCTGAGGTATCAAACCCAGGACTTCATATATAGGAGGCAAGCACTCTTGCCACTAGGCCATATTCCTAGTCCCTATAAGATTCTTTGATAATAGTGGTTAATAAAAAGTCCTATTAAAATTTAAACAGAAGGGATGCTATTTATTCAAATTACTTGACTGAAATATAAGAAATCGAATATTTTGCAAAATTATTATTTTTGCTTTGGGAATCTACACGTGTGTTATTACTGATTTGAACAAAAACTGAGCCTTCACTTTCTTGACAGTTTAGAGATAATCTAGGATTATCTGAGATGCTCTTACTGCTCATGATTCTACTAGGAATTAACAGAAACAAACCTACTCTGACTTACCAAAAATAACATCTCTAAATTCTTGTGCTAGTACTTTTACTCTTTAGCATCTCTGCCTAAAGTCTAACTTAGTTGGCTTTTATGCAACTTTATCCATTTCCACAAATCCTGGGTAAGTATTCCTGGTATTCATTTCTCTAATAATATTTAATGCACTTAAAATCACTTATTAGATTTCATTCAAAACTATTTATATAAATTGAAGATAAGAAAGATGGGTTGTTACACTGCCATATTTCTTAAAGAGTTTTATTAATTGACATAAAATGTAGACAAAAATTTAAAAAGGTATTTTCCTTTTCCATGTGCATTTAGTAGGTATGACTAAATCTTACTATTTTCTTCTATTTATATATCTTCTATTTAGCAGATTAACCTGTTAATCTGTTAAAATAATGTTTTCCTAGTGTGTCTTTTTTTTTGCTTCTGCAAATTGAACTGTTTATCCTCAGTAGCTCTCAAAACTGAAAATTTGAAGGCTAATTTCTTAACATCAAAAGCCTTTGTATATTTACTATTCTGGCTAAGAAAAGAATAGATGTAAGGTTGGTGGTGTGTGTGTGTGCCTATTTTAATAGAAAAATAATATACTGAACCTTTTAAAAATAAAACTCAGTATAGAGCTGCTGCTATTTTGTGATCATTTGTGAAGCATGATTCTAGTTATGGATCTGATTAATTTTGAACAGCATACATTAATTAAAATTTAATAACACTTCATTTAATTAGGTTAGGTATTCTCCAAAGCACTCTAAAGCTAGATTTTTATTATTCAGAGAAGCAAATACTCACTTCTTTCTCAACATAATGATCTCATGTTGAAAGGAATTTAGTGAGAACTGCAGGGATAAAGCATATGTAAATCTGTACCAAATACTATTGTGTGACATTCAAGCTGCACATAGTTCTGAGCTTTTAAATTATCTCATCTTTCATAACATAGGAGACAGCTAAGAGATTGAAAATAATGTTCTATCCTACGGGCAAAACAAAGATGAATAAAACAGCCTCTGACCTCAGGGATATTAAATCTCGAAGGATTAAACAAAAGGGGTTTTCTGATCGCACATTAAAATTTCTGAGGTAGATGATTTGCGGTTGTAGTTAGGCGCTCTGGTCACTGAAGGTAGGATTTCGCCATTTCGCTGCCCTTTTACCCTGACCTTGCTTTTCCTTTGCTCACAATGTCAGCATGTCAGTCACACCACAGTTCTATGGTAAGGTCTGATGTTAAAAAAGAGAGGTTAGATGTGTCTCTTTAGCCATCATAGAACTTTCAATAGAAGTAAAATTTCTTCATACAATCATGCCTGTCACAATTAGTCGACAACTATTATTTTTTGACTTATAATACTCAACAAAAGTTTAGATTTGCCCTGTTTGGCCTAATGTAACATTTGGTCCTATAAGGAGAAGCTTTTCATGACTAAAGGGCTGGATAATAAGGAGGGAAGAAGGAGAGGACATCCCTATCTGTTGTATCATTGATCATTTCTGAAGATGAAAGTGCCATGATGAATAAGCTGCACTTTTGTGTCTAGGAAAATGAAGAAGTTGCATGCTTGATAAAGAGTATTAGGTTTTTGTGTAAACTGGATATCACATCTGATTATTTTCTTCCTTGTTTATCAGTTATTGTGGTATTTTTCATATCATGCCCCTCTACTGTCACCTTAGCTTATAATCTTTTTTTGTAGAACTAAACTACATATGCATATCTTAGTCTATTACTTTCCATCTTATCATATGATAGGCTATATTATTTCTGTGGTTTAATATAAAATTCAAATTCTGATAATTTGTTTAAAAAATGACCCAGAACTTCAGTAGGGCCATGCATAGTGATTCATGCCTCCAATCCCAGCTACTTAAAATGCACAAGTAGGAGGGTTGCATTTCAAACTCAGCCTGGGCAAAAGAGTCTCTGTATGAAACAAAGTACTAGAAAAAAGACTGGAGCATGACTCGAGCAGTAAAGTACCTACCAAGAAAACATGAGTTTCTTACTTAAATCCCCAGTACTGTCGAAATTAAACACTAAGAAAATAGCAGATGGCATTAAAACAAAAAATAACCAGGCCCCATGGAACTTCATGGTCGTATGTCCATGAAACTAGGCCCTACTTTGCCATTTGTTCACGATCCATTGCATGTAAGCACTGACACGTATCACATTTAAGAAGACGACTGACTCTTAACACAAGAACAGTACAACTCTGTTTTCCATCTACATCTACACTACATTAGTCCTTTCAGCTCTCCGAATTGTATTCACAATGCTTTTATTCTTCAAGACTCTTATCACAATGCCATTGGACATTTGTATCTTCTGTGGTTTTGGCTTCTTCCCTCCTTCCTTGTTTCTTTGTTCTCATAAAATTTACCACATTCCATTAAAATCTTCACTTATTTTTAAAATAATTTTATTTGTTCTTTTCTATTTATATGGTAACAAGGAATCAATCCCAAGGCCTCATGCATGCTAGGCAAGCACTGTACTACTAAGCCACATGCCTTGCTCCTTCACTGACTTCTTAAATGTAAAAAATGAGCTTGGTAGTTTCAGGGAAGCAAGTGTAGTGATCATGGATAATAATAATGTTTGTGTATATTTCAATTTTATTTTCTCTTCTCTTACTGGCCATTTTGTTGGGAAGATCAAATATACTTATTTGATTATTGAAACTGCTGTGAATTATTTAGGCAGGCATATAGTCACAGATCTAAGCATGTAAAAGATTCTCAAATTTACTCAACAGTATTGAGGTGATGAATGACAACATTGAATGATGATAGTATTGAATAACGGGATTAAAGTGATGAAAACACATCAAGAATAAGATAAATACAATTTTTGTCATAATATTTGCAATATATTTAAACTAATAGGAAAATCTATGATGCTACCATATCAGTCCTGTGATCTACAAAACACTTTGTTTTAGATCAATGACAGATGATTTGTTGATACTTTCTTCCTTATATAGTTATAGTCTTTACTCTTGAGGGATAGAATACCCTGCCAACATGTGTTGGTTTTAGTAGGGACAAATATTCTTCATTCAAGCATGATCATTAACATCATTAGGGAAATTGAAATGTTTAACATCCTTTTGTTCATTGATATTCCATCGCGAGCAATCCTCAGATAAATCTGAAATACACATATGGCTTTCCCAAATGCTGAGTCCCAGCCAACTGCACTGTGACAACAGGCGTTAGAACAGAAGGCGGTAACTTAAGGAAGTTTCATCTCCTTTCTACATTTATAGAATAAATGACTTAGTCTATGTGTATTTAAAATGGAAGACTTAGATTTATTCATAATGCTAAAGCTGTGTAAAGTCAGCTTGAAAGCATTTCTTCGCATTTTATGGTGCTACTGTTCCTGAGTGGTGAACACGTGTGGCAAATTTTAGCTAAGAAAAATGTTTGACTTTAGATTCATCTTTGATTTGAAGGTAGTTTTAGTGCATCAACTGAAAAAAATCTAAACTGCATTTATACTGTCATAAGTGAGCAGTTATATAACATTCTTGTGAGGAGACATAATGGTGGTTGTTGATTTTCC
This sequence comes from Perognathus longimembris pacificus, assembly GCF_023159225.1. Classification (NCBI taxonomy): domain Eukaryota; kingdom Metazoa; phylum Chordata; class Mammalia; order Rodentia; family Heteromyidae; genus Perognathus; species Perognathus longimembris. Next base: position 40,740,837 of record NC_063172.1, on the reverse strand, counting down.
ATTGTTGTGATAGCAAGGCAGAAAAAATATTCCTTAATTTCTCATTAAGGTTATTGCAGGCATGAACTGACATGCATAGGAATGCTTTACTGATTGGGTCATTTTTCTCATTGCCCACTTCTGTAATCAGAGCTGGGAGACAAGTCTTTTAGAAAATTCCAATATTGGATAATTGTGAGCATAGCCTTTATTAACAGGTTTTGATCCACTGATGCATAGAAGGAGTCTAGGAAATCCATGAAGTAATTTAAGGTGAGGAAGCACATTTCATCACCATTTTATCATTTAAATATATTAGAATGTACTGAAGTTCAGCTTCTGAGGAAAATGTATCTTTTGAACAGTGTGACTCATAAAGTAATTATTTTTCAAAAGATGTACATTCTCTAAGGTCATTTGTGAAAATGGAATTCAAATATGCAACTAGTTCTGTCCTCTTCCTTTCCTACAATTTATTTTTTGCATTGATGAAGATATAAAAATCTTGAATTTCACTTAGGACATGTAACTTTTTGTCAGTACACATGAATCCTTAAGTAAAATTTTCATCATTTTAAAACAAAGCTAGGTGAATGTTTTCTGTAGTTTTGATCTCCAGGGTGTAATTTGTAATTCTGTAGTAGTATCAACGGTGAAGCTCCCACATCTGTTAAAATCTGTTCCTGATAGACTCAGATTTCCTGTATTTTGCTTAAGGTTTTTGTGTAGAACATAACTGAGAGCACTTCTTAGCATATCTAGAGTTATATGAAATATGAAGAGGGTCACAATGGGAGTTCCAAGCTTCATATTTATCTTGTACACTCATCTTCTCCTCTTCTACCCTTCCTCTCTTTATGTGTATATGCATAATCATGTGTATATACGTATATTCCTATTATGTGCATGTATGCATGGCATACATGTATTTATATGTATGTGTATATATATATATCCACAAATATAGGTGAACACATATACTCACATGAAAAATCTATCTTATTCACCAATTATTTCACTCAATTCAATCAAGTTAAATTCCAAATATGATTATTGAGCGTGTGTGTGTGTGTGTGTGTCTGTGTGTGTGTGTGTGTGTGTGTGTGTGTGTGTGTTGGCTACTGGCTATACCATACATTTAAATGGAAAAACCAAACATGTAGAACCTAATTGGTGTCTGTAATCACCATTAAAGTTTAAATAAAATTGATTCTTTTTATTTAACTCAATAAATAGTTATATAATATCTACTATATTTGAGAACACCATAGTCCTGATCCTAGGAAAAAATGTAAAGGTTTTTCTGTCATTGTCTTTCTGGATTTCCCGTTCACCTTAGGTAGATAAACTAGAATTGAAAAAATTGAAACATAATTTTAGATTCTTCATGTGCCAGCTATGATTATTAGGAAATTCTTTCTACAATGATTCTGATTTTTAGCTACTTCAGATACTTTTAAAAATAAAAGGAAAACCAATGCCTTCACAAAAGTAATTCTTATTTAGACTTCCCCAAATCCACCATATTCTCATATTTAAACTTCTTTGTCTTTATTTTGGCATGTCTCAAAATATCTAAATTTTCTCAGTAGAAGTCATTGGTTAAAGAACACTGTTTTTTTTTATTTTTTATTTTTTATTTTTTGCCAGTCCTGGGGCTTGGACTCAGGGCCTGAGCACTGTCCCTGGCTTCTTTTTGCTCAAGGCTAGCACTCTGCCACTTGAGCCACAGCGCCACTTCTGGCTGTTTTCTGTATATGTGGTGCTGGGGAATTGAACCCAGGGCCTCATGTATATGAGACAAGCACTCTTGCCATTAGGCCATACCCCCAGCCCAAGAACACTGTAATTGTTTAGTAGGTAAATGCCTTTTCTTGTTATAGTAATAAAAAGAAGAGAGGAAAGAGAAAAACAGAACTTGTGATGTAAGTTACAACATGTCAAGAGCTCCAAAGCCATATTCCTGGGCATACAAACAAAAAAGTAAGAAACTAAAGATTCATGACTTTGTGACATCATTTTTATGCTGAAATTCATTAGAGTCACGAATTGGTACAAACACTTAAAACATAACTTTGAAAGGTTGACATGCTCTGTGGAAGGGCATGAGATTGAGGAAACTTCTTATTAAAACAAATTTTTTGTGGGATAGCCATCATGTTTTCATGTGTTTTAGCTTCTGAACAACAACAAAAAAGTCTATCATAGTCATGGAAGGATGAAGAAATGACTAAACACTGAAATATATTCAAAGCACTCTTCATAATCATCTTGAGAGGTTCATGAATGAAGAATCTACTAAAGAGATTTTTTTCTTTATTGTCAAAGTGAAGTACAGAGGGGTTACAGTTTCATATGTAAGGCAGTGAGTACATTTCTTATCCAACTTGTTACCTCCTCATTTTCCCTCTTCCTCCCTCCTCCCCCCTCGCTCTCGCCCCCATGAATTGTACAGTTGGTTTACACCAAATGGTTTTGTAAGTATTGCTTTTGGAATCATTTGTCTTTTGATTCTTTGTCTCTCGCTTCTGGTATTCCTTTTCCCTTCCCTAGATCCAACACACATATATACAGTATCTGGGGTACTGAGATCAGTTACAGTAAGAGTGGGAGTAAAAGGATAGGAAGGGAATGCAAGGGGAGGGAAAAGGTATGGTTTCACTTGGCATGTTGAGATTAATTACAACAACGATATGCCACTTATTTCCATAAGATGGAGATCATTTCACTTAGCATTATTTTATGTATTCATATAGGCATAACTATAGAGCTATTAAAGACTTATTTGTCCTATATTCTCTTTCATTTTATTCCATCTAGCATACTTTCCCATGTGGGTATGGTAGGGGAGTAGGAAAGCCAAGAAATGCAAGGAAGAAGCCCAGGAGAAGGTGAAAATACATCTGAGTGCGGTAGTGCAAGCCTGTAATCCCAACTATGTAGGAAGTGTAGGTAGGAGGATCAAAGTGGGAGATCACAGCAGGGAAAAAAAGTGATTGAGACCTTATCTTTAAAAAAAATGCAAATATATAAGAGGGAGGAGGTGGTACCTTAAATTGTAGAGCATCCACCTCTAATCATGAGGCTGTGAGTTCAAAGCAGAGTATTGTCAAAAATACAAAATGAAGATTTAATCACAAAGTATTATAAGTCTTCCTCACTCCACATTAATAAACACTGCATTAGCAGGCCTCTCAAAAATAACAGTAGATTATACTAAAATAGCCTCAAGATGGACTTGAAATTGAAGACTAGATTAAAGAATAGATAAAAATACCCCTGTGCTAAAATGAAACCTGAAATACTGTATTATAATTTCAGACAAACTAGAAATAAGAACAAGAAAAATTAGAGAGAAATGTGGCTTACTGATGAAACGATCAATTCTCCAAGAAGACAAAGCAATCTTAAACACATGACATGAAAAGCAAAGTTTCAGAATATGTGACACAAACCTGATAGAGACAAAAGTTCACATAAGCAAATTAAGTCTTATATATAGTGCCTAGCATATAGCTATTCATGGATGTTACATCAAACACAAAATTATTAAAATATACTTGATTTGAATAGAGATATCGATCAATTTGATAACTTTTTTGCAGAATGCCCTATAAGGCCATTGCAGAAGACATATTCTCAAATTTACACAAAGCATTTTTCAGGATGCATTAATATTCTGCACCCAGAAGTAACATGATCAAAGAGAAGAATAGGAAAAAGAAAGGGGTTTATCTAGATACAACTATGCCTGGAACAAAGTTTTAGGCAAGTAAAGAGAAGAAGAAAGATAAATGAAGGAGAAAAAATAATTTTATCTTATTAAATTTATGTTATATATTCTGGATTCTGTTCTATGCTCATTAAAGCATTCTCTCATTTAATCTTCACAGATCTTACTCCAGTCTGGGCTTTTAGAGCCATTCCACTATTAGGAAATTGATTTAAGGCAGTTCTTTAGACAATTTTAACCAAGATTTGATTTTGTAGACTTTCTAAATGTGGAAATAAGGTGGAGTTGGATGGTTAAGCCATCTAAATTAGAGTAAGACAGTGATCAGTTTCATTGGTCTCAGCTTTTTTTTCCCCCTGCAGCCAATACCTATGGCTGTCACATCTGCTTCTTCTCTATTAAAATTCATGATTTTTCTCTGCAGATAAAGTTAATGCTTCTAGACTGCTTTCATCATTCCACACCACTTAAAGTAAGATGGCTTAGTTTGTCTGGAGATAGAAATCACAAGTATATATTATCCTCAGAGAATGGGACCTGGGTTGGGTAAAAGCAAGATGACGGAGTAGCTGGTTAAGTTACAAAGTTTATTTTTCCCTTAAATTTTATATAATATTCCACAAAGAAAAGATATGTTATAGTACATGGCATGCTTCTTAAGTCGAAATACCATAATTTAATCATCTGGGTCTCCTCCAAGTTGGAGTTTTGAAAATAAAACATTTCTATTAGTGAATATTAAATGAATTATAATCATCCATATAAATTTTACATAATTACATCATGCCTCAAATTTTTGGATAATTTCATGAATACATTTTAAATATATTGGAGATAAATTTCAGTATATTGTATGGACAAGAATGTAGTATACTCTTCTTATAACAAATGAATAACTTTTATGTACCATAAGTTGGTTTGAATCTAACGAGCTGACTATGAGAAAAATTCTCAATCCTGTTCACTTGAATTTAAAGTTTATTAAAAGGATTGAAATGATTTAAGCATCTGAAAATGTATGTTCTTAGAATGTAGAGTGATGTACCTCTGGGTGCCTAAAAGCCATAGTTCATGTCTGTAATTCCATTGACTAGACATGAAAGTCAGGACTACAAATGTTCTAGGCAAGCTCCAGGCAGAAAAAAAAATATGAGAGTAAATCCAAAATATAATTAAAATATAAAGGGGCTGAGGGTATAACTAGAATGACAGAGTACCTTTCAAGAAAGTGAAAGGTCTTTGTTTCAAAGCCTTAAATGCACCAAGACAATTTAATAATAATCATTAATAATTTTATAATAACACTTTCCACTGATACTGGTATTCCTAACAAACAAAAAGTTGTTCCATTTCTTGTCTCAGTTCTGAGATGAGATCATTTAAAACAAAGTCCATTTTCTTTTGTGCAATTCACTTCACAGGGTTAAATTTGTAAACAAAGGCACATTACCAGGCCAAGAGCATGCCATGCGTATTACCCTTATACCAATAAATAAGGCAAATGAGGAAAATTGTGGCTGCCCATTGGACTCCATACATACTAAATTACAGGAATTTCTGGTGAAAGGAAGTGATTATTAGATGATAATTTCCTTCATTCATCATCAAATAGAAGTTTTGTCAGTTAAAACTTTAAACATGCCATCTTACAATGGAGAGTACTACAATATGACTCAGTGCAGCAATTATGTGGTAATCACAGATTTTGCAGTACTAGAAAGTTTTCTAAAATACTGGGATGTCTCTGCAGAGGTTATATCACCATCTTTTTAAATGTTTCCTGTTGTAAGTCTCACATCTTAGTTGAATTACATAATATAGTTAACAGAATATGTGAAACAGTAGAAATGTGCTGCCATGAGTTTTAATGTACGTGTGTAGATCTGTAATACTGTGTGGTTGTGTGGTTCATAAACACTTACAAGTACTCTAATACGTTTCAAATGTCTTTATTTAACTGTGATTTTTGGATGAATGGTCTGAGATATTTAATTAAATATACTCTAGTTACTCAACTTACCATGGAATTAAATAATTGTTTTAATGCCATATTAAAGCAGGTTCTCCTCTCTCCTCTCCTCTCTCTCTCTGTCTCTCTCCCTCCCTCCCCCATACTGTTCTCATTCCTTTTTTTCTTTCTATTTTATGATGGAGGATGACCATATAGACAGTTTTATACATAAAACAAAATTAAGAGTGAGCAGTAGTAGAGCTTGAAGCCATCTACTAATTACTTTTTAAACATGTGTGCCTCTGTGTCCTTGTTTAAAACCAACCTGATCAAGTGCCTTTGGAGACTTACTGAGATATGAAAAGTCTCAATATATTGAGAACTAATTCAGTTGGAGCTTCATCAGAAGGATAATAGTTCTTTTGGGATCTTTCATCTCTGCTTACAGTTGTTATTTTTTTCCAGGAAATTCTGCATTTTATAAATATTCTCAGATTTTATTTTTCAGTGACCGTGATTTGTGATTGTTGTGGCAATACTTTGTTTTTCACATTATTTAATATCATTGTCATGGAGTCAGTGATTCTGTAGATCTGGTTTCCTGTCTACTCTGAAAGATCAGTGCAGACACATTTTTTTCCAGTATATCTGGCTTAAGGAATCAGATTTCAAGAACTATATCTCCTACCTTGCTGATGCTTAAAGCCATAACTCTGTTACTCATACACCCATCATGCACAACATGTAATAGTATGATTTATTCAGAAATATTCTGAAATGTATTACGTAAAGTATCTTTTCACTCTGTATCTTCCATATTGTTACATCCTTTGGGATAATTTAACTGCCTAAAGCTGGGATCACAGTGTTCCTAAGTACTCCAACAATGCCCCATAGTTAAGTTACTTTTGTGATTATGGCATAAGCGTTGTGGGTACTGATAGGCAAGGAATGCCTTTCTTTTAAGATTTCTTCATTGCACATCAGTGGCACTTTTTAATGAATGTCACCAAATCCATTCTCATGAATTACCTATCGTATGGAGATGGCAACAACAATTTGTTCTCAGATATTTCATTCAAAATTTCATTGTCATCAGAAATGTGTCTTCTTTCCACCCAAACCATTCCCCTATACTGTGTGCTCAATGTCATAGTCAATATCCTTCACAGTCTTAGATTTTCACTTTGTCGCTAAATTTAGTAAATACACCACTTTCCTGACAGCCCCTGTATGACTATAAAGTCATTACTTATAGCTGATGAAATGTCCTAAATTCTGAAGTCCCTAATATCATCAACTCCTCTAGCTTTTCACATTTCTTCATGTCAGCCACCCAGTGGAAATTCTAGTCTCAACACATGTCATCACTCAGAAGTTCTCCATTATTATATGAACTATCTCTCTAACTTCTAGACAAGAGACAGGCACTGAAATGCCCAGGGACTAATATGAACCTGAATTGGACCTCTTGTTCATTTTCCTTTATTTATTAATTCTTAGTGCTAATTACAGTTTTATAATTTATTGCAACGTTGCACAGTTTTTAAGGTGGTCTGCCTCTTGGCTTTTAAGAGTTTCACTTTGCCATATTGGTACCAGTAAACTTTTTATCTGTGTTTCTTTTAGGAGAAAAATCGACAGTGGAAAAAAATAGTCACACATTTTTAGACTTTAAAAAATTCGAAGAAATTACATATAGCTGCATTTATTCAATAATGACACAATATACATATATTATTCACTTTTTATAGTATCATGATGAGGTTTGAATTAAAATGCCAAAATCCAGTAATAATTCAACTGATATGTAGCTTCTAGTCCTTAGGGTGTGGTTTGGTATAGTACATCTTTTATGATCCATTTTAAGCCTTATAATAATACAGCCTTTCTTGATTGCTTCCCAATTGGGAGCTTATTACTGGCCTGTTTGGATTCCTTTCTAGGAGATAAATTGTTTGCTTTTCTCTTCCCATTTTTAATAGCTTAAATTCCCTTAACTGAAGTTGTCTATAAGAGATAGGCAGTTGAAATTTTATTTTCTTTTTTTTTTCAAATTTTTATTATCAAACTGATGTACAGAGAGGTTACAGTTTCATATGTTAGGCATTGGATGCATTTCTTGTACTGTTTGTTACCTCGTCCCTCATTCACCCCTCCCACCTCCCCTTTTCCCTTTCCCCCCATGAGGTGTTCAGTTCACTTACACCAAATAGTTTTGCAAGTATTGCTTCTGTAGTTGTTTCTCTTTTTTTACCCTGTGTCTCTCGATATTGGTATTCCCTTTCAATTTCCTAGTTCTAATACCAGTATAGACGGTTTCCAATATACTCAGATAATGGTCTCCCTTATTGGGAATAATTAGCACAGGTTTAGGCAAGTCACAGCAGAGGATCACAAGAAGATAATTTTTTTCAAAACATGTTCTTTTATAGGCATAGCTCAGAATTTGTCTTCATGCTACAGTACAATTGATCTAGAAGATAAAAACATAAGTAGAATGTGATCTTCACTTAGAAGACTATAAGCAATTCAATATGATATGGGAGTGTTAGGACACAAAAACTCAAAGCTCAAAAGGACATACTAAATGTGATTGAAAACCTTTCAGAGAACATCAGATATTGAGAGTGATTTTAAATTTTCCAGGTGAACAACAGGTAATATTTAAGGTATTCATGGATAATAAAAAGATAAACAATTTCATGATATGGCACAGCCAAGAGAAGTTTAATGCTGTAGTTATCTATCAAGTTCTAGGAAGAAATGTTTTAGGAGAAGAACCTGATGAAAGGCCAAGTATGTGTGAATTTCATCATACAAACAAGGGCTCTGCAAAACAGATTTCAAGAAGTAAATCTGACTTTCTACCTAATCGACAAAATATTTTTAAATATAGTCAAATCTGTTTGTTTACCTTGTATATCAAGAGCTACTTGCCTAAAACAATAGTAGAGTTAAGTAGTCACAGAAAGAGTATGGTTATGGCCCACAACCCCCAACGAACATCTACTTAGCCCTTCATAGCAAAAAACAAAATAAAACGAAAGGCTATGTTCCCTATTCTACTTTTCAGAAGTATGATAGCAGGGAAAAAAACTTATCAATGGGAGAACTTTTAAGTATTGATCAATAACTTGAGTATCTGCCTTTCGTTTGCTTCTGGTGTTTGATGATTTATGTAGTCCATGTTGAGCGACAAGAATACAAGACAATTAGAAGAGCATGTGCTGTAAATAAACTATTTACCATGGGAAAAGCAAGCAAAAAAGAGGATTAGAGAGCTTTGAATAAAAGATATTAAAATAGATTTCTTAAGAAGAAGAAGAAGAAAAAAAGGCTTTGAGTGTTATTTTAATTATATCTTACACATATAACTTATCACAATCACATTAATTATGGTGAATTATGTTGGCTATGTTCACCTTCACATAACACAAAGGAAACAGTTATAGTACAACAGCCTGGGCTATGACAACTGCTGAACATTTGGGTTAGCTCAGCATTTCTAGACCTTGAAATTCCTCACTTTTCAAAATGACTTCTTTTCAAAAAGAAGGCACCCCAGGTTCTGGTAAACTTTCAGCTTTTTAAGAGCTCTTCATGAAGTTGTCATATTGTAAGAGTGTACAATGAACATCATTCATTAAGTCTACATTAATCTGACAGACATTGTACTTCAAATAATTACTGCCTACTACATACCTTTTGTCCTCTGTAAGCTTCAGTTTCACATGTCAACAGCAGTCACTTTGGCGTATGATGTTCATAGATACAAACAATTAATTCTAGCATTAGCAAATGTGTACTTGAAAGGTAATGGCTTAATTCATTGAACTTTTTCTTTCTATTCATGTCATTATTGCTTATTGTAGGGTCTATTAAGCTTGAGTTTTCTTACATGATTTTTCCTATTCCATTGTTGAAAATAAAATCATTTGTTATTTTTTTCAGTGAAATAAGAAGCACCATGACTTTTTACTAAACAAAAAGATCCTATCAGAACATCTGTACAGCAATATGTTCTGAAAAGTTCAATAGGTTCAAATGATAATCATGCTATATAGCTACCTTTTATTTTGCTTATTTGAGATGTATTCTAATTAGGTACCTTTAATTGAAACACCTGGCCTTTTTTTTATGTAGACTTCTGCATTATTGGAAAACATGAACATATTGGTTAAATCTATTCAACACATGGGGGAGGGAGGAAGAAGCAAAGTATACATACCAATACTAGGAATTTAATTCAGAGTGTTGTATTCTGTATTGTGTTTCTGGTCAAGAACGTTGCTCAACCACTACACCTCCAGATCTATTTGCTTCAAGACTTATTCTTAAAGCACTGTTTTATATTTAAAGCATGCAAGAAAAAAAACACAAAAAAAGAACATGAGCTACCATTATGACTATGTAAAGAAGTTACAAAAATCATAAATAAAAAGTTATGTCTCAGTTTAATTTTAAAAATTTATGAACATTTATTCATAATATTGGTTCAAATGGCTACTAAATATGTGAAGAGGAAATGTAGTCTCCCTGCACTAGAAGAAATACAAATTTGAAGCCTAATGAAATTCTAATACTTTCACATGTCTTACTATAAGGGTGAAAACAATATTATATCCTGTAGCTCAGCATATAAAAATATTAACATTCTCACATACTGTTCACAAGAGAACAATTTTTAGTCTTTCTGAAGGAGAGTTGGGCTCTATGTGGCATATTTTAACTGCGACACTATTTACATACCCATTTTAGTAATTTCACACAAATTTATGCCAAAGAAATAAAGTAAGGGCATAAAGATGCAGCATAAATGTCCTCATCACAGTTCTGCTGATGCTGTGAATAAGTTACGGACAACCACAGTTATCATTGCTGGTAGTTGGCAAAATCCTCTGTGAGGCAGTCATAAAATGGTTATTATTCAGCTATGCTACCTGACAAGGAAAAGTAACAGTTTCTTTTTCAATTACTCTTCTCTTTCCTTCCACCACAGCATATAATTTATTTTCCACTCTTGGATTTTTACCTCTTATTGAGGCCCATCTTCTGCTAAATGGCAATTAAAAGTGCTGCCCGTCTCACTTTCCTTCACATTCCTTCTCTTCAGCATGTGAATGAAAACCCAAACATGAGTTGGGAAATCAAAACTAAATGGATAGTAATCATATGTTCAAATCTTGTTGCAAAAGGAATATGTAGACAAGAGATTGGAAATGGTGTGTTTGGGAAATTTGAGGACATTCTGGATATCTACACTGTTATATTTGTTTACATGGTTTCTAGATCATGACCCTTGTGACTATTTTGCTATATCTAACAGATACTACATTATCACAAAAATGATGACGAAACATTAAAAATGTGGGGTAGATTTTATTGAGGAATTTTCTGCCATTAATCTCTTTGAAAATCAGAAGAGGAATTTTGATCTCCTAGCTAATTTTACTTACTAAATGAGTTTCATTGTGTCTTTTACTTAGGTGCAAGTTTCTTGCTATTCAGACTAACCAAACATCTCCACATACATGGATACCAATATTCTATATTATGGAAACTGAGGATTTAGTCCCCATTATATCTATCATTGTGGTTTAAGAATTGTTGCAACGGCAGCTTTTTTTTTTCTGTTGTTATGGTGGTTGTGATGCAGGTCCTGAGGCTTGAACTGAGTGTGTAGGCAATGTCCCTGAGCCTTTTTTTTTTTTTTTTTTTTTTTTTTTTGGCTCAAAAATAATGCTCTACCACTTGAGTTTTACTTCAGGCCTTTTGGTGATTAATTGCATGTGAGAGTATTAGCCAGGATTTCTCAGTCTCTTGAGTAGCTGGGATTACAGACATAACCAATGGTGCTCTGCTTCATGTCTTGACTCTTAAGGTAACAGCCATGAGTACAGCACGTGTCACTCACAGAGAAGAATACTCATCCTTTAAGATTTTCCTACATATCACATTGACTCATAGCATTAGACTTATTCTAAAGCCTTCCTGTCTTTGTGATCCAATATAACTCAATGTTAACATGTTTAAAAATAATTACTTTTGGGGACTCGTTTTACAGTGTATATTTATACTTTTTATCTTTTCTTTTCACTTTCTTTTGAAATTCCATGTGTGGAATTGCCACAATGAACCTCCCTTGCACAATTAATATATGATAACAAAATCTTAACAGTTAAAGAATCCCATAAATGTTTATTGCATGTTATACATTCTGAAATTTAGAACAGTAGTATGTTCTCAACAACCAGATTTTTTGGAATTTAGGAATATATTCTGTATAAGAAAAACTTATCTAAAAGCCCAAGTTAATTTTCTCTCATTTAACTGAGAAGTCAATTAAGATATGACTAACAGTCCATTAGGCTATGATTAAACAATGTAGACATATGTTAGACAATGTGTAATTGGTTCATTTCTTATAACAATGACAATATTTGGATAAATTCTAGAATTAATTATTATTCCCCGACTACTTAAGCATAATATAATCAAATATACATTTTTTCACCATTTAATGGTTTGATGGTATAGTAAGGCAAATGATAGTTCCTTAAATGTCTGTGCCTACCCAGACAGTGCATGTTTCAGATAGACTGTCTGTTAATATGATCCTAAGCAGCTATTTCTGCTTTTAATTTTGTGTATGACTTTATAAACTGGATGAAGACTTGTTCATTCCTTTAATTTCTGAGTTTTAGTATAGCTTAACAAATCCATAATTAGAAATTTTCCTTATATTTTCTAGACATAGACATATATTTAATGATATTTTATTTTATTGCCAGTAATTATAAAAAAGTAAGATGTAAAATTATTCCTCAAAATACTTGGATTTCATTTCACACATTCTATGAAAATGAAGAATAATTATATCTAAGTTCAAATGACGTTGAAAAGAAAATACTTTATCTGGAAAATCATTATCAATTAGAGAGTAAAAATAGAATACACCCCCCCACACACACAGAGTGAGAGAGGGAGAGAGAGAAAGAGAGAGAATAATTTTAAATATATAATAATGTTGGCATTCAAGAGGATAAAACTAAGTCCTCTACATTTATTCTATATCATTGTCAAGTTACTTTAAAATAAATCTGAGAAGAAACTTTCTGCTAAGATTAATGTCTTTAGATGCATGACTTAAAAAAATGATTAGATTTTCCTCAAAGTCTGTATATCTCCATTGTATACAGAGCCAATGCAGAGATAATTAATTCTGCAAAAGTGTGGCTAGAAAAAATCAAAATTTTTCCAGTACATTTCTAGCTGTCTATAGATACAGCATAGAATTTAGGTGGAATTTAGCAAAATGTAAGGGTCAAAATAAAAGCTTATTCAGGTACACAGGATTCAAATACAACCAGAAAATGAATTTCTCCCATTTGAAAACCAGACTCTCACCAGCAGTTTCATAGACAGTTGAAAGCCAATACACTCAAACCTCTATGTGCCACTATTATTTTCTCCTCATGATTAATTATATAAATGATTTCCAATATGGAATGCAGTGAGTTAAAAGAGCTAACATTTTGTTTTTAAAAAGATAAAACAGACTCTTTAGAGATACCTCCCTTGATTAAATTCTAAAAATAAAGATATCAAACTTACTATAAAAGGATGAATTCTGGGGTAGTTAGATACAGGAGGAAACACAGAACCATTGACTTTGTAAGAAATAGGGATTTAGACTCTCCAATTCTTCCACAATGTTTGACTACACTTTAAAAATAATGTGATCCATGCTAGAATGTGTCAGAAGTTCAAAACATGAGGAAGTTAGCTGGTTTTCTGCACCACCTGTTAGCAAGGTTGTCACTACTGACACAATGTGTTTTGTGCACAAGAAGACCACTACCATTACAGACATACATTGTGATTAGATTTATTTATAGAGCACTTGCCTCATTATCTCAGTAATATTTATGTTAACATTTATTGAAAACTAAAAATGTCTTTATGTGTCTAAAATTACCACAGAAAGTCAAAAGACATTCATTGATTACTGCATTTATTCCTTCAATTAACCTTGAGACCATTTTCTCAACAAAGGAAAAAATGCTGTCCAAATACATTTGAAATAAATCTCAAAGATTTCCTACCTTATTCACAAAGATATGTAGAACAAGTAAAATATAATCAACCAAATGTAAACGGAGTCAAGATCCTAAAGTATTACTGTTCTTCAAAATGTTTAATAATTCTGCTTTACTTTGCAGTTCTGGAAATTCTTCCTGAGCTACAGGTAAAGTTCAGGAAGTGCCAAAGTTAAAGTTCAGGAAGTACCAGAGTATAGAGTCAGCTTTTGTTTATCAGTAGCACAGGAATGCTGATATAATTTTAGTGAAATCACCCAAGGGCCTTCTGCAAGTCTTGGTTCACCTTAGATTTGTTCCCAGGACACATCTTCATTTTTTTCTCTGAAACCCAAGTATAGGTGCTAGAGAGGCATATTTCCTGCCATTGACTGAGCATACTTCTTTCTCTGTTCTTATGCCCTCTTTTGTTGTTGTTGTTATTGTTATTGGTTGCGTGGCTTGAACTTGGGATCTGACCATTAGCCCTGACATCTTATTTTTTTTTCTCAAGCCTAGAGGTCTACCATTTTGAGTCACAGGGCCACTTTTGGTGGTCTGGTATTTAATTGGACATAAAATCTCATGGACTTTCCTGCCCGGACTGACTTTGAACCATGATACTCAGATCTCAGCCTCTTGAGTCGCTAGGATTACAGATGTGAGCCACCAGTGCCCATTTGTTGTATCCTCTTCTAAATGCCATATCAAAGATAGGTAGCAACAAGAAATAGCAAGGAAATAAAACTCTTAAAATAATAAACTTGGAGATATTAAAATGAAAATTTTCTTTAAAAATAAAATATGATAATTAACGATATCCTAAAATAGTAACAAAATTATAGTTTTTAGTTTATTCTTTTATTGTTAATTTTAAATTGGTTTTCTGTTTAGCTAATCTGACATTTTATTCACCAACTCTGTATGAATCTTTTACTTCCATTTCTCATATACCTTCTTTCCCCATTATCCTTTTCAGGCTTTCCTTTTGTGTCAGAGTCTGAATATAGTATATACAATTTTGAACCTGTGTACTTCTTTCTTTTCACTTTCTCAAGCTATGGATTTCTTCCCTTCCCCTATGCATTATTTTTTTGAAGAATAAACATTGAAGGTACAAAAAATACAAATATGGTGACATTTTTGCCTCCATTATACACATTATATACACACATTCTGGTCTTTAGCTTTCAATAAAAAAAAAAAACAGAAATCCACATTATTAAAAAAAATCACATTCTCTTTAGCAATAAGAGAAAGGTAAAATTCCAGATATGTAAAGCAGAAGAATTATAAAAAGGAATATTTAAGAACTACAAATTGATGGCAGCATAGGGCTGTTAACTGTTGGTCAAGTATCTTCAACTGTATCAAGAACTCCATAAAATAACATAATTCTGAATGAGTCCAAGAACAGCACGTGTGTATGAATTAATACATTTACAAGCTGCAGAACAATGAAGGACAATGGGATGGAGAAAATTAAAGTAAGGAAGAGAACCACTGTCAGTAAGGACAACGCATATGTACTTGAAATACAAAATGTAAATCTTTTTGAAAAACTAGTATAACCTAAAAAAAAGTAATGTACCAATAGCTATACCCTTATGAACACATAAGATGATGCTAAGTGAAATGAACTCCATGTTATGGAAACGATTGTTATATCACAGTTGTAACTACTTTCAACGTCCCATCTGTATCTGTAGCTTCTATTATTGATGATGTTCTTGTATCACCTTCCTGTGGTTGTACCTACACGATCTCTGTAATCTTATCTGAGTATATTGGAAACCGTGTATACTGGTATTAGAAGTAGGAAATTGAAAGGGAATACCAAAATTGAGAGACACAGGGTAAAAAAAAGACAAACAACTACAAAAGCAATACTTGCAAAACTGTTTGGTGTAACTGAACTGAACACCTGGTGGGGGGAGGGAAAGGGGGAGGAGGGAGGGGGTATGAGGGACAAGGTAACAAACAGTACAAGAAATGTATCCAATGCCTAAAGTATGAAACTGTAACCTCTCTGTACATCAGTTTGATAATAAAAATTTGAAAAAAAATAAATGGATTTGAACAGTAAAAAAAAGTAATGTACAACAGATCTTATTTAGGATATGGATACTAGAGAGAAGAGGACAGACTGATAGGATGAACCAAGGTGATTATGATAAAAATAAATTACATGTAAACACTGAACAATAGAGCTTATTGAGACTACTCTGGAACAAGGAGGAATAAGAGAGGATGACAGAGGTGAATCTAATCAATGTATAATGTAATCATATATGGACATGTGTAAGTGAAGCCTTTTGTAAAATCAAAACAAAAATTAATCTACAAATGTAAAAGAGAATTAAACAATATAAATAATGGGTGAATCTACATGAAGGGTTTATAGGAGCCCTTTCTACAGTGCTGCACTTTTGAAAAGTGTGATATCACTATTAGAATGAAAAGTTACAAGGAAGGTCACCTTCAACCCTTTGTCTCCTACCAAATTAGACCAAGAAGAGAACTGAGAATTAGCTATTCTCCGACTAAGTTTCTCTAGACAAAGAAAGGAGTAGATCACTCACTCCAGGGTAGAAATATCACCCAAACACAACAGATCTGACTCCCAAGAAGTTGATGTATTGAGAAAGTTCTTCTAGAGAAAGGAAGGTATCAGACTCGTATTGGGATATGGGCCTGACAACATGTTCTTACCTTTGTTCTTTCCTCTTTTCTATAATGTGTTCATTTTTCTTGGACTTCCATTACAAACTATTCTGAATAGTTAAAAAGAAGAGATAGACAAAATCCGAAGTCAAAAGTCTAGCAATATGGCTAACAGTATTCTGGTTGTAGATGTTACCTTGCCATATTCTCATAATACCTCTTTTGTGAGGAAGAGGGGGAAATTAAAAGCTCTCAGGTCTTTCATTCAATCTTTATTTTCTTCTTTATTTCTTTTTATGGAGACTAATTTTATTATGAAGGATCCACTCCCATTATCTTGTTTAACTGCAAGGATACCCCTAGAGACCCATCTCCCAATACTATCCCATTGGTGATTAATGCTTCAATGTATGAGTTGTGTAGAAACAAATGCTTTTACTCCAAAAAATATGGTGTTCTACTCTTGTTTTTCTCATAAACAATAACTCCTTCCAAAGTCTAACATGAACTTCTCTGCCATAAGCAGGCAAGCTGACTTTGAAAAAGTTAACGATACTTGAAAACATAAGATACCTACCCTTACTACAATCATAAAATAAAAAACAACCCAAATCAAAACAAAGTAAAAATGACAACGATACCATAACAAGTGGCTTTTAATTTTAATGGAGATAGCTTTATAATGTTTTCTATATGAATGTAACAGGAATGGTAGACAATAAAGAGATCCAATAAATTAATAGAGTACCTATCTCTTTAAGAAATGTTCATTTTCAACCAACCTTCCAGAACAAAGAGGTCACAAACTAAAGTGGTTTGTTGACAGTGTGTAAGAGCATATTTAGAGCATATTTGAGGCCATTCCTTTTGGTCTTTTGAGGAAATGTTCCCTGAGAATTTTCTGTCGTTAAGTATTCGTGGACTTGGGATCTGGGAGTAAAGAAGACAAACACAATTTCTATTTTGTCTGGGGTTTATATTACAATTGTGAGAAGCAACAAGAGAGGTAGAGAAAGCAAGCATAAAGAGGAACAATTAATAAAAGACTAAATGATAAAAGAGTCATGAACAAATTGTCTCTGAAATATTCTATTGACAATATGTGATTCTTCTCATTGAAATATGAATGTTTCATTCCATTTTAATTTATCTAAAATTTAAATTCCTACATGTGGCTAGAGGCTTTGATACTGAACAAAAAGAGTCTGGATAATCCTGAATGTTTAAAAAAAGAACTCAGCAATTAGATGGTGTGAAGGGGATACAGAAATAAGATTACATATGAGTCTAAAAAATGAATAGTAAGATGTAGCAGCTATGTAAGTGTATGGGGAATGAAATACCAGAATGAGAGAAGGGAAAATACAAGGATGTTAGGGTATATGGAGTAATTGGATGACTTAAGAGGAATAATACAGAAAAATAGGAAAAGGGCCTATGGGCTAAAGAGAACCAGCCAAGTACAGTGAAAGGATATGAGACTGAAGAGGCAATTTCAAAATTTTAGTTGCAGAAATTTTAGTTCAGAAATTTTAATTACAGGTAGAAAAGGTGTATTCTAGGCTGATCATCTTTTCATACAGAAATAGCATAAGAACAGATAAATCATAAGATATTTGATACTTCGTACCATTAGCACAGAAACTTCAATAGCACAATTTAAAGTGAAATTCCTACATCTCTCCTGCTAATCTCTTTCTTCTAATCTAGTTTATGGCTACTATTACAGGCCTTTTTTCATTACTGTAACAGACACCTGAGATAATTGACTTATAAACAGAAACTTTTTCTTTTTGGCTCACACTTTTGAGGTTCATGTCTTAGAGTGGTTGACCTTATTGCTTTTAGGTGAGATACAGAACCACATAATATATTCTGAGGGAGCACATGGGGGAGTAAGACTTCTCACCTCACTTTTGCCTCTGGCAAGTTCATAGCATACTTTTTTTCGAGCACATCCACAGCCATCAGAGGATTTTAACTGTAGCAATCTCTCTTATTTTAATGACCACTTAAACATATTCTCTGCTTCTAAATAGAAGATGCACCTTGTTTTCTAGTCTATGCACTGGCCCTTTGTTCCTGGTTGCCACTGTCTTGGTCCATCCTTCTCCTGCATGGTACCATGGTCCATGGTTCAAGGAACTCAAATCAACTCATCAGCATTTCTCATTGAGTCTTCTGCCTCACTTTGCTTGAAGTGGACGCATGGAATCTGCTGTCTTTTGGATAATGTAAAGCCAACATGGACTTTTGTTTATTCCACAGGGAAAAAATGTGGTTCAATCCTTCTAACATCTAGTTGTCTTTTCTGGCTTTTTGACTCAACCCGTCCTTTACATTTTAGAAAGGAATGTCACAAGTTCCAATTTTTCCATGTTCTTTCTCCATGCTATGTTGGTGATCAACATTTTCGTTTAAGGTGGGGAAATATATTCTCTGCTCTGGGGGTCTATAATAAGGATGGAGAACAAAAAGGGCCCATATAACATCCAGGATGTTAATTAAGTCTTAGAAAGCCAATTAACAAAATGTTTTCAGCTCATGTTCTCCCAGAAGCAAAATTAACAAATACAAAGATTACTTTCTAGGGATGTCTTTGTGTAAAAGAAGACCAAAACTATTAATCCAAGGGTCTAGTATACTACATATAGACATTAAAATAAAAGGAAATATTACCCTATGAAACTTTCTGAATTCATTTTTAGATACTATTGCAATGGACTCAGTATTGCAGTGAATCTTCTGCATAGAATACAGCAGAATTTTCCAACTGGACTGTGTTCTAGTTAGACATTTCCTGAGCAGCTGATGTTTTTTGTTTGTTTGTTTGTTTGTTTAAATCTTGTAAATGTGGCCATTGTTTTTTTTTTTCCTTTGTGATGAAGTACATTGAAGCTGGAAGAGTTTTCAGCTCCAAGAAGAATTAAAATCACTAGATATATATTTCCTATATAGCTTCAGCTCAGGTGCTTGCATTTTTTCAGATTTTTTCTCAGCTTTTTCTTTATTATCACCTGATTTTAAAAGAGATCCATTTGACTGGAAAAAGGAGTATGAATGAACAAATAACTTATAGCTTTAAATATTTTATTTCTTATCAGGGAACGAGCCCATTTCTATTTGCTATATGGTTTAAAGAGGTAATATATTTAAAGGATGTAGATGTTTTCATATATCCTCAGAGAGTGTTTGGGAATATTATAGAAATGGGATAATGTAAAATATATGATTATCAGGAAATTGTTGCTTTTTTAAATGCGATATCCAAAGAAAGAACTTTTTTTGATGTCTGACATCAAATCCAGGCTCCATTTGTAGCACACAAAGTGAAATGCTCTTTCACTGAGCTGTATCCTCAGCCCTCCCTTTCTTTCTCCTAGCTTTAAACAGCTTCCTCTGACAGTTTACAATAGAACTAAAATGATAACTATAGCTGACACTGTAAACAGCAAGAAAGGGCCACCCATTTAGAGGGCCATGGCTGAACTGAGCCAGTGATGTGCAAGGCACTGGAGCAGAAATATCACTTGCTCCACATGAACTGAGTCTAGGCAAACTGGGCCTTTAGGCAGTCCCCTGGATTGAACAATAAATTTAGAATAGATAACACAAAAAACTGAAATATGCACACTTAAAATGGCTGGCTTAATTTTATCTATCATATTTTCATTTGTAATCTACCTATTGTCTATCTATCTACTTATTTTCTTTGAGTTTCCCTCAATAAGCTAGCAATTTAGAGCAAATGGTAATGTAGCCAAGATTTTCAAAAGGGTTAAAACAAGTATTGCATTTTTACTTGAATCTGACATCACAGAACTACAATGCAGAAGTAGACTGTTATTATATTATTTTTATAAGTGTGTAAATGCACATTTGGTTCATTTCAGTATTTCTATAACATTAAAATGGCATTATTTACCTGATGTTTCCTATTATAGCTGCCATAGAAATAGGACTAATAATGCCACCTCATTCAAGGACTATAGCTTAAGAAATGAATCCCCCCCCCCTTAATATTGAAATGGTAGTTGCATTTTTTAAGTAGAGAGTGAATGCTGTGTATTTAGATATCTTTAAAGGATATTTAATTCAGAACTGAGTGCAAAGAAGCTGCAGAAGATTATTCATCCATGTAGATACAATTATATTTTGGTGGATAATGGATTTGTGTTATTCTTAATGTCTCTACATGGCTACAGCGAGACGGAAGTTGTTGTTTTTACAACTTTTCAGTACATTGAACGAAAGAAAAGTATGACAGCAGAAAGCATCTGATAAATTAAATGTGACATGTTTTTTATCCATATAAAATGGTTTCTGAGCAGCTGGTAATTGTGAATACATCAGCAGTCATTTTTGATGTGGAATTCTTCTTCTGTGTTCAACACTAATGAGTTGTGAGTTGTACTTCATCAAATTGACAGTTTCCTTACTTCTGTAAATAGGTAATTGATACACCTTGTAAAAGCTGCTAAAAGATATTTTATTGTCCTTTAAACACATGGAATTTTCTTTCTCTACATTTTACTTCTAAAGAACAATAACTCAAAAGTTTTACATTCACTGATACCTACTAAATTCAATATTTTGTTGGATACAGTGTATTAGTTAGACATTGAGTCATTGGTGCCACACAAGCTCAGAAATAAAAGCAAAAAAATAATTCATTAATTAGAATAATAAATTTGTATAAATTGTAGGTTTTTTGAATATCTTAGTATAAAGATTTTTTAATAATTATTTATTGTCTGTGATATACAGAGGGGTTACATTTTCATACATAAGGGGCAGTGGGTACACTTCTTGAACAATTTGTTACCTCCTCTTTCATTTACCCCCCTCCACCTTCCACCTTTTGCTCTACCCCATGAGTTGTTCAGTTTGTTCACACCAAATGGTTTTGTAAGTTTTGCTTTTGGAGTAATTTGTCTTTTTATGCTTTATCTCTCAATTTTTATGTTCTCTTTCCCTTCCCTAGTTCTAAAACCAGTATATACAGTATCCAGGGTAATCAGATGAGATATAGTGATAGCTCAGGGACAACCACAGGAAGGGGAAACAAGAGGATCATCAACAACAACAACAAAAAAAGAGCTCCCGTTTCATACGGCATGTTGAAAATAATTACAACAGTGATATAACACTTATTTCCATAACATGGAGTTCATGTCACTTTGCATCATCTTATGTGTTCATAAGAGCATAGTTATTGGGCTCTTTTGATCCTTTCCTGTGACTAGCCTGTACCTATGCTAATTATTCCCTATGAGGGAAACCATAGAGACCAAATTTCTTTGGGTCTGGCTCATTTCACTTAGTATAATTTTTTCCAAGTCCTTCCATTTCCTTACAAATGGGGCAATGCCATTCTTTCCAATAGAGGCATAGAATTCCATGGTGTATATGTACCACATGTTTCTGATCCATTCATCTACTGAGGGGCATCTGGGTTGATTCCATATTTTGGCAATGACAAATTGTACTGCGATTAACATTGTTGTGCTGGTGGCTTTAGTGTGCTCTTGTTTGTAATCTTTTGGGTAGATGCCCAAGAGTGGAGGTGCTGGGTCATAGGGGAGCTCTATGTTTAGCCTTCAGAGGAATCTCCATACTGCTTTCCAGTGTGGTTGAACAAGTTTATATTCCTGCCAACAAAGGAGTAGGGTTCCCTTTTGGCCACATCCCCTCCAGCATTTGTTATTGTTAGTTTTCCTGATAATGGTCTTTCTTACCGGAAGTGAGGTGGAATCTCAATGTTGTTTTGATTTGCATTTCTTTCATGGACAGTGATGTAGAGCACTTTTTCATATGTCTTTTGGCCATTCTCATTTCCTCTTCAGAGAAGTCTCTTTTTAAGTCTTTAGCCCAGTTATGGAGGGGGCTGTTGGTTCTTTGTGGTTTTGTTTAGAGGAATTTAATTTATTTTAGTTGTGCATATATTTTAGTTATGATGTCTTTGTCTGTTGTATGGCCAGTAAAGATCTTCTCCCAATCTGTGGACTTTCTGTTTATCTTGCAAGCTATGCTCTGAGGAAGCTCTGCAGTTTGATGCAGTCCCATTTGTCCAACCTTTCTTTGATTTGTTGCATTTTGGGCCTTTGTTAAGGAAGTTTCATCCTGTGCCAAGGAGCCCAAGTGTTTCTCCTACTCTTTCTTGTAGTGTTTTCAGGGTATTTGTTTTTATTTCGAGGTCTTTGATCCATTTGGAATTGATTTTGGTGCAGGGTGATATATAAGGATCTAATTTTAATTTGTTGGAGGTGTTGAACCAGTTTTGCCAGCACCATTTGTTAAAGAGGCTATCTTTCTTCCATCATATTTTTTAACTCCTTTATCAAAGATTAAATAGCCATAGTTCTGTGGGTTCATTTCTGGGTCTTCAGTTCTGTTCCATTGGTCTTCAGGCCTGTTCCGGTGCCAATACCAAGCTGTTTTCATTACTATAGATTTGTAACCGGTTGAAGTTTGGTATTGTAATTCCTCTAGCACTGTTCTTTCTACTTAGGATTGTTTTTGCTATTCTAGGTGTTTTTATTGTTCCATATGAATTTCTGGATTGCTTCCTCTATTTCATTAAAAATGGTGTTGGGATATTAGTGAGTATTGCATTGAATTTGTAGACAGCCTTTGGTAATACTGCCATTTTGACAATATTAAGCCTCGCAATCCAGGAGCATGGGAGGTTTTACCATTTCCTTAGTTCTGCCTTAATTTAATTTCTCATGTTTTTAAAGTTCTCATCATAGAGGTCTTTCACTTCTTTGGTTAAGGTTATTCCTAGGTATTTTATTTTCTTTTGATGCTATTGCAAAAGGAGTTGCTTTCCTGATTTCAGCTTCAGTCTTTAGGTTATTGGCATATAGAAAGGCTATTGATTTTTGAGGGTTTATTTTATATCCTGCTACTTTGCCAAAGTTTTGCATCAGCTCAAGTAGCTTAGCAGTAGTGTGTTCTTTAGTATGGTGTTCTTTAGATACATGGTGTGCCATCTTACAAGAGAGCTTGACTTCATCTTTTTTGGATCCCTATTATGTCTTCCTCTTGCCTTATTGCTCTGGCTAGGAATTCTAATACTATGTTGAAGAGGTGATCAGAGAGTGGACAACTTTGTCTTCCTCCTGACTTTATTTATTTTTTTATTTTTTATTTTTTGGCCAGTCCTGGGCCTTGGACTCAGGGCCTGAGCACCATCCCTGGCTTCTTCCAGCTCAAGGCTAGCACTCTGCCACCTAAGCCACAGCGCCCCTTCTGGCCGTTTTCCATATATGTGGTGCTGGGGAATCGAACCTAGAACCTCATGTGTAGGAAGCAAGCACTCTTGCCACTAGGCCATATTCCCAGCCTGCTCCTGACTTTAGAGGAAATGACTTTAGCTTTTCCCCATTAAGAGTAGTGTTCACTGTGGGTTTGTCATAGACAGCCTTATTTATATTCAGGAATGGTTCCTGAAATCCTAGTTTCTCCAAAGCTTTCGTCATAAATGGGTGCTGGATTTTATCAAATGCTTTTTCCACATCAAGCCAAATAATCATGTGGTTCTTGACCTTGCTCCACTTGATGTCGTAGATTATGCTGTTTGACTTGTGTATATTGAACCACCCCTGCATACTGGGAATGAATTCAGTTTGGTCATAGTGTATGATTTTTTTGATGACCTATTGAAATTGATTGGCCAGAATTTTGTTGAGAATTTTTGTTTCAATGTTCGTCAGGGAAATCAATCTATAGTTCTCATTCCTTGATGAGTTCCTGCCTGGTTTGGCGATAAAGGTTATACTGGCATCATAGAATGTGTTTGGTAGCGAGCTTTGTCTTTCAATTTCATTGAAGAGTTTGAAAAATATTGGTGTGAATTCTGTTTTGAAAGCTTTGTAGAATTCAGCAGTATTTTCTTGGACAGGAGATCTCTTATTCCAGTTTCTATTTCAATGCTGGATATGGGTCTGTTTAGAAGGTTTAAATCTTCATGGTTGAGTTTGGGGATATCAATTTTTACTAGGAATTTGTACATTTCTCCAAAGTTCTCAAATTTGTTGGCATAAGGTTTGCAAAATATTCCTTATTGTGTTCTCAATCTTGGTTGTTTCTGTGGTGATGTTACCTGTTTAATCTCTGATCTTGTTCATTTGGGTGTGCTGCTTTAAATTTTTTTTTTTTTTGGTCAGATTTGCTAGGGGTCTGTCTATCTTCATAATTTTTTCAAAGAACCAACTCCTCGTTTTGTTGATACTTTCAATAGTTTTTTTTTTATTCCAAGTCACTTAATTGTGATTTAATTTTAATTATTTGCTTCCCTCTATTGGCTTGGGGTTTGGCTTGTTGTTCTCTTTCAATGAGCTTAAGGAGCTTCCTTAAGTTGTTGAACTGATGTTTCTCCAGTTTGTTGATATAGGAACTCAGAGATATAAATTTCCCTCTGAGTACTGCCTTTGCTGTGTCCCAAAGGACCTGGGTACCTTGTGTGCACATCTTGGTTTAATTTCATATACATTTGAATTTCTGTTCTAATTTCTTCAATGACACACTGGTGGTTCAGCAATGTGTTGTTTAGTCTCCATCAATTGTAGGATTTTCTGTAGTGGCTGTCTGAGTTGAGCTCTAATTTTATTCCATTGTGGTCTGAGAGAATGCTGGGAATGATTTTGATACTACTGAATTTGTACAGATTGTCTTTGTGCCCTAAGATTTGATCTATTTTGGAGAATGTTCCATGTGCTGCTGAAAAGAATGTATATTCTGGTGGTGCTGAATGGAATATTCTGTAGATGTCAGTTAAGTCTAGTTGGTCTATGCAGTTGCTTAGTTATGTGGTTTCTTTGTTCAGTTTTTGGCATGTTGATCTCTCCAGACTTGACAGTGGAGTGTTAAAGTCTCCAACTATCAATGTGTTCGCATCTATGAGTGTTTTTAGAGTCACTAGTGTGTTTGTTTGATGAAATTAGGTGCTCCTTTCACTTTTAGAAAATTTTTGCTTTTGCTGGGTAGATGTGTCTCTTGGAGGCAGTAAAAAGATGGATCTTGTTTTTTGATCCAGCTTATTAGCCCATGTCATTTAATTGGAGAATTAAGTAGATTAATGTTGAGAGTTAGGATTGAGAGATGATCTTTTGTTCCTTTCATTATAGCTATCTTGTTAAAGGCTGTGTCTTCTCAATTCTTGATTTAATATTCTGGTTTTCTATTTATGGTTGAATTCTTTGTATTGTGATCTTAATTATTTTCCATGTGTAGGACATCCCTGAGGATTTTCTGTAATGCTGGTTTGGTGGAGACATATTGTTTCAGTTTTTCCTTACTGTGGAAGACTAATTTGACCTTCGGCTATGAACGAGAGTTTAGCTGGGTACAGTATTCTTGGTTGATAGTTATTTTTCTTTAAGGTGTGGCATACCTCATTCCAGGCTCTCCTTGCTTTCATGGTCTCTGCTGAAAAGTCTGGGGTAGTTCTGATTGGTTTTCCTCTATATGTAATTGCCTTCTTCTCCCTAGCAGCTTTAAGGATTCTTTCCTTGGTCTCTTTTGATCCTTCATTTGTTCACAATGTAATGGTGGGATGTCCTATTCTGGTCTTGTTGTTTTGGAGTTCCAAATGCTTCTTGTATCTGGATAGGCCTATTTTTCTGGAATGTGTTGCCTATTCCATTAGCTTGTTTCTCTAGGTTTTCCTTGATACATATTAGCCTTAATTTGGGCTTCCTGATTGGAGCTCCTGAAGTGATCAGTTTTGCTGATTGGATTGGTTTTATATTCCTTTTTCGTTCTTTCTCCATAGATTCTAGGGAACCTTCAGTTCCTGATATTTGATCCTCTGCTTCATCTAGTCTGCTCTGTAGTCTAGCTACTTGATTTCAAATCTCACTTCCTTCTGACTGGTCTTTATTGATGGCTTCCATGTCTTTGCTATAATTTTCTCTTAGGTTCTGTATGGACTTCTTTACTTCATTAATTTGGTTCTGAGTGTTGTCTCTCAAATCTTATAGCTGGGTAGCTATCTTTTTATTGGACTCTTGAAGTTCATTTATTTTTCTATTTCTGTAGGCCATAAAAACCTCTGTTACTTTGTGGGTGGATTGATGTATTAATCTTTGGCACACTTCCTCATGCTCTAGAATAGTTTTCTGAAATGATTCAAACTTTTTATTTAGCATTTTTATCAGCAGAGTTTGTAGACCATCTTGAGGGTTCTCTTTTAGGTCTTTGATTAACTGCTCCACTTCCTGCTTATTTTGAGTGGAGATGAGATCCCCTGGCTTGCCATCTTTCTTGTGATTCTTTGGCCAATTTGGGTTGGAAATGCCAATCTAGAAGCACCTATGAGCACTGCTTAAGAACCAAAGCAGTCCTTCCCAAGCACTGTTGTATAAATCTTAGAAGTTCACAATTACATACAGATACCTTCCCTCTCTTTTTTGTATATAAAAGCAGATCTGATAACCAGGGGTCAATGGGGTCTGGAGGTCCTGGAAGTAAATTTAGGAGGGTAAGTTAGGGGTAATGAAGAGAATGGAGTAAATTGAATGGGGGATGGTGATTTTTGTTTAGTTTCAGTGAAGTGGAAAGGTGGAGAAGAGTAGAATTGACAGAAAGAACAAGGTTAAAATGATCGACAATGGAGAGTCAACAGAAAAAGGTAAAGGTGTTAGTGAAAGGAAAGTGATTTTAAAGAAAGAAAATGTGAAAAGAGAAACAAAAAATACCAGAAACACACACACACACACACACACACACACACACACACACAGAGTATATCACCAAAACAAAACAAATAAAAAAACAAAAACAAATGACAACTCAAAAATGAAAAATAAAAAATAGTTTAAAAAAATGTTTAAAAAATAGAGTCTTCCTTGTTTGGGTGGTCTCTTTCCAGTCTCTGGTTTCCTGTTGATGGTCTACAGTCTACTTTCCTGCTGCTTGGCTGGTTTGATTTGCTTTCAGCTTGGAGAGAGTGGATCTGTTCTGACTCTCCTCTCCTATTAGTTAAATCCTGGGGCTCTGTGGTTCACACAGCTTGCAGGTAGGGCTTGGCTGTCCTCTGTAGTTGGGGGATGCTGAACAGTCTCAGGAACTATGGCTCCTCCCATCTATTGTGGGGCCACTGCCTTTAATGCCTGGCTCTGACTAGGCTGGGGACTCAGCAGGGCAGGGCACCTGCAGCCTGGTTTATCTGGCAGAGAGCCACTTGACCTGGGGGGAGTTTCCTCCCTCCTGGGCAGGGAAACCTTCTCCTGGGCAGAGCTGGCTGTGGAATTCAGCTTGGTTTGCTGGTAGGAATTGGGCATCCTCTGTAATGGGGCTGTTTATCTGTCTTGGGAACCTTTTACTCTCCCATCTGTTGGTTCCTTGCCACCAGTAGCTGTTTGCTGCTTTTGGTTTGATTTTAGATATTGTGGATGCTAGGAAGTCAGCAGCCACAGTGTTATCGGGGCGGGGTGGGGCAGGGCACTCTGGCTGAGTTTACCTGAGTCTTCAAGCAGCAGCCTAGGGGAGAGATACTCCCACATGGGAGGAGGGTCTTTCTCCTGGGCGGATCTGGATCTCACCATTCAGTTATTCTTGCCCTTTTCAAAGATGGCCCCTTAGTCTTTGCTTTCCCCTGTCCTGCTTTAGTTCCAGTCTTCTCTGGCCCAGTCTATGCCAGAGTCAAAAATAGCACTTCACTCTGGTGGTGGGGGAAGTGCTACCTTCTAGATGCTGCTCTGTAGGGACTGCTTTCTCTGCTCCGGCTCAAATGTTTATTCCTTTCTCTCTTATTACCCTCGTATCGTCCTCTCCCCCAACCCTCGGCCTGCAGGTCTGTCAGGGTGAGACGTAGGGGCGTCTCCGTCCTGGTGTGCGCGCGACCCGCGTGGCAATGTGACCATTTTCCTACCTACGGACATAGACCACGGAGTCAGCTTCTGAGAGAGAACTAACTTTATTGAGAGAGGGACAAGGGTAGATGATCGGGGGAAGGGGGTTGGCCAGGATTCCCATAGGCCATGAGCTGTCAGGTGACCTCCAAGGGGCTGGTCACTTGACCTCCAAGGGGCTACGTCACTCTGAGCGCGCCAAACCAGGGCGGGGCTGGTAGGCGCCATGCTGGCTGCCAGCTAAGTCGGGGGTCTCTTTGCCCGACCGGTTTCTCCGGATTCCAATGTAGAGAGGATGGAAGGGCTGCATTCCCCAGCTGGGGGAGGTGCATCAGGCCCCTTCCATCTAGGGGGGAAGATGGACCCCAACCCTGCTCTGTTGGCACGAGTGAGAATGTCTTTCGTGGGGTACTCACGCTTTCTTCGCGATTTTGGCCCATCCGTCTTAGCCTGCGATCCGTATCTGTCTGTTGCCTTCTAGAGGATTTCTTCCTGGTGGCCGCTGTGTGCTTGAAGTGCATGGAGTGCTGGGCACTGTGTTGGCACCGGCACTGGCGTGGATGTGGGATGCAGCTTGGATGTCAAATCTGTGTTTTCAGGGAAGCAAAGTCAATTTTTTCTTTCTGGCCAGAATCCCTGTACTGTTATAACTTACTTGGGCTGTCTTTCTAGGAGTAAAAGTTTCTCTGGAGTGGTAAAATTGGGATGTCGGAGGGAGCTTGGCTAGGGCTCTGGTGCTCCTCTGCTGTCTTCCCAGAAGTCCTTAATATAAAGTTTTATGTGTATTATTGTTCATTACAATTTACCTGTCTAGAAAATTATCTTTAAGTAGTTGTACAAAGGGATTTCAATTTTCTCATTTAAGGAATAAATACATCCTTAATTAGTTAGATTTTTATAACATTTTAATGAACATTCCTTTAAGAAAATCTTGATTGCAATCATGTGAACTGGGAAGGTTATATTCAATTATTATTTTATAACTGAAGGAAGTTATAAAGATCTAACTTTCTGAGCAGGAGAATACAACTAAGAGTATCTATTTCTTCCTTAGAATGTCAGAATGTAACACATTTAGTATTCCTATTTAAAGAGAAAATTTAATATTTTTATATAAGAGGAAAGTACCTTACTAATTTGAAACCATCTTCCATGAGTGAGCCAGAATTATCTAGGTGGGTTTAATCTTACATAAAGGGATCTGAGGTAAAACCCTCAGACTAGAGGCTTATGATTTCCCATTGTCCAGAGGAGCAATATTGTACTTAGTTCATCGCACAGACAGGAATCACAAAGGACAAGAAAAAATTCCTCCATAATATGCCTCCCTTAGAGGAGGAATATTGAAGTCAGCTGAAAGCTCCCTTTGGCTCTTTCTGCTTTAGCTTGCAGTATATGCCTGATACTTTCTTCATGAGTTCTTTCCTTTGCTTTTTTAGAATAATACTTCTGTTAAGCCTTGTTTATCCTTTTTTTTTTTTTTGCAGTACTAGAGTTTGAATTCAGGGTTTCATGCTTTATACACAGGTATTCTGTGAGTTGAACCATGCCTCCCCTTGTTTTTGAAAAAGTTTTAGATAGAATTTCATTATTTTTCTCAAAGGAAGCCTTGGATCAAGAATTTTCTTCCTATGCCCCCTGCATATATGGGAATACACATATTACCCACCAAGCCTGGATATTTTTGAGATGGAGTCTCAGTTATTTGGGGCCTGGGCTTTCCTCAAAACTTGATATACTTGATGTCCATCTCCCAAGTACCTGGTGTTACAGGAAAGGGCCCTCCTTGTTTAGACAATATTTTTTTAAGTGTGGGAAGAATACTTTAATAGAGATCTTATGTGTTTAGAGATGCTTACATGTAGAATGGAGTATCATATAGGTAAAACATTGTATAACAGATTTCGAGAATTTATTCATTTTTCCCAAATGAAATTGTATGCTCTTTAGAAAGCTAGGTAGATGACAGATAGATTGATAGATAGGGAGGGAGGGAGGGAGGGTGAGAGAAAGTGAGAGAGAAACAGATAGATTGATTGATTGATACAGAATATACACACGTGTATATCTAAAAGAGAGAAACATCCATGATATTTATTATGTCCTCATTTTTCATTTTCCTGGTAATTAGAGATGATGAGTTTTTATTTCATCTTTATTGACTGCTTGGATATATTTCTTTGAGAAATATTAGTTGACTTCTTTGTCAGTTGTAAAAATCAGGTGATATGTTAACTTTTGAGTTATTTTGTGTTCCTTATATATTTAGACTATTAAATCCTTATCAGATAAATAGCTTGCCAATGATAATCTAAACATCACTTCATATATTCCCTGTAAATGGCTTTCAGTATTCAACATCATGTTTTCTTTGCTCTTAGTTTGGTTAAACCTTCAGGCCAACCTATAAATATACTTAACATACTAATTATTTGAGTCAAGTTCCTTTGTGTAAAATTGACACAATTGTTGCTTGAGACAGATCAGAATGCAGCCATTGAGCACCAGAAAGTGCTGAATAATGTCCTTTTATTTTTCTGTAAGTCAGTACTGAATTTATAATAACTCCAATCCTGTTATAATATTCCATCTATTATTTACAGAACTAATTTAACTTGTCCTTGAGTCATTAACTGCATCTAAAAATATTCATTCAGAATGATGAGAACTGAGTCTTTCCATTAAAATTTTAAAAAATCCAATAGGATGTATATGCTGTACTTAATAGCAGTCTAAACATAAAAATGTACAAAACATTCCCTAAATACTCCTTTTTTCATATTTTTGTGAAAATACCATGGTGCTATTGATAAAAAGAAAATCATTTTATAAATATGCTCTACTTATCTTGAAGACATCATTTGATTCACTATTCTAAATTTATAAATAACCATCACATGATAGTTACTGAAGAATTCTGTGGAATTAGTTGGTCTCAGATTATTAATTTCTAGCCCTTAACAGGCACTTAACACTTACTATCATAGGACTCTGAAAATTTATTTCATGTCTTTACCCTCAGTGTCCCCCTCTATAAAATAGTAGATCATAAAAAAATTGTAATGAGGGCTGGGGATATGGCCTGGTGGCAAGAGCGCTTGCCTCATATACTTGAAGCCCTGGGTTCGATTCCCCAGCACCACATATACAGAAAATGGCCAGAAGTGGTGCTGTGACTCAAGTGGCAGAGCGCTAGCCTTGAGCAAAAAGAAGCCAGGGACAGTGCTCAGGCCCTGAGTCCAAGGCCCAGGACTGGCCAAAAAAAAAAAAAATTGTAATGAGGAGGGCATCATTGATTTATACAAATAAAGTGATATATTTTTATGATCATATAGGCAGGAAAAAATACTGTTAATAAGACTGATCTAACAATGTAATGGAAATGTGTGTACACACACACACACACACACACACACACACACTAAAGTAGATGTACCTTACTTACAGGGAACCATTACACAGAGAATAAAGCATAGAAAGAGGAGAGTCTATCTTCATCAGAGAAATTCACAGTAACAAATGTTACTAATCATACCTCCTCAAAGAATAGACTATTAAACATTGTATAAAATGTTAGCAACACAAAATGTACTCAAATGTATACATAATATATATATATATATATATATATATATATGACATATGCCTAATATTTCCAAATGATTGTAACAAGCTGGCCTAGACACATGAGTCATGTGAAGGTGTCAACAGCTTGTAGTACCAGTTTAAATTTATGCCCATGGTTTTTATCTTCTGAGACAGCAAAGGAACAATTAATGCATTACACATAAAACAAAAGTTAAACAACCCAAAACTTTGGTGTTGAAAGTAAAGAGTGTCTTTTCTTTCCAGTATTTGTGGAAGTCACTGAAGTACATGTCTATTTCCAAATGATGATGGATAAGCCAAATGTTTGTGTAATTGCTTACTGAATTGATCAGTGGTTCACCTAAACTATATATTGATGATGCAGGATGTGGTAACAGTCTAGTGAGACAAAGCAATGCATTTCATATCTACCCTGTGTGGTTGAGTATTGCTTTGTATAGTCAGGCTGTGCTTTCCTTTGGTGTATAATTATGTTACAAAATAAAGAAATGGCCTT
The DNA here is from genome assembly GCF_023159225.1 of Perognathus longimembris pacificus. Lineage (NCBI taxonomy): Eukaryota > Metazoa > Chordata > Mammalia > Rodentia > Heteromyidae > Perognathus > Perognathus longimembris. The sequence continues at coordinate 40,708,466 of NC_063172.1, read as the reverse complement.
AAAATGGGATGGGAAAACCTGGTGAAGCAGATGTTTTGACCCTCCCTGTACTCACTGAGAGTGATGAGCAGAACCCCAATGATGCCATCAGCTTTGCTCACTGTTCAAATTTGAATCAGATGTCATGGTGAAATGATGTAAATCTCTATTCTCAAATCCACAAAAACTTCTAAAATAATAGGATACTTAGCCACTGATCATTAGGTGAGCATTAGAAAAACAAAGAATTTAATTTTTCTACTTACAGAGTTAACTCACAATATTGATAGCTGTGAATCATGGAATATTAATTCTGTGAGATTCTTACAAGTTGTGGGACTTTTGAACACCTTCAGAAATGCAGATGAGAATTGTTTTGTTCACCCAGAATACTGGACACATTCTCTTTGCATCTTATATTGAAAAACAAATACACAGAGAATATGCATATATTTATCAGTCCGAACACTGGTACCTTTCTGACTAACTCAACTAAGAATCATCCAAATGATACCAAATTGAGGATTCAAAAGCCCAAGTAAGTAATCATATATATTAACTGAAGTAAAGTTGTAAGTAAATTTAGTAGTTCTCCTTTTTAACATGATTTTACTTTCTTTTTGCTAGTTCTCCTGAAGTACATAGAAAGAGAAGGCTAAGCACATTCTGAGTTTTTTTTTTCATGAAAGCAAAAGTGAAACAATGTATATGAAAATTTATTGGGTCATCATCTGAGCCCTAAACTGAGATATCAAAATTACTGATTATGTTTAGAAAAAAAAAACCGACTATATGTGAGTATCTAGAATTCTGTGTAATTTGTCATATGCCAGTGGGTCTTAGATCTAACTGCAATATAGCAGGTTGAACATGCACCATTTGTCTCTCTGATCTTGGCTTACTTTACTTCACAAGATTTGCTTGAATTCCACCGATTTCCCTGCAAATGACATTATTTTATTATTTCTAATGGCTGGGTAAAAGTCCATTGTATATAGGTTAACACATTGATAAGATTCATTCCTCTATTTTAGGACATCTGTGTTGTTTCCATATATTAGCTATTGTAAATAATGCAGTGATGAATATGGATATGCAAGTGTCCTTATCATATTCTTGGTCATGATGCTCAGGGTAGATGCCAAGTAGTGGTATGGCTGGGTCGTAGGGAATGCCTATGTTTAGTTTTTTGAGGAACCTCCAAACTGTTTTCCAGAATGGTTGTAGTAGTATATATCCCCATCAGCAGTGAAGTAGGGTTCCTTTTGCCACACAGTCCCACAAGTATTTGTTCTTGTTAGACTTCAAAATGTTGGCCAGTCTAACTGGGGTCAGATGGTATCTCAGGGTTGTTTTGATTTGTGTTTCTTTTATGGTCAGTTATCAGCATTTTAAGTCCATAACTTTATCTTTATTCATTTTTAAAAGGATTAATTAGTAAAGAGACAACATACTTTCAAGATCTAAAAATTGATAGAAATGAATGAATAAATCAGGCAGGGAAGGTTTAAGACAATGTCTGTAACCTGATTCTACTTTGACCAGAGTAAAACTTGCCTCATTATATTTACACACAATCTGAAATTTGTAGACATCTAATTATTTGTGTTTCTTCACTGTAATGGAGATTAACAACCCTGGCTTCTAAATAAAGAGGGTTAGTGTCTGCAGGTTTGCTTTTCAGGCCCTGTGGGCAACACATCTGAGAGCAGAAAGCAGCCATCGGTATCTTTGTACTAGCCTATTATTTTTCCAGTGTACAGACAATTCCAGAGATGGAGTTCAAAGTGATGACTAAAGCTTGAAATTATCATAAATGAGCTTCTCTTATCTTTTTCTTTCAGTTCACCTTGCAAGACCTCACTGAGTGTCCCACTGACATTTACTCCTCTTAGGTCATTTGGCAGCTCTGTTGTCATAAGTATCACTTTTCAAAGCAAGTTATTTTATTCAGCCAGTTGTTCATTTAATGTACAGAAGTATCTGTGTAGAACAGATCAAATCATTGCACAATACTTAAGCAATTAAACCACCAGGAACGATTACTGATTTATTGATCTTCCCAGTTTTGTGTATTTCCAAATAACAAGAAAATCATGTTTTAAGTAGTTTCTTAAAAGGGATTCAATTTAAACACTTAATCTAATCATACCAATATTTATTAAAAAACCACCTTGCTTACAGATTTCAGTTCAGTGATGGAAAATGTGATGTTTTGGATTGTGAAATGTTGAAGCCTGTGTGCAATGCAGATTCAGAGTCTAATATGAGATACATGGAGCCTTCTGAAGCCCATCATCTGCTCTCCGTTAAGATAAGGTCACCTTCACATGCACACTAAGTTCTTCAAGCAATCTTGACACAGTCTAGCCAGGAAAGAGCAGTGTTATACCAACAGTTCAGATTTACTGCCTAACCCTTGGAGTCTGCATACCTGAGATTAACCTCTGGGAATTCAAAGTATTCTGGAAGTAATCAGTTAAGAGTCTAGAATACTGTTATTGTTTCTGTCTCATTCCACATTTGCTTTTTATCCCATGTTTTATCATATTTCTTGATGACATGTACCACTAGTAAGGTCTAGGGTGCAAAATAGAGTTACTCTAGTTATTAATTACAGTCTACCTCTTTTCAGGGCCAAGTCTATCTCAGATGATTGACTTGGAAGCTAGATGCTGTCCCTGTCTCATCTATACTACAATTTATATTGAGAATTATGCTAAGTAATATATACAGAGCATATCTATTTCAGACAATGAGATCATGATGTAGAGCCTAAGAAACTGAATTCTTTTGAAAGCTTATATCCAAACTCCTATTGACCTTGGACTTAATTTGGGATACTATAAATCACTAAGAACTTCTGCTGGTAAGGTGCTCAAATCTGCCAGATTGAATATCTTCAATAGAAAGTCAGTCTTACAGTTATTTTTATTTTTATTTGTCAGTCCTGGGGTTTAAGACTCAGTGCTTAAGCACTGTTCCTGGCTTCTTGTTGCTCAAGCCTAGCACTCTAGCTCTTAAGCCACAACACCACTTTTGGCTTTTTCTATATATGAGGTGCTGGGGAATCGAACCCAGGGCTTCATGTATGCGAGGCAAGCACTCTACCACTAGGCCATATTCCCAGCCCCAGTCTTACAGTTATTTTAGCTTCAAATTCAAAGTCTTTCTTTGGCATTTTCATCCTCTAACCCCTCCTTCTTTATAGTCTAGTCATTATGAGTCAGCATTTAATTAAATTCTACCAATAAGAAATTTAGATACTATAGTTGTTCATTTTAAAATATTCATTATACCACAGACTGGATGGGACTTCAGGAAAACTAAGAGTATTACTAAGTCTCAAGATGTAGGAGATGTGCTTACAATTGTGTCACAAAAGTGGCATTTTAAGAATGTTAGTCCAGTAGCTACTATACTATAAGATGTAGGACTCACTGTCACAATGCAATGCCCTCTGAGCTAGTAATTTGCCTTTGCATCAATTGAGTCACTGCTGTCTTTATTTCTGTCACAAAGATTATCCAGGTATCACTCCCCAAGTTCTGAACAAGGAAGAAACATCTTCATATTCCTCTCACTTGGATGCCAATGATTCTTGTCTTGATCTCTTCACTTGATTTCTGGAGCCTATGCCACAGGCTTATGTTCCTCAGAGCAAAGAAAGTGGGAATATCATTTTGGGTCTTTGGATTGTAGTTGTAGAATTCATGTTTTCAAAATGTATTTATGTTCCAAAAAAACTGTCTAAGGGCACTGGACAATCCTTTATGTGACTTAATTCCACTGTTGTTGGTTAGTTTTATAACCATCTGATTTCACAATGCATGCTTCGCCCCTTTCTGCTGTTTCTTGTACAAAGCTATCCTCATGATTTGAAATGCTGATTAGGCTGCAAATTCAATACTAATGATGAATTTCTATACTTAAAAAGGGTGCAGAAGCACATTTTTAGTATTTGGCATTTTGCAAAACATTTTGTTAAAAGAAGAAACTGTCTCTTAACATATATGAATTTATTTTACTTGCAATCATATTTTTCCTAATTGATCTAGTACTAAACTTTTCTTCCTGTGGCCCTCTGGAGATCAAATAAGCAATCCAGTAAACAAGGCAATAAATACATAAGACAAACAAGCCATGAGTATATTGCTTCAGAGCCAAGGCACTATTTAATATCACCAAGGTAAATTAATAGAATGGTTTCACCATTCAGGATGACAGGGAGTCCCTTGCCATTATGATTAGGACAATACTACCAAATAAGCTAAACATAAAACTCGCAGGTGGAAAGGGATTAGAATAGTTAAGGGCTCTGTGTAGACTAAAATGCTATATGTGAATAGCAGAAAGGAATGGAACACTGAAGAAAAGTGATCAATAGAGAGGTTGTTTGTAATACCCAGAAGGTATTTTTTAAACTCTCTTTGGAAGGAGGTAAAATGTAGTTATTTTGTGGAAAAGATGTATACACTCTAAGGAACTCTCCTAGTCAGATGCCAGTGAATAATCTATGATCCTGTGATAAAGAGTGAGTAGGATGGGGAAGAGGCCTGGCACTGTTTCCTGAAAGGTTGTGTTATAATAAAAGTAACAGGTCAGGAAAATAATGATCATAAGTAGTTTATTTGGCTTTGTTTGATCTGGGATACTCTGCTTTTGAACTTTATATTTCATGTGCTGTTGTATTAATGTTGTTTTTCTTTAGGATAGACAGTTAAGACCAGCACAATACTGAATGATAATTTAATGTCGATTGAATTTGCCTAAGTCATTTTGTTGTTGTTTGTTTGTTTGTTTGCTGGACCTGGGGCTTTAACTCTGGGCCTGGGTGCTGTCATTGAGCTTCTTTTTGCTCAGGGTGAGCCCTTACCACTTGAATCACAGCAGCACTGCTGGCTTTTTTTGAGGAGTTTGTTGGAGAGAAAAGTCTCCTGGATTTTCCTTGCTCAGACTGGCTTTGAATCAGTCTCAGATCTCAGCCTCCTGAGCAGCTAAGATTACAGATGTGAGCCACTGGTGCCAGACAAAGAGTTATATTTTTAAGAATGTGCAAAATGATCCGTAGCTAAGTGTAGACTCAAAATTACAGTTCACTTGTCTATAGTCATTTTTCTGAAGGTGTTTATATTATATTCTGATATTCAAGAGCATTGCTCCTAGGGATATTTCTTAATGAGACTTATTTTGCTTGTGAATTTGTATTTGAATTTTTATTTCAAGAAGTGACCAATCAGAGGTTAGGGACTGAGCTGTGTGGAAGAGCATTTGCCTGGAAAGTGCAAGGCCCTGAGTTCAGTCCTCAGATCTGAAAACTAAATAGTGATTAATCTTATTATTATTAGTTACAATTTCCAAAACCATAAAGAGCAGGAGGACTTTAACAACCTTCTGGACTATATGAATCTCCCTATTACATTGGTGACCAGTTGATAATTAACTAGTTTCTACAATATTCTAGAATGTGACCAGCTACTCTTGCAGTGGCCCATTTCATCTCTGGGAAGTTTTCTCTGTTGGCCTGTTGTGCTGTTAATACGAATATTTCTCTTGGCAAATTCTTATTTTATTTACTACTTATTTCTCTTAAGGTTAGCCAGTGAACTTTTTCTTTTCATTGTGTGGGTTTTTTTTCTTTTTTTTTTTTTTTTTTTTTTAAATTTTTTTATTTTTTTTTATTAATTGGACATAAATTTTTTTACAAGGTGTTGTGCAAAGAGGGTGCAGTTACATAGTAGGGCAGTGTGTACATTTCTTATGATATCTTACAACCTGTTTTTCTATCCCTTGTCTAGGTCAGGTTGACATATATGCAATATACACTGTATCAAGAACATATACAGTATTCACAGACTTGGTCTCTACTGTCTCTCCGTCTCCCTTTGTTAACAGTCATATATCAGGGAGATCATGCCCCTTTGTTTTCTGTGTTCTAGGCTTGTCTCACTCAACATTATTTGTTCGAGTTCCGACCATTTCCCTGCAAATAACAATATTTCACCATTCCTAATCGCTATGTAGTATTCCATTGTGTATAAGTACCATATTTTTTGGATCCATTCGTCTGTGGAGGGGCATCTGGGTTGTTTCCATATTTTAGCTATTGTGAATTGTGCCGCGATAAACATGGTAGTACAAATGCCTTTTTGATATCTTGGATTTTGCTGTTTAGGATAGATGCCTAGGAGTGGTATGGCTGGGTCATAGGGTAGGTCTATATTGAGCTTTTTGAGAAACCTCCATACTGTTCTCCAAAGTGGTTGTACTAATTTGCACTCCCACCAACAATGGAGAAGGGTTCCTCTTTCCCCACAGCCCCTCCAGCATTTGTTGTTTCCTGAGTTCAGAGTATAGGCCATTCTAACTGGGGTGAGGTGGTATCTCAGGGTTGTTTTTATTTGCATTTCCTTTACTAGCAGGGATGTTGAGCATTTCCTCATATGTTTCTTTGCCATTTTTATATCGTCTCTTGTGAAGTCTCTCTTTAGCTCTTTTGCCCATTTCCTAATAGGTTTATTGGGCTTGGAGGGGCTTAGTTTTTTGAGTTCTCTGTAGATGACCGATATCAGGCCTTTGTCTGTTGCTGTGCTGGTAAATATCCTTTCCCATATCGTTGGCTGTCTTTCTATTTTGGTGGCTATGTCCTTAGCTGTGCAGAAACTTTTTAATTTGTAGTAGTCCCATTTGTCGAGTCTTTCTCCTATTTGTTGTGCCCCTGGGACTCTATTCAGGAAGTTCCTTCCTGTGCCTATAAGTTCTAGTGTCTTTCCTACTCTGTCCTTCAGTAGTTTCAAGGATTCAGATCTGATGTTGAGGTCCTTGATCCATTTTGAGTTGATCTTGGTGCATGGTGATAGGCTTGGGTCTACTTTGAGTTTTCTGCATATGGCTGCCCAGTTCTCCCAGCACCAGTAGTTGAAGAGGCTATGTTTATTCCATTGTATATCTTTAGCTCCTTTGTCGAATATCAGTTGGCTGTAAGAGTGCGGTTTTATTTCTGGGTCTTCAGTTCTAATCCATTGGTCTTCCGATCTGTTTTTATACCAATACCATGCTGTTTTTGTTATGATGGCCTTGTAGTAGAGCTTGAAGTCTGGTATTGTGATACCTCCTGCATTGCTTTTTTTGCCTAGAATTGCTTTGGCTATTCTAGGTTTTTTGCTGTTCCATATGAATTTATGGATTGGTTTCTCTATTTCAGTGAAGAATGTGGCTGGGATTTTGATAGGTATTGCATTGAATTTGTATAACAATTTGGGCAATATGGCCATTTTCACTATATTGATTCTGCCTACCCATGAGCATGGGAGGTCTTTCCATCTCCTTGTGTCTTCTTTGATTTCCCTTATTAGATTTTTGTAGTTTTCATTGAATAGGTCCGTCACGTCCTTGGTTAAGTTGATCCCTAGGTACTTTATTCTTTTTTTGGCTACTGAAAATGGAATTGTTTCCATAATTTCCTTTTCTGTTTGTCTATTGCTGGTGTACAGAAAAGCTGCTGACTTTTGTGGGTTGATTTTATATCCTGCTACTTTGCCAAATTGGTTTATTAGGTGTAGGAGTTTGGGTACTGAGGTTTTTGGGTCCTTCAGATACAAGATCATGTCGTCTGCGAATAGGGATAACTTGATTTCTTCCTTGCCGATGTGGATCCCTTTGATGTCCTCCTCTTGCCTTATTGCTATGGCTAGGGATTCCAGCACTATGTTGAACAGAAGTGGGGAGAGTGGGCATCCTTGTCTTGTTCCTGATTTTAGGGGGAATGACTTAAGTTTCTCTCCATTTAATATGATATTAGCAGTTGGTCTGTTGTATATGGCTTTTATTGTTTTGAGGAATGTTCCATCTATTCCTGTTCTCTCCAAAGCTTTTAATAGGTATGGATGTTGTATTTTGTCAAAGGCTTTTTGGGCATCGACTGAGATAACAATGTGATTCTTGATTTTAGCTCTGTTTATGTGGTGAATTACGTTGATTGATTTACGGATGTTGAACCATCCTTGTGACTGAGGGATGAAGCCTACTTGGTCATGATGTATGATATTCTTGATCACTTTCTGGATCCTATTAGCTAATATTTTATTGAGGAGCTTTGCATCTGTGTTCATTAGTGATATTGGTCTGTAGTTCTCTTTTTTTGTTGGGTCTTTGCCTGGTTTGGGAATTAGTATGATATTAGCTTCGTAGAATGAGTTTGGAATTTCTCCCTCCATTTCTATTTCGCGGAAGAGTTTGAGGAGTATTGGAATTAGCTCCTCACTAAAGGTTTTGTAGAATTCATTGGTGAATCCATCTGGGCCTGGGCTTTTCTTAGTAGGGAGGTTCTTGATTACCTCCTGTATCTCACCGTAAGTTATTGGTTTATTTAGCTGATTTATTTCTTCTTGGTTCAGTTTGGGCAGTTTGTACTTCTCTAAGAATTGATCCATTTCTGTAGAATTATTGTTTTTTGCTGAGTAGAGGTTTTGGAAATAGCTCCTTATGATTGTTTGAATATCGTGTGTACTTGTTGTAATTTTTCCTGTGGAGTCCCTGATTTTACGAATATGAGTCTCTTCTCTTCTTTTTTTTGTAAGTCTTGCAAGGGGTCTGTCAATTTTGTTTATTTTCTCAAAGAACCAGCTTTTAGTCTTATTTATTTGTTGAATGGTCTTTCTATTTTCAATCAGATTTATCTCTTCTTTAATCTTTGTGATCTCTCCTCTCCTAGTCGTTTTAGATTCTGTCATTTCTTGTTTCTCCAGTTGTTTTAGTTTCATCGTGAGGGTATTCACCTGCTCTGCTTCCATTCTTTTAATGTGGGTGCTGAGTGCAATGATCTTGCACCTCAGAACTGCCTTAGCTGTGTCCCATAGGTTTCTTTGTGATGTGTTTTCTTTGTCATTGTGGCTTATGAATTCGTTGATTTCATCTTTAATTTGATCTGTGGCCCAAGTGTTGGATAGCAGCGTGGGGTTTAGCCTCCAAGAGTGTGTATAGGCTCTGTGGTATCCTTTGTTGTTGAGGGTTACCTTTAATCCACTGTGGTCAGATATAATACATGGGATGACGTCAATACTTTTGTATTTGCTGAGGTTCTTTGTGTGGGCTATGACGTGGTCTATTTTGGAATATGATCCATGGGCTGCTGAAAAGAAGGTGTATTGGGTCTCTGTGGGGTGAAAGGTTCTATATAGGTCTGTTAGATCCATTTGGGAAATGGTGTTATTTAGGTCCTCAGCTCCCTTACTAATCCTCTGAGTGTTGGATCTGTCTCTTGGAGAGAGAGGAGTATTAAAGTCACCCACTATGATTGTGTTTGCGTCTATCTTGCTCTGTAATTCTTTGAGAATTTGCTTGACGTATGTCGGGCCTCTTTTGTTTGGTGAGTATACATTTATCACCGTGATTTCTTGATTCTGGATTTTTCCTTGTATTAATATGTAGTGTCCTTCTTTGTCTTTTTGAGTGGACTTTAAAGAGAAGTCAAGCTTGTCTGAGATCAGGATGGCTACACCTGCCGTTTTGGTGGATGCATTTGCTTGGTAGATCTTGCTCCATCCTTTCACTCGAAGCCTGTTTTTGTCCCTTGCTGTAAGGTGGGTCTCTTGTAGACAGCAGATGTCAACTTTTTGTTTGCGAATCCATTCTGCCAGTCTGCTCCTCTTTATCGGGGAGTTTAAACCATTTATATTTAAAGAGATCAAGGATAAGGGTGTTTTTTCTCCTTCCATTTTCTTGGTGGGCTGTTTTTTCTTCTTTTTTTTTTTCTTCTTGTCTTTAGTGAGCTTGTGTTTCTGCTGGGCTTTGGCTATTGAAGTTTCTTTCTGATTCTGTCTGTGTGTCTTTTACGATCTCTGTTGGGTGGGGTTCCCCTCTTAATATTCGCTGTAGGGCTGGTTTTTTATTCACATACTCCTTTAGCTCCTCTTTGGTGTGGAAAGATCTGGTTCTCCCTTCGAATGTGAACTCCAATTTCGCTGGATATTTGATCCGAGGTTGTAAATTGTTATTCTGGAGTACTTGGATGGTGTTCTTCCACTCGCTTCGAGCTTGGTAAGTTTGTGTGGATAAGTCGGATGTTATTCGAATCCTCTTCCCATTGAAAAAAGTTTCCTTCTTCGCTTTGGCTGAATTCAGAATTTGCTCTTTAATCTTGAGGTCTGAAGTCTTGAATATTATGTGCCTTGGGGTGGTTTTCCTGGGGTCTGGCCTGCCAGGTGTCCTATAGGCTTCGGTTACCTGGATGGGGTCCCCTGTGAGATTGGGGAAGTTTTCTGCAATAACTTTATTGAGAACATGATTAAGCCCTCTGCTCTGGTATTCGGCTCCTTCTTCTATTCCAATTATGCGCAGATTATATCTCTTGTCTTTGTCCATTAGTTACTGGATTAGTCTTCCCTGAAGCTTCACCTTTTCTTGGAGTGTGGTCATTTTCTGGTTGTTGTCAGCTGCTTCATCGTCCAGGCGAGAGATTCTGGATTCTATATGGTCTACTCTTTGTGTCATGGTTTCAATTGCGGAGTTTATGGATGTCAGAGAGCTATTTATGGTTGTCATATCAGCTCTGATCGTGGAGATTTCTTCTTTTAAAGAGTTGTATTTTAAATCTATTTTTTCATGCATTTCAATTCTTAGGATGTGGAGATTTTCTTTAAAGGCAGCTTGCATTGTATCCATTTTTGCTTCCATTTCTTTAAAGCAGGTTTGCATTGTATCCAGTTTTGCTTCCATTTCTTTCTTGGCTTCCTGGGTGTCCTTCCAGATTTCCGCTCTAAATTCCTGGAATTGTTTTCTGATTTCATTTCTGACGCTTTCGATCATTCCTGTTAACATGGCCTCATTTGCTTTTTTAGTCTCCATCTCCTCTTCAGTCATGCTGCTTTTTGGAGCTGGCGAGTTGGCTTGCCCTTTGATGAACTGAGTTATGTTTCTTTGTGATTTGCGCATCTGGAGATCTGGATGGCTTCTCAGGTTTGGTTTGTAGCTCCTCCCTCCCTCCTGTGTAGACGTGTCTATGGGCAGCAGGTGCTGTCGCTGTGTCCCCGCCCACCAGTGCAGGGTACGCCTACCAGAGCGGGCGCTGTCGCCGGGGGCCCCGCCCTCCTGTGCGCTGTGCGTTCAGTGCAACAGGCACTTCGGCGGGATATGCCTCCCAGAGCAAGTCCTGGGTTGTTGGGTTGTGCTTGCGCCCTCCCACGAGTCCGTTGTGGGGGGGGGGGGGGTACGTGTGGGGCCCAGTGGGATCGACTGTCCGGGTGTGGCTTGGCACCTTCAGACCTCACCTCCGCTGTTAGGAGGGGGGACGTGATCAGGCTCAAGTGACCCTGCTGGGCTGGTATTGCCCACCAGCGCCTGTGGTTTTAGTTGTAAGAGTCTGCGAGGTCCAGGCGCCTCAGGTGGGGTTTGCACAACCGGCTGTCTCCCGGCCCCTGTTGGGAAGGGGGCGGGGCCGGTTCTGCCAGTTCAGGAACCTGTGGGGTGTTGGTGCTGCTGAGCCCTTCCCCTGCTAAACTGACTTCCCAGCGCCTGATGGGGGTTTCCCCGCCTGATTTGTGGGTTCTTTGTTCCCTCAGGGGTGGGGGAGGGGGGAGGGGAGGGCACTCACTTTTGCTGCTTTGTGTGTGTGTCCCGCGCCGCCGTTGGCCCTCCAGGGGTTGGCTAAGTGTCGTGGTGGCTTCCCTGGTTCCCGATTTCTGCCACGCTGGGTTCCCTTGTCCAAACCCGGTGTGGACCCGAACTTCTCGTCGCTGCTGGTGTGTCTTGGTCCGCACCCTGCCTTGTGTCCGTGGGGTCTCCCCCTATATGAATTCTGCGCTCCCGGCAGCCTGTCTGCCGATCGCCGGGTTCCCCTTTCCCAGCCTGACCCTGTTTGTGCCAGGGTCGGCTGGTGGGGGGAGGGTGCCCCGGTGAATCTCCGGCTCCGTGTAGGTTTTCGGTTCTTCTTTTTTGCTCCTTTTTGTTTTCCTGCGTTTCTCCACTGCTTCTGGCTGCTGGTTTTGCTGGGTTCTTGATGGGGTGTTGGGTGTTGGGGTTCCCAGCTCACTATGCCGTTGGAGCGAGTCGGGGTGTCTCCCTATTCCATCGGCGCCATCTTTCTTCTCTCCGGTTTTTTTTCATTTCTTTAGTATTACTGGAATAATATAGTTGCTCCACAATTTTCCTAAAGGGCATATAAAGTACCTGACACCACAGTACCTAGAAAAGTATGTTGTACTTACACATTCATAATATTAACAATATTTGCCATTTTATTACCTAAGTTGCAGTTGTGATTTATTTAAAGAACAAAAGAGAATGTAAGTGCATGCAGAATTAATGGGATGGCAGTGAGAGTTTACAAGATGACCTGGGGAAGTTAACTTCACAGTATACACTAATTGTTAATTTTTAGATAGATATATACATGTAGGCATCACTCAACCTCCAGTGGATAAAGAACCCTAAAGAGGTTGCTGTCTTGACCTCAAAACAAGGTGAACTTGGAAAGCTACCCAATTAAGAATTAAGAGACTTTCATCCCACAGTACCTTTTTATTTTAATATTTCCTTTTCTCATGGAGTAGAGATGTTTTCTCTTGAATTTGCTATTCTACTGCTAGTAATATAAATGCAGTGCTATATCCAGAGAAATTTCTACTTGTTTTTTTATTTTACCTGGTTTGTTCTCTGATTAAACTTCTTGGCAACTGACACTATCTAAAAAACTGGAGCATTATTAATAACTCACTATTTTTTACATTTACCTCATCTTAATAAAGCGTTTAGATATAATAAGGAATAATAAGTCAATTGTAAAAACAAGCAAACAGATACAGAAAAACTAAAGAAGAAACAATGCTTTCAAAAACTCTTAGAAAACAGCAGGATCTGGTGGCTCAGCCCTATAATTGTAGGTACCCAGAAAACTGAGACCTGAGGATCACAGGTCAAAGTACAAAAGTGCACAAGACTCTACTTTTGATTAACAAAAAAAGCTGGACTGGAAATGTATCTCAAGTAATAGAGTGCCAACTGTGTGCTAAAAGCCAAACCCTACTATTAGCACCAAAAGAAAAAGAAAGGAAGGAAGGAAGGAAGGAAGGAAGGAAGGAAGGAAGGAAGGAAGGAAGGAAGGAAGGAAGGAAGGGAGGAAGGGAGGAAGGAAGGGAGGGAGGGAGAGAGAAAGTGGGAGAAAGAGGGAAAAAGAGAGGAAGGGAGGGAGGGAGAGAGGGAAAGAAGGAGGGATGGAGAGAGGAAGAAAGGAGGGAAGGAAAGAATCTAAAAAACAAATACACAGGCACATTTAACACATGTATGCTCTTTTATAAAATGCAACAATTATTTATTAAATATTTATCATGGACCAGACTGTCTTCTAGGTTTTAGGGAGCTCAAAGACCACATTCTGAGCTTTCATATCTCTTCATAGCTCTTTCATTGTTTATATTACAATCACTAAACCTATAACAATGTGTCATTACTGTACAGAGGTGGCTAAGTGTGTGTATATATACATATATATATATATATATATATATATATATATAATGTAGATTTTCCTAATTCCTGCTAGGTTTCATGCCCCTAAGAGATAAAAATTGTTTCAAACATTTTATTCATATCTCCTACAGACCACCTACCATAGCAATATCCCACTGCATAGCTTCTTTCACATTTCTTTCAATCATAGGCATACAGCATGAAACTTTAAAAACTCTATCCCCTACTTAAAAAGATTCCAGCTGTGACCATGTTTACAATTCCTCTGTAACTATAAATTTTCATCCAATTTCTACTTTTAGAAATGCAAATTTGTGATGAATCAGTGAGTCACTAGAACATGAATCATGTTTTTTTCCTTTGGTCTTAGAGCATGCTAAAATATGTTTATAAGTTGTAAAACTGAAGACTGAGGTCTGGGAATGTGGCTTAGTGGTAAAGTGTTTGCCTTGAGCAAAAAGTAAGCCAGAGACTGTGCTCAGGCCCTGAGTTCAAGCCCCAGGACTGGCAAAAAAACAAGAACAAACAAACAAAAAACAAACCTTGAACACTGGCTTTCTCACTTATGGAAATAATTTAAACCACATAAAAATGCTCTATTAAGCATGATTCACAGTATTAGTAGTTTTTTTTCTTTGACAATAACTAATAGTATTGAGTATTTTTTTTTATTATATAACAATGTCTGTGAATATGTCTCTGAAATCCCAACTACTGTGTAGATAAAGGTAAAGGGTCCAAATTAAAAGTTGGCCTGAATGAAGTTAGCAGGAATCTCTATCTGAAAAGCAGACTGTGGGGAAAACACCCTAGAGAGTAGCTCTGGTGCTTGAGCACTTTCCTAAAAATGACTTGATATAACATTCTAACATGGAAATGAATACTTTATTCATATTTAATAGTGCCAAAAATGCCTTTATTACTCATTGAAAGCTATTCCGTAATGAATGGATTTTTTTGAATAACAGATGCAGCAATTTAACAGATATATTTCTCATTAGATACCCTAGGGTTTTTTATTTTTGACAATATAGGTATTACCTTTATTTTCATGTCTAAAAAGTTGCCAGTTTCAGGGGCTGGGAATATGGCCTAGTGATAAGAGTGCTTGCCTGGTATAAATGAAGCCCTGGGTGCACCACGTTTATAGAAAATGGCCAGAAGTGTTGCTGTGGCTCAAGTGGCAGAGTGCTAGCCTTGAGCAAAAAGAAGCCAGGGACAGTGCTCAGGGCCTGAGTCCAAGGCCCAGGACAGGCAAAAAAAAAAAAAAAGTTTCCAATTTTTTGTGTATGTAATTTTAGTTTTTTATTATCAAGGTGATATACATAGGGGTTACAGATATATATATATATATATATGTAAGGCAGTGAATATGTTTCTTGTCTAACTTGTTACCTTCTCCCTCATTTTTATCCCACTTTCCTTCTTCTCCACTTTCCTCTTCCTGCAGTTTGTACAGTTGGTTTACAGAATATTGTCTTATAAGTATTGGTGTTGCATTGGTGCTCTTTTACCCTTTGTCTCTCCATTTTAATGTTCCCCTTACCTTCCATAGTTCAGATAAACATATATACAATACCCAAGGTACCAAAATTCTATGCAGTAATTCTTATTTCCATTATAAACTGAAACTAAAAACATATTGTATTTTAAAACTTGATGTTTCAGTGTCTTATGGATGTACATTTAATCATTCATCCTGAAAAAAGAATTTAAATACATACACTTATGCAAAAAAATATAATATGCACACATGGTGAAAATCCTTGGTATAATTAATATATACTAACAATGAATGACAGGAGAATAAAGCAGTTTCTGTTGGGGAAGATGGAAATGATGGTAAATAGGGCCAAACTAATTTATAGGCATATATGTAAATTCAACCTTAAAATCTGTTAAAATTGTTTTAAGAAGAGGTCAGGGAGAATAAGGAGATTGTTAGAGGGATTAAATTGATGAAGATATACTGTATGCATCTACGGCAACATTGCCACATAGCTCTTTTGTAAAATTAATGTGTCCTAAAGAATCTTTTAAATATAGTTAATATAGTCAATCTTAAAAATATTTGCATCTGAGACAAAAAAACCAAACTGTTGAAATAGATTCACTTATTAAAGCTTCTGTTTTTGGAATCTTTCTGTTGCTACAAGAAGAAAATAACTATTCTTCTGGATGGTGTAGATCATTGCCTGGACAGGGCAAAAAGGAAGGCAAATCTCTCTTAGCAGCTTTTTAAACTACTTTTTACATTTAACGTAAATTAGAACAATTTCAATAAATTAAACAACACGTGGAAAATAGAAATATATAATGAGGAAATTAAATAAATGGTCACATTTAGTTACTTATTTTGAAATTTTTATTGCGACATTTGATTATTAAGTAATTGGTCTTATATATTTATATTTCATTATCTTTGAGCTGTTGTGCATTTTGCATTTTAATGTCCCTTCAAATTAAAAAATTCATGAATTTAAGAATTAGATAAAACATGTCTACTTTATTAATATGTAAGGCAAAATGAAACATTTTGAGACTAGTGTTTCATTGTACACATTGGAGAAATTCCCCTGATTCTGTGTGTGTGTGTGTGTGTGTGTGTGTGTGTGTGTGTGTGCACCACAAAATAATGAAACGGTATGAATATGTGAAACTATGACATTTTGGGCTTTGAGAATTTAGATAGACAAAGTGTAATGTGGAATTGATTAGGAAAAGATGAAGAATGTTATTAGCACGTGATAAATTCATGAATAATGAGCATTCTTTTGAACAGGGCCTTGAAGGAAGTGATTGATATGCCAAGCCTAGGAAACAGATGTGATATTTCAGACTGAGACATAAGGGAAAAATAAGACAGTCCCGGCATGGATATATAACAATACCTTGGCTACTCTTGTTTAATGTGTGTTAATGACAAATAGAAAATTGCTTAGGAACAGCAATGTTGATAGAATCAAGAGGTTGTTCATTTAATCTTTTCATTTTGGTGATAAAATTACAAAAAATGCAGTAAATCTTCAAGCAAGACCAGTATATTGTGAGAGCTGTATTTGAAGTAAATTTTAGGTATTTTATTGGAATAGTGATAGATTAATCCTATGTCACCAGTGGTGACAAGGTATTGGGTGATTAGATTGCTCACAATCAAACAATAGACATATATTATTATATGATTGTTAATAAAATATTTGAATGTCTAGAACCTGTTAATAATGTATAGCAAACATACCACATTAATACATTTTATTAAATTTGAATTAAATGAAATATGTTATTTTTATTATTTCCTATATACAACCCAAATTTTATTCTTTGGGGAAGATGATTGAGGTTGGAGTAGTGGGAGTGTTTTGAACCTTAAGATACTTAAACAACTTGAGGTAAAATTTTGAAAGGCTGGACAAGTACAGGCAAATTGTTTTCCATATTCAGCTCTATTGTGCCGCATATTTTCACTGAATCAACTGAAATACATATAATTAAATTATCCACACTATTTTGTGATTTGCAAAAAAATTGATTTATTATGTAGGGTATTAATGACTTGTTTGTGTAACTCAGATAAATTTAATATAAAATCAATAAAACTTCTCTATATTAATGTAATTCTTTATATTAATTAATTTTTTATATGTAATAACCTTAATGTCCAAGGACTGCCCTCTTTTAGGTTATTTTACAGTAAACAATTTCATTCCAGTCTAATTATCATGCATACATATCTTCATGTTTTGTATGATCACTTTAAAAATATTTATGTCACTAAAAATAACCACATAAATAAAATCAGACTCTTCTAATTTATGTATAATAAACTAAAGTTTATATAATCTGAATTAATTCTTGCTCCAAGATATAGTGTAAGAGAATAGAAGTTCTCATTTGTCTAAACACTATCAATTTTTTTTAAAAAATCTGCACAGAACAAATTACAGATGAGTTTGTACTCCACAGAAGAGACTAGGCACAAGTGGCTATTTACAGTTAAATTGATTTAAAAAATTAAATATAGTTGGAACAATGACCACTCATCACTTATTATGGAGGATGAGTGTTACTTAAAAAGCTTTAAAGCTTTTTCGAGATAATTATTGCAGCTAATGACAGAAATTTGAAATCTCAAGCCCTTGTCAGCTATTTAAACAAAGTCTGAGAGCCTGCTAGGTAAGTGAGAGCTTTCACTGGACAGATAATGTGAAATTTTGTATTAACCTAATGAATTCAGAACCTTATAAGAAAATGTATGCACCTGAAAATTGCCAGTAGTATAAGACATTGAGGGAGTCAAGATTATTTTTCTTGTGAGACAGATCTCCAAAGTTCAAGAAAGTTCTTATACATTATTCATTTCAGAGAGGATTGAAGGTCAACAAATATCCCAATACAGTGAGCATTCATTGTTAATACTGATGGTAAGTAGAACAAGTAGAAACAGAGGGCACAAAGGTACTGTTAGAAGAAGAGATATAAGTTAGATGCAAAGAAATGTTGCTAGTGTGAAAAGTAATTGTGAGTTAGAAGGATTTGTTGAGAGAAGTTGTGGGATTTGGGGAAATCATTAAAAATAGAATACATTCACATCTCTTAAGGGAAGCATGTGATATGCCTACAATCACCTACAATCATTCTGTTTGGGGAATTAGATTCATTGCCATTGTTTTCTCACACCAACAATTCTATGAATCTGTAGAGGACAACAAAATTGGATCATTCTCTGTGTGTTCTTCAGAGAGTCCGGTATCCAGACTGCTTTTTCTAACCATGATTATGGCCAAAATATTACCTCATATTCAACAACATTTCAAACATGAACAAGAATAAACATTAAAAATACAAAATGCTAGTACTTTAATATTTTGACAGTTGGCATGTCTTGAGGTGAATTTACCTTTTATCTTTTCTGGTATCCATGAAGTGACAAAGTGGTCTGTATCCTAGTGTATTTGTATTCCCTACTACCAGGAAGTTTGAATTACTCTTCTGCTCCTGTGTCTAAGGAAACTGAATGTATTCTGATTTGAAAATCCATGTGAGATGTTGGCCTATGCCTTTCATCTGAATGAGAAGGTTAGTTTCATTCATGATAAGCTCCTGTTGCTATTTACATGAGAACATTCTACTTGAAGCATTCATTTACTGCCCCAACCACCTGTGAATTGTTCCAGCTTTTAAATCTTCAAGGCCATGGCTGTGCTGGAGATGGACGAGTCAGCGCCAGTTCAGAGCCACAGTGAGGCAGAAAGTTGGGAAATGGTCCAAATCCACTCACCAGGGAGAGGCATTGGAAGAAATTGGACAGAGAGGAAACTGGGGCAACAGGGCTGAGCTGGCTGCTGTGTGTTGTAGGACATCGGAATTGCAGAGAACCCAATCATGTATCATTCAAAGTCCTAACTAAGTTATCTGAAAAGCCAAAGGCCATTTAGTTTTATCCAATGATACCGATTTAAACCAGGTTTAACATGGAAAGCTGAAGTAGGTGAGTCTGAGTCACACTCAGTAAGGTAAGCCAGGTAAAAGCCGAAATGAAACACTAGAGACAGAGGGCATTGTAAATCTGCAGAACTCCGTGTTTTTGAAGAGCTAACCAAATTTTTACAGGACATGGTACTGACAGAGCAGTGGAAAGGAGTGGGGGCCTTCTGGTGGGTGAGGATATGAAGATAAATGTAAAGATTGTAAGCTTCACCATGTGAGAACAATATCCCCTTGGTAGTCAATAGATGTTGCAGAAAAAGTCTCTGCTTTGGGGTGAGACAAACACAAGTTCATTCTCAACTTTATTCTTGCAAATGGACCGTGTGACTTTGAGCAAGATCCGGCATCTCTATCTCTTCTCTAACGTTCCACTCATATTTCTTACTTTAGAAAGTAACCTAGAGGTTGTCATTTTACAACATTGAACAATTACTTTTCTTGCTATTCTGGAGAGAAATCAATGCATAGTAGTCTGTTTTCAGGTCGACTTTTCAGTGGGTAAGTCTTTTTAACATCCTGTCATTGAATCAGTCCTTTGTTCCTTCGAGAAACATTTGCTAAATATATACTGAATGCCTGACACAAGATGAGACAGAGGATACAAACTGGAATAGTTCGATTTCAAATTGCCTTGTGATGATAGAGCATCACGAGATTATGAGTAGCAATCAGCAAGGCATCAAAATGACATGATATAGTGTAAAAGACCCAAGACTAGGTGAGGTATAAAGAAGAGCTGACCCATGTGAACAGTTGATTCTTCAGGGTCCTAATTTCTTTTTTTTCAGTATGTCCTTAATTATTTCCTCTAAAGAGATTTCATCCCTTATAAGAAAAACAGAGTGTCCTATATCCTCGAATGTGATATTGAACACTTTCTTAATAAAAATAGGAGGAGGAGGAGGAGGAGGAGGAGGAGGAGGAGGAGGAGGAGGAGGAGGAGGAGGAGGAGGAGGAGGAGGAGGAGGGAGAGTGGGGAGGGGAGACTTTGAATAGGAAAACAAGACCATCAGGAGTGACATAGCTCCAGGTACAAAATCTTACATACTTGTAAGAAGTATTGTAAAAGTGAGTGAATCAGAAAAAAAACTTACTTAAGGAAAATCTGAATTAATTTGTGTGGAAAGCTGTTCGCTCTGTCCCTGGGGTTCAGTGAGAAAACAATGGAGATCATCCAGGGAGGTGGACATAGACAAAGCTACAATGAACTTGTATCAGTGAGGACAAACAGGGACATAGAATAAATAAGAACTTGTGAGGAGAACCTGAGAACCAGGACGATTCAACCAGGACAAACTTTGAGCCATTTGTCTCTCATTGCATCTGTCCTCAGTGTTTTTTTTTTTTTTTTTTTGGCCAGTCCTGGGCCTTGGACTCAGGGCCTGAGCACTGTCCCTGGCTTCCGTTTTGCTCAAGGCTAGCACTCTGCCACTTGAGCCACGGCGCCACTTCTGGCTGTTTTCTGTATATGTGGTGCTGGGGAATCGAAACCAGGGCCTCATGTATACGAGAGTCTCTCGCCACTAGGCCATATCCCCAGACCGTGTCCTGAGTGTTTTTATCTGCCAAGAAGGCTGGTGCCTTAAACAGGGATCTGCAGAGGCAACTGACAGGGGAACTAACACAAGCCAATAAGACTCATCAGATGAATAACATCATGAAAGAAGTGGACCTTGGGACTCTGCTGATCAAACACTCTGAAGTTGATAGGTAATGCTTTATTCCAGCCCTCCAAATAACTTGTGAGTCACTGAATAACTAACTTAATCCACTATCACAGGAATGGAATTCTGAGGAGTTTAGCTTTCAGCTCAAGTAGTGGATAGAACAAATAACTACCATTGATAAAGAGAGAATAAAGTTGTATCATCAACAAGCTCTATTCCTGTCTATATCATGAAATTTGCTAGAGGAAGAATGAGGAGTGATGGGAGGGATAGAAATGAGGGTATCAGGAATGATTTTTCACATTTGCTTAGAGAATCATTCTCATTGCCCATCTCTGCTTTTTTGTTTTGTTTTGTTTTTCACCCCCAAAAATATAAGGTGTTGCTGACAGTCCATTTAGAGGACAAGAACACCAACATGATAATACTTTATGAATATTCATGCCCCTCGTTCCACATGATAACATTCTATTATTCTAATAAGAAAGTTAATTATTAATATAGATCTAAATGAATTGAGGTCTGTGTGTTAGTATGTGTCTTCATTTCTTCACTCCTAGAAAAAAGTATTTTATAAAAGTAACATTAAATGTATAATTTGGCCCAGGCACCAGTGAGTCATGCCTGTAATCCTAGTTACTCAGGAAGTTAAAATGCGAGGATCCTCATTTGGAAGCCAGCCTACTCAAGAAACTCCACGGAATTTTATCTCAAAAAAACTAATCAAAATAAGTCAAAAGTGCGCTGTGTCTCAAGTGGTAGAGCACTAGCTTGGAGCAAAAGAAGTTCAAAGACAACACCCAGGCCATGAGTTCAAGCCCCAGGTCTTCCAAAAAACTAAAATTTTTATTTGGCATAAGATGTTGTATCAGTAATTTTTAGTTAAAGACCAAATGATATATATCTGATTTTTGTCAGTTATAAATGCTGTATCTCTTAACAAATCATGCTCCATATTGCTAATATTTTAATAATAAAATTACAGTTTAATTTTTTCAAATAATACTCAGGAAAGTAAGTTCTCATGGTTAAATTAAAATATTTTCCTAATTCTTTTTTAGATTAAGGCTCGCAATTGTTACCAAAATTTTATGCCAGGAAATTAAATATATTTGAAGAGAAAAGAATGTGCCATTTAGAAAACTCTTTTTTAAGTATAATAGAAATGTTTAAATAAAAAAATATTAATTCTAGGTGGGCACTAATGGTTCTTGACTGTAATCTTAGTTACTCAAGAAGCTGAGATCTAAGGATCAAGGCTGGAAGCCATACTAGACAGAAAAATCAATAAGAGTCTTATTTATAAAGAGCAAAAAGCCTAAAATGGAGTTGTAGTTTAAATGGTAGAATGCCCCCTTTGAGTGAAAAAGCTAGGCAAGAGCACCAGAGCCTACTAAGTTCAAGTTCCAGTAGTAGCACAAAAATTTGGGATACATTTTTGCTTGCTAAATATTCTTTCTGTGTATTTCTTGGAACAAACTTTCTATGAGAGTGAGATCCAGTGTTAAAATTTGTAAGTGATCAATTAAGAAAGACAAATGGCACAGGTATGATGGCTTGGGATAAACAAATAAATATATAACTAAATAAACAAATACATATGTGATCTTTACCCTTTGATTATTTCCTTACTATTCTTCTCAATGACAAATTATTTACTAGTCATCAAGGTAAGATAAATAGCTATTCAGGAGTTCTAATACATTCATACATATATGATATATTTTATATTTTATATAAATTGTCACCCAGTCTACCATATTGAAGACAGAAATATTTCACTTTTGCATTCATCCAATATCTCTCTTATTTCCATCTAGATGTGATTTCCTTTTCCTTTTTAAACTGTGTAGGGGTTTATAATTCAGTCTTCATTTGTAGGATAAAACAGATTTATAGTGTTAAAAGCTAATGTTGACCAGGAAAGTCAATACAACACAGACAATCTATAAGCTATTCAAAAAATTGATGTTAGTCATTATAACCCAATTTATATAATTAATAAAAGGACAAAACTGAACAATTAAAAAGAAATTACTGTCACTGTATCCTGTTCCTGACAGCGTGAAGAAAATTAAGCTAAATGTGTTCTATCAAAGCAGTGAGGCACACATAAACGAAAAAAATGAAGACTTAAAGGTCAGTGAATCTGTGTGTTTCTCACTGCTGGCATGGTATTCATCAAAGTTCAGGGTTGGAAACAAGATTTCAGGATTTAAATAAAAATGAGAATTGAATTTAGGCCTAAGGAAAGGAATGTTATTTTAATGAAATGTTTAACTCATATAATTGAAAAAAAAAAAAGGAAAATTGGGGGATTAAAACTGGATAGGAACCTAAGGAATCAGGCAAAATCATTCCTTTGGGATGTCATTCCTGCTGTTGATCCCCAATTGCCCCTGATTACACTGACACTGGAGACCCCAGCATCACACAATAGGGCTTTAATGTTTCTTCTTTTGAATTCAGTTCTAAAATCAAGTGAATATTGTATTACTTGCTCTGATTCTCAATCCCACATGATGTCATCCAGTTTTCAAGCAGAGGTGACATCAGCATTTTATGCTGTTATGTTTGCTGTTAGTGGAAGAACCTAACTGGAATTTTCTTCTCCAACAGAGAAAGGGAACTCTACTTCATATATATGTATACGTATACATGTATATGTATATATACACACATATGTGTATATATGCAAAAATAAAGTCTCCTAACATAAAAAGAAGATACAGATTTATAAAAATCACTAATGAACTCCTGGCACTGGTGGCTCATGCCTGTAATCATAGTTACTAAGTAGGCTGAGATCTGACAATTGGGGCTCAAAGCCAGCCTGGGCAGGAAAATACCTGTGAGACTCTCATCTTAATTAAACACTCAAAAACTGGAAGTGGCACTGTGGCTTCAAGAGATAGCATGCTAGTCTTGAGCTAGTCTTGAGTTCAGTGACAGCAGAAGGAAGGAAGGAAGGGAGGGAGGGAGGGAGGGAGGGAGGGAGGGATACTAACAAGCATGTAAGCCATTTAAGAAAAAAACCTGCGATGTAAGAGTGTAAGAGCATAATCCAGTCAACTTCTCTATTAACCGGTTTTCATCCAGTAAAAAACAAAAAACAAAAAAAAAAACCAGAGAAATAAATAATTTGTCTACATAAAGGGCAGAAAGTTTAAAATCAGCCAGAAAGATGATGCAAATGCCCTGTACAAAATAATGACTAAACTCTTCACACAGTAGGGGTGAGGATGATGGAGAGTAAGGAAACTTTTTATCATATTTGATAACTACAGATTATCAGAGTAGAAGAAGATTCTTAGAAAAGGTGTCTGTGCAGGTAACTTGGGTATGTCTAGATGATGTGCATTCTTTCCCATATTCATAAACATATTCTAATAGATGAATATTGCTGCTGCTAGAGCAAATGTTCACAAGACTGTGAAAGGATGAGAGGAGTATGGATTAGTAACACAGTAATTTTTAGAATATTACTAAATATGGGAAATACATTGTGGAGTTTAGAGGAATATACTTCGCAAACATCCTATTGAAATCATAGATCACCTACATAACAATATGAGAAAAACACACTTAATTTTTCCTTGACATCAATATGTGCTGTCTTACTATTGCTCATAGATTTTTATGTAGATTATATATGGCATAACTAATTACTATTTTTCAGACCCTTCCAAAAATCCAACCATTAGAAGAAATGAATAAAATATAATATTTTATAATGCATTTATATAGGAAAATTATGTTAGTACAATATCAGGTTTCCTATATTTTGTTTCAAATAAATACTATACAGTAGCATTGTCCATCCTAGACTTATTGGATCCTACTGTAATGTTATTACTTTATATATTGCTTATAGATGGTGCTCTAGCACTTGAGCGATGTCTCCCATCCAGGTTTGCTTTATGTCACTATTACTGGAAAATTTTATGATAAATGAGTAGTATTGGAAAGCTACAAACAACAGTGGACTCAATTTCCTTTTAAAAGTATAACTCACTGAATGTTCAGAAACATGATTCTAGATTCATGATCAGGAAGGCAGTTAGTTTTCAGTTTTGAAAGAACATATTTACATAAATTCAAAAATTATTCTCATCTCAAAATCCATAAACTTCAATAATACCACTTCAGTCTTTGACAAGATTGCACTACTGCTATATGCAAGATTTACATTGACTTGATGGTTTTTTATTCATTTCACTCTCCTGATAAGAATTTGTAGCTAAATAGGGAAAATTTCGAAGTATAAGACACATGGATGTCCATGGACACATGGACATCCATGTGTATTGGTTCCTTATGTTTCTAAAGAGAAATGCACATATATATATAATGTATATAATGAATATACATTTTATATAATAATTTATATCACAGATATTTCTTTTAATTCTGATACATAATTTCTTATCTAAAACTCTTGAAGGTATATTTTGAATTTATATAGGGAAAATAATAACATTGAATCTCATGTTTTATCTATTTTTGTGTTGGTGGTTTTTATTTATTTATTTATTTATTTTAATTTTATTTATTTATTAATTGAACACAATTTTTTGACAAGGTGTTGTGCAAAAAGGGTACAGTTACATAGTAGGGCAGTGTGTGCATTTCCTGTGATATCTTACACCCTGTTTTTCTTTCCCTTCTGTAGGTCAGGTAGACATATATAAAATATACAATTTATCAAGAACATATACAGTAGCCAAGTGGCCACGCCCAAGAAAATTCACCTAGGGCTTTAAATATAATGTCGCTATTAGACAATATGTCGACAGTAGACTTATATGAACGTACATACATAGCTTTTGAGCTATTGTATTCCACTGAGAGGTCGATTTTTTACTTTTATATGTTGAGTAGTTGTTTGGTTTTAGTTACATACTGTTGGGTCGCTTCCCCAATCCTGTGGGAAATACCATTTGACAAGCAGTTTTTGGTTTCACAGACCTGATTTCTACTGTCTCTCCATCTCCCTTTCTTAACAGTCATATATCAGGGAGATCATGCCCCTTTGTTTTCTGTGTTCTAGGCTTCTCTCGCTCAACATTATTTGTTCGAGTTCCGACCATTTCCCTGCGAATAACAATATTACACCATTCCTAATCGCTATGTAGTATTCCATTGTGTATAGGTACCATATTTTTTGGATCCATTCATCTGTGGAGGGGCATCTGGGTTGTTTCCATATTTTGGCTATTGTGAATTGTGCTGCGATAAACATGGAAGTACAAATGTCTTTTTGATATTTTGGGACTTGCTGTTTAGGGTAGATGCCTAGGAGTGGTATGGCTGGATCATAGGGTAGGTCTATATTGAGTTTTTGAGAAACCTCCATACTGTTCTCCAAAGTGATTGTACTAATTTGCACTCCCACCAACAATGGAGAAGGGTTCCTCTTTCCCCAAACCCCCTCCAGCATTTGTTGTTGCCTGAGTTCAGGGTATAGGCCATTCTAACTGGAGTGAGGTAGTATCTCAGGGTTGTTTTTATTTGCATTTCCTTTACTACCAGGGATGTTGAACATTTCCTCATATGTTTCTTTGCCATTTTTATTTCTTCTCTTGTGAAGTCTCTCTTTAGCTCTTTGCCCATTTCCTAATTGGTTTATAGGGCTAGGAGGGGCTTAGTTTTTTGAGTTCTCTGTAGATGACAGATATTAGGCCTTTGTCTGTTGCTGTGCTGGTGAAGATCCTTTCCCATATGGATGGCTGTCTTCCTGTTTTGGTGGCTATGTCCTTGGCTGTGCAGAAAGTTTTTAATTTGTAGTAGCCCCATTATTTGAGTCTCTCCCCTATTTGTTGTGCCCCTGGGACTCTATTCAGGAAGTTCCTTCCTGTGCCTATAAGATCTAGTGTCTTTCCTACTCTGTCCTTCAGTAGTTTCAAGGATTCAGGTCTGATATTGAGGTCCTTGATCCATTTTGAGTTGATCTTGCTGCATGGTGATAGGCTTGGGTCTACTTTGAGTTTTCTGCATATAGCTGCCCAGTTCTCCCAGCACCAGTAGTTAAAGCGGCTATGTTTATTCCATTGTATGTCTTTAGCTCCTTTGTCGAATATCAGCTGACTGTAAGAGTGCGGTTTTATTTCTGGATCTTCAATTCTAATCCATTGGTCTTCCGATCTGTTTTTATACCAATACCAGGCTATTTTTGTTATGATGGCCCTGTAGTAGAGCTTGAAGTCTGGTATTGTGATACCTCCTGCACTGCTTTTTTTGCCTAGAATTGCTTTGGCTATTCTAGGTCTTTTGCTGTTCCATATGAATTTATGGATTGCTTTCTCTATTTCAGTGAAGAAAGTGACTGGGATTTTGATAGGGATTGCATTGAATTTGTATAACAATTTGGGCAATATGGCCATTTTCACTATATTGATTCTGCCTACCCATGAGCATGGGAGGTCTTTCCATCTCCTTGTGTCTTCTTTGATTTCCCTTATTAGATTATTATAGTTCTCTTTAAATAGGTCCGTCACGTCCTTGGTTAAGTTGATCCTTAGGTACGTTATTCTTTTTTTGGCTACTGTAAATGGAATTGTTTGCATAATTTCCTTTTCTGTTTGTATACTGCTGGTGTACAGAAAGCCGCTGACTTTTGTGGATTGATTTTGTATCCTACTACTTTGCCAAAATGGTTTATTAGGTGTAGGAGTTTGGTGAGTGAGATTTTTGGGTCCTTCAGATATAAGATCATGTCGTCTGCGAACAGGGATAACTTGATTTCTTCCTTGCCCATGTGGATGCCTTTGATGTCCTCCTCTTGCCTAATTGCTATGGTTAGGGATTTCAGCACTATGTTGAAAAGAAGTGGGGAGAGTGGGCATCCTTGTCTTGTTCCTGAGTTTAGGGGGAATGATTTAAGTTTCTCTCCATTTAATATGATGTTAGCAGTTTGTCTGTTGTATATGGCTTTTATTGTTTTGAGGAATGTTCCATCTATTCCTGTTCTCTCCAAAGCTTTTAATAGGTATGGATGTTGTATTTTGTCAAAGGCTTTTTGGGCATCGACTGAGATAACAATGTGATTCTTGATTTTAGTTCTGTTTATGTGGTGAATTACGTTCATTGATTTACGGATGTTGAACCATCCTTGTGACTGTGGGATGAAGCCTACTTGGTCATGATGTATAATTTTCTTGATCAGTTTCTGGATGCTGTTAGCTAATATTTTATTGAGGAGCTTTGCGTCTGTGTTCATTAGTGATATTGGTCTGTAGTTCTCTTTTTTTTGTTGGGTCTTTGCCTGGTTTGGGAATGAGTATGATATTAGCTTCATAGAATGGGTTTGGGATTTCTCCCTCTGTTTCTATTTTGCAGAAGAGTTTGAGGAGTATTGGTATTAGCTCCTCACTAAAGGTTTTGTGGAATTCATTGGTGAATCCATCTGTGCCTGGGCTTTTCTTTGTTGGGAGGTTCTTGATTACCTCCTGTATCTCTCTATGAGTTATTGGTTTATTTAGTTGATTTATTCTTGGTTCAGTATGGGCAGTTTATACTTCTCTAAGAATTGATCCCTTTCTGTAAAATTATTGGGTTTTTTTTACTGAATAGAGGTTCTGGAAATAGCTCCTTATGATTGTTTGAATATCGTGTGTACTTGTTGTAATTTTTCTGGTGGAGTCCCTGAGCTTACGTATATGAATCTCTTCTCTTCTTTTTTTTGTAAGTCTTGCGAGGGGTCTGTCAATTTTATTTATTTTCTCAAAGAACCAGCTTTTAGTCTTATTTATTTGTTGAATGGTCTTTCTATTTTCAATCAGATTTATCTCTTCTTTAATCTTTGTGATCTCTCTCCTCCTAGTCGTTTTAGATTCGGTCATTTCTTGTTTGTCCAGTTGTTTTAGTTTCATTGTGAGGTTATTCACCTGCTCTGCTTCCATTCTTTTAATGTGGGTGCTGAGGGCAATGATCTTGCCCCTCAGTACTGCCTTAGCTGTGTCTCATAGGTTTCTTTGTGTTGTATTTTCATTTTTATTGTGGCTTATGAATTCATTGATATCATCTTTAATTTGGTCTGTGGCCCATGTGTTGGATAACAGTGTGGGTCTTAGCCTCCAAGAATGTGTATAGCCTCTGTGGTAACCATTGTTATTGAGGGTTACCTTAATTCCACTGTGGTCAGATATAATACATGTGATGACGTCAATACTTTTGTATTTGCTGAGGTTCTTTGTGTGGGCTATGACATGGTCTATTTTGGAGTATGATCCATGTGCTGCTGAGAAGAAGGTGTATTGGGTCTCTGTAGGGTGGAAGATTCTGTATAGATCTGTCAGGTCCATTTGGGATATCATGTTACTTAGGTCCTCTGCTCCCTTGCTGATCCTCTGGGTGTCGGATCTGTCTCTTGGGGAGAGTGTGGTATTTAGGTCTCCCACTATGATTGTGTTTGTGTCTATCTTGTTCTGTAATTCTGTGAGAATTTGCTTGAGATATGTGGGGCCTCTTTTGTTTGGTGAGTATACATTTATCACCGTGATGTTTTGATTCTGGATTTTTCCTTGTATTAAAATGTAGTGTCCTTCTTTGTCCTTTTGAGTTGATTTTAATGAAAAGTCCAGCTTGTCTGAGATCAGGATGGCTACACCTGCCGTTTTGGTAGGTGCGTTTGCTTCAAAGATCTTGCTCCATCCTTTCATTTGGAGCCCGTTTTTGTCCCTTGCTGTAAGCTGGGTCTCTTGTAGACAACAGATGCCAACTTTTTGTTTGCGGATCCATTCTGCCAGTCTGCTCCTCTTTATCGGAGAGTTTATACCATTTATATTCAAAGAGATCAAGGATAAGAGTGTTTTTTCTCCTTCCATTTTCTTGTTGGCTGTTTTTTCCTCTTTTTTTTTCCTTGTATTTAGTGAGCTGCTCTTTCTGTTTCTGTTTCTGTATGTGTGTCCTGTACGATCTCCGTTGCTTGGGAATCCCCTCTTAGAATTCGCTGTAGGGCTGGTTTTTTATTCGCATACTCCTTTAGATCCTCTTTGCTATGGAAAGATCTGGTTTCCCCTTCAAATGTGAACTCCAATTTCGTTGGAAATTTAATCCTAGCTTGCATATTGTTGGCCTGTAGAACTTGGATAGTGTTCTTCCACTCACTTCGTGCTTGGTAGGTTTGTGTGGAGAGGTCTGCTGTTATTCAGATCCTCTTCCCATTGTAGAAAATTTCTTTCTTCGTTTTGGCCGCATTTAGAATTTCCTCTTTATTCTTGAGATCTGAAGTCTTGAATATTATGTGCCTTGGGGTGGCTTTTCTGGGGTCTGGCCTTCCAGGTGTCCTATAGGCTTTGTTTACCTAGTTGGAGTCCCTTGTGAGATTGGGGAAGTTTTCTGCAATAACTTTATTGAAAATATGATGAAGCCCTCTGCTCTGGTATTCGGCTCCTTCTTCTATTCCAATTATGCGCAGATTATATCTCTTGCCTTTGTCCATTAGTTCTTGGATTATTCTGCCCTGAAGCTTCACCGTTTCTTGCTGTGTGGTAATTTTCTGGTTCTTATCGGCTGCTTCATCATCCAAGAGAGAGATTCTGGATTCCATATGGTCAATTCTTTGTGCTGTGGATTCAATTGCGGAGTTTATGGATGTCAGGGATTTATTTATGGTTGTCAGATCAGCTCTGATCGTGGAAATTTCTTCCTTCAAAGAGTTGTATTTTAAATCTATTTTTTCATTCATTTCACTCCTCAGGATGTTAAGGTCTTCTTTAACGGAGGTTTGCATTGTATCCATTTTTGCTTCTATTTCTTTCTTGGCTTCCTGGATGTCCTTCAAGACTTCCACTCTAAACTCCTGGAATTGTTTTCTGATTTCGTTTCTGATGCTTCCCATTATTTCTGTTAACATGGCCTCATTTGCTTTTTTATTCTCCATCTCTTCAGTGGTGCTGCTTTTTGGAGCTGGCGAGTTGGCTTGCCCTTTGATGAACTGTGTTATATTTCTTTGTGATTTTCACATCTGGAGATCTGTGAGTAGCTTCCCTGATTTGGTTTTGTGCTGGTCCGTCAGTGGGAGCCTTGTGTCCTGGTGTCCTGGCTCTGGGTTTGGGTTTGGCTGTTGCACCTTGCTTCCCAATGGGTGAGCATGACCTTCTCGGTTGTTGTTGAGGTGGTCACTCTCCCTGCACTTGGGGGCCGGTAGGTTCTGTGTCTTTCTCTGCAGGATAGTGTCCTGCTGCTGTGTTGTGCTGACCCTAGCGTGCCCCTGTTGGGTGTTTGCTGGTTGCTGATTCAGCGTGGCGTGGAGGCTTATCTCTTCTTTGGTTCTTTTTAACACTCTGTATCTTGGTCAGAGGAGCTCATCTCTCAGGCAGTTCGCCTTCCTGTGTGGACCGCTCTGGGGCCGGTGTTGTTGAGGGGCGGCCCACCCACTTGTGCAAAATGCGCCAAACTGAGTGGGCACGGGTCAATGGAGAGCTCAGCCCTCCTGTGTAGGCTCGCCTACCAGAGAGGGTGCTGCCGCTGTGGCCCCACCCACCTGAGCAGGGTATGCCTACCAGAGCAGGAGCTGTCACCGGGGGCCCTGCCCACCTGTGCGCTGTGTGCCCACTACCATGGGCACTGCCGCTGTGGCCCCATCCACCTGAGCGGGGTACGCCTACCAGAGCGAGGTCGGCGAGGTCCAGGTGCCTCGGGTGGGGCTTGCACTGCCGGCCTTCCCCCGACCCCTATTGGGAAGGGGGCAGGGCTGGTTCGGCCAGTTCTGGCTCCTGGGCAACCTTGGGGCTGCTCCACCCTTCCCCTGCTATACTCCTGTGACTTCCCAGAGCCTGATGGGAGCTTCCCGCCTGATTTGGGGGTTCTTTGTTTCATCGGGGTGGGGATGGGGAGGGAGGGAGACCTAGCTTCTTTGTAGGGTTTTGGTCTCTGATAGCTGGTCTCCTGTTGGGGGAGGGGGTAATGGGGGACTCACTGGTCCTGGATTGTGTGTGTGTGTCGAGCTGCTGTTGGTCCTTCGGGTGTGGTGAAAGGTCATGGTGGCGTCCCGGCTTTCCTCTTCTGCACCGCTGGGTTCCCCAGCCACTTATGTCTGTTCCTGGTGTAGACCCAAACTTCGTGTCGCTGCCGTCGCCATATGTCTTGGTCCGCACTCTCCCTGGTGTCCGTGAAGTCCCGCTGTCTGGACTCTGTGCTCCCGGCAGTCAGTCTGCTGATCGCCTGGTCCCCTTTCCCAGCCTGGCCCTGTTCTGGCCAGGGTTGGCTGGTGGGGGGAGGGTGCCCCATAGATTCTCCAGCTCCATGTAGGTTTTCGGCTTTTCTTTTTTGCTCCTTTTTGTTTTCCTGTGTTTCTCCACTGCTTCTGGCTACTGGTTTTGCTGGGTTCTTGATGGGGTGTTGGGTGCTGAACTTCCCAGCTCACTATTCAGTTAGAGTGAGTTGGGGTACCTCCCTACTGTAGCGGCGCCATCTTCCCTTCCTATTTATTTTTGTTGTAAAGGTGATACTGAGGCGTTACAGTTACATATGCCAGGTAATAAGTGCATTTCTTTTTAAACAGTATCACCTCTTCCTTTGTTTTCTTCCAGTCTTGCTCTCCTGACCCTCCTCTCCCACAAGTTGTATAGTTCATTTTTAACATGATGTCGAGTGAATAACACTGCTGCATTTGTTCACCCTGTGTCTCATTCATATGTTTTAAATACTAACAGCATCATTTGGCAATCAAACAAATGACCATTTCTATGGTGAAATATATTTAGTGTTCACAAATAACAAAATGACAGTAGCTTCCCATCCAGGTAACCTGTCAAATTAGTTCAGATCAGACTAAATTCTGCCATCAAATAAGTTAAAAAACAAAACATTTGGATTTGAACTATGTAGATAAAGCTAGAACCTGAGTGTGATTATTTTGTTTTAAGAGAAATCACACTCTTGGAGAATAGGCTTTGATCCACTGAGGTTTAGTGATGTTTCAGGGGACAAGCCCTCTCCTGGATACAGTTTTGTCTCACTGGAGTTTGTTCTTCTCTATCCAGGGGAATCATTATTCTTCCTTGGGATTTTTTATTTTGTGTGCCAAGGCATGCATGCATCAGTCACTTTCTCTGTAGGAATAGGATTGGGAACCATCAGGAGTCATAACTCTTGGTTTGTAGAAATAGTCTGACTGAAGAAAAGAGGATGAATGGAGCACTTAAGTGATACAGAAATGGAGTGTCCTGTCAGCCTTGCAGACTCTTATTCTTGCTTTTCAAGCATTCTATTTTTACCCTTTTTCCCAACACTTTGTGACTCCTGTGCAATCAGAAAGCTAATATATTTCAATTTGCCTTTTAGAGATTGAGCTAGGTTTCAGTCATTTTCATACATGAGTCCCCAATCATCCAATAAGAGTACCCAAACATCCAATAATATTCTTTGTCTCTTAAACAACTTACCTTTTCAATAACAGGTCATGCTGTGTAACAAATTCACTCTTAAATTCCATTTGTTTACCACAAGCTTTAGTTCCTCTTTCAAAGAGTTCTGTCTCATATGGTGTTGGATGTGCCTTGCTGACAGATGCCATCATTGTTTACCTTCACTTTCTGAAAACTGTGGTGTCCAGGACAGTGTGGAGAGGGGGAACTGAGATACCAAGCATTTACACTGAAATGTGCCTATCATGAGTGACATATATCAGTTCTCTGTACAACCTATTGTCCTCAGCCAGTCAGTGATTCCAGAGGATGTAAGTACTGAGCAAAGGCCAGTAACACTGATTAGTGTTGTGAGATCTACTAAAATATCTGCCTGGAGAACCAAAATTGAGCTTAACAATTATGATCAAACATAGATGGTGGTCAAATGAATGTGACAGGGTGAGAACAGTTTCTGGGAGCCAGTGCCAGCTTTCTGTCAATAAATGCTGCAGACCAACAGTCTGCATTTTGTAGATTGATTTTTCTCTCTGTCTGTGAATTCTCTTTCAGTCATTTCAGTTGTTTCATGACTGTCTTCTTGTCTGGATATAAAAGAGAGGTAATATGAAGAGCTTGGAGTGGGTAGATTGTGAAAACATTAGTATTTCTTGAAATCATTGGCTTTAGTTTTCCCGCAAACATTTTACATTAGGCTTTACTAAATAAAGAGTAGATCTATTTTCACCCTTTCAATGATGCAAATGAACTAGCTAACTTACATATTCTAAACGAATAAGAAGAAATAATTAAATAAGTGAATAGAAAATAAACTCTCACATAGAGCTTTAAGTAGCTATAGGAAAATGCTTTCTTATTGCAATATATTAGCCTATAGCAAACCTTAAATTCCTAATGAATTCTTTTCTTCCCAAAGACAATTATTTAAGCATTCAATCAATTAATACAATGGATTAAAATTTAATATCATTTTAGTTGCACAGTTTCAAAACAGAAGAACTGGGGCTTTCAGAGAGTGAATATTCAATACAAGCTATGATTTCAGCAGGAAGCCTTACTTTGCTTCTCTTAACTTTAATTCCAGCAGTTTCAAATGTTATTGACAGCACAGGATGCAAAATTCCAACAATGGTGCACTTACAAAATCTTCGAAGTTTCAAATAATTTTGGTTTCACACATTTTTTTCCATAAGGGTATCTGTTTAAATTCTTTTATCAGGATGAATGATTCAATGTCCATTTGTAAGACATTAAAAAATCAAGTTGTAAAATACAATATATTTTAGTTTCACTGTTTATAAGGAAAATAAGAAAAATCATATCTGATTTTGATACCCTGGGTATTTTCTGTATATTTATTGGTAACTAGGGAAGGGAAGGTGAACATCAAACTGGACAGACAAAGGGTAAAAGGCAAACCAATGCAATAGCAATATTTATAAGACAATATGCTATAAACTAACTGTATCATTTGGAATTGGATATGAGGGAAAGTGGAAGAAAAGTGAGAGAGGGTGTAGTAAGTATGATAAGAAATCTATTCAGTGCCTTACATATGAAACTGTAACTCCTCTATACATCACTTTGACAATAAAAAATAATTACCAAATTTAAATTGATATTGAGTAAAAGTTTGAGTAAAATGAGAAAGATGGATTATTTATCCTTTGGAAATCATTGTTTGAAGCTCATAGTAGTCAGAAGTAACATGAGAAATAACACATTCAAACATGCACACATGTGCACACACATATAAATATACAGGCAATATGCACACACAAACAAATACATCGGTAGTGTGTTGTATTTAAGCTTAAATGGATCATGAGTCATATAAATAGAGTTTGGTATGATTTATTCAGTAAAATTGATATACTGTTTATCAAAACATCAAGGCTCAGAAATAGGAACAAAAGAAAGTAATGTCCAGAAAAGCAGAAAAATAGATATGTAATCAGTAAACTTAGTGTGAAATCTTCAGTGTAGTTATATATCAGTGTTCAGAGCATTAATAACTATACTGTGTGTATAAATAAGTGCATGATCAGAAACAATTTAAGATGCAGTAAATATACAATTTTGTAGGATGAAGAAAGAAAGAAGACACTATAATTCATTACCATCATAGAAACAGCATTTGAGGGTTGCAATGATGTCACCAAGTATAGAGGCCTAAGCTTATCAGAGATTGCCAATTGCCTCCCTCCAGATAAGTGATAACAATGAAGCCTTATTAACAAATTATCCTTTCTGGGTAGAAATCTACAAACAATAATAGTGCTGACATTATATATTCAAGCCAGCATAGTCTGCTCTGTAATTTGAAAGTAGGGATGAATTGCACTACTTCCTTACCCTTAAAATGTATCTCTTTGTCTTTCCTCACAGAATTATATTGAAAACCCATATGAAAGTAGATTATTTCCCACCCACAAGCTTGCTATTTGTCAAGAACTGGAACAACCTCAGTCATTTATTTAATATTATTTGATTAAACTAAATTTTTCATCAAAAGTATTTATATTTTATTCTTCAAAACATTTGAAAGATTTTAATTCAGGATAATTCACAGATTTATCTCCTTTCATTATCACTTCACCACAGATAAAATCCACAAGAGGAAACTAATAATGTATCATCTTTCTGTGTTTTCATAATGGATCAATCTTGATTGTTAGAAAAAAATTGTAAACATGAGGAAAAAACTTGTTATATGTAAAGAGAGAAAGAGAAAGAGAAAGAGAGATGGATTAGAATAATTAACTAAAAATGCTTAAGATTCTTGAGGAGCTTCTTTTGAATATATAGTGCTATGACACACCTAGCATTAAAGGTAAGAAAAATGGACTGATCTATAACTTTGAGATCTGTTCCTAAAGATAACTCTTCGAAGATACCACAATTGTTGGGAACTTACTCCATGGCAACTTACGTTGATTACATATAAAAATACCGAAGTTTCAACATTTAGAAGAATAGGAAAGCAGTATCAAAATGGAAAATCTAGCCTTCCTTTTTAGATAAACATCATACAAAAATTATTGATCTTATTTTTGTGGCATAAACAATTCTAATCCATTACTACAGCAGAAAAAAATAAGTTACACGTATGCCTTCTGAACACAGTGGCAGATGAAGAAAATAGTTCCACTTACATTCAGCCAATTTGATTCAGGATAATGTATCATAGAGAACAAAGATAGCTTAAGATCTATCTGCATGTGGCAACAGCTATCCACTATTGTTAGTGTGAGTATTGGGGCCAGAAACAATTTCCAAATAGCCTTTGTGGAGACATCTTGCCTAAGGATTGGCCCACCCAATTTCCTTTGATTTCTGTGTGTTTTCAAGCCTTAATCACCTACATTCTTACTGATTCTATGAACTACCTATTATCTATCCATTAAGGTCATTTTCTTCTAGAAATTTCCAGTCATTTTCTATTCTTTGCTACCCAGAACTTTGTCTGTAAACCACACATAAAGCCAGGGACTGGGGGATAAAAATGTCCTACTTTCGCTGTGAGTCCAATCTCTGGTATACCCAAAGGTTCTTTATTATTGTGAGCTACTGAAAGTTTAGAGTTATAATTTACTATTTATTTTTGTTGTTCACAGTGTAGAAGAAAGCACATTGTGATTTTTAATAAGTGAATCTTGGATGAAAAATTGAAACAGTTGTTTTATACATAATTTAATGGAAGCTTGATGCTCAGATGACCTGTTTTTGGTTTTTTTGTTGTTGTTTTATTTTTTTTTTTTAGAATATACTAAAGCTGCTAGCAGGCAGTTACAGAGAATAAGATTAGAAAGATCTAATATCAATTTATTCAAAAGTTTGCAAAGAAATGCTGATGGGCCCCACACAAAGTTATATGCAAATGGTATTAAAGTCTGTCATTTCTACCAAATTAGTTTAATAATAAATATTTGAATAAGTAGTAATGATCATCTAATTTAATTTTCCAGAATGCATATAAATAATTTTCAAAACTAATATGCAACTTAAAATTCTGTAAATATGTAAGTGTAAAATGAAAATTCTTTTATTACAATATATCCACTACTTTCTTATGAATGGTTAGTGTTTCAAAGCCCTAGTAATGTGTTTGGCATTGATCATGATTCTTTTTTTTTTTTTTTTTTTTTGCCAGTCTTGGGACTTGAGCTCAGGTCCTAAGCTCTGTCCCTGGCTTCTTTTTGCTCAAGGCTAGCACTCTACCACTTGAGCTACAGTGCCACTTCCAGCTTTTTCTGTATAAGTGGTGCTGAAAATTGAACCCAGGGCTTCATGCATGCTAGGCAAGCCCTCTACCCCTAGCCACATTCCCAGCCCATTTTTTTTACAAAGTCTAGTTATTTCTGTTTTCTTATGTTGCAAAGTAGTTGACTAAAACAAAGAAAATGTCTTGAGAGAAGGCAATGATTTCAGAGAATGGAAAGTTTACAGAGTTCTTTGAAGGAATAGGTGAATATGTTTACAAGGAAAATGGACCATATCTAATTTGTTAGAAGCTTTACATCCTTTCTAATATGATGACACAACACACACTTTAAATTTTAAGTCACCAAAAAATGACATATTATTATGGGTAGAGAATCTACTTACAGACACGAAACAGAAAATAAAATAGGCACTTATTATAAGGAAAATTTTGAACTAAAACTCAGTAGGGGGGAACATTTTATTTTATATTTTCATGAAAGATCTGACACTGTGTCCAGGAAAAATATGTAATTTGGCAGATAATGCTAAAGATTTCAATGTAGACAAAATATAAGTAAATCTACGTGGATAAAATGAAATTGTATCTGAGTTTATTGTCAACAAATATAAAATAATATTTTAGAAGCTGGACATATTCAGGAGTCCAGAAAGTTTACTACACAGCTTCCTGTATCTAAAGAAATAAATATTGCACTGAAGAACCAACCACAGAAATATAGGACATGAGAGGCTTGTATATATGCAAGGAATGTCCTTTCCCATTGCAGAAGCAGGGTATTTGACAAGCTGTCAAGATTTAGCTATAAAATATTGAAATAAAAGAAATTGAATTGCTGGAACTTGGTCTGAGAAGAGCAGACAAAATGAAGGAGAAATGGGCCAAAGTTGGAGAGGACTCCCTGAAGATTCACTTGACCCTAAAGTTCTTGAGTTTATTTCTTCTGTATTGTGACTATCTTCTTATCTTTCTGATGAAATGTTACTTTCTTTCCCTGGTGGTTAACAGTATTCTGCTGCAGAGTGGACTTTTGTGTAAGGCAGAACATTCCAGTGAAGTTATTTTGCCCCATCTGAAAAGCTATATGTATGTGAGATAAAATAAAAGAAAGTATAGTGAGACTTAATAAGAGATCCTGAAATGAAAAATGATGCAGACTTAGTAAGGAGAAAAGAATACACAAATAAAATAAAACTCGTAAGAGTAAGAGGCCATTTAGTGAATGAAATTATGCCTAGTACTGATTACAGTAGACCCTGAAAAGATTTTTCAAGTACTGAGAACATTTTTTTTTAATTTGCCAGTCCTGGGGCTTGAACTTGGGCCTAAGTACTGTC
The DNA here is from genome assembly GCF_023159225.1 of Perognathus longimembris pacificus. Lineage (NCBI taxonomy): Eukaryota > Metazoa > Chordata > Mammalia > Rodentia > Heteromyidae > Perognathus > Perognathus longimembris. Next base: position 40,669,936 of record NC_063172.1, on the reverse strand, counting down.
CCTGGCTTCTTTTTGCTCAAGGCTAGCACTCTACTACTTGAGCCATATCACCACTTCTTTTTTTTTTTTTTTGTTTGCCAGTCCTGGGCCTTGGACTCAGGGCCTGAGCACTGTCCCTGGCTTCTGTTTTGCTCAAGGCTAGCACTCTGCCACTTGAGCCACAGCGCCACTTCTGGCCGTTTTCTGTATATGTGGTGCTGGGGAATTGAACCCAGGGCCTCATGTATACGAGGCAAGCACTCTTGCCACTAGGCCATATCTCCAGCCCCATTTCTTGCTTTTTTAAATATATGTGGTGCTGAGAAATCAAACCAAGGGCTTCATGTATATGAGGCAAGCACTCTGTCACTAAGCCATATTCCCAGCCCTGGGAATATTTCATACAAAAATTATATTTGTACCCCTGGATTACAGACTTCTTATTTTAAGTTTCATAATGGAAATGAAATAAAAGTATAATTTATTGAAAACCTGGGAGTCTGATTTAGTGCCCTAAGTGAATCTTGTAGACAGGCAAGTTGACCCAGTCTGGCTTACAAAGTTTGAGTTTAGTGTATGAATTTTGTGACCCCCAAAATGGGATGTGGGCTAAACAATAAATTGAGGGTTTGTTTTATACTAGTAATGATTAATTGTACAAAGAAATTTTATTATATTTTCATAGATCCATAATAGCTCTTTAATCAAGTTTACCCCTGTATGACACTTTCTTAACTGTACTTACTGGGTTTCATTACACTATTTCACTATTTTCATGCAGATAGATAGGTAGATAGATAGATGATAGATAAATAAATAGATAGAATGCATTTTAATTGTATTCACCTACAGCTTCTCTTTCATTTGTCTTCCTCTATTTCTCAAATACCCCTCAACAAATTATCATCTGTTTGCTATCTTGTCATATTGTTGTTATTACTAATAATTAATAATTACTTTTATCATTTTTAGATCTAGTGTAATTAATGGATTGAATAGTTACATCTATTAGTTGTTAAAGGAACCTGCACAAATGCCTTGGTAAACAACCTTAACATTTTAAAGTTAATACCACTGAAGTCTATTATGTTTTCCCATATTTTCTATGTATATAACACCCTATTTCATAGACTGAGGAAATGAAAAATTTGTACTTATCTATTCTCAAGTAAGTGAAAATGATGTTATTGTGAATAGGGTTTGTTTCAGTTCTCTTTTTGTAAATATGTGACATTCCTATTCTATATTAATACTCCTCAGAGATGTCCCAACATTTTATTCATTCACTCACCCAAGGAGATAAATAGCATTATTTTCATGTAAGTAACTGGCAATTCTGAACAAATATTTCCAAACAAATGTCAAAACTCCAAATCTGTAAAATCGGTGTTTGCTGATTTGAAACACAGCACAGTGCTTCACGAAAATTTCAAGATAGAAATAAATCATAATTTTTAATTTTCCTAGACCTGTCCACTGACAGGTCTATGCTATTTTAAATAAATAACATGTTTGAGAGATATTTTCTGGGATTGCTTTAAAGAATTTAGTAAAACAATAAGAACACTGAAAAATGTCACCAAAGCAGTGATTGTAAGGCACAGTTCAATAGTTGCCTCTTTCTCAGAACAAACTTTTTTAAAGTGTGCTACGGTAAATGAACTCTACCCTATTCTTTAATTTTCCTTAAACAATTGTAATAAAATGATTTCCACTTTGTAGTTTTACTTTCAAGGTGATATTTATACTGATATCCCTTTAAAAATTCTTAAATTATCTGTAAATTACCACATATTTTAAAATATTTATTTGAGATTACATTGTAGTACCAGGCAGGGGCTGAGAAAGTGGCTTAATTGGTAGTGTGCTTGCCTACCATGCATGAAGCCCTGTGTTCGATTCCTCAACACCATATAAACAGAAAAAGCCAGAAGTAGTGCTGTGGCTCGTGGTAGAGTGCTAGCCTTGAGCAGAAGGAAGCCAGGGACAATGCTCAGACCCTGAGTCCAAGCCACAGGACTTGCAAAAATTTTATCTGTAATACCAGCCATTTGGTGCTATTTTTTGTTGTTGTTGTTGTTTGTCTCGATTTATGAGTTATTCTTTTTTTTCTCTTATTTATTGTCAAAGTGATGTACAGAGAAGTTACAGTTTCATACTTTAGGCCTTGGGTACATTTCTTGTACTGTTTATTACCTCCTCCCTCATTCTCCCCCTTTGCCTCCTCTTACCCTCTCCCCCCTCCTCTTTTCCCTCTCCCGCCATGACTTGTTCAGTTGGTTTACATCAAATGGTTTTGCAAGTATTGCTTTTATAGTCATTTTCTTTTTATCCTTTGTCTCTCGATTTTGATATAAAGGAGCTAAAAAAATAGGATGGAAGAAAGATAGCCTCTTTAACAAATGGTGCTGGCAAAACTGGTTCAACACAAGCAACAAACTAAAACTAGATCCTTATGTATCACCCTGCACCAAAATCTATTCCAAATGGATCAACGACCTTGAAATTAAAACAGATACCCTGAAAACACTGAAAGAAGGAGAAGAAACACTTGGGCTCCTTGGCACAGGAAGGAATTCCTTAACAAAGACCCAGAAATGATACAAATCAAAGAAAGGATGGACAAATGGGACTGCATCAAACTGCAGAGCTTCTGCAGGGCAAAGGACATAGCTCGCAAGATAAACAGAAAGCCCACAGATTGGGAAAAGATCTTTCTTGGCCATACAATGGACAAAGGCCTCATATCTAAAATATATGCAGAACTAAAAAAATTAAATTCCTCCAAAACAAAAACCTTGAAGAACCAACAGCTCACCCAACAAGTGGGCTAAAGACTTAAAAAGAGACTTCCCTGATGAGGAAATGAGAATGGCCAGGAGACATATGAAAAAGTGCTCTACATCACTCGCCATAAAAGAAATGCAAATCAAAACAACATTGAGATTCTGCTTCACCCCAGTAAGAATGGCCTTTATCAAGAAAACTAACAATAATAAATGCTGAAGGGGATGTGGCCAAAAGGGAACCCTAGTTCATTGTTGTTGGGAATGTAAACTGGTTCAGCCACTCTGGAAAGTGGTATGGAGATTCCTCAGAAAGCTAAACATAGAGCTCCACTATGACCCAGCAGCCCCACTTTTAGGCATCTACCCAAAAGACCACAAACAAGAACACACTAAAGCCACCAGCACAACAATGTTTGTTGCAGCCCAGATTGTCATAGCTACAATATGGAACCAACCCAGACGCCCCTCAGTAGACGAATGGATCAGGAAAATGTGGCAAATATACACAATGGAATTTTATGCCTCTATCAGAAAGAATGGCATTGCCCCATTTGTAAGGAAATGGAAGAACTTGGAAAAAATTATACTAAGTGAACTGGTGCTAACTCTTGAGCTTTGAAAATTAACTAGCACTTGTTATGGCTTGTTATATTTAACTTTATCAATATATATAGCCTATGAATTACACAAATTAGCATTACTAAAAAGAATGCCAACACACATATATAAAATATGACCATCTAAAATTAAATTTCAGAGAAATCAGTCTCCCACTTAACAGACAGGGAATTTCACCTCCAAAACTTCACTCTGATTGTAGAACAGTTATTTATTGATAAAAATGGGTGAGATGTACTACACAAAAACTATCATTTTGTAATGATGAGCAGTGTCTAGAATGATGAAAATAACATCAAAGTGATGTCTTTGAAAGACTTTGTCTTATTTTATTTCACTTGTATCTGAAAAGGGAGTGATTCCTTACCCTGTTTTGAGTTTGCAGTCTCGTGGTATGTGTTTAATTTGGCATTATTATGTATTACTTCATATAAATGCATGTGTGATTTTCATATTTTCCCAGGTATACAGATCAAGTAACTTATTCCTAAGGGTCTCTTTCTTTTCCCTTCACACTGAAATGCTGTCCATGCTCTCCAGATGAGTTCTGCTCTTGGAAGCTGTCTGTTCTCAGTCGTTGGCTTTGGTTACTGCCCATTTTTCTCAGATATAGTTCCTTGCTCTATGACCTGTGAATGTGCACTCAAACTGCTCTCATTTATGTCCTCCAAGAGGGAAAGCTTCTCTGGAGCAGAAGAAACAAGATTCCATCTGTTTCCATGGAATTTAGTTAGTAAGAAATTTCTCTGTAGAAGGTACCTGGAAGTTATTTAAAATTTATAAAGTTGATCACTTAATCATGATTATTTAACTGTCTATAATATTAATAATAATATTGGCAAGGGAAGGTGATCAAATTAGGACAATGTTTAAGTTTCTCATGGGTATTAGCCAGTGTGGATTATGTCACCTTGAATGATTGAATTTTACTGACATATCCTGAGGTCAATAATTGCTAAAACAACATGTGGGATGTTTATAAATAAAAAGGCAGTACGTCTTAGCATTCATATTACTGGGATAGCATATTTAGATTGATTTCTGATATTACCTTTCATAACACATACAGTTAGAATGCAATCTAGTAATATCATTAAAATTATGCAGACTTTAAATGCAAGCCCAATATACAAAAGTTTTATCTGAGATGTATTCTTTTTCAAAATCTTTGTGCATGTTTTCTTAATATTATTTGCCTAAGATTATATAACTTACATTGGTCATTTTTATCAATATCTGTTTTATCAGATATTTGGCTAATTATGTTTTAACTGCCACTCTATGAATTCCTAGGAATTTTAATTCTGGAAGTTCATATACTGTCAAAATAGTAGGTAATTTATTAATGTTAAAATAATTATTTTATCAGATATATATTGACATCCTGACTGACTTTGTGTCTTTTGTCATTGCAAAAGTTATTTCTCCAGTTTTGACTTATTCATATGAAAAATAATAATATTGAGTCATGTTTTCCATACTTCCACACTCTTGATTACTCATATCCAAACCTTTACTGGGATCCACTACTTGCTCCTTTCAAATATATATGTATATGCCTACACACATATATATAGTACCTCTATATTATTTCATACAGCATAATACTTGTGAAATAAAAGACTATATAACCTCTTGTCTCTGGTCACCTGATAGTTGCGTATCAGTAACTAATGCCTGTGGATCTTTATTGGAGAAGTACTTTCAAATAATGGACAGAAAACAGTTACCAACTCACTTTGTAAGGTCATGATGATTTTTGCTCATTGAAATAATAGCTGAGACCAATAGAAACATAGGCTCCATGGTTTCCCTCATTAGTAACAATTAGTATATATCTAGGATAGTCCTACCACAGGATCACAATAGCTCAATAGATATGTACATATGAACATATGCAACGATGCTAATTGAAATGGACTTCAATATATGGAAGCAAGGTTTGTTGTGGTTGTTAATGTACTGGATGTAGTTATGTCTTTCTCTGTTGTTTTTTTTCTCCTTTGGTTTATCCCCTGCCATCACTGCTTTTGATTCTAGTACTCTGTGTCTTGTTATATATGTTTATCTCATGTGGGGAAGGGAAGGGGAACAACAAAATGTGAAACAAAGGTTAAAGAGTGAAGCAATGCATCAGTGATACTCACAAAATAGTGTGGGGATGGGGGGAGAGTTGTGGCTGAAGGAAAGTGGAAGAAAAGTGAGAGGGGGGTAACAATGTTCGATATGAGCTGTACTCGTCACCTTACTTATGTAACTGTAACCTCTCTGTACATCATCTTTACAACAAAATAAAATTAAAAACTTAAAAAAAGAAATAATATCTGGATTATACAAAATATGTTCATTCAAGAGAGGGTCAAGCTTTCTCTTTCAGCTCTGCTATAATATAGGAAACTATCAGCAAATATTTAGGCATATGCCTTTTCCATTTGAAATACCAGAGTTAGATTTAAAAAGGAAAAGAAAAGCAGGTGCATTGTCTCTTTTTTTTCTTAATTTAGGAAAAGACTTCATCTGCTTAGGATAAGCTGATATCAATAATGAGGCCCCAAGAATAGTGAAGTGGTTTTGAAAGCACTGATTATAAATTAGCAATCACAGGGTGGTGCTGGAAAGGATGCAGAAGCTTCTCCCTGATTTGTAGTGACTCTATTGTATGCACTGACAAATAGTCTGTCTATGTCATCAAGGAATTTCTGAGTGAGCATTTGTTTTCAAAAAAGATGAGGGCTAGGAAGCTTAGAACTGAACAATGGAGAGTCAGTTTGATAAGAATGTCTACCAATGCACCTAGAAAAGCCAAAAGAAGCCCTCTCAGTTCGGACACTGATAATAATTATTGAGAAGCAGATTTCATCAGAAAAGAAAAGAAAAATAGAACACAGTCAGGGAAGTCAGGAATAACAGAGTCTAAGGAGTAAAAGGAAATTCCCAAGGGAAAGAGAGAATTCAGTAGAGATCCTGCTCCCTCCCAAGTTCAATGTCAGCATTTCAGCATTCTAATACACACAAATAACATTTTCTGTGCTATATTTCATGGATTTAAAGTTTGCTCTTTATGTTTTCTTTAGTCTGCTGTAAATTATTTTATTTGTGTCCACCTGTATGAAGTATAATTGAAGAATTACTGTTCTAACAATCCTTTTTTCTCTTTTTTTAAAAATGTAATTTTATTGTCAAGGTGATGTTCAGAGGGTGATAGCTATATACGTAAGGTAGTGAGTACATTACTTGTCAAATATTGTTACCCTCTCTCTCATTTTTTCCCATTTTTTTTCTCCCACTAACCCCAAATCAACTCTCTCACATTGTAAAGTTTACCTGAAACATATTTTCTTGTGAGTATTGCCATTGCATTGGTTCAACTGTTTTCCTCTGTCTCACCATTTTGTTGCTTCCACTTTCCTTCCCCAGTTCAGATAAGCATACGTACATATATATTACCCTGGGTACCAAAATCAAGTACAATGACAGCAAGGGATAAGCCATGGGGGAAAAAAGAAAGGAAAGAGAAACAATTTCACATTACACAACAACAACAAAGAAAACTCTCTTGTTTCCGTATCTTGGAGCTCCTCTCCTTGGCATCATCTTATATGGTCATATGTACATAGCTTTTAAGCTATTGTGATCCTCTTCTTGGACTATCTTAGCCATAATTTTGTCTTAAAAGACATAAGGTCCTTCTAACTATTTCCACTTTCTTCAAAATTTTATCCCACTATGCATCTTCTTTGGTTTTCCATCTTCCTCAAACACTTGCATAATCTATTAACATGTATTTGTTCCCTGTCTTTCAACTTTCAGTTACACTCAATCAGATCCACTCTTTTCTTCATTTCTATCAGGATTAAAAAAGAAACAAGAGGGGCTGGGAATATGGCCTAGTGGCAAGAGTGCTTGCCTCCTACACATGAAGCTCTTGGTTCGATTCCCCAGCACCACATATATGGAAAACGGTCAGAAGGGGCGCTGTGGCTCAGGTGGCAGAGTATGCTGGCCTTGAGCAGGAAGAAGCCAGGCCCTGAGTCCAAGGCCCAGGACTGGCCAAAAAAACAAAACAAAACAAAACAAAACAGGAGTCCATACCCTTAACTCTCTCCTCAAAGAAGGAAGTACTAAGTCAATTGATTTGTTCCCATTTCTTATCCAACTTATTTTTCTTTATTCACCTAACATAACTGACCTCCTTAGTAAAGCTCTGTTGACATACCTGGTCTCTATTCAATTTACCTGATCATTTCTACTGTAGTTTTATTGCTTGCTGTGTCTCCTTCTAAATACAATGGATATATTCACAGGTTAAACAGAAATCTTACTTGAAATATTCAAGTAAAGATCTATTGCTTATGTAAATTTCATTTATTTTGGTGATACTTGTTGAATATCTGAATTATTAAATGATTGAATCAATAGTAGTTTTGCTTTCACATTGGAAATGTTTGCTCTGTTTCTGTCTCTAATAATTGATAAAATTGTACATAATGAAGTCAAGAAATGAACATGTGAAGGATAAAATATTTTTGGAATGTGAACATTGCAAATATATTCTTTATCAGCATTAAGCTAACAAAAGTATTAAAAATAAGTTCTGTAGTGATTTTGTAAACTGAAGTTTGTCTGACATAATTCTTTTGAATGTGTTATTCTTAAAGTTGTAATTTTTATGCTTTAACACCCCTAAATTATGATCCTCTTATAAAAATCTTTGTACTTATGCATAAAGGGCATCAGCTAGTCCCATAGTTCTATGATGACTTAGATTATCAAATATTTGCAATTTAAATTCAATATTACTGAATAAATATAAAGACTTAACTAAAATTATTAACATAATTTATTTGTTCTGTGAGTGAATCACCTAAATTTCGAAGTTCCTTTTAGTTATTTTATATGCTTATTAGAATATTTGTAATTATTCATGAATTCTTTTTTATATAGGAATTAATTGCAGTGTTTGATGGACATAATAGATATATCACTGAATTATGAATCATTATGCCTCCAGTTACTAACTTGAAATGTACAGCATCTCATTTGTCTTCATATTTCATGTGATTTTGAGATATTTATAGTCCCTGGCTGCCACATGTAAAACAGCAATTCTCATCAAGCCTTTCTGCTTCATGATGCAAAAGGATTATTTCATCTAAGAGTTTCATTCGTGCTAAAAACGGAACAAATCTCCCTATTCCTCATCTGCATGACTTTAAGTGACAATAGGCCTTTGACATTCTCCACTAGGATTGTTTAGTAATAAGTTTTTTCCAGAGTAATAAACCATAGTCTCAGTCCTTATATCTACACCATTTCACATAAAGCCTGGTTCATGCAAATAATTGCATATATTTAAAAGTATTTTGTTTTCTTTTTTAATGTATTTATTAACTTAAATACAACACTCTAATCATAGTTTTATATCTGAGGATTTCAGAGGAACATTGCAACATACAGTCTTCTGTGTCAGTGGCCTTGAGTATAACTGAGAATGCAGATTCCCTTAAGAATCTGTATAAAATATTGCATAATTAAGATCTGACTAGAATATCACAGAGGATAAATCATGTAGGTATTGAGAAATAAGACTCTCCATGGTAATAAGCTTCAACAGAAATATTTTCAACAGAGGGAAACTGTTTTTCACAGGAACTAAGAAAGGCATAGAAGTCTTCAGAAGGAAAGGTTCTATAGTATCAGAACAGCTAGGGTGATGTAGGCCTCATTAAAAAAAGAGTGTGTTTTGAAGAACCTTCATAGTATTTCCTGAGTATTTTAACCAGTTTACATTCCCACTAAAAGTGTAGTAGTATTCTCTTTTGCCCACAATCTCGCCAGTCTCTGCTATTATTTGGTTTTGGTTTTTGACAATGGCCATTCTAACTGGAATGAGGTGGAATCTCAATGTACTTTTGACTTGCATATTTTTATGGCCATAGATGTTAAACATTTCTTCATGTGTCTACTGGCTATTCTTATTTCCACTCTGGAGAATTCTCTATTTAATTCTTTAGCATAATTATTAATGGGGTGGTTATTTCTTTTACGATTTGTTTTATACATATGTAGGTATATAGACATACATATGTATATATGTGTACACGCACACACACACACACACACACACACACACACACACACACACACACTGGAATTCTATGCTTCCATCAAAAAGAATGATATTGCCCCATTCATAAGGATATAGAAAGACGGAAAAAATATATTAAATGAAGTAAAAGAAACATAGTCTCCATGGTTTCCCTCATTTGCAATAATTAGTGTATGCCTAGGATAGTCCTAGCAGAGGTTTACAATAGCCCAATAGCTATGTACATATGACCACATAAAAGGATGATTATCGAAATGATCTCCACGATATAGAAACAAGAGGTTTTTCTTCTGGTTATTTTTTTTCCTTTTATTTATAGTGTGCTGTTTGCAGTTATTTCTTGTGTCTTCCTTTCTTTTTCTCCCCTCTGGTTTATTCCTTGCAGTTACGGGTTTTGTTTTTGGCATAGAAGTTTATCTGACTTGGGGAAGGGAAGGTGAATCACAGAAACAGTGGGACAAAGGGTGAGCCAATGCAAGAGCAATACTCACTAGACACTATGTTGTAAACAAACTTTACAACTTATTGGAGAAAGTGGGTATGGGAGTATAAAATGGAAGAAAATGAGGGAGAGTCTAATACTGCTAGAAAAAAATATATATACTCCTTACCTGACTTATGTAACTGTAACCACTCTGTACATCACCTTTACAATAAAACAAAAAGAATATCTTTGGAAAGAAAAAGGGAGATCTAACCAATATCTGTGGGAAAGCAAATTTGTATCCATGGTAGATTGAGAAATGGATATACTGAAGAGAAATGGATTGAGTGGGGAAGACCTGAGTTTATGAGAGACCAGAGAAGGGAGAAAAACAAGATGGGGTGATTGATTTCAGATAGGTACAGAGAGGTGACCTTGTTGAAACCAAGTTGTCATATCTGGGTTAAGAAATGCACTGAAATGGATTCTCCTAATGACAGTCTGAAACATGGAAAGATGAGAGTGAATTTCTGGTATGTGAAATTTGAGATGTTAGCCAGATAGTTATATGAAAATGTTCCAAAGAACAAGGAAACGACTTCAGCTGTTATGTAAAATAATTTCCTTGATCCACATACCATATCAAATGTAACTATATGTTCACACTATTTGAGTCTCTGTAATTGTGCCTATTTCTTCTAGGAAATTTTCCACCTTGTAAAATTTATTTAATCTTCACTAACTATCATGTTTCTAAAGTATCATATAATTCCATTTATATCAAGAGGAGTGAGATATTATAAAAACACTTTAAGTATAAAGTGAGAAGGTACAAAGTTTCCATTCCTTTTCAAAATGAGGATGATAATTCTTGCCCTACCTTGCTCACAAGGGTTGTTGTTAGGACTAGAAGAGATGATGGATATGAAAATACTCTGAAAACTAAAATCTTTTACGAATGCAAGCTATCACCATAATGATTTTACAATGCCCTCTGCATGAACCTAAAACAATTTTCAATTTTCATTTATCATGTCACTCTTCTAATTCCTTTAGAGCATGTCCCCCAAGATTTTTATCATAGGACTTTATTTTAATCAACGGCAGATGCATTTTCATGAAAGCATAATATTGTTTCTATTATAGATATTCTTTGAACTCTGAGCCTAATAGACATTTCAAGGGCCATTATGCTTCTGAGGGTTTCCTCCCATCTCCTCTTTTACAGTTGCCTTTTCCTCATTTTATATGGGTGCAATGAAATTATTTCATCAAGTAAAGTGCCATATAAAAACTAAACTGCTAAGTATCACACTTCTTTTATCTCACTTTGTCTTTTCTCAGTCGGTGAGTTTAAAATCTCTGCTAACCACCACCCATAGGCTCTATGCCCTGGCACCTGTCTGTACTAGGAATCAAATTAAACATTAAAGGTATTTCAAGACAGAAGATACAACATTGGCCCCATTGTTTAGTGGAGCTTGAAATTAGGCCTTAGTACCAACCAGACTTTAAAGCTATTGTGTCAAACCAAGTTCTTTCTATTCCTTTTCCTTTCTTTTCTTTTAAGATGTATGTTAAAATGCTGTTTATATATAGTTATTGCAATGTTTTACACAAAAGCCTAAATTTTCCAAATTAGCTGTTGTGCACAGAATTGTTACATCCATCCATCACACAATAGCTAGTATTTCTCTCAATAAAACTGCTTCCCAGCACACATAAAACCATACTCCCATTTCCCAAACATTTACAATCACTAAGTTAAACTGGCAGACATTCACTTTGTATTCACTATCCATTGATAATGTCTTACTATATGTTCAGCTTTCTATGTTTTTATTTCTTTCCTTCACCATGTCAGTACTGCCTTAATGCCTGAATTTTTTATTGTGGCTTTTGATATACTAATGACATCTAGTAATGAAATTATAATGATAACAAGAGTGACACATTCATGATCAAATTTCCTTTTAGCTGTCATTCTTCCCAGGTTCTTAAAAAATAAAAATAAGTAATTCAGTCAAGTTCTCTAAGTTTTTAGTTTATGTAAGACTATTTTCCAAGTATATGAATGATCACAACTTCTTAAATGTCATGAAATTGATTTTTGTGGAAAAAACAGTAAAATTAAATATTACAATACTAGATTGTTCTCACTTTTCAAACTACTTAATTAATCAAAATGTTGCTTATTAGAGAATTACATGCAAGAAATTCAATTAACTTATACTAGCCACATGTTGTAAATACGTTTTGAAGAAACCATATTTCAGTTATGTGAATTTGTGGGTGTGTGTGTGTGTGTGTGTGTGTGTGTGTGTGTGTGTGTGTGTATTGATCCTGTGGCATAAATTCAGGGCCTGGGTGTTTTCTTTAAGGTTTTTGGCTCAAAACTGCTTCTCTACCTCATGAGCCACACTCTAGTTCTGGCTTTTTTTGCTCCTTAATTGGAGGTAAGTGAGGGAAGAGGTAGGTTGGGAGGGGTGAGTGAGAATGTTGAAAGAGGTGACATTGGCGAAACTGCTCTGTATTCATAAACTGTTTTGGTGAATAGGAACTCCTTGATAGAACTACTTAAAGATAACAAAAATTTTCAAAGAAAATCCAAAAGTGGAAATGTAGCTTAAGTGATACAGTACCAACTGAGTGGTAGAAGGAAAAGTTAAACAAGAATGCCATACCAGAGATCAAGCTCCAGTAGCCATACAACAAATAAATAATAACACTCACATAAGAGAAATATGGGATAAAAGCAAACTTTAGCTTTTGTTCTTATGTTTTCTAATCTGTACAGTAGAGGTTTAGAATTAAAAGGAAAAAGAATTTGAATTCCTATCTTCTGTTCTCACTTTCATTTCGGAAGAGCCTTACCATACCTTCTTCTTCTGTCTTTGAACAGTAGCTATCTTGTTTTGTATGACTTCACAATTTCTGTCTTTATTCCTTAGTATTCCTTTCCACAGTTTTCACCTATTCTGTACTCAGGTTTGATTTTTTTTTGTCTCAGGTGCAATGTGACAGAATAGTTACTAAATTTATGAAGCCCTTTGGCCTCTAAACTCTCCTGAAAGCTTCACCTGTGAGAATCCCTGAAGTTAGGTAAACCACATCCATCCCACACACTGCCCTAAATAAACTAGTCTATAACTGGCCCTGAATTTGATCATCTCCCTCCTTTAAAGTTGTTGGCCAGCTTTCTTATGATTCACCTCTAGGAGGATGTGGAGAGAAACCAATGTAAGTAACAAGAAGCCTAGTTCTTTAATATAGATCATTGTATCACCTCTTGAGATGCCCTTATCATGTATCACCTTGGTAACATACTCTGTTTTCCTTTCTCTCTTTTTGTTGGCATGTACATAAAAGATTTTACTCATCCACTTAGCTAAGAGGGGCATCTTGTCAAAGGTGGGCCTTTTCTGACCCTGAGATTAAGTCACCAAGTCACTGCCGATTTGTAGACAGTAGAGAAATACTACACTGGAGAATTTGCTGTAATTGCCAGAAGCTACAAACCTATAATTACTGTTGCCCCTCTGGGAACTCCAAGTGAAGCTCCCATGGCTAGTCATTGCCCTTATCTACCCTTAGTTTCATCCCATATTTTTCTGCTTTCTATATTGTTAGATAGAGAGTCCAAGAAACCCAGTCCAAGAACTTTAGTATACAGTACTTTTTTTTTTTTTAGAAAAAAATGTACTTGATTCCTTAACATGCATCAAAATGCACAGGGGAATTTTGATTGCAATAAAATAATGTGTCAATATTAAGAAAAATCAAATAGCTTCAACTTGAAACTTTCCAGTCTTTAAGCTCACAGCAGAAAAAGGCACATGCATTTTGAACTCAAGATTTGCATATAAGTACTTTCTTTATGCCATGTTTAAGATAGAGGGCACTGGATGAAATTGCTGATGGGGATCCTGGAGGTAAGGGGCTCATAAATCTACCTGGTTTAGCAGCTGAGAACTGTCAGGTTTTAATATGACCTTTGGTCCTATGCTGTGAACCTGCACTGGCCCTGAGTAATTTCTTGCAAAAACTCATCCCTTGGCACCACATTGTCTTCTGGTAAGATTATAAAGTATCAAGTAAGATTATAAAGAATTGTGTTTCATTGCTTTACTCACCCTCACCCCCCAAACCATTCTAAACTGCTTCTAGAGTGCTTTGTCTCAAAAGACTGTTCATTCTTTTCCTCTGGATAGCAGACTCCTATTTGGATAAATAGGTCCTTCAGGAAAGCACAAGTAAGATCTGAGCTAGTATCAAACACAACATCTTGTGTGATTTTGATTCCCACTTTCGTTTTTGTTTTGTTTTGTTTTCTTTCTTTTTTTTTTTTTGGTCTGGCTGAAGACAGAATTCATGGCCTTATGCTTGTGAGAAAAGTGCTTTTCCATAGAGTTGAATCCCCAACCCCGTCATCTTCAATATTTTAAATTTATTGGTTTTCTTAGATTACGCTTGTGGTTATAGAAACTGCCTTTTTCAATTTTGCTACCACTTTTTCTTCATCTGTAAAATAAATGGAATATTAGTTACCTTGTAGATTTATTGTGAGGATTAGAGGTAATATATCTAAGTAAAGTAACTAAAAGTGTGAGAGACATGTTAATAAAACTAACAATAACTCATATTTATTAAAAACATGTTCTATGTGCCAGATACTACAATAGGCATTTAACGGATGTTATCTATGATCTCCATATAACAATTTTATGTGTACTCAAAGCCAGAAACTACTTCTATTTTTTCCTCAAACCATGTTATCAGATCTGCACTTTGACTGACGGTAGACAAATCTTCAGATCTTCACTTATAACAACAATTTTTAGGTAGTAAAAGCACTAGCTCATACTAATTCAAATAGAACTCAAACTCCTTTCTTTTCCATCATCTTGGGTCTCCTAGTTCTAGCTTTATTCTGGAGAAACTATAGAATACCTTTTTTGTATTTTTCAAGTTTTCCTCACTACCTTTGTCATGCTGGTTGTGTTGTAGGATACATTTCTCACTCTGCTTAGCACTGCCTTCTTTCTCCCTACAAGAAAAGGCTCCTTCTGCTGGGTTTCCCTTATTGGATAGGTAGTTCTACTCATTAGGATTTCTTAAATGTACCATTTCTGGGGCACTGAGCCCATAGGTAATGCAGGCATTCATGTCTTCTAACTAATGAAATGTTAGTCTATTGTCTTTTCTCCTTGATGTTTGCTGATAGACTGCCCCAGCTGGCATCCTGCTTTCTGAATTCTTCATGAAAGAAGAATGTAGATAAATATCTAAGGGTTTATCTATTTCCCAATGGGAGGGTTACCTGTCATTCCAGAAACTTCTCATTACACTGGTCACATGGAAATGGATAAGCAGACTTTCTGTAGTTGACTGAGCCTTGTACTTTGGATGTGTTAAGTGAGGCACTTGGGAGCAGAGATGATAAGTCAAAGTTCTTTTCATTCCCTTCTATATCACACTGCCTTCCTTCTTCTCAGTGTAGGCCACACTTCTTCCTATAGGCCAGAAGATAAACTATGTTGCAATGCAGTTTGATTCTGAGAAAAAAAAAAAACCTAGTAGTTTTTCTTTGGAAGTTTCTCTTTTTGTTTTTACTGTTCATAACCTCAAGGCTTTACCTGAAATACTGAAGCAACATGAAGAAATCTGCTTCACATCTGATTACATTTAAAGCTCTTGTTCTAGGTGAAGAAACAACAGCTCAAGATGTTATGTGTATGCTCAGAAAACTTACCTAGAAATTCAAAACCTAGTTTGCATCTACATTATTCAAATCCTCAAAGTACTACTCTCTTCACTGTATTGCCTCTTAGTGCCTCTAAAAATGATTGATCAATTACAAATGATATGGCATCTTCAAGTTGAAATAGGCTGAATGAAACTTTAGTTAACATTTTATTCTTAATATCTGATTATTAAAAAAACATGAATGAATAATATTTACTATTACTAATGAGTGTTATTTTAAAAATAGGTAATTAATATTTACCAGAATTGTTTTTATGAATATTTACACCACAATATGGAGCTTAGATATTATTGAAATAGTAAGATTTGTCGAGTTTAATTGCCTTCTGCATTTGTTCATTTAGCTATTTAAATTATTCTCCTGTAAGAGGAAATAACATACACTTATTGTAGCTAAATTAGTGCTCATATCATTGTGAGAATTCAATAATTATTTGCTAGGTAAAAAATTATAGGAATTTGGAGTTAGCTAATTCTGCCACTCCTGCCAAAGAGTGACTATGGTTGAGTTTTGTCTGACCCTTTCATTGTATATCTCTCCCTGTTATTTGCCTGTCTAGCATCAATCCTTACATTCTAGAAAATATCTCTAGCATTTCCAATGAATGACTGCATTTCTCTTATATCCAAGTGAGAGAACACATAACTCTGAAAGCAGACTGATGGCCTGAGAGTTGAAAACTTAATCAGCAAGAACCTAGTTGGAGTGAATCTAGAAAAAAAAAATATAGATATGCCTTTTCTATCCCACAATAGTCTCAACCGTCTTATGACTTTTAAGTTTAAAATATAATGATTAATTAGCAGAGTATTTAAATATGGAATACATTTCTCACAATACTCAGAGAAAAAATATTTTTTACTAAATCCTATGGATCATGAACATAATTTTTAATAACCTTACTTTTAGGTTAATCTAGTAAAGGTCTATTAGGAAAACTATTACTGAATATATTTAATGACTTGTCATAATGAAATCATTGTATCAAAGAGATTTCTATATAAAATTATGAGTGAATATCATTTTTAAGTTCAATCAAAGCCTCTTTGTATGTTAAACCAAATAAATAGCTTTACACATAAATGTACTCACAGCACAAGCACTCAATATGATTAAAAGCACATTTCTATACACAGAATTCTAGAAACAGTTCAGCCATAGTGAGAGGAAGCTGATCCTAGGGGCACTGAGGAGCACATCGCACTGAGAGAACTAAGCAAACCCAGGAAATGAAGTAGCTCTGTGCCTCCACTGTGGTAGTGGTTATGTGACTATTTCCTAGCTGTTGAAATTTATCAGAGAGTGCACTTAGGTTATCTTTGTCCCTGACTGAAGCTGGGAGAAGAGAGGTAAACTATGTAATAGACTTCTGGCTATTTTACTTGTAAAAGGACAATTATAAATTGGACTTATAAAAGTCTACCTTTGACTATTAGGCTATTTTACTTCTGATAAAGCTATTTCACCCACTTGTATTATTACATAGTGCTAAATATCTTCTACATAGAATAAAACAAAATCTAGAGGACCATTACAACAACTTAGACTATTAAATATTCCTAATTATGTTCTACATGGAAAAATACCAGAGTCTCAAGTTCCAAATGATCACGTATATCATTAAATCTTGCCTCCTGTATTCACCTTATCAACTGGCATTGCATTGTTTTATGTGTTTTAGGAGCTGTTCTAGTTTTAGGGTATGTGGTGATAAATAATGCATATCTTTTTTGGGGGGAAAGTGGAATTGGTTACCCATTGACATGTACCAAGTAACTCCCAGCATTTATGGCTTAAAGCAATATGCAGTTATGACCTTAGAGTCCCTGTAACACTGGAAACCAGGAACTTCTCCTGAAGGATTTCTCACAAACTAGGTGCAATATGCAGGCCATGCCTGGGATCTTAACAAAACACTCCACTGATAAAGAATCTATTTCACAGCTTATTTATATAGTTGTTGACCAAACACTAGTGATATGAGTACCTGAGTTCCTTATTAACTGTTGACCTCCCACTATAATAAAATGGAAACCCTTTTATATCAAAGTGCAGGATAAGAAGGCAATAGAGAGGATCAGCTAGGAAGATGAATTCAAAATCTTTTATAAGATTCACTCAACAATTCTCTATGCTATGGTTAAATGTAACTTACTTAAGCGAACACACTTAGGACATCATAACAGGAAATGGGGATTGTTGCTGCATCTTTTAAATTCTAGTGAACTTAATCCTAGTTATCTTAATTAACTGCCTAATCTTAATCTGTTAAAAACAATACAGCAAATGCATTGATTTTACTGTATAGAATAGTGTGTGGGAGCAGGGGCTTTTTTAAAAAACTTTTTTCTTTATTGTCAAAGTGTGGTACAGAGAGGTTACAGATTAATATGTAAGGCAGTGAGGACATTTCTTGTTCAACGTGTTACCTCCTCCCTCATTTCCCCCCTCCCCCATTTCCCCCCTCCCCCCTCCCCCTTCCCTTCTCTCCCGAAGAGTTGTGCAGTTGGTTTACACCAAATGGTTTTATAAGTATTGTTTTTGGAATGGTTTGTCTTTTTGTCCTTTGTCTCTCAATTTTGATATTCCCTTTCCCTTCCCCAGTTCTAACACCTGCATAAACGGTATCCAGGGTATTTGGATGAGATATAATGGTAGTGGGGTACAACCACAGGAAGGGAATACAAGAGAAACAAAGCTAAACAAAACAATCAAACGAACAAACAGAAAGACAAAAAAGAAAATGTATGGTTTCACATGACATGTTGAAAATAATTACAATAGTGTTATAACTCTTGTTTTACGAAATGTGGAGTTCATTTCACTTGGCATCATCTTATGTAATCATATGGGTGTAGCTATTGGGGTATTTTGATCTTCTACCATGCCTAGCATAATCATGAACTAGCTATTACCTATGAGGGACACAATAGGGTTTATGTTTCTTTGGGTCTGGGTCCTTATGAATGGGGCAGTGTCATTCCTTCTGATGGAGGTATAGAATTTTATTGTGTATATGTACTACATTTTCCTGATCCACTCGCCTACTGAGGGGCATCTAGGTTGGTTCCATATTTTAGCAACGACAAGTTGTGCTGCACTGAACATAGTTGTGCTAGTGGCTTTAGTGTAGTCTTGCTTGTAGTCTTTTGGGTAGATGCCCAAAAGTGGGGTTGCTGGGTGATAGAGGAGCTGTATGTTGAGCCTTTTTAGGAACCTCCACACTGCTTTCCAAATGGGTTGAACAAGTTTGCATTCCCACCAACAATGTAGTGGGGTTCCCTTTTGGCCACATCCTCTCCATAATTTGTTATTATTGGATTTCCTGATAATGGACCTTCTTACTGGGGTGAGGTGGAATCTCAATGTTGTTTTGATTTCCATTTCTTTTATGGTCAGTGATGTAGAGCACTTTTTCATGTGACCCTTGGCCATTCTTATTTCCTCTTCAGAGAAGTTTCTTTTTAGGTCTTTAGCCCATTTGTTGAGAGGGCTGTTGGTTCTTTGATTATTTGTTTTGGAGGAATTTAATTTTGAGTTCTGTGTATATTTTAGATATCAGGCATTTGTCTGTTGTATGGCTGGTAAAGAACTTTTCCCAATCTGTGGGCTGTTTATCCTGGAAGGTATGTCCTTTGCCCTGCAGGGGCTTTATAATCACACTCTTTTTTAACTTAATCTTAACATTTTTGAGCTTATGTGTAATGCATCTGTAGCAATCATATAAATTAGACTAATGTGATTAGTTTAAGCCATGTAAAGTGTATCAGGGTCATTATGAATGGTGAGGATTCCCCACATTTACATATAGAATAGTTTTAGTAGCTAGTTTCAAGTCCAATTGTATTTATGAATTGCCATGAAAATTATACTAGTTTACTAGGAGGATGCAGTCATATAATAAAATTCTTCATACTTCTATTAGATTCACCAAAACAGTTATAAATAAACTAAAGCAAACTACATAATGGATCTTCTCAAAGCAAATATCAAAGCATATATTCATTTACTGTGAATTAGATGCTTTAGCAATAGTAACATCAAGCTATTCATAGCAAAAGTATATTTCTATCTTCATTCAATATCAATACAAGCCTAGATGTATTTTATTTCCTACTATAATGAATGCACCAGTGAATGCACTGCTGGGCACCAGTGGTTTTTGCCTGTAATCCCAGATTTTCAAGACCAGAGGTTTAAGTCTAAGGACTGCAGTGTGAATCCAGCTTGGTCAGAAAAGTCTGAGAGATTCCTATCTCCAATTCTCTCTTCCACTTGAGCCACAGCTCCATAATGGATTTTTTGGTGTTTAACTGAAGATATTAATATCACAGACTCTCCTGCCTTAATCCAAATCTCAGTCAGAATTTAGTAACAGAATATTTGCAGGAGAATAATTATTTTACATAAACATATTAATCTTCTTATAGTAAATTTTGAAATATACACATCATTTCTGGTCACAAATTCTTAAAACTGGAATTACCAAGTATGAAATTCTCAAAAATTAAATATACTTAAAGAGAGTTACTTAACACTTCCTTTCTCAATTCTTCACACTAAAGTAATTTATAGATACTTTTAAAAATGTTTTTACTTCTTAACCTCAAAATGCAGGGAGGGAAGAAGGCTGATTTAATGTGGTAAGTATATACAATGTACATTATGTGAATATTGTACTACATAACTTGAGGGTAGGGATAGAATGGAGAAAGATGAAGGAGAATGGTGGACTGGGTGACATTAATTGTACTCACAACCTGATTTCTAAAATTGATGCCCTTTGTGCAAGTACTTATAAAAACTACAACTATTGAATAAGAACTTGCTTTAAAATTAGTAGCACAAATGTGGTAGGAAGCTATAAATACCATTTATGTTTCTATTTAAGGTTTAGTAACACTGGGAACAATGAATGATTCATATTTGCAATATCAGCTACTTTGGAAGCAGAGTCAAGATGATAGTTTTTGACAACTTAAGCAAATGTTAACATTAAGACTATCTCCAAAAAAAAAAATCTCAATGATAAGGATTCAAGTATGGTTCAGTTGGCAGAGTGAGGCACTCAATATCCAATACCAAGCTCCCATCAAAAATGTTTTTTTAGGGGCTGGGGATATGGCCTAGTGGCAAGAGTGCTTGCCTCATATACATGAGGCCCTGGGTTCAATTCCCCAGCACCACATATATAGAAAACGGCCAGAAGGGGCGCTGTGGCTCAAGTGGCAGAGTGCTAGCCTTGAGCAAAAAGAAGCCAGGGACAATGCTCAGGCCCTGAGTCCAAGCCCCAGGACTGGCAAAAAAAAATGTATTAGAAACCCTTAAAGTACTGGTAATAAAGCACATTCAAAATAAAAAAAATGTTTTTTTAATCTCATGTTTGCACTTTATTTCAGTTAACAATACAATTGGACTTTAAATAAAGCTAGAATGTTAGAGATAGATTATTTTTTGCTTTACAATAGCTTTATATTTACATTATTTACATTTACAATAACTTACATTTAAAGTATTATTTATTTAGAGAAGATTTAAAAAGCTTAGATTTGAGGCAATGAGTATGAAATCACCTCTATATCAAAACAGAACTTGAGAGACACACACAAAATAACTTGCATGAAGAAGAAAAAGAATTATTAATTTATGTTGAGATGTGAGCTAATTAGTTACCCAAGATGATAAAGTACTTTCATACATATATGTTTATTTATATTTAAAATTAAAATTTGAAGTTATATTTGAAATTTGAAAAGCCCCATTCTTAATTGAGACCAGTAACTCATAAATGTATTGCCTTAAGACTTTTGGCAAAGTTTCCAAGTTTTATGAAATACAATTTTCACAAATATCACTGCAAATATTTGTTACACTGCAATTATTTGGATTGTCCTCCCTTTTGATTTTATAATCAAACTATAAAGGAGCTAATATGTAAACTATGTCTAATAAGAAGTTTGTTTGATTACTACACACTTTTTAATTTTTTATTATCTTTACTTTTATATAAGAGGCACCATATAATAAAGCAAGTTATGAATACATTACATCTTGATCTGTGTTACTCCCTTCAACATTCTCATCCCATCTCAACCCAACTTTCCCTTGATTTTCTTAATTTTGGGGTATATATGAAGAATTCTTGATACATTCTCCCTGCCTCTTCCTTCCCTTCATTCATCTACCCCCTCCTCTTGCCATGTACCCAATTCCTGATGTTGATTTTGTTGGGCTTTGAATCATTCTTTATTGATAGACTATTTGAGCTTGCCAAACAGTCTATTACACATCAGTTAATTCATTTGTAACAACTTCATACAACCCAGTGTATTTAATTATAGATGTATAGACAGATTCTATCTACCCCAATGAGGAAAGACATGCAATCCTTGTCAGGCTTACTTCACTTAATTTTTTTCTGAGTCTTTTCATTTCCCTATGCTACTTGGAGAAAGTAGCTCACTTACATTATGACTTTGAAGTGATTACCTGTGGATGGCCTAGTTCATCTCTCTCTGCTTCCCAAGTAGCATGAGACTGCAGATCTGCTCCTCTGGACTGTCTTCATCATGGCCTCTGCCTTTCAAAGTCTCAGAAACAATGTCTCCAACCACTAGGGACAGAATTCAAACTGGGAGCCAAAATAAATCTTCTCTTCTTTTCATTTTTTGTTTGTTTGTTTGTTTTGTTTATTCTGAGGTGTTTCTCACAACTAACTGGGATTTCTTTCACCTTTGGTGCCCATCAACTCTTGAAGACAGGAAGGTATTATGAAAGTTAACATAACCTAGGGCTTTGTGCTGCATTTGTTGGCTTTCATGGTATCTTTTTAATGGAATCTCCAGATACCACTAGATTTGTTTAGAAATAATGTAAGAATAAAGCATTGAAATGTGACCATTTTAGATATTTCCTCAGCTGTCACATTCAAAAAGGACTATCTCCTGGTAATTTGTATACTGCTTGCTGTTCATGTATCAATCACAGAGAATGTGGCCTGAACTCTGTGCTACTCCTTCTGCTTTCTGAGAGAATTCAATGTGAAGAGAAACCAATATTCCATTTTATAGGGTGAAGGGAAAGCTGTAATAGCTTCTGTGTGAAGCTCTAGAGTTCATTAAAAACTTGCTTTGGCTGTCTTCACTGCCATCTTTCTTTTTTCTTATGAATTATTCAAGGCCGATTTCCATCGAGGTAAATAGTTTGATTTGAGGGTTTTTGTATCTGGATTTAGATGCAACAAGAATTGTTAAATGCTCAGAATTTTAAGTGTACAGAATGGCACGAAGTCAGCTATTAAAATGGAAGGCATTTGCTGTTTGAGCTCTAGGGCTGCCGTTGTGACTTCAGCTCAGTACTATTTGTCATTCTGAAGTAGGTAGACATTATAATACCTGCAGTATAAATCAGATTTTAGAGAGAGCAGAGTCCCCAAGCACTTCCAAAAGTCTAATCTACTTCTCAGTTAACAGCACATTTTTTTTGGTTTTACAAGGTAAAGTTTCTCATTTTTATTTAACCTGGAAACTACATTAACAATCTCAATTATTCCTTAGATATTTTATACCTAACTAAAAACAGTGTGCACTTCCATGTTTCTCTTGAACAAAGAATAGCATTTGCAACAAACTATGAGTAAAGATAAAAGACTTAGGAAATCTTTCCTTCTTTACAAAATTAAAATAAGGCCACTGTGTCACAGAAATGATCTGTTCTTTAGATCTTAGATTCTCTATCTTAATTTTTAATTATTTACTGAATGGAGTCCCCTGTCAGAAAAAAGATATATTCAGCATATGTTTCAAAACTGTATTACTTGAGAGCTAATGAAAGGAATTGGTTCAGTGTGATATAGTGCATTTAAAAACCAATTCAAGAGACTTATTAAAATTCTATCAT
Source organism: Perognathus longimembris pacificus (assembly GCF_023159225.1). NCBI lineage: Eukaryota > Metazoa > Chordata > Mammalia > Rodentia > Heteromyidae > Perognathus > Perognathus longimembris. Next base: position 40,646,351 of record NC_063172.1, on the reverse strand, counting down.
TTGCTAAAAATGTACTACTCCCCTAAAACCAGTCACTGCTAAAGCAGTCTATATAAAATTATATCCATAAAATTAAGCACAGGTAAAAGTCCTTTTGTGAAAGCATTTTATTTATATTCCCTGTTCTAATACAAAATCATTTAGAGCAGTACTTTTCATTCAGTAAAGAGCAATAAAAGCCAACATTTATTAATTACTATATGATAGAACAATGCTCCGTACTTCACATGCATAAGTTAAGGCTCACAATTACTTTGTTGGCAAAAACATTATATAGCTACATAATTGCTTTAGGGGCAGAATCGTAAATTCTTCACATATGAAAGCTCATATTCTTAAGTATTTTTCTAGAGGGTAAAAACGGTGGTTGATGAATGATGAGTTCACTGCTGGTTGAGACTTTGGGGAACTGGATCCTAGAAGAACAAATTGGGACCTTGGGGTGTGCTCTTGGAGGAAATATTGGAATGCCCATCTCTTCTTTTCTTTTTTTCTTCCTGGCCATTGTGAAGTATGAAAGCTGACCTGGCCTTCCTACTTATGTCAGCACAGCATACAGCAAACAGCATAACCTAACCACCATGCCCTGAAACCACTAAAATCTTCAGCCAAAATATCCTTCCTTTCTTTGAAATGTTTGTGTCAACTTCTTTGTACATCACTTTAACAATAAATAAGTAATTATTCAGAAAATAGAATCTGTTGTAGTTGCAAAAAAATCTCACTCTATACAGTGGCTAAGACATACAAACTAGCACTCTCATGTGTTTTTCTTGGTCTTGGGAGGTAGGGAATTAGTTCTTATCTAAGCCTAGAGGAAGTATTGGAAATAGGAAACTTCAGACTCAGAAGCCAAAGGACAAAGGCTGAGTTCTGAATAAGGACACATAATTTAAAGGTCTAAAAGACAACACAAAAATTGAATCCACAACATTAGGTTGCTGATAGGGAAAGTCGCATGTCATGTTCATATGCCATGAATTGTGGTTGGTTATAGCATAATTCTCAATCAAAATTTATATTTTTGTGGGTGATGGTGCCAGCTGTATTACAGGGATGGCATGTGTCATTTTTAAGGAACTTGGAAGAAGTCTGAGTTTTGTACATAAAAAATTAAAGTCAAAAGAGATATTTGAATTCTCTAAGGAAAACCAAGGGGGAAAGCTTAGTACAAATTATTAGTTATCTTTAGATCTCTAAACATGCCAATAAATGCTTCATTGTTCAAGTACCAATTGACACACAAATAAGTGTCATTTCTATGATCATTTAAGAAGGAATGTGTGTGTGTGTGTGTGTGTGTGTGTGTGTGTGTTTCTGGATTTGTTTACTTGTTATTCCCCATTTCTGTACTCCTTAATCCCATGTCATTCTTAATTGGTCAAGTTTCTTAAGATTTCTTTTCTTTCATTTCCAGGAATCTCTGTATGTGATTTAGTGAGCTCTTCTGAATGAATATGCTAATATAATGTGAAGTCTGAAAATCTCCACAGTGTGCTTGATCCCTATCACCTTTAAAATGCAAAGTCAAGTCAGTCAGGACAAATCCTCCAATTACCCAGTAATCCTATCTGCTGTAATAGATTATCTCATCCTTCCTTCCTTCCTTCCTTCCTTCCTTCCTTCCTTCCTTCCTTCCTTCCTTCCTTCCTTCCTTCCTTCTTTCCTTCCTTCCTTCCTTCTTTCCTTCCTTCCTTCTTTCTTTCTTTCATTCTTTCTCTTTCTTTTTTTTCTTATTTATTGTCAAAGTGATGTACAGAGAGGTTACAGTTTCATGTTAGGCATTGGATACATTTCTTGTACTGTTTGTTACCTCTTCCCTCATTGCCCCTCTTTCTTTCATTGCACTATGCCTTTCTTTACTTCTTTCTATTATCTCTTATAGAAAAAAATGAATTTTATTATATTCAGGAGTATGTTATGGGTGAGGCTTATTTATCATTAGAGGGAAATTGCAAATAAATGAGGAACTTTTAAATCTCTATTATTATAGCAATAAAGTGACCTCACACTTAGTATGTAGTAGTCAAGAGTCAGAAATGTTGCTAGGCATTGTGCTGTTTACTGGAAAATATTCTCATATTAAAGATTAGTAACATCACTGCTCAAAAATAGCTTATTGGGTCATGTCTGCAGTCTCAAAATCACTACAGTAAAAGCAGTTCCGTATCTGATTAGGACATCTTTGCCTCGAGCACCTCTCCACTTACACTGTCAAAATTCTATTTGTTCTTCAAGCTTAGATCTCAAGTCCTTTGCAAAATTACTTGGAAACCTCTCACTTTCAGTTGGGAGAAAACCGCCATTATGTAACAACTGACTATCTTGAACATAAGCTACAATAATCTCTTCAGAAAAGGGGAATTTATGAAAAATGATGTTGTCTTTTCCATTTACACTGTGTATATGAGCTTTTTGTAAATTTAATTTTATTGTCAACGTGATGTACAGAGGGTTATATGAGCCTTTTTAATATCTTGTAGAATGTCAAGACTTTTGTTTGGTTTTAATTAATAGATGTCCCTATGGAGCAATTAATAATAATTAGTAAAATGTGATTTATGCTTTTTACAAATACACCATGGCACATATACAATTTAAAAATCAACATTCTTGTACCTCAATTTAACTGACTTCATTTATTGGCTGGTAATTCAGTATATAACCTTCAGTGGGGGTATAATAACAAACTTTAATTCATTATTTCTTTTAGGTTGTATCTTGAATTCATGACTTAAATTAAAATACATAGACTACTGTCAAGTATTTAAGAAATGAAGACACCTGTTCCAGTGAACTTTCTGCTGCTTTGATAAAATACCTAAGAAAATTAGTGTCAAGAGAAGATTTATATTGATTCCTTGGCCCCTTAGTCCCATCTATTTGGACCTCTATCAAGCAGAGCATCACAGGAGAAAAAGCAGAGCAAGGGACTTCACCTCATTGTATCTGTAAGCATATTAGGGAAGGAGGATAGGACAAGCTAACATATCATTCTCAAGTACACAGCCTTGACTTCCATTCTCTTCAAGCAGATTTTCATCTCCTAATTCAACTTGTAATATTCCTGTAATTGGGAACAAGTCTGGAAAGCATCAGCTTTGTGGAACATTTCAGTTCTAAACCCTAGAATAGCTTTCAGAGTTTCTCTCTCTTCTCTCTCTCTCTTTCTCTCTCTACATATATATACATCTATACATATATATACATATATACTACATATGTGTACAGGTATATATTATTTATATAAGATATGTGGTATATATCATATATGCATATGTGGTAGATATGTTACATATCTAGATATAAATATACTAAATATAATTATAGATACTTAATATATACTCTGTATATGTGTGTATGCATTTATATATATGTGTGTGTGTGTATAAATTTATGCATATGAATGATCCACTATCTATGAGGTGACTGAAACAAAACTGGATACCAATCTCAGAAAACAGTGTGTATTTTGAACTTTGAAGTACAGAATTCTTCATAAATAATGGAAACAGCTAGTGCCTACACCACTTTCAAGGACTACCTCTAAAAGCTACATGTCCTTTAGGGTATTTAACTCATCTCAAAAGATTCATATTTTCCATAAGTTACAATTTAAAAGATGGATTTTGTTTTAATGGTTTAACAAGAGCATAAAAGTGTTTATTTGAATACACTAGTCTATTTCATCAGATAACAGTTTAAAACATAGATACTCCAAACATTTTTTGAAATTGATTTATTTACATTTTAAATTAGATTAATGTTCCACACATTCTCATTCTGACAAACAATCTGCATGAAACTAGGTAAACAATGCAAAGGAATTATAGATTTTGCCAAATGTGAAGGATGTAACTAATTTTATGTGATTTAGTACCTAAAAGAAAAAGGACAAGGGGAACAAAAAGATCCTGTTTGTAGCACTTATTTAATTCTGAGTTTGGGGCACAGTGATTTATTTATGAAATGGAATGTTTTGCGTATGTTTGCATTTCTTAAGGCACCTTCAAGTTATTGTTTTTCCACATTGGTAAAATAGATGTGCAAGCACTGAAAATGTTTTACAGTTGAATAAACATTCCTGGGGATCAGTATGTCTATCTCTGTCATATTTGTTTACATTTATAGGTGCTTGCTGTAGACATTTTAATGAAAGATTGTTAAGGAAGGAGAATTAGGCAGTCCAGTTATTCATCTTTTGTGACCTTTTACAGACCCTATGAAATTAGATTTAAATGTGAAGTTATATGGTGTGGTGATAAAAGTACATGAGAAAAAAAACCTCCCTTATCTTCAGTTTGGCTTAGTATGTAACACTTTAGCTTTTAATATTAGGTAAATATATTCAAATACATTCTGAATCAAAAAGTGCTAGGTGGAATATAAGAGATGATAATTCTATGTATTTTGTTTTGATATAATATCACTATTTTGAATAATCCATTTACACAGGCATAATAATACAAACCAAGAAACCAAGAAACATCATATAAGTTGAATAAGTTGATTGATGTAACCGGGAAAATTTTTTTCATTATCATGCATATTATGCATCTTGATCATTCTTCATTATCCCAATAACCTACAACTGAAATATCTAGAAATAGGAACTTAAAGAGAACTTTTGTTTTTATTCTTTGTGAGCTCTATATTTTAGTCTTCCTCACCCTTCCATATAATCCCCTTTACTTTCCCTCCTTCCACTGTGAGTGAGGAATAGCAGAAAGAAGTTTGGTGAAGGGGATTATATGGTATCATCACCATCATTTTTGTTCTGCATGTCACTAATGAGCAAGAATATGTAATATTTAGTTTTTTGAATTTGGCTTATCTTGTACATCGTGATCATCCCCAAATCAATTAATTTGTAGGCAAATGGGGTAAACTTTAATTTAACTTGTACCTGAATAATATTCATATATATGTGTATATACATGTGTGTTTGTGTGTATATATATGTTTATGCATACACATATATACGTGTATATAAATTCATGATAATAAATGCAGCAAAAAAGAGTAGTGATAAAGGTATCATAACAGCAGAATTTAACCTAAAGAACAGAACTTTGGAAATAAAAACACATGTGATTGTCACTGACATATAAATAAACCCAAGAAGCAATGTAATAGACTAGAAGAAACACAAATAAAACTACAAAATTAGCAAAAAGAATACACTGGAGAAAAGATACCCTGTTAACTTAAATACCTTGTTATGATAAGTATCTATTTAGATTCTTTTGCCATTAACTATGTTGAAAAATACATAATATGAAATTTACTTTTGTCATATTTTAGTGACATTTTATGTTTACATTATTGGTTATATTTATATTATTAACAACTAATCTCTTGAAATGTTTCATTGTGAAACACTGAAACTCTATTCATTAAACAATTCCTAATCTCTCCCTTTCACCTATATTTAGTAGCCTACAAACAAATTTCTGTTTCTATAAATATGTCTACTTTTGAGACTTTTATACATAGTATCATATAGTGTCTATGTCTTTGTGGCTGGTTTATTTTACTGAGGTTAGTGTTTTACTTCATTTTGTTTTATTTTTGTTACATCCATTTTTGTTGTATGCCACAGGATTTTCTTTATTTATGATTGAATAACATCCCACGACATCCCTTTGTCATGTAAAGTGTATTCACTCATCTATGATAGTGATTAGGATGTTCCCATATTTTGATAACAATGAATATTGCTGTGATCATATGTGAGAAATACATCTTGAGATTTTCTTAAGTTTTGGAATATATAAGTGGAATGTAGGTTGTTGGATTATATGGCAATCTGAAATTTAACTGTTGAAGAATGAAGTAACCATTTTCCCTAGTGATTATACCAATTAATAACAATGCCACCAACTATGCCCAAGGATTCCCTTTTGACTGGATTCATATTGGCTGTTTTTTGGCTTATTACTGAGTTTTGATACTTCTTTATGTATTTTCAACAGATTCCTTAAAAATACAGATACTCATACAGTATTAAGCTGTTGTTATGTATAATAATATCTTTTTCTAGAAATATGTGTACAGTATAATGCTTATAGTTAATAATACATAGCACACTTAAAATATGCCAAAGAAAACCTCTAAGCTGTAGTTCTAAAATAAGAATATGAGGTATGTGCGCTGGAATGAACTATGAAACGTATGCCTCATCCGATTTCCTTACCTGTGGGATGTATGATGATGATATACAACACTGGTTCTATTAGTCACTAAATTATTGTCCCATAGAAATAAGCAATATGAATATGCCTTTTCAATAAGGAGGTAAATGAAAAATACTCAACAACTTGTGATTTCAATTTGTAATATTATTAATTTTCAAACTGTGTGCCAGTGGCTCATGTTTGTTATCCTAGCTACTCAAGAAGCTGATATCTGAGCATTGTGGTTCAAAGCCATCCCATTCAGAAAAGTCTATGAGATTCTTATCTCCAATTTAGCCTCCAAAAAGCCAGAAGTGGAGCTGTGGCTCAAGTCATAGAGTCTCACTCTTGAACAAAACATAACAGTGCCTAGGTCTTGAGTTCAAGCTCTAATACTGGTACACAAAAAATAATATTAATTTTCAGATGTACTGTAGGTTAGTTTCTCAACCAGGTCATGGTGGGGATCTGTGCATCTTATTGATCCTAACCTGTAGATTACTCCTATTCTTGCTGAGTGTCACTGATAGCAGGAAATAACAGCCCTCCTTTCATTGTTTCCTTTGCTTAACATGGATATGATTCCAGAGATTTGAATACAAAAGAAGCAAGTGACTTTTTTAATAAACAATAAAAACTCCTTTATTTGTGGTGAATTTCAAATCTACAGGATTGACGATTATTGGAGGAACTGTCTTCTATCTGTCAATCTGATCCAATAGTTTATTTATAATCAGTATTGACAGAGATAGTCTATGAGCTTTTACATATCTCTTGGTGGGAGAAATCTTCCCATTTCTCTATATACTGTTTACTAAAAGGAGTGTCACTAAAAGAAGGTTTAGGAGGAAGAAACAAATTCTTTCAACATAAAATAATTTGTACTATATAATGAAATTACAAATGATACCTTTATAATTGTTTCAATGTGTGAATTTAGAATTATTAAGAAAACACATTGATAAACTTTTGTCAAGATAACTATAATGATATTAGCTCCAATTAATAAGGGCTTACAATGAAGCAACCTCAACATCATCATAATGTTCACAGTAACCCTCTTAGTTAATGACTACTATAATTATTTTCTTGATGAAGAAATTTTGGTTCACTCTTGGCAAATAAGAAGGACTAGCATATAAACCCGATAAATTCTAACCAGCACAGCACATTTCAAATCATTTTACAATCCTTTGTCAAATTATCCAAGAAAAAAGTTATAAAACATGAACTTAACTTAAAACAAAATTTTATAAGAATCTGTCATTTTATTTACACCTCTAATGAGATAATTTTTAAGCTATGTTATTCAGTCAAGACCTGCATCTTTACTGATAGGCCTCAAATGTTTGTAATAGCATGATACATAGAAGTTTCTTACTTGTTCATGTAATTTCATAGAGTGACTAAGTATCCTAGATAGGTCACCTGCATTTAACCATTAAGTTACCCATGTGAGTTGAGGTTTTACCATATTCAACCTTTTATAATGAGTCCTGGGGCTTAAACTTGGGGCCTGGACACTGTCCTTGAACTTCTTTGCTCAAGACTTGCATCTACCACTTGAGGCACAGTGTCACTTTCAGCTTTTTTCTGTGTAGGTGATAGTGAGGAATGGAACCCAGGGCTTCATGCATAGTAGGCAATCACTCTACCACTAAGCCATATTCCTAGCCCTCAACACTCGAAAGCAGATCTGCAGATTGTTCCCTGCCTTACTGAGGGGTTCCCAGACAGAAGGAATTGCAAACAAGTCAAATTTCCATGTACATAAGCAGATTAATGAGGACCTTCTAGAAAATAGCACAGTAAGAATATTGATTACCAAGTGAGTTGTATATTTATAGAAGGTTTCTAGTCTGGTTAATTGTAATTTCACAAATTTAAGTTCTTTGTCTCACTGGAAAATATTATGTAAGCTGCAAACTATTGAAGTTTAAAGAAGAGATGACCTCTAACTAGAAATGTCTCCTTTGGACACCCAGTGACTTTACCTAAAAATATTCAGTTTTATCTAGGCAAGTGGAAGTCCTAAAATGGTCCTAGATTTTACCCTGCTTTAATTTGCCTAATAGCTGTGAGTATCTAGACATCATGAGAAATGCTTTATATGGGGTAACAGATATGATTTCTTTCAGTCTGATTGTCAAATATAGGGCTCTCAAATTTAACAACTTGGGGGTGAAATATTCCATTCCAATTAGTAAATGACTCCGATTGAGGGACTCCTGGGAGAATTTTGTGGCACTAAATGGAAATGTTGCACAGTATTTCCTCCAGCATTTCATGCTCGGAATTCAGTCAAGATTCAGGAGAAGCTGGAAAATATAATCTAGTTATATTATTTGTAGTCACTTGGTTCAAACTCATTCTAGCAAAATAACTGAAATGCTATAAAGTAAATTTCCTCCCATTCGTAATATTGATCTCTTGATTTATATTGTGTACTGTGGTATTATCTTATTTAATCCTCACAAGAGCTTTATGAATTAGAAATTAATATCATCACCTTACAGATGTGGATTTTGAAACTTTGTGAAGTTTTATATTTCCCACAAGCCAAGATCATATATGAAAGGCAGGATAAGCACATATTTCTACTACAATGAATGTCAAAGCCCTAGCAGTCATTAGCCCAGAAATCTAAGAATAAGAAAGTCATGCAAACAGTATTGCCAGGTTAAAAATGACACTGGTGTTATATTTGAATATAATTGCAATAAAATATTATGAAGTGACAAGTTCAATGGCTTCTCTATATTTGTTAAATCTTGGAACCCTACATATAGAATAGCAATGGGACTGAAAAAGGAAAGGAACTATGGATAAAACAAAAGCCTTTCTTTTTTGGATCAGGTACTATCTTTAACACTCTGGTATAATTAACTGTAGTGACCTAAAAATGAAATAATCATTGCTTGATTATATGATGGGGAAAAATATATGTGTGATTTCCCTAAAGGGACCAGGAGTAGGATTGGGAGCCATATCCATTCATTAGATTATTTTAATCTTAAACTGAAATGATTTTAACATTTTATCAGAATAGATCCTTGTATTTTCTCTGAGACACCTCTTAACCATGCATAATATACATATTGTATCTGCAATATTATTTGAATAATATACAGTACTATATAGTACAGATGAGTGAAAATTAACACTGATGCATCTATGATGGTAGAGTATGTATAATTAACTTTAGGAACTAGATGCTATTAAGAAGAAAAGATATATGTCTCATAAACATGGTCTTTTTAAATATTTCATTTTACAGTCTAGGATATTCTTTTCTATTCTAATGGGTATGTAATATAGAACAAATGATAAGTAATTATTTTGCTGAGAAAGGAACTGAATCAAAATATGGTCAAGCTAGAATATCCCATAGACTTCCAACAGTATTGCTTATGGTAAACACAATGAACAGAAGCATGAATTCTTTGATATGTTTAGACTAAACATTTGTTAATTCACTATCATGTTATTATTCTTCAAGTACCTATTACAGGCCAGACATTGGTTTTTAATTGTTAAATATGATCTACTCCCTAGATTATAAATATTAAAGCCTTTCTTTGTTCAAAACAGCAATGTTAAGTGATTTTAAGAATTTGAATATTAGAATCAGTTTTCTTGGGATCAAGTTGTAACCATCGCATTCTCCAGATCAAGAAACAAACACCAGTTTCTTCTTTCTTTTCTTTTCTTCATCTTTTCTTTCCTTTCCTTTCCTTTCCTTTCCTTTCCTTTCCTTTCCTTTTTTTAGGAGTTTTTTTTTCAAATTGTTATTATCAAACTGATGTACAGAGAGGTTACAGTTTCATACCTTAGGCATTGGATACATTATTTGTACTGTTTGTTACCTCATCCCTCATACCCCCCAGCCTCCTCCCCCTTTCCCTTTCCCCCCATGAGGTGTTCAGTTGATTTACACCAAACATTTTGCGAGTATTGCTTTTGTAGTCATTTGTCATTTTACCCTGTGTCTCTCAATTTTGGTATTCCCTTTCAATTTCCTAGTTCTAATACCTGTATACATGGTTTCCAGTATACTCAGATAAGATTACAGAGGTAGTGTAGGTACAACCACAGGAAGGTGATACAAGAACATCATCAATAATAGAAGCTACAGATACACATGGGACATTGAAAGTAGTTACAACTGTGATATATCAATCGTTTCCATAACATAGAGTTCATTTCACTTAGCATTATCTTATGTGATCATGAGGGTATAGCTATTGGGCTCTTGTGATCCTCTGCTGTGACTTGCCTAAACCTGTACTAATTATTCCCAATAAGGGAGACCATAGAGTCCATGTTTCTTTGGATATGGCTCACTTCACTTAGTATAATTTTTTCCAAGTCCTTCCATTTCCTTACAAATGGGGCAATGTCATTCTTTCTGATAGAGGCATAAAATTCCATTGTGTATATGTACCACATTTTCCTGATGCATTCGTCTACTGAGGGGCATCTGGGTTGGATCCAGATTCTAGCGATGACAAATTGAGCTGCAATGAACATTGTTGTGCTGGTGGCTTTACTGTGATTTTGTTTGTGTTCTTTTGGATAGATACCCAAAAGTGGGGCTGCTGGGTCATAGGGGAGTTCTATATTTAGCCTTCTGAGGAATCTCCATACTGCTTGCCAGAGTGGCTGAACCAGTTTACATTCCCAACAACAATGAAGTAGGGTTGCCTTTTGGCCACATCCCCTCCAACAATTGTTATTGTTAGTTTTCTTGATATAGGACATTCTTACTGGGGTGAGATGGAATCTCAATGTTGTTTTGATTTGCATTTCTTTTATGGCCAGTGATGTAGAGCACTTTTTCACATGTCTCTTGGCCATTCTCATTTCCTCATCAGAGAAGTCTCCTTGTAAGTCTTTAGCCCACTTGATGAGGGAGCTATTGGTTCTTTGTGGTTTTGTTTTGGAGGAAGGTAATTTTTTTAGTTCTGCATATATTTTAGATATGAGGCCTTTGACTGGTTGGTAAAGATCTTCTCCCAGTCTGTGGGCTTTCTGTTTATCTTGCGAGGTATATCCTTTGCCGTACAGAGACTCTACAGTTTGATGGAGTCCCATTTGTCCAACCTTTCTTTGATTTGTAGCCTTTCTTGGTCTTTATTGAGGAAGTTCCGTCCTGCACCAAGGAGCCCAAGTGTCTCTCCTACTCCTTCCTTTAGTGTTTTCAGGGTGTCTGTTCCGGAACAGACCTGAAGACCAATGGAACAGAATTGAAGACCCAGAAATGAACCCACAGAACTATGCCTACTTAATCTTTGATAAAGGAGCTAAAACAATAGTTTGGAAGAAAGATAGCCTCTTTAACAAATGGCGCTGGCAAAGCTGGTTCAACACATGCAACAAACTAAAACTAGATCCTTATATTTCACCCTGCACCAAAATCAATTCCAAATGGATTAAAGACCTCAAAATCAAAACAGACACCCTGATTATTTTCCCTCTATAGTATATATTTAAGGATTTTTTGCAAAGCTGGTTTGGTGGAGATATATTGTTTCAGTTTTTCCTTACTATGGAATACTTTTATTTGACCTTTGGCTATGGATGAGAGTTTAGCTGGGTACACTATTCTTGGTTGGTAGTTATTTTTATTTAGTGTTTGGTATACCTCCTTCCAGGCTCTCCTTGCTTTCATGGTCTCTGCTGAGAAATCTGGGGTAATTCTGATTGCTTTTCCTTTATATGTAATTGTTTTCTTCTCCCTAACAGCTTTAAGGATTCTTTCCTTGTACTCTACTTATCCTGTTTTGATCACAGTGTGTCAGTGGGATGTCCTATTCTGGTCTGGTCGATTTGGGGTTCTAAATGCTTCTTGTATCTGTATAGGCCTTTCCTTCTGGATATTTGGGAAGTTCTCCGCTAATATTCTGTTAAATAGGTTGCCTATCCCATTAACTTCTTTCTCTAAGTTTTCCTCAATACCTATTATTTCTAAATTGGGCTTCCTGATCTTGTCTTGAATCTCCTGTAGTGATCTGTTTTGATTATTGGACTGGATTTGTATTGATTTTTCATCTTTCTCCATAGATTCTAGTGAAACTTCAGCTCCTGAGATTCGATCCTCTGCTTCAGTTAGTCGGGACTGTAGGCTAGCTACTTGATTTCGAATCTCTTTTCCTTCTGACTGGTCTTTCCTGATGATTTCCATGTCATTTCTTAGGTCCTGTATGGACTTCTTTACTTCATTAACTTCATTAATTTAGTTTTGTGTGTTGTCTCTCAAATCTTTAAGCTGGGTAGCTATCTTTTCATTTGACTCTTGAAGTTCATTTATCTTTCTATTTGTGGATGCCATGAAATTCTCCATTAATTTTTGCTTTGCCTCCTCACGCTCTAGAATAATTGACTGAAGAGATTCAAACTTTTCATTTATCATGTTTATCAGTAGACTTTATAGAGCATTTTGGGGGTTCTCTTCTATGTCTTTGATTGACTGCTCTGCTTCATGCCTGTTTTGAGTGGGGGATAAGACTTCATTGTTTGCCATCTTTCTTGTGTTCCTTCTGCCCATTTGGATTGGGAATGCCAGTCTACCAGCACCTGTGAGCACCGTTTAAGACCCAAAGCAGATCTTACCAAGCAGTGTTGTATAAATCTTAGAAGTTCACAATTAAATACACATACCTTTTATACCTGTGTATAAAATTAGATTTGGTATTCCTAAAGAATAAAATTTCAATATAACAACCAATCCTGATCCCTATATTCAGTAGTTACTTATTTTCTGTTACAACCCTATGAGCATTCTTGTTCTTATATTAAGTTCCTTTTGGACTGGCTTTCTCTATGAACCCCTTTGTTTCACTCGAATTAAGCAGGGATACCCTCTATCCAATTACCAGGAGTCAATGGGATCTGGAGGACCTAGTAGTAAGTCAGGAGGGTAAGTTAGAGGTAATAAAGAAACTAGAGTAAAATGTATGGGGGGGTGATGATTTTGGTTTAGTTTCAGTGATGTGGAAATGTGGAGGAGAGTAGAATCAGTAGAAACAACAAGGTTAAAATGATAGACAGTGGAGAATTAGCAGTAAAGAGTGGAGATGTTATTCATGGGAAAGTAATTTTTAAAAAAGGAGAGTACATAAAGAGAAATAAAGAGAGAATACTGGAAGACAGATGCACATAACCGAGAAAAGTTATTTAAAAAAATAAAATAAAAAGGAAACAACAAAAAAAAAACAGAAAAAGAAAAAAGAAAAAAAAGATCAACAATAATAACAACAACAACAGCACACACACACACACACACACACACAAAATGATAGAACCTGTTAGGTGGAAACGGGAAACAAAAACAAAGCAATGATGTTTCAGAAATGAAAATATAAGAAAAAAAAATAAAAATGAAAGCTTAAAAAACTTTTGAGACAAAACAAACAAACAAACAACAACAACAAAAAGTCTTCCTTGTTTGGATGGGCTTTCTACAGTCTCTGGTTTCCTTGCGATGGTCCGCAGTCTATTCTGACACTTGGCTGGTTTGACATGCCTTCAGTTTGCAGGGGTGGATCTGTTCTGACCCTCCTCCCCTGTTGGTGCAATCCTGGGTCTCTGTGGTTCCCACAGCTTACAGGTAAGACTTGGGCATGCTCTGTAGGTGAGGTCGTGAGAGGTCTCAGGAGCCATGGCTCCTCCCATCTGTTGTGGGGGCCGCTGCCTTTAACCCTGGCTTTGAATAGGCTGGGGACTCAGCAGGGCTGGGAGCCTCTGGCCTGGTTTACCCGGCTGAGTCACTTGCCTTGGGGAGTTTCCTCCCTCCTGGGTGGTGCAGCCTTCTGGGCAGAGCTGGGTATGGAATTCAGCTCTGTTTCAGGCTGGAAATTGGGCTTCTAAATGGGACCGTTTATCTGTCTCAGGAAGTTTGTTCTTCCATTTGGCTGTTTCTAGCTGCTCTCCGCTCTTGTTTTTTAATTTAGGAATTCCAGTGGGCAGGGCGGGCACCTCTAGCTGAGCTGAGGCCCAGGACACGCCTCCCACCTGGGCAGGGGGCATTCTCCTGGGCCTAGCTGGCTCTCACTAATTGGTCCCTCTTGCCCTTCTCAAAGATGGCCGCTTTGCCCTGGATTTCCCCAGGCGGGCTTTAGCTCCAGTCTGGTCTGACCTTTTGCCAGTGTCAAAGATGGCGCTTTGCTCTTGCAGTTGGGGAAGGAGCTGCTCTTTGGGCTTGAGTAAGACTGTCTTCCTTGGGAGTACTCACGCTGTCTCTGCGATTTCAGCCCGTCCATGCTCAGTCTGCGGTCTGTATGTACACTGCTGTCTGGAGAATTTCTCCCTGGTCTCCATTGAGCTGCGCGGGGTGCACAGCGCGGTGCTGGCGCCCGCACTGGCATGGTGTTAAGACTCTGCCCGGAGCTCAAATCTGTGTTTTCAGACCAGCTAAGTTGATTTTTCCTTCCTGGCCTGAATCCCTGTACTGTTAGAACTTATTTGAGCTGTCTATCTAGTGGTAAAAGTTTCTCTGGGGTGGGAAAACTGTGCTATTGGAGGGAGCTCAGCTAGGGCGCTGTTGCTCCTCCACCATCTTCTCCCAATCTCTTCCTTTCTTTTGCTGTTATTATGTGTAGGATTAGAATTCATAACCTAACACATATTAGTCAGGCTCCCTACTGCTAAACTTGCTCTACTTCCAATCCTTTTTTCTTCTTGGTTATTATTATTACTATTATTATTATTTTATTATTAAATTTTGCCTGTACTGAAGCTTGAAGTCAGGGCCTGGGTGCTGTCACTGAGCCTCTTTGTGCTCAGTGCTAGCACTCTACCACTTGAGCCACAGTGCCACTTCTGACTTTTCTTAGTAGTTTATTGGAAATAAGAGTCTCACTGGGACTTTTCTGCCTGGGCTGGTTTTGAACCGAGGTCTTCAAATCTCATAGGATTACAGAGCGACCTGCACATGGCTGTCTTGTTTATTTTTAAGACAGACTCTTACTTCTTCCTTCAGCATGCACCTATATGCTGATCCAGTATCTTATGCTTCCCATGATTGCTGAGATGACAGCTGTGTACTGCATCCATCTTCCTTTCACGGAGATGGAGTCTGGTGACTTTTCTGTCTAGCCTGCCTACCCTGGATCATCTCGCACTGGGTCTTACAGGTATCTTAGGATGAGGAACATGCTACTAGGTCCAAGTATATGTTGTGAAAGAATGCTGAGAACATTTCTTCCTGGACTAGCCTTGAACTTGATTGTTCATTTTTTGGCTAGGTGACAGAGGTTACAGAGTTACAGGTTACAGAGGTGATCCATTTGGTACCTGGATAAGGTCCAGTTTTTTAATCATTCTTCATAAATAGCATAAAAGGGATCTGACACAAAAATGACTCTTTATATAAAGCAGTAAATAATTTTATTAACATTAAATATTTTTAAATGCATCTCTGTGATCTATAGGGAAGAAGGTAAATCCAGATTTGCATGACTTTATTAATTGTTAAAAATAATTGTTTCTTTGCTTTGTGATTTGGGACTATTCTTTGCCATAAGGTATAAACTTATGAACACTAATCTAGTTAAAACAAAACATCAAACTTCACAATTACAGTTTTAAAACTGATTTCTTTCTCTTTTTTTGTTGGTGGTGGACGCTGTCCCTGAGCTCTTCAGCTCTGCTACATGAGCCCCAATGCCACTTGTGATTATCTGGTGGTTAAATGGAGATGAGTCCTCCTGAATAACTAGGATTAATGGCTTGAGTCCAGGGCACCCGGTTTAAACTGATATCTAAGATATGATTCCAAAACATAACCACTCTACTTACACTAGGTTAGTGGTATTCTATCTTAGATGCATATCACAGATAAAGAGAAAAATAGATTTAATAATAGTTATTTCTTATGTCAAAGAAAAGTACTGTTTTATTATTGTTGTACCCTTTAATGTTAAACAAAATATTACCTAAATCTTGAAATTGGAATTTTAAAAATGTGTATTCTTAAGAATGAAGCAATAATTTACTTTTTGTTTGAGTTTTCAGTTTACACCAAGTGAGAAAGGAGAAAAGCATCATTATGAATCTTATTTTTCTAAGTTATAGCTCTTCTTTTCAGAAGCTGGGAGATCTTTTATTTTTTAGAACTCAAGTTCAATAAAACATCTTATTCTAAATTAAGAAAATGTAGTCTAAGAGAGTCTGAGAAAATGAAATCACTCTGTATGGGTGGTAATTTTGATGTAGTCAAATCACATGTGTGTCAATTTGTGGTGTTTTTCAGAAAGAGCATAAAATTTTAGCCATGATTGCTTCCATGTTGTTAATGAGAAACTAACTCAGCACCTATGTCCTTCATACCTATGGCTTGATTTTAGAACACTCTGTGGAGGAAAGTTCAGTCACACTGACGGATCCCCTAGGCAGAGCTTCAGATTAAGGCTCAGGTGATGTTTATAATTTTCTCTTCCTTGGTTTCATTTTTCAGTGACTCCTGTTGGAATTGCTTTCGCTTTTTCCAACATTTCAGTTTTCTCAGTTTTATCACTTCGATTCCTTACCCCTCAAAGTAGCTCATCTTCAAGTCCACAGTAAAGGAAACATGGAACTCTTTACTTTTCATTGTTCTTCAAGAAGCAATCGGTCCACACTTTCCTAACAACTTCCTGTATGCTTATTTGCAAGAATGGGCTTGCACTCCTACCCTTAGGAGGATTCCATCACATCAGCTGGGTAAAGCACTGCTCATAAAAATAGTGCAGATAGTAATAACTACTTTTTCTCTTCCTAACAAAATGATGAGCTAAGTTTCAACAATAGATTTGCTTAAATACTTTCAGAAAAATTGTTTGTAATATTGTTCTTTGTAACTATTGAAAACTGTCCTTTGCCCTCTAATGTTCAAAAACTACCAAATAAAATAGTTAGAAAAAAAAAAAAACTATGGTCAAGGCTTCTGGGACCCATATCTAACCTTTGTCACTCACAAACTGCAAAACAATTGCTTAGACATATTAATTTGCCTATTTCTTCATGCTAATTTATAACAGAATGTGTTCCCAATATGGTAAGGAGGAGAAAGTATAATAACGGGAGGAAAGTGCATAAAAGCACCTGACGGATGGATAGGACACAAAAATTTGAGCTATTCATTTTCACATTATTCAACATTCATTATTTAGATCCGATAGCATTTATTAAAATCCTTTAAGTGCTAAACACTACAGTGTTTTTAAGAACAATGGAAAAATCTGTGTTCTTTATTGCCAAGGGTAGACAGATATTAATAGTGAGTACAGGAATAGGCTAGTCATGGTAGAAGACAAAAATGCCCCCAAAAATACACCCATATGATAACATAAGAAGATGCCAAGTGAAATGAACTGCACGTTACAGAAACAAGAGTTATACCACTGTTTTAATTAATCTTGACATGCCATGTGAACTTGTACTCCTTTTTTTCTCTTTTTCCTTGTCAGTTTGTTTAACTGAGTGGTTTGTCTAGTTTTGTTTCTCTTGTAGTCCCTTCCTGTGGCTGTACCCCCACTACCACTGTACTACATCTGAGTACCCTGGATATTGTCTGATACGGGTAATAGAACTAGGGAAGGGAGAAGGAATACTAAAATCGAGAGACAAAGAACAAAAAGACAAACCATTCAAAAAGCAACACTTAGAAACCATTTGGTGTAAGCCAACTGCACAACTCTTGGGGGGAGAGGGAAAGGGGGAGGGGGGAGGAGGGGAAATGAGGGAGGAGGTAACAAATAGAACAAGAAATGTCCTCACTGTCTTTCATATGAATCTGTAACCCTTCTGTATCACATTTTGACAATAAAAAATTGAAGGAAAACCAACAAACAAACAAAAATAAATAAATAAATACAAAGACAAAATTACATACTATGTTAAGAACTTGGAAGAGAAGATCTGACTGAATATGAAAAATCAGGAAAGTCTGAGATTCTAAGCATGTAACAAGACAATTTAAATTTTATTCTTTTTCAACAACCATACTAATATGTTTTCTCCTTTCTATCTTTTCTGCCTTTTTTCTTTCTTTCATTTTTAATTTATTTCTTTCCTTCTTTCTTCCCTCCCTCCCTCCCTCCCTCCTCCCTCTCTCCCTGCCTTCCTTCCTTCCTTCTTTCTTTTGATACTGGAGTTTGAATTCAGGGCTTCACACTTAATAGGCAGAAGCTCTGTTCCTTGAGCTATGTCTCTAGACTTTTTTTGCTCTGGTTATTTTGATATAGGATCTTGCTTTTTTCCTAGGGCAAACTGGACCAGAATTGTCATAATTGATGTTTTGTATTATAGCTGGGATGATATGCATGCATGATTACACCCAGTATTTTCCTGTTGAGATAGGCTGTCACAAACTTTTTCACCACAGCTGGTCTCAAACCATAATCATCTCAATCTTTATCTCAGAGGTAAGTAGAATAATAAGCACAAGTCACCAGCAACTGGTTTTAGTTATGTCTTTAATCAGATCTCACTTTCGTCTGGGTTGGTCTCAGATTATACTTTTCCTGCCTACATCACCCAAGTAACTAGGACTATAAGCATGTGTCATCATCTCAAGCACCTGGGTGCATTTTCTCAATATTAAGAAACTAAAGAGTTATTTGTATTTTTACATGAAATTTCACTTAGATTTTCCTTCTCACATGGATTTCAGATTGTCCCTTATTAGTAATATTATTAGTTTACTTTGAGTTTCATTTATAGCAGAGGTGAATTCTGAATCCCAAAGGCAACCACATTGTAAAATGATATTAGTAGTTGTGGCATAGAGATCTCACTTTTATTCCTTTAATAACTTCCTAATTATAGATTCTTTTCCCTTAATTTCAGTTTTATATTAATGATAGAACTAATTTGCAATCTCAAAGAACTTTTATGCTAAAAGCAATTAGGAGATATCTTCCTGTCTCTTTAGAGAGAAAATAGATTTAGCTAGGCAGGTAGAGCTTTATCATTAAGGCCCAAGTAGCCGCAGTTAGTTAAAGGTATCAGGAATTGGGCTCAAGTAGGAACATGTCATTCAAAGAAACGTTTTTCCCATGAAGTGTCATGGTGCACTGAGAAAGTTGTGAGTAAATGTCAGGAGGTTAAAAAAGCAAAGTCCATGGCCATTGGAATAAATCACAAATTTGTCAAAGAAAAAGTAAGAATAGAAAGCAGAAAAAAGGTGTGAGAGAGATACAAAGAAATCAATAAAGGTTTTGCTAAAGAACTATCACTCCATCCTCACTATCAGTCCATTCTCACATCACCATTACTATTATTACCATACTATATTATAATATACTTTACATATATGTATATATTTTACTATACTATGATATATAAATACTATTATAGTATTAATAAATATGGTTATGTGATGAAATAAAAAAAATTCTGGTGGGGCAGTGAATTTGGCCTAGTGGTAAAGTGTTCACCTCATATACATGAAGCTCTGGGTTCAATTCCTCAGCATCATATATATAGAAAAAGCTGGAAGTGGCACTGTGGCTCAAGTGATAGAATGCTAACATTGAGCAAAAAGAAGCCAGGGACAGTGCTCAGGCCCTGAGTTCAAGCCCCAGGACTGGCAAAAAACAAAACAAAACAAAAATTGGTATTCAATATGCATTGTGAAATAATTTAGTGATTGAAACAGAAGAGATCACTGTTATCAAGCTTTGTGAATTAAAAAAGATTTACATACCTTAAAGTTTTAATATTTCTCAGGTGCTTGTGACTCACACCTTGCAGTCATTACAATGAAGGAAGCTGAAATCTGAGGATTGCAATTTAAAGCCAGCCAAGATAGGAATGTTCATAAGACACCTATATCCAATTCACTAAGAAAATTCAGAAGAGGAGCTTCGTCTCAGTTGCTAGAGTACTATCCTTGAAAATATTCTCAAGGACAGCTCCCATGTCCTGGGTTCAAACTCCAGGTGTGGCAAACACGCACATGCACGCGCACGCACACACACACACACACACACACACACACACACCACAAAAAGATTAATATTTTATCAATTGTTTTTATGTCACTTGTAATACTTTTAAATAATTATAAACAAATACTAAATTATTTATAGATAGATAGATAGTTGTATCTATTTTAACTGGGAGAATACTGTTATACCACAAGAAATTAAATTATTTCTGACATAAAAACAAAGCTTTCCACCTATTGTAAGGCACAACAAGACTAATATCCAAATTGTATATGCTTGGATGTAGTTTGGGATAAGTGTTTAATTTAGTGAGATATTCTAATAGTGTTCACTATTTGTTTTGCATATGAAAAGAGAATTATTTCATCCTACCTTATATTTTGAGTAATTCCTTCAAATATATTCTTTGTCAAAAGCCTCATGAAGTTGTCAAACATCTTTGATCTTCAATTAGGACATGCATAAAATGCAAATTATTTCTTTCACCTTATGCTTCAAAGTGAAGAAGAAATGCATAAGGTTTTATGTGGATTGAGTAGATAATCTTCATGTTACAAATGATTTGCATGTAGAATGAGTGTTATTATAGGTAGTTCTTAGTGTAATCAAGATCAATTTCTTGTATCCTATTTTAAGTCGTGAACCAAATCTTTTTCTGTATAATTAAGTCTGTAGCATGGATTTTTTTCTTGCTACCATATTTTACTATTTTGAGTCTTTATTTTTTTCTTCATGGCATTTGACAAAGTGTCTTTCTGTTTGTTAAAAAAATCTTATGAGAGTATTCTAGTTATCTTTTAAGGAATTTAAAACCTTCTTTGTTAAAATGGAAGAGCTTAAATAAACATACATATTTAAACCTATAATACATTCAAAAGAAAAATGATCCCCAAATCTTCCATAAGATTTATCATTTTCTTATAGTCGGGGATGGTAATATTTTTAATATTTTTTTCATTCTCATTTCTTTAGTGTTAAAATGAAGTACAGAGGGGTTACAATTTCATACATAAGGCAGTGAGTACATTTCTTATCCAACTTGTTACCTCCTCCCTCATTTTTCTTCTGCCTCCTCCATCCCCATTTCTCTCCCCCCATGAGTTCTACAGGTGGTTTACCCATATAGTTTTGTAAGTACTGCTGTTGTATTGGTTTGTCTTTTTATCCTTTGTCCCTCAATTTTGGTATTCCCATTCCCTTCCCTAGTTCCAATACACATATATGCAATATCCAGGGTACCAAAATCAGTTACATTTATATCAGGGGTTAAAACCACAGGAGAGAAAGACAAAAGGAAAAGGGCATAATTTCTCATGGTATGTTGAAAATAACAACAATGATAAACCACCCGTTTCCATAACTTGGAGTTCATTTCGCTTAACATCATCTTATGTGTTTATATGGACATATATATTGAAGTATTGTAGTCTTCTGCTAGGATTTTCCTAGACATGTACTAATAATTCTCTAAGAGGAAAACCATAGAGACCAAGGGGAAACCAAGTTTCTTTGGGCTGGCTGACCTTCATTTAGTACATATACACAATGGAATTCTATGCCTCTATCAGAAAGAATGACATTACCACAATTTTAAATTTTTGAAAATTGTATTTATAAGTTAACATAAATTTCAGTATCAGTAGTCATTTCTTGAAGAAAAATGTTAACATTATTTGCATTTTCATTCTTGAAAATACTTTGAATTCTTGAAGATCATTCTTCTGTTGTATCTCTCTTTAATGAAAATTCCTATAATAAAGGATACCACAACTAGCTGGGTTTTACCATGTGTAGTTTTGGCTTTGAAGGTTTATTTGTATACTTGCTTCAAATGTCTAAATATATTGATTTTTCAGTGCTAGGTGAAAGGAGGTAAGAAAAGATAGACCAATTCCTTTAACTGAGTAGTGCATGCCATAGTTAAGACATTTAATATTCCTATAGTTTCAAATCTTCCATTCTGGTTTGATTGCTTCTAAGACAACTGATTTCAAGAATACAGCAGTTAAATGTTGTTAATAGTATTTACTTCATTGTGAAGAATCAACTAGCTTAAAATATTGTCATTCATAGATTTGCGTGATTATTGCAAATATCTGAAAAGGCATTGTTTATATTTTCATGGCTTGCTCATATTTACAGTATATCTCATAGTTCTAAAAATGTTGTTTTGGAAAAACCATTGGAGGTCTTTACTGGGCTGTAAGGTTTATATAATACAAGAAGCTAGGACTAACAAGTAGGTCATTTGTGGTTCATATCCCTGGGTTTTGTATGGTCATCACTTACAGCTTCTTAAACACAAGCTCAGGCCCCTGCCCTTGGTAGCCCTTGAAATCAAAGACTCAGTGGATTCAGAGAAGATTTTTATAAGATGAAAATCAATATTGGGTGCAAATTCTTAGGCTAAGTAACAAAGGAAAGAGTTCTGGTACATGCATATGCTTAAAAAAGAACCATGTCAGTTCAACCACTCTTTTGTAGAGAACAAGCTACCAAGTAACCAATATTCCCTTCCTTTTTGTTGCTTTTCTTCTTAAGTTTTAAACTGTAAACAAGCAATAACTAGTTCCATGCTTATTTCTATGTCTTATTCCAATACTTATTTCAAGTTTACACTGTACCAATTCCAATACTAACGTGTATATAGTGGTGAGATAAACAGGAACTAGTGCAAATAGAAAGCAATACCATGACTTTGTGATGTGTTCAGAGAGAATAGGAACAGTAGTAATATATACTGTGGATAGACAAAAATATTTTTAGCAGTATTATTTCAGACTGGCATCCCTTCATTAGTGTTCAGAAAGTGACAGGGAAATCAGTTCATTCTGGTATTTCATGTTAAAAGATGAAAGAATCAATTGGGCAAGCCATGACCCTCCTTCCACTGTGATGATTGTAATATTCAGATTAGAATCCTAAGTACTTGATAGGTAGAGGGAACATTTTATAGAGCAAAGACATTTTCTTTTTTTTTTAATTTTTTAAAATTTCTTTATTGTAAAAGTGATATACAGATGGGTTACCGTTTCATACATAAGGCAGTGAATACATTTCTTATCCAACTTGTTACCTCCTCCTTCATTTTTTCCCACTTCCCCCCTGTCCATTTTCCTACCCACCCATGAGTTGTACAGTTGGTTTACACCATATAATTTTGTAAGTATTGCCATTGAATTAGTTTGTATTTTTATCCTTTGTCTCTTGAATTTTGTATTCCCTTTCCCTTCCGTAATCCCAATACATGTATATACAATATCCAGGGTACCAAAATCAGTTAGTGATTTAAGGGCTAAAACCATGGGAAAGAAAGACATAAGACAAAGGGCATAATTTCACATGGAATGTTGGAAATAACAATAATGATAAACTACTTGCTTACATAACTTGGAGTTCGTTTCAATTAGTATTTTCTTATGTGTTCATCTGGACATAGCTATTGAACTATTTTAATCTTCTACTAGGACTACCCTCGACATGTACTAACAATTAGCAATGAGAGAAAACACAGAGACTAAGTTTCTTTGGGTCTGGCTGACTTCACTTAGTATGATTTTTTCCAAGTCCTTCCATTTCCTTATGAATGGAGCAATGTTATTCTTTCTGATAGAGTCATACAATTCCATTGTATATATGTACCACATTTTCTTGATCCACTCATCTACTGAGGGGCGTCTGGGTTGTTTCCATATTTTAGTGATGACAAATTGTTCTGCAATGAACATAGATGTGCTGGTGGCCTTGGTGTGGTCTTGCTTGTAAATCTTTTGGTAAATGCCCAAAAGTGGAGCTGCTGGATCATATGGGAGCTCTATCTTTAGCCTTTTGAGGATTTTCTTTTGATAAAGGCATTACTTATCTACTGAATTAAGATTAAATTTGGAGTGTGTATGTCCTGTTATATATGCAAATAGGGAAACTAATCCTATTGTCTTTTGTAGTATTTTTTTCACATAAAGTAAATTTTCACTAATATTTATCTTTAGGCCCACGATAATCTCTTCTTATTTTTACTACAATATGATGTTTCCATCTTAGGTATGCATTTAGAAACCCTTTCTGTTGAATTCTCCACACTTAGATATTCTAATTTTATCTCAGGATGTAGGAGACAGATCATAAATAAGTGGGACATCTGAGACACACTTCTTACTTATGCTTATCCTGTTCTTTGGTCATTTCTTTCTTTGTTCTCCATTCCAGAAATTGTCTCACACTTCTGTGAAAATGTAAAAATCCGATTGAATTGTTTTCTTTCCTTATTTCTTTTTTTGGAACTTGACCTTTACCACTGTAACTTCCTCTTTCTAACCTGTGTACTAATTTTCACTTTGGCTTATGTTTTTTTCATCTGCACCTCCCCACCTTCCCATTCTTTCCTTTGACTGTAGTCTCCCTAAAGCAAACAAACATGCACTTCCCACAGCTTTAATACCTTGTGACTTCTTCTCCTCTTTCTATCTAGAGAGGGTATTAAATCATCATATTTAAGTCAGTGAATCAATCTTGAAATCTATGCATCAGATTCCTCTCCTGTCTAATAAAGACCTTCAGAGGAATAATTTCTCTAAGCATCCATTTGTACCTTTAATCCAAATAACACATGCATGCACACATACATACATACATACATATACACATGCAGTGTATACACACATGTACAGTTCAAAATGGATTAACTTATATTAAAGTAGTTGAAAATCAAGAACTCCATACAATATATAAACTACTTATTAAAGTTTACTTGTCTTTTCAAACATCTTTTTTCCTTTCCTAAAGTTAATAATAGACTGAAAAGATAATCAGAATGGCCACAAAGTTATTGCTCATAAGGACTTATTATTTTGTAATCATAAATTTATTATCACCTCCAAGAATTTCCAAATCTATCTTGATTTTATTCAAACATAAAAAATTTGGGTATGAAAAGTTGGTTCATTTCAAATATAGAGTTTACATAATTTACATTCTTTTATCTTTTATAGAGAAGGGCAAGTTAGAAATGACTGCCGTTTAAACAAAATCTTAAGTAGACCTCTTATAAGTGGATTTACTTTGATGCAATCCAATTAAAGATTTTTCTCTTTCCTTAACCTTTGTCAGGGTGTTTGTCTATTGCTTTCAGAAATTAAATTAGAAAAACTTATTGTAATATTGCTTCAGTTTATACTGTTCCACTTGTTCATGTGCATATATGCTCAGATGCACACAAACACACACAAACTCTATATATACATTACATATATGTGCTATGTTTTTATACTATATATACTTGTAAAAATATAAATCTGCGGATGAAAAATCGTACACAAACTGGATTCTCGTAACTCCCTACTGTAATCCTAGCTACTCAGCAGGCTGAAATCACAGGACTGTGATTTAAATCCAGGAAAGATCATGAGACTCTTATTTCCAATTAACCACCAGAAAACAGGAAGTGGCTCTGTGGTTCAAACCGTAGAGCACTAGTTTTGTGCACAAAGAAGCTCATGGACAGTTCCCATGCTCTGGGATCAAGGCCCAGGACTGGCAAAAAAAAAAATGTATGTAGTAAATGCACACACACAGTCACTGTATATATACATACACACATTTATGCATCTACCCTTCTCTGTCTCTGTCTCTGTCTCTGTCTCTATCTCTCTGTGTCTCTGCCTATCTCTCTTTCTATCTCTGCACAGGGAAATTATCTAAATAAGGAAGTAAACCTTTATAGTGTAATTTTCACGGTACCCTCTATTCTTAATTTCCTAATTTATTTGGCAAACGTGACATTAAATCTGAAAGGAACTAAGTATGTGCTATGCTTATTAATTCATCATGATTTATAATTTATAGGCCACTCTGAGTTAGGACACACACCTTCCAAAAGAGGTAATTGCATATTGTTCATTTTTATTTGAATTATAGGGAATACTGGATTTATTTTTACAGGAAAGATTTATAGATGTTTTTGTCCATTTGTTTTAAAGTAATTTATGGCCAGCCACTTTGCCTTTTCCAAAGAGAGCCAAGCAAGTGAAACAAAAACAAACCCTTTTGATAGGAAAGCATATGGAGCCTGAGTTTGCAGGAAAAGTAGAGCAGGAAGAAGCACGTTCTATGGCTTAATGTAGGGCTTACAAAAGCCTGGTGTTGCGATAGTAATTGGATTTCTAAGCATTGCTTTTGAGAATAGACTGCTTAAATTGCTGAAAAGAAAATCATTGCAGAAAAGAAGCAAGAAAGAATCACAGGAGCTGTTTGAGTACTTACAAAATAAGAATAACACAGGGAACAATGAAGAACTGGTTTGGTGCTGTTACGATTTGACATTTTTAAAAACCTGATATTGTAGCAGTACTTTTGGTCTTTATTCTTTTGTGGAATAAAGTTCCAATGCATTTTAGACCAATATTTCAATGAGGGTTGAAATCAATGAGAGCTTTAACATACTTTCAGAGAAAGAAAAGTAAATAAAACAACAATGAGAATTTCCCTAGTCTACATTATAGTTGTGCATGAAAAATCGATATGGACAAGTGTACATCTTTATTTTTACTTCATTTAACATATTACATGCTGAGGCAGTTGACTGCTATTCTGAAGATGTCAGAAGATTCTTATATATACACACTTCCTATAAAAACAGTGGCAGGCAGGGGCTGGGGATATGGCCTAGTGGCTGTGCTTGCCTCATATGCATGAGGCCCTGGGTTCAATTCCCCAGCACCACATATACAGAAAACGGCCAGAAGTGGTACTGTGGCTCAAGAGGTAGAGTGCCAGCCTTGAGCAAAAAGAAGCCAGGGACAATGCTCAGGCCCTGAGTCCAAGCCCCAGAACTGGCCAAAAAAAAAACAAAAAAAAAACAAAAAAACAAAAAAAAAAAAAAACAGTGGCAGGCAGATAGTACACACTTTAATTTTGATTTGTGAGAGGAGGCCAGCCCATTGAAGCATGAGGAGACTCGAGTTTTAGCCTCTTAAAATCTACTCATAGATTTCTTAAAGTATTTTATCTTCTAAACAAACAAGAGATCAAGGCATGTCTCCTAGTTGACCTTTGCTTCAGTAACTATCTCTTGTTCTGGTTTAGTCACATCTAGGATCAACTTTCCTTCTCTTTACCTCAAATTTTAGCATTTTTACCTACCTAGGGAGAAAGAAACAAAAAAGATAGGAAGTAGCTTGTTCCATTTTCTATGTGGATATGCCAACACCTTCACCTGTCCTAGGTAAATTTACCCCAGAATGAATATTTGTGCATGCTATGGACCAATTTACTGGTTATCTTATCACTACTGAATACATTCTTTAAAGTCACATTTCTTTTATTTCCTAGTGAGAAAATGGAAAACCTAGAGTGGTTACACTTCCTTAGGCTTCCATGGCTAGAATTTCAATACAGTTCTGGCTCCAAAGCATTTCTTTCTTCTATTATGCAGTTGTTTATTTTAAACATTAGTTACATGCAATGCAAAAAGTATGTAATTGTCTTTGGGGAGTATGTGTTTCATCTGGAATGTCTTTTCACTTTTGTACTCTGCTGTGAACTTCAAATGTAAATGCACTCTTTTCCTTGTTAAGAGAGAGGAGAGTCACCTAACAAAATGATGAGGTACAAGGACTAGAGAAGTAATTTTCATTCTATATGGGTGATTCAACATCATAAACAAAATAAGAATACCTGGCGAAAACGGGAAGTATCAGTGGTTTACTCTAGTGGAAAATTGGAAATTATTTTATGAAAGGATTTTCTGGGAGAAATGTTGAGAAATTAGAGGCTTTGTGTCTTATCTATTGACAACTATCCCAACTCAGGGTTTAAATTCATAAGTAGCCATTAGAGTTACCTATGTGAAGAACATATCCACGTAGAACATAGTCTTCTGTTGAAGGACTATATTTGTGTTTCCTTCTATATATGAAAAAATTGAAGTAGAAAATAAAAATGATTTGACAATGGAAATAAGATTATTATTTAGAAAACTGTACAGCATAAAGCACAAGTGATCCTTTTATAACAATAAGAGTAAGTTTTATATTTTAAGGTTATTAGAATCATTTATTCATTAATTATATTCTTTACTACATAGGCAGAGTTACAAATTAGCTGTGTTAATTATTTCAAAGCAGATTATATCAGTAAAGAAAATATTCCTGTAGCATAATATTCAATGATAAAGGATGGTGTTCATTTGTTTTTCAGTGTTTCTGGAGGCTTTATTGACAGGAGAGTGTTTCCTCCTCCCTAAGGAGGAATTCATCATCTGTACTGGAAGGCACAGACAAACCACCTCGAAATTTCTGGGAGAATTTGTTGGTGTTTGCAGTTAGGAACTCTGCTTTTAGCACAACTCACAATATGACACTGGCCTTGCCACATTAACATCTATAGGCCTCAGTACAGCTCTCTAAGGTAAAAATCTGTTGTATCTTTTCTCTATTGATGAGAAAACTTGAAATTCAGTGGCAGAATCCACACAGATAAGAAATAATAAAGTCCATGCTAGAAACCAGGCATCTTGACTGGAGAAACTGTACACATAATCAACATATTCTGTAATGCCAACTCCCATAATTTAGCACATGTTGTTGCAATGGGCAGGATATTTTGAATGACTGAATAGTGTACATTACTTTTCCCATGCACACATTGATTCCTCCTGGCTGCTGCAACTAATTCTGTAATAAAGGTGGGCCTCTCAGGTCTTTGTATGGATGTAACTTTCCTGTATATATACCAGATATGGATTGGATGAATCATTTACACAGTATTGGTGTGAATTTAAAGTGTTGCAAACACTATGGAGGGTCCTCAAAAAGTTATACACAATACTTCCATATGATCTAACAATTCTGCTTTTAGATATTTATCTATAAGAAACTAGATCAGCTCTATCTCAGAGATATTTGGCCCTGTACTATTTATTCCAGCCATCTTCACAGTAACAAAACTTGTAAACAACCTAATGTCC
Source organism: Perognathus longimembris pacificus (assembly GCF_023159225.1). Classification (NCBI taxonomy): domain Eukaryota; kingdom Metazoa; phylum Chordata; class Mammalia; order Rodentia; family Heteromyidae; genus Perognathus; species Perognathus longimembris. The sequence continues at coordinate 40,617,282 of NC_063172.1, read as the reverse complement.
ACCTACAGAAGAATGGTTATAGAAAATGTAGCATATACACTAAATGCAATATTATTAAGCCTCAGAAATAATATCATATGTGACAACAAAAGTAAACATAGAAGTAATTGTGCTAATAAAATACACCATTTACAGAAGGACAAATAATGCAAGAAACGTGCAGGGGGAACTCTAAACAGACAAACTCACAATTGTAGAGTAGAATGGTATGCCAAGGACTAGGAGGAGAGAGGAAGATGGAGTTGCTCTTCAGTGAAACTAAAGATTTAGTTTACACGTCAATTTTAGTAAATGTGTGTCTTCAAAGTGAACCTCCTGTGTTCAATATAAAGTTTGTCTCAATAAATTCAAGACATTTGCTGTACAAAATCTTTCTTATGATTAACAATGCCATACTTTATATTTAATAGTTTTTTAAATGCTAAATCTCACATTAAGTATTTCCTAACACATTAAAATACAAGTTCACAATATGTCAAATGATCTGTTGAATACTAAACCCAATACTCAGAATGTGACCTTATTTGAAAAATGAGTTTTTGTGGGTCTAGCTTAAAATGATCACATGCTAGAATCAGTTGGGTCCTTTATTCAGTGTGTCTGGTGTCCATACATGGCAATATGAACATTGAAAGTAATTTTCCACCTGAAGGTGGAGGCATGTACTGGAGGTATGTAGTCATACAGTTGTCAGCCAAGAAATATAAAGGACTGACAGCTGTCACCAAGGTTAAAGGAGAAAAGAAAAAAAAGGGTTTTACATGGCTTGTTAAAAATCATGATTTCACAATTATACCCTTCACAACTGTGAGACAATATATTCTCATTGTGTTCAGGAACTGCTTGTTGGCTTTTTTAATGGAAGGTACATATTTGGTTAACATATCTAAATTTCATACATTTTCTAGAACTTTTCAGTGATATCAAATCTATTAATTGTTTTTTAAAAAATCACTAGTGCTACATTGGTGGCATGGCTTAATTTGTAAAGCACCTTCCTAGTAAGTGTGAAGTCCTAAATTGAAGCCCCAGTATTTCCAAAACTTATTCTTTGGAATATTGACTAATCGTATAGATTATCTTATTGCATCAATGATAATATCAGGAAAAGATTAATAGTATTGGAATGTATATTATAAGAATAATTTTAGTGATCAAACTCTTCTACATATTTTCTAAATTAATCTATAAACTGTAGTATTGTACACTCCATCAGAAGAAATTTATTCTTTGTCAATGTGGTGTTGCTTTTTACTTCAGCCAAATTAGAAAGATACCTAGTAATTGTCAGTCATAATTGCTACAGATCTTGTAATTTATGGCACTCAATGGAGTGTTTAAATCCATACTGTCTATTAAATTATTTACTTTATTTGATATGTGTTATTTTCTTTCTGTATGTAAGTTGTAAATTCTTAAAGAGATATACATTATACTTTTATAAAGCATCTAGAATACAAAGCAATATGATATTGATGACTGAGATGCACACTTATGAAAAAATATTGTGTTCCAATTTCTAGTGTTTGCATGAAAAATTTATTCATTGGTCAGCTGAAAAAATGATCTCTCCTAGAGGCATATAACTTTATTAGATTGACACAATCAAGTGTCACACAGTGAGAAACATAAAGCAACAGTCATTTCTTGCCTCATAATGTGGAGATTATAAATTCAAAATCAAGGTTCTGGAAGGACTGAATTTTCCTAAGACTTTCCTCACTGGATCACAGATAACTGTGTTTCTATTGTGTCTGCATGTGATCATTACCTGTGCTGCCTGCCTGTCTGCCTGTCCATCTGTCTATTGGTGTGTCTTTCCCTTTCTTTCTCTCTTATCTTTTCTTTTGGTGTTCCTGGCGTTTGACCTCAAAACCCAGCAATTGCTAGTGCTTTACCACTTCAGTCACATTTCGGGCCTTGATTTTTACTGGTTATTTTGGAGATGGAGTTTAGAGAATTTTTCTCCTTAGGCTGCCTTCAAACCGAGATCCTCCAGAACTCATATTCCTATCCTCCTAAGCAGTTACTATTACAGGACACAGGCATGAGTGAGTCATCAGTGCACAGATTAATCTTCTTTTATAATGATACCAGTAATATTAGATTAGGATACATCTTACCCTGTATATCTTCATTTTCACATAATTATTCCTCTAGCAATCATTTTCCAAATGCCATCAAATTTTGAGGTATAAATTTCTATCTTAAAGTCACTCTATGTCTAAGTCAATTTAACACAGATTTTGAAGGCATAAAACTTAGCTGCAAACAGAAGGATTGAAACAACTTGTTTCTTTAGAAACAATAATTTCAAATATTTGAAATTTTCAGGTGTTAGATATGTTAATTAGTTTGATTCAATCGTTTTATTTTTTTCTGAATAATTATTTATTGTCAAAGTGATGTACAGAGGGGTTACAGTTTCATATGTAAGGCAGTGGGTACATTGCTTGTACAATTTGTTACCTCCTCCCTCATATAATGCACAGAAAGCCAAAATTATGAGCAGTAAATGTACACAATTTGTACTTTCAAATTATATGTTAAAAGAAAAGAAGAACTGAAATTAATAGCTATCATTTTTCTTTAAAATGCACATTAAGAAAATTGAGGGAAGGATGGGATAGGGAAGAATGAAGAAAGAGGTTACAAAAATGCACTCATAAACTGCTTCTACTTAAATAAAGTAAAATAATTATAATAATATTAGTGTTTTAAGAATGAAGTAGATGTGGGAGGATCACCATATGAAGTCAATTTTGCCAAAATAGTAAGACTTTATCTCAAAGAACAAGTTATGCATGGTAGCACACAGATATAATCTCAGCTACACTAAGTAGGGAGCTGCAGTCTGAAGTTGACTCCAGAAAAAGTTTTGAGATACTATTTGAAAAATAGTTAAGGAAAAGGACCCAAGGCATGACTCAAGTGGTAAAACACTTAAGTAACAAATGTTAGGTACTAGGTTCAATACTTTTACATCATCATTATAGATATTTCATTTAAATTAAGGGATCTCTTGTTGGAACACAAGATCAAACCAGCAATATAGATTTTTATTCTATTTGCTAATTTCTATTATCTTCTAACAAATTAAAAATGCAAAGCTTACGGGCTAATTTCAAAGAGAATATACATGACCTCTCAATTTCCCCCAATATGTTCTGTTGGAATGAGAAAGTGAACAGACTGTTCCTCTGAGGAACTTTGAAGAGGGAAACAATTGACACTTTTACAGACTTTGATGCCTACAACTCTGTCATCACTTCTACTTGTATCACAAAGTTTAAACATGGTCGCAAAAAAGTGACCTACATAGACATTAGAATTCATTGCTACATGTAATTCAAATTTATTTCTGTATGAAAATGGTATAGTTTCTTCCTCCTCTAAAAATCATCTAATGTAGATAAAGCAGGTGGGAGGTTTACTCCTAGTACAAACTAGACCTTCTATAAAAAGAAAACTCCCAGAGAATGACTTTAAGTTTCAAAAGTTGTTAGAGAAAATAGAATGTCTGAATCTAGTGTAGAATAAAATTAGGAATAAAAGAGACTTTTTGATGGACTGTAGATACATATATTAACATAATAAATTAAGTGATATTAGCATTACATTGTCTACCCAAAATATAGCAATATTAAATCGTATAGGATGATTTGCTTAAATGTCATTTTATTTTGCATGCCTTACATTCCTTTGTCTTCCAGAAATCAAATAGTCAAGGAAATTACTAGCATACTCACAAAGAGACTAAAGAGAAATTATAGTCCCAACATCCAGTAAGCCAGTGGTTGTAGAATTGATCTTTTTTTGACTACTAAAATGGAGGCATCCACAAGGTAACAAACAGTACAAGAAATGTATCCAATGCCTAACGTATGAAACTGTAACCTCTGTACATCAGTTTGATAATAAAAATTTGAAAAAAAATAAAATAAAATGGAGGCATCCAACTATGCTATCTGTCCAGGATCAAGCCTCTCCCACTCACTTTAGGCACAGTGCCCAATATTCACTTTCTTCCAACAGTCTTATAATGGAGAGCTATATCTGGGTACAAAGGATGCTTTCTTCTCTGGCTGTGGTGGTTGTTGTGGAGGTGAAGTGGCATACATGAGCTCAGAGATATTTTTTACTCCACCTTGTTCTTGTCTTCTAATCCTCTTCCCCCTGACCAGCTCAGATGACCCAGTGTTACTTATACAGGATGGGAAATGTACCTACAAATGTTAAAGTTGACTAAATGATCATCTTATGGCAAGGAATGGATTTGCTGGTTAACCTGCTAATTGTTCCTTTCTTTCTTTCTTTTTAAAATAATTACTATTTTTATTTAATTTTATTATCAAGGTGGGATGCAGAGGGGTTACAGTTACATACATAAGGTAGTGGGTACATTTCTTGTTGAACTTGTTACCTCCTTCCTCATTCTTTTCCCACTTTCCTTCCTCCGCAATCCCCCCCAATTATGTAGCTAGTTTACAACATATTGTCTTGTAATTATTGTTGTCGCTTTGGTTCACGCTTTGCCCTTTGTCTCTCCATTTTGATGTGCTCTTTCCCTTCCCTAATTCAGATAAATGTATATACAATAGCCAGGGTACCATAATCAAATACAGTGACAACAGAGGTTAAACAATAGGGAAGAAAAGCACCAGAAGAAAGAAGTAATTTCACATGAAAATCCACTTGTTTCCATATCTTGGAGTTTATATTGCTTAGCATCATCTTAGTTTGAAGAAAATAGTTTCAAATTAATTTTCACAGTTTGTAATCTTTCTAGAAATACGTGAGACTTCCATTTTCCCTATATTCTTTCACCAGTTCCTGTTGTTAGAATTTTGTTTACATTGCCAAGCTAATAATTATCTGGGAGAGAATTATTTTTTAAACCAGCTATATTTTTTAAATTTCATGTAGAGCACTTGCCTGTTTGAACACAAAATATTAAGCTCAAATCCAGTATCATTAAAATAAATTTTTTAAAATTATTGGAGTACAATTATAATTCTAAGTGGTTTTAGTATGTTCACCAAGCTGTAAAACCATAGCCATGATCAATTTTAGAAAATGTTTCCCGCCCATAAAGAAACAAAATAGTTACTTCTCAGCCACTTATTTCACTTCCCTAAGTTCATCCCTCTACTGTTTTGGTCTTAGACAATCTGTACTCTACCATCTCCTACTCTTGACATTTCAAATAATCTTCCTGTAAATGCAATAACATGACCTAATACATTCTAGTTTTGATTTCTATTAGATAATCTATTATCATTGATAAGATTCTATTTATGAGTAACATAATGTGGTACTTTTGTCTCTGAAGCTTCAATAAACGTAATGTTTACTGCAGTGAATTGTGTAGGTTCTTCTATTACAATATTTTCTTATTTTACAGGAAAACAGTACTCTATGTCTATATATGCCTATATTTTTTCCATTTATTGGTGTTTTGTTTCAGTCCACACAGTCTACTTTAAGTAGTGCCATAGTAAATATGAAAATATCAAATATTTTCCCAACATTTGAATTGACAGTTTTTTAAATAGCAAATGATATTATCCACAGTACTTAGAGCATAAATTTAGATTCCAACCAAAAATATTCATGATTTCCTAGCAAATACTCAACTTTGATCTTTTTAAAAATTACCATTCCAAAAGATATTATTTGCATTTCCCTCATGATTTATGATGTTTATATTTTATATACACAATATTCATTTGTATGTTCTATGATGAGGAAGGACAATTTGGGTCTTTTGTACAAGGCTATTTGTTTTTTATCTCTTTAACTTCTGAAGTTAACTGTAAATTTTAAATTGTAACTCTTAATGAGATTTACAGCTTGAAACTATTTTTTCCTATTACAAAGTGTATTATAGTAGAAGTAGAAGGCCATAGAAGATGGAAAGATCTCCCAACCTCATGTGTAGTCAGAACTAATAGTTCAATACTTCTATTCAAAATACCCTGAAAGTTTTAGGTAAAGAAATTATTAGAGAGGAAATTATGCACATTTTTGATGGGAATCTAAATTTATACAAGTACCAGTAGAATTTTTATTCTTTTCCAAATTTTCGAGGAAATTTTTCATTAGAAAATATACATTTTATTAGGATATAATAAGGAATAGAACAGCATCTTCCATGCAAATTAGAATAACAAATTATACATTTTCTTTGAAAAGAGTTTCACAATTACTCCTGTAGATTCAAATGGAAATTTTAGCATTTTTATTTTTTCTAAGTTTAATTAAAGTTGCTAAAGTCTCTCCAAGTTTTTGTTTTGTTGTTTTGTTTTTGTTTGTTTTTTTTGCCAGTCCCAGGTGCTGGTTCTCAGGGCCTGAACACTGTCCCTGGTTTCTTTTGCTCAAGGCTAGCACTCTACCTCTTGAGCCATAGCGCCACTTTTGGCTTTTTCTGTTTATGTGGTCCTCAGGAATTGAACCCAGAGCTTCATGCATGCTAGGCAAGCACTCTAACACAAAGCCGCATTCCCAGCCCCCAAATCTCTCCAAGTTTTGATCAAATAAGAAATGTTCACTGACATAAAGACTTATGTCATTTATATTAAAAATGAGGAAGATTTTTGAACATAGGTTTACAGATGAGGAGTAGAGAAGCTAGAGTCAGTACAGCAACTGATGGGGCCAATTTTGTTGATTTGTCAATCTAGAACAGAAAAGTAGTAGTGCTACTTTTGAAAATAGAATGGTAGAGAGCTTTGAAAATTTAGATTTGGATGAACAAGTTTACAGTCCCACTGACAGTGTAATAGCTTTCTCTTTTGGCTATATTCCTGCCAGCATCCGTTTTTCAATTTCTTGATAATGACCATTGTAACTGGGGTACAGTAGAATCTCAATGTGGGTTTGATTTGCATTTCTTTTATGGTCATTGATATTGAGAATTTCTTCATGTGTCTATTAGCCATTCTTATTTCCTCTTCATAAAAGTCTCTTTAAGTCTTTAGCCTACTTATTAATAGGGTCGTTGATTCTTTGAGGATTTGTTTTTGGGGGGTTTAATTTTTGAGCCCTAAGTATATTTTAGATATGAGGCCCTTGTCCGTTGTATGGCTAGTGAAGAACTTCTCGCCATCTGTGGGCTTTCTATTCATCTTACTAGCTATGTCCTTTGCTTTGCTGAAGGTCTGCAGTTTGGTTAAATCCCATTTGTCCAGCTTTTCTTTGATTTGTTTTGTTTGTGGGTCTTTATTAAGAAAGTTTTGACCTGTCCAAGGAGTTCTAGAAATACACATTTCAAGATTTTCCTAACTTGTAATACCTAGAATATGTCTATGGTATTCTTAGCCAGGGGATCACAATAGCCCAATCGCTAAGTGCATAGGATCATATATAATGAAGTATATCAAGAGGTTCTTTGTATGTCCCTTTGGAAGAGAAAGGGAAAGGGAATCACAAAAATACCATGAAGGATGAACTAATTGCAACAATGATACTGGATACTATGTGGGAAATTAGCTTTACAACTTGGGGAGGGAAGGGGGATGGCAACTGGTAAGTGGGAGATAATGAGGGAGAAGGTAACAGTGATTAAAAAGAAATGCACTCACTACCTTACTTTTGTAACCGCAACTCCCTGTTCATCACCCTTATAATAAATTTTAAAAATTAAAAAAAGAAAAATTAGATTTGGAGGTTTAAAATCAACATCTTTATTTCTTAGTTAGCTAGAATAACATGTTCTTCAGTCTGTTTTAGAAAGTTGCCATGTGAATAGTAATAACTCAGATAGGTAAAACTAATAGCACAAAATACTACAGGAGAAATGAGATGCAGGTGGCTTATGCCTGTAATCCTAGCTACTCAAGAGGCTGTGATCTGAGGATCATGTTTCAAAGCCAGCCTCAGTAGGAAAATCTGTGATACTCTCACCTCAAGTTAATCATGAAAACTCTAGAAATGGAACTGTGGCTGAAATGGTAGAACACCATCCCGGGGGTAGGGGGGAAGCTCAGAGACATTGCTTGGGCCCTTAGTCAAACACCAGTTCCAATACCACCCCCCCAGGGAAAAAAAACTGAAAGAGATAGAACAACTAATAAAGGAAAGGAATGTTGTTATATTATGAAAGATTGTAAACTGATATATAGTTACTCAAATCTAAACATATCACTCATTTGTATTCCTTCTCTTGTAGCACATTTAGAACACATCAGTAAGGTATATAATACTTTGCATATTTACAGAATCTGTTAATCTTACACTTTCACAGTACCTGGCCTAGTTCATATAACTCCCCATGCTCACAAGTAACTAGTATCTAGGGCTTATTTATAGCATACTACCAGAACATTATATTTGATTTTTAAATTATTGTGTTAAAATTGAATTATACATACTATTTGCTTTCTAAAATCAAAATGTTAGCTCAATTTGTTACATAAATCACCAATTTCTTTCTCATCATCTAGTCAATAAAACTAAAAGAGAGATGACTACTAATATTTACCATCAATTTTTATTTTGTTTTCAAAATTCTGCATTCTACTATGAAATTTCTACTTTGTACTTAATCAGAATTATTTTATTGGCATGCAGTGTGTTTACATTAATTGAAAAACAGGGGCTCCCCCTTGTGACAAGATCAATATTCCTAAACTTTTCATACCAATTTAAATATCTGTGTATAGCCTTTTAATTTTTAATAGTCTTTGTACCATTTGATTGGCACTCAAAACTGTGCATGTTATTTCTTTGTATTTATGCATATTCTTGTGTTTTATATGTGTTCTCATATTTTCAAAGTTCATGGGGTTCTTGCTCAGCCCTGGAAAATATTAATGTGCAACTTTTCTGTGTGCTTCAATAAAGCAGCAAGCATATATTGAGTTACTAGGAATGATAATAACTGGAAGGCTTAAGAAAAATAAGATTACATGTGTAATGAAGATATATCTAGTATGCCTATTTAGCTGTGGGGTGGGGGTAGGAGGGTACAAAAGATAAATGGGTGAAAGAAAAAAAACACAAAAGAAGAGCATCTGATTTCTCCTGTAGTATTTTATGCTGTTAGTTCTACAGATCTCAGTCATTATTAGACACATGTCATGAAATAGGCGTATTCACACATTTAAGTAGGAAAATATTGTAGTCATTTCAATCCCCAAACAACCAGTTTTAATGCTGGCTGTTTTTTTGAAGTGCCTATATGGCCTTAGCAAAGGAAATTTTTGTGTGAGGTGTCGTTTTTCTCACTTGATGATAAGATAATTAGACTACATCAACTTATTTTGGACATGAGCACATTTGAGGGAAATTACATATTTTCATGGCTCAGTTGAGCATTGATTGTTAAGGCTCTAGGGGAAAACAAAACAGAGACTGCATTGGAGCAAAGTGATATAATGATGCCAAAGGACAGGTGATCATTACTAATTCAGCACACTCACTGGACACTATGTTGGAAATGAACTATACAACTTAGGGAATCAAGGGATTGGGAGGGGAAAACAGGGACAAAATGAGGGTGTTAAAAAGAAATGTACTCATTGCCTAATTTATGTAACAGTAACCCCACTGTACATTGCTTTTACATTATTTTTTTTTTAAAAATTAACTCCAGATGCTATGCTCTGTAATTCCAAATTTGGGGATCATTTTCCTTAGAATGGTAAAATTCCCTAGATCAGGAATGCCAGGTGGCATGTCTTTCTGACTAAGAGAAATTCATACTTTAAATGTTTGGTAACTTTTTTAATTCAGGCACTGTATGTGGTGTTCAGCTTTTGCTAGGTGCGTCCTCTTCCAAAGTCATTTATATTCTTCTAGAAGACAATTCAGTCTGCAGCCACAGTATATCATTGTTATCCTCGAATATAATGATAATCTCCAAGAAACATAATGCCAACCTACTAAGAGTACTAAACAATACACATAGCACGGCCCTTTGGGATCCCTTAGGAATTCTTAGTGGTCTCATGTTTCATATGATAATCATAAAATAATCTCCTCTCAGGAGATGAAAAATTAAGTTCTTAAAAAACATGACTAGGTCAGATGACAATAGCTCATGAATGAAATTCCTATCTACTCAGGAGACACAGGTAGAAAGGATCTCGATTTGAGACCATGCTAAGCAAAATTTTGTGAGACTAACTCAACCAACAGCTGGATTCAGTGAAGTTTATCCTATTCACAATTATGTGAGAATGGGGACTAAGATGGCGAGATTTTTGGTTATAAGCCAGCAGGGGCGAACACCTTGTGGTAATCCATTTCAGAGAAATCTGGACATGTTGGTACATTATTGTCTACCCACATATGGGAAGAAGTATAAAGAGTGGAAGCTCAGGACAAGTAATGATGATGGTGATGGTGGTGGTGGTAAGGCTCAATCACTAAAAATATCAACACATAAAAATTAGGAGGCATGGTTCCTGCATAGAGTACTTGCCTGGCAGGCAGGAAGCTCTGAATTTAAACCTCAGGAGCATAAAAGTTAAGTCAAAATATTTTTGCTTCTTTTACAATTTACCTCTATTTATATTTTACATTTATTATTTTAATTAATAGTCATTTAATGCAGCTCAGAGTAAGACAGTCTCAATACCCTTTTACTAGCCTCTGCAGCAGAGAAGAAAATGGTTGTACTCTCTTTAATAGTTTACAGATGGAGAAAGTATATATTTTTTAAATGTTGTTCACAAAACTCTATCCCATTACTCAACAATGCTTCCCTTTATGGTAGGTAACTCAGCCATTCAATTTCAATGCCCCTACACATTCATTGAATGAATGTAGGATCTGAATGAGGATTTTTGCTGCTTTTAACTTAGTGACTAAAGACTTTGATTCCCATCTCTGGTTCCTTTGTCTCAACTATTTCAAAATGTCTGCTTTCATAAAGCTTGTAATCTGAAACCTTCCTACTTCATCAACTGAAAACTATGGTGCAATCTTTCTTTTTTAATTTTTATTGTCAAACTGATGTACAGAGAGGTTACAGTTTCATACATTGGGCATTGGATAAATTTCTTGTACTGTTTGTTCCCTCCTCCCTCATTGACTCCTCCCCCTCCCCCTTTTCTTTGCCCCATGAGTTGTTCAGTTGATTTACACCAAACAGTTTTGCAAGTATTGCTTTTGTAGTCATTTGTCTTTTTACCCTGTGTCTCTCAATTTTGGTGTTCCCTTTCAGTTTCCTAGTTCTAATACCAGTAGACACGGTTTCCAATGTACTCAGATAAGATACAGAGATAGTGCAGGTACAACCACAGGAAGGGGATACAAGAGCGTCATCCATAATAGAAGCTACGGTTTCACATGGCATGTTGAAAGTAGTTACAACAGTGATATAACAATCGTTTCCATAACAAGGAGTTCATTTCACTTAGCATCATCTTATGTGTTCATAAGGGTATAGCTATTGGGCTCTTGTGATCCTCTGCTGTGACTAGCCTAAACCTGTGCTTGCTAATTATTCCCTATGAGGGAGACCATAGAGTCCATGCTTCTTAGGGTCTGGCTCACTTCACTTAGAATAATTTTTTCCACGTCCTTTCATTTCCTTGAGAATGTGGCAATGTCATTCTTTCTGATAGAGGCATAAAATTCCATTGTGTATATTTGCCACATTTTCCTGATCCATTTGTCTACTGAGGGGCATCTGGATTGGTTCCATATTCTAGCTATGACAAATTGTGCTGTGATGAACATTGTTGTGCTGGTGGCTTTAATGTGTTCTTGTTTGTGGTCTTTTGGGTAGATGCCCAAAAGTGGGCCTGCTGGGTCCTAGGGGAGCTCTATGTTTAGCCTTCTGAGGAATCTCTATACCACTTTCCAGAGTTGCTGAACCAGTTTACATTCCCACCAACAATGAAGTAGGGTTCCTTCTTGGCCACATCCCCTCCAACATTTGTTATTGTTAGTTTTCTTGATATAGGACATTCTTACTGGGGTGAGGTGGAATCTCAATGTTGTTTTGATTTGCATTTCTTTTTTGGCCAGTGATGTAAAGCACTTTTTCATATGTCTCTAGGCCATTCTCATTTCCTCATCAGAGAAGTCTCTTTTTAAGTCTTTATCCCACTTGTTGAGAGGGCTATTGGTTCTTTGCAGTTTTGTTTTGGAGGAATGTAATTTTTTTAGTTCTGCATATATTTTAGATATGAGGCCTTTGTCCATTGCATGGCCAATAAAGATCTTCACCCAATGTGTGGTCTTTCTGTTTATCTTGCGAGCTATGTCCTTTCCCCTGCAGAAGCTCTGCAGTTTGATGCAGTCCCATTTGTCCATCCTTCTTTGATTTGTAGCATTTCTGGGTCTCTGTTAAGGAAGTGCCATCTTGTGCCAAGGAGCACAGTTGTTTCTCCTACTCCTTCCTTTAGTTTTTTCAGGGTATCTGTTTTTATTTCGAGGTCTTTGATCCATTTGGAATTGATTTTGGTCCTGGGTGATATATAAGGATCTAGTTTTAGTTTGTTACAGGTGTTGGACCAGTTTTGCCAGCACCATTTGTTAAAGAGGCTATCTTTCTTCCAGACTAGTTTTTTTAGCTCCTTTATCAAAGATTAAGTTCTGTGGGTTCATTTCTGGGACTTCAATTCTGTTCCACTGGTCTTCAGTCCTGTTGCTGTGCCAATACCAAGCTGTTTTTATTACTATAACTTTATAATACAGCTTGAAATTTGGTATTGTAATTCCTCCAGCACTGTTCTTTCTGCTTAGGATTGTTTTTGCTATTCTAGGTGTTTTATTGTTCCATATGAATTTCTGGATTGCTTCCTCTATTTCATTAAGAAATGGTGTTGGGATATTAATGGGTATTGCATTGAATTTGTAGATAGCCTTTGGCAATATTGCCATTTGGATTATATTAGTTCTCGCAATCCAGGAGCATGGGAGGTTTTTCCATTTTCTTAGTTCTGCCTTAATTTTATTTTTCATGTTTTAAAATTCACATCATGGAGGTCTTTCACTTCTTTGGTTAAGGTTATTCCTAGGTATTTTTTTTTTTTGAGGCTATTGCAAAAGGAGTTCCTTTCCTGATTTCAGCCTCGGCATTTGGGTCATTGGCATGTAGAAAGGCCTTTGATTTTTGAGGGATTATTTTATATCCTGTAACTTTGCCAAAGTTTTGGATCAGCTCCAGTAGCATGAGGGTAGAGTTTATGGCATTCTTTAGTTATAGGATCATGAGGATAAGGTGCAATCTTATGTATTATTGTAGTCAGTGTTTATTGAATCTTAATGGAATGAAAATAATGGACTTCATTTTAATTTTTGCTCTCTGAAATAGACTCTCACTCCCTTAATTAATTTGCATTATTAATTTTATTTATCCCTTATAATCTTGTGGTTTTTTGTGTTGTTGTTTTTTGTTTTTGTTTTTGTTTTGCCAGTCCTGGGCTTGAACTCAGGGCTTGAGCACTGTCCCTGGCTTCTTTTTGCTCAAGGCTAGCACTCTGCCACTTGAGTCAGAGTGCTACTTCTGGCCATTTTCTATATATGTGGTGCTGAGGAATCGAACTCAGGGCTTCCTGTATATGAGGCAAGCACTCTTGCCACTAGGCCATATTCTCAGTCCTCCCTTATAATCTTGGAATAGTCAATAGTATGAAATGCTAAGAGGAAATGGCACATGACTGTGGGTTACATACGTATAGAATCTTTCTTGTCTCATTATGGCATTTTCATCATATTGCAAATATATAACTACCTACCCCTATCTGAGGTCTAACATTCAGGGAAAGTTCCTACTCATTTTCTCATCCAGGAACCCAGTCTTATGTTTGTACTGGGGGAAAAAATGAATGATGTGTTGTAGTATTATTTATTCTTTCATTTAAGTTTTATAGGAGGAGGTATTTTAGTGTATACATATAATGACATATTACAAAGTCCACAATGTCTCACTGAGAATATTCCAGCATGCTTTTCTTTAATCTGATTTCTGTAGATCCAATGAAGGAAATATGTGATTTGGGTATGATGCAGTTCACACACACACATATTCACATACACACATATGCATATCTGTGTATGCATATATATATATGCATATATATGTATATGAATGATTACTAAGTAGATGACTGTTTTAAAAGGTCCCAGGAGAACTGGGAAACTTTTGACTGGGGAAATCAGAAATGTGCAGGCCAGTGAAGAATGAAACTACTGGGAGTAATAATATGGGCTGATGCACTCAATGTAGCAGTAATGCCCTCTGAGAAGGATAGGAAATAATTCAGTTCCTGCAGGCTTCATGGAGGCTAAATACAGTATGACAAGAAATAGTAGCAGTACTCATTATGTCTGATTGCTAATTACCCCTTTGAATGATTCAGTTATGCCTTCTACTAGATAATTAGTTTAGTAATTTATGGCTGTGGCGCAAACCAGTATTTTAATTTTCACAGCACAATTTTCACAATACCTACAGTTCTGATAATATCTTTCTTTTTTATTCAATTTTAAATTGCTTTTTGAATGCCTATAAAAGCGCAAATATCCTTGCATTTTTCCCACATGCATTTCAGGCAAAAGTTAGGTACTTCATGGAATTTTATTTAACTTTAGACTGTAGAAAAATAGTATCTGATTAAGTAATGTTTCATTATGGTCAATTTTCTGGACTAAAGAAGAGAGCATTTTTTAAAGGATTCCATCAAGTGACTCAGCTTAACAGCTGCCAAATTTTGTGTTCCAGAAAGGTTTTGATCATTTGATAATATTCGTTGTTGTTATATACATTCTACTTCATATCTTAATATCATGTAGGCAAATAGCAAACTGAGTGACCATAGGTTAAATTTTGGCCATTGATCAATGATTTCTGGGAAAAACTTTCAGTCCTCCCTATTCCAATTCCCATGCTAGGTTGTGTATTGTGATAAAGAAATATGATGTTGTATACAATATTTTCATGGGCTGGGAATATGACCTACTGACAGAATGCTTGCCTAGCATGCATGAAGGCCTGAGTTTGATTCCTCTGTATAACATAAAAAGATAAGGCCAGAAATTGTGGTGTGGCTCAAGTGGTAGTGTCAGCCTTGAGCAAAAAGAAGTTCAGGGACAGTGCCCAAGCCCTGAGTTCAAGCCCCAGGACTGGCAAAAAAAAATGGTAAAATGTTTTCATGTTTTACAAGCATTGCTTTTTAGTTTATATTTTCACAAATCTTTAGATCCATTTTCTGTATCCTGATGACAGAAAAAAGAGAAAGAGTGATATCACAATTCACTATAAAGTTCAGGTAACTCCAATACAATTTTAGGTCTACAACCCAACAGAAATATAATAAAGTCAAATAAATTCACATCACTGCTTTATTTTAATCATTTGTTTACTTTGTTCAGAGATATTGCATGGAATTTTCCAGATTATTAAGTGACAGTATAGATTAGAAGTTGACTTAAAATTTTGAATTTTGCACATTTTGCATTATCACAATTAAATTCTAAATAACTACAGAAGTTGTCACTTTATGCACATTATTATGAATAGGGTGCAAGTTGTTTTTGTTTACCATGAAGAGAGCACTAATGTGCTTAAATTAACAAAATTAAAAGATTACAGTAAAGATTCAATTTTGCCATTCCTGATACATAAAGTGAGTGTTTTTAAACTAATTAGTACTAGCAATAGCTAGTAACTTAAAATTAAGAATATGTGGCAATGTCATTTCCCTTTGTTTTCTACTTGGAGCTTTGTTGTTGTTGTTGTTTTTTAATAGTAACCCAGTGACAAAATGCCCATGGTTGATATTTGCTCTATTGTTCTTATGCCCAATATTTACCAGTGCTCGATCAATGTTCTAAAGGGCAGCCCTGACAGTGTTATTTCAGTGAACATGAGGCTGGTGTTTATTACAGACTGAAGCTATGCCCTTTATTGCCAACAGTCTAACTTGAAATATGTGTTCCTTGACCCATTTAATAAATGATTTCCCACAAAGAGGGCAGTCTGACTCCTCTTCTTCTTTAGATGCTATAAAAAGAAAAAGTGCCCATAGGACAGCACATCTAAGCATCGAAGCATCAGATTGACCTTTCCAACTTTGTTCAGGTTGACAATTTGTTGTTCATGCTCCTTTTGTCCCCTAAAAGGCTAACTAGAGCATTTAGGAAACTTTGTAATACCAGTAACTGAGACAAGTATCTTCAGATTTGTCATTCCTTCTGCTTCAATGTTCTATGTCATGGAAAATATCAGTGTATCAGAAAAGCCAAAACATATTTGTAATTAAGCTTTGAAGATTATTGTGAAACCCAATTATATACTGTCTTTTACTCTGTTGTGAGATTATTTGATTGGCTTCCAAAATGAAAAGTGAGGCATGGCTTATCAATGTAGATATGGTATCTTGATAAGTGATTTGAGCTGTAGGACTCTTTAGAAGAAAGACCCTGTAAACCTTGTAATTCCATTACAGGTTTCAGCTAGCTGAAAAATTTTCAAGAGTTACAGCAATGCTGCCACAGCTCTCTGAATTTCATTGTTCATAGAATGTTGTTTTTTTAAATTTTATTTATTTTTATTGTCAAGGTGAAATTCAGATAGGTTACAGTAACATATATTAAATAGAGAATATATTGCTTGTCCAATTTGATACCCCCTCCCTCATTCTTCTCCCACCTTCCCTCTCCCCCACCCAGTTGTACAGTTAGTTTAAAACATATTGTCTTGTAAGTGTTGCCGTTGCATTGCTTTGCCTGTTACCTTTGGTCTTACAGTTTTAATGTTCCTCTTCCCTACCCTACCCTAATTCACACAGACTTATAGAAAATACTCAGGGTATCAGAATCAAATACAGTGACAACAGGGGCTAAATCATAGGGAAGGTGAACAGAGGAAAAAAGAATTAATTTCATATAATACATTGAAAATAATAACCTCAATGATGAACCACTTACTTCCATATTTTGGAGTCATTTTTCCTTATTTATTGTCAAAGTGATGTACAGAGATATTACACTTTCATATATACACCTTGGGTACATTTCTTGTACTGTTATCTACTCCCTCATTTTTGCCTCCCTCCTCCCCTTTTCCTTCTCCCCCCATGAGTTGTTCCATTGGTCTACACCAAACGGTTTTCAAGTATTGCTTTTGTAGTCATTTGTCTTTTTATCCTTTGTCTCTCAATTTTGATATTCCCTTTCACTTTCCTAGTTCTAACACCAGTACATATAGTTTCCAATGTACTCAGATAAGATACAGTGATAGTGCAGGTACAACCACAGGAAGGGGATACAAGAGGATCATCAACAATTAGCATCATCTTATGTGATCATATGTAGAAAGATATTGAGGCATTGTGTTCATCTTCTAGGACTATCTTAGACATATACTGATTACTGCCAATGAGGGACAGCATAGAATTTACTTTTCTTTAGGTCTGGCCAATTCATTTAGTATGATTTTTTTTCTAAGCCTTTCCATTTTCTTTTTTTTAAATTTTTATTATCAAACTGATATACAGAGAGGTTACAGTTTCATATGTTAGGCATTGGATACATTTCTTGTACTGTTTGTTACCCTGTCCCTCATACCCCCCTCCCTCCTCCCCCTTTCCCTTTCCTCCCTGAGGTATTCAGTTCACTTTCACCAAACAGTTTTGCAAGTATTGCTTTTGTAGTTGTTTGTCTTTTTTTACCCTGTGTCTCTCAATTTTGGTATTCCCTTTCAATTTCCTACTTCTAATACCAGTATACACGGTTTCCAAAATACTCAGATAAGATTACAAAGATAGTGTAGATACAACCACTGGAAGGTGATACAAGAACATCATCAATAATAGAAGCTACAGATACAGATGGGACATTGAAAGTAGTTACAACTGTGATATAACAATCATTTCCATAACATGGAGTTCATTTCACTTAGCATCATCTTATGTGTTCATAAGGGTATAGCTATTGGGCTCTTGTGATGCTCTGCTATGACTTGCCTAAACCTGTACTAATTATTCCCAATAAGGGAGACCATAGAGTCCATGTCTCTTTGGATATGGCTCACTTCACTTAGTATAATTTTTTCCAAGTCCTTCCATTTCCTTACAAATGGGGCAATGTCATTCTTTCTGATAGAGGCATAAAATCCCATTGTGTATATGTACCACATTTTCCTGAACCATTCGTCTACTGAGGGGCATCTGGGTTGGTTCCAGATTCTCGCTATGACAAATTGTGCTGCGATGAACATTGTTGTGCTGGTGGCTTTACTGTGATTTTGTTTGTGGTCTTTTGGATAAATACCCAAAAGTGGGGCTGCTGGGTCATAGGGGAGTTCTACATTTAGCCTTCTGAGGAATCTCCATGCTGCTTGCCAGAGCGTCTGAACCAGTTTACATTCCCACCAACAATGAGACAATGTCATTCTTTCTGATAGAAGCATAAAATTTCATTGTATGTATAGACCATAATTTCTTGATCCATTCATCTACTGAAGGGCATCTGTGTTGGATCTATGTTTTAGCTATCATAAATAATGCTGCTATGAACATGAATGTACTAGTAGCTTTAGTTTGGCCTTGTTTTTGATCTAGTGTTGTTGTATATGGTGATGAATTTTTCTGGTATTTTCTATGTTCTTTCTTGACCTTTAGTTTCTTTAAATATAAATATTTAATTTTTCAACGGATAAAATTATGTGGAAGAAAAGAAAAGCATGACTGGGAATGTGGCTTAGTGGTAGAGTGCTTCTAGAGTGCATGAACCCCTGGGTTTGATTCCTCAGCACCACATAAACAGAAAAAGCTGGAAGTGGTGCTGTAGCTCAAGAGGTGCTAGCCTTGAGCAAAAAGAAGCCAGGGACAGTGCTCGGGATGAGTCCCAAAGCCCCATCACTGAAAAGGAAGGAAAGGAAAGAAAGAAAGAAAGAAAGAAAGAAAGAAAGAAAGAAAGAAAGAAAGAAAGAAAGAAAGAAAGAAAGAAAGAAAGAAAGAAAGAAAGAAAGAAAGAAAGGAAGGAAGGAAGGAAGGAAGGAAGGAAGGAAGGAAGGAAGGAAGGAAGGAAGGAAGGAAGGAAGGAGAAAAAAGAAAAAAAGAAAGAAAGAAAGAAAGAAAGAAAGAAGAAAGAAAGAAAGAAAGAAAAAGAAAGAAAGAAAGAAAGAAAGAAAGAAAGAAAGAAAGGCAATCTTATGGACTTATTTGTATATCTGTAATTATATATTTGAGGCAATTCATAATGAAATTTTTTTTTTTTTTTTTTTTTTTTTTTTTTTTTTTTTTTTTTTTGCCAGTCCTGGGCCTTGGACTCAGGGCCTGAGCACTGTCCCTGGCTTCTTCCCGCTCAAGGCTAGCACTCTGCCACTTGAGCCACAGCGCCGCTTCTGGCCGTTTTCTGTATATGTGGTGCTGGGGAATCGAACCTAGGGCCTCCTGTATCAGACGCAGGCACTCTTGCCGCTAGGCTATATCCCCAGCCCCCATAATGAAAAATTTTGGCGGGATTGTATAGCCTTGCTGTATAGTGGTTTCTCATTTTTTTAATAGGGGGTTATATGAAATTTCTCTTCTCAGAAGTGATTAATAATGTCCTGAGCAAGAGTCTTCAGTATTTCTACTTCAACCATGATCATGATATTTATAAAGAAAATTTGATTCAGGATGAATGAATATAGATATATTGAGGGAGATGAAAGCAAACTAAATGCTATCATATGATTTATTTATTTGGTTTATTAAATGTGTTGACTAATGTATCAAAAATATTTTACCCCAGAGTTTACCCCAGAGTTTAAAAGTTTAGTTTACATTCTAGCAAGAAGTCAGGTGCTGGCTGTTCACAATTGTAATCCTAGCTTCTCAAGAGTCTGAGATCAGAAGATAGACATTCAAGTTTAGTATGGGAAAGAAAAATTACTGAAACACCATATCCAAAATGAACCAGCAAAAAAGTTAAGCTGGAAGTATGGCTCAAATGATAAAGTGTCAGACATGAGCAAGCAAGTTTGATAACCGGAGCCCCTAATACCAACAAAATAATTATAAATAAATAAATAATTCTTACTAACATTTTGCTAGGCTGCCTGGAACTGCAGTCCTCCTAATCTCTGCCTCCCATATAATTGGTATTACCGGTGTGTACCACATCCATAATTGTATGCACATACAAAGCTCTATACAAAGCTTGAGTTTCATAGACTATCTAGAATGTTTTCTGGTCTAAGGATCAATGACGTAAATGGAGGCAAGAAAAATGGAAGGAGTTATACAAAGAACAAAATTGAGCAAAATGCAATACAGAATCTCGTAACACTGACTGTTTAGTGGTTCTGAAATATAGGCATACTATGTAGCTCAATTCATCGCTAACCTTCTGATTCTTAATGTTACTTCCAAATAGAGGGTACTGTTTTAGTTTAACCTGTTTTTTTTTTCTTTGCTTCTTGATATTACTCATGGTCTCAGGACTAGATACAGTATCTATTAAGTCTTTTTAAAAAAGTTATGCATCCACTATGGAAAATAAAGCTAGAAATATGATATCATTTTCTTCCATCAAGTAAACTAAGTTAACTATGAGTGAAGAAACAACTTTGATGCAGAGTGAACAAATGATATTCAGATAGAATAAGCATCTAATTTAGTCATTTCTCCAAAGTACTAGAATTTGTGCTAAAAACACTCAATATTGCTCATATTTTAGTATTTAAAGAGAAAATACAGTAATTCATAGAATGCTGGAAAATTTTATTCATATCAAACAATTATATTGTTTAGAGTTTAAGATAAAAATTAATTTAACCTTTATCTCATAGAGGACCTTGACAAAGACTAATCATAAAGAACAAAACCTTCCATATGTTTATTCATCTTTTTAAACCTTAACAAATCAGTTCAGTTTTCAATATTTTACTGTAAAAATCTAAACTAACTATGCTGAAATGAGCAGTAAATAAATTTCTGTATAAATTGTCTGACCTGTTCTATGAGAATTCTTTTTACCTTGACAATCAATTTCTTCTCAAAAACATCTTGAGAGCTTATATACAGTTGATTCATCCAGCATTCCTTAATGCTTATCACAGATATTGAATCATTTTTTAAATCTGTGAATATATTAATTAATGCACTGTAAAAGTTCTCATCATATGTCTTTTCTAAGTCCTGTCACAGTTTTCTAATTTAATGCAATATGCACCCAGACATGGTAGTTCCTGCCTCAACCCCAGCATTCCTGAGGTTGAGGCAGGAAGATTTAAAATTCAAGTTAATTTGAGATACATAGATGATTGAAAGCCAACCTGAGTCACATTGCAAGACCCTAAGAGATAGAAGGAAAAAGAGAGGTAGATGGAAAAGGAGAAGGAGAAGGAGAAGATGAAGGAGAGAGGGGGAGAGAAGGAGAGGGAGAGGTGGAGGCAAAGAGAGAGAGAGAGAGAGATTGAGAGAGAAAGAGCAACAGAGAGAGAGAACATTCTGAACATGCAATAGGATAATGGGATTTATCGTGATGATGTGGATCTCCTGAACTGTATATAAAATGTGTAAGTTGCAAAAACACAGTGTCAATGCTGGGCATCTTCCCAGATCATATGCCCTATCTTCTCATGCTCCATTCTCTGATTTTGACCTTGTTTCACAGAGAATTATGAATGAATGTTTGTCATTAACTACCTTGAATAGTAACACTTTATAGGTATTAATTTAGCAAATAATAAATGCACACTAGTTCAAGGGATTAGGATAGTATAAATAAAATGAAAATAATATTTCTGGACTGTAATGATTAAGTTCTGTAAAGAAAGAAAATATTATTATGCTCCATTTTGCTTTCATTGAATCATAGGATGTTTCAGCCTATATTACATCATCTTGGAATAAGTACAATTACATTAGTCAAAAATTTTAATTTGTCACTCTTTATCATTTTATTTGACTCTGGCAAAAAATAGTACTGTACAGTTTATCATGAACTATCACAATTGCCTTCTATGGATGTTAAATTTATGAGCTTCTACAAGCATGAATTGTAATTTATTCACAATACACAGGCTTTGTTTTTAAAAAGTCCTTCAGAAAATAACCTAAAATTAAAAATCTCTTTTTATGGTGGCAATGTGCATTTTTATCTTTAAAAAATGAGTTTTATTCTCTTTTTATAGCCAGGAACAACAGAAACATTTCAAGAATTGTATTTTCTTTTTCTTTGCCAACTGCCATTCTGCAGGATAAATGGAAAGCACACTTTGGAAGTTATATTTTTCTCTACATTGAGAGAAGGGAATAAAGGCCAACTTCCTTCATCTCTAAAGAATGTCACAATAACTCACTGGATAGATAAATAGTATTACAGATGTCATTTTCTAAGTTACTTTTTGAGTCCTAGCTATAATATAAATGGATGAGTTAATGTTAAAAAAATTAAAGTCTTTGTAGTGACAGAACTGGCTTTCATGACAGTATTTTCCTTTCTTAAATCAACTTTATTATAGTAGGCTTTTTTTGCTCTTTACCAAAGGGACTGTGAAGTTCTAAGTACATATGACATGTTGTTTTACAGGACTCTACAAAGTGACATATTGACATTTCCAACTTTAAAAACATCACAAGAACAGAATTGTATTTTAGATGTGCTAGATGACATTATTGAAACTTAATAATACTTTGTGCCTTTTTAACTGTGTTTAATTCATTTTCTTCTATCTTAGGACTGTCTTTCATTGCTTCAACTTTGGGAATCACTCTGCTGATTAATCCCTATGTCTTTTTACTTCAATATTAACCCAATTCTCTTTCAAGCTATTGAAAAACATAATTTTATACATGATATTGTAATTCTTTAATTATTAATAAACATACACTGTATTAAGAAACAATATCTACTGAAAAAAGCCCTTTCTTGTTTCATTTTAAGCTATTGATGAATTAAATCATGATACTTTTTTAAATCACTGATGGAAGCTTAATAATTGTAATGAGACGTTTTTATTTCAACTTTTAGTGGGGTAAAGAAGCAAGGACAAGTTGAATATTTACTTTTTTTCTCAAATGTTTACTGTTGCAAATATGATCAGCACGTATTTTTATGCTCTTAATCTGAAGTTACTTTTAAACTTCATATTACTTGCATATAAGTTCTTCATGGTTATATTCACAACGTATTTAGTGTTCTACTCTCAATGTAAAGTCTACTAGAGTAGGTGTGTAGAGTCCAGTGATTGTACACACCATGTTAAATGCTGCGTGTCAAGTTTATCAAACATTGTTTAACAGCAGAGCACCTGGAAGTGATACTTAACCAAATATCTAGGAAAGCTTTCTGTATATATGGTGTCAGAAATATAAAATACAATATGTACTATATGTTATAATGATATATGTATACATGTTTATATGAATACATACATTGAGCATATAATATATAATAATATAATATGAGCACATAAAATATACATATAATAATATAACATAATATAATTTGTATCATATTGAATATATAATATTACAATATAATAATTATATATACCACTTTTCTGAGATGATGGTTATCGTTGTTAAATTATATGAAGAAATCAGGAAGGAAATGACAAGATTAACTCTTGGGTTTCGTTTTCCTTTTAAAAATGCATACATATATCTTGGATCATTTTGAATTATAATGTTTATTAAAATCTAAATGTGTACTTATTTAAGCTAAGCTTAACATAGGCACATGTTTTGCTCCCATCTACTTCTCCCATCTAGTTGTGAATTTCAATTATGAATTCTTTCAAACTGAACATTAAATCAGAACAAACTAGAATGCCTTTCCTTAGTGTTTCTAATAGTATGTCTGCCATATATATGTATATGTGTATATATACACACATATACATATATACATATACACACATATACATATATACATACATATACATATGTATATGTATATATATACATATATCAAATCATATTGATTTAGGTCATTATTTCTTTCTTACACTATGATATCCACAAGATAACAAAAATCTACCTTTTTAAAAAGAGAATTTATGGTTTTAATCATAGTGCCAAATATCCTTTTTATGCAGTACATCATCAATAATTATTTCTTAAGTAACATAAATGACCTTTAACATCTCAAAAGTCATGTTTTCATAGCAAAGCAAAATAATAGCCTGTCAATCTAAACTTTATCCTCTTATCATATCATAAACTATAAACACTTAAAATAAGCAACTACACCGGTGCTTTTCTCTAATTGTTCTTCGCACTTAACATTTAGTGGTTTGCTACTTGAATTATATTATGTTATTAATACCAATGGTATGTAGCAGTATTAATCCATGTACATTAATTGAGTATAGATAATTGCACAAACTTCCATATATATAAAAGCAGGAAGCCACAAAAGAACAATTCTGTATTTGCAACAATTAACTTAAATCTCTTAACCTCATATTTAATGGGCACTGTTAGCTTTTTGCACTGTACCAAAAATTATCTTTATGTTAATTGTTGGTTTTTCAAGTCTTAAATGTGATTAGAGAAGCTCATTTAACTTTCCAAATTTGGTCTAAATGATTGTATGGTGTTTTAGAAGCACAAAGATGCTTTATTTTCAGTCTTTAAATCTTACAAAAAGATGCATTATAACTGTTCTTTAAAAAAATAAAACTTTTAAGCTTAAAAACTGTATTTCACATTCATAGGAATAAAAGAAGGTTGATCAAAGTTCAAGCCTGTTAATTTTTTTTGTCAGTTGTGGGAATTGAACTCTGTCTCTGGGCACTGTATCTTAGCTCTTCAGCTCAAGGCTAGCATTCTAGCACTTGAGTCACAGTGCCACTTTCAGTTTTCTGGTTAAATAGAGATAAAAGTCTCATCGACTTACTGCTTGGGTTGGCTTTGAACTAGGATCTTCAGATCTCAGCCTCCTCAGTAGCTAGGATTATAGGTGAAACCTGTTGATCTTTACAGTGTCACTATGTGTTCAAAGCTGACTGAAAAATGTGTCACATAGAGATTTGTATTCAATTAAAGTAATAAATTTAATAGTGTGTGGTATTAACATAAAAATATTCATTGACAAAGATTATTCTAAAGTCACATACATACATGCATGTTGCACCTTAAATAAAGTATATATTTAATTGTTTCTTGATAAGAGGTAGTATGATAATGAAGAAAACTCACTAAAGCAGAAATCATTATTACCAATTAATTATGGTTATATTTTTAATCAATGCAACTCGTATTAGAAATTCCTGAAATGTAATGACATGACAATAAAGTGGTAAAAGGTAAAACAAATGATACATGCAAGCCAATTAATTTATAAATATTATTCAATGCACTTATTGAGTGTCTCTTCTTTATGGAATATTTAGTGGACTATATATCACCCTAACAGATGATCACATATATGTATTTATATACATGATTAGATATTACAACAGAAGTCATAAGAAAGGGGCGCAATGAATGGTCATGAGGAGTCACCAAAAGAGTATGAGCAGAAGAGCCAATGTCCTTTGCAGAAAACTGATATATAGTTAACATTTGTAACTATGGAATGAGAACCTCTAAAACGGAAAGTAACTAGCAGAAATGCTCACATTGATATCTCTTAATCTCTCTGTAAATAAGTTGCTGAAATCCTATCATGTAAGGGAGAGAGAAAAATGGATGGAGGATAGTGTCTATGGAATGTATTGAAGGCTATGGGGAAATCAAACCAAAGTCCTTTGCAGTAGAGGTATCCGGAATGATTGTGGGAGGGATGAATTTCTTCTTCAGTTTTTCAGGACTCTTGTTTCACATATTTCTGTGCTTCGAAACCTTTGGGAAAGAACAGGAAATATCACCTCTCTGAAACACAGAAATACATGTTGTCAAGATGATTTGAAATTTGTGTTTCTATCAGAATAAAACAGAGAAAAAGTGTTAGGATTTTGGAGAACATAAAATGATGAACTTTGAGATCATGGCTAGATTCACAAAGGAGTAGAGAGAGGAATCAGTGACATTAGACATCCAAATTTCTGTATTTTATGTCGATCATGAGAGAAAGTACAAGGGTCTGAGAATCTTGAAAGGATAGAAGAGTATAATGGAACACAAAGTATTGGATTTTAAAATTTCAAGTATGAAGGAGTTCATGAAAATAAAATAATTTGATGGGAAGTGAGTGAAAAATCAATTAAACAATCCATGGCCTATAAAAACCTCAACATTTTTGTATGTAGGATTTAATCCACAAGGGAAAGTAGGTGGTACAGATATATTAACAAGCTAAGAAGTTCACAAGAACCTTGGAAAAATACTAAATGATTATCAATAGCCAAGTAAGACAATAATCAATGAGAGTTTAAACAAATTTTGATGACTGTTTAATTGTGAAAGTGTAACTAGGAAGATCCTTTATGGAGGAAATTAGGTTTGTCCATCAATTTTAAGTGCAAATCATTCTGCCAGGCAATTCATTTCTACAAGTTTATCCTACAGATGCAGACATGAAATATGAGGAATGCTCAGGGATATTTTGTTGTTATATATATATATATATATATATATATATATATATATATATATTTGAAAGAACAAAGTGTACATCCTGTGCATGTGTTTAGGCACATTTTACTCTATTCTCTGAACAAAGTTATTAAGGTAAACTAATCTTTCAGATATGTTGTTAACTAAATGAAAACATTCAAGTTCAGAGCTAAGCATGATATATTATCATCCTATCTAATGGGAGAAAGTGTATTGTGAATTTATATATACATCTGTAAGTTATTTTCAGAAAAAATATCCAAGGCAAAAAGTATTGTTTGCAAGCAAGAATTCAGAGGGTGGTAGGACAGAAGGAAAGAAATAACTCACAGTCTTTGCATATTTTCATGCTTTAGGAATTTTTTGAGTCAAAGAATATATTAATATCACAAAAAAATTAACTATTGGTATAGCTAATAAAAGTAGAAAAGCTACTATGAAGATTTATTTAATAACTTGGAAATACTTTCCAAGATTGTGAGCTTTGAGCAGAGAAGAGAAAATTACAAAAGAATGAGTATAAAACACCAACATAAGAGACATAATGGTCAAAATAATATTTTAAGCTTCCCATTTGGTTATGATAGGTGGTAGGATGTTATAATAAGAAATTTTTATTTTCTGTAAAGTATATTTTGAAAACATCAGTGCATAAGCACTGGGTAACTTGGATAATGTACCAGGAATTTCATTATCAAGAAGAAAGGTACAAGTTGTATTTCTGATAATTTGCAATTAAATATAACAAAGGTAAATGTAAGATATTCAATAGTACCTTCCATTTTAATCAAAATCTATCCTTGTGACAGGTGTATTATGAAAAACTTTTATCTTTATCATAAAGAAAAATGTAGACTGTGTTCAAAATTAAGAGTATATGATAAGACATGAGTCAATTATAATTTGAATTCTTCACATGATTTACAACTAAAATGGCCATTCAACTTTATATCTTTGTTATAGTTGATAATGAAGAAGTAAACTGCATAAATTTTCAGATAAATTAGCATATCCTATAAACTTTTGATAAAGATAGCATCTGAAAAAATCTTTATTTTTAGCTATGCTCAAAAATTACTATCATAATTTTATGACAGAAACCAGTACTATCAACTTAATTTATTTTAAGTGTATAGGAGTATAAATTTTATCTCTTTATGTTTTTTTTAAACTATTTAAAATATTTGAGTAATGGAGAGAAGTGGCTTTTCAATTTTTGAAGATGGCTTTTTTGTGTAAAGTTCTTTTATAAAGTTCTTTCATAAAATTAAGGTTTTTGTTTTGTAAAACCATTCATGAACAACTTTCCACTCAGAAGTTATTCTTTAATATTTTCATGATTTTCAGTGATGCTTTTCTATCACTTTATTAAATTCATTTTGATGTACATTGATAGGAATTTTCCTTCATTTTCCCCACTAATATGTGCCAAAATGTGTATCTGTCATGGACTCTCCTCTTAGGCATGTCTTTGTATTATGTTTTATTTTTTCATTGCAGAAGTAGGGTTTGGTATATAAACTAATTAAACATTACAAATAAGGGAAATAACCCTTGATTGCCATTCTTTTAAAAAATTTTATTGTCAAGGTGATGTACAAAGGGGTTGCAGTTACATTTGTAAGAGAATGAGTAAATTTCTTGTTGAACATTGTTGCCCCTCCCTCGTTTCTCTCGTTATAGCCATTGCCATTTGCCTTCCTAAAGTATAGCCACTGCCATTTTTTAAAGATTTATTTTATTGTCAAAGTAATGTACAGAGGGTTACAGTTAAATACGTAAGGCAATGAATACATTTCTTATCAAACTTTTTACCTCCTCTTTTGTTTTTCTCCCACCTCGCCCCCTCCCTGATTCTGCCCCCTATCCCCATCCCTGAGATGTACAGTTGGTTTACAGCATATTGTTTTGTAAGATTGCTATTGCAGGACTGGGAATATGGCCTAGTGGCAAGAGTGCTTGCCTCGTATACATGAAGCCCAGGGTTCGATTCCTCAGCACCACATATATAGAAGATGGCCAGAAGTGGAGCTGTGGGTCAAGTGGCAGAGTGCTACCCTTGAGCAAAAAGAAGCCAGGGACAGTGCTCAGGCACTGAGCCCAAGCGCCAGAACTAGCAAAAAAAAGAAAGAAAGAAAGATTGCTATTGCATTGGTTCCTCTTTTACCCTTCATCTCTTCATTTTGATGTTTACTTCCCTAGTTCTGATAAACATACATACAATACCCAGTGTACCAAGTCAGTTACAGCGACAATAGGGTTAAAAGTGTGGGGAAGAAAGACAAAAGAAAAAAGCATAATTTCATAGGGTACCTTGAAAATAACATCATCAAAGATAAACCACTTATTTCCAAATCTTGTAGTTCATTTCACTTGGGATCATCATCATGCTATTGAGCTATTGTGCTCCTCTGCTGGAACTATCCTAGACAAACACTAATTGTTTCTAGTGAGTGAAATCATAGAGTTTAGTTTCTTTGGGTCTGTCTCACTTCACTTAGTATGATTTTTTTTTCCAAGTCTTTCCATTTTCTCACGAATGGGACTAAGTCTGTCCTTCTAATAGATGTATAGAATTCCATTGTGTATAAGTACCACCTTTTCTTGATGTATTCATCTACTGAGGGGCATTTGGGTTGGTTCCATATTTTAGTGATGGTAAATTGTGCTGTGGTAAACATAGTTGTGCTGGTGGCTTTCCTGTGATCTTGCTTGTAATCCTTTGGGTAAATGCCCAAAAGCAGGGCTGCTGGGTTATAGGGGAGCTCTATATTTAGCCATTACCATTTTTTTAAACTTAACTTTCCTAATAACTTTTCTATTTGAAAGGAGTCTTGCTGTTACCCAGGATGGTCTCGAACTTGTTGGTTCAAGTTAAACTCTTACTTCAGCCTCCCAAGAAGCTGGGACTGCCGCCATATTCCACCACAACAGGCTCCTACCTTATGTTCATATTTATTTTTTGTTTTCAAAGTATGGTCTTGCTGCATAACCAGGCTGGCCTAAACTTGTGATTCTTCCTGACTCAGTATTATAAGTACTGGGATAATACACTTGTACCACCACACTCTTAATGTACTTTTAAGTCTGTATCCAACTCCCTCCATTTCCGCTGTTATTAACCCCTTACATCGTCGTATTAGATTTGTTGTGATGTTGATATGCTATTAACACATGTCCATTGTTAACAGCAGAGTTCACTCTCCTTGTGAATTTCATGAGTTTAGCAAATACATGCTATCATATGACTTCATTGGTCATGTTACACTGTTTTCCCAAATTTCAACACTTTGCGCACTTGCCAGCAGTGTTGAAATTTGATCTCCTAATCTATACTTCTTTGTCAACATTGGTAATTGTTAGTGTTTTGCATTTTATCATGGTATTAGGTGCCCAGTGATATCTTATTTTTGTTTTCCTTCATAATTCCTAATTACATAGAATAGTGAGCATCTTCTCAGATGACTATCAGGAATGTACCCTACACTGGTTGGGTGTTTATGTAGACTTTTCCCCCATTTAGTTAGATTGTTTGTGTACTTACTTTTATTTTAGAAATTGGTCCTTCCTCATAAATATGTTTTCCAAATATTTTTCCCAATTTGCTTGACAGTTTCATTCTCTGTACTGTCTTTCCATGAGCAAAGGTTTTTGTTTTAATGAAATGTAGGTTTTCATTCTTTTTATCTCTTCATAATGTTTCTGTTACTTTCTGTATTTAAATATGCTCTACTATGTTGTCTTCTAAGAGTTTTGCATTTCCCACGTTGGTCTAGAATTACTTATAAGTAAATTTCGCGAAGAGGTGTCAAATATTAGTCTAAAATCAGCATCTTTTTCCCCATGAATATGGACCATTTTTTCTTTGCTAACTATCTAGTTCCACATATAAATTACATATCCTGAAATTCTTTTCTGTCTTTCTACTCCAACTTTCCTCCCATGATTCCACATTTTGAGAAGGGATACACATGCCCCAGCCACCTATACAACTGAATAATCTCTCCCACCCCAGTCCAGGTGTTTCCCTTCAAATCTACACTTAAAACACAGACCACTGTTTCCAAAAGCATCCCAGCCTGTGTTTTAAGATCTAAATCTCAATTTCCTTATTAGAATCAAGCAGTCATTTAATAAGAGATTGTAATTGATTACACTGAGCCAGAATTACTACCTTTTGGATTTTAATTATGCCATATACAATATTGGTTTTGTGTCTTATATCATTGATATTTCTACAAGATTAGAGAACCCTTCATTCTTTTCCTGAGTATAATAAAGTCCCATTCTTCTAACACTAATATTCTTTTATTTTGGAACAAGTTCATCTGTCTACAGTCTTCTCAAAACACTGTATACCAAATATAAGACTGTTGCTCTAGAAATCAGCTATCTACTGTAACAAAAAAAGGGGATTTATTGCTTTCAGTGATATGGGTGACAGCCTCTATTAATGAAGCATTAAATCATTTGTATATTTCCTGCCAAAAAGTGTAGTGTCATATTATATCATGAAATTAATAGTTGCCTGACCTTCATACACTGTATTAATTGAAGACATTCCTTGAGGAAATGTAGGAGGGACTAACTTTAAAGAAATTGACTAATTTTAAAGAAATTTAAATATTATAGCAATATACCCAAGGAAAGAGTGGATTATAATAGGAGAATTATATGATATTGGGATATTTAGTTTTAGAGGGTACATGTTATCTACTAGTTGGCTCTTCTTAAGCTATTTAATGTCTTGGAACACCAAATGACTCCTTTGTGAAATAATGAAAATAATGACACTGGCCCCTTCTATCATCTAGAGAGTTTTGAGAAGCTGATGGACATATATATGATAATAATTTTCAGATAGATTTACTAAGGGGGGCTGGGAATATGGACTAGTGGCAAGAGTACTTGCCTCATATACATGAAGCCCTGGGTTCGATTCCTCAGCACCACATATATAGAAAAGGCCAAAGGTGGTGTTGTGGCTCAAATGGCAGAATGCTAGCCTTGAGCAAAAAGAATCCAGGGACAGTGCTCAGGCCCTGAGTCCAAGCCCCAGGCCTGGCAAAAAAAAAAAAATTAGATTTACTAAGGGATGCTTTACATACAGTAAAATAATCTCTTGATAGAGCTCTATTCGTTTTGACAAGTGCATAGTAAAGTGCCCATTTCAAGAACCATGATGTAGAAGAATACCATCACATCTCAGATTCCCAGTTGCCTCTTTGTAATGTGGCCCCTGGCCAGTTTTGCTCTGTTTTAGATTCCTTTTGTTTGCCTTTCTGTAACATTAATCAAACAGAATCTTGCTGGTATGACTTTCTACACATTTCATAGTTCTTCTATGTTTCTCAATGCCATTGTTTTCAAAAGTACAGACACCTCTTTTTACTCGTGGTAGGGTTATGTTCCAGTAAACTAACTGTTCTCTCTCTCTCTCTCTCTCTCTCTCTCACACACACACACACACACACACACACACACATACACACACTTGATATATTTAAACTATTGAACATCATAGCTCTTTTGTGGTAAACTGTGAATTGCTGGCTATGACCCAGCATCTCACATCCAATGCCTGGAAACAGAGAACATCAAACTGCATACTCTAAGCCAGAGAGTTGATCAAAATTGTGACTTTTTAGATGTTTTCTTCTGATTGTATCACTTTTGCATCATTATAAAACTAAGTTTCTTCTTTTTTTATTGACTTACAGAAAAAGTTCTAATTTTATTGAAATCCAACTAAACTTTTTTGACATAATTTTTTTAAAACTGACATGTAAATATATCCTCAACAGCAGTCTGTATAGTAACTGATGCTTTTGTGGAAAACAGGCAGGTTTTGAAAGGTAGGATGATGAGTCAGAGAGACAATTATGAATAAAAGCAACACAAAGCAGATCAATCAGGAGTAAATATTGTGACAGAAAAGTTAGGATCATACCACACTATATCTATTTGTGTGTGTGTCCATGCGTGTGTGCATGCATGTATGCAGTACTACAAGTTAAACATAATAACTTATCCTGACTATAGCGACACCCTCAGGGATTTTACTTTCATTTTATTTTTCATGACAAATGTTTTCTAACTATGCTGGGTTTGACCTTGAATTTATCATTGTCTTGATTAGCTGAGATTGGAGGTTTAGGCCTCCAAGCCCAGCTCATGCTATGCCACTTTACTTCAGTTTAATTAGCTTGTCCTTTTGTAAAGTACCAAACTGACCTATATTTAATTTCCTAGATTAAATGTCAACTCTTTTTCACCTTCTTTGTAATGGTATTTGTTATTTTTGACCTAACTCACAATGGCCCCTACTTCTCTGCATCCTTCCCACATTCATTGACACAACATGGGAGTTTTGACCATCACATTGTAAGCCCTAGGTGGCAGACTGTCTAATCCTGTGCTTGTCTCATCATAAGAACTCTATGTATGTCTAAATTGAATACTGGTGATTTCCAATTCTCTGCCACAACCACTGTCTGCAATGGAAAAAAATAAGCATGTTTTCAGAGTTGGATTGCAGTGGAATTATTTGGATTGAACTATCTGAAAAAATATTTTAAGCATTTCATCTTGATTCCCAGAGCAAAACCAGCAATGTTTTCAACATTATTTCTCAAAAAATGACAAGCAGAGATATCTTTAACTCTCTTCGGGCTCAGAGGAAGATATAATTCTATCATATAAGTATAAACGACAATTTAATCACACTAAAAAAGTGAAGAAAACATCAGAAAAAGAAACTTTTGTGTAAAAGATATGGAATCATTCTTGTTATTATTTCCTCTGTGTGTGTGTGTATGTGTGTGTGTGTGTACAAGCACACACACCTGCACAAATGTAGGCCAGTCCTGGGGCTTGAAGTCAGGGCCTGGACATTCTCCCTGAGATTTTGTGCTCTACCACTTGAAGTACATAGAGCATTCCTTCCAGCTTACTGGTGGTTAATTGGGAGACATTCTTACCCAGGGTAGCTTTAAATTGTGATACTCAAATTGCAGCATCTTGAGCAGCTAGGATTAACAGGTGTTAGCCATCACTGTTTGTTTTCATTAATTGTCAATATCCTCATCTTAAATATTATTTGAACAAATATAATGATTTCGAGGTTTTAGAAACGAAACAGCACTTCCTTTTATTTCTTATGTCTTAAACTCCCTCCTTATTTCTTCCTGGTATGAAGTCCCAATGAAGATTATTAGCCAAAAGCCATATGTATTACAGAATGTGTTAACAATATAGATTACCAAAATGAATAGGAAGTCTGAGACTCTACTACATTGTTCATAAATATCTTCCTTATTTACAATGTGTTCTTTCTTGATGAAATCCACCTGTACTTTCATTGAGAGAATAGTGATTGAACACTACTAAGACCTTTTTTTAAAATTCTGTGCTCTGACATTAGGAAGCTACCGAGTTGCAATGGGTGATTTGAATTGCAAATATAACCAAACATGTAAAATTCTGCAACACCAATGATACACCATAATCATTTTCTACTGAAGCAAAGCATCATATTAGTCATATAATTTGGCTGTTAAAAATATGTGTCTAGGGGCTGGGGATATGGCCTAGTGGCAAGAGTGCTTGTCTCGTACACATGAGGCCCTGGGTTCAATTCCCCAGCACCACATAATAGAAAACGGCCAGAAGTGGCGCTGTGGCTCAAGTGGCAGAGTCCTAGCCTTGAGCAGGAAGAAGCCAGGGACAGTGCTCAGGCCCCGAGTCCAAGCCCCAGGACTGGCCAAAAAAAAAAAAAAAAAAAAAAAATGTGTCTAGGTGTTAAAAGCAATTTGAATTCCTGAAAATAAAAGCTGTTCCTTACTCTGAAATTAAAAGAAAAAAATAAACTGAAGACATGACTTTACTGAGATTGTTTTTATTATATTGCAAAAGTGATGGACATAAGGGTTATAGTTACATATCTAAGGTAAATGAATACACAGTGTTACCCCTTCATTCATTTTCTCCCACATTCCCCCACCCAGTTCCCTTCCCATCCAAGTTGCAAAGTTCATTTCCAAGGTATTGTCTTGTTATCCCTCTTGCATAGCTTACCCCTTTGTCTCCCAGTTTTTGTGACTTCCCCTTCCATTCCCCAAACCAGATAAACTTATATACATGGCAAAAGACAAAGAAATCAAAAATAGTGACAACATGAAATAAACCAAAGAAGGGGAAAAATAAAAAAAACAACAGAGCCAGCCGACCTAAAAAACATAGGCTGCATGGTTTCCTTCATTTGTTACTAGAATATGTCTAGGATATTCTTAGTAGGGGATCACAATATATCAATAGCAATGTGCATAGGATCATATACAATGGTGCTGATCGAAATGAAGTCCTAGAAAAGAAACCAAGAGGGGTTTTTTTTTCCCCCTAAGCTTTTAAAAATCTGAACAGTCACAGTGTTCTCACTCTCTCTGGAACAATTCCTGCCAATCAGCTCTACTGACATATCTGCTTCACAGGTGTTGCATTTAGACTACAAACAGGACTGAAAATCCAGATTTCATAGCCGTAATCTCATATACTTTTGTAAACCATCCCATTATTAAATTCTCTTAACTTGAATATGCCTTGCTTTTCCTGAAGATAAAAACTGTTCCTCATCTTTATGCACAAATGTTTCCATATATAAAATAAGGGTGAACATAGAAAGTGCTTTTTCTCTTTTTCTCCTCTACACCTGAAAGATGAGCAACACAGTGCAAATATTTATATATGAAAGAGAATTTGGGGGAAAACCATTTTATTAATCATAAAATTAGCAATTTTTTCCCCCAAAATGATTGGAACCTGTATTTAGGATCAAGTTTAGGAAAAATTCTACTCATTTGGTACAAGTAAAATTGAATAAATATAATGAGTAGTGAAGTTATTTTCAAATCATTTCCTTTCTTGTCTTTTAAGATTATCAGTTGTTTGACAATTCGTATATTTGTTCTGGAAATGGATATGTTGTTGCTGTAATTGAAGACTATTATTGTAGATGAGGAAGAAGATACTGCAACCAAAACATGTATATTATTTTTAAAGATTTATATGTTGGCACTTATACTATTGTCGCCACCTCTTGAATCTGACTTTTATACATTTATTTATTTTTACCTAATCCTGGTCTTGAACTTGGGGCCTGGACTCTGTTGCTGAGCCTCATTGTGCTCAAGGCTAGAGCTCTACCACTTGAACCACAGTGCCACTTCCCAGCATTCTCTGAGTAATTTGTTGGAGATAAGAGTCTCCAGGACTTTTCTGACGAGGCTGTCTTCTAACCATGAACCTTAAATCTTAGCCTCCTGAGTAGCTATGATTACAGCCCTGAGCAAATGGTGCCCAGCTGAATCTGACTTTTAGCCATTAAATTGTGTAGATCAAATTTTTTTTATGAAAATCCCAGTGTTTTCCTTTGAGCTGATCTTCTCCAGGTAGATTACCAATTGAAAATTGAAACCCATTAGCCAATTTCAATTATGGGAGCATCAGATTATGTCCAGCAATAACATTTAGAGTAGGCCCTACCTGAGATATTTTCCAATGTTTTATATTTTAGTTACCAAATAAATATGAACTGGTAGAGCAGTGGATCACAATTCTTAACCTTTCCATCACT
The DNA here is from genome assembly GCF_023159225.1 of Perognathus longimembris pacificus. NCBI lineage: Eukaryota > Metazoa > Chordata > Mammalia > Rodentia > Heteromyidae > Perognathus > Perognathus longimembris. Next base: position 40,581,195 of record NC_063172.1, on the reverse strand, counting down.
ACTGATAAACAAACTTTCATTTTTAGCTATATTTGAAGCTGAACTTAATTAATAAGTATTTTTGCAAGCTGTTTAAGAGATACTCATTTAATGTATATTTTCAACTTGGAACATTATTAACTATAATAATAAAGAAATTATAAAGTTCAAGTCTATTCTAATAATTTTTATTAAATCATTATAGTGATTCTTTAAGTGCTCTCAAAAGGAACTGAAGATTGATGAATGACTTTTGATTTGACTATATGTTTGTGCTTGTAATACAACCTCTCCTCAATAGGGCATATGGGCTTCTCTTAAGAGCTGTATTCCTTTGCAGTTACCTTTGCTTAAGTATATAATTTAATTAGTGCTCTTAGTTTTGTAAGACTTCTTGTGACTTCCTAGTTTGGGTTGACCAACAAAAACAGTTAATAGACTTACTGAGAGAAAATACTCAAAAAATTCAGCAAGGTTATCTGGAAATTGTGATAAAATAAGCCAAAAGATAGCCAAGAAATGTGCTATCAGGCTAGATTTCAAAACTTACAGTTTTATAGTTTCTATTAGGTTGAGAAGATTCACAGATAAAGTAGGATGAGTAGCAATAACAAAAGTGATTTTTGCATCTTTATAAATTTTTTATTCCAAAGTAAAGCTATGAAAATATGTGCAAGAAAGACTTGATAATCTTAATTCAAAATCATTTAGTCTGTCACTGATAGATGACATAATAATGTGAAGTTAAAATAACTATACTAGAGCATAATGCCTAAAATAAATAGAAATTTTCCGTAGTTATTTAATATTTTTACATTGTTATAATGTTCATCCAGCTTACATATCTTTGGACATATTTGATAGTGTGCATGTGTTGCTCTTTATATCCAATTTTAATGAACAGCAGAAATTAATTTTTGTATGCTAACACCAGGAGGCCTAAAATGTCATGGTCAAGTTAAGATGAAAGGACAATTAGACTCTGAGAACAGAAAAATTGTAAGAGGTTATTTGTGACTTTTGCAAATTATAGGTTTTATTTCCAATTTCATGTTCCCATTGTTTACTAGATATAGCAGCACAATTCTCTTTTGTATATTGGTCTTTAACCCTGTAACATCAGGAAGATGAAGCCTTAAGATCCCAGTTTTGTTATAAAGTTTGCAAAAATGCTTTTCATTAATGGTAGCTTTTATGAATGAGGACAATTACATTTTACTCATTACAGTTTATATGTAATGTTCTTTTGGGTAGGAATTTCCACAAAAGAGGATTTTCACTATTGAAATAGGATTGTTATTGTCAGCATTCTTTCCTAATTCATTTGTCTTACAAGAAAGAGTATTGATATTTTTCAATTTTGTATAAAGTTCGCACTGGTATTCTTTATCAGATGGAAGAAGTTTGCTTCTATTTCCACCTCAAATTATTAAGAAATGACTGTCACAAATATTTCTAAAAATCCAATTTAAAATAACAAAAGCCTGGAAATCATCCAAAAAATATCTACAGGACAATGGATGGATAAAATTGAATGGATCAAAATAGTGATATATTCATTCAACAGAATTACTCAGCAATGTACAGAAAATAACTACTGTTATATGTACCATAGAGATAAGTCTCACAGATACTGTGCAAAGCATAATAAGCTAGATATAAAAGTATCCATGTACTCAATTTGTTTTACTAAGCAAGTAAAGCCATTTAACTACAAAGTATAGCCTATTGTCTGAAAGTTGAGGTAGTTTGGTAGTTGAAAAGAGAATATTCTGGAATAATAGATTATATCTTGCTTGGGTGGTGTTATATGGATATATTCAAATTTCACCTCTTAAAGAATTATCCAGTACTATATATGCACTTAAATATAATTTTACTCATCTAATTAGGATAATTGTTATATTATAGAGATATTTTATTTCACTTGTACTTAAAAATATCCTTGGATTTTTAACTTTATTTTGTTTTGTTTCTGTTTTATTAATACTATTAATTTTTGTTCTGGTGTTTCTTTTGTAAGAGAGTAGTCACTTATATCCTATCTAATTCAACTCTTAGCAACTTCTAAAATTTTCAGTGGTCAGCAGCTTGACATATTAAGGTGTTCCAAATGGGCATGAATGAGACAAATGGAATATAGATATGCACAATAAGGATCTATGTATGTCAAAGCAGTGCATAATACTTTTTTTTGAATTTTGTGTTGATGCAGGGTGCTATGTGTCTGTCTCATCTCCTGTTATTTCAGATATAAGGTGACCTCCAATAATGCCCTCAACTAGCTTCAATAAAAGTAATTTAGTGTTCTATAGCATAAGTGTAATAGATCAGATACTGTTTAGGCCATCAATAAACTGTTGATACACACCTATTGCCAATGTTTGAAAATTTCACTTTTGGTTTATGGCATAGTATGAGAAGACATTTATTGTAAGAACTATATATTATGATTTTGATTTGTGTGTAAATCAGCTTTTCTGTATAAAAGATAAGTGATTATTTTATGTATCTATGTGGTTGATTTATAGTAAATTTTGAAAATATTATTTTGATATATAAGCAAAAGAACTGGAAAATTATTGTATTAATTATAAAATTCTTTCTTTTTGTTCTTGCAGATTATATTATTGCTAAATGAGATGTATGGGTTTTTTTTCCCTAATTTACATGGCAACATAATTTGATTTAATGTTGAGCTAATACTCTTGATATGTAGTCCTTAGTCATAAATTTTCACACACTATTCTTGGTAGGTAACTTTTCTCCCATCTTCATCTGTAGATGTAGCCAGTTCATTAATGCTGCAGTGTAGACCTTGTAAAATAATTGAGGACTTGTGGTCTTCAAGGTCATGATGCATGGCTGAATAATAACTCCCATAGCATGGTAATCCTCTGGAAATTGCAACTTTATATTAATAGTCTCTTGTTCTCATTTCATATAACATGAAAGGTTACATGTCGCTTCAGCAATGTGTCTTTGTCAGGGATAAAGCCAAATGCAAGGATCAATAAGATCTTAATTTGTACAGAGTTCCTGAAAGTGAAATAAGTATGTAAAAAACTAAGAAGACTATCATCTAATATCAAAAGAACCATAGAGCTATATTTAAAATGCTGTAGGGTAACAAAAGATGGAGGTGGTTCCTTTCCGAGTGTTGGCAATCCTGTCTCCATTGTACTTGTCACACACCTTACAATGTTGCTTGTAACTCTTCTTTTCCAAATAACAAAAATATGTTTGGCATTCATCATTGAAATCAAAGTCAGGAAAAAAGAACATACAGAGAAACATTTTATATTGAATTATGTACACAAAATCATATTCATAAATATCACTAAGAAGCGTAGCTATATTTAAAATATGCTCATGATTAATGTCTCATATACTAAATGCTGATTCATAGGCATATGACTCTATACTTTAAAACTTAATCTAAAGATATTTTATGGCATTCTGATGATAAAATATTAGTATGTGGCAATTCTTAAAAATATCATAAAATTAGTATATATTAATTCTTAAAAAAAAAAACTTCATCCAATTAGCAACTACACAATTAATACACACACGTTGCCTGGTGCTGGTGGCTCATCCTTGTAATCCTAGCTACTCAGAAGACTGAGATCTAAGGATCACAGTTCTAAGCCAGGCCTGACAAGAAAGTCTGTGAGACTCTTAAAAAAATAAAAAGCCAGAAGTGACGCTGTGGCTCCTGTGGTAGAGCACTCGCCTTGAGCAAAAGAAACTCAGGGACAGAGCCCAGGCCCAGAGTTCAAGCCCCAGAACAAGTGGGAAAAAAATTAGCCAGAGAAGTTTCCAGAACATTTTCTGGTACAGCGTTTTGGTGAGCGATAGGCTGGGTGAAATTCTGACCAGCCAGCACGCCTGTGATAGAAGCACACAAGCCCTGTGAAACATGTCAGGAAGGCTCACAATCCAGGAACCTCCCATAAGAACCTCAGAATACTTTCTTTTTCTGCTGCTTTATTAACTCAACTATGGAACCCCAAAATGTCTAAATTCTAAGTTACAAATTAATGTATAGAGGAGAAATCCAACTATGCTTGAAAACGTGAAGAACTCAATGAATTCTCCAATAGGGGCAATGCATACCCGGTCCTGGGATTCTGTAACTCTCTTTAGCACAATGCATTTGGAACCCCTCCCCCTCCCCCTTCCCCTCCCCCTCTCCCATTTGTACCAAGAGCTAATAAATGCAGCAATGGTACTCACTGGACACCATGTTGAAAATAAACTACATAACTTGTGGGTGGGATTGGAACGAAAAACCCGGAAGAGACAGAGGGAAGAGGTGACATTGTCCAAAAGAAAACGGACTCTTTGCCTGACGAATGCAACTGTAACCCCTCTGTTCAGCATTTTCAAATAAAAAAGATATGATCACAAAGTTAATCAAACATTCAGTAAATAAGATAAAACTTGATGTTTATTACTGTTTGGTTTCCCTCTAAAATTCAGAACTGTGCTATTTGAGCAAGTGGCCTAAAATTCAAACCACCTATCCCTTCAAAAAGAAATGTTTACAAGTACATTTTGTACAAAATTGGGTGTGTTAAAGTTGGTTTATAATGAATTTAATTTTGACCAGTGTTAATGAGAGATAGAAAAGCAAATATAATTGATCTGATTTGATTAGGATGTGTATAGTAAGTGATTTCCTGAGAATAGTGCAACTGAGGTAAACATGTTAGCAATGAGTGTGCAGTCATCACAGGAAAGATGCTTGTGCATGGAGCAACATTATGAAATATCAGTCTGGTATTTAGGATAACTGAACTGGCATTGAGGGGGAAAAAAGACTGAAGCATTACATTTGTACAAAGTAGAGTTACACAAAATTTTTCACAGGATGATTTGTAACTTCTCTTTATAGAGACAGGTACCTTTTTGGTACAAACATGTCACATCTGGAAATGATTGTAACAGATATAATTTTCATCATCAGCCTAAGTTTTATGACCTGCTTCACAAGTAATTTCAGTGGTACTCATACAGTTAAATATTGTACTTGTCCTATCAGTTGCATGAGCTCTCATCTGTTTGTTTTAGTCAGATTAATGTCAACTTCAGGGTGCCATTCCAATATCCAAAACTGCTGTACATTCAGAGCCTTTGCTAATGAACACAAAGATGAAAGCTGCAAAACTAAGCAAATACCTAATAAAGCTTTCCATTTTCAGATGCCACTGTTCCAGTGGCTACCTTATGACTCACTGTAGCAAGTTGCTCCCGAATTTACATTCTTCTCTTGGCTCAGGAATTGAATGCCATAATTTACTCCCTTTCTTCCCAGGAGGCTGATTGGAATCTTAAATTCATCTAGCTTCTTCTCTGTAATCATTTCTATATAAAAAGGAAAAAATTGAGTAGAGAAGCTTTGGTCAAAGCACCGAAGGCTAAGTTATTCCCTGCCCTCAGTTCTCAGAAGTATGATTATCTGCCATGATGTTTCATAATCGAGACAATAACTAAGAACACAGTTTTCAAGTTTAAAAAAGAACCTACATAGAGAACAAGATCTTATTTCTAAAATAATACATAGTATCAGACTGCCTTACAAGTTAAAATGGCATTAATAAAATTATAAATGATAGGTTGCTTGTTAGTGTTGGTCACTAAAATATTTTTAAATATTAATTTTAGAAGTTTGAAGTGAAACACTGAGATTAGATGAAATGATTATTTAAAGGAAAACCACTTAACAGTTCAATATGATGGGTTCAATGAAATAATCACAGACATCTATACAAATTCTGCACATTCTTTTATTACATATATTTATTTACTATGTCTTCCTATGACTTGTACTCATAACGTCTATCCTCAAGCAATATAAACTAGATCATATAAATATAAATATAATTAGTTTATCTCATCTTTACATGCTAATCTTAAATACTAGTAGCTACTAGTTATTTATCTATTTCCAAGATCTTCCTTTTATATCTGTTATTCCTAAAATGATTTATTTTTGAAACATTTGTTTTTGAGACTTAAACAACATCTAGAATTTATTTAGGTTTAGAAGATTTACGTATCTTAAGAGCATACATATGGAAAGTGTGGGAGCCCATTCAGAACACAAAAAAATTCAGTTTAAATTGTTACTAGCACTAGAGTCTGAGAATTATTTTTTAATTTACCAAAATTATATCTGAATAATCAAACATGAAGTCTCTAAAATAAACATTCATTTTGATTATATTTCAACAGTAAGTATATTTATATTGTGTTAATATTTTCCTTATATGCATAATATATATATATATAAATATTTTCATAGAATTATATATGTTGAAAGTCAGGAAGCTAAGACCTGGAAGATTGTGCCTCAAAGCCAGCAGAAAATTCTATGAGACTTAATTTCCAATTAGCCAGCAAAATGGCAAACTTGAAAGCATTGGTCAAGTAGTAGTGCACCAGTCATGAGGAAGAAGAAAGCCTAGTGAGAGTGCAGGAACCAGAAAAATATAAAATTTTATATATGAAATTCTCAGCTTTTCAGTAGCTGAATCTGTGTCCCATAATCGTCAAATATTTATCAAACACTGTAGCATGTGCTTGGAATTCAAACCACTACACAAGATCCTCAGACAGAATAAAATGCACTCAAGTTTCACAAGTGACAAGCAGAAAAAGAATTCCTATATATTTCACTTTTTTTTTTTTTTTTTTTTTTTGCCAGTCATGGCGCTTGGTCTCAGGGACTGAGCACTGTCCCTGCCTTCTTTTTGCTCAAGGCTAGCACTCTGCTACTTGAACCACAGAACGACTTTTGGCCGTTTTCTATATATGTGGTGCTTCAAGCACTCTAGCCACTAGGCCATATTCCCAGCCCCATATATTTTAAATTCTATTATTGGGTGGGAACTAACACTCCCATTGAAACACTTAGAAAGACAGAATTGTTCATAGCAGTGTAAAGATTCCTTTTTCAGAACATCCAGTTTTCAGGCTGTTGAAAGATAAGTAGGGAATCAGCCAGGAAATGACACGGTCAAGAGATTGGAATCACATGTAGTTGGAAATTGCCTATTATGGACAAAAATCCAAAGTACTGACGTAAACAAATATTGACCCTCTAGAGAGATTTAAGTGATTTGCAACTGGCATTTATATTTTTGTTTTAAAGTGGTAAGTAGTAGGCTAAATTAGTGAAAAGAAACCAAGTCATAAAAACGCCCATAATAACATAATGTTCCCTAATGATAAAATGTAATAATGATTTTAATGAAAGCTACACTACCAGTTTCACTTTTTATAAAAGTACATTGATAGAGTCATTAAACTCAGATTATGTCTATGAGAGGACATGAAGAAGTAATATAAAGTGTTGTGAAGATCTGAGCTGTGGAAAAAAATAACTGTGAACATGAAGAACTGATTTTAAGAGCTATGATTAGCAGAATTAACTTATAAGGGTTCTGAGCCTTTCATCTTTCCCTGACAATTAATTTTTCTTATTTGCCTTTAAGCAATCCCTATGCTTACTCAATTTTAGGGATGCCAGCTGGGTAAAAGCTAACTCAAAAAAGTAAGTGAGTTCTTCAAGGTGCCAACGATAAGCTAGTAAGTGTTCATAGGCCAATAGGAGATGAAATGAAAAAGAGTAGGAAGAAGGAAAGAGAAAAGAGAATATGGTGATTGAAATAATTTCTGCAGCTATGAAGTTTGAGAGGTTGCTTAAATGCTTCCTTTTGCCACTGCAGGCTGGAACTGTTTAATAAGAACAACAGTCAATGAGGAAGTGCTGACTAATATTGTCCACCCATTGCACAGTAGAAGAAAAGGAAACAGGAAGACAGAGGCTAAAAGAATATGGGGAAAAATGATTTTGTCACAGAAAAGAAATTAGTCCTTTCCATGAGTATTTTCCACTATATATCGTTCTTTGCGTGTAATTGAAATTGAGGATTAATCAAACAGGGAAAATTTCAAGTTCGGAACAACAATTGACTGTATATAGTTTGGGTGAAATAAGTGTCAAGATCATCCATATAAAAATTACTGGAGTAGTTATTTAAATTATTTAAATTTGAATTCAAAAATTTTAGTATCCAGTTATATTTATGAACTTTATATGTAGGAAAGTTCCTATTGATGTTTGGGTATTCAATAAGGGAACAAAAGGGGACCCCTACAAACAAGTTATAGGGAATACATCTATCAATATCTTTATTGTTTTACCTGATTATGTAAGCAATATGTTTCTGGTAATAAAGATTTCAAACACCCTAACAACATAGGATATGCTGCCCTATAAGTTATTTACTTTTGTCTAACAGTTCATAAAGGGTTTTCTGAAACTTTATCAGAATATATCTATGTGCTTTGTTTGTTTGTCTTGCATAATCCTGGACAAAACTAGCCTTTTCAAAATACAAGATTAAATCTTTCTTGAAAACAGGGAAATTTTCTATTAGAATTTCTGCTTCTTGTCTTTGATTAAATATTTTCCCCCTAGTGTAATTTAGGTTTCCTTTTGATTTTTCTCACTCCCCAACTTACTTTTATATTTCCCATAATTATTTATAATTTTTTACATGTTCGCTGCATGTTTTGAAATACATTTTGGTTCTCATAAATAACAGGGTATTTTTTGTTTCCTTTAAACTCTCAATTATTTCAGTCTTATAAGTACACACACATAACAAGAACAACATAACAGGGCTAAGTTTTGGGCCTTGTGCAGCCTATACATGCTAAGCAAATACTCCACTTGAGAAATACCTCTAGTCATTTTGTTTGCATTTGCTTTTGAAGTAGAGCCCTCCACATGGTCTCAAATTTGAAATAATCTTGCCTCATCCTCCTGAGTGGCTGAGATTGCAGGAACTTGCTGTTACACCCAGCTCTGAAGACTTTAAATTTGAATTTTTATAACAGATCTTCATGAAAAAAAAATGTGTGTTTTTCCTTTTGCCTTCCTTTTGTTTTCTTTCTCTCTCTCTTTCTTCCTTTTTATCTTCCTTCCTTCCATTCTTTTTTCCTTCCTTCCTTTCATCCTACTTTACTTCTTACCTTCCACTTTCCCTCTTTCACTTCCTTCCTCTCTTCCTCCCATTTATGGTCATGCCAATCTTTTTCTTTTGACACTGCTACATTACTAGAGGCCAGTTGTTCTGGTTGCTGTATTTTATTGATGAGTTTCCCAATCCTGGTGTCTCAGTGCTCTTGTATCCTCCCCTGTGTTTGGTGGTGTGCCAAGCTAGTTGGTTGCTCAAGAGGAAATGGTCCAAAAGCTGCTAAAAGGCAAAGTAGCAGCATCTTTGGCTGGGAAGCCCCATATTTGGTTGGTCTCTAGTTTTAGGCAGATCTTAGGCTCAAGGACAAGTTAGATTTTTTCTATATATGTAGTTTCAGAGTAGCGCTTCCCAGTCAGAAAGATTAAAAAAATAATTTATTTCAAGGATCGGGCTGCCACATAAAACACAACTTAATGCCATGATCACGAAGCCACAGAATTCTGATCACAATAACATCTGTAATACAGTTGACCAGTCCCTTGTGCCTGGAAGAGTTGAATCATCAAGTTACAATACTCTGCCATAGATTCTCGCATTTTGAATGACCCACAAACCAACAAAATTTCTCTCTGAACACATGGCTGCGTATAAGTTCTCCATCCACAAACGGACTCTAATAATTGGTGCCCAAATATTTTTAAGATATTTAAATTCAACATGTGTGATGAAAGGGGTGGCATTTATTGATGTGCATTGTATTCATAAACTGACTGGTTGATTTAAAACTTCTTTGGACAACCATGTAAGGACAATAAACTTTAAAAATTCAATGCACAAGTAGAAAGACACTAAAACTTGATTCTAGCTAACGATATATACACACACATATATGAGTACATATACATACATATATTCATATATGTATATATGAGTATATATATACATACATATGTAAGAAACGTCCTTTGCTCTGACAAGTACAGTTGAAATATCAGAGAATAAAAGGTTTCTACTATATAATGATATTTCTTAAAAATGAACTTGAATAAAATAAATAATATAACTTCTATCAGAGCTAGTCTTAAAGATATCTGATAGTATTCATTCACCGATACCACTGGATAAATCCCTATATTGAAAAGCAAGTCATCCTTGATTTCTTTCTAATTTTATGTTTGTATTGAAGCATTAGAACCAGTGTTATATTCTAATTGCAACATTCTCAATAATTATAAAATTATTGCAAATAACAATAGCAATATAAAATAGCAATTGTAGTTGATTGGGAATTTGTTTTAACTCTGTTTTAAAAAAGAAATTTTAAGCATAAAATCAATTTTCAGATGTCACTCAACAAATTCAGACCTAATATTTAGAACTTAGATCTCTGCATCATCAACTTTACAAACAGCTCCTAAAACTGTATTTGTAAAATACTTGAGAATATACAATAAAAGCATATTGCATAGTGTAATAAATCTGCTATCTCATTTCTACTTTTTCTTTAGATTTCAAAAGTAATATAGACTATCTTTGAATAAAGTGTTTTTAATTCTCATCCTAACACTAGAACTACATTCCTCATCTTTAACACACACACACACACACACACACACACACACACATCTAGCTTGCAAATTATTTTTACTCTGTACTTGTAGCAAAGCATTTCCAAAAACACTTTGCAAAATTCAGAAACTCAATTATATTCATGTTGCAAAAGCAAACAAACTTAAACTCAAATAAATACTCCTTGCTCTCCGAATTGAAGTCAAACTCCTTTTCTTAGCATTCAGCTTCTTCACAGCCTGGCCTTAATTTATCTTTTCAGCTGATCTCCAATTGCTTCTTTAAATATATGTGGTGTACTCATCAAGCTGAATATTGTATGGAGCTGTTCATGCTCTTTTAATTTGTAGAAATCTCTTGTCTTTCACTGCACTTTCAGATGTCATTTTGTACTGGATATCATTACGCAAAGGTTTTTCTTCTTACATAGCCTATGATGCAAATGGAAATTATATATGTGTGTGTATATATATGTGTGTATGTATATACAATATATATGCATATATAATACATAAATTAATGAGTATATAATCAGGAAGGCATAATGTTTATTTGCAGTATAGCTATGTTGGAAATTATGGTTATAGTTGCTCTTTAACAAGTTCCATCCTCTGTGAAGGGTTGGTTTAGTTTACCTTTTTCACTCCAGAGCACCTACTCAGAAATCATAATGTCATTCATTTTTATGAACACAATACAGACGAGTTTGTTCATTTTTGCATTTTCCTTAGGAAACAAATTCAAATCACCTACAGATTCATTTATACCTGTATTAGTACTTTGTTAAAGTGGTATACAAATTCCAACACCACATCTCCAACATTCTCAGCCTTTTCCATTTTTTAAATTTTGGACAAAAATATCTTCAAAATATTGAAAAAGAGACATTAATAGAATGCACATTTCACAATTTTTTAAGTTTACCTGCCACATGAGACCTTTCAGGAAGAGCTAAGTGACTTATTCATAAAAGGTTATGGACTTGAAAATTATTTTAGCTATCTCAGTGACCTTTAATATCCTTTTATCTTCATACTGAAAACTTTTGCTATTCATCTTTTTTCTTTGTATGTCATAAAATTTTAGCAGATTTTGTATTTTCTCTTCTGTTTGTAATCTGTGACTCTTTCCTTCTAGAAACAAATGCATACAGCCTTGCTTGAGTAGAAGCAACGTCTTTGAGTTCCCATCTGTTTATTTATAAAATATTTAGTGTGGTTTGATATATAAATAGAAGAAAATTCATTATGCTTGACAAATGAAAATATTTATTGAGTACTATTCGCATTCTTGGCTGGAAAAAAAATGACTTTTGTTCTGGGGTTTCAAAGATTTTTACTAGTGAAGACCATAGAAGAAAATTACCAGTTTGAATTTATTTTTTTTTAGTGAAGACTATAGAAGAAAATTACTAGTTTGAATTTATTCTTTTTACCTTTCCCCCTCAGATTTAGCCACAGTGTTCAGGTATATTAGCCTATTCAGAGTCCAATGTTTTCTTCTTGTGAACAAGTAGGATATTAAAAAAAACTGAAGGAAATATAGGCTGTATGGTTTCCATCATTTGTGGTAACTAGAATATGCCTATAAATATATAAGTAAACATACTGATTGACTAAAATAAATAAGTAAAACTGGAATATGATAAATTATACATGTCCCTAGTCATTAACATATGGAGGTCAAAGGAGGCTACGCATAGGAGTGGTGGACAAGACTCAATAGCTATGCACAGATATAGTATAAAATAGTATTCTATGAAATGAACTTCAAGAAAACTAACAAAACACAAGACTTTCTTTAGTTGCTATTGTTGTTTTGTTCTCTTTTTCTTTTGTATTGTTTGTTACTTTGTATTTGGGAGGCTCAGGGAGGGCACAAGAAAGATGGAAGAAAGATGAGCAAATGCAACTGTGATACAAAACACTATGGGGAAAATGAACTGGATATCAGGGAAACATAGTACAAAAAGAGTTGTATGGGTTGTACCTCATTTGTGTAACTGTAACCCCTCTGTATATCAACTATACAAATACAATTTTTTAAAGCTGTTGTCCAAAGTTCAAAAATCAATGCTCCAAATGGCTATTTAGTTTCAGGTTGAGTGAGTAGTTGGATTATTGTAGCTTTCTTCAAAGTGAAGATTGACAAGACTGTGAGAATACTGCCTAGGTAGAGCTCTGTAGAGATACCTGTGGTCCAATTAATAACTATGGTTTTATTGGCACTGCTTGCTGAGCCAAAAAAAGATACTAATTTGTATACATTGAACTAATGTCAACAAATCAAAATCTATCTCAGAATGACTCCTCTTAATGATGCAAAAAGATAATTACCTATGTCTCTGAAAGCATATTAATGTAATCTTACGTACATCCATTATGAATATCTATTGGTATTTACCTTGCATATATCATGTAAGTGGACTATAGTGTTGCACTGACTTTACATTCCAAGAACACTCAAAATTAAATCCATTCTGTTCCACAATAATATATTTTCATCTTCAACTTCCTCCAATTTTTGGCATTTTCTTTAATTAACAAGTGAAAAATTTTTCCCATGGTGTAATGGCTCAGAAATTCAAGAAAATTTAAAAATGGGATTTTGAACCTTAATCTTATGAAGAATAAAAAGCAAGAATCTGAGTATACTTTAGTAGCACTTGTTTGAGCGTTCAACATCTTATTTCATCATTCAGCAAACATGGGTTGTGGTACTATCTAAGCTCCTAGTTGAAGAAAGGGTCTTGCTATCCATGAGAACCCAGGATGCATGGCCTGACTGCCAGGGGAGAGCAGGAAGATAACTCATAACTGCTCTACTACACAGAACAAAAACTTACCACTACTCTCAATCTTGTACATTCTTATAGAAGGAAATCTAAAGGTTTTATACTGTTTGAATCAAAGTAGAAACAAAGTCTGATACTGGACCTTCTATAGCTTAGTGATTATACCTACTAAATTTTGGTTAATTTTTGAAACAAAAATGAGTTCATTTCTGATATATATTATTCATATATTTATTATATATTATATATTATATAATATATATTATATCATATGATATAATATATATTATATGTAATATGTGATATATTATATGATATAATTGATATAATTATATGATATTATATTATATGATATATTATTTTATTATATATTACATATATGTGTAACATATAATAAACATATTATATATATATATACATATATATCTATATATGCAATGAGTTGAAATGAAATTCAGCCCAGGAAATTAACTTTCCACTTTTTATAGGATACCAACCCTTGAAGAATTATGAGTGAGCATAGAGCAGGTGGCTCACACCAGTAATCCTAGCAAGCTATTCAGGAGGCTGACATCAGAGGATTGAAGTTCTAAGCCATCCCTGGCAGAAAAGTCTGGGAGACTCATATCCAATAAACTACTCAGAAAATAACCTGGAAATGGCACTGTGGCTCAAGGGGTAGAATTGCAAGCCTTGAGCGCAAAGAGGACTCAAGCGACAGCTCAATGCCTGCAAAGGTCCTGAGGTCAAGCCCCAGGATCAGCGGGGTGGTGGTTGTGGGGGGCCTTTATAAGTAACTCTAGATAGCAAGGAATAGATTATTAACAACTCATTTTCTTCTATCTATATTGTATATTAGCTTCAGAAAAGAAAATTGATTACTGACTTGATGACTTTTGAGTTTGTTGTTACTGCTAATGTTGTTGTTGTTCTGGTTTTATTCTGCCCAGCCTGGCTTCGAATGGTGATCCTTAGGTCTCAGCCTCCTGAATAGCTAGGATTACAAGCAGAAGCCACCAGTGCCCAGAAAGTTTGGGGAGGGGGGGTTGTTTTGTTTTGTATTTGGAAATAATTTCAATGCTACTTGACAGATACCAAAATGACTCTATTATAATTACTATTCCATAGCACAGCAATCACATTGTTATAATGCCTTCTATAAAAGGTAGTATAATGCATACAGACACATAAATTTAAAATTTATAAAAGAATTTCACAATTTAGATGTATATGTCTTCAATTTGTTAAGTTGTGGACTCTCATTATCCTAAGATATTATTCTCTTTATATGGTTGGTTTTGCAATAATTCTAACTACTTTATTGAGCTGTAATATCAAGTCCTTTTCAAATTCAAAATCTTATTCTCTGATTGAATTGGATAATAACCATTATTCAAAATTCCATTTATTTACTTTTACTAAAAATACATCCCTGCAGCTACTGAATGCTACTACTCTTAGGGCTTGTTAATTCACAGAATATTATATGTTTAATTTTCCCAGTGTCTATGTAACTGACTGTAGCAATTTTAATCTGAGAAGATAGAATATGTTTAAATCCTGAATATTTAGTTTAATCATCATCACTTTCCTAGAGCTCTATGCATTTTTGTTCATTCTCATTCAAATAAAACTGTCATTTCTCCAATATGTGCTTTCAGAGGAATGAAGAAATGATGAGACTACTTTTCAACATTCTTACATATTGTTACAGATGTGAAAGCAAATCACAGACACAATATAGTTGAAGTCAGTTGTTAAATATCCTGAGAAGTCAGGAACAACTTTGTGTTAATTCCTTAAGAACAAATCCTCTATATATGAGCATTGATAGATACGTTAACTAATTGGATTTTAACACCTATTTATTAATGGAAACAATATGCTTTGTTGATGTGTCTTTTTTATATGACCTTGTCATGAAATTTAGGTGAAAATTGATGAAATAGCTACTAAGTGATTCAACATGTGAAGAATATGTAGCAAGCTTTCTTAAGTAATATGTGTTTATAAATTACTTCCTCAAACTAGATGTTTCTTCTTATCAATGAATTCTGGTTTCAGTAACAGGAAAACCAATCTTTTCTAACTGAATTATGACTTTCATGATAAAAATCTTGAAAAAACAAATGGAAAATATTGAAATTGTTAATGAAACAATGAGTTTTTTACATTTTATTGTATTTATCCATATAAAACTTTTTACCAATTAGGCAGTCATAATTACAGAAATTGAGCAGATACCAGATTGATTGAGTAATGTATTTCTGCAATGTGACTTGGAAATTCTAGGGAAAGGCCAAGCTGCCCAGAATAATTTCTGTTTCCTCATAGTCCCACTGTCTAATCTTGAAGTTCTGTGAATTGGGACACTGTATATCACATTGGAATTTGTTTAAATACACAAAACAAAATATATTTTGAGAGCTGATGAATAATGTGATTTTTACATACTTTCATTTTCCCACAACCTAGACTATATAGCACACAATAAATTTATCATCATGTATATAGTAGCTAAAAACACTTTGTATGAAATTGATGGAGAATGTTTTAAACCTATTAAAATGTTGAAAATACCTCCTATTCTGTGTCTTTTAGAGTGTTAGTATTTATTTTAGAGCCTTTTCTGGCCTTTCACTCCATGACATCTGTTAAACTTTCCTGATAATCAAGGCTGAATAACTTATGACATTGGCAATCAGTATGTAATCAGATTGAATGAAAATCATTTCCACATCCTTATTGCATTTCTATATAGATATATTTTTAAATAAACTATTTTAAGGGCTGCTTTTTAAGACCTCACTCTGTAACTCTTCAGTTACAAAATGTTCTTATCATAAAGGTTCTGGGATAAATGGCAATTTAAATAAATCTCCCATTGGTGATGACATTTAAAATATAGGTCTTAATATTCAATTTTTTGCCCTTAAGTCCTTTCTGATACCATCTTGAGGATTAATTAATATGAGTATTTCCAATAAACACAAACTATCTACATTCTACAGAGTCACTTCTTAATATTTGGCATCTAAAATGTTACTAAATGAAAATTAATTGCTTTTCATAAAAAAGGGACATTTTACAAGGCTATGTAATCATATTAGAATAATGACTGGCCTTACTAACGGAAATTAAATGCCATGCTAGTGTTCTTGCTGTGTGGTCTCAGAGCAAGATTTGCATGTAAAAGTGTAATTTCTATTCCCGTGGAGTGGATTTTGGATCTCATAATAATTAGTTCTGTCAAATAATTAATTTTGTTGACAGGATTAACTTGGTAATATACAACCTCACACACATTTATTATAACTATTTGGAATGACAAGATGATATAAAATAATAATCTTCAATTCTCGCTGTCAAACTTGATCACATTCTTTTCCTCTAGTACTTTTGAGATTCATGCTAATGACCTTGAATGTAGTATGTAAGTCATCATCTATATTTTGACTCCTGTGCAGAACATTTACTGTGGTCATTGAGTGGTGTGTGTGTGTGTGTGTGTGTGTGTGTGTGTGTGTTTGTGTGTATGTGTGTGTGCGTGCATATATGTATAATAAGTGTTACTGTTACAAAATGCTATAGTTAATATACTGTTATATAAAACTCCTTAAGGAGATAATCATGTGAATTTTGTTTTTTATTTACATAGCCATTTTTTGTGTTGTTATTCTATTATTTTGTTTGTTTCTTTTTTAAGTTTGTTTTTCAATACTTTCTATCTTCCTTATATTTGGGAGCATATAATTTTATAATTACTTTTACCATGATAACTATGATGACTCAACACTGATAAGATTGATCTTGAATTTGGAATGATGGTATTCTCAGATGGATCTATCTGGTGGTTTGTTTATAGGAAAAGCAAATCCATCAGCTTCCCTTTTGGGCCAATTCTGTTCCAATGGGACCTCCACACTATCATAAATATTTTAAGAATTTGTATATACTGTATCATGAGATTTGTGAGGAGACTGATGCTGTTTCTTATTTTATAAAGAGTAAATTAAGGGCTGGTGAGATAGCCTAGTGGCAAGAGTGCCTGCCTCGGATACACGAGGCCCTAGGTTCGATTCCCCAGCACCACATATACAGAAAAAACGGCCAGAAGCGGCGCTGTGGCTCAAGTGGCGGAGTGCTAGCCTTGAGCGGGAAAAAGCCAGGGACAGTGCTCAGGCCCTGAGTCCAAGGCCCAGGACTGCCCCCCCCCCAAAAAAAAGAGTAAATTAAAATCAGGAGAATTTAATAGCCTTCTAAAAGCCATATCTAATAGAAACTGATACTATAATTAAAAGCAAGCCCACTTAATTCTATATCTTGTTTTCAATATTCTGTTGTTGCATCCTAGTACTCATAGAAAACATGGGCTTTTCGAAAGCTTAGTTTCTGTCATTAATTATTATAATTTTTATAATTCAAATTTTTGCTATTTAACTCACTAATTATTGAGATAGTTTATAAAATATTAGGTTATTATATTGTTCAGATTTGCAAATGTATTTAGTTGTTGTAAAAGAAGACACGTTTTACCTAGGAAAGGGTACTTCAGTTTCAATTTTTCTGGATGTCATTAGAATGCAAAAAGTGATATTTAATTGAAGCCCAAATCACTGTTCAGCAAAATAAAACATCAAGAAACAGGTATTTGGAAGGAATGAGTTGGGGAAAAGGGTATTCAAAGAGGAAAAGAGTGGGAAATGCAGACAAAAATCCAATGTATATCCTACAAAATTCTGAGGAGTGAAGGAAGGATTAGATAGGAGAAGGATGGGTGAGAATATTGAAAGAAATACTGTGCAAAATAGTCATCAACTACTATGTTAAATGGCAACCACATCGTACAATTACTTAAAGGTAGTAGTAAAATATTTAAATAGAAAAACAACGTATCGTATTGATTCACAGTAGACTAAATTCCAGGTGTTTTATAGTTTACCTCAGAGGAACTTAAATTTATGTAGCAGAAAATAAATTTGAATTAGTAGCATTCCTATACTGCTACCTTAAGATATTTTATTTGAATTTTATCTAGTTAAGATATCATTTTATTGAGCCCTTCAACTTAAAGCAACCTGTTTATTTTAATTTCGGAAAAACAGATATGTTTCTCTCTATTGAAGGTAGTAAACAGAATACAAATTGCTAATATCTGAACTCTGTCTCAAGCAAAGCTCAACATAACCAAAAATTGTATGTATTTCTATCATAAGAATCAGGTTGTGATGTAGCCTTTATTTAATCCAGAAATGGCTATATGTATTTACAAAGTGTCCCAAATATACAATGTAATTAAATTGCTTTTCACTGGCCTAATTAATTGGTGAATTTCCATTTCTTTGTACAGTTTGCTCACTGAATATTTCCTGCCCCCCACAAATAATAGCAGTAAAATTTTCAATGATCATAATATTATCTTTAAAGCCTACTCTACTATCAAGTATAAAATATAATAATTTGATGGTTAATTTACTGCAGTTCCACAGAATTCTGATATACAAAATTGAATTATACATATTCCGTAGATTATAACAAGATGCTTGTGGCTCCAGCTGTAATCTTGGGTACCTATATGCAAGGCTGACAATAGAAGAATCGTGGTTTGAGGCCAGTCAAGGCCAAAACTTTTGAAAGACTCCTCAAACCACAGCTGTCACACATATATCATTCCAACCTATCTGGATGAGAGGCTCATATTGGGAGGGCTGAGGTCCAGGCCATCCCAGGCAAAATAGTCTATTACATTCCAGTTCAACAGAAGAAATCTGGGCCTGATAGTAGAAGTTTGATACTCTAGAAAAGACAAGAACTGTGAAATAGTTGAACAGTAGCCAGGCACATACTTAGAAAACAAGACCTTATCAAACACAGTCACCATAAAAAAGGCTAGAGGCCCACCAGTAGAGTGTCTGCCTCATAAGCATGAAGCCTTGATTTCAGACCTAAGTATTGTTAAAAAGAATTAATTAGTAAAAATGTATTTCTTGGATTGTGAAACATAGTATCATTGACCCATGCAGGAGCCCTTCACTAGTTATTTGTCAAATCCCAAACTATGACTTTTGCAAATGTGTACTTCTATTGCGTGTCACCACAGTAAATGTGACTCTGTGACCCTGAATTCAGTCTGTGGCACATAACTTGAATCTTGCAATTACAACAAAATGAAGGTTCACTTAAATACAAAGTATATTAATTTGTCATCAGGATGGATTGCCAAGTCTCATTAAGTACCTAGAGGTTTGGCTTGCCCCTTGTTGCTTTGTGACACAGGAGATAAGCTTGACCGACTTACAGGTGAGAAATGTTTCTTTTCCTCTCTAATGCCATGACAGTCAGTAATTTGGCACAGAGAAGGTCCCATCTTGCATTCATTGAGATGATGATTCTGGACCGTGGTATGGACAATTACAAGAAGCTTATTTGGGTTTGCATTTTACCCAGCAATGATTAGATCCTAAGGGGAGTATTTCACAGGTACCTGGAAAAGAATGGCAGATTATTCCTTCAGAGAAGAAGAAATAAGAATCTGCTGCACAAGTTAGTGCTTCATAGCAGGTTGATGACTGGTATTTCTAGGAGTCTATATTAAACTATTTAATTCAGTATTTGTTGCTTGGTTGCATTAGAGCCAATGAAGCTAGTTAGTGCTACTGTGAAGGAGAATGAGTTAGAGGAAATATTAAGGAAGGCATGACATATTTAAGCTCCTGTATTCTGTCAGAAATTCCACTATTTTCAGATTATCAACCTATATAGCAAAATTGCAACTCCATGTAATATTCAAATGAGCACACCTTGAAAGGAAACCAAGACCTTCAAATTCATGAGTAGGTAATCAGTTATTACACTGACTGACAACAACATCAAGCAAACAATGACTGAGTTAATCTAATTGCTTGTCCTATGATGAACTGTAAATGGGAGTGTGGTGTAAGGGCTGAATTAGATATTTGTTGGTCTGAGAGCAGTAAAGATCAATATCACTGCCTTAGCTGCTTTCTGTATATACTGCTACCAGCAAATCTCTTGTGCTTCCCAAAGACATAAGAATTAAACTCATTACTAAATAATTAACAATGTAATAAATTTGAAGTAAAACATAATATAAAATGATTTGTATAAGAAATATTGAGTTGAACAACATAGTAGTATATTTTACATATTATGTTTTATGTACACACACACACACACACACACACACACACACAAACAGACAATTTCTTATGTTTGTTTTACCAAATAGGGAAAAAGATGGAAATCCAGGACCTTATTTATATTAGAGTTGAAATTTTCAAAGTTTTCCCTATAATTATGATTAAGATTTTTAAATATACAGGAGTACAAATTTGTTAAGCATTTTGTCTTAGGTCATAATTTGTAACCATTAGAAACACTATTATATCTGAATGACTCACCTGTATATCTGAGGAAATACAACACAGCTTTCTTGACAATTCTGGGTATTCTAAGAATTGTTAATGTATTAAGATCTTTGCTACATTTTTGCCTCCAGAAGGTTTAACATTTAAAATATGAAAAATGTCTAAGATTGTGAAATTTGTAGAGGCAGAAATTGATTTCTGGAGTCAGGGAAGTCCAAGATTAAAGGTCTGTCAAGCTGCTGTATGGTAAAATCCTGGGCATTAATTTCAAAGTTGATACTTTGAACATTCCGTCCTCATATGGGGGACAGGTTGTAAATGCCAAAGGATCTATCTAGCTAATTTCTTCTATATCTTTATATCATCACTAATTCCATTCACAAGCTCTCTACCCTTTTGACATAGACATCTCCCAAAGCCCTCACTCATTAATGCTATCGCATTGGGGTATGCATTTCAAAATAGAAATTGTTGATAAATATCTATATTCAAGTCACATTTTCAACTTTGTACCCCTATCCCAAATCCTGAAAAGTCTTTATCTTGTGTGTGGATCATGGTCTGTTTGTTTTGACATCTCCAGCAAGAAATATGTTTTTGAAGGCACTAGCATTATTAAAGTCCTTGAGAGAGGCCTTGTAGTTCCAGCATATGGTTCCTTGGAAGTGGCAATTATGTGCAAGTGTTTTATCGTACCTTAGGGATAATCTGATAACACTACAAAATAATGCCTACTGCATATGTAGTAGTCAAGAGAGATCATCCCTATTTCAAAATCTCTTTTTGGCTTCTGAACTTTAAAGCTTATAAACCTTACATGAGCTTATTAGCTTATATATCTTATGTGCTTACAATACCTATCATCATTTTCTGTACAAATCTTTACAAAGTTGACGTTATTTCTACTTATGTTTATGATTCTATGTGATATTCAGTCTTATTTTTAACAAATATGCCTCAAAGCTATCAATGAAACAAGAGCTGCATAGTGAGAGTAATTACTTGTAAATATAAAAATACATAAAAGGTTTTTCTTTTGCATTAGTGGAAAACATTGTTCAATTATTTTAAGTACCTTCTATTTTTTCTTATGTGTAGTGGGTGAAACATGTTTTTGTATGAAGGAATATTTTTATAGAATCAATTCTATTTGAAATATGAATGGTATATCAATTTGGTATTAAGCTCAAAATGGGAAAGAGCATCTATTAACACTGATCTCAAGAATTATGAAGAGTTTCTAAATCATACCATTATTGCTAGTAGTCAATGTGTTTGCCATAAACTGAGGAAGGTGTTTTATACCTGCAATCCCAGAATGTGAGAGGCAAGGCAGGAAGATTGAGTTTGAGGACAATTTGAGTTTATAACATGACCTTGTCTTAATAAAAAGGTGGAGGAGATACCTGTTATGTATCCACAGTTCAAAAAATTGTAATTCTGTTCTTGGCAGAAATGTGGTAATCTCTTCCAGACTGCACTTTTAAGTACACAAGCATTTCTGTTTGATTTTGATTATTGATCATGCCAGAAAAAGGACAGTAATTAAGAAAGGAATAAATTATCAGTTGCTATAAGAGTAGGAAAAATTCCTCTTTCCTGCCCATAGTGTACAGCAAAGCCTGTTGCAAATGTTAACTTTCACAATAGATTTTCTCCTATAGCAGAATCTCTGACTACTTCTGTGCAGTTTTGACTCTCCACAAAGTTCATGATAAGATCATGGAAAGAAATGTTATTTTTTATATAATTCTCACAATAATAAAAAAATAATTCGATAGCCATTTGCTTGACTATTGAGGCTGAGGGTCACTGTTTCATTGTTTATATATGAATATGTGTGTATGTAAATATATATTAAACATATGTATGTACATATGCATATATAATTCAGTTAAGAATATCAACTAGACCTAAAAAATAACAAATTTCTTTCTGGTCGTTCATTTTTTAACTTTATATTATCTTTTATTTTTTTCTGAATAATTATTTATTGTCAAAGTGATGTACAGAGAGGTCATTCATTTTTAATTAACTATTAATCATTTATTGAAGAAGCAAACATTTTGAGGAAAACCTGAGCTAAATAATTTTGAGACAATTAAAAGGTGTGTATCATACACACACACACACACACACACACACTATATATATATATATATGCATATATATATAATATGTTCCTGCATTAAAGATAGTGAGAAATGTAAGCAAAGCATGAATGGAGAGATAAAAACCAGAAGAAGTTCACTTTGTTTCTAAATAATTGTCCCATCAAATTATCTAAAAGTCAAACAAAAAAATGTGTTCTTACTTGCAAAATTATATATGATACATTGACCAGATGGTTAAATTTCTTGAGTGCCAGCCTAATTTGGTAAAGCTGTTTTGTGGATTCTATTTTGTTACTGCATGATCTATCTCTCATAACCATTTGGAGTATTTTACATAATAGCATGTTCTGGGAATTTATATGTGAAGTTTACTTTGAAACTCTCCAGTTATAGCTGTATCAAACAAAAATTAATGTCAAAAATCAAATAGAAGTTATATAAGACTCTTTAACATATACAGAAAGGAGAGAAGACCTTAAATGCAAGTAGAAATCAATGCCTCACTCCACTTCACTGGGATAAGCTTTTTCTTTGGTAGATGGGAGGTAGGAGAAAGATTACTCTGTTCAGTTAGGAATCCAGGGTTTATATTATTTTGTGAGACTATATTCTGGAGTTTGTCTTAGTTTAGTAATAGTATTTGTTAACTATAAGCTTATGTACAGTAACACAATTTATCATGTGACTATTAATTCTTATTTATCTTATTCTCTTGGAATCGAGTAGAGACTGCATTTTACAGACTAACCATTTGGCAGTGAATCTGCAATTCAATATTCCCTGAATATTAGCCTGAAAGGCACATTATTTGTAGTAATATTGCAAACTTTTAGGAAACATTTATAGTTAGATGAATAAATAAAACATATATTCGACAGATGAATCTCGGAGCTACATAATTTTGCTGAATCCCTCTGTAGGCTCTTACAGGCTCTGCTTATAAAAATCAATGACAATGAAAAATGCATAAAATATGGAAGATCCAAGGATAGAATTTCTATAACATAATGTCTGTATTTTGCATATACTGGTAATGCCCAAGATTTAAGACAATGTGCCGAAGGCAAGATATTCGTAAAATCATAATTACTCCTCTGTAAGATAAATAAGTCTCAACCAAGTACTTTGAAATGTCACCTGTTAATTAAGGCCCTCTCCAGTAATGTTGACTCAGAATAATCTCTGTTGGAAAATTGTGTTAGATAATGCTTAAATTGATGTAAACAGTATATAATATATACATGTGTTTCAAATGTTACCCCCATTAATGACTATAGATACATAACATATGCACTAAATCATATTAATTTAGACAATTTTATGTTTTTAGTTGCTACTTAAAATTTACTTAATAAAATAGGGATTAATGGAACAAGTTAGAAAAAGCAATCTCTGATGAGACAAGATTAAAATGATCACAGATCAAATCTTACTGTATGATATATTGTATCACCAAAAAACCCTGCAAATGTTTTGGGGGAAAGAATTAGTGGAAAGCACTAAGAATCATTTTCTGAATCTAACATCAGATTGCCAGGAAATATGCTGAAAAAGTTGAAGGTTTTGTGTTTTTTTTATGGTACAGGAGTTTGAAATTAGACCTTCATGCCTGAGACACACTGCTAGTTCTTCCTGTTATTGACCTAGAATCCCTTTCATCTTTGTCTTGAGCCATAATCCTCCCATAAGACTTCCTACCATAGCAGGATTAACAGGTATGTGAACCATAACTAACTTTTTTCTGTTGAAATAGATTCCAAACTTGTTTGTTCAAGGTGTCCTAGAAGCATCCTCCTCCTTATCTCCATTTCTCAAGTTACTAGAATTACAGGTATGAATCATCAGCACCCAGACTGGAAGCTTTGAAAGAGTACATACAATGTTGTCCTTTATCAAGTCATTGTACCTGAAATTAAAAAGTAACCTTCTAATTAGAGAAAACCAATCAAGTTCACAAATTTCTAAATTGTTCATATATGGTGAATAATAACTAGGCTAGCATTCCCTAATTTCTTTCTATGCTCTGATTAATAGTTACTATTTCTTATTAAAATCTATCAAGTAATAACAGAGAGGATAAATAATAACTCAAAATTACTCAGCCATATAAAAGAACTTTTTCTGTATGAACTTAAGGTGATAGATTTTCTTTGTTCTTTCATTTCCTATTTAAAAATAAATAGACATCCAGAGGTGTCAACTCAGGGCTTTGAACTGCCGAAGCATGCGAGGCTATGGTGGCCCTCTACCATTTGAACCACACCTCCATGCAAACCTTGAAATCATGAAAATCTTGTAAATTGTATTATATATGTGAATGTAAATTACTGCTGCAAAGTTAATGTGGATGGTACAAATATTTAGAGAATTGTGATGGTTGCATAATTATCTCACACCTACACTCAGTCTCCTTACTATCGTTTCTGGAATAAAAATTGTTCATATACTAAACTTCATTAATGAATGATCTTTAATGACATTGTAGTTCATATCCAGAAAAGAGCAGATATTTGTGCATGTGTGTGTGTGTGTACATGTTTGTTTATGTGTGTGCCTGGCTTGTACTTGGGGCCTGAATGCTGTCTCTGAGTTTCTTTGGTTCAAGGCTAGCTAGCACTCTACCACTTTGAGCCATAGGGCGACTTCCAGCTTTTTCTGAGTAGTTAATTGGAGTTTAAAAAATCTCACAGACTTTCCTGCCCTGGCTGGCTTCAAATCTCAATCATCAAATCTCCACTTCCTGAGTTGCTGGAATTACAGTCATGAACCACAAATACCAACACACATATTTCTTTTATTTCCACATTTATTAGAATTTTCAAAAGTTTTTCCGAAATTTTGCTTTTAATAACTAGAAGGAGGGAGTACATATCCTACATCATCCTAGACTATTGTGCCAACAGGAAAAGTCCATATGCCATCCAGAAATTACACTCTAAGTCTGTACTTTGTGGGGCATGATTGCCAAATGCTACTATTTATGAAGCTGTTTCTTACAGTCACAACAATTCAGTTTAAGACCTTTACAAACTCTTTCTGATCAACACATGGAAAAGGATTTTTACCACATCTTTTCCTTGCAGCATTCAAGTCTGCAGAAAAAAAAATCACTATTCCATCTATTCCAGAACATTTATTTATGTTTGAGGGGAGTACAAAATTCCAGAGGATTGGTTGTGGGATTTAAGGCCTTTTATTCGCAGGACAGTCTGTCAAAATCACATCAATAATGATTGATAGTTGCTCACGTCTGTAGGCAGTTCAGGAGCCTACATGAAATCACTTAGTGGTCTAAATTTAACTCCTAAGGGAACTGTCATGATTGACAGTTTGAACAAAGAGGACAAGACTGGAATGGACCTGTTAACTAAGAGTGAGTGAATTTTTCCTGTGGGCATGACAACGTTTACCTCTTGAAATTTAGCTTTTAGTGTCCTAAGAGTTTTAAAATGGAGAAAGATGTTTTATTCAATGAACAAATATGGATATTATAGCAGAGTTTTATTCCTACATTTAGACAAAAATGATCCCCTTACTACTTCTCTATTGCTGGCATTTAATACATCCATTAGAAGTGAATATATGGTATTGACCACAGGGTAAGGACAGGAAGCCAAGCCATGTAAAACAAGAAAGTGGAGACAATATTTTTATCTTTGTTCGCCATTCTTGCCTTATTGAATGGTATTAATGTGAGCCATGACATATCATTTACTTTTAGATAACTCAGAAGGAGATACGTAATGATTTTTAATCATTTAGTTCAGATAAATTATTTGAAACTGTGGGCTGGTGAAATTTTTTCACGTAAAAAATATTATAAGAACAACTATAAGACTTTTCAAGGTAGTTTTATCAGCCATTCTCAATCGCAAACTAAATCTTTGAAGCTTGTAGCTATTCTCTCAACATAACATGAGTAGTTGTGGTGACAAGGGCTCTTGGTATTCTATATTTACAGATTATAGAGATTAATATTTTCCTTGTGTAACTTGGTATAATTTTTTAGAAATTCTCCAAACCCCAGAAGAAATAAAAGGAAAAGGAATAAACCATTGTGTAGGGGAATATTCAGAATATATATTCTGTGCTTAATATCTGTAAAGTAAATGCTATAAAATTGCTTTTTGAGATAGCTTTAATAATTTATAGACAGTCCTTTTAAAATTGAAAACCTCATTTTCCTGATCCATACATCTACTGAGGGGCATCTGGGTTGGTTCCATATTTTAGCTATGACAAATTGTGCTGCGATGAACATTTTTGTGCTGGTGGCGTTAGTGTGTTCTTGTTTGTGGTCTTTTGGGTAGATACCCAAAAGTGGGGCTGCTGGGTCATAGTGGAGCTCTATGTTTAGCTTTCTGAGGAATCTCCATACCACTTTCCAGAGTGGCTGAACCAGTTTACATTCCCACCAACAATGAAGTAGGGTTCCCTTTTGGCTACATCCCCTCCAACATTTGTTATTATTAGTTTTCTTGATATAGGACATTCTTACTGGGGTGAGATGGAATCACAGTGTTTTGATTTGCATTTCTTTTTTGGACAATGACGTAGAGCACTTTTTCATATGTCTCTTAGCCATTCTCATTTCCTCATCAGAGAAGTCTCTTTTTAAGTCTTTAGCCCACTTGTTGAGGGGGCTATTGGTTCTTTGAGGTTTTGTTTTGGAGGAATGTAATTTTTTTAGTTCTCCATATATTTTAGATATGAGGCCTTTGTCCGTTTTATGGTCGGTACAGATCTTTTCTCAATCTGTGGTACATATACACAATGGAATTTTATGCCTCTATCAGAAAGAATGACATTGCCACATTCTCAAGGAAATGGAAGGACTTGGAAGAAATTATACTACGTGAAGTGAACCAGACCTAAAGAAACATGAACTCTATGGTCTCCCTCATAGGGAATAATTAGCACAGGTTTATGCTAGTCACAGCAGAGGATCACAAGAGCCCAATAGCTATACCCTTATGAACACATAAGATGATGCTAAGTGAAATGAACTCCTTGTTATGGAAGCGACTGTTATATCACTGTTGTAATTACTTTCAACATGCCATGTGAAACCGTAGCTTCTATTGTTGTTGATCTTCTTGTATCCCCTTCCTGTGATTGTACCTGCACTATCACTGTATCTTATCTGAGTACATTGGGAACCGTGTCTACTGGTATTAGAACTAGGAAAGTGAAATGGGAATACCAAAGTCTAGAGACACAGAGTAAAAAGACAGAAGACTACACAAGCAATACTTGCAAAACTGTTAGGTGTAAACCAACTGCACAGCTGGTGGGGGGAGAAGAACAGGGGGAAGGTGTGGGAAATGAGGGAGGAGGTAACAAACAGTACAAGAAATGTATCCAATGCCTAACGTATGAAACTGTAACCTCTCTGTATATCAGTTTGACAATAAAAATTTTTTTAAAAATAAAGAATTTGAATTTTATTCAAAACCTATGTCATGGAAACTTTTAAAGCAATGACTACAATAGACATTCTTTTAATACACATAAAATAAAAAGAAATGTAAATTACTTTTACTAACTTCTTACCCATAGCCCAGTAAGAACTGCTCAGAATAGGTTATATTTCCTCCAGTTTTTCTTGACTTCACAAACTAAGGCAATAATGCCTCTACATTCATTGCTCTTTAACAACTATTGGTTCAAATAGCAGTCAGTGCTACAGAATGTCTTGTCTTCATGCATTATCCCTGATTTGGAAATGTGGTGCCAAAAACATCTTCGTTTTTCCAGAGGAAGCTTGTTTTTAAATTATGTCATTTCCTTAGACCCTTCTATAAAATGTGTACAGACTCTCATTCTCTACCTCCAGATGCTTACTTCATGCATACCTCAGTACTTTCATCTGTTTCTTTCTCTATCTCGATTTATCTGTCTCTGTCTCTCTGACACCATCTCTTCCTGTGTCTCTCTGTCTCTTTCTCAAACTCCTATTTCTCTCTCATTCCTCAATCTGGAAATAAGTCTGTATGTATATTAGAAAGAAAGCTCTCTCACTAGGAATGTAATCAGAACAGAGGTCAGTTTGATCATGCATTTGTAAGTCTCAAACTATGAGATAAAAATTTCTCCTTTGTGGGGCTGGGGATATGGCCTACTGGCAAGAGTGCTTGCCTCGTGTACATGAGGCTCTGGGTTCAATTCCCCAGCACCACATATACAGAAAAGGGCCAGAAGTGGCGCTGTGGCTCAAGTGGCAAAAAAGAAGCCAGGGACAGTGCTCAGGCCCTGAGTCCAAGCCCCAGGACTGGCCAAAAAAAAAAAAAAAATTCTCCTTTGTAAGCCACTTAATAATGGTACTTTATTCAGATAATTCAGACTAATTTATAGTATATTAACAAAGAAAAGGAGTCATGTGGATTATTTACCACATAGTTGGGAATTTTGGCATGGTTCATTCAATACTGTTTCAAATATATTACAATTTCCACACTTGTAGACTAAAGTAAATATTTTTCAATGACCATAATGTCTACCAAAGATTGCAACACTTCACTAACTGTTGACCAATACAGGCTAAAATCTCCCATTCCCCTTGGTTTACAAAATCTCAAGAATTTAGTCATTTTTATTGACCAAAGAAATTTTTATCTGATTAAACACAGAAGTCCAGTAATATTTCTAATTTTAAGTGAGTTTCAAATGTTGATGTACTAGTATACATTCACTTCCAAATTAATAGTTAAGCAAAACCAATAAACAAAAGTCATTAACTTTTTAGCATTAGATATTACATTATGCATTAACGGAGAGACATTGTATTTTTGAACAATGCAGCTTATGAATACAATGGTAACTCCTTTGTACAAATACTTAAAAAAACATTTAAAATATTACATTATTTACTCTGACATAGATGACTTTTGGATTAAACAAGAAAAATCTATTTCTCATAGTTATAGATGCTGGGAAGTTCATGACCAACATGGCTGACTGTGAAGCTTCTCCTAAGGGATCCTTTTTCCTGGTTTGTTCATGGACAACATAATATTTTCATGTGTTCTCACTAAGAAGAGTTAGAGTAGAAAGACAGGTGGAAATAGAAAGAGAAACAAAGAGACAGAGAAATATACAAACACAGTGACAGACATAGTCAGAGACAGAGAAAGAAAGACAAAGAATTATCTGATGATACTTTTGGTAGTTTCTGTAGTGGATGATTGTGCTTTTTTTCCATCCAATTATTAATTTCAATCTGCAATGAAAAATATTCATTTACTAGTACTCAATGCTTTTATTCAAATCTAGCTTCAGATTAGATATATTAGCTAATATTCTTGTGTTACAAATTTTAATACTAGTCTCAAAATTTATTATGCTGCTCAAAATGTATTAAATTTTGATGAGCACTTAAATGGAATATTGTCATTTGTCTATCTTTTGTATTTTTTAAATTTAATTTTACGGTCAAGGTGATATACAGAGGGGTTACAGATACATATATAAGGTACTTGGTG
Organism: Perognathus longimembris pacificus; assembly: GCF_023159225.1. Taxonomy (NCBI): domain Eukaryota; kingdom Metazoa; phylum Chordata; class Mammalia; order Rodentia; family Heteromyidae; genus Perognathus; species Perognathus longimembris. The sequence continues at coordinate 40,550,877 of NC_063172.1, read as the reverse complement.
AGTACCTCATTATCAAACATGTTACCTCCTCCCTCATTTTTCTCCCACTCTCCCTTTCCCCTAATTGCCCTAACTTGTATAGTTCATTTCCAACAAGTTGTCTTGTGAGTGTTGCTGTTAAATTGGTTCACCCTTTGTCCTTTGTTTCACGATTTTGTTGTTCCTATTCCCTTCCCTAGGTCAAATAAATATAGACAATACCCAGGGTACCAATATCAAACACAGTGACAACCAGGGATAAACCATATTAAAAAAAAACTGTGATAAAAAAGAAAGAATTCCACATAGTACATTAAAACAACAACAAAGAAAACTTCTTGTTTCTATATCTTGGAGTTCATTTCACATTGCATCATCTTATATGATTATATACACGTAGCTGTTAAGCTATTGTGATCCTCTGCTAGGACAGTCCTAGACATATATTAATTATTAAAAATGAGGTAAACCATGGAATCTCTGTTTCTTTTTGTCTGGTTTACTTCACTTAATATGATTCTTTAATTTCTTTATTGTCACTGTGATATACAAAGGGCTATAGTTTCATATGTTACCCAGTGAGTATATTTCCTATCAAACTTGTTATCTCCTCCCTCATTTTTCTCCCACCTTCCCTCCTCCCCAATTCCCTCCCACCTCACCAATCTGTACAGTTGATTTATAGCATATTGTCTTTGAAGTATTGTTGTTGCATTGGTTCACCTTTTACCCTTTGTCTTTCCATTTTGATGTTCCCCTTCCATTCCCTAGTTCCAATAAATGTATATACAATACTCAGGGCACCCAAATCAGTCACAGTGACAACCAGGTAAAACCATGGGGAAGAAAAACAAAAGAAAAATGCATAATTTCACATGCTATGTTGAAAATAACACCAATGATAAATCATTTATATCTATAACTTGGAGTTCATTTTCTTAGGATCATCTTATGTGTTCATTTGTACATAGCTATTGAGTATTATGATCTTCTGCCAGGACTATCCTAGACATGAACTTATTACCAGTGAGGGAAACCATAGAGTCTATGTTTGTTTTGGTGTGGCTCACTTCACTGAAGATTTTTTTCCAAGTCTTTCCATTTTGTTATGAATGGGGCAATGTCACTCTTTCTGAAGGAAGCATAGAGTTCCATTGTGTATATATACTACATTTTCTTGATCCGTACATCCACTGAGGGGGCATCAGGGTTGGTTCCATATTTTAGTGATGGTAAATTTTGCTGTGATAAACATAGTTATGCTGGTAGTTTTAGTGTGGTCTTGTTTGTAATCCTTTGGGAAGATGCCCAAAAGCAGGGCTGCTGGGTTATAGGGGAGCTCTATGTTTTTTAGTCTTTTTAGAAACCTCTACACTGCTTTCCAGAATGGTTGAACAAGTTGACACTCCCACCAACTTTGTAGTAGGATTTCCTTTTAGTCACAACCCTGCCATCATCTGTTTTTATTGTTTTCTTGATAATGGCCATTCTTACTGAGATGAAATGGAATCTCAATGTTGTTTTGATTTGCATTTCTTTTATGGCCAGATGTTGAGCATTGCTTCCTATGCCTCTTGGTTATTCTCATTCCCCCCTCAGAAAGTCTCTCTTTAAGTCTTAAACCCATTTATTAAGGGGTGGTTGTTTCTTTGACTAATTTTTTGAGTTCTACGTGTATTTTTTAATATGAGGCCCTATTCTGTTGTATGGGCAATAAAGATCTTCTCCCAAACTGAGGACTTTCTATTTATCTTGCAAGTTGATAAGATTTTTTTCCATGTCTTTCTATTTCCTTATGAATGGGGCCATGTCATTCTTTCTGACAGAAGCATACATTCCATTATGTATACTTATCACATTTTCTTGAACCGTTCATCTACTGAGGGGCATTTGAGTTGTTTCTATGTCTTATCTATGGTAAGTAATGCTGCAATGAACATAGTTGCGTAGGCATTTTTGTTATGGCCTTATTTATGGTCAATTTGGTAAATGCCCAAAAGTGGGATTGCTGGATCATAGGGGATTCCCATTTTTCATCTTTTCAGGAGCCTCCACACTGCTTTCCAAAGTGGTTGAAGTTTACACTCCCAACAGTGTAGTAACATTCCCTTTTGGTCACATCTCTGCCAGCATTTGTTAATATTAGATTTCTTGATAATGGCCATTCTAACTGGGGCAAAGTGGAATCTCAATGTGGTTTTGATTTGTATTTCTTTTATGGCCAGAGACTTGAGCATTTCTTCATATGTCTATTGGCTATTCTTATGTCCTCTTCAAAGTAGTCTCTCTTTAAGTCTTTAGCCAACTTATTAATAGGAAAGTTGTTTTTTTGAGGATTTGTTGGGGGGAATGGTTAATTTTTTATTTCTAATTATATTTTAGATATAAGGCCCTTCTCTGTTGCATGGCCACTGAAGATCTTTTCCCAGTCTGGGGGCTTTCTCTTTGTCTTGTAAGCTATGTCCTTTGCCATGCAGAAGCTCTTCAATTTAAGGCAATCCCATTTGTCCAGCCTTTCTTGGATTTGTTAGGTTTCTGGGTCTTTATTAAGAAAGTTTGACCTGTGGCAAGGATACCTCGTGTTTCCCCTATTTCTTCCTGTAATGTTTTCAGGGTATCTGCTTTTATGTTGAGGTCTTTGATACATTTGGAATTGATTCTGTGGCAGGGTTCTATGTAAGGATCTAACTTTAGTTTTCTATAAGGTCTATTCACCAGGATTTTAAGCTTCCTTTCCTCCTAAATTTTTTCATACTAATACATTTTATGTGAACTTCATAGTGTCATCCTTATTTTCATATATTTATTAAAACAATTCATTCTTTTATTATTTTACACATAAATAATTTATAAAAAGACCAATGGTTGGGGAAGGGAGGTACTTAGGGAAGGTGGAAGGTGGGCGAAAAATGAGAGAGGAGGTAACAAGTTTGATAGGAAATGTACTCTCTGCTTTACATATGAAACTGTAACCCCTCTGTACATCACCTTCACAATAAACTAATAAATTAATTGACTTAAAAAGATCGATGGAAAGAGATTTACTAGTGTTTATATTTCTTTAATTGTATACTTAGTGCTTAAAAACAATAGATTTAAATAGAAGGAAGAATTTAATGTGGATATAATCAATGTTGTTTTTAAGTGCATGAATACTAAACTGATTTTGTGAATGGCAACTCCTTTATATGACTACTTAAAATAATTTTAATTTTTAATTTTTTTTCCATTTTAGTACATTTCCTGAAGGAACAAAAAAAAATCCCTTATGAGTAGGAAAGTTAAATTTGCTGTGAATACTATCATTGTTACAGTAACTAAACTAAAATTCTAAACAAAGTGTTAAAATAACTATTTTATGATAATATTTTAATTTTCTGCTTAATCACTGATTGAATTTCTCAATAATCAATGAATACACACTATGAAAATGCCAGCATATTGAAAATATAATCTGCCATTTTAACAAAGTATAGATTTAACAAATAAAAGTCAAAGTAACTTTTCTGATCTATTTAATAGAATAATGGATCTGATAATATATCTAGGAAATTCCAAACATTTCATTTTTCGTTGACTATGAGAAAATTTTTATTTCTGCCTAGCTGAGCTCTTTAGTGGGGTGAGGGGTAGTTAGCTCTACTGAATACTGAAGTCAGGGCCATGTTCTTGTAAGGCAAATGATCTTCCTGTTGCACCGCCAATCCCCAATGCTATATTTTTAGTTAATCTTTCAGATAGTCTCATACTTTACCAGGCAAGCCTTGAATCTCATGCTCTGGAAATTGCAGTGTGCACAATTATGCCCAATTATGCCCTGCTAACTGTGTGTGTGTGTGTGTGCGCGCGCGCGCATGTGCGTGTTCAAGTCCTGGGGCTTGAACTCAGGGCTTGGATGCTGCCCTTGAGACACTTTGTGCTCAAGGCTAGTGCTCTACCACTTAAACCACAGCACCACTTCTGGCTTTTAATTTTTTTAATTTATTTATTGTCAAAGTAGTAATGTACAGAGGGGTTACAGTTTCACCCCTAAGGAAGTGATTACATTTCTTATCAAACTGGTAACCTCCTTCTTTTTCTCCCAACTTCCCCCCTCCCCAATGCCCACCACACCTCTGAGTGGTACACTTGTTTTACAGCATATTATCTTTTAAGTATTGCTGTTGCATTGGTTTTTTTCTGAGTAGTTTATTAGAGATAAAAGTCTCACAGACATTGCAGAGACAGCAGGATGCCAAGGCCCACCTGCAAACTGTGCGAACCTCAGAGACCCAGGATTGCACCAACAGGGGAGAAGGGTCAGAACAGATCCACCCCTTGCAAACTGAAATCAAGTCAAACCAGCGAATCAGGAAAATAGACTGCAGACCATTGCAGGGAAACCAGAGACTGGGGAGAAACCACCCAAACAAGCAGGACTCCAATTTTTTTTTTCTTTTTCTTTTAAAACATTTTTTTAATTTTCTTTTTAATTTTTTCACATCTGAAACATCATTGGTTGTTTTTTTTGTTTGTTTGTTTTTTATTTGTTTGTTTGTTTTCCATTTTTACCGGTTTGTTTTATCAAGTTTTTTTTTTGTTTGTTTATTTGTTTGGGTTCTTCCTTTTCTGTTTTTTTTTTTGCTTTTTATTTACTTTTTCTTCTTTTTATAATAATTTTTCTGTTTTGTGTATCTGTCTTCCAGTATTTTTACTTTATTTCTCTCTTTGCGTTCTCTTTCTTTAAAAATTACTTTCCTATGAATAACACCTCCACTCTTTTCTGCTAATTCTCCAGTGTCTATCATTTTAACCTTGTTCTTTCTACTGATTCTACTCTTCTCCACATTTGCACGTCACTGAAACTAAACCAAAATCACCACCATTCCCCCAATACATTTTACACTATTCTCTATACTACCTCCAACTTACCCTCCTGACTTACTGCCTGGACCTCCAGGTTCCATTGACTCCTGGTTATTGGATAGAGGGTATCCCAGCTTAATATGAGTGAATCAAAGGCGTTCATAGAGAAAGCCAGTCCTAAAAGAACTTAATATAAAAAAAGAATTGCGTATAGGGTTGTAACAGTAAATAAGTAACTACTGAATACAGGGCCCAGGATCGGTTGTTATATTGAAATTGTATTCTTTAGGAACACCAAATCTAACTTTATATACAGGTATACAAGTTCTCTGTATATAATTGTGAACTTGTAAGATTTACACAACAGTGCTTGGTAAGGGCTGCGTGGGGTCTTAGTGCTCACAGGTGCTGGTAGACTGGCATTCCCAATTCAAATGGGCAGAAGAAACACAAGAAAGATGGCAAACAATGAAGTCTTATCCCCCACTCAAAACAAGCAGGAAGCAGAGCAGTCAATCAAAGACATAGAAGAGAACCCCCAAAATGCTCTACAAAGTCTACTGATAAACATGATAAATGAAAAGTTTGAATCTCTTCAGTCAATTATGTTAGAGCGTGAGGAGGCAAAGCAAAAATTAATGGAGAATTTCATGGCATCCACAAATAGAAAGATAAATGAGCTTCAAGAGTCAAATGAAAAGATGGCTAACCAGCTTAAAGATTTGAGAGAGAGCACTCAACACCAAATTAATGAAGTTAATGAAGTAAAGAAGTCCATACAGGACCTAAGAAATGACATGGAAATCATCAGGAAAGACCAGTCAGAAGGAAAAGAGATTCAAAATCAAGTAGCTAGCCTACAGTCCCGACAAACTGAAGCAGAGGATCGAATCTCAGGAGCTGAAGATTCACTAGAATCTATGGAGAAAGATAAAAAAAATCAATACAAATCCAGTCCAATCAACAAAACAGATCACTACAGGAGATTCAAGACACGATCAGGAAGCCCAATTTAAGGATAATAGGTATTGAGGAAAACTTGGAGAAAGAGGTTAATGGCATAGGCAACCTATTTAACAGAATATTAGCTGAGAACTTCCCAAATATCCAGAAGGAAAGGCCTATACAGATACAAGAAGCATTTAGAACCCCAAATCGACCAGACCAGAATAGGACATCCCACCGACACATTGTGATCAAAACAGCTTCAGCAGAGTGCAAGGAAAAAATACTCAAAGATGTTAGGGCAAAGAAAACAATCACATATAAAGGAAAAGCAATCAGAATTACCCCAGACTTCTCAGCAGAGACCATGAAAGCAAGGAGAGCCTGGAATGAAGTATACCAAACTCTAAATAAAAATAACTACCAACCAAGAATTCTGTACCCAGCCAAACTCTCCTTCATAGCCGAAGGTCAAATAAAAGTCTTCCACAATAAGGAAAAACTGAAACAATATATCTCCACCAAACCAGCTTTACACAAAATCCTTAAAGATGTACTATACAGGGAAAATAATCAAGATCCCAACACAGACAGAGAAATGAACCCTAATTAGTAAATATCAGATCAAGAAATGGGAAGACACAGCTTTAAACAAGATAGTGATAATGAAAGGAACAAACGATCATCTCTCAATCCTGTCAACATTAATGGACTTAATTCTCCAATCAAACGACATAAGCTCATGAGTTGGATCAAAAATCAAGATCTACCTTTCTGCTGCCTCCAAGAGACACATCTATCCAGCAAAAGTAAACATCTAAAAGTGAAAGGCTGGAAACAAATCTATCAAGCAAATGGCCCCCATAAGCAGGCTGGAGTTGCAATCCTAGTATCAGACAAAATTGACTTCAAATTAAAAAAGGTAAGAAGACACAAAGAAGGTTACTACATACTAGTAAAAGGATCCCTCCTACAGGAAGAAATACCATCCTAAATATCTACACACCAAATGCAGGAGCACCCAACTTCATCAAACAAACACTACTGGCTCTAAAAACACTCATAGACCCAAACATATTGATAGTTGGGGACTTTAACACTCCACTATCACCTCTGGACAGATCAACACTCCAAAAACTGAACAAAGAAACCACAGAACTAAACAATTGCATAGACCAACTAGACTTAACCGACATCTACAGAATATTCCACCCAGCAAGGACAGAATACACATTCTTTTCGGCAGCACATGGAACATTCTCCAAAATAGATCACATCTTAGGGCACAAAGAAAATCTGTACAAATTCAGAAGTATCAAAACCATTCCTTGCAATCTCTCAGACCACAATGGAATAAAATTAGAGCTCAACTCAAACAGCCACCACAGAAATTGCTACAATTCATGGAGACTAAACAACACACTGCTGAACCATCAGAGGGTCATTGAAGAAATTAAAAAGGAAATTCAAATGTTTATGGAATTCAAACAAGTTGAGGACACAAAGTACCAGCTCCTTTGGGACGTAGCAAAGGCAGTACTCAGAGGAAAATTTATATCTCTGAGTGCATACATCAACAAACTGGAGAAACAGCAACTCAATAATTTAAGGAAGCACCTTAATTTCCTTGAGAGAGAACAACAAGCCAAACCCCAAATCAATAGACGGAAGCAAATAATTAAAATCAATTACAGACGAAGAAACCATCGAAAGAATCAACAAAACAAAGAGTTGGTTCTTTGAAAAAATCAACAAGATAGACAGACCCCTGGCAAACCTGACCAAAAAACAAAGGCAGCACACTCAAATAAACAAGATAAGAGATAAAACAGGTAACATCACCACAGAAATAACCGAAATTCAGAAAATAATAAGGGACTATTTTGCAAAACTTTATGCCAACAAATTCGAGAACTTGCAAGAAATGGATGATTTCCTAGAAAAAATTCATATCCCCAAACTGAACCATGAAGATTTAAACCTCCTAAACAGACCCATATCCAGTATTGAAATAGAAATGGCAATAAATGGTCTCCCATCCAAGAAAAGCCCAGGTCCAGACGGATTCACTGCAGAATTCTACAAGAACAGAACTCACACCAATATTTCTCAAACTCTTCAATGAAATTGAAAGAAAACATTCACTTCCAGACTCATTCTATGAAGCCAGGATAACCCTCATCCCAAAACCAGGCAGGGACTAATCACAGAAAGAGGACTATAGACCAATTTCACTGATGAACATAGACGCAAAAATTCTCAACAAGATTCTGGCCAATCGACTTCAACAGGGCATCAAAAAAATCATACACCACGATCAAACTGGATTCATCCCAGGGATGCAAAGTTGGTTTAATATACGCAAGTCAATTAATGTAATCCACCACATCAACCGGAGCAAGATAAAGAACCACATGGTTTTATCTCTGGATGCGGAAAAAGAGTTTGATAAAATTCAGCACCCATTTATGCTAAAAGCCCTGGAAAACTGGGATTCCAGGGAACATTCCTGAATATAATCAAGACAGTTTATGACAAACCAACAGCAAGCATAACTCTAAATGGTGAAAAACTAAAGCCATTCCCTTTAAAATCAGGAACAAGTCAGGGATGTCCACTCTCTCCCCTGCTCTTCAACATAGTACTAGAATTCCTAGCCAGAGCAATCAGGCAAGAAGAAAATAAGAAGGGGATCCAAGTAGGTAAAGATGAAGTTAAACTCTCTCTTCGCAGATGACATGATCCTATACCTAAAGAATCCCATAGACTCTACCCCCAAGCTACTAGAGCTGATCCAAAACTTTGGCAAAATTACAGGATATAAAATAAACCTTCAAAAATCAATGGCCTTTCTCTATGCTAACGACCCAAAGACCGAGGCTGATATCAGGAAAGCAACGCCCTTTGCAATAGCCCCCCAAAACATAAAATACCTAGGAATAACCTTAACCAAAGAAGTGAAAGACCTCTTTGAGGAGAACTTTATTATAAAGCTATAGTAATAAAAACAGCTTGCTATTGGCACCGGAACAGGCCTGAAGACCAATGGAACAGAATTGAAGACCCGGGAATGAACCCACAGAACTACGTCTACTTAATCTTTGATAAAGGGGCTAAAACAATAGTTTGGAAGAAAGATAGCCTCTTTAACAAATTGTGCTGGAAAAACTGGCTCAACACATGCAACAAACTAAAACTAGATCCTTATGTATCACCCTGCACCAAAATCAATTCCAAATGGATTAAAGACCTCGAAATCAAAACAGACACCCTGAAAACACTAAAGGAAGGAGTAGGAGAAACACTTGGGCTCCTTGGCGCAGGACGGAACTTCCTTAACAAAGACCCAGAAAGGCTACAAATCAAAGAAAGGTTGGACAAATGGGACTGCATCAAACTGCAGAGCTTCTGCATGGCAAAGGACATAGCTTGCAAGATAAGCAGAAAGCCCAAAGACTGGGAGAAGATCTTTACCGGACATTCAACGGACAAAGGCCTCATCTCTAAAATATATGCAGAACTAAAAAAATTACCTTCCTCCAAAACAAAACCGCAAAGAACTAATAGCCCGCTCATCAAGTGGGCTAAAGACCTACAAAGAGACTTCTCTGATGAGGAAATGAGAATGGCCAAGAGACATATGAAAAAGTGCTCTACATCACTGGCCATAAAAGTAATGCAAATCAAAACAACATTAAGATTCCATCTCACCCCAGTAAGAATGTCATATATCAAGAAAACTAACAATAACTGTTGTTGGAGGGGATGTGGCCAAAAGGGAACCCTACTTCATTGTTTGTGGGAATGTAAACTGGTTCAGCCACTCTGGCAAGCAGTATGGAGATTCCTCAGAAGGCTAAATATATAACTCCCCTATGACCCAGCAACCCCACTTTTGGGTAATTATCCAAAAAACCACAAATAAAGTCACAGTAATTCCACCAGCACAACAATGTTCATTGCAGCGCAATTTGTCATAGCGAGAATCTGGAACCAACCCAGATGCCCCTCCGTAGACGAATGGATCAGGAAAATGTGGTACATATACACAATGGAATTTTATGCCTCTATCAGAAAGAATGACATTGCCCCATTTGTAAGGAAATGGAAGGACTTGGAAAAAATTATACTAAGTGAAGTGAGCCAGACCCAGAGCAACATGGACTCTATGGTCACCCTTATTGGGAATAATTAGCACAGGGTTAGGCAAGCCACAGCAGAGGATCACACAGCCCAATAGCTATACCCTTATGATCACATAAGATGATGCTAAGTGAAATGAGCTCCATTATATGGAAATGATTGTTATATCACAGTTGTAACTACTTTCAACATCCCATGTGTATCTGTACTTTATACTGTTGCCCAGCAAGGGTGTGATTTTTATGTGCATATATGTAATGCTTCTGGCTCATCATCACACACTGACATTTTCCCTCGATCCCCATCTATCTTCCCAAACTAGTCTCACTAAGTTTTTTTTTGTTCAATTTGCACACATGCATATTGAACATCTCCACTATATTTACATTGCTTTTTCCTTCAGTTGTCTTCTGTTCTCTTTCCACTAGTGCCTAGAGGCCAAAAAATGTTATGCTTCAACACTGAAACTTTATTTATAATTATAAACCAGTGCATTTGTCTCTTAGTTTATCATTCATCAATTTCCCTATTCAATAAAATGCATCAAAAAATACTTACAAGTGTAGGCTTAAGAGAAGATCTAGCAGGTATTAAAACTGCTTTGAGCATGCTCAGTTAGGCACTTTCATATTCTATGCCCGAAAGTGGTCAAATATTCAAACTTCCTGGAGAGTAGTTGAGTAGCAATACCTGATACTATCAATCCTATAAATTTGGGAAATTTATCCTTACTGAATTTTCTAGAAGTCATCTCATCCGTTTTGACCTGAAGAAATTGGAAATTACATAAATTCCTGTTAAGTCTACTAAAAACAAATAAATAAACAACATAATAAATAAATGTGCAGTTTATACATATTTATGCAAATTTAAAGTTATGTTTAATATTTATTTAATAATACAAAATGAATGTTCAAATCGTAGTGATCTTATGAAAATTCTGATGACTTTTGCTTGGTATTTGTAATTATAGTTTTTTCTAAATATTATAAATAATAAAAATTTGAGCTTCTGTATGTCTTTTTTATATTTAAAGTAATTTATTTCTTTTCTTAATTAAACTTTTTTCTTTATTGTCAAAGTGTGGTACACCAGGGTTACAAATTCATATGTAAGGCAATGTGTATATTGCTTGTTCAACTTGTTACCTCCTCCCTCATTTCCCCTTCCCCTCCCCCTTATTCTCTCCCACTGAGTTGTACAGTTGATTTGCATCAAATGTTTGTTGTTGTTTTTAATATTTATTTGTTGTCAAAGTGATGTACAGTGGGGTTACAGTTTCATACGTTAGGTCTTGGGTACATTTCTTGTACTGTTTGTTACCTCCTCCCTCATTTCCCCCTCCACCTCCCCCTTTCCATCTCCTTCCATGAGTTGTCAGTTGCTTTACACCAAATGGTTTTGCAAGTATTGCTTTTGAAGTCATTTGTCTTTTTATCCTTTGTCTATCAATAGTCATATTTCATTTCACTTCCCTAGTTCTAATACCAGTATATACAGTATATAGTAGACTCAGATGAGATACAGTGATAGCGCATACAACCACAGGAAGGGGATACAAAGGGATCATCAACGAAAGAGGCTATGGTTTCACAAGGCATGTTGAAAGTAATTACAACAGTTATATAACAGTCGTTTCCATAACATGGAGTTCATTTCACTTAGCATCATCTTATGCATTCATAAGGGTATAGCTATTAGGCTCTTGTGATCCTCTGCTGTGACTAGCCTAAACCTGTGCTAATTATTCCCTATGAGGGAAACCATAGAGTCCATGTTTCTTTGGGTCTGGCTTGCTTCACTTAGTATAATTTTTTGTAAGTCCTTCCATTTCCTCATGAATGTGGCAATGTCATTCTTTCTGATAGAGACATAAAATTCTCTTGATCCATTCGTCTACTGGGTTGGTTCCATATTTTAGCTATGACAAATTGTACTGCAATGAGCATTGCTGTGCTGGTGACTTTGTGTGTTCTTGTTTGTGGTCTTTTGGTTAGATGCCCAACAGTGGGGCTGCTGGGTCATAAGGGAGCTCTATGTTTAACCTTCAGAGGAATCTCGTACAATTTCCAGAGTGGCTGAACCAGTTTACATTCCCACCAACAATGAAGTAGAGTTCCCTTTTGGCCATATCCCCTCCAACAACAGTTATTGTTAGTTTTCTTGATATATGACATTCTTACTGGGGTGAGATGGAATCTCAATGTTGTTTTGATTTGCATTTCTTTTATGGCCAATGACATAGAGCACTTTTTAGTATATCTCTTGGCCATTCTCATTTCCTCATAAAGGAAATCTCTTTTAAGTCTTTAGCCTACTTGGTGAGGGAGCTGTTGGTTCTTCGAGGTTTTGTTTTGGAGGAACTTAATGTTTTTAGTTCTGCATATATTATAGATATGAGGCCTTTGTCCACTGTATGGACAGTAAAGATCTTCTCCCAATTTGTGGGCTGTTTATCTTGGGAGCTATGTTCTTTACCCCAAGGAAGCTCTGCAGTTTGATGCAGTCCCATTTGTCCAACCTTTCTTTGATTTGTTGCATTACTGAGTCTTATTAAGGAAGTTTTGTCCTGTGCCAAGGAGCCCAAGTGCTTCTCCTACTCCTTCTTTTAGTGTTTTCAGGGTATGTGTTTTTATTTCGAGGTCTTTGATCCATTTGGAATTGATTTTGGTGCAGGGTGATATATAAGGATCTAGTTTTAGTTTGTTGCAGGTGTTGTACCAGTTTTGCCAGCACCATTTGTTAAGGAGGCTATCTTTCTTCCATCCTATTTTTTTAGCTCCTTTATCAAAGATTAAGTAGGCATAGTTCTGTGGATTCACTTCTGGGTCTTCAGTTCTGTTCCATTGGTCTTCAGTCCTGTTGCTATGCCAATACCAAGCTGTTTTGATTACTATAGCATTATAATGTAACTTGAAATTTGGTATTGTAATTCCGCCAGCACTGTTCTGTCTTCCTAGGATTGTTTTTGCTATCTGCGTTCTTTTATTGTTCCATATGAATTTCTGGATTGCTTCCTCTCTTCCATTATAAAATGGTGTCCTTTGCCCTACAGAAGCTCTGCAGTTTGAAGCAGTCCCATTAGTCCATCCTTTCTTTGATTTGCAGCATTTCTGGGTCTTTGTTAAGGAAGTCCTTCCTGTGCCAAGGACCCCAAGTGTTTCTCCTACTCCTTCTTTCAGTGTTTTCAGGGTGTCAGTTTTGATTTAGAGGTCTTTGATCCATTTGGAATTGATTTTAGTGGAGGATGATATATAAGGATCTAGTTTTAGTTTGTTGCATGTGTTGAACCAGTTTTGCCAACACCATTTGTTAAAGAGCCTATCATTCTTTCAGAGTATGTTTTTTAGCTCCTTTATCAAAGATTAAGTAGGTGTAGTTTTGTGGGTTCATTTCTTGGTCTTCAATTCTGTTCCATTGGTCTTCAGGCCTGTTCCGGTGCCAATACCAAGCTGTTTTTATTACTATAGCTTTATAATACAAATTGAAATTGGGTATTGTAATTCCCCCAGCACTGTTCTTTCTGCTTAGGATTGTTTTTGCTATTCTAGATCTTTTATTATTCCATATGAATTTCCCGATTGCTTCCTCTATTTATCAAAAAATGGTGTTGGGATATTAATGGGTATTGCATTGAATTTGTAGATAGCCTTTGGCAATATTGCCATCCTCCCAATGCAGAAGCATGGGAGGTTTTTCCATTTCCTTAGTTCTGGCTTAATTTCATTTCTCATGTTTTTAAAGTTCTTATCACAGAGGGCTTTCACTTCTTTGGTTAAGGTTATTCCTAGGTATTTTATAATTTTTGAGGCTTTTGCAAAAGAAGTTCCTTTCCTGATTTCAACCTCAGTCTTTGGGTCATTAGCATATTGAAAGGCCATTGATTTTTGAAGGTTTATTTTATATCGTGCTACTTTGCCAAAGTTTTGGATCAGCTCTATTAGCTTGGGAGTAGAGTCCATGGGGTTCTTTAGGTATAGAATCATGGCATCTGCAAAGAGAGAAAGCTTAATTTCATTTTTTCCTATTTGGATCCCCTTTATATTTTCTTCTTGCTCTTTGCTCTGGGTAGGAATTCTAGTACTATGTTGAAGAGCAGAGGAGAGAGCAAACATCCCTGTGTTGCTCCTGATTTTATTTATTTGTTTATGTTTTTGCTCCTGATTTTAAAGGGAATGGTTTTAGCTTTTCAGTTTAGAATTATGCTTGCTGTTAGTTTGTCATACACTGCCTTTATTATATTCTGGGATGTTCCCTGGAATCCCAGTTTTTTCAGGGCTTTTATTATAAATGGGTGCTGGATTTTATCAAATGCCTTTTCCGTATCCAGAGATATAACCATGTGGTTCTTTACCTTGCTCTGGTTGATGTTGTGGATTACGTTAATTGATTTGCTTATAATGAACCAACTTTGCATCCCTGGGATGCATCCAGTTTGATCATGGTGTATGTTTTTGTTTTTTTTTTTTTGATGACCTGTTGAAGTCGATTGACCAGAATTTTGTTGAGAATTTTTGCATGAATGTTCATCAGAGAAATCTGTCTGTAGTTCTCTTTCCGTGATGAGTCCCTGCCTGGTTTGGGATGAGGATTATACTGGCTTCATAGAATATGTTTGGTGGTGAACTTTCTCTTTCAACTTCATTGAAGATTTTGAGAAATATTGGTGTGAGTTCTGTTTTTAAGGCCTTGTAGAATTCTGCTGTGAATCCGTCTGGACCTGGGCGTTTCTTGGATGGGAGATGACTTTTTGCCGTTTCTATTTCAATGCTGGATATGGGACTGTTCAGAAGGTTTAAATCTTCATGGTTGAGTTTGGGGATATAAATTTTTGCTAGGAAATAGTCCATTTCTTCCAGGTTCTCAAATTTGTTGGCATGAAGATTTGCAACACAGTCCCTAATTGTGTTCTGAATTATGGATGTTTCTGTGGTGATGTTACCTGTTTCATTTCTAATCTTGTTTATTTGGGTGTGCTGCCTTCGTTTTTTGGTCAGGTTTAGTAGGGGTCTGTCATTTTGTTAATTTTTTCAAAGAACCAGCTCTTCATTTGGTTGATTCTTTTGATATTTTTTGGTTGTTGTTTTTTTTTACTCTAAGTCATTTAATTCTATTTTGATTTTATTTATTTGCTTCTGTCTATTGGCTTGGTGTTGGGCTTGTTCTCTTTCGAGGAGCTAGAGGTGCTTCCTTAAGTTGTTGAGTTGCTGTTTCTCCAGTGTGTTGACGTTTGTTTTCTTCTGAGTACTGCCTTTGCTGTGTCCCAAAGGAGCTGGTACTTTGTGTGCTCATCTTGGTTTAATCCCATAAACTTTTGGATTTCCGTTCTAATTTCTTGTATGACCCACTGATATTTCAGCTGTGTGTTGTTTAATCTCCATGAATTCTGGGAATTTCTGTGGAGGCTGTTTGATTTGAGTTCTAATTTTATTCCATTGTGGTATGAGAGAATGCAGGGAATGATTTCAAAACTTCTGAAATTGTATGGATTTGCTTGTGCCCTAAGATGTTATCTATTTTGGAGAATTTTCCATGTGCTGCTTAGAAGAATGTGTACTCTGGTGTTTCTGGATAGAATATTTTGTAGATGTTGGTTAAGTCTAGTTGATCTATGCAGTTGCTTAGTTCTGAGGTTTCTTTGCTCAGTTTTTGGCATGTTGATCTGTCCAGTGGTGATAGTGGAGTGTTAAAGTCTGCAACTATCAATGTGTTTGGGTCAATGACGGTTTTTACAGTCTGTAGTATATGTTTGATGAAGTTGAGTGCTCCTGCATTTGGTGTGTATTTAGGATGGTGATATCCTCCTGTAGGATAAATCCCTTTATTAGTATTTAGTAACCTTCTTTGTCTCTTCTTTCTGTTTTAAATATGAAGTCAATTTTATCTGATACTAGGATGGCAACTCCCGCCTGCTTAAGGGGACCGTTTGCTTGGCAGTTTTATTCCAGCCTTTCACTTTTAGAAGATGTTTACTTTTGCTGGATAGGTGTGTCTCTTGGAAGCAGCAGAAAGATGGGTCTTGATTTTTAGGTATTTTTTTTTTTGAACTCAGGTCCTGAACACTGTCCCTGGCTTCATTTTGCTCAAGGCTAGCACTGCCACTTGAGCCACAGCGCCACTTCTGGCCATTTTCTATATGTGTGGTGCTGAGGAATCGAACCCAGGGCTTTATGTATATGAGGCAAGCACTCTTGCCACTAGGCCATATTCCCAGCCCAGATTTTGATTTTTGATCCAACTTATGAGCCTCTGTCATTTGATTGGAGAATCAAGTCCATTAATGTTGAGAGTTAGGATTGAGAGATGATGGTTTGTTCCTTTCGTTATAGCTATTGTTAAAGTTCTTGTTAAAAAGCTGTGTCTTCCCTACTTTTGATCTGATATTCTGGTTTTCTAATCAGGGTTCATTTCTGTCTGTAATGTGATCTTGATTATTTTCCTACGTAGTACATGTTTGAGGATTTTCTGTAAACCTGGATTGGTGGAGATATATTGTTTCAGTTTTTCCTTACTGTTTAGCTGGGTAGAATATTCTTGGTTGATTCTTGTTTATTTTTATTTAGGGTTTGGCATACCTCCTTCCAAGCTATCCTTGCTTTCATGGTTTCTGCTGGGAAGTCTGGGGTAATTCTGATTGATTTTACTTTATATGTGATTATTTCCTCCTCTCTACCAGCTTTAAGGATTCTTTCCTTGGACTCTATTAATTCTGTTTTGATAACAGTGTCAGTGGGATGTCCTATTTTCGTCTGGTCGGTTTGGGGTTCTAAATGCTTCTTGTATCTGGATAGTCCTATCCTTTTGGATATTTGGAAGTTCTCAGTTGGTATTCTGTAAAATAGGTTGCCTATTCCATTAACTTCTTTCTCTAGGTTTTCCTCGATAGCTATTAGCCTTAAATTGGGCATCCTGATTGTATTTTGGAGCTCCTGGAGTGATCTGTTTGCCAATTTGATTGGTTGTGTATTTTTTTTAACTTTCTCCATAGATTCTAGGGAATCTTCAGTTCCTGAGAATCGATTCTCTGCTTCATCTAGTCTGGACAGTCTGCTAGCTACTTGATTTTGAATCTCTCTCTTCTGACTGGTCTTTCTTGATATTTTCCATTCCTTTGCTGTAATTTTCTCTTGGGTCCTGCATGGACTTCTTTACCTCATTAATTTGGTTCTGAGTGCTGTCTCTCAAATCTTTTAGCTGGGTACCTATCTTTTCATTGGACTCTTAAACTTGATTTATCTTTCTGTTTGTGGAGGCCATGAAATCCCCTATTACTTTATGACAGATTGATGTATTGATTCAAACTTTTCATTAAACATTTTTATCAGTAGACTTTGTAGAGCATTTTGAGGATTCTCTTCCAGGTCTTTGATTGCCTGCTCTGCTTACTGCTTGTTTTGCGTGGGAGATGAGATTCCCTGGCTTGCCATCATTCTTGTGCTTCTTTTGCCCATTTAGATTGGAAATGACAATGTACAAGCACCTTTGACCACCGTTTAAGACCCAAAGCAGACCTTACCAAGCACTGTTGTATAAATCTTAGAAGTTCACAATTATATACAGATACCTTCCCTCTCCTTTTTGTACATAAAATGAGATTTGGTGTCCCCAAAGAAAACAGTTTTAATATACCAACCAACTCTGAGCCCTGTATTCAGTAGTTACTTATTTCACCATTATAACCCTATGAACAAATTTTTGTTCTTATATTAAGTTCTTTTTGGACTAGTAGGATTTCTTTATGAACCCCTTTGATTCACTAAGATTGAAGAGGGATACTCTCTATCCAATAACCAGAAGTCAATGGAGTCTGGAGGTTCTGGAGGTAAATTTAGGAGGGTAAGTTAGGGGTAGTGAAGAGAATAGAGTAAAATGGGTGGGGAGAATGATGATTTTGGTTTAGTTTCAGTGAAGTGGAAAGGTGGAGAAGAGTAGAATCGGTAGAAAGAATGAGGTTGAAACAATAGACAATGGAGAGTCAACAGAAAAGAGTAAGGTGTTAGTCAAAGGAAATTTTAAAGAAAGAAAATGTGAAAAGAGAAACAAAGAAACAAAAACACAGAAAAACACACATAAAACACACACTAAAAAAATTACAAAAAAAAACCCAATAAAACAAACAAATAAAAATGGAATAAAAAGCACTCAAAAATGAAAAAATAAGAGATAAAAAGTTTAACAAATGTTTGTTTTTTTTTTTTTTTAAATGGAGTCTTCCTTGTATGGGTGGGCTCTCACCAGTCTCTGGTTTCCTTGCGATGGTCTACAATCTATTTTCCTGCTGCTTGGCTGGTTTGGTTTGCTTTCAGTTTGCAGGGGGTGGATCTGCTCTGACCCTCCTCCCCTGTTAGTTAAATCTTAGTCCTCTGGGGATCCTACAGCTTGCAGGTAGGACTTGGGTGTCGTCTGTAGATGGGGGATGCTGAATAACATTGGGAACCGTGGCTCCTCCTGTCTGCTGTGGGGCCGCTGCCTTTAATGCCTGGCTCTAAATAGGCTGCATACTCAGCAGGGTGGGGTGCCTCTGGCCTGGTTTACCTGTAATTCAGCTCCATTTCCTGCAGGGAATTGGGCTTCCTCTGTAATGGGAATGTAATGGTTGTTTTGTGACACTGGTAGCTGCTCACCACTTTTGGTTTGAGTTTAGTAATTCTAGCTTCTGGCGAGTAGGCAGGTGATGAGTTGTCGAGGGAGGGGGGCACCTCTGGCTGAGTTTAGCTGAGTCTGTGAGCCACCCACCTGGGCAGGCGTCTTTCTCCTGGGTGGAGCTGGCTCTCACCGTTTGGTTCCTCTTGCTGTTTTCAAAGATGGCCCCTTTGTCCTCACTTTCTCCTGGCCCACTTTAGTTCCAGACTGGTCTGACCAGATCTCTGCCAGTGTCAAAGATGGTGCTTTCCGGAAGCTGCTCTGTGGGTGCCAGTGAGAATGTCTTTCTTGGGGTCCTCACACTTTCTCTGCGATTTCGGCCCATCTGTGCTCAGCCTGTGATCTGAGTCTATCTGCCACCATCTGGAGGATTTCTTCCTGGTTGCCACTGTGTGCTTTAGGTGTGTGAAGTGCTGGGTGCTGTGCCAGCACCTGCACTGGTGTGGTGGTAGGACACCTCCTGGACCTGTTTTCAGGCCAGCAAAGTTGATTTTTCCTTTCTGGCCAGAATCTCTGTACTGTTATAACTTACTTGGTCTGTCTTTCTAGGAGTAGAAGTTTCTCTGGAGTGGTAAAATTGGGATTTTGCAGGGAGCTTAGTTAGGGCTGTACTGCTCCTCTGCCATCTTCCCAGAAGTCCTTCTGTATGTCTTGAAGCTGGAATAACTTTTTTTTAATATGTATACTTTATACCCTTGTATTGATGGCTCATTCCTATAATCTTAGCAATTTAGGAGGGTGAGATCTGAGGATTGTGGTTCAAAGTCAGCCTATGCAGTAAAACCAGCAAGACTCTTTAATTAATTCCCAAAAAAGCCAGAAGTATAGTTGTGGCTCAGTGGTAGAACAATAGCTTTGAGCACAAAAGCTCAGGGCCAGTGTCCAGGTTTAGTATGCAAGCCCCATGATAGGCATACACAAAAACAGTATACATTACTTTTCAAATGTACATGTTTGTTTCAGGAAGCATTTTGACATAGAATACTGAAATCTTTATAATTTTAACAATTATTTTAAAATACTGATAATATAATCAAATAATATAATCATGTGTAGATGTGTAGATGTAGCTCAGCTTACAAATATTTTGAAAACAACTTTGCTCTTATGTATGCTGAGAAATTAATCATATCTGTTTAATTCTTATATGTTTTAATGGTTAATTCAAATTTACTAGATTACAATTTTTTGTGATCTCTGTTGATATGATCTCATTCTCTCTTTCTCATCATTCTCTTTTTTGTTTTGCTTCTTTCTTTCTCAAAAATTACAATCTAAGTTTATATACTTTGTCACTTTTTATTTTATGTTCTATTACAATATTGACCTGAAGATAGCTCTAGATTGCAAGATGAAAACTTTACTATTTGTTCTTATTGTTTTATGAATTCTTTTAATCTTTGTTCTTGATTATTGTATTAGTATTGTTGTATGACTCCCTTGAATTGCTTTTGCTCATTCTTTATTCAATAAATGTCTGGAGGACTCTAAAACTTAGACTGGAAATTTAGAACCACTAAATCTGGGGATGTGAAGAATTACAGTGTGTTTGTTTGTTTTTTATTTTCCTCTGCTCCAACAAAAAAATTTCTCTACAGCAGGCTATAGCTAGATTTGATTGATAACTAATGCATCTAGGATTCAAGAAGAGAACTCTAATTCGGATCCAAATGACAAAGGCTGAAATAATTGTATACAATTTCTTTATGATTTTATAGAACATTCACTGTCTTCATTCGATATTTCTAGAATGAAAAACATTAATTTCCTAAATTATCATTTGGAAACTACTTGAATTCTTTCTTTCTTTTTTTTTTTTTCTGGCAGTCCTGGGGCCTGAGCACTGTCCCTGGCTTCTTTTTGCTCAAGGCTAGCACTCTGCCACTTGAGTCACAGTGCCACTTCTGGCCATTTTCTGTATATGTGGTGCTGGGGAATCGAACTCAGGATTTCATGTATATGAGGCAAACACCCTTGCCACTAGGCCATATCCCCAGCCCCACCTTCTTCTAGGATACAGCTCACATTATGAAAATCTTAAATTTGTAAGAACAAAAGCATCTCTGGGTATGAATTATAAATAAATATTCTCATTACTTCTAATTTACAAGAAGTTTAAAGACTAAGGACTCAAACTTATTGGGTAGGGTAACACGTTAGAATATGACCCTGTTTTAGCAAAGTAAAAGTTGATTTCCTCAAGTGACACAGGCCACATTTCAAGAAGTCATGTTGTTATTAAATGTAATTTTTGAGTGATGCACATAGACAGTATTTCTGTCACCATAGAAATATGAGATAACAGTAGCTATTAACATTTTAGTTTTCATTTTACTGACCATCCATAAACATACCTTATCTCCATGCAAACTCCGAAATTACAAAGTATTTTTATTTAAAAAATCATTTTCTCATTTTCCTTTTTGTCTAGTCATCACATTTCTTTGCATGTGATTTAACTCCTTTTTTCCCCATTGGAATTTAGGTATTTTCCCAGAAACTAGCAGTAATCTGATTTTTCTCTTTCTCACTGGTTTTACTGACATGATTGCAATGAATATCTAATGGTTTCTATGTGTATATTATACTTATAACTAGGCATATATATGGATCAATATATATATATATATATATATATATATATACTTACATATCTACTATATAAATAGCTTAATGCTATTCACTGAGCTGTCTGAGGCTGTATTAAAATTTTTATCTTGGTGCTTTATCTCTATAATACATTTTAGGTTTTCTCTATGCAACTTCAAATATACATGTTGTTGTTCTACAGTCATATCACCTGTTATGGCCATCTAGTGAATTTCATTTAAAATTGAAGCGTAACAATTTTTATCTTCAAAAGTTCCATTTGATTTATTCATATATCTTTTATTTCTTTTTTGTTCATTGATTGGATTCATTAAAATTTGCAATGTCTGTTGGAGATTTTGATGCTAAAGGTGATTTATTTCACATTGCTGACCTCTGGTGTTTAAAAGAAACATGCTTTTTACTCATAGGCATGTGACCATCTTCTTATTGCTAGGTGGCCACAGAGTATCTTTAAAGCTAGTGAACATTTATTCCCATTACCAGGTCCTGTTCTTTTAGTGTCTTATCTCAATGTTCCCCAGGAGTCCCCTTGAACCCTTCACTATTTCTGGAAATGACCTAAATGATTCACAATCCTTGGGGGGGTCTTTGGACTCATTACTTCACAAATTTCCAGTAGCTTTTTAACCAGACATCTGTCATTTTATCCTTGGCAAGTTTGTCTTGTGGGTCAGAATAAATTCAGTGAATTTTGTGTGTATTTTTCTCTGTAAAGTTCACTTATCTCAAGAAAAACTGCATGATAAAATCCCAGCTTCTCTAGGAGGTCAATGTCTCTGTTTGCAGCCTGTCACATTCTCTACTGTTGTGTGGCCAGAAAACTGCTCTTCAAGTAGAAAACCAGGGCTATATTAATCTTTGCCTTCTTTTTTTTCCCCCAGATATTATGGCACTACACTGTTAGTGGCTTAATATCTAAAAAAAACAGTTGCTTCTTCTGCATTTATCTGGCAATGAGGTAGTGTAAGTTACAAAGTTAAATTTAGTCCTCATTGTCCTATTATAGCTCCAAGTGGAAGTCCGTCTTCCAATTGCTGAATATACATGTAATAGAGACACAGATACTAAGTAGTACACTAGTAATCATGTAATAGAACATTTATAATTAAGTCAGGACTTGATTTTAGATAATGTTGTAATGATAATGTACCATAACAACAACAGAACTCTTTCATTATCCTATATAGTGATAGAAACTGACAAGTCAATCTCTGTGGGTAGATACTAGATACATGCAGACTTTTAGGGAGCTTAATTTTAGTTACTAATTAATTACAAGTGCATATTGGCAGACTGAAGTTAGTAATGAGAGTCATCCACTTGTGGTTAAAGAATGTTGTCAAATGTTTACTACCAGCGTTTAGAAGGATAACACAAAAGAGAGCTGTCCTTCAAATTAAACAGGCCTGATGACTACTGGCAAATATACACCATTGAAATGGATAAGCCATCAGTATGACATAGTCTATTTTAACTAGTATGTCTCTGTCTAGGAAAGAAAATGTCAACCATAATAACTGTTTAATCTTTGAGAATATCAAAAGTGTAGTATTTCCAAAAATATTTATCACAAAACAGAAAAAAGAAATTAATGATTTCTATGGAGTTTATTGCTGATCCTGGCCCATAATTGTAAGAAAAGGAATCTACACACTATGACATAAAGAAATGGACATTTTGTATACCTAGACCTTCTTTTATTTCTTGCATTTTCAAGTGTTTGTCTTAAGATATGCAACAGTTCAAACTGTAATATTTCATTTGTAATCCTAATTTAGATAATTTACAAAGAAATCATTTAAATATAGTTAAATTGAAACATTGCAAGGCAACATGCCCCTATTTCTAATCCTGTCTTATTCTTAATTTCCACATAAATGGCTTAATGTTTTCTTTATTAAATCAAGTTTCATTATAAGGAAATTTGTCCAATGCTGAGGGTCCATTTGAAGCAAAGCATTAATAACTTTACATGGAATAATGAACAGTATTCTTCAAAGCATTGCATGTTACCTGACTTCTCTTGAGTTCAGAAGTACCTTGTTTAAATGCATAGCATGTGAAAATTTAAACATATCCAATTTACATGCCTTTAAGACTTCTACCACCTTAATGCTTAATTTAGAAATGTCATTTAAAGTGATTCTTAAAAAATCAGATACACTTGTTATTTTTATAGACATATTTTTTAAAGACAGTCTTCATATAAACAAGCAATATCACTGACAAAGTATATCAATTAGCCAATGTTCAACAATGATCAACAATATCAGAAAATATAAACTTAGAAATGTTAGTTTTACTATAATTCTTTAAATCTATAGGTACTATAGTAGATAATGTCTGGAAAAATAAAGACAATAAATATTGTTAAATAGATTTTAGGACCTTGAGACTAAATCTCTACATGCTAGAACATTGGTAAGTTAAGTTTTATTAAGTACAATTATGTACAATTAAGCATTTTCTCCGGCTTAAGAAACATCTTTTAAAAGTATTAGAGGCCTGAAGGCAGCAAAGGAGATTTTAAATTAGGGATAAAATCTCAGCAGTTACCTGGCTTGCTAAGTTGCTGATCATTGAACAGTGGCTACACAATTTTTTCCTTTATATGTTTGTTTTAAACAGACACATATTGGTACAGTTAAATGGCATTTACAGATTTCTGGTAAAATCTCTCATTTTCAAACTTGTACAATTCTCATGTTAAATTTTCTAATTGAACTTCCAATGTTAATGCCTTATTTTTTTCTCTAACACAGCCCTTTGATGGAATCAATTCTGCTAAGGTTCTGATAATAAAACTAACACATATTCCTATTATACAAAATATAGAAATTACATGTTGGGATTTTTCTTTTCATTTATAGGGTAATGTGGTATATTTCTCAAATTAGGTTTTGGAACCCAAATATATTTAAAAGTAAAACAAGTACCAAATGTTTAGTTATCATACAGGACTTATACTGGATAACTAATTGATCGATTTATTTAAAATAATATTAAGTAATTTTGTGGATTTTTCTACTGCTCTTAGCCATGCAATGTGTACCGTTTATATTTCCAATGTTTCTTTTAGAAAATCTGAAATACTTAGAGATTGAGATTTTCCTGAGCACAATATTGAAAGCCTATTAAAAAGCCATTTATATCTACTGAATGCAATTATTTACTTTTTGATTATTTGTGTTTCTTTCTTGTTGTTTGTTTAAGGATTAAAACAAGCTAAGCCAACCATGACTGGCAAAACACAGACCAGCAATGTCACCAATAAGAATGATCCCAAGTCCATCAACTCCCGCGTTTTCATTGGCAATCTGAATACAGCCATTGTTAAGAAAGTTGATATTGAAGCCATTTTTTCAAAGTATGGAAAAATAGTGGGATGCTCGGTTCACAAAGGTTACGCATTTGTCCAGTACATGAGTGAGCGACATGCAAGAGCCGCAGTGGCTGGAGAAAATGCCAGGATCATTGCGGGCCAGCCACTTGGTAAGTAAATTTCATGCATTGCTGAAGATTCTCATGTCTAAATATGATGTCATTATTTCTATGCCAACAAGCATCACCACTTCTATTACTTCCTTAATCATGAAGTGTTTTCATAGTTATAACCCAAGTTTAGATATTGCTTTATAGGTAGGTGGTGTGCCTTTTATACAGACATGTAGACTTGAGACCCAAGATGTTTTGTAAAACATAGGATCTCAAGAAATCCTAGAAAAGGCAGGCTAATGATAAAATCCTATCATAGTTAACTTGATATGATATGTATCTTCCACAAAACAGCATGCTAACAAAAAACGACTTTGCTTGGTGTTTTCTCTTAGAGAATGTATCATTTATTTTATTTTGTGTTGTTAAAGGAAAAGAATAAAGTGAAAATAAATTTCCTGGAAGGAGTTTAACCTCACCTTATTAGCTAGAAATCTTGTATACTTTAAAAGTTTAGTCATGCCTAATTATCATATTGGTGCCTACTATCTAAAGAATAATACCACATTCTTTCCAAAAATAAAATAAAACTATAATCTTAAAACAAAAGAGAAAATATTTTATAATTTAATATTAAAGTTAAATTACTTCTAGCTATTTTGTTACATGGTGAAATTATCATCAATGTATCAATGATTTCCTAATTCATACCTCATATATTGTCCAGATTCTTTCTCCAAGATGACTATATAACTTCTTTTGAATATCCAATGGGTATCTTACAACAAAACTTAATACTTTCCCGTTTGACTATTAAACTCTCTCGCACAATGAGTAGAACTTAAATATATCTAATATATCAAACTAAAACTTAACTACTGATTTTGATACTTCCCTTCCCCCTATATTCTAAACATAATTCCATCATGAACTCTTCTTGTCACTATATCTCAGTATTGTCAACCACCTTTGCAATCTGCACTATAGGCCATCTCCTACTGTTCTCCAATGGAAAACCGGAAGTTCTTCCACCTATTTTCCAGGGATCTTTCGTAAGCACAAATTTGCCCCTCAACAACAAGAACGTGTTAGGAAATAAAGTTACATAAATAGTATAAATATTGTGTTATGAAATCATATAAAATGTAAATGTAAATATATATATAAACATATATATATATTACTGGACACTGTTATACATGCTTATAAACCCAGAAATCAGGTGGCTAAAGCAGGAGAATAGATTTCCAGTTCAGCTTGAGTGACCTAGAGACTTATTTTAAGTAAAAGTTCCATTTATTGTCTATGTACTGATTGCTATGAAACTGGAACCCCCTTTAAGAATTGCATTTAGTTATTACTGATTTTTTCTCAAAAGATTATAAATATAAGGTCATTTCAAGTATGATTCTCTTTTGAATGATTTTTAATTTTTCTGGAGTCTAATTTTGTAACACCACTCAGCTTATTGCTGTCTGATTTAGAAGAATGCAATGGAGAAAGAGAAATATCCACAGCAAAAAATTAGTGCTTCCCTCTCAATAAAACAATGAAGAAAAATGATGACATCAGATTGCTTTGCTTTGAGAGGCACAAATTTAAACTATGCCTCTAAGAAAATACCATTTCTCATTCTCAGGCCTTCCTGTTGGACTCTTTCTTCATTATGTCCACAGGAAAATCTCCAGAGCATGTAATTTAATCATACTTTGTGCCTAATTCCAAGTTAAAGACTTTATTCTTTCAGTTGAAATCTAGTTTCTCAGTTCTTCTGCCTAAGCTAAATGACTTTTTTCATACAAGGCAAGTGCTTTAGAATTTAACTAATAACTTCACTTTTCTGGTCAAATGTCTGAGTATACCCACCTTTTTCTTAAATGATATCACCAGAAATTCAAGCAAAAGCATGTCACCCAATAATTCTCTCTAGGAAGTTATTTCTTACCTCAGGTACAATTTTTCATTCCAAGCTGTATATTCACATTTGACTTTAAGTACTGTGTGTTTGTTTCATGATTCTGGATAAACCATTGATTTCCGTAAACCAATCATTTACTTTATAACTCTGAAGAGTCTTCATGTTTTGTGGCACTACATGGGTGCCCCCTAATGTGAAGTAAATTGGTTATGGGTAAAATAAGTGGTTGTCATCACACAAAATCAATATTAGCTTCATGTATCAGAGCCCAGCTAAACATTCTCCTCTCTCTTTACCATAGGAAGGAAATATTAAGAAAATCACACACTTGGTTAGTGCTTTACAGACATTTGCTGTATTTGCTCTTAAAAAGTTCTTATTAATGTATATCTTATGAAAATATTTTCATTATGTGTTTAAAAATCTTTCCATATAACTTAAAGATTAGTTTAAACATCAGTAGTACTAAAAACAATCCAACATCCCATTGAGTTCAGAATATTTTATGAAAATTACAGATATATCCTTAAAAATAAAAATAAATATTTTTGTAAACAAGTAATATAATTAATTGCTATAGGAGAATTAATTGCAAATAGGAGAACCACTGACAGGCTTAAGATAGAAGTAATTTGTTCAAATGTCATGTATTGAAAGAATCTCGCAGCAGTGATAGATGGGTTAGTATGACACAACACAGGAAACAGAGAAAACACATGCTAGGAGACTTCTCTTGCAGATGAAAAGGGCAAAAGGAATTAAAAATAGTGATAGGGCAGCTTTAACAACTAGCTGGCACCATGGGCAAGAAAGAGCAAGATGATTCAAAAATGAGTGATGTATTTCTGGATTTGGTTCTCTGTTGGATAGTTTTGCAAATCTTGAAAAGATTATTTTCTAAAGTGAAAAAGCTTTTGATATGAAGCAATAAGTTCAAAATTGAATACATATTATTACAATTAATGTGTATGCCTACTGATATCTAGATTTATGTGTTAGTAAAAATCTTACATACACAGCAAAGAAAACATGGCCAAGGTTATTGATTATGGAACATAAATATTTTTAAGCTTATAGAAATATATGTAGAGACAGAGATCATCATATTGACATCTGTGAAGAAATTTATGTTCCCATTAAAAAAAAACTTTCCTGAAAAGCCCTATTCAAAGGCTCAAATCAGGGGCTGGGAATATGGCCTAGTGGTACAGTGCTTGCCTCACATACATGAAGCCATGGGTTCTATTCCTCAGCACCATATATATAGAAAAAGCCAGAAGTGGTGCTGTGGCTCAAGTGATAGAGTGCTAGCCTTGAGCAAAAGGAAGCCAGGGACAATGCTCAGGCCCTGAGTTCAAGGCCCAGGACTGGCAACAACAACAAAAAATGGTTCAAATCAGAACCTTTTCTGGGTTCTCTGATGCTCACTTGCTGGGTGTCCTTTCTGACTTCAGATTTGGTCAGTTAACTGTGCTGCTTATTTTCATTTCGCTCCATTTTGCTTCCAGTGCGCAGTCTGGGCTTCCTTCTTAATCTGTTTCCATGTGGATGAAACCCATGTAAATACCAAGGCTACTGTGATCTCAGCTCCAGCTGTTGATCTGGCCACTTGTCCTTCACCCTTGACTCCCCATTACAGGTGCTCTTCAATAGTGACAGTATCTAGCAGGTAGATGCACTCATGCTCACTGGATGCTTTCATACCTGAGGGGGTCCATGCATTCACACTGCAGGTTCTGAAGACAGAGCTTATCACAGTCACAGTTAATGATAAAGGAATCAACAATTAGAAATACTTTGGGAGCAGTAGCTCCATCATAGAAAACAAGAACTCCTGGATGGATGTGCTAGCCACAGTGTTAGTGAATCTGGACATGCTGACCTAGCACATTAGGAGTCTCAGAAGGCTGCAAGTGAGGCAGACAGAAGAGACTGGACAAAAGTCGGCATCAGGCCCTGGAATCCAGGATTAAGCTACATTGCTTTTAGAACATGAATGGGGGGCTCTTGTGTGGACACTTCGTAGAAACATTGTAGTACGTGGAAGTTGTGAGAGCCTTAAGAGTTGGATCCTAGTAGGAAACAAGACTGGTCCCTTCTCGTACTCTGTTTTCCTATCTGTTTCATATGAATTCTCTGCCCTATCCATGTGTTTGCTGTGGTTCTTCACACTCTGCCCTTCGTCAGAGGTGGTGTAATGCTGGTGTCATGACATTGTGCTGCAAGTCTGATGTAGGTACCTTTGGTCAATTTATAATAGAATTATGAAAAGGTAAAATACAGCTTTTTTGGTTTAATTTGAAAATGAAAAAATGGAAGGATTACAGTTATATAAGTTAGGCAAAGAATGCATTTATTTTAGGAAATGTCACCCCTTCCCTCACTCTCTCCCAGTTTTCCCCTTCCATCCCATCCACAAATTGTATTATATAGCTCACTTTCAACATAGTGTCCAGTGAGTACTATTGCTGCATTTTTTACCCTTTGTCCCTCAATTTCTGTGCCTCCATTTGTATTCCTAAAGACATATTGACAAAGAAGATAAAAAGAAAACAAAAACAGATAAAAAGAAAAAATACCCTTGTTTCCATTTCCTGGAGATCATTTTGATAAGTATTATTTTGTATGATCCTTATGCACATAAGCATCGTGCCTTCTTGGTCCATTCCTAAGAATGTCTTCCTTTTATCTCATTTTGTGTGAATGCCTAGAGACCTGTACAATCTATTATGTCCCAGTGTATTTTACATCTGGCTTAGGCATATGAGAGAGAGCGTGTACCATTTTCCTCTCTGAGCTTGGCTTACCTCACTTAACATGACTTGTTTCAGCTCTGTCCATTTCTCTGCAAATGACATAATATTATTCTTTCTAAAGGGTGGGTAAAATCCCATTGTGTTTAGATACCACATGCTTTGAATTGACTCATTTATCCTAGTACATATAGACTGTTTCTACAACTTGGCTATTATGAGTAGTGCAGCAATGAACATGGATATACAAGTACCTTTACATGGCTTGTGTATCCTAGCTTGTGATGTTCTTGGTAGATGGTCAGGGGTGGTATGGATGGGTCATAAGGAAGATCTGTGTTGAGGCTTTTGAGGAACCTCCAGAATGCTGTCCAGAGTAGTTATATTAGTGTAAATTCCCACCAACAATGGAATAGGGTTCCTTTCCCCACTTCTGCATCAACATTTATTGTTATTCAAATTCACAATATTGACCAATTTAACTGGAGTGAGATAGAACCTCAGAATTGTTTTGATTTGCATTTCATTTATAGTCAAGGATGATGAGCATTTCCTCATGTGATTATTTGCCATTCTTACCTGTCTTCTGAGAAGTCGCTCCTTAACCTTTTTGCCCATTTAATGATTGGTTCATTGGTTTGGGAGGGATTAGTTTCTTGAGCTCCTTGTGTATTTTGGGTGTTAGGCCTTTGTTTTTTTCCTCCCGGTCTGTTGGCTGTCTGTCTAATTTAGTAGCTATGTCCTTCACTGTGCAGAAACTTTTTAGTTTGATTTAATCCTATTGACAAATTAAATTAAACTAAATCAAACTTCTGCTGTGTTCCTGGGATTCTTTTCAAAAAGTTTCTGCCTATGCATATGAGATCTACTGTTTCTCCTACTCTCTCTTGCAGTAGTTTCAGGCCTGATGTTGAGATCTTTGATTGACTTTGAGTTGATATTTGTGCAGGGTGATAAACAGGGTTCTCTGCACATGGAGACCCATTTTGCTTTTTTTCCCCATTGTTTATCTTTGGTGTCCCTATCAAATATCACATTACTGTTACTTATAGGGATTTTTTTTTAATGAACACATGCATTTTGTTCTAGCAACTCTATTACAAAGATTTGTCACTGATGTATCCATTAATATACTCACGCATTCTTTTTGTATGCTATATTATTTTGATGTTATTTTCTTCTTTATTGTCAAAGTGAAGTACAGACGGGTTACAGTTTCATATGTAAGGCAAGTACATTGCTTATCCAACTTGTTACCTATTTCCTCATTTTCCCCCTTCTCCCCCCTCCCCAGACCCCTCCCCCCACCCCATGAGTTGTAAGGTTGGTTTACACCAATTGGTTTTGTAAGTATCGCTATTGCAATGGTTTGTCTTTTTATCCCTCATCTCTCATTTTTGGTATTCTTTCGCTTCCCTAGTTCCAGTATATGTTTATCACTATCCAGGGTATAAGATCAGTTACAGAAATAGGAGTAAAACCATAGGAAGGGAATACGAGAGAATAATAGGTACGGTTTCACATGGTATGTTGAAAATAACTTCAGCAATGATATACCATTTATTTCCATAACATGGTGTTCATTTCACTTAGCATTATCATATGTATTCATACAGGCATAGCTATTGAGCTATTGTGCTCTTCTGCTATGTCAATCCTAGAGATGTACTAATTATTCCCTATGAGAGAAACCATAGTTGTTTATGTTTCTTCAGGTCTGGGTCATTTCACTAAGTATGATTTTTTTCCAAGTCCTTCCATTTCCCTATGAATGGGACAGTATCATTCTTTCTGACAGAGGCATAGAATTCCATTGTGTATAAGTACCACATTTTCTTTTTTTTTTTTTTTTTTGTAAGTGTTGTATTCTTTTTTTTTTTAATTTTTTTTTATTATTAATTAAGCAAAAAAAATTTTTTTACAAGGTGTTGTGCACCGAGGGTACAGTTACATAGTAGGGCAGTGTGTACATTTCTTGTGATATCTTACAACCTGTTTTTCCATCCCTTGTCTAGGTCAGGTAGACCCATATGCAATTTACAATGTATCAAGCACATATACAGTGTTCACAGACTTGGTCTCTACTGTCTCTCCATCTCCCTTTGTTAACAGTCATATATCAGGGAGATCATGCCCCTTTGTTTTCTGTGTTCTAGGCTTGTCTCGCTCAACATTATTTGTTCGAGTTCTGACCATTTCCCTGCGAATAACAATATTTCACCATTCCTAATCGCTATGTAGTATTCCATTGTGTATAAGTACCATATTTTTTGGATCCATTCATCTGTGGAGGGGCATCTGGGTTGTTTCCACATTTTGGCTATTGTGAATTGTGCCGCAATAAACATGGAAGTACAAATGTCCTTTTGATATCTTGGGTTTTGCTGTTTAGGATAGATGCCTAGGAGTGGTATGGCTGGGTCATAGGGTAGGACTATATTGAGCTTTTTGAGAAACCTCCATACTGTTCTCCAAAGTGGTTGTACTAATTTGCACTCCCACCAACAATGGAGAAGGGTTCCTCTTTCCCCACAGCCCCTCCAGCATTTGTTGTTTCCTGAGTTCAGAGTATAGGCCATTCTAACTGGGGTGAGGTGGTATCTCAGGGTTGTTTTTATTTGCATTTCCTTTACTAGCAGGGATGTTGAGCATTTCCTCATGTGTTTCTTTGCCATTTTTATATCTTCTCTTGTGAAGTCTCTCTTTAGCTCTTTTGCCCATTTCCTAATAGGTTTATTGGGCTTGGAGGGGCTTAGTTTTTTGAGTTCTCTGTAGATGACAGATATCAGGCCTTTGTCTGTTGCTGTGCTGGTAAATATCCTTTCCCATATCGTTGGCTGTCTTTCTATTTTGGTGGCTATGACCTTAGCTGTGCAGAAACTTTTTAATTTGTAGTAGTCCCATTTGTTGAGTCTTTCCCCTATTTGTTGTGCCCCTGGGACTCTATTCAGGAAGTTCCTTCCTGTGCCTATAAGTTCTAGTGTCTTTCCTACTCTGTCCTTCAGTAGTTTCAAGGATTCAGGTCTGATGTTGAGGTCCTTGATCCATTTTGAGTTGATCTTGGTGCATGGTGATAGGCTTGGGTCTACTTTGAGTTTTCTGCATATGGCTGCCCAGTTCTCCCAGCACCAGTAGTTGAAGAGGCTATGTTTATTCCATTGTATGTCTTTAGCTCCTTTGTCGAATATCAGTTGGCTGTAAGAGTGCGGTTTTATTTCTGGGTCTTCAATTCTAATCCACTGGTCTTCCGATCTGTTTTTATACCAATACCATGCTGTTTTTGTTATGATAGTACCACATTTTCTTGATCCACTCATCTGCTGAGGAGCATCTAGGTTGGTTTCATATTTTAGCAATGACAAATTGTGCTGTGATGAACATGGTTGTGCCGGTGGGTTTTGTGTTTTCTTGCTTATAATCTTTTGGGTAGATGCCCCAAAATGAGACTTCTGTGTCATAGGGAAGCTCTATGTTTATCCTTCTGAGAAACATCTGCTCTGCTTTCCAGAGTGATTGAACAAGTTTGCATTCCCACCAACAATATTGTAGGGTTCCCTTTTGGCCACATCCCCTCCAGCATTTGTTATTATTAGTTTTTCTGATAATGGATATTCTCATTGGGGTGAGGTGGAATCTCAGTGTTGTTTTGATTTGCATTTCTTTTATGGCCAGTGATGTAGAGCACTACTTCATGTGCCTCTTGGCCATTCTCATTCCCTAAATAAAACTCAAGGTTATTTGAGCAAAAAATGGGAAGACTACAGCCTCTCAATACTTATAGGGCTTTATTTTTGGGCCTTTTAGTCTGTTCCATTGATCTTTGGCTCTATTTCTGTGACAACACAAAGATGTTTTTGTTATTACAGCTCTGTAGTAGAGCCTGAGGTCTGGGATCATGATACCATCAGCATTACTTTTATCCTTAGAATTGCTTTAGCTATTTGGGGTCATTTATTGGTCCATTCCAATGTTTCTACTGTTTTCTCTACCTCAGTAAAGAACTTAATTGGGATTTTGATGAGAATTTCATTAAATTTGTAGATTGCTTTTGGCAGCATGACCTTTTTTTTTTTTTTTTAACAATATTCATTCTACCTATACATAAACATGGAAGGTGTTTTTGTTTCCTGATGTCATCTTTGATTTCATTCTTCACTTTGAAGGTCTTTTGCTCCTTTGGTTAGGTTTATTCCTAGATGTTTTAGGTTATTCTGAATTAAATTGTTTTCCTAATAACCCTGTCTCTCTGTTGTTGGTATACAGAAAGGCTCTGCTTTTTGTGGGTTAATTTTGTTTCCTTCTACTTTGACAAAATTATACATAAGCTATTGTCAAACCCACAATAGAGTTCTCTTCAGTGGGTTGTCTATCTGTGCTTAGTTCACAAATGATGGTAGAAGCATTCACTACTGCCACTACAGCTCTTTTAAATAAAACCATCTCATTTTGGTGTTACTTAGTAATTTAAGAAGTTCCTTTGCTCAGATTAAGTAGAAATAATAAAAAGGCAAGGTACCCTCTGAACAATTCTTCATTGAGGTTTAGCTTGAACCCAAGGGAAATACACCAAGGCACAAGGTTCTTAGCTGCTCTTTTAAGTATGCAAGGATAAATCTTATGTCCTGAAAGGTGGGGTTGCAAATGAACATTGCTTAGTGTTGCACAAAATTCCAGGAAGTGTGCATATATCCTATCAGTTCCTTGCTCTCAATACAGACATTTGCACTTAACATAGAGTTCTCTTCAGTGACTTCTCTTATCTGTTCTTGGTTCATAAATGATGGTAGAGGCATTCACTAGTGCCACTACAAGAAGATCATACTATACCCATCATGTTCAGACAGCTTGTGAGAAAAATCAGCAGTTCTTGAATCACTATCATTGATGGAAATAATTTTTGAAAGAAGTTTGTATCAAGAGAGTCAGGAGAGCAGGAGTTTTTCCAATTTCTCTAACTATAATCTCCCAAACTCTGACTTAAATATTTTTTGATAAAGCAGCCATAGATATTTTATTATAATAACAGAAAACAGACTGGTGCTCTTGTCCTTCCTAAATTTTCTGAATGAGTTCAATATTTTCTTAACTGTAGGCTCCATAAGTTACCATTACTAGGTCAATTATAATTTCTAAGGCCATATGTTGAAATATTTTATATAAATTTGTAATTTATGAAAATGTATATCTCAGTACTAACATATTTTCTCAAAGACATAATTTTCTTTCTAAATCAATGTCATCTGCCCACTAAATCACTTCCATTTGAATAGCAAAAGAAAATTAAGCTTGCCAATTTTCTTTTTTTCCCCGCTTTTATTTTATTTTATTTCATTTTATTTTTATTTTTATTTTTATTTTATTTTATTTTTATTTTTATTTATGTTTTGAGTATTCAGTGTTGAAATATATTTTAAAAAATTCTTTAAGTAGTTGTACAAAGGAGTTGCCATTCAACAGGGCAGTTTATGAATACAATGCCTCTTGAGTAATGTCATGTTTTTTAACTTCTCACCTACCTCAACCTCACTCCTTACCCCACTATTCTTAATTTTAGATTATGTATTGAATTTTTTGCCATTTAATTAAGCACTCTATGTATACAATGCATCTTGATATGTCATCCTTTCAACATTTGCTGCCCTTCTAGCCATCCCTTCCCTTACTTTTCTCCATTTGGTGGCTTGTACAATGCATTCTTGCCTGCATTAATTTAATAAAGTTCTATTTTTCCACATGTACAGCTGGTTGGGTCTATTCATGCATCTTCACCAACATCTGGTGTCTTCTACGTTAGTATTTTTAGCATAAATTATTTCACCTCTGTGCTTTGAAACTAATTTGCTAAGTCCTCTACTAAGGAGCTTATGAAGGGCTACCCTGGCCAGGGGTCATGAATCTTCAGCCTCTCAAAAACCATAGCAGAGTTAGGAGCCTACAGTTTAGAACTCCTTTACAGAATGTGTTGTAGGTGGCTTTGTATAACAGGACTAGATGGTTGAGCTTGTCCTGAACTTTGCATTTGGACCACTTATTGCCTTGTTTCTAGACGTGTTTATGGGGTCCTTGTCTTCACCAGTTTCCCAACATCTTTCTTCTTGTTGTCATACTCTGGCAGCATTGTGAAGCCTGGAGAGAGTAGCTGTCAACCACTGCAGCCTCATGAAGATATCAGATAGAAAGAATGTTTGCTATCTTGCACTCCCCTTTAGTTTTTATTTCTAGCTATTTTTTATTTCTTTGTTGTCAAAATGTCCCTCTCCCTGCCATGAGTTGTACAATTGATTTACACCATATAGATTTATAAGTATTGCTCTTTTTATCCTTTGTCTCTCAATTTTGGTATTCCCTTTCCCTTCCTTAGTTCCAGTACATGTATATACAATATCCAGGGTACCAAAATCAGTTACCATGATATCAGGGGTAAAACCACAGGAAACAAATACAAAAGAAGAAGAAGAAAAAGGGCATTATTTCACATATCATGTTGAAAATAACAAGAACAATGATATACCATGTGTTTCCGTAACTTGGTGTTCATTTCACTTAGCATCATCTTATGTGTTCATATGTGCAAAGCTATTGAGCTATTGTGATCTTCTGCTAGAACAATCCTAGACATTTCATTGTTTGTCTTTATAAGATCATGCCCATTGGTCGAAGCGTTCCACAAACTAATTGCAAGTTAATCATTGCAGGGCTGGTCAGTAGGGTTTATCCAATTGATTATAATGTGTCTAAATTTTTTAAATAAGGAATTCTATATGTCTAGTTGCATTATAAAGTGATCTACATATTTCATGAGAAACATCTTTCACAAAATGCAATCATTACCAAATTCTGATTTGGAGACATTTAAATAAGAATACATTTTTACATCTCTTTAAAATTTTTATAAAATTAGATATAATTTTGAAACCTGCTGTTATTTGAAAAGTATAACGCGCCGAGTAAAACACACTGCCCAGAAATAGGAGCTTAATATTTGGGAAGTTTTTTAGCTTCAATTTCTTGAATCTATAACTCTTATTATATTAACATAAAAGTCTATAAAAACACATAAACAAGTGAACCTGTTTATAGAACTTGAGCTAGTTCTGAGGTCTGTGTGTATACTTTATTGACATGATAAGTACATTATTGAAAGTAAAGTTTTGTTTCAGGAGATTACTTCTTTTAAAAGTATAAAACATATAAGTTCATAATCTAATTAGGGTAATAACTTTGCCTTGGATCAGACTTCTGTATTTATTAACAAAGATTAATTAAGCAAAACCAAAATGCTTATTTCCTAAGTTGTGAAGAATGCCTCTAATTCTTTTATCTAGCAAGCAAGAGGTCCTGAGTTCAAATCCCATACTGCAAAACAAACTAAGGAAAAAAGAGAGAAAAAAAGTGAGCCCTAATAGAATTTTGCACCCTGTACGCTTTTGATTTTTCAGAATACTTTCTATACCACAGTTTTAAAAGAGTACCTCTTTTCTTGACAGTGTAATGAAATAGAGAATGGTAGGACCTTTTTAAGAATAATTATTACATTGTTACCAGAATTTCTTAAAGACTGAAGAAAAACAATGAATAGAATCTAACAATACTGATGATTATGAAAATCCTTGTGAGAGTTAAAATCTATCTCTAGTCACCTAGTTAATTAATAACCAAATTTAAACTTAAGAAGATGAAGAATACTTACATATCTGTAGTTAACATCACATTAAATTTGGATTGTAAGTTTTGATAATAGTGAACATATTTATTATGGCTTTAATCTAACTCTTGTAAACAAAAAGTTTTCCCTTAGAAGACATTATGTGAAAAGTAAGAGAATATTTTAACAATGTTTAATATAGACTGCTCATTTTAGGAACAGTCACAGAAAATATTATTTTGTACCAAAATAGCATTCCCAGGCTAGACTGATTTTAAATCAGTGCCAATTTTATCTATCTACTCATTATACTGGCTTGATTACATTCACAATATGAATAAGCATTTGTAATTTATTTTTAGATCATTTCACTGTTACAATGTTTGAAAAATGATCATGTATGAGCTTTAGAAATCAACTGTTAATAGTAGGAGGGACAAAGCACATACACAAAAAAAACACATTAACTATAGAAAACATTCTTGTTCAAAAACACAGATTCTGTCTTTCTGAGTTTCCATTACTGAGACAACATTCCCAGGAAAAATCAACAACAAACAAAAGAACACGGAGTTACTTGGCTCATCATTTCAGAGGCTTCTGCCCTTAGGCTCTATTGCCCTGAGCCTCTGAGAGTCAGAACATCATGGCAAGAGGAAAACTGATCACTGCTTTCTGCCTGGTGGCTGGGAAACAGGAAGAAATGAGAGAGATACACACAGAGGGAGAGGAGAAAGAGAAAGGGCGAAAAAAGGAGAAGAGAATAAGAAAGGGAGGGAGAGGGGGAGGGACTGGAAGAGGAAAAGAGAGAGAAAGAAGCTGGGATAACTGTGACCTATATCCAACCACTAGGCTCAATCTCCTGAACTGTTCAGCTCCCAATGTCCTGTTTTATGATGTATAATAGAATCAGTCACTGCTCCAAATAACCGATTAGCACAAGTGACTATAAATTTGCTGTCATGGTCTCTCAAGAGGAGGAGATCTTTAAAATTACTGTTGAGGAAGGTGCATGAGAACATTGAAAGGTGTGACATTGATCAAAATGCATAGTACTTATAAACTGGCAACTTTTTGTACAACTATTCAAAGATAACACTGTATTGTAGAAATAAAATTACTGTTGAACGAGTGAAAATGGAAAAGTAATTCTGGGTGTGTATGTGTATGTGTGAAGCATTTTCCTATTATACAATGCCATCAATCTTATCTCCCTCTACTCGTTCCACAAGCTATCATCTCCCATGGAAAAAAGATTGCGCCAAAAAAAAATCCTTTTATATTTGTCACTTACTACTAGACTTATTATTATGGTCTTCTTTATAAGATGTGACCTGAAATATGCATATTATTTCCATTCTTTGTGGATATATGCATTCATTTATACATTTACCAATTATTAATTTCAAATCAGCAGGACATCAGCAAATAGCAAGGTCTTCCAATAAAGAGGGTATTTGGATTTATCCCATTTGCTGGAAGCACTTTGCTGACTGTTTTAGATTTGTTTATTTATATTGTATAATTCCCTGTCCTTAAGTAGCATAGTGTCTGTACATTTTTTAATTTCTGATGAACTGTGAATAGCAAAATGCACTACATTTTAAAGTACTGCTGCATTACAATTATTACTCTTGATTTTTGAAGCCTATACCATGTGTTGTAGAATATGAGAATCATTTCTACTTTCAAGCAGCAAGGTAACAATGTATCTAAATATTAGGAAATGTCTCCTAGAATGCAACTATCACTCCCACTTAGAAAGTTATTATTTGAGATTAATAAGATCAAAATATAATAATAAAGTACATTTGTTTTCTGCAATGTCACAAGTTTTAGATAAAATAACTATAAAACCACAATTTTAAGTTATTTTGAAAACTCAATCTCTTACAAAGGTAAGACTTTAATTGTACAGAAAATAAAATTCAAAATAAACATACAGAAATTCCATTGTATTTATGACTCCAGCATACCATTTATATCACCAGTTTGTTTTAATTCTTAATAAGATTATGGCTTATATCTGAAGATGAAACTTGGAAGCACCCTGATGGGAAAATTCCATTAAATTTCATTTCCAATAAAACCTAGAGAAAATCAAAGCCAGAATATAAGATCTCACGTACACACAACAAAAAACAAAGAATCAGAACAATTTGATCTATTTGTATATGGCTATTGTGTCTACAAATACAAAACTAAAGCTTAACTTTTTTAATATTTAAAATTTAATTTTGGCTGGGAATATGGGCTAGTGGCAAGAGAGTTTGCCTCCTATATACATGAAGCCCTGGGTTCAATTCCCCAGCACCACATATATAGAAAACGGCCAGAGGTGGCGCTGTGGCTCAAGTGACAGAGTACTAAGCTTGATCAAAATGAAGCCAGGGACAGTGCTCAGGCCCTGAGTCGAAGGCCCAGGAGTGGCAAAACAAAAAAAAAAAAGGAAGTTTAAAATTTAATTTTATTGTCAAGGTCATATACAGAGGGATTACAGTTACATATGTACATTTCTTGTCAAACTTGTTACCACCTCCCTCACTTTTCTCCCACTTTTGCTCTCCTCCAACTCCCCTCCCAAATTGTACAGTTTATTTCCAACATATTATCTTATGAGTATCGCTGTTCCATTGGGTCACACTTTATCCTTTGTCTCAACATTTTGGTGTTTCCCTTCCCTTCCCTAATTTAGATATATGTATACACAATAACCAGAGTACCAAAATCAAATACATGACAACTGTTTGTATATTTAAGTAATTGCCTTCTGGTGGTGTGACTTCTTGCCCATTTGAATCCTTCTATTCACATATGTCTGAACACCACAAAAAATTAACCAGTAAAATCCCTCATAAAAGTGTTAAGTAAGAAATACTGTGCTCCCTGGATATTGTATATACATGTATTGAAACTAGGGAAGGGAAAGGGAATATCAAAATCAAGAGACAAAGGATAAAAAGACAAACCAATGCAACAGCAATACTTACAAAACTATATGATGTAAACCAACTGCACAACTCATGGGCAGAGGAGGGGAATGGGGAGAGGGGAGTCAGGGGGTTTGGAGAATGAGGGAGAAGGTAACAAGTTGGATAATTAAATGTACTCACTGCCTTATGTATGAAACTTTAACCCCTCTGTACATCACTCTAAAAATAAAGAAATGAAAAAGGAGTTCTGAGATTAGTCAATCTCTGCATCTTCAAATATATACCATTCTAAAATATCCCTCAGATTTTGTTTAAAAATCAAGAATGGTAGCAGCATCTCTAGTTGATGTCTTCCAAAATGCATAGGCTCTATCTTGCATCCATCCTATTCTTAATGAGCACTGTTCTTCTACATAAGACCTCAGGTACAAATTAGATACAGTGTCTGAACCTGTAGTAAGGATAGATTGACCCAGGGCCTATAGTAAAATGACAAAAACAGATAATCAATTTCAACAATATATGATGTAATAGCTGCCTAATCACTTAATAAGCAATGCCTTTAGAAATATACACTTTCTATAACAATATTGCCTTTGTCTTGATGATAAATAAGCAAAAATGTTAGCATTTACCTCACTGCATTACAATCATGTCCCAATATGATAATGTAACAAGGTTTTTACTTCCCAAGAGATACATTAAGGATTAACCTTTAATCTAACTTTGACAGTAGTTTCAATGAACAAATGAAAATAGCTGAATAAGTAAATCTTTGGGTTTTTTAAACTTTGAAATTATTAGCTATTCTAACCTCTATCTACTAATCAACTCTTCAGTAAAGCTTCAAACTTTGTACATAGTATTTTCTAATAGATTTTTATGTTACACAGCCATTCTCATTGGTTATCAAATTTAGAATGGTATGTATATATGGTCATTGTATTTACAAGTCTGTGGAAGGTCGTGAATTGTATAAAATTAATAAAATTGCAAATTCTCACAGCACAAAAATCACTTTGTTTCCTCCTCCACAGTTAATGCAAATAGGCAGGAAATGCATATTGGTAGCTCATAATAGTGACATTCTTATATTTGTAGGCCATTTTCCCTAACCAACGTTTTAAAGAATTTTAATACCTATTCTACTAATTTTTAAATTGTCTTTCCAACACTCTTCATGGAAACCAGGGAGTAAACTGAATGAAATAAATCCATTTTCCCAGTAAAAAATCCTAAAGTATACTGAATGTTAAGTTGAATATATTTTTCATAAGAACAAACATCTCATCACTACTTGCTAACATTTTCCTAAACTGCAGCAAATTTTTCTTAGTTATACTATCCAAAAAAATACACATACTGGCTGGTAATAATTTAAGAAGTCTTCAACCACATTCTTTACTGACATCAGCTAATAAGTGTTAAAAAAAAAACCCACTACTCTGTAGACTGTAAAGTACAACACACATCTCATGTTTTCAGTAATTAAACAGAGCTATTTAAAATGCTGTAAACAACTGCTAATTAGTAAACTTCTACGATAGGATGAATTACAGAACCAATGGTCTGTCAGTCAGGGAAATGAATGGCCCCTTGCATGATTAAAAGCCTGAATACTTCGATTTATGCTTGTAAAATTGGCTATTTGACTTGATCATTGGACCTAAATTATGGAGAGCAGTAGTAGAGATTGTTAGGAAATTTTTGCCAAGATAAGAAATCCTCAAGCATCATTTAGAAAGATCTTACTAGCTCTAATAAACTTATTTACTTCCTAGAACATGTTGGGCACAACAGTAGGTAAAATACCCATCTTCAAGATATCCTTTAACCCAAATGACTTGTGAACTGATTTTCCAATCGTATGCTACCTTGAGTATCCTTACAATACTACTTGTGGAGTTGTGTTCAATGCACACCAACATGTATGACAATATCAGAGATATGAAAATATGATTTCCCACCATTATGAAGTGAGATAAAATAGGTAGCAAAATAATGCTGACTGCCATTGGAGAATATTCTAACCCTGGAACAAAAGAGCTATGCCTAAAAGTAACACACAAATTAAAATGGAGAATATAAATAAAAAACTAACATACTTTAAAAACTGGTAATACCAATCAAATAATAATAAAGGACTAAGAATTTCTGGGAAATTGTGAAATAAAACATGTATCTCTAAAACAATACAGTAAGTAGAAATCTTGACTCAAAATATTATGTATTGCACAACATTAAGTACTATAGAAATTTGTTAAAAGGAAAAAATATTTTTAAAGTGTTTGAAGAACGTTATTTAGAAAAAAAGGTAGACTTTAATTTAGCCATTAGTTCATTCAAAATTAGTGCCAAAACTTTTGAATATTAATTATCAAGTGAATTTTAGGTGCTGTAATTCTTAAGTTTAATTTCACTAGAACATTAAAATGAAAATTATACCTTCAGTCGGAAATGCAACATATATCCTATGAATTTATGAAAACTGAGGGAATACATGGTTTGGGAGAGATGGGTAAAAGTGTTGAAGAGGGTGACAATGATGAAGATGCCTGAGACACTGGTGACTGACCCCTTCTTGCATTTTAATAAATAGTCTGTTCATATAATGAACCCATGCCTTTGAAATATTCTCATTCACTTTATAGTGATGTATTCAATTGCATAGATATCACATGTACTGTTGTTTACTAATAACCCCCTCAGACTGACATTGGAGCAGA
Source organism: Perognathus longimembris pacificus (assembly GCF_023159225.1). Lineage (NCBI taxonomy): Eukaryota > Metazoa > Chordata > Mammalia > Rodentia > Heteromyidae > Perognathus > Perognathus longimembris. The sequence continues at coordinate 40,508,299 of NC_063172.1, read as the reverse complement.
AAATGGAACTGGAATAACACCAGACATGGGTGGCCCACACCTGTAATTCTGGCTACTCAGAAGATGGAGATCTCAGGATCCTCGTTCAAATTCAGCCCAGGCAGGAAAGTCTGTGAGACTCTTATCTCCAATTAATCACCCAAAAAGCTGCAAATGAAGATACGGGTCAAGTGGTGGAGCACTAGCCTTGAGCACAAAAGTTCAGGGACAGCTCCCAGGCCTTGAGTTCGTGCAACAGGACACAAACATACACACACACACACACACACACACACACGAAAGAGATGAAGAAAAAAGAAACAAATGGCTTGGATTTGAACCATTTTATGTTACCCAGCACACTTAGAGATATCTAAAAAAGAGAATAAAAGAGTCCATTAGTAAAAACATATTTTTCAGTTATAAACAAATATTAATTCAATTTATATATTGATTTAACTATAGTCTTTTGATGAGCAAATTATGTCATTATATCATGTACATGTTAAGATGAACTTGATAAGAATACAGAAAGTGAGAAAAAACGAGTTGAGATGGATATCACTTTCCATGATGGTTTTTGTCTATCTGCAAGATGACTTCAGAGCTGAAATATTAAGGAGTTGAAGGCTTGATAAAGTTGACAGGTAAGCGCAATCCACTTAAATTGCTTGAACAAGAACCAACTGCATATTAAAAAAATTCAGAAATGGATAATACATAGAAGTATTTAATGATGAGGGACAATTACTTTTGAGAGAAAAAGGAAAAGTAATTCTAAGAATGAAGTGAAGAAGAGTTAAGAACAGAGATCAATGGTTCACACTTATAATCTTGCCATTAGTGCAAGGTAGTGAAAAATATTTGTCGGAATATAGCTGCATTATTTCTTCCATGGTCTATATCAGGATGGTAACTGTACAAATGAAAAGGAATCATTTAATCATTCATTTATCCTCAACTCAGCCTTGAACTCCTACTACAAAGGGAATAAAAAATAAAACATTGCTCTGGTTCTACAGCACCTAGCATTTTCCTGAAGGCTACAAGATGACAGAATATGTCCATTTTGTTAAGTTCAAAGTCAAGGGATGAATAAAGTTAAAGAAGTCATTCTGTCGAAAACTTTAGCAGCAAAAAAGTAGAGAAAACTTTCAAAATTGCTCCAAAGTTGAGTGGAAAAGGGAATAGTGTGGTTTCATTAAGCCCTTTGAAAATACATATGAAATGATTATATGTTGAATTGTATGTAGAACACTTTTGTTGTTTTCTCTATTATGAAAATTACAGTGATATTTATGCTGGTTTGGCAAAGTGGTAGTCAAAGACTGTTTTGTTGAAGTGTAGCCAGTATAACCTATATGAATTACAATTAATCAGTATAATCTATATGTAGGAATGGCGCTGAACTAGAAATCAAGCAAAACAGACACTATTACAAATGAAAATAGTTTTAATAAAGTTAAAACAAATATTCTTGATAATCTTTGGCCACAGTTTCTGGAGCTGTCTTTCCTTTCTTATCTGACCCTGCCTGGTTTAACTATCCTTGATATTCTGATGTTCTATCTTTACCTTGACTTTGGTTTCCAACTGTAACTTACTACTCAGTAGGAATGTGTGCCTTAAAGGTACATGTGTTAAAGGCTTGGCCCATAGCCCATGACACTATTGGGAGGTAATGAAACCTTGAGCAAATATGAGTTAAATGGAAAGAAATCATTTCATTAGCAGCATGACATTGAAAAGATAGTGGGATGATGGCTCTACTTCTTCCTTGATCTTATCCTTCCTGGCTACTATATGGTAAGCAGCCTTTTGCTACCAAGTAATCTTTACCATTAAGTGTAATCAGGCCAGACCTAAAAGCAATGAGGCTGGTCAACTGTAGATTAAACCTCTGAAACTTTTGAATAATCAAAATAAACCTTGCCTCATTTTTCTCTTAGTTATATAAGCTTATCTCTTTTATAACTATTTTATACCAATTTTATATCTATTTAATCAATTGTTATCATCTTTATAAGTATTATCTATTTTATTACAGTAATAGAAATCTGATTAACACACTCAGTTTTCTCTTCATAGTTCAACTTAACTTCTTGGAGTTTCAAGTGACAGAATGTGTTTCTGTCAAAATCAACATAACTCATCAATATTTCAACTATGTTAACAATTTATGTTAACCATCATGATAAGTTGTACTTGAAATAAGCATTACTATATGAAGAAAGTCAACATAGATGAAATGATAACGACAATTGTTTAGTGAATAAAGTTGTTAAAGCCACAGAGATTAGAATAGGGCAGAAAGGGCAGGAAACAAAAGCCTTCACACATATGCATGCATAAACACAGACCCTTATGCCAGTGAACTTGCTAACCAAATAAATTAAATGATATTTTTATTACTACTAGGAATATATTTAAATGTGAAAATACATAAATTTTAAGCAATCTGAAATTCATCAAAGTAAAAGCAAGTAAATCTTAAGTTATTTTCTAAGGAAGACTCTACTTATTACAAGTGTCACGGAAAGGCCAATGGCATGCACTAATGTTGAAGAAGCTATTTCTTTCTGGTTTTCTCAAACATGACCAGGTATGTAACTATGTGCCTTAGATTATTTCAAGGTAAAAGTGTACAATTGAAAGGGTGAAGTGTTCAAAATCTATCTTACAAGTTATGTATTAACCTCTAAAATTAGGCACTGCACAAAGCTTTTCTTCACAAATTTTAAGCACTATGAAAATTAGCAGTAACTAGGTGTTGGTGACTCACGCTTATAATCCTATCTGCTTAGAAGGTTGAGATATGAGAATCCTGGTTCAAAGCCAGACCAGGTAGGTAATTCTGTGAAACTCTTGTCTCCAGTTAACCACCAGAAAACCAAAACCGGCACTGTGGCTCAAGTGGTAGAGCGCTGGACTTGAGCTGAAGACAGAGCCCAGGCCCCGAGTTGAAACCCCATAACGACAAAAAAAATAGTTATCTGACTGTGCCTGGGAAATATATGAAATCTTAATAAAAGTTAATAAACTCAAGTAAAGTTACATTGTGGGTGACAGCAGCAGATCTTTAAAATTTTAATATATTTGACTTACGTTCCCACTGTCCAATTCTTATATATGTATATCTTTTAATAAACATACATATAAAAGATTTGGAGACAAAAAAGTAATTATTACAACAATATGAGCACTCAAAGAAATCATCATTTCCACACATTTGAAAATCTTCAAATATGAAATTCAACTCTAAGAAAGCCTTTAAGTGAAGAGCTAATGTGGCATAATCAAATCCTTAATAGAGTTTTGTTTCCTCATAATCCTTTAATTCTCTTAACAGAATTGAAACTTAATAGGTTTCTCTTAGAAACTTGATTATCATGATGCAATAGTAGATTTGTAATAACAAAATTTCTTGCAAAATTAACTAATCATAGCCGAAAGACATTTATTCCTGCTTGTGGGCAACGAGGTTTTTATCATTATCTCAAAGCATCTTGGTATTTTTTTCACTTTAAGTTAATTAGATTATCACACATTTAAGAAACTGGAAATGTAACAGTTTGTGGCAATTGACCGTGTTTTGTTTTGCAGCCAGCATATGTTCTCTCAAATGTGAATATGCATCTTTTGGAGAAAACATTCAAAGTCTACTGTTTATTCCCCAGTGTTTCTAATTAAGAGAAATACATAATAATGCAAACCCAAATCCAAATAATCAGATATATCAATCCTCAAGTATACCCTAGTCATTGTTGGTGCTGATCAACAAATGATCAGAAAGAGTAGAAACATGGTACCAGTCACACAAACTCTCTGACCCATCCTTTTCTTCTGCATCTGGGTGCTCTGAAGTCTTTTTCTCTTGATTCTTAAGCATGCTATACATCTTAGTTCTATTCTTAATACAAAACAAGTCACAATCATTCATACTCCATCTCAATCTCTACTCACATATACAAGTGGCTTCTACCTAGGATAAACAATTCTAGGTGATTTTTTCCCCCATCTCAGATCCTGAAGCCAGGTTGCTGGCAATTGTTAATAAATTTAAGTAAATAAAACATGTAATCCTAGCTTCTCAGGAGGCTGACATCTGAGGATCACAGTTCGAAGCTAGACAGAGCAACGAATTCTGTAAGACTCTGATCTCCAATAACCACCAAAAAATGGAAGTAGAGTGTAGCTTAATTAATAGAGTGCTAGCCTTGAGCAAAATGGCTCAGGGACAGCACCCAGATCCTGAGTTTAAACCACAGAGCCAGTGCATGCACATGCAATTGCTCGTGCACACACACACACACACACACACACACACACACACACCCCATGGAAAAAGAAAAGGAAGAAGGAAAGAAGGAAGGAAGGAAGGAAGGAAGGAAGGAAGGAAGGAAGGAAGGAAGGAAGGAAGGAAGGGAAGGAGAAAGAAAAGAAAAACAAACCCATAAATGTCTACCTTCTAGCAATCACATCTTTAGGAGGTTTACTATCTCATATCCCTTAATTCTCTTACTAAATTGAAAGCTAATAGATATCTTTAGAACCTTATTTTGTATGAGTAAATAGTAGGTTATAATGATGAAAATTCTGGACAATTAACTAACCATGGGTGAAAGGCCTTCATTCATGTTTTGTAGGCAATACTATTTATCATTAGCTAAAGCATGTGGCCCAGTATGGTTTTGCTGTTTTACAGAGGTCAACCTTGAACCTTGGCTCATACTGACTCAGCTATTTCAGTGGTTATGCACATGCACCACTATGCCTGGCTTAGATAGCATAATAAATTTGGTTTTTATTTTATTTTATAATACTGCATATTGGTAATACCCAAGGTCCGACACATGTTAGGCAGCATTTTACCACTGAGCTTAAATACTCAGGCCATTTTACTTTTTGAAATTCTGAGTCTTGCTGAATGACCCACGCCAGTCTTGGGCCTCATCCTCTCCAGTAAAAGATGTGAACTACCATGCCCTGGTGGTTTGTTAGAAGTTTTGATAAATTATTTTCCTTAAAAAGGTGAATTGTGCTATAGTGCTGTCTTCCTAAATCATTGGTACGTTTGAGGGTAGTTTTATTGCCATTTATTTACCTTTATCCTTACATCCTAAATATATGTCCTGTTGACCTCGTATAATGACCTGTCTAAATTCCTTTCTTCTTTTGTAGTAATTTCCCTAACAAGTAAGAGCAATGTCTGCCTCATAAACCAGCGTAAAGTTGAGAGTTGGAAAATGGCTCACTGTGCACACATTTTGAGCTCTTGACGGGTTCTGTACCAACTCATTAGATTGCTCCTTACTACAGATTCAATGCAAAAGGAAGTGTCTCTGTTATCTTTCAATAAATGGTCAAATTCCATGTCAGGAAACATTTTCCCAAACATTGAAAGTTAGAATGCATGAAAACGAGTTAAGATTCTAGTTAGACATTTTAACTTACTGTTATACTTTAAGATTCCTCTTAATTATTTAATAAATTTTCATGACTTTTTTAATTTTTAAAATCTTGACTTGTAGCATCTGTAAATAGCTCTGGTTCGATACATGGATTTTCTCTCATGTGGATGATCACCATTGTAACCTGTGTATTTTCTTGATTTGAATATTCACTGTATTAAAAGAAAGTATAAGCTACTAACAATTGAGTGAAATAAAAAATATTGCTATATGGCACATCACTAACAAGGACAAGCAATGTAGAGCAGATACCTTTCACTCTTTGGGGTAATTTTCTTTTGTATTAAGTCATAAACATTACAAGGAAATCAGAACTTGAAATGACCTTTTCCTTTGAGACTACTCTCTGCAACCACAATGTGTTTCTATGAGATTTCTGAATTCCTTCCTACACTGTTTTCAACATATATATAGTACATATATCAATGCACACACATATATATTAAAATATATACAAAATAAGGTCATTTAATTTAATTAAGGATAAGAGTGACTTGTGCAAAGTATTATTTAAAATGGCTGTCTAAATCATATATGCCAGTATTTTTCAAAATGTAAAAGATAAGTGTGATTTGAGGGCATAATGGATAAGACAGGGTTGTAAATCATCTTAACATGAGAAGTAGCTTAAATTTTCTAAAAGGATATCCAGGAGTTTTATATTTAATCCCTCACTTAATTCTTAGAAGAAGCTGTGAGAAAGGTATTATTAATTTATATTTTTTAATGAGAAAACTAAGGCACAGGGGACTTTTCCAAAACCAAACAGTGAGTGTTAAGGTTGGAGTCTCATTAACATTGACTCCAAGGACAGAGCTCCTAGCCATAATTAGGGGCTAATCAAAGACAATAAATTTATCTTCATTGTTTAGGTGCAGTCCTAACATATTACTTATTAGGATGATTGCTGTAATACTGACCTCAATTTTGGTAATACTGATCTCAGAATTTAACATCCTTGTCATGCTTCTAGTAAGTAGAAATACCCACACACTACCACCACTGTTTTCAGAATTGGTCACAAAATGTGTTTTTGAAAGCAATGTATGAATAAACATGATCTATGCCTTTGTTAAATGGATGACTGATATGTGTCCACATGTAAGCCCTGCGCTTTGCTGTGGAAACAGCCTGGAATGACAAGTTCCTTCACCCTATATCTCTGATCAGAAGAACACTAAGCACAGCCTGATCCTGATACAGAGTAGCCAACTACCACTAATGACAGGCAAACCAAATTAAAAATAAATATTAAAGTGACTGGCATGTTGAGATTAGTTAACCCAAACCTAATTGAGAAAAAGTAAATTCTACAAGTGTTAAAGAAATAATCAAAGTTAAACTGGTCATTGGTTGCATTTTTAGAATACAAAACCTAGCTTGTCACTCTCAGCAACCTAGATTTGTTGTTCTAATGAATAAGTTTATATGAGTCTACATGGCCATTTGTACTACTAGGTGATAAAAATTCATTCACTTTGGTCTAAGAATGCCCACAGGTTGTCTTTATAAATTGTCTAGGAAGTGCTTACACATTATGTAACCAATTGCCCATTACACATGTGTTCATAAAAGTGAGTTCCATGACTAGGTGAGCCTTAAGCGGGCCCAAATCAATCAGAAGTAACTGGGTGGAAAAGGAACAGAGTCCAAAAATGGAGGAAGACTGTAACCCAGGCAGAAGAACTAGATCATTGTGACTTGCTTTACATCACTGAAATAATGCTATAGCACAAACTTAAAAAAGCAAAAGCATTCTTAGAGTTCATATTTTCTCCATGAACATATAAATAAAATATTTTCATCAAAATACATGCATATTAAGTCATACAAGTGACCACCTTAAATTACAATCCATCACAAAACACTCATATGTAATGGAGCTAACATTTTTACTATATTTAACATCTACTATTGAGTATTTTAAATATCCTAATGAGAAAAGGAACAATGGGGATATAACATGCCAATGATATATTTGAAATTAAAGGTTACAAGACTTCAAGTCGCAGTGCCCAAAGGAAGATTTTAGAATAATTAGAAAAGCCATGTAAGGTAGTCATTATGAGCATAACTATGGGTACAAGATAAGGCAGACATCTACCGAACCTCGTCCATACAGGTAAATATACATTCATTTTGTAAAGTGATACATTCCATCACATTAAATTAATAGAGATGATTTTAATTTACTGATATCATAGACTTATCCCTATCTAACTTACAGGTTTCATGTAATAGTTGTGTAAATTATAAGCATATAGAATCTATACCCTTTTGTGCTAATACATTTTAATATAATAAGTATAGTTTTAAGACCATCGTGAGTAGCAAATAGTGCCTTTTTTATAGAATTCTTACTCATAAAAAATTCTATTTTCTAAACCCAAACTTGAAATTAGCAGTACAGATTAATAAATAGACTAGGTTTCAAAACTCTCAAAATTTGGTATTCATTTACTACTTTGCTTATTATTTTTCATGCTTTTGCTATATAGATACTCTGAAATTGTCACATTTTAAAGGTAAAAAGTGGCTATTTGTGTACAGCCCTAGGTCACATTTGGACCATTGTGGGGCACACCTGGAAGTCAACTAGCTGGCCCTGCCTGTTTCTCAGTCTTGGGGCCATGTGTGGCTAAGATGGCAGCGCCTAACAACGCGCAGCTGCTACAAGTGTCTTTGGTTATAAGCTAGAGGTGGTTCTGTGGGCTGTGACTCCCTGGCTCTTCTGCCCTTGATAGACAGTTCATCCCTCCCCTTCCTGCCTATCTTAGACCTGATTGGCTCCGTGCCTTATATTAGTGGCACGTACTTCCCCAATAAACAAGATCTTGTGCCTACTTGACTCCCAGGCCATCTGATTGTCCTCCAGTGAGGGAGGGCTGGGTGCGGGTGGCCTGCCGACCCTTTCCTTTCTTGACTGGTCCAGATCGGGGTGTGCCTTCCCCCGTCTCTCCCTCGGGTTAGGGGAGCGCGGGGGGCCAGAGACCCCGACAGACCATCTTTTAGTTATAAAATATTAGAACCTTTTTGTATCACATTTGTGTGACAAAAATAATTATGCTATTTCTGTTAGCTGAACTCAATTCTGTACTATTTCTGTTCACCAAAATCATGTCTGTCAGTTTAATTTATTTCCCAGTTATGCAATTATCAAGGTTTTTTTCCTTGGTTTATGTTGACCTATATATACTAAAATTTGAATTTAAAATTTTTGGTCGCTGGAGATGAAAGTTCTCCTACAGAGATAATTAGGCAGTGCGAATGTAGCTTTTCAACATGGGCTGTAAATTTCAGTGAGGTTTGTCCTCTGTAATTGCTTTTTAGCACTTTCTGATTTTGCCTTGGCACCACACTTTTGAGTTCAGAAGCCCCTGAGACATGGTGTTCTCCTGAAGAAGGTCAAATGCCTTTGCCCTCCACACAGTAAGGATCAGAGAAGAAACACAATAACCATCAACAATAACACCACTTATACTTATAAATAACATACTAAGACCTCATTAAGCTTTCATCAGCTTTATGTAACTATCATCAGTTTGCTCTGTGAAATAATTAAATGTTCATTAACAAAGGCCTACATATCATTTGATATTCATGCATGTCTTTCTTCATCTAAGATTTTTCTTGAATTTTTTATTATATTTTCTACTTATTTGGGAAAAAAGATCTGAGAAAATATTTTTTTTTCTCCTCAGAATGATATTTTGATTAATGGATGGGTTCATAATGGGTGCAAAATATTTCACCTAGGGATTATTCCAAAGTCATAAACACGCACAGTCTGAAAACATAAAATCATTATTCACAGGGAAGAATAATCTTTGAAAAGAAAATTAGAATTTCATTTAACCTTCTGTACAAAAGTAAAATATAGCCAAGGATAATGCTAATGAGTAAAACTGACACCCGTTTGGAAATTTTGTTGTGTTTTGTAACATTGAAGAATATAAACTACTCCACTGTTAGGAAAACTATTTCTTTTGGAATAAAAATTTGTATTTTGTGCTGATTATATTTTTTGTTTAAATGTGACTTTAGCTTCTCATTGGCCTATGTTGATTAATAATAAAAACACTAGAAAGTGTGCAGCAAACTCAGAAAAAATAATATATATATATTTAAATTGGAAGTAACAAGGTAACGAGCTGCCTATTAAAAATAAAATACAACAATTATATTTTAGGTGAGGACAAAATTAGATATGCCAGGACATGCATGATGTAATGAAGTATTTAAGATCAACAAAATAAAGACAGAATTGAGTGCTAATGCTGAACAACTTCGAAGATTAAGAGTGAATGGGAAGGAGTGGCTGATAATTATAAAGTCCAACCGAAAAAGAGAGCAGAGAAGCGAAAGGAAGAATTGAGGGTGGATAAACAGTAATAAAAAATGTAGCACAAGGGACACAATGTTGCGGTCAAATAAGATAAATAAATTTGGTATCTACTATCCAGCGTAAGGACTATAATCAATATTGTATTATAGAGTGGAAATTTGCTACAGGAATAGATTTTACACATATCACAAAACTGTTAACTATGGGAGGTGACAGGCAAGGTCATTTCCTTAAATATACTGATCATTCTCTCTCTCTCTCTCTCTCTCTCTCTCTCTCTCTCTCTCTCTATATATATATATATATATATATATATACATATATATATCAAAGAACCATTTTGTAAACTTTAAATACATATAATAAAAACATATTTAAGTGGGAATGAGAAGGACTATGAAGATCTTTTTCCAAATGCATCAAATTAGTAATGAGTCTATTAAAACTGTAACTACACAAATCCAATTAGGCTTACTTATTAATTAGGCTTATTTACTATGTACATATTATAATTATATAGGCATATTAGCTCCAGTAGAGGAAAACAAATGAACAGGCATACACACTGTGTTGCATTCATATCTCCATTCAGAGACATAATGGCTAGAAAAGGTGCTTTGGTTATGGTCATTAAAAAAGACTTATCTATGAAGTCTTTTAAATAAGACCCAAAAGACTAAAGGTTTTCTCCAATTAGATAGTCTCTGATTTTATTTCATAAATGGTGAGTCATGTCAATTTTTCAGAGGCTATATTCAAATTAATTGTAAATGTTTCCTTCAAATCATGACCAGACTATGTGCTAGCTGTAAGGGTAGCTACAAAATGAGCTCATTCCTGATTGATATCAACGTTATATGCCTCTGATCTTATTACTATGCCACTTGTATAAAGAGAATAAACTCTAGCTGGCCAGAAAGACTAAAACTTACAGTCTTTTCTGCCTCCTTGTGGTAAAATAAAGCCATACTATTGATAAGCTCCACATTTTTTTTTCTTATATATTGTCATGATGATGTACAGACTGGTTACAGATTCATACGTTAGGCCTTGGGTGCATTTCTTGTACTGTTTGTTACCTCCTCCCTCATTTGCCCTTTGCCCTCCCCCTTTCCCTCACCCCCAATGAGTAGTTCAGTTGGTTTACACCAAATGTTTTTGCAAGTATTGCTTTTGGAGTTGTTTGTCTTTATATCCTTTGTCTCTCGATTTTGATATGCCCTTTCACTTCTCTAGTTCTAATACCAGTAGATACAGTATCCAGTGTACTCAGATGAGATACAGTGACAGTGCGGTAACAACCACAGGAAGGGGATACAAGAGAATCATCAACAATAGAAGCTATGGTTTCACAAGGCATGTTGAAAGTAATTACAACAGTGATATAACAGTCGTTTCAATAACATGGAGTTCATTTCTCTTAGCATCATCTTATGGGTTTATAAGGGCATAGCTTTTAGGCTCTTGTGATCCTCTGCTGTGACTAGCCTAAACCTGTGCTAATTATTCCCTAGGAGGGAACCCATAGAGTCCATGTTTCTTTGGGTCTGGCTCACTTCACTTAGTATATTTTTTCCAAGTCCTTTCATTTCCTTACGAATGGGGCAATGTCATTCTTTCTGATAGAGGCATAAAATTCCATTGTGTATATGTACCACATTTTCCTGATCCATTAGTCTACTGAGGGGCATCTGGTTTGGTTCCATATTCTAGCTATGACAAATTGTGCTGCGATGAACATTGTTGTGCTGGTGGCTTTATTGTGTTCTTCTTTGTGATCTTTTGGTAGATGTCCGGAAGTGGGGCTGCTGGGTCATAGGGGAGATCTATGTTTAGCCTTCTGAGGAATCTCCATATTGCTTTCCAGAGTAGCTGAACCAGTTTACCTTCCCACCAACAATGAAGTAAGGTACCCTTTTGGCCACATCCCCTCCAATATTTATTATTGTTAGTTTTCTTGATAAAGGACATTCTTACTGGGGTGTGGTGGAATCTCAATGTTGTTTTGTTTTGTTTTTTTTTTGGCCAGTCCTGGGCCTTGGACTCAGGGCCTGAGCACTGTCCCTGGCTTCTTCCCGCTCAAGGCTAGCACTCTGCCTCTTGAGCCATAGCGCCGCTTCTGGCCGTTTTCTGTATATGTGGTGCTGGGGAATTGAACCTAGGGCCTCGTGTATCCGAGGCAGGCACTCTTGCCACTAGGCTATATCCCCAGCCCCTCAATGTTGTTTTGATTTGCAATTCTTTTATGGCCAGTGATGTAGAGCACTTCTTCATGTGTCTCTTGGCCATTCTCATTTCCTCATCAGAGAAGTCTCTTTTTAAGTCTTTAGCCCACTTGTTGAGGTGGCTGTTGGTTCTCTGTGGTTTTGTTTTGGAGGAATTTAACTTTTTTAGTTCTCCATATATTTTAGTTATGAGGCCTTTGTCCATTGTATGGCCGGTAAAGGTCTTTTCCCAATCTGTGGACTTTCTGTTTATCTTGCGATCTATGTCCTTTGTCCTACACCATTTTTTAATCAAAGAGAGGAAATCGATCCAGAAATTCATATGGAAGAATAAAAGATCCAGAATAGCAAAAACAATCCTAAGCAGAAAGAACAGTGCTGGAGGAATTACAATACCAAACTTCAAGCTGCACTACAAAGCTATAGTAATCAAAACATCTTGGTATTAGCACAGGAACAGGCCTGAAGACCAATTGAACAGAACTGTAGACCCAGAAATGTACCCGCAGAAATACGCCTACTTAATCTTTGATAAAGGAGCTAAAACAATAGGATGGAAGAAAGCCTCTTTAACAAATGGTGCTGACAAAACTGGTTTAACACCTGCACCAAACTAAAATTAAATCCTTATATATCACCCTGCACCACAATCAATTCCAAATGGATCAAAACCTCAAAATAAAAACAGATACCCTGAAAACACTACAAGAAGGAGTAGGAGAAGTACTTGGGCTCCTTGGCACAGGACGAAACTTCCTTAACAAAGACCCAGAAATGCTACAAATCAAAGAAAGGATGGACAAATGGGACTGCATCAAACTGCAAAGCTCCACTTTTAATGATACCAGCAAACTAAGAAAGCAGATCCTTAGTGACTCACTCGTGTAACGCTAGCTACTAAGGAGGTGGAAATCTGAGGATCATGATTTGAAATCAGCCTGAGCAGTAATGCCCATGATACTCTTATCTCTCATTAACCACCAGAAAGCCAGAAGTATTTCAAGTGGTAGAGCACTAGCCTTGAGCAAAATGTTTAGGAACAGTTCCCAGGCCCTGAGTTCAAGCCCCAGGAGTAGCATAAGAAAGGAATAAAAGTAATGATTTTGATCAATACATGTTCTTTTAAATTCATAGTTTAATATTTCCATTGTGATCTTCATTATTAGAATCTACAAATCATTTCAAAGCAAGTAAAATTATAAATTTTTAAAATCTAGAACATAACCAAATTTAATTTTTCAATTTAATTTTATTGTCAAGGTGATAAGTTACATACATAAGGTAGTGAGTAGATTTCTTGTCAAACTTGTTACTTCCTCCCTCATTTTTCTCCCACTTTCCCGCCTCCCCAACCCCCCCCCCAAGTTGTACAGTTAGTTTACAATATACTGTTTTTGAGTATTGCTGTTGCATTGGTTCACCCTTTGTCCTTTGTCTCACCATTTTGATCTTTCCCTTCCCTTCCCTAATTCAAATAAATATATATACAATACCCAGGGTACCAAAATCAAATACAGTGACAACAGGGGCTAAACCCTAGGGAAGAAAAATACAAAAATTTAATGTATGTAGGTGTTTTCTAATCTATTTGGTTCCCTTGGTCTAATAAATAAACTCCAGAATCTCTTGGCTCATACTGGCTGTTACGGACTGTTAGCAATGTCTGTCTTCTTCCCTGTTAACTCACAATCACATTGCCTAAGCTTAGCACATGATCTTTTTCTTTGCAGTTTGTGTTGTGACACAGTGAATTAAAAAATTTGTTCTAGAACACACCTATTCCTTCAAGCTTTGATAAACTGCAGTATTTACAAAATGATCACCATGTAAATTCACTATTTAATTTTGATATCACCTCATATTTAAATACATGAACATATACTTGGTGTATCCATCTTAGCTGTCTTGTATCACAGATACAGTATCAGTGGTACACTGAATCTACTCATGTTTTTGTTGTAGTATGTCCCCTAGTTAATATAAGGTGGCACATTCCACAGAATGACAAAGGTCAGTACTAGAACCAAAGTCGAAATGTGGAGAACAGTATGGAGAAATTGAAGCTAATGGAAAGTAAGTAAATTCTAGCCAATTGAAATTGGAGTTTCAAGTAAGGAGTCAAAAGATGGAATCAAAAAGTACAATGAGGTGCTGGGAATGTAGCCTAGTGGTAAAAGTGCTTGCATAGCATGCATGAAGCCCTGGGTTCAATTCCTCAGCACCATATCTACCCAAAAAGAGCCAGAAGTGGCAGTGTGGCTCAAGTGGTAGAGTGCTAGCCTTGAGCAAAAAGAAGCCAGGGACAGTACTCAGACCTTGAGTCCAAGCCCCAGGACTGGCAAAAAAAAAAAAGGTACATGGAAAAATGTTCTCAATAAAAAGGGAGAGAGAGATAAGCAGATGATTGTTCCTCTTTATCGATCATCACCATTAATCACAAAGATCAAGACTGGTGAAGTAATGCACTCTATGCGGATTGGAATTTGTACAAATAAACAAGTTATAAAATGAGAGAAATACTAAAATGTATCTTCTCTCTTTTCCTTTTGTAAATAAATCACTGCTGGCTGCATTTACTACTTCTTACTCTGATTGCAGACTAAAAACATCTGTTGAGTGTTGACCCTTTGCAGCACTAAATGGGGACCACTAAAGATAGATTATCTTGCAGTTCAGCAAAATCCTCCAAGGCTATTTTTTGAAAATTAAAATGAGGAAAACATTTTGCTAATCTAACAAATGTTCATAGACTTAGCATCTTGAGAAAAAAAAAACACGCAAGCACAGAAATGGAACATCATATGTGTAGAGGAGCCTGTGGTTTGATCCAACAGAGAGTCCCTAGGATAAGGGACTGAATGCCTGGAGAGAGCTTGGCCTGGTCAAGGGAAGGGGGTGGGATGTGTCTATGGAAAGTAGTGGGAGTCACCATCACCTGGGCCTTCCTAAAAGCAGCTGGAGACTCCTTTTTGAGTAGATGAAGTGCGCAGAACATCTAGATCTCTTCTGGCCTGAAGCATGTGACAGTACAGAACTTGGCAGTAAGGAAACCTGGGAGCACAGAGACTTGCTGATGTCTTGGGTGTAAAACTTGTGATTTGCCAACTTCTAGATTTCAGACCAAGAGAGAAGACAAATATGCAAGCTTTTTTTTTTCTTTTTTACAGCATCTTGGCTTGATTCTATTATTAATGTACGTCTATGAGGAAAAAGAAAAGACTACTTTCAAGTGACTTAAATAAAAAAAAAAAACACCAAGCATTTACACTGAGGAAACAATAGCACAGATGACCACAGGTATCTCTAAGGAAATCTCAGGAAACTCATACTTTTACATTATGTATGAAATAGTTAGCACAAGCAACGAAGAGAACATACTATATTCAAAAGTTCTACTTCAGTGGCAAAAGCAATTCTAACTTAAAAATTCAGTGAATAAATTAAAGAAGAGAATGGTTACTGCCAACTCTCTTTACCCTAGAAGTTCTAACGTAAGAAATATTTTAAGACACAGAACATAAATACCAAAAGATTTAAAAAATGGAGAAAATATGAGAAATATATCCTTCCAGGAAGCACTTTATAGAGTACAAAGGAAAAGTTATAAATGGAGAAAAAACTGTATGTAAGGAATACATTCCTCAAGTCTATAGAATGTTGAAAGGGCTCCCAAAAAAAGCTTTTACTCAAGAGGAGTTACTTCTATGAATACTGCTCAAATTCCCAAAATTCAATCCTAAAGAACCATTACAAACTTTCACGAAACAAAATAACTGTTAAAAGTATAGTCTGGCATCAGGCTTTTTATCTCTAATACAAGAGGCTACAAGACTACAAGTAGAATAATATATACATCTATTAAACATACACATATTACAAGTAGAATAACATATACATCTATTAAAATATTATGACTGAGAAATATAAGCTGATGTATAATCTGTTAGGGGAAAGGAGAACTTAAGGAAAAAACCCTGCATTCTATTCCATTTGAGCTATTTTTACCAACATAATACTCTAAGCTTAGTAGTTTACAAACAATGGAAATAAATTTCTTAGAATTTTGGAGGCTAGAAAATAAAACATCATGTAGTTCACAGTTTTACTTTCTATTTGATTAGCAGCACTATTTTGCTATGTCTGCACAGTATGAAAATTTCAAAGAAACCCTCTGGGTTATGTTTATTCATGCTTATATTACTATCAATTAATTGTACAATGGAGAGTTATTCACCATATCCATATGCACATATAATATACCTTAATCAGACAAACTCCATCATTCTCCTACATCCCCACAACCTGCTTCACAAACCAATCTTAACAAGCTTCATTGTTCCATATTGACATGTCCACATAAAATAATGTGACTACTTTTATTCCCCTTCACTTTCATCATTCATCTTGTCCCCTCCGACTAATACCCATACCCCCAAAGAATCTGTTTTGCATTCCTGTAATTAAAATGTATGCTATTTGTGCAAAAGGTTTCACAATGGTATTTTAAACATGCATACTCAGCACTTTAATCAGTTGACCTCCTTTTAAAGCTCATTCTCACTTTCCCAACCCCCTCTATTATTCAACAATTTTCGGTCAATTTTCTTTAAACATCTTCACTCATGTATTTCAGTATTGTTTACCCTCTAATGCTATTTCCCCATTCCCACAAAAAAGTCCCAAATTATAACATGATTTGGTCATATCTATGTATGCATATCATATATATGTAGTAGATGACATATATGAATAAGTATACATATATGTGATCCTATGTGTAATAATGTTCAATTATTATGTTAGTCTTATTCCTGATGACTCTATCATCTTGATTTAACCTTCCAAAGGTTCCACCTCCTACACTATTATCTGAGGCTTAATATTAAATACATAAATTTTGACAGAACACAGAAATTTGGAGCATAAACCTTATTGGCTATCTCTGTCAACGGTTATCACATTGTAACATATACTTTTAAAATGAAATTGTTAGAATCACTCTTAATGATTCAAAATGGAACTCAAGAAGCAAGATGAAGCTGGATGAACATCTCAGGCTTATACTCCTAGACACACAGTGGAGATTTTGGGGAAGATGTTTGGGACTGGCAAAGGCTAAAATGTGAGCACCTGTGTTTAAAACAAAAGCAAAAAGATCTAGGTGTAGGTCAAGTAATAGAGTACTTGCCAGCAGAGACAAGACTCAGGCTTGAATTCAAACAACAATACTATTTTTAAAAAAAGAAAATGAAGAGAAAGAAGGCAGGGAGGAAAAGAGGGAGGGTGGGAGGGGAGGGAGAGCGGGAATTGATGTGATAAGAGTAGAAACCAATGAAACTTGCAAGGTCCGTGTGTGTGTGTGTGTGTGTGTGTGTGTGTGTGTGTGTGTGTGTGTGTGTCTAAATGGATAATGCTGCTGCACCTGTAAATTTGCAATGAATTTGTTAAATATAAGCTTTTATAATCAAAGAACTAATAAAAAGTTAGTGGTTTCTCAGTAAAACTGAGGAATTGACAGCATTCACTCTGGATGGGTGAATGGAGAGAAGGGAGAGAAGGACTAAGCTTGAGCTGACTTAGTAGATAGGAAGATGGATATTCTCATTTTATTTCCACAAAAGTAGAGAGATAGATAATGGAAATGATTGGAAAAGGATACCATACAAGATGACTTAGTTATCAAGCTGCATGTCCTCAAAAACAAGAAGTTCTAACTTTCCTGAATAGGCTGGACTGGCAGATGGAAAGCTTTAATGCCAACTATCAAAGGAGTATATTAGATTTACTTAAATTTCTCCCAAGTTGACAATAGAGAAAAATGTTTAACATCAATATTGCTGTCAGTGACATTTAATGCTTGATAACCTAATAATTACATTATATTCTTACCATTCTAAAGTCTTTAATTCATTACTGAAATAATTACTTTCCATTGCTCTAGCAATGTTTAGCAACTTGAAATTTTTCATTGGATTCTTAAATGGGATCAAGTATCTTAATTGGTCATCCCATTAACTTGCAGGAGGAAATAAAATACTCTTTTAATAAATTAAAGTTATCAGAGGCAACTGTGGAGGTATTTACACATAAGTATAACTAGAATCTTTGAACAAATGCCTGAACAAACATTTTATATGTCTGTGAATGATTCCAGGTTTTTAATGCATTTTTAAGTTTCCAAAGAGTAATTTCTGGTTCTATGTGTTTTCAACATTCTGGACAAACATATAGCATTTAGAGTTTAACTTTGTTACTTAAGAGACTGTATACAGAATTTCAACACTTTACCATAAAATGATTGATGTATGATTATGTACCTATGGCTTGAAGATACAAATGCATATGTTTAAACCAATTTGAACATTTTGCAATGAAGGTATACACCAGAAAATTACATGGAAGCTTATTAATATAAATAATTTTGTTTCTAATGTTTCAGTTCTGTTTAAAAGAAATGTTTAAAGAGATTGTAATATTCAACTCATGAAAAGGTTTTCAGGAAATACAGTGTGAATATCTGTAAGATCACTGTAAATGATCCAAATTTTCTACCTAAGTTTCAAAATTCTGTCATCCATAAAAAAGCAGCACAGTGGCTTAGCAATCAACAATCCTGAGTGATCTAAATCCATTACATCTTCAGCTTCTCAGGCTAGTGCTTCCACTGATTGTACACTGTGCCCAGTCCATAGGGCTCAGTAAGGTGGGAAAAGTCTTCTCTAGGACCTGCTAGCAACAGATCATGGCATACATTTTGCCTGTAATCTACTACCAGAGATAATTATCTTCAAAGAGGAGCAGTCACAGAGTTATCTTATTGGTGAACTTATTTCTGTAGTCACATAACTTACCACAATTAACACAATTGGATAGAAGGACATGGGAAGAGGAATAGAGCTTGACTTACAATAAGCAGACATAATGTCCTTCGTTGGTTGTTACCATCATGCTACAATAATTTAATTTGGGAACTCCACACAATTTCTAACAAACTAGTCTCTTCA
The DNA here is from genome assembly GCF_023159225.1 of Perognathus longimembris pacificus. NCBI lineage: Eukaryota > Metazoa > Chordata > Mammalia > Rodentia > Heteromyidae > Perognathus > Perognathus longimembris. Next base: position 40,489,275 of record NC_063172.1, on the reverse strand, counting down.
AATGTAGACTATGGTGTTCCTCACTGAAGCTGCTATTAGAAATAGCAAATAGTCAAGACACTACTAATACGTCTGTGTCTTCTTTAGTTTTATATCTTTTAAACAAATGCTCTTGCATATGGATGTATGTTTCTGTGTTGAAGAAGATTTTGTTGAAACTATTTAGTATAGAAATAGAACCTCAGATTCTGAATGAACCTTAGGGAAAACTGTGCTTTATCTTAGGAGCACCAGCAACCTGAGGCAGATTTAGAGCCTTTGGTGTAAGCAAAACAGACTGATTAAATTGGGTAAATTTCCCCCCTAATTCCCAGCAGTCGATATGGTGCAGTAACTTATCGTTTCTTGGCTATTTTTATGTGAGGAAATTGCTTCACTAGAAACAAACTGTCTTTTCCTTAAACAGTAATTAAAGATGGTGCTTTATAGAGGGACCTCTCTGTTGTTTAACTTTTATAGCTTATGATGTCATGATTCTATTGCTTATTTTAGTTCTAAGAACTTACATATCTTTGGGACATATATTTTATTATAGATTTACGTTATGAAGTGCTGTGTTTTTGCCTTTTAACAATTGTCTTTGGAGGAATGAACAGAGTAAAAATACTTTTAAAATGTAAGAATATTTCATTATGAACTCAGAAGTTCATATATGCTTATTTTATAAACAAAATTTGTACCCAAAAATGCATTTAGAATTTCTCTGAGGACAGGCTGGGGATATGGCCTAGTGGCAAGAGTGCTTGCCTCTTACACATGAAGCCCTGGGTTCAATTCCCCAGTACCACAAATACAGAAAACAGTCAGAAGTGGTGCTGTGGCTCAAGTGGCAGAGTGCTAGCCTTGAGCAAAAAGAAGCCAGGGACAGCGCTCAGGCCCTGAGTCCAAGGCCTAGGACTGGCCAAAAAAAAAATGCTGAGAACATATCTGTTTAATAGGAAAAATAAATACTGCCTGAACATAAACCTCTTTAAAATAACTGTTATTTTACAATCGCTTTTCCTCCCTTAAATGTCATAGTTCTAATTATGCTTGTTTCATCAGTTCCAAATGCAAAATTCTTATAACTGATGAAAAAGTGTTTCAATACTATTAATTAAATAGTCTGCCTTTTTCTATTTTCCCAATATGGTTCCTTTCTATTTATAATAGGTTTCTTATGTACCAGAATTAGAAATGTTAGATATTTCTAATCCATTCCTTACCACTATAAAAACAGCATCCCTGAATTAATTTTATTGGATAAAAAATCCATCTTTCCTTAAGCATATGCAAGAAAGAGTATTACTGTGTGTAAATACTTTCTGTACTGAACTTAAATCTATACTTTATGATGTTAACTCATTTTCTCAAACTCACATCTGCATTTGTAGGGAAGCTTCCCACTAACTCTGTGTGTCAGCCACATATTGTTGAACTCCCTCATCATTGTTCTATGAAGGCTTTTTTCAATATTTTTCTCCCTATCATAATTGCATCCATATTCTTAGTACATGTGGTTTCTGGGCCTTTTATCATCTTCCGGTTTGTCCTCAAATGCTGGTAACTTCTGTAAATAACAGGAATTACATATATGTAAAAAAAAATTGCAGTTATTGGCTGGGAGGAGAAATGAAAGTTTTCCTAGATCAATCGCTCAAGCAACACCTTATTTTAGCATATTTATGTTAATGTGTGCCAACAATAATTATTATGCCTAGCAGTGGGCTTGTTTTGCATTGTGATTATGATTCACAAATCTCATCCAGATAAAATATTATTTAAGCAATTTCTCTATCTTACTGTGTTCATACACTTTATCTGAATGGCAAAGATGAATGGCTTTATCCAAATCGATACTCCATTTGTTATATTTATTTTGCAATTTCCTTGTTTTAAAAAAATCTTTTAATTTTTCTTGTATTTCCTAATATATTGGTAGCTTCTCTCAGACTTGTACCTTCTACCTTCTCATAATAATGTATTGAACAGTATTTTATCCCTCTCAATAAAATGTCTGTGAGGGCATATAAATAATATTTGTAGATGAGGATGAATTAGGTTACTTTTTTTTCTGCCTTCCCACTGTAGAAAGACAGCAATAGACTTTCTGGTATGATTTTCATGATATTAATTGTGCCATGATCCTATTACCTCTCAATGGTTCCACAACCTGATACCATCAAATTTGTGGTTAGAATTTGAAAGAAAATAATCTTAAGTAAGATGCTGAGGGCTCACATATGCAATTCTAGCTAGTCAAGGGACTGAACTCTGAGGAATTTCAGAGCCACCTAAGGCAGAAAGTATTGCAGGATCTATTTCCCAATAACAAGGGGAAAAGGCCAGATAAGAGCCATGGCTCATGTCATAGATTGACAGCTGTGAGAAAAACAAGCTGATCAAGAGTGCAATACCTGGGGCTGGGGATATGGCCTAGTGGCAAGAGAGCTTGCCTCGTATACATGAGGCCCTGGGTTCGATTCCCCAGCACCACATATACAGAAAACGGCCAGAAGTGGCGCTGTGGCTCAAGTGGCAGAGTGCTAGCCTTGAGCAAAAGGAAGCCAGGGACAGTGCTCAGGCCCGGAGTCCAAGGCCCAGGGCTGGCCAAAAAAAAAAAAAAAAAAAAAAAAAAAAAAAGAGTGCAATACCTTAGGGGCTGGGGATATGGCCTAGTGGCAAGAGAGCTTGCCTCCTATACATGAGGCACTGGGTTCTATTCCCCAGCACCACATATACAGAAAACGGCCAGAAGTGGCGCTGTGGCTCTAGTGGCAGAGTGCTAGACTTGAGCAAAAGGAAGCCAGGGACAGTGCTCAGGCCCTGAGTTCAAGGCCCAGGACTGGCCAAAATAAAAAAAGAAAAGAAATCCCCCTAGTGGCAAGAGTGCAATACCTCGAGTTCAAGTCCCAGTCCTGGCACACATATTCACACACAAACAAAGTGTTCTGCATTCCATTTATCAGTCTCTTCCTTTCATTGGTAAAATTTATCCCAGTATTTGAGAAATTCTTAAACTCATCCCAGCATCAAGTCTAAAGTCTAAATACCTTCTAAATCAGATCTGAGGCCTCACCCAGCTGAAGGACCTAATTCTCTTGCAATGCTCCACCACTTAATGTTATCACACTGAGAGTTAGAATTTCAAAATATCCACCTGGAATGGACACAAACAGTTCATAACACTTTGTTTTCAGCCTGATACAGTAAGAGGACTTTTAGTAAAATTAATTTAGATTCAAGTTTTGCATTTGCCATATGCCTACTCTGTGAATTTACAGGACCTTTCTGAGCTTCTTCAATTTCTCCTCAGTAAAATATGCCTAATTTCACGTACTTCTGGGTCAATAGAATAATGGTAAAAAAAAAAATAGTTCACCACAAAATTTTTTTTTCCTTCTTTTCTTTATCTCATCTCTTTCCTAGGAAAATAAAGATGAAAAGGATTAATTGCCTTATGCCTTAGTACATTGAACACAAAGGCAATCTATCTGAATTAGGTCAGGAAGAATTCAGTCGTTTGGCTACTAGTATCCAATGATAATGGAAGTATTATGGTGTGTGTTTTATCTTAGGGGCCATTAGGCTGTAGGCCATTTGGATGTCTTTAGAAGAAAGAATGATGATATTGAGTTGCATAGAACATTTCGTGCTTTCTCATGCTGTACTCTTTACATTTTGCCTTTTTAAGAGAAAGGCCTTCTGCAATGAGAGAATTTTTAAAGTATATCCTAATGATGTTCTGCTATCCTGAAGCCACAAATGACAAATACGCCAGTAAATTCACACTATGAAAAATGTGGTGGAGCAAGTGCAGAAACTATGACAATACAAACAATCAAAACAGTGGAATAAGTTTGCGAATTAGAAACAGGGTTAACTATGAAATCACTAAAGAATTTAGAAAAACAAAGGCCAAAGAATTGCTTTTTCCTTTTTTGAATTTCATGTTAAGGCCACTTATCTTCTATTTATCTAACAGGTAAGAGTTTTGTATTCCTTAGCATGGTATTCTTTTACTATAAATGAAGACTGGCCCTCTGAATGTCTGTTTTGATGTAATGTGACCTAGTGAGATACCATACCCATGAGATTTTAAGATGATTGCAGTCCTGTTGGTTCAATTGCCCAAAGTAGTGAAGGAGTTGAATCAGATGGCAGAACATAATCTATAACTGACTGGACAAAACAGTGTTAAGAAAACTGAACCAGGCACCGGTGGCTCACACCTGTAATCCTAGCTACTCTGGAGGCTGAGATCTGGGGATCACAGTTCAAAGCCAGCCCATGCAGGAAAGTCTGTGAGACTCTTATCGCCAATTAACCACCAGAAAACTGGAAGTGAGGCTGTGGTTCACAGTGGCAGAGTGCTAGCCTTAAGCAAAAGAGCTCAGGAAGAGTACCTAGTTTCAAGTCCCACCACCAACAATAATGAAAAAACTGAAATAAAATCTAGAGAATCTATACCTAATTTTTCTGGAATTAGCAATTATTAGTAACATATTTAAATTATTGAAACTCACTGGGTCCAGTATCAGTAACTCCTAAAAATAATGGAATTTATACTATTCCATGCAACCAATATACTTGTCTGTGATTATAATAGCTTTTTCAAAGCACTTACTACATGTGTTCCTTTTTCTCTGATTTCTCAGTTTTTCTTCTGCTGCCTATTCTACAGTGTGTGCACACATTTGTGTCAAATATATTGTCCAGATTTATGGTGGCTGATGGAAATAGGCAATGTAATTTTAGTAATTCTGTCATGACATAAAGTGGAAATAAGTAATATTTTTGTATATATGTAACAACCAATACAAATAAATATATGATTATATCTTTATTTTTCATGTTATAATAAAACTCACGATTGTGATTGCATTCTTTTATTTTCCCACAATCCAGCTTGAGTTGTTTATGTGACATAAAATAGTCTATTTATTTCATTGATACTGAATCTTTCATTAAGACTTCTGTGTATTTGGTGCTTATTGGAAAGTCATAGCTAAGCCTGGATGAATATTGCTTGCTTAAACAATCGTAAGATCCAGTATTTCAAGTAGATTATTTCATATGAAATCGTGAGTGCTTATTTCTAAAATCCTGCAATGCATAGCTAACGGTACTTTGAAAAGCTCACGTCTCTTCACAGAATTCTAAAAGTGGCATAATTGTTTTTGCTTCAGTTTACTTTGAGAATAAATTCTTCCATGAAACAATTTACTTTCCATTTTTAAGCATTACTGCTGGTCAATAATTGTCTAGTGCAGCATAGAATGCATTCTCCTTCACAAGATAGAGGTGGACAGTTCAGTCAATAAAGGATTATTCCTGTGGACCTTATCTTGCTGACACAGCGTAAGTCCATTCCTAATGCACAGGTGCACTGAGGAGAAATGTATGTCATGATGTATTCAGACACGAGCATTCTCTTCTTTTTATTAAGCAGGTTAGGATAATGGTAGAGAAGTTGATCTCATCCATCTATTTCTGAAAATTAAGATAAGTGATTTCAGCAGCCTAAATCTGATGACTGCTTTGAGAGCGATTAAGTAGAGCCTGTTCCAGTTGTAATGACCTCTAGTTTGAGAAAAATGATGATGACATAAGGAAACAAGTGGTTTTTGCTATCATGTCTTTCCTTAGTTTAAAACCAGAAGAAATTTATAATGGTCCAGTAGTTAATAATAAGAATATTAATACTGAAAAAATATTAATATTGCATATATGTGTCCCTAAAATATTCTACCATGAAGCAAAATATATTTCACCACCAGTGAATCTATTGTGATGAATAGTACACTCCGTTTATAGTCACCTACTTGCTGGTTTTAAAAAAAACATTCAATAATGCCTGTAATTTAGAGTACAAATGTGAACAACTTTCATGCATCCTGAGATTATTTCATGTTAATTTTTCCTTTATCCACCAGCAATGAAATTAAGGATGTATGAAAAACTAGAAATATAGATGTTTTAAAAAGCAAATATTTTCATTTCTGTAAATAAAATTAATCTTCACAGTTACTTGTGTTTACCAACAGCATAAAGACACATAATGGCCAATTTTTATTTTATATATGACTGGAAACAGATTAGTAACTGACTTGGGATGACAGCTGTGTTGTGTTTGTGTGTGTGTGTGCGTGCACATGTATGTGTATGTGTGTGTATCCAAAACTGAATAGCTTTAAGCACATTGTTTTAAGTTGACACAACACCATTGCTACTTGTAATGGTATGAATTGAAGCTGTAATCAGTCTCCAGAATTTGAACCCAGTACTTGCTTTCTCTGTGGCTTTGGACATACTACCTTGTACTTAGAAAAACAATCACTATATCTACCTTATAGCATTTATGTAAAGGATGTATGTGTGTATATGTGTGTATGTGTGCATGCATGTGTTCACATAGGCAGATATAATATATATATATATATATATATATATATATATATATATATATATTTAAGACAGAACCTGGCATTTAAAAAGTTCTCTATAATTGCCATAGTCGGAGTAGCAGTAGTGACATCTGGTATCCACAGATACATTATTGACTTAGCTTCTGAAGACATTTGAATTTGTGACTGCCACTCTAAATCCTAATCAGACCTTAGCACTGTCACACAAAGTAATAACTAGTAAGTTACTGGCAAAACTCTTGGCCATCTTGCTTTGAAACCTATGCTACCTCTTTCTCTTATTGCAATTCTGCCACCTTTTTACCTTCTCAGTCACAGAACTTGTGACTGTACATAGAAGTTGACAGGTGTTTTCCCAGAGGAGCCACCAACTGCTTCACACAGCTGTTATCTGACAGCTCTCAGGTCTCTCTGAGAAGAGCAGATGATGGAAAGGCCATCAGACAAGCAAGCCAACAGTTGCATGTGGCATAATTACATACTTCCTCCAGGAATGGGAACAGTCAATCTCTCAGTTTTTAGTCAGACTGACACTATCCACCTCTTTTGCAAGGTACATTCGTGAAGCTGAAATAGTTGATTGACTGAAGCTCAGGAGGAAAGGCTAAATGTCAGGCTTTTAAGATGAAACTGGTGACAGCTCTGTAGCAGCCTGGCAGGTAGAGTGAAGTCTAGAATTAAGACTGACAGAGCAGTGGTGGGTGGTAGGAGGAAAAGTGTGTTTAGCTGGCACAAAAGGAAACCAGCCTGTGGTTAGAACAACATGGGGTTTGATTAGGGATAGAGTGTATACTGATTTGAATTTATGAACGCATCTCAGCATTTATGAAAAAAATAGCTAGTTTGCTAAAATAATAACATTCAACCCTCTTTTGAAATTTTGATAAAAATTATTTTTAACTGTTCTCATAATTGTCTTTCTTGGCAGAAAAAAAAAGAAAACAGAAAAAGTATTTGTTATGTTTTTGTCACTCCAGGCTTTCTTTTGAATTCTATTAAAAACTTAGAAAAATGTAAATGACTTATAATGATGAGGGAATAGAGAATAGCATAATTATAAGGTAAATTAGAAAAACTAAAGAGGTATGTGAAAAGTTTTGATTCTTAATATGACAGTGTAGTTTTTTAGTTTTAGATGTAATTCAAATTAAAGTAATAAGATATAGTAAATAAAGCATAAATTTATTAAATGAAGTGACTGTATCACAACATCAACCTCACTGAAATGTGTGTTTTTAATACCAAGTCAATTTTCCCTTTATTTTCAAATGATAACCAGTTAAAAGTCCCATTATAGTTACACAAAGTACACTAAAACTTTCTTCCTCACTCTTTGTAATTTGAAAACCATGTTAAAAATAAAAATAAAGAAAAAGAAAACCATGTTAAGATGAAAGTTCTTAATTATATTTTACTGCATAGCATTTCAATCCTGTCTACTAATCCCCCCCAAAAAATGCAATGGTTCAATCCAGTGCTGTTCTATTACTACACAACGTGAACCACAAACCTGAGTCACCATTAACTTTTAAATATTCCAAGAACAAAATTAATAAAATAAAAGGTGAAGTGAGTCTTTATAATTTATTTAACTTAAGCCATTTAACCCACTAACCAATATCATCATTAATGAATAAAAATAGTTGTGAATCTTTGCATAGCTTTTCATAGTTGGACTTCATATTTTTGTGCAGTTTGTCTACAGAGCTTCTCAATGCTTACGAAACATTTGAATCTGAGACCTAACCCATGTAGCTAGAGCTAGCCATATTAACAACCCAATTTTTGAATTTTACCCATATTTTATTAATTTAGTCATTATATGCATGAATTCACCAAATCAAATGATAACTGGTAGCAATTTTTTATTGTATGATTCACTATTATTATTTTTTTTTTATTTACCAGTCCTGGGCTTTGAACTCAGGGGCCTGAGCACTGTCCCTGGCTTCTTTATGCTCAAGGCTAGCACTTCACCACTTGAGCCACGGCACCACTTCTGGCCGTTTTCTATATACGTGTTGCTGGGAATTGAACCTAGAGCTTCATGTATATGATGAGGCAAGCACTCTTGCCACTACGCCATATTCCCAGTCCCTCACTATTAATTTTGAAAGGTTAAAACAACTGGCAGATTCAGTAGTCAGAATATAAGAAGGCAGAGGAGTATGGCAGGTCTGTTGCATGGGTTTTAGAGCTGTGAGTTTCATCCTGAATGACCAGGAGTGGTTTTGTGTCTGGGAGATGGAATCTCCTGGAATCAGGTTGGCCTCCTCACAAAGTACCCTACCAGGTTGAGATTTGCACCTGGGTCTCAACAAATGTGCATGCTCCAGAAACTATAATTATGGACTTAATTGTGGTAGTCGATTTCCATTCCTTTCTGTTGATATAGTCAAACCAAGTTCAGTCCTTATTCAAAAGGAAGTGACATGGACTACCTCTTCATTTAGATGTCAAGGAATTTGAAAACATGTTTCAAAACCATGGTATGTTTACTTTCTATTCAAAATAAAGTATTTGCATATGTGTAACAATATGATGAATCAAGTGTGTAAAAATCACACTAAAACAGTGTTTATGCTATAATTTTTAATTATAAATAATAAAATTTTAAATCAGTCCACATCAATTGAAACCATCTATATTTACATTAAGAAAGTTAGAATTATTCTTTCTTCACTTGTATGACTGATTCTACATCAATGTAGAGCAAAAGCTAGTTGTCAATGTTCTATCTTCCTGTTGATAACGAAGTTATATTCCTTACATTCAGCCATAGAGATTTCCTGTGGCCTTGTGTAGTTTGCCATGCTAGCTTATGGGAACAAAAACAGAAAGAAGAAAAGAAAATGTAATTTAGCTAGAAATACTCCAACATTTTATTTTATAAAATGAAAATAATTGATCAGGTATTTTAAACCTTGTCAAAGTAAAGTATTTGAAGTAAAGTTCGAGTCTTAATACCTATTTTGTCTGTTTCAATAGATAAGTAATCCAGGAAATTTACTGGAAAATGAAACATTGTTAGCTGTATACATAAGAGTTGTGATGGCACTATTAAAAAATAAAGTATAGGGCTGGGAATATGGCCTAGTGGCAAAAGTGTTTGCCTCATATACATGAAGCCCTTGGTTTGATTCCCCAGCACCACATATATAGAAAACGGCCAGAAGTGGCGCTGTGGCTCAAGTGGCAGAGTGCTAGCCTTGAGCAAAAAGAAGCCAGGGACAGTGCTCAGGCCCTGAGTCCAAGGCCCAGGACTGGCAAAAAAAAAAAAATAATAAATAAATAAAAGTATAGATCCTCTTAAAAAATATTCCTATCTGCCTATTTCAGTTTATCTGACTATTTTTAAGTGATAAGAAATTGCTAATTGATTTTCTGTTCATGCATGTTCAACTACAATCCATATTCTCTTAATGGCTAAATGCAGAGTGATTGAAGTTCCATGTAACTACTGTGATTTCAAATATAACCCTGGTTTCTGTTCAAATTTTATTTTCTGATCAGAGCAAAGCCACAAATCCATAAAGCATCACACATATCAGAAATGATCTTTCAGGCAAGTGTGAACAGCTGTTTCATGCTCTTTAGAATAATTGAAAGGAGGAAAAAAAATAAAAACACCAAGCCTCCCCCTTCATTCAATCTAACCCCTGTTGAAGAATCTCTCACCCATCATTCATTCCTACTTGATCTCTACTACTGCAAATAGGTAACAGTTTCTGGACCATGGGATTTATGGTTCACAATGGCACTGAGGAAACTATTCAAGTCTCAAAGACACTAGGCTCTTTGTAGAAAACATTGATGAGCAAAGCATTGGGAGAGTTGATCTGAGTTTATGCCTCTCTTACCTTTTAATGGAGTAACTAATTTCAGGTAGGTCACCAGTCCCACCAGTCTGATTGTGTAACTAACATTGTCCAGAATCTAAAAATATGTTTCTGTTTAAGTATATTTGACTTCAAAAAATATATTGCAGATTTACAACATAATGATGACCAACATTAAATATGCATGATTTATAAACTAAAAGTTACATAAAATTTAGTGTACAATGAGACATGAATTTATTTTTTCCCTTATTAGTAGTTGCTGCACTGTTTTATGTTGTTGTTGTTTGTTTTGTTTGTTTGTTTGTCCGGTAGGTCGTGAGGCTTGAACTCTGGGCCTGGTAGCTCTATCACTTGAGCCACAGGCCCACTTCCAGTATAAGCCACGAGCATGTGAGGTGGTGTCATTTTTGACATAACTTCTGACTCCTTTTATCTCCTTACCAAAAAAAAAAAAAAAAAAAAAAAACGATGTTGAACTGCCTTGTTAACAGAGATCTATGATAGTGATTTGGGTCTTTTTCTTTCTGTGTTCCATTTTTGTAAAACTGACCCAATATTCTCCTGATGTCCTAACAAATAATAGTGGGTTGGGCTTATTTCTTCTTTTGGTAATATAAACAACTTTACACTTATAATCCCAGATATTTGAGAAGACTAACATGGGCCAAAAATGTCAAAAAATGAGTCAAGGTAGTGGCAGATTCTTGTAATCCAACTGCATGGAGAGCCTAATTGTATGGATAGGAGTGTGAAACTAGCCCAGACAAACAGCATGAGACCCTATTTGAAAAATAACTAAGACAAAAAGGACTAAAGATTTAGTCATTTGGCTATTTAGTGCACATTTGAACTTAGTGAAATCAGGATCATGGCTACTTGAGTAAACATGTGTTTGAAATTATTGAATTGGAAGGCTTGCAAAACTGGTTGTTGAATCGCAAAATATGATTCATACATGAGATAATGATTGGTAAACCCTTTCAGGTCAATAAATATAGAAACTAACTTTTTCATGTCATGCTTCCTCATATGCTCAAATCAATTTGTCAAGTAATATTGTGTTAGGATCCATTTCCTGAATGTTAAGCATTACTATGATTTACAGAAGCAAACTAGTAAAACTTTGGTTACTTTGAGGTAATGAAAAAGAAAATTGGATATAGTAATTGCTCAGTAAAGGCTTCCTGCCTAATCTCAGACCTCCAATGATCTTTAAATTGTTTTATATTTCTGCAACAGTGAAATAAAATACAATTCTGAAAATATAGGTTTGCATCATGTAATATACCTGAAATTTCTAGGAGACTAAACTATCTTGCCTTGCAGAATTCTTACAAAACATCATTATACAGTTTATTATTAGTTAAGAAAAAAGATATAGAAATGATGAGGCTATTAGCCAAAGTTCTTTACCTAGAAAACTTAAAGACTGAATATAATGCATGATTGCAAAGTTCAGAATATTCAAATATTGGAAGATAATATATCTATTTTAGTTAAAAACTATGGATAAAATCAGAATACATTATGAGACAAGATAAACAGAGACACTCATGGAAACAAATGTACTATTGGTCTACCATAAAATTTTGCCTCTAGTAAGTGTGTGTGTGTGTGTGTGTGTGTTGTGTTTCTGGGGCTTGAACTCAGGACCTTGGTATTTTCCCTAGGCTTTTTTGCTCAAGGATACTACTCTGTCACTTGAGCCACAGCTTCATGTCTCGAGTTTTTGGTACTTAATTGGAGATAAGTGTCTCACAGATTTTCCTTCCTGAGCTGACTTTGAACAATGAACTTCTGATCTCAGCGTTCTGAATAGTTAAGATTAGAAGCGTGAATGAACCAACTATGTCAGTTGTCTGTAGATTTTTTGAGGCTTTAATAGCTTTATCATCTTATTTGACCTAATTCATTTAAAATTTTGTTAATATTTCAGGATATTTTCTTTTATCTTTCTTTTACTTTGAAGTAATATAACATTATAATCACCAGAGATTTATAAATGTAGCCAAAAATAGAATAAAAGAGATAGAATCTATGTGTTGAAAAAATTATAAAAATCATATGAAATCATTAAAAAAAACTCATATGAAAGTAATAGTCACATAGAAACAATAGATTGGCTCCTTTTACCTTTTCTTATCTTCTTGGAATTATAACGAAACTGCTAGACAGTCACTTGTCCACTTTCAGTAAACACTTTCTATGAATGGCTTTCCCTAGCATGCCAGTTGGACATCATCTTTCTCAGTGCACAGAGTAACACAGCTGGTGTTATCTGTCTTGTCAACTGTTTGATGCTTAATATGTTCAGAGTCCTCAGTTGAGACTTTAGTTCAGCTTCTCTGAAAATGTGTGACTGAGTCCTAGAAGTTGTTACAGGTATTATTTTAATAATGGTGAGGTGTTGCACTAAGTGATTTACACAGTCTCAGTTTCCTTCTTGAGTATTAAGGATTGTTGCATATGCCTTGAAGCCAGTCATTCTTTCCCTACATGCATTAACCTTCATTCTCCATGCTGTGTCTGGTCTGCCTGTCTAATCTGAAGTAAAAACCCTCTGGGAAAAGTCTGATTCACTATTGTCTACTTTCTCAAGACATAACACTGGCTAAGTAAATATTTATTCATAAACATTGTTACCAGCCTTATCAACAGGTATTATTGGTTCATAATAGTGAGATTAATGCTGCAAGGATATTACTGGACCTAAGCTTTATCTTTTTTAATAAAGGAAGTTCAGTTAATAAAGAAAGTTCAGCATTCAAATATACACAGACACATAGCAATATATGCAAATTCAATAATTTTTGTTTTATGTCCTTATTGTAATAGGTATTGCTTTTTAGGCAATTTTCTACTTCTCTGAAATATACTTCTATACTAAATTTTTGTGGATTTATTATTATTATTTATTTATTGCCAAAGTGGTGTACAGAGGGGTTACAGTTTCATATGTAAGGTAGTGGGTACATTTCTTGTATAACTTGTTAGGCCAAGTGCCTAAATCCTCAGGAGGCTGAGATATGAGGATATTACTTTGAAGCCAGTTGGGGCAAAAAAGTTCATGAGACTCATATGCAGTAAGATACTCAGAAAAAAACAGAAGTGGCACTGAAGGTCAAGTGGTAGAGTGCTAGCCTTAAGCACAAAGAGGCTCAGGCATAACATCCAGTCCCTGAGTTCAAGCTCTAGGACAGGAAAGAAAGGATAAAAGGAGGAAGAAAGGAAAGGAAGGAAGGAAGGAAGGAAGGAAGGAAGGAAGGAAGGAAGGAAGGAAGGAAGGAAGGAAGGAAGGAAGGAAGGAAGGAAGGAAGGAAGGAAGGAAAGGAAGGAAGGAAGGAAGGAAGAAGGAAGGAAGGAAGGAAGGAAGGAAGGAAGGAAGGAAGGAAGGAAGGAAGGAAAGGAAGGAAGGAAGGAAGGAAAGGATGGAAGGAAGGAAGGAAGGAAGGAAGAAAGGAAGGAAGGAAGGAAGGAAGGAAGGAAGGAAGGAAAAAAGAATTTATGAAAATAACCAAATTATGTGTAGATGTTATCTGCATTGGCATATTAATTTCATTTATATTAGTAAATATGCCACATGTGTTTGGTACTGCTACCAAATGAAGACAGGAAAGGCAAGAAATGATCCCTATCCTCAAGTTGGTCAATGTCCAAACTAGAAAAAGAAAAGAGCATTTTTTAGATTGTATTTTATTATCAAGGTGATGTACAGAGGGGTTACAGTTACATATGTAAGGTAGTGAATACATTTCTTATCAAACAGGGTGCTGAATGATGAAACAAGCATCAGGTGTGGGGAGATCATATAGAAATGTGTTAGGAAATTGTTTTTCACAGTATTTTTCTGATTCTGATTTAAAAAAAACATATTTGTTGAGAACTATGTACTAGCCCAATTTAAATGTCAAAAGACCCTTAGAAAATTATTTTCATTCCATTTTCATGTAAAGAAATAGCTTAAGGGAACCTGTGATTAACTTGTCCAACCTTGTGAAACACAGTTCTGAATCCATGTCTGCCAGACCAAGGCTGAAATTCATTCTCATGAACTTTCTGAATAAAACTTTAGCCAAGCAATTGAAAAATACATGTAGATTTATATAATAGGAAAACTTCCCAAATGGCTTATTAATGAATCCACAATAAGCATATAATTTGGATCACTGATAGCATCCACAGAAGAATAACAAATGTATAAATACTTAGTCTCACAGCTCATGTCATATTGTTCAGTAGTAAAACAGTATTGAGAAATATTTTTGTTTTATTATAAAATGGCATATTGCAAGTTTCTGTATACCTCTTGGATTACATTTCACATTGACTTCGCTTTTTTTTTCATTTCTTTATTGTCAAAGTCATGTAGAAGGGTTACAGTTTCATATGTAAGGCAGTGCATACATTTCTTATTCAACTTGTTACCTCCCTCATTTTCCCTCTTGACTGCACTTTGTAAAAATATGTCTCCATGCTAGGTGCCATTGGCTCTCACCTATAGTCCTAGCTACTCAGGAGGCTTAGATCTGAGGATAACAACTCAAAGACAGCCAGAGTAGAAAAGTCCGTGAGACTCTTCTCCAGTTAGTCACCAGAAAACTGGAAGTGGTCCTGTGGTTCAAAGTAGTAGAATGCTAGCCTTGAGTGGAAAAAGCCCAGGGACACCACCTAGGACCTGAGTTCCCATGACTGACAAAAAAGTCTCCTGTGCTGATAATAATTTAACTTATTAAAAAAGCATGTCTTTTTTTTCTGTTTTGATTTACCATAGGTAAAATGCTATATAATTTATTATTATTATAGCTAATTCACTGTAAGAAAATAACCCATTTTGGTTCACTTTTTCTGGGTTAAAAAGCAATATTGGTGTCTCATCTGTCCAAGTCTGTAATATTAATTGCTACTGAATGTATCATTAAATGCAACATTCAATAGTGTCACCATAGACTCTAAGTGGCAATACTCATGGCTGAGAAAAAAAAAGGAGGAATTGATGCTGTCTACTTTCATTTTAATGTATACTTCTTCAAGATTCTTTTTATTTACTTATAGAACATAAGCTTGTGAAATAAGTATACATTAAATCTTGGCTTATCCTCATTCATTCTGATGACAAAATTGAGAAACAGACTTTTCTGTATTTGTGAAGTGAAATGTTAAAAGTGGAAAAGTTTTATTAAAAGCTGAAGTCGAGGATTTCCCAAACTGTACAATGTAGATATACTGTAATTATTAAGTGCAGTGTGTGTGTGTGTGTGTGTGTGTGTGTGTGTGTGTGTGTGTGTATCTATCCTAGGGCTTGAACTCAGGAGCTCAGACCTGTGTCTGAGCTTTTCTGCTCCACACTATATCACTCTACGTCTTGAGCCACAGCTCTACTTCCGGCTTCATTGGAGAAAAGAGTCTCATGGACTATTCTGCCCAAGCTGCCTTGAAACTGTGATCCATAGATCTCAGCCTCCTAAGTAGCTACCATTACAGGAATGAGTCATTGGTACCCTGCATAACCACATTTTTAAATTAAATCCCCACATGTGTTTAGCTCATTTTATACAAACTCCAAAATTGAGAAGAATAGATTATTAGTAACCTACAATGTAAGAACAGCTAGACTCATTCACAGTAACAATCACAGGACAGCAAATATGCTTAGCCGTTATACCTTACTTTACTCTTATACAATTGAACTCTGAGCCTCATGCTTGATAGGCAAGTACATAGTCATTTGAGACAAGACCTCAGACCATTTTGTTTCAGTTTGTTTTTAGTAGGATCAAATGATTCTGTGCAGGATAGTTTCAAAAAATTATCTTCCTTTCTCAGTCTCCAAAGAAGCTGAGATGATAGGTGTGTCCCCCCATGTCTGACTAGTCCATGCTCAGAAGGCTTTTGGTTACTTGGTTGATTGGCCAATTATTTTTTTTTACTAGAATCTTAATGCAAGGCTTTGTAGTTGCTAGTTGATTGCTCTACTTCTTTACCCATGATTTTAGCTCTCTTCATCTAACCCTTCTTTAACCGCTATAATAGAAGATTGTAGAATTCAGAAGAATGGTGGAATAGGGCCATGAGGTTGAGTCAACCTTATAAAGAGTCTTATGATACTTGATATCCTTAGCTACTCAACTTACAACATAGGAAAGATTATTGACCTGTAAACCCACACAAAAGAATCCCTTAAAAACTGTGGTGTCCTTGAAGCTCCAGGGTGGCATCACTCTCCTCTGTTGGTGAACTGATGAAAAGTAGGAAAATAAACAACCACCTTGTAAGTTTGAGAGGACCTCACCAAAACAATTCTTAGAAGAGCTTGGTCTTGGTTACTGAGAATGTACATAAACATGAAAGATAGAATCCAGTATCTGAGGCTTTTGACAAAAGGTGGTGGGGGGAGAAGCGGTCAAGATAAAGAAAGGAATCTGTATTTCTGCATTTTGAGAATATTTTAAAGTGTGTTTGTGGTCTTCAGAATGGTCCCAGAGATCAAGATGTCTCTCACACAGGCCTACTTCAGAAGGCAAAAAGGGGCCATTGCATATCCTGGACAGCAGTGGGAGATATGCTAGGGAATTCATAAATCATGTAAAGGAAGTCTGGAATATTTTGTTTTTTGATGATATGAAAGAGGCAATATATCTGAAGAAATCACAAAGCAACTGTTCAAGAACATGACAGAGTAAAAAGCAAGAGAGGCAGCCAGCTCTGGTCAAAAAAAAAAAAAAGCTATTAGAACTCTAAGAGCTTTTCATGCTCTCCTGAAGTTCATCTTTCCCAAGGAAAAGATAACTAGAGAGACAGGAGGGGTAAAGGAGTAAAAAGATTGAAAATAGATAAAGATCAGTCCACACCCCTTTTCTCACTGGGGTCCCAGAATCATAACACGGACCTAAAGTGATTGAGAGAGAAGAAATTTAAATAGATATAAATAGGAATTTTAAGCCCTTTTGTGAGTGGAGTTATCAATATCTGAGAGCTACTTTTGTTTTATTTCCCTTCTTCCCTTTTTTTTACAGATTGATATAAAGTTATATATTTCAGATGAGATTAGTTATGCCAAAGCCACGAAGTAGTTTGTATTCTAAATGCAGAAGCAAAATTTCTATATAACTCATTAAATATTAATGACCAAATTTACTTTGAAATCCATGTTTTAGAACAACAAACTGCACTTGCGAAATATTTGATGTAGCTAGCATTATATTTTATTATCCCAAATCATTGCTACAAACCCAATTACTATATCAATTTTATTTCCTTGATCCTATCTAATGACATAAGAGCCAGAGGGTTCATAGCAAACTAAATTAACACTGTGTCAAATTTTAGAACAATAAGAATGCCAAAAGTGAAGATGGAACATATGATTGTAAATTGCACTCAACACTCTGCTTTGTAAAACTATTAAAAAGTCATATGCAATGTTTCTATATCATGTAGCCAGTGGCAGAAACATCAATCATCACATTATCTGTACGTTGAGAATGATGAATTGATGTGTTCTAATGAGAGGATCTAATTACTTGGAGAAATGAACAGGGCATATGTGGCTATATATTATCATTAATAACATTGAACCATGGGTAGCTTAATTCCTCTGTTCTTTATGTTTGGAGAGATATCATCTTCATAATTCAGTTTCTCAGTGAGGGAGATTAGATAATTACTTATCATCCTCCTAAAAATAGAAAAAAATTCTTGCTGGAATATAAAATTCTATGCGAGGGTCACCAAATGCTTTGTACTTGGCTCTTTGCCTGATCACCCAAGTATTACTTAACTAGATTGGTTGTAATCACAAAACTTTTCTGCAACCATAGTTTCAAAATACAATTATAAAACAAAGTGGTTTCTATAAGGTATTTTGGAATTATAAAATTAATTTGCAATCTTGCTCTTTCCAATAGGCAACAATTGTTTTTTCAATCTGGATATCATCAAGAAATGGCTATCAAACAAGGACTGAAGTATGACAAAATCCAAATATATCATCAATTAGGGTGTGATATAGATTGTTTTTCACTGACAATGTCTTTCAACACAGAAATAAGAAGTAGAAATGAGGACTACATAGATGAGAAAGACAAATTATTATATCTACACAGAGTATACTCTATTCTGTATATTATAGACTCTATTACTATAGAGTAAGCTTCATTATCTCCTTAATTTTGGGCATAATTTGATTCTGCTTTATACATTTTAATTAGTTCAGAAACTTTTTCAAGATGAAAATAGACACATTTTCTCCAATATTTTCAATAAAAGGTTACCAAAGGTAATTTAAAATGTATATGGGTGGTACATGACTCAATAATTTACTTGTTTACATTAAAAAGTATACTTACTTTTCTTGAGGTTGTAACTGAGAATGTTTCAGTTATATATGAGAATCAGACACAGTCATGTAAGTGGTTTGAAGTCATGAGCAACATATGCTATTCATAAGTTGGATAATTTATTCTCTTGCAGTCTAATGTAGTTGTGAATTTCAGACTTAGATTAACTGATGATATATTTGTCTTCCTCCCCTAGATTATAAATAACCAGAAGATATTTTTCTCATTGATTGATATAAAATTAATCCAATCAATACACAAACTCATGCTGCTGATTAAATGTTGCTGAAATAAGATGAAACTAGACATTTGATTTTCTGTATCAAGAAATGAATTCCAGAAATCATCTTAATAATACTTAAATGGGTTTATTGACATCTCTTAAAATGCTTCTTTAAACCTTTACTTGTGGTTTTTTTCTAAAAATCTTAAACATTTTGGTGGTAGGAAAACTGATTTAATATCTCCCAAAGGTATTCAATAATCTGTCTAAATCAGGACCTGTGAGTATAACTTGACCAACAGTGGTACTCATTGTTCTTCACCTAATAGTCATGTTCCTATGAATGTAACAAAAATACTTTGCACAGGCTGCTTATAAGAAATACAGGGGTTGATTCATCATAGTGTTATTTGAGGTTCAAAGTTAAGTACTAAAGTGGGCCCCACTGCTTCTGCCTCTGAGAGTGGATGGTGTGGGCATGAACATGGCAGGATCATGTAAAGCAGAAAATGTTCACATCCTGAACTAAACAGAGAGAGGTCCCACAATCTTTTTGTAGGAATGCCTCCATAATCCAAAGATGTGCCATTGAAAGCAACAAGGATGTCTCACTTCTTTAAAGTTCCACAGCCTCCTAATATAGCTGGCCTGCAGACCAAACTTTCAAGATGATAACCTCTGGGCAGATATTCAACCATTGCACTCAGTATCAATGAAAATATGCTGGACCTCTCCTGTTTCAGTAGCTCAATGCTAAAATGCAAAAAAAAATCTCAGCTAAGTTCAGTAAAATAGAATATCAGGAAGATGGTACTCAACAAGGGTAGAGTATGCCAAGGAAAGGAAGGGGTAGACAATGACCAGAAGAAGGGAAAAGACAATTAAGTATCCAGTGTATATCTTGCAAAACTAAGAAAAGTGAGAGAAGAGTTGGGGAGGGGAGGGATGAGTGAGAATGTTGAAAGGGTTGACATTAACCAATATATAGTATTCATAAACTGCTTTGTTAAATGGAAATTCCCTTGTACAACTACATAAAGATAATTTTAAATGTCTATTTTCAGAGTCTTTATTAAGGAAGTTTCATCATGTGCCAAGGAGCCCAAGTGTTTCTCCTACCCCTTCTTTTAGTGTTTTCAGGGTATATATTTTAGAAAAGATGGACAAATGGGACTATATCAAACTGCAGAACTTCTGCAGGGCAAAAGACATAGCTCACAAGATAAACAGAAAGCCCACAAATTGGGAAAAGATCTTTACTGGCCATACAATGGACAAAGGCCTCATAACTAAAATATATGGAGAACTAAAACAAAACAAACCTCCAAAACAAAACCACAGAGAACCAACAGCCACCCCAACAAGTGGGCCAAAGACTTAAAAAGAGACTTCTCTGATGAGGAAATGAGAATGGCCAAGAGAAACATGAAGAAGTGCTCTACATCACTGGCCATAAAAGAAATGCAAATCAAAACAACATTGAGATTCCACCACCCAGTAAGAATGTCCTTTATCAAGAAAATTAACAATAATAAATGTTGGAGGGGATGTGGCCAAAAGGGAACGCTACTTAATTGTTCATTGTGGGAATGTAAACTGGTTTAGTCACTCTGGAAAGCGGTATGGAGATTCCTCAGAAGGCTAAACATAGAGCTCCCTTATGACCCAGCAGCCCCACTTTGGGGCCTCTACCCAAAAGACCACAAACAAGAACACACTAAAGCCACCAGCACAACAATGTTCATCACAGCTCAATTTGTCATAGCTAAAATATGGAACCAACCCAGATGCCCCTCAGTAGATGAATGGATCAGGAAAACGTGCTACATATTCACAATGGAATTTTATGCCTCTATCAGAAAGAATGACTTTGCCTCATTCCTAAGGAAATGGAAGAACTTGGAAAAAATATACTAAGTGAAGTGAGCCAGACCCAAAGAAACATGGACTCTATGGTCTCCCTCATAGGGAATAATTAGCACAGGTTTAGGCTAGTCACAGCAGAAGATCACAAGAGCCTAAAAGCTATGCCCTTATGAACACAAAAGATGATGCTAAGTGAAATGAACTCCATGTTATGGAAGCGACTCTTATATCACTGTTGTAATTACTTTCAACATGCCATGTGAAACTGTAGCTTCTATTGTTGATCATTCTCTTGTATCCCCTTCCTGTGGTTGTTACCACACTATCACTGTATCTCATCTGAGTACACTGGATACTGTATCTACTGGTATTAGAACTAGGAAAGTGAAAGGGCATATCAAAATCGAGAGACAAAGGATATAAAGACAAACAACTCCAAAAGCAATACCTGCAAAACCATTTGGTGTAAACCAACTGATCAACTCATCAGGGGAGAGGGAGAGGAAGAGGGGTATGGGGGGAATGAGGGAGGAGGTAACAAACAGTATAAGAAATGTACCCAAGGCCTAATGTATGAAACTGTAACCTCGTTGTACATCACTTTGACAATAAATAAGAATAAATAAATAAATGTCTATTTTCAGACCATGAAGAATATTACTATCTCCTCAAAGAACTTTCACCAGTGCCCCCTCCACATGGAGTGTGTCATGAGGTGGGTCACCCTCTTGAGTCATATATTGAGCATGTTAACTGGCATACAGGCCTTGATGAACCACAGGTTCACTCATGCTTGCTTTCATCCTTCCTCATGATAATAAAACAAATGGAGGACTTTACATGTTATACCTAAAAGTTATTATTACCCAGTACCAGCTTCTCTATTATTGTTCTTCTATATCAAATTATTCCCCTCAATTATTCCCTAGGAAAACAAATATTTTGCTCTTCTTAGACTAGGATGACTATTCCCAATCATGAGGATCTGAAAATAAAAACTTCTAAAAATACTTCTGAAAATGTTGCTTCTAAAAATACATATGTTTGGCTGTGCTACACAAATAAAAACTCTTCCTGCCTCCTAAATTATTTTTATATTAAGAAGAAAGTAAGTCTTACACTTAAACGTGTTATTTTGTGGCCTTACTATTTTTAAAATATGAACATCAAATAAAACATGATGAAAACATTTTTCTTACTTTTGTTCTCCATAGTTTTAAAAAGAAAACATGATCCTATAAATCAGGCTTTCCAAGATGAAACAGGGTTTCCGGAATAAAAATTTAGGGCACAGTAGGTATAGTTTATATGTTATGTATGTCACTCGCTGCTAAGCCCTGCATTAGATTCCTGGGTATGTTACCACAAGATACTTCAACTGAGCAGCTTACAACAGAAATTTATGTCTTTGCCAATCTAGAGGCCCAAAATGAAGATGTCAAAGAGTGTTAGCTTACTCTGAGAGCTGGAAAGAGGAGTCTGTACAAGCCTTGCTCTTAGTGATGTCTGTCAGCAGTACCTTCTGTTCCTTGGCTTGTAGGTGCTGATTTCCAACCTCTATCTCCATCACCTCAGGCTATTCTCCTTGTGTGCCTGTCTCTCCTTCTTCTAAAGATATTGCTCCTATTAAATTAGACCATCCCATAATGATCTGTGAAAATATTATTTCCCAAATTCCTAGAGAACACAATTCAACCCCAACCAGTACCATTCTTGAGTCATAGTTTGTGATTCCTACCAGATAAACAAAAACAGACTGTTCCTGAGATCTTATTAATTATGGTGAAATACATCCATAGGTATTCCAGGGTCTTTGTATATGAGTGTTAAATGTACATCTTATACCATATTGTACCTTTAGAGAAAAAAATACAGCAATTTAAAATGTTCTATAGAAAGACAATTGAACTAACCAACATGAACTAACCAACATGTGGGTGGTTGTTATTTTTGTTTCTGTTTTTGCTAGAAGCTGCATTGATATGATGAATGAAGAAATGAAATACAGGCTAGTCTCTTAACCCCTATTGTAGATTTTTATATTTTCTTAGGTTATGAAAGAAATCCTGAAGAAGCCTATCAAGCATAATGGTGTCACACTGATATTTTAAGCAAGTCAAAATGTGAAGTTATATCACAATAAGAGAATCTCTACTTGAACCAAAAGTTCCCCCTGACAAATAGGAGTTTTCCAACAGAAATCCACTGGCCAGGGATTCAAGGGCGTGGTTAGTCCTCTAACCATCTCTGGCCATGTACATATCTTTCTTCTGTGCACCTGTTTTCTCAGAATATTTCTACCCACTTGATTTCATTCATCTGCTGTGTGGCCAGGACCCATGATTATAGTTTCCTCACTGGTTCATGGTGGGTTTTATGGGCATCTTATTATCCTGTAGTGCTTGTTTTTCAATCTTGGGGCTTGAACTCAGTCTGCGCACTGTCCCTGGGTTCTTTTACTCAAGGCTAGTGCTCTACCACTTTGAGGCACAGTGCCACTTCTAGTTTTCTGTTAGTTGACTGGCAATAAGAATCTCACAGATATTTCTGCCCACTCTGAATCACTATTCTCAGATCTCAGCCTCCTGAGTATCTAGAATTATAGGCATGAGACACCAATACCCAACTGTCCTGTAAGTAGATGCATCAAATCTCATCATTTTTCCCTTACTTTTGTCAACATTTTCTATTTAGTCTCTGTATCTCCAAGTCTCTATTCCAATATTTACTCAGAGTAGATCATGTGTGTAGCTTCTTATTTTCTAGCCCCACTACCAGTAGCATCCAACAATCAACACAAATTTCTAATGAAGATTAACATTCCTGATGTATTTATTTTCATTTAAAGCTATAATTTTCTTACAGAGTTGGAAAATGTCAAAGTATAATCTATAATATTTAAACATTTTGAGCAATATAGCCATATCTGCTATCATTTAATGGTATGTTAATAACAACTGCTGTTTTTAATTTATTCATCATGGTACAGAAAATATTCTTTATTGTTTTGGTGCTAAATGAAAACTTTTTCAGAATTTATTTTACCAATCACATTATGTGAAAATTAATAGACACATAAAATGAGCATCACTAGTTAAATTTCAGTTTTTAAAATATATAAACTATCATTAATAACATTAGATGAAAGTAACTGAAGTATTCTTCCTTACTATAAAAATAAGCAAACAATAGCCCTTACCATTTTAATAGAAAATAGATTTGAGCATTATAGCACAAACCATCATTTCTCTATTCTGACATAGTCATTACATTACCTCCATTAGAAACCAAATGAGTTTTAGCTAACATAGGAGGAAACATTTTATGTTAATATGTGTTTTGCTTTTTGTTTTAACTTAAATTTGCAATCTACTATTCCTAAATCTGAATTCCTAAAGAAAACAGACTTATTTCATTAAATAAACTATTTATGTCATAGAAGTCTATTCTCTCTACCTAAATGAATCTCATTTATTTAGAAAATTGATCTCTACTCATATTTCCATTAATCTTGAGTTTCTAAGCACATGAGTGCTTTTAAGGGGAGGGAAATAATTCATATCCAGCAGCAACCTATAGCTTATATAAGTTAGAGATGGAATATGAAAGTAAACCAGTTTTGTGGATTGTTAAATCTGCATAATCAGGAACCATAAAGATGTTGAAAGGCACAAACTAGAAATCATGAAATAGCCACCAGAATATCATTCATATTTAAAAATAAAATAATTTCCAAATGATGTCTCTTATTCGCCAAATTATGTTATAAATAAGGTGCTGAAGCATGTATTCAAAGTTGAAAATATCTTTAATACAGTTCTTTGTTTCTTATTACCTCATTAAACAGAAAGCACCACTAGAATGTAATTTACCTAGATGTACAAAGCACCATCCTTAGAAGCAACTGGACATATTATGATTATATCAATGTAGAACAATCCAGAAAGTACTGGAGTATTTACCAGAGAACTAGCTGATTGGCTTATTATCTTCTCTTTTGTTTTGCCTTTCTGGTCTGTGGATCAAATCCAGGACTTCCCCCACATTAAAAAAGCTCTGTACCACCTTGCTATATATTTAGCCAGAGTTGGTTTATACTTTCAACTACTTAGTAGAGCAGCTACAAAGTAGTATCAGAAATCAAAAGAATTAGATTTGAAATGTAGCATTAACACTTGGAGTTAAGTATCATTGAGGAAATGCTTTTAGGGATTAGAGTGTGGATAACATGAGCTTTGGGGGATATGAATGCTAGACAAATAGTTTGTAGCTGTGCTTTCTGAAAAAGGAGCCAGTCCTGAGAGGGTGGCAATAAAGTATGAATATAATTGCTAAGGGCTATAGAAGATCTCATCTTCTCCAAGCAGCATACTTTTCCTCTAGAAAATCATAAAAAATGAAGTTAAAAACCATTGTATTTGGTGCCCAAAAATTCAGAGCAAATAACACTTGTATTACGTGGGTGATACTTAACACATTTATTTCCATAAAAGAAAAATAACAAAAGAAAAAACCTCCCTGTGGCACAAAGAGGAACATTAGTGAGAGAAAAGCCTTCCAAGAAATAATGCTGAAGAATCTCTGATACCTCTTCACTCCACTTCATTCCACCCATCCTCTTCTCAGAGCAAAACATTGGGGTAATATGCATAATCCTTAAACATAAAAGTGAAAACTTGCTAAGTGAAGAATTTCTTAGCAAACCAATTATTTCACCAGCGCATAGACATGAAATCATCCATAGAAGTGGTGACAATTTAAGTCACAATTCTGTTTACTGGGCTTTGGTGAGAAAAAATACATAGAATGAAGGCATCTCTGAGTATTTTGGTCATCTCAAATAAACTGACAGTTTTAACCTGGTCATAATATGTCCCCTTGTCGTCTGTCCACATTTTCAGTATTGACCATGTTGTGTTATTTTACATCCACATGACTTGCTAGCCTGTAATTGGCCTCTATGTTGGTTTTTTCAATGGTGGACTTTGTTACTATGTTACACTCCTCTGTGACAAAGTCACATCATCTGTGCCTCTGGGACTCCAGATTGTAAAATCTTAGGGGGAGCTGGATAGGAACTCTCAGTTCTCCAAGATTAGGAGAAATAATCTTGCCCAGAAAATAATATCTTTATGTTTTCATTTTAAACCTGTACCTAAGGGTGGGGACTTGTAATTTAAGAACATTTAAATTTCTCTATCCTCACGGATTATTTCTGGCTTCTGTGAGGCACCCACAGCACAGACTGAGAAGGGAGTTACATTTCCCAGTGTGTCCAAGTCTTCTCCAAGCTGCTCTTTCTTTTTTTTTAAATTTTATTTATTTCTTTATTATCAGAGTAATGTACAGAGGGATTACAGTTTCATACATAGGGCAGTGCGTACATTTCTTATCCAACTGTTACCTCCTCCCTCGTTTTTCATCCACCTTCCCCCCTCCCCTCCCATGAATTGTGCAGTTGGTTTATACCATTCGTTTTGTAAGTATTGCTGTTGCCTTGGTTTGTCTTTTTATCCAAATGCTAAACATAGAGCTCAGCTCCAAAAGCCCCACTTTGGGCATCTACCCAAAAGATTACAAGCAAGACTACACCAAAGCCACCAGCACAACTATGTGTATGACAGCACAATTTGCTGTCATTGCTAAAATATGGAACAAACCAAGATGCCCCTCAGTATATGAGTGGATCAAGAAAATGTGGTACATATACACAATGGAATTTTATGTCTCTATCAGAAAGAATGGAAGGACTTGGAAAAATTCATACTAGATGAAGTGAGCCAGACCCGAAGAAACATAGACTCTATGGTTTCTCTCATCAGGAATAATTAGTACACATCTAGAATAATCCTAGCAGAAGATCACAATAGCTCAATAGCTATTTCCATATGAACACATAAAATTATGCTTCATGAAATGAACTCTAAGTTATGGAACCAAGTGGTTTATCATTGTTGTTGTTATTTTCAACATACCATGTGAAATTATGCCTTTTTTCTTTTGTCTTTCTTTTCTGTGGTTTAACACCTGATGTCAGAGTAACTGATTTTTGTACCTTAGATATTGTATATACATGTATTGGAACTAGGGAAGGGAAAGGGAATATCAAAATCAAGCTTCCCTTTCATAATTTCAATTTTTCCTTCTCCCAACACCTTCTTCGGTAACTAGAGAGGAATGGAATTCCTTAGTTTTCAGGTACTATTTTCTCTTTTTCATTGACTTGTTCTGATTTGCTGTTGCCTCTACTTTCCTCCTTTTCTCTGGAGCTTGATTTGTACACAAATACTGTAAACATTCTTACTGATTGATACTGATAGGACAGAAAGAGAATGATGAGTGGATTCTTCCTGTTACCTAAAAAAATATATATTTTGAAAGCCAGGCAGGAGTTCAAGTTCATTTAAAATAGTACCTGGAAGATGAGACCCCAAGAAGCTATAGGTTTAAATGATACAATTAGAGAAATTGTTTTAAATGTTAACCTTAACAAGACTAGAAAATATAAAATAATGTAAATTGCTTATCCAAAACAATGAAATATGTCTAGGAGGCTAGGCAATTGCTCTTTTAAAGTAGTGAAAAATAGTTATTCTGAGCCCAGTACAAGTTCTTGATCTTTATGGCTCTTGGTTTTCTCAGAATTCTCTGAACTTATCATTGTGTTACATAAACTGAACTTGCTTCTCCTGATTTCCTATGACATTTACAATACCATCATCTATCCACTTACTCCAAAAAAGTGATTTTCATGATTCCTCTCTTCTGCATACTTCTTAAGTATGAAACTGTGAAAAATCCTACTATTTTCAAATGTATTATTAATTAATAAGACGTTAAATATCCTTTTCTCCTATTTCTAACCAAAATAAAAATAGCTAACTCTTGAACATTTGATCCCGCATTTCCAAAATAGACCAGACATTATGATTAATTAAATTTACATCTGAGTATCTATGTATATTTCTGGTTTTGCCCCTTTTATTTCCATAAATTAATTAAACTATAGGTTTTCCTTGTGAGATTTACATGCACCTCATGGACTTCTGAAAATTCTTTTTAAAAATTATCTGTAAGTCATTGTACAAAGGAGTTGAGATTTAACAAAACATTTTATGAATACAATGCATTTTGATCAGTGTCACACCTTTCAACATTCTTAAGTCTGTAGTATATCCATTGAATTCTTAACCCCTAGTTATTAATTCTCATCACCTGGCCTAGTGTGTTGATGACCCCATTTCCATTATGTATAGAAATTTTACTCTGCCAATCTTGCCTACTTTGTGATTTATACCCTGAGCACATATGCCTTTGAGTTCATTGCTACTACTACATTCTTAATTTTTTAAGTGAAAAATTATTATTAGTCTAGCTTTCACGTTGTGTCCATTACTTTGTTATTTTTTTTCCTTTAAGATAAAAAAAGCTCCTCTACCTATATTGTTCTCCAAAATGGCCAATCCACCATTAACCAATTCAGTTGTTTATTTTAATACTGTGAAATGAACCTGCAGCTGCAATGAACTTTTTAATTTTTTTGGTACAAGCTATTTTCTTCCTATGTTTTGGGTTTATGCTACAATCTTTCTCTCAGCCTGCCTTACTCGTTTTATCTTGTGACCATCAGCTTTCTGATGTTTTCCTGCTGGGTTCGCACTCTTGCTTTGGTAGCCTGTGTAGAAAGGTCTGCCCTGTAAGAAGTGGATCGGTAAAGAGACATTGATCCCTTTGAGGCAGAATGTTTTTCTGAGAGGATTCTCCTCACTGACATTTGCTTTACTTCCAATGCTCACGGTAAGAATCTGTAGGCCTTTGGGGCTCTGTGCTCAGCCCATCTGTTAAAAAAGACCTATGCCAAGATGAACTGGACATGACTGAGATAAATGGGGAGGGACTTTTTAAAATTTGCTTTCAGAGTCATGTTTCTCCCCAGTAAAGCCATATTGTTGGAATTAACATGATTCTGCCATCCAGAACAAACAACAGGATACTGGAAATAAACATCAGAGCCTGTGGAAATGTCCCCTATGTAGAGAAAGGGATAGGCTGATTGTTTTATATGTTGCCATTAGATAATTCACATCATGACGCCATTGACTGCCATCAACACCA
Organism: Perognathus longimembris pacificus; assembly: GCF_023159225.1. Classification (NCBI taxonomy): domain Eukaryota; kingdom Metazoa; phylum Chordata; class Mammalia; order Rodentia; family Heteromyidae; genus Perognathus; species Perognathus longimembris. The sequence goes on along the minus strand of NC_063172.1, from coordinate 40,460,486 downwards.
ACTAAATCAATCAATACATCAAAGAAGCATTAATGAATGCCTTGGATTCATAAAGTAATACTTACAAAAAGAGTTCTGGCTATAAAAAATACCCAAAATGTGGTTGACTTACTCTAGAATGTTCTGAACTAAGCATGGCAGTGCTCAGATGTATCCAGAGAAGAACAAGTGGTTACCTCCTGCACAAATGAGAATGTCTCTGTGTTAAAAAATCCTTCACATTTTCTGCCTGAAACATAGACATTCCTGTTTGACACATTACAATAAGAGGAGGGAGAGATTCACAGACCTTGCCTCAGAGGAGGTAATGAACATACTCAGCAGGCATCTTCTTCCTCCCTTGTTAAATAAGGAAAATCAAGCCCCAATGGTTTAAGCCATGGTATATGTAAAACAGGAATTTTAGTTATCTGCAGTTGAACAGAGACTTAAATGACAAAATCAACTTCAACATAAATTACCGACACAATTGTCATCTTCCTTCTTTCCAACTTGTTGGCTTATTCTTGCCTTTGGACTAACAGGTTCCTTCGTAGACTCTTGGTTTACTTTTCTCCAATTTTCTCACTAGTATTCCATTTTGTTCACTGCATACTCTGAGCTCACCCATCTCCTATTATCGAATAGCCATTAGGTACTTCCCAGCATGGCCATACTCTGACATCATATGTATTTGACATGATGGCTTACATTTCTAGATGTTTCTCTTGAATTCCCAACTGAAATATATCCAGGGCTTGCTTCAGGTTCAAAATGTTTTCTTGTCCAGTTAACCAAATCAAAAATATAGAGTATACCAGGATTTTACATTTTCTCTTTCTTTCTAGCCAGACAACAAATTCTGTCCATTTGTAATAATCCTGAAACTATTTATTTCATCCTTTCAGCCTCTGAGCCTAAGCTTTCACTGCATTGCTCACTCAAACTCCTGTAGCCAGCCCTTAATGGAGCTCGCCATTTCAATTCTCTCATTCCAACTGGTTGCTCATTCCATTCAATTTCCTGACATTCTTATGAGAGTAGGTTCTCTGATAGAAATGCCTAGTGTCATTTGTCCACTGAGGTCCTACAAGGATTTTTCAGAGCTTCTTATGAATTTGGTGCTTCCTTTTAGCATGGCAATTTCAGAACACCCCTTAATTATCTCATTTCTTTTATCACTACCTCTACCATTTCCATTTGCCTTCTTTTCTATTTTTTTACTAATAATGTAGCTATGGACTACATGATATATACAAAAATCAGGATAACTCCTGAAGTTACCAAATTTCTCCTAACCCTTTTTGAACTTACAGTCAAGAAGAGGAGACAGAAAATGAAAATGTCAAAGAAAGAAGATAATCCTATGAAAAATAAAATAAAGGGAATATATTTCTCTAGTGGAGAATGGTAGTCTAGAATGGTCTCTGAAAAGTTAATATTTAAATAGAAGCAGGAAGATGGGGAGGATTCATAATGTAAAGTGTTGAAGGTAAGAGTGCACTAAAATAGCAATTAAAAGTTCATAAAGAGGAAAGAGCCTGAAAGGCCAAGAGTCTGAAGAGTCAGAAGGCCATTGAAGTCAGAAAATGGTTAATGCAAATGGTGGTTTTAAGTCAAACTATATGTAATTCCACAATTCACTTTTCATTTATGTATGAATTATATTATTTTCCTTATTACGGCTATCATTAAAACACACCTAAAAATTATCTTTTATCTTTTATCTTAGCCATGTCTGCAATTCCCTAAAGAAATAGGTATCCTTTCTCTATCCTTCTATTTCACCTTGAGCAGCCTGAAAAAAAGATCATATTCTAATGAAATAATGCTTGTTTTCTCCCCCATTAGACTAAATTCTTTGTAGTCTCATGCTGTGTCTCATTCATCATCAATTCAACAGTGTCTGTCAGGGGATCTGGCGCATGATTAGAGCCTAATAAATGATTCTTGCATAAATGGATGAATGGGTGAAGAACTGTCACATTGTTCTATCACCACTGCTATCAGGGGATCAGGAAGAAATGGAAGGGAAAGTGTGAACTCTGCCGTAGGACTGCAATGTCTTTGGACTTTACAATTACGCAGGATCAAGGGAATTGATGGCTAGTTGTCAGAATTCTGTGAGGATGGATCAGTGATGAGACAGGTGACATAACTCACCTAAAGAGACCCCTGATTAAATGAAAGAGCTGACATGGAACCCCTCCTCTCAGATGATGTAATGCAGAGCAGCTTTTAATTTGAAAATCAGACTTAAACAACAAATAACCTTTACTCTGACATACATGGACATTTACACTATGGGCAAGAGACACATTGTCATTCTTGTTGTTAGGGTTTGATTAATTGTCTGTGGAGCTCACTGGCACTTCATTCGGGTCTCAGCTAAAATATCACCGCTTGAGAAATGTGTCCCCCAGACTTTCTTTAATAAATCTCGCCATCCCTGCTGGGAAACTTTCCTCATGTATCTAAAAATAGTAATTCTTCCTTACCAGGAAAGATCATTTTGTCTGTTTATGTTTTATAAAAGCAGAACCTAGACCTAATGCCTGGTGGCATAATGACTTCAAGAGTGCCTTCTTCTCTCCTACTTTTGTGTTATCAATTAAAAATGAGATGGGTGTTTCTCTCCCTTTATAAAATAGAATTCCCTTCCTTGACATCACACATCTCCAACTGACCTATTCAAATTTCTAATGATGTTTCGTGGTCAAATAATTTGCTTTCATTCGCTTACAAGGGAAATGTCAGAAGTAGCATATGGCTTACTAGCATTCAATCTAGGATCGCCATTTTGTTACCTTTCCCTTATCCAAAACATGGTTAATCCATTGGTTTCTACACAGGCGCATGCACCAGCCAGCCCATGCAAGAGGTTGTGCTGAACATATTTTCTGTGTAACGGTTAGGTTGATGTGAAACACACTGAAGGCCATCTGGAGCCCTAGTGCCAAAAATATATAGTCACTGCTGCTGCCGGCAGTAATACCATACTTTGCTACAAGCTTCCAGATTGCATTCCTGTGAAGCTTTAAAATTTTCCTCAAAATAGATTGTAAATGTAAGAAGACTTTGCATAACTTCTTTAAGGGTTTATTGTCTCTGAAACTGTAGCACGTTTAAATCCTGTTATTTTCCGTCTATTCTTATGCCATATCTTAACCTTCTATCAATTTGAAATCCATTGATGGGCTGCATTTGGGATTTATTACCAAGGGAAACTTAGCTGTCAGGTCTTCTGTTCCCTTTTAGAGGATGAAGAATACTCTGTAGTTTTTACTTATTATATGTGATAGATGAAAAGAAAACAGTGAGTACAACCAACGCAGAAAGGCTTAGAGGGAAATCTTTGGAAAGCACTCTGATGCCATCATGTGGTTCAGGTAGGTATTCTTTGGAAACTATACATTCCATTCATTCTGCTCAGCTTGCATATATACATTTTTTGTTCCATTACCTTCCTAAAATAGAAATCTCCTGTTACCCTTGCAAAGGTGATTTTTTATTATAAAGTAAATCAAGAGGAGCCTCAGAAATTAATTTGAAGAATGCTTGACTTTTCAGTCAAAGCTCATTTATTCTGTTACCTTCCCCCCCACCCCCCTTTCAGATATGAAATGAAGGAACAAGTTCCAACTTACAAGTTTCCTGGAAGGCTTTCCAATGAAAGAGCATTACCATAAACTATACCAGTAACTTTTACTTGTGTTTTCATCTTAAGATATCATTTTAGGCCTGGATTTCTCTCTGTTTTAATCATTCCTCTCTTTATTTTAATACGAGTTCTAGAGTTTGAATTCAGGGCCTAGGCACTGTCCCTGAGCTCCATTTGCTCAAGGTCTAGAATTCTGCCACTAGATCCACGGCACCACTTCTGGCTTTTTCTGTGATTAATTGGAGATAAGAGTCTCCAGGACTTTCCTGCCCAGGCTGGCTTCAAACTACAATCCTCAGATCTCAATATCCGGAATAGCTAGGATTACAGGATGGAGCCACCAGCAGCTGGCTATTTTTATTTATATATATTTATAAATATATGTCTATGTGATTCACTAGACGCTTTACCAAGCAATCCACGAAAGCTACCACATAGCCTATGGCAATGCTCTGTGACATGCACAAGCACCATCTTTCCCCTCATCACCAGAACCATCATCACCATCACTAGATTCAACTCATCTTCCCCACTCTGGTCTGTTCTCCTTCTGGGGAGTTGAACACTCTCTGACTCACACTATTGACAGATCTCTTGCTCATTCGTCCATCTTGTAACTTCTTCAAAGCCTTGCCTCTCGCAGAACATTATCTTTCTCAGTCTCCACACCACCCTGCTCATGTACCTTCCAAGTCTAATGGCTCCAAATGAGATTGTTTAGTGTCAGGAATGTTTCTGGCAAGGCTAGGGCCTAAGGGAACACTGCCCTTCTTCCTAGTTGGCTCAGCCACTATGAAGGACTGATCACTCCACCTGGAGGAAGAATAAAATATGAGATCACTAGATCAGCACTTCCTCTGGGAGATGGAGCCATGATGCTTGAGGAGGTTCACTCATCTGAATCTGGACTCTTTGTATAGCCAGACTCCTGTATGTTTATTCCCCTAGCCTTTATCCCAACTCACCGTCCTCAGCACACACTGTTGTAATCACTGTAGCTTATGCTTCCAAATTGGACCAGCTCCTCCTTCATTGCTCTACAATAACCTGATATCTATCTTTGTGCTTCTCTTTTCCCAGAATGCTCTTGCCCTCCTACCCACATTCATAATGCCTTCTTTTCTTAAAAAGAGGCTGATCCCCCTCAGAGTTCACAAAGCTTTTGGTTGTAAACTGATCTAACATGGAGAGTTCATCGATACCAGTAATAATCTTTTAAATATTCAAGCAAGAACATGCCATTCATATTGAGAGTATTCCCTTTATGAATAAACGCTGTATTTAATACTTGGTTTCATGCATCTTTACTCATGAACTTAGTAATGAGTGTAAATGGTTGTAAAGGTATTTTAATGTAAAAATACAAGACATGGCTTTAAATGCTTGATACTTTTTCATGTGGGTAGAAGATAATATGGAGCTCTTACTAATTTAAATGGAATATTCTTGATTTTGATCCTTTCACAATATTGTCAATATATTTTAATTACTTTCTATATGTTACCATAGGCTCACTTTACTGCCTACATATAAAACAAATGTGCCTTGTATGCTTCTGTTTAATCTGATTTTAGATGGTTATGAATTCCTATACATGATCTTTTTGGTCTGAAGGTGATGTTTTATGATAATGCTTTATATTATTTTTGCCTGAAGCATGAAGACAAGTTCTAATTGCTTAAGAGAAATAGACATATTGGACATGAAATTGTTAAAGCCATCACAAGCAAAAATAAACCAGTACAGTGAGAAGATGTAGAATTACAAAAGTAAGTCCCCATTGCTTTTATAATCCTTTGAACTACTCAGTATACCTATTTTCAGTGAAAACTCTTCATGTCCATGGAGAAGGTAAAGATCTCCTTTTGTAAGTGGCATGTTTCTGGTTCTGTGTGTGTGTGTCTGTATGTGTTTGTGTGTGAGAGATTAAAGTTGATAATTCTAAAGTGCCACACACATGATTCATTTATTTTAATTTTTCTATAACTATTTTACTTCTTTGAACTCACCTCAAAACTAAGAACATGTTATCTCTCATTATTTCTGTCTTCTTGAGTCTGTTCAAACTTTTTTCCTCCTCCTCATTTGATCTCTTCCTTCTTCTTTCTATAAAGCAGTATAATATGGAAAATAAAACAATATATAGACCAATGCCTTCATTTTCTTTGACCCTGTTTGGCCAATTGACAGTTAAAATTTGCAATAATTGGGGCTGGGGATATAGCCTAGTGGCAAGAGTGCCTGCCTCGGATACACGAGGCCCTAGGTTCGATTCCCCAGCACCACATATACAAAAAACGGCCAGAAGCGGCGCTGTGGCTCAAGTGGCAGAGTGCTAGCCTTGAGAGGGAAGAAGCCAGTGATAGTGCTCAGGCCCTGAGTCCAAGGCCCAGGACTGGCCAAAAAAAAAAAAAAATTGCAATAATTGGATCCTAAGTATAAAATATTTCTAAGAGAAATTTAGATGGAGAATAAGTTAGTGTCTCAAATTGCAAAAATCTATCTCCTATGCTCCTGGTTATAGAGGAACCTACAAATATTTAGCAAATGGTAATTCAGGAAGAGCATCTCTGGTAGAAGAGAAAGCTCAGCTAGGCATGGGTGACTATACCTATCAAGCTACTCGGGAGGCTGAGATTTGATCACTGTGGTTCAAACCTAGTCCATGCAAGAAAGTCCATGAGACTTTTTAATCAGCTCAAATTGTAGAGACCTAGCTATGAGGACAGAATCTCAAGGACAGTGCCCAGGCCCTGAGTTCAAGCTTCAGTACAAACACAAAACATAAAGAAGAGAAAGCTTATTGGTCTGGTAAGCAGGGGTCTACATAGGTGTCTAAGTTAGTGGATCTTTGGCAAGATGGATGATTTCATTGTGCCTCTGAAATATGTCAGAGATAACTCATTGGTCTGCCTATCTGATACAATTACTGTGATAATAATGTATGAACACTTGAGAAATAAAGTACTCTGGTTATGTATTTATGTAAGTACAATACAGAACACCTTGAAATGAAAATCTTTGAGACATTATATGTAAATAGGTTACAATATTTACTATTTACAGATTCAAAATAAAATTAATAATAATAATTCTCAGTCTAGAGCAGAAGAGCAAGATCCTGTTCTAGTTTCTCACCTGGAATGCCATGTTACTCCTTAGCTTTCATGTTCCTTCACAATGCTCTTCGTTCACACATTATCCTGAGATTTCTAGTTTCTGGATGATCTTGAGAGGAGGGGCAATAGTCAGATACATTCTTCTGTTGTATTTCCTATGTTGTTTACCTCATGAGTCAACCAAGATGATAGTTTTTAAAATCAGGAGGAACACCACAGAGGTAGACTCCTTAGTAACGCCTGTGGAGGGTATATCTGTCACCATACAAACCTGGATGTTGATCTCCATGACCTGACAGGACTGATGGGTGTCAGGCTTTTCCACTGCAGCTCACCGTCCCTGTTTCCTTCTCCTAGCCGTATTTATTGGAAGGAAATTATTATGCTGCACCACCGCCTAGAGGGTGGAGTGTCTCCATAAATCATTTGAAATTATTCAATATTTATAACTACATCCATACTTATGCCATTATATATGTACTGCATGTGGAATCATGCATATTTGTTTTATTTGAAGGGAATAAGTTCAAGGCTACTTTTTCTTCTCCTCTCAAATTGTATCCAATGTTGAACATGGGGAGCCCTTTGTGTTGACTCCTGTGATTTCTTACATATGTTCTTCTTGTGTGTGTTTGTGTGTGAGATGTATTTTAGCATTATTTTATATTCTGTAAGATATGTTAGGTTCTCATCATGTATTCTGTAACCAGGTCGTGCCTTTCCTCCAAGAATCCTCTAATTCTCTCTAATACAGAAAAACAGACAAGCACGAGAAGCCAATGCCAGAGCTGTACTGCTGGAGAGCTGAGACTTTGAGATATTTTTATTCCAATGCTCATGTTCATGCTGTTGTTTTTATTACTTTACTCTAGCTTGTTTATTGTTTTGCATGGCCACAGTGGGTTGTTTTTTTCTGTCTTAGATATTGTTCCGCATGGTATTTCAAGAAAATGCAACTGAGTGCTTTTTGAAAATGCTTTGTTCATATAAAATTTTTCAGTATCCTGTGCTTTAATTAATACAAATGTCACACCTTAGAAGTTTTTCTGTATACATAAGAAACAAGATGATTGTTACTGTAGAAAAAGAGTGCCAATAAGGCATCCTCCCTACTGGCTGTACTAGGACAGTCACTGTCCCAGTTTGTCTGTGAGAAAGAGGATTTCCAGAATGTAAGGTTTTTAGACTTTGGACTAAAACCATTCACAGAAAGCATGGACAATTTGGTCATTCTCTTCATAATTCCTAAATTTACAATTAGACTTTCACTAGATGAGATGACTACACATAGATATTTATATGTACATGAACATTTACGTGAAAGCTGGGGGTTTATCTGCATTTTTTTTCTAATACCCCTAACTCAATGGGTGCTTCACCGTGGGTACTCAATACATATTTTTAAATTAAATGAGTGATTTATTATATGACTGCTAAATTCATAGCATGTACGTTTTTTGGAAGATTTGAACTCAGGGACTTGGATTTGTTAGGCAAGGTCTCTACCAACCAAACCTTTTGTTGGTTTGTTTTGCATTAGTTCTTTTTTAGATAGGGTTTTATGTTTTTGCCTGGGACCAGATTCAGCCCACAGTTTTCCTACCTACCTCAACCTCTCAACCTCTCACATAAGTGTGTGTGTGTGTGTGTGTGTGTGTGTGTGTGTGTGTGTGTTTTACAATCTGACAGTAGTTCATTTTCTAACACATACCAAACTTATTCTGTTGGATTATGGGTTGGCTTATTTGCACCATTCAGATTTCATTTTGGAAAATTTGGGGATATTTCTACTAGTCAAATATGTTTATTTATAATTTTTCTCTGGTATCATTTGGGAGCCTTAAAAAATAGCATTTGTTGGGGCTGGGGATATAGCCTAGTGGCAAGAGTGCCTGCCTCGGATACACGAGGCCCTAGGTTCGATTCCCCAGCACCACATATACAGAAAACGGCCAGAAGCGGCGCTGTGGCTCAAGTGGCAGAGTGCTAGCCTTGAGCGGGAAGAAGCCAGGGACAGTGCTCAGGCCCTGAGTCCAAGGCCCAGGACTGGCCCCCCCCCCCAAAAAAAAATGTAGTTTTTACCAGGTTTATGTAACTGTAACTCTTCTGTATATTACCTTTATAATAACAAAACTTTCAAAGAATGGTACTTGTTTAAAAAAAATCAGAACTGATTTGTGGGTTTCTATGTATTATCCAAGTCATAAATATCTACTTATATCCATTACCAATGTCATAAATATAACAGAAAACCAGTGCTACGTTGTACAACACTCCCTCTGATAAAACTTCCTATTTTCATGCTTTGTTACTTATATTTGGTATTTGTCAATGGTCCAGGACTCATATCTTATAAAGCCAGAAGTAGCCAGAATCTGATTTTGCAAAAGGAGGTAGAACCAATCTTTCATTGATGTCCAGAAGAGACACACAAGAGGACTTTACATTTTAATCAGCCTCAATTCTCTTACTTGAGAGAACTACTAGTACATTCTTTTATTTAAGTTTTTAATTTACTTTTATTTATGTGTGTCCATAGTGACAGTGTACAAAGAAAAATGCCACTGCATGTAAATTGCTTGTATTTTCTAGTAAATGCTAATTCAGTTACAGTAGCAAATTTGACTGTGCAAAGTAGATTATACTCTTTTTCCCTTCAAAGAGTTTGAAAAGAATTTTTCCTTGTGATCCAATTCCATAGAATGTAGAAGCTCCTGAAAAGATTAAGGGTATAACATAATCATATATGGAAAAAATAAAAACATCTCACAGAATTTCAATGTAAAAGGTTTAAAGTGAACCAGAGTCATGCTTGCCTTACAGAATTACTGCCTAAAAACTTAGAGGCTCAATTTTCATATTGAACTAAAATTGAATCATATTAAAAATGGAGCAGACTGACTTCCATATGCCAAGAACAGCATCACTAATATCATTTATTATGTGTTTGTGTATTTGTATTTTTTTTGTGTGTGTGCTTGTATTGAGACTTAAACTCAAGGCCTCACATTTTCTTTTGGCTTTTTTTCTCTCAAATCTTGTGCCCTACCCCTTGAACCATACTTTGGGCATTTGGGTGGTGAATTAAAGATAGAGTCTCACAGATATGTAGGTACAAACTAGATTTCAACTACAATCCTCCAGGTCTCAGCTTCCTGAGTAGGTAGGATTAGAGGGATGAACCACCAGTGCTTGCTAATGTCATTTAAAAATGTTTATGTGTATAAATTCATAAACCCAGTGACAAAGTAAAAAACAGCAAACTCTTAGTTGCAAAGTCAGAAATCTGAGGCTCAGCCCAACTGCTAAAGTACGTGCCTAAAAAGCAAAAATCCCTGATTTCAAACTCAGTGCTTCAGAGAAATTAATGAAAAAGTTTTCTTTATACTCAAATTCTGAAAATAAAATCACCAGGGTTTTTGGCAGCAAAGATCTTACTGGGCTTGGCATTTCTTTGCGGAGACTGTAAGCAAGCATTAAGAGGATCTCCTTGCATTTTATAGACTATCATCCCTACACTTGTTTCCACCTTCCCTGATGGTACAGGGAGACTCAGCCTGGAGAATGTGTTGTTTAACATAGCCTGGGGATGGTTGATTGCCTTTTGCATGTAAAGGCTGGGAAGAACCTTACAAATTGTTTAGCTCAAATCTGCCTTTACAGTGAGTTAGAGAATCAAGATCTAGTGCTCAGTGAAGGAGCTAGGCCTACAGTTACATTATTCCTGCCTTCTTTCCTTTGTTTAATTATTTTTCTTTTGGTATTTTATTGCTTTAGAAATGCTTACCTAGATGATACTATTTTACCTTAGTAGTTTTGAATCTGCAGAACAGTTTTCTAAAACACCAGGAAAATGGGGTACAACTATTGAATGAGAATTTCTGACTGTAGTTAAACAATATCACCCCCATACTAGTGCTGAATAACATAAAACAATGAAAAAAATTTAGAGGGAAAAAATCCCTTATCTCCTTGCTTGCCAGCATATTTTCAGACTGTTTTGTTGTTTTTTTTTAATAGTGCCTGGTAGCACTATTAAATACTGGATAGATATTTTAAAAAACAAATAGATACAATACATTTTCCTCTCCCATGGAACTTTCTCATTATGTTCTCCTTTGTGAAGCTATAATTTTTATTAAAGTAGTTCATAAATCCATTGTGCTTTTGTTACGTGCTCTTGTTAAAACGAGTTTGCCTTATTGATTTGACTAGTTCCTAAAGACTTTGGGGGATTGTTTATTCTCTTTTTCCTATTAGCTTTTTCCCCCAAATTATCATTTTTAAAAAAGTCCTTTACCTGCTAACCCAGGGAAACATTTTTTAAAGGAAAATAAAAATGGAATAAAAGAAGAGATGCTTTATCTGGTACTAACAACACCACCAAAGCTCTCTCACAAGCTCTCCTTCGGTGCACGAAGCCTGCTTCTTGGCAGTTATCTTACTGTGAATAACATTATCTCTGTCATAACACGACTTAGTCAAGGTTGATTATTATTTTGAACCTCACTGAAAAGCAATGAATCTTATTCAGACACATCTGGCTTCCCTATTCATTGAGCTTAGCATGTTTTGAGCTGTAATGATCGTCCAGATTGGCTCTTTTCATTACTTGATAACTCATTGCCTCAAACACAGGTACCTTTGACTTCAGCCAAATAGTACTTGTCAGTACATTTCTCTTAAAAAGATTCAGAAGTCTGCATTGTTGTTGGTTTTTGTCTTGCTTTGTTTTGTTTTTTTTGAAGTTGCCATTTGTAGAATATCCAACCACTTAAGTTTCAATAATTTTGTGTGACCTAGGAGTTGATCTCAGGACCTAGACATTATCCCTGAGCTATTTGACTCAAGGCTAGTGTTTTACCACTTAAATTGTAGCTCCACTTTCAGCTTTTTTGGTAGTTGATTGAAGATAAGAGTCCCATGTACTTTCCTGCCCAGCCTGGCTTCAAACCATAATCCTCAAATCTCAGTCTCCCTAGTAGCTAAAATTACAGGCGTGAACTACCAACACCTGGCTGGTTGTAATAATTTTGAGTGTGGATGTTGACACTATCATGATTATTTTTCTTTGATTGCTGATTTAATCTTGTATCTTAGATTTGGAACATACCCAAGATGCACATTATCAACACTTGAGGTCTTTTCTATGTAGTATAATTTTCTAAATCATCTGAGATTCAGTTTTTGTGTGAACTGTTGACCATGGATATGTGGATAAAGATTGGATTACAGTTATCATTTGTGTTGACTGACATCAACAACATGCTGTTCATCATTGGAGGCAAGGTCAGCCATGTGAGGAACCATCTAACTATACCTCATACAGTTGTTATTAGAACACCAAAGTTTTGCCACAGTGTGAGGAACATACTGGGTAAATTTTGACAATATGTGTCCTCCCAACCTGTCTAGCGCTGGCTGTCCTCTGAGTTGTCACAGTATAGGAAGGCGGGCTCCAGGCAGCTAACAAGGATCAAACATGTCTGGGTCCCATATGCCTCCTGTCTATCCTGTAGTGGATATCCCTTGATTAGCTCTCAAAATGTCAGAGTCAGTAAATAAAATTCATGATTCTATGAAAAATCAATCTCCTCTAGACATACCAACTTTCAAGTCTCACTTCCACTTGCCTTGGCAGGGCCAGACTAAATGATTTTGTCAGCCCTCTGTGGTCCATGAACAAGAAACTGTCTATCTCTATTGAAAAGATATCTTCCAATCTCCAATAGCACCCAGCTGAGTATTGACCCTCAACACAAGGGCCTTTCAGAAACACTCCACCTCCAAACTATTACAAATGCAAAGAGAGATTAAACCAAAAATGGAGCATTCTAAATTAAGACACCTTGCTCTGGTGTAGGTCTCTGTACACATGCATTGTCTGCTGATTTGTAGATTCTTAGTTCATTGCAATGTTAATGTGACCATAATTTTCAAGTTCTTTTATCAAAATAATTTTATCTGACCCTTTATTAAAGACTTTTTGGTCATAAGATTTGCTAATGCTGATTGCTAATAAGGCAAAATTAGTTCCAGTAATAGCTTTAACTTAAATATCAGTGTTAAAACTAAATGTGAAGAGCAAGATGGCGTCACTGCCACAGGTAAGCTCACTAAGTGTCCCTGACCACACAGAGCTATAAGGTCACAGGACACACTTTACCTCAAGAGACCCACACGGTTAGATCTCTAAGCAGATAACAATTTAGCCTAATACAGAAGAACTAACTTAGTTCCCCAGGTAGTATGGGGAGACTAAGGGAAAAAAAAAAACACAAAAATTCCAGAACGCCATCAAGCAAGCTTCAGCCAGAGGATCACTCCAAAACCCAAGAAACCCCACAGCACCAGACCCGCGGAAACCAAGAAGGGGGAGCAGAAGCAGCAAAGCTTCCAGAGTCCACCAGGGAACCAGGTGCTGGGTCCACGCCCGGCTACTCCGGAGGACTCTGCCGCTGCCGGGAGAGTAGGGAAGAGCCCTCGCAGCCCAGCCCAGGCACAAGGGCCGTCTCCGGGCTCCATGACAAGGAGCTAGCCCTCAGGGGCCTCTCCGACTGCCATCCTTCAAGCTGCTGCCTGTGTGACCATCACCACCTGTGCCGCTGCCAGGGCTGCTCCTGGCACCACAGACAACAGCGCGGCACATTGACCTGGGCCGCTTCTCCACCACAGCCCTCGTGGCCACTGCGAGCCACTGGAACTGCAGGGAGATCGGCGCTACCGAGTGGTCCCCAGGAGCCACTAGGCCTGCAACCACTCACCCCACCCTGTGTGACTAACATCACCACTGCGGCCATTGCTACTGCTGGCATCGAAGCAACCGCCACTGCTGCCATTGGCATCCAGGAAAGGGTGTGCGCCAAAGATGCCGAGCACCAGGGGGCCTTCACCCGCTGAAGACCCGCGGCCTCAGCTGCTGATGCAGTGGGCCTCTATGATCCCAGCAGGGGCCAAGCGGGTCCATGTGGCCCCAATGCCAGCCATAAGCCTTGCTACCCAGCGTGGCCGCCACCGCCGCTGCCACCTCGGCCACCGCAGCTACTGTGCCAAAGCAACTGGTGCAGAGGTGCAGAGGGTTGGCCAGCATTTGAGCAGATGCGCTGCAGCCCCTGTGCCTGCCACCACCCTCACTGCCCACCTCAGACACCCAGAGGCTGCTGTTGCAGTCGACATCAGCACCTAAGGCAATGTCTCCGAGGGCTAGGGCTGCTTGTCCTGCCATCGCACCTTCCACTGGCCCCACACACCACTGTGATCATCACAGGGCAAGTGATGTCAATCCCTCAGCTGTGAACAGCCGCCCCCTGAACCCACCGTCGCTGCCAATGGTGTCACAGCCAAGATCTCAGGGAAGATTCCATCCTGAGGCCTCACACAAGGGCCACACCTCCTGCTACCACCACCGCATCTTCTTGCGGCCACTGACACTGCTGGAGTACAAGAACTCTTTTTTTTCCCTAATTTTAATCATTTTTTTTTCTAATTTTATCATTGGTTTTATTTTTCATTTTCTTTTCCTTGTCCCCCTCATGTTTTTTGTTGCTTTGGTGTGTGTGTGTGTGTGTGTTTCCTTTTTCTTTTCTTTATTTTAAAATTTCTTCCTTTTCTTTTTTTAATTACTAACTAAATTTTATTGACAAGGTGTTGTGCAAAGGGGGTACAGTTATATAATAAGGTAGTGAGTGAAAGCATAGGTCCCGGCCATCCCAGAGGATCATGTGGAGATAATCACAGGCAGGAGAAGAAGGTTCATAAGGAGGTTTATTAGTGGGGCCACACAACTCTGATGTTTTTAACCTTGGAGTAAGTCTCGGTTGCAACTCCGTCATCATAGCCCTGCTATAAGCCCAACTGTAACCTGGTGGGGGTGGGCGGGGTGGGGGGGGGGTGTCCAGAGCCAGGGCAGGAGCACTCTGGGCCTGTCAAAATCTTCACAGGAAGATCACCAGTGACTCAGATTCCCTGAGCAGTTTTGCAAGAGAGAGAGAATAAGGAATCACTAGTAGTGAAACCAGGCAGTTTGGGAGCAGACTGTGGAGGCAGCTTCCTGTAGCCATGGGCTGCCACAGTCCACGCAGCTAGCACACATGCCAACCTGTATCCTATAAAGCAAAATATTGATCCTAGGTCAGGAAAATTTAGGTTAGCAGCCACATTTGCACACTCGTTTCAAAATGACTCCGGTCCCTTGATCTTAAAGAGTTTATGAGAGCACAGGAGAGAAAAATGGAGAAGCAAAATCTTAGTCTATACCAAAGAATTGTCAGGATCAGATGTACACTTGACTTTTACATAAAGAATAACACATTGGTTTTACATCATTGTACTTATACCACATGCTGCATATTAGAACTTTTTGGAGTTTTTCTTAGACACATTTGCTTGCACCCAAACATGATCAGTTTGGGTTTAAAACCTGGGTTTTTTTTCTTTTGGCTTGGAGTCTGGTGATAAGAGTCAGGATTGCCTCCAGGCTGTTCACTGTGACTCCACCCACAGGCTGCAAAGATAAGTTTAACACCAGACTTAAAGTAAGTTAAAATAGTAGTCAAGAAAGCAAGTAATTTTGAAACCATCATGCCAGTTTTTACATGTTTTACCAACAGACAAACAGACATACAGACCATTGTGCACAAGCTTTGGGGGGGCGCTTAGAATTTTTTTTTTAAATGGCCATGTAAGTTTTCTGGAATTCCAGTGGCAAAATGATATTATTTTGCCCATATTTTAGAACCACGTGGTCAGTTAGAAAAGAAAACCTTTCCTAGCAAACAAAAAATTTTCACAGATTATCCGGTGAGGAAATGGAGAAGCCACATTTTGAGAAGCCACATTTTGAGAAACCAGTTCAGCTCCAATGGGGAGCTGAAGTGGGATGCTACGACCAGAGAAGGTCCAGAAGATGGGAGACAGGACACGAACAGAACACAGACACGTGGCAGCGCATAATGGTGAAGGAGCTGGTCAAAGCCTTAGCAGGCTCACAGCAAAACACTTTCACCTTCCAGTATTTGAATTGCAAGGCACATTTGAATTGAAAGGCCACAGTTACAGAGTTCAGGGTGGGGGGCAGGGTTACTGGGAGCTTGAGTCTCCAAGACCCTGCCCTGCCTCGAGGAATTCGAGGAATTTGCCATGCCCATTACCTGGGGGATGGGTGGGCTCCACCTCCAAGAGTTACTGGAACCTTGATGGAACCAAGATGGCGCTTGCTAAAACCAATTCTATTGTCCACCACATGGTCAATGCTAGAGAAAACAGGATTTAGCCAACAACAAACAGAACTTAACCGAATCTCCAAGCTTAACAAACATCAGTAACAAGAACAGAAAACCTTTCTTTGTGTCTTTCAAAGCATATGTTAAACAAATATTGGTATCACAGGCAGGCAGAGTTTAGAGGCAGAAAGAGAGAGAGAGAGAACTCCATCTGTCCAAGCGCTCATATAAGTTATGTAAGTCCTGTAAAATATTCCAAATTTGTAAGATTGGGCTCAAACTTGAGCAGCTTTCCTGAAGCGTTTTAGACTGTTCCCCCACTTGATGAGTGACCAGCGGAGCTGAACTAGAGATCAATTGACTCCAAACACCCACAATTGTGCCTTGACCTAGCCCAGTGGCTTAAGGTCGGTGGCCCAGTGGCCTTCCCTGGGAATGGGGCTCAGAACTTGAAGCCAAGATATATGGTGGCCCAGTGGCCTTATGGAAAATTGGATCCAAGCCTCTGGCTAATGGTCACTCACCCTGGTTGGAGTTTCAAATCTGTCGTGGTGGATGATTGTGCCTCTCCCATAGTAAGTGATTAGCAGAGCTGAGGAGTTAAATACCAAGCATCTCGGTATTACTGGTCAGTTGAAATGTAGGAGACAATCAGCAATGAGGCCATCACCCTGGATTGCTGTGTCCCGGACCAAGAGCAGAGTGTGGCCCTGAGGCCATGGCCCTGTGGCCCTATGCTACGTCATTTGGAGTGGGGCTCAGAACTTGGCACCAAGATTTTTAGTGTGGCCCTGAAGCCACAGCCCTGTGGCCCTACAGTAAATTGAAAAATTGGAACCAAGCCCTCGTTTAGATGATCACTTACCCTGGATGTGAGGACGAATTTGTAGATTGTTGTGGTGGAAGGAAGTAGAGCGCTCGGTCAGGAGAAGTTACCTCGGTGGTCATCTGGGTGGGCTTAGGACAGCAGAATAGGTCCCGGGGGCAGCTTGGACCCCCCAGAAATGGGGGAGCAAATCCACCAGGGAGCCTATCCCGGGTTTCAGCACCAATGAAAGCATAGGTCCCGGCCATCCCAGAGAACCATGCGGAGATAATCACAGGCAGGAGAAGAAGGTTCATAAGGAGGTTTATTAGTGGGGCTATAGTTCCCACAAGAGAGGGAGCTATACGGCGTCTGCACCATATCCAGGTGGCAGCTTCTCTCTCTGGGGGTAAAGGGGAAGTAGTTAAGTAGTGAGTAGGAGTGGCTCATTAGGTATGGGTGGATCTGGGTGCTAGTGGGAGGAGCTGAGGACCTGAAGCTAGGGAAATGCTAACAGTGAGTAAATTTCTTGTGATATCTGTTATACCCTCATTTTTCTTTCCCTTCCCTAGATCAGGTAGGCACATATACAATATCCAATGTACCAAAATCAAATATAGTAACCACGTAAGGTACACCAAAGGAAATTTTCTTCCTTTTCAACCTCATCTCTAGATACATAGACAAGAGTCTTTAATAGGCCTCCTCTTCACTGTGCACACAAAAAATCCAGACTGTAATTACTAAAACTTCTATCTCTCAAGATAATTACCCTCAAATTTAGCACTATTGCTTTATTCCTTTATTTAATTTTTCTTCTTAAAGTTTTATGTTTCTCTTAACTTTTTCCATTATTTTTATTTTTTCCTGTGTTTCCTTTCTTTGAATTTAGGTCTCTATTTCCATTCTCTGTTCCTTTCATTCTCTTTATTTCACTACTACTTTCTCCTCCAACTTTTCCTTATATGTTAATTTCTGGTCCTTCACTCTATCATGGATCTTGGCAGTCCATCGAACCCTAGTTATTGGTTGTCTAGCTAGACTGTATCTGTATTCGTCTGATTGTGCCAAAGGGATTTACTGAGTAATCCTTTCTGTCCGGATTGATTTAATTGAAAGAACAGAGTTGTTCACTGGTTATGACTATATATAATCCAACTCCTGAATGGCAAATCCCCTTCCCCAACATAGAAAAGCAAGATAGAAAAGGCAATAACTACCTAACAGTTTGAACCTCTAATATCAGTTTTGAACCTCTAATACTAGAACAATTTCATGATCTGAGCTTGGTTTTTGTCTTAAAACTGTGCTCTATGGAGATATTTGATCTGTTACATGAAGACTGAACAAAACATTGTTTATGCACTGGTGGGTCATTGAAGAAATTCAAATGTTTTTGGTATTTAACCAAAACAAGCAAACAAAATACCAGCTACTTTGGGACACAGTAAAAGCAGTACTCAAAGGAAAATTTATAACTCTGAGCATCTGCATCAACAAATTGGAGAAATCTTAATCCAACTATTTAATGGTACACCTGAGCATCTGCATCAACAAATTGGAGAAATCTTAATCCTACTATTTAATGGTACACATGAAGCTCCTTGAAAAAGAGCAACAAGGGGCTGGGGATATAGCCTAGTGGCAAGAGTGCCTGCCTCGGATACACGAGGCCCTAGGTTCGATTCCCCAGCACCACATATACAGAAAACGGCCAGAAGCGGTGCTGTGGCTCACGTGGCAGAGCGGGAAGAAGCCAGGGACAGTGCTCAGGCCCTGAGTCCAAGGCCCAGGACTGGCCAAAAAAAAAAAAAAAAAAAAAAAAAAAAAGAGCAACAAGCCAAACCCCAAGCCAATAGACAGAAGTAAATACTCAAAATTAAATCTAAATTAAATGAATTAGAGTTCAAAAAACAATAAAAAGAATTAACAAAACAAAGAGTTGGTTCTTCAAAGAAATTAACAAAATTGACAGACCTTTAGCAAATCTTACCAAGAAGCAAAGAGGACACACCCAAATAAACAAACTCAGAGATGAGACTGGAAACATCATAACAGATACAACCAACATTCAGAATATTATATGGAAATATTTCACAAACTTATATACTAACAAATTTGAGAATTGGGAATAAATGGGTGAGTTTCTAGCAAATATTGATATGCCCAACCTAAACCAAGAAGATTTAAAACAACTAAACAGATCCATATCAAGTAATGAAATGGAAACAGCAATAAGAGATCTCCCATCTAAGAAAAGCCCAGGTCCAGATGGATTCAAAGCAGACTTCTATAAGGCCTTCAAAGCAGAACTCACACCAATACTCCTCAAACTCATATGAAATTGAAAGTGAAAATTCACTCCCAAACTCATTCTATGACACCAGCATGACCCTCATCCCCAAACCAGACAGGAATTCATCAAAGAAACAGAACTATAGACCCCTTTCTTTGATAAACATTGATGTAAAACTTCTCAACAAAATTCTGGCCAATTGACTTGAACAAGTCATTAAAAAAAAAGTACAGGACTGGGAATATGGCCTAGTGGCAAGTATGCTTGACTCCCATACATGAAGCCCTGGGTTCTATTCCCCCACACCACATATATAGAAAATAGCCAGAAGTGTCACTGTGGGCTGTGAGTCAAGTGGCAGAGTGCTAGACTTGAGCAAAAAGAAGCCAGGGACAGTGCTCTGGCCCTGAGTCCAAGCCCCAGGACTGGCAAAAAAAAAAAGTATACACTATGATCAAACCAATTCATTCCAAGGATGCAAAGCTGGTTTAAACAAGTCAGTTAACATAATTCACCATATCAATAGGAGCAAGGACAAGAACCACATGATTATTTCAATAGACATAGAAAAGCATTTGGCAAAACCCAACACCTTTTATGATGAAAGCTTTAGAGAAACTAGGATTCCAGGGAACATTCCTGAATATAATAAAGGCTGTGTATGACAAACCTACAGCTAGCATTATACTTAATGGTGAATGTTAAAGCCATTTCCTTTAAAATCTGGAGCAAGACATGGATGTCCACTGTCTCTACTCCTCGTCAAAATAGTACTAGAATTCCTAGCCAGAGCAATAAGGCAAGAGGCAGATATAAAGGTGATCCAAATAGGAAATAATGAAGTAAAACTCCCTCTCTTTGCAAATGACATGATCCTGTATTTAAAGAACCCCATAAGTTCTACTCTACTCCCAAGTTACTTGAGCTGATCCAAAACTTTGACAAAGTAGCAGGATATAAAATAAATCCTCAAAAATCAATGGCTTTTCTGTATGCCACCTATGCAAAGAGTGGGGCTGAAATCAGGAAAGCAACTCCTTTTGCAATAGCCTCAAAAACAATACTTAGGAATAACCTTAAGCAAAGAAGTGAAACACCTGTGTGATGAAAACATTAAAAACCTGGAAAAGGAAATTAAAGCAGAACCAAGGAAATGGAGAACCTCCCATCCTCCTGGATTGAGAGGATTAACATTGTGAAAATGGCAATATTGCCAAAGGCTGTCTACAAATTCAGTGCAATACTCATCAATATCCCAACACCATTCTTTAATGAAATAGAGGAAGCAATCCAAAAATTAATATGGAAGAATGAACGACCCTGAATAGCAAAAATAATCATAAGCAGGAAGAAGAAGAGTGCTGGAGCAATATCAATACCAAACTTCAAATTCTACTACAAAGCAATAGTAATTTTTTAAAAAAGCTTGGTACTGGCATAAGAACTGGCCTGAGGACTAATGGAATAGAACTGAAGACCCAGAAATGAACCCACAGACCTATCTTTGATAAAGGAGCTAAAAAAAATAGGATGGAAGAAAGACAACCTTTCAACAAATGGTGCTGGCAAAATTGGTTAAACACCTGTAACAAGTTAAAGCTATCTCCTTATATATCACCCTGAACCAGAATCAATTCCAAATGGATCAAAGACCTTGGGGTAAAAGCAGATACCCTGAAACCATTGCAGGAAGGAATATGAGAAACACTTGGCCTCCTTGGCACAGGTTGAAACTTTCTTAAGGCCAAGAAACACAAGTCAAAGAAAGGTTGGACAAATAGGATTTTATGAAACTGCAAAGCTTCTGCATGACAAATGACATAGCTTGCAAGATAAATAAATAGGAAGCCCTAAGATTGGGAGATGATATTCACTGCCCATATGAGACAAAAGCCTCATATCAAAAATATACGTAGGACTAAAAAAATTAAGTTCCTGCAAAATAAACCCTCAAAGAAACAACTGCCCCCTTAATAAATGGGCTAAAGATTTAAAGAGAGATTTATCTGAAGGGAAAATGAGAATGGTCAAGAGGCAAATGAAGAAATGCTCACCATCACTGGCTATAAAAGAAATATAAATCACAACAACATTGAGATTTCACCTCACCAAGGAAAGAATGTCCATTATCAAGAAAACTAATAACATCAGATGCTAGCAGGGATGTGGCCAAAAGGAAACCCTACCACACTGTTGGTGGGAATGTAAAGTTGTTCAACCACTTTGGAAAGCAGTGTGGAGGTTCCTCAAAGGCTAAACCTAGAACTCTCCTATGACCCAGCAACCCCGCTTTGGGGCATTTACTGAAAGGATCACAAGCAAAATCACGCTAAAGCTACCAGCACAACTATGTTCATCACAGTACCATTTACTATTGCTAAAGTATGGAACCAACCCATATGCCCCTCAGTAGATGAATGAGTCAAGAAAATGTCGTATATACACAATTGAATTCTATGCTTCTATCAGAAAGAACAACATTGAGCAATTGGTAAGGAAATTCCAAATGGATCTGCCAGCAAATTTCGAGGAAAGACTTGGAAAAAAAATCCTGCTAAGTGAAATTAGCCATACCAAAGAAACATAGACTATTTGGAAATAATTATTACATGTCTAGGATAGTTCTAGGAAAAGATCACAATAACTCAATAGCTATGTATATATGAACACATAAAATGATGCTAAGCAAAATGAACTCCAAGTTATAGAAATAAGTGGTTTATCATTGTTATTTTCAATGTACCATGTGAAATTATGCCTTTTTCTTTTGTTTTCCTTCCCCATGATTTTACCCCTGGGTATTGTATATATTTTTATCGAAACTAGGGAAGGAGAATATCAAAATGGAGACACAAAGGGTGAAAGGTAAACCAATGCAAAAGCAATACTTACAAGACAATATGGTGTAAACCAACTGTACAACTTGCGGGGAGGGTATTGAGGAGGGGAAAGGTGGGGGAAAAATGAGGGAGGAGGTAACAAGTTTGATAGGAAATGTACACACTGCCTTGCGTATGAGACTGTAACCCCTCTGTACATCATTTTGAGAACAAATTTTAAAAAACAGACTTTAAATGTATGTATCTAATGAGCAGATACCACATAAATTTATTAGTGGACCAGTAATAGAATTTGGGACTTGTTGAAGACAAATTCCCTCCTAAAGGCATAAAATTAATACTTGTGTAAATTTCTTGCTATCATCTAAGAGGAACTGAAGACTACTGATATCAGTGCAGGGAAAGCCCTGTTAATATAAAAATATGTGAATCTTCAAAAACCTAAGTTGGAAAAAATGAAAAATAAATGAAGCAGAAATGCAATTTTTATTTTAAGAAGAGTTATATCCATGTTTCAGAATGGAAGAATTCACATACATATACTAATTTGTTGTCTACATTAGAAAAAGACTTGGTATATATATTTATTATTATGAGATCTGAATTCCCATGCAAAACTGTCTGAGATAGCCCTGTATACTGCAATGCATAACTCTGTATAACACATGGTGCACATGATACAAGCTTAAAATTAAAAAGTATAATTAATTGAAATTATATAATTATAGTTACATAATAATCACAATATATATAATTCTTACAAGTGGTAAAAATGGTAGTTCTAACACAATTTAAAATGTGGTCTTAATTTTTTAAAATATACTCAATTTTAGTTTGTTTTCAAATGTTAGTTCAGTTCCATTTCCTCATCTATGAAATGTGGTTAGATGTATTATTGTACTATGGTATTTAAATGCTCCATGGGCCCACTATTTTCATTAGCAAAAAATTAATGAGTCATATTATTATATTAGTCTAAAAGCATCGATCCAGTTCACCATATAAAAACATGACTTATGCCCATTTTTATTTTAAAGGCATTATGTGATGTATACAGAATATTAATGGGGAGAATAATTCTGTTTACTAAATTAATAAATCTCCAAATTAATGTTCCAAAATATACTTTTCCCTTAAAATCTGCTTAGTCACCATTAGCAAGTCACCATTAGCAAACAGAATTATAGCACCATCATACTCAGATCACTGTGGAACTTGAAAAGAGCTTTTTCCTTAAAAAGTCAGGAGTATGCATTCTCAAGTGGTATATCTGAGGAGAGAGAGCATGAGGAAAGAACACAGAATAAAAGACATTTGCCCTAAACCAGAGCAAAATAATCATGCTGAGGATTTATAGTGGTGAAAGGTGTAGGTAGAAATAAATGTTCTCTTTTATGTCATGGGTATGGTCACACACATGCTAATGCAGCAAAAAGTTTGTAAGAGACAATGAAGTTAAGTCAAAGGACTTGAGCTAAAGTCCCAGCAGAGGAGCTATTCTTAACTAGAAAGCCAGATTAAAGACATTTGACGCAGCCAATTCCTGCACTGGGAGCAATGAGGAACAAGATGGTCCCAAAAATCTAACAGCAGTAGCAATGGATAGGAATGTGGCTCCATCACAGAGGAGAGGAGATGGGGCCAATGAAATACATGAGGAAGGATGGCATGGGAGCAGGGGTAGGGCTTCTCTTTCAACTCCTCCTATTTGCTGTGCGATTCCTGCCTGCATTTGAAAAATATCTCTTACAGAAAATACTTAAAAGTTGTTGTTTTTTTTATTGCTGTGATCTTCCTAGTACAAGAATTACATGTTTAGCAACTTCAATATTTTCAATGTGGTAACCAGCAAAATAGTTCTCATTTTCACTAACATTCCTTTCCAGATCAGACACCACTCATTCTAGGAAACCTTCTCTTATTGTGCTGGTTTTGCCAGTCGGCTGTCATGAATTATCAAATTTGAATCTGTGGCTGGTAACAGATATGTTAAGATTACAATTCCATAGGCCCAAAGTCTCAATGAGGTTTTCACTGAGACGAAGCCAAAGTTTTTTTTTTGTTTTTTTTTTTTTTTTCTCAAATTTTTATTATCAAACTGACGTACAGAGAGGTTACAGTGTCATACGTTGGGCATTGGGAAGCCAAAGTTTAAATGGAGCTGTGTTCCATTTTGGAAACTTTATAAAAAAAAAAATCCCTTCCCTTGTCTTCACCAAGTTTCTAACAGCTGCTTACATTCTTAGGTGGTGTTTTTTCCATCTTCAAAGCCAATACTCTATGTGTCTTCTTTGTACCTTCCTTCTCTAATCTCATCTTCCCCTAATTCCCTACAACTGGAAAAGGCTCATGGCTTAAAAGAGGTCATTTGATGAGATTGGGGACTGCTGCTACATACACGATGACCTCCATATCTCAAGAACAATGTCCAAATCATATGTAGAAAGGATTTATATTGGGGCTGGGGATATGGCCTAGTGGCAAGAGTGCCTGCTTCATATACATGAGGCCCTGGGTTCCATTCCCCAGCACCACATATACAGAAAATGGCCGGAAGTGGCGCTGTGGCTCAAGTGGCAGAGTGCTAGCCTTGAGCAAAAAGAAGCCAGGGACAGTGCTCAGGCCCTGAGTCCAAGCCCCAGGACTGGCCAAAAAAAAAAAAAAAAAAAGGATTTATATTCACCTGCTTCAAGAATTAGCACATGGTCCTTCTTGGAAAGCCATTATTCTATGTGCCAACCTTACATTAAGTTTGAAAGTACTGTAGATTGTTTTTTTTTATTTACTGTGTAGAATTATGATACAAAATAGATGTCTCTTTTTTGTTGTTTTCTGTAGAATAACTTGAAGATGTATTTCAATGCATCTGCCAGAGCTACTTGTCGTCATTTTGTAAACATTTTTCATTTCCTCACAAGGCAGAGTTGCAGCATCACACTCACCCCTGTCCTTGGAAACCTGTCAACTTCTCCAAAGTTCATTTAAAGATACAGTGCTCACAAATAACCAGGAGTCTTTAGATCAAATTTTCATACCCAGAGAAATTCATTCACACTCACCTGACAATCTAAGAGAAAAGTGAAACAGGAGTTTATTTCAAAAACCAAATTATTTTCCTAAAAGTTTATGATGTATTTTCCTTGCCAAAAATCTGAAATGCAAGTTCAAACAAGATCAAAAACTATGTTTTCTGAAAGAGGATCAAAACTGTCTTTTAAGGGCTGGGGATATGGCCTAGTGGCAAGAGTGCTTGCCTCCTATACATGAGGCCCTGGGTTCAATTCCCCAGCACCACATATACAGAAAATGGCCAGAAGTGGCGCTGTGGCTCAAGTGGCAGAGTGCTAGCCTTGAGCAAAGAGAAGCCAGGGACAGTGCTCAGGCCCTGAGTCCACGCCCCAGGATTGGCCAAAAACAAAAACAAAAACTGTCTTTTAAGCAAGTTCATTTGAGTTCAGTTCAATTCCAAAGTCATCTACTGACCATTCATGGTCCTCTATGAAATCATATCCTCCGAAAAGTATTTAAGACCAAGGAGGTAGATGGCAAGTGTGATGTTATTATATTGTAGTCAGTGAGATGGTTGAAGAATCATAGAAAGCTTTCGGAAAGTAGATGTAGACAGAAAAACTGTCTGGCAACTGCTAGATTAGGTACTTGAGATAAATTTGAATGGTTAGAAGTTACAAAACTTAATTATGTTATTAATATGGAGAAGATAACATGACATCCTACATAATTTCATAGAAAAGTCCATTGGGTGCATATTAGGTAACATAATGAATTCTACTGAATAATCAACAAAAATATTTTCTCTAAAGTAAACATAATTGTCTGCCTACTGAAAAATAGTCAATATGTTTAATGAAATTAACAGCAAGATAAACTTAGAAATCAGACTACTCAGTAAATTTTTTTTATTTTTTATTTATTTATTTATTTTTTGGCCAGTCCTGGGCCTTGGACTCAGGGCCTGAGCACTGTCCCTGGCTTCTTCCTGCTCAAGGCTAGCACTCTGCCACCTGAGCCACAGCACCCCTTCTGGCCGTTTTCCATATATGTGGCGCTGGGGAATCGAACCTAGAGCTTCATGTGTAGGAGGCAAGCACTCTTGCCACTAGGCCATATTCCCAGCCCCTCAGTAAATTTTTAATTTGCCATTGAAATCAGTTATTTTAGAATATGTCTGTTTCAAAAGTGTTACATTTGATTTTAGATAACATCAAACATAAAAAGGTCTAGGATAGACCTGCCAGGAGCACAATAGCTCAACAGCTACATACATATGATTATATAAGATGAGGCTAAGCAAAATGAGCTCCAAGAGATGAAACAGGAGGATTTTACTGTTGTCATTATGCTTAATGTACTAGGTGAATTTCCTTTGACGTGCCCCCTGTGGTCACTGTATATGATTCTGGTACACTGGATATTGTATATATGCTTATCTGAACTGGGGAAGGGAAAGAAAAATGAAGGAGGGTGTAACAAATATGACAAGAAATGTACTCACTACCTTATTATGTAACTATACCCTCTCTGTACATCATCTTATCAATAAAATTTAATTTTAAAAAGTTACAAAAGAAAACAGAAAAGAAAAGCATTCCAGATATCCCAGAAGAAATACTGTATCACAACTGTATCACTGAATCACTGTAGCACTAACCAGTATAGAGGGAGTGCCTTTATTAATGATTGGGAAGGTCTGATGGTTAATAATACTAGGTTTAAATTTTGATTAGTACTTAAGGTTTGCCAGCTAACTCTTATAGGTGCTTCATTTCCTTAACAATCACAGCAATCCTGTGGGTAAGTACTATTAGTCTGTCAACTTAGTGAACTATAGGGGGAAATTGTAACTATAGAAGTCTGAGTTCAAAGATGCTACTTAAAAACATAATACCAGACAATGAGGTCTGCATATTATTAGATTGTAATGTATGTGACTAAGAGTAGTAGATAATAAGTGAAGAAATAACAAGAGTTTTTGTTGAAGAGCTTGATTTGACTGGTAAAAAGGCTCTCTTGAAGAGGTTAACTTGAAGAGTATTCTGGTGAACTTGCAATGATGCCACTTTGGTGACTGTGTATATGAATGTTTGTGAGGCGGGGAGGAGGGGGAGTGAGAAAGGAAATGGCCTAGATGTTAATCCAGAGTGGTTGGCACTGCTCCAAGATAAGATGAAAAGAGTATGGGAAAGTTAGAAAAAGTACATGAGCAATAGTCAGGAATTCAAAAACAAAGAATGTTATTATAGTTTCATACATGGGAATGGGATATAATGAAAAGAGAAAATGAATAATTGCCAAAGATAAAACTGAATGACTTTTGGACAATAATGAATGTCTAAAATAGGCAACTTGCAATGAAAGCATACAATTAATTAATACATTAAAACAGACATGCAAATGGGGAATCCATGTTGTGACAAGAAGCAGAAGAAATGCTTATGTAATTGCACTGTGTTATCTGTGCCAAGCTTTACCTTTGGGGTGAATAATTTGCTGTCAGTAGAATTCCCAGTTTTTAAAAAACAGAAAATTGTTTCTTGGTTCTCCGCTGTGATATTAGTGTTTGCCACATGATGGAGCCATGCCTTCACTTTTCCTTACACTATTTTTTTAGAAACCTTATTTAAATAAATGAGACAGAATAAAGAACACTATTAGAATATTCCTCTGAAAATAGGGTTAAAATTTGCACAAAACATAATTCTTCACATATTATTTTTACACAAAATTTGAGATTGCCAGAAAAGATTAATCAAGGACATTGTTTTAACAGTTCTTTTAAATGACACTGAAAAGCATGAATGTTACTATTCAGGAACAGAGTGTTAGCTAGAGTGTTTCTGTCCCCACTAGGTGGCACAATCCCACTGCAATGCCCTCCCTCATACCTTTTCCTGATCCCCGTTCATATCTGGGTACTTGAAATTCTGATCATACATCTTTATGTTAAGGCATTGTTTGGAGAAATCCTTGGAATAAACACATTCATTTTCTTTTTTGTCATTTTTTGTGATTGTTGTTTTGTTTTGTTTATTTTTCTTCAGAGACATGGTCTTATTATGTGACTCAATACCACAAGTTAACTTTGAACTTCCTACCTCAGCCTCCCAACTGCTGAAAGTACTGGGAATAAAGATGTGAACCACTATTCCTGGTTAATTAATTAATTAGTTTGCTGATGGTACTGGGATTTGTACCTGCTACCTAAGTAGATAGTCTATCACTTGAGCAACAGATTTTTATGGTTGGCAGAAGGATGGATGAAATCGTGTGATTTTGCCAGGCGAACCATGGATTATGATTCTCCAATACCTCCAATGCCTTGGAGTAACTGGAACTACAGGCGTAACACTTTACCCATCTTCTTCATTGAGATGTGAAGGAGGTGCTAAGAGTTCAGATGCAGGAAAACAATAGAACAAAGAGAATGTGTTTGGTGGCTATAGACCACGGTGCTGAAGAGGCTCTCCTTACTAAACACAATTCTGGGGAGAAGTTGTTGTTATAGTGTCCCCTAAATATTTATGTTGACACCTTGGTCCCCAGAACAGCAGCATTACTCAGATTCAAACATGAGGGCTCCATATTCAACAGCTAATGAACCCATTGCTGGATAGATAGATGAGTGGGCTCCATGGAGATAGTCCAAACTGCAGGAGCTAGAGTCAACTAGGATGAAGCAGGTCACTAGATTCATGCCAACAAATGAGATATGCAATGCCCAGCCCAGTCCCTACTCCTTCTATTCTAATTTTCCCCTTTTTATTCTCTTGCTGTCTACCATAAAGTAAACAACATCCTCTATCACACAAATTCATTCCCCATGATATTCTGCCCCCTTGCAGGCCCAAAGCATCTCTAGACTGAAATCTCAAAACTGAGGCAACATAAACGCTCCTTCTTCAAAGTTATCCTCGGGCATTTTGACACAGTGAAAGACAGCTAACACAGCAATGAAGAGGATGAGAGAAATCAAAGACATGAGACCAAAGGACCCAAGGACCATTCACCCCCATGTCCCTCCCACTTCATGAATGTTTTCACAGTGCTGTAGTGTCTGTTCAAACACCTTCTGGAATACACACATACACACACACACACAAACACACACAATGTGTATGTATACATATACATTATTATAATTGATCCCAGGAAAAACCGTGTCTGTCTAAATACATATGATTGTTTGGGGACCATCCTAGATGAGCACTATGTTCACAAAGAGATGTCATAGGATCACTAAGAACCCAAAGTATCCCTGTGTGTGTGTGTGTGTGTGTTTGTGTGTGTGTGTGTGTGTGTGTGACAGTGTGTCTGTATCTGTGTGTCTGTGTCTGCGTGCCAGTACTGAGGTTGGCACTCTACCACTTGACCCACAACTTCACTTCTAGCTTTTTGTTGGTTGTTTGAACATCCAAGACTCAAAAACTTCCCAGCTCAAGCTGGCTTTGAATCACAATCCTCAGGACTCAGTTTCTTGAGTAGCTGGGGATATAGGTGTGAACCCCCAGTGCCCAGATCCATTCCATTTTGATCTTTAAGCAGGCAAAATAAATAAATGCTTTTATAATATCTGTTTACTGTAGCAATTTTTCCTATTGCAGCAAAACCTGGCATCTAGAAATCTTTCCTGCAAATAATCGGAGAAATATGAACTATTTGAAAATGTTAAGTCATTTTATAGATTTTTATGAGACCGCCCAATATAACCAAATTATTTCAACTTATTGTATATGTGTGTGTTTACTGAAAATCTAATAGATTAATATTCCAGTTCTGATTTGAATTTTTGTAATATTTACTGGGAAATACAAATTACAAAGTTAAATATATTACCACAAACTGTGTAAGATTCTCATAGAAGAGAAGTAAAATTATGTGAAAATATTTTGAAAACTATGTAGCAGTCTACAAATCTAGTATGATTGTCATTATTTTCAAGGTAGTGCTTTCTCTAAAACTAGCTTTAGAAGATAAACAGAGTTTTTAAAATAGCTTTTGTTTTACAGATGGAAAAAACTGTCCATGAAATATTGGAGGTTAGAATTTAGACTAAATGAGCTGGGAATATGGCCTAGTGGTAAAGTGCTCGCCTCATATACATGAAGCCCTGGGTTTGATTCCTCAGCACCACATATATAGAGAAAAGCCAGAAGTGACACTGTGGTTTAAGAGGTAGAGTGCTCACCTTGAGCAAAAAGAAGCCATAGACAGTGCTCAGGCCCTGAGTCCACGCCCCAGGACTGGCAACAAAAACAAAACGAATAAACAAAAAAAGCACAACATTTTAAAAAAATTAAAGTAAATAAAGATTAATAGTACTAGGAAAGATGGCCAGGGATAAAATTTTGTGGAAACATCTAAAATATAATTCAACTAAGAGAGAGAGAGAGAGAGAGTGTTAGAGTTACTATCATCTGGAAGGGTAGGTATCTTATTATTAATCCAAATTGGCCATTCCATTTCTAGATACATTTTGGATTGCTAAGGTTTCAAGTACTTTATCTGACTCAAATTCAAATCCTAAAATTGCAACCCTCACCCCAAAGTGATAGTACTAGAAGGAAGGGACTTGAAGAAGTGATTAGCTCATGAAGATAGAACCCACATAGTGAAATTAGTGTCCATTGTAAAAATCTTCTAGTTTGGACTGTCTGTGAACCATGGAATCTGGTAGATGCTTGATTTTTACTTTCTCAGAGTTCAGAACTGAGAAAAATTAATGTTTAGTGTTGTTAAGCAAGCCAACTTACAATAGTTTATAACTATAACATCCTGGCAGACTAAAATATGTCTTAATCTGTTATTTCTTGCATTTTTAAATGTAAAGGAATTTTTTTTTGCCTGTCCTGGGGCTTAAACTCTGGGCCTGGGCGCTGTCCTTGACCTCTTCAGCTCAAGGCTAGCACTCTACCACTTGAGCCGCAGCAACACTTCCGGTTCACTGGTGATTAGGTGAGATAAGAGTCTCCTGGACTTTCCTGCTCTGACTGGCTTTGAACCACCATCCTCAGATCTCAGCCTCCTGAGTAGCTAGGATAAGAGGTGTGTGCCACAGACATGCACCACCAGCACTGGGAGCAAAGAAATTTTTGCCAGATATATTCTTGCTACATTCATGGCGAGTCCTCTCAATGAAATGTATCCTGGAAGATGAGTGTAACTGCCAGAACCGTAATATCACAAGTCTAATTTTATGTCTCTTTGATGGTATTAGGTAAGAAAAACACTTAAAATTGGTTTGCTTTATCTCAAGAGAAAATTACAAATGACAGTTGAAAACTTAAGTTGTGACTTATAGTCATAGGAAGATATGTATGTATTTATAAATATACATATTGGCACACATTCATACAGCAAACACACATATACCTACTATTCCTTACCTTTATGCATAAATTTTCTGTATAGTTCAATGCATTCTTGACCTTGACTTATTCTAGCAAAGAGCAGTGCTAACAACTTCTATTGTATACAGTACTCCTCAGAGACTACTGAGAAGACAGTTTTGTCTGAAACAGCATGAATACCTCCACACAGCATTATTTTGAATAGAAAATTACAGGGAGCGTTCCCCAAGGGAATGCACAGAATATTCCTGTGAATGACATTGCATTTACACAGCACACACTCCTTTGGCCTTGAATAAATAATTGATGCAATAAAGCACTATTTTCAGAGCTCAGGTCTAGAATGTCTTTGTGCTCTTGGTACCACATTTCTATTCTGACAAACAATAGATTTCAATTTAATATCAATCTACCTATCTCTCCAATATCTCTGAAGACATCTACAACTGAAGTGAATTTTCCTGGCCATATGATTGGAGAGGTTAGCCATAGATTTAGAGTTATCATTAGTTAGTTTCTTTACTATGACTGATAGAATTGTGCTCTTTTTTTTGGTAATGTTGCCTATAGTATATTACTATGCTAGAGACAGTCATTAGTAAATCCCCATTGGCCACTGTTTCTGGAAGTATATTGTAAACTATATTTATACTCCTCCCAAATAATCTTCTTTTAACAACAATGTTTATAGTGAGATAAAATCTCTAGCTGTTAACACTCAGAGTTTGGGAACTGATAACTCTTCCTGACAAAGTATCAATTGTGTCTCTACAGTTTTCTTTTATATCTTGGTCTTTATTATTAGCTGCACCCTTGAAAATAACAAAACATAATTTTAATAGGAACCTCATTTATGTTATATGGTATTCAACTGAAATAATAGTAACTTTTATGGAACAAAGTTCTGAATAACTGTGTAAATAAAATATTTTTTGTAAATACCTTTAATTATTAAGGAAATGCTAGCAGCACACATACATTTAAACCAAGAAAATGAAAGCAAATAAACTAAAAAAGAGGCTGTGACTTGATTTCAAACATTAAATTTCATATGACCAAACATCTTAATTCACATACATGCAAATTTTACTAGTCATACCACCTTCAGGATGAGAAAGATGAATAAATATGTCTGTATTTCTCATTTATTATCTGCCATCTGAGAAATATCTGCAAATCCTTCCAGTTAATCAAATCTAGATTTGAATCCTGGTCTCTCTTGTAATTAATGTGATTTTCTTACATTTTTAAAGTTTTGTCTCAAATTAGAATTATACATGTACACATTAAGAAAGTTTAATGTTAAAATGATGTCAGGATGTAAATAAATTAGCACCATGCATGACAGCACAGTATCTTATAACTTAGCAGGTGTCATCAAAGCTGTAACCTTACAAACCAAGGATGAAACTAAGTATTATTCCCTGCAGTGGGTAATTTTTATGTTAGATTAAATTAATTGGATTAGAATTTCTACTAAACTTTTTGGTGCATGACTTCCACATTTGAATCTAAGAATGTACATGCTATAACATACTCTAATCCTACAGACTTGTATGTTGTCCTAAATATGTCCTCTTTACTTCTATTCTTTTTCTCTCCTATTTTTGACTAATGTCCTTTTGATGAGCACAATTCTTCCCCTGTCTTAGTATTTACTTTACAGTTAGAAATGAATTTTTGAAAATCCTGCTAAATTATGTAAAAGGCTTATGGCCCGAAAAAGCTCCAGACAACTGAACTGTAGTAGATCTACCTCTACCTGCCATTCTGTTACATATTAGAAACCATTCATTTACGTAATGTTTTTCTGTCTCATCAGATTGTGAGAAGTTGACACCAAAATACATACATTCATCCTTAAACTCCCCACAGCAAAAATAGTCTCATGTACTCAGTACACTCATTTCATCATCACAAAACTTTCCAGCCTTCATGTGTGCAAGGCACTTAGGGTGCAAGAGCAAAAAAGACATCTGCAATGTATGTCTGAACTAACGCTTTTACCTGTCTAGTCTTATTTCTAGAAGCTGAGAACTTGAATAAAGTAAACAGAAAAGGCATCTAAGCACTAATGAAAGCAATTTTGATATAGACCATACCTGACTACATAGGAGGCCCAATACTCAGGTCGGAATGTACTGACTTAGTAATACAAATTAAATTAAATTAAAGAATTAATAAATAAGCCATCCTGTTTCTCCTGGCAACCATTAGTCCCTTTTAGGTGCAGCTTCTGAAGTATAATCAGGAGTGACTGGGAATCTATAAGAGCAGCATTATAAAGTTTTAGCAGGTAGGGATGCTGTGGGATAAATAGCAATGAGAATGGCAACCTGAGCCTTTCAGTGACAAGACAACAAACTTTACCCTTGTCAATAGACACTGAGGGCTCTGCATGGAGTGGAAATAAAGTAAACATCACCACAGGAGGAGCAAGCCTTCAACAGCAAGCCTTTGTAACTGTAAAATTACTCGGCATCAGCTGAGTTAATTACAGTCATCATAACAAACAGCTGTAGGAAGCCAGTGGTCTCAGACAATACTATTGAAGTGAGGCACTGTACCCCAGCAGATGAGCAAAGCAATGCATCCAAGCTGAGAACATGAAAGTGTATTCTGCAAGCTGTCTTTACCAAAATAAAGACTCCATAACTACATAGAAAGAATGCTTTTATAAATGGAAACTTCACTGTGCTTGTAGACAATTAAAAGATTGTGTTCCATGTGTTGGGAAAATCCAACATGTCAAGATTCAAACTCATAAAAGCCTTACTTAATGGATAGAATTCAGTCATGTATTGGAAATGTAAACAACAACAACAACAACAGAAAACAAAAAATTACCTGGGTATAGCAATTTAAAAACACCATACACACACACACACACACACACACACACATATTTAAGGTATTATCTCACAATATTTTACAGGCTGATCTCAAATTTCTGGATCAAGTGATGCATCTTTCTCAGCTTCCCAACTGCTGACAATACATGTACACACTGCCATGCCCAGCTTCAGATTGTTTCTTTAGAGATTTGGGAATGAGAAGAGAATAACAGGATGTCTAGCTGCATAGAAGTGTTTAGAATTTCTAGATGTGACCTTCACATTAACAATAATCAAAAACAATACACTACCCGGTATATTCTCTATATATGAATATATTAATATGTATATGTATTTTTGAAATTAGATGTAGATATCACAAGAAGATACGGAGTGTAGAATGAAAAGACAGAGAATTTCAAGAATTAAAGTTTGTATCATGAGAAATGTTCAATGAAACATGACTAAGAATGAACATACAGGTCAACAACAGACTAAAGGAGTGGATATACAGAATGAAAAGTGCCATGCACAGTGTCACAAAGAAATAATTACCAGAAATATATGTTTAATTTATAATCACACCACTTTCCTGGAACTCCTTTGTTGATACCCTAATAGGGATGAGATTATAAACCCTATGGTAATTTATATTAACCGCATAGCATTTATTGAGTTTATCCTTTAATCATGTAAAATTACACAAGTGTAAATTTACCCATGTAAATTTTACATCTGACCTTGGGAATTCCACAGCTGTATATTGATCACAGTTAAGAAGACTTTACTTCTTGGCAGACCATGACTTCACACAGATGTAAGATGGATCTGATTCTTGCCATTATAAAGTAAATATCCTTACTAAACTTTATACTTACTAAGACCTTATAATTTGTTAAATAATATGACTTTCTAAACTTTAATACTCAATTATATATCATTTAATGTGGGACACACCTGGAAGTCAACTAGCTGGCCACGCCTGATTCTCAGTCTTGGGGCCACGTGTGGCTAAGATGGCAGCACCTAACAACAACACGCAGCTGCTACAAGTGTCTTTGGTTATAACCTGAAGGTGGTTCTGTGGGCCCCAGCTCTTCTGCCCTTGATGGACAGCTCATCCCTCCCCTTCCTGCCAATCTTAGACCTGATTGGCTCCTGTGCCTTATATTAGTGGCATGTACTTCCCCAATAAATGAGATCTTGCACTGACAAGACTCCCAGTCTGTTTGATTGTCCTCCAGTGAGGGGGGGCTGGGTGTGGGCAGCCTGCCGGCCCTTTCCTATCTTGGCTCCTCCAGCCGGGGCATGCCTTCCCCTGTCTCTCCCATGGGTTGGGGGAGCCCGGGGGACTAGAGACCCTGACAACTTAATTCTCAAATGTCTATAAATTTATTCCACTGCAGAGGCTAGAAGAGGTCTTAAATTTTATTATAATAGTAAAGGATAAAATTGGGGATAAAATTCCCAATTCTGTGATGATGATTCTAGTATGTGAAACAAATTATAGTTTCATTTGATATTTAGGTATTATCTAAATAAAACATTTAGCTAAGATTCTATCAAATAAATTCATAACACAGTTTGTTTAAATCAAACTTGTTCAAATCAATATCACCAGGCATTTAAGGAAATCAAGTTTTTTTTCAACATAGTGAGTGCTGGAGTAAAAATCTATCTTCAGTACTTGTTAAACACTTTCTATTCATGCATTTGCTCTTGAATAGACTGTTATGGAACATCTACTACACACCAGACACTTTATCAGTTTCATTTTCACAAACAAATCTGGTAAAATTCCTGTTATCATGAAGTTTGCATTTGATAGAGGAAGAGAGACAAAAAGCAATATCTGGATATAGACTATTATATGGGATATATATGTGTATATATATATTACACAATTATACTGAATAATTATAGAAAATTAGCAAATGAGAAAAAGATACTGCAAGTACTTGAGGGAGGAGGATTTTCGATAAGTTAGCTAGGAAAAAACTTAGTTAAGGGGAGAAAATACTTAAGTAAGATTTATACTAAATGTCTGCAGGATCTGAGTGCTACATGCAAGGTGTAGATGTGGAATCATTGTGTGTTCAACTTTCTCATCTGTAATTTGAAGAGCGATTACATGACATGGACAGAGTCAAGGTTTTTCACTAGCTAGTGGCACCTAGCTACTGTTCTTTATGTAGGTGCCTTTTTAATGGCCAGGGTGAAATTTGATGGCACAATAGGTTTTGTCACTTTTCAAGCAGAATTTAAATACCTATTTTTAAAAGGCACAAAACAGGTAGCTCATCTTGGCAAAGTTCACTTTGGCCTCTGATGAAATCATCAAAAACATCACTTGTGAATGTGAACTCCCGCAGACACACTGAGCCATGTTTTTGTTAGTCATTAGAAAGCAATCACAGATCCCAGGGGTGAAGCATAAATCTGCTGATTTATCCAAATCTATCCATTTCTATCAGTGATCATAGCTCATCGTTAACAAAAACAAGGGAGAAATAATTTATGTTTTATTCATCCAGTATTAATTTGCTTTTAGTTGGATTCAGAAGTAAAGCAATATAGTCAGTAGATGATTCCAGAAAGTCACTTCCCACTGAAAAAAGCTTTTGCAAAAATACTCACATGCGCAAAAATTGTGACTCCTTTTCTATAGCCATGTTAAAGAATTCTCATTCAACAGTTTAATAACAATATATAAATTAGTCAAATTGATGATGCAAGTCTATTAATTCCCCAATGCATTGAAAGAATTTTAAGTGTTTGTATTTCTTTTCTTTTGTTTTTTTTTTTTTGGCCGTCCTGGGGCTTGCATTCAGGGCCTGAGCACTGACCCTGGCTTCTTTTTCCTCAAGGCTAGCACTCTACCACTTGAGCCACACTGCCATTTCCAGCTTTTTTTGTATATGTGGTGCTGAGGAATTGAACCCAGGGCCTCATGCATGCAAGGCAATCACTCTACCAGTAGGCTACATTCTCAGCCCAGTGTTTGTATTTCTATCTATAGACATTCACACATATTTTAAAAATGTTAAAATATCTTTTTTAAAATTATATGAGGAACATAAGAAAGTTTGAGCTAGCTCTCTGAAATTAATTCCTCCATGAATCCTTCCTCACTGGAGTCTAATTTTCTCCACAGATGGTACTGTGTTTTTCATCTACAGTTCTTTCAAGTACAACACTACATGGGGCTAATTCAACAAAGATTTGTTTAATGAAAATCTCTTAGAGTAGGATATATGGTTCTCAAACACCCCTACTCTTCGTCTTAAAGCTTAATAACTAGTAATACTCGGTCTTTTCTTGAACCTAGTAATGATAGCTCATGTTGTCATCAAAATTGTTTCAAGTTCTTTCCAATCATGGACTCGATTAGTGTTCAGAACCATGAAATTCATCTGAGTACTGAGTACTGAGTTCACTGAGATTCATGGTTCAAAGCCAGCCCTGGGTAGGAAAGTTCAAGAGACTCTGATCTCCAATTAACCACCAAAACACCAGAAGTAGCAGCTTGGCTCAAGTGGTAGAGCATCAGCCTTGAGCTGAAGAGCACAGGGACAGAGCCCAGGCCCAAACTTCAAGCCCCACGACCAAAACCAAACAGACAAGCAAAAATCCCTCTTGTTCCATATCTTGGAGTTTATTTCAATTAGCATAATTTTGTATGGTCATATGTACATAGCTATTGAGCTATTATGATCCTCTGCTAGGACTACCTAGACATATGCTAATTATTATCAAGGAGGGAAACCATAGAATCTATGTTTCTTTAGGTCTGGCTCACTTCACTTAATATGATTTTTCCATGTCTTTCCATTTCTTTAGGGATGGGGCAATGTCATTGTCTGATGGAAGCACAGAATTCCATTGTGAATATATACCACATTTTCTTGATGCATTCATCCACCAAGGGGCACCTGGGTTGGTTCCATATCTTAGCTGTGGTGAGACTCTTATATCCAACTAATCACAGAAAAAGCCAGAAGTGGTGCTATGGCTGAAGTGGTAGAGCACTACCCTTGAGCAAAAGCAGCTCAGGGACAGTGCCCAAGACCTGCGGTAAATACATACATACATATATACATACATGCATGCACACACGCACGCATACATACATACATACATACATACATACATACATACATACATACATACATACATATCTAAAAGCAAAAAGAATTACTGGAGAGAAAATAAAGACAAAGATTGAAGTAGACTTGGGGAGCAAAGCATTACCACTGTAGTTGAGACAGAAAAGTATGCCAACTCTTGCAGATAGAATCTGGGAGATAATTTTGGTATGGCAGCATGTGACTATAATGCCAATATTGTAAGTCTGTGGCAGCCAGGTATAGAGTTGAGGCTAGGCTGAGCTACATAAAGAGACCTCAGCGAAAAATAATAAAACAAAACAGAAATCTTGAAAAGGCAAGTTGATTATTTTATTTTTGAAGCAGTAGAAAAAGACTCTAAATCCATGGATCTGACATAAAGATACCTTTTCACTTTTCATGGGTGAATGGTATTCAATGGTGTATATGTCAAATTTGTCTCTACAGGTAGGTAGATACATCTCTGTAGTATAATTCTAAGAAGAGGATCATATTTAAATTTATTCCTCTGGATAAACTTTGGTTACCAAATTAATTATTTTCAATCAGCCTGTCTATATTTAAAACAGCTTTTAGTCTATTATAAAACTTATTGTTCCAGTATTAAATTTTGGATGATAAATTTGATGGTTCTGTTTTATTGAAAGACCTAATTCAACATGCTGTGGACACCTCTAGTTACTTTCTTACTTATGCAATAAGTGCAGTTCTATTCTGATATGGCCCTGAAGTGGCATCGCCCAGGAAATCTTTGGAGCAATGCCTTTTAAGTAAATTCTTAAAAAAGTAAAAAGTAAATAACTTACATAATAGTTAAACATAATTCTTCCCACTTTCCCATTGTTGCTCAGATCCTATTCATTAGATTGGATATGCTTTATTTGCAAAAATAAATGTCTAAATAACTGTGAGTTAGATTTTACAATACAAATATGAACCTAAAACATCCTATGTCATGTATTTAAGTCTGTAAAGGGAGTAAAGAGATAAGGTGTGATTCAATTCTAGGTCTGCTCAACTTTAAACCTCTGGTTTGATCTATCTCTGGGACTCAGAGGTTCTATCTGTCTTTGACAGTTCTAATTTATGCCCATCGGTTTAGCATTTATCCTCTATCTAAGTGTCTGATTTTAGATAGTAAGTTCTATGTCATGCTAGATGATACTAAGAAACCATGGTTATTTAGTCAAGATTCAGACCTGTGACCATTCACTGCAAAGCTAGAAATGTGGTTTCTACTTCAAATGCCTAAAGAAAAATTGCAAAAACAAAACAAACAAAACTGAACATCTATTCATGTTAGTATCTACAGGACACTTCCATAAATCCTATATATACCAATTTAACCAATGCTGAAAGAAAATAGAATATAGCACATGAGTGGAGTTATAATGCTAAAATTTGGGAAACTGTCCATGCTACAATCATGCTTTCTTTAGAAATAATTTTTCCTTAGCTGAAATGTATTGATTTTACAAAGTACTTTTCTGTAGGTACTTTTATTTCCCTTATACTCATCTATATTTTTAAAAAGTCACGTTTTAGCCAAGACTATTCTAAGATTATAATCAATAGACATGAATTTGCATAGACAAAGCCAGGATGAGGACAAAGTCTTTATAGGGTTTATAAATTCACATGTGCACGTGCATACATAAACACACACACACACACATACACACACACACACATACATTTTTCCCTCTTACTCTGTTCAAGCCACAGTAACTTCCTTGTTTTCCTTGGACAGTAATAAATTCATTTCCACACTAAAGACTTTGCAATTGCTCATTTCCCCACTATCCTTGCTTCCCCTCTGAAAACCACCTGGCTTGCTTCCTTTCCCCCTTTGGGTCTTGACCCAAATGTCACCTTGTTGGTGCTACCTCTTTGATTAATGGAAATAACACAGCAGCTCTATCCATCATACACCTTCATTTCCTTTCCCTACTTTAATCTTCTAAATAGAACTTACACTTTCTCACATACTGCATACCTAATTTAGTTTACATTTTTGGTCACACTCTGAATTACAAGCTCATTGAGAGCAGGATATATATTTTCTTTTGTTTTGTTTACAGGGTGATACTTGAGGTCTACATATTTTACTAATATTTTGCAGTGTATCATGTATTGTCTGGTATGACATAGATCCTCAATAAATACTTACTAAAAGCCTGAAGAACAACATTAGGAATGTATGATGATCAAAATGATTAACACCTTACACACTGATATCTTGCCCAAGGACATAATGCTACAAACTGAAATAAAGTTAAGCAATTTTCTCCTTTCTCACAGTTACATAGGGATTCAGTGGGTTACTTCATAATCAAAGCAGTTGTTGTCCTTTGTTGTTGTTGTTGTTTTATTTTCAAATGCAACTGAACATATTAGCACCATTGTTGAATGGCTAAGACCAGTATAAGACTATGTTCAAAAGATAATTTCATTTTAGTTGAAATTATGGATTTCATATTTGTAGAGATAATACTGATGGACCCCAGTCAGTTGTCTCTCTATTTATTGGATATTCCTGAGACTTTCTTTTGACAGGCAAATACTAATCCAACTCTACTGGCAGCCTTGAAAAATAGTTGCTTCCTTAAAAGAGGTTTTCTCAGAAAAAGGAATAGACCACATTCATCTAAATTAACCAGTTCATAAATACAAGAAGATGGAGGGAAATAATATCACTAACATTACTATCTGTGGGCTAGATGGTAGATCCTATGAAGTTCAAATAAAACTGCCTGCCTCTGACTAACTTGTTTGTAATATATATATATATGAGTATGTATTATATATTACATATATTATATATGATATATTGAAGTATATAGGTGTGTGTGTGTGTGTGTGTGTGTGTGTGTACAGAAAAACATGAGAAAGTGATTTGAACCCCAAATGAAATTCAGATTCCCTCACTTCCTGTAGTCATCTGTAGCTGGAGCATAAATACTGAAAAGTCCTCTCAGTCCTGTCCCTCCTCAGCACAAACCCCTTTAATAGCTCATCCCTCCATACGCCATGAAATCCACATTCCTATATCTTGTCCTTAAAACTTGCACAGCTATGCTATGTCCAAATTTTGAACCACCACTTACTATTCATGTGATGTTGAGAAAGGTCTTAATGGATGTGTTTTGTTTTCTGCGCTGGAAGAGGAGGCAAATGCAACTGGATTGTACTAGACAAGTTCTATGTACTGAGTGGGATACTTTATCACTCACCACCCTCATGCCCAGAGGTCTGTCTGTTTCTATCCCTTACAGACTTGAATGGGATGCTCCATCCTAGGACATTGGATCTAGCAGGCATGTAGTTTTTAACAACTTAAAGGTATGAGGAAGTTCGTTATTCACAGCGTATGAATTGAGTCATAGGAAATAAGAAATAAAGATACATAGATTAAATTCCTCACTTCTCTCCCTTCCATGAATTGCTGCAAGTCACCATTTCTTCAAAGCATTACAGTTTATATGGTACTTGCCAAGTGATCAGTAAACATAGTTGCTGTCATCTTTAAGCCTTGTTAGGAAATTGTGCCGGCTGCATAGTACATTCTGCTGCATTACTTTCCATTCTTTCCTGATTTGCTTCCTTTTTTCCAGTCTTGGTACCTTGGGTCTGCACCTCTGAAATAAAAACATAAATATTTAGTTAATTTTTACGTCCTATTTCCCAGGAGGTTTTGATATGGAAGGAAAAGAGGACATTAGACTTCTACAGAGAAGGATACGACTTCTTCCCTCCAACTCAAACTTATATTATGGGGCCTATCCTGCTCTGCTCTTCCTGACATTGAAGAACGACTATCCTGACAAGTAAGCCAGATGTTTTAGAAAAAGATTCGTAGGCAAAACAGGCCATATTACCAGTCAGCAAGCTAAGAGTGAGAAAGGACCTTGGCCAAACTGTCCAGTGACAGAACTGGATTTCCAAAAGCATGAGTCACCTCTTGAAGTGTTTTCCCTCAGTAGAAGATATGCTTCTGTAAGCATGACCCAAGCCCAGTCAAATGCCAAGCACTACCACACAATGACCACAAGGAATATATCAGTCTGTTTCCAGTACTAAGCAATCCTCTTGAGCTGCAACAGTGAGGCGTACCTAGTAGCAATGGAGCCACGCATCCCTTAAAGAGAGGTTCAGAAAGGCTGATACAGATGACTTCTGAGACATTTAGCAGTCAAACAAATGTTGAAAGTAAAAGAAAAAACATTCCAAGCAGAAAACAACATCATAGCAAGTGTTCAGAAAAGACTCAGCTCCTAAGGTTTCTCAATAGACAGAGCACAGAGACTGTAAGGACACAGGGCTGGAAGCACTAAATTATGATGTGTGAGGAAAAAGCACTTTTCAATAAAGTTCCTGAGTCAGATCAGAACTCCTGTTCTCTAGACTTAGGTATTTGGTCATGCCATGAGCTAGACTCTAAGGGTTCATAGGTATATGAAGGCTCTCTGACACTATTGCACTAAAGAAAGATTGTGAAGAAAAAATTCTGGGTATCTTCTATGATATGCTTGCCCTTAGCCACTCTTCTCTACCCAACTCATCCCTATACGTCCATTTTGACCTTGGTCATTAGTATCTTTAGTGTATCTAGAGAGATCACCTAGGTGTACTTTATTCATGTGATAAAAAATAAAGCAGAGGCAAGAAGGGGGTTCATTTATGACTCAAACTCTAGCCCGAGTTATTGAAGTTTGGATACCTTCAATTCTCAACTGTGTGTCATGAAGCTGGTTCAGTACTGAATCCCAGGCTGAATAAGCCTGGAAAGTCTCCTCTCCACTAACTCCCTGACTCAAATGGGTATCTGCATATGGGTATCACTCAGAAAAGAGTAGTAATGGTGTCAAAAATGGACCCCACTCAGGTGGAGGAGAGATGTTATTGGAAATATGTTGTATTGTTGCAAGTAAGGCAAAAGAAGAAAGGGTGAATGTCATTCATTTGTATTTAATTTATTGTGACACATATTTTATATATTTAGTATTTTATACATTTGCAATTTAAAGATTAACCAAGTAAACATTTACCCTCAGCTCTCCTGAAAAAAGAAATATATATGTGTATATAAATATATATGCGTATATATATACTTTGTTGTTTGTTTTTACCATATATATTTCTCAGAAATACAGTAAATGTCTTTATACAATTTGGAAGCTCATTGAACTTTTGATCTGAAGGGGGTAGCTTTAATAACATTTGGAAATACATAAAAAATGAAAATTGTATAACTAGAAACTAGCATTGAATTTCTTGGTGAATAGAAAATATTCACAAAGGGTAAGTGCATTATTTTCTCTACCACCTTTTCTATTACTACAATTTACTCATTCTTATTCATATGTAAACTTATGAACTTATCTAAAATACAGTGTGAATTTTTAATTAATGAAACTGTGAAAATTAAAGAAAGTTCCCTCTACAGATTGTAAACATGCTTCCAACCTGCATGAAATGTGCAAAACACATTATATTTTGAAAGGCAGCGGGCTTAAAGAGCTACACACAATAAATCAATTGGTTTTTTCCTCATTACATAGCCAAAGAAGTCTTTTTTTTCTCTTCCATTTTGTTTGCCTCTGATTATAATTTTATAGCTGAAGTCATTCTAACACACATAGGACAATGGGAAAATGTCTTATGTGGCAAAAATGAGCTCACTTTAGCTGCTGAGTCAGATTTTACATAATGCAAAGAATTATTTCAGAACATACAATAAGAGAATAAAGGACATATCAGCTGCTGATTTTGTAAAGGTTATTTTCACCATACTTTAAGGAGTAGACTGAAAATCTATAAGATTCCACAGACCCACAGTAACAAATTCAAATATTGCTGTGCTGTCTCAAAGGTGATATCATTTTAAAATCAGGTAATTGGTATTAGATTTTCTTTGATCCCCTATACCATTAAAACTTATCTAAAATAGTGCCTATTATGTAGTAGTAACTTATAAAGTGTTTTACCTCTTATTGAATTAATTTTCTTTTTTTCTTTTGCTGGAGAACAAAGAAATATGCTCCCATTGAAAAATTCTTTAAAAATTCTCAAGAAGTGGGAAGGAAATGCCACTCCCCTTCCTAGAATGCTAGGAAAAACTGATCATTGCATTGTGGAAGAGTTTTCGTAGCACCTTTCTCCTTATGACACCTCATTTGTAAAGAGGCTTAAGAGGATCCAGAGATTAAAATATGTCTGCTTGAAGATGAATATCTCCAAACGGTTTCTAGAAGATGAAATTGGGATGAAGGAAAGTTGAGTGAGGAAAGAGAAAAAAACAATTCCATGCTGTAAAGCAGACAGGCAAAGGGTCTCTTAAGGATTCCTTTGCTTGAAAAGGTGAGCACAAACTAATAAAGTAGCAAAGCAAGCCAGGGAACTGTGGATCCAACTCTAGACAGGCTCACTTAAAAGGGAAGGGGAATAGGCAACATTGAGGAAAGCAGATGGAACCATGTGGCTTTACAGGCTGAAAGAAGGAAGGAAGTTTCCAGAATTCAGAGATTTCAAATAAGAAGTCTGTCACTGAAACAAATCTGCTTGCAAATAAAGCAAAAAAAAAAAAAAAAGTTTGCTTGCTTTATTACACATATGTCT
Source organism: Perognathus longimembris pacificus (assembly GCF_023159225.1). Taxonomy (NCBI): domain Eukaryota; kingdom Metazoa; phylum Chordata; class Mammalia; order Rodentia; family Heteromyidae; genus Perognathus; species Perognathus longimembris. Next base: position 40,415,621 of record NC_063172.1, on the reverse strand, counting down.
ATTTTGAATGCATACACTACGTTTCCTATGAACATCTGCCCTTCATTCTTTCTGCCTCACTTTGAGTTATTAAGGAGGTGTGTACACAGAAAATCAGAGAGAGGTGCTGGGGATATGGCCTAGTGGCAAGAGTGTTTGCCTCCTATACATGAGGCTCTGGGTTCAATTCCCCAGCACCACACATACAGAAAATGGCCAGAAGGGGCACTGTAGCTCAAGTGGCAGAGTGCTAGCCTTGAGCAAAAAGAAGCCAGGGACAGTGCTCAGGCCCTGAGTCCAGGTCCCAGGACTGGCCAAAAAAAAAAAAAAAAAGAAAGAAAATCAGAGAGAGGCAGCACAGAGGTTGGAGAATATTTTCTGGTTTGGGATTTTTGTGATATGATCATGAAGAGAGCAAATGTAGGAGGGAGATTGCCACGCTTTCACTGTGTCATCCTTCAACCTTTCATGTTCTATTCACTTCTACAAGTCTGTCTTTTTAGACCCTCTCATCTCTTGTAGAATCTATCTTTGTCTTTCCATCATGAACTTTAGATATTAGATAATTATCTTCCAAAAATTGTTGATGACAAGAAATAGTAGGAGGGTTGTTTTGTGGGTATGGTTAACTGGAGATAAGAGTCTCAGAGATTTTCATTCCTGAGCTCAACCTGAATCCTCAGATTTCAGCCTCCTGAATAGCTAGGATTACAGCTGTGAGATATAAATGCCCAGCTCAATGCTTATATTCTTAAAAAGTAAGCAAAAGAGAGAATCAGTGGGAATTAGAATATTTTTCTACTAATAAATTGTATGTTGTAATATCAAGGGATAAAATATTTATTTTTAATGATGACAGAAATTTATGTTTTTCAGAAACATCTTGAACCAGAAAAAATATACCTATGACAAAATCTTTCTGACAATACAAACTAGTGATAAATATGGGAATAGAAAGCAATGATTGCTTCTGAGTGAAAATGCTTAAGGCCAGCAATATTTATTGATATTTCATCATATGAAAGAAAACTTAAAAATGAAATTACTTCAGCTTCATTCTCAGTTAGGGCTCTTTTTAAAGGAAAACTTACTGCAATGCCTAACCAGCCTTCCATACAAGATGATTTTTTATGACATTTTCAATGTACCTTCAATACATGCAATTCTAGTCTAAATTATTAGTTTGGACTGCTTTCCTTTTACTCATTTCAGATGGCATTTTTCAAGAAATAAACATGTACAGTACAAGTGGAAAAATAAAAAAATGACACTTGCTATTTCTTGATTTATTGGAGACTGAACTTTTGATTGCTGGAGCTAAGAGTTTTCAGGGTGTGAGCTTTAGAGTAAAGTTGAGTTATATAACTTTTCTGTGGAATTACCAGCCACGGAAAAAAGTCATTAGTTCTAAATTTTAAATTTTATCTATCTCCTCTGTTTTAAAAGAGAATTTTGCTTTCCACACTTTTTCAGAAGCATTGTCTACATGAGAATGAGAAATTCTTGATTACCATTACAAACCTGTCAGATTTATGGATTGCTTTCTATTTGAACAACCTCCTGTGCCCACCAGAAGACTATATTTTCAAATACAAACAACAAGAATACGATTTAATTTGAATAGAGGTCAGAAAATATGTTTGGATATATCTAGATAGTAACCTCTCCTGAATCTCTTTCTACTTTCTCATTTTCTGAGGGAAAATTAATGTTGAATATGTAATAGAGACCCCCCAAAATCATAGTAATAATTACTATTGACTGAATGCATATTAGTTGGGCCAAATCACTGTGTTGGAAAGATTTGTTTATTTAAATCTTTATTAAATATGTATTATACCTCTGATAATATGGAAAGAATGAGGAAGATGAGGATGATTTCAGCCCTTAGCTAAAATTTTATGGTCCGTATTTTCAGAATTCTCTTCTGCAGGGAACTCCCTTTATGAACATACAGTGAGAAAACTCCTGATGAATAGTTCATTGAATGGTGAAAAATACTTCCCAAAACACTTAATTCACTCAAAATACTTTGTTGATTGATTTCTTAATCTCAATTGGTTTAATTCCACATAGATAATCTTTTTTTTAAATTTTTTGTCAGTTATGGCGCTCGAACTCTGGGCCTGAGTGTTGTCCCTGAGCTCTTCAACTCAAAGCTAGTGCTCACCACTTGAGTGAACCACAGAGCCACTTCTGGTTTCTGGTGGTTAATTGGAGATAAGTCTCATGGCCTTTCCTTCCCTGTCTGGCTTTGGACTATGATCCTCAGATCTCACCCTCCTGAGTAGCTAGGATTACAGGCATGAGCCACTGGTGCACAGCTAATCAAATCTATTTTAAGTCATGTTTCAAAAACACTACATTTGCCAAGTGCTAATGCCTTCCATTTGTAATCCTAGCCATTCCAGCAGAATTGTGGTAGAAATTAGTGGAAAAGTTCCTGAGATTCTTTCTAGAATTATACATCAAAACCCAGAAGTGGAGCCTTGGCCAAAGTGAAAGAGTGCTAGCCTCCAGCAAAAAAAAACTTGAAGAACAGCATTCACACTCTGAGTTCAAGTCCCAGGACAGGTGCACATACACACACACAATGACAACAACAGCGATAACGACACTGCATTTGTTTTCTTAGTAACTCTTTTGGCAAATATTCGTATTATACACAATGGCCACTTGAGATATACAGTATCACAATAACAGAAAAAGGTGTTATATAATCAGTAAGATCACCGAAACTATTTAAACTATCACAGAGAAATAGTCTTTCTTAAAACTCTGCAGTCGTCTACAAAACTATTCTAAATATATTTAATTTTCTGGAAAACTTGTGTAATATTTGATTATTCTAAGTTTACATTAATTATCTAGCTACATCATGAGAAGGCTGTAGTGAATGAACTGGCTCAATTGTTATAGTGACTCTTATAATGCATATCATAGATTCTTGGACTCTTATTCCATTCTTTCTTCTCTCATCTGCTTTTTGCTCAGTTTGTTTACAAATGTTATCAATATGATAGCAATAATAAATTCATGTTATTAATATTTTACTGGCATAAATATAAAAGGATCAAAATGGATTAATGAACACAGAGCATTTCCTTTTTAACTCATCTCCAAATCATCACTGAATTTCTCTTTTGCTCATATTTTTCTTTCTTTAATTTTAGATTGTATATTCATATATAAAACAATTCTGAATAAATTCTTTTCTTTCATATAATATTTGACAGTATGTAATTTATTTTGAAGGCGACTTGCAATCCTGTAATCTAAAATATTAGGTTACAGAAAATAAGATACAAGTATAAATATTAAATTTTCAAAGAGACAATGATTTTAAAATGTACTACAAAGTAGTAGTAATTAAAATAACAGAATACCAAGATAAAAATTAATATACAGACTAAGGATGAAATCAAACAATAAGTTCACACATGAGGTTCTAGTACCCTAGATACTGTTTATATGGGTATTAGAACTGGGGAAGGAAGAGGAATACCAAAATCAAGAGACAAAGAACAAAAGGACAAACCATTCAAAAAGCAACACTTACAAAACCATTTGGTGTAAACCAACTGCACAACTCTTGGGGGGAGAGGGAAAGGGGGAGGGGAACAGAGGGGAAGGAGGAGGGAAGAAGAAGGGAGAATGAGAGAGGAGGTAACAAGTAGAACAAGAAATGTACTCACTGCCTTTCATATGAATCTGTAACCCTTCTGTATCACACTTTGACAATAAAGAATAAAATATGATAAACAGTAATAAGCAAAAATAAAAAGAAGTACCAGTCTATGCATTGGGCTTGAGGTGAGGTAATGCATCATGGTAGGAATTTGTTTGCTCCTTGACAGTGACAAGAAATAGAGGAAGAGAAGAAGAGGAAAGGATTAGGGCTCTCTCTCTCTCTCTCTCTCTCTCTCTCTCTCTCTCTCTCTCTCTCTCTCTCTCTTTCTCTCTCTCTCTGTATTGGAGGGCTTGAACTCAAGGTCTGGGCACTGTTCTGAGCTTCTTTTTGCTCAAGGCTAGCACTCTACCACTTGAGCCACAATGCTACTTCTGGCTTTTTCTGTGTATGTGGTACTGAGGAATCTAATAGAGGGCTTCATGCATACCGCTAAGCCACTTTTCACCAGTTCCGAGTAGCATCATTGATTGAGAATCAAACCCTTAATTCATGACCTCTGGGGAGACACTTGCTTTGGGAATCAGATTCCTCGTACCTTCAGCAATACCTTTCTGCCTTTCTCAGATTCAAAGAACTTATCTCTTCCCATTTGAGCAGCATTACCTTTTATTGTCATCTAACCCCATTCTTGATGTTCTCATATGGCTAAAAACAATAGACATTTTTTTGCAACACCTAAATTGTACTGCATATGTAGCTACAGGCATAAACCTGAGTAGTAATTACACAAAACCAATAGCATTCAATCTCATTTTCTTTGGACTGGGGTGTTTTCAGATCCTTGCCCCTGCTCAAGTGTCACCTCCTGTAGGAAGCCTTCTCTGAACCCTCCCTTTATTCCCATTGCCCAGTCTTCCTGGTCTTTCCTATAAGGCCCTGCACACATTGCTATTGCTAATTACTATTATACAGTTAGGTTTTTTCTCTCCCATATTAAGCTCTGAACTTTCCAAGGTCAGGGCTATTTCTACGATTTCTCTAGGGTAAGATGCTGTGTCCTCAGCACCATTATCACTTTGTTGTTAACATGAAAAGAGCATGGATACAGAATCAGTTAAGACTCCAGTCAGGATCAGAAAAGATGGCAATGAAGGGAAAAGCTAGATAAATATCAGTGTAGCTCATATATAAGTAATCTCAGGGAGGGTCCTAGTTAAAATTTGGGGGAACAGGATGTTAGATATAATTTTTAATGATATACTGAAAGCAGCAAATTATGTCTTTCAATCATCTTTTAAAAGTACAAAATTTTAATTATAAATGGATTCCTTTTATATTCTAGTGCATCCTTATATTAATTAATGTCAACTGAATGATGGTGAGTAAGAATTCTGTGCTCTATATTTTATTGATCTATGGAAAATTATTGATTATCACTGTTCTTATCTTAGCTATTAAACATCTTCCAACAAAAATAAATAAATAAATAAATAAATAGAAAGGAAAAAAACGTTCTGAATAAATGGAAAAGGGATCCCTTTCATTCTTGGATAGAATGTGTAGAATGAAATGCATGATTAGGGTTCCTGAAAAAAAATAGAACTAGAATGGAATCGAATTTTAGTCTTACAATGCATATCTAAAGAAAGTGGATTCAGTATATGAAAGAGATTTCCATACTTCCATAATGTATAATGGAGTACACTTTCACAATAAAATGGGAAATTGGCTAATTTACAACAATATGAATGAGCATAGAAGATGTGCTGTTAGGTGAAAGAAGTGAGGCACAAAAGTTGACTACTGAAAGATGTCACTTATATACGGATCCTAAACATATCAGACTGAGAAACAGAGCAGAATGTTAGCTCCAGAGTCTGCGAAGTAGGGGAAATATTTGTCAAAGATACAAAGTTCCAATCATTCAGAATAAATAAATTTGTGGGAATGTAATATACTGCACACTCACTGGACTTAATATTGTACTATGTACTTTAAGTTGCTAAGAGAATAGACCTTAAATGTTCTCATCATGCAATAGATGATAGTGAAGTAGTTGGCATATTGATTAAATTGATTGTGATAATTATTTCATAGAGCATGCATATTGAATACCATAGATACACAGTTTCCTTTGTAACTTACCATAATAATACTAGAAAAAAGTCTTTTTTCAGAACAAATAATTTTTTTGTTGTTTATTGTCAAAGTGATGTACAGAGAGGTTACAGTTTCATACATTAGGCCTTGGGTACATTTCTTTTTTTTTAATTACTTTTTAGTGCTGCAATGCAAAAATGAGAAGCAGTTTACAGCAATGCATCACTGGTGTTTCTAATATGTATGTGAACAGTCCATTTTTTTTCTATTTATTGTCAAAGGGATGTACAGAGAGGTTACATTTTCATATGTTAGGCCTTGGGTACATTTCTAGTTCTGTTTGTTACCTCCTCCCTCATTCCCCCCTCCCCACTCCCCCTTTTCCTCTCCCCTCATGAGTTGTTCAGTTGGTTTACACCAAATGGTTTTGCAAGTATTGCTTTTGGAATTGTTTGTCATTTTATCCTGTGTCGATTTTGATATTCCCTTTCACTTCCATAGTTCGAATACCAGTTTATACAGTTTCCAATGTACTCAGATAAGATACAGTGATAGTGTGGGTACAACCACAGAAAGGGGATACAAAAAGATCATCAACAATAGAACCTATGGTTTCACATGGCATGTTGAAAGTAATTACAACAGTTATATAAAAATAAATGTTGGAGGAGATGTGGCCAAAAGGGAACGCTACTTCATTGTTTGTGGGAATATAAACTGGTTCAGCCACTCTAGCAAGCAGTATGGAGATTCCTCAGAAGGCTAAATATAGAACTCCCCTATGACCCAGCAGCCCCACTTTTTGGCATCTACCCAAAAGAGCACAAACAAGAACACACTAAAGCCACCAGCACAACAATGTTCATCGCAGCACAATTTGTCATAGCTAAAATATGGAACCAACCCAGATGCCCCTCAGTAGACGAATGGATCAGGAGAATGTGGCACATATACACAATGGAATTTTATGCCTCTATCAGAAAGAATGACATTGCCCCATTCGTAAGGAAATCGAAGGACTTGCAAAAAGTTATACTAAGTGAAGTGAGCCAGACCCAAACAACCATGGACTCTATGGTCTCCCTCCTAGGGAATAATTAGCACTGGTTTAGGCAAGTCACAGCAGAGGATCACAAGAGCCTAATAGTGGCTTTAGTGTGTTCTTGTTAGTGATCTTTTGGGTAGATGCCCAAAAGTAGGGCCACTGGGTCATACGGGAGCTCTATGTTTGGCCTTCTGAGGAATCTCCATACCATTTTCCAGAGTGGCTGAACCAGTTTACATTCCCACCAACAATGAAGTAGGGTTCCCTTTTGGCCACATCCCCTCCAACATTTACCCTGAAAACACCAAAAGAAGGAGTAGGAGAAACCCTTGGCACAGGATGGAACTTCCTTAACAAAGACCCAGAAATGCTACAAATCAAAGAAAGGATGGACAAATGGGAATGCATCAAACTGCAGAGCTTCTGCAGGGCAAAGGACATAGCTCGCAAGATAAACTGAAAGCTCACAGATTGGGAAAAGATCTTTATCGGCCATACAGTGGACGAAGGCCTCATATCTAAAATATATGGAGACTAAAAAAATTAAATTCCTCCAAAACAAAACTGCAAAGAACCTACAGCCACCTCAACAAGTGGGCTAAAGACTTAAAAAGAGACCTTTCCTATGAGGAAATGAGTATGGCCAAGAGACATATGAAAAAAGTGCTCTACATCACTGGTCATAAAAGAAATGCAAATCAAAACAACATTGAGATTCCATCGCACCCCAGTAACAATGTCCTTTATCAAGAAAACTAACAATAACAAATAATATTTTAAATTTTTTTTTAATTTTTTAAAAAATATATATTTTTATTATCAAACTGAATTACAGAGAGGTTACAGTTTCATACATTAGGCATTGGATACATTTCTTGTACTGTTTGTTACCTTGTCCCTCATTCCCTGTCTCCCTTCCCCCCATGAGTTGTTCAGTTGTTCAGTTCATTTTCACCTAACAGTTTGTAAGTATTGCTTTTGTAGTTGTTTGTCTTTTTTTACCCTGTGTCTCTTGATTTTGGTATTCCCTTCCAATTTCCTGGTTCTAATTCCAGTATACCCGGTTTCCAATGTACTCAGATAAGATACAGAGATAGTGTAGGTACAACCACAGGAAGGTGATACAGGAATATCATCAATAATAGCGGTTACAGTTACATATGGCATGTTGAAAGTAGTTACAACTGTGATATAACAATCGTTTCCATAACATGGAGTTCATTTCACTTAGCATTATCTTATGTGTTCATAAGGGTATAGCTATTGGGATCCTGTGATCCTCTGCTGTGACTAGCCTAAACCTAGGAGGGAGACCATAGAGTCCATGGTTGTTTGGGTCTGGCTCACTTCACTTAGTATAACTTTTTCCAAGTCCTTCCATTTCCTTACAAATGGGACAATGTCATTCTTTCTGATAGAGACATAAAATTCCATTGTGTATATGTACCACATTTTCCTGATCCACTCATCTACTGAGGGGCATCTGGGTTGGTTCCAAATTCTAGCTATGACAAGTTGTGCTGCAATGAACATTGTTTTGCTGGTGGCTTTAGTGTAATTATGTTTGTGGTCTTTTGGATAGATACCCAAAAGTGGGCTGCTGGGTCATAGGGGAATTCTATGTTTAGCCTTCTGAGGAATCTCCATACTGCTTGCCAGAGTGGCTGAACCAGTTTACATTCCCACCTACAATGAAGTTGGGTTCCCTTTTGGCCACATCCCCTCCAACAGTTGTTATTGTTAGTTTTCTTGATACAGGACATTCTTACTGGGGTCCTGCTCTTCTCAAATACAAATAAGAATCAGTCCTTAAGAGCTGTAGTCAAATAATTAAATAAGTAGAACAAATTCTGGAAAATAAAAAGGAGAAAATGGGGGGCAGATTCTAAGGTTGTCTTGTGAGCAGAAAGATTTGGGAGCTAGCATCTTAGTTATTTCATATTTGTGAAGACATTTCTCACTGAAGCAGAGCTATAGAAATGTGAATGTGCAGTGAGAAAAAAATGACAGGCTTTAGATTAGTGTGATTGACAAAAATCCTTATCTTTGTAAAAATGAGTTTTAAGGTTAAAAGGAGAGGAAATCCAGCCTGTGCACACATTTTACAGTTATAATATGTTACAGGCAAGTGAAAGCAATATTTGGAGAATTTCCACATGGCTGTTTTTTTATTAAAAAGTTAAAATCATTTTCTTTAGTTTTGTGAGAGTGTGATTCGTTTGTATTGTTTGTCAAGATAGCTCCATGAGCAACCTAGATATGATAAATGGCTTGTGATAAACTATCACTGAAAGAAAGACAAAGGGACTTGTTGGGTTTTTTTTTTTTTGTCATATATAAAGTACAACTCTGTGGCTTACATAGAGGGTTATCTTTCTCCATACAGCTCTCTTGAGATTGAACCGGAACATTCTTGCCACCTCTGGCAACCCAAAGTATAGATTATGTTTTAGCTCTCTAAATCTCCTTTCTTCAAATATAATTGAACTGAACATTTTAATAAGAGTACTTTATTTTCATCAAGTAGGAAAATGAGATTGAATTGAGAACGAGATAATAATATTGAAAAATGAAGAATAAGACTGCCAAATGATTATCTGATTATATGCCTAAAGAACTAAGCCCAGCACCATTTGACTGAACAAAGATCAATTGAACAGCTCCCAAACTGTCTTCATAGTCTTGTGTGGAGGAGGTAAGGCCCATGAACTCCACAGATGACATCAGGTCTTGCTGTCCTAGATGAAAGATAAGGAAAAGAAAGCACATGAAAAAAAGCAGTGAATCTAAAATCACTGGAATGAGAAAATAAATTCCAAGCTTTCTCACATGCATAGATGGAAAAAATAACTTAAACAAGAGCAAAATATTAGCAAATCAAATGTAATTATCCGTAAAAGGGATAAAACATGATGTTCACATGGGGGGAGAGAGGTTATTGTAGAAACTCAGATCTAGTGAAACATTTAAAAATAAACCAAAATATTTCACAATAAATGAGAAGAAATCCTGCGTCACTAAGATGCAAGAACTACATCTGACCAAATTTAATATCCAATTGTGGTAAAATACTACTACTACTAATAATAATAAAAAAATAATAAAATAAAAGCTCTTGGAAAACTGGAATAGAAAAGAATGTCTTCTAATAAAAGAGAAAGCTTCTGAAGACAAAAACATGCTCAGGTGCAAAATCATATCTAGTGATGAGTAACTGACTTTTGTCCTGAAATCGAACAGAACAGGTGCCCACTTTCACCATGTTAGTTCAATATCAACTGGGAGTTCAGAGTGACTGCAGAGAATTAAAACTAACTTTATTTAAGAGTAGTTTGGTTGGAAATATAGGTAATCTTAAGCAAGTAATTTATTTCAATAAATTAGAATGAATCTATATGCCAGCAGTTCGCAATTAAGAATATACAAAATGAAGTTTTACCAAGATCTCTTGTCCAACAGTATTTTAAAAGTCCAATAATTCAGAATAATTTTACCAGAAACCTGATAACTCTTGTTCTCAAAATCTATACCTTTGAAGGTATAAGACATCAAAATATACCAATTTAACTAACTTATAGTTGAATATAGACCAAATTAAAATCCCTGTGATCTTTTAACTCAGAACTAATCAGTCTGCTCTACAACTTATTTCTGAAATACAAAGAACAACAGTATTAAAACTGCCATGAAGGAAATAAAAGACAATCTATATCAAGTAATTAAAAAGCCACTAAAATTAAAGCAATACAACAATAATGCAAGGATAAATTAATAGACCAAGGAGAAAATATAGAATCCAGAATTGATGCATGCATACAGAGCTGACTGGTGACTGTGCAGTGGAGCAGTGGATGAATGCAGTGCCTTAAAATTGTGTGGGTAAACTGAGGATCCTGATGGAAAAAAACACAAAAAATAATTCCAAGTATTTGGGTATCAAAGTATTAAAAGAATAAGTCTTCTAGAATAATGATAAGAATGCATTTTCACTGTATTAATGGATGGAAAGACTTCCTTAAAGATTGAAATAACCAGGTTGACAATTTATACCCACAAAAAGAACATATGTTTACATAAAGTTGATACACACTTATATTTGTAATTTTGTTATTTCTAATACTCCCAAACTAGAAACCCTAAAGTTGTACAATGTACAGTTGTACAATGGACAAATAAATTTAGCACATTGATAATGAAACATGTCATAATAAAAACAAAAAGACCACTAGGGAACCTACCAGTACCTTTAATTTCCGCAAAAATAATTTTGAGCAAAAGAATGCAAATATCAAGAATGAAGGGGTGGATACTATAAAAAATATAGTGGTACTTCTAAGAAGAGGGAATTCAAAAACACACTGAGGGCTGATGGAAAATAGGTGAGGAGGGTAGATGAGGAAAGGAAATGTGGATCAAATTTCAATGTGTGCATTGTGAAATGATATATTGATAATATATATAATATGCACACATGTATTACACACACTTCATAGTTATACTATGTGTACTATATGTACAGCATAGTATATAGTATCTTATATGCATATACAGAACATATAGTGCATACATACACACATATATGTCTATACATGCATATATAGAGTATAAATACATACTGCACATATACAAAGTATATATACCATATATATGTATACATATATATTATGTACATACTAATATATACTGAGGAAAAAAAGAAATTCATCATGGGAAAGACAAATGCCATAGGTATATGGTATGTTTCTGGCTCTATAAAGTTTAAAAAGAGACACATATCAGAATGAATGACATTGTCCCATTTGTAAGGAAATGGAAGGACTTGGAAAAAATTATACTGAGTGAATTGAGCCAGACCCAAAGAAACATGGACTCTATGGTCTCCCTTATTGGGAATAATTAGTACAGGTTTAGGCAAGTCATAGCAGAGCACACATAAGAGGATGCTAAGTGAAATGAACTCCATGTTATGGAAACACTTGTTATATCACAGTTGTAACTACTTTCAACGACCCATGTGTATCTGTAGCATCTATTATTGATGATGTTCTTGTATCACCTTCCTGTGGTTGTACCTACACTATCTCTGTAATCTTATCTGAGTATATTGGAAACGGTGAATACTGGTATTGGAACTAGGAAATTGAAAGGGAATACCAAAATTGAGAGACACAGGGTAAAAAAAAAAAAAGACAAACAACTACAAAAGCAATACTTGCAAAACTGTTTGGTATAAGTGAACTGAACACCTCAGTGGGGGAAAGGGAAAGGGGGAGGGGGAGGGGGGTATGAGGGACAAGGTAACAAACAGTACAAGAAATGTATCCAATGCCTAACGTATGAAACTGTAACCTCTCTGTACATCAGTTTGATAATAAAAAATTAAAAAAAAGAGATTAGGTTAAGTGGTCTAACCTTTAAAAAGGAATAAATATGAATGATTCTCAATTTTTGTGCTAGTTGCAAGCTATGTCAAGCTCTGTACTTACCAGTTATATTCTGCACTGCATGTATGCTGCATTTCAACAGAAATTTTACTTAATAACATACAAACATTTTGAGGTTTTCTATTTTAAATCACTATCTTCCTGAGGTTGCAAACTTGTCAAAGGGCTAGAAGTTGAACAGATCTCATTCATTCATGATAAACATCCTGTGTGTGCATGTCTATGTGGTTGTGTGTGTATGTGTGTGTGTGTGTGTGTGTGTGTGTGTGTGCTAGTACTCAGGCTTGAACTCAGGGCCTTGTGTTCCTCCTTAGCTTTTTCACTAAAAACTGGCACTCTACTGCTGAGCCATACCTCTACTTCTCTATTTTTGCTGGTTAGTTGGAGATGAGTGTCACAGATATTTGTGCCTGGGCTGCCTTCAAACCATGAACCTCAGATCTCAGTCTCCTGCAGCACAGGCACAAAGGCTTTTCCAGGTTTTTAACCTTCCAGAATTTTCCAAGTAAGATATTTTAAAATTTCTTGGATGTTGAATATTTAACACTTTAGTTTTCTTCTATTTTACAATAATGTCTACATTAATGTTTTGTACCTATCACATCATTATATTTTGAGAAATTCCTTTATAGATTTCTGATCTGAAGATGAGCAAACTCAGAATAACACTTTATTTACACCATTTATGTAAAGATGATTTCAGATTTTTGTGATAATGTGATGGCCCAGGACTGGCAAAAAAAAAAACTGGGATAGGATTATTGTTACTTAGAATTCACTCTTTCATAGGTTAAGAATTTGTAAAGCATATTTGCACATTGTGAATATGAATGAATATTTTAAAGCTAAACTGCACACAGTAGTTCAGTCTAAAATGTCTGAATTCCAGTCTCTACTGTTAGGAATATATCACCTTATACATAAAAGGAGAGATTGAAAATGTAATTAAGTGAAAATGTGGATATTATATTGGATTATCCCATTGGGTCAATGTACTCATAAGGATTTTGATAAATAGAGAGAGAGAGAGAGAATGGCTAAATTAAGATAAAAGAGAGATGGTGCTAGATTCAGCAATTAGATTGATTGCTTTTTGAGATGGAAGAAGTTGGGTGGAATAAGGAAGGCAGGTTGCCTTTACAATTTGGAACAGAACTACAAACAGATACTCTACTAAGTTCTATATAGAATATGCATATTAGCCCCAAAACATTGTTTAAACATTATGAAAGTAACTTTGTACCATATTAAGTCACTATGTCACTATGTATTTGGTAATTTGTTGCAGCAAGACAATAAATCTACTACATTAATTCATTTCATAAATTTTGAAGAACATCTGGTGTATATCATGCATTGGGCTTGTTCCTAGACATAGAGAAACAAATGAAAAAATTTAAAGGAGGAATTAGTTCCAGATTTATATTATGAGGACAGCATTACCCTGATACTAAAACCAAGAAGACAGGAAGATATACAGAGAGAGAGAGAGAGAGAGAGAGAGAGAGAGAGAGAGAGAGAGAGAGAGGAAGGAAGGAAGAAAGGAAGGAAGGAAAGAAGGAAGAAAGGAAGGAAGGAAAGAAGGAAGGAAGGAAGGAAGGAAGAAAGGAAGGAAGGAAGGAAGGAAGAAGAAAGAAAGATCTTCTTAATAAATTTAGGTGCAAATATTCTCAACAAATATTAGTGAAACAAATTCAAAACATAAACAATTTTACAATAGTTAAAAGAGACCAAGATGCAAGAATGGCCAACAAACATAAGTCAGTAACAGGATTCCCTATTTTAGCAAAATTAAAGAAAAAAACATATGGTTGTATTTACAGATACAGGAAAAATTGAAAAAAAATAGCATCCTTTCATGATTACAAAAAGCAAAATGTCCTCTCAACAAATTGATAACAGTAGGCATGTACCTCCACACAAGAATGGTTATATATGACAAGCTCATAACTAAAATTTTTCTTAATGGTGAAAAACTGAAAGCTTTTCCCCAAATAAGAATGAGTAATATCTTTGGGTTTTATGTAATATGTCACAAGAAATTTAATCAAAGCAATTAGGCAAAAAGAAAAAAAAATTAAAGCACAAACATGGTAGAACCCCTAACCTTGAGCAAAAAATAGCTCAGAAATAGCCGTGAACTCAAGCCCTAGTACTGGCACAAACCAAAACATTTTTAAAAAATATTTTAGGGGCTGGGGATATGACCTAGTGGCAAGAGTACTTGCCTTGTATACATGAAGCCCTGGGTTCGATTACTCGGCACCACATACATAAAAAACAGCCAGAAGTGGCGCTGTGGCTCAAGTGGCAGAGTGCTAGCCTTGAGCAAAAAGAAGCCAGGGACAGTGCTCAGGCTCTGAGTCCAAGCCCAGGACTGGCAAATAAATAAATAAAGATTCACATAGTTTTCATTTTAAATCAAATTTTAAGGTTAAGATTAAGACAATCAATGCTTTTGTTTCCTAATCTTTCTCCTTAGTATCTCGTAAAAGTATGTACCTAATAACCGCTTAATGCATAGCACAGATGCATATAACTCTATTAATCAAATTCTTATTCTTTCTTTCTTTTTTTTTTTTTTTTTGCCAGTCCTGGGTCTTGGACTCAGGGCCTGAGCACTGTTCCTGGCTTCTTTTTGCTTGAGGGTAGCACTCTACAACTTGAGCCACAGTGCCACTTCTGGCCATTTTCTTTATATGTGCTGCTGAGGAATCGAACCCAGGGCTTCATGTATATGAGGCAAACACTCTTGCCACCAGGCCATATTCCCAGCCCAATAAACTCTTATTCTTAGTGCCGTTTTCTTTTCTTTTCTTTTCTTTTTTCCCCCTCCGGGGTGGGGGGTCCTGAGGCTTGAACTCTGGTCCTGGGCTCTGTCCCTGAGCTCTTCAGGTCAAGGCTAGCACTCTTCCACAGCGCCACTTCCGGTTTTTTGGTGGTTAATTGGAGATAAGTCTCAAGGACTTTCTTGCCCGTGCTGGCTTTGAATTGTGATCTTCAGATTTTAGTCTCCTGAGTAGCTAGGATTATAGGTGTGAGCCAAGGGTGCCTGACAGGCATTAGGCTTTTTGACAGTAGTGCGGCTTGAACTCAAGCTTTTGTGCTAGCCAGGCTAACACTCTACTGCTTGAGCTTCCATCTCCTGCTCTATTTTGCTTTAGTTGTCTTTCAAATAGGGTCTCACTTTTCTTACTATTATTTTTTATTTATTTATTTATTATTATTTTTTTTTTTGGCCAGTCCTGGGCCTTGGACTCAGGGCCTGAGCACTGTCCCTGGCTTCTTCCCGCTCAAGGCTAGCACTCTGCCACTTGAGCCACAGCGCCACTTCTGGCCGTTTTCTGTATATGTGGTGCTGGGGAATCGAACCTAGGGCCTCGTGTATCCGAGGCAGGCACTCTTGCCACTAGGCTATATCCCCAGCCCTATTATTTTTAATAATTGTAAAAAGGGTTTCAATTTAACATGTCATTTTCTGAGTATAATGAGTCTTGATCTGTATCAAGACTCCTGTCATTCTCCTGATCCCTCCTGTCATTCTCCCCTTCCCATCTCTGAACTTCCACTCATCCCTGAAGTTACCTGGTTCCATTTTCATATATGCATCTAGAGTGTTATTGTATTTAGTCTGGTGTCTGTAACTAGAGCCAGCCTCGGACTGCCATTCATACTACCTATGTGTCCCTCAAAGCTAAAATAACAGGGATATACCACAACATTTGGCTTGTGTGTTGAACTGGGTTCTTAGTAACTTTTTGTCTGTGTTAGCCTTGAACTGCAATCTTTTCATCCTTTGCTTTTCAAGGAGCTTGAATTACAGCAGGCCTAAGTACAACAAGTTTATTGTTTTCAGTAATGAGCACTGTTAGGATTAAGTTTAGGATTTGTTAGCAAACAGCATAAGAATAACTTGGATCAATCTCACTTGTTGTACATGAAGTGTCTCTCAGCATTCTCCTCAACATACTCCTCAACATACTCCTCTGAACTCTTCAATGCCAGTGCTTTGGTCACAGCTGCTGTCAGCTGTGGCTTGGTTGTTTCAACACTCTTCCCATAATGCCCTTCACCCACCCACAGGGAAGAAAGCACCATTCACCATCAAGAGCTTTTTTCTTACAAGCCACCATAGCACCACAAAACTCCTTTCAGAAAACTGCTTATAAACTTACACGATATAATCACTTAGGTGCCTGCTCAGTTAATATCTGTATTCTCCACCAAAGGTCTGTCTGAATAATCTACATCCGTGTTCACCACCACATCAACCAGATGGCACAATTTCAGTGCATACAGGTGAATATATATGAACAAAATTAGATTTAATTTAATTCCAAAGAGACATTGTATGTGGAATTCTAAACCTCATAGTCTAAAAACCAGGCTGATCTGATCCAGGTGGTAACATATTATATTTATGCTACTGAAAAGAAGCACATCCTTAACCTAAGCAGATGTCAAAAGCCAAGCACAACTTTTATTCTCTCATGGAATTAAGGGCAGGGAGCTACAAGGTGAAATCTTGGTTCTTAACTGGATATATCATCTTCATACAAGCATTTCAACTGTTCCTCAAAGTTGGTCTTAGAAGTTTATATATGGAGTCATCACCTCCTCACCTGATGCATGTGTGTCCCCAGGTTGTAACTCCCCTAATGACTCTCTCAGTATTTGTTAACTACTCATAGTTAATTTTAGAAAGCTTTCCAACAAATCATTCAAAAGTACCATAAAATATGCTATTCACTGAACAAACGGGGGCAGTATTTGTTCTTCATTCCATACATTCTTTTCCTGTACCTAATTTTAAGTAGACATCTAAAACTGGTTGTTATAATGGTATGAGAATCTTGAGTTCATTTACATATTTACTGCTCACATACTGCTGTGCTGATAATCGCAAATGCAGAGTTTATTCAAATAGTTGTCTTTGAAACACATATACGAGGTCAAACAATATCCAGGTGGTTCTGATCTTTCTAGCAGACATAAAAATACACAAAATGAAAATTGGAGATGAATTTCTGAAAGATCCTGGGGCTATGTAATGCTAAATTATACCTGAAAATTCATTTTATTCAACTCAGCAGGCTGAAGTAGCTCATCAATGTGATAATTATAACCACATATGAATAGGAAAAGAATTAGGAAGGCAGGAGTGCTGGGTATGCCACAGTTGCAGATGGGCTGAAATAAACTATGTTAATATATATTTAAGAAATTTTATGCACATTTTATATTTAAAGGTTTACACATTTTAAAGTGAAAATTTCAATATCCTATTAGGAACAAAGGTATACTGAGTACGGTTAATACATAGAAACTAATACTTTTTTTAAGTTTATATCAAATCATAAGTCTAGCCTGGTACCAATATCTCATACCTATGATCCTCACCACTTGAAGGGATGAAAAGTTTGTGAGACCTACCTTCTTAACTCATATCTGAATATAGTGATCTGAACATGTCTCTTTAGGTGAGTAAGGAACATCACATTTCAGGCCGTTCTGCTCAGAAAATTGCATGAACCCCATCTCAACAGGAAAACTTTGGTGTCCCTTAACCCAGTTACAATGGGAACCATATTTAGGCAGACTGTGTTCCAGACACAAACATGTGAGTGTGAATCAGGACTCTAATTTTTTTTAAAAAGCCAGCTCAAAAGAGCATGATTGTACAGTAAGACAACAACCTAACAAGCAAGAAGCTCTGACATAAAAACTCCATTAGTTCAACAATTCTATTCCTGGGCATTTATCCCAAAGATTACAAGCCAGAATACAGTAAAGTCATGAGCATAACCATGTTTATTAAGAACAGTGAGGGTAGAATGGATAGGGAGGAATGGCTGAGAATGTTGAAAGGGGTGATATTTATAAGATGTATTCAAGAACTGCTTTGTAAATGGCAACTCCTTTGAACAACTACTTAAAGATAATAATAAAACTCCATTAATGACAAAATAATGAAGAAACAAATATTTGCATTATTCATGTGCATTTTAAGTATATATTTAAAAATGTATCATATCAATGTCAAGAACAAATATTTTCAGGATTATTTATGAACACTAATTCAGATCAGTTAAAAGATTCTGAGTGACATGGTTTGATTATCCTTTGTGTGAGGTGTCTAACTTATGAACCAGTGTAGTAGAATCAGGATGACATAGCATTCATTCCCCAAGTCCATTCATAAGTCTGCAAAAATATATCATCTCAGTAGTTTTTACATATTGATTGGTCTTTAATTCTTTTGTTACTTGAATAACATTAAAAATATGGTATGTGCACCTCTAAGATTGCTTATCTGGAATACTAGCACAGAAGTGACAGAATATGTTATGTATTGACATTCAATATAAAAAATTAATACTCTCACTTGCTTACCATTTAAAATTTATATATTCATATATATACATTAATATACATACATAGATGTATACATTTATATTTATATATAAGTATATATAGGGTTCTATTGACATTGTTTTTGTTCAGCACATGACATAGTGGTGTTATAGATTGGTTTTGGGTTTTGTAGTTTGCAAACTCTCACACTCAACCTCTGCTTCTTAGAAGCTTTGTGAGGTTGGCACTTGAGCCTTATATGTGAAATGAGAGACAATGACTTTTATCTTATTTAGCAGTTTTAAGATTAAAGTAACAGAAATACAGTCTCTGATACAAAGCACTCTTGCTTCTCATTCCATTTATCTCTTAAAAGTAATCAGCACCAAACTATTTTTAATTAAAATACCTCATTTGACCTAATTTTATGTTTATATTATTAAGCTTCTATTGTAGACCAAAAGGATGATAATGAAAAATAGATGATTGGAACCCAAATATTTTTATTATTAATTTACCTTACTGTTATTATAGGGTGATGTACAGAGGTATTACCATTACATGAGTCAGGAAATGATTATATTTCTTTCATACAGTGTCTTCTGTTCCCTCACTCTCTCCCAGTCCCTCCCTCCCATCTCCATCCATACATTGTATAGTTCACTTTTCATCAGTTTCCAGTGAGCTCCATTACGACACCTTTTCACCCTTGTTCCCTTGAGTTCTGTATCCTACCCTCAACTCTTCCAAAGATGTACACTTGAATACACAATGGAATTTTCCACAGCCATGAGAAAGAATCCAATAAAGTCATTTGCAAGGAAAAGGTAGAACTAGAACAAACCATGTTAAGTGGGGTAAGCCAAGCTCAGAGAGACAAATGACACATCTTCTCTAAGATATGAGGAAATTAGATGTAAAATGCACTGGGGGATATGATAAATTATGCATGAACCCAACTATTGTACAGCAGGTAATGTAAAGAACCATACAATAAGGTATAGCATACTATAGCACATAGTTTTATAGTGTCAAGTATTTATTACCTAACTTACAGCTTTAAGAACTTTAAGTGACTTACTGCTTATTCAGGCTCCACTATTACATATATAAACAAAGTCATTTCATATTTGATGGTCTTCATATTGTTCCTTTCTATTCAGTCCATGAGAGCTTTTTTCTACACTCACTGCAGATACCAAAATGTGTTCATAATCATGTACCTTACATAAAATGTTATATAACCACAATAATCTTTTTATATATTTCATATCATTTCCATATTCATTATAATACCTGTAAAATGTTGTATAAAATTGGGCATCATTCAACAAATAACCAAAGTGTGTTCATTCTTAGTATAAATACAATTATCTTCAAATATATTTGATCTACAATTGGTTCAACCTAAGATGCAGATCCTACATATGTGAAATGAAGACTGCTGATTGCACATGAAACAGCAGAGGGGGAAATTATAATCGAGTCGAAAGATGAAGCCAGATGCTCTAGTTTAGCATCGAGAAACAAGAAATTCAAGACAAGTTTGAGGGAAGAAATTGACTAAGAGTGATCCAGAATTTTTTTTAAACTCAAAGAAATGATTGTTTTCTGTAATAGCTATTTAGCCACTTATGTGTCCATAGGGGCTTATTATTTTGTACCATCCTCTGTGCCCTATGCCATTTGCTGGTCATCACCATTGTCCTAGATATTTTGGGTTTTGCTAAGAATTTTCTCTAGTCACAGTCTGACAACTGAAACATGACTCATCTTCCAAATGTGATAGGGCACTATTTTACTAAGGCACCATTTTTGTGACCTCTAAGATTGATGTTAATAGATAGGTAATATCTAGATAGATGGATAGACAGGCAGACAGATAGATGGATGGATAGATAAAATTCATGGTACTACATGCATATATCCTTAAGCAAATGTGCATACATAGACAATAGAATGACAGTGTTTACATCTTGCTTGGCAAATTCTATTACAATGAATGTCTTCACATAATTTTAATAATCATATCAATTAATATGATTGCAATGGTTATTTAATGTCTAACCATGATTCTCTGTGAATTCAGTACAATTTCTTTTTTTTTCTTTTTTTGGCCAGTCCTGGTCCTTGGACTCAGGGCCTGAGCACTGTCCCTGGCTTCTTTTTGCTCAAGGCTAGCACTCTGTCACTTGAGCCACAGCGCCACTTCTGGCTGTTTTCTGTATATGTGGTGCTGGGGAATCGAACCCAGGGCCTCGTGTATACGAGGCAAGCTCTCTTGCCACTAGGCCATATCCCCAGCCCAGTACAATTTCTTTATCTCAGAAGAATAACCCCAAAGTTGTGATGTTCTGAGGAAGTATTCTACACAAATATCTCCACAACCTATCTCCACAGAATTTCCTCCATCATGCTTATGTACTCCAGCTGAACAATGATAATAAAACATCACAGAGTGACTTTGAAACAAGAGAAATTTATTTTTCAGGGTTCTGAGGCGGAAAAGTCCAAGATCACGGTCATAGCATTTCAGTTCTATTTGTTCGGTCCATGTAAGTTCATTTCTTATGCTGTCCTCACATGTTAGAAAGGGCAAGGAATTTCTCTGGGTCTTTTTAATAAGGGCACTAATCCTATTTGTGAGGCTTCTGCTTTTGTGACCTCATCCCTTTTCACAAAAGCTCCATATCCAAACGCCATCACATTGGGCATGAGGGTGGACACATTAATTCTTAAGAATCATTCATCTGCCATAGACCTAGAAATACACACTTTTAATACTATCTTGCATTTATATGTCATTGTGGGTAATCTGGCTAGTATCTCAAAGGAACTTTGGAGTCTTTTTCTAAATCTAGCATTATTTGGATGTGTTACAAGTGTTTTAAATACATTTTAATTATTTAATTATTATATAATTAATTATTATTATTAATTATTTAATTATTATTCTTATTTCTTACTATTTGGTTAAAATGGTTTTAACCAAATTAACTATTTGGTCTCATATAAAAGCTGTAATAAAGAAGATTAAATTCAATTACTCTTAAAACACTACAAATGAATTCCAAGTGAAAATAAGACAATCAAAAAGATAAAACTAAGTCTAGATAATCAAATATAAGCTAAGAGAAAAAGAGATGAAACTCAGGTAACATTAAATGGAAGGCATACAAATGGAAGGAAACAACAAAGCAAGAGTGCTCCCAAGCCTCTATCCCTAAGGAGATTTAGTGAAAATAAGATCAATTGTAACAAGAGTTATGAAAGAGAAAGATTTAAGCTTTGTTTAATATTTGAATTAAATATTTCAAAACCTTAATGATTTCAAAGACTTCTTTGATATTAAAGTACAAGAAGCTGGAAAAAGTCTTAAAAAATGAATAAAGACTTTTAACAAAATCCAATTACACTTTAAAACAACAGGAAATGATTTTTCAGGTATGTTCAAAAAATTAATGGACAAAACTAAGGAGTACAGGATTGTTTTGCTTTCCAATATCACTTTCAACAACACTCAAGGATTTTTTTAAGTTTTATTCTAGAATTCATTATTTTCTCCTGAATCTTGAGCTTTTCATAACAAATTGAAACCAAATTTTAGGAACCTTCTGTTTCCTGTGATTTAAAAGATAACAATAAGATATAAGGCAAGGGGCTGGGGATATGGCCTAGTGGCAAGAGTGCTTGCCTCATATACATGAGTCCCTGGGTTCAATTCCCCAGCACCACATGTACAGAAAATGGCCAGAAGTGGCGCTGTGGCTCAAGTGGCAGAGTGCTAGCCTTGAGCAAAAAGAAGCCAGGGACAGTGCTCAGGCCCTGAGTCCAAGCCCCAGGACTGGCCAAAAAAAAAAAAGATGTAAGGCAAATAAATGAAGTAAAATGAAATTCTAGATAAAATGACAAGAAAATGTTAATACGCTAACTACTGGATACTTTTAATTTATTTTTACTTTGATTATCTATGAATAAAAGAGCACTTAATCTTGGGTGATCAGATGTGGGGCTAGTTCAAGGGCATCTGACAAGATGGTAACTTGCTCTAAATATGTGTAGACCGTGTAAATATGTATATATATATATATATATATATATATATATATATTTACTGCTGAAAAATGTGTTGTTGATTTGTGCTGGGGTTGAAAATTAGTTATTATCCCTGGATAGATCTAAAGTTCATGCCAAAGGTAATAAGAACTGCAATAGCAAGATGTTCCAATAAAGAAGGAAGAACTGGTGGACTGCAGGAGAAAAGGCAATGATATCACAGAGGTAGCTGGCTTAATAACAATGAGGAAAGAAAAATGAGGGAGGGTGCAACAAATAAGACAAGAAATGTACTCACTACCTTATTATGTAACTGTACCCCTCTTTACATCACCTTGTCAATAAAATTTAATTGACAATAAATAAATAAATAAAAGAATCATTGAATTGCAGATTTATAAATTGTGAAGACAATGTAAATAAAATGGTTTGAAAAGAGGAAAAAAGTAACAATGAGGAAAAACAAGAGAATATTCTCACCTGGAAAGATAACCATGAGAGAAAGCAAAAATTAATGGGGAATAATAGTCAAAATCTCTACAAAAAAGAAGACCAAAGAAAAGTTGATGTATGGGGGAATGAGGGACGAGGTAACAAACAGTACAAGAAATGTATCCAATGCCTAGTGTATGAAACTGTAACCTCCCTGTAATTCAGTTTGATAATAAATACTTAAAAGAAAAAAAGAAAAAAAAGAAAAATTGATGTATGATCTAAGAAAATGGCATTCAAGACAGTGTGTTTCAAAAAAGGCTAACCTAATTCCACATTATCAATGCATAATTATTTGAAAAAGAACAATTGTGTACTGTAAAGTTTTATAGGATCATCTCATTGAACCATGAAAATGCTAATTCACCCATCATAATCTAAGGGATTTCTATGGGACAATTGTGAAATCACACCACTTCAAATTGCTTACAGCTCACTTTATTAAAATATGTCAAAGCTAAAAAAATAAAAATAAAAAAGGCTATCTTGAGAGAAACCTCAATTTAAGTGCCTATTGGAATACCTGATACAAGTTACTGCCACTGGGTAACTTCTAACAGCCATCTGCTGTGTACCAGATGACTGTCTATATATGCTACACTATTCTTACTTTAATATTTAATAATTCCCTGGCATGCAGGCATCACAAGAGTACAAGCTTAGTATTTCCACAAACTCTACACAATGTGTAGATGACATTTTTAGAAGTTTTCAAGAAGTCTTGTCAAATCCTGTGTCCTGATACAATTTCTAGAATTCCTTGTGTTGATAGAATTTCTAGAACACATACTATAATCACATATTTTAACTAAAAAAAAAAGGCATTAATGGCAGATCTCTAGATTGGCTAATAATTTGATATTCTTGGTGTTCTGGGAAACTATATTTGAGGATTTATTCGAAAGAAGGAAGAGGGCTGGGGACAAGGGAATGAATGAAAGATAAGAACATCCACAAGAAGGAAGTTCATATTATTCCTTCAAAGCTCAAACAGTATTAGTTTCCCAACTAAATCAGTTCTGCTTCTAAACTTTAGTGGCCTAGCCAGCAAACCAAACACTCTTCAGTTAATTGCATCCTAACATACTAGACGATAGTTTCTCATCATTATTACTATGGAAGCAAGTCCTTTGGTCTCATCTCCTGTTTCCTACATAGCTTCTGAAAGTATCATTTTATCCTCACATGAATTGCTGTTTCAATGACTTTCCTAAAGATCAAACAGATTTGAAGCAGGGTACTGCACATCTTGCTGTGTTTCTGACTTTAGTCTGAACACTTAACCTCTTAGCCTCACTTTACTAAACATAAAATAATTATTACAACAACATCCTATCCAATAATAATAATAACAAAAACAACATATGCAGTGGGGTCATTTTAGTGTTCACTGACATACTGCATACAGAACTTGCAATAATCCAGTACCTAATGAGCATATCTTGATGTTGATGGTGGCTCTGACTAAAACCACATAGCATTACATCTCTGTAAAGAGCTCCAGCAAAAATCATTTGTCTGACTTCTGTGCATTACTGGACTCACTGTAGGGCCCACTTCACACCTTTCCCCTAGGAGCAGACTAGTGCACTGCCATTTAATTCACCCTATACATATTGGCTTAATGCCCAACAAGACAAGTCCTTGCCCACTACCTGTCTCTGTCCTTATTCAGCTAGAGTTGCTTCTTTCCAAATTTAGGGAGAGTTATGCCTAAATAACAATTGTGTGAGGAGTGTGAGATACTTTATGTTTAGCATGGTGATGGACACACACACATTCACACATTTTCTCTCTTTCCCCCCTCCTTACCTTCCTCCCTCCTTCCCCCCTCCCGGTCTCTTATCAAAGTTTAATTCTGTTACTATTAACATCTAGAACATCTTATTTCTAAATTATTTGCACTCATCAAACAAAAGATATTAATATAATTATTTAACTTCAGATGAGAACACATTCATCTCAACTTGTCAAAATTCACTTGTTTGGAATTTTAAGTATAGAAAGTAAAGATTGAATTGAAGGGAAACGCAATTGTAAGAAGAGCATAGAGAGATATTTTGTAACTGAAGAAGGTTTCTTTTGGCCTCTGACTTTAGAGGCAGAAAGCTGATTTTAAAGACAAAATGATGTTAATCCATTTAGGATTCCTGTAAAAGTAAGAAAGAAGAAGCTGGAATCCTCCCTTCAAGGGTTCCTTCTGTTCCTGAAGCCCACATTCTTGCTTCATCTCTTCTGTTGGGAAGTTTCCCAGGTTTCACTTTTATGAAGGCCTGTCATCCTCCTGTGTTCCTGCCTTTTCCCCACCTGCCCGGTACTGCAGTGGGTGTTCACCAGCTTGGCTTTATTCACGAGATTTGTCTAAGGGTCCCAATTTTGGTGGCCTTAAGACCACCAGGACTCAAATCATTAGGCTCAGATAGACAGATGGATAGAAAGATGGATGGATGAAGATAGAGATGGATAGATAGACAGACAGACAGACAGATAGATAGATAGATAGATAGATAGATAGATAGATAGATAGATAGATAGATAGATAGATAGATAAGGAACAGATGTTCACTAGACCCTGAGGTGAGAAAGACAGCATAAGAAAAAACTGATAGATAAAAATCACCATATAAATGTCAGAAAGTCAACCCCAGTAAAATGTTTGCAGGACAGAGGTTGACAAATGAATACAAATCAGATTATTCGTATTATTATGTATCTGTACAACACGTGTGTGTATAAAAGAGAACTAATGTAGTAGCAAGAGAAAACTTGTGTCACAAAATTGTCATATTACTACCTCCTAATTATAAATATCATATTTGTTTATACCATATATATCACATGTCAGAGAAATTACCTTCTTTTATTGATTGTAACAATTTTATCGTACTGTTGCTTTCTAATATTCTGTCTTTTGCAGTAAATATCTTTTGTAATTGAGACATTACTTACTGGATTTGCCTCAATTTCAGTGAGTTTAAAATGTATTTCAGCACCTGTAACTTTATGTAATTTCATTCGAGTCACAGAACTCATACAAATGATATGAGATGACAAGTACTTTAATTAACTAGGAAAGTAAATTTAATCAATAAACATACATTTTGTTATTGTATAAATTTATTGAAAACTAATGTATGACTATATGGATTTCATAGTTTAAATCTGTTTATTAAAATTCATATATTCTTCAGAGCTAGGCTCCAGTGGCTTATGCCTGTAGTCTTAGCTACTCAGAAGGCTGAGGATCAGGGTTCAAAGCCAGTTCAGGCAGAGAAGTCCCTGTGGGACTCTTCTCTCCAATTAACCATTCAAAAAACTGAAAGTGGCACTATGGCTCAGGTAGTAAAGTATTAACCTTGAACAGAGAGAGGCTCAGGGACAGCTCCCACCCTGAATTCAATCCCCACAACCACCATCAACAACAATTAAACTTATATATTCTTCAAGTATTTCTTGAGGTCTTACTCTGCGCCAGGCACAAATCTCACTATCTCTAAAGAAAGCAAAGTACTCTTCTGAGAAGACAACAGTAACAACAAGTAAATATAAACTACATCAGGTGATCATTAAATTCTATGGAAAAAAATCAAGTAAAAATGTTGTGAGCTGTGAGGTATACTTTCTGTAGGTCAAAAAAAAACTTATTATTTAACTTGGGTGGGGGGGGGAAATGGGGACAAAGAATTGGAGGGAGGAAGTCATGCAGTCATAATTTTTAGTAGACACTGTAGAAGATGAACTACTTAACAACTGGGCAGGGACAAGAGAGGGAAACTGCAGGGAAATGAAGGAGTGACATTGTCCAAAAAGAATTGCACACATTACCTGACTTATAAAAATGGGAACTCCTCCACACAACACCTTAATAATAACAATAAAATTACATATTAAAAAGTTATGCCTTAGATGGAAAATAATCTTTCTCCTCAGAAGAGTCTTAAAAATAGTATTCTTGGCCATCAATAGATAACCTGTTTGGTTCCCCCGCCCCAAATAATTTTAACAATTGAAAATGTTCACTTATGCTTCTTCAGAAGGAGATGAAACTTACAGTATAATCAGGCATTTCTTAACTGGTGTGTGTGTCCACACACAAGTGTGTGTATTTTAAATAAAAACTGGATTCCAGACATTCTACTTATTGGAGGAGAAGGAATTAAAACCTTACAACTTTGAGGTTTACTGGAAGGGTAGTTGCTCTGAGCTTCCTCTGGGGGTGAGGAATTACTAAGAGGAAAACACAATGTGCAGGCAGCAACAACTTGCCCCTGTACACTAGAGGAGACAGAGTGAAATATATTCAAGTTAGAATATACCCCATATTGGCAAGAAAAGGTGTAGTACCTAACACACAGTAGGCACTCAGTCAGCATGAGAACCTATGTGCTGCCTCTATGTCAGGTCCTAAGATCTCAAATGTGAAAACATGTCATTTTTGCTTTCCCGAGAAGTGCAGATTATTTGAAGACAAAGACAAAACTAAAAATGATCATTACTTCAATCATTACATATGCAATGGACATAAGGGACTCTGAAAATCAAGCAGAATTTCAGAGTGAAATTTACAAATTTTAACACTGAAGAGTAGCTCTAAGATATACAGGGTATACAGGTTTTCATATTTGTAAATGCTAAACAAGGGGTTTTATAGTTCATATTTAAATGATGAGTTTTACTATGCTTGCTAACCATGTGAATCTCTTCTTAATTCAACATTGCTTCAAGCACAGCACTTTAATAGTGCAGATTTTATTAGAGAACTTAACTGATATTGGTTGGGGAAGGATGTTAGAATACATTTTTCTCTAGAAGATTTGCATTAGACAGAGTAGTTACAGGCTGTAGCATCTCCCCTGTAATTTTATAAGAATGGTATTACCCTGGCTTTCACTGTGTGATTGCTGGTTACCTTCTGTCAGTGAGCAACAGTCTTGCTGCAAAGCAGGAGCAAAACCCTTCTCTTTGTCTCCGTGGTCAAAGCAATTACTTCTTAGAAAGTCGGATTTTCTCAGAATGACCATGTACAGGAGCAAACGCAGACATCAGAGATGTAAGTAGATTCTGACCCAACTTTTTCATGACTGTGGTGGGCAAAAAGCATACTTGATTTCTTAAAACACTAATCATGACTTCTTTAAATACAGACTGTTAGTAGAAAAGATTCTGTGGCTTTTTTTTTTACCCTAATCTTTCTCTGTATCCCTGAAACATGCTTGAGAGATGTTGGAGGTGGGGAAATAGGGGATAATTCGGTTGTTACTATGGAAACCTTGGAAAGGTTTACAAAAATCAACAGAGAAACAGATCAAATGCAATTTTAGTCTAGCTCAGCATCCTTCATTCGGGCATGATCACTGGCCAGTTATCCTTTTATTTTTTTCCAAGAGTGATAGATTTTCTTTCCTGGGAGTCTATTGAAAGATTTAGGAAGCTAGCCTAAAACTTCTATTTATTCATCCAATTTCAATTCTAACTCTCAGGGGGAAATGAAACTGTTCAGAATGGAGAGGAGGGAGTTAATTGTGAATGACAAGCTGAATTATTTAATGGGATGTTCGGCTCCAAACTTCTTGGTCCAAACTGTATTGGTAACATAATTCACTAAGGGCATCATTTCAAAGGAGTCAAAAGGAGTCATCTTCAATTCTACCCTAAAGGATCTAATTCTGACTGAAAAGGAACAGCACAATTACTTTGGCCTAAAGTCTACAACAGAGATGATTATGGAACTGAAAACCAGGAAATTTAGCTGAAGAACAGAGGCTTACAATGAAACTGTTTTACAGCAAAGCAATATGCCTCTCATGGGAAAGATTTCTAATCACATCTTACTCTACTACATCAAGCTATCACCTCATCTTGCCTGTTGTATAAAAGTATACATTACTAAATTAAGCTCCAAATGCCTGTCGCTGACTCTATTTACCATTTAGACAGGTAACAGCTACTACTCAAAGTCTATTCATTTTCATTATTGTTTAACCCTTAACTATGCCTTGATGGTATACAATACATCAGTGTTAAAACAGAGAGATTATCAGTAACAATCTATCAAAAAGCAAAGCTCTGGTGGAAATGTAATTTTGGTGTGATGATTTATTGTTTGGTTTATTTTCACTTAAGAACTGAAAACTGCCATTTTTATTCTTCAAAGAAGTTTTGTATACCACATAAAGCTCTAAGGACTGGGACTGCCCGTTTCATTCTATGTGCCTTTTGATTCCACTGCTTCTATAACTGCTACTTTTTCTTTGCAAGTGACTGATGTAAAGTCTCCAATATATTGCTGATTAATTTCCTTGTGATTTCCTCCTACAAGAATGAATCTAAATTATGCATGCACTTGAAAGCCATCTTGCACTTTTTACTCTTGTATCTTTTTATACACCTACTCATTTTTTCCTTTGTGGGTAATCATCACTTTAATGCATATGGCAAATAAAAAATTCACAGAAAAACTATACTGAGTACCCTCTCCCCTAAAATGTACTTGCTGAAGTCTGCGATTAAGCAGCAGGAAGAAATTGCGAATTACATGAGACAAGTCAGAAGATGTGTAATTATATAGGCATGGACACAGTAGGGTGTGCTGGGATGTTTTAGTTAAAAAATGTAATGTATTACTTATACATAATTATATAAGTTAACTATATAATGTTATATTAACTGGTTCTATGCTCTAATCATATAAAATATCAAACAGCAGAAATGTAATAAAATTAAAGTACATAGAAATCTTAGCAATAAAAGCAAATAGAATCCTTAAATGGATTTCTATTTTACACTAATAATATTTGCAAAAGTGGAATGCAATGTAATTGTTTCACCTCCAATGGAGATATAAAAATATTTACATTATTGCAAAACCAGAGTTCAGAGCATTTCTATTTTGATCATATAGTGTGTGTGTGTGTGTGTGTGTGTGTTTCATCATGTAAAAAGCATAAGCTCTCCCAGAGGCAGTTGTACTCTAATTAAAGTAATAATCACACATTTAACAAAAATCTCTTTGTAGGGAGAAAAAAGAATGTGCGATTCTCTTTAAAATTTCAATTGTACATAAAATCAACTTTCTAATTTTCTCTTTACTCGAGATATTATGCTACCATTCAGTAAAATCAATGCAATGTCCCTTTAGAGGTCCTGGAAAAAGGACTATAAGTGCCTGTGACTGAGTCAAGGATTTCAAAAAGATGAAAGCAAACATACTTTAAGAGATATGCTAAGGAATAACTTGCCCTGAGCCTTTGAAAATTCATGTGCGGCTTTGAAATCTATTCCTTACTCAGGTCTACATTTCTGATACAAGAGAAAGGAGTGGGGTTATACCCTCTTCTGCCTCTCAGAGAACAGTTACAAGGAAAAACAAATGGCCTCCATGCTCATTCACAGTAGAAAACATTACCTGTGAATAACAGCACAATAGCTTCCCATAGATTCAGAACTTAGGAGGTATATTTTCCAATGTTAGCATGTGACAAATGTTGATTTTTTTTTAAAGCCAAACAGGTAAAGATGAGTTAAAGGAAGTCTTAGGAAATGCACTCCTATCTTTACAAATCAGAATGATTTGGGAACTGTGATTAGTATAAACAGATTTTTCTTCTGGATTTATTTTGATATTAACAGTTTATATATGGAAATGATGTTTATTCAAATGTGATACTTTTGCTTAAATATTTTAAACCC
Organism: Perognathus longimembris pacificus; assembly: GCF_023159225.1. Taxonomy (NCBI): domain Eukaryota; kingdom Metazoa; phylum Chordata; class Mammalia; order Rodentia; family Heteromyidae; genus Perognathus; species Perognathus longimembris. The sequence continues at coordinate 40,384,831 of NC_063172.1, read as the reverse complement.
ATTTTATATATAAAAGAAGGTAGGATTACCTGGAACCTTTCTTGTTGAAACTTCAAATGACCTTGAAAAAACAATTTGTGGCTTTTAAAACTAAATGAAGATACTTTAAAAAAAACAATTAAGGAGGGGCTGGGGATATGGCCTAGTGGCAAGAGTGCTTGCCTCGTATACATGAGGCCCTGGGTTCGATTCCCCAGCACCACATATACAGAAAATGGCCAGAAGTGGCACTGTGGCTCAAGTGGCAGAATGCTATCCTTGAGCAAGAAGAAGCCAGGGACAGTGCTCAGGCCCTGAGTCCAAGCCCCAGGACTGGCCAAAAAAAAAAAAAAAAAACCAACAACAAATAAGGAATATACTTTTGAAATACAGAAGTAAGGGAAAATAGCATATAATCTATTTGACAATAAAGATAGAATTCTATAAATAATACAACCCTCATACTATGGTAAAGAAAAGAGAGGGTACCTGAACTTAGATATCTAACAGTTCATTTTTATTTAATGTAACAGCTTTTCATTTTTCTTGTTAATGGTATATTTAAGCAAGCTTATCCACCTTACCCATTTTCTCATGAACATGTTTAATGAGACCATTTCAGGTATCTGATGACTAACCATTACAATTCTCTGCTCGTAATCCTGTCCAGTACTTCGGAACCTGTGAGCTGCCGTCCTTTTTCTTCTTTCAATGTCTTCTGAAACTTCACTCTATTGTGCTGGAAGAACATTTGCCAAAGCATCTTCTATCTTTAACCCTAAATGCCTCCACAGTACAGTCCTAGTCATGTTCTTCTCCTACTCAGACACACCTGGTAGTTTCTTGTCAATTACATGGTAGCTGTGCACTTGTATGTTTTAGGTTCATGAGTGACAGTGGAGTTCCTTGAACTACTGCAAGCGGTTCTGGAATTCATATGAATGAATATTAATCGTGCTCTGTACAATGAACAAAACATGCCTACACATACCTAAAACCCTGTGCACATACAGAGATTTTACTTTGTAAGTCCTAAATATATGTTCAAGAATAGCAAATGTCTTTATAAAAGGTATTCATGCTGCTCAAAATCTATGTGAATCTGCATACCACATCGTGTTTCGTAAATATCAACAAATATTATTTGTAATTTGGAAAAAAAAAAAAAAGAAATGCATGTGTGTGGTGGCACAGGTCCGTAAACCCTAGTTATTTTTGAAGGGAAATTTAGTCCTAATCAAAGGATCAAATTTACACTGCGTAACAGTTCATGGAATCCATCTCAACCAATGGTTGGGCATGAGGGTGGCCACACATACACCAGCTAGAGGAGAACGCAATGGCGGGACGCAGTGACACCTGCCGGTCATATCCAGTCACAACTAGGAAGATCTCAATACAGGCCGACTTCGAAGTCAGACTTTCATCAAAAATAACCAAGCTAACCCCTTGTACAAGGTATTCCCTTGAAGATACAATAAATAAACAAACAAGTAATCAAGGCAAAAATAAGGCTAAAAGCATCAACACAAGTATCAGAGGACCTCTTTCAAAAGCAAGAGGTAGTGAGTTCAACCCCAAGTACTACTAAAAACATAAAAAAGAATAAAATACATACTAAATTTATAGTATCATTTTATATCTATATACTTTATAGTATCATATATACTAAATTTATATAACATTTTAGACACCATACACTTTGTATGAAAACACAGCAACATCACATAAACAGACTTCATTACATTTCAAAATCTTTATATTTTCAATGGCAAAAAATCTCTTTAAAAAGTAATTGAGGGGCTGGGAATATGGCCTAGTGGCAAGAGTGCTCACCTCATATACATGAATCCCTGGGTTCGATTCCTCAGCACCACATATATAGAAAATGACCAGAAGTGGCTCTGTGGCTCAAGTGGCAGAGTGCCAGCCTTGAGCAAAAAGAAGCCAGAGACAGTGCACAGGCCCTGAGTTCGAGGCCCAGGGCTGGCAAAAAAAAAGTAATTGAAATTAGAAAATATGATAGGAATTAGAAAAAAATTATGTGAATTAGGAAATGTATTAAAAAAAACTTGACCTTTTAATGCTGACATTTACCTAATTGTTATCTACTTGCTAATTCCTTCCTGCTACCACATATTTTAGCCTTTATCAGTCTACTGGTTGTCCACAAAGTTCACTGTGCATTCTTTAATCTCCACTCCTTGGCCAGAATCTTTCTGTTGGTAGATAGCTTTCTTTTGTCTTTTCACAAGAAGAAATCTCTGCTCAAAATTTCCCTTAAACTTCATCATCCTTCATGGAGATCTCTCTAGTTTCCAAATCAACTTTTTTTCTTCTCTCTTTTCAGATGATTTATTAGTGATTGTCTTTATAATTTCTATGTTTTGTCTTATATGTAGTTATATGTTTATCCCACTAAGTTCTGAGTTTGTTTCATTAGTTTTTTTAATCATTTTCTGGTGTGTTCTCAATGCATCATACATTAATTTGAGCAATCCATAAGTGTCCAACGAAGTGCATGCATGCATGCATTCAAAGGTATGTTCTTGATCCCATTATTTCTCACACACTGCTGTGATGCTAGGCCTTATACCCATGAACGAAACTCTATTTTGGGGGTGATGGGAAGATGGCACATAAACAAATACGTCTGTTTGGGGGGTGATGGGAAGATGGCACATAAACAAATACATGGAGGCAGCTGATGCTATGTAATAGGAAATAAAGGGGGGAAATGTTTGTGAGGAGAGCTAATTGTTGTTGTTTACTATGGGCTAGTCAGAAAAAGCCACTCTTATTAAGATATAATTTGATCAGACACCGGAAGGAAGGAAGAAGCCAATTCTGCCACTCTCTGAGGAGTTCTAAGGAGGAACAGCACATATGAAGTAACTCGGGATGCCCAAAAGATCAAGAAATTCAGGAAGTAAAGTGATTGAAAAGAGAAGAACTCAAAACTCAGAAGCAGTATTGGGTAAAAAATTGAAAATAATAACAATTTAATTGAGTAGTACCTTTAATTCATAATTCAATTCAGATAGGGTATGTGATACTTTTAATTATCACTGCATCATTCTAAATAACTCCTATGATTTTTGTTAAAATGATAATCACATGAATGTTTTGTGACATTTACACTCAATGATAAACATTAGTCACTAAAATCAGAAATGTATTTGACTAGGGTTTTTTTTCCAGTTATCTTCTTCTGAATACCCTGGTGTTATATTAACCCTATCTCTCTAAAAGCCTTTGTATCTGAGAACATTTTTAATAGCTTTAACAGTTTGTTGTAATGTTTCTTAAGGAACTGGAAATGACAAATAAGGTTGTACTGGTCACCAGTCAGGAAGAATCATGGCATCATGAGCCAACATGGGTTCAATAATTTCAGTGTCCTGTAATTATTTGAAAACAGGTTACCTGAGCTATCAATTGCATGCTTGTTACTTCGGTGTCTTTTAGGTAAGTCTGTGTCATAAATCCTAGCATTCTATCACTTTGAACCACAGCACCACTTCTGGTTTTCGAATGGTTAATTGGAGATAAGATTCTCATGGACTTTCCTGCCTGGGCTGGCTTCAAACTGTGATTCTCAGATCTCGAGCCTCCTGATTAGCTAGGATTACAAGCTTGAGCCACCAGTGCCCCGTTAGTTTTACTTTTTTTAAATTTTACAATAAAGAAATGATTTGGGGTTTGGTGAACATAAACTGTCCAAAGGACACCATTAAATTCAGTCTTTGATTTCTCTATTATTCAAACTGTTGTGACTTCTGATTTAACATCTGAGATTTCTCTACCTTTCTTTTCTCTTAAATCTTAATATGAATTCTGTAACAGGTATGGATGGAGAAGTTACAGCTTTATACATTTCTCCATGGAATTATGATTGCATGGGTGGAATCAGGATGGTCTGACTGAGCATGCACAATGGGACCATTTAAACCAATTTTGAGGCAGAAATGTACAAAGGCTGACTGATAGCACCCCTGGTACAGATTGACCTTAAATGGAAATGCATATTGGACTGCCTCACATCCTCAATCACTCGCTTTTATGGGCTCGAGCCAGTGACTTGCTCCAATTTCAGGAAATCTCTTTATTCCTCCCTCCCTCCCTACTTAGTCTCTCTCTTTCTCTCCATCTCTCTCTTCTTATTTCTCCCACTTTCTCTTTCTCTATGTCTCACACAAATTTTTGCATTTAAGAATATCCATAGTAAAAAATTGCTTTTGTAATAGTGAGCCTTTGGATATTCCTTTTACTTTTTTGTTTTTATTCTTTTTTGGTGCTGGTCCTGGGGTTTGAACTATAGGCCTGGATGCTGTCTCTGAGCTTTATTGCTCAAGGCTCGTGCTATACCACTTGAAACACAGTTCCACTTCTGGCTTTTCTCGTGGATAATTGGAGATAATTGTCTGACAGACTTTCCTTCCTGGGCTGTATTCGAACCTCTATATTCAGAAGCTGCCCCCCCCCCCCCCGCCTTGATTAGCTAGGGTTATGGATGTGAGCCATGAACACCCAGCTGTCTTTACTTTTCTGTTACCCAAACACAACTTGGCCTTCATAAACTACCTGCTTCCAATTTTTCATTTCTATAAGACTCAGTAATACATTTAATCTCCAGACAATGGCACTGACTGCCTTCAATTGTTCTGACACAAGCTATTTATCCCTAAAAGATTGTTAGGTAAAAGTAGTGTGTACTTGCATTCACTGAAGATAAATCATAAATGTTAAACAAAGTAGGCATTTAGCAAAATAAGATGACTATTAAAGGCTTATACAAATCTAAGTTTATAACAATTTTAAATGCATCTTCGAGAAATACTTTCCTCCATTCTATGTTTATATCACATCTCTCTTGATTTGCTTTACTTTGTTATTTATAAGCTTTTTAGCTCAGGTCAATCACACCTGTGCATTTTTGCCTTTCTTATCTATGTTTTGGGGCTTTACATGCAAAATATATTAGCCTAGACCAAAGTCAAGAACTTTTCTCCTCTTCATCTAGTAGTTTTTACAAGTTTAAAGCATACATTTAAATATTTAATGCATTTCAGTTGATGTTTTCTGTAGGAAAAGGGGAAGATCTTGAGAGATAAAGGTCTAATTTCCTTCCTCAGCCTGTAGTTGCCAAGTTTTCCCAGCACTGTTTTCAGGAGAGATTGTTTTGTCCCCCATTGTGTACTCCTGGCACCTTTGTCAAAACTCAGTTGGCTACAAATCCGTCCATTATTTCTTGGCTCACTACTATGTAGTATTCATCTGTGTCTGTTTTTCTCACCATCTGTTTAATAACTGGTTAATATCGGAAATGTGTTAAGTATTCAAACAGCTCAACAGCAAGCAAACAAATAGCCTAATTGAAAATGGGCAAAGGATATGAAAAAGTCATTTCTAAAAAGAAGACATATAAATAGCCAACAGTATATAAAAATTGATATTCATTAATCCAAATAGGACAGTTAGAATGACAATACTAAAAATTGATACTCACTAATCAAAATAAGATAGAGCAATAATACTAAAAGACAAGTATGTAAAGATATGGAAAAATGCATCTTTGTGGGGATGTAAATTTGTATAGCCATTATGGAGAAAAGAATGAAGAATCTTTTTTTTTTTTTAAAGGCTGGGAATCTGGCTTAGTGGTAGAGTAACTTGCTGTGCATGCATGAAGCCCTGGGTTTGATTCCTTAGTACTACATACACAGAAAAAGCCAGAAGTGGTGCTGTGGCTCAGGTGGTGGAGCATTAGGCTTGAGCAAAAGAAGCTCAGGGACAGTGCCCAACCCCTGAGTTCAAGCCCCAGGACTAGAAAAAATGCATCTACCAAATAACCAAGAAATTTGATTTCTGGATATGTATTAAAAAGAAGTCATACCTCAAACAGTTCTCTATAATTATATGTTCTTTGCTGAATTCTTCTCAGTCATCAAGAATGGAACCCATCTAAGTGTGCACTAATACCTAAACTATATGATATATATAACAGAATGCCATCTATCACCAAGAGGGTATTTTGTGCCATTATTTTAATTGAAATGAACCACACATAGAAATAACTATATATAGAATGTAAAAAGAATAACTCAAATTACATGACTGGTCATCAAATGCTGTGGAAAGGGTCAGTACAAATTGGTCAAGGAGTACATATTTCAGTCACATAGTATAAATTCAAAAGATGTGTAAACCATGGTAGCTATGGTTATGTCTATGTATCAAATGATCAAAAATTTCTGAGTAGGTTTCAAATGTTCCCATCACAAAGATATAATAAACATATATGTTAAGGGATACATTAATAGCTTGGTTTAGCCATTCCACAGGACATCCAATTAGCATGTAGGAGCTATATTTACATTTGTTGTGTGCTAACAAGTAACACCAAAAACAAAATGACATTATTGAGCAACATAAGTACTTTGATATAATTTAAAGCAAAATTAAAGCTAGTAAGCACATGTGGATAGTGGGTTACCAAGTATTCCTTTTATATACTGTTTGTAGAATTTAAAAAAAAAACCTTAAAATCCATGATCTTACATAACTCTACTTTGAGGAAGTCTATTTATTTTGACCATATCATATATGGTCAAAATGATAACTTTATATGATTGTGTTTAAATACCAAGTATGTATCACCACACTGGGCAACAAAACAAGAAGCAGCTAGCTGACTGCTGCTGGCCACTTGAGATGTTAAGGGCAGGAAGATGAAAGTTTGAATCTATCTTAAGCAGAGAAGTTTACAAGATTATATTTTTAATATAGCAGGCAATAAATGAGCTGGCACACGTGGTTGGGTGATATCTTAGCAAATGTGTAGCCCTGAGTTCAAATCTCAGTACACCCTAAAAAAGAAGAAGATTGAATAGTTTCATGAAAGGTCATCATAACAGCAAGATGTACATTAAAAGTCAAGGTCCTTTGTAATTAACCTGAAGATGGATACTTGATGTACATGTATGCTTGTGTGCATATATACATATAGACATACATATACATACTTATACAAACATGTATGCACTATACATATGTATGTAATATATTTATATTATATGCCTTGTGTAACATGTATATATTATGTGTGAAAATATATATTATACATACATGTATGTATTATGTAGCACATTATACATACATACATTAAGTATAATTTTTATGTAGTATATTCAAATATACAATTAAAGGAATAGACTTACTGCTGTTCTTTAATATATGTGAGGTTAAATTTTTTACACATAGTGGATAGTACATACAGTCTTATAAGCATAAATTAATTATAGCTTCCTTTTACAAACAACTTCCTAACTTTGGAAGAAAAACAGAACTTTTCAAGTAGCTACCTACTTGTCACTAAAATTAAAATATTTGTTAAAAGGAAATAAATTCTAATGTTACATGATTTTTATCATTTTAACATCATTTTATGTAAATTATATTGGTAACAATAATAAAGTGACAATTTGACATGTCAGGCACTGCGCTAAGCATTTTGTTATATGAGACGGATCCAACTCTTATAACAGAGCAATAATCAAACAATAACAAGTCAATAATCCCAACAACTGTTACAATTCATTTTCAGTGCAGTTTGGATATTCTAATTATGATTTTGAGTCCTAATCTCCAGGAAATCAGGCACCTTCTAAAATTAAACTGAAATATGAATGTTAGCTACTGTTTAAAACAAGTTTATCTGTCTCAAAAAACTAAGAAATTAACCTGAAATGGAAAAGTATGATTCCTGACCAATCAATATTCCCATTGTTTTAAATACATAAATCTTCTGATCAAAGTTAAGTGCATATGCAAACAAAGCATTCACAAGTGAATGTATTTGCTCTCAGTTCTGATTTCTGCTGCAAAAGAACAAAAGGTTTCTAGGACTTAGGAAATTGATATCCTCTGCAGTTTTTTTCCTAGCATTATTTATTGAATACTACTTTTATCGTGACTATGGTATTTTAGTCACCTTTAGTTACATAGGGATACATTATGTATGTGTTCTTAGAGACACAAGGTCTTGACAGTTACTTATCATTTGCATCCTATTACAGCTAGAACCTTATTTGTATTTAAAATGGCTCCACAACTATTGCCTTAAGTTCCTTAGAGAATGTGAGGCATACATTTTTGCAATGTTTTATGCCTTAGGCTACTTATCATCAGAAAAATATGTTTTATTTTATATTATATGACTTTGTTGACCCTCTACTGAACTTTAAATTGCCTTAGAGAAATAGTTGGACACTTTCTCCTTAAATAAACACCCGTTGCTCTTCAAATTACTGATATCTGTCTTCTTAACAGGTTCCATAGGCAATGGGAATCTTGACTTTGAGGTCACCTTCGCTGGGTTCATGTAAAGTGTAACTACTTCACCCTGTTTTTCTTCCCACATTCGGGCAGAGTCTTTCAACCAAAGGTAGTACTTGAATATGTAGCAGAGATTCATAATTTGTACTATCCCTCTCGCATCCTATTGCATATTGTTTTTGATACTTCATTATAGGTGATCATCAAATGTAACAAAGAATAAATTATCAAACTCAACAGAAAACTGTAAATAAATATGGACTACATGAAATACTGACTTCAACTTAATTTATTGTCTCATAGTTAACAAGACACTGGCTCACAATTAAACTGAACACATAAAGTCATAAAATATTTATGTTTTAATTCGGATCTCAGGTAAAATCCAACTACTTTGTCATATGCCTGGATTTGCTACACTAGCAAGGGAAAATGGTGATAAAATTCTCAATTCTTTTTGCAACACTGAATTTATACCCAGATGAATGGAGACAGGAAAGGTGAGAAAATAGAGTCATAGTCTCCAATGTGTGTGTGTATATATATATATACATACATATATGTAGATATGTGTGTATGTGTATATGTATATATACATATATGTATACACATACATATATGTATATATATGAAGTAAGGTAAATTGAGGGGATAGGCAGGTTTGGGAAAGATGAGGGAGAATGATGGAAAAGGTGACATTGATCAAGATGCATTGTACTCAGAAACTGGAAGGTTGAACTGAAACACTTTTGTACACTTACTCCAAGATAACCAAAAATTGTACCCACAGAATTATTTATGTGAAATAAGCTTTATTCTAATCATCATTTCTATCACAGGCAATATATTCACACCCATTAAATGGATAGAGTCTCCCAAAGAGGCCACAGCAAGGATATTCTGTGGAGGCTTCAAGATTTTATTTTTCACTAGTTACAGAGAAATATTTTTTCACATTATTTATTATCCCAGTTTTCCTTCATCCAAAGTCAGAGTTTCAGAAGGTTTTTTTTGGTGGATATAAGATTTTCTTTGATATGAAAAGAAAAGCATCAAATTCTACATTAAGCAGGCAGAAGGAAAAGATGTAAGAAATTGTCATAGGACCACATCATTTATGTTTGTTGCTTACATTCTCTTTAAAGACTGTGAAAAGGGGAACTAGAAATTAAAACTGTTTGGCCAAACAGTAATTATTTTTTGGACATCAGTAATCTTCCCATGACTAGTAACATTGGTCTATTTTATGTCTGTTCCTTTAACCTGTCTTTCCTGTATGAAAATTATAATTTGCCCAGGCAGTTGACAATGTCTCTAGAGGACAGAAACCATGTCCCTTTCTTGGTTGCTCTTTCCTCAGTGTAGGCCAGCACTAGGAAGACACAAGAAGTTGTCAAAGAGTGAAAGGAATTGATTGCCTTATTGTCGTGTCCGCTTAGACAAGTAGAAAGTGCAGTCCTTTGTCCAAATAAATGACTAGGATACAGTCTGCTGATAAAATAGGTCTTACCTTTGCATATTCACAAATGTCCATGCATGGTATTTACCTACCACAGCATTTTTGCTTTCAATTTGGGAAAGTGTTTTGTTTACTAACATCTCTAATTTCCTTATTTCAAAAGAATCTAAACTATTTACATCCTAGGTAGTTTTATAATGTTCATCCTGCAAATTAGGGCACTCTTTAGAAAACATATGAAATGTACATGGTGGGGTTTTCCCCAAGAACTTTTGCTGTCATAACCACACTTGTTTCTGATTAAAGCTTCTCGATTATTGTATTATTGTGATCTAAAAACTAAAGACTGATAGCTGATAACACATTTGCAATTAGAACTTGCTTCTCTACATTCTGGCTGTTTTCTCTACCCAGGATTGCTTTCTGCTGTTTCATTATTCCCTAAATCAATTTTGCACCAGTTAGAGGAACAAATTGTTTATATCTCCAGAGATTCATAGCTATTAATCTCAGCGGTAACTCAGTGATTGATTTTTTTCAGACCTTAACATCAGAGGAACATAGATGGGAAGGAATAATTTGAACCAAGACCAGAACATGCTAGCTGAACAAGCAAAGATAAGACTTTACATCTTACAAAATAAATCTTCGTCACTAATTTGTTATGCCGCTTTCAAATTTGAGAATATTATTAGAGTAGTACTTTAATGTAATCCCACTTTCTTATTCTTTTCTTCTTTCATTATCCTTTTTTTCATTATTGTGTCTTGCTACTCAGCAGTAATATCAACTGGAAATATTTGAATTAAAACAAAAATTGACCCCATTTCCAATGCTTTTGAAGTTATTACAAATGAGAGCTTTCTCAAAGGCTCTCGATGTTTCAAATATATGGATGAGCACTCCCTGTCAATAATGAATACTGAGCATTCAATAGGCCTGAATGAATGATTTGAGCCTCAACTTCCTTCTCAGCATTGCCAAATTTCTGACATAAAAGCTTAAAATATAAGAGTTTAAGGAAGCAATTAGAATAATGGACAGTCTATGAAAGGATTTCCAGGTTATTACACTTATCTTTTTCTTTTCTAAGTATAATTGAGACTTCCAAGAATTTTTACTAAGGAGTCATTTTACTTTCTGGACTTGGTAATTTAAATAAAGATAAAATTTTTAAGGAAGGGGCTGCAAATGTGGCTTAGTGGTAGAGTGCTTGCCTAACATGCATGAAGCCCTGAGTTCGATTCCTCAGCACCACATAAACAGAAAAGGCCAGAAGTGGCTCTGTGGCTCAAGAAGTGGAGTGCTATCCTTGAGCAAAAAGAGGCCAGGTACAGATTCCAAACCCCAGGACTGGCAAAAAACAAAACAAAAAAAACCACCTCTCTGTACATCAGTATGACAATAAAAAAAGAAAAAAATTATTAAGGAACCCATAAGAAATTCAGTAAATAACTTCATGGAAAATAGTATGTGCTTGATTAATTCATATAAAGGTTCTTACCTAAGTGGTTGTAAAGCTCCAAGCTAAAGTGATAGATAGGTCATAGGTTGAATTGTCTGTATCTTAGGTAGTTTACTCTCTTCGTGGGTCACCAGCCATTGGAATAATCTTTCCAGATATGTAGTGAAGAACGACATGATGTCAAACAAGGACAGGTTTTCAGCACAAAGTTGCGTGAAATATGAAAGTCAAACCAGAGCCATTAGAACTACAATAACTCAGAGTATTGCTAGCATGTGTGTGTGCATGTACATGTGAAAGAGATTTGAAGTGTGTGTCTTATAATAATGTGTGTGCTTTATAATAAAATTAATACTTAGCATACAAAATGAATGGAACTATACTTGAACAACTATTTCATTTTGTTGATTTATTGTGGTATTTGGGTTTGAACTCAGAGCCTTTCCCTTCTTAATAAAGTACTGTACTACTGGAGCTTTGTCTTTTATTTTTGGTTTATTTTTCAGATAATATCTCATACTTTTTCTAAGACAACATTGGACTGTGTTTCTCCTGCTTCTATGTCATGGGAAGCTGATACTACAGGCATATATTGCCATTCTCAATTCTCATTTTAATATTTGAAGGCAGAAAATTCACCAGTGTAACTTTGTTTTTTATCTAGCATCAAGTTCACACAGTCAGAACTTCAAAGGATAGAAAGTATGACTTCAAAATAATTTTGCTACACGTGGATTGTATCTAAAGAACTCATAACATATTCACAGTTCATAAAAATAGGCTTGACTATAAAGTTAAATATAAATTCCACTTAATGTTTGGCAAATTAATCACTATCATAAATTTGTAATTTAAAATTTTTACATTGTTCTTCAGCAACAATATGTGGTTTTTACATGCTGATTATGAATATTTTACCATCATTTATTCACTTTGTTAGAGTACTAAGCATCTTCAAAAGCATTCATAGAATAGCATTTGTTAAAGATATTCTGTGTAAGAGGCTCTGGACCTAATATTCTAATTTCTGGAAAATTAGAACGTACCATCTGTGACATTTATTGAAAATTCATCTCTATTGGCCCAAAGCCATAGGCTGTTATTGACAATTTCTAAAGCAATATGCTTTCCCTCTGCTGTGTTACTTGCTGCATGATTTTAAAACTGAGCCAACATTTTTTACATACTTCATAAACCCAATAAACAAAATATCAATTAGTTCATTGAATTGTATTTCATCATTTCTGTCACACTCTACTCTAAAGATTAAATTGTTGAAAATTGTATAAGTAAATTCCTCTGGTGTTCTTGGAATTTAAACCTGGAAGTTCACCAGACAACCATCAAATCAATATCCTTAATTAAATTCTAAATATAGGGACATTGTATGTGTCACAATGCTTAATATATCTCCATAACTGGCTACTTGTGTTCTATTTACATAAAGTGAGTACTAACATGTACTCTTTAAAGTTTATTTTGCAGTCACTCATTAATTATAAAGCATAGCTTCCTTCATTTTATACTTAATGTGCCATTAACCTCCTTATCATGGTCTAATAATGACAGATAATCTGGTTATAGGCATTTTAATTTTATGTATTTAATGAATGTTCTATAATTTTTTCTATTTTTCAAGCTCTACCTAAACCAAACTATTTTTATTATCTCAGTGCCAATTTTATTCACTATTACATCTCTCATGAAATGCCTGAAGCACAGATTTTTTCTTTCTCCATATATAATGATTTTTTACTTCATTTAAAATAGCATATGCACATCTATTATTATGGCAAAAGGTTAATTAGGAATGGGTAGATGTCATGCTTATTTTTCCTGTTACTGTAAATCTCATTTGTGATAATGTATTCAATTTACCAAAGAAAAGGAATAGTATTAAGCAAGAACTTTCTGTTTTTGTGATTAATGTAACTTTATTTTTAAGATATCAACAATTAACACTTAGAAGGTGAAAATAAACATTGCAATTTTTCTAAATTAAACGTACCCTTTAACACACTAAGTTATATTTTTTTCCACATTCTTCTTTCCCGTATACAACATTAGTAAGGCAAGAAAGTAGATACAGTCAAAAGGATATATTAAGAAACCTTATTTGAAGTTTGAAGAATCATTGTTGTATATAGTTTATTTGTTCTCCAATGTTTTAATTATGAAAGTCAAGTCTAGCATATTTTATTTTCATCATCACTTTGCTTGTGAAGTACCAATTATGTTCTCCTAAAGCCCAAACACCTTCATGTTATACAAATACAGATCTAACTTTATAGACAATCTACAGCAAATATACCCTGGATCCCTGAATATAATAGTAAGAATTAAGCTTTGTTTTGCCCTCGAGGAGGTTATAATCTAGCTAGTGACAGATATTAATAAAACATTAATCAAATGACTATTCAAGTCAATGTGTACATATTACCCTTTTAAAAGTTAGTACAGAATATCAATGTTACCAGATTACAGTTCATATAGCTGGATGGTTTAGGATTAAGATTTAAGGGAAGATGGCTGGGAATATGGCTTAGTGGCAAGAGTGCTTGCCTCGTATACATGAAGCCCTGGGTTTGATTCCCAAGCACCACATATATAGAAAACGGCCAAAAGTGGCACTGTGGCTCAAGTGGCAGAGTGCTAGCCTTGAGCAAAAAGAAGCCAGGGACAGTGCTCAGGCCCTGAGTCCAAGGCCCAGGACTGGCAAAAAAAAAAAAAAAAAAAAAAAAATCACATCACTTGCCATTATCCATCAGGAAGTGTTGAACACCAAAAACAAGAACTTTCTGATTATTGGAACAAACTAATAAAATAGATTAATTGGCTAGATGCATTGACAGGTCCTTTAATAGATAATACATCTGCTCACACATACAAAATGATGTTTTGTTAACAAACTTAATCTTCAGTATCTTTTATAACAATGATTTTATCATATTCTAGCTGAGTATGAACATTATGTAATAGATGTCTGCGAGTCCTCCAATTTAAGAAATATGATTTACTATAAGAGATTATAAACCTGCCAGAACCGAAATGCATGAAACATACCATCAAGTACCCACGTTTTTATGTACCCTTTTCATAAGCCTTAGAACTCATGAAAAATTAGCCTAAATGATAAATAACTGACATACATATAAATTGGGGGGGGGGGGTGTTTCCCTGCTTGCATACAGAAATAGGAACACAGCTAACAATATTAAGCAACTGAAATTCAAAAAATCATGTTTTCTTTACGCTTAAAAATGGGGATTATGAAAATGAAAATGATTTTACTAGAAGCTAGGCTTATATTCTCAGTTGATACAAAATAATAAAATCTCCCCTCAGTAAATATGAATGTGGTATATATACACAATTGAATTCTATGTTCCCTCAGAAGGAATGACATTGCCCCATTTATAAGGAAATGTAAAGACCTGGGAAAAATTGTATCAAACCCAAAGAAATTGTATCCAGACCCAAAGAAACATAGGCTGCATTGTTTCCCTCATTTTTTTTTTTTGGCCAGTCGTGGGCCTTGAAATCAGGGCCTGAGCACTGTCCCTGGCTTCTTCCCGCTCAAGGCTAGCACTCTGCCACTTGAGCCACAGCGCCGCTTCTGGCCGTTTTCTGTATATGTGGTGCTGGGGAATCGAACCTACGGCCTCGTGTATCCGAGGCTGGCACTCTTGCCACTAGGCTATATCCCCAGCCCGGTTTCCCTCATTTGTAATAACTACAATATGTCTAACTAAGATATTCTTAGCAGAGGACCACAATGGCTTAATACTGTGTACATATGACTATATAAAATGATGCTTTTTGAAAAGAACTCCAATAACTAGAAATAAGAGGGGGGCTTATTTCTTTTTTCTTTCTTTTTTTTTCTTCCTTTGGTTTATTCCCTATTGACATTGATGTTGATTTCTGTTGGGGAAGGAAAAGTGAATCACAGAAATAGTAGAATGAAGGGTTAACCAATGCAACAGTAATACTAGTAGAAATAACTTTACAAGTTGAGGGGAAAGAGAGTCATGAGGGGAGAAAGCGAATGAGGGAATAACACTATTCAAAAAGAAACATACTCATGAACTTACTTATTCATAGAACCGTAACCCCTCTGCACATCACCTTTACAATAAAATTCTTTAAAAATGAAACTTCAAAATGTAAAAAATTAAAAGCATAGTATTTATATAATAAAAGTAAATGGAGATATATAAAATGGTCTTAAAGCAACTTGAATACAGTGGAAATAGAGATATTTCCATAATGTAGGCACCTGTGGACCTAAGTTCAGGTCATTTACTATGTTTTTACACCTATGGTGATTACATATTTGCCAATCATGTGTAGGATATTTTGTCATTATTTTGTAAGCAATATATTTACATGTTATTTGCACTGTATTGTGTATTCTAAATTATCCAGAGATAGTTTACAGTGTGCAGGATAATATATGTATATTATATGGCAAATACTATATCATTTGTTTTGTATAAGGGTCTTGAACATCATAACAATTGGACAAGGAGTTTAATTAACTTAATCCTATGTCAATAAATCAAATGAATTTTAAGCCACAAGACAAGAAGCAATAATAGTTTATCTTGGTAGAGGAATAAAATTATGAAGGCATATAGATGATGATAGCTTTTAAAAGGAAAAATAGGCTAAAATAAAGAAGAATTAAAAATCATGTTGCTATAGAGAGTTACATTAGTGTATTAAAAAGGAGAAAGATGAGGAAGACCAAAAAACAATGCTAATGGTACATAGATAGAAAAATAGAAAAGTAAAATTGTTCAAAAGGAGAAAGTACAGAAGACAAGAGAGCAGAAGAGAAGAAAATATGAGATAGGAGCAGAAAATGCATCTGTTGAGATTCCTATTTGACGAAAAGAAAATTAACCCACTAAGCCACATACACTGACTGCTGCATTAACTTTTTATGATAAATCTATGTTAGATAACCACATTTTAGTAGGGGGAATGAAGGCTTGGAAAAATGTCCTTCTCAGAAGTCATGAGCCTAAAAGACAGGAAGCTGAGATTCTGACCCAAAGACGTGGTTTACAGCCAGTCTGATGCCCATTGGGCTTTCACAGTAACTGTAGTTGAACAGTAATTGTTATTTTTTTCTGTGAATATGTCTCACAAAAGTATTTCATCTGAAAGTGCAAAGTGCATTTTTTGCTTTATATATATTTTTTCCTATCTGGTGCATAGAGAAAAAATATATGTAGTTATTATACAAGTAATAAAGTAAGCATTCACTGAAAACTTTCTCTTTTCTCCTACTTCCCTAACTCACCACTGAACCTCATTGATTTTTATCTCTTAAATTGTCCTATAATCCATCCAATTTTCTGTACTCCTCTGCTATTCCACTCTTGCGAGCAAAGATGCCATATGTGTGGGTGGCACCTCATGCATGGTGCCTCCTGCATCAGATACTTCCTTCTTAGTTTATCTCTTATGCTCTATCTTGGCTGATGCTGATATTTTCAAACCCCAAGACTAATCCTCACATTCCACTCTCAAAGTTAAAAATAAAATAGCAAGATTGCAAAAATACAGTGGCTTTCTAGGGCCCTCTAAAAATGACCAAAGCCTTCAACAACCTAGAAGCTACTTTCTTTAGGGCAACTATGCTAAACTCTGTGCCTTCTATGAGCTTTCCAGGTCTTTCTCAAACAGGTGTCATTTCTGGGACTTGGACATGCAGTGACTTTGTTCATGCTGTTTCTTTGCCTAAAAAATTCTCCAACTCATATCCAGCAGTCCACACTTCACTTGTTTAAGATGTGTTGTCTGTCCTTCAATCCACAGGACAAATGTTACTTTGGCAAATCTTCCATGATCACCAGAATAAAGAAACTTCTCTTTTCATTGGCTTTATATCAGGATCTATGCTCTTCCTATTTAATTTGGCTCTCTAATTAAATACATAGCCATGCATAATTTTGTTTATCTGTCCCTTTGTTAATCCAGAAGAGCCATGATAAAGCAATCACCTTTTCTACTATTTATGATAAAAACTTATATCTAGCATACAGTAAATGTTCATTAAGTAGCTGTGGAATGAATCATGTGTGACTGGTATTCGCTATTTCAACAGTAGCTCTTCCCTTCACTAAATAGACAATCATAAATATTTTTTTCTTAAGTTCCGCAAACTTTTCTCTCCCTAGGGGATACAGACATCATCTAATGAGTATATGTATTCTTGAGAGTTTATTGACATATAATAAGTACTGAAAAATTAACTTTGTTACATTACATTAGACATCAAGATCCCAAGAACAAAACTAATCATTTGAAGCAGAAGTACTTAGGGCATGTCAGTAACTATCTCAATACATCAAAAATATATGTAACAAATCTGAATTTGCTTTGCAATATTAATTTTATAATCATGATTAGCAAACACACACACACACACACACACACACACACACACACACACTCACACAACATATGTTGTTTGCCCTGGTCCTCTTAGGCTCAAACTCAGATACTGACTTGAAATGAAGGTTGAATGAAGAATAAAAATGCAAACTGCAGCCGACTGGAATATTTAATTAACTTTTTGTTGTAAGAGCTACCAAGTGAATGGGAATTGTACAAAAGGACCTTAAATGAACTACTACTTTAGTTTCAAAAGGCATTAAACTTGATATTTTTGCTCAGAAGTAGACCTGGTCATGTCTTCAGATCCTACAGGTGATATTTTCTCATCTACTTATCTTCTTATACTACTAATGAATTAAAGTAGCAGAACTGTTTCCTTCCCATTTCTCTAGTGAATGATCTGTCTTCAAATAAAGTTGATCAACACAAAGTTCTATGTGAGGACATGGCATTATTAAAGCATACATTTGATATGAGCAAGAAGAAGCATAAGGGAAAGTAATAACACAGCACTAATTAAAATGAGTTTAAATTCAACCTAAAAGTTATTTTTCCTTGGAATCCTGTTATGTTAGACTTCATTGTCTTAAAGGAGTAGAACTTATATTTTTGTTTGCAGAGTTCAGTCAGCAGAATTATAATAGAGACCTACTCTTGTTTTCTTGTCTGTGCATATTTTAAGGAAAGAAAATGTTAACTAAATCTAAATTTTATGCATCTTTTTAATATTGCTCTTTTGCTTCATAAAATGAACATTTTTATAATTAGAAAAACAGCTTAAATGTTAAAGTGTTGATCTTGGAGCATCGATCTGTTTTCCCATCATTTGCAATATCATTTGCAAATTCCCATTATTTGCAATAATAGCAAATTTATGGGGGAAAATCTGTGAAATGTTAGTACTGTGAATGTAGCACTGTGAGTATTCCATAAATAATTCTTTATATTGTTACTCCATAAAAGGCCTGGCCCGACACCATTGGCTAAGGTCCAAGATGGTGATGGTTCATCTATGCACAATGTTGTCAACCATTTAACAGGCAAAAAGAATAATTGATATTTCTTCAAAAGGAATGTGAATTTGTCCTGTCTCATAGTACCTTTTGTTTGAAAATAGCTACAACGTTTTTATTTGGAAATTTCATTGATAATAAGTCTTTTATTCTTTGTATAAAAATCTGCATGGTTTATGTATATAGACTGTACAATAAAAATCCTGCAGTCTATTTGAATCAGTAAGTGGGTAGCCAGATTTATCTCTGTTTACAATTGAATAGCTTCATTGTTAATTTCATTTTCCATTCCTTTTGAGCCTTGATTTAAATCTTTGACAAACTAATTCACTAAATGGAATAGTTTTTTACAATGACTAAAATACCTTTACTTATCATTTAGGATCATAATTGACTAAAACAAAGACTTCTGTTTTAGTTTCTGTGTTTATTATATTTATCTGAGGAGAGTGGTTATATCAAGAGATGCCAATACAGTTATAGCTTTCTAACATCATTTACTGTTAAAATTGCATATTACACAATAATTTTACTTTTGGTTCTGTGATTGGAAATATCCAGCCTCCAGAGCAAAAGGTTTATGTTTATCAATATTGGTAGAAATAGAATTTTCCAAACAATTTCTTTGTATCTATAATGTCAAAATGCAGCCTATTATTTGATGACATTCTGTTCTTGCAGCCATTAAAACATGGAGACTATTGTTATATTAATGGTGCACTTGAGACTATATTTTGGCTCTTCTAACTGAAAATGTCATTATCACCAAAAGAGGAAAAAATGATGCATGACATATTCACAAATTTCAATGCTGAGGTTACAGATAAATGTGAAAACATGGATATTGTGGGAAGTACTACAGGAAAGTGGTTATGATATGTTATACTATGCTGTTTATGAATAAAAGCAAAACCAACAATAAATTAGCTTCAAATTTCAAATGTGGATTTGGAGAAGACTAGTGTAAATATGCAGTTATAAATGATGATTGACCACCTGACTGAATATATAGATGGAATGACATTTACCTGGATGTTCAGTGACATTCTACTGGTCACAAATGGTCAGGAGCAGTTTCTCTTGTATCTGCTGGTATCAAAGGAATAGTTGGATATCAACAGCCTGGACAATGAATTTCTCTTATTTACTTTGTAATACTACTCAGAGTTCTGAGTAGAATAGGGAATTCTTATGATAGCTCACAGAAGACCTTTTTGTTTTCACTGTATTATACAAATTTTGCCACACATGGCTCTGACATCAAAGATAACCAATTTTAGCTATGCACCAGTTGTAAACCAGGACTTTATACCAGTGCAATGATATTTCCTATGAACCAATTGTCAACTAAACCTCAATGCAAGCTTACTCAGTCTCAATGGCTTAGCCACTAATCTGGGTTTAGGTGAACATTCTATTTCCTTCATTAGACTGGGAAGCTGTCCTTAGATCCAGTTGTCTTTCCTAGAACCCTAACAATATATTTTCCCTTTATACTTGGTTTCTAATGCTCTAAGAGTCTCTCTAGCCATTGACTTAATTATTGAACTTCAATCAGCTTCCCTGGAGGAGAATATTACTATCCAACATAAGAAATACTCTTTCATGTTTATTTCCTTAAGATGAAAACAGATGAGAGAGAATAGAGGAGAGGAGAGGAGAAAAGACAAAAGGAGAGAAGGAAGGGAGGGAAAGAAGGAGGGAGGGAGGGAATATATACATACATGTATACATGTATATACATATCACACATACACACACATGCTGAGATCTGCGTATTATAGTTCAAAGCCAGTGGGGCAAAAAGTTTCACGAAAAAAGAAATTAAGTTAGACATGAAACTCATCTCCAATTAACAATCACATAACCATAAGTGGAGATGTGGCTAAAATGGTAGAAAGCTAGTCTTGAGCAAAAGATCTCAGGGATAGCACCCAGGCCCAAAGCTCAAACTCCACAACCAACAAAAGTTCATTCAGCAAGTCCTCCCTTACTGTGCAGTTATGATTTCTTATAATGTACATTGGAGACTAGCATCATAGTTCCAAAATACTGCAAGGTCAAACAATATGATTGTGACACATTATTTCCTAAAATACTCTTCCAAAAAGACTAAGTATGCCATAGTTACCTACAATGAGAAGGCAGATGAGAGACCACTTAATTTTAATTTCATAGAGAATGTAAAATTACAATGAAAGAAAAAGATCTGAAATAAGCAAATTTCCTATCAGTACAGTTTTTATGTGCTAGAAGGGTTAATGTTTGTTTTTTTCTACAAATATCACTATTCCATACTAAAGCAAAGAAAATACATTACACATTTCAATGACAAGCCTTGAGCTAAAAGTTTGATATACTAGTCAAATAATTGTATCTATTTTATGAAAATAATACCAAACCTCATCCCTTCTTTCTAGTATGTGTAATTTGAAGGACTTCTAGATGCATATATATATATATATTGCATATATATACAGACTAATATAGAGAGAATAGAATAATATATAATATATTCTGTATATAGAGAGATACCATCTATATACCTATATAAACAGAATAATATGTCTGGTGGAAATTTTTGTGGTCATTGTGTTTTATCATAATTGAGAGACTATAAAAGGTTTCAAGGAAAAAAATACAAGCTAGACATGAAAAACATGTAGGAGTATTTTAAGCACCTGAAATACCAGACTTATGAAATACAATATTTTATATACACTGTCCATTGTCTATACAAGTTATTATGTAAATATTTCCATTAAAATATTTGAAACAGAGGTCTATTGTCAGGTAATTCCCAATTGAATTAGATTGTCTATTCAGAATTATTCCTTTTTGCTAAAAAAAATCAACTTTTTATTGCTTTAGTGTGTCCATACCTACTTCTTATGTATGTGTGTTTTAAATATATGTGTATGTATATAATATACATATGTATATGTGTGTGTGTTCTTTTTATTAGATACTTAGCAAAACTCATTATTTTTACTTTAATACCTACAGCACACTTTCCCTTCATCAGCCCCTACCACAGAAACAGCTAAAGGATATATTTCCTTTAATGATACACTGTGTAGTGTTCACATGCCAGGTAATGTGCTGAGCAGTCAATATTTTCATATGCAAAAAATGCCCTCAAAGATATGAAGAATGTCAAAGACATAATAGTAAAGAAGCTAAAACCTAACATTTCTGTCTGGTTTGAAATCCTATGGTATACGTCACCATATTTTTAAGCAGAAGTGCTTTTTAAAATTCTGGATCAATGATTAAACAACTATTAGATTTATAACCAGCTATAAAACTTACCTTTTTGTTGCAATAAACTTAAAGGTAAATAAATGCTTAATTTAATCCCAACTCAAAAAACAGGCTGGCAAATGTAAATATTTTATGGACCTTTATAGAATATTGCTCAATAGTCAAATTCCTAAAAGATAGTTTAGATGATTTCTTTTCTTCTCCTTTCAAACTAAATTATGTATAGCAACCAGTATCAAACTTCTCTTTATTATGTTTTGAAGGGACTTTTTGTAAAATAAAATACATATCCATAAAAATTTACATATAAGACCTTAAGATAGGTAAACCATCATCAAGATTTAGTTTACCCAAATCATTCTTGTATTTTTATTTTAAAAAATACATCAATTATTTTTTCTATATGTACTGTAAATTGAATCTTTTTATTTATACCATCAAAATAATTTCTATGTAATGGTGTTGAGTCTAGGATCTTCAAGGGGTTATAAAGATAGGGCCCTCGTGAATGCAAGTGATGGTGGTGAGGGGGGTGAGGGAGCCACAGAAGATATACACAGGAAAAAATAAATAAATAAAACAGCCACCTTTCAAACCTCAGTTCTTCACCAGACACTAAATCTGTTGGCCCGTATTGCTTTTGTAAAAACTGTTTAGTGTAAATCTACTGAACAACTCATGGGGGGGAAAAGGAAAGGGAGATGGGGAAGGGGGGGAATGAGGGAGGAGGTAACAAACAGTACAAGAAATGTATCCAATGCCTAAAGTATGAAACTGTAACCTCTCTGTACATCAGTTTGACAATAAAAATTTAAAAAAATTAAAAAATAAACAAAAAATAAATAAAAAATAAATCTGTTGACCCATCGATCTGAGAATTCTCAGCCTCCCTAACTTTGAGTACCAAATCTCTGTTATTAATAGGACATATTTTCAGGAGTAACTCAAACTATGTCAGACACTATACTGATATGATACATGGTCAAATTAAATATGATTTCCTTCTTTCACAAACTTGTAGCCTAATAAATATTTTGATAAATAAATCTTGCTGTATAAAGGAATATTCAATTTCTGTGGTAGCTAGAGTGTAGGTTTCTGTATAGTTTGGGAAGGATGGAGAATTACTTACTACTTGAGGTTTTTTTTTTTTCTTTATTGTCAGAGGGGTTACAGTTTCATATGTAGGGCAGTGCATACATTTTTTATCCAACTTATTTCCTCCTTACTCATTTTCCCCCACCTTCTCTATCTCCATTTTCCTCCCCCACCCCTTGAGTTGTGCAGTTGGTTTATACAATATATTTTTGTAGTTATTACTGTTGCCTTGGTTTGTCTTTTTATCCTTTGTTTCTTGATTTTGATATTCCCTTTCCCTTCCCTAGCTCCAACACATATATATACAATATCCAGGGTACCAAAATCAGTTGAGTTAAAATTTTAAATGTACTAATTCAAAAGAAAGAGTACAACACAAGTCTTCTGGTAAAAACAGAGGAACAGCAAAAACAGTAGTATATAGATGTGCTTAAGAAATGTAACAACAAGACTAGGATAGAAATAGAATGTGATATATTCACATGCAAAACTAAAGATTGAAAATGTAACCTGAAGTCTAGTTTATGGGAAATCACTGCAGGACTATTAGCTGTGATTACTGATAGACCTTAGAGTTAAACGTTTAACTTAGATTTGTATCATTATCAACAATTCAAAAAAGGTATTTTCCAGACTCTCATATTTAACTTTTATTTTCTTCTTAAATTGGAAAACATAAATTATATCCCCTTCAACATCACTTCTTAATTTTACACTCTTATACATTGCCACTAATGCATGTATCATATATAACAATTAAATGTTGCTCTAGTCTAATTTAAAATACTTGAGCACATACTAGAAAAGATAATTCTAAATCTATTGACATTTAAAGGTGCAATGTCCTGGAAATAACTGTAATGTTACAACAAATGTATTACCTATCACTGGAGTACTTCTAAACAACTTCTAAATGTTATTGAGCATATAATTAATATAAAATTCCAATTTAAGTTATTTAGGATAGTTTTCTCAGGTGATAGAACTCAAGTAAACATTTATTTCTAAATGAAACATTCAGTAATAATGTTAAGAGATCATATGCCATGATGTAAGAAATATTCTGATAATAAATGTATATATTTATTTTATTATGTTGCTATTATGTTATGATTCACAATATGTAGATTTGTTGATATATACTATTTCTAATAATAAATGTACATATGTACACAATTCATTTATTATATAAAAATCTAAAATATAATAGTGGAAATTTAAAATTAATGAGCCCATGACTGAGATACTTTAAATGTAAAAGTATATGTTTCAATATTGTTTATTTCTTTCTTTTTCTGAGAATTCAGCTTATTTCAATAATTTGACTTAAACTATTCAAAACCAATGCTATGGTTTTCTTTTTTAGGCTTATAAGTAATTATCATTAGTGAAAAATACTTCACAATATATTATCATTCAAAAGAGTAAGTCCTCTTAGAAATTCATTGTTAACTAACTGAATTAAAGAACTTATAGTTCAACAAATAAAACAAAAAGTATTAAGAAGCCAGGAGCTGGCAACTCTCACCTATAATCCTAGCTACTCAGGAAGCTGAGATCTGAGAATCATGGTTTGAAACCATCCCTGGCAGAAAAGTCCAAGGAACTCCTATCTCCAATTAACCACTAGTAAACAGGAAGTTGGGCTGTGGACCAAAGTGCTAGAACACTAGCCTTGAGCACAAATGCTCAGGGACAGCAACCAAACCCTTAGTTCAAGCTCCATGACCACCACCCCAACCAACAACAAAATGTAATAATTTAAAGACTATAAAATTATTAGATAAAATGATACAGGAATGAAAGGTATATGAATTAGGAGTGTCTCAACAGACTCTTGAAAAAGTAGCAGAAAAAGTATAGATCTTTATCATAAAAAGATACTAAGATAGCTAGAGATAGATAAATAGGCAGACTGACAGACACTGACAGATAGATAAATTGTTACTCATGGATATATTCCATGTAATTTTGACCTGGTTTATAAAGTAAACAAAAATCAAAGGAAATTACAGTGTCAAAGGCTTTACATTCCATGAATATAAATTCTCAGGCAGTCATGTTATTTTTCTGTTTTGCTTAAATCATTGTGTGGTCTGCCAAACATTTCCTGCTTCCAAAAAGCAAATGGTCTTTTAAGTCAAAGGAAAAGTTAGTGTATTTAACTTAAGTGATAAATTAAAAAGCTTACATTTGTTGACAGCTATAAGTTCTTAGCAGAAATTGGGCAGCATCATGGGGAAAAAGAACCAAACATCCACAGTACAGTACAGAACTCTGCATCATGAGAACTTCTTGTTTCTATTTGAAGGTATAATCTCCTTGACTATATACCTTCAGGTTCCTAGAACCTACTTATAGTAACAGCTAAATCATAAAGACATCAATTAGTCATGGAGTTAGAAGATGAATTGAAGCAGAAGACCATTTTTAGAAATAATGAGAGATGCATTCTGAGAAATGACACTGAGGACTGTTAGTTGAGACTGGTTTACTGGAAAAATCTTTAAACTGAAAGAAGATGGTTCTTAAACCTTGCCAAAATGTTTTAATAAAAAATGATAATAAGATAAATTAGTACTAGGATATCATTCTTTTTTTATTTTATTGTCAAAGTGAAGTACAGTGGAGCTACAGTTTCATTTGTAATATAGTGAGTAGATTTCTTATCCAACTTATTACCTCCTTCCTCATTTTCCCCCACCTCCCCTCTCCCCATTTCCTCTCCCCTCATGAGTTTTACAGTAGTTTACACCATAATATTTTTTAACTACTGCTATTGCATTGGTTTGTCTTTAAATCCTTTGTCTATAGATTTTGGTGTTCCCTTTCCCTTTCCTAATTCCAATACATATATATATATATATATATATATATATATAATATTCAGGGTATTAAAATCAGTTACAGTGATAGCAGGGGTAAATGCTGCAGGGG
This sequence comes from Perognathus longimembris pacificus, assembly GCF_023159225.1. Classification (NCBI taxonomy): domain Eukaryota; kingdom Metazoa; phylum Chordata; class Mammalia; order Rodentia; family Heteromyidae; genus Perognathus; species Perognathus longimembris. The sequence continues at coordinate 40,358,868 of NC_063172.1, read as the reverse complement.
ATGTAGCCAAAAGGGAACTTTACTACATTGTTGGTGGGAGTGTAATCTTGTTCAACCACTATGGAAAATAGTATAGAGGTTCCTCAGAAGCTCCCCTACAACCCAGGTGCTCCACTTTGGGCATCTACCCAAAAGACTACAAGCAAGACCACACTAAAGCCAACACCACAACCATGTTTATCGCAGCACAATTTGCCATTGCTAAAATATGGAACCAAGCCAGATGCCCCTCAGTAGATGAATGGATCAAGAAAATGTGGTACATATACACATGGAATTCTATGCCTCTATCAGAATGAATGGCATTGCCTCATTCATAAGGAAATAGAAGAAATTGAAAAATAATCATATTAAGTGAAGTGAGCCAGACCCAAAGAAACATAGACTCTGTGGTTCTCCTCATAAGAAATAATTAGTACACATCTAGGATAGTCCTAGCAGAAGATCACAGTAGCTCAATATCTATGTCCATATGCACACATAAGATGATCCTAACAGAAATGAACTTCAAGTTATAAAAACAAGTGGTATATCACCGTTGTAATTACTTTCAACATGTCATGTGAAACAATGCCCTGCTTTTTTCTTTCCTTTTTTTTTTTGTTCTTCTTTTTCTGTAGTCCCTTCATGTGGTTTTACCACTGCTATCACTGTAACTGATTTTAATGCCCCAGATATTGTACAATGTCATTCTTGAGAACAGAAAACAGAAAGTCCCAATACCAACTCACAAATATATGTTGTGTGAATTTGTTTGACAGTGGTGTCTTCAGCAACAAGAAAGAAATTACATCAAAGATTAGTTGCATTATAGAGGAGAAAAGTAAGTACAGCACAAAAACAACACCTATGGACCAAAATCTTATTACTTAAAGACATTTCAGAAAGACAAGTTGTATAGTACTTAGGAGAGAGCCATTGGGAATGGAATCATTTGGAACAGAAGATAACCAGCATGGTTTGTGTGTTACAGTTGCATGTAGTGTGCTACTGAAAAAGATGTCAGAAGTTCCATGAAGGCAAAGATTAAATGCTGAGAGCTAAAGACAAAAGATTAAGTACTGACAGTTATTGTTCAAACTAAAGGAAATAGACAAGAGCAAGCAGGTACATCAAAGAGTACAGTTTATTCTAAGAACAATAGTCCATCATTTAAAGGAAACATTACCATTATTGAGGTTAGCACACTTAAAATGGGGTGGGTATTATACATATACAATATTGCTAACTTCAATCAGATTATGAACTTAATCATCTTTACATGACTGCAATTTTATATCCACTGAATATCAGCAACTTTTATATGACTAAAACACATTAATATTTTATTGAAATTGCATTTAACACCACATGCTAAAGATGAATCATGGGGCTGGGGATATAGCCTAGTGGCAAGAGTGCCTGCCTCGGATACACGAGGCCCTAGGTTCGATTCCCCAGAACCACATATACAGAAAACGGCCAGAAGCAGCGCTGTGGCTCAAGTGGCAGAGTGCTAGCCTTGAGCGAGAAGAAGCCAGGGACAGTGCTCAGGCCCTGAGTCCAAGGCCCAGGACTGGCCAAAAAAAAAAAAAAAAAAAAAAAAAAAAAGATGAATCACAGCAATTGGGCATGGTGGTACATTGCTGTAATCCCAGTCTAAGCAATATACTGATTACCAACTCAAGATAAGCCACACCCTGTCTCTAAAGTCAACATAAAAAATCACAGCAACTAAATTGGCTAGTTTCAGTAAATCAATGGTTGTGCACAAATCATTGGGAAGTTTCAGTGTTATTCTGGCTCCAGGTTTTAGTAACTGACAGCTAGACAGCTCAGTGATGTAAATTAGCACTTGAAGCTGCATAGGAAATGAGAGGGCTGTATTCTTCATGTAACTAAATACCAGATTCAGATTACTACTGTAATTATATATTTTCATATATTATGTATCCTAAGGCCTGAAAAATAACTCGAGAAAACAAAGAGATAAAGGGGAAAGAGAAGGGCTGGGGATATGGCCTAGTGGCAAGAGAGCTTGCCTCATATACATGAGGCCCTGGGTTTGATTCCCCAGCACCACATATACAGAAAACAGCCAGAAGTGGAGCTGTGGCTCAAGTGGCAGAGTCCTAGCCTTGAGCAAAAGGAAGCCAGGGACAGTGCTCAGACCCTGAGTCCCAGGCCCAGGACTGGCAAAAAAAAAGGGGGGGGGAAGAGAATAGAAAGGAGGGCATTTTCATGTTGTTGGTATAGGGCTGTTAGAACATGAGTTAGTTTACCAAGCCCTGGTTAACAGAAATAAACTTGTGAAATGAGAATTTTAAAAGAATCAGGCTCTTCTGTACTACACACAGCTTAGTATCATAATCTGGCTGTGATTCTGAAAATGCCTGGGAACAAAAGAATTATCATGTCTTATATGTCTGATGGAAAAGAAGCAGATGATCACAGTACCAACCACCAAGGCTTCCTACTGGAAGCTTCCTGCCTGTCCCTACCCATCACTCTATCCACCATTCTCTAGGTATTTCCTCAAAGATGTGCTGCTCAACTTATATTCATAACCGACCAAAGAGAATGTCACTTTGAAAAGGAACAGAGCTTGCTCTTGAGCATACAGTCTTTCCCACAGTCCTTCCTCAACGAAAAAAAAATGGCTTCAAATATTTAATATGTACAGGCTTCAGTATTTCAGATTGTTTTGTTTGTAGACTGAATGAAGAGTTGGCTCAATTATAATTCACAATTTAGAAATTAAGATCTATTATTTCTAGTGCTGTAAATTTTTTGTTTTAATTTTGTCTATTTTCTTTTAATCTTGGATTTCAGATAGAGAAAAAGGAGTGACTGAAAATGAGACAAGATAAAGAGATGGAAATATATGAAAGGGGAGTTTGTGGTTGTATAAGGGTTTTATAAAAGGAACTCAAATGTTCTCATTCATCTTTTGTTCTTTATTGTCATAATGAAGTACAGAGGGGTTAGAGTTTCATACGTAAGGCAAGTACATTTCCTTTTTTTTCAAATTATTATTATCAAACTGATGTACAGAGAGGTTACAGTTTCATACATTAGGCATTGGATACATTTCTTGTACTGTTTGTTACCTTTACATTTCTTATCCAACTTGTTACCTCCTCCCTCCTTTTCCCTCGTTTCCCCCCTCCCTATTCTTCCCCTCCATGAGTTGTACAGTTGGTTTATAACAACTGGTTTTGTGAGTATCACTATTGCAATGGTTTGTCTTTTTATCCTTTGTCTCTCGATTTTGGTATTCCCTTTCCCTCCCTAGTTCCAATACATGTATATACAGTATCCAGGGTACTAAGTTCAGTTACAGTAATAGCAGGGGTAAAACCACAGGAAGGGAATACAATTCTCGTTCATCTTTAAGGTGAGGAACATGAAAGTCTCAGATAGGTATGAGACTATAACCTGGTCAGTTTAGCCAGTTAGTATGCAGTATATCATCAAACACTTTCATGGATAATGCTCAGTATTCTTACACATAGTAGTGAAAGTTTCTGCCAACAGAGTTTGTATTCAGATAAAATAGCCATTTAAAAAATATGTGAAACTTTAAACTATTCTATAAATTTAATCTTTTCTGGAGAAAAGTTGCTACCAAACAGTTAACAATTACAAATGGGTGATAGATAAATGGGGAATCAAAGGAAAGCCGTTTAATTGCTAGTACAATACCTATATTTTAAAATATTCATCCATATTTATTTTAAAATACTTTTTAACTTTACTTTTGAAAAAATATTTTGAATATTTTGACATGTAAATAACATAAATATGTTTTTAAGGCTGACTTTTTCAGCCTGTAAAAATTAACTGTGTACTAAATAAAAATGTATCCATATAATTGAGTACATCTTTTTGAAGTTCTTTCTGTTCTCTGTTTTCAGTCACTTGTATCAGAACTCTAGCTCCAGGGAAAAGGAAAGAATTAGAGAAAAGTGGGAGAATGGAGACCAACCCCTACAGGTCAATGATTTTGATGTGCACCAAGACTTGAAAGCCAAGAAATTCAAGTGCAATGAAACATCCCCCACGGGAAAATAAGATGTTTCCTAGGATAATACATTACGCATTGGTCTTGGTGAAGTGTTACAGAGGATCACACTGTCCTTCAGCAGCCCTATTAGGCCATCCATCAAACTGACTTGTGCCCATATAGTTTAAATCAGGAAAGAATACAGAGTTGTCCTAAATTTGGGGGGCATCTAAAGGGAGCAATAATTGAAAGCAGACATTAATGCTGCTTATTGGCCATGTGTGAACATTGACTAGCATTAAGGTTGGCATTATTCAATTTGTCACTTATTTTTCTGTATTTGATAGAGTCATTTTTCTTTTACTATTTTTCTAGAAATCTCAAGAAAATAAATTAGTTCAGTTTCTACTAGTTTCAAAAATGCATTCACTCATTTCCCAACACTTTTGATGGATGAAATATTTGCTAACTTCAGACAAATTGACTATTACATTAATGTATTCATTTTTATAAAAAATATTTCAAAGCTTTCAAATGACAGCATTCTAAAATAATAGTGATTCCTTGGCACCAAAGCAAAAAAGCTAAGTGGAAAATGCTTTTTATTCTCTTCTTTCTTTTGTTCTGAAGGTCATTTTGCTTTTGAGTTTTACTTCCTACTTTCTCATTTCAAGCAGTATTTGAGTTAAATGAGTAAAGTTTAGCCACTGTGGTCACTGTATTTGATTTTGGTACCCTGGGTAATATATATGTTTGTCTGAATTAGGGAAGGGAAGGGGAACATCAAAATGGTGAGGCGAAGGGTAAAAGGCAAACCAATGCAACAGCAATACTTACAACATGTTGTACAACACATGGGGAGGAGGGAAGTGGGGAGGAGGGAAGGTGGGAGAAAAATGAGAGAGGAGGTAACAAGTTTGACTAGAATGTACTCACTATATATAACTGTAACCCCTTTGATAAAATTAAAATTAAAGAAAAAATAAAAGATATGACTAGTGATTGAGTTTTGGTTAGGTTCTTTCTGATTTTCTTCTCTTCTAAGCTAAAAGCACCTACTATAGAGATACTGACAATTTATGTCAATATTTACAGTCAATATGGCCAAAGAAAATATTTTCTCCATTTTATTCATAAATTTTTCTCATAACTAGAAAGTTAGTCTGAAGGAAGAAATAAGAGAAGTAACCCAGTAATTTGAATCTTATTGAGGCAAGGAAGGTATATAAGCATGTTTGCTCACATTTTATCCTACATACTATAACTTAAAGGAACATAACAGAATAGTAATGTATTAGTCAGGTTTCATGACAAAATACCTGAGATAACTCAAAAGGAAAAATGGTCATTTTGGCTCACATTTTCAAAGGTTTTAGTTCATGGCCATTTGATCTGCTTTTAGTCCTATAGTAAGGCAGTAAGGGAGGGTAGGAGCATATTGTAGAGGAATAATGATCATATCATGGTGGGAAGGAAGTGAAGAGTACAAGAGAGAGAATGAGAAATGAGTGAGGGAAGTTATAATATGCCTTCAAGAAAATGCCCCCAGTGATTTATTCCCTCCATCTACACCCAGCTTCTTTAGCACTACTACCAGTTGAGGAGCAAATCTTTAACAAATGACCTTGGGAGTAGTTGGGAGGTGGTTGGGGAGAATGACTTTAGGATACAAAACAATACATTAAAAAACTAATATGTACATTTTTAGTTAACATTGAAAGGCATGTAAGGAGACAAATATTATTGAGCCTTATAGAGCGAAGACATTCTGATACATAGATGGACCTAGAAGACATTAGGCAAAATGAAATAAACTAATCAAAAAAGAACAAATATGGATTATCTGAGGATCATAGATCAAAGCCAGTCTGGCCAGGAAAGTCCATGAAACTCTTATCCCCAATTAGCTACCAAAAAAATCAAGAAGTGGAACTTTGGCTCAAGTAGTAGCCTTGAAAAAAAAAATTCAGGGAGGGAAGCAAGTTTAAGAACCAGGACCATCGCGGGTGTGTGCACATTCATATGTACACACACACACACACACACACGATAAATATTACATGGCTACATTTATATTAGGTATCTAGAGGAGTAAGTCATAGGGACAAAGTGCACAATAGTGGTTACAAGAAGAGGGGAGAGGTTCATCCTGTAGTTTTCATTATGTTATTAAATGTATTGCAGTGATTTAAAGAATACTTACATACTAGAGAAGAAATTTCTGTATTTTGTAAGTTGGTCTCAGGTTTACTCTCTACAGATTAGCAGCCAAAAAAAATGTGATATTCTTGAAGCATCTCATACGTGTAAAGAATTTTTTTCTAGAAACTTCTCTTTTCAGAATCACTGAAACTGTAATAATTTGCTCTTTTCCATTGATACGTTTACCTACCCCTTACTTGATTCCTTGCTATTTTTCCACATCCCTTGAGCTAAAAGCACAAAATATTTAGTCTTGCATTTGGATGCAATAATTTCTTCCATATTATCCCTCTTCCAGAGGGCAGTAGACTGGTGTAACTAGATTAGGAGAAGCCACAGCCACTGTAGCCATGGAAGTACCTACAATCAAGTTTAAGGGTTATCTCTTGACACTCCCAGGGTTAAAAGCATTGGAGAAATCCTCTTATCTCTCAGTAAAGCCTGGCTTTGGGATTAGTTTTCAGCTTCAGCCTCAAAAAATCCAATTCTGGATAATAGGAGGTAAGGCTTCCTTCTTGCCCACAATAACAATTTGAATATTCCCAAAGCCAAGGAATGCCTCTCAGAGTAAGGGAAAATTACACAAAAAGAAACATTAATAATAATATTTCCACCAATACTAATAATATAAAATAAGTACTTATTACCAAGTACTATTAATAATGAAAATAATATTGAGTAAATTTTCAAAAAAGATGAATTTAGATAGATAGATAGAGGCCAGGCATCGGTGGCTCACATCTGTAATCTTACTCAGGAGGCTGAGATCTGAGGATCAAGTTCAAAGCCAGCCCTAGAAGGAACTTATCTCTTATCTCCATTTAACCACTGGCAGTGGTGCTGTGGATCAAGTGGTAGAGCACTAGTCTTGAGCTGAAGAGCTAAGGGACAGCACCCAGGCACAGATTTCAAGCCCCATGACCAAGAGAGAAGATAGACAGACAATTTTCCATTAGGGCTGGCAATTAGTACCATATTTATTTTTGCCAGTCCTGGGGCTTGAATTCCAGGCCTGAGCACTGTCCCTGGCTTCTTTTTGCTCAAAGCTAGCACCCTACCACTTCATCCACACCACCTCTTCTGGCTTTTTCTGTTTATGTAGTGCTAAGGGACCGAACACAGGGCTTCATGCATGCTAGGCAAGCACTCTAACACTAAGCCACACTCTAGTACCATTTTTTTTTTATCAGAAAGGAAAAGTAAATGTCAGAAATATAAAGCTGTAATTTTAGTGATGCTTGGAAATATTGAGAAAAATCTTAACGTGCTCATATTTTCAGACTGAATCAGACATTTTATTATTAGTATTTTCCCTGAAATTTGATGAGGAAAAGGATTTCTTCATCCATCAAATCAAAACTGAAGTGACGTTTTTAGTGAAGTTCTTAGTATATAAGGACATCTGTTAAGACCCATAAACCAACTTTAGTGGCCTTTTTATTTATTGAACTATATCACTGAATTGAAATCTTGAAAGGCATATTTGTCATAAGGTTCAGTAAACTCTTGGCATCTATGAGTACATGGCTCAAGGAGGTGGTCATTGGTGAAGCATGCTGAGCACTGGGATGCACAGACTTCAGATGTTTGATCTTTTTCTCTCATCCTAGCCAACTTCCACTTAAAGACATATAGCCTTTCAACAAATCTCCAATTTTTACTTTATCACTTAAGTTGTGTACATTAACTCAGTATTTTTCACAAAATTATGTTTAGGTAAATAGCAGGTCATGCAATGATTAAAGACAGAAAACAATAATGTAGAACTGTTTCTTTCTATATGCACAAACAGGAGTTTAAATTTTTATTTTTGAAATTGCTTTTGGTATTTATTTATTTTTATTTCATTTTTCATTTTTTTCTATAGCCTGGTGACTGTCTTTGTTGCGGAATAGCTTTTCAATTAGATGAAATTCCACTTATCAGTCCATGGTTCTATTTGCTCAGTTACTAGAGTTTTGTGCAGAAAGATATTGGTAAACTGTTTTTCTACCTTTTGTTGTATAAATTTTAAAGTTTCAGATCTTTCTTAAAAGTTTTGGTTTTTACTTACTTTGAGTTGATAGTAGTACAGAGCATAGTATGGATTTAATTTCAGTGTTTTGCATTGATTATCCAGTTTTCCCAGCGTCATTTGTGCTGCAATAGATCTATCTATCAATCTATCATCTATTTCTGATGGTGCTTGTTCACAATCACACATGTTAAATCCACAAGTAAGACAGGCTTACCTAAGTTACTTTTGTTGTTGCTGTGATAATATACCTGTCAGAAACAACTTGAGGGAAAACTTATTTACTTTGTGTCAGAAGGTTCATACCATGATGGTTCATGATCGTAAACTTGGGTACTGCTCACTCATGATGGTAGGAGTATATGGAGAAACTTCATCTAATGGTGGACAGGAAGCTGATTCAAATACAGGAAAAGGCAATGGTCCATCACAGTGGCCTACTTCATTCAGAATGTCCTACCTCCTAAAGTTTCAGAAACTCTAAGAATCATACCAATAGCTAGTGAAACAGCTTTTCAATGTATGAGCCTTTAGGGTTTTAGCCTTTTAGGCTTTCATATTAAAACCAGAAAGGAAAAGAATAAAATTTATGTGCTCCTCAGTAAGAAATCACACAAAAATATGTATTGTTTCCCTATGATAAATGAATAAGTATGCTCAGTGCAAGAAGGGGCAGAACTATAGAAAAAATCTTCTGTTATATACCTTAATCCCATACTCAACAGAATATATCATTTAAAATGACAAAATTGATTTAAGCTGGGCACTGGTGATTCAAATCTTGAATCCTAGCTACTTAAGATATTGGGAATGAGAGGATCAAAGTGTGAGTTCTGCTAGGGTAGAAAAGTTTACAAGGGCCCCTTCTTAGCCCACAGCTAGACACAATAGCATGTATCTGTCATCCAAGTTTGTGAGACATTGACTTCAGGAGGTTTGTACTCCTAGATTGGAATGTCTAGTCCAGATAGAAAAGTCTGAAAGACTCCATCTCAATAGAAGAATCTGGTAGCATGTATCTTTCATCCAAGAGGGAGCCTAAAATAGATAGATCATTGTCTAGGCATATGCCTGAGCAGAAATTGAGATACTATCTCAATAGTAACTGGTGCAGAAAAAGGGCTAGAGATGGATTTCAGAAGTAAAGTACCTGCATAGTAAAGTAAAGGCTGTGACTTCAACTCTAAAATGTGTATGTGTGTGTGTGTGTGTGTGTGTGTGTGTGTGTGTGTGTGTGTGTTTATGTGTGGCCAAATACTTAATGGCCAAATAATAGGCAGTCATTTTTGATACATTGTGTCTAACACAAGTTCAGTATGTAAATAAGATTGTGCTTCATTTTATATTTAATTTATTAAAGTTATACATTCAAATCTTAGTTTTCTTTTTTTTAATTTTTTATTGTCAAACTGGTATACAGAGCGGTTACAGTTTCTTTTTTATTTTTTTGCCAGTCCTGGGGCTTGGACTCAGGGCCTAAGCACTGTCCCTGGCTTCTTTTTGCTCAAGGCTAACACTGTGCCACTTGAGCCACAGCGCCACTTCTGGCCATTTTCTATATATGTGGTGCTGGGGAATCCAGCCCAGGGCATCATGTATAGGAGGCAAGCACTCTTGCCACTAGGACATATTTCCAGCCCTAAATCTTAGTTTTCTTAAGCAGTTAGATTTATCTCATGTGATTAAAATCAATTTATATATTTGGAAGTTGTATCAAATAAAAATTATCCATATCCTTTGATTAATGTTCAAATTAATTCTAAGAGCTAGAATTTCTCTGCATAATTACTTGCATTTTAAAAGGTAGTTAGATTGTCTTAAACATTTATGGCACTGAAGGTATAATTTTAGTACCCTTAGTTCTCTCAGTATTTTAAATACCTGAAGGTGATATTTACACATATAGCATGAATAATTTTCCAAAGAATTTGTGCGCATCTTATAAGTATGGCATTTCTTATTTCAAATACCTAAACAAGTTAAGTAGATTACAATAAATATTTTTAAATGAACAGAAAATTAATTATATCATCTTAATTTAATTTAGCTCTACTTCTTTTATAATCTTTTCAGGATTTAAAATCAACTCCAGCAGGAAAGAAGAGTTTCTATTATATAGAGAATCCACATATCTCTTTTTATTGTAGAAAGATAAAGCCGAACATCTCTTAATAATATGTTTAAGCCAAAAGAAAAACTGGATAGATTCTACTTTTTTTCAGACTCTAACTCAGTTGCAGGAGACTACTATGAGCTTTTCTTGGAGTTGATTTCTATCAACTTAGTGAGAAATAGAATACAAGTCCTTATCTTTCAGCTGAGATTTTTTTTTAACAATTTAGGGACCACTTACCTTCCTGGACAAAGATAATCTTAATCCCTTTAAACTATGTTTACTGCTTGGGTAGAAAGTTCAATTCTGCAGTTCCATGTAGGTTTTAGGTAAATTACAGCAGCATCTGAGTGAATTCATCCAATTTTACTAAGTGGTAGGATTTTACAGTCTCTTCATACTGTTTTCTTTTTATCTGACTGGAGCCAATAAAGAGTCTACTTATATAAACATGTGTTTGTAGATGGTAATGGATGATCTAGAGTGAGGTATCAGGAAGAATGAGGTATTAGGGACAACTTACCTAATTCTCAAACATAGTGTCTTACTTCTATTATCAAAATATTTGAATAATAGGATACTCTTAGTTGGCTAAGACTCTTAGAGGAGTCTCTAAGTTAGAGTTTTAAGACATGGTGAAAGTGGACTTTTCTAAAAGATTTGTGGAAATTTTGTTCTAGTTTTTTTAACCATGAATAAATAGAAGAAACTTATGCTTTTCTGAAATTTCAAGATTATTAATACATTCATAAAATATAAGTGGACTACATTATGTAGTAGAGTTTTGTTGCCCCATGCTATCTCCTCCAAAGTAATGTACATAGAAAAAATGGAGTGATAAAATAATCAAATGAATTTCAGATATAAGTAAAAAAGAGAAAAAACAGAATGAAGAACATCAGTAATTTTTTGATAGATGGTAATATAGTAAATGGAGTGAGATTAAGGCACAGAATCAGCAAGATAACTTCAATGATCCCAGAGGGCACAACTCCCATTCCTGTTACCATAAAGAGAAGTTAAAACAGTCAAATGTTAGTTAAATCTTATTCCCAATGCACATCTTCAACTGGAAAAAAAATACTTTCTTTACTAGCTCTGAGAATAAATTTTCAAAGAGTAAACATTGATGATTTAGTGCCATTTATGTACATATTTCCACAACCCACTACTGACACAAACACATCTTCCAACAATCAAGCAACTACCATATGATTTATACAGTCTCTCCTGCTGAAGCTTGAGCCCCAGTCTGAAGGGAGAAGTTGTGCACAATTAATTATATGCATATTTTACTAGTCACTTTGCTAATGTTGATTCCTTGTCATGATTTATTGTCCAAACTTCATATGCAGAACGGACACATTATAAAAGATACATTTTAAAAGGTTATTCTTTTCTTTTTCATTAGCAGAACTAGTAGATATGTAGATGAGAGCATTTTCCTTACATAATGAAACCATATTCTGATTACATCTGAATATACCAATTAGTTCTCCTTTTTAAAAGATGAGATTATTTTTATTCTTTACTGACTTTTTTAAACTTGAGTTAGAAACAATAAATCTGAATATGACCACTGTTATTTGAAATTTCTTGTGGTGATGTTTCTTGTATTTCTCTTAATTCATCATTGGTAACAATATGTATGGACACAGTAATAGGAAGAATTTTCAATAAGTGCTTATAAGTGTTATTCCATATCACCTCCATGGAGAAATGTGAGCCCAGCACCAGTGGATCACAACTGAAAATACTAGCTAATCAGGAAGCTGAGACTTGAGGATTGAGTTCAAAGCCAGACCAAGCAGAAAAGTCTATGCGAATCTTAGATCCAATAAATCACCAAAAAACTGGAGGTAGAGCTGTGGCTCTAGTGGTAGAGTGTAAGCCTTAAGCAAAATCCTTAGGGACAGCACCCACACCCTGAGTTTAAGCACAGGACCAACCAAAATAGAAAATGTGAATCAAATATATTTCTTAATATGAATAAAATATAGAAATAAAAATATATTTAAATGTTAAACAATCTTCTGTCCATTAAACTCAGGTCTGGTTTGGCTCCAAATATCATTATAGCACTAGATGTCATTCCAATATAAAGATGCATAATTGTTATCTGTGAATCTTTCTTTAGGAGTTAGTTTCAAAAGGTAAATCTAGTTCTGCTTTCACAGAGAAAATGATAATGGAGGTAGATTTAAATAAAATTGCAATTTCCCCTACTGCAACATTAGGAATATAAATTCATTCAATTTCTTGAAAACAAAAAATCCCTAAATATGCAGTCTGCGTGTCTCTTTTACATTCATGGGTGGCAAGAATGGTTTATATACTATAAATACTTCAGGTGGATTTGGGGAATTATAATTTACTATGCAAGACCAATAAAGTTGGTGAACTAAAATTTCTATTTACAAGAAATTGTGAGTGCTGAATCTGTTATCTGAATGTTAGTAGCATTACAAAGATGGATGGGACAAGAACTGAGCTGCATGCCTTGTAGTGTATCATGATAAGGTCATGTATTTAGTTAACCAGAGTTCTATTTATACATTATTATACATTTCATTTAACTAATTATATTCAACCTGAAATTCAAAGTACACGAAGTAAATAATGAGTGCTGTGTGTCTATGAATGTGTCTAGAATCCATTAGATTTTATGTATCAAAATCCAGAACATACTCTAGATGGTAAAATAGAAAACTAATTAATTGATTTCACTTTCTGGTATATTTTGCTCCATTAAGTATAGGCTTTCTGTATGTATATGTATGTTCCTAGAAGACAATAAACTTTGTATATCACAATCTGGAATATATTACTAAGTGGTAAAGTAGAAAACAAATTAATTAATTTCAGTTTCTGGTATACTTTGCTTCATTAACTATAGACTTCAAAAGAGAAATATGAGAGAAAAATGAAGGAAATATTAGTGGTTACTTGCCTTTGTTGATCTCACAGTAGTTTTGACAGATCTGATCTACTAAAATATGTATAAAATAGATTAATATATTCTTAGTAAGACTGTGTTCTTTGAGAAATTTTATTCTCAGCATCTGAGGTTTCAATTCCATTTATAACCTGAGTAAAAGCTAACTAAATCTTATTTATAGAAATGTCAACTGTTATATGCAGGTATTGTTATGCTAAAATGTCAGATGATTCTTTTTCTCATAACTTTCCAATAAAATTACACATTTGCAGCAGAGTTTATTTGAACTTAAAGGGTAACATTCAGGTAATTAAAACATGTTCTGCCTGTCTTGCAAATTTATCTGTTATAGTCAGTATATAAAAACAGATGTTAGCACAGCTGGACAGAAAACACAAGAGTAAAGCAAAAGTTCACACACAGTGGAAGACACTATGCTTGTACAATATAATCTAGCCAGAACATTTCACTTTCTGCTACATTCTATGAATTTGAAAGAATTTGTAAATCTAGATTATACGTGAACAGAAGTATCTTAAGTATTACTTCTTAAAGAAAACATTGCATTAGTTTTCTTTTGCTTCTGTGACAATCACAACTTTGGAAGCTTACAAGAAAAAATCTAGTATTGTACAGATACTAAGCTCAGAATCCAACATAGTTCTCACCAACCAAAATTAAATCACTTGGCATAAACTTCCCTTAGGTTATAGTTGCTTTCATCACTTTAACATCCTCTGAAGCCTTCCAGCCTTTCTTTGTTGTTGATTCCCTTGTTCAATAGTCAAAGTCACAGTGGTAGGATATGTCCTCACAACCTAAACTAGACTGTGATGCTTGGTGAGGGTGTGGGAGTGTGTGTGCGTGAGCACAAGCACATGTGCTGCAACATGGCCTAGGCACTGATTCATTATCATTGCTACTGTCCTCAACATTATCTTAGGTCTATGCTCTTCATATAAGTGAAAACATGTGATCTTTGCCCAAGTAGAATATCCCCTTGCAAATGAATGTGTAATTAGAGCTGAAACCCTGCTTACTCTGTTCTTGACCTATTTGGAGTACATCTCGTCTCTTTTTTAACACTTTCATCTACATTAGTTGTTCAGAGTTTTTGGTGCTACTTCATGCATGCATATCATATACCCTGATCAAATTAACCCCCTCTATCATCTTCTGTTATTTTTCTTCTTAAAACAATCTCAACAGGTTTTATAATTTTATTCCCACAATGCATATGAAGTATTTTGACTATATTAGCCCTCCTTCACCATTTCTATCCACACTTCTCTTCCTACTCGTACTTGTTGACTGGTAGAACTCATTTTACATTCCTACTCAAAATTGTAGTGCAATACAATAGGAATTGCACTGTGATATTTCTTACATGTCTACACAGTTTAGCAAGATTAATTCTCTTAATTGTTCTCTTTCCCAGACCCTCCTGCCCTCCTACACTACGATTCCAGTTTTCAGTGAACTTTGTTATCATATGTTGGTATATGACTACAATCACACTTCAATATGATTCACCATCCATCATTCTCTATCCCTCTCCCACCTTCCACTTATACCAAAAACAGTTTAGAATATACATACACATACTTATATTCATATATAGAGAGAAACATGACAGTAAACTCTTCATCTTAGCTCACTTCTTTATTATTATATATCATAAATCTTAGTTCTCTTGTATTTCTTTGAGTTTGTGCTCTGTCTTTGAAGTTTGCCTTCATAGTCAGAATAACCATTTGAAGTTTTGATTTCTCATGGAATTCCCAAGGATAAAACTTAATTTAGTGGCTTTCTCCCAAGGAAAGGATTTAATTTAATGGTTTCCTTCTCATAATCACATGAGGACTGTAAGGAAAGAAAATTATCTCTTTAAAAAATGAAATTGACAAATATTTGTTATTTTACTAGTAGGCTATGTAAATTATAGACAGTATATGGTTTAATTAAAGTTAAGTGTCTGGCATAGAATATAGTGTTTAAAGTGCGAAGTACTGAAAGGTCTTCTCACCACTATTTTTAAATAATAGCTTTTGTAAAATAACTTATACTTCCTAAAGTTTTATAGAGGAAATTAAGGATAAGAGCTACAGCACAAGATTATTGTGAAATTTATTTTTGTGCAGAAATGATATAGCAATCCTAGTAGCTATCAAAGTTGGCACTGGAGTAGCAATATTAATTTATCCCTTTAGAAAAGCATTTTGGTGTGCCTTTCCTAAGAAATTTTGCATGTGTTTTTCTGTTCAGAATTTACAATATGTTTTTTTCAAAATGCCTTAAAAATAAAGATCTTAGATAACTGAAAGAAGCAATATAAGGTACATGTCCCATTCCAAAAATCACATGGCACTCAGTTGAATGTCTTGTCAAAATGCAGCTCTTTCTGTTTCTGATTCCATGTCTCTCTCTGTTTCTCTCTATGTCTCTATTTCTCTCTGACTTTCTGTGTCTCTATTTCTCTCTGTGTCTCTTTCTGTCTCTGTCACTCTATTTCTCTATGTCTCTGTGTGTATCTCCCTCTCCATCTACCCCAATTAAACCATGCCATGCCAATGATTTCTTGGATTCTGCGTTTCTTTCTTTTTTTTTTTCTGTTGCTCCTTTTTTTCCCCTTTATTGTCAAAATGGAGTACTGAGGGGTTACAGTTCCATATGTAAGGCAGTGAGTACATTTCTTATTCAACTTGTTACTTCCTCCCTCATTTTTGTCCACCTCCTCCCTCCCTCTTCCCCTCTCCCGCCAACCCAATGAGTTGTACAGTTGGTTTACATCAAATGGTTTTGTAAGTATTGCTTTTGAAATCATTTGTCTTTTTATCCTTTGTGCTCCATTTTGATATTTCCTTCCCCTTCCCTAGTTCAATTATACATATATACAGTATCCAGGGTACTCAAATGAGAAACACTAATAGCTGGGATACAGCCACAGGAAAGGAATATGAGAGAAACAACAACAACAAAAAGATACGGTTTCACATGGCATGTTGAAAATAATTACAACAATGATATAACACTTCTTTTCTTATATGCAGTTCATTTCACTTAGCATCATCTTATGTGTTCATAAGGGCATAGCTATTAGGCTCTTGTGATCCTCTGATGTGACTAGCCTAAACATGTACTAATTATTTCCTATGAGAGAAACCATAGAGTCCATGTTCCTGTGGGTCTGGCTCACTTCATTTAGCATAATTTTTTCCAAGTCCTTCCATTTCCTTACATATAGGGCAATGCCATTCTTTCTGATAGAGTCATAGAATTCCATTGTGCATATGTACCTCATTTTCCTGATCCATTCATCAACTGAGGGGCATCTGGGTTGGATCCACATTTTAGCAATGACAAATTGTGCTGTGATGAACATTGTTGTGCTGGTGGCTTTATTTTTTTCTTATTTATTGTCAAAGTGATGTACAGAGAGGTTACAGTTTCATACATTAGGCCTTGGACACATTTTTTTCTACTGTTTGTTACCTCCTCCCTCATTCCCCTCCCCCTTTCCCTCTCCCCTCATGAGTTGTTCAGTTGGTTTACACCAAATGGTTTTGCAAGTATTGCTTTTGGAGTCATTTGTCTTTTTATCCTTTGTTTCTCGATTTTGATATTCCCTTTCTCTTCCCTAGTGCTAAAATGCATATATACAGTATCCAGTGTACTCAGCTGAGACACAGTGATAGTGTGGGTTCAATCACAGGAAGGGGATACAAGAGGATCATCAACAATAAAAGTTACAGTTTATAGGGCATGTTGAAGGTAATTACAACAGTGATATAACAGTCATTTCCATAACATGCAGTTCATTTCACTTAGCATTATCTTATGCGTTCATGAGGACATAGCTATTAGGGGCTTGTGATCCTCTGCTGCGACTAGCCTAAGCCTGTGCTAATTATTCCTTATGAGGGAAACCATAGAGTCCATGTTTCTTTGGGTCTGACTCACTTCACTTAGTAAAATTTTTTCCAAGTCTTTTCATTTACTTATGAATGGGGCAATGTCATTCTTTCTGATAGAGGCATGAAATTCCATTGTGTATATGTACCACATTTTCCTGATCCATTCATCTACTGAGGGGCATCTGGGTTGGATCCATATGTTAGCTATGACAAATTGTGCTGCAATGAACATTGTTGTGCTGGTGGCTTTAGTCTGTTCTTGTTTGTAGTCTTTTGGGTAGATGGCCAAAAATGGGTCTTACATAGTACTAGAATTCTTAGCCAGAGCAATTAGGCAAGAAGAAAGCATAAAGGGGATCCAAATAGGAAAAGATGTAGTTAAACTTTCTCTCTTTGCAGATGACATGATCCTATACCTAAAGAACCCCATAGACTCTACTCCCAAGCTACTAGAGCTGATCCAAAACTTTGGAAAAGTAGCAGGATATAAAATAAACCCTCAAAAATCAACGGCCTTTCTATATGCTAGTGACCCAAAGACCAAGGCTGAAATCAGGAAAGCAACTCTTCTTGCAGTAGCCTCAAAAAACATAAAATATATAGGAATAACCTTAACCAAAGAAGTGAAAGACCTTTATGATGAGAACTTTAAAAACATGAAAAACAAAATGAAGGCAGAGCTGAGAAAATGGAAAAACCTCCCATGCTCCTGGATTGGGAGGATTAATATAGTCAAAATGGCAATAGTGCCAAAGGCTATCTACAAATTCAATAAAATATCCATTAATATCCCAACACCATTTCTTAATGAAATTCAGTAAGCAATCCAGAAATTCAAATGGAACAATAAAAGACCACAAATGCTGGTGGCTTTCGTATGTTCTTGTTTGTAATTTTTTGGGTAGATGCCCAAGAGTGGATCATAGAGGAGCTCTATGTTTATCCTTCTGAGAAATCTCCATACCGCTTTCCAGAGTGGTTGAACAAGTCTACATTCCCACCACCAATATAGTAGAGTTCCCTTTTGGCCACATCCCCTCTAGCATTTGTTGTTACTTTTCCTGATAATGGACATTCTTACTGGGGTGAGGTAGAATCTCAATGTTGTTTTAATTTGCATTTCTTTTGTGGCTAGTGATATAGAGCTCTTCTTCATGTGTCTCTTGGCTATTCTCATTTCCTCTTCAGAGAAGTCTCTTTTTCTGTCTTTAGCCCACTTGTTGAGGGGGCCGTTGGCTCTTTGAGGATTTGTTTTGGAGGAATTTAATTTTCTGAGTTCTGAGCATATTTTAGACATGAAGCCTTTGTCCATTGTATGGATTCTGCTTCTCTAACAGGCTGCTAGATGATAGAGATTATTTTGTCTTCCAAAAATCAATGATTTTTTTCTGGGTTGTATAGTATTCTCCACATATAATACATTGAGATTCTTGGAATTACCTGTGGCGTTTAATTACATTAATCAATTATAAAATAGCTAGCATATTGATGGTGCCAATATAAGCATTGAATACAGTCAGTCATCTCTCTTTCTCTCCCTCACACACACAAACACACACAAATGAGGCAATAAGATAAAGTCCATACATACAAATCTGAAAATAAAGAAAGGAAGAAAAGAAAACGCAATATCCAAATGTTGGAGTTTCTTCTTCACAGATGCAAAAATGTGACAGCTCTCAAGGAAACTGGTTATTTATGGTTTCTATTGACTGAGTTTCTCCTGTTTAAAGGATTCTTTTGTACTTAAGCAGGAAAGTCGATAAATTGTGATGAACAAAAATTAGTAGAAATAAGTTTATTCACTCATGACAACTTTATGCTGAATTATTTACTTTTTTATGAATAAGAAAAATTTTTAATAATTATTTATTTTCAAAGTGATGTATATAGGGGTTACAGTTTCATATGTAAGGCCATGGGTATGTTTCTTGGACTATTTATTACCTCCTCCCTCACTCCCTCCTCCCCATTTCCCTCTCCCCAAATGAGTTGTTCAGTTGGGTTACACCAAATGGTTTTGCAAGTATTGCTTTTGGAGTCGTTTGTCTTTTTATCCTTTGTTTCTCGATTTTGATATTCCCTTTCCCTTCCCCTAGTGCTAATATGTGTATATACAGTATCCAGGCTACTCAGATGATATGCCGTGATAGCATGGGGACAACCACAGGAAGGGGATACAAGAGGATCATCAACAATAAAAAGCTATGGTTTCACATTGTATGTTGAAAGTAATTACAACAGTGTTATAGCACTCGGTTCCATAAAATGGAGTTCATTTCACTTAGCATCATCTTATGAGTTCATAAAGGTATAGCTATTGGACTCTTGTGATCCTCTGCTGTAACTAGCCTAAACCTGTACTAACTATTCCTTATGAGAGAAACCATAGAGTCCATGTCTCTTTGGGTCTGGCTCACTTCATTTAGTATAAATTTTTCCAAGTCTTTTCATTTCCTTATGAATAGGGCAATGTCATTCTTTCTGATAGAGGCATAAAATTTCATTGTGTACATGTACCACATTTTCCTGATCCATTCATCTACTGAGGGGCATATGGCTTGGTTCCATATTTTAGCTGGAACAAATTGTGCTGTGACGAACATTGTTGTACTGGTGGCTTTAGTGTGTTCTTGTTTGTATTTTTTTGGGCAGAAGCCCAAAGTGGGGCTGCTGGGTCATAGAGGAGTTCTATGTTTAGCCTTCTGAGGAATCTCCATACCATTTTCCAGAGTGACTGAACCAGTTTACATTCCCACCAACAATGACCAACAAAGGGTTCCCTTTGGCCACATCCCCTCCAACATTTGTTATTGTTAGTTTTCTTGATAATGGACATTCTTACTGGAGTGAGGTGGAATCTCAGTGTTGCTTTGATTTGCACTTCTTTTATGGCCAGTAATGTAGAGCACTTTTTCATATGTTTCTTGGCCATACTCATTTCCTCATCAGAGAAGTCTCTTTTTAAGTCTTTAGCCCACTTGTTGAGGGGGCTGTTGGTTCTTTGAGGTTTTGTTTTGGAGGAATTTAATTTAGTTTTGTATATATTTTAGATATGAGGCCTTTGTCTTTTGTATGGCTGTTAGTGATCTTTTCCCAATCTGTGGGCTTTCTGTTTATCTTGCAAGTTATGTCCTTTGCCCTGCAGAAGCTCTGCAGTTTGATGCAGTCCCATTTGTCCAACCTTTCATTGCTGTACTTTTGGGTCTTTGTTAAGTAATTTCGTCCTGTTCCAAGGAGCCCAAGTGTTTCTCCTACTCCTTCTTGTAGTGTTTTTCAGGGTATCTGTTTTGTTTTGTTTTTTGAGGTCTTTCATCCATTTGGAATTGATTTTCGTGCAGAGTGATATATAAGGATCTAGTTTTAATTTCTTGCAGGTGTTGAGCCAGTTTTGCCAGCACCATTTGTTAAAGAGACTATCTTTCTTCCATCCTATTTTTTATCTCTTTTATCAAAGATTAAGTAGGCATAGTTCTGCAGGTTATGCTGAATTATTTCTTACCACGTCACTTTTAGTCCCTTTTATCTTAAGCTTTTTGCCACTATTGATGTCAACAAATCTCTAAGTATATTCAGCCTTTGTTGTTGTTGTTGTTGTTGTTGTTGTTGTTGTTGTTGTTGTTGATAGGGCTTGAACTCTGGGCCTGGGCTCTGTCCCTGAGGTCTTCAGCTCAAGGGTAGCACTGTACCACGTGAGCCACAGCACCACTTCTTTTTCAGGTGGTTAATTGGAGATAAGAGTCTCACAGACTTTCCTGCCCAGTCTGGCTTTGAACCACAATCTCATATCTCAGCTTCCTGAGTAGCTAGGATTACAGGCATGAGCCATCAGCACCTGGCTCTCTAAGCATATTCATAAAAATTTTATACAAATCCCTAAACTAGAGTACTGCTAGCAAACATTTATCTGAATTTTATGATTGGGTTTCAAATGATTTATCTCTTAATAAAACATACCATTTTATTTTTACTTAAGTAGAGTTAGAAAATGTTCAAGGACTATAGAAAAAAAAAATTCTGAAATTTATCCAAGGTAACAAGACATAGAATATCAAAACTGAGAGTTTTCTTGATATAGGACATTCTTACTGGGGTGAGATGGAATCTCAATGTTCTTTTGATTTGCATTTTTTTATGGCCAGTGATGCAGAGCACTTTTTCATATGTCTCTTGGCCATACGCATTTCCTCATCAGAGAAGTCTCTTTTTAAGTCTTTAGCCCACTTGTTAAGAGGGCTATTGGTTCTTTGCAGTTTTGTTTGGGAAGAATGTAATTTTTTTAGTTCTGCATATATTTAAATATAAGGCCTTTGTCTGTTGTATGGCCGGTAAAGATCTTTTCCCAATCTGTGGGCTTTCTGTTTATCTTGCAAGCTATGTCCTTTGCCATGCAGAAGCTCTGCAGTTTGATGCAGTCCCATTTGTGCATCCTTTCTTTGATTTGTAGCATTTCTGGGTCTTTGTTAAGGAAGTGCCATCCTGTGCCAAGGAGCCCAAGTGTTTCTCCTACTCCTTCCTTTAGGGTTTTCAGGGTATCTGTTTTAATTTCAAGATCTTTGATCCATTTGGAATTGATTTTGATGCAAGGTGATATATAAGGATCTAATTTTAGTTTGTTGCAGGTGGAGGGGATGTGGCCAAAAGGGAACCCTACCTCATTTTTGGTGGGAATGTAAACTGGTTCAGCCACTCTGGAAAGTGGTATGGAGATTCCTCACAAGGCTAAACATAGAGCTCCCCTATGACCCAGCAGCCTCACTTTTGGGCATCTACCCAAAAGACCACAAACAAGAACACACTAAAGCCACCAGCACAACAATGTTCATCGCAGCACAATTTGTCATAGCTAGAATATGGAACCAACCCAGATGCCCCTCAGTAGACGAATGGATCAGGAAAATGTGGTACATATACACAATGGAATTTTATGTCTCTATCAGAAAGAATGACATTGCCCCATTCATAAGGAAATGGAAGGACTTGGAAAAAATTATACTAAGTGAAATGAGCCAGACCCAAAGAAACATGGACTCTATGGTCTCCTTCACAGGGAATAATTAGCACAGGTTTAGGCTAGTCAAAGTAGAGGATCGCAAGCGCCTAATAGCTATGTCCTTATGAACCCATAAGATGATACTAAGTAAAATGAACTCCATGTTATGGAAATGACTGTTATATCACTGTTGTAATTACTTTCAACATGTGATGTGAGACCGTAGCTTCTATTATTGATGACCCTCTTGTATCCCCTTCCTGTGGTTGTGCCTGCACTATCTCTGTATCTTATCTGAACACATTGGAAACCGTGTATACTGGTATTAGAACTAGGAAATCGAAAGGGAATACCAAAATCGAGAGACACAGGATAAAAAGACAAACAACTACAAAACCAATACTTGCAAAACTGTTTGGTGTAAATGAACTGAACAACTCATGAGAGAAAGAGAAAGGGGGAGTGGGAGGGGGGAATTAGGGAGGAGCGAGCAAACAGTAAAAGAAATGTATCCAATGCCTAAAGTATGAAACTGTAACCTTTCTGTACATGAGTTTGACAATAAAAATTTTAAAAAGAGTATCAAAACTTAAATATTTGAAATTACATATATTAAAATTTGGTGGTTTGTTTTTGATTTTCTGTGCCAGTCCTGAGTCTTGAACTCAGGGCCTAGTCACTGTTCCTGAGCTTTTTTACTCAAGGCTAGCACTTTACCACTTGAGCCACAGCCCCATTTCTTGCTTTTTTTGGTGGTTAATTGGAGATAAGAGTCTCACAGACTTTCCTGCCCAGGCTGGCTTTGAACCATAATCCTCATATCTTATCCTCCTGAGTAGCTAGAATTACAAATGTGAGCTACCAACACCCAGTTGTAAATTGAAATTTGATTATTACTACCAACTTGGGTTTGCTTTAACCTGTATGAAAATGTAGCTCTGTTCTCTGATAAAACTATAGACTAGACTGGTTTCAGATTAAACACATTTCCTGCTATTAGGGCTTCAAAGCCAACCAAGGTTATTTTTTCCATTAGTTAATTACTAGAAGAGCAGAAATTTCTGGCTCAGCAGATAAAGCCCAGGCTTTTTCCCATTTGAGGTATACATGTTTCTAGGAAATGTGTACCATTATAATTGGCAACTTGGGTGGAAACACAACACATAGCAGAAGAAGACCAGGGCAGTCATTATACTGGGAACAAAGACTGGATCTAAATAAATCACATACAAGATAGACTTACCAAGAATTAGTAAAAAGTTCAAATTTCCACTTTTATTTGCCCTTGCAAACAGAGCCCACGAGCATGAAGTATATTCTGGTAACAAATGGGAATCTGGCCAACCAGTGATCTTTGCATTAGCATTCTAATAACCAGAGGCCAACGTGCCATAGTGCTGTGTCAGAACTAATTTATGAAACTAGGTCCTAAGGCTCATTAAAGTGGTCACAATTCAGCGGCTGCTCAGTAAAATTAGAGTACAGTTTCATTCCCATAACAGTGAATATTTTAACATACTATTAAGGACATATTTCAAATGTTAAAACTCGCTTTGATTCTGAGAAGGGAAAAACAACAAGATTAGAAAACTATTTACTCTTGCTGTACAAAATTGGTTTTACTCTGAGCTTTCAGCACAAAATGCTTCAAATGTTCATCTTGCAAAGCACAGAGTGGGCTGAAAATGACACTTGGAAATTTAATGGAAACCTCAGGGTTAGGAACCTACCTAACCACAAAAATCTCCTCTTGCTGCCACACAAGTCTCCCTACAGCCTTTCTTTTACTATTTCTCCAAAGCTCCCAGAATCTGTGTGCATCGCTTTGCAGGCCAGGGAGAACTGGATCTGAGTGTCAACATCTGGACAAGAAAAAAATGAGATGCAATAAGGAAAGTTGTGGTAAATTTAATGCAGCAGTAGTCCAAGGTGTACTGACAATCGTTTCCATCTACAGGGACAGAGTGTCTCTTTTCTGGTTAGTGCAATGCCTGGCACACAGGCTGTGCTGTGCTCAATCATAAAGACAGTTGCAGTGAGCAGAGCTAATGATATAAGTATGAAAACCACTTAAGTTCTCAGTGTTTTAAACATCTTCTGTACATGAAATGGGAAGAATGGTTCCTGCTCTGTTTATTTCACAGGGTTGTTCTGAAATCAAAGCTCATGATAATAGGGGAAAGTCTTTTTAATAGTGCAGCGTTTACATGTGGGTAATGTATGGTTATCTCCATTGACTTGTCAAACATACCCGACTATTTTCTTTATCTCCTGAATTTTTATTCAAGGTAATGGTAATGAATCCCTAAATCTTCTAAATGTGAACAATAAAAGACTCTGAATGACTTTTCCTGGCAGTCTATATACCACGGCTGAATTATTTAGACTTCTATTTAAACTTGGGAGAGGGAAAAACAACTGCAAAAATAAAGGTTTCCCTTTGACTAACTCCTTCACAAAAACATTGCCTTCAAAATTTACATACTTAAAAACAACATCAATAAAACAGATGTTCTGTTCAAGAGTAAGTTGAGTTTCACATCCTTGTTAAAGTTAAACATATCTTGAAAATGAAAGATGACAGCAGTGACTGTCAAAGGGAGAAAAGATTACATTAACCTTTAAAATTGGGATGTTACAAATCAAGCCACTGGGAATGATAGATATATGATAGATAGATAGATAAATAGATAGATAGATAGATAGATAGATAATATTTTTCTGAATATTTCAAGGTACCTAATAAATCAATATTCTCTAGGTGCTCAAATATGCTAGAGGTTAAACAGGTGTGCTATCCAAGAAAGTATACTGTGTTCACATCTTCATTTCTTTCTTTCTTTTTTCTTTCTTTCTTTCTTTCTTTATTTATTTATTTTTGGTCATGGGGCTTGAACTTTCTGCCTGGGCATTCTCCCTCAGCTCTTCCACTCAAGGTTAGTGCTCTGCCACTTGAGCTAAAGCACCACTTCCTTCACTTCACTTTTAAATGACTTTATTTTTCTCTTTGCAAGGGTTTATGTTAATATTCAGTGCAGATATCAAAAATATAAAATAGCATTTTATCAAGCTATTTCACCTTGATAAATTTGCTCGACAACATGCATCTGTAATGTCTTGTAAAGCATAGTTCAAATAAAGGTCACTTTAGGAAATGTACTGAGAGAATAAACTACTTAGGACTCATATAAAAGGATATGCCTTCTGACCTTGTACAATTTTAGTCAACAATTGAATTAATGAGCATCTTCTGGATTAAAAACACTGCAGAACACTGTACAGCATAACAGGTTGGGTGAAATTATGACTATTCTATAGAAAGTCATAGTCAAAATACAAAAATATTCAGTAGTCAGTACAATGGAAATTATGAAATAGAGTAAAATAGGTACAAAGAGAATATCACATCGGTTTGGATGTAGAATGGGAACTATTGTCCCAAGAGTCAAAGGTATGAAATGACAGAAAGTTGTTCTAATCATCTTTAGTAGGTCAGAAACAAAAGTTAGTCAAAATATGTATAGATATGTATTATGTGTATGTGTATGTGTGTGTGTGTTAATCTGTGTGTTGTTTCAATCATCTTTACTAGGTCAGAAACAAGAGTTAGTCAAAATATGTTTAGATATGTATTATGTGTATATATACATGTATATGCATGTGTATCTACATATATACATGCATGTATATATACATGTATATGCATGTGTGTATACATATATACATGCTGGTATATGTACATGCATATATACTAAATGTATGCATGCATGTGCATGCTTGTTTTCATTTCAAAGAATGCCACTTTTGAATAATACCTGTTTCTATTTATATTATCTCACTGGGCTCACATCACAACAGGTTCAGCTCATCAATGTTTTTCAATTGTCTACTATTGTCATTATTTCTATTGTAGTACACTTACATTGTTTAGTTTTAAAACAAAGAAGAAAAGAGAAATGACTTTTTTTAGCATAGTATAGTTTAATTAACTTACTGTGAAAAGATAAAGTAATAGCCCAATACACTTTGCAATTGTTTGAATTCAGTTTTGATATACGAAGAATAGTTTTGGAGCATATTTTGATCTTCCTTCCATATTCCATGCTAATTTTCAAATGCTGAAAGCAATATTAATCAAAACCATGCCATATATTGTTCTGCTTTATATGTTTTTCAGTGTAAACAACCTCTCACTCTTCCTATAGAATGGAAGTACTTGCTTTCAGTTCTCAATCTCCTAACTACTAGTCATGTTTAAATTCTCTTCTGTTTCCTGTCTATGTCTGGAAAGGGTGGAGGAAGATCTACAGCACTGATGTGATATGCATTGCACTCAAACAGAAGCCTCATCAATAGAATAAAATACTCTTATTTGGTCTAATAACCAGATTATGTGATGAACCAGAATGATATATTGGTACCTTTATAGACAATTTAATTTAGTGACTATGAATGAATAGAATATAGAAAAAGCATTTCTTAAAATAATCGAACGTGCATTCTTTTTGGAAGATAACATACAGACTTCTAAATGTCAGCATTCATTTTGAATCTGTAAATACTGAAGAAATAACTGCTCAGTGTTTCACTTCAAAGCCCCTGACTTATGAGACTGCAGAAAATTGAGCTTAATTATTTCTCCACTTCTCTGGCCTTGTGAGTATTTTGCACAGTGCCAGGACAATCAGAGCATGAATGCTTAGGGAATCACTTTGTCAATGACCACAAAGTTTCTGCTAAGATACAATTTACTCTGTATGGTCCATTCAAGGTCAACAGCTCCTTAGGCATGAAAAATCTAAGCCTTTGCTTAGTTGTTCTAGAGACACAAGCCCTGCAATTATAAAGTTCATGCAAAGTATAAAGTTGCATACATTCTAAGGAAAATACTGTATTTTAGCACTAGTCATTGATCAGAAGGAATTAAGGATTTATGCATTTTAATATCTTTGAAGGCATGCTGATGCCTAGAAACATGGAGAGTACTAGACTGTCAGGGAAAGTATTCTGTCATATGAATATACTGTCAAACTCCTAAATGTGTCAAAACACCTGAAAGCACATTACAAAAATAAAAAAGAAAGAAAAGATGCTACATTTTTGACAAATTTGACTCAAGTTTTTATTTGATTATGAGAATCATTTTACATTTTCCAATTTATAAGTCATGAGAGCTAAGCTAGAAATATAGAATCATCATGTTATTTTCATTGACAACTACTGTCTGTCATAACTATTTTTTCCAAATCTACTTTATCTGAATGATCCAGACAACCTCAATCTTGAATGTACTGTATTCTAAGTCACATCAGAGTAACTCATTGTCTTCATGATTTATTCTTACGTCTGTCCTCCATTCAAAACCTTAATTAGATTCCACACAAATAAAATTTGAGCTCTAAATGAACAATGAACCTCCTACTGAATATCTCATTCTCAAGAATCCACTCCCAGTTTCTTCTCCTTTTACCATACACCAACACATAAATTTAGATAAATCCATTTGTTCACCCAAACGTATCAACCATTTTTCCTATATGTGTTTCCTTATGTGTTATATATTTTCCAGAATATTAAATATTTGTGATGTTTATTTCTTACTATCTATCCCTAGTAAAAGGCAGGGATCTAATCATTTTTGATGAATTAAATATCCCAAATACTGCTGGTTATAAAAAAGATGAATAGTAAACACATATTGAATGAATGAATGGCATACAACATTTGCATGACCTTATACTAGAAAGATAAAGGGAATTCCAAGCTCTACTTTCTACATTTTCTCAAATGCGTTAGTATTATTTATCCTATACTGTTTTATATTTTCAGATATTAATATGGCAGGGGAACCTAAACCATACAGACCCAAACCCGGAAACAAGAGGCCACTTTCTGCACTTTATAGGTATGTAAATATGTACTATTTCACTCTGGGTAACAGTGAAAATGTCTTAAAACTTTGTGAGGTGATATGACATGTAAGGTGTAAACTGGGGGGGGGGGCACGCATGCTGGGGCTTGAATTTAGGATTTGGAAGCTGTCCCTGAGTTAATTTGCTCAAGGCTAGTGCTCTACCACTTGAGACACAACTCCATTTGTAGCTTCTTGGTAGTTAATTGGAATAAACAACCTTGTGCTTTTTCCTCTCCAAGTTTTCTTTGAACCACAGTCCTCAGATCTCAGGTCCCTGAGGAGCTAGGATTAGAAGCATGAGCCACCTGTGCCTGACAGAGTGGGCAGATAACTATTTGTTGCCAGTCTTGGGGCTTGAACTTAGGGCCTGGGCACTGCCCCTGGCTTCTTTTTGCTCAAGGCTAGAACTCTACCACTTGAGCCACCTTGCCACTTCTGGCTTTTTTTCTATATATATGGTGCTAAGGAATCGAACATAGGACTTCAAGTATACGAGGCAAGCACTTTACCACTAGGCCATATTCCCAGCCCCCATATAACTATTTTTAAGTAATAATTCTTGCTATATATTAAGTATAATAAAATGTAATTGATTGTCAGGGATCTTGGATGCCTAACATTCTACTATCTGTTGCTGTAACCACTAGTCACTTTTCTTCATTGTGACAAAAATATCAAAGAAAATTATTTTGAGGGGAGACAATATTTACTTTCATTCCTGATTTGATGTCCGAGCTTCATTCTATGCTGGCTGGCTCTTTTTTTTTTCCTCTGGGCCTGTGGTGAAGGAGTAAATCCTTCATGGTTAAATGGAACAATAGCATAGCTTCTCACCTAACTGTGAACAGGAAAGAAGGAGAGAAAGAAGGTAAAGGACAAGGTTTATGTCTAAATGACACGTCTCCAGTGACATACTTTCCCAAACACTCACCCTCTCCACCCTCTCCAAACAACCCATCCAGTATGAGTTCATCAGTGGACCTATCCATTGACGAGGTTAGCACAGCCCTGGGAAGGAAGTCTTCTATATATGTACTGTTTGTGAAACCACTTCATGATCAAACCATGGCAATCATCATTCTACATAGTTTACTTAATAAAAACCTAATGGAAATCTCTGATGATTTTGCCTTACAAATGGAAATGTTTCCCTAACAGAAATCTAAAGACTATCTCGGATGAGTTTTGCCTGCCAAGTAGAAATGCCAAAACTGTTCCATACATACTACATGCTATGTACCTTGGGAGCTTTTCATATGTTATTTAATTTTTTATAACAATCCCATGATATAGGCCAAGAACTTTTTAAGGTCACATCACTAGTAAATAAAGGTACCAGTTTTAAAGCTCATGCCTTTCCATGTCCTGCCCAGATCTCTTCCAGTCAATAATGTATCCTCTTGCAAAGAACATGGTCCTCTCCTACTCATTTCTCCAAAATGACAAATACAGATTTTCTCTTTTCCAAAGAGAGAGGCCTAATTTCTTTATCCTCTACTAAACTACTTGATTATGAATCAACTTAGCTTTCTGCTTATTTGCCTTCTTCTATATGTCTCAATTTATCAATGGCCATACCTATATTCATAATTTCCAGTGTAGAGGGTAGACCACCTTTGATGTCTTGTACATATATTAACTTAAGGAAAAGTTAATTGACTTGGGGGGAAATGATAAGAGTATCGCATATAACTTTTAGTTCTTTAAAAAAACAGTTGCTGTGGGAGAAAATTCTTATTGTTCTCTGAAGCTATATGTCCTACTTCATGTGCTTTTGCCACTGATTTTTTTTTTGTACTGTAAGTGCTGAGTTTGCATCTGTCTCTGAAAAATTTCCTTTTGTTAGATTCAACTACTTGTTCCAGGCTATTGAGATCTCCTATCATCCAATTTATTGGGCCCTCTCCTAGATAACATATCGTCATTCATTCTGTATCCACAGCCAACGAGCTAACAGAAGTGTTGAGCAAGGGTTTATTTTACTGATACCATCTGGATAAGGGAGAATTAAGTTAAAGGTGTTTCAATGGATTATGCTCTGGTATCCTGTAGTATAAAGAATGTCCAATGTTCTCCAAAAGCTAGCATATCTCCTTTCAGACATGCACAACCTGATTTTCTAATTCATAAACATGTAGTTAGAAGTAGGTCCCACGTATGGTCCCTTTCACATCCACACACCAGTAATCTCCAGTGCTTGAGCGCTAGGGATGGTCATCTAAGAAGTCATTAGATTTTTCCAAATCTATAATGAAAAATCTAGGTTATGATTTCTCCTGTTATTTTTGGATGACAAAACACTTATATAAGATGATGCTAAGAGGAATGAACTCCAAGTTATGGAAATAAGTGATTTATTGTTGTTGTTATGTTCAATGAACCGTGTCTTTCTTCCCCATGGTTTTACCTCTGATGTAACTGTGACTAATTTTCATACCCTGGATATTGTATATACATTTATCAGAAATAGGGAAGGGAAGGGGAGCATCAAAATGGATAGACAAAGGGTATAAGGAGAACCAATGTAACCACGATACTTACAAAACTATATGCTGTAAACTAATTGTACACCTCGAGCGGGGTGGGGGGGCAGTATTGGGAAGGAGGGATGGACAGTGGGAGAACCATGAGGGAGGAGGTTACAAATTTGATAAGAAATGTACTTACTGCCTTACATATGAAACTGTAACCCCTCTGTACATCACCTTGACAATAAATATATCAATTTTTAAAAATAAAATAAAATGGAAGGCAGCAGGAAAAATATAAATGTTGATAATGGGTCATAGTCTAATGTTTACCCCAAAAGAGCACAAATGAAATAACTCATCAATAAAAGGAAAAAGTGACTCTTTCTGTCCTTTTTGTTTTGTGGTAAAGGATAATGTTTAGAAAAAATGAGCATGGCAAATTAACTTGGATCTGATTCATTTTGAACTGTGAGTAGAGCTGAGACCAACACAGAACAATTCAAGTACTAACAAAACAAACTGGAAATGATTGATTTTCTTTTTTCCAGTGTCATATTACTAGCATTAATTTTCATATTTTACTCTTCTACGATTGTTTTGATTTTTCTTATATGAATGATAAGAAAGAAATATCTTTTAAACTTTTCTTATATTGCTGTGATGCTGAATTATAAATTAAAAGAGCTAGAGGCAGAATTTTAGTTAAATATTCTGTCATAAAAATTACATTAATTGGAAATGCTTCTTTATACTATTTTTATCTCTTTATGTAAATTAAAATTGAGGTAGACTGAAATTAAAAGACAGAAACAATATGATGTAATAAATGTGCAGCTGAGAATATGCACAGTTTCTGTCTTACATAAGTCTAATAACACTTTAACTGTATATAGAAAGCTATATTTTCATAGTCATTATTCTTCTTACTATAGAGTATCACAAAGTTAGAATTACATGCCTTGCTGTATAAATGAGAAATTGGCTTCTAAGGCAATAATGGATTTGCTCAAATAAGATAACAAGATTAGGAACTGAACTCATCCTCAGACTACAGATCTAGTGATTTGATCACACCAGATCACAGTCCACTGCATTATCTTACCTACTGCCATCGAAGTAATACACATTTTTTTAAACAATAGATTTTTCACTTATCAAAATCAATAATAAACCACGCTTCTGTTTACAAATACTATGCCAACAGACAGCAGAAGAGAGACTATACATTAAACACTTCATAAGAACAAGGGACTTAGTACATATTTGCATAAGATTTTGAACATCAAGTTCTTTGTGCAACAAAATAGTTACAAAATTTTCTTGAGAGAGTAAAATTTTGTACCTAAGGTAAAAGAATCTCAGTATAGAAAGTACGATAACAACTTGGAAAGGTAGAGCTCTCCATTCCTAGTATGTTTAGGATGATTTCCTTATCTTAAATGAAATTTCTAAAATAGTCCTATTTGTTTACTCATTCATTAATTCATTTATTCATAGAAGATTTCATTGTTATGTCTACCATGATGTAGGGGCTGATTTTCTAGGTAGGTGCTTATCTAGCACCTAATACAGAAAACATCAAACGAAAGAACATGTAGCCAACATAAAATGAAATAGAAGTACAATATTTGTAGAGTTAAAAGTAATCTGTAAATCATTATAAAGCTCTAATTAGCCCATGGCAAGGCCTGAAACTAATCTGTCACTAATCTGCCATCAGAATTTCCTCATGCATTTGAACACCAGCATACACTAAAAGGTGGCATTTATATGGAATATACACTAAGGAAGTACTTTGCTCTTGTTCCTTATTTAAGAGTATTTTAAATTTCATCAAACAACCTTCATTAAGTGATTCCTAATGGCTTAATTAACATGATATACAGAGAATATACAGAGATAAAGTACAGTGGAGTTCCATCTCTTACTGTCTGGATTAAAAGCAACAATAAACAAGGACAGCCCAAGAGACATATGCCTACACATTCATGAGAATGTAAGAGAATTGCTCACTCTACATAAGGGAAAGGAAGTGAAAGTGTTGAAAATTATAAGAAAATGATTCTTTTTTTAAGGAATATTTTGAATTTTTTCCTTTATTGTTGAAGTGAAGATCAGAGGAGTTACAGTTTCCTATGTAAGGAAGGGACTACATTTCTTGTTCAACTTGTTACCTCCTATCTCATTCCCCTCTTACCTCCCCCCTCCCCATTCCCCTCTCCCTCCACCCCCATGAGTTGGACAGTTGGTTTACATCAAATGGTTTTGTAAGTATTGCTTTTGGAATTGTTTGTCTTTTTCTCCTTTGTCTTTTTATCCTTTGTCTCTTGATTTTGATTTTGTTGTTCCCTTTCCTTTCCCTAGTTCTAATACACATATATACAGTATCCAGGGTACTAAGATCAGATAGAATGATAGTGGGGGTTAAAACCACAGGAAGGGAATAAGAGAGAAAAAAAAAGAAGAAGAAAGGGTATGGTTTCACAAGACATGTTGAAAATAATTACAAAAATGATATAACACTTGTTTCCTTATATGCAGTTCATTTCACTTAGCATCATTTTATCTGTTGATAAGGGCATAGCTATTGGGCTATTGTAATCTTCTGCTATGACTAGCGTAAACATGTACTAATTATTCCCTATGAGGGAGACCATAGAGTCTATGTTTCTGTGGGTCTGGCTCACTTCATTTAGTATAATTTTTTCCAAGTCCTTCCATTTCCTTACAATTGGGGCAATGTCATTCTTTCTGATAGAGGCATAGAATTCCATGTGCATATGTACCACATTTTCCTGATTCACTCATCGACTGAGGAGCATCTGAGTTGGTTCTATATTTTAACAGTGACAAATTGTGCTGCAGTGAATATTGTTGTGCTGGTGGCTTTAGTGTGGTCTTGCTTGTAAACTTCTGGGTAGATGTCCAAAAGTGGAGCTGCTGGGTCATGAGGGAGGAGCTAAAAAAAATAGGATGGAAGAAAGACAGCCTTTTCAAGAAATGGTGCTGGCAAAACTGGTTCAACACTTGCAACAAATTAAAACTAGATCCTTATATATAACCCTGAACCAAAATCAATTCCAAATGGATCAAAGACCTCAAAATAAAACAGATACCCTGAAAACACTACAAGAACGAGTAGGAGAAACACTTGGGCTCCTTGGCACAGGATGAAACTTTCTTAACAAAGGCCCAGAAATGCAACAAATCAAAGAAAGGTTGGACAAATGGGACTGCATCAAACTGTAGAGCTTCTGCAGGGCAAAGGAAATAGTTTGCAAGATAAACAGAAAGCGCACAGATTGGAAGATCTTTTCTAGCCATACAACAGACAAAGACCTCATACCTAAAATATACGCACAACTCAAAAAATTAAATTCCTCCAAAACATATCCTCAAAGAACCAACAGCTTCCTCAACAAGTGGGCTAAAGACCTAAAAAGAGACTTCTCTGAAGAGGAAATGAGAATGGCCAAGAGACACGTGAAGAAGTGCTATACATCACTGGCCATAAAAGAAATGCAAATCAAAACAACACTGAGATTCCACATCACCCAGGTAAGAATGTCCATTATCAGGAAAACTAACAATAACAAATGCTAGAGGGGATGTGGACAAAAGGGAATGCTACTACATGGTTGGTGGGAATGAAGACTTGTTCAACCACTCTGGAAAGCTGTATGGAGGTTCCTCAGAAAGCTAATGAAAAAAATGAGTCTTGTACAAAACACTTGACACAAAGGAAAAAAGGGACATGTAGAGCAAGGAAAATATGTGCAGGAACAGAGGCACAAAGACAACAACATCTCATGATGAGAAATAAGATATTTTACAGGTGGAGAATGGGTAAAGGGAGCGAGCATTCACCCAGTTTGCAAATAACCCTATGCATCATGTTGACAAAATTTGGTTCTTATTATGAGGACAATGAATCATTTGAATATGGTAATGGAAGGTAAATGATATTATCTAAGGACAAAATGAGAGTAACAGATGTCCAAGGTTTCCAGTTTAGGCAACTAGAGAAATGATCACATAATTTGGACTGGAGAAAGAGGGAAGACATAATAGCCATTGGTAAACTCAAGTATAAGGTTGAGAGAAGGAAGTAAGACTAAATTACTTCAGTCTTGGACATGAATTCATAAAGACAGGTAATTCATTAAAATGGCACTTGCAATACAAGTGCTTCCCATTAGAGTCTATATGTAAAAGAAACATAATTACTCAATTTGTGAATAATTTATAAATATCACACTTAGTCCTAATGGTGAATAGCGAATCCATTCTCTAGGGAAAACAGTGCAGCTTTTAATGAATTGCTGTTTCAAATGTTCTACATACATTACAAAGTACCTATGATGCTCAAAATTATAATTGTACCTCAGGAAGTAAGTTTTCTTGCATGCCAAATTCCAACTAATACTAATTAATTACTAAATGAGTATAATCGCATGATGGTTTTGTTTCTGCTTATAATACATACAGTCAGGCATTTTCTTTTTAGTTTGGTTAAATTCAGCAAAGATATCAAATAAATTGATTAGAGCTAAGTAAACAAAGGTTTTCACTTAATTAAAGGTAGACCTTTGCTTGCAGGAAATATAGCAAGACATATAATACCTAAAAATGTCATGATCTCTCCCACTGATTTCATGAGAATTTTAGGTACCACTCTCAAATACGTTTCTGTAGGTCTCATACACGTTTCCGTTGTAGCAACTTTCCCACCACAGAGAGGTAACCATGGAAATCAACATGGTCTATGCAAGAAAATTCAACTCTTTCAAAGATGGTCAAAAGAGCTACCTGCATCATCATTTTAAGATCACCATGCTTTGTGTTGGTAGCCATAAGTGTGGATAAAAGATGAAAGTGTTTTTGCCAAGCTATTTTATCTCGATAATTTTTCTAGACAACATATAGCTATAATGTCTTGAAAAACATTGTTCAAATAAATTTCATTTTAGGAAATGTATCAAGAGATAGGTTTGATGGTCCCAAAACATAGTCCTAGTAAAGTAAGATAAATATGCAACAAAATAACTCTGGTGACTTGTTTCGATTTGGTCTACATGAGTGTGGTTATCCTTCATCATTGCTGTTGAAGAAATTAGCAAAAATCAGTAAGAAGAAAAATTTCCTAGACGTGCAGTTCATTTTCTGGCTCAGTTTGTTGAGTAAT
The DNA here is from genome assembly GCF_023159225.1 of Perognathus longimembris pacificus. Taxonomy (NCBI): domain Eukaryota; kingdom Metazoa; phylum Chordata; class Mammalia; order Rodentia; family Heteromyidae; genus Perognathus; species Perognathus longimembris. Next base: position 40,323,139 of record NC_063172.1, on the reverse strand, counting down.
ATTTACCAATTAGCTCCACATCATCTTGTGAATTTTCTGTCTTTCATAATAATAAGGAAAATACACATTCCCATTCAGAAGCTTAATACTTATAATGTTAAAGCCTCTGTTTTCACTGGCAAATGCTTTTTCCCCTTTGCCTTAACTAGCCATATCTTTCCACTCAGAAAGTCACCAATTAAACTGACTCCCAATCTACAAAGCAGAGTGTAAGGAAGAAAGGGAAATGATTTTTCTAATCTACATGCTAATACATTCTGTCCTTCTAAAATAGACACAAGCTAAACACTGACTTGCTCACCAGGTTTGTTTTTGGTAATTCTGTGAAGAATTTGAAGTTTTCTTGTTCCTAGTCCAATCTTCCTTCACAATCAGATTACCGACATAAATTCTCCAGCATCCAGGCAATGAAGAACTGGCATACTTATAAAACTGAACATTTAGTGTCCATTCACGTGGATTTAAGGTGAATTCCCTTGAATTTAGAGTTCTCAAGACTTCCTACACACAAAAGAAGTTGAAGCCATCTCTGTGAGCACAGCTCTACACAGTGTAGAATAAACGTGGTAGAAGTTCTGATTTTGTCTCTTTTCCATCCCTGAATCTCCACCTATTTTCTATTTGAACAGTAAAGTTCATATGAAGAACTAGATAGTGTAAACAAATGTGATAATGTTAACTTTTGGTTCTACTCATACTTTTTTGTACAACACTAAAGAACGTGAACATCTATTTGTATTTTTTATTTTAATTTCTCATTAAACTGTGAAAAATCTTTTTTAAAATATTGGCATATTTTACATTTAAGAACAAACTCTTAACACTCATTAGTTACTCACAACTAGGCAAATATTTTATGTGAATTTCTTCAATGAAAGTTAAGTTTTTCACCCATAGCTGCAGAAACAAGTCTAACCTCACTTGACCTCCTGTTTCTCAGCATTCTCAGCCAAATAAATGAAGAAATAAGTTTGCTGAAACATATACTTAAATAGTGGAAATTATTATGGTTCCAATAACCTCTTTTGCTGGTCCTGGTGTTTGAACTTGGGACCTGGACACTGTCCCTGAGCTTCTTTTGCTCAAGACTAGCTCTCTACCACTTGAGCCACATTTCACTTCTGGCTCTTTCTGTTTATGTAGAACTGAGGAATCGAACCCAGGGATTTATGCATGCTAGGCAAGTACTCTACCACTAAGCCACATTCCCAGCCCAATAATAATTAGTATGGTCCCACTTCCTCTTTGAATTTTAGCTGTGTTTATTACTTATGATTATTTAAAGAAGTGATCTATAGTACAGTATTGAATCATTTTAAATAAATGTCATCGATAATGATATATGTCAACTACATAGGTTAATGTTTCCTATGACATCTTAGAAATGTTTTTGAAATGTTTTTATTTATGTCCATATTTTACCATGTAAAAGTTGTAACTGATAGACCTTTTCATTTACAACGTTTCAAGAAATACTAACACAATTCGTATGAAATTAGTTGTGCTGTATGCAATACTCTAGGTTAATAATGGCCTGTTTGTAGTTTTCTGTATATGTTTAAATGAATAAATATCCATGTTTATCTTTTTGCCTGTGAAAAGATTGTAGGAAAAATAATAACTGGTTCTCAAGTAGAAAATACTGCTAAGTCAATGCCCTATAAGCCACAGACAGTTCATTTTAGCTTTACCAGGTAATTTAGGTTTCCATTTGTGTTATCGAGCTGATAGTATCTAAAGGAAAAAAAAACAAAAGAGCTTTCTAATATCTTGAACCATTCTAGGGATTCTCTAGTCTCCAAAATTCCATATTTCTACCATAAATAATTTCAAAAAGTTTGTGGGCCATAATTTCACAGAAATAATTTCCTTTCTTGGTGAGATTTTCATCACTGTAACAAATACCTTGTGAAAATGGTCCTTATTTACATGGTTTCTAAGTCTGTAATAAATTAGAACATAATGGCATAGAGGGCATATTGGAGTAAAGCTACTTTCCTTGTGGCAGCAAGAAAGCACAGAGGCAGGAAGAGACAAGTACAAAATGAATCCTGAAAATGTATACTTCTAATAAACTAATAATACTACTACCACTTCTTTATAATGCCATCAATTATGGATTGAGTCACTGATGAAGTCAGAGCCCTCATGACCCAAGGTTTACTCCTGAATATTGCTGCCAACCCTCCAACACAAGCTTGCATATGCAGTGTTATATTCAAGCTGTAGCACGCCAGCTCGTGCGCACACACACACACACACACACACACACACACACACACACACACACACACACTTCAAAGGGATGGCTACCATTCAAGAATCCACAACCAAAAACGTGTCAAGGTCTGATTCTTCCTCTATCCTTTTGTTGCCTTAGCTTTAACAACTACTTTATACTTTTACATGCTAATAACAGTAAAATACAAACCTCTCCATTTATTTAAGTTTTTCCTTTATGAGTTTCCACAGATAAAGTGAACCGAAGTGGTCTATAAAAGCCACAAAAACAGAAAATAGAAACTCTGACAACCCTGAGAAATGTGAACGGAACATACCTACTAAATAGCAGCAGTTGAAACTCTTTTAAGCCTATTTTTATAATGATTACCTGAAGAAATCTGAACAAGCTATAGCTTAGTTTCTTCCCATCTCTAATTTTCTAGGGTTCTGTTATTTATTTCTTCATCAATATATTTGGACTGGTATTTTATTATTGAGTTGATCCACTTTTTCCCCTTCAAGCTCTGTACTCTGTCTTAAAATATTTTTTGGCTGAGTAAATTTTTATTAACCTTAAGAATGTGTACAAAGTACACCTTTAACAAAGCAGTTTTGAATACAATGCATTTTGATCACTATCATCCCATTCAACATTCTCATCCTGCTTTCATCCCACCCCTGTCTCTTTTCTTAATTTTTTTGTATACACAATGAATGTTTGACTACATTCTCTCTCCTTCCCCCTATATTTATCTTCCTTTTTCCCTTGGTACATGAACCCATTACCTGGTGTTAATTTTCTTGGGCTTTGACCTATTCTATCTAAAAGTTTATACTATTTGAGCTCTCCATAGAGTATATTGTATTTTTATATTTTATTTATAATGACTTGCATACCAACCAGTGTGTTTACTTATAGATTTATACATAAATTCTGTTCACCACAAATGATGTGAATCATGCAGCCATTGTTTTTGGGTATGGCTTACTTCACTTAAAATAAGTTTATTTCCAAGTCTTTCCATTTCCTTATGAATGGTACAATGTCATTCTTTCTGGTGAGTGAGAAATATATAATATATATAATTTGATTAATCCAGTCATCCACTGAGGGGCATCTGGGTTAATTACATATCTTCACTATGGTAAATAATGCTGTGAACAGTGTTGTGCTGGTAGCTTTAGTGTGGCCTTGTTTGTGCTTTATTGGATGAATGCTCAGAATTGGAAGCTCTCTATTTAGTCTTCTGAGCAACCTACATACTGCTTTCTAGAGTGGTTGAACAAGTGGTGGAACATTCTAACCAATGGTGTATTTGAGTTCTCTTTTGACAGTATCCTCACCAGCATTTGTTGTTGTTGCCTGTTTTCTTGACAGTGGCCATTCTAGCTGGGATGAGATGGAACCTCAATGTTGTTTATGTACGCATTTCTTTTATGGGCAGAAATGTTGAGCATTTCTTCATGTGTCTATTAGCCATTTTCATTTCTTCTGAAAAGTCTCTTAATTCATCAGCCCATCTATTAGTTCAGTTTTTGTTTCTTTTAGGGCTTAATTTTTCTATGTATTGAAGTGTATCTAAGGATTATAATCCTAAATATATTCAAAATGTTAAAAAGAAGGAAGGAAGGAAGGAAGGAAGGAAGGAAGGAAGGAAGGAAGGAAGGAAGGAAGGAAAGAAAGAAACAAACAAAGAGAGAGAGAGAGAAAAGAAATTGCTTCCAGGTTAGTTCTTTCAGTTTTATTTAAATTGGCAAGGTAATCCAATAATACTCAAAGTATAGAGCAATAATAGGCATTACAATTACATTACATAGAATATTCAGTGTATATAATTAATTGGAAAAAGATATAAAATTTGATTAAAGAAACTGCAGCAAAATTATATGAACATCATTCAAAGCTATTTAATAAAAGTACAAACAAGAAAAAATGACACAAAGTATTCATTGAAATTGTCTTTGAATAATGGGCATATGGAAGTTGTAACTTCAAACCATATAAAAAAATTTTAGGGATAATTATGTAACAAAAAGGAGATATATTTAAAATCTAAACTTTCTCTATTATAAATTATACACATCATATACAGAAAAGAAGGATGTGTGTGTGTGTGTTTGTGTGTGTGTGTGTGTGCATGATCAATGTTGAGCAAGTCCATTAAACAGATGAATCCCTTCATTTTAAGAAGTAGACTCCTCTGGTCAAAACGGCTATTAGAAAACTTAATTTTCAAAAAGGGCAACTTCATTAACATTTGTCTCACAGTTCGGTGCAGTCCAGCAGCCCATGTGGAGACATAGTTATTGCCAAAGCTAACTGCTGGCAGTGGTCTGTCAGTCACCTAATGCCAGGACAGTATGAGCAGCTCAGTAAGAGAAGGACATGAGATGAGCAGGTACAGGTTGGGGGGAGGAAGAGGGAACAGCAGCTGAAGTCATCTGATCTTCAAAAACAAAAAAGTCAAAATTGATGAGCCCTTAAGTGGTGCAATAAAATAAGTAATCAGGAATGCATGGAGAGGATGCCTCTCCTGACTACAGATTAATCAGCTGATATTAAGAAAATGGCTCTTATCTGAAAATAACTGTCGCTTTCTGTATTTAAAGTTGCAATCCAACTGCTTTGTTGCTGCATTGAAAGGGCACAGTATATGGGAGCTACAGACAATAACGGAATATAACCCACTTATAGCCTTAGAATGCAGACCTTCAGATTTCACTAATATAATCTCTCTCTCTCTCTCTCTCTCTCTCTCTCTCTCTCTCTCTCTCTCTCTCTCTCTCTTTCTTTCTTTCCATTCCTGGGGCTAGGATTCATGGCCTGAGCACTGTCCCTGGCTGCTTCTTCCTTTTTTTTTTTTTTGCTCAAGGCTAGCACTCTACCACTTGACCCACAGCACCACTTCTACTGTTTTTCTGTATATGTGGTGCTGAGGAATTGAACCCAAGGCTTCATGTATACAGGGCAAGCATGCTTGCCCCTAGGCCATATCCCCAACCTAATATAATCTCTTAACAAGAGAGTATCTATCAATATCGATGCCAATGTGATTAGTCTTTATATAATACATGCATCAGAATAGGGTTTTTAAAGAATGTTAGGACTATCAGGAGCTATATTGCCTGTAATTCTAGCTACTCGGGAGGCTAAAATCTGAGAATCATGGTTAAAAGCCAGCCTGGGCAGGAAAGTCTGTGAGACTGTTACCTCCAATTAACCACCAAAAGGCCAAAAGTGAAGATGTTGCTCAAGGAGTATAGTGCTATCTTACAGAGAGAGATATATATATTAGTATAGATATATATTAACATATGTTAGTATATACTATGTATAATATGTATATTCTAACCTATATCTGAATTTGAAAAGGAAAAGACAGTAATTCATAAAACACTGATAATCATGTGAGATTATATTTATCATTGGGCTATTTACCAACTGTTATAGTTACTCTGAATTCTATTATTACTAAGACTTTCTACCACAAGAGGAGTATAGACACTATTTGTAGAATTATTCTAGAATAATTTTATAAGCTAATAACTTCTAATTTTTTGTTTTAATGCAGTGTGTTTCCTCTTTAAAAAACAAATCTTTATTTTCACAAGTCAATACATCAAGTATCATGCTTAGAGGATTGACAAAAGAAACAGTTTATGCCAGGCATGATATTACATGCCTGTAATTCCAACACTACAAAAGCTGAGTCAATGGAATCATGAGTTTGAGGGTACCCTTTGCTAGGCAGTAAATTATAAGCAGGTTGGAACAACATGAGACCACCCCCACTCAAAAACTGAAAAGAATAACTGGAATATAAGAAAGTGAATTAAATTATATATTAAAAATTCAAAATCTTGGTACAAAAAATAAAGGTACAGTGGAAAAAGTCATATTAGACACTTATTTTAATTGAAAAACAAATAGATATTTCTTTAAATATAAGGCCAAGGACAGGAAAGTAAGATTAGCCTGATAGATTCATAAAGCACTATATCAGTAGCCAACAGGAGTGCTGGATAATCTGAACACAATTTGGCTTCAGAGAGTTGTCCTCTAGGAAGTCAAGTGACAAGAGTAGAGAGAAGAGAGGAAGAGCAGGCGATGCAAAATGATGAAAGTCAACTGTTTTCAACCTATTGTATCCAAGAACACATACATTAGTCACTTAGCATATTCACATTCTGCTACTTAGTATGAATTGTAACCAGATGATTACATATAATTGCATTGATTCTGATGTCTTCATCTTCAAGTGGAGAAAAAAAAAAGACAAATGACAGTGGTTTTCTTCAAAGAACAGACTGAGGACTGAGATCTGAAAATGGATAATACTGTGACTGATTATCTGCCTCCTGGGCCTCCACTCTTGACAGATGCACAGTTCCTCTGTAGGATTTAACAGCCATTAGCAGACAACCAAATAACACAGTTGAAAGAGACAGCAGAAAAGCCACTTGCTGTTTTTTATTTTGTTTTGTTTCTGGAACAGAGATATGTAAATGTTACTTCATGAAAATAATTAAATTTGAAAGTATTTTTTTCATAAGATTATTTTTCTTAATTCAGTAGAAACACTGTCAAATTATGTGTATTTCCATCCAATTATTTACAGTGATGTTAATCTGAGGATTACAATAAAGAAAGGATGAGACCCAAAGGCCCCACACACAACCTTAGCAAATATATACCATCATCATCCCCACTCATTCCCGAGACCTGTTGTGAAAACTGGATCAAGTCTCCCTGGACAATCACCAGTGGTTAATCATCCTTTTTATCAGCAGATTCACCCTTATCTTTTGCCTTCATTCTTACTGTAGCTCATCCTCCTGCTAGAATAATGAAAGCACATTATAACATGACCAAGGGAGATCAGCCCTGAAGTTTAAATTTTCAGTGTGGAAAAAGTCATGACTGTGAGTGTCAAAACTGCACTGAAATTCTTGGTTGGTACCATAACTACCCATTAATCAATCCCTGGAGGTAGTAGCACAGATGGTGGGAGCTGCAAATGACACTTACCAAGGGGTCTGATTATATAGCCCTAAGCAGAGATTTCAATTGTGCATTAAGTCTTTTGTAAATGGCATGGAAGGAAACAAAGGATAAGGCTGTTTTCATTTCCAAAGAAATTGAATCTACTGTAGGAATAACCTTCCAGACGAAGGAAAGAGTTTGGTTCACCTCAGCATTGTAGTGGAATTTGGTACTCTTCCAACAGCCAGCAAATAAACATAGAAAATTGTACAAATATGTTATGGTATTAGTACTCAAGGTCATAATCACATTATTAGTTATCAGCCTGTTCTATGAACTTAGAGATTAAATATCTTGGAGATGTTCATCTTTTTCATTAATAAATGTATTTATTGTCAAAGTGATGTACAGAGGGGCTACAGTTTCATACACATAGCAGTGAGTACATTTTTTTATCTAACTTGTTACATCCTCCTTCATTTTTCTCCCACTTTCCCACCTCTCCAAATCCCTCCTCCTCCAAGTTCTACAGTTGGTTTACAGCGTATTGTCTTGTAAGTATTGCTGTTGCATTGGTTTGCCTTTTACCCTTTGTCCCTCCATTTTGGTGTGAACCTTCTCTTCTCTAGCTAGTTTAGATAAACTATATACAATACCCAGGGTATCAAAATCAGTTACAGTGGCTGGGAATATGGCCTAGTGGCAAGAGTGCTTGCCTCATATAAATAAAGCCGTGGGTTCAATTCCCAAGCACTACATATATAGAAAACAGCCAGAAGTGGCACTGTTGCTCAAGAGGCAGAGTGTTAGCCTTGAGCAGAAAGAAGCCAGGGACAGTGCTCAGGCCCTGAGTCCAAGGCCCAGGATTGACAAAAAAAAAAAAAAAAAAAAAAAAAGAAAAGAAAAGAAAGAAAGAAAAGAAAAGAAAAAGAAAAAAATCCGTTACAGTGACATCAGGGGCAAAATCATGGAAAGAAAGAGAAAAGAAAAAGGCATAATTTCACATGTTACATTGAAAATAATGATAATGATAAACCACTTATTTCCATAACTTGGAGTTCATTTCACTTACCATCATCTTATGTGTTCATATGTAGATAGCTATTGAGCTATTATCTTCTGCTTGGACTGTCCTAGACATGTACTAATTATTACCAATGAGGGAAACCATAGTGTACAAGTTTCTTTGAGGATGGCCCACTTCAATTAGTATGATTTTTTCCAAGTGTTTCCATTTCCTTACCAATTGGGCAGTGTATTTCTTTCATAGAATGGAAGCATAGAATTCCATTGTGTATATGTACCACATTTTCTTGATCCATTCATCTACTGAGGGGCATCTGGGTTAGTTCTATATTTTAGCCTTCGTAAATTGTGCTATGATGAACATAGTTATGCTAGTAGCTTCAGTGTGGTCTTGTTTGTAATCCTGTGGATAAATACCCAAAAGCGGGGCTGCTGGGTCATAGAGGAGCTATGTTTAGCCTTTTGAGGAACCACCACACTGCTTTCCAAAGTGGTTGAACAACATTACACACCCACCAAGAGTGTAATAGGGCTCCCTTCTGGACACATCTCTGCCAACACCTGTTATTATTAGTTTTCTTGATAATGGTCATTCTTATTGGGGTGAGGTGGAACCTCAATGTCGGTTTATATTTCTTTTATGGCCAGTGACTTAGAGAACTTTTACATGTGCCTATTGGCCATTTTCATTTCCACTTCAGAGAAGTCTCTCTCCTTAGGTCTTTAGCCCATTTATTCAGGGGGCAATGTTTCTACTTTTATTTTGTCATTTTATAATAGAAATTATAATGATACTAATGCACAGAATTTTCTAAGGAAATTTTCTAGACTTTTCTAAGATCAGAGAAGAAACAGGTAACATCAACACAGAAACAACCAAAATTCAGAACACAATAAGCGACTATTTTGCAAACCTTTATGCCAACAAATTCGAGAACCTGGAAGAAATGGACAATTTCCTAGCAAAAATTGATATCCCCAAACTCAATCATGAAGATTTAAACCTTCTAAACAGACCCATATCCAGCATTGAAATAGAAACTGCAAGAAGAGATCTCCCATCCAAGAAAAGCCCAGGTCCAGATGGATTCACAGCGGAATTCTACAAGGCCTTCAAAACAGAACTTACACCAATTTTTCTCACACTCTTCAATGAAATTGAAAGAGAAAGTTTGCTACGAAACACATTCTATGATGCCAGTATACCCCTCATCCCAAAACCAGTCAGGGACTTATTAGTCACAGTCTTATTGTCATCAATTTCTCAATACTGTTGACAAGGACACCTCAAAAGATGGCACTTGGGACAATCTTTGTGAATCCATCACAATTACTACAATCTCATAGGTATATGCCCTTCTACATGTAGGAAGTATTCTTTTAGCACAAAAATATTCTGTGGGTTCTTGCCCATGGCTACTATACAATAATATCCTTGACATTGACTCTAACAAAGATGAAAACGTTCAAGGCACACACAGATGTTTTGGACAGATAGAAGAAGGGAATCTGGTGCCTATAGAGGCTAATGCTTTTCCCCATGCTGCATATCCAGGAAGATTCTATTTCTTTCTCAATTTCAGTTTTTCATGCACTCTTGCCAAAATTACATTAGCTAGAGTGCTTTGCACCATCTCTGGTGTAATAAACAAGCCCTGACTTTTGTCATAATTGCTACTCCATTTGTGGAAGAGGGGTGGGAACATGTAGGAGTTAACACTATTTTTTCTACATGAAATAGACTCACGTGTCTTTCACCTATTTCTGTAAATGCATATTAAAATCAATTCCATTCTAGAAAATTTCAATATAAAAACGCCTCTTTTTATTCCCTATGAAAGATTGAGTAACTCATAAATGGCTGGAAAATCTTGTTTTCAGCCTCAGAAGATTTCCACACTAGCCTTGGTTTATAATTCAGATCTGTTCTGTATCTGAGAGAGTCAGAATTCTCTGATTTTCACTCTTTTCTGACATAGATGGAGCATGAAACGTACATGAGCTACTTCTAATGAGAAATATTCTCTTCTGTAGCTATCTGTATCCCATTGAATAGATTGGAGGCTTGCTTTATCAGTCAAAGTACAATTTTCCCAAGTTAACTTTTGGGAATATCTGCTGTATGCTGAGTGTCATACTAGTTAAAGCTTAATAAAGAGTGCTAAAGAGTTCTGTCCCCGGACCTTGGTTCTATATACCTACAAGCCTGGTAATTCTTAATTATGGTGGGGTTTTTTTCATTCAGCACCTTCTCTGGGTACTGTATTCTGTGATTTCTATGATTTCATATTCTAGTTCTGCATTGATGACTTGACTACTGACTCAATGTTAGCAGCCCAAATGTCTCACTTGAGTTTCAGACACAGCTTCTCATCTGCCAGCTACTGATTATCTTCTCCAATATGGTCCAGCATACTTGTTGTGGTTTTGATATAAAAATGTCCACTGGGAGCTCATGTATTGGATGCTTGCCTCCAAACTGGCAGTACTGTCTTAGGATGTGGGAAATAGTAAATGATGGACATAACTGGAGGAAGTAGGTCACTAGGGGATTATTCTGGTTCACTGTTCCCTAAATTCTCTTTACTTTCTATCTCCCATGAGGACAACATCTCCTCCACACATTTCTGCTGCCTTGTTGATATTCTGCTTCATCATGGGTTCCAAAACATGAGACAAGTGACCATGGATTGAACCATCTGGAGTTGTGGGCCAAACTAAATCATTAGTCCTTTTTCATTATTTTTCTCAAGTATTTTCCTAAAGAATGCAGAACTAAAGGGAAAAGGGGAGGAGGGAGGGGGAAATGAGGGAGGAGGTAACAAACAGTACAAGAAATGTATCCAGTGCCTAATGTATGAAACTGTAACCTCTCTGTCATCAGTTTGACAATAAAAATTTTAAAAAAAGAATGCAGAACTAACATATTGCTGCCATATTAAACCGTTCTCCTCCCTGTATTCTTATGTCTATCTGCTGGCCATGCATCCAAGAACAAAGATTTAGAACAACAGTTAGGACAATGCTTAGTATTTATTAACTGTTCATCTATCTCCATTTATTTCTCTAATTTATTTATTTATTTCTCACAACAACCCTATGAGTTGGGTTTATTAATAACTCCACCTGCATATGTGGTAATGATGCACAAAGATAAGTACCTTACCTCTCTAAGATTATCCAGTCAAAAGTAGATTAAAATCAATCTGTGTTCTTAGGCCTCTGTCACGTCTATCTTCAATGTATATCCAGCTTGGGCTATCACTAAAATATAAATTATGAAATATTAATGAATACTCTTGCTGCCTAGTCATTTTAACTACAAGATCATGTAAATATAAGACAACATCCTTATAATAAGACACTTTGGGTTCATGAAAAAGCACTAGTCTTCCAAAAACATTTGAAATCACTTCTTTAACAACACTAATTCTATCAAAGCACAGAGATATGAGAAAGCAAGGTGTCACCCAGATGGCGCATGTAACCTGTAAGGCTGAAATAAGCAAAGGACAAAGGTGGGGATGTTACACTGAAAGCCAATAGTGCATGAATTTTCAGTTATTTCAAGAAATTTGAACCTGACCCCAATTGGCAAGGAATATAATGGGACGCAAAGTAATGGAATTTTATTTTTTAAAAAACACAACAACAAAGCACCACTGAGAGTTTTTGATGAAAGCAAGGTATGTAACCCGCACATGCCTACAATCCCAGCACCCAAGAGGCTGAAGAAGGAAGATTACAAATTGGACACCCACTCTGGAATACACATTAGTCTCCTGGACAATTACAACAGAAAAGGCATATTTTAAGTATTTAAATACATTGAGATCATACCATGGAGGAATATTCAATCATAACAAGAAAGCTGGTAATTATATTGTTAATTTTTGGTAAACCATGTCTCTGCATTCCAGGATGCTGTCATGATAATTATGAAGCACTTGAACATACTCACTGAGCCTTATTAGAGAGTACTTTCCAGAAGTACTGAGAATTTCTAACAAAAGTAATGACATTATTATATTTGTATTTTAGGAAGTTAGTTTAGTAGATGTGGCTAGAAGGAAATTTACTGAAGATATCTTTTACAATTCATACAAAAGATGATGGTAATTTAAGTGAAATATTAAAGACTGAGAGTTAAGAATCGAATGAAAGTTGTTTTTGGCAACAGAAACAATGAAACTAGAAGAATTTCTGAAAGTGAATACCGTTGAAATGCACTTACGAAAGTCTATAACAATTCTAGCATGGTTCTTTAAGTGGATGAATGTTTTGAGCTAGACAAAAAAAAAAGAAACAGAAGGAAGGGAGAAACAATGGATTTCCTTTGAGACATATCTAGCTGGAGGCAATTAAACACTTAAGATATTCCATAGATGCCACACAAGTCTCAGCATGTGCAAAGCATGTAGATGACATTTGAAATCCAATGAGATTTCTCTAAAGAAACAGAAGTATAAATATAGAACATGTGGCAGTACCGTAAGAACATGTAAATAAAATAGAAGAGTTGAGATTCAGCCCACAGTATAGGACAGAACTCATTAACCTAGTACCCAGAATTCTTAAATTCAAACCTTAACCATTTATTGGCTGTGTTGGCTTGGTTAAAGTTAAAACATTTTGCTCTCCATTTCTTCATCTGTAAAGTAGAAACTGCTTCACAGGATATCCAGATATTTAATCTGTATTTTTAAGAATTTAAGAATTATTTTTAAGAATTACTACCCTTTACTAAACATGGTTTTATTTTCTGTTGAAAAGTTATAATTCCTTTAGCCCAAAGTATTGGTCTGCAAACTGTGTTCTCTTTTATTTTGCTACTGGTACCTGTTTTTCTGAAGGATATTGTTTACCTTATTCTACTCATAAATATTAGTGGGAACCAAGTAAAATATTATTGAATTCACTGCCTGTTTCTGGTGAAATATAAAATCAGTCTCTTTCTTCATAAAACAATTACTTCATAAAAAATTGTACAAAAGCTCCCACTTGGCGTATCACAATGTAATCAATCACCTGTTTCTAAGGACAAAATTGATAAGCAATTTTCTACCAAGGACTTTTTCTTCTGCTTTTCTTTTACAACTTTTTTTTTTCAGCATGAAAATTACTAAGATAAGCCTTCCATACATTCAAACAGTTTCAGAATTTAGAGCTAGGAATTTGTCTTTAGCTAAGTCACGATCATTGGGGTTCATTCTGTGCCTTGGATGCACTGGGCGATATACGTGTTTTATCGTGTCCTCTTTACCATAATTCCTTACGATCAGTGGGCTTTCTGCTACATAATTGGGGAAAGTGAGGATGATCAGAATCACCTCAAGAGTAGGAAATTTGCCTCAAAAATAAGGAACCATGACTGAGCAGATGGATACAAAGCAGAATATCATTCAACACAAGTTGATTGCCACTTGCCATGTAATATGTTTCCATTCTGAGGACAAAGCATGAAGCATAATGGCTTCCTCCAGTATTTTGGCTCCATTTCATTCTTCAATGAAAGAAAATTCTGAGAGTACTGCTACGAGATGTTGCCCTCTATGACTTAGAGTGGCTAAATAGACAAGGAATCGTTCCTTCAATATGAGCTGCATACTTCACTCCATTTTGCTTTTATTTAGTTCTTGCATAGCATTTTTTCTGAGCCTGTTTGGTCAGAGATCCTCTTATTTATGCCTCTCATGGAGCTAGGATGACAGGTACCACCACCACATCTAGATTTGTATTAGATGAGATGTGGTCTCACAAACTTTTCACCTCAAACCACAATTCTCCTTATCTCAACTTCCCAAGTAGTGACAATTAAAGACATGAGCCACCATACCAGAATTTGATCATTTAATTAAACTTCAAGTTCACTTTGTAGTACAAAACTGACATACTTAATGGCAGCCTTAAGTATTTCAAACACAGAGATGGGCTTGGCTCTGCAAGATGCAGGTGTTAGAATTAGACTGAGACAAACTTTAAAAAAAAATTAATGATTATACACATGGGAAGAAAGAGAAGGAAACTGCATTTTGTTACAGAAATAGAATGCTAAAAAGTCCAATGCCAAGTTAAACTAGGTGTGCCCTTTCAATATGTGCACAATTTTCTAAAATAATGTTTTTAGCAAGAAAATGACTAAGGAATAACATGGGAAACAGCTGTGGGCATGTTTGGGAAGTACTATATAGTTTGACGTTTTTCTCTTGGGGTTATAGAAATGACCAAGAAAGATGAAGTCCTGGAAGAGGTACTTAGAGAAATCTGTCACTGAAGTCATAGGATGAAATGCTGCTATAGAAAAAGAATTTAAATTATCCTGAATTTTAAATCTAGAAGAAATTTTAGTATGTATTAAAAGCACACTTATCTTGTGTGGGTTTTGTGTGGTTATTTCCATTTCCTTCCAACTAGATAATTATATGGCGTGAATTTGAATGCTTTTTCTGTGTGAAAGAAATACAGTAAATATTTTAAGATTGTGAACATAGATGCTTCCACAGCTACTAATTTCCTGCCATGGCACAAAGGCATCCTTCAAAAATATCTACATGAAATGATTTGGCTGTGTTAAAATGGGCTTTGTTTGTAGGTACTGAAACTATAATTTTGTACAATTTTAACTTATCAAGAAATAGTTTTATATTTTCCAACCACTTACAAATGTAAAAAGCATTCTTAACTTGTGAGTTGTATAAAATCAGACATCAGGAGGGAAACGACGACATTGTGCAAAAAGAAATATACTCATTACTTATGTAACTTTCACCCTCTATATACCTCCTTTATAATAACAATAAAAAATAAAAATTGAAGAAAAATCAGTAATCAAGCAAGAACTACTTGTAGCATACAGTATGCAAAATTTTGGTTTATAGGAAAATGGTTAGAATGCTCAGTCAAACATCATTTTGGCTTTTTTTGCTCAAAACTGGTGCTTTACCACTTGATTCATATCTATATATCCAATATCATTTTAAACGTTTTGAATTCTCCACTGAACAGAACAGAACATCAGGATAGAAATAGTCAAAGTGGAAAGTTAAATGGTAAGAGAAGAACACTTAATCAGCTAATCAGGCTAACTGCATTAGCCAATAAGCCATTGGTCCCTATATGATCCTGTCCAACAGCCACATAGTGGAAACCTTTAAATAAAGATGATCAATAAATACTATTTCAAAAACACTCTAATCTCAGTATTTATATTACTGGAGATCAAATACTGAGTATTGAAGTTGGTCTTATTTAAGTTGTTTGTTACTCCCTTAAAGAATGTTGTTCAATGCTGTGCTTAAGTAAATGGTGAGAGTGACTCTAGGGTGCCACTTCACACCCACAAATTACATACAAATTACATACAAAAGTCTGACAAGGGGCTGGGGATATGGCCTAGTGGCAAGAGTGCTTGCCTTGTATACATGAGGCCCTGGGTTCGATTCCTCAGCACCACATATACAGAAAACGGCCAGAAGTGGCACTGTGGTTCAAGTGGCAGAGTGCTAGCCTTGAGCAAGAAGAAGCCAGGGACAGTGCTCAGGCCCTGAGTCCAAGGCCCAGGACTGGCCAAAAAAACAAACAAACAAAAAAAAAGTCTGACAAATATTAGGCTAAAATTATGGGAAAGCCTAGAGAATGAATTCTATTGATACTTGTTTGTTTTCCATTTTTTAAGTGTTCTTACTGGAAAATAGGGAAGAATTGAAATAATCATGATAGTTCATGTAAACAGTCCCTTATGTTGTATTATACAGAATTTTTCTCATTTATCACTGAGCACTCTTTGTATCTTATAAATAAAACATTCAGAATATCTCTTATTATTCATCTCCAACAATTTCCCCAAGTTCCAGTGACTTCTATATCCAGGAGTGTTTCTCCCACTGAAGAACCATGTTTGCCAGTCTGTTCCTTTCCATCACACAATACTTAACCTGAAGATCAGTTGTTCAGCCAATATGTAACCAAACACATTTCTTCACTACTACTAAAACTACTGTTACATTAAAAAAAAAAACTCTAGACACAAATTACCATGAAAAAGGAAAATAAGTGAAGCATATATAAGAGCTAAATTTTTTTGGTAGGTCATGGGGCTTGAACTCTGGGTCTGGGCATGGTCCCTGAGCTCTTCAGCTCATGGCTAGCACTCTACCACTTAAGCCAAAGCACCACTTCCAATTTTCTGGTGATTAACTGGAGATGATTTCCTTCCTTCGTTGGCTTTGAACCTCGATCCTCAGATCTCAGCCTCCTAAATAGCTAGGATTACAGGCATGAGCCACCATCTCCCAGCCTACATTTTATTTTGTACATCATTTTATTTGCCTCTGCTTTTATCCAGTGAGACTATCAAGTTTAGATAAGGTTTTAATATATTACTTAAAGTTAATTCAGCCAGATTCATTTAAAAGTAATTTTGACTGTGCAGAAAACTGTTATGTTAAAATATTTTTTTCATACTTTTTCATAGACTTGAATCAAAGGAGCCATTTCTCTCTGTTGGGTGAGTATATCTCTAAATATTTTCAATCTGAGTAATTTAGCTCACATAGAGTTCAATGAGGATGATATTTCCAGTTGTTGGCTTTGCGTTTAAGACCATAAGCTGTTGAATGAATCATTGTTATATTTGCTTTATAAAGACTGAACTATATGTTCCCTGGGTTGTTTGGGGTAATTAGTACATACACATTCATGTGTCTACTATAAAAGCCATACAATCTGTGATGATAGCCTTAATGTTATCCTGCAAGGAGGAGCTCAGATTGGCTTTTAAAATTCCTCAATCACTGATTCATAATACCTAGTCTGTCTACCTAAGAGTGTACTTTTTCACTTTGTTCAATGTTCCTTCCTCCTCCTTTAGAACATCTTCCATACCTATTTTGGTGTTTTCCCCCTTCCACCCACTTCATGTTATTCTTCCAATTCACTCACAATAATTGCTCCTCTGAATATGAAGATGAGAAGTCCCTGGGCACAGTTGCCTCCTCTGGCGGTCATTGAATCATAGTGTGTAAGTCCTAATAATAATACATTTTGGACAAGGATACCTATGTCTGGCATTTAGAACTATTTAGGAATCAGCAATATTTTTTGTCTGATCTATCAAAAAACCCTTTGACTAATATATAAAAAATATGTTCTGAAAGGAATTTGCATGCTTTGTATTATAGATAAAATAAATCACAAACTTGAGAAATGTCATCAGGCTATACAATTTCATAAGAAAAAAAAAGAAAAAATGTTACACCCTACTCAATGTTAGTGACAAAAATTTGACAGAATTAGAGTTTTAAGTGATTAGATCAATTTTCTTGTTCATAGCCCTGGAATATTTCTACCAAACATTGAATAACATTGTTCATAATTCCTTTCTGTTCCTCATCAAAGCATTTTAAGAAGCCATCTAAAGCCTAAAAATCAAAGTAATTGTTTGAGTAGGTGGAAGAGGAAAATGAAGTATATGCATTTTATTGAAGGTTTTCACGAAAAATAAAAGGTCAAGTTGGTCTGGTCATAAAAAAATCACTGCAAAATAAATCATTACCGTATACTTTTCTCCTACATTGATCATCAGCTCCTATTGTTAAAAAGCTCCAAATCCAAAGAAATATTTTATTGAAATGCATATGTGTCTGCCCTGGAGTCAAGAGGGCTGAAATAGCTTCCCTTCATGCTTCACTTAACACATTTTCTCAGCAGCCTTTTGTGTTCTGAGATGGGATTCATTTTTTATTGAGTACCTCTGCTCACCAAGGGCAGACCCTAAGTAATCTTTGTTTTAAGCTCATCAGGAGTTTGTCTCTCACTAGTAAAGCCCTAAGAAAAATTTTCCAAAACAAACTGATGTATAATTCAGCAAATGCTGAAAGTAGGACTATTGTTGGGTTTCAAATAGATACTGCTGTTCTGTCTATATATATATGACATATATGTATATATACATATATGTGTGTCTATATGCATATATACATATACATGTATATATAACATGGTTATTTCACCACTTGGCAATTATGAATGTTCCTGTAATTAACACAGTATAGAGTCACCTCTGTTGTAGGCTGACTTAGATTCCTTCAGGCACATGAACAAAAACGATATAGTTGGACCTTATGTTGTTCTTCCATATAGGTACCTACAAACAGGGATGAATACTTGTCCCAGAGTCTAGTTCTGTTTTCTCAGGGGAGTGATACAGTTATGATGATGATGATGATGATGATGATGATGATGATGATGATGATGATGATGATGATGATGTACAAAGGGGTTAAAATCCCATGTAATGTTATGAGTTGGGTGCTTCTTAGTTGGTGTCACCCTTCCTATATAATCCCGCATTCCTCCCTCCTATCCCTGTAATATTCTTTTAAAGTTACTTGTGTGGTTCTGAAGCCAGCTAGGCCCAAGGGCACTCTCTGTATGGACTTGTCGCACTTCTTTATCCATGTACACATTCACAGATTCCTGGAAATCTTTTCAGAAACACCTTTGCAATGTAACTTCCCCCAGTCTCTTCTTTTGGGTTTTGTCTGGATTTGCCATTTTTATGTTGGATTAGCCACCAAAGACCAGAAAAGATAAGAGTTTAGAGGGTGTGTCATGCAAGTCTCCTCATTGCCTACGCTAAGGTGCATAAAAATCTCATCTTTATGTTGATCTCAGCCTAAGGTTGAATCCTATTCAATTATACGTATATAAAGATTTTGAAAATATAATTTAATACTGGAAAATAGAATTTAATATCACCTGAAATCATAGCCCTCAGGATTAGAGAAAGGAGCATCAAAGTTTGAGACTGTCTTGATCTGTAAACAGAAGCCCTATCTAAAACATCCATAATATTACAGAGATATACATTATATATACTTAAGACTTTCAAATCCACAGCTTTTTCTTAAATAAGTTTGAAAGCATTATGTATATCAGAGTAATTCAAATAGTTTAGAGCAATCTAAAAGTTGTATTCATGGATATCAGAATTTTTGGTAGACTTTCAAGAATATATCAAGGATGAAAGTGTCAGAAGCATGTTTGTTTGTTTTTTGTGCGTTGGACTATGAGTTAGCTGATCATGGCAGGATGATGTCTGCTTGCCAAGATCCCCAACATAATAGGGATAAAGTCTATTCCACTAAGTTTAAGAAAGGAACACTAAACATTGTCGATACAGTAAAGCTCACCCTGCATTCTAGCTACTAGCTATGTTTTATTAAGTAATTTTTGAGTAGTCTTCCTTGAAATATATTTTATATTCTCTTTTAACTTCAAATTCTTTCTTCATTCTTCCTTCTTTCCTTTCATTTTTGTGTTACTGGTAGTGGGTGCTGCTTTTGTTTGGCTATTTGTTTTACAGATAGTGTGACTAACTTTGCAATAAGCTTGCCTCAAATTGACCCAACCACCTGCCTCCAACCTCCTGGTTCTAATTGCCTGGAATTACAAGCATATGCCAAGACAGGTGGCATCTTTACTTCCTTGAAACTGAATTTGGATCTTAAATATACTTTTTTTGGTGGTACTGAGGTTTGAACTCAGCGCCTTGTGCTTGTAAGTTCTATCACTTGAGTCATACACTCTAGCCATTTTTACCTTACTATTTTTAACAGGGTCTCCCATATATGTCAGAGCTTGTCTGAAACTACCTTCCCAATCCCAGCTTTCTGAGTAGTTAGAATGCTATGTGTAGCCATCAGCAATTAGCAAGAGTGCTTTCCTGAAAACTTTACTAAGCTTTGATATCACATTAGACTAAAAATTTATACTTGCTTGTTTGAATCCAAGGTCTAGAGGAGGCCTTACCGTGACTCATATACATTATTATATTAGAAGCCACCTGCTTTAAGAGTAGCATCTAGGGCTGGGGATATGGCCTAGTGGCAAGAGTGCTTGCCTTGTATACATGAGGCCCTGGGTTCGATTCCCCAGCACCAAATATACCAAAAACGGCCAGAAGTGGCGCTGTGGCTCAAGTGGCAGAGTGCTAGCCTTGAGCAAAAAGAAGCCAGGGACAGTGCTCAGGCCCTGAGTTCAAGGCCCAGGACTGGCCAAAAAAAAAAAAAGAGTAGCATCTAACATCCAACTATTATAAATTAAGTAACTCCAAGGACTAAGGATTTAAGAAAATATCTGACACACAGTAAACACGAAATATGTGTATCAATCACCTTTCATATTTTGTGCAATAGTTAAGTCACTTTATACATATATATGTATGAAGAAATATATGTGTGTGCTTGCATATCCTAAGGTATGTTGTAATAAATCATAAAAACTCAACTAAATGCAAATATTTGTATGTTGTAGAAGAGTGCAAATATGGCTAACAAGAGTGAAATCAGCTCAGGATAGACTGACTTTCTGGGGATATATTTAGTGAAGCTAGACAAAAGCAAACAAACACAAAATCAGCATCATGAAAACAGGAAAGCAATCCTGGGAGGAATTCACAACATGTACTACAGTAATCAAAGCTTTAATAACATAACCATGGAAAAGGGAAACCAATACCAGTTTATTGGTTTATATTTTTAAGGGTTGGTTGATAACAAAATATTAAAAAAGAAAACATAGCATCGTATAGGTTTATAAAGATATTCGACAATCATTTAGGAATTAAGAGATTGTCTTAATATAAGAACGTATAAGTTTTGGTATTCATCGAAATGGTAAGACAAAGTAAAGTCTGCTCATAAGACAATATGTTGGAAATTAACTCTACAACTCTAGGGGAGTATATTGGGGGAAGGGAAGGTGAGAAAAAATGAGGAGAGGTAAATAAGTATGACAAGAAATGGACTCAAGGCTAGCCTGTGCTACATAGGGAAATCCTGTCTCAATAGATACGTGTGTGTGCCTGCATGTGTACAGCACACACACACACACACACACACACACACACACAAAGGTGTATGTATGATTGAGTGATATGTTATTGGTTTCATGAATGAATAGCTAGAATCCTAGTGATGGAATGACAAACTACAATCCAGGGACAGTGTAGAAACTCAGGCATAGTTAATACAAAGCTGTCCCAAAGTGTAAAATATGACCATCGGACATCAGAGAATTACTAATGGCCAATTCAGTGCCTATCTTCTGATGGTTTGGTTTCCATTTTCTCTACATCTCCAATGGGAGAAAGGATAAAAGATAAAACCAATTTTCTTCTTCTAAAACAGAAATCTATTTTTGTTGTTTTCAGACTCAAATAGTGCTACCACAAAACTAATGATTTCTTTAGCAACTGTGTTTGCTTCATTTTTTTTCCCAAGGCCCTTCAGGCTCCTTCTCTGGAGAGTACACAAAGTTTTCGCAGTGCTATTTTTGTAATCTAAAGCAGTTGTGCTTTCAGGCCTGATGCTGCAACTGTAATTTTAATTTATCAACCTGCCACTCAGTGAAATGCTGTGAAAACATCTGAAAGCTTAAACCTATCATTTATTTCTGCACCTGTCAATGACACTCTTCTGTACTTGTCAAGATCATTTAAACAGCACCATGATGGCATATACAATATCACTGATAAATTGGGTAATCAATCATTTGTGTGCATATTTTGACAAGGGTGTCTTGAGTTCATAGGCTCTGGGACACATTTTAGGAAGGAGGTCTCATTACTCTCCAATAATAAAATATAGTAAAGTCATCAGAAAGATTCATCCTCAGTCCCTATTTGCTCCCACCCCCCCCAAAAAAAATTCCCTTAAGAAACAGAGCCACTGGTTGTGGCTGAAATGGGTCTTATTTCTTCAGTGAAATGTTCTCCTGGGGGAAAGGAAATAATTGCAGATTATAACAGGCAGGAGTATAGTTACATAGGGGGACAAAATGCATAGGATCATTAAATAGATTTATTTAGGTCCTTTTTAAAGGAAACCGTGGTTCAGTGCTTTACAGCTGATGGTATTTCAAAAAAGTATTATCAGCACTTCTGCCACTTTCTAATTTGTTCATATAATAAAGTATCACATTAACCCAAATGTCACAACTCAGTTTCACTCTCAGAATTGGTATTGTTATATGCTATAGGCAACTTCACTCTTGCAAAAACTTGAAAGAAGTCTTTGTTCAATGTATAGAGAATTATAAAAACAGATAAAGATATACATCTAGATAGGGCATATGTACATATACAATATGTGCTGAATATATGAATATACATATCTATGTAGATAGATATGTATATATATATATATATACACATAAGTCCTAAAAGTAAAGAATCTATTCCACCATTAAATCCATTCAACCCATAGCAAATCTCATATCCTATATACTAAGATTTCACCTAAGATAAAATGTTGTTAAAATGTAATCTTAATACTGGCTAACTATACTCACTTAACACTTACTTGTGGTAATCTCGGTCTTCACCACTTAGTTATTTTTTAAAATCTTGTATGTCTATGGAGAGTTATGACCACTTCACATCACACAATTCTAAAACAATTTATAATGTATTGTCATCAAATGTCCATATGTAAGGAAATAAGTGAACATATTTAACATACATAATTTTGAGGTCTCATATTATAAAATAATCTTAAGGGTTATTACAGTATCAAATTTAAAACAACCAGAGATTTGAGAGGCATATGAACCGACTCAGATACTATTGTTTCTATACTGTTATATCCCTTTATTCATGGATCATAAATTTGTTTTGTTCTTTGTATTATTTATTTTTATTATTGGGGTACAAACTAGGGTATTTAGACATGCTTATCAAGCACTCTTCCATGGAATGAAACCACCAGCCCCTAATCATGAGTTTTGAAAGTGTCAGACCACACTGGAAAAGCAATCACATAATCTGACTAATGGAAAATCTATTTATATATGTGAATAAACTTGTTTAGATATTATATGTAAAAATAGTCTATGAAGAGATGGGGTTTGATTCTATTTAAAATAAGTTCTTAGTTTACATAATTTCAAAAGCAATCCTGAAAACAATTTCTCACTAAAAACAAAACTGAAAAATACATGAAGTGTTCTTATATCCTTCATGAGACTACCTTTCACTCACCTCAGAGGAAAGAAAACTCATTGAAACAGCTTGTGAGGAATAACTTTTTTTCTTTTCTTAGCTTTGTAAAATATACTTAAGCTTAATATCCAGTTCATTCATGACTTATTTGCTAAATATTTTATACACTGTATAAATAGCACTGATCCTAAAGGGCTCAAAATAGAAATTATTCCAATGACTTTTTACTGATTCTCTCATGAATAAAGTAGATGTCACTGCTCTTTCAGTGTAGAACACTGAGAACAGAAATATTATAACACTTTAGTAAACACAAACAGAACACTGGTAGCCATATTGGACTGAAGCCCAGTCTGAGGTTTTTGCTGAAGTAACTGAAAAGCCCTGCATTCTAATGTGTCATTCTTTGAGTTTCATATTCACTTGTGTCATCTCAAACATCCAAATAACAGCTTTCATTATTCAGGGAAACAATTCACATACATTGCTTTGTGAGACATTTGTGAATGTGCTAAAAAATTTTCAGTCCGCATTTTTAAATCACATTTTGTTCATCTGGCTAACAATGGCTGATCTTTATTTCATTAATCTCAAAATGTGACCTTTTCAATACTTCTAGTGACATTTTCTAAGTATAAAAATGTATCCTTGATTCAAAAGGATTTTCTACTTAACTCTGCAGAACAAATCAGTTATCCCAATAAAGTTGATAGTGGACAAATATTAGCAAAACCCAGGCATTATTCATGCATTAGTAGCTTATAAGGAAAAAGGGATACTCATTTCCCTAAAGAGGAAAAAAATGCATTTGGAAGCCATATTTGCTCTCATACTAAAGTATATTAAAAGTTAATGACAAAAGTTTCATGTTATTAGAAACCTCATTATCTTCCTGGTGAAAATTTTACTAGATCACATTTAAAATGTACCCTTAGAAACTGAGGGCCACATTGAATTTGAAAATTCAATCATATGCCTGTGGTTTAATCAAAGGTGGGCAACCCTCAGCTACAATTCCCCCTAACAGCCACAAAAAAACGTATATAAGATGAAACACCTGATGAAACATTTCTCCCAGATACTAAATTATCATATCATGCAGGCAAAATGGTATAGCCTAGGTGGACACTAAAAATCTTGAAAACCTTTAAAAAGTGAAATTCTCTGAAGGACCTATTTTTTAAAGACACACTCAGTAAAACATGGACTTTTGATTATCCACATGAATCACAGTGAATCTGTGGCAATCTCAGTACTTTAAAATTCCCCTGTAATGTCACCAAGTCATCAATAGAGGGGCTGCTTATTCCTAAGTTTCTTAAATTGCCAGCTTTGGGTTTGAAGCTCTAGAGAAAAGACTTGACAGTGTCATTGCCCTTTGTGCAATGAACAGCAATCCAATATCAGGAAGTACATCAATTCATTATTTGAAGGTCTCTCTGTGTGTGAAATATATAATATAATAATGATGTCAGCCACTGTTCTACACTAGCCTATGAGACAGACAAAATATCCTGTTAGATACTGAGCTCTCCATCCTTACTGCAAGATCAAAACCTCTACTTGTCAGTAGTGGAAATTTTAGTAAGTAATAAAGACAATTCATTTTGAAAATATAAGGTAAAGGGTGTTACAAAGTAAATTTAAATAAATGTCTAATATGCGTTTCCTATTCTCCAATCCCTATTATCTGTAGAACAATATTAATAGCTTAATATTTAAATCTCCAAAGTACAGGTAATAAACACAAAATGTATGTTACCATGCCATTTCATTCTAACTGAAACATCATTACTAGCATCTTGGTCTTTATTTCTGAATGCCAGTTAAGCTCTGTTTAGGTGGAATTTATATAATATTAAAAACTTATAGAAAATGCCTTCAAAATTCGGAGGGAAAATTACATCTAGTCAAGATGCAGGCTATCAATCAAGGGAAACACATTGCCACTTAAATCATAAAAATTGTAAAAAGAGAAGACAGTAGAATATTATCATTTGCAATAGAAGCATTTTATAAAGTCCTGTGAACATTGAATTAACAAATACTCTATCACTGTTCTTAAAGTAAACATAGGATTTGATTCTTATAATCTTTTGGCCATACATTTTTGTCAGACAGTTAATACATAATTTTGCTTAAAGACACTCTACTTAACATGCATTGTTGACTCATTCACTTAGAATTCCTAGCTAACAACAGTAAAATGAATGCATGCATGAAGCTTATCTGTCATATTTTTCAGGTGCCTCTTTCAGTCTTTTTACACTTAGGAACATTTGACTGCATCTTGGCATCATATTAGAAATCATTTCAAAGAGCCAAAGCACCATTTAAGAACTCACAAATGCAAAAGGTACAACATTAAATAGATCAAAGGAAGGGTGCTAGTGTACATTAGGTGAGCTAAAATAAGAAAGCAGAGAATCACTGTGTTAGCCTTCATCTGAGAACATGCCAACCAAGTGATTAGAATATTTATGATTCATGTGGAAATGTCTGAGAGACCATGAGCAGCATTGAGTTTGCAAATAATTTTACAAATATACCAATAGAATCAACTGTCAAGAAATCTAATGATTCACAGAAACTTTCTAAGAAACCTATAGAAGATTGCCCCAACAAAATATTAAATGAATAAAAAGGAGAGGAGAGGATTCAATAGAAAAGAGAAACAAAAATAAATAAGAATTTTAAAAACCACAATGGTTTCACCAGAGATTTAGAGAGTATTAGCTCAAGTTCTGAAAGGCAAAGGAGAGCCATCTCCAGGAGAAATGAAACATGAGACAATTATAAGTGCCCCCCAAACAACAACAACCATTTGCACAAGAAGGAAATTTAATCATAGCATTATGAAGTATATTACTCAACTGTAAATGATATTTACATAGTCATAGCAATATGATCACTAAATATTGACTTAAGCAAAACAGAAAATAATTAAAAAGAAAAAAGAGAACACTAATGAAAAAGCTCTTCAGTAGACATAAACAGAGTAGTGTTCTGAGGACTCAGGAAGTGTTGATTTCTCCAAAAAAGAATTGCTTCTAAGCTGGGTACTAGTGCTCATTCCTGTATTCCTAATTAATCAAGAAGCTAAGATTTGGTGAATCTTAATACAACTGTAGAACAAAAAGTTTGTGATACTTCATTTCCAACGTAACCAGCAAAATCTTTTATTAGAGGCATGATTCAAGTATAAAGAATCAGCTGTGAGAAATGGAAAGACTTGGAAAAAAATTATACTAAACAAAGTAATCTTGACCCAAAGAAACATAAACTGTCTGGTTTCCCTCATTTGTAATAACTAGAATGTGCCTAAAAATCTACAAGTAAATCCAATGGATAATCAAAGAAAAATAATTGCACTGGACATGATTAAACAGTAATCTAAACATTCACACAGTGAGAACAAAGGGCATTCTGAGGAGAAAATTGCAAGGGCTCAATAGCTATGTGCATAAGATCATATAAAATAAGGCTTATCAAGATTAATTCCAAGAAATGGAAATAAGGTTCTTGTCATTGTTGTTCTTCGTAGTGGTGGTTGTCTTTGGTGGGTTGTGGGGTTTGAACTCTGGGCCTGGGCACTATCCCTGAGTTCTTCAGCTCAAGGTTAGCATTCTACCACTTGTGATCCACAGCTACACTTCTGGTTTTCTAGTGGTTAATTGGAGATAAGAGTCTCATGGACTTTCCTGCCTGGGCTGTCTTTGAATCGCAATCCTCAGATCTCAGTGTCCTGAATATCTAGGATTACAGGAAGAGCCACCAGTGCCTAGGAGATTTGTTGTTGTAGTTGTTTTGTATGTACTATTTTCAGTGCTTGTTTCTTCTTCCTTTCTTCTTTCCTTTTTTCTTTGGTTTATTCTCTTCTGTCACTGCTTTTTGTTTCTTTACTTTTTGTCTAGTATATATGTTTATCTGATTTGGGAAGGGGAAAGGGAAGCACAGAAACCATGGGACAAAGGGTGAATCAATTAAGCAGTGATACTCACTAGACACTATGTTGGAAATGAACTACCCAACTTTGGGGAGAGGAAAGTTGGGAAGGGAAAAGCTGGGTGACACTGGTCAAAAGGAAATGTACTCATTACTTGATTGATGTAACTGTAACCTTTCTGTACACCACCTTTACAATACAATTTTTAAAAAATAAAAAAGAGAAGGAACAGGATAGAGGCACTCTCTGCCTGGATATATTATGATTAAACTGAAGCAAACATGTTGGCTTGGGCTAATTGAACACTGTTGTGTTTTCTTAATGTTTAAGTGGTTCTGGCAAGCAGGATTCCATGAGAGGGACATGCTGATTAACTAAGAAACTGAATTAGTAACTAAACCACCTGGTAAAAAACAATTAAGAAGAGTTCCGTCTCTGGAAATACAAGAATACTTTCATGAGAGTGCAAAGATATGGAGACAGAGTTTCTACAGCAGTATTTTTGATGTTATTGCAATAGCAGATCCATGGGAGGGTGAGGATGTTATAATACATGCATATTGGTTGCAGATACATTATGGTACAGTCTGACAGTAGAATTCTACATATGTATTTGAAAACATCTCATGGAGCACTGAGAGATGACATAGAAAAATGTCCAAAATAAATTGTACGTGGAAAAGTAAAAAAAAATACTCTTTTACTACCACTTTATTTTGAACCAATTACATCAGAATGTGTGTTAGATTGAGTGCCTTGAGCACTACTGATAAAACTGTATATTTTTCTCCTTTCAACTGTTTCTGTGCTAGACTATGCCCATAGATTCCCAGATTTAAACTTGATATTAATTTCCTCCTTCTAGTTTACTTTGATTTTGGGGCTGTTTTTTCCCCCTAATAATATTAAGTCTGAGCTGTTTTGTTATTTTTTTAAATCTTTCTTATTTCAGAATGTGGGTGTCTCACACTATCATTTATTTTCTGCATCAAGTTTTCAGCACCTTGTAGGTTCAGAAAGAATTTTTTGTACTAATTTACAGATAATATGAAATAGATTTTTTCATTTCTTCTTGAATCTTACATCAGCTTGATTAAGAGGATGTAACTGGTAATAAGAGAAAATGAGAGATTCACCTCCCTGAAACACTAAAACATATACGTGAATTTCTAAATATTACATTCTACAGTGCAATGTGGTTTCAAGATAATAAAATTTTATCCTGATAATCCATAACTCTGTAGTGCATTAATTCTCTTTGCAAATTTCTCACAAATGGTTGACAGGTTCATCTTGAAGTGAGTGTATATATTAGAACATAAAATATTCCTTCACTCAGCAAGATGCTAAGAAAAACTGGAAGAATATGCTTAAAGCCCTGGAAAAACTGGGATTCCAGGGAACATTCCTGAATACAATCAAGGCAGTTTATGACAAACCAACAGCAAGCATAACTCCAAATGGGGAAAAACTAAAGCCATTCCCTTTAAAATCAGGAACAAGGCAGGGATGTCCATTCTCTCCCCTGCTCTTCAACATAGTACTAGAATTCCTAGCCAGAGCAATTAGGCAAGAAGAAAACATTACGGGGATCTAAATAGGAAAAGATGAAGTTAAACTTTCCCTCTTCGCAGATGACATGATCCTGTACCTAAAGAATCCCATAGACTCTACCCCCAAGCTACTAGAGCTGATCCAAAACTTTAGCAAAGTTGCAGGATATAAAATAAACCTTCAAAAATCAACGGCCTTTCTCTATGCTAATGACCCAAAGACCGAGGCTGAAATTAGGAAAGCAACTCCTTTTGCAATAGCCCCCAAAAACATAAAATACCTAGGAATAACCTTAACCAAAGAAGTGAAAGACCTCTTTGAGGAGAACTTTAAAACCTTGAAAAAATGATAATTAAGTCAGAACTAAGGAAATGGAAAAACCTCCCATGCTCCTGGATTGGGAGGATTAATATAATCAAAATGCCAATATTGCCTAAGGCTATCTGCAAATTCAATGCAATACCCATTAATATCCCAACACCATTTTTTAATGACATAGAGGAAGCAATCCAGAAATTCATATGGAACAATAAAAGACCTAGAATAGCAAAAACAATCCTAAGCAGAAAGAACAGTGCTGGAGGAATTATGATACCCAACTTCAAGCTGTATTATAAAGCTGTAGTAATAAAAACAGCTTGGTATTGGCACCGGAACAGGCCTGAAGACCAATGGAACAGAATTGAAGACCCAGAAATGAACCCACAGAACTGTGCCTACTTAATCTTTGATAAAGGAGCTAAAACAATAGTATGGAAGAAAGATAGCCTCTTTAACAAATTGTGCTGGCAAAACTGGCTCAACACATGCAACAAACTAAAACTAGATCCTTATATATCACCCTGCACCAAAATCAATTCCAAATGGATTAAAGACCTCGAAATCAAAACAGACACCCTGAAAACACTAAAGGAAGGAGTAGGAGAAACACTTGGGCTCCTTGGCACAGGACGGAACTTCCTTAACAAAGACCCAGAAAGGCTACAAATCAAAGAAAGGTTGGACAAATGGGACTGCATCAAACTTCAGAGCTTCTGCATGGCAAAGGACATAGCTCGCAAGATAAACAGAAAGCCCACAGACTGGGAGAAGATCTTTACTGGCCATTCAACGGACAAAAGCCTCATATCTAAAATATATGCATAACTAAAAAAATTACCCTCTTCCAAAACAAAACCGTAAAGAACCAATAGCCCCCTCATCAAATGGGCTAAAGACTTACAAAGAGACTTCTCTGATGAGGAAATGAGAATGGCCAGGAGACATATGAAAAAATGCTCTACATCACTGGCCATAAAAGAAATGCAAATCAAAACAACATTGAGATTCCATCTCACCCCAGTAAGAATGTCATATATCAAGAAAACTAACAATAACAATTGTTGGAGGAGATGTGGCCAAAAGGGAACCCTACTTCACTGTTGGTGGGAATGTAAACTGGTTCAGCCACTCTGGCAAGCAGTATGGAGATTCCTCAGAAGGCTAAATGTAGAACTCCCCTATGACCCAGCAGCCCCACTTTTGGGTATCTATCCAAAAGAACACAAACAAAATCACAGTAATGCCAC
Source organism: Perognathus longimembris pacificus (assembly GCF_023159225.1). Taxonomy (NCBI): domain Eukaryota; kingdom Metazoa; phylum Chordata; class Mammalia; order Rodentia; family Heteromyidae; genus Perognathus; species Perognathus longimembris. The sequence continues at coordinate 40,292,837 of NC_063172.1, read as the reverse complement.
CAGCACAACAATGTTCAACGCAGCACAATTTGTCATAGCTAGAATCTGGAACCAACCCAGATGCCCCTCAGTAGATGAATGGATCAGGAAAATGTGGTACATATACACAATGGGATTTTATGCCTCTATCAGAAAGAATGACATTGTCCCATTTGTAAGGTAATGGAAAGACTTGGAAAAAATTATACTAAGTGAAGTGAGCCAGACCCAAAGAAACATGGACTCTATGGTCTCCCTTATTGGGAATAATAGTACAGGTTTAGGCTAGTCATGCTTAGGCAAGTCATAGCAGAGCACCACAAGGCCCAATAGCTATACCCTTATGAACACATAAGATGATGCTAAGTGAAATGAACTCCATGTTATGGAGACAATTGTTATATCACAGTTGTAACTCCTTTCAATGTCCCATGTGTATCTGTAGCTTCTATTATTGATGATGTTCTTGTATCACCTTCCTCTGGTTGTACCTACACTATCTCTGTAATCTTATCTGAGTATATTGGAAACCGTGTATACTGGTATTTGAACTAGGAAATTGAAAGGGAATACCAAAATTGAGAGACACAGGGTAAAAAAAGTGAAACAACTACAAAAGCAATACTTGCAAAACTGTTTGGTGTAAGTGAACTGAACACCTCAGGGGGGGAAGGGTAGGGGGGAGGGGTAGGGGGGTATGAGGGACAAGGTAACAAACAGTACAAGGAATGTATCCAATGCCTAACGTATGAAACTGTAACCTCTCTGTGCATCAGTTTGATAATAAAAATTTGAAAAAAAACTTCATTAAAATATAATCTGAGGGATATTAAGAAACTTTCTAGTACAAGCAATGAGGCTTTTGATAGTTTCATAGCAGAAATTTGCCAATATTAAGTACTACTAGAGACTTCTCAATTACTATGTCTAGTTCCCCAGATTAAATGGAATAATCAATTATAGAGTACTTAGTGTAAGTTAGGTACAATATTGGGAATTTGGATAATGATATTAGGAGAATATGAAGAAATGGAAATATAAATATAAGGAATTATTCATTAAAATGTGTTTTGAAGCTGAATTAAATAATGTCTAAACAGAAGTATGATCTTCTATGAGAGCTACGAGGCATAAGTCATAGTTGTGTGTGGTATATAGGGATATAACAAGGCTTTCAGGACAGATGTGACATTTTAAGTGGACATTGTAAAAAGGACTTGGAAAATGGATGTTCAAATGTTAGGTCTTTCTGGGAGCTTGAGAAAACTGATAATTAAATATGTGAGATACTTAAGGAGAAGACTGGTTGGTGAAAATTATTCTGTAACATAGTTATTGTAAAGATATTTATGCTTAGTTGTAGAAATTGTTAAGTGCAGAGACACCATGCAGGCTACTGAATTTACTGAGGTTAGATGACATCAAAAGTCTGGACAGAAGTTCCTACAGAATCTTGTTTGTAACATGTCATAAAAATTTGGTATTTCCAGTTCCCAAATTATCCACAATTGAACAGATTTATAAGCTTTGTCATGATAGGTGGACAGAATTTTATGTCTTATATTAAAATAAACCATGAAATAAACCATGGGGTCGAAGTTTTACAAAATATTGAGTTATTCTAAGAACTTTTTGAATAAAAAGAAGAGGAAAAAAGGGATTATGATACATTCACAGAGTTTTACCATGTGCATCCTGAGGAACAGGTTTTGTTATCACAATAGAAATTCAAAATATTAAAATAGTCCCCCCCCCCCCCATTGCAACAAATGGAAGAGTTTCTGCATGACAGAAATACTGGGACAAAACATGAGCAAATGCAGCAGAGATACTAGCAGGATACGAGGCTGACAATCAACTGTACAACTTACAAGTGGGGACAGGAGGGAAAAACTGGGAGAGAGCAAGGGAAAGGATGACATTGTTCCAAAAGAAATGTAGTTTATCTGAAATATGTAACAGTAACCCCTCTATACATCACCTTTACAACAGCAACAAATGAATTAAAAACAACAACCATCCATATATTAGTTTTGAGTCAACTCTACTATATCTTGCATTAAAAGATGACTTCTGTAATTGAAAGACCAGTGAGGAGATGCATGAAATGTGAGTTTGGAAGAGAAGATAGAAAGAGGAGGAATGAAAAGAGATTTTTTTTTCTTTTCCTAGATGAGTTAATGTAGATTTTGAGTTTGGAAATATTGCATTGAATGCAGTATGCTGATTATGTTCTCTGTGCCATATTGGTGAAGGGAGGATATTTAAACACATAATTCCAAAATTGTGTTTAGTTTTCATTTTTTTCATAATATATTTATAAACATATTTTTCTTGAATTCATAATTGTTTTGTAAAGCTGCATAAAGAATAAAGCGTTCTTTTTCATGAACAATAAGGCTGAAAAGGAATGCTATGAGTGAAGAAGTGGGGGAATTCAACGTCATCTAACTGTTTCACCCACCTGATCAGTACATAAACAATCTCACAGGAACCAATGCAACTTTCTCTAAATTGTTATTCCTCATCCTGAATCTCCACATCCATCATGTTTGCTGCTAAGGGCTGGAGAGTATTTCTTTTTACAAATTATCAAAAAGAACCCCTTTAACAACATTAATACCAAAACATCTTTTATTCACTAGATAATGTTCAGTTCCTCATTATCCAGGAATCTTCGACAGGTAATTCCTTCCTCCACCTATCCTTCAGTATGTATTGTTACATTTAGTTCTTCAGCATTTCTTAGCTTGTGTAAGCTCTTTGCTCTAAGGCAGAAATATGTTTGCATCTGTATATAATCTAGTGCATTAGCTAAATTGATTGCTCAACCTCAAGTTTCCTGCTATGACACCATTTGTCAAGATTTGTTGTATCTTTTTTGAATTAGAAATGCACCCATTTTTTGTGAAAAATTACTTATTTATTGTCAAAGTGATGTACAGGGGGGTTACAGTTTCATACATAAGGTAGTGGGTGCAGTTTGTTACCTCCTACCTGATTCCACCCCTCTCACCTCCCCCTTTCCCTCTCGCCCTATGAGTTGTTCAGTTGGTATACACCAAATGGTTTTCTAAGTATTGCTTTTGGAGTCGTTTGTCTTTTTATCTTTTGTTTCTCAATTTTGATATTCCTTTTCCCTTTCCTAGTTCTAATACCAGTATATACAGTATCCAGTGTACTCAGATGAGATACAGTGATAGCATGGGGACAACCACAGGAAGGGGGTACAAGAGGATCATCAACAATAAAAAGCTATGGTCACACATGGCATGTTGAAAGTAATTACAGCAGTGATATAACACCTGTTTCCATAATATGGAGTTCATTTCACTTAGAATCATCTTATGTGTTCATAGGGGCATAGCTATTGGGCTTTTGTGATCCTCTTCTGGGACTAGCCTAAACCTGTACTAATTATTCCCTATGAGAGAAACCATAGAGTCCATGTTTCTTTGGGTCTGGCTCACTTCACTTAGTATAATTTTTTCCAAGTCCTTTCATTTCCTTATGAATGGGGCAGTATCATTCTTTCTGATAGAGGCATAACATTCCATTGTGTATATCTACCACATTTTGCTGATCCATTCTTCTACTGAGGGGCATCTGGCTTGGTTCCATATTTTAGCTATGACAAACTTTGCTGTGACGAACATTGTTGTGCTGTTGGCTTTAGTGTGTTCTTGTTTGTAATTTTTTGGGGTAGAAGCCCAAGAGTGGGGCTGCTGGGTCATAGAGGAACTCTATGTTTAGCTTTCTGAGAAATCTCCATACTGCTTTCCAGAGTTTACATTCCCACCAACAATGTAGTAGGGTTCCCTTTTGACCGCATCCCCTCCAGCATTTGTTACTGTTAGTTTTCCCGATAATGGACATTCTTACCCAGGTGAGGTGGAATCTCAGTGTTGTTTTGATTTGCATTTCTTTTATGGCCAGTGGTGTATAGCACTTCTTCATGTGTCTCTTGGCCATTCTCATTTCCTCTTCAGAGAAGTCTCTTTTTCGGTCTTTAGCCTACTTGTTGAGGGGGCTGTTGGTTCTTTGAGGGTATGTTTTGGAGGAATTTAATTTTTTGAGTTCTGTGTATATTTTAGACATGAGGTCTTTGTTTGTTGTATGGCTAGTAAAGATCTGTTCCCAATCTGTTGGCTTTCTGTTTATCTTGCAAGCTATTTCCTTTATCCTGCAGAAGCTCTGCAGTTTGATGCAGTTCCATTTGTCCAACCTTTCTTTGATTTGTAGCCTTTCTGGGTCTTTGTTAAGGAAGTTCCGTCCTGTGCCAAGGAGCCCAAGTGTTTCTCCTACTCGTTCTTGTAGTGTTTTCAGGGTATCTGTTTTATTTTGAGGTCTTTGATCCATTTGGAATTGATTTTGGTGCAGGGTTATATATAAGGATCTAGTTTTAGTTTGTTGCAAGTGTTGAACCAGCTTTGCCAGCTCCATTTGTTAAATAGGCTATTTTTCTTTCATCCTATTTTTTTTAGCTCTTTTATCAAAGATTAAGTAGGCACAGTTCTACAGGTTCATTTCTGGGTCTTCAGTTCTCTTCCATTGGTCCTCAGGCCTGTTCTTGTGCCAATGCCAAGCTATTTTTTTTTTATTACTATAGCTTTGTAGTACAGCTTGAAGTTTGCTATTGTAATTCTCTGAGTACTGTTCTTTCTACTTAGGATTCTTTCTGCCATTCTGGATTTTTTATTGTTCCATGTGAACTTCTGGATTGCTTCCTCTATTTCATTACAAAATGGTGTTAAGATATTAATGGGTATTGAATTGAATTTGGAGATAGCCTTTGGCAATATTGCCATTTTGACAATATTAATCCTCCCAATCTAGGAGCATGGGAGGTTTTTCCATGCCATGCATCCATTCTTAAGGGTCTAACACAATGCCACATCTTCCCCAGTTATAAAATGTATTACATTGGTTCAAATTCTCTATACTGTGCTCTCCTGGGTGGAAGTCAGTTTGTATTTACATCTGATTCATCTGGTAAGTTCTCTGCTTTCCTTGTCATTTAGCTAACCTATATAGATTTATTTCTGTCAACTTTTTTTCTTCACAAGACAATCCTTTCACTCCATTAGTCATTCCTGTCTTTTTTCTTTAAACTTAGTCTCATCTCTCTGAGTTTCTTGACACCAAAGTTTTCAGTTAAATATTCTTGGAGAACTCAAGTCAAAAGCCTGTAGAGTATTATCCTTCTCTTTGTTTTCACTGAATTTAGTGATTAATGTGTAGGTCTCATTCTTGAGGCTTCTTACCTATACCTCTATCTATGCATATATTGTTTTGCCTATTTGTAAGTCTGTTTTGGCAGGTGATAAGGAAAGTATTTGTAGCTACCGCATAGAAATTTTGTGAATTCAATGTGCACATTCCTCTAGAACTTTGTCCTATAGTATTTTCTTTCTTCTTTTCTTTATTGCAACTATAAAGATTAATTCAGGGCCTTACACTTGTGCTAGACAAACACTTTACCATTTGGTCTTTTTGGACTTAGTTGCTTTTCAGCTAGGGTCTCAGGTTTTTTAATCCTATGCTGGCTTGAACTGAAAATCTCATATCCCCGTCTCTCAACTAGCTGGAAATACAGACATGTACTGGTGTGCCCCACCAACATTTACTTTTTATGAGAGAAAAATATTTATGTTAGGATATTTATACCATTACAATAGCTAGATTGGGCCATTCTTTTCTTCTTCCAGTTTTTCTTTTTTTTTTTTTTTAATTTTTATTATCAAACTGATGTACAGAGAGGTTACAGTTTCATACGTTAGGCATTGGATATATTTCTTGTACTGTTTGTTACCTTGTCCCTCATACCCCCCTACCCCTCCCCCTTCCCCTTTCCCTCCCTGAGGTGTTCAGTTCACTTACACCAAACAGTTTTGCAAGTATTGCTTTTGTAGTTGTTTCACTTTTTTTACCCTGTGTCTCTCAATTTTGGTATTCCCTTTCAATTTCCTAGTTCAAATACCAGTATACACGGTTTCCAATATACTCAGATAAGATTACAGAGATAGTGTAGGTACAACCAGAGGAAGGTGATACAAGAACATCATCAATAATAGAAGCTACAGATACACATGGGACATTGAAAGGAGTTACAAATGTGATATAACAATTGTCTCCATAACATGGAGTTCATTTCACTTAGCATCATCTTATGTGTTCATAAGGGTATAGCTATTGGGCCTTGTGGTGATCTGCTATGACTTGCCTAAACATGACTAGCCTAAACCTGTACTATTATTCCCAATAAGGGAGACCATAGAGTCCATGTTTCTTTGGGTCTGGCTCACTTCACTTAGTATAATTTTTTCCAAGTCTTTCCATTACCTTACAAATGGGACAATGTCATTCTTTCTAATAGAGGCATAAAATCCCATTGTGTATATGTACCACATTTTCCTGATCCATTCATCTACTGAGGGGCATCTGGGTTGGTTCCAGATTCTAGCTATGACAAATTGTGCTGCGATGAACATTGTTGTGCTGGTGGCATTACTGTGATTTAGTTTGTGGTCTTCTGGATAGATACCCAAAAGTGGGGCTGCTGGGTCCTAGGGGAGTTCTATATTTAGGCTTCTGAGGAATCTCCATACTGCTTGCCAGAGTGGCTGAACCAGTTTACATTCCCACCAACAGTGAAGTAGGGTTCCCTTTTGGCCACATCCCCTCCAGCAATTGTTATTGTTAGTTTTCTTGATATATGACATTCTTACTGGGGTGAGATGGAATCTCAATGTTGTTTTGATTTGCATTTCTTTTATGGCCAGTGATGTAGAGCATTTTTTCATATGTCTCCTGGCCATTCTCAATTCCTCATCAGAGAAGTCTCTTTGTAAGTCTTTAGCCCACTTGATGAGGGGGCTATTGGTTCTTTGCGGTTTAGTTTTGGAAGAAGGTAACTTTTTTAGTTCTGCATATATTTTAGATATGAGGCCTTTGTCCGTTGAATAGCCAGTAAAGATCTTCTCCCAGTCTATGGGCTTTCTGTTTATCTTGCGAGCTATGTCCTTCGCCGTGCAGAAGCTCTGAAGTTTGATGCAGTCCCATTTGTCCAACCTTTCTTTGATTTGTAGCCTTTCTGGGTCTTTGTTAAGGAAGTTCCGTCCTGTGCCAAGGAGCCCAAGTGTTTCTCCTTCTCCTTCCTTTAGTGATTTCAGGGTGTCTGTTTTGATTTCAAGGTCTTTAATCCATTTGGAATTGATTTTGGTGCAGGGTGATATATAAGGATCTAGTTTTAGTTTGTTGCATGTGTTGAGCCAGTTTTGCCAGCACAATTTGTTAAAGAGGGTATCTTTCTTCCATACTATTGTTTTAGCTCCTTTATCAAAGATTAAGTAGGTACAGTTCTGTGGGTTCATTTCTGGGTCTTCAATTCTGTTCCATTGGTCTTCAGGCCTGTTCCAGTGCCAGTACCAAGCTGTTTTTATTAATATAGCTTTATAATACAACTTGAAGTTGGGTATTGTAATTCCTCCAGCACTGTTCTTTCTGCTTAGGAATGTTTTTGCTATTCTAGGTCTTTTATTGTTCCATATGAATTTCTGGATTGCTTCCTCTATTTCATCAAAAAATGGTGTTGGGATATTAATGGGTATTGCATTGAATTTGTAGATAGCCTTTGGCAATATTGGCATTTTGATTATATTAATCCTCCCAATCCAGGAGCATGGGAGGTTTTTCCATTTCCTTAGTTCTGACTTAATTATCATTTTTTCAAGGTTTTAAAGTTCTCCTCAAAGAGGTCTTTCACTTCTTTGGTTAAGGTTATTCCTAGGTATTTTATGTTTTGGGGGGCTATTGCAAAGGGAGTTGCTTTCCTAATTTCAGCCTCGGTATTTGGGTCGTTAGCATAGAGAAAGGCCGTTGATTTTTGAAGGTTTATTTTATATATCCTGCAACTTTGCCAAAGTTTTGGATCAGCTCTCGTAGCTTGGGGGTAGAGTGTATGGGATTCTTTAGGTACAGGATCATGTCATCTGCAAAGAGAGAAAGTTTAAGTTCATCTTTTCCTACTTGGATCCCCTTTATATTTTCTTCTTGCCTGATTGCCCTGGCTAAGATTTCCAGTACTATGTTGAAGAGCAGGGGAGAGAATGGACATCCCTGCCTTGTTTCTGATTTTAAAGGGAATGGCTTTAATATTTCACCATTTAGAGTTATGCTTGCTGTTTGTTTGTCAGAAACTGCCTTGATTATATTCAGGAATATTCCCTGGAATCCCAGTTTTCCAGGGCTTTTAGCATAAATGGGTGCTGGATTTTATTGAACGCTTTTTCCGCATCCAGAGATAAAACCATGTGGTCTTTAGCTTGCTCCGGTTGATGTGGTGGATTACATTAATTGACTTGCGTATATTAAACCAACTTTGCTTCCCTGGGATGAATTCAGTTTGATCGAGGTGTATGATTTTGTTGATGACCTGTTGAAGTAGATTGGCCAGAATTTTGTTGATAATTTTTCCATCTATGTTCCTCAGGGAGATCAGTCTATAGTCCTCTTTCCGTGATGAGTCCCTGCCTGGTTTTGGGATGAGGGTTATACTGGCTTCATTGAATGAGTCTGGAAGTGATCGTTCTCTTTCAATTTCATTGAAAAGATTGAGAAATATTGGTCTGAGTTCTGTTTTGAAGGCCTTGTAGAATTCTGCAGTGAATCCATCTGCACCTGGGCTTTTCTTGGATGGGAGATCATTTATTGCCGTTTCTATTTCAATACTGGATATGGCTCTGTTTAGAAGGTTTAAATCTTCATGGTTGAATTTGGGGATATGAGTTTTTTCTAGGAAATCATCCATTTCTTCCAGTTCTCAAATTTGTTGGCATAAAGGTTTGCAAAATAGTCCCTTATTATTTTCTGAATTTCGGTTAGTTCTGTGGTGATGTTACCTGTTTCATCTCTTATCTTGTTTATTTGAGTGTGCTGCCTTCATTTCTTGGTCAGGTTTGCCAGGGGTCTGTCTTTCTTGTTGATTTTTTCAAAGAACCAACTCTTTGTTTTGTTGATTTTTTCGATGGTTTTTTTTGTCTCTAATTGATTTATTTCTGATTTGATTTTAATTATTTGCTTCCTTCTATTGACTTGGGGTATGGCTTGTTGTTCTCTCTCAAGGAAATTAAAGTGCTTCCTTAAATTATTGAGTTGCTATTTCTCCAGTTTGTTGATGTATGCACTCAGAGATATAAATTTTCCTCTGAGTACTGCCTTTGCTGTGTCCCAAAGGAGCTGGTACTTTGTGTCCTCAACTTGGTTGAATTCCATAAACATTTGAATTTCCGTTTTAATTTCTTCAATGACCCACTGATGGTTCAGCAGTGTGTTGTTTAGTCTCCATGAATTGTAGCATTTTCTGTGGTGGCTGTTTGAGTTGAGCTCTAATTTTATTCCATTGTGATCTGAGAGAACGCAGGGAATGGTTTTGATACTTCTGAATCTGTACAGATTTTCTTTGTGCCCTAAGATGTGATCTATTTTGGAGAATGTTCCATGTGCTGCCGAAAAGAATGTGTATTCTGTCCTTGCTGGGTGGAATATTCTGTAGATGTCGATTAAGTCTAGTTGGTCTATGCAATTGTTTAGTTCTGTGGTTTCTTTGTTCAGTTTTTGGCGTGTTGATCTGTCCAGAGGTGATAGTGGAGTGTTAAAGTCCCCAACTATCAATGTGTTTGGGTCTATGAGTGTTTTTAGAGTCAGTAGTTTGTTTGATGAAGTTGGGTGCTCCTGCATTTGGTATGTAGTTATTTAGAATGGTTATATCATCCTGTAGTAGAGATCCCTTTACTAGTATGTAGTAACCTTCTTTGTCTCTCCTTACCTTTTTTAATTTGAAGTCAATTTTGTCTGATACTAGGATTGCAACTCCAGCCTGCTTATGGGGGCCATTTGCTTGATAGATTTGTTTCCAGCCTTTCACTTTTAGAAGATGTTTACTTTTGCTGGATAGATGTGTCTCTTGGAGGCAGCAGAAAGATGGATCTTGATTTTTGATCCAACTTATGAGCCTATGTCGTTTGATTGGAGAATTAAGTCCATTAATGTTGAGAGTTAGGATTGAGAGATGATTGTTTGTTCCTTTCATTATCACTATCTTGTTTAATGCTGTGTCTTCCCATTTCTTGATCTGATGTTTACTATTTAGGGTTCATGTCTCTTTCTGTATTGGGATCTTGATTATTATCCCTGTATAGTACATCTTTGAAGATTTTCAGTAAAGCTGGTTTGGTGGAGATATATTGTTTCAGTTTTTCCTTACTGTGGAAGACTTTTATTTGACCTTCGGCTATGAATGAGAGTTTGGCTGGGTACAGAATTCTTGGTTGGTAGTTATTTTTATTTAGTGTTTGGTATACTTCATTCCAGGCTCTCCTTGCTTTCATGGTCTCTGCTGAGAAGTCTGCGGTAATTCTGATTGCTTTTCCTTTATATGTGATTGTTTTCATTGCCCTAACAGCTTTGAGTATTTTTTCCTTGCACTCTACTGAACCTGTTTTGATCACAATGTGTTGGTGGGATGTCCTATTCTGGTCTGGTCGGTTTGGGGTTCTAAATGCTTCTTGTATCTGTATAGGCCTTTCCTTCTGGATATTTGGGAAGTTCTCAGCTAATATTCTGTTAAAATAGGTTACCTATCCCATTAACCTCTTTCTCAAGTTTTCCTCAATACCTATTATCCTTAAATTGGGCTTCCTGATCGTGTCTCGAATCTCCTGTAGCGATTTGTTTTGTTGATTGGACTGGATTTGTATTGATTTTTTATCTTTCTCCATAGAGTCTAAGGAATCTTCAGCTCCTGAAATTCGATCCTCTGCTTCAGTTAGTTGGGACTGTAGGCTATCTACTTGAATACGAATCTCTTTTCCTTCTGACTGGTCTTTCCTGATGATTTCCATGTCATTTCTTAGGTCTTGTATGGACTTCTTTACTTCATTAACTTCATTACTTTGGTTTTGAGTGGTGTCTCTCAAATCTTTAAGCTGGTTAGCTATCTTTTCATTTGACTCTTGAAGTTCATTTATCTTTCTATTTGTGGATACCATGAAATTCTCCATTAATTTTTGCTTTGCCTCCTCACGCTCTAGAATAATTGACTGAAGAGATTCAAACTTTTCATTTATCATGTTTATCAGTAGACTTTGTAGAGCATTTTGGGGGTTCTCTTCTGTCTTTGATTGACTGCTCTGCTTCCTGCTTGTTTTGAGTGGGGGATAAGACTTCATTGTTTGCCATCTTTCTTGTGTTTCTTCTGCCCATTTGAATTGGGAATGCCAGTCTACCAGCACCTGTGAGCACCATTTAAGACCCAAAGCAGCCCTTACCAAGCACTGTTGTGTAAATCTTCCAAGTTCACAATTATATACAGATACCCTGTATACCTGTCTATAAAATTAGATTTGGTGTTCCTAAAGAATAAAATTTCAATATAACAACTGATCCTGGGCCCTGTATTCAGTAGTTACTTATTTACTGTTACAACCCTATAAGCAATTCTTGTTTTTGTATTAAATTCTTCTAGGACTGGCTTTCTCTATGAACCCCTTTGATTCACTCATATTAAGCTGGGATACCCTCTATCCAATAACCAGGAGTCAATGGAGACTGGAGGTCCAGGCAGTAAGTCAGGAGGGTAAGTTGCAGGTAGTAAAGAGAATAGAGTAAAATGTATTGGGGAGGGGAGGTGGTGATTTTGGTTTAGTTTCAGTGACATGGAAATGTGGAGAAGAGTAGAATCAGTAGATAGAACAAGGTTGAAATGATAGATAATGGAGAGTTAGCAGAAAAGAGTGGAGGTGTTCTTCATAGGAAAGTAATTTTTTAAGAAAGAGAATGCAAAGAGAAAAATAAAGTAAAAATAGTGGAAGACAGATGCACAAAACAGAGAAAATTACTTTAAAAAGAAAAAAAAAATAAAAAGGAAAAAACATCAGAAAAGGAACAACCCAAACAAACAGAAAAGAAAAAAACTTGATAAACAGGTAAAAATAGAAAACATGAAAAGAAAAAAAAAAACGACGTTTCCGAAGTGAAAAAAAAAAATTTTTTTTAAAGTTTAAAAAAATGTTGAAAAGAAAAAGAAAAAAAAATAGAGTCCTCCTTGTTTGGGTGGTCTTTCCTCGGTCTCTGGTTTCCTTGTGATTGTCTGTAGTCTATATTCCTGATTGGCTGGGATTGGCTTGATTTCAGTTTGCTCCTCTGTCTGCTGCGGGGCTGCTGCCTTTAATGCCTGGCTTTGATTAGGCTGTGAACTCAGCAGGGCAGTGCGCCTGTTTTACCTGGCTGAGAGTTGCTGGCCTGGGTGAGGTTTCTCCCTCCTGGGAGGGGCGGCTTCCTTGGTGGTGGTGGCTATGGAAAGCAGCTCCGTTTCGGGCTGGGAATTGGGCTTCCTCTGTGACAGGACCGTTTATCTCTCTCAGGAACTATTCATTCCTCCATCTGGTGTTTCCGTGTCGCCGGGAGCTGCTCCTGGCTTTCGCTTTAAATTTAGAAGTTCCAGTGGGCAGGGCGGGGCACCTCTGGCTAAGCCGTGGCCCAGCACACACCTCCTGCCTGGACAGGGGGGCGTTCTGGGTGGAGCTGGCTCTCACTGTTCGGTCCCTCCAGCCCTTTTCAAAGATGGCTACTTTGACCTCGATTTCCCCAGGCCCGATTTAGTTCCAGTCTGGTCTGACCCTATGCCAGTGGCAAAGATGGCGCTTTGCTCTGGCGGTGGGGGAAGGGCTGCCTTCCAGAAGCTGCTCTGTGGGCGTGAGTGAGAATATCTTTCATGGGGTATTCACGCTTTCTCAGCGATTTCAGGTGATCTGTGCTCAGCCGCCGTCTGGAGGATTTCTCCCTGGTCTCCGCTGTGTGCTTTAGCTGCTTGGAGTGTGGGTTGCTGTGCCCGGTGCTTTGCCGGCACCGGCACTGGCATGGCTGTGGGAAATTGCCCAGAGCTCGAATCTGTGTTTTCAGACGAGCAAAGTCGATTTTTCCTTCCTGGCCAGAATCCCTGTACTGTTGCAACTTACTCTGGTTGTCTTTCTAGTAGTAAAAGTTTCTATGGGGTGAGAAAACTGCGATGTTGGAGAGAGCTCAGCTAGTGCACTGCAGCTCCTCTGCTGTCTTCCTCTCTTCAAGCCTTTAATGAAGTTTTGTGAAGAAAAAAAAAAAGAAGTCTTTATATATTAGTCTACTCAAATGAAGTCAGTTTATAAATTCAAAGAGATTGGATAAAATTGATTGTATATATTGAAAAATGCAATGGCATGTGATTTCTTCTTCTAAAAATGAGAACATTTAAGTGATATTCCAGGCAAGTTTTTTGGTTTTCATTTCTTCAGCAATAAAAGAAAGAGCATGGGTATATTACTTCTGATATTCTGATTTCTCATTAAGTTTGTAGGTAATCTGAGTAATTATGATAAGACCTCATAGATAACTAGACTAAAAGCCACAAAAGTATGAGATTGTACACTAAATAACATGAAACCATATTCATGTTAAATACTCTATTTAGAATTCATTTAAATTTCTAGAAAGCCAATTACTTGTCACAATCTATTGTGTCTAGACATGCATCCTCCTGTACAGTGTCCTAATCTTCTAACTCATTATCATTTGGCTTATAATGGACTCTTTGACTGGACAGTCATGTATATCTATGGAAATACAAATCTCAAAGATTTCTGTCTTCAAAACTAAAATAAAACAGCACCACACCTAGTTTATAAGGCAAGAAAAGGAGGGGCTGGGAATATGGCCTAGTAGCAAGAGTGTTTGCCTCTTATACATGAATCCCTGAGCTCGATTCCTCAGCACCACATATATACAAAAGGCCAGAAGTGGCTCTGTGGCTCAAAAGGCAGAGTGCTAGCCTTGAGCAAAAAGAAGCCAGGGACAGTGCTCAGGCCCTGAGTCCATGCCCCAGGACTGGCACCAAAAAAAAAAGGCGGGGGGTGGGGGGGGAAGAATATGGGATTTTCTTTCTTAACTGAAGGAAAAACATGCCCAATATACAATTTTAGAAAAGATAAAACACTTCATCAATCTGAAAAGGAGCCATATTCTGGTGGCTCATGCTTGTAATCCTAGCTACTGAGGAGGCTGAGATCTGAGGATTGTATACTGGTATTAGGACTAGGAAACTGAAAGGGAATACCAAAATCGAGATAAACAGGGTAAAAAGACAAATGACTACAAAAGCAATACTTGCAAAACTGTTTGGTGTAAATCAACTGAACAACTCATGGGGTGGGGGGGGAAGGAAAGGGGGAGGGGGAATGAGGGAGGAGGTAACTAACAGTACAAGAAATGTATCCAATGCCTAACATATGAAACTGTAACCTCTCTGTACATCAGTTTGACAATAAAAATTAAAAAAAAAAGAAGAAGAAAAAATCCAGGAGACTCTTGTCTCCAATACAACTCAGAAAAAGCTGGAAGTGATGCTGTGGCTTGAGAGTAGGTCACAAACTTTGATCAAAAGCAGCTCAGGGACAGTACCCAGTCCCTGAGTTCAAGACCCAAACCAGCAAAAAGTAATAAATAATAATAATAAATAATAAAAATTTGACTAGGAGTCTTAATGGTGGCATCATTTGACAGCTAGTCATATATCAAATGGAGTTTTACACAGAAAGAAAAGGAAGGGGAAGCAGAAATGCACTCCTAAAAAGAATTCTATTGAGAAAGGTGCCAAGAATAACTGGAAAGCATAACTGATATGAGTAAAATGTGCACAGGGCTATTTCTCTGGGCCTCTCTTGAAAATCCAGTTTGATTTTACAGCTTTTATCTTGCATTGAATATTGCCCTGGCATGTCTGCTAAATGCCCAAATCATTAAGTTAAAAGCAGACTTGGTATGACTATCAAGACAAATCTATTTTTGCATTTGATTTCACTTTTAACTTTGACAGTAAAATTGAGAAGGCAGACAGTGACAGATGGCCATCCAACATTTTGTGATTCATATCTCTAAGTCACTCCTGGAAATATGTCCTTAGCATTCAGTGTGGAGTAAAAATGAGCAGATTGGACAAAACAATTTAAGCCTGAAATGAGAAATCTGAAAATGAATTTTCCCTTGCAATATTACATTTCCAGAAAGCCATTAAATATATTAACTTATATAAGACAAATGAGTGGAATTATTGCTATCACCCTTATTAATAACATTTTCATTACTTGGCCAGTGTGTCATATTTTCTTCTTGAAAATAAACTTTCTTGAGATTATAATAAAAGTTTTCTAAATAATATTTAAAAAACAATTTGACTACATATCCTTTCTGAACTCATTTATAGATAACTTCAAAATATCTGAAAATATTGAAAATTTTCATTATGGGAAAATGATTATATCTACTAGCTATTAAATGCATCCAGTATCTCTTATGTCATGTCTCATATGTAGTGAATGCTCAGATACATATTATAATTAATAACTGACTATTGGGTTAATGTTATTATGATGTATGCTATTGTTAATTTTATTACTAGACAGTACAAAAAATATTCAACAGGGGACAAAAGACCTAAAGGTTTCTTGTAACACGGACTTTTCAAAAAAAGGAGGAAAAACACATAAATATGAAAATGAATTTACACATACATAATTGTTTTCAGCATCTTAATCATAAATCTTCAAACAAGTTTTAACATCTTAGGAAAAGTAAAATTATATGCACTATAACAAAGAAATTATTCAGTTTATCTACGTGAACACAAGACTGGCAAGGCCAGGAATAACCACAGACTTTGAGTGCAGAAAATTCAATTTAAATATTAGCTCTATGAAAACTAATTTTTAACAACACTTCTAAAATGAATTACAATGTAATAAAAACTGTACAGTAAGGAGATGTCTCAATGATCTTACTTTGTAGAAGAGGTTCAGAAAAAGTAAATGCTCCATTCATTGACATATCAAGTGGAAATCTTGGGTCCACTCAGTGGTTCTTTTTTTTTTTTTTTTTCCCAGTCCTAGGCCTTGAACTCAGGGACTGAGCACTGTCCCTAGCTTCTTTTTGCTCAAGGCTAGCACTCTGCCACTTGAGCCACAGCGCCACATCTGGCCATTTTCTATATATGTGGTGCTGGGGAATCAAACCCAGGGCTTCATGTATATGGGGCAAGCACTCTTGCCACTAGGCCATATTCCCAGCCCCCACTCATTGGTTCTTAAACTTTATCTACATCTGACCAGGTGATCTTTGTTGCCTCCTCTTTCCTCAACTTCTGATTTACAAATTCTATGCTTCACAGAGGCAGCCTTCATTCACTCTGTCTTTACACAAATTCCTTAAGAAAATCTCATATTTATAATAGCTTTGTTCTTATCAATGTATTCACAATGCCTAGAATTAATTACTCAGCAAGTCCTGTCTTTGGGAATTCCCTTATTGTGGTAGTATCAAATTTTCCTTTATGGTATTTTTTGTTTGTGCTATTATTTGGTAGTACTAGGGTTTGTCATCCAAGCTCTTTAGCACTTGAGACATACCTCCAACTCTTTCCGCTTTATAGTTATTTCTCAAATAGGATCTCACTATGCCTACATTCAGCCTCAGATTATGATTCTCTTACTGCCATCCCTACATACCAGAGACACATATCACCACCACATGAGCTTGACTTTAAATTAATGTCTCCCTCACTTTTGCCTAATCTTGAACTACAATCCATCCATCTCCGTCTCTGAAAGTCTTCCTTGACTTTATCAAAATCACCTAAATGTCACCCTGATTTAAACTAATCCAGTGACTTTGCTCTAAAACCTCTTCTACAGCTCAACAAAGGATAATGAAATCACCCAAATTTCTCTAACACATGCCTTGATCCTGTCCACACAGCTCTTCTTTTCTGTATCAGGACAGCCTAGGACACATATTAATTGTCCACGTGACAGCAGTAGCCATAGACTAAGCTTCCTACACTATTAAATCTATCTTTCCTGTCTTGTATGCCTTTGTACTAACTCCTCCTGGACTCTTTTTCTCCTAATGTCCTGATTGGAAATTTCTTGCCCTTCAACCACGCCATTGTGTGTAGCCTCTTCAGACTTCCTCCTATAACTTCCCAAGTCCATCTTCACAGAAAGCCATAGAAGTCTTGGTTTTACGACTTTTCTTACTTGTCCCCAACCTCTGTTTTTGTCTATTTCATTTGTTTCTTTATGAGATATATTCTGTTCTGATTTGTTAATTAGCTTATCTTCTGTCTTCCATCAAAGAAAATATATACCAGGCAAGTTAAATAGGCAAGAGACTTTTCAAAATTGTTGCCACCATAAGACAAAAAAAACTCAATTCCAGTGAAAGGAAATGGATTGAATTCATGAAAATGGAAATGCCAATCAATCTGTGATTAATAATGGTTGCTTGTGTTTGGCTCATACCCTGTGACTGTGAAAAAAAATCTTTATTTTTTTAAGTAACAGATATGAATTGTACATATATGTGAGATGCAGTTGAAATACCCAAGTTGCCACTGAGAGCCAGACGTTCCGAAATGCAAAAGCAAGGCTTTATTCAGGCGGGCCTCGGCTCCGGCCTCATCCTATACGCCCGCACAGCAGAGGTTAGGAGGAAGGCCCCAGATGAAATTTCACAGGGTTTATAAAGGCAAAAATCACAAAGTTACAGTAATCAGGTATTCGAACAAAAGAATGTGGCAAATCTGATTGTCTCAGGGCTAGAGACATTAGGGGTGGTTAGAGTTAGCAGGGGGCTTCCTGACCATTTGGATCCTGATAAGCCATTCTGCTAGCTGGGACAATTCTATCACAGGGCCTGCTTATCTCAGGCTAGCGTAGTCATTTCCTAGAATCTATGGGAATCTAAGTCAGCTATAGTACAAAGTGGAGCCTGATTTCAAAATGGCTTTGTACAAGTAATTTATGGTGTAGCAGTTTTAGCACAAACCGTTTAGCAGATTCAGCAATAACAAATCATTTCCTGGAGTTCAGGGGGGGCTCTGGATTGCTCCTAGGTTGAACAAACAGCCAAATGTTTAGCAGATTTAAGATGGAGTTATTTTGGCTCTACACAGTGGAATATTCCAATGCACAGAGACAAATGAAAGAATCAAAGAATTCACATATTCACAAATGAAAAAATCAAAGAATTCACATATTCACCACATCAAACATGGATTATGTTTTTGTGGTGACAGAATCCAAAAATCCTTTCTCTTTAACTTATTTGGAAATACATAGTTATTGTTAACTAAGTCAACCCTACAGAACACTTACTTGAATAATGTTCCCCTCAGTTACAAGAAGAAAAGAGTTGGTCTTATAAAAATGGAGAATGAAAGAGTGGGGACCATTGTCTGGGAAGTTTAAGAAGAGGGATTTAGAGGTTAGTAAGGAGGAGGAATTATCTTACTCCTGATTACATTTCAAAGGGATGACTCAGTACAGAAGTTAGGTTCCCCAGGTAGAAACAGTGGTTGAGTTCCAGATTTACATATCAAAGGAACAATGAAAGGTTTTACAACTGTAAATTTTCTAAAGTGAATGCTTCTAGAATGTGGAGGCTAGGGATGTAGACTCTGGGGATAAAGTTCTCTGAAGCTTACTTAATCTGAGAAGATCTTTGAGACCATCTTAAATTACAACTGAACTGAAACTCATGCAACAAAATAAACTACTTTTAGCTTAGACCCTGAGCTACACTTTTTTCAGTAAATTTTGATGAAATGTCATGGGAAGAACTGTGCTAATTTGTAGCACTTACTTCTTACCTCAGATGTTTAACATCACAAGTACTTAGTGTCTTGCAAAATTAGGAAAACAATACATATCGTACAGGCACTTGTTAAGATTAAATGTGTTCATTCATATAAAATCATTGAAAATAGGGTTTCAAACTAGACTATTCCAATCTTCAGGTACTATAAATTATAGTTGCTGTCTAAGCACTATTATAAATAAATTTGTTTTCTACTAGCATATTCTTAAAATAATCAAGCTTTAGACACAATGATGATTATCCATAACAAATGTGAGCAAAAGTAGTCTAACTCTACATGTGAAACTTTCCAGCAAAAGCTTTCATTGAGTAAGAAAATATATTGGGTAATATGCAGTTGAATACAAACATATAAGCTGAAATATGATAGATTTCAAAGATATCTCAAGCAGTGTAATTCCTTAGAAAAGAAAAATCAAAGTTCAGCTAAATCATCAGCAAATCATCAGCTAAAACATCAGGAAGCAGGTATTCAAAGTGGATGAGGTGGGGTCAAGGGAAACAGGATAGACAAGAATCCAGTGTAGCTCATACCTGTAATCCTAGCTACTCAGAAGGCTGAGCTCTGAGGATGATCACTGTTCAAAGGCAGCTGGGACAGGAAAGTCTGTGAGACTCTTATCTCCAGAAAACTAGAAGTAGAATTGTGGTTCACAGTGCTAGAGTGCTAGCCTTGAGTAAAATTCTCAGGGACAGCACCCAGGCCCTGAGTTCAAGCCCCAAGACTGACAAAACAAAAAATCCAGTGTATAGCCTACAATATTAAAAAGTGTGGAAGTGGAATGAATAGGGGAGGGATGGGTGAGAATGTTGAAATCTATGACATTAATCTAGATACATTGTATTCATAAACTTCTTTGTTAAATGGCAACTCCTTTGTATAACTACTCAATGATCACTTTTTTTTAAAAAGCTTCCATTTTAGTATCTCACCATAACCCCTTTACTATCTGCAGAAATAAGTAGTTCTCAAAGAAGCACATGAACTGCTGTATCAGGTGGGATCTGAGGAAAGATTTTTACTTTAGGCTTTGTTGGTGACCTATAGATTATCAGTAACTCCTACATTCAATATCATAGTTGTGTCTACACTAGTCATATAAACCAAAGCACATACCATTACTATTTTATAATCTGTGACTGTGACACCATGATGGATATTTTTATTCCTTAGAATAATATTCTCATTTTCCTCCTAATTTTGCATAGAGGGATACAACATTGACCTGGCCCAGAAAATGCTGTCTTCCATTTGAACATTTAATGTAGAAGTGGCTCTCTCTGTCTATTCTCAATTTGAGCTCAGATAGCAGGTGTTTTTATGATTGGGGACAGAACTTACCTTGTGGGCTGGATATGCTACAGCAAGCCTTTTTTTCCTGTACATAATGAGTGTGAGGTCATATAAATCGTTTGTCCTTAAAATCAAGGACAATGATGTCTTGTTAATATGGTTCTGTTAGTTTTATCAGTGTGAAACTAGACACAAAGTAAATGGCTACTGAACTGATTTGGAAATATAAACATCACTCCTCTGTCATAGAGTGGATTCTCAAAAAGTTAGTCACGGAACTGAAGTATGATGATCAATTTTACTTGTCTGTCCAAATGAAATATAAGTGGAAATTCAGACACCTTCATACCAATATCCATACCGCCGCTTATTCTCAATATTCAATGTATACCAACAGCTCTCATGTCTATTAACCAATGAATAAATTAACAAAAGCATGAGAATATACATGCATGATATTATTCAGTACTAGCAAGGGATACCATTATGATATCTGTTACAATAAAGTTGAAGCTTAAAAATATTTTGCAAAGGGAAATAAGCCATACAAAAAGGGACACATATGATTAAACAATCACATGATTTGTATCATAAATTTTATTTCTATCTGTGATTGAATGACCTGTCAATTACCTAGAAAAGACAAATTCATAGAGACTGAAAGTACAGCAGTAATAACTAGAGCAAAGACTTCAGTCTCTGGTATAACAGAAGTTCTTTAAATAGATAAGGATGATGCTTATACAACTTTGTAAATGTGCTTAATAATGCTGAATGATACTTTTAAATGGTTAAAACTGAATATTAAAAATCTATGAAATATTATCAGAGTAGTACGTTTGATGGCACGTATGTTTAACCACATTGAAAAAAATAAATGAACAAATAAACATTAAAAAATTATTCCCTCCCATGACAAACATTCCATTAATTATAGTATTTACATTGTTTTTCCTTGTTAGTGGGAGTTGGAAAGTACTGTAAAAATAGACTCTAGAAGTAGATTTAGACTCCTACTAATAGTGACAATCTTCTCTCAGCACTTAGGTAATTTGCACCTTAGTTTCTTCCAGTTACAGTATGCAACGGAGTTGTTTTGATGACTAAAATTTAAATGCATATGAAGTGCTTCATAGACTCAAGCAATTATGGAAGTTGATATCAGCAGTTTTTATTACCTGTTCTTTGGGTAGCTTAATCATACCTTATCACTGAAATGCATGTTATTGTCACATTATAGTTGCTAAGATTTGGCAAATTTTAAAATTATTTTTCCTTCTAAAACACCTATTCTACAATTTTAATTAAAAATGTACCCAAGTACTTCCTTTCCCCTTTTCTAATCATTTTTTGTAACACATGCTGACTCTTCCCTTCCCTTCTTTTCCTGAGAAAATACAATGAATAAATAAATACTTATTGGTACTCAAAAAAACAATAAAAAAATGCTGCAAAATATCTACATTTCTCATTTCTATATTCCTCCTTATTGTTCTTATAATTACTAGGTCATTAAACCTTTCCATTTAAACTAAACTTTTTTAAAAATAGTGTTTGTTTTGGTTTTGGTTTTTGGGCCATTCCTGAGGCTCGAACTCGGGGCCTGGACACTGTTCCTGAACTTTCTTTTTTTTGTTTTTTTGTGTTTTTTTTTGGCCAGTCCTGGGTCTTGGACTCAGGGCCTGAGCACTGTCCCTGGCTTCTTCTTGCTCAAGGCTAGCACTCTGCCACTTGAGCCACAGTGCCACTTCTGGCCATTTTTTTCTGTATATGTGGTGCTGGGGAATTGAACCCAGGGCCTCATGTATACGAGGCAAGCACTCTTGCCGCTAGGCTATATCCCCAGCCCCCTGAACTTTCTTTTGCATAAGTCTAGTGCTCTACTATTTGAGCCATAACACCACTTCTCATTTTGGGTGCTTAAGTGAAGATAAGAGTTTTATAGACTTTCCTGGGTGGATTGGATTGAAACCATGATCCTCAGATCTCAGCCTTCTGAGTAGCTAGGATTATAGGTGTGAGCCACCAGCAGCTGGCTCCAACTGGAATTATTTTTAACATCATTTATTCACTGCTTGCCCTCCTTGTATGTGCATAGGAAGAAAGAGAAACTCCATTATCTTAGAATGGAGGCCCAACTTTATAGTATACTTTGGGGAAAAAACAATCCTGTTTATTTTTAACTACAATTGTTAGACAATATTTATTTTGCTATCTTCTTTCATCATCTATTGTAAATCACAGAAATAATCAGTCTCTACACTGTCAAACATGTAATAATAATTTGACATAATGTTATATCAAAGTGGACATACATGGTAATGTGTAACCACATTGAAGTAAGTATTGTAAAAGTTTCCTGAATTTCTTGCTATGCAGTTGAAACAAATGCCAACTAAGTTATTTTTTTTCTTTTTTAGTGGTTATGTGTTTGATTATGATTACTACAGAGATGATTTCTACAATCGGTATGTGATTTGCATCCTTGTTTCATACTATCTAAATTATCTTCTTTGTTTTATTCTTTTTGTTTATGATGGTCTTGAATAAAATGTTTAAAGCCATATATTTATGGTTACAAAATGAAAGAAAATATGCAATCCTGCTGAAAGGTAATTTAGACAGATTTTTCCAAATTTCAGTCTAAACACTGAAAAACAGCAGATCTTGGAGATCTAAAACTTTGGAATTGTTTAAGACTAACATTTTACCTTTATATGTAGATAATGTAAAATGATCTAAATCTAACATTAAATTACCTAAATCTTAAAGTCTTAGTCTCTTTTGAGTTATTATTCTCAGTGCTGAGGCATGTATTAACTCAGAAAATGATCCTAAGGCCAGATTTGATGGTTCATGCCTAGAATTGCAGTGCATGGGAAGCTTGGCTTTATAAAAGGAAATTCTGTCTCAAAAAGAAATAAGATAGAGGAAAACAATGGAAGGTGTGACATTGATCAAGATACTTTGTACTCATAACTTGACACCTGTCATTTAAACCTCTTTGTATAAAAATTTATAGAAGAACCAAGATAATGAAAGAAATGAGAGAGAAACATGTGTTTTACTTGGTACCTCTGCCTCCCACAAACCTCAAATTATAGCTGACTTATAAACTTTTTCCTAGATCTAACCTTGAAACATGTTTATCCAGTCTTTAGCTGAAATGGCAGTAGTGTACCATTATACCCATCCCATACCTTATAGATTGTCTGCATTTGTGCCAATAAGCTTCTCTTATTAATTTTCTTTGGCTACATTTCTATGGGTTCTTAAATGAAGCAGCATCAACATTCCTATGATCAATGGTCTGATAATTCTATGTACATTTAATTTGAAATTCACTTCCAGTATGATAACTCTCAGTTTTTTGTGCTTTCATCTTTGTTGAATAATCCTCTCTTTAAAATTTATGGTTTGTATCTGGAAGTTAAGGACTCAGAACTACCTGATTATTACATGTATATGAACTGAATAACAGATAAATAGCAGCTGAACTTGATAAATTTTGCAAGCAGTGATGCGATTGGCCTCTGGCCATGATACACATTTGCTACTTACAAAGTTATTTGTCAGTGATAAATCTACCAGAAACATATACATTCTATGGACTTACTTGGAGATTTTATTTTGGTATCTGCAATTTGATTTATATTGTTCGGGAACTGGTTTTACTTAATATTGATAACTGAAACAGGTACACAGAAACTCATGTAATCTGAGAAAGCACTGTAATCATTAGACAACGTAGATACAATAAAAAGATGCATATCTTTAAAGCCTTTAATTATAAGTAATCTCAAACCAAAGAAAACCTAAAGGATTAAAAATGAAAACCTAGAATGAATATTTTAGTAGATTTCAAGGGAAGACTACCATTGGATCCACTGAAAGGTTTTGTTCTCTTTGCTCCAGCTTCTTAAGTTTAGTTTCCATTCTCACCTCAGACCCTTCTGTGTGCTCTTCCATCTCCTCAGCTCTCTGCCCAGGACTCCTTCATTTGACTTTATCCTTTAGATCTCAGCAAGAGCACCACCTCTAGATTAAACAGCCCTGCTTTCTCTTGCACTCAGCACTGGTCCATGCCATTCTTCTCCTAATTTACATTGCTCTAGTTCCTTCTCCAGTGACAGTGTTGGGTTCAAATTTACCTTGAAAGGACAACAACAAAGTTAAATTTTCTTATAATCTCATTCTCAATGGGTCCTCAATTTGTGTTTCTAGTTCATCTCCCTAAAGACATAATCAGTTTGACCAGATCACCTAGTTAACTGGAGACAGAACTACCAATCATAATCTGGTCATGAATTTTCATTTCAAAACAGAGAAGAAGCAATGTCAGTTTGTGACTGATGTTGGAAAATCCAATTTACAAGTACTCTCAGATACTACTATACTCTAGTACGATGGTTTATTTCACTAGTTGAGCAACTGTGTACACCTATAGACCAAAAATTAATTTTCATTATTTTTCTTTCTCAAATTGTTTTACAATTTCAACAAAATATAAAATTTTTGGGTCATACAAGGTGGTGAATATCTGTACTTCCAGCTACTTTGGAGGTAGAAATAGGATTAAGGACCACAGAAAAAGTGCAAGATCCTATGTAAAAAATAAGTAAAGCAAGAAGGGCTGGCATTATAGCTCCAGTGGTGGAGTATATGTCTAACAAGTGCAAGAATCTGAGTCAAACCCTAGTACCACCAAAACACAAAAACTTATCTTAGATATTTAGTAGATTGCAAGAAGTTCTTCTTAAAATGGTGTAAACATCTGGCAACATTAAAATAATCCAGTTTGACATTAAGTAAAGATAATACAGAGACAGGCTTCACAACTTCTGAAAATGTTAGTTCTTTTGTCTCTGTTTTAGTTTTTTTTGTTGGTCATGGGGCTTGAACTCTGTACCTGGGTGCTGTCCCTGAGCTCTTCAACACAACACTTACGCCTATCACTGGAGCCACAGCACTACTTTTGGTTTTCTGGTGGTTAATTGGAGATAAGAGTCTCACCAACTTTCCTGGCAGGACTGGCTTTGAACCTCGATCCTCAGGTCTCAGTCTCCTGAGTAGCTAGGATTACAGACATGAAATTTTAGGCACATTTACCACCAAAGATTTGGGGTTTTCACAAGATACATTAACATTTTTAATTACTGACCAAAATTTTCAATTTTGTTTGTCTTATAGTTTATCTTATAATCTGTTTATCTTATAGTTTATTTTATAATTTGTCAATGTAAAATATTTTCTTAATTCATACAATTAATAAATTTCTACCTAAAATGGAATTGTTTTCTAACAGTTAGGAGATCCAATGTTTGATCTAAAACTTTGAGCAACTCAGTTTGTCAATGGTTTCATCTTTAAAGAAAAACCAGGGGGGCTGGGGATATGGCCTAGTGGCAAGAGAGCTTACCTAGTATGCATGAGGCCCTGGGTTCAATTCCCCAGCACCACATATACAGAAAACGGCCAGAAGTGGCGCTGTGGCTCAAGTGGCAGAGTGCTAGCCTTGAGCAAAATGAAGCCAGGGACAGTGCTCAGGCCCTGAGTTCAAAGCCCAGGACTGGCCAAAAAAAAAAAAAACCAGCATCTACATTTTACCATGCATAAATCATAGTTCATTAAGATAGATAGAAGGTGGAGGCTAAACAGAGGATACAATAGATATTCAGACAGACAGATAGATGATAGGTAATAGACAGATAGGCTTTAACTTTTAAAGAGAAAGTGCTTCAAATAGTCAGACTATTACAAAGTCTGAAGCTCTAGATGACTCCCTAACCCCAAATAATTTTCAAAATTATTTGTGATATAAAATCTGTTTGGCTGCAAGTGTTCAATACATCAGTATGGTGATGTTGCTTCAGCCATCTGAATAGTCTACTATCTTATTCATTTATTTTTTATTTCTTGCACTTGGCTAAGAAAATATAAGCATCTGACACTTGTAGATATACCCATATGCTATATGTTAGCATAGAATCCCATGAAAGCAAAACAGACTAGAGTCTAGACATGGAAAATAGAATACAGTCAATGTAAGAGTATTAGCTACATTAAATTCGCCCAAGCTACACCCCTGGTCTTTCAATTTTAAATCTTTTTTTGACATGTTCAATCTTGGGCACGTTATTTACTATTTCAAATCTGTTATCTCACCTATTATAGAGGCATTAAAATAACTTCTAACTCATAAGATTTTTACCAAGCTTTAAATGTCGTGATATATATGTAATGACTGTCATTATGTCTAGAATATTTTAGGTGTTTAATCAGTGTTAATTAGTAACAATTGCCAAAAAACATGAACAATAGTAGTGAATAGCTTTCTTTTTCTGATATTCATGGAGTAATATTCATAATCCTGAGAAATAAGATGGTTAGTCAGTAGTGCGTGAACGTACACTGGAACATTTTAATATTTAGCCTAATAACTGTGATCCTCACAGTCTGTCTCCATGTAGCTGGAATAGCACTCGACCCAACTGTTAGTTATATTGGAGTTTCACAAACGTTTTGCCTGGGCTAGCCTTAAATCTCAATCCTCATAATAGTTGGGATTTTAAGTGTCAGCCAATAGTTCCCAACACATCTTCTTTTTTACTTTATTGAAATTAGCCTTCACAACAGGAAAACATTCTATAATTTGTCAAAACTATTTCTTGAATCAAGTAGGATAAACACTTATTTACAGTTAATGAATTTTTAGCAGTTTGGAGAATATAGAAACTACTTAAATTAGTAGCTCATAAAACCAGTCCATGTGCTTTTCCAATGTATCCCTTCTTACAAGTGAGTGGGAATTTTATTTTATGTTTGTCAGAATTCAAGCATGCTGAGAAGGAGGATTTGAGATTGACATCAGACACAGTTAATATTTTTGGTTCACTGGTTATTGCTCTCCATTTATCTGCTAAAATATCCTGGGGAAAACCTGGCCCCGAACTTGCTCCCAAATTTTGCCCAACGGTTTAGCTCTCTTGTCCAGACAGTAGATTTTTGTTAGCATTAACTATATAGTATCAATCAGTTTGATAAGTGAGGAGAAAAGAAAAGAACTATTTTAATGAGGGAAATTAAAGAGAAAAAAGGTAATTACCAGAAAACCCTTGAAATGACAATTAATCTAAAATATAAATCTGTACTCAGTTACATAATATATGAATATAATAAGTTTTCAGTTTTTTCCTTGGCTATGAAATGATATTAGTCATTAGCAAAAAAATAATAATAATTAAATAAGCATTAAGGCAAAAGTCTGTCAGGTAATGCTTTATTAGCTTATGGTGCCTCTGCTTGGAAACAAATGCACCAGAGTTATTAAAATAAATACTAAAATTTACCAGTCTTGAGAAATATCTTTAATATAATAAAACAGAAATAGCTAGAATATGTGACCATACACACAGTATATTTTCAAATATGTGAAAAAAATATGGACACAGTTAAAAGATTGGAGAAAAAAGATTATTTGATTGAATTCAATAAGATTTTGTCTATTATTTTCTTCAAAAATATTGTATTGTTAAAGCTTAGTAATAATCTCTTTGTTTTAAAAGTACTCAGAATTACAAAGTCATTTTCTATGTCAAAATGCTATTAAATTGCTGTCAGTCAAAACACATCTACTTTTGAGGAGAATGGATGAAATCTAATATCCTTATTTTTCCTAGAAACATGCTACATCTATTTTATCTAGTGAATTAGCATTCATATTAAATTTATCAGCTTTGAATTTTTGATAAGTAATATAATCGTACAGGTCAAGTATTTTTTAAAGCAAGCAAAATGAAAAATTTAAAGGGTACCTGAAAAAATATGAATGTTTCTTAAATAAAACAAGTGGAACTAATTTCTTCAAAAGTTTACATATATTACAGTCTTATCAGATTTATTTTATTTGCTGCTGGAAGTGAGACTTAGAGTTTTCACTTAAAATAAAACTTGAAGAATAGAGAGTTAGTTCTTTAGTGTCATGGTAACCCATTATTGTTTGACCTGTAGCTATTAGGAAGAAAAGTGTACTTACCAAGCAGAATTGTTGCTTTGTAAAGGCAAACTTCTCTGACTTCCTATACTAACTTCTGCTGAGAAAATACTGCTTGTCACCTTCTCATATTACTTTCTTCCTATTCTCTCTGCATGTGCTTCCCATCCTTGTCTTTACCTTTACACATGATGACAACATCCAGTCTTCCCTCATTTGATTTCTGATAAATCTGAAGGTAACCAGTGAAGAATATCTCCATTACCATTTTATGTTGCAGAGGGAAAAATGTTGAATGTGAAAGATCCATATTTTTTCAGTTTTGATTTATGGATATATATAGCTAAATAAAACTAGCTAAATAATTTATTTACTCATAAAAATTAGCACATAGGTAAACAAATGTACATATTTAAATACTTAAGTGCAAATGCCACGACTTTTCCATCAAAATGACAGAAGGAATTGGCAATAGCTTACCAGATTTTTTTATTGAACTATCCCCTTTCATTGAAACAACTCATCAAAATATTGAGAGAACATTTACTACCCATCATGGGAATTCACATCAAGGACCCCAACACATTCTCAGGATGTTACTGAAGTGTCTGTAACCTTCTAATAGTATGTCAGAATTACAATGAGCAAGTATAGATTTTTTTTTTTGTCTCAACTTAAGACCAAGGTAGGTCAACACTGGAGACTGAAATTCTTTTTTTCTTTTTATTGTTATCCTTAAGTAGCCGTACAATTAGTTAACAAAGTAGTTTATGAATACTACATACCTTGATCAATGTCATCAGCATATTTAACCATCCATTCCCTATCCACCATTTCCCTCACTCTTCTTAAATCCAACACATTGGATTTTTGAATACATTCTCCTCCTCTTCTCTTCTTCATTCAACCTTTCCCTTTGACCCCATCCACCCTTTGGAGTGCCCACTTCTTAGTATTTTATTTTGCTGAACTTTGATTTTGCCTTTCTAAAGGATTATACTATTTGAGATCTACCTTGAATCTACCATATTTCACTTAATTCATTTGTATATACCCAACATATTTACTTACAAGCCAAACCTAGCTTCCTCCACCCATAAAGAAAAACATGTATATTTTGTCCCTCTGGGCCTGACTTACTTAACTTAGATTAACTTTTCCCAGGTGTTTCCATTTTTTTTTTTTTACAAATGGTACGTCATTCTTTCTAATGGATGAGTAAAATTCCATTGTGTAACTAGGGGATGCAAATGGAAAAGTCCAACAAAATATTACTCCCCTATAAAACATTACCAGAATACACTGTAATATCCATACCAAATAATAATGGCAGATTTCCTTGCCTGCATTTCCATTTTACATTCTTACATCTTTACATATTTCTGTGTGCTTGAGAGATTTTCTTGAACCATTTCAAAGGTTAGCTTATTTAATGACCTACTAAATTGCTCCTACAATACCTGGAGGAGTAATCTCTCCAAACAGCTTACTTTTCACCTCAAGTGGAAACCTTTACCCTGAAAAAGATGAGTCAGTAGTGATACTGTCTTTTTCCCTTAGTACTTTTGAGTATTGGAGCTCATTTAAAATGCCTTGGTATTTTGGTTCACTGACTCTGTGAATTCATTTTATAAATAACTAATGTAGACCTTGCTTGTGATTGAAATGAAGGGCAGGTTTCATCGACCCATTTGATTTTCAAGTCCCTGGTGATATGGCTGTTATTCAAAACCCTTTTCAGCCTCAGCCTGCCCATTCACAGAAGATGGCACCTTTCTTGAACTCTGCCTCATTTCACTTCCTTTCCTTCCCAGAAAGCTACTAGCTTTCCCTAGCATGTTTCCAAATGGTTTTCGGACACATTAGCTCTCTAGTGTATGAGATATTCCTAGGACTAAAGATTTCTGCATTAAACTCCATTTAAATATTATCGTTTATTCTACCATGTAACATTTTTAAATGTTTTAAACACATATTGAAAACAGGCCATATTAATTTTTGTTAGACTTCTTAGGTTATTTTCCAAAAAGAGGCTATCATATTTTTTCAGATGTAAAAAAGATGTCATTTTAGGAAATCATTTCTTGTTGAAACTGTTTTTCATTATTTCCTTCCTGTTCTAATTTTCTCATTTCTAACTTGCTTTTCTTGGTTTATTTTTATTGATTCTTTTAAATCAATTGCAAGACTAGAATTCATATACCACTGTCACAATAAAATATATAACAATCATAATTCTAAGTTAATAACACTATTTTCTTTATAGAAGATAATGTAATTACAGGCTGTTCTCTGGCAGATAGTTTTAAAAAAATAAATGAGTAAATATATCCTAGTAGTTTTGCTCTAATTTTATGCTTATTCAAATATGCTGTCATGTAAAAATTTGATATAAATGAATATGTAGTAAGAATGATATGAAGCTTTGGAATCGGTGCACTATAATTCTCTCTAAATGAGTTAACAATTCAGTTTTATTGCCCTCATTGTTGGTTAGAAATCCATTGTTCTTTGTAAATATCATTTCTTATATTTTAATAAAATTAGATTTGGTGATATTTGGGGAAGTTAGAAAAATTTTTCACTAGCTTGCTCTACAGTAATCTCTAGTCTCTTTTTGCACAGCTGGCAAATGATCAGAATAATGAAATATATCCTAATAAATATTTCCTGCTGGTGCTTTAGTCAATAAAATGGGTTCTCCTTGCCAGCTCCTTTTTCTTCAAGCTTCGTTTCTGCATTTGGAGGAGGTTTGATTACTTCCAAGTCCTTAGGGAGAACTAGAGCACCACATCGATTTTTCTGTCATTGTTGTTTTCTTTACGTTAGTTTTATTTCTATTTGTTTCCTCTAAGCTGTTTTCTGATCAAAGGATTGTTTACTTTGTTTTGTGCATGAGTCTGTATAATTATTTCTTCTCACAAGCTGGTATGCTAATAAGTATTTGCTCTATAAGAGGAAAATTGTCGTTCCTAAGAAGAATAAATCCATTTACTCAAGAAGAGACATATGTTTGGGGAACCAAAGTGAGTGTAGTCTCAACAAATTGTGCTACTAGACAAAGGTCCTTGTTTTTTTCGTATCTGACAAATGAGTTCATCTTACAGGTCCTACCCTATCATCCAGAAAACATAGACTGTCTTTGTGTCTTACTTCTTTGTAAGAATGAGTTTGCCCATGCACACCATATTTTAATAGTCACAAGAAAGGACACATATTTATTGAGGGTTTATAGCAGGCCATCCTATTAATAATTGCACAGATATAAATGAACGTTCAGGCATCAGACCAACTCTTCTCTGGATTTGTGTTGGGTGAAGGTTGTTTGATTACCACGGGCGTGTGCCCCCTCCTCCTCGGGCTGTCATCCCCTTGAAGCGCCCTCGACTGGCGGTCTCCACTACGAGGAGGGGAAAAGGAGTGTTTTCCATGAAGGGAGGATCCCGATCTGCCGTCGGTGCGTCCTCTTCATCAGGATCTAAATGTAAGTAATTGTCTTCATTTTAATATTTTATTCACTGTGATTTCTTCTACTCAATAAATTAACCAGATACTTATTTGAGAAACATAATGGATAACAAATGATTTCTCCTTTCCACTTCCTTGGATGAAGATAGGAAGTTAGACTCATAAATGTGACATTATAAAACCCAGAAACGGTTTTTAAAGAATTTTATCAAAGCAAGTAACTTGGAGATCTCAGCCTACTGTGTGATATGTGAAAGTCTTCAAGTAGAACGTGCCACTTTTAATAAGGAAACAATTTCACTTAAAAAGTAGTCTGCATACTGCCTTTTCAAGGCTAGCATATGAAACTTAGCAAAAAGACTGTACTAAATGAGTACAAGCTTTGAATATTTGAACATCAGATATTAGGACAAATGGTAGACAAATTACCTCATAGAGATGTTAAAAAGCATAATTCAGCATCCTATTGTAAATGATCAATAAAGATAAGTGTTTGGAGATATGTTTATTATAAAAATAAAACACTAGATATAATTTCACAGTTATCAGTAAAAAGGAGAAACACAACTTTTCTAATAAAGCACACTGCTAACTTTTCATACGAAATGATTTGAGAGAACTCTTTTTTTAAGACACTTTTCTTAAAAAAAAAAAAAAGAACAAAATCCTTTGTTTCCTTGAGATCACATTCTAGGAGGATACAGGTAGACAGTAAGTTGATATTGTATCAATATGGAAAATAATAAAGCTACAAATCTGTGACTACTATATTTCACAGGGTGATTGGACAGAAATCTGCAGGAAGACAGGGAATGGGAAGCTCTGAGACTGTCAGATTAAGTTATCCAAGCACAGTCAATGATCAGTGAAGAGAAGGTAAATTAGAATAGTTAACAAACAACCAAGAAATTTGTGTAGAGACAGCAGAGTGAGGGAGGGGAACTATGGCTGAAGATATACCATCAGAGGACAAGTACCATCACAGCTTGCCAGCCATTGTAAGGATTTTGTATTTGATTCAGCATCCCATGGGTTATTGTTGTTGTTGCACAGTTGTACAAAGGGGGTTCAACATAACATGGCAGCTTGTGAGTTCAATGCATCTTGATCAATGTCCTCTCAACAAATAAGCTATAATACATACATATTAATATATAAACATATTAATTAGTAAACATAGAAAGTTATATAGTAAGTAAATAGTAGAAAGCTAAGCAATTTAGTCATCATGTTCTATTCTATCTACTATGGATCACTGACTCATAATCATCAGAAATACTAAGAATGACAATTGAGTTATTTTGTTTTTTGTCTGTTTGGGTTTTTGTAAATTATCTTTAGGTAGTTGATGAAAGGAGTTGCCATTCAACAAAGCAGTGGACAAGCACAATACATTGTGGCCAATGTTTTCCCTTTGAACACTCTCACCCCTTCCTCCCAATTCTCTCTTCTCTTATTTTTCTTAATTCTATATGATATGCATTGAAATTTTGACTGAGTTACTTTGTTTTTACATGAAAGTAGATTAAAAAATAGTTCAGGGAACAAAATATATTGATGCTTTTAGAAACTCCATGGTTTTAGTGGGCTGAGAATTCCACTGAGAATTTGACTAAATTAATATAGCCTTTATAACCATCTAACTAATTTTTCAGTTTTCTGCTCTTTTTCTATTGATAAAGAAGAATTCCTTCTTGAATCTCAGTAATAAGAAGGAAATTAATTTATCATACAGCCTCTAAACATTCTCCTGAGTTCAAACCCCAATATTTCCAAAATTAAAAGAAAAAAAAAGAACCTCCGCTCCAATATTTGTAATACATACGCTTAGATTGTTGTTAAAGAGGAAAGAAAGTTCTTGAATTCGGTTTCCTTGAAAAGTGAATAGTGGACTGCCTGCTAGTTTATTAACACTTTCTGCCATTAATGATACTGGCTTATTTTGAAATTGAAATATGTATAAAGCCTCATGTTTTCTTTCTCCTGGGTCAGTTTTAAAGCAGAGTTGATGAATGGACAATTTACTGACATATAGCTAGCTGGGGCACGTCTTCATCATGTAAGAGTTCCCTGAAGCTTTGTAAAACATTTAACATTCCTGACCCTCAATGTCTAAATACCAATAGCATTTTTTCATCTGTAACTATATATATAAATATACATCTCAAAAATTCCCAAAGGAGATGGTACCTCTCTCACTAACGTGAATGATTTGGGAAAATTCTTGGCTTCCATTGTGTGTATTCTGCAGCAGGTGCAACCATGTTGGGCTCAATTTTTCAGTCACTGTTTGTTACTGAGGAGAGTCCAGAAAGAGTTAAAGGATTTGGATGTTATTTTTAAAGTAGATATGTCAGTTTTCCAATGAATAAATTGTTGGGTTTTGGTCTGCTTATTTTTTATTTCTAATTTTATTGTATCCTTAAGAGAGGATGGAAACTTTAAAGTTCTCACTTTGGGGACTTGGTTTTGGTTCCATAATAATCAGATTTTCGAAACAACACAAAAGTAGAATATATTTTCTTCTCTTAATATAGAATGATGAATGTATTGTTGAATTATTGGTTGTACCAGATTTATATGTCAAATTCTGAAAGTAAAGTTCTCTGTCATAGTAGTGATTTTATGAAGGTTTTTTTTTTTTTCATTCCTTGAGATGTTTTGTATTCTGCTTTCCTTGGGTATTTTAATAATAACAGAATATAATAGCTAATACTTTCTTATTCTTTGAGACAAATACTATTTCAAGTACTTTGCATATTAACTGTGTATTCCTCATAAGTAACTGAGTGAGGCATTCTTCATCTCATTCTCATTTACAAATATGGGGAATGAGACATAGAAATAGCAGAACATGTCACAGAGCTTTGAAATAGGCAGGAACCAGCAGTATGTTTCAGAGTAAAGGCACATGAGCCTCTGTTCTCTTGACAGCTTTCCATGTATTCTAGAAAAACTGTACATTTTACATTTTATAATCTCTTTTTGCCATTATTCACTTCGAATTTTGTTTTGATGCAATGGGGTTCTCTTTTGGTGTTCACTTCTTTTATTTGTTTGTTTTTGAAGTTCCTTTCCCCAGTAGTTCCCCAGGTATGCTGTAATAAAATGCTACAAGCTGAGTAGCTTAAGGCAAACAGAAATTTGAATGCAGAATTTTGATTGTCTGGGACATATTCTGTTCTTATATCTTAAAGAGAGAAAGCACTATTGGTCCAGAGGAGTTATGGGAGGATTTTTTAATTAAGCCACTGAATTTTTAATTCAGTTTACTGGATTTGGAAAGAGAATGAGAGAGACTCCTCCTTCCAGAAGGCTGTCTCTAAGAGAACAGAGGCTTTCTTGTCTGGAGTGAAGTGGGTGATTCACAGTGAGGTGATACTGTGGTCTTGAGGAAGACTCTGTCTTCTATCTGGAAAATATAAACACCATATTGCCTATCCAGTAGTTCTTGTAAAGATGAAATTTCTCACATATATAAACTGTTTAGGCATATGATCAACATTCAATGAAGTTAATTTTTGTTTTGAAAATACAATTGAACACAGCTGTTAAAGGCATGGAAGATAAAATTGCTGTACATAAAATCCCACAGTGCCTATGTTATTTATTAGCTGTGGGTTTTGAAGTTAACTTCAAACTTGCTGTATTAATTGCCTCATTTATAAGTGGGAATGACTATGCTGTACCCTTCACAGAGGGTAGGGTTCTTAAGCAGTGACTGGTGTTATAAATGTTTTAATGAATAACAAACCATCATGGTAGTGATAATAACAATAACCACTAGTGCTGCTATTATATTACACAAAGATGTATTGCTAAGAGTGTCAGTGAAGACACTGGGAACATTATGATAAACAAAAAACTGTGAAATTGATAGCAAAATAGTGAGAACTGGAGAAGATTGAGGGGTTGAGATTCTACCCTGGGCAAAGAAGAAGGTTCTCATCAAGGTGTTACATGATTGAACTCATATTTTAGAAAATTTAGTCATCTACCTATTCATAACCTAGGGATGCTGTCACAGAGTACAGGAGTCTGGATGGCTGAACATATATTTCCTCACATATATGGAAGCTGGGAGTTCAAGATCAGGTAGCAGAAGCCTGGTTCTTCATGATGCTGCAAGGGAAAGGGCTGGGTAAGATCTCTCCTTGGCCTGAAGATGCCATTTCCTTCCTGTGTCTTCATATCCCCTTCCCTCTGGGGAAGCATTGATCAAATCTCTTCTTGTTGTAGGGACACCAATTATACTGGATTAGGGATCACTCCAATGACCATGTTTTAATTTAATTACCTGTTAAGGATTCTATATAAAAATATAGTCACATTCTGAGGTGTGGCACTTGAAGACAGGGATTTTCAGGGAGGATGCCATGATAGTTATTCACATGCATGACATAAACAGAATGTAGATATCTTTGTATACCCTCTACTCTTTTATTTTAATAGTAAATTCTTAGACATGGTGACATAATGAAATGAGGATTATATCAAGCCACTTAGTTTATCTTGGTACATTTATGTTTCCAGTATACACTGCCCTCACTGACTAAACACTGCATAGCACAATGTATCAACAATATCTCACTAAAATTAGTATCTCATAGTAAATCAGTCATGTCAAATAATTAGTGTATTTATATTAACTAAATACATTTAAAGTTATCTATATTTGTTTTCATTCACTAGTTTTTAATTCACTAGATTTTCATCAATAACCAGATGTAGAAATAGGGGAAAAAAAGGCAAATAGCACAATATTCACAAAGTATATCAGTTATGATTGTGAGATTCTAGATTGTTTTCTCTGTTGTTATGAGACTCACATTTTTTCTCATTCCCACTAATAGCTCAAAAAGTATCTAATTTTTCACTGTTTAATTATAAAAGGAAGCAAACCTAAGTCCCATTGAGAATTTTTAATAGCATTTTTTTCCTCTGCCTCTATGCTTTTTTTCTAAGGCAGGTCCTAATAAGGATAACCTTGACTATTCTTTTGACTCAGTTCCTTGACTTTTTATCTGCTCTAACCCCATTAACTCCATGTCCAGCCCTAAGACTATTCCAAACCAAATACATCACCAATTTCTCATTCTAAACTCAAAACCAGGGACTGGGCATGGTGAGACATACCTGTAATTTCAGCCACTGAGAAGACATAGAACGATCATATTTAAAGCCCAGCAAAAATGTTAGCAACACAATATCTCAACAAACGGGCTGAGTGTGGTATCGCAATACCTGTAAGCCCAGCTACATGTGAATTATATGTCAAATGATCACAATCCAAGACTAGTTCAAAACAAAAGATATGAAAAATAGATAAAGCAGAAAATGGCTGGATTGATAGCTTATCTAACAAGTATGAGGCGAGTCCAAACCCTGAATCATCAAAAAGAAAAAAAAAACTGTAAAACTCAAAATTACAGTCATTTACCAAATAGAAATCCAAACTATTTAATCTATTTCTCAAGAATAACTGATACAGCACTAACAATTCCATTTCTAACCCATCTCTCTACTCTTCTAGCTTAATTGAATCAAGCTTTCCAAACTCATGTTCATGTACCTCTGCTGGAAAACCTTTACTTTTATCTTAAAAAATGTTTTGTTGTTGTTACTGTATTATTTTGTACACCACAAATAAGCATCATCAATGATTTCCCTAGTTAAAAATCTGACTCAAGGAAAATCACCACGGTATTAGCAATTTTAGACCCCTCTGTGGTGCAAAGGCATTCTTGTCTCAAACCCAAACCAGTTGTTTATGTTCCATTTACATTACTTATAGTCTTCTGTGTCATATTACTTATTTGATTTCTCATCTAATCTCTTCATTTTTATTTAAAATGTATTCAAATTAACTGCTTTGTACAGAGTATAATCTTAAACATCTGTGGAATGTGCTGTCTCATGCTTCTCCCATTTTTGCGATTTTTCACTCGACTGGCAACCACGACTCTAGAAATGTTGAAGCTCAGAGAAAATTAGTTCCAGATTGCATGAAGTGGAAATTGGGGGACAAAGTCTGACCTATGCTCCAATTTTAAAAGAAATCCATTTTATATATGTTTTCAAACTAATGAGATCTGCTATTTCCTTTGATTAGATCGTCTTCGCTTGCTGAAATCCAAAACATCCTTCTAGTATGAATCAGTGACTTGTTTTCACAACCAATGATCAACCTCCATCAAAAATAATTTGTCTTCTCTTTGCCCACATAGTTGGTGTACATTCCATTACTCAGGACCTACCACATGACAAGTATTAATTTTCCATAGATGAAGCAGATAGGACCCCTAGGGAACTAAGACTCTAAAGACAAACTAGATATGACCCCTCATAAAGACTTGTACAATTTGAATGAAAAGACCAGAAAATGTCCAATATTAAGTAACCGGAGATTTTCAATTATCACTCAATTATTTTATCATCATGTAAGTTGCTGACATAGTTTTTCCTCCTCTGCCTACAAACTCCAGCAGGCCAAGAAGGTATTTCACTGTATGTAGCTCATGACTCAGGCATGGGCTAAACAAACAAACCAACAAGCATAAGCCAGGGCTTTTGATTTAGGCAGCCAGTATAAACTTGGTCTT
The DNA here is from genome assembly GCF_023159225.1 of Perognathus longimembris pacificus. Classification (NCBI taxonomy): domain Eukaryota; kingdom Metazoa; phylum Chordata; class Mammalia; order Rodentia; family Heteromyidae; genus Perognathus; species Perognathus longimembris. The sequence goes on along the minus strand of NC_063172.1, from coordinate 40,254,760 downwards.
CCTTTCTATAACCATACTTAACTTCTTACATCTCTAATATTTAGCATGCATCTATACATCCACTTTAATACACATGCCACACATGTTTATCCTAAGGGTTAAACATCATTGTACATATTCAGCTCTTAGTGAAAGCTAGATGAATGGATGCATAGACTAAGCCATTAATGAATATTGTTTAAAATCAATTCATTTTCCATTTTATTTTATCTTAAAAATACATAAAAACAATGAGTAATACATTATGAATGTATTATGAATATGTGCATATACAAATATATTTAATTTGTTAGGCAATTCAACAGGGTGGGGGAGGTTTAGCAAATTAATTAATTGCTACAGCTTACTTTAGCAAAAGCTTGTAATGCTTGCCTTCTGGCTATTAAGAACTATTTTTAATATTGGCAAATTAGTTTCCTCATATTAAAGTACTTAAAATATATAAGTGGAAAAGAACATATATATGCAAATGGAAATGGAATAGCAATAATAAAGATTTCGAGAAATCCACATTGCAGAAATGAAGAGTTCTCAGATTATTTTATCCACATTTGACTTAAATTAAATGCTATAATTTGTTAATTCATAGCAAAGAAAACAAAACTGATAATCATATTTTTCACATCAGCTAATGTAGAATGACATAGTTTACAAAGAGAAGATCTAGGTTTTAGCCTGACTCTGCATGTGTTAGTTTATGTGACTTTGAGAAAGTCATGCAAATCATCATACTCTCAAGTTCCTATTAATAAAATAGTGTGTATGAAAATGAGGGATAAGTTACCTTCTGTGAAAATATACTCTTTATATTTCAACAATCTATTAAAGGCTTGAAAAATGAGTATTATGAATTCATGTGAATTATTACTTAAAATTATCTAACAAAATATTTGTAGGTTTTCTAAATAGTTAAAGTATGTGTTGATGCGGAAGATTATGTAATTATGAAGACTAGTGCCTTTGTCTATTTTCTGTTGTTATTATGTCGAAGTACTGTCAACTAGGTAATTTGTAAATAAAAGTTATCCAGTCCCTGGCTTGGGAGGCTGGAAAGTCCAAGACTGTGGCTACAGAACTGTTGATCCTCCTGTGAGGAATTTCCACTGAGTCATGGCATGGAAGTGGGGGTCTTATGAGGAGACACATAGAAGTTTGACAGCTGGAGTCTTTTTTTTCTTCATATACAGCCAGTAATCTCATGGCCTCATCTCAAAATACTATTAATGTAAGACTTCTGGGAGTAAGATTCTAATAAATAAAATTTAGGGGACACATTCAATGCATGGCACTCAAGCTTTCTAGAGCATTCTCGACATTTGGAGAGATAATTCTTTGTGTGATGTTGAGGACTATCCTGACTGTTGTAGGATTTTTGAGCAGACCAAATATCCATTAGAATACCAGCAGCCATCCCTTCTAAGTCATAATAGTCAAAAATGCTTCAAGATATTGCACAATGTCCCCAGCAGGGTACAATCACTGTCTGTTAGTAACTACTGATCTCTACAAATCCATTGTCCCCAATGGATTTGACCTATGAGTGATTAAAATAAATTGAAATGCTGTTCACCCCATAAATCAAAGATGCACACATTTTCTGATATAGGCAGATATATATATATCATCCTACATGCCTAATTTCCTTTTTAGATTGTATCTCAGGTTTCAGCAAAAGGCACAGTCATCATTTTGTTGACTGTATCAGAATGTAATAACATTTATCACCAAATCAGCAAACTCTTTAGAGACAGAATGTCTGAAATGATTTAATATGATCGCTCTCTCTTTGTCTTTGTTTTTTGTTGTGTTGTGTTTTCTTTTTACATAAGTACAGTGATCTACAAGAAAAATATTTAAGGTTATCTATATGATGAAACCTACCTCCTAGTTTCTCTAGGGTTATTCTTACCTGAAAATAAGCTAAAGTAATTTACCCTAAGTATTTCTTTTCTTTATTTTTACTATCACTTGGCTGATCATATTTAACAATACTAAATCCAAGCATTGTAATCACCCAAACAATGTAAGTTATATTCAACAGGACAAAGGAGTTTTGTTTTGTTTTGTGTGGTGTGTGTGTGTGTGTGTGTGTGTGTGTGTGTGTGTTTCTTTTTTTTTTCTTTTTTTTGCCAGTCCTGGGGCTTGGACTCACGGCCTGAGCACTGTCCTTGGCTTCTTTTTGCTCAAGGCTAGTACTCTGCCAATTGAGCCACAGCGCCACTTCTGGCTTTTTTTATATACGTGGTGCTGAGGAATCGAACCCCGGGCTTCATGTATATGAGGCAAGCACTCTTGCCACTAGGCTATATTCCCAGCCCAGGACAAAGGATTTTTTTAAATAATGTCAGTATGTTTTCTTTATTTTTTTGCCAGTCCTGGGCCTTGGACTCAGGGCCTGAGCATTGTCCCTGGCTTCTTTTTGCTCAAGGCTAGCACTCTACCACTTGAGCCACAGAGCCACTTCTATATATGTAGTGTTTTCTATATATGTGGTGCTGGGGAATTGAACCCAGGGATTCATGTATACCAGGCAAGCACTCTTGCCACTAGGCCATATTCCCAGCCCCAGTATGTTTTCTTATTTTGAACATTTATTGCTATGTATCTTATTTCAAAAAAAGGGGTCAAAGATATTGTTTCTTAAAGAAGGTATTTCTAAGGTATGAATACATTTCTACCAAGAAAGACATACATATTAACATATAATGCTACCTCCTATGGCAGCTTCCAGGTTTATTTTTCTAGCTTTCGTATTTCCCCTCTCCTCTCATGTTTCTTCTCTCCTCTCATGTCATACTCATATGCCTAACTTCTTACTTTTCATTTGTATTTGGATGTTAATAGACATTAAAATCAACAAAACTGTCTTCCCAATTTTAGCAGTTGCTAATTCCATCATTCTAATTAAGCCCCATCAATCTATACCATGTTCTAAAAAAACAAAACAAAACGAAACAAAAAACCTTTCAAGTGTATACAAAAATCCACTTATTTCTTAGCATCCAGTGCTTAATATGTTGGTCCAATCTAGTCTGCTATCATATCTATGTTGAATTATTCTCATGACCATTATCTTATGCCTTTTTACAACAGATGTCAGGAAAGAGGATTTCAACTCTGAAAGCTATTTCCTATATCACTTAGAAAAAATCTTTGGGTTGGCCAGTAAGACTTGATGCAATCCTCTTTATGTCCCTTTTCCCTCTTCTCCACCCTTGATTTTACTTGCTGCCTTTATATATACTCTTCTCCATTTGTTTACCCCACTCCAGCTATATGTAGCTTGTTGCCTAGGTATACACCCATGTTCTTGTACGTACCCTAGTGTGTATTTGTATACCCCAAGTATACCCCATATTTTTGCATGTATTCCTCTATGTCTCCCATATCTCTGTCTCCTTTATCTTCTTCACCCCATCCCTATATCTCAGTGTTCAAGATACTAGACCAAGCTATATTAATGATTCATTAGCACAGAAAGAAAGAATTGCAAGCACTCTTTCCACACATGGGACTTGAGTTCCAGAGGGCCAAATCTACTAATACCACTTGTTCCCAAATTGCTTCTTTTAAATATATGGTAATATTAGAGGCCTTAGAATGTCATTGTTTAAGAATGTGAGTAATTTCTTAGGTATATATATTATAATAAGAATACAGAAAGTTTTTTGGAATTAATCTGACATAACATCTTTTCTTGAATCTGTAATATCATTTTTCAATAAAAGATGATGGAATGATTTCAAGCCCAAGACTTTAAGGTAATCTTTAGAAACTTCAGTATGAAACTTAAGCTTACAAATAAGAATCAACAAGCAGTAAAATTGTGTGTAAGATGCCATTTAATAGGGAGATGAACCTTTCCTCCAGTGAGTTAATGGAAGAGTTATTATAAGAAAGGCGAGATTTAAGTCTTAAAAGACAGGTATGATTTTGACAATCACATTTGGGAGACAGTCTTTGGTGAGATAGGTCTGTGTATGTAATAATTAAGTAACTGAAAATAAAAGTAATAATAAAATGAATTAATAATAGTTGCTGCTTTTACTACTTATCAGTTCTGACAGGGTTCTGGCATCATGCTAAGTGGTTACATTCTTACATAAAATCCTCTAAGGTAGGATGGAGTTTACAAAAATTAAGAAACTTACTTGGACTTTAGTGAATATAAGTGACTTCCTCCAAGGTCAGAAATGTGAACTAGAGCCTGTGCAATTCCATATACCTACCACTTGATTCAAATGCTCAAAAGGAAGGACTTGCTTTAAAAACAAATGTAATATGCAAATGAGTATTTCAGCAGAGACCGAGTAACTATGCATATGGTTTATGCATGTAAATATTTGACATAGCTTTTTCTTATAGAAAATGGGAAAATTGAGCAGAAAAACCTTATGGCTTATAAACAACAATCCAGGAAAACTAAAGGCAGAAGTTCAGTAAGAGTTCAATGAAAATGGGAAAGACTGCATTGGATCAGTACTCATAGCTCAGAAAATATTAGAAAACAGAACACAATTTATTTTAAATAAAGGTGGAGCATATTCATTGTTTTGATTTAGTAAAAACAGACAAGGGCTTAATAATTTACTGTGTTGTACAGAAAATGTTACCTGGAAGGAAGCAAAGATAAAGAAAGCAAAGAAAGATGATAGAGAACACCACATTAGGCATAGAGGTAGCCTACTCCAGGAATTCCACCCAGAAACCAGCCCTCACCTGTGAAGGCAACTTCAGAGGACTGAAGGAAGGTACAAAGATAATTATATGCCCTCTGGGCCAAGTAAGGGGCAGACTTTCTTCAAAGGCCAGTACCAAGAAATTGTATGCCGTGAGAAATTAGGTAGCACAGTTGCTGTAGAACCACTCAAGACTATTTCAAATGCTCACTTTGCAAGACCCTGGTTAATATTTCTTGTTCATTCCAAGAAAAGAGGCAGGTAGTCTGAAAAGGTCTAGAGACTCATTTCAATATTTCATGGAGTGGACAGAAGGAAAGGACTTACTCAACTTCTGATTTCCTTGTTTGAAAGAAATTGTTGAACTGAGAGCAGTGATTCACACCTAGAATGCCTAGAATACTCAGGCTTATATAGAGAGACAGTGAAGAAAGTCAACAAGACTTCCATCTCAATCAACAGACTGGGTGTGATGGCATAGGTCTTACTGATCCAGCTATGCAAGAAACCAAAGGTAGGATGATTAGAGTCTGAAGCCCACCCATGACAAAAGCGCAAGACCCTACTTGAAAAATAACGAAAGCCAAAAAGGTATAGTGACACGATGGTTAAGTGGTGAAGCATGTGTCTATTAATCAGGAAAATCTTATTTCAAACCCCAGGGTCGCCCTCTGCCTCAAATACAACAAAAGAAATAGTTTTCCTTATAAGCTTGAATTAATTCAATTAATTGCACCGAAATTTTATGATAATCTAACTTTGGTCTTGAAAAGTCTTCCTACATTATTATTAATAAATTTAAACCTTAACTTCATGAATATGCAATGCCTTCATGATAGATTTGTTTAGATTTCTAGGTGTCTTCTGATATGGTCTTCCTATTATGGTGTATTGATGAGACAATAAGATATTACAATAAGATAAATATATTAACATTCTTCAACTAAATCACGGGGCAGAGGAGTAGCTCCATCCACTAAGAAATGGATTCTATTAGTTTTTAGCCACAGTTACATTTTCCTGCCTTGAAATCTGTTATATGATAAAATGTTTTCTATTAAATTTGATGGCTTTAAACACAACTACACAATATGGCTCAATCAAACACATGAGTATCATTCATCACAGCAGAATCACATTGTGATTGTGACAGATGATGTTTTTCAAATTTAGCTGCAATTCAACAATGATCCTTTGATGTCTGGAATAATTGGCATAAACAGTGATTCCGTGTTTTGAACTGTATTCTCCTTTCAATTTAGTGCTTGATTACAGGAATACTCCAGAGACCCTCAGTTTCTTGCAGTTTTTAGTTTGTTAGCTGCTTTGTATCATAAAGCTGCTTTGTAAAAACCTGTTTTCATAAAGGCAGGGTTGCTCATTTCTATACTGGAAAAACACTATTCCTCCTTGAAACTTAATTATGTGAGATTTATAAAAAATATATTTTTAATTGACAAATATTTTTCTTTCAAGCAAATATAGATTATATATTGTTTTTTTTTACTATTTTTTATTATTTCCTGAATACTAAATTATCAAGCTAAACCCTAATTTCTTCAGAAATTTCTGGAAAATATTAAAGCTTGTAAACCTACAAACTTGAAAGAAAAACTACAGTGGAAAAACAAGAGAGAAAAGGCTGGAATAAAGCCTTGTTCCCCAGATTAGGGACCACAGCTCTCAACCAAGGCACAGATATCCAAAAGCTCACCTCAGAGGCTACTGCTGGTTATGCACTTGGGACAAAACTGTTGATGATTTCTTAAATAAGGGAAATATACTCATTTTTAAAATATAATTATCGTATTGTTCATAAAACTTCATATTTTAATCATTTTAATTATTGTTTTAGTAATTATTTTAGACACGAAAGTATACTCTTCTGAAGCTATGTTTGTTATTTTTAAGAACCCTACTTGGCAAAATGAAAATTTGCTTATTCTATATTAGTCACTATTTTCTTTTTAGATTAAATGCTGAAAAATTTAGAATGAGAACAACTATATAGAACATATTAATGAGGCTCGGTAGGGTGGTACATACCTATAACCCCAGCATTTTGTAGACTGAGGCAGGAAGATTGAAATTTCAAGCTCAATTTAGGCAACATAGCCCAAACTGGCCCAAACTGGGCAAGATCCTGACTCAGCAATGGAGGAGGAAGGAGGAGGGAGGAGGGGGAGGAGGGGGAGGAGGGGGAGGAGGGGGAGGGGGAGGAGGGGGAAGGGAGGAGGGGGAGGAGTAGGCGGGGGAAGGGAGGAGGGGGAGGAGGAATGAGAACTTACATAAATGTATGGATTCCCATTGCTTTAAACCCCAGGGATTGTAAGGTTGTTTGTTTGTTAGTTTTAGAAGGAGTAGGAGCAGTCACAAAGCAAAAAGAGTTAAGTGTCCTTTGGCATCAGCCATTTTTTTTAGAAGACAAATACTATGTTCCAGTTTCAATCAATCCCCACCAAACTGGATTATAAATACCATTGGCTGCTGAAAAATGTATTGCAACATGATCTGTCAGAGAAGTACAATATATACCTATCATGATTTATTTTTTCCTTAACCTGAATCCATTTTATATTGTAGATTTGTTCTATTACTCTTCAAAACTGAATTTGGTATTTTAATAGTATTTCTAGATTCTTTCATCTTTTTGCAATATTTTCAATCAAAGGACTTACTATCAAATGAGTTCTGGCCAATGAGAGTATCACTTTGGAATAGGCCTAATCATCCACTATTCCATCATTACTACAAGTTCTGAGAAGGTGAATTGAAGGAGAAACATTGAATCCTGCTCTGCAGGAGTTGACCTAATCTGGAAGTTGTGTCAAACATGGGGTGTCTTGAGTGAATTACAGTGTATTTGATGTTCTATTGCTTTCTTTCCCATTTCTCACTTTCAGTGAAATCAGATGAGTTACAGACAATCAAGAAAGAATTAACCCAGATCAAAACTAAAATTGACTCCTTGCTAGGGCGTCTGGAGAAGATTGAGAAACAGCAGAAGGCAGAAGCAGGTAAGTGAGCAGAGAACATGTGGTCACAGTTGCAATGAAACCAATGAAACATGAGTCAACCAGTCAGCCCCAGGAAGACTCTCTTTTAAATGTTTAATGTAGATACATAAGTAAAGCCTGAAAGCCAAGACTTGCAATGATGAAATATAATTGCTTTTAGAGAAAATAAATGGATTTTCTAAGGTTTACACCCAAAAAAATTATGAAAAATCAATAATTAGAGAAACATAATTGGAAGTTTATACCTCAAGATTTAGCAACCGTTAAGATGATAAAACTAATTGATGAGGGAAAACTATTAGATTAGAGGATTATTGGTATTTCATTGAATTAGCTGCAACAAAATTTAATAGGCCTCAAAACTCATTCTTCCAAAGACCAAGTTACTGACATCCTGTAAAACTACACAACTCAGTTTCAGTAATCTCTACAACCTACTCCTAACTATCTATGGGCCAGGTTATTTAATTGAATCCTTTACAATTTAATGACCTCTCTCATTTGAGTCATCAGCCCTCACCATGGCTACATTCTAATAAATTCTAATGTTTTTGTCGTCTAGCTTCAGGTATGTCTAAAACTCATAGGATGTAAGAATTGGAATGCACTTAGAGTTTGTCTGTAGTTGTAAAACTATGTTGTACAGGCATTAGATGCTTCACAGGCATTCTTGGAGATAAAAGAGGAGTAAAGGAGACACTGTTAGGAAATAAAACCATGCCTTTTCCATGCCTGGTCCTTGTTCCCACCAGGTCACTGTCCCTTTCTATGTGTGTTATATATTAGGATTCCACAGAATACATAGTTTTCTGAAAAAGTTTTATTTTTTAAAGTAAATCAATGAACAAGTATGACAAAAAATATACTCACTACTTTACGTGTGTAACTGTAACCCCTCTTTACATCACCTTGACAATAAAATTAGATTTTAAAAATACATTAAAAAGCAATAAATTTGAAAATCATTTAAAAAAAATCCATCCTCCACATCTCCCAGATGAGTAAAAAAGACTTGGAAGGAGGCATAAAGTTAATTGTTCTACAGCCCAGATCTCAAACCCAGATCTTGAGGCCAAATCTAGTATCTTTTTACTTTCTCACGACTTTCCTGAAGGTAAACCTGGTTGCCTAGGTAACACCTGGCTGATCAGAACTGGTTAGGAACCAGGGCCTTGGGCTATAATAAAGACTCCACCTGTTGACACTCAATACTTGGGTTGAGACTTAACAGAGCTTACCTTCTGTAGTGATACTGAGCTCAGGAAGGGTATGAGAAGGTGGTTGCAGAGTGGACAAGAGAAATAAACTCTGGTCAAAGTTCTCACCAACCACATAATTAAATTAGTATTTGCTACTATACCTTGAGCAACTATAAATTAAAATTTGGCATTCTGACTTTCAAAATATTGTAAAAGTAAAAACCTTCTGGATATTAATATGGTACTCTAATAAAAGTTATGGATTTTGGAACATCGCAGACATCCAAATTTTGTGTTAAGGTTATTCAATGATATAAGTCTCTTAATATCCTAAAATTAAAAAGAAGGAAGGAACAAAGAAGGAAGGAAGGGAGGGAGGGAGGGAGGGAAGGAGGGAAGGAGGGAGAGAGGGAAGGAGGGAGGGAGGGAAGGGAAAGAGAGATGAAGGAAGGAAGAGAAAAGGGAAGGAAAAAGGAAGAAACAAAAAAGAAAACTAAATCATCTCAAGCACTCTTCTTGTTGCAAGTATTTCATATAAAGTATATTTTATACCATATATTATATTTTTATATAAAATATACCTTTCATATGATATATTTTATACCATTTTCAAACAGTGTGCTTTTTAAAAACTCAAGCCAAGACAGAGTGCTATGGCTCATCCCTGCAATCTCAAGTACATAAGAGAAGTTCAGAAGGATCATGTTTGTAGTTTCAAATCCAGCCCAGGCAAAATCCAAAGTCTAATGAAACCAATAAGCCTGCTGTGATATTGTATATATGATTCCAGCTTCAACTCTATATGCTGAAGGACAGATGTTCAGAAAATGTAAAATGAGGAGATCCTAGCTAAAAAAAAAAATACTCCATCAAAAGGGGCTGGGCACAGGACTCACAGGGCAGAGCAGTTGCCTAACAAGCACAAGGCTGAATTTAAACCCCTCCCTGTACTGCTAAAAGTAAATAAAGTACATAGTTGCCTAGAAATCACAGATTCTTATTAACATTTGTTAACATAGATGCAATATAGTAGAGTAAATTGAATTATTTTTATTAAAATTTTCTGTGAGAAATGTAAATATGCCCTGAGAAAAGATACATTGCATGCCCTTCTCACTGAAGGCACTTAGATTATTTTAGAGTTCTGTATGCTGCCTATGCCCAAAAGAGTTAGCACAACTCAAATATCCTATGATGTTGCCTGAATCAATATTTCCCTTTGAGGAATTTGTGTGAAATTCATTATTATGTAAAACAACCCTTATCGCAAAAGACTTTGATAACCAATTTGCACTTCAGTTTAAAGGATTATGGAGAACTCATTTAAATATAAATCACCTAAAAAAGGAAACTGTGATCTTCATTCAGTGTATTATGCCTTCCAGTTTTTTGCAAGGAATAAATCCTTCCACGGGTCTTTTTAAAAGATCCTCTGTAAAGGAAACACTGAAATTCAAGCCATGATTTTTTTTTTTTTGAGAAAAGCTATCCTCTTATTTTTACTCATATTTGAACTTCCCCAGTCATCTTAATGGTTCCATAAAGCCACAAACCTTGCCTTTGTCCTTAATGTTTATGTCTTTCTTATTTTAACATAGTCTGATGAAAACGAATGTGTTCATTTGTAACTATTCTCTTAGTCCTCTTCAACGGGAGCTAAGATGACCACAATCAACATTTTTCTCTATTTTCATTATGGAAAAAAGCCAAGTTTGTATGGAAAAAGTTAACACTACATTATGGGAAGATCAGTGAAATGCATTAAGATTCATTAAAAATACTTAAAGTCTCCTTATTAAATTTAAAGGGGCACTTACTTTAATGCTTAATTAGTTGAAAGCTCATTATTTGGTAGCTAGCATTTACTCTTCATTATTGCTCTTTTATAATTTTCATTCCCAACTTGCCTTCAGCCCTTCACTAATGCAATTTTCTAGCACAGAATCAGTGGCAGGAAGAAGAGGACTAGGAACAAAAGGACACAGAACATGGAGCAGGTCAGCAGCAAGTTTCATAGTAGCTTTTATGGTTTTCTTTGAAGTGAATTCAGAGACTATTACAATGATATAACTACATTACTTTTGATTATACTCCAATTGTTGCGTGTGTGTGTGTGTGTGTGTGATGTCCTGTCTCTTCACGTGAGATTGTCAATTTCCCCACAAACAAGGTTAGAACTTTATTTCTCTAACTCTACCCAGCATCCTTTGCTGAGTACCAGACACTTATCAGGTCCTCCCTCCCTCCCACATAACCTACAAGCTATAGAAATGGACTATGGTTTCCCAGTGGATAATTACACAACTTCTTTGGGCAAGGAGTGACCATGTAGACCATGGAAAACAGCAATTAGCAATATTAATGTGTACTATTAATTGTATCGCGTCTCTAAACAGTTCCATATAAATTGCCATATATGTGTGTTTATTCATGTATACATACATAAAATTATACATAATATAGACATATAGGTTTGGTAGTATCATGTGAAATGTACAACATGGATGAAAAGCACAGGAAGGAAAATGAAGATTGTGTTTCACAAGATGGACACAAACACTCCATGGGTGATTGTGCTTCAGGGTTTTTTGTTTGTTTTTTTGTTTGTTTGTTTGTTTGTTTTTGGTATTTCTGTAAAAAGAATTTTCAATTATTTGAAGTAAAAAAAAAAGCAACTAAATTATTTAGTTCACCTTTACTGTCACTGTCTTGCCTGATTCATATGCAGGTGGTCTCATGTGGAAAAGTCCAATGATAACATTGTTATATTGGATGAAACATAAGAGAGACTACAAACTATAGTCACATAAGATAAACTAAATTACTTATATACAGCATGAACTTTTAGAAAGTTAAATTTATGCCCCAAAGTGATATCAAATTATGGAACATATTGTGAAACACATTGTCATTTTTTAAAAAGACTGTCCATTGTATTCATGGAATAAACTCTTAAGTAAATATCTCTATTCATCCAGTTCCCATTCTTTATGTTATCTACTTGGGCTCTGTTCACATTTGGGTCCATACCCCTTTGGTAGGTTCTACTTACAACTTTCTTTGCTTTCATTACTCATCTAACTTTCTTTCAATTCAGTTTGCTTTTCAGCTGTTCTTTTTGCATCCTTCAAAACACACCTCAGCATCTAATCATTTGTGCAAACAAATAATTAAACATGTATGGGTGAGCTGCTCCTGAGCTTTACCGTGCCTCAAGCCCTTCTGCTTTCATTGATTTACTCAAATACATCTTTATTTTTTGTGCGGGTCAACCTGAACCATTATTTTCCTTTTTATATTTCCTTCTGCCCAGATGGCAGATGCAACTTGTTACTGAGCTGGCCTTGAACCACAATTCTCTTGATCTACGCCTCCCAAGTAACTAGCATTGCAGTCATAATCCACCACTCTAGGAAAGAGTGGTGCACTATTTAAAGAAGACTCTCATGTTCTCACTTCTCCAAAACCTTAGAATTAAGAAGTATTATTTACCATGGATATTCACCTTAGCTGTATTCATATTTTGATCAAAGCAATGTTGGATACTTTCTTTATTAAGAGATGATGCTTGTCTTATAACATAGTTTTGCATCTTAAACTATTGTCATATGTTTTTTCCTCAGTCATATTGTTTTGTTGAAGACAAACTATTATACACAGGATGGGAGACTCTACTGTAGATCTGGTCTAGTCGCTGTATCCTATAGTCTGCTGACTTTCTGTCCTGCACATCTTACTGCTATTACTTACCATTTTGTGAATACATGATGATGCTTTGCTCTGTAGGTAATGGACTGAATACATGGATTATGTCTTGTTTCCTCCTTCAGCTGCAGTATAGTACTAAAAAACTTTTAAAATAAGAAAAAAAATTACTATAAAGAAAGCAGGAATACAATTGGACAACAGATAAAGAAGTATTCAGGATTGACCATATCTAAGACACCCGTCCAGATTTAATGTCTGAACTCCCAACGGGCTTGGAATTAAGTATCTCTCGACCATTGAAAATCAGTTTAGAAAATAGATTCCTTTGTTCTCATTCTCCATTGTACCTGCCTCACTTTGCCAGAAATTTGAATTTTTTTCCTCTAGAAAAAGGTAAAGAATGAATGTTTGTGCAGATTGATAAAAAGTCTGAAAGCAGTTGAAAACAAGAGAGAAGTGAGTTTGCATAGTTGTTTTGGAGAATTACATTCTCCCCCTCAAGTACCTCAGGTGCCAAACACTAGTAGCATGCTAGAAAAGTTTTGCAATGGAAACATGAACAGCCCAAAAGGAAAGATTCATAGATATTGACCTGGTGTGCCTAAGACAAAAATCCCTCTGAGCAAACAATATTGCAAGACATTGATTTAATGTTCCACCGTTAATATGACAAACAAGGATTGTAAGAAAGAAGAATTAAACATAAAGCAAATACTAAATAGAAAAACTAAAGAGAAAAGAACAAAAAGTCTGAGGGAACAATATGTACTAGAGTATGAAAGTTAAAATGAAAAAGTCATATAAACAATGATTATTATATTCAAAGAGGTAAAAGAAGACATTTTATCCATGAAATAAGACCACAAAATGATTTTTAAAAAAAAGTATTACTCAGAGGGCAGTTAAAAGATTTTAGAAATTAATGCTACGGCATGAATAAATAATACAGAACTGAAATCAACTCTGATTTTTTTTCTACGTGGTAAGATATTTGAATGTTACTTTAGGGACTGGAAAAGTATTGGAGGGAGTTAGTAGAAAATTGGTCAATGTGGTTGTCAAATTGTGATTAATAACTGGCTTTTAACAAAGCTGCTCTCCTATTCACCACACACATACAAAAAAAATAACATCTCTCCTGATGATGAATGATTAATGGCTAATAGGTCTTGAAGAAAACAGTCTTGTGTTGCAAAAAAAAAAAATGTATATCTCAAATGGGTAGACAAAGGTTTTCAAAGTAACTGTTCGAAGAGGAAACCTTGAGAGTAAGGTAAACAAGAAGCTTGTTTAAAGTTTAGCTGAACATGGGGGAATATTAAAGTCATCTTGAAAGAACATAACTTCCCCTTTTAAATATGCTCTTCTCTCTGCATCCCATCTTTGTTAAATCACAAGTACATAAATCTTACCAACCAACCTGCCAACATCAACATCATCTTCTATTCCTATAATAACCAGTGCTTCCAAATATTACCTTTCATATCATTTTACTCCAGTTGTCTCTATTTTCCCATGGCTACATACAATAAAACCCAGACACTCATCATCTCTCATCTGCTCTACTGCACTCCCATTAGCTTTTTTCAATAGCTGTATTGAAGCATATTTCAGATAAAATAAAATTTACTCATTTGAGGAGTATAATTCAATGATTTTGCAATTTTACTGAATGATGTAACTATTACCACAAATCTCTTAGGACATTTTTATTCTCCTAAGCATCATTGTTTGCTGGGCTCTCCACTTCTAGATTATTTCTTCCCCAATTCATTTTCTTCTGACAAATAAGTTAACATTCATAAAACATAGAAAAGCCCAGACAGAAGTGGAAATTTGGGATTCCCTTTCCAGTAGACTTAGCTCAACTTCCTAGCTCTAAGAATTTTGAAAAGTCTTCTTGAAAATTACTAAATATGAGCTTCCCATAAACAATATCTCAGTAATTTTATATGATGATATCAAAATTATGGTCATCTCAACAATGAGAATACTCTATGTATACAACTTTGAGGACATTTCCCCCTAGTATGTACTTTTATGATAGACATTATGATAGACATTTCAATTTAAAAGCATTCCTTATATGCAATTTACCTGAATTTCACTTACATGGTTGTTCGCTATACTTTCTATCATAAACTGCATATTTCAAAATGGCAATTCTTTTAATTGTTGCATTGAATATCTACTATAGACAGGTTGTAAAACACACTCCATACTGGTAAATGAACATAGTCATTAAGAGGTGTTAACTTGGCTGTAATAAATAATGGTACTGTTTAGTATCAACATTATTTCCAACCATCTGCTAATTACAATTCAACTAGTAATTATCTAGCAATTCAGACAGCATGTCAAAAACCAAATTGCCAACTGAACTAATTTTCAGAGTTATATTAATGATGATAGCTATGCAAGAAACTCAACTTAATAAAAGTGCTTTGAACATAAATTCTTTCAATTCTAACTTGTTTTTCTGGATCATATATAGCTTTTGAAGTAGAAATGAGATGTGCCAGAAGAAAAACTATTTGAAGACAAAGAAGGAAATTCAATATCATTCTTTCCTTTCATGGTTTGCAAATGCCTTAGGTATTTTTTCCTAAAACAGAAATACTTACCATTTTCACTTTTCCTTTGATTGTCTTTGTTTAGGTAAGATGGGTGCCCCTAACTAAACAGATTTCTTCATTCTTGAACTTAAACATTGTCTGATTATTGAAGAAATTCAAATCATTCTCCAGATGTGTCAAATAGACTTTTTTTTCTGAAGATATATTAGAAAACAGCTCAACCAATAAAGTAAAAAATGTTTACAGTGTAATTATGCCTCTTGGACCTATTCATGTGTGTCCATGGGTGTTTTATGTAACTTATTTAGTCTCAGTTTCCCCAAATGTGTATGGGTAGCACTCTGCTACAGTATGTTGTAAAGACTAGATTAAACCAATGATTGTTGCAATCTGAGTACTGCTTAAACAATCACTAAAGAGCAGTCATTATTGCCTTTTTTTCTATTATGATTCTTAACTTAGATAGTATTGAAGTTACATGTTAAATATAAACTGACAGTTTTTGAGCCATAATCCATTCTTTAAAAATTATCAATATAAAGGTAATAATCATTTCTCTGCTCACAAATCACTATTATGATCATCCATCATTTTAATGTGAAGAAATCAACAGATTCCAGGATGCAAATGTCCAAAGGAAACCCTTCTCCTAAGCTCTTGAGTCATCAAATTTTATTTTTCCTTTGGAGATTGGCTATATAAACATGAAGGTTTTCCTCTAAGAAAATTTCAGACTTCACATTTTACTTTGACTTCATAGAGTGGGACTAGTGCATAGACTGTGGCAAGGAGATTGATCTCCACTTCTCTTTGGATCCATATTTTGTTACCTTTGTGCCAAACTTACCTGGCTCTTCGACTCTATAGAGTAACTTATATTGTCATTGCTTAATTTCATACAATTTGTGGAAATATTTAGCAAATGTTTGATTTGTGTGTAAGGCTGTCAGCCACCAGAGATAAGAAGATGAATAAGAGTATTTTTGCCTCAAAGAACCTACAATAATAGTTGTAAACACATATTCACAAAGATACTATATGTACATATATATGTATTTACTTTGTTTACACACACAATCAAAAGTTAAATCTGGTCAAAAGAAAACTGATTAGATAAAAAGAATTATAAACTTTACAATAAACTAACCAGCATACAATTTTTAAAAGAAATGAAATCACACAATTATTCATAAAATATAGAACCACTTGCTTTGCTTCTATTTCAACCGATAATAGGATCAAAATTGCTTGTTAAATTGTAAAGCAACAGTTAACAAACAAGATGTGCTTTCATGCATAATTTTACTCATGAAACATATCATTTAGTGATTATAACATTTCCCATTAAGTCAATGACAAAAGTCTACACCGACTGCATATTCTAAGCTGATTATAGTTCTGTGACTCCTACAAATCAATTAACAGTCTATTTAAAGTATTTTCTTCCAGAACCCAGATTATTTCACTCCATTGGGTTAATGAAAGAGTGGATGAGGATACCTTAGAAAAATTTGTGTTGAAATGCATTAATAAAGCACTGATTTTGAAGTATACTCAAGGGAATTACATATATATCATAATTTGATGCAAAAAGAGAGTAATTTAATATACTATATCTGTTTAAACAGAAATAAAGGGATAATGTCAAAGCCGATATACAAGTTTATCTTTGCAATATACTTATAAAGATCAACAGTGATGATTTTAAACTCCCCTATGACCCAGCATCCCACTTTTGGGCATCTACCCAAAAGACACAAACAAGAACACACTAAAGTCACCAGCACAACAATGTTCATCGCAGCACAATTTGTCGTAGCTAGAAAATGGAACCAACCCAGATGCCCCTCAGTAGATGAATGGATCGGGAAAATGTGGCAAATATACACAATGGAATTTTATGCCTCTATCAGAAATAATGACATTTCCCTATTCGTAAGGAAATGGAAGGACTTGGAAAAAAATTATACTAAGTGAAGTGAGCCAGACCCATAGATAATTTCTCCATAGCAATCAAATATTCAATATAGATTTAACTCAAGGACAATTTCGATCCCTTTGGCATCTGTATGGTCTTTGCAGTCTGAAGTCACATTCACAATTTTTTCTCATTCAAGGATATAGCAACTCTCTGAAGGCATTGCTAGTATTATGATTATCTTTCATAGAAGAAAACTACATTTAACAGAATTAGTAACTGGCAGAAATATTGATCTCATAGCTTACATCCTTTCTAATATTTTATATTATTCCTTCTGTATATAAGGTAGTGAGTGAGTGATGGTTTGAGCTCTTAAAATATTTCTTGATAAACTGACCTATATTATTCCTTTTAAATTACAGGCAATAGTAATCTGTATCATTACCTTTGAATATAGCAATGCCCTTGTTTGAGAATAAGTGAAATTTTCAGGCATCTGAAACACAAACAAGAAAAGGGCAAAACTGTACTATGGCCTATGTTCAGGGCTTTGGCTGAGCAAAGGAAAGGAGGGAACATATTAGACTAGAAAAACCAGGAAGTCATTGTAGAGCCCAAAGAAAATTGAAACAAGTTGACACATAAAGCTATCTATAGATTTTTTATATTTTAAGTCTAGTCCAGCTTAGGTTCTTCTCAAATCTTCTATGTCTTCTTGGTCAGAGATTTATCTAGAGAGAAAAAAATAGATGAATATTAATTGTAACATCCAAAACAAACACTTGTGAAATCATTAGAGAAGAACTGTGTATAGCATGCCAAATACATTCCTAACATATATTCAATCTTAATCAAAATTCCACCCATTAAAACAAAATGAGATATGTAGTCATCTAATATTGAGGAAGTTTGGCTTTAGGCAGAGTTACAAAACTCACATAATTTTTACTGTATAGAATTGCAGCTGACCAGTTGCAGAACTCTATTTTTCCATCTCTCTTAAGACCCCAACACCAAGTCTTGAATATCAAAGTATTTTAATAAGCACCATGATGAGCAAGATTGAAGAGGTCAGATGATAAATGAAAACAAAAACAAAAACCAAAAAAACCACAGTTAGGAGAAATGGAGAATCAAAATCAGACTAGCCCAATCTGCTTTGCAATGTAAAGGATCAGCAAGAGTAGAGGGGACAGAATAGGTCAGGTGATATGTTTCATGATACATGATACAAGATTCAAAACTTTTAGTGCTCAAGATTGTCTGCCCATCAAAAGCTTTTTCTTGGTAGATGCTGTTTGCAGTTGTGTGGGTGGGTTAACCAAGGTTATGATCTATATTTACAGTTGTGTTTGACCTGTATCTTTTGCCCAATTTTCCTCTCTTTTAATCCAGATACATGGAAACCATACCTAGACTAAACAATATGTTGTAACTAATTATTTCCCTTCTGAATTTGGGAGATAATCTTCTAGATTTTGGGAAAAATAAGTTAACCAATACAATAACCCCTTTATAGTATTCATGTGACAGTCTAGTATAAACGTTTCATATTTATCAGGACAAAAAAGAATTTGTACTACTGTGCTTGCTTCCCTGAGTATGCCTTTGGGTGCACATGATGACTGAAGATATAACTGCATTGGTTATGATGTTATAAAGAGAAATTAAAACTTCTACTTTGATAGAAAAACCCAAATGAAAATGTAGCCTTTATATATATGAAGTAAATGTGTTTCTCTTACTATGCCAGGCTTGGGTGAAATTATGAAGTTAACAGTAATTATTTTTAGCTTTCATTCTATCTATGAGTACTTTTACTTTTCTGAAACCAAGCCTGATTACTACCAGCCTTTTTACTGACATTCCCTGGTCTGACCAAGCCTCTTTTTTGGTGCTTACCATTGCTGGTGCTGTAACTACCACAATGAAGAGCACACTGCCACCTTCTCGTATGTGGCAATAAACATTTATCAATCCTTCCTAGTTTGTTGTTTTACCAATAGTAAGCTATCAATCTTCTTGGAAAATCCAGAGGTGAATAAGATAGTGATTATTTTCATATAGAGAAAAAAAGAATGGCTTAATTTGCTTAAATAATCTGACCAAATGGCCGAATCTTAGACTGAAACCACTGGTGAGGAACTGAGCTCACTCTGGCATTCCATTCTCTGATAGAAGGTCAGGGAACACTCCATACTCCTCTCCTATTTCCAACAAAGTTATTATCTGAAAATTTAACATATAAGAATATGCATGGCTGGGGATATGGCCTAGTGGCAAGAGTGCTTGCCTCGTGTACACGAGGCCCTGGGTTCAATTCCCCAACGCCACATATACAGAAAACGGCCAGAAGTGGTGCTGTGGCTCAAGTGGCAGAGTGCTAGCCTTGAGCAAAAAAGAAGCCAGGGACAGTGCTCAGGCCCTAAGTCCAAGCCCCAGGACCGGCCAAAAAAAAAAAAAAAAGAATATGCAGATGTGTATTATTATAGGATAATTGTCATTGTAGACAGGGAAAACTATATCTTCTTTGGACATCATGTTTTATTACTTTGTTGATTTACATTAGATATATCTGAAGTTTTGTACTGAGTCTCTATCTACATATCAATTATAAATAATATATTTCATAGATATCAATGGTTATAAACACATATATGCGTATATATATCAGTAGTTTTTTTTCCTTTTATTTTACATATGGGAAATGAATATCCCAGTCTCTTTGTGCCCTATAAATTATTTTATCACAAATAAATGACAACAAATGAGCTCAAAATACAACATTTTTTTAAACTCATCTTAAAGGTATAATGATGTTCTGACAAAATAATAGTGATCAAAATTAGTGAAGGCAACTCAAGCTCTTAAAATAGTCACAAAGGCATGGGATTAAGTTGGAGGAGGGAAAACATAAGATGAATTCATTTACTCAACATTCAGTTCCTCTCAGAGCTTTCACAGAAAATGAAATCCAACCATCAGGGGAAATAAGGACTGTGCCATCAGCATAATTTCCACGTAGGTGGACTTCTGAGAAGTGCCAATATCCTGGCTGTTAAAGGAATTCTGTTTATGTGTAGTACAGGTTTTCTTGTTGAGCACTTATTATTTGCAATTCACTTTTCCAACAATTTAATTTATTACATCAAACCATGAAAGTTTAAGCAGTAAATATCCTAATCATATGAAAGAGCAAACAGACACAGGAAGGGCTGTTAATCATCTCCTCACGCAGCATCACACAGTCACTAACAAACTAACTCACAAACTCAAGATTGTCTGATTCCAGGACTGGTATTCTTAACCATTGAACTGAACCGTATCTACCAATACAAGATTCTCAAGAGACTGCTCACATAATGAATAAACCACCTAGATGACAACCAATTTATTATTTACTTTAGTTTCAGTGAGTTTTTCTTTGATCTTTGTGTGTGTTGTCTTTTTACTTCAGTTTGAAATTATCAGTGAGGTTTCTCCATCTTCATTTCTTGCATTAACAATTTCTATGTTCAGGACTATTTTTGCCCCTTATATGGCTTTGTTTTCCCCTCAGAGAGAACCATGGAAAACAGAATAATGAGAAAAATCTGCTTATGTAAATACTTATTTACATAGTCTTGAAATCACAATTTCATTATTTCTACTGATTCCATTGAAAGATGAGTATGCTCAATTCATTAAAAATGAATGTTGGCAGGAAAGTCTGTAGAACTAATGTCTCCAATTAACCAGCAAAAACTAGAAGTAGAGGGCTGGGAATATGGCCTAGTGGTAGAGTACTTGCTTCTTATACATGAAGCCCTGGGTTCAATTCCTCAGAACCACATATATAGAAAAAGCCAGAAGTGGCGCTGTGGCTCAAGTGGTAGAGTGCTAGCCTTGAGCAAAAAGAAGCCAGAGACAGTGCTCAGGCCCTCAGCTCAAGCCCCAAGACTGGCAAAAACAAAACAAAACAACAACAACAAAAAAAAACCTAGAAGTGGAGCTGTAATGCAAATGGTAGAATGCTAACCTTGAGCAAAAAAAAAAAGCTCAAGGACAGTACCCAGACCCTGAGTTCAAGCCTCAGGATGGTAACAAAAAGAACATGATCTGAAGTAAATATGCCTATACATGCTTATAGCAGTTAAAGAGAGTTATCCTAGATGGATTGTTTTTTTCATGATTTGTCCAAATAACTCATGAGCAACCCAAGGTAGTAGTCATTTGCTTTTTCCCCTCCCTAGAAGCTCAGAAGAAGCAATTGGAAGAGAGTATAGAGCTGATCCAAGAAGAATGTGTGTCAGAGAATGCAGATCACTCTACAGAGGAGCCTCCTGAAGGAGGGCAAGATGCAGATGGAGAAGAGATGACTGATGGGATAGAGGAGGACTTCGATGAAGATGGGGGTCATGCACTGGTAGGAACTAAATATTTGGTGTCCACATCCCTTGGATAATAGCAATACCATGTTAACAACACACTCATTCTAAAATAAGGATTTAAGTAAGCATCTGTGACTTCTTTCTTCTTATAGTATGTCTTTAACAGGACATCAATATAGTGCTTCGCATATAATAAGTGCTCAATACCATTTTGCTAACTTAAATATGTGGATGTAGATCAATGAATGATATTAGGCATAACTGAAGTAACAATTGCTTTCCTTCATAAATAGCTCATTATAAATGAAGCTTTGCACTTATACAATGAGAAATCGTTGTGCAAGGTGTAGCATACTGGTGACTCAAGATCATTTACTGCAAGATACAGGCTCTTCCTTTAGTAATTTGCCTCAGTGACCACAATTACGTAGCCTCGTGGTGTGCTCAAGGCAACTAGTCCTTGCTGCAGTTTGCTAAGATATACAGGAACTGTGGTCAATTTACTATTTTCAGTGCCTATTCAGCTTGATATAATGTGGTTAGGATTTGTGAATTTCGTTAGGGTTTTTTTTTTTTTACATTTTATTTTTCCAATGTTGTAATTATTATAATGCTCGCTTTTACACACCCTTTCCTGCATAACTACTTCAGTGATTTGATAAATACAATCTGATGAAGCCATTGTATCTCATATTTATCAACCATGAAATTAAAAATACTGTCTCAATGGACTTTAATTTTAAAAAATGGTTCAAGGCTTGGTGCTATTGCTCATGACTATAATCCTAGCTCCTCGGGAGATTGCAATGCAGAGGTGTCAGTTCAAAGCCAGTTTGGAAAGAAAAAAAGATGATATTCTTTCTCCAAAATATCCAGTAAAATAGTGGTACAGTGATGGCTCACACTTACAATCTTAGCTACTTAGAAGACTAAGATTTGAGGATGGAGGTTCAAAGCTGGGAACATTCCATGAAATTCTTGCCTCCAATTAACCACCAATTAAAAAAAAGTGACTCAAGTGGAACTCATGAGTTTAAGCCCCCTGACTGAAAATAATAATAACAATAATAATAACAACCACCAGTAAAAAGCCAATCTGGAGTCAGGGCTCAAGTAAGCGTGTCAGTGGACAAACCAGTGAAACAAATGTAAATTCCTAAGTTCAGACCAAGGTACCAGTAAACAAAAATAAACAGGCAAAATTGATCAATTCTATGTGTTTAAAAGACCAAGACAGACAGAAAGACAGAGAGATACATGGAGAATAACTTTTAAATATCTGCAATTTATGATATTCCAAGTAATATATTTCAGCAATTTAATACATATTAAAGGCTTTAGTAATTTTGTTTTATCTGATTATTTGGCAAGATAAATTAGCAGTGAGTTCAAAAATTAATTTTACACAATTTCTTATTGGCTTCTGACATTCCAGCTCTGTTTAATTGTCATGGTACCTTCAATTAAGCTTTTCAAAAATGATCTTTAGACAGTCATCTCTATTTAAAAAAAAACCAAATACTTCAGCTTAGGTAATATATTTTAGGATTATATTGAATTTTGTATTCTATTGATCAAAGACTAAAATGAACTAAAAACAAATTTATTGGGTTCTCCTTTGGCAGGATTTTAATTTACCAGACTGATTTATTCATTTATTTACAATTTGACTTGTGTTTCAACATACCACTGGGACTGGTCTTCTAAGGTTTTATGTTGCCATCTCCAAGGTTACATCTCCGTCCTTACTTTAATTTACTTCTCAGAAAGATTTTGCATAGGTAGCTCCTCACTTCTTTTCAAATTTTCTTAATCTCTTTCTACCTTCTTTCCTGATAATTTTGTCAAATAATACAGTTTTAAATGGTCCCAATACACTAGAAGTGTCTAAATCTATATTGCTATGCCTAAACTCTTCCTGGAGCTCTCAGATGAAATATTCAGCTGCCTATCACCATAAAGTTCTTCAATAAATACCTGAAACTTAACATGACTGGAAGCATGCTTGTTTTTTTTCTAGCTTATTTTTTCCTATTATTTCTCATTCTGTCTATAGCATCACCATCCACTTAGGTATTAGAACCAAAAGAATAGAGTTATTTTGAGACTGAATAATTCCACTTTAAAGCCATAGCCCAAAATTAGTTACATCTCTACTACCAATGTCCTGACAAAAGCCAGCAACCTTTCTGTTCAGACTCTTCAATAATTTCCATCCCAGCTTTCTTGATTCATGTTTTTGCCATAGTCAACCCAAATTTATCAAAAGGGGAATGATTTTTTATTTAAAAAAAAAAAAAACAAGCCAGGCACTAATGGCTCATGCCTATGATCCGAACTATTCAGGAGGCTGAGATCTAAGGATCATGATTCAAAGTCAGCCCAAACAGGAAATTCCATGAGAGTTTTATCTTCAATTAACCTCAAAAAGCCAGCCATGGAGCTGTGGTTGAAGTGGTAGAGTGCTGGCCTTCAGCACAAAAACTCAGAGACAGCTCCCCAGCCCAGAATTCAAGCCCCAGTACCAGCAGAAAACAAAACAAAACATACAAGATAATGATGACAGAGAGATTAGATAACCTCATTCATTTCCCCCACCTATTTTTTTTAAGTTAGCAGAGTAAGTTTATTTGGAAGTGAGTGGAAAGCTGCAAAAGAAAGCAGTGAAGCTCTCTATCAGAAAAGGGACCCAAAGAGAAGTCCCCATTCCCTTTTTAAAAATTATGTAATTATTTTCATTAAATCCCCAAGTGTACGAATATAAGGTGTAATAATGATGGGTAAATGATGCCAGTAGCAAGAGAGAACTTGATGGCAAGAAAGTGGGAAAGTCTGAAATACTAAGAGGAAAGGAAAGTAGCACCCTGTGTAGACACATTTACACAAGTAAACTCTGCCACTGCAACTATTGTAAGTCTGATGATTTGGGGGCAGAGATTTGAAGAAGGCCAAGCACAAATTATGTCATGAGTGTGAGAAGGAGTGATCAGTCAGGATCCCAGATCCAAAGAAAATGGAAACATTCAAGAAAATTAACATATAGTTAACATAAATGAAACATATAAGATTCCTAGCTTGTTAACTATGTAAAGACCGGTAGTATTCAGGGCTGGGAATATGGCTTAGTGCTAGAGTACTCGCCTTGCATGCATGAAGCCCTGGGTTCGGTTCCTCACCACCACATAAATAGAAAAAGCGGGCACAGTGGCTTAAGTGGTACAGTGCTAGCTTTGAGCAGAAGGGAAGACAGGGACAGTGTTCAGGCGCTGAGTCCAAGCCCAACGACTGGCAAAAAATAAAATAAAACAAAAAGACTGGTAGTATTCATAATTAATTTAGGTTAATGGCCCAGAACTAACAGAGTACTGTTTGTAAATGTTGAAGTCTCCTAAGCCCCTCCCCCTTGAGAACTTAATAAGGTAGATCACTCCATAGCCCATTCTGAGAGTTTCTGATTCCACATGCCAAGGAGAGTCGTAGAATTTTCATGTAGGTAGTGGCTCAAAGCATTTGAAGAGGATATAAGGAGAGCAAGAATTGGAGCTGAACTAACTTAGTGGCAGGCTCCTATGACACAGTGAAAAACTCAAAATATGAGCATAGACTGCTTGTATGAAACCTACTTCTAAATATCCACTTAGAGAAATTGATTTCTATGAAACAATCTATTCAATTAACGTTTCAAATCTATTATGTATAATCCAAGTACTACAAAACATGCAAAAGAAGCTGAAATGATTTTTGAGTGAAATGTGTGAGAAAATTGTTTACCTTAAGTAGCTTAATGTTTTAGAGAAAAACCATACTCTCCTCATATGTAAGAGAAAGGCTCAAACTTCCTTGTAAGAAGGAAACTAAGGTTAAGACAAATATTTATGCCTACATTTTATATTAGTGCATAGAAACCAAGATCTGAATAATTTGAAAGTGATCTGTCTGCATTTATATACTATGCATATACTGTCAAACCACTACAACATTCCTTCTAAACCAAAGTTTTAAGCCCTAGTCCCAAACTCAAGACCCAAATAGAGAGCCATTGTTTTTTTCAGCAAAAGTTATTTTTAAGTAACTGCTACACTATTTTTTTTCAAATTTTTATTATCAAACTGATGTACAGAGAGGTTACAGTTTCATACGTTAGGCATTGGATACATTTCTTGTACTGTTTGTTACCTTGTCCCTAATACCCCCCTCCCTCCTCTCCCTTTCCCTTCCCCCCCTTCCCCCCCCCCCGGAGGTGTTCAGTTCACTTACACCAAACAGTTTTGCAAGTATTGCTTTTGTAGTTGTTTCTCTTTTTTTACCCTGTGTCTCTCAATTTTGGTATTCCCTTTCAATTTCCTACTTCCAATACCAGTATACACGGTTTCCAATATACTCAGATAAGATTACAGAGATAGTGTAGGTACAACCACAGGAAGGTGATACAAGAACATCATCAATAATAGAAGCTACAGATACACATAGGACGTTGAAAGTAGTTACAACTGTGATATAACAATTGTTTCCATAACATGGAGTTCATTTCATTTAGCATCATCTTATGTGTTCATAAGGATATAGCTATTGGGCCTTGTGATGCTCTGCTATGAGTTGCCTAAACCTGTACTAATTATTCCCAATAAGGGAGACCATAGAGTCCATGTTTCTTTGGGTCTGGCTCACTTCACTTAGTATAATTTTTTCCAAGTCCTTCCATTTCCTTACAAATGGGACAATGTCATTCTTTCTGATAGAGGCATAAAATCCCATTGTGTATATGTACCACATTTTCCTGATCCATTCGTCTACTGAGGGGCATCTGGGTTGTTTCCAGATTCTCGCTATGACAAATTGTGCTGCGATGAACATTGTTGTGCTGGTGGCATTACTGTGATTTTGTTTGTCGTCTTTTGGATAGATACCGAAAAGTGGGGCTTCTGGGTCATAGGGGAGTTCTATATTTAGGCTTCTGAGGAATCTCCATACTGCTTGCCAGAGTGGCTGAACCAGTAAATCCATTAACAAAGATTTATCATTAGGTCACTACAGGAATGGCACTGGAACTGGAACTATGAAAATAAAGAACCAAAATTACATTTTCTTTCCCTTGAAAGGATACAAACTTTGAAAATAAAAGGCATGGGGGCTGGAAATGTGGCTTAGTGCTTGCCTAGCATGCATGAAGCCCTGGGTTTAATTTCCACAGCACCACATAATCAGAAAAAGCTGGAAGTGGTGCTGTGGCTCAAATAGTAGAGTGCTAGCCTTCATTAAAAAGAAGCCAGGGACAATGTTCAGGCCCTGAGTCCAAGCCCTAGGACTAGCAAAATAAAAACAATAATAATAATAACAACTGATGCTGGCAGGGAGATGACCCAAAGAGAATGCTACTACACTTACAAGTACAGAATTACCCAAAACTAGCAAAGCCAATAAAGACTTCTTGGTAGAAGTTAGATTATTACTTTATCTGAAAAAAATTCAAATTAAAGAAACAGCATTGCTATTGTTAAGGAAAGAATAATCAAAACATCCTTCAATGTTATCAGATCACTAAATGGAATATGTGTAAAGTACAAAATGCACTAAATGGGGGTTGGGGATATGGCCTAGTGGCAAGAGTGCTTGCCTTGTATACATGAGGCCCTGGGTTCAATTCCCCAGCACCACATATACAGAAAATGGCCAGAAGTGTGCTGTGGCTCAAGTGGCAGAGTGCTAGCCTTGAGCAAGAAGAAGCCAGGGACAGTGATCAGGCCCTGAGTCCAAGGCCCAGGACTGGCCAAAAAAAAAAAATGCACTAAATGATAGTGGACAGGTAGATAAAGATAACTTTTAAAATGAAATTACTAGGAACACAAATTAAAAATAATACATTTCCATTTATTGTCACTTATTTTCTTTATTCATGTCCATCAAATCTGTCTTCCTCCTGAAATGAAATAACACAATCCAAAGTATTAACAGTCTCTGCCATAATGGAAAAAAAATATTGAAAAGTAAGTGGTTATATATTTACTAATTCAAAAGAAAAACTAACTTTCACGGGTCTGAAAGAGGCTCCAATGTAAACTCTAAGAAGTGATATGGCTGTCAGATATATTCTGGAGTCCTGGGGGGCTCATCCAGTGTTCTCCAGAGCAAAATTCTCTTGATCAGTTTATATTGATTATATAGTGTTTTGCTAAAAATGTCAACACAGACTATCTAGGGAAGTTGCCCAGGAATCTGAATTGTTATTAGACAGATATATGAACATACAGAGCTACACTCTTAATTACAAAAGGAAACTATAGACAGACAAAACACATAAATAGAATAAGGATATTTTCACCCTTTTAAATTCTACTCATAATGACTTTTGCTTAATGTCTGCACACAGTCAAATCAGGCATCATCTAGTAACAATCCATGGTAAAATTACCTGGCTACATTGTTTAATATTTTAGGCAATGCAAGCTGACTGACTATGTCTTAATATATCTTTCAAAGTTTAACAAAGCGTTCAGCAGAATCGGTAAGTCATCTGAGTTTACCACCTATTGAATTTCAATGCAAACTGAAATGATATGGACCACAAACATAATTCTGCAATTTAAAGTAAGCATTCTGGAAAACCATCGAAAATCTGGAATACATTCTGATCCATATTCCTGGCCTTGATGACCAAGACTGAAAACATCTGCTTCTTTATCAAACTCTATTCTATCCCTAATGAAATCCTTCATCTGAACATTCTTCCTTATCAACTATCCTTCTCTTTCCTTTTGTTCTCTTTTAGGCTAAAAGCTAGCCACAGGAGATGTAAGAGCTTTTGAGAAATATTGCCAACCAAATTAGTTAAGAAGTACAAATCACAAAGAAGCAAGAAAATAGTTTCTTAGATTTGGGCATGTGTTTCAACATAATATTCAAAGATCTTTGTCTTGAACTCTGTCAATCAATCATAAAGTCTATTTCCTGTCCTCAGAGTAAATATTATAGGCATAAAAAACATTATTTTATAATGTGAGTAGAAGTAGGGATAGGATAACAACCATAGTGCGTATTCCCAGTGCATGCCACCTGGCCAGTCTGGGTGACCTGCTCCTGAGGCATGAAGGGTCAGGGACATGACAGCCTGTGGGCCAGGTCTTCTCAATATCAGTGAGACTTTGATGTAAGACCAGGCTTTGAGTAAAATCACAAGTTGTGCTTCTGACTTTCCACCTGAAATCTTTTGGAGCTCAGATCACTCAGTACTAAGGGCTATTTATAATGAATTTTTAGACTTGCTACTCGTGGCAACTCACTTCATTTCTCAGTTTCAATTGCTTTACTTGAAGCCAAAGAATTCTGCCTAGCTCATTAAAAGTGTGCTTTCTTTTTTCTGGGAAACGTGTTACCAATCATTTATACACAAGAGCTCTACCTACAATCTGGTAAAGTTCAAATATCCATGCCTTTGTGGAAGTTATTAACTCATGTCCTCATTGGCCTCAGTGTTCTCATCTGCAAAAAGATCTGGAAATACTAAAATCTGAAAGTAATAGAAATAAATTAAAAATTTGAGAAGTCATTGCCTTTGGTTGTAAGATATTTATATGTTTTTATGTATTTTTATTTCCACTTTCACATCATTAAGTTCTAGTAACCCTCATATAATCCTGCCACACTGATATAGTAGGTATGGAAGGAATGAACAAGGAAGGAAGGAAGGGAGGAAGGAAGGAAGGAAGGAAGGAAGGAAGGAAGGAAGGAAGGAAGGAAGGAAGGAAAGAAGGAAGGAAGGAAGGAAGGAAGGAAGGAAGGAAGGAAGGAAGGAAGGAAGGAAGGAAGAAAGGAAGGGGGGCCTGGGGGAAGAGAGAGAAAGCCTTTTGAGACACTGCCTGAAATTTGTATGTGTGCTGGTACTGGGCCTGGGACAAGGACTGTGCACTGTCCCTTAGCTCTTTTTGTTCAAGGCTAGTAGTCTACCACTTGAGCCACAGCTTCATTTCTGGCTTTTTTGCTGGTTAACTAAAGATAAGTGTCTCACAGACTTTCCTACCAAGGCTGTATTTTAATCACAATCCTCAGATCTCAGCCCCTGAGTAGCTAGGATTACAGGCATGAGCCACCAGCATCCAGCAACCTAAATATTTTTTTTTTAATAACACTCTACCTCTGCTCTTAATTCTCTATAGGGTTTTCTCTGAAGTGCTGCCATTTTGGTCCTATATAGCTTAACCCAGTCTGTGCCATTCTCCTTTAAACTCCAGTAACTGCCTACCTCTCTCAGAGTACAAACCAGACCTGGAAGTGACTTACAAAGCCCTGCATGTTCCATATCCTGCTGCTGTCTGAATTGGCTTCTAGTTCCCATCTGCACCCCCCATGTCATCCATGCCATGTGGCCTCCAGGCACACACCATTCAACCCCTGGGCACAGGCCTTGGCAGTTGATGCATATCTGGGTGTGGAAAGCAGTGAGGCAGAAGCCAAGACAGGAAGGAACCTGGTATTGTGCAAAATTTTCTAGTTCATATTGTAAATTGGGAACTACTCGCACATCGGAGAGAATTAGAATGCATTACACACCAACTGTCTGATACAAATAGTTTTAAAGAAAAACAGACATAGAGTTTCTAGATACAGCAAATAAAGTACAGGACAGTTGTTTCCATTTGAACTTGAGAAAGATGTTGGGTAATTTTATATATCACATTTTATATATTACAGGAGATGTAATGATGCCAAAATAGTTTTATTTCTCTGAAATTAAAATTCACCTGCTTCCTAGTATATTTTACATGGTTACCCTACATAGACATAAGATTGAGTATTATAATTTTATCTGTGAAAATTTACTATAATATTCACCATAATGGATTGGTTATTGTTGTTGATGTTTGTTCAAACCCAGGCCTTCTCATTTGATAGGAGTGCTCTACCACTGAAATACTTACTATAGAATATTTGTTAAAGAATAACTAAAATAATGCATGAACTACACTTAATAAAATTACTGGCGTAAAATGAGCAAGATCATTGTAATAATTATCATTGTCTTAGTATGTTTTCTGTTTCTATAAGAAAATATAGCAGACTGAGTAAGTTACAAAGAAAAAAAGTATGTTTGGCTCCTGCTTCTGGGGGCAGGAAAGTTTGAAAGCATGGTGCCAGCACCATCTCAGGAACTGGTGCAGAATTTCTCTCTGCATCATAACACAGTGGAGAGAGAACAAGCCTGCTAGGTCAGCTTGCTTTCTTTCTTTCTTTCTTTCTTTCTTTCTTTCTTTCTTTCTTTCTTTCTTTCTTTCTTTCTTTCTTTCTTTCTCTCTCTCTCTCTCCCTTCCTTCCTTCCTTCCTTCCTTCCTTCCTTCCTTCCTTCCTTCCTTCCTTCCTTCCTTCCTTCCTTCCTTCCTTCCTTTGTCAGTTTTACGGCTCAAACAGGGCCTAGGCACTGTCCCTGAGTTCTTTTTGCTCAAAGTTCACACCTTGAGCTATAGTTCCATTTCTGGTTTTCTTGTAGTTAATTGGGAGATAAGTCTCAAGGATTTTCCTACACTGACAGACTTTGAACTATAATCCTCAAATCTCAACCTCTTGAGTAGCTAGGATTATAGACATGCACCACCAGCATCTGGGTTAGTTCAGGTTTCTTGTCCTCAGTTTATAAAGCTGATATTGAAATAAAGGGGACCCCAATATCATGACTGATCTAATTCTAATAATCTCCAAGTCCCTACTGCCAAATACAGTTAATATTTTGATCTGTGGATCCACTCATTTTGTAAGTGAAGCTTTCAATATAACATTATCTAAGTTCTTCATTTGGAATTTGTGTCCTTAATCACCCTAGAGTACTCATGTTTATTTTAAAAGTACTTCTTATTTGATAAGAAAGCCTTCAGGAAACTAATATAATATTCTGAGAAATTTCATACTTTGATTTCAACTTGTTAAGTTTGTCTTTGATTTTATAGTTGCTGGCTTATTCAATTCAAAAAGAATTAAGTCCCCTTCTTTGGCTTTAAAAAAAAATAATTCAAACCATAACTTGTGATGATATGTGGGTTTCATTTTCAATTTTTAGCATAGATTTGCCCTCATGTGAACTTGCCACAAATTTAATAACACTTGGTTGACTGTGTTTTTAAACAATCTGAGCGTGAGAACCCTTATATATATTATATTTTTTTCAGCCAGCCATGTATTCATTAAAATGACAAAAAGAGTGCTTCTTAAATAAAGGAGTGGCAATTCAGATACTGTTAGCTTCAAAATATTCAAAGAATAAAGGAGACTAATTTCTAGTTTTATAGAGAGAGTATTGCAACAGAACAACTCAACAAAACAATCTGTTGGGTATAGTTATCACATGAGTTTGCAATAGAGCACGGAAAGTGAAATGTGAGATGACAGTGCAAATGAAAATAAAAGACATAACCAAGGCTATGGAGTTGGTTAATGAAGAACAAAGGAGCTGTGCAAAATACAGCTTGTTAGATGCAGTCCCTTAGTTCTTTAGTCCTTACCTGAGCACTGTGTGATGATATTATGTCTCACTTTCATAGATGAGAGTAAGGCTGCTTAATGTGTACAAGGCCAGTTTATTGAGAAAGAATACAGTTAAGAGAGTAAAACTTGAAAGAATTGAGGAAGTCTTTTGAGAAGTTGCTCATTTACATTCCCTAAAGCAGTAGAATTTAGATGATAGGCCCAGGACTAACAGAACTTCATACTACAAACAAAACAAAACAAAGGTAACCATATGGGATCAGTAATTCTCCAGGGAGATCCCAGCAATCTGTACTTTTAACTCACATACCAGAGGCTCCTAATGAAATTTGAGAGCACTAGAGTAAACCAGTAGGTTTCTCAAATTTAGTGTGCATACCATCTTCAAGAGGGCTTTGTATAAGTACTAATGATAGGGCTCACAAGCCCGAACAGTTAAATCATAACTTTTGAAATTGAGGCTTCAAGATATTTTCTAATGATACCCAATGCTGAAAGTCAATGGGATACAGTGAACAGTATACAAAGAAAGAAAGGCAGATGGATACTCTACTAATGCAGAAACAAGCCTGGGAAACCTCATTCAAATGCGTCAGTCCTCATTAAAATATCAGTGCAAACCAAAATTAAGTAGCACTGTACCTTCTGTCTCTGGAACAGTCAAAATTGACTGATTTAATCCAGTGTTGGCTAAGATGTGTAGAGTTGACAGAAATTGTATCGTAACATTTAAACAAACAGAAGTTGCCTGAGGATAATGGGTAGACATCTACCTGCTGCAATGGTGGAACCACTTTTTTGAAGTATCTGAATCTTAATGAAGATCAAAAACCCTTTGGCAACTTTGTCTTCTTATTTTGACCCTGTCGGCATAGCATAGCACCCAGAATCTGTATGGAGATGGATAAGTAGAATTTCTGGGAAATCTTTGACACTCTGTATCATGATTTTACACATTGTCTATACTCTAACTTCTATCCTGAATGATCTCCCACTCCGTTTTCTCCAGTGAACATGTCTCTGTTTTAAACTCTGTTTATATCGGGAGCCATATTTCATAAGAATCTGTCCCTGAACTAGGTCACATGTAGGTGGGTGTTTTCCTTTTGTTAGGCCCTTCTCTGTATATACATCATCAATATTAACTTGCTCTCTTGGATTGAAGAACTCCTTCTTACTGATTTATAATTTTCTCAAAGTTTACTTTATTTGTTATTTTGCTTAGCATATGTTAATGTTAATAAATATTTGCTAAAGAGAACTGTCCTCGAATTACCTCAAAAACATTATGAGCCTTTTAAAGTATATTTAATTGTCTATTGTGATCATATTTTATCCTAAGAATTACTTTTGTTTACATTCCCTCTGAGATGTGGGAATTATTACATAAAAAAAGCAGCAAGCAGTTTCTATTATTGTACGGTATTCCTGAGTTTGTTCAAGCAACAGCCTTGGTTTAAGGGGCACTGAGGAGGAACAACTTCAAAGTCAGTGCTGCAGTCTTGACTGTGGTGATGGCTTTTCAGTGCTTCTGTTTTATTACATCCCAGGAATCATCAAAATGCAGATCAAATGTAACTTGAATATGGTTAGCAGAACTAGATCACAGAGTCATAAGACAATCCAAAAAGTAAACCTCTTGTATACTCTTCATCTCTAATTTCTAAAGCTAAAATTTGTGTAGAACAAGTCCATAAAAATAAATTTCAAAATATTGAAACAAAAGCATGCCCAAATAAATAAGATAGCAATTTCAATTAGAAGAACTATGTGCTGATTAAACAATACACTGCATAGCTGATGGCTTCTCAGATGATCAGAGTGTTGTGACAGATGTGTCATTTTCAACTGTCTCAAATTACATTCAAATTTAGCTTATAGAGATAAAGAAATATTTTAAGCATCTCTAGATTGTTTTGTGGGAGGGTTTGTTTTGTGTTTTTGTCAGTGATGGGGCTTGAACTCTGGGTCTGAGCTCTGTCCCCGAGCTCTTCAGCTCAAGGCTAGCTCTCTACTACTTGAACCACAACACCATTTCCAGTTTTCTGTGGTTAACTGAAGAAAAGGGTCTCATGGACTTTCCTGCCTGGGCTGGCTTTGAACCTTGATCCTCAGAGCTCAGCTTCCTGAGTAGCTAGGATTACAGGCATGAGCCACCAGCAGGCCACTACCCTCTCTAGTTTTCTCACATCAGAGGAGAATAAAAATGCTAAAGCTCCTTGAGAATGAAAAAGAGTCCAAATTTAAGCCTCGCATTTAAAAAAAAGAGAATCATTTTCCAGAAATTTGATATGATAGTAGAAGGAAATAGAGCAATCTAAAGAATGCAGCCTGATGGATTTCAAAAGATGTGAAAATTCTTAGAGAAATAAACAGTACTGATGACAGAAAAAATCACTATCAATATAATGCAAAAGCTATTTCAATTACATTGTATTAATTATATAGAAAGAAATGTAATTTTTATAATTTTACAAGTTTTAAATGTGTTATAGTCAATCTTAGTCACTCTCTCATTTCCATTTCCTTCTTTCCCCCTTTTCCAAACAACTTCAAGTTTCATTATTCTATTTTCATAGTTGCAAACAATATATTTTTATTGTATTCATCTATTTCAAAATGGATTTCACATTTATACTACCTCTATTTTTCTTATTCCTTTCCCCTTCTCCAAAAAAGACTATTTTTTTTAATTTTACAAGCATTAACAACTATATATGGCTCTAAAAGTGACATAGAATTGACCACACTGACAGTGTCAAAGAAACATTATAGTGGATGAAGTCAGACAGGCAAGAAATCTTTACTCAAGACTATTTCAACAGGCATCCAGACTACTGTAATAAAGGAGAGATATTTAATTTAATTCTGCTGATGCAATAAATAGGAGAGATTTTAGGAATTGGATGAGCTAGTTGAAAAGTCCTACAAGATGTTAGAGAGTCAATGTGATTTTGACAATTCTGGTATCTATTGATGTCTTCAACTACCACAGAGACCAGATAATTACAGTTCTTTTTGATAAGTACAGTTAAAACAAAATACAAGTTACTAAGAAAGACATTGCTAATAAGGAGGGAGGGAGGGAAACAAGGAAAGCAGAGAGGGGAAGTATGGAGTGAGATAAGAAAGGAGGTAGGACACTACTGGAATTTTAAAGCTGGAAAAAAAAAACCTGAATTTATACTCCAGAATCATTATTTGCCTTTTAACATCATTATAGGCAGTTAAAAATTACCCATTTACTGAAATACTCTCAACATTTCAATACTCTCAATAGAGCCCTTAGCTCTACAGACTATTTTTAAGGACCATATGGTTCTCCTAACTCTTGGCAAAGAATACTAGCCTGGTGGCTCATGGTTTTAATCTTAGCTACTTGGGAGGCTGAGATCTGAGAATCACCATTTGAAACCAGCTGAGACAGAAAAGTCTATAAGACTCTTATTTCCAATAAGCTACTCAGGAAAAAGCTGCAAATGGTACTGTAGCTCATGTGGTAGAGTGCTAGCATTCAGCAAAAGAGGAATATGAACAGTGACACTGTGGCTTAAGTGTTAGTGCTAGCCCTAAGCTGAAATGCTCAGGGACAGTGCCTAGGCCCAGAGTTCAAGCCCCCATGACTGACCAAACACAAAAAATAAAACAAAACAAAAAACATACAGAGGCCAAAACAATATACATTCTTTAGTTGCCATCATTGCTGTTTCCATTTACTTTTCCTTCTGTGTTATTTCTTTCTTTGTATTTGGGAGGGTCAGAGAGGACACATAAAAGGTGGAACAATGATGAGCAAATACAACAGTGATACGCAATAGACACTATGTGGAAATATACTGGATATCTTGTGAGTAGGGATGGGAGGGAAAGACTGGGAGAGAGCATTGGAAAGGGAGAGATATGGTTCAAACAAAATTGTACTCACTATTCTTTACCTAACTCATGTACCTGTAACCCCTCTGTATATCAGCTCTACAATAACAAAAAGTAATAAATGTTACTAAGCAAGAAACAGGAAGACATGAACCAAAAATAAACAAATAAAAATAAATAAACAAATAAATAAACAAATAAAAGTCGCTAAAGCAAGTGCTCTATGAAAAGGGAGACCGGACATTAAAGTTAGGAAGAAACCTATCTGTAATGGGCTGGGAATATGGCCTAGTGGCAAGAGTGCTTGCCTTGTATACATGAAGCCCTGGGTTCGATTCGATTCCTCAGCACCACATATGCAGAAAACGGCCAGAAGTGGTGCTGTGGCTCAAGTGACAGAGTGCCAGCTTTGAGCAAAAAGAAGCCAGAAATAGTGTTCAAGCCCTGAGTCCAAGTCCTAGGACTGGCAAAAAAAAAAAAAAAAAAAAAAAACCTATCTGTAAAATTCTGTCATTCTTCAGGGAACAAGATGTTACCTTGGTCAGCAGAAAAAGAAAAACTTCTCACATATTTTATATAGTAAAGCATAAGGAAGAGCAATCATCTTCTCCCACACCCACACAGTGATAAAAATCTGTAATTCATGGCAATGTCCTACATAGCTCTTGAGTAACCTCAAAGTTGAACCCAGGCTTCACTTTTACATCTGGCTTTAGAGAAGAGAGACTTTATTCAGTATGATTATTGCAAGGGGGAAAAAACAGAACATAGATTTGCAAGCATCTCAAGGAATAGGCACAAAAGGTTCTTTTCTATAAATTGTACAGAAGAGCCTGGTGTGGGAGGTAGATGTGAGTGCACTTTGAAAGTAAATTAAAGAAAACTTCACCCTGAAACTCATCTGTTTTCCAAGAAGGCTCTAAGGAGAGATGGATGCTGGCTTACGCTGAGAGTCAGCTAATGTTCAAAATCCTAAGGGAAGAACAGAACCTAACCCAAGATTTGTGAAATAAGCATTTTATTCTCATTGATTGGCAGAGACAAAAATTAACCTCTCTTCAGTTAATTATTTTTGAAGGTAAGAATGGAAATTTGGATGATCTTTGTCTGGTCTTGTTATAGGGGAAAATAAGTAGATCTGAGTCTGAATCTAAATTATGTTGGGGAGGGCAGTTTGTTGCTATCCCAATTTCCCAGAGCAAAGGACTTCAGTGAAGTATAGCATGTTGCATAGACTTTATTTCATGCATTCTTGGTGCTGTTTCTACATTGCAAACACTGGAGAATGGACTTAATCCCTAATAGAATATATATATATATGACATATATATATATATATATATATATATATATATATGTCATTGAAATAGGAAGGGCACATAGTCACAGGTCTCTAAACACTATAGGAGGGGGAGACAACCAGAAATCCATCCCTCTGCCTTTTATAAATGGCAAAAGTAAAGTTCTATTTGCTCTTGCAGAGGACATATCTAAGTTTAATCAATTCAGTTCAAAGAAAAGTTATTCTTTTTTTTTTTTTCTTGTTTTTTGCCAGTCCTGGGCCTTGGACTCAGGGCCTGAGCACTGTCCCTGGCTTCTCTTTGCTCAAGGTTAGCACTCTGCCACTTGAGCCACAGCGCCACTTCTGGCCATTTTCTACATATGTGGTGCTGGGGAATCGAACCCAGGGCTTCATGTATATGAAGCAAGCACTCTTGCCACTAGGCCATATTCCCAGCCCCATGAAAAGTTATTCTTGGGTTTTAGGTCCAAGTAAACTAAGACTTTCCCTTGTAATGATTCCCAGTATCAAAGGGTGCTTGGAACAGCTATCAAACTAATACAAATTACTGTTTCTCTGAGCTTACTTCCACATCTGTTAAAGGAAGTTTGTGCAAGTTATTGAGAGTAGTAAATAAAATCAGGTCTGTAAAAATCTCTGCTGTGGGATTTTTTGTGTGGCAAAATTAATCTTTCCCTTTAAGTAACAATGTTTAATGGAAGTCCCAGTTGTAAAAAAATTTTCTAACATCGGTTATAGTGTGTGCATATATATTCATTGTCTTACTGTTCCTATATACTTTATTAGAAAATCTTATTTTTCCCACATCAAGAGTCCTTTTGGGGGCTGGGAGTATGGTCTAGGGGCAAGAGTGCTTGCCTCCTACACATGAACCTCTCAGTTCCATTCCCCAGCACCACATATATGGAAAACGGCCAGGGGGGGCGCTGTGGCTCAAGTGGCAGAGTGCTAGCCTTGAGCGGAAAGAAGCCAGGGACAGTGCTCAGGCCCTGAGTCCAAGGCCCAGGACTGGCCAAAAATAACTAACTAACTAACTAAATAAATAAATAAATAAATAAATAAATAAATAAATAAATAGAGTCCTTTGGAAGTGCTCTCTGTTGAGCTGAGTTACAGTTTAGTAGAAGCCATTTGAAACCACAGAGAAAATTTATTATAATTTCAAATTTTAAGGAAGTTATTCTCATTTCTACAGAATAGGAAGAAATAAAGTGAAATCAGAGAATAAATAATTATCTTAGCCATCTATAATCTGACTTGAGACAGTCTTGATTTTTTTTAAATATTTTGGTCTTTTGAATCCTACCCTTGCCTCCAGTCTTGGTAAACTCTCCTTATATGGGCCTGAAAGGAGAGGACACATTAGAAAACCTATGGGAGGATTATTTTTTGTCCAAGTGATTACACACACACACACACACACACACACACACACTCGTTCTATGGACAGTATTGTTCTTTTCACTCTTCCTAGGAGGTCATTCCTATCATTCCATCAGGTTGAGTAAGGTGCTAGAGTGGCTGTGAGTAACACCAGCTTCTCAAATAGCCCTGTACAGGTCTTTCTCTGAATCCTTATTTTTGTGCCAGATGGCCCAAAGTTCCACTGAAGTCCTATTTTCTCTAGCCAGTGAATTCTCCTGAGATTTTAATAAGCAAGCAAAATTTTCACTTGTAAAGCTATTGAAAGAATACTGAAAAGATGGTCTTAGTGGTGTTAAAGAACTTACTTATGCTTTTTGGTTGTTTGCTTGTTTTCTTTTTCTGTTTTGTTTCATTTTTGGTGCCACCCCTGGGGTTTGAACTCAGGGCTAGGCACTTTCCTAATGTTTTTTATTGGCGGGGGGGGGGGGGGGGGGGGGGGGGGGTTGATGTTTTTTCCCTATCACTTGAGCCACAGTTCCACCTCCAGCTTTTTGGGGAAGGAGTTAATTGGAGAAAAAAGTCTCATGAATTGTCCTACCCCAGGCTGGCTTTGAACCATGATCCTCAGATCTCAGCCTCCTGAGAATAACTAGAATAATAGGCATGAGGCATTGGTACCAGATGGTGTTGAGTATTATGTTGTTATCCTCCTCCTCATCATCATCCTACCTATCACTTAGTGTCATTTTTACTCAGTCAGCCAGCAAATATTTGTTACATGATTACTGTTCTCTGACATCGTTCTGAGGACTGATTAAGATAGTGAATCACCCAAATAAAGGCTCTTCTTTAAGATAGGAAGGGGTATTCAGACAGACAGCTTTGTTCTCAAATGAAAGTTTACATTTTAATACATATTGGATACATCTATTCTGAAATATGCTCTCTGGCCTGAACATATTATATAAAACTTATACAATGACTGTAATATTATGTTAATTTTACGTGATTGTTTATTATTAATTTTATTGTTATTTAAACTCAAACTCACTAAATAAATATTTGGAATTCATTGCAGAAAATAAATAGTACCATAGACATTGTACATACACAGCCTAAAATATTAACAAAGTAAATTGTGTTAGTCATACTAACTGACCTGTGCTTTCTCGATTTCTAGTTTTAAGCAAATCAATGTTAAAATATATGATTTTTTAAAATGTTAATATTTGTACAAAGTTCCTATGAAGTAAAATATAATTTGAACAAATAATAAAATCATAAGAGCTCTAAAAGAAATAATTTTACTTCTACAAGAAAATGCTTCTAAAATATGTGAACTCATGCATGAGTTTGCTGAGCAACACTTGTATGTTTTTCCTAAATGTTCTCTTTTTTTCGGCCGCTCATGACAAAGAACACACTGCTTAGTAGTTGTAGATGTGCCTCATTTGACTTTTAAAGAATCATTTTAACTAAAACTACTTTTGAGTTTATGGAGAAAGGGAAAGGCACTACAAAATACATTAGTTAATAGCATTTTTAAATGGCACTATTATCATGGAAATATCATTTAGAATTCTGACAAATAACTTCTCCTATATTCTTTTTGTAGTTTCTAATGCTGTCTTTGTTCACTGGAGCATATCCATTCAATTTTCTTCCAACATTTTAGTTGGTTCTTTTTAAATATTTAGCTATTTTTAAAAAATAGAGAAAACATAACATCTAACATGGCCTCTTACAAATATTCCACGTGTACATTGCAGCGTTTTTTTACCATACAATATTACACAGATGAGCCCTAGGATTTTCCTTGTTTAACTGAAACATTAAACTGGTTGACATACAACTTCCTCTTTCCTCTCCCCCTTTCTCCTGAGAAATATTACAATGTTTTAAATATTTACAAGTCCAAAGGGTACTTTTTCCATTTTTTTAATATCTTTAAGAACTGCCATTTAAGAAAGCAGTGTGTGAATCCAATGTATCTTGATTGATGTCACCTCTTTCAACATCCTCACCCATGCCCTCCTACCTGCCCCTTCCCTCACTCTTCTTCATTTTGTAGGATATGCATTGGATTCTTGACTGCATTCTCCCCCTCTTATCTTCACTGGTCTATTTCGATGTTTTCATCCCATGAGTTTGCCTATCTTATATGCCTCATGTAGCTTGAGTCAAACAGTACTTCTTTTTCCGACTAGTTAATTTTGCTTAGTATAATGCCCCCAGGTACATCATGTTGTGACAGAATTTCCTTCTTTTTTAAAGTTGAATAGCATTCCATTGAATGTATATATTACTTACTTCATCCATTATTTAGATTGTAGCTACATTTAGCTCCTTGTGCATTATGCTGAAATGAAAGTTAGATCATTATCATCTCTTTGAGATACTAATTTCAGTTCTTCTGGATAAATACATGTTAGTGGGCTGGCTGAATCATCTGTTAAATGTAGTTTGCATCCATAGTGTTTTACATAGTAGCTGCATCATTTTGAATTCTACCAATAGTGTTTTCAGGTTCTAAATTCTCCACTTTTCTTTATATTCAAAGTCTGCCTATATAAATTATTTCCTTCATCTTATTAGACAGATTGTTGGATCCCTGGTATTGCCTAGAATGTTACAGGACTATTAATTTAACAATAATTATCATTTTCTTCTTCCAAATCTCTGTAATAATACTATTTTATTATAATATCACACCTATAAAAAATACTGAAAATTTTAATTGCGTGGTTTTGATCTTAAAACTCAAAATTTTACAGATAAGTAAATTTTTCTATTTGAAAATATTGGAAGCGATTTCTTAAGTATATCCAGTTCACTCTTGTAAAGTTTTAGCTAACATATATTCAAATTATATGCGCTAATTTCTCAATATTGTATTCATAGGATAGAATAATCAGCTTTTCAGGGAAGAGCTAATTTTCTTCACTGTGTGAGTCAAAGAGTCTTTATTTTATAGTAATATAGATTAACAAGATACAATTATATATGTTAATAGGATACACACTGATATGTGTATGTAATATATAATGAGTAAATCGAGAAAATTATACCTATAATTATACCTAAAAGACTTGACAAAATTTGTGATGAGAACATTTGAAATTTATGCTTAGCAGTTGTTAAATATGCAGCATGTTTTATTATAGTTCAACATGATATAAAAATGATGACCTCTAAATACTTAACTTGTTTGATTGAAAATTCATATCTTATCACATATTTCTCCATTCTTATTTTCTCCCACCCTCTAACTACTATTCTGCACTCAGCATCTGAATTTAATGCTTGTAGATTCCACATACAAGAAAGAATTTGCAGTATTCATTATTCCCTGCCTGACTTATTTCATTTTGCATGTCTTATAGATTCATTCAGGTTGTCACAAATATCCAGAATTCCCTTTTTTTGAGGCTAAAAAGCATTCCATTGTGCATATCTAATACATTTCTTTCATCCTTCTTCCATTGATGGACACTCAGATTGAGTCTGTAATCGGGCTATTGTGAGCATGGGACAAGGCTACACTAAATTTAGGACTACTGATATCACCTTGACACAGGTCCGTGTTTTAAATGTATTCTCCCATCAACAATGTCTTGAGCAATCTGAATGTTTCCCTCATTGTTTTAAAAGATATGGAGTTCATTCTTGCTGATGAACACTTGACACCTGATGAAATGGTAACTCTGAGTGACAATGTAATTGGTTTTCAACCTCCTGTAGTCATCTTCCTTGCACAATTTTCTGTGTGGGTTGACTGAAGCTCTGTATGCAAACTGACTTGCTAAATCACATTATAAATATATTCCAATTTTTTAATGAAATCTCAAGATTGATAAAAATGAAATTGCTTCCTTGAGAATGTTCAAATCCCCAAGAAACTGAGCAAGAAGATAGATCTCTATATGATTATCCACTCCTGACAACTTGAAAACCCTCAGCTCGGTTTACCTATAAAATGCCAGATGATTGCTTTCCAAGTAGGACAATCGCTTTTTCAGACATTGTCATCTATAACAACAAAGTTTTATGCCACAATGAAAGCCTACATTAGGACATAATATTTTATACACATTTGTTTCTGTAGAACAAGGTGCTTATCATTAGACAAGCTGTAGATTAGTTTTCAAGTGCTCCTGAGATAGCTCAATAAATATCTCTTTGGAGGCCAGCTTCTGCGTTTTAGAGGTACTGAGAGCTCAACATTCTGAATTGAAACCATAGACTATCTATCCAAAGGAAGCCAGAGAAAAATTATTCCCTAAATATATAAGGCTATAAGATTTATTTTGTATAGCCTTTTTATATCTAGCACAGAACTAGCTGAACATTAGTCAATATATATATGATAGAATTACTATCCAGACAAAAGTGATATCAAGAATTTACATGCTGTAAATTACTTAAAGCAAAATAGGAACAAGAGCATTTTGCATGATGTTAATTGTTAAGAGCTATATGGAAAAAGCAGAGATTTCACATTAGCCATTTAGGAAGACTAATCAGACTTGAACAAGTGCTTTACC
This sequence comes from Perognathus longimembris pacificus, assembly GCF_023159225.1. Classification (NCBI taxonomy): domain Eukaryota; kingdom Metazoa; phylum Chordata; class Mammalia; order Rodentia; family Heteromyidae; genus Perognathus; species Perognathus longimembris. The sequence goes on along the minus strand of NC_063172.1, from coordinate 40,211,738 downwards.
TCTCTGGGTCTCAGGGTTTCTTTAATCCATAAAATGGGGGAGAGGCGATCACAATTGCACTTTCTTTTTTGTTTGTGTTCTTTATTGTCAGAGTGATGTACAGAGGGGTTACAGTTTCATATGTAAGGGAAGTACATTTCTTATCCAACTTGTTACCTCCTCCTTCATCCCCTGCCACTGTCTCCCCCCACCCCAGTTTTCTCCCCACCATGAGTTTTACAGTTGGTTAATACCAATTGGTTTTGTGAGTGTCGCTATTGCAATGGTTAGTCTTTTTGTCTTTTGTCTCTTGATTTTGGTATTCCCTTTCCCTTCCCTAGTTCCCATATACATATATACATATATTTCAGGGTATTAAGATCCGTTACAGTAATAGCAGGAGTAAAACCACAAGAAGGGACTATGAGAAGGGTAAAAAAAATCCGGTTTCACAAGGCATGTTGAAATTAACTATAACAATGATATACCACTTATTTCCATAACATGGAGTTCATTTTGCTTAGCATTATCTTGTGGGTTTATATGGGCATAGCTATTGTGATCTGCTATGTCTAATGTGGAAATATACTAATTATTCCCTATGAGGGAGACCATAGAGTTCATGTTTTTTTGGGTCTGGCTTACTTCACTTAATATGATTTTTTCCAAGTCCTTCCAATTCCTTACTAATTGGGCAGTATCCTTCTTTCTGACAGAGGCATAGAATTCCATTGTGTATATGTACCACATTTTCTTGATCCACTCATCTACTGAGGGTCTGGGTTGTTTCCATATTTTAGCAATGACAAATTGTGCTATGATGAACATGATTGTGCTGGAGGCTCTAGTGTGGTCTTGCTTGTAATCTTCGGGTAGATGCCCAAAAGTGGGGCTGCTGGGTGGTAGGGAGGCTCTATGTTTAGCCTTCTGTGGAAGCTCCACACTGCTTTCCAGAGTGGTTAAACAAGCTTACATTCCCACCAACAAAGTAGAAGGGTTCCCTTTTGGCCACATCCCCCTCCAACATTTGTTATTGTTAGTTTTCCTGATAATGGACATTCTTACTGGGGTGAAGTGGAATCTCAGTGTTGTTTTGATTTGCATTTCTTTTATGGCCAGTGACGTATAGCACTTCTTCATGTGTCTCTTGGCCATTCTCATTTCCTCTTCAGAGAAGTCTCTTTTTAGATCTTTGGCCCATTTGTTGAGGGGGGCGATTGGTTCTTTGAGGATTTGTTTGGGAGGAATTTAATTTTTTGAGTTCTGCATATATTTTAGATATGAGGCCTTTGTCCATTGTATGGAAGGTAAAGATCTTCTCCCAATCTGTGGGCTTTCTGTAATGACTGGAGATGTGGCTTCTTGAGTAGACCATTTGTCTAGCAAGTGCAAGACCCTGAGCTTAGTCCCTAGTACCAAGGAAAATAAATAAAGCAAGTAATTTCAGTATGCTCAGTATACAGAAAGCCCTTAGTACATGTTAGTTTTTATGCAAATTAGTGAAATTTAAAAGTTTGACTCTTAGGGAAAAAGTCAGTGAGAAAACTAGTTAAAGAATTCAGGTGTAATCAGGAGACTATTTCAGTTTGGTTTTTGTGTGAATAGCTAGTAGGTACTAATCTGTCTTCGCCAATAGAATCAGGGATTCATAATTCTCTTTCAGACAACAGCTAGATACACCTTAATAATGATATAAAGTACAGAAAAGGACATACGAAGGAGATCTGGTCAAAGTAGATGTGTACAAACCACATAAATTATAGGCAATTAGCAAGATAACATTATGCATCAGGAGAACAATATTTGGGGTTGGATTTGAAATTTCAATCAAACATGAATCAGGATGATATATGAAAATATATTTTTTTAATTCTGAGGATGGCAGCAATTTATTTGTACTGCAACAGTTGAAAAATGAAGGATTGTGCTATTAAGTAGAAACTGAAAATAAAGAAAAAACATGGCTGTCAGGGAAAGATGTACTTCTACCATTTGTTAGGAATGATGGAAAAAATTGACCTATAAGAAATTAATAGCTTGATAAAAATGACCTAGTATCAACAGAGCTACCTAAAACACAGTTAGTCACACAAACATAATTAACTTACAATGATAGATGCAAAACAAAACAAAATCAGTTACCATCCATTGTTGGAAATGTTAAGGGTTTGATAAGGTTATGAAGTAGAATACTATGAGAAATCATTAGCAATTCCACACAAAGTGAATGATTTATCCAAAGTATTTTCAAAATGCTCTTTCCTAAATTATGTTCACAGCTTCTTCAGTCTTTGTACTTCATTTCTCTGAAATCTGTGTGCTAAGAAACTCCAGGTTTTTACTTATTTCTTTATTGGCAAAGTGATGTCCAGAGAGGGGTTACAGTTTCATACGTAAGGCAGTGTGTACATTTCTTATCCAACTTGTTACCTCCTCCCTCTCAAGTTTTTGTTCCTATAAAGCATCATAACATTTAACATTATCTTTTCATAAAAATTACATGTGTTACTTTCACCATAGAAAGTGTAAGTATGAGTTTAAGTAATTTCAAATCTAATTATGTTTTCCCATGAAAAGAAATCGTTGAAAGACCTGAAACAACTATACTTAAAACTTACTCCAAATTTTAAATAGTTTCCAATTTTAAGACTATTTTCACTATATATTCTGATCCTTGTGGAGAGGATTGACCTCCATATGCATTAAAGCTAGACAACAAGTAGGGATGAACATTTCTATTACTATAAAAAGAATAACTTCTGGAAACAAGGTTTGAGAGTTCAATTATATGATTGCTGTTGGCTTATGGAAGGTGTGCTATTATCTTTTTTTTACATATTTTTATTACTTTTAAGTAGTTGTACAAAGTCATTGCCATTTAACAAAGCAGTTTATGAATACAATATATCTTGATCAATGTCATCCTTTTCAACATTCTCACTCATCCCTCCCTTACCTACCCCTTCCCTCATTCTTCTTAATTTTGTAAGATATGCATTGGGTTCTTCCCTGCATTCCCCCATTCTTCAAATATTTTTCAAATCCAACGTGTACTTTGAAGTAGATATCATGCAAGCCTTGGCCTAATTTATTTTAGAAGATGAACGAATGAAATCAGTTTTCCTGACAGCAGTGAGATGGAATAGTCTCATTAAATGGACATGAACATAGTTTGAAGGGAGAGAGGCAGAGAAAGGAAAGCCTGCCAGGGTACATTAGCAGGTTGATGGGGAAGCATTAGAAACAAGGCATTAGAAAAGCATGCAAATCTCAGACAGGGCTCAGAAGAAAAAGCAGAAAGAGCCTTCTTACTTCCCACCTGAGCTGAGAGCCATCCATACCTAGAGGCAATGAGAACTTCAATTATTTTACTTCTTCACAACTGCTTTCTGAGGATCTACTATGTACCAGGCAGTTCTGGGCACTGGGGGAGGGGATGAGAAGCAACAAATCCATCAGAGGTGTGCTAATATCTTAAGGGATATAAAACCGGGAATTCCTTTTCATATTCTAAATAAATTCTTTATGAAGACAATCATACTAAAATATTCAGTGATCATTAGTAATTATTATTACTTCATTGATTGTTATTATTACTTTGTAGCTAAGCAGATATTAACAGGGCTCTCTGATGGTCTATGAAAAAAAACAACACTGTTTTCCCCATCATTCTCCCATGACACAGAACACTTCTATGATGAGGTGTGTGGGAGGACCCAAACTAACTGGTCCTCGATAATTTAATTGTATTCACTTTGTGCCATCCACATAGTACCCAAATATACCATTTGTGGACTCAGTCCTACCAGGCAGCTGTGGCTTCAGACGCCAATATTCTGTGTGTGGCCTGTAATACCACCCAACAGAAAGCCAGTCCAGAACAGAGTGCCTTCTCTTCAGGTTGAGACCCCGTGACCTGCTCTGAAAGCCTACCACTTCCCAGTAACACCACACTGATGACCAAGCTCCCAATATCTGATCCCTTCTAGAACAATCTTCTTCCTTAGAACAAAGTGCTGCCCACCCCCAAAAAATAAATGAAGTCTGATTCTTGCGAATTTTGTTTTAATATTCTTATATTAAATTAACCATTGGACTCTTTTGGACTCAGTTGGACTCTGTTATGTTCTCCCTTACCATCTTGGAAAAACTAATCTTACTTCTGAGTCTATACCTAGGAATCCCCAATTGTTTTTAGATAAAACCATCAGCCATGACAACTCTGGAAAGCACCTGTGCTCTTTTGAGAAGTGAAACAGTATCACTCTACAATCTTATATCACTGATTTTAGCACTCTGTCACACTGATTCTCTGATGATCTGGAATTAAAATGGAGAGGAGATCATTACATCTTTTTTTTTTTCAAGTTCTTTTTTTTCACATTTTTTTTTATTAATTGAACATAAATTTTTTTACAAGGTGTTGTGCAAAGAGGGTGCAGTTACATAGTAGGGCAGTGTGTGCATTTCTTGTGATATCTTACAACCTGTTTTTCCATCCCTTGTCTAGGTCAGGTAGACACATATGCAATATACAATGTATCAAGCACATATACCGTGTTCACAGACTTGGTCTCTACTGTCTCTCCGTCTCCCTTTGTTAACAGTCATATATCAGGGAGATCATACCCTTTTGTTTTCTGTGTTCTAGGCTTGTCTCACTCAACATTATTTGTTTGAGTTCTGACCATTTCCCTGCGAATAACAATATTTCGCCATTCCTAATCGCTATGTAGTATTCCATTGTGTATAAGTACCATATTTTTTGGATCCATTCATCTGTGGAGGGGCATCTGGGTTGTTTCCATATTTTGGCTATTGTGAATTGTGCCGCGATAAACATGGAAGTACAAATGTCTTTTTGATATCTTGGGTTTTGCTGTTTAGGGTAGATGCCTAGGAGTGGTATGGCTGGGTCATAGGGTAGGTCTATATTGAGCTTTTTGAGAAACCTCCATACTGTTCTCCAAAGTGGTTGTACTAATTTGCACTCCCACCAACAATGGAGAAGGGTTCCTCTTTCCCCACAGCCCCTCCAGCATTTGTTGTTTCCTGAGTTCAGAGTATAGGCCATTCTAACTGGGGTGAGGTGGTATCTCAGGGTTGTTTTTATTTGCATTTCCTTTACTAGCAGGGATGTTGACCATTTCCTCATGTGTTTCTTTGCCATTTTTATATCTTCTCTTGTGAAGTCTCTGTTTAGCTCTTTTGCCCATTTCCTAATAGGTTTATTGGGCTTAGAGGTGCTTAGTTTTTTGAGTTCTCTGTAGATGACAGATATCAGGCCTTTGTCTGTTGCTGTGCTGGTAAATATCCTTTCCCATATCGTTGGCTGTCTTTCTATTTTGGTGGCTATGTCCTTAGCTGTGCAGAAACTTTTTAATTTGTAGTAGTCCCATTTGTTGAGTCTTTCCCCTATTTGTTGTGCCCCTGGGACTCTATTCAGGAAGTTCCTTCCTGTGCCTATAAGTTCTAGTGTCTTTCCTACTCTGTCCTTCAGTAGTTTCAAGGATTCAGGTCTGATGTTGAGGTCCTTGATCCATTTTGAGTTGATCTTGGTGCATGGTGATAGGCTTGGGTCTACTTTGAGTTTTCTGCATATGGCTGCCCAGTTCTCCCAGCACCAGTAGTTGAAGAGGCTATGTTTATTCCATTGTATGTCTTTAGCTCCTTTGTCGAATATCAGTTGGCTGTAAGAGTGCGGTTTTATTTCTGGGTCTTCAATTCTAATCCACTGGTCTTCTGATCTGTTTTTATACCAATACCATGCTGTTTTTGTTATGATGGCTTTGTAGTAGAGCTTGAAATCTGGTATTGTGATACCTCCTGCACTATTTTTTTTGCCTAGAATTGCTTTGGCTATTCTAGGTTTTTTGCTGTTCCATATGAATTTATGGATTGGTTTCTCTATTTCAGTGAAGAATGTGGCTGGGATTTTGATAGGTATTGCATTGAATTTGTATAACAATTTGGGCAATATGGCCATTTTCACTATATTGATTCTGCCTACCCATGAGCATGGGAGGTCTTTCCATCTCCTTGTGTCTTCTTTGATTTCCCTTATTAGATTTTTGTAGTTTTCATTGAATAGGTCCGTCACGTCCTTGGTTAAGTTGATCCCTAGGTACTTTATTCTTTTTTTGGCTACTGTAAATGGAATTGTTTCCATAATTTCATTTTCTGTTTGTCTATTGCTGGTGTACAGAAAAGCTGCTGACTTTTGTGGATTGATTTTGTATCCTGCTACTTTGCCAAATTGGTTTATTAGGTGTAGGAGTTTGGGGACTGAGTTTTTTGGGTCCTTCAGATATAAGATCATGTCGTCTGTGAATAGGGATAGCTTGATTTCTTCTTTGACCATGTGGATCCCTTTGATGTCCTCCTCTTGCCTTATTGCTATGGCTAGGGATTCCAGCACTATGTTGAACAGAAGTGGGGAGAGTGAGCATCCTTGTCTTGTTCCTGAGTTTAGGGGGAATGATTTAAGTTTCTCTCCATTTAATATGATATTAGCAGTTGGTCTGTTGTATATGGCTTTTATTGTTTTGAGGAATGTTCCATCTATTCCTGTTCTCTCCAAGGCTTTTAATAGGTATGGATGTTGTATTTTGTCGAAGGCTTTTTGGGCATCGACTGAGATAACAATGTAATTCTTAATTTTAGATCTGTTTATGTGGTGAATTACGTTGATTGATTTACGGATGTTGAACCATCCTTGTGACTGAGGGATGAAGCCTACTTGGTCATGATGTATGATTTTCTTGATCAGTTTCTGGATCCTGTTAGCTAATACTTTATTGAGGATCTTTGCGTCTGTGTTCATTAGTGATATTGGTCTGTAGTTCTCTTTTTTTGTTGGGTCTTTGCCTGGTTTGGGAATGAGTATGATATTAGCTTCTTAGAATGAGTTTGGGATTTCTCCCTCTGTTTCTATTTCGCGGAAGAGTTTGAGGAGTATTGGTATTAGCTCCTCACTAAAGGTTTTGTAGAATTCGTTGGTGAATCCATCTGGGCCTGGGCTTTTCTTAGTAGGGAGGTTCTTGATTACCTCCTGTATCTCACTGTAAGTTATTGGTTTATTTAGTTGATTTATTTCTTCTTGGTTCAGTTTGGGCAGTTTGTACTTCTCTAAGAATTGATCCATTTCTGTAAAATTATTGTTTTTTGCTGAGTAGAGGTTTTGGAAATATCTCCTTATGATTGTTTGAATATCGTGTGTATTTGTTGTAATTTTTCTGGTGGAGTCCCTGATTTTACGTATATGAGTCTCTTCTTTTTTTTGTAAGTCTTGCAAGGGGTCTGTCAATTTTGTTTATTTTCTCAAAGAACCAGCTTTTAGTCTTATTTATTTGTTGAATGGTCTTTCTATTTTCAATCAGATTTATCTCTTCTTTAATCTTTGTGATCTCTCCCCTCCTAATCGTTTTAGATTCTGTCATTTCTTGTTTCTCCAGTTGTTTTAGTTTCACCGTGAGGGTATTCACCTGCTCTGCTTCCATTCTTTAATGTGGGTGCTGAGTGCAATGATCTTGTCCCTCAGTACTGCCTTAGCTGTGTCCCATAGGTTTCTTTGTGATGTGTATTCTTTGTCATTGTGGCTTATGAATTCGTTGATTTCATCTTTAATTTGGTCTGTGGCCCAAGTGTTGGATAGCAGCGTGGGGTTTAGCCTCCAAGAGAGTGTATAGTGTCTGTGGTTTCCTTTGTTGTTGAGGGTTACCTTTAATCCACTGTGATCACATATAATACATGGGATGACGTCAATACTTTTGTATTTGCTGAGGTTCTTTGTGTGGGCTATGACGTGGTCTATTTTGGAATATGATCCATGGGCTGCTGAAAAGAAGGTGTATTGGGTCTCTGTAGGGTGAAAGGTTCTATATAGGTCTCTTAGATCCATTTGGGAAATGGTGTTATTTAGGTCCTCAGCTCCCTTACTAATTCTCTGGGTGTTGGATCTGTCTCTTGGAGAGAGAGGAGTATTAAAGTCACCCACTATGATTGTGTTTGCGTCTATCTTGCTCTGTAATTCTGTGAGAATTTGCTTGACATATGTAGGGCCTCTTTTGTTCGGTGAGTATACATTTATCACCGTGATTTCTTGATTCTGGATTTTTCCTTGTATTAATATGTAGTGTCCTTCTTTGTCTTTTTTAGTGGATTTTAAAGAGCAGTCCAGCTTGTCTGAGATCAGAATGGCTACACCTGCCGTTTTGGTGGGTGCATTTGCTTGGTAGCTCTTGCTCCATCCTTTCATTCGAAGCCTGTTTTTATCCCTTGCTGTAAGGTGGGTCTCTTGTAGACAGCAGATGTCAACTTTTTGTTTGCGAATCCATTCTGCCAGTCTGCTCCTCTTAATCGGGGAATTTAAGCCATTTATATTTAAAGAGATCAAGGATAGGGGTGTTTTTTCTCCTTCCATTTTTTTGTTGGGCTGTTTTTTCCTCTTTTTTTTTTTCTACTTGTCTTTAGTGAGCTGGTCTTTCTGCTGGACTTTGGCTATTGAAGTTTCTTTCTGATTCTGTCTGTGTGTCTTTTACGATCTCTGTTGGGTGGGGTTCCCCTCTTAATATTCGCTGTAGGGCTGGTTTTTTATTCACATACTCCTTTAGCTCCTCTTTGGTGTGGAAAGATCTGGTTCTCCCTTCGAATGTGAACTCCAGTTTCGCTGGATATTTGATCCGAGGTTGTAAATTGTTATTCTGAAGTACTTGGATGGTGTTCTTCCACTCACTTCGAGCTTGGTAAGTTTGTGTGGATAAGTCAGATGTTATTCGAATTCTCTTCCCATTGAAAAAAGTTTCCTTCTTCGCTTTGGCTGAATTCAGAATTTGCTCTTTAATCTTGAGGTCTGTAGTCTTGAATATTATGTGCCTTGGGGTGGTTTTCCTGGGGTCTGGCCTGCCAGGTGTCCTATAGGCTTCGGTTACCTGGATGGGGTCCCCTGTGAGATTGGGGAAGTTTTCTGCAATAACTTTATTGAGAACATGATTAAGCCCTCTGTTCTGATATTTGGCTCCCTCTTCTATTCCAATTATGCGCAGATTATATCTCTTGTCTTTGTCCATTAGTTCCTGGATTAGTCTTCCCTGAAGCTTCACCTTTTCTTGGAGTGTGGTCATTTTCTGGTTGTTGTCAGCTGCTTCATCGTCCAGGCGAGAGATTCTGGATTCTATATGGTCCATTCTTTGTGTTATGGTTTCAATTGCGGAGTTTATGGTTGTCAGAGAGCTATTTATGGTTGTCATATCAGCTCTGATCGTGGAAATTTCTTCCTTTAAAGAGTTATATTTTAAATCTATTTTTTCATGCATTTCAATTCTCAGGATGTGGAGATTTTCTTTAAAGGCGGCTTGCATTGTATCCATTTTTGCTTCCATTTCTTTAAACGAGGCTTGCATTGTATCCATTTTTGCTTCCATTTCTTTCTTGGCTTCCTGGGTGTCCTTCCAGATTTCTGCTCTAAACTCCTGGAATTGTTTTCTGATTTCATTTCTGATGCTTTCGATCATTCCTGTTAACATGGCCTCATTTGCTTTTTTGGTCTCCATCTCCTCTTCAGTCGTGCTGCTTTTTGGAGCTGGCGAGTTGGCTTGTCCTTTGATGAACTGAGTTATGTTTCTTTATGATTTGCGCATCTGGAAATCCGTGGATGGCTTCTCAGGTTTGGTTTGTAGCTCTTTCCTCCCTCCTGTGTAGGCGTGTCTAAGGCAGCAGGTGCTGCCGCTGTGGCCCCGCCCACCCGTGCAGGGTACGCCTACCAGAGCGGGCGCTATCGCCGGGGGCCCCGCCCTTCTGTGCGCTGTTGTCCACTACAACATGCACTTTAGCGGGATATGCTTCCCAGAGCGAGTCCTGGGTTGTTGGGTTGTGCTTGCGCCCTCCAGCGAGTCCGTTGGGGGAGGCGGTATGTGTGGGGCCCAGTGGGATCGACTGTCTGGCACCCTCAGACCTCACCTCCGCTGCGAGGGGGGGGACGTGATCAGGCTCAGGTGACTCTGCTGGGCTGGTATTGCCCACCAGCGCCTGTGATTTTAGTTGTAAGAGTCTGCGAGGTCCAGGCGCCTCGGGTAGGGTTTGCCCTGCCGGCCGTCCCCCGGCCCCTGTTGGGAAGGGGGTGGGGCTGGTTCTGCCAGTTCAGGAACCTGTGGGGGCCTTGGGGCTACTCCGCCCTTCCCCTGCTAAACTGACTTCCCAGCGCCTGATGGGAGCTTCCCGCCTGATTTGGGGGTTCTTTGTTCCCTCGGGAGTGGGGAGGGGGAGGGAGGGAGATCTAGCTTCTTTGTTGGGCTTGGGTCTCTGATAGCTGGTCTCCCGTTGGGGGGAGGGGATAATGGGGGACTCACTTTTGCTGCTTTGTGTGTGTGTCCCGCGCAGCCGTTGGCCCTTCGGGGGTTGGCAAAGTGTCGTGGTGGCTTCCCCGTTCCCTCTTTCTGCCGCGCTGGGTTCCCTTGTCCGAACCCGGTGTGGACCCGAACTTCTCGTCGCTGCCGGTGTGTGTCTTGGTCCGCACCCTGCCTTGTGTCCGTGGGGTCTCCCGCTATATGAATTCTGTGCTCCTGGCAGCCTGTCTGCTGATCGCCGGGTTCCCCTTTCCCAGCCTGGCCCTGTTTGGGCAAGGGTCGGCTGGTGGGGGGAGGTGCCCGGGAGAATCTCCGGCTCCGTGTAGGTTTTCGGTTCTTCTTTTTTGCTCCTTTTTGTTTTCCTGCGTTTCTCCACTGCTTCTGGATGCTGGTTTTGCTGGGTTCTTGATGGGGTGTTGGGTGTTGGAGTTCCCAGCACGCTATTCAGTTGGTGTGAGTCGGGGTGCCTCCCTCTTCTTTCGGCGCCATCTTTCTCTCTCCTCGATCATTACATCTTTGCAAACTAAAATGTATCCTGTAGCAAATCCAAGAAAGGACACTATTTGCCTCTTATTTGAAAACTATTTGTGATTTCAGTGACATAAAATGGTCTCCAGAAGCACAAATGATCTGAGTGTACAGATGCAAACATCACTACCACACTAATGTCTTAATTAGCAAAAGCAATGGTTAGATATCATTAACTTTAAGAAAGAAATTTTTAAATCATATGTGATGAGTCATATCCCAAATCAAATATCCTTAAAGGATATGATCTGACTGCAATTTTACTTTAGCTACCACACTCTTTTCAAATCAGAACCAAAAACTGTTTCATTATGTCTATAAATCATAAATTAAAATAAAATAGAATGTGTGAAATTTTGTCAGCTACATTATAATAGTTTAGGCTTTAATAAATAAGGCAACTATATGTTAACTTTAGTTTCTTTCCCCTATTATTATTATGATCATTCTGTAATATTGTTTCATATTTTCTTTCCGTTTTGAGAGAAAATAAAACATCTTGAAATGCTATATGAGGTAACTTAAATTCTATGCTGCCACAGAAAAGGACTGATTTTTCCAGCCCTTATATCTCCACTTTTTTTGCCAGTCCTGGGGCTTGATCTCAGGGCCTGAGCACTGTCCCTGGCTTCTTTTTGCTCAAGGCTAGTACTCTGCCAACTTGAGCCACAGCACCACTTCTGGCTGTTTTCTATATATGTGATGCTGGGGGAATCGAACCCAGGGCCTCATGTATAGGAGGCAAAAACTCTTGCCACTAGGCCACATTCTCAGCCTCATCTTCACTTTTTTTTTCTTTTTTCTTTCTTTTATTATTTATTTACTGTTAAAGTGATGTACACAGGGGTTACAGTTTTATACGTAAGGCAGTGTGTACATTTCTTATCCAACTTGTTACCTCCTCTTTCTGGAGGCTAAGATCTGAGGATCATGGTTCAAAATCAGGTCAAATAGGGAAATCCATGAGACTCTTATCTTCAATTAACCACCAGAAAACTATGAATGATGCTGTCACTCAAAATGGTAAGGCTTTGAGCAAAAGAGCTCTGGGACAGTGCCCAGTCATGTGTTCAAGCCCTATGACTACAAAAAAGGGGAGGGGGAGGAAGGAAGGAAGGAAGGAAGGAAGGGAGGGAGGGAGGGAGGGAGGGAGGAAGGGAGAGAAATTCATTGAAATGCATATGGCAAACATTGGTAAAGCCAGGAGAGATTATTAGCTAGCAAGTATTTATTCTTGTACAATCCAGAGCTGAAGGGTAGCCTTACTGATTTCAGAACTTGCCTATTCCTATCTCAGGGAAATACCAAGTAGCCAGTCTGAAATAAGATGAATTTGGTTTGGATGTGATTTGGTCCTCAGAAGGCTCATGTGTTTTGAAGACTTGGTTCTCAGCTGTTGGTGCTATTGAGAAGTGATTGTACCATGAGGGCACTAAGTTCACCAATGGATTCATTTCTTGATGACTTCATAGCAGAATGGGCTTTAAGAAGGTAGGGCCGAGTAAGCTGGCTGGCTGGCTGGGGTGAGGCAGGAAGCTGTCCTGTCTCCTGCTGGAGTCAGTGATTTGGAGGTCTTTAGAGCTTTAGAAGACAAACTGCAGAGAGGGAAGACTGCTCGAAGGGTTGAGAACCTGAAAAATCAGCTCTTCATCCTTGCTCTGTAATCAACCAGCTGTGTAACCTTGATCTGCTTGCTGTCTTCGCTGTGGCAAGAGAATAAGAGTGCCACTTCGTGAGAAGTTCAGCAACATCATAAAATTTTCTGCAGTTCTACTGGCCTGACTCCATCACCATCATAATCCAAACATCCTTATTCCTCCTTTAAACAACCTGAAGAACCATTGTCACTTCTACAAGTTTTTCTGTTATCAGATGAGAAGAGCAATGGAGGCCAGGTCAACTCCAACACTAGTCAGTGGACTTGTTGAATGCATAGCACACCTGATAAGAATAGCTGAAGAGCTTTTGCAGTTTATTTCACAGGAACACCAAGTTCCTTACCCAGTTCCAAGTAGACTGGGCGAAGAAGCAATTTTACCTGCTTCTGAGGAAGTTCCGCTGCCAGATCTCGCTGATCTCTCTGACCTAGAGTCAATACTTTCACTAAAAGCAGTCAACAATGCCACTGGTGTTCCAACTGTTTAAAAAATTGATAGGGGACCACGAAAAGAAACTCATGCTTCACCGAAGAAAAATATCTAAACATTGAAAAACTTAAATATTATGAAAAAAACATTGCAAAATATAAAATAAATTTAAAAAGGAAAGGAAACTTTGAACCTTATGTACCAAGCAAATGCCAGGTCTAGCAAACAGTGCTAGTCCTAGATTACTTGATTTAAAAACAAAAAAAAAAACCTACAAAAAATAGTAAAATATAAAAACAAATTAATGTTTCATAGACCCTGGGAAAAAGAATTTTCAGTAAAGAACAAAAATTTAAAGCATTCCTTTCTTTAATTTTGTAATTCTTTACTGTGGGATAGTTCAGCATGTCAGTTCTAAGTAACAGAATTGATAACTGTGTGAGGAAACACAATTTAGATTATAAAATTCTTGCTTTAATAAAATTCCTTAAACAGTGAAAAAAATAAAAAATAAAAGAAAAGAAGATGAAGATCTCATCCTTGATATTGATGAAGCAATGTTAGATATCAACAGCCTGTATGATGTTATACCTACTGATAATGATGACAAGCAATAAGAGCCAATATACACTCTCCAACATGAGAGAGCCAAGCTTGTTTCAATCATCTTGTTTTTTCTATTCATTAGCAATACCATTTTCTTTTACACATTTTTACTATTTTATACACCTTTTAATTATTGTAAGCTTACAGACTTTTAATTTTTTCCAGAAAATACTGATTTTTGTAAAAAATTTTGACTTTAGTGATATGGTTTTGCCTTTACTTCTACTTATCCTGTTAAGAGTTCTGATGACAGAACCAAAGCATCTACCTTACCTAACAACAGGGTGAAGAATTGATGATCTCCATCACATCTCAGGACATGTTGTACAATAAGTAAAGCTTAGAAAGTGGATATCCCCCAGATTTGTATTGTGGTGAATATGTTTGCATTGACAGGATATTCTGGAGATACTTATATTGAAAAGTTAGAACTCCTTACTGGGTCTTTAAGACAAAATTGGTCCAACAAAGCATGCTATAACAAGCTAAGCTAAATAACTCCAAAAGAGCAACATCTGTGAGATGCTACAACTACAGAAAGGTTTTTAGATGACCACTGCCAGAGAAAAACCTGGGAAAATGCCAAGGCCAAGAGGTCCATTATAAAGAGGTCCTATAAATGCTGACCCACCTTGAAACTGCTTTGAAATTTTTGCTTAATGGAGACGGTACATCTCCAAAAGATGTAAAAGAGAGGATGCAGGAGAGAGGATGGCTGGATCAAGCCCTACAAAGATTATTCACCAATGTAAAGGCAAACCACTAAGTATACAGACCTAATGATAATGTTTCAGGAGGGAAAGTGGAATAAGTTTGTTGTTGGATGTAACTGAGTTTAAAACAAAGAGTTGGTATGCATATTACAAGAGGACTCTTACAATATTGGTTGCTAAATTTTACTATTGAGGGATTACTTTAATAATGAATATAAAGAAAATGTGGACTAGTATTTAGACACATAAATCCTTCAAATACCAGAAGAAGAAATACAACCTGTGGAGCACTTTCTTACTGGAACAGAGAAATGTGCAGGAAACTCACAGATGACATTGATTTTATGCAGGCAGTCCTCTCAGTTTCATGGAGAAAATTAGTTTTGCAAAACTTCGGACAAATCCATGGGGGGACACTGTGGACTTCTTAAGAGATGGCCTTTGTATCACATGAGATGGGCCATAACTAAGAAAACATATGTCTATTGCTGGCTAGATAATTTGTTATGGTGGTATGTGTACATCATAAACAAATGGCATGTGCAAGATAGTATACTCATTAGGCATGTGATAGTGAAATGTTTAAATGACAATATAGATGGTTTCAGAGTTAAGTGACATCACAGACACTAATATTAAGTAAGGTCTGTATAAACAGATAGTTGTAAAGATAAGTTGGGGAAGGTGGTTGTAGGCTGTAGAACCGGGTCTTATTTGGGTGAACAGTAACAGGAAATACATAAATTAGTTTGTCCACTGACTTTTCAGATGAAGGACTTTAACAAATTTAGTAAAGCAGATTCGATGTTGAGAAAGGTTATTTTAGATCCCATTGAAGAATCAGAATTTACTTACTCAATGTGTCAGCAGAAAAAAGTCCCACAACAAATTACTCCTGTGGAAAGATTAATGAATACATCAGGTTCTAAGAGATTTTCAGACAAACAACAGCCCAAGTAGGAAAAATAAAAAGGATGATATGAAGATACTACTGTGAGCAATTAGAAGCCATATTGGGCAGCAGATTGTGGAACATTGCTGCCATAGTAACTGAACAAATTTTCCCAGTGTAGAAGAGTCCAAGTGTGTAGAGATAACCAAAGACGCAAATAGCTGATATATTTCAAGTACAATTTTGTGTCAAAATGTAAAGCAACAAAGTCAGTACAGACTTGACTTGATGTGCTTCAGCCATGGTGGATACTGAAGGGTAGCTTCTCAATCCAAGTGGAGCTCTGGGATATAGACTTTATAACAATTCTACAGTGGATTAGTGTGAACTTGTTAAGACTGTTAATGTGTCATGGGAGAAAACAGCAACCATACTAACTTAAGCAGGTTGTCAAAACAGTGTTAAAAACAAAAAAAGTCGGGGCTGGGGATATGGCCTAGTGGCAAGAGTGCTTGCCTCGTATACATGAGGCCCTGGGTTCGATTCCCCAGCACCACATATACAGAAAATGGCCGGAAGGGGCGCTGTGGCTCAAGTGGCAGAGTGCTAGCTTTGAGCAAGAAGAAGCCAGGGACAGTGCTCAGGCCCTGAGTCCAAGCCCCAGGACTGGCCAAAAAAAAAAGAAAAGTCTAGGATGACTAGACAACTTAAAATGTGCTAGACTTGCGCAAATCTGAACAAATAAAGGTGGTAAGTATAGTCAATCCATGGTGTCAAAGCAGGGAGATGTTGCAGCCTCATCATACGTAGATCTTCTGAGCCTCTTGTTAACCTAGGTCATCTGTAAAGATTTAACTATGGTGGTACTTTGGATTACGTGATTTTTACATGTTTAGAAATTAAGATGTAACACTATGCTAAGAAACAGACTTTTAAAAAATATTACATTTGCTATTTAGAAGAAAATTATAAATAGAGTGATGAATGATAAGAACTTTAAGAAATAATAACATATTTAAGAACTGGAGCAAGCAAGCAAGGTATTTTCAGGGGAGAGAAAATCATTCCTAAGTCATCAAGATTTATATAGCTCTTCAGAGTGGGAAGCTATTGTATGGAGTTATAGCCCAAACAGTTTCATAGAAATATCTGGGGCTGGGGATATGGCCTAGTGGCAAGAGTGCCTGCCTCGGATACACGAGGCCCTAGGTTCGATTCCCCAGCACCACATATACAGAAAACGGCCAGAAGCGGCGCTGTGGCTCAAGTGGCAGAGTGCTAGCCTTGAGCGGGAAGAAGCCAGGGACAGTGCTCAGGCCCTGAGTCCAAGCCCCAAAACTGGCAAAAAAAAAAAAAAAATGAAATATCTGGTTGATTTTTGACCTAGGTCATGTGCTTCAAAGTTCAAGGAGAGGTAAAAATGATTACACTCCACTAACTGAATGTCTGCTAGTGAAATCTCTCTCTCTCTTTTTTTTTTTTTTTGCCAGTCCTGGGCCTTGAACTTGGCCTGAGCACTGTCCCTGGCTTCTTTTTGCTCAAGGCTAGCACTCTACCACTTGAGCCACAGCACCATTTCTGGCTTTTTCCATATATGTGGTGCTGAGGAATTGAACCCAGGGCTCCATGTATGTGAGGCAAGAACTCTACACTAGGCCATATTCTCAGCCCCCTGTGAGTGAAATTTTGAATCTCTTACAGGAGAAGGGAGGCTGATCATTTTTGAAAGTAATACTTCTCTGAATCTTCTTGAGAACATTGCAAAATCAGGTTTTGTATGACATGGAGGAGAAAAAAGGAGAACAGCCCATTATTCTGAAGCAAGCTTGAAGGCATTAGAACTAAGAGAAATGGGGCTGGTAGATAGCACTTGACTAGGGAGTGCAAATTTTCTCTCATGTACTTTGGCTGAGGTATATGGACATACTTATGTGTCATGATTGCTTCCAGTTATTGCTTATTATTTTAATTAGCTTTTAGTCTAAACTAATTTACTGTTTTAAGAGATTTGAACTAACATTTATTGTTTTAAAGATACTTGAACTAATAAACTTTTATTCCTAAAGCAAAAAAAAAAAAAAAGAAGAAGAAGAAGAAGAAGGTGGGGCCTAGTTAGAGGAAGTAAGTTAATAGGGGCATGTGTAATGACATACCGTGACTTGATTATACCTGGTCTTTCTCTCTTTCCTCATGTCCGTTGTGTGAGCAGCTCTCCTCCACCATGTCCTTCCACGACAATGTGCTTCCTATCACAGACATAAAAGCAATGAAGCCAGCCAGTCATATAGTAAAACTGCTGAAATTATGAACCAAAAAAAATCATCCTTACTGTAATTAAACTACAGCCACCTCAAGTACATATGGGGAAGTAGCCTTCATGTAACCATTCCAATAATTTAGTGCTCATCTTTATTTTCATTCATTACATATTTTATGATGAGATTCTTCTGGAAAAAAAGTAGAATGGAATTGTGCCCCGAAGAACTTAATAGACATTTTAACTTACTTACAATGAAGAGTAAATGCTGATAATCTGTGTTATTTAGAATCAAATTGTGCCTCATTTGAAATGAGAGATTTGCTGAAGCCAAATATATTCACATTACTTAAGAATAGTTGGGGGCTGGGAATATGGCCTACTGGCAAGAGTGCTTGCCTTGTCTACATGAAGCCCTAGGTTTGATTCCCCAGCACCACATACATAGAAAATAACGGGAAGTGGTGCTGTGACTCAAGTGGTAGAGTGCTAGCCTTGAGCAAAAAGAAGCCAGGGACAGTGCTCAGGCCCTGAGTCCAAGCCCCAGAACGGGCCAGAAAAAAAAAAAAAAAAGAATAGTTGGTAGGTAAGCAATTATTTAAGAAGTGTGAACAGCAGTGATAATAAATAGAAAGTTCCTGTCATAAGGCTATGTTTTATTATTTTCCACATAGTTTTTTTCACCATTTTGCTTTTAAAGATGTAACCTAAAAATATAGAATATCGAGACTTATTTCTTATTAATTATGAATTCCAATTATCTGATGTTTAAAGAGTCACAAGACTCCCTAAAGATGTAAATTTTGGCACAGCTATAAATAAAATATACTTATTGTAGATATTGCTCTATTTCTTTTCAAATGTATTAATGCATAAAGTTTAAAATTAACTGTGCTTGTCCTGTAGATTAATACACTCTTTTCTACCATTGTCAAAGAGAAGTAAATTGCTTGATTGAATTGAATCCATTCCCGTCTGAGGGACTCCCTTTTTGTTTTTCATAAGTGAAGGAGATTGGGAGTTGAAAAAGCATTCATCAACAGGAGAATTGGTTTTAAAAGCATTGAAGCTCCCATACAGACTGAAGATAAATTATCCACTCTTCAAGAGAATATAATTAGTTTTACATTATACTAAACAAGTCAGCTTCTTAAGTGGCTGTCTTTTATGAAGAAACAACACCAAAAATGTCATAGCATGCCCTATTTTTCCCAGACCCTTAGAAGCCAGAACTTTTCTCAAGTTGGAAATTCTATAAATATTTTATGCACATATTTCATTATTTTTTATTCCAAAAATTGTATTCATGTGATGATATGGTTAATAACACTTCTCAATGCAAAGTTAATGGAGCTTTTGTTTTATACTAGGGACAGGCAAATGCTTGGCAGTGTTAAAGCATGTCAAAGTTCACAAATTACTTTCAAAACTATCTTTATTCTTCCCACAATAATAATTTTTATATAATCATTTATAATGAAGGAGCAAAAAAAATGATAATGAACTGTTTGCATATATTTTTCTTAACACAAAGATAATTCTTAGTATAATGATTTCTGTTCTCATAAACATTATATACTTACATTGAAACCTTTGAGAATGAAAAAGCAGGGACTCACAAAGGAGGACAGCATCCCAGGTGACCAGAAGAATTTAGATGAATAAGAAAAGTGTAATGTGGAAAAATTACCACCTAGGGGGGCTGGGGATATGGCCTAGTGGCAAGAGAGCTTGCCTCCTATACGTGAGGCCCTGGGTTCGATTCCCAAGCACCACATATACAGAAAACGGCCAGAGGGGGCGCTGTGGCTCAAGTGGCAGAGTGCTAGCCTTGAGCAAAAGGAAGCCAGGGACAGTGCTCAGACCCTCAGTCCAAGGCCCAGGACTGGCCAAAAAAAAAAAAAAAAAAAAATTACCACCTAGGTTAACTGACTTCCTTTCATCTTGTAGGGTTGCTTAATCATAAGACTTGAAACTATAGCCATTCAGTGTGATATTTATCGTCTAACTACCACACTCAGTCTTTTCTATACTCTATCAGAGACTTCTAAAATTCTTTTTTTTTTTTTTTTTTTTTGCCAGTCCTGGGGTTTGGACTCTGGGCCTGAACACTGTCCCTGGCTTCTTTTTGCTCAAGGCTAGCACTCTGCCACTTGAGCCACAGCACCACTTCTGGCCATTTTCTGTATATGTGTTGCTGGGAAATTGAACCCAGGGCCTCATGTATATGAGGCAGGCACTCTTGCCACTAGGCCATATCCCCCAGCCCCTCCAAAACTCTTGACCATTTCAATTTGGCAGAAAATCAGGAATGCCCATTTAAAGTCATACCTTGATTTGCATATCTTTAACTGTTAAGACATCTTTACATTTTTCAACTGAACCCAATTGGTATAATTATGGTTTCTGTCCAAATATAAAACCTAGAGTTTGATCAGATTCTAATACAACTCCTGATGAGATCCTCATAATTATTTTCACCTGCTGATGGAATTTGGTACTATTTAGTGTTCATATTCACATTCGTTCTTAATTCAGTCCTTCACTCAGTGGGCCTATAGAGCTTATGTGATGGTTCTGTCTCATGAGGACTTTCCATACCTTTCCTGATGCTGGGTTGCTTTGCAATCCAGATTGCATGACTCTGATCAGAGACCTATATCAATTTTTGTCTCATCCCAGATATAATGACAAAGAAGTACACTGTTCAAAGTTTCTTAAAGGAGATAAATATTCTATAATCACTCTTGATAGAGTCAACAAATACTCAGGGACAAATGAAATATCTAGGATTTCAAGAGGTTCTACTCTGACATGGACAAGATCTCAGGTTGAAAAGTCATTCCTAATCTCAGGCAACTAACTAATTGGATTTTAAAAAGTAGTCTACCTATAAAAGTAAATTTGGGGATTGCATAGGATGATTCATCCAAGAATCCACAGCCAAAATTATCCTAAAGGTCTGAGTATTCCTTTATCCTTCTCTTGATTTAGTCCTAACATCTACTTTACATCTTTGCATGCTAATATCAGTGAAACACAAATCTCTATATTTTAAAAGTTTTTCTTTTCTCAGTTTCTACAGATAAAGTGATCTGATGTATGATGCCGCAAAATCAGAAAAAAGAAACTGTGACAACCCCCAGAAATGTGAAAGGAGGTTTCTTACTGAATAGCAGCATCTTTGGTTCAATTTGTATAAAACCCCAAATAAATAAACTGGACAGTATTGTTTGATTTTAGAAGTTCCATTTCTTCTATGTTGTGAGTTGTACAATTGTCGAGTTTTTATGTTTTAAACTATAAATGTGTTTACCCCATTGCTAATTAAGAAAGGGTTTTCTTTTGGTCTTAAACTGTGAGGGATATTTAGCACATTTAAAAATGGTAAGAGAGACACTGTATACAAATGTATATTTGTAAAAGCTATTTTTATGATTAGCATGTTTCATTGTTGATCATATGTAAAGTCAAGTGATGTTGTGATCCCATGTTTAAAGCTTATTTCCAGCAATGTCATAGAAAAGATACAACATATACTAGTTTTTATAGTGAATTTTTAATTTAAGCTTTGAAGTACTTCAGATCATTAGGATAAAAAACATAAAAAGTTATATTTATGCCTTCTATAAGCACCATTTCTATTAATACAGAATGCAGTTATTTCTGATATGATACCACAGTGCAAGAATGGTTAGTCTGATCAATGACTAAATTTAGCATGCACTGCTTTATGGAACTGAACTGATCCAATTATTACCTAATGCTTCAATATGACTATGAGATTCCATGAATAGGTTTTACTCATCAAACAAATGAGTAGATTGACGAAGATGATTTTCTTGTCTATGGATCCCAGCATTTCAAATAGTGCATAGATCACTGTATTCTATCTCCTATTCCTAGGATTCTCCATTCCCATGCATTGCAAGTGTTTTTCTAATACTCTTAGCTATTGTCTTGTGCTGTGAATGGAAGACACCATCTTCACAGACTGTAGGAGAATTTACCATATAATTTCTTAATAAATACTGTTTCCTTTAAAGCAAAGTTGTTGTATGTCTTTCCTTTGAAATGCACTTAGGTTTAACATTTGTTGTAAATTTTTTCAGTCATTATCATGACACAAAAATAGTACCATAATTAAATTAGCATACTTACTAGAGGGTATATTATAAATTCTGCATACCTACAGTCTTCATTAAGGAAAGCCAGATGACCCTCAAATCTTGAAAGAAATTACACTTAAATTCACATTTCAGCAGGTACATTTTACCCAAAATACAGAAAGTTAAGAATCTATTTCAAGATAGAAAATGAATCTACTTCATCAAGAGATTTATGCTCATCCAGACTAAAGTCTGTAACTAGGTAAATGACCCTAGAGCATCCATGACAGAGGAGACAGACAAACATATATGTCATCTAATAGTATATTTTGCTATTTAAGTCCTCTTTTTTCCCCAGAAAAGCTGATGATAGTATAAGGTCACCTTGGCATATATTTTCCTTGATTTTCTATTTTGTATTTTTCTATTGTAAGGCATGTTTATTTTTTTCATTTTCTCTGCTTCTTAAAAAAAATCTGGGGCTGGGGATATAGCCTAGTGGCGAGAGTGCCTGCCTCGGATACACGAGGCCCTAGGTTCGATTCCCCAGCACCACATATACAGAAAACGGCCAGAAGCAGCGCTGTGGCTCAAGTGGCAGAGTGCTAGCCTTGAGCGGGAAGAAGCCAGGGACAGTGCTCAGGCCCTGAGTCCAAGGCCCAGGACTGGCCAAAAAAAAAAAAAAAAAAAAAAAAATCTAATGAGCACTGATACAATTTTGTAAAAAGAAATCAATATCACAAACCAAAATTGTAGAAAAAAGTACAAATCTATCATTAAAGAATAAAATATGCCACATTCTTTTACTTCATGTCTTAGAAGCTTACACAATAGAACCTCAGCTCCAGATCAGGAATGTACTTCCTTTCTAAAAGAATGTGAAAACTGTAGGTGGTATACTGGGAACTATTCTGCTGGCCATGCCCATGGAAGAATTCACAATTCTTTGTCATTGCTTCTAGAACTATGCATGGTGCTGTTTAGACCTAAAATTAAGAAGGTAGTTACTGGGTCAGCTACTACGTAGCTAAATTTGCTGAAAATAATTGGCTGGTCTAGGGCTAGGAATATGGTCTAGTGGTAGAGTGCTTGCCTGGCATGCATGAAGCCCTGGGTTCAATTCCTCAGCACCACATATACAGAAAAGGCTAGAAGTGGTGCTGTGGCTCAAGTGGGTAGAGTGCTAGCCTTGAGCAAAAACAATCCAGGGACAGTGCTCAGGCCCTGAGTTCAAGCCCCAGGACTGGCAAAAATAAATAAATAAATAAATAATTGGCTGGTCTAGAGAGAAATGTAAGTATGTTGTCAGGAAATTACATATATGACTGGTTCTTTTTCCCAATATCTCTTTTGTTCTTGTACTATTCAAAATACTATATTTACAACCTAGTGTCACTATAAATTGTTGACATTATGCTGGGTACTTGGGGCTCATTCCTGTAAGCCTAGCTTACCAGGAGACTGAGTTTGAGGATAATGATTCAAAGCCACCATGGGCAGAAATGTTTGAGACTAATGTATAGTTAATCAGGAAAGAAAGCCAAAACTAAAGCTGTAATTCAAGTGGTAGAAAATAACCTTTGAGAAAGAAAGCCAAGCAAGAGTGTGAGAACTTGAGTTCAAGCCTCAGTACAGGCATAAATAAATAAATAAATAAATAAATAAATAAATAAATAAATAAATAAAGTATATATGTCATACTATCCTTGATAGTCATAAATTTATCCCAAGATGGATTAGTAATTAAAACATAAAATCAGAATTCTTTGGTACTAGATTTAGTTAGATCTTAAAGTATAACACCATGAATCTTTCTCTTTATTAACTATCTATCTGGTATGAGTGTGTGTGTGTGTGTGTACATGAATACATGCGTAAGCCCCAATTCTGGGTCTTGAACTCAGGTTCTAAGTGCTCTCCTTGAGTATTTTTGCCCAAGATTGTTACTCTACCATTTGAGTCATAGCTGCATATTTGGGTTTTTGGTGGTTAGTTGTAGATAAGAGTCTCATAGACTTTCCCGTCCTGAGATAGCTATAAACTGTGATCCTTGGATCCCTGCCTCCTGAGCTGCTAGGATTACAGATATTAGCCACCAACTCTCAGCTTGAAATTTTATTTTAATGACAAGGAATACATATACATCACAGCTAAAAACTATTGATGATTCAGGATTGTTAACTCTGGGGATTTAGTTTAACAATTTTAAAGTAAGCTTTTAATGACCAAAAAAGGGAGTAAGACATTTCTCTCCAAATATCCGTCTCATTAAAATTGTTAACAGACGGGCTGGGGATATAGCCTAGTGGCAAGAGTGCCTGCCTCGGATACACGAGGCCCTAGGTTCGATTCCCCAGCACCACATATACAGAAAAACGGCCAGAAGCGGCGCTGTGGCTCAAGTGGCAGAGTGCTAGCCTTAAGCGGGAAGAAGCCAGGGACAGTGCTCAGGCCCTGAGTCCAAGGCCCAGGACTGGCCAAAAAAAAAAAAAAAAAAAAAAAATTGTTAACAGAAAGAAAAGAGCAATTACTAAGGGCATTTGATTTTTTTTTTTTTTGGCCATTCCTGGGCCTTGGACTCAGGGCCTGAGCACCCTCCCTGGCTTCTTCCCGCTCAAGGCTAGCACTCTGCCACCTGAGCCACAGTGCCTCTTCTGGCCGTTTTCCATATATGTGGTGCTGGGGAATCAAACCAAGAGCTTCATGTGTAGGAGGCAAGCACTCTTGTTGATTTTAAAAGGAAGTTTAGGCCCACTGCCTGAAGTTCTGTGAACTGACCCTGGTGGCAATGAGAAGAAAAGTACAAATTTGTTTCCATTTTTTTCAGCTAAAAAATAGGGATGAAGAAGTAAATAGCAGTCCATTGAGAAGCAAAGTGGAATGTAAGCCTGTGGGAAACAATTGTAAATAAGTTAAAGTTCAGAGAACCAGAATCAAAAATAGGAATACCTATGAAAGAAATAGGAATGACAGACATGCCAGGAATAAAGTCATTAGTTCCTAAATGTGACTCTATGGACAAGGAGACAGACCTCTATCAGTCCAGAAACACACCTGTACATTTGCCAGACTCCCTGATTTGTCAAGAGAAAGTAGACATCTCAAGTTCTCACTGAGGTATTGTTTTGTTTCTTTTGTTTTATTTAAATGTGAATAAATACAATATATTACTTATATCCAGAATATATTAAGTAGTAAAAGTAAAAAGTTAATAGTAATGAAAAGCAGTAAAAACAGGATTGTCTATAAGACAAGAAATAATAGAGTCCAGAAAAGTAAGGAGAGGTGTTCAACAGCTTATATAACAGTTAATTTATTAGAGAGAATCAAATATAAAAAAAAGTTAATATTTGATCAGCTAACCTGGTTACACTGATGTTTATGTTGTTTGTTCTGTGTTGTTTTTGTAAAAGTAAAATAATAGCAAAAATAAGTAAGATATATGTCAGTGTTTATGTACAGATAAGCCTAGCTGCAAATCTTTTTTTTGTTTTTTTGTTTGTTTTGTTTTTACCAGTCCTGGGGCTTAGACTCAGGGCCTGAGCACTGTCCCTGGCTTCTTTTTGCTCTGCCACTTGAGCCACAGCGCCACTTCTGGCTATTTTCTATATATGTGGTGCTGGGGAATTGAACCCAGGCCTTCATGTATAAGAGACAAGCGCTCTTGCCACTAGGCCATATCCTCAGCTCCCTAGCTGCAAATCTTGATGATAAAGAGGCAGCTTATATAGTAAAAACAAATTTAGACTGTGGACTTGTAACCCATACCTTGGAGAGTTGTTCAATTCCTAAGAAAAACGTGACCCAGAAAATGACAGATGGTCAAAGACATTCCTGTCAAGAAAGAATTTGCAAGTGAATTTATATATTGGTGAAATAATTCTGATCAGTACTTAAAATACAGGAATTGGTTTGTGTATCCCAAAGTTTAACGCAATGTCTGAAATAAGGGAGTTTTGCTTTCTCGATCATTATACTACATAAAAATTGTCTTGTACATAACAGGTAGTTCTTTCATAGATATTCAGGGAATTATATGAAACAAGGGATGTTTGGAGGTTTTACCTTATTTATTGAGCAGCTGTCATGGACTAAACATCATACCAATTCTTTTATTTTATGTTCATTATCACTAAAACATACAGGGAAAGATGAAATACAGAGAAAGATCAGTTTTTATTGACTGTCAACTCTCATGCCAAGCACATTCCATTACAAGTGTCCAGGTATATATTATGACATATGAAATCCCTGCCCTTAGGGCGACACTGATCAAAATGCATTGCATACTCATACATACTGACATGTTGCATTGAAACTCCTTTGTACAACCTTTTTAAGATGACTTTTAAAAATAAACAAGAAATTCTTGCTCTCACAACCTTATAGTCTTGTGAGATACTATATCTAGCTGGAATAAAAACATGCAAATACATGCTCATGACATTGAACATGAAGGAAAAATCAAAATATGGAGGAAAAAGCACTGTCAGAGGTTTAAAATGTGTGTTGTAATAGAATGGCCAGGAAAGTTTCTTGTTAAGGACATGTTTGGGCTAGGGTGAAAACTGTGAGAAGGTGGGGGATATGTGGTTGCTTATGGAGAAAGCAGACTAGACCAAGAGGAAAGAACAGTAAATGGCCAGGAGCATAAACATAGTCAGTGTGTTCAAGAACAGCAAAAAAGGTAGTGGATTTTGATTGCACTGAATGGAGAAAAACAAAAAAGAGATGAAGCTTTACAAAAACACACACAAAAAAAGCCAAGATTCTAGAGGACAGAGCCTTCGAGGTCATTCTGGAGTTAATTGACTTTCATTTTACATTGGTTAGGAAGACAATGAAAGTTTGTAAGCAGAAGCATAATATGATCTCATTAGAGGGGTACAAGAAATGGTGGCTAAATCAAGAATAAATAACAGTAATGAAATGAATCGAGAAATCCCTGATTCTACTTCAAGAAATCATGACATAAGCATGTCTTTTGACTAGACTGGTCTTAATTGTAACATATTCACATATTCATCAAACATTTGTCTAGATCCTACTGTACCTCATAGACATATTCACAATGGCCAGCCATGGTGCTTACCAATGTATTGTCTGTCTCAAAGCACTTAGTCTAGTAAATGACATAGGGAAATAGCTGAAAAGAGATAGAAAAATTTAAATATCTGAAATGGTGTTGCAGGTTTAAAACAAAATCTCACACCAAAGCCCTATTCCTTACAGCTCTGATAGGTGTAGATCTAGAAGCATATTTTAATTACATTCATCAGTCCACCTGAAACAGCAGCACAGGTGCTCAAAGTATAAGGAGCAAAGCCACAGTGGTGATATACATTTGTATACCCACCAACATCTTTCCTTCTAAATCCTGAAGACATTTCAATTCCCAGCACACAAAGTGGCACACAGAATAAAAATGGCTTCCCTTCACATAGTCCTTCCCCTGAGATTGTGCTTTTCCTCAGGTCTGAAGAGGCCAAGCACTCCTGAGGATGATGGATCTTGTCTTATTCTCAGAGCTGGCATTAGAAACATGAATACATTTAAGTCAATAAATATCCATATATGGCTATTTGATAACTGGGAACTTTTCAAATACGGATATCCATACACTTCTTCCTGATATGGAATTTTTGTTTTTGTTTGTTGTTTTATGTTGCCTGGATGATATATGTGCATGTAGGGCTGAGAGCATTTCGAATTTCCAGTTGTAGGAATTCATTCTTTTTACAAAAGAATTTGCTAAGAGTAGTGTCTTTTTTATAATGAGTATGTAATGATTCTTTTTTACTCTAAAAATATAGGAAGGCACCTCTACTAGAAGTTCTTCTTCTTTAAGACACAGTTGAGCATTAGGTTCTTTTCTTCCTACAGATGAAGCTGAATGAGGATGTGAAGAGTGGAGCTCCTACGGCCATCTTCTAACAAAGACGAGAGAAGCCAGCATGCAGAGTTGGTGGAGGTAAAGAGGGAAGACACCTTGGTTGTTGTAATGTCTTCTAGCCACTGAAAGAATTGGCCATGGAGCTTCCTTAGCATATAAGTTAATAAATATGCTACAGTTCAAATAACTTGGTATTTGAGTGGTATTTCCCATTAAGTACATCTGGGAAAAATCCTTTCAGTTACCCAAGAAAAATATAAATTAACTGGATTTATTGCATACTGGAGGAGGTAGATTTATCTTTGGGTTTTTTTTTAATTATTATGCCCTAATAAAGAGATGCAGACTCTTCTTTAGTCACTATAACTTGAGAAGAAAAGCAAAAGAAATACCTCAGTTAATTCCAGCCAAACTATATTTTTTCATGTATAAAAAATTCAACAATAACTATGGCAATGAGGCTATCACTAAGGCATAGATTATACCATACCAGGGAGACTGAATCAGAACCCAGACGATGAAAGCCAATTGTGAAATTCCATCTGCCATGCTTTGCATAGAAAACACACTTTTCACAAAGATAAGTAGGTAATCAAGGGAATAAGCAACACAATAAATATTAAGCTGCATTTTAGAAAGAGAAAGTCTATTACCTGACATACCTAAATCAACTATCCCCTGATTAGGGTTAATCACCTAATTCTGTGACATTTTTGACAATTTTAGCTGATCGTCACTCTTGGTAGACAGGCTTCAAAATAAAGTTAGAGAAAAACTGTAGCAATATTCTGAATAATAATATTCAGAAGTAGATATTTATAAGGAGAAAAGTTGAAAACCAGGACATAACTGAAAAAAAAATGTCACATGAGCAAAAAAGGTTTTATCTCTAGATTTAAAAAATATTCCCATATATTCTAGGAAAAATAAGTTTAAAATAAAATCTATGTTGCTTATAGAAAAAAGGGAACTAAAACATAATCAGAGCTGGAGGTGTGGCTCAAGTGAACATGTCTACAAAGCATGAGGCCCTGAGTTTAAATTCCTGTTCTGCCAAAATGACCAAGTAATGTAGGCCAGGAAGTTTCAAGTAGCTGCTCCCAAATAAGAATGATGTTCTTCCTGATAAGAATATTGTATGCTCAGAAGTGCCACCCAGCAAACTGTCGTTGACACCTACAGTACCAGGGAAAAATATCTTGAGTATCTAAGGCTACAAATCAATTGGTACTGAATTCCCAAAAACATACCAGAACAAGTACTCAGAGCTAAAAACACAATTTCAAAATATAAAAGAAGCATGGATTTTCACACAAATAATTATTGAAAAGATAATTACTGATAATTCAATAATCACCTATCCTCTATTACTTATTATCTATCAGTAATCACAAATAAAATTGGAAACAATATATTTTACACATATTTAAAGATGACAAAATCAGGCAAGACATTATCTGTTCTCTAAAAAACACTTTTTAAAAAAGGAAAGGAGGAAATTGAATGTGAAGCAATGTACTTTGTAAATGCCTCACTATAGAAACGAGAAAATGCCACTTCAAATGTAAAATGAAAATAAGCAAGTCAGTCTGTTTAGAGGCAAAAACAATCATCCAGTATTAAGTTAGCAAAATTTCTGAAATATATTAAAAAGTTAAATTTGAAACGATATCTCCCTCCCAAATTAGAGAGTTTTCTTTAATGTAATAATTACTAAGTATTCAAGAACGGATAATTTCCTTGCCATGTAATTCAAAGCACATTAAAAGGCCCAAATATCTGAAACACACACACACACACACACACACACACACACACACACACACCTCATTGCATGAAATACCTTGTATGAAACCATGATTCATATAAAATTTTGACAATAACCAAGCATAGTGGCCAAGCTTGCAACCCTAACAACCTGGACAACAAAGATACAGGGATTGTGATTGGAGGCCAACATGAGTATTAAAGTTCATCTCAAACAACAGCCTTGCACAATGATTGACATCCCAGCAATGCAGAGTAACATGAGTTAGACAGTTACAACCACTCTGGCCTGGTTATGTAAAGGGAGATACTACCTAGAAAATAACCAATACAGAAAGGGGCCAGAGACATGGCTAAAATGATAGAGTATCTACCTAGCAGATGTGAGGCCCTGAGTTCAATCTCAAAACCTCAAAGAACAAACACAATAACTGACAGAAACATATTGAGCAAAACTAGATAGAGGGATAAAAATATTAAGTCAAAATTCTAGAAAACAATTCAATGGAATGTACAATAATTCCTGATGTATCTAGACGTCAGTGACTGATGCCTATAATCCTAACTACTCATAAAAATGAAATTTGGAGAGCCACGGTTTGACATCAACCCTGGCAGAGAAGTTCATGAGACTCTAGAAATGTCTTCTAGTATAGATTCCATAGGAGTGGTATTGTAATAAGAAATATAACAAAAAAATGAGTTTTGTAATCCTTTTGCTTCTTTTTTCTTCTTCATCACCTCTGAAAAAATTCTACAATCATCAGTGAAGCACCTGAGGAGCAAACACGAGTGGAAAGCTTCACAGAGGCACAGTGGCATCCTGCTAATCCAAGCCTGTTTTGTCTATGGAATATTTATACAAAGCTCCAACCTGAAGATAGCTTTCTCCTTCTTATTCATCCATCTTCATTAAAATACACCAATACAACTGAATCAAAGCTTTCAATGATTACCTGAGAGAAAATGTCCAAAATTACTGCATAGTCCTATGCCTTCTGAGAGATCTGCTTTGTAGGTAAAATTGTCTACGTGGAAGATATACCTTCTCTGCCTATTTTGGTCATTCACAAAATGTTATGTAATTTGTTCAAACTTTATTTCCTAAATAGTTTCATTCCCACAACTCTGTCCCATGCACCAAGAAATATAGGGCTCCTTTTCAAGTTGATGTTGAAATGTCTGTAGAAAGTCACTCAAAAATTTCCCAGCATTCTAACTCCTGTGGTATGACATTACTACTACTTGAGCTAAACTAGATTTAAAAGTTTAGGAATCAATTCCATTCACAGTCATTTGCCCTGCTCAACTTCATTCTTATTGACTCTGAACAAGCCAATAAAAAAGTCATCATTCTAAAAGAGCTATATTGTCAATCTTCTGTACCAGCAAAAGAAAATTTGAAAGAAAAAAAATCCAATCTGGAGTCTTAGTTTCCCTATAAGCAGGCATTCTATTTGTATTAATCTTCGATAACTTACAAAATCTAATCTTGTGCTTGAGAGTATCTTTTTTACTTTTTAATGGTTTTTGTTTGCTAGGCTCTAATGGCTAAATGCTTCTTTTCTTTATAAATACACACAAAATAATAGTCATTGTTTTTTGACTATTTATCCTAACTCGTGTATAAGATTGGTTTTCTGTAGCCTTCTTCAATTACTTTTGTTAATGCACTGAATTCATTTTTTGACAAGAGAAGGATTCAAAGAAATTCAAATGAGATTACTTCATTGTGGATAATACAAAAAAAGCTTTATCTACTGAAAACTGTCAAAATTATTATCAAAAACTCCTAGAAACAAAACACAGTTTTGCTGACCTTTGTTCATGTGGATACTTCTTCTTATCCCTTGCTCTATTCACTGGAAATGCAATGTAATCTCTTCAGCCTGATATTTATAAAAGTCTTTAATAATTACAGTATATCATCTTGAGTCTATTTATCTGCTTTTTTCACTAATAAAATATAGGTTCCTGCCATCTAAGTCTTTCTAATGCACAGACAGAAATATATCCCTTTTTTGTATAAAAAGTTACTTGAGATTTTAAAATCAGCATGGCTGGATATTGCTTAAATAACTCGCCATTTAATGTCTAAAATAACTTGGGTAGACTAAATTAATTTGGACTTCTATTTTCCTACCCTTTCCCATGTAGACAAAACATTTGTATCAAAACCAAACACACTCTCTTCATTTTCATCCAATTAAACAAATACATTCTTCTATAATAATAGAGTATTCATCATTACACTAGTCTTTCTACAAAACTCCATGATGTGGAAATGTCAAAGCTCTTCTCCCTCTCCTTCATTGGTATTTAGTAAAAGGTTTTGTGCACTTGCACATGACATTTCACTTTCATCAAGGAAGATACTATATAATTATTTATTCTTTCATTTATTCAGCCTTTGTTTAGCATATCTCTTGAATACAAAGCTAAGATAAAGCCTAAGTTTTGAAAATCCGCAATATAATGGACAGAAATATAAATTACTAAGTACTATAAAATATTTTTGTACTTATCCCAACTTGCTGTCCTAAAGGAAAACTCTCATAATTTTATGAGGAACTGACACGAGCCAGAGTCACCAAGAGGAAAATTATACACTCCTGCCTCCAAGAATAAGTAATTATTTCCCAGTTGTGTTTTTTCCACTGACCAATATCTGGTCTAAATGCTGCTCTAATTCTTTCATTAAAACTTCAGTCTCAGCCCCTTCCTTTATGACTACTGAAGCATGACCTATGTACATAACTTCACTTTCAATGTCAATGAAAGTCACCTCTTATGCCTGATTTAAATCAGACATAAGCATAATAAATAAAACATAAGTTCTTAATATTCTATCAATAATAACAACATATGATTGTAGAACATGCCTCTAATACTATCTTATATCAAACTAGACTCTTATCAACTTACTAATATCACTAATAAAGCTCATTTGCCTTCTCCAATGAAGTAGAATAGACATTTGCTACATTATATAATCACCAAAAGTTGACTTCTTAAAAATTTCAGAAAATTGTGAAAAACTAACCCTGCTCTTCCAAATACACTCCTTGAATTTTTACTTTGATATTATTGAAATAAAGCAAGCAGGCTTGGGTCACTGAACATTTATTGAACACCTCTTGCATGTATGTATATATGCCTAAGGAAAATATGCTGAAAACAATTCAAAGCAGAATTGAAGCTATAGCTTCATGCAAATGTGAAACAAGTAAAAAGAAAAATCTTACTCAACTTTTAAGAAAAGGGTTTCTTTTCTTTCCATTCCTTAGAACCAAAGGAGTCAAAGATATCAATATTTGATAACTAAAAATAAATACATTTGGAAAATATTCAGTTTATTCAATGAGTTAGTATGAACTACAAGACTGTTGACACCTAAACTGTGTACAATGTCTTTATTGCAAGGTCTGATAAACAAATATATAGCCACAGAATTATTATACTATGATAAATGTGCAAGTAGACTAGTAATCTAGGACAACTGGAAGACAAGCTGGTTAGTAGGATAGAATGAAAGGAGGCTATCCAAGCAGGAAAAAAAATGTTCAGGAGCACAATGTGGAGGTGTGAAATATGGTGTTTCTGAGGGGCATATAGGATCGAGGCAAGGTACAGTGACTTACACTCTACCTCTCACTTGTCTCCAGAGAAATCTAGACCCATGCAGTGACCCTTGGTCAAGAAAGGAATCACTGTACTATACAACTGATTAAAATATGCTATGGACAATCTGAAGCTCCTTGGGGTAGTCTTTGATATTTGTTCACATTACTTTAAAAAATGTATAAACTAGCGTCTGCTTCCAATCAAGAGGGAAAAAAAAAAACAAAAGTAAGACACTAATAAAATATATGAAACAATAGCTTTAGAAAGGAGATAAATGAGGAGCCCTCTAAAACTCATCCCAGCTTCCTCACTGGAGAGATTTTCAAGATGGTGTAACTAAAGGAGGAGCCAGGCAACACTCTTGAGTTATCCCTAGAGTTGAAGAGATGGAGTTAGGGATTCAGAAAAGACAAGATGACTACAGCATCAGAGCAGTGTACATCAGAGGCAAGAGCTGAACAGAGAGAATTACAAAGATGTCCAGAGGGTCCACCTTGAGTACAGAGCTAGTACTTATCAGCACCCCATATCAGCACCTGAGATTGAAAACCTATCTAAAAGAAACAGTACGTGATAGCTCATAATTCTGGAAGCATTTCCAGTACATGCTGGGTAAGTTTACAATTACTAAATTTTGCTTGTAGCATTAAAAGAGTCCCCAGGGGTTAGAGGTGGGATTCCATTGGTAGAGCACTAGCCAATGAAAGAAAGCCTTAGGTATGGAGGCTGAGTCCTAACTTGAACAGAAAGAAAAGGAAAGAAGGAAGAAGGAGGGAAGGAAGGAGAGAGGAAGAAAGGGAGGGAGGGAAGAGAAGAAATGGAAGAAAAGTTAGAAAGAAAAAAAAGGAAAGGAAGCAAAAGAAGAAAGAAAGAAAAGAATCCTCAGCATAGAAAAGATATCCCTAGATGAAATGCTGCTCTAATGCCTGCTAACAACACTTAAACCAAGACCCAAAGTACTAAGCCGTTGTGTAGCATTGAATCAAAAATCATCAGGCAAGCAAAATATAGAATATGTAACCCATATTACGGGAAAAAATAAACCAGTTTCTACTGAACCAAAAATTTCACGAATGATATGATTAGTAAATAAGAATATTATGCTATTATTATAACTGGCTTCCATATGTTCAAGAAACTATAAGAAAAAATTGAGTGTGAATACAGACGATATCTTTCTAACCCCCAACCACACATTCAGAGATGCAAAAACTGCATTGTTTGAAATGAAAAATATTCATTGGACATTATCAGCCTAGGCAGAAGAAAAGGTAAGAAAACTTGAATGCATGTCAGTAGAAATCATTCAGAATTTTCATAAAGTAAAAAAGAAGGATAGATTAATAGTTTTCACTTAACCACTTAGGCAGTCTGGTTGTAGCTACATGACTACTAGCTTGCAAAAGACCACTTGACCCACATCTGGCTGTACTAGAACTGAAATATCTTACACTAACTTGGTGGTTTACAACATGAAAATAAAGCATATTTGGTGCAAAAAAAACCAGCTGTTATAAAACAATTCTACCTTTAAATTATTAAATATGGAGCCACGACATGGTCCAGCACTTTCACTTCTAAGTATATAACCACAAGAATTGAAACTAGGTTATTAGATACTTATAAACCTATGTCCATAGCGGCTTTATTCACATTGACTAAACAACAGAAGCAATTCAAGTCTCTCTGGATGAATGAATGAATTTAACAAATACCACGTAAATATATGATGCATACTAGTCAATTAAAAAGAAAGAGAATTCTACCCTACAACATTAATAGATCTCAGAAATATTATGCTAAAATAAATATACCCCATATAAAAGGTAAATGCTAAATGATCTCACTTATAAGAAGAACTTAAACTAATTATTTATAGAGACAGAAAGGTGAAGGAGTGGAGAATGAGAAATCGTTGTTAACAAATACACTGTCAGTAACACTAGATGAAAAGATGGCTATATAAATGAATGACTCTCAACAATAGAAGCTACGGTTTCACGTGGCATGTTGAAAGTAATTACAACAGTGACATATCACTCGTTTCCATAACATGGAGTTCATTTCACTTAGCATCATCTTATGCACTCATAAGGTATAGCTATTAGGCTCTTGTGATCCTCTGCTCTGACTAGCCTAAACATGTGCTCATTATTCCCTGTTGGTGATCCTCTCGTATTCCCTTTCTGTGGTTGTACCTGCACTATCACTGTATCTCACCTGAGTAAACTGGATACTGTATATACTGGTATTAGATCTAGGGAAGGGAATATCAAAATTGAGAGACAAAGGATAAAAAGACAAATGACTCCAAAAGCAATACTTGCAAAACTATTTGGTGTAAACCAACTGAACAACTCAATGGAGGGAGAGGAAGGAGCGGGGAGAGGGGAATGAGGGAGGAGGGAACAAACAGTACAAGAAATGTACCCAAGGCCTAACGCATGAAATTGTAACCTCTCTGTACATCACTTTGACAATAAATTTTTTATAAAAGAAAACAGAGTTGTAATGCATTATGAGAAGGAAAGGGCGGCTATTCTGAAAAGCTTAGTGAGTCTGATATGTGATTTAACCATAGAGTTAGAGAAATAGGTTTTCCCAAAGTACTTTGCTTTTTTGCCCCAGATAGATACAGAAAGAAAGACTACTGGACTCAAATAGTCTATTTCTAGCTCTTCTGAGGAAACTATCTCAGCCAAAATCTTCAGATGATTGTCAAGCAGAGCCTTGCCCACAGTTCCTGTGCTCCAGCACTACTTACACAGGCCGTACACTAGACAGGTTCTACAAAGGAAGAATGTTATGTGCTCCATGGTTTCCCTCATTGATAATAATTAGTACAGGTCTAGGCTAGTCCTACCAGAGGATCACAATAGCTCTATAGCTATGTACATATGATTATATAAGATTATACAAAGAGAAATGAACTCCAACATATGGAAACAAGAGGTTTTTCATTGTTGTTATTTTTAATGTACTATGTGAAATTATTTCTTTTTTCTCTCCTATATTTTATCCCCTGCTGTCACTGTATTTGATTTTGATACCCTGGGTATTGCTTATATGTTTATCTGAATTAGGGATGAGAAGGGGTACATCAAAATGGTGAGACAAACGACAAACGGCAAACCAATGCAACAGTGATACTCAGAAGATAATATGTTGGAAATGAACTATACATTTGGGGGAAGTGGGAGGAAGGGAAAGTGGGAGAAAAATGAGGGAAAGGGTAACAAGTGTGACAAGAAATGTACTTACTACCTTACATATGTAACTGTAACCCTTCTACATCACCTTGACAATAAACTTAAATTTTTTTTAAGGGAAAATAAATAAATGACTCTGATGGTTGCCGAAGATCATGAACATATAAA
This sequence comes from Perognathus longimembris pacificus, assembly GCF_023159225.1. NCBI lineage: Eukaryota > Metazoa > Chordata > Mammalia > Rodentia > Heteromyidae > Perognathus > Perognathus longimembris. The sequence goes on along the minus strand of NC_063172.1, from coordinate 40,175,563 downwards.
ATACCACTGAACCATATACTTAATTTGGTTGGGATAGTAAAGTTGTATATGTATTTTTACCACAACAGAAGGAAAGAACAAAATCTATACAGTCAAAATATCTTTAATTTATAGTTCAGTGGAACTTGCATGTATGTAATAGTTGCTTTAAAATGTTTCAAGAATCATTTTTTGCAAAGAACCTCATGAGTTTCACACCTGTCTAACATTTGTCTACACTATCTCTCTTCTGCTATCATTGTTCTATAGTAAGGTCCTGTGAGAATGTAATTTGTGTAAACCTCTGTCCATTTCATAAAGCTATAATTGTAGAGAATGCACAGGCTCTTGAGGAGGAAATAAACTATGATCAGTACACTAAAAAGATACAAATTTAAAGTAAAATGATGGAATAACAGAAAAGGATTGTATTTATGAATTTATTTGTATGGGAATAAAAATAATTTAATGAATAAAAACAACATAATGATAAGAATATGAAAAATCAGACTCTATGTATTGGTGAGCTATATGACCTTTGCTTAATATTTCTGAACCTTAATTTTTACATTATCCAGCAAATACAAAAATGCAGATTAATATGTGATATTAATTTGCTTTCATTACTAGTAACAGATTCATTAAGCTTCAAGAAAATATCTCATTTTATTAATTTTACTAACTGATAGCATTGTCAGAATCTGGATATTACAGTATAAAAACAAAGAAAACCATAATGAGGAAAAATGTACATCACAACAAATAAAGTATTTTTTAATCTCTAAATCCTTCATTGTCTATACTTATTCCTCTAGGAATACACATTAATTTTTTTGTTTTGTTTTTGTTGTTGTTGTTTTTTTGTTTTTCTTGCCAGTCCTGGGGCTTGGGACTCAGGGCCTGAGCACTGTCCCTGGCTTCTTTTTGCTCAAGGCTAGCACTCTGCCTCTTGAGCCACAGCGCCACTTCTGGCTTTTTTTTGTTCATGTGGTGCTGAGGAATTGAACCCAGGGCTTCATGCATGCTAAGCTAGCACTTTACCACTAAGCCACATTCCCAGCCCTACACATCAATTTTTAAGAAGCATTTTTATCAATGGGCCTATATAGAATTGATAGACGCATCAATAGATACATTTTTTATTTTTAATGATTCAAAAATGTATTTACAGTAGAGTTATGGAAAAGATCCTGGAACAAATAAAGGAAGAAAATTGAACAATTCACTGGGGAAAACAATGTCAAACAATATAAAATAAATCTTTTCCTTTTAAATCACTAAACAGGCTTAGATCATTTCTTATATCCTGATGACTGTAGAAAGAGATAAAAGACAGATTAATTTATAACACTATATTACCCCACAGTTTCTGAATATTAGTAAAGTATTAGTACCTGCTTCCCTAGCTCAAGTGCTTATCTATACACGTTGTGTTTAATAAACTCACAGTAAATTTAATGTTGTCTTTTAATTTCAAATGTAAGAAAGGAAATTGAGTTTTGCATTTGAAAATGTTCTGTGTTCAAGACATATTTTGCATGTGGAAAAATGCTAATTACAGTTAACAAAACATAATTTATTAGAGAACATATCTGAAATGAATAAAGACATACATAATTTTTCCAGACCCTATGAGAGGTCTAAAATTATTCTGTAAATTAGCCTGATATTGTTCTATTGATTCAAGACTTCCCAATCAAAAAACTTTATTCTGTCCTAATTGGCAGTGGGAGTCTTGGCTGCAACACCTGTCAAACAGTCATTAGCATTTTCTTAAGCAATTTGAGTACCAGAGAAAGCCAGTCCACGAAGGGACACACTCAATATTTTTGTGTTACTCATGCTCAGTCTTCTGTAGGATACATTCATAGTAGTTGGAATACTGAGTACACTGAGTAAAGACAGCATGCCTTCCCTGTGTATATAGCTACTAATACCACATACCAAAAAAAAATGCAGACTATGCTCATTTACACAAAAGCCTATAATGGATATTACAATCACTGAAGAGATGGTGGACAGAGTCCACAGCAGATCACAGGAGATCTAAGGACTTCTGGCTCCCTCTAGGACAAATAATTTACTAGTTATAACTCCCATCTCGACAATAGGAAAATTGCTAACCAAATGAAAATCGTATTTTCTAGACTCATCAAGGACTTGAAGCCACAAGGGAAAAGCAATCATCCCTAAATTTGAAATCATGGCCAAAACCAGCTGATGTTGACCAGAATCCCAGGGCACCATAAAGAGACAGGAAGAATTTTCATTTGGTTACTTTGACTACTTGCTGGAAGTCGACTAGAAAATAGCATGAGTAAGAAACTCCTGGTGTCCAAGTTTGACAAAACCTCACACACTCATCTTATCTTCAGGAAAACCATCTGGTTCTGGAAAGAAAAGCAAAAATAAATACCTAGATCATAGATGACAGATATAGATCAACTGGTGGACAGACGGATGGATAGACAGACACATACATACATACATACATACATACATACATACATACATACATACATACCTATATAACTCAGAATTGACCACAGACCTAAATGTAAAGTTTAACTGAAGGCATGAGGTGAGAGCATCTGACCTGGAAGATGTCTCCAGTAATTGGTCCCATTATGCACCCTGAAGAGCTCCAGGGCTTCACTGTGGCAAGTCCCCCCTGGGTGATGTAGTTGGTCTTTAATTCATTCAATGCAATTTAAAAAAAAAAAAAAACTTTCCAGAGAAGATTCTGATTGCAGCAAATGCATTCTAGAACCCATCCTGGCTACCCTTCTGAAGTCCTCCTCCTTCCTAAATCTGAAAAGACTTACCATTCAGCTAGTGAATTCTACCACCACCATAAAGACAAGCTCTTCCTCTCCACCATTTTCTAGCAAGCCTTGTAACCTGTGTAGCCAACCACTCAGGAACAGCTCTTACAAACCATGTTTTCCCAGGAAGTACAGCAGCCTTCCTTTGTGCTTGAAAGGAGACAAAACTGATAATAAAATGATCGGTTACTTCAGCAAAGGTTGACACTTCCCATCCATAGGTGTACCTAGAAGTGCTAAATTAGCTAGGCATTGTAATTCATGCCTCTAGTGCCAACTACTGAAAAGATAGGAGAAAAACAAATAGGAACTCAATGCCAGATAAGGCAAAGTTAGGAAGCTCTTATCTCAGAAATAAAAAGGCTAGGGTAGAGCAAAGGTGGTGCTTATCATGAGCAAAGATTTGAGGTCAACCTCTAGTACTAGAAAAAAAAAATGGCAATAACCTTGATATCACTCTAATACATGAATTCCCAGGTGGAAAGGTCATGCCCCACGTTTTTAACACAGATTGCTGCTGTTTGAGAGAGCAAGGCAATGCTAAGTAGCGGGCAGTTCCAAACTTTAACAGAAAATTTAGCAAAATGACTTTTAAATAATTATTCTTAACATTAAGGATTAAATTTGAGGTTCATTTTAAATGGAAACATACACACAGTGTTTCATTTCAAATACAATGAATCTCTACCAATGATCACCCAAGAAATCTTCCTTAAATCTCCAGCTCCTTCTATTAGCCAGAGCTGAAAATTCTTGTCCTTTGCTTTACTTACCCATTTGTTTACTTGCTTATTCATTCACTTGTAATTATCAAATGTCATTACCATTAAAGACTTCCAGATTAAAGGCCAAGTATTTATTATTTTCCAGTAACATATGGCATGTTCTTTTGTGTGATCCTACCCAATAAGGATAAATGTTATAAGCTAATATGATTGATATACCTTACAGTTAAAATGCACTTCATCTCTTTTTTGAATTTGCTTCACTGAGATCTAGAAAATGACTAAACAGGTAGATTGTGTGTGTGTATGTGTGTGTGTGCCCAGTGTTTAATCTTCACTCAGTGATTTTTTTAATCCAGCAATATGTTCGGAGTTCACAGAACTTCAACTGAACAGAGTAGGTCATGATTATTTACATTTCAGCAAAAGTTGCCATCCCTATTTAAATGATATACTATTATACTATTATATATACTATTATACTCAAATACTATTACTATATACTAGTACTAATACTAATACTATATACTAATACTATACACTACTATACCTCAAATAAGAACTTCGAATAAAAATAGCTTTTCATAAAAATAAGTTTATTTCTTACACAAGGAAAAGTTTCATGATGTTTACTTTTTTATTAACTTTTTTCTTTATTGTCAAAGTGTAGTACACAGGGGTTACAGACTCATATGTAAGGCAGTGAGTACATTTCTTGTTCAACTTGTTACCTCCTCTCTCATTTTCCCCCATTCCCCTTCCATTTTCCATCTCGCCCCAAGAGTTGTGCAGTTGGTTTACACCAAATGGTTTTATAAGTATTTCTTTTTGAATGGTTTGTCTATCTATCCTTTGTCTCTCAATTTTGATATTCCCTTTCCCTTCCCTAGTTCTAATACCTGTATAAACAGTATCCAGGGTAGAATTTTTTAATTCCCACATATTTTAACTAGGCAGTTGTAGAATACATTTAACAAAATAATGATCAATTTATAATCATTTTATCCAAGAGCATGTTTTGAAGTCATAGACTACAAGTAGCCAAGTATTACATTTTTCTGTGAGTACAATTTTAATAGGTAAACACCCACTATATTATTAAATTTATAATATAAACACAATTCTCTCCTATGTACAGATTTTTCATTTAATGGAAGAAAATATATTCCTACAAAAATCACTGTTCTCTAAGCTTCATAGTTAATTTCCCACATTCAGTTTCCATAACAGATTTGCTATGTTTGCACTTTAAATATAAAGTAATGGAATTTTTTAAAAGCTTACCAGAATGTCTGTGTCTGAAAGTATCACTTCACAAAATAGTTACCATAAGACTGTAAGATGTTGATATTGCCTAACATGTTCATTAGGCAGTAGTGGAGATAAGTTTACAGGATAATGGCTAAAGAAAAGAGTGTTCAATTTCATCGTGGAGTTTTTTTGTTTGTTTTGGTTTGAGAAAGACTTCACAAAGGAATACCATTCCATGTGAATTCTTGAAGGTTAAGTAGATATATTATCATTTGATTATGCAAATATATTAATGAGGGAAAGTAGAAACTTGGTTAATTTTCAGTGGGTTGTTATCATTTATAGGAGTAGGTAGAGAACTAAAGCTGATAAGACATGATAAGTAACCAAAGGCATGATCATTGAAGCTCTTGTATATCACACAGTTTTGAATTAACTCTGTATGTATAAGAGTAACAAGTCGGGATTTGAATTTTAGGGGAATTCTTCTGGTTATACCATAGAGAACAGCTATAGATGTCTAAGACTGGAGGAAATACTATAGGATGAGGAATTATTTCAGAATGCATGAGGGTTACCAATATATTACATAAAATCTCAAATCGAGATGAAGTTTTATAGAGAGATTATCAGATTTTCCATAAAAAATCAGATCAATAAGGAATAAAAATTTGGATCATTTATTCTATAGTCCAAGCTAGAGGAAGTGAAGATCTGGAGAACATGAACAAAATGACTGATAATACGATGCCCCAGAAATCACTGAACTTATTCAAAGAATTGAGCAAGAAGGGATCTCCTAAGTGTCTGGGGCCAAGCATTGACTATAAGTAAGGGGTAGTCACACACACTCAAGAATAAGTTTGGACATCAATCCTGAAAAGTTTCTGGAAAGGCTGCCTCTGCCAGTGAAGAAACTGTTACCACATTTCAGAGAAGTAGAAGAAGTTGATTAATGCTGGTTCAGAAAGTAGAGGTAGAGCAGAAGGAAGAGTCAGAGACCAGAGAGGGCAGGCTTTGTTGGAAAATGAGGACAGGGGAGCCCAAAAGTGAGTAGGTGAGTAGATTTGTCACACTGAGGCAATGAGAGATTCCAGGTCTGCACTGGAACATCTGGTGATCAGCAGGCCCTTTCTTTGTCCCTAGGCCCAGTGGGACAATGACAAAAAGTTAAGAGGAGGCCAGGAAGTGGGTATCTGACATTCACCATGGAAGACGTCGACATCGACTTGGACAAGGGCTCTTCGCTGTTGTAGATGTCACTAGGAAAACTAAATGTCCATTTGTGAAAAAGAAAGAAAACAAAAAATCCCAACATAGACCTTAAAATAGTCACATATTCCCTCCCCCAAAAAAATAGTTTGCTCTGTGAAAGACAACAGCAAAAGAATGAGAAGACAAACAAACAACAGATGGAAGAAAACATTGGCAAAGTACATGTCTAAAAAAGAATTGTTATCTAAAATAAAGATTCTTAAAACTCAATACAAAAAGTAAGCCATGAACAATGGTACATGCCTGCTATCCCAGCACATAAGACACAAAGGCAAGAAGGTTGCAACTTCAAGGCTGCTATGGGATACATAGTAAGTTCAGAGCCAGCCTGAGTTAGTAACATAGCTTCAGGATCAGAGACCAGAGGGAGAGGGAGAGAGAGAGAGATGGGGAAGGAGAGGAAGGAAAGGGAAAGGAAAAAGGAGGAAGGAATGGAGGAATGGAGGGAAGAAGATGGGAGAAGAGTGAGAGGGAAAAATAGAAGAGGGGAGGGAGGGAAAGAGATAAGGAACAAAAAGAGGGAAGGGGAGATGCTCTCAGTATAAGGACCATCCAGTTTAAAAATAAATCAAATACCTGTCATCTTCCTAGAATTGAGCCATGAAGTCATGAAGATAATGGAAGAGCCTAAATGTGTACCACTAAATTAAGAAGGCAATCTTAAAAGGCTATAAAGTATGTTTACTCCAACTGTATGACATTCTGGAAAAAGAAAACCTGAAATGATAGAAGGCTGGTATTTTTCAGGGTGACTGCAGTGAGGGATTGAAAGTATTCCGAGTGGTACTCAAATGGTATATACATGTCATTTTACATTTGTCTAAACCCTGGGAATGTGAAGCACTTATAGTTAACAATAGTGAATTGCAATTTAGAGTATTATGGTATTTGGGTGATTACATAGAAAAGTTGGCTGATACATTTTACCAAATACACCATGGTGACATGGTGAAGGCTCCTTATTTTACTATTAAGCTAAAAGTACTTTAAATACAAACTGCCTTAAAAGGAGTTAATGAAGCAAAGGAGATACTACTCAAACAAGTCTTCACTTAAAATTGAAATTTTCTAAAAGATGCCCAGTAAAAATTAGATTGACAAAAGACCAAAGCAAGACAAATAAAAACCATATGTAATATCTGGTGAGTATTGTACAATAACACTTTGAGAATAAAAGAGGGGAAAATCATCACTTCAATTATAGTGTTTTATTTTTAGTTATTGTTACTAATATCTTACTGCAACTAATTTTCTAAACTAAACTTTTCATACTTATGTATAGGTGAGGAAAACATACTAGATATAAATTTCAATGCTAGCCATTATTTTAGGTGTTTTCTGGGAGTGTTGAATGTATCCTCCATGAGTAGTGATTACTGCACTAAGCTATATACCATATGTTTTCTTCTATACTATTTTATCTAATTCTTTGAAAACAAGTGTTTTTCATTCTACAGGTGGCAAAAAAATGGACTCTTTTGCCCCCAAATTCATAATTCAAAATTTATGGACTTAGGATGTTGTCTAAGGTCCAGCTTTCCCCAGGAAACATAAATGCTATAAAAAGCATCATAAAAGAGAGGCAGATGTACACTGCCCATATTATGTAGAGTATCATCAATAGGGTGAGCAGATAAAGAAGAAAGTAACTCTAGTGAATACTGACTCTATCTTCAAAAAGATTGGTTCATAGATTTTAGCGAAAGGAGATCCTTAGGGATAAGAATTTTATTTTTCTAAGATGAGAAGGACTTAATCATGTGGATGAGAAAGGATCAATGGAAAGGGAGACATGAAAGCTTCAGAATTAAGATAATTAAATGAGCAAGGTCTTTAAGGACATGGGATGAATTGGGGTTTAGGACACAAGGACAAAGATTAACTTTGAAGACCTTTTTTGCTTTCATCTCTTCCTCCAAGGGAAATTACTAGAACTATAATTTCAAATTGTGTTTTGCCCTGGGTTTGTTTCTCAGCACTGCAAAAAAAAATTTGCATTATTCTTTAAGTGGATTAGAATTATCCCTCTGAAATAGGGGAAGGATTCCCAGCCACATGTTTTGGGAAATTACTAGGTAAAATAAAGATCCTTTACTCAAGAATTTTACAGAGATATTATCACACTAATGTGTATCATAAATCCCACAATAACAAAAACTGATATTTCCCAAGTATATTTAATTTCAGGAACTTTTTATTTCCCTGTGGTATCCATTGGTCTATAGTAAACAGTTTGAGAAATGTTACACTAGAGTACACGTTTTCTAATTCTGCAGTGGAAATCCCATTATCTGTTATAACCAAGCTTCAAAGAAAAACTTCGTACATCAATTCCAAATAAAGTCCTTCCTTTGAGAGTTAGAACAATCTCAACATAATATATTTAATTAGAATTTGGTTCAGTTGAGTTCCTCTGAGAAGTAGACATTAACACAAGGTTAGACATGCAAGAAATGTAGCAAAGAAAATGCCTCTGAGAGAGAAGGCAAGGAGGAAAACAAGAAGAGAACAGAGACAGCAAAGTATTAGGTAAGTCTCTTACCTAAGTTGGTCAGAGAGAGAAAGGAAAAGGAGAGAAAGAGAAGGAGGAGGAGGAGACGGAGGAGGAGAACAAGGAGGAGGGACCGGTCAATACTGTTCCACATAAAAATGAAATCATCAACACCTAGGGGATACTATAATTCTACATGTATGATAAATGGTAACAACAATAACTGGAAACAAATTGAAAGGGATTTTGGAACAATGACTGAATAAATTATAGTGTATCACAACCTGGAATGACAGCTCTTGTATAAGAAATGTACCCATTGCCTTATGTATGAAATTGTAACTCCTCTGTTCATCACTTTGACAATAAATAATTAATTGTTCAGAAAAAAAATAATTATTTACATGGATTTCCACAAGGTTTAAGTCAGAAGAACAAGCAATAATAGCAACAAAAATCTAATTTATGTATAGATGGGTGCATACATGAGCATGTGTTTGTAAGACTGGGGGGAAAGTATAGCTGGCTGCTCATCATGTTACTAATCTCAGTTACTTGGGAAGGGTAAGGACTGTGGATGGACAGGTAATGAAGGCAAGGGAGAAGACAGAACAACAAAATCTCTTAATGGAAAACACTGATCTAACAATGAAATCATTTGTGTCATATAGACTACCTCAATAGAGGGAGGAAATCTAATCAAAGCTTATTATATGCATGTATGGAAATAGAGCAAAACCCCTTTGCACATCTAATACAGGCTAATAAAAAAATCAAATCATAATGAAAAGTTCAAATTTTAAAAAAGTAACAACAAAGTGGTTAATAATCTCTACTCTACCATGTTGCTAAAAAAAAAGCATTACTTATCATTTTAGTATTTGCTTCTAAAGACAGGTAGAGTAAAGAGGAGGAAGGAAAGGGGAATGGTAAAGCCCAGGGATGTAGAACAACTTGGAATCTCATTTTGCAAAGCCAAATAAGCCTCCCAATGGAAAGAGTCTGCTTAGGTGAAATTAACCATAGCTCAATTTTATCCTCAATACTGATACAGTGTCCATGTAATAAGTAATTCTAATATTTAAGTAAAAGAAGATACTATTTATAATTATTCAGGGACAATCAGGAAAAGTGATTACCATCCTAATGGTAATGGAAAGGATAGAGGCACTGAGAATGCCAAAAAAATCAGCACCCTCAATAGCCCTCAAGAAACTGCAATCCAAAGGGAAAAAAAAAAGGAAAACAAGTAATTCTGAAACCAGGGCCTAGATATGATAAAACTCAAGTGTGACTTGTCCAGCTCCTCAGGTGAAGCTCATTGGAAAAGCCTAAAAAATTAAATGGTTCTCCCAATCAGCAAAGCACTTCAAAAAATGTTTCATTCTCAGTCACAGTATGGTATATTTTTTACTTTTCTTATTACAGTCCATGATTCCTCTGTAAGAAATTTCATTCAGATAATGTCATTTAGAGAATAAAGTATAACTCAACTCAGACCCCCAGTTTCCCAACTATAAAACCTGATAAGCAGCATAGCAATACTGAATGGCAGTGGGTGAACCAGACTACATAATAAAATAGTTATTTATATTTTCAATTATAATAAAACCATGTTGCATATATAGCAGCCATTGTTTTCTCTGGAATTGTTTCCATGATACCAGCAATATATTTTTCTTTAATTTTACATCTCGTCTTTCTGGAGTTTCTGAATTGTCTTTCTGAAATTTTCTGAATAAGAAAGTCAAGCACTTGTCTATAACAGGTCTATGTCAGTGCTTTCAATACTTGGAGATGTACTCTAGACATTGAGGGATCGTGTTAGAATTTGTGTTTCATTTCATAGGTCAGAAGAAAAGTCTGAAGAAAGTTGTGCATAGCAATTTGTCATAGCTAAAATATAGAACCAACTTAGATGTCCCTCAGTAGATGAATGGATCAGGAAAATGTGGTACATATACACAATGGAATTTTATGCCTCTATCAGAAAGAATGACATTGCCCCATTCATAAGGAAATGAAAGAACTTGGAAAAAATTATACTAAGTGAAGTGAGCCAGACCCAAAGAAACATGGACTTTGTGGTTTCCCTCATAGGGAATAATTAGTACAGGTTTAGGCTAGTCACAGCAGAGGATCACAAGAGTCCAATAGCTAAGCCCTTATGAACACATAAGATGATGCTAAGTGAAATGAACTCCATTTCATGGAAACGACTGTTATGTCACTGTTTTAACTACTTTCAACATGCCATGTGAAACCGTAGCTTCTTTTCTCAATGATCCTCTTGTATCCCTGTCCTGTGGTTGTCCCTGCATATCACTGTATCTCATATGAATACCCTGGATAGTGTATATACTGGTATTAGAACTAGGGAAGGGAAAGGGAATATCAAAATCAAAAGACAAAGGATAACAAGACAAACGACTCCAAAAGCAATATTTGCAAAACCATTTGGTGTAAACCAACCGAACAACTCCTGAGGGGAGAGGAAAAGGGGGAGCGGCAAGGGGGGAATGAGGGAGGAGGTAACAAATTGTACAAGAAATGTACTCATGCCCTAACGTGTGAAACTGCAACCCCTCTGTGTAAGACTTTGACAATAAATAAGTAATTATTATTTAAAAAAAAAAAAAAAGAAAGAAAGAAGGTTGTGTGTAGGATCCCAGGTGAGATGTGTGTTGCTGGCCCATGGAACCATACTTGAAAAAACAAAGGTCAATCTTACTCTCTTCAGATTCTCCTGTTCACAAACTGACATTCTGGCAATGTAATCTGAATCCCAGGGAGTATAGATTAGGCTACAGTCTTTCTATGATTTCCCCAATCTCCACAAAGATTTAAGGTACAAGGATATTTCAATAAATGTAAGGGATCACAAGGACACAGCTGTCCAAAGAGCTCACAATGGAGTTTGAATATTCACTGAGTTCAGAAACCACTGTCCTAAACCTCAGACAAAGTAAATATGTAGCACTGTGATACTCATATAGAAGTTGTTTAGCCACTCAGCTTATTTCTGTTAATGGAAGAATAAAAATGGTCAGTTTATAAATTATTAAATTTATTTATAACAATGGAATTTCCATAAAAAGGATTAAATGGATGAGGAAATGAGAATGGCCAGGAGACATATGAAAAAATGCTCTACATCACTGGCCATAAAAGAAATGCAAATCAAAACAACATTGAGATTCCATCTCACCCCAGTAAGAATGTCATATATCAAGAAAACTAACAATAACAATTGCTGGAGGGGATGTGGCCAAAAGGGAACCCTACTTCACTGTTGGTGGGAATGTAAACTGGTTCAGCCACTCTGGCAAGCAGTGTGGAGATTCCTCAGAAGGCTCAATATAGAACTCCCCTATGACCCAGCAGCCCCACTTTTCGGTATCTATCCAAAAGACCACAAACAAAATCACAGTAATGCCACCAGCACAACAATGTTCATTGCAGCACAATTTGTCATAGCGAGAATCTGGAACCAACCCAGATGCCCCTCAGTAGACGAATGGATCAGGAAAATGTGGTACATATACACAATGGGATTTTATGTCTCTATCAGAAAGAATGACATTATCCCATTTGTAAGGAAATGGAAGGACTTGGAAAAAATTATACTAAGTGAAGTGAGCCAGACCCAAAGAAACATGGACTCTATGGTCTCCCTTATTTGGAATAATTAGTAAAGGTTTAGGCAACTCATAGCAGAGCATCACAAGGCCCAATAGCTATACCCTTATGAACACCTAAGACGATGCTAAGTGAAATGAACTCCATGTTATGGAGACAATTGTTATATCACAGTTGTAACTACTTTCAACATCCCATGTGTATCTGTAGGTTCTACTATTGATGATGTTCTTGTATCACCTTCCTGTGGTTGTACCTACACTATCTCTGTAATCTTATGTGAGTATATTGGAAACCATGTATACTGGTATTGGAACTAGGAAATTGAAAGGAAATACCAAAATTGAGAGACACAGGGTAAAAAAAGACAAACAACTACAATAGCAATACTTGCAAAACTGTTTGGTGTAAGTGAACTGAACACCTCAGGGGGGGGAAGAGTAAGGGGGAGGAGAGAGGGGGGAATGAGGGACAAGGTAACAAACAGTACAAGAAATGTATCCAATGCCTAATGTATGAAACTGTAACCTCTCTAAACATCAGTTTGATAATAAAAATTTGAAGAAAAAAAAAAGGATTAAATGGAGTCCTTAAACACACTGAGTGTGGATAAAATAGTATTATTTTCCAAAAAGAGCTTGAACCATGTGCCAGAGCCTATATTCACTTTACATATACTTGAGCCCATAGCAGGAGCTGTTGGAATATTTTCTGAAGTGTATTATACAGTTTCCAATTTAATTATTTTCATCTTAATCCAAGGCTTTTCAAGAATCAAAACTGCCAAATATAAAATATATCACCATGTGCCACTCTAAGCTGAGAGAGAAAATGAATTTGCAAGTGTTTTTTCCAGTCAATGCTTTAAATCACCTTCTTTTTTCCTTTGACAAGCAAATATATCCCTGGATGTCACAAGGGATTTGTGGATCTAAACCAATTTCATATATCAAAGTTACTTATAAACCAAATGAGCTGGTATTTAATTGGTTCACTGAGTATACTAATATAAATCTTATGTCATTTGAAATATCTACCTGTTTTCAAGTGCCTATGACATAAATAACTGTGCACTAAAAATTATTATGTTTATGTTAATTATCAAGTGGTAAAGTTAAGAAGAATGGCTAATACCAGTGCCAGTTTAGAAATTAGAGATGCTTAGAGAAATTGGTAATCTTGGTGCCTCTCAAAAATGTTATTTTAACTCATATCAATGTATGTATTGTATAGCCAAATAAAAAGAGCTCCACTATGGCATTGAAAATGCCTGAATTTCCCAGTTCTGGGGAGCTGGTGGCTCATGCTTATTATTCTAGCTACTCAGGAGGCTAAAAACTGAGAATCACAGTTCCAATGCAGTTCCTGAAAGAAAAGACAGAGAGTCTCTTCAATTAACCACAAAAAGCTGAAAAAGGAGCTATGGCTCAAGGGGTAGAGTGCTAGACTTGAGCAAAATAGTTCAAGAATAATGCACAGGGAGGGAAGATGGAGCCGTCACGATAGGGAGGCACCCCAACTTGCTCCAACTGAATAGTGAGCTGGGAACTCCAGCACCCACCACCCCATCAAGAATCCAGCAAACCCAACAACCAGAAGCAACAGAGAAACACAGGAAATGAAAAAGAACAAAAAAGAATAGCCTATAACCTGCACGGAGCCGGAAAATCTCCGGGGTACCCCCCCCCACCCGCCAACCCTGGCCTGAACAGGGCCAGGCTGGGAAAGGGGACCCTGCATCGGCAAACCAACCGCCGAAAAGTCACGCCAGGAGCGCAGAGTCCAGACAGCAGGAGCTCCACAGACCCCAGACTGAGCACAGACGGACCGCAATGGATGGCGGCAGCGAGGGACCGGAGGTGCAGGACCGAACGGCTGGGATCAGATGTCAGCAGCAGGGGAACCTGCGGTGCAAACGGGGAGAGCCGGGACTGCCACTCCCAAATGACCTATCGCCACACCCCAGATCCACAGCCCCAAAAAGCCCACAGCAGCATGGGACACACACACAACCCAGGACCAGTAAGTTCCCCATTACCCCCCTCCCCAAATGGGAGACCAGCTCTAGCAGAGATCCAAAACCTACAAAGAAGCTAGAGCTCCCTCCCTCCCCCTCCCTACCCTGAGGGAACAAAGGAGAGCCCCATATCTGGTGGTGCTAGGACCCTACAGCCTCTGGGAGGACACAGGAACTAGTAGAGGCAGAGCAGTGCCCAACAAGGGGACCGGGAAACACCCTAGGCAGACATCCCCCCCAAAGCCCCAGCAGAGAAGCCTGAACCTGGCTGCACTGGCCCGCCCCCTCTCCAGCAGGGGCCCAGGGACTGGTAGGTATTGGAAGCCCCACCTGAGGCACTTGGACCTCATGGACTTTTTGAACAACAGTCACAGGCTTGCTGGTGAACAACACCAGCACAGCAGGGACACCTGGGCCTGAACACACTCCCCTCTCATAGCAGAGGCACAGAGAGTCTGTGGGCACCAACCTGCGCCCAGACACTTGATCCTGCTGGAGCCCACGTATACCACCCTCCCCATAGCAAACTCGCGAGAGGGCATAAGCACCCTCCAACAACTCGGGGCAGCATGTCCCCAAAGGAAGCACTAGAGTGCACACGCACGCATCCGCCGGAGGGCCATCTTGGGCCAGCATGCTAGCCCTCCAGCATGAGGATTTCTTGCCCAAACCCCTGCAGGAGCACACAAGTGGACAAGCTTCCCCCTCAGCAGCAACACCCACTCTGATAGCTGCACTCCACACAGGGGGGCAGGGACCCCCAGTGGCAGTGCCCACTTTGATAGACACACCCAGCACAGGTGGGCAGAGCCCCTCAGCAACAGCACCCACTCTGATAGGCGCATTCTGCACAGGTGGGCGGGCCGCCCCTCAACAGCAACACCTGCTCCAATAGGAGTAATCCACACAGGTGGGCAAGCCGCCTCTCAGCGGCAAATCTCAATCTGAGAGGTGAGCTCCTTTGACCAAGGTACCAAGAGGAAAGAAGAACCAAAGAAGAGAAAAGTTTCCATGCCATGCTGAATCAGCGACCCTCAAACCCCCACAAGGGGCATGCTAGGGTCAGCAAAACACAGCAGCAGAACACTATCCTGCATAGAAAGACACAGAACCTACCCACCCCCAAGTGCAGGGAGGGGGCCACCCCGGCAACAACAGAGATGGTCACCCTCACCCATTGGGCAGTAAGGTTCAACAGCCAAACTCAAACCCAGAGCCAGGACACAAACAAGTCTCCCATTGATGGACCAGCAGGAACCAGCACAAAGCCAACCCAAGTAAGCTACCTACAGATCTCCAGATGCGCAAATCACAAAGAAATATTACAAATTTCATGAAAGGGCAAGCCAACTCGCCAGCTCCAAAAAGCAGTACGACAGAAGAGAAGATGGAGAATAAAAAAATAACGGAGGTTAAGATAGGATAAATGATGGAAAGCCTCAGGAACAAATTCAGAAAACAATTCCAGGAGTTTAGAATGGAAGTCTCGAAGGACCTTCAGGAAGCCAAGAAAGAAATGGAAGCAAAAATGGATACAGTGCAAACCTCCATTAAAGAAGACCTTAACATCCTGAGAAGCAAAATGCATGAAAAAATAGATTTAAAATACAACTCTTTAAAGGAAGAAATTTCCATGATCAGAGCTTATCTGGCAACCATAAATAACTCCCTGACATCCATAAACTCCACACTTGAATCCACAGCACAAAGAATTGACCATACTGAATCCAGAATCGCTCACTTGGACGATGATGCAGCCAATAAGGACAAGAAAATTACCACACTCCAAGAAATGGTAAAGCTCCACGGCAGAGTAATCCGGGAGATAGTGGACAAAGAGAAGAGATATAATCTGTGCATAATTGGAATAGAAGAAGGAGCCGAATACCAGAGCAGAGGACTTCAACATATTTTCAATAAAGTGATTGCACAAAATTTCCCCAATCTCACAAGGGACCTCACCCAGGTAACTGAAGCCTATAGGATGCCTGGCAGACCAGACCTTAGAAAATTCTCACCCAGACATATAATAATCAAGACTTCAGATCTCAAGAATAAAGAGCAAATTTTGAATGCAACCAAAGCAAAGAAAGAAATTTATTACAATGGGAAAAGGATCCAAATAACAGCAGACCTCTCCACACAAACCTACCATGCACGAAGAGAGTGGAAGAACACCACCCAGGTCCTACAGGCCAACAATTACAAACCCAGAATTAGATATCCAGCAAAACTAGAATTCATATTTGAGGGGAAAACCAGATCTTTCCATAGCAAAGAGGATCTAAAGGAGTATGTGAATAAAAAAAACAGCCCTACAGCGAATTCTAAGAGGGGAACCCCACCCAACAGAAATCGTACAGGACACACAGACAGAAACAGAAAGAAACTACAATAGCCAGAGCTCAACAAAAAGAGCAGCTCACTAAAGATAAGAAAAAAAAGAGAGGAAAAACAGCCTAACAGGAAAATGGAAGGGGAAAAAACACTCTTATCCTTGATCTCTTTGAAAATAAATGGTATAAACTCTCCAATAAAGAGGAGCAGACTGGCAGAGTGGATCCACAAACAAAAAGTTGCCATCTGTTGTCTACAAGAGCCCCATCTTACAACAAGGGATAAAAACAGGCTCCGAATGAAAGGATGGAACAAGATTTTCCAAGCAAATGCACCTACCAAAACGGCAGGAGTAGCCATCCTGATCTCAGACAAGCTGGACTTCTCATTAAAATCAACTCAAAAAGACAAAGAAGGACACTACATTTTAATACAAGGAAAAATCCAGAATCAAGACATCACGGGGATAAATATATACTCACCAAACAAAAGAGGCCCTACATATGTCAAGCAAATTCTCACAGAACTACAGAACAAGATAGACCCAAACACAATCATAGTGGGTGACTTTAATACCCCACTCTCTCCAAGAGACAGATCCAACACCCAGAGGATTAGCAAGGGAGCTGAGGACCTAAGTAACACCATATCCCAAATGGATCTGACAGATCTATACAGAATCTTCCACCCTACAGAGACCCAATACAACTTCTTCTCAGCAGCCCATGGATCATACTCCAAAATAGACTATGTCATAGCCCACACAAAGAACCTCAGCAAATACAAAAGTATTGATGTCATCCCATGTATTATATCTGACCAAGGTGGAATAAAGTTAACCCTCAATAACGACGGTTACCACAGAGGCTATACACATTCTTGGAGGCTAAACCCCGCACTGTTATCTAACACTTGGGCCAAGGACCAAATTAAGGATGAAATTAACGAATTCATAAGCCACAATGACAATGAAAATACATCACAAAGAAACCTATGGGATACAGCTAAGGCAGTACTGAAGGGCAAGATCATTGCCCTCAGCACTCACATTAAAAGAATGGAAGCAGAGCATGTGAATAACCTCACAATGAAACTAAAACAACTGGAGAAACAAGAAATGATCAAATCTAAAATGACTAGGAGGAGAGAGATAACAAAGATTAAAGAAGAGATAAATCTGATTGAAAATAGAAAGACCATTCAACAAATAAATAAGACTAAAAGCTGGTTCTTTGAGAAAATAAATAAAATCGTCAGACCCCTCGCAAGACTTACAAAAAAAGAAGAGACTCATATATGTAAAATCAGGAACTCCACCGGAAAAATTACAACAAATACACACGATATCCAAACAATCATAAGGAACTATTTCCAGAACTTCTACTCACTAAAAAACAATAATTTTACAGAAATAGATCAATTTTTAGAGAAGTATAAACTGCCCAAACTGAACCAAGAAGAAATAAATCAACTAAATAAACCAATAACTTACAGCGAGATACCGGGGGTAATCAAGAGCCTCCCAACAAAGAAAAGCCCAGGCCCAGATGGATCCACCACTAATACCAATACTCCTCAAACTCTTCCGCGAAATAGAAACAGGGGGAGAAATTCCAAACTCATTCTATGAAGCTAATATTATACTCATCCTCAAACTAGGCAAAGACCCAACAAAAAAAAGAGAACTACAGACCAATATCACTAATGAACACAGACGCAAAGATCCTCAATAAAATATTAGCTAACAGGATCCAGAAACTGTTCAAGAAAATTATATACCATAACCAAGTAGGCTTCAGCCCACAGTCACAAGGATGGTTCAACATCCATAAATCAATCAATGTAATTCACCACATAAACAGAACTAAAATCAAGAATCACATTGTTGGGCTGGGGATATAGCCTAGTGGCAAGAGTGCCTGCCTCGGGTACACGAGGCCCTAGGTTCGATTCCCCAGCACCACATATGCAGAAAACGGCCAGAAGCGGCGCTGTGGCTCAAGTGGCAGAGTGCTAGCCTTGAGCAAGAAGAAGCCAGGGACAGTGCTCAGGCCCTGAGTCCAAGGCCCAGGACTGGCCAAAAAAAAAAAAAAAAAAAAAGAATCACATTGTTATCTCAGTTGATGCCCAAAAAACCTTTGACAAAATACAACATCCATACCTTTTTAAAGCTCTGGAGAGAACAGGAATAGATGGAACATTCCTCAAAACAATAAAGGCCATATATCGGGGGCTGGGGATATAGCCTAGTGGCAAGAGTGCCTGCCTCGGATACACGAGGCCCTAGGCTCGATTCCCCAGCACCACATATACAGAAAACGGCCAGAAGCGGTGCTGTGGCTCAAGTGGCAGAGTGCTAGCCTTGAGCGGGAAGAAGCCAGGGACAGTGCTCAGGCCCTGAGTCCAAGGCCCAGGACTGGCCAAAAAAAAAAATAAATAAAAAAAAAATAAAAAAATAAAGGCCATATATAACAGACCAACTGCTAATATCGTATTAAATGGGGAGAAACTAAAATCATTCCCCCTAAACTCATGAACAAGACAAGGATGCCCACTCTCCTCACTTCTTTTCAATATAGTGCTGGAATCCCTAGCCATAGCAATAAGACAAGAGGAAGACATCAAAGGGATCCACATCGTCAAAGAAGAAATCAAGCTATCCCTATTTGCAGATGACATGATCTTATATCTGAAGGACCCAAAAAACTCAGTCCCCAAACTCCTACACCTAATAAACCAATTTGGCAAAGTAGCAGGATACAAAATCAATACACAAAAGTCAGCAGCTTTTCTGTACACCAGCAATATACAAGCAGAAAAGGAAATTATGGAAATAATTCCTTTTACAGTAGCCAAAAAAAGAATAAAGTACCTAGGAATCAACCTAACCAAAGACGTGATGGACCTATTTAATGAGAACTATAAAAATCTAATAAGGGAAATCAAAGAAGACACAAGGAGATGGAAAGACCTCCCATGCTCATGGGTAGGCAGAATCAATATAGTGAAAATGAACATATTGCCCAAATTGTTATACAAATTCAATGCAATCCCCATCAAAATCCCAGCTACATTCTTCACTGAAATAGAGAAAGCAACCCATAAATTCTTATGGAACAGCAAAAGACTTAGATAGCCAAAGCAATTCTAGGCAAAAAAAAGCAGTGCAGGAGGTATCACAATACTAGACTTCAAGCTCTACTGTAGAGCCATCATAACAAAAACAGCCTGGTATTGGTATAAAAAAAGACCTGAAGACCAATGGATTAGAATTGAAGATCCATAAATAAAACCACACTCTTTACAGTCAGCTGATATTCGACAAAGGAGCTAAAGACATACAATGGAATAAGCAGAGCCTCTTCAAATACTGGTGCTGGGAAAACTGGACAGCCATATGCAGAAAACTCAAAGTAGACCATAGCCTATCTCTATGCACCAAGATCAACTCAAAAATGGATCAAGGACCTCAACATCAGACCTGAATCCTTGAAACTACTGAAGGACAGAGTAGGAAAGGCATTAGAACTTATAGGCACAGGAGGGAACTTCCTGAATAGAGTCCCAGGGGCACAACAGATAGGGGAGAGACTCGACAAATGGGACTACTACAAAATAAAAAGTTTCTGCACAGCTAAGGACATAGCCACCAAACTAGAAAGACAGCCAACCATAAAGGAAGGGATCTTTACAAGCACAGCAACAGATGAAGGCCTAATATCTGTCATCTACAGAGAACTCAAAAAACTAAGCCCCTCCAAGCCCAGTAAACCAATTAGGAAATGGGCAAAGAAGCTAAAGAGAGACTTCACAAGAGAAGAAATAAAAATGGCAAAGAAACATATGAAGAAATGTTCAACATCCCTGGCAGTAAAGGAAATGCAAATAAAAACAACCTTGAGAGACCACCTCACTCCAGTTAGAATGGCCTATACTCTGAACTCAGCCAACAACAAATGCTGGAGGGGGTATGGGGAAAGAGGAACCCTTCTCCATTGTTGGTGGGAGTGCAAATTAGTACAACCACTTTGGAGAACAGTATGGAGGTTTCTCAAAAAGCTCAACATAGACCTACCCTATGACCCAGCCATACCACTCCTAGGCATCTATCCCAAACAACAGACCCCAAGATATCAAAAAGACTTTTGCACTTCCACGTTTATCACTGCACAATTCACAATAGCCAAAATATGGAAACAACCCAGATGCCCCTCCACAGATGAATGGATCCAAAAAATATGGTACCTATACACAATGGAATACTACATAGCAATTAGAAATGGTGAAATATTGGTATTCGCAGGGAAATGGTCAGAACTTAAACAAATAATGTTGAGTGAGACAAGCCTAGAACACAGGAAACAAAGGGGTATGATCTCCTTGATATATGACTGTTAAGAAGGGGGAGGGAGAGACAGTAGAATCCAGGTCTATAAAACGAAAAACTTCTTGTCAAATGGTATATCCCACAGGTTTGGGTCAGCGACCCTACATTATGTAACTAAAACCAAACAACTACTCAACATATAAAGGTCAAAAATAGACCTTTCAGTGGATCACAATAGCTCAAAAGCTATGTATGTACGTTCATATAAGACTATTGTTGACATATTGTCTACTGTCGACATTACATTTAAAGCCCTAGGCGAAATTTCTTTGGCGTAGGCCACGTGGCTACTGTATATCTTCTTGGTACACTGTGTATTGTATATATGTCTACCTGACCTAGGGAAGGGAAAAAAAAAACAGGGTGTAAGATATCACAAGAAATGTACACACTGCCCTACTATGTAACTGTACCCCTTGTGCACACACCTTGTCAAAATTTTTTGTTTAACTAATAAATAAATTATTAAAAAAAAGAACAATGCACAGGTCTCTCAAACTTACTGAATTGATATAACAGTAAGGCCATATTCATTTTATAAAATTAGAAGACTGGCACATCAGTGATCCCTACTTTCAAGAAACCATAAGAGGCATATTGCACATGCAAAATACACATTGACACATAGGTAGCCCAACATTATAGCTTCATTTTCACGATTTGCATAATATAGATCCCACAATAAAGCCTTCCATATTAACAGAATGACACATAGAAGCATTCATAGCCACTACTTACAGTGGTGTTAGAAAGAAAAATGTCACACACTCTAGTTACATGTAAAGGAAGAAAGAAATCCTAGTACTAAATCTCAGCAAATTGGGGAGTCTAGCAGGAGAGAGACACAAAACAAGGTGGGGGAGTTTGTAGTGGTGGAATGCAAGACCGTTAAGAGAAAATCACCCAAGGAAAAGAGATCTATACTATACTGAAACTGCTGAAAGCAAGTCAGATACCTGTTTCATGAGAATACTGTGAAAAGGAATTATAATGAAGGTTCTCAGAGAGTTAGTTTGGTAGTGAGAAGAAGATATCATAGAAGGGCTAGATGGTTCTGTACACAGGTACCAAGTATTCATACAAGAAAGAAAAGAATGGAAGCAGATTTTAGTCCTATCCCACAGAGTCTAAAACTCAAAGGGAAGTTGATCACAAGAAAACAACATACATGTTTTTAAAATCTTTTTTCATATGTAACATAAATGTGCTTTAGGAAGAGAAAATGAAATGATAAAAAAAGGATCAAAGAGAAAATGATTCAATAAGAATCAAGCAAGGGAGATTATTACATTGATGTCCTAGAATTGCTATAATGATGTCCTATAAACTGAGTGACATTATGCAAGAAAAACTTATTATCTCAGGTTTGTAGAGGTCATAGTCCAAATTCTAAATACATGGGGAGGTCAAGAAAACTCTGGATCTGATTTAGATGACAGCATTGTGAACTTAAGGCTGTCATCACAGCATCCCAACATTTAGGAGCTCTGGGAAAGGAAGTTGTGTTTTGCAAAGAGTACTTTGCAGAGAGAAAATTAACAGTGTTTTATTCTCCCTTGCTGCCCTACTCAAATTGTGTAGCCAAATACCTTGTCTCATACCTTGTGGAATGGAAATAACTTACTTCTATCAAACATTAGAAGACAGAAGTGATGGTATGCTATTTTAAAGCATAGTTTCTAGAAGGTGCTACATTTTTCCTTTCCTAACTTGGATTGTTTGTCCTAGAGTAGACACATGGCCACTCAAACAGCCCAGTTAAAGGAAAAAAAAGACTCTATGACAAAAAAAAATCTGAATCCTGCTACCAACCACCAACAAAGAAGTGTGGTAGTCATAGAAAGAGTCTAGAAATGAATCTTTAAGCTCTACAGTAGGATCAGATGGCTACCCTGCCAGTCATAGCTTGACTGGCCTCACATGAGACTTGTAAGTTTAAATCAACTCCTTGAGGCCCTCATGGATTCCCAGAATTAGACAGTGTCAGGTAAAACATAATGATAGTTATAAGCTATTAAGTTTTCAGGGTAATATGTTACTCAGCAAAAGATGAATAACAAATGGAGGTTATAATCTGATAATGGAGAAATCACAAAGTTAACCAAAAAGTGGGAAAATAGAGTGAAAGAGAAAAAAAGAATTTATTGATTATAGCAAAAGTGGGCAAAAAAGAATAAAATAAGCTCATAAGTTAAATTGTAAACTTTGAGTCATCACTATAAATAAAAGGTGACCACTTAGAAAGCTAATTCTCTTGGTCTAAACTGAATGAGAAGCAAGGGACAAAAGTTGGGACAAGGTTCTAATCAAATGAAATTTTTAAATGTGCAATTAAAAATCTAATAAAATTGAAAAATAACATATTGGAATCAGATTGAACTGACAAGAAAGTAGAGAAACACCTAATTTCTCACCCAGGTGATGGGAAAGCTTTTACAACACTCATATTCTTTTGTCTAGATACAAACGATGGATTCACAAACAAAAAGCTGTTATTGTTATTTACCTCATATAAATATGCCCAATTTACTACAGATAATGAGCTGAAAACTATACAATGTCTACATATATGTGTGTATGTGTGTGCATATATACATAAATTATGTACATGCTTTTCTGCATAGCTAACACCAAAATAAAAAGAGTACATTAAACTTTGTGAGGTATTATATAGTCACTTTTATAGATGAAAGTAAAGCTATAGTCCCCTAGAAAGCGAAGTGAAACAACATGGAATAAAATAATCCATATTTATAGTAAAATAGAATTTATAAAAGTGAAACCTGCCACATATTAGGAGAGATGATCTCATTATAAAATCCTCAAGCTCTCATTTCTTGGAAAAGCTGCAATTACAGTGTTATCTTTTTAGTTACAAATTACTATATTCATGGTATTTTCAGAAATAAATGCTACTCTATTTTTATGATTTACCAATCTGTATTCCTGACTCCACGAATAGAAATTGACAACACAGACATTTCCATAAATAAGAAGTCTGAAATATATGGCACCATGTTATCAAAACAAAAATATAAATCTTTTAAATTTTAGATGAAATGTAAAGGAGAAGGCCTTTGTTGGTATAAATAAGCTATTCAGATGATAACTTCCATAATATGAAATTAGGTTATTAAATCTTACAAATTGAGAACAAAACACAAATGCTGAGCCATAAAAAATCAATTTGGCTATTTCTTAACAACCTTGTTCCCTCTGGTTAGAAAGAAAGAGTAGCTGGTTTGCATTCCTAAATAATATTCCTATCTGTGTATGTATCTTTTAAATTATTCTTATAAAGATAACTCCTTTCTATACAAACTAATGTCCTTTCCATTCTTGTTACCAAACCAGGCAGTGTAAGCACTACTCTCCTATATGTGACTGTGAGTGGAGAGGGCTGAGAATGTGAAACAAAGCAGGCCAGATCAGGTATGTGTCTGCATCCCACCTTACACCCTCCTGCACTGCTTGCTCTTGGAAACATCAGAGATCAAGTGGTCATTATTCTAAAACCTGACCTCTAAACTCATTTGGAGAAGATACATCAGAAATGTTGAACATCTTCTGTAGAGCATGCTTGATATTTGAGTGTCACTTGAAAGATAATGGACCACAGCTCTTGAAAAGTTGCACATATCTACCTAATAATTTATATGAATGGACTCCTTTTCTCTAATGCACTGGCTTGTAAGAAAAGCACCTCTTATGCAAGGCTGATATCATTTTTCAGCCTTCACAGTGAGAAAATTAATGAAGACCAAGCAAACTAGCATGGAAAAAAAAAAAACATCCAAGCATCGAAGGAAAATGACCTCTGAAAAATTAAAGTGCCTCAGATCACTTTCTTGGGACCTTTTTTTTTTTTCTTTTTTTTTTTTGCTAGAAATATCCAACCCACGCTAATTTACTTTTAATTTATGGCTCCTGAAATCATTTATTCTCTCAACTTTTGTTTAATGAACAAATGGACATCTATAGGTAATCTAAAATGAAAGTTGATAATCAGATCTGCCTTTGGATGAGAGTTAGGTTTGTCCAGCAATAGTAGAGCTGATATTATTCTTGAATTATTCTTTCTGGCATGAGGTCCTTCTGTTCTGTGGAGGATGTTTAAGAGCATCAGTCTCTACAACCTGCCATTGTAGCAGCCTAAAACACACCCATAAATAGCCAAATGTGCTTTTAGGTCCCTTCCACTTAGGACTCTTGGATCACCATGCACTTTATTGTGCATTTGCATTGATAATGAAGATGTAAGAGAAATAATACCACCTAAGTATTCAAATAGCAAGAGTTGTCAATGAAGCCTCTAAATAGAGATAATAAAAACATGTACAGGCTCTTTCAAATGCATATAAGTTGTGGAGGGTTTTTGTTTTGTTGTGCAATTTGTTGTTATTGTTATTTTGTTTTAGGGTATTTTTTGGTTTGGTTTTTTGTGGGTGACGTTTGGGGTTCTTTTTGTTGGTGGTGGTTGGTTGGGGAGGTGTCTTTTTGTAAGGCTAGAAATCTAAACAAGGGTGCTGTGTAATCAGGCAATCAGCCTGTAAAATCTTTGAAAATAATCAAATAGGTAATTCCATATGCAGCATTACCAGATCAGGAGACGTATATATATTTAGTGAAATACTATTACCGGTATTTCTATAAACCAGTGTTTTTGATGGGATTAACATTTTTACCTGGCAGACAAATAAAGTAGATTTTTTTTTCTGCTCACTGAATGATTTAAATCCCAAAAAGAATAAACTGGTTTAACCCACAAAAGAGAGAATTCTTTTTGCTTGCCTTTAGACTAAGACCATTTTTCCCTTCCAGCAAACTAAAATTCAAATACACAGATTTCCTGCAGACTGGGACTGACTACATCATCAGCTCCTGTAGGTTTCCAGTTTTCAGATTCACTTGCAAAATTCGAGATGTATCAGCCCCCATAAACAAATCAGCCAATCATTTATAATAAACCTGTGTGTGTACTCTTTATGTAGTTGAAGTAAAGTGGGGGTTCGCTACAATGAAAGGGGTCTCCCCCAAGGGAGGAGATTCTTGGTTCCCCCAAGAGTCCACCACACAGTCTCCAGTTACAAGATGATAAAAAGATGGGTTTACTGAGGGAGTAACAAGTGAACAAAAAGTCAACCTACCGACCTTGATTGCAGCCCAGACTCGGGAGCCGAAACTGCAGGGTCCCGGCCCAGAGTGGGGAGCGGGAACTGCCCGCATCTGCACTCTGCACTTGTGCAGCCCAGACTGGGGAGCTGGAACCGTGTCCCTCCACACGTGGTCGGCAGTTTCGGCTCCTGAGTCTGAGCTGCATCCGAGGCCGGTTGGTTCACTTCTTACTTCTCCAATAAATCCATCTTGTTATCATCTGGAGACTGTGTGGTGGACTCATGGGGGAACCAGGAATCCCCTCCCTTGGGGGGACCCCCGTTTCATTGTAGCGAACCCCCACTTTACTTCAGTAGTCTTTCTCTGTGTGCATGTGTGTGTGTGAACAGGCATGTGCACATGTGTACATACATGTGTTATCATTTTGTTTCTACAGAAAACACTAAGAAAAGTAGTTTGGTCTGGTCTTCTGAGAGGAGAAAGCAAGGAGGACATGGTTAAGCTTCCTTGCCTAAGCGAAAAATCTGGTACTCAAAAATATATTGAATTATATTGAGGTCGTCAGTGGCTTAGTATATACTGTGTTCGGAGAGAAAGAAACTATTTATATTGATTGTGTCCAAGCTAAGTATTTACATTTTTTTTTCTCCAAAAAGAAAGCTTGTGTTTGTATTCCAGAATCAAACCATGATATCTTTCCCATTATCTCCTTTTTCTTTTTCTTTTTTTTTTTTTTTTTGTCCAGTCCTTGAGCTCAGGGCCTGAGCACTGTCCCTGGCCTCTTTGTGCTCAAGGCTAGCACTCTACCACTTGAGCCACAGCAACACTTCTGGCTTTTTCTGTTTATGTGATGCTGAGGAATCAGGGTTTCATGAATGCTAGGCAAGCACTCTATTGCTAAGCCACATTCCCAACTGCCCATATGTCGTTTTTATAATTTCATTAGTTTGAAAAAATTTTCATAACACCACCACCACCATATTCAACCTGTGAATTCAAAACTTGGTACTTTCTTCTGTAGTGTATGGTTAAAGATGAGACTTCTGTTTCTTTCATTCCCTTCTTCCGTATTTAAGGTTCAAATTGACCAAGGGGAGTTTGGAGGCTGACTGGAAGGATATATTTATGGATAGTCACACAGGTACCAGTTCAACTTTAATTTCACATCCAATTCTTTTCCTCATCATTCACCTGCTGCTGAAACGGTGGTCCCTGGCCTAACACATATGCTTATGGAGAGATGTAGGAAATAGAAGGAAATAACTAAGGCAAAGAAACAGTTTTCCATCCACCTCTGCACAACTGTCTCTCTTCCAGTCCAGCTCTGAGTGCTCATTTTACATAATGAACCTGTAGATATGCTTCTGACCTTCTAGCTCCTCATCTGGACATTCTTTCCTCAGAATCCTCTCATAATTAGGATGGTCAAAATCAATTTTAAAATTGTTGTTTCAAAACATTCACGGTAGAGCTGAGAATGTAGCTCAGCCATAGATCTCTATCTAGGCTGTTTAAGACCCAGAGGTCTATCTCCATTACTACAAAACAAATTAAGAGGCAACAAAAACACTCGCTGAACCCTGTTCCCAGGCTTATGCCTTCTACACATGCTACACTGATCTATATCAAACTCTACTATGTTGGAAGTAACTTTAGGATGCACTATACCCACAAAAGTGATGTTTCAATATCCAATCAGCAGTATCACTTTCTCTAAATAGGACCTCACGTAGGCTCAGAATTAGTTCCCTTAGTGGACCTCTAATTGCATTCATCACTGTAAACTGAATTACATTTCACTCTAAAAAGGTATGTTACAGTACTTATTCCTCAAATTGTCTTTACTGACTTAGCCAAGTTATGATGACGTCATTGCAATGGGCCCTAATCCAATATGATTCATGTCCTTATAAAAAAGGGAAACTGGATACACACATATACAGAAAGGACCATATAAAGACTCTTAGAACAAAGAAGTCCTACAGCTTGAATGATGTATCTATAAGTTAAGAAACACTGAACTGCCAAGAAATACTGGGAAACCGGAGAAAAGATGAATTCTCCCCTAGACCATCAAAGAAAGCTTAGCCTTTAATGAACCCTTAATTTATAATTCTATTCTCTAGAACTATAAAACAGTAAATTTTTTACTATGTTAGTCTGAGATGTTTTGATAGGGCAGCAAGATTAATCTGCTGTTACCATCATACTTTCTCTAGGGAGAAAAGCATTTTGAAGTCCCTTACTCTTTTGAGCATAGCTAGCTGTGTTTTATTCATTCATGCTACAATTTGATCTCAGAAGATACTATCTTCCTCTCTACTAGGACTTGAATGGTGGCATCATGATTTCCCATGTCACAACGGATTCTAGGTTATTAAATTTAATAATACATTAGGGCAGACATAATAATAGACAGATGACTTGGCTGTGAAAGTAATATAGAAATAATAAATTTAGAAGGAACATTATTAGTAAAGTATCACTGAGTTGAGACTCAGAGTGGCAAAGCAATCCAGAAGGGAAAACAAACAGAATGCTTTACATTTCACCAAGTACAGGAAAAAGAACTGAGAGAATCTTTTGGCTGGTAATAAAAGTTGGATTCTGGAGCATTGTGTGTTTTAGTTATGAATCCAGAAAGATGTTCTTCTTGAAGTAAAGGTACCCCCAGATGCCATAACCATTTCAGGGTTAGCATTCTAGCCTTAAGCCATCCTGTAATCTATGAAAACCTCAACTTGTGACAATGGTTTTAGGAAATCTCAAATGCTGCAGTGAGTTGCCTTTATTCAGAAACTTTATGTTGGCAAGCATACCTACTCATTAACATTTTATTTGGAGCCCTAAAGTCAATACGTTCAGCACCTTCGTGATCATTCACAGACTTGCAGGTATAGTCTCTGCAGAAGCCAAAACAAGGTAAGGCCATCTTTCTCTGCCTCCTCCTTTCAGCTCTCACTTAGTAACTAAGTGTTCCCTTTGAAATCGGTTTAGTGCATTTTTCCCCATTTTTGATACTGATTTTGTTGCTCAAATGGTCCCCAAGTAAGTATTGAAGTGTTCCTAAGTACCTAAAAGCTGTAATATGCCTTACAGAGAAAACACTTGTCTCAGATAAGCTTCATTCAGGCATGACTCTTAGTGCTATTGGCCCTGCTCTCAGTGTTAATGATCAACAGTGCAATCATTCTGAAGAAAAAAGAAAGGCCGACCAGCAAGCTGCCTCAAACCAGTTTCCTCATTACTATAATACACAGCCAGAATCCATAAAGTAAACATTATTTCATTTAAAATACTTATGTATCCATAATCACTCTAAACGACTGGCCTAGAGATAGCTTTATGTTGCCTGAACTTTAACCTCACCCTTTCTTCCCAAATATAGCAAGGGCTCCTAAATATGTCACAAAAGCTGCAGTGCCTAACAGAACTTTCACTTACCCAGTAGTTCTCACTAAGGGATAGGTATAGAATCCCTGTGGCTTTTGAAACAAACATGACAGAGCCCTATCCTGCATTTTCACAATCATAAAACATGTGTTTATCCAGCTCTTGCAGGGGACTATGTCTGCTGCTAGTAATGATATAATTGTATTTCTTCTTTAGATCACTATTATAGTCCTATCTTTTCCTCCATTCTCTTCCCCTTCTCTTCCCCTTCTCTAGCACAAGGAGCTTCACCAGTAATCTCTTTGCCCATATATGGGTAATGAACATATTGAAAAACATCAATAGATAGATACGTCTTTATTTTTTTTGAAGTCTTGCTATCTTTTTACTTGGGTTGGCACTTGACCCACATCTTGTATATCTGGGGTTATGGGTGTTCACTTCTACATATGGTGCAGTGAGATATTCTTAGTGCCCTTGGAGAATCTGAATCACTAGGCTCATGGTGGGTGTGAATCATGATAGACAGAGAGAGAGCATGTAATAAGAAGGTCATTCACAGTCCCAGGGAGTTTGTAGGCTTCTCAGCAGCATTCTGTGGGGTGTTCTATCACTGACCCAACATAGGCATTCCTATTTTCCACCCACTCCGCACCTTTAAAAATGTTTTTATGGGCTGGGGATATAGCCTAGTGGCAAGAGTGCCTGCCTCGGATACACGAGGCCCTAGGTTCGATTCCCCAGCACCACATATACAGAAAACGGCCAGAAGCGGCGCTGTGGCTCAAGTGGCAGAGTGCTAGCCTTGAGCGGGAAGAAGCCAGGGACAGTGCTCAGGCCCTGAGTCCAAGGCCCAGGACTGGCCAAAAAAAAAAAAAAAAAAAAAAAGTTTTTATGCTGGGAATTGAACCCAGGGCGTAGTGTATGATAGGCAAGTACTTTGCCTCCTGAGTTACACCCCACCCACACACACACACATTTGCCTTTTATTTTGTTTTGTGCCATATAAGGACACTTTTGCTTGGCTTTCTTGTTCTTAGCTGGCACTCACCCACTTAACTTATGCCTCCCGCATGGCTCTGTTTTTTTGTTTTGTTTTTGGTTTTTGGTTTTTGGTTTTTTTTGCCGGTCCTGGGGCTTGGAATCAAGGCCTGAGCACCGTGCCTGGCTTCCTTTTTGCTCAAAGCTGGCACTCTACCACTTGAGCCACAGCGCCACTTCCGGCTTTTTCTGTTTATGTGTGAAAGGAAAATTATCCCAGAAAACCACAGACCATAGACAAAGTCACATAGAGCAGAAGAATTTATTGCCAGCAGAGTCGGCAAGGCCAACTTCCCACAGAGGAGTAAAGGAAAATGGCTAGGTACATCTTTTTTATACCTTAATACATATACCTGATCAAACATTTCTTCCCTGTTGAGATTCTATTCTCCTCCAACTGCTTCAAACCACTGTAGATAACTTCATCCTGCTAAGTTTCAATACTTCTTCAGGTTGTAAGCAATAACATAACAATGTGTGGTATCTGTTTAAGATATAGTGAGTTATCAAGTTTATTGAAATGTATGTAAATTGACAACTAAGTGTGATTTAGAATTAAATAGAGGCTTCTGATTATAACACATTTCAAAATCTGGTGTTCACTCCTATTTTCATTATTAGTGAAAAGAGATATTATCTCCATAGGAAGTATGTCAAACTGTCAATACATCTGATTGATGTCAGAAAAGAGTCTTTCTATTGAATTTTACTTAAGCAAAAAAATCTGTTTCACTGACTTTGCTGATGATCCTTTTGTATCCCCTTCCTGTGGTTGTCCCCGCACTATCACTGTATCTCATCTGAGTATACTGGTATTAGAACTAGGGAAGGGAAAGGAAATATCAAAATCGAGAGACAAAGGATAAAAAGACAAATGACTCCAAAAGCAATACTTAGAAAGTCATTTGGTGTAAACCAACTGAACAACTCATGGGGGGAGAGGGAAAGAGAGAGGGGGGAGTAGAGAAATGAAGGAGGAGGTAACAAATTGTACAAGAAACATATCCACTGCTTTACGTATGAAACTGTAACCCTTCTGTGCATCACTTTGACAATAAAAAAGTAATTCAGAAAAAAATCACTCAAGTTATCAAGGACATAAAGTATTCTAAGTACAAATTAATAACTCATAAGAGAGGCAGTTGATAAAAAGTGCACATGCATATATGAATATATGTATGTATGTATGTACATATGTATGTATTTGTGTTCAGTAAAGAATTCAATTCCCCCAGACAATATTTTTTAAGTTTCAGGAATATTCAAAATAAGTCACACCTTCATTCAATATTTTTGAAGGCCTAAAGTAAGACTTCATGTAAGATACATAAAAGAAAATAACCTGAAAATGGGTAATTTTCTCAAATAATACAAAATGCTACTTTATTAATTCCCAATTGACTTGTGAGTTAATATCAAAAATTACTAGAATTTTCAACAAAATTCATGATTAACACAAGTCCGTTTTGGTGACAATAAAATAGTTGTAATTTGGGCTTCATATCATTATGCATCACAAACTAAACTAAAATGTTACTGTAAGAGATGTGCGGCACTGTTTGTGTGTGTGTGTGTGTGTGTGTGTGTGTGTGTGTGTGTGTGGTGAGTGATGAAAGACAGAGAGAGAAAAAAGGGGTAACATCAAGATATATTGTATTCATAAACTGCTTTTTCAATGGCAACTTTTTGTAAAACTTCTTGAAATTATAATTTAACAATAAAAAGAATATCTTATGTAAATGAGATGTTCATGTAGAAGAGCCATTATTTATGAGGGTTTTAGTTCATTACCCAGATTTTTTTTAAGCAATCCTAGCTACATAGGAGGCTAAAATCTGGAGCATCATGACTTGAGACTTACTTCAGCAAAAACAATTTGCAAGATACCTTCTCAACCAGTATATGGAGATGGGTAGGGTGGCACATGCCTGTCATCCTAGCTATGCTACCAGGCTAAAGTAAGAAGAGTTCTAAGGTAACCCAAGTAGAGAAGCCCACACAGACTTCATCTCAACCTAAAGACAGAGTAGACAACTTTGAGGTTTTTTTTGTTTTGTTTTGTTTTTTTGCCAGTCCTGGGCCTTGAACTCAGGGCCTGAGCATTGTCCCTGGCTTCCTATTGCTCAAGGCTAGCACTGTGCCACTTGAGCCACAGCACCACTTCTGGCCATTTTCTATATATGTGGTGCTGAGGAACCAAACCTAGGGCTTCATGTCTACGTGGCAAGCACTCTTGCCACTAGGCCATATTCCCAGCACCTGAGTTTCTTTTATAAAGAAAGGAATCCTATTAATGAGGCCCCCCCCACTTTACAATACTATTGGAAGTTGAGTGCAGTAAACATATGAAGAAAATCCTAAGACCAAGAAATTTTAGGGCTGGGAATATGGCCTAGTGGCAAGAGTGCTTGCCTCATATACATGAAGCCCTAGGTTTGATTCCTCAGCACCACATATATAGAAAAGACCAGAAGTGACGCTGTGGCTCAAGTGGCAGAGTGCTAGCCTTGAGCAAAAAGAAGCCAGGGACAGTGCTCAAGCCCTGAGTCCAAGCCCCAGGACTGGCAAAAAGAAAGGAAAAAAAAGAAAATTAGGAAGAATCGGTTTATAAAAATATACATTCATGAGCCTTTTGATTATGAAAGACAATGTTCCCTTTGAAACAAAAATTAATCTGCTTTTTATAAATATCAATACTGCAATTCAGTTCTCCATTGATAAAGGAAGAGAAAAGTTGTTCCCTAAACTCAGCATATCATGGAAAACATGTATTGGCATCTGGGGTAGAAGTTAACCAGAAATAATGGGGTGCCCTGGAGAGAGAAAGTATTCAGAAGGGGTCTGGGAGAAGCCATCTGGAATGAAGAGAGTTTAAGTTTACAGGTGGGGATGAGCAACTTCGTATCCCTGGATACAGCTGCCCAAATCTCACCAGTACTGGAAGTTCTTTAGTGCCTGCCATGAAATGCAAAGTTCCTGCCATGAAACACAAAGTATTTCATTGTTATAACAGTAATATTGAATGCAGAAAGCTAGAGCACTTGGGACCTTCCTGGCAACATGACAGAATTGTTATGTCTGCCTCCTTGTTTATCTAGGTTGCTGACTTCACTCTTCTTTCTCCTGCCTCATCTGGGAAATTGGCCCATTTCCCAAATGATACCAAGGGTTAGATGTGAAAGAAAAGCCAATAGGCATTGTGTTTACTTGCCCCTAACCGCTATTTCTACTTCACTGACAGGCTCTTACTTTTCCAGAGTTTAAGAAAATAAAACAAAACACAATGCCAGTCGTCTTGCCTTTGGAATTATTTTTGTATTCTTTTCCTTTTACCCTTTATAAAGCTCATGTTGACAGAACTCTATCAAAAGTGAGACAGCTAGAAATGCTAAAAAGTTAATAGGAATCAGAGAAATGATTTATAATGGAACAGTAGTCAAATTTAGTAATTCTACTTTTTAAGAATTCGGTTTTAAGTAATGTTAATGGAAATTAAATTTTCAATGACAAACTCCTTCAATTGATATTAAATCATATATATTTCAAAGATGC
The DNA here is from genome assembly GCF_023159225.1 of Perognathus longimembris pacificus. Lineage (NCBI taxonomy): Eukaryota > Metazoa > Chordata > Mammalia > Rodentia > Heteromyidae > Perognathus > Perognathus longimembris. Next base: position 40,141,536 of record NC_063172.1, on the reverse strand, counting down.
TTAAAACTGATTAGTTTTTTAAATTCAGAATAGATGTATTTTAAAATGCATTACTTATGTTTTAATTAAAGGGAAGTATTTTTTAACAAAATAAATAACAGTGAGAGCTAAAGACCTGGAGGCAACCATGTAGATAAATACCATGTTCTTCCCTGATGTCTATGGAAGGTCTGGGGATAAAATAGGCTACATGCTCTGCATCTGAGAACACACCTTCTTTTTCTGGAATAATCTAGCACCTGAGTTTTATCTATCCAAGAAATCTATCTCATGAAAGCTATGTAGCATCAAAGGTACCATAATCTTAGGAACACTGGATTCAGTTCCTAACAGGAATTACTGTGATGTTCTCTTATTAACTCCAAAACAATCAAATGTGTTTTGTCAAAGTTAATCATTCTTTCTAATATCGGTCTGAAATTAAGAAAACTTTCCTTTGCATCTTAACTAATTTTGCTAATATTTCGGGGTTGTTTTTTTTTTTTTTTTGCTTTTTTCCTGTCATTATGTTGAAAGCCAAAGTTTGTCCTGTGAATGTAAATCCCAGTGTCAGCAAATCTAAAGTTCAGCACATGTGGTCCTGTCAAAGTTCCCCAAAGTGAAATGATTGAAAGAAGTCAGTAATTGTAATTCCTCTCCTATGACAGATAACTTGTTTCCCTATGCACTTGTTTTCTAGAGTCACAGGTAAACCCTTCTGAGTCAGGGCAACAATCATAGCAGATGGTAAATGAAATTTGCAATACTGGCTTTGGATTTCCGTACTTCTTTTCAAATTAAAAATATGAGTAGTGTATGAGGAAGTCAAGAAAAATGAAAACTATGCCTTCGGTTGGATTTTTAGGATAACTTTCTACATAGGATCAAGTAACCCACTTAATCATTTAAACTTTGGGGAACTTGATACAGGGACCCAAGTATCATATAGCTAGATATTTTTAACTTTAAAACCATGCCAATAAATTAGTAAATAATGTTTATCCTCCTACCTTTAGAGTTCTTAGACTACTTGGATTGACACCCAAGAATGTGCCAGTGTTTGTAAAGCCAGCTGCACACCCAAGTTCACCTGACTCTTATCCCTAGCTTCTTCTCATTTCTTTGCAGATGACTTTGTCCTTAACCCAGAAAATTCTCATTCTACAGTGTTTACCCCAAACTACACAACGAAGCTCAATCTACATCTCCTATTCCTGTAACTAGCCACTCCTTAGCCCACCCCTTGGATTAAACATTGTACTCACTATTGATGGAATTCCTTCTTTGGACTGGTCTCTTATGAATCCTCCCTGAGGCCAGACTCAGAGAAAAAATTCAGATAAGCACTGCAACTAAATTAAACACTGAGTGATTTGGAGATCCCAAATATACAATACATGCTCTTGATGGGGACATTGCATTAGGGCTGCAAATGTGCATCTCAATGGACTCATAGACTGTCTCCTGGAGAATAGGACAGCCAATGAACAACCACAGAAGACCAAAAGCCTCTCTCTGTGGTAGAAGATGGTATTATTAAAATATCTTTCTATTTCTTTGGAGGAACACTCATATTGGTAACATCCTAAGTTCGTTTCTTTTGTGTCCTTTTTACATGACTGTATCTTCTATCAAGTGAAGATCAAATATGCAAGTCCAAAGCAAGGAAATTTACATAAATGGCAAGGATATTAGACCCAGAGAAAGAAATTGAACATTATTGCCACCATCCATTAAAAAAGAACACACATGGCTCACATATTACAGTGCTAGCCTTGAGCTGAAGACAACAACTGGGCCCAGAGTCCAAGCCTCAGGACTAACAAAAATTTAAAAAAATGAACAGACACAGTCGTTTTCTGGTGATGTAATTTGCTAGGTAAGGAAAAGGAAGCGTCTATTACCAGAAACCTGTCAAGGGAAATCAGCATGCCTGTTTAGGAGTATGCACTGTTCTTGATAAAAGCTATTTCACTTTGAGTACATTCATGCATATTGGAAAAACTTGCTCCAATTATTACTCAGCACTAAAGGATTCAGGCAAATTCAGAGAAATACGTACTTCTGGATCTGAATATTGATACTACACAGTAAGTTTGGAAAGTTAGAAAGAAAAACAATTTGATTCCGGAGCGACAGAGGGATGGGACATGTGTGGAGGGGCTGGTTGGAGCCTCCGGTTGGCCTCCTGGGGGTCAGGGGCCTCCAGACTCCTGCCTGGGATAGAGGGAGGTGAATCCAGGCCTGGCCACAAACACGGCTCACGCAGGAGGTGGAAGCAGAGACAAACCGGTGAGTCCACCTGGTGCCTGGGGCAGTTTTCATGTGCCCGTTGTGGGGCTTGAACTCTGGGCACTGTCCCTGAGCGTTGGGGCTCCAGGCTAGCGCCTTACCACTGGAGCCACAGCTCCTTCTCTGTATTTTTTTTTTTTTTTGCTGGTTTATGGAGATAAGAATCTGAACTACCGACTGAACTATCTGGGCTGGCTTCAAACCACAATCCTCAGATCCCAGTCTCCTGATGAGCCAAGGCGTCAAACCACCAGCGCATAGCTGGGTAGTTGAATTGTTTAACTCACTGCTTTCCAGAACCTTCCCCGGAGCTGCCAGGCAGAGAGCTCAGTTTGCATTGGGTTCAGGACTGGGCCACAGTTGCTCGGTGTATCTCATTACGTCGGCTGAAATTTGTAGTTTTCTTTCTGCCGAACTCGGGAACAGTGATGGGGAAGGATGAGGGTCCGGGAGACACAGCAACAGAATTAGCATCATCCTAACGGAGCTCGGGAAGAAGATAAGTGATATACAGCCCAAAATGGAAGTGTGTCCTTACTGTAAGAAGCCATTTAAAAGATTAAAATCCACTTGCCACACTGTAAAATGATAGAATTGGCCATACCTGCTGATCAGAAAGTTGATGAGTCCAGGCCAGCTACAGGGCCGTGTGCTAAAAAAAGTGGAGAGGCCTACCAAAGCCTTAATTAAAGCTAAGAGGAAAGAACTAGAAACAGAGGATGAGAAAAGAAATACCAAATCAATAAACAACAAACTGGAAAGGACAGTAACATCCTCTCCACTACAAAACACTGACTTGAAGAGAATAAGTACTCCAAAGGCCTATGTAGACATCAAGATGGAAATAGCTTAATCTCGGTGGAAAATTGCTAGTGCGTGATCGAATAAAATGAAGGTACCTGACTTTATGCAGTAATCCTGTCAAAAGACAGGAATAAGTGCCTATGTGAACTTACTCTTACTCCTTCCTGATATCCTGGATCCGTTATAGAAATTAATGATTTTACTGCTTCCTGACATCTACCAGTTGGAATGTGCTCCTTTTATCTATTTTGATATCTATTTGATAATTCCCTTAAGGCAGCACTGGGACATTCTGATCTTATAAAAGTGGAGGATGGGGAAGACCTCTTGGGGTTAACCATGTCTTTTGGTCAAACTCATTCCTTGGCCCATGTCTTATTAAAAGTTTACAAAATAATTCATGGACATATTCTTCATTGGATCTGGTTTTCTAGTGGTTAATTGGAGATAAGTGTCTCTGTTAGCTTCAAACCACAATCCTCAGGTCTCAGCCTCCTGAATAGCTAGGATTATAGTCATGAGCCACCAGTGCTGGGTCTTACCAGGGAAAATTTTAAAGATGTATCATTTTGGCTTAGATAAAAGCTAGAAAACTTTTAAACAACTATTCACTTTACATAATCACATCTACTGAAAGATTACCTAAAATACCATCACTTGATGTGTCCAAACATGCTTCTTTTTTGATCTATATAAAATAAAAAAATGAGGAATGTGTTATATTTATTAATACAAAAATCACAAAAAGATATAGGTATTATAATAATATTGAAATAAAGTTGTATAGCAATCTTTTTACTACCAAAACTCACCTGCAAATAGACATTCACCTCTTTTTAAAGTGTTTGAGGGAGGAAACAGGGAGAAAGATAAATTTATAAATGAGCAGTGAGTTGTGCCATAAATCTAGCACAAACATTCCTACATTTCCTTTCTTGAAGCTTTTCCCTTTCTCTTCATAGTTTCTTTCAAGGTCTATAGCACATTCTTGGAAATAAATGTGATGGTGACAAGTACTCATCTTTGGGTACTTTCTTATTTTTGGAACAATATTTTGGAGTAATATTTTGAACATATTGAACATATTTTGAATATATTGGAACAATATTTTATTAATATGTCACTCATTTCCAAGTCCAGTAAGTCTTAGAAGCCCATTGAGTCTATATTTAGAAGTCTCTTCAAAATCAGAGAACACTTGAGAGTTAGGAAAGAATCCCAGTCCAGACCTCACAGGAATGTGTTTTCACTTTTCATGATTTGTGGATTTTTTTTTCTTTTTTATTACTCTTTTTCTTGGTGAGATGACAATTTGAAGGTTCAAAATGCATTTTCAGCCCTTCTTTCCATGTTCTATCCCAAGAGCCAACACTATTCAAACCACACAGGTATTTCCTATTATAATTTCTGTTCTCGAGATTGTAGGCTAAAATACTTGTCATACAGATTATCTTCCCATTCACAAAAATAAGGTCTTAAAGAGAAGCATGGAATATATTTCCTGACAGCAGTAAACCAACTTCTCAATTTCCATTTCTTGAGTTCATGAATCTAAAAACAATGCAATCATTCCTGAGCCAAGACCTGTAATTTTTTTCCTAAGTAATCATAAAGAGTGTAGATAGCTCAAACTTAGGGGTAGAGAAAACAACACTTCCTGTTATAATTTGATTTCATGTAGGGTTAAAACCCACATTCACCATTACTTATAGCAATTAGATCGTATATGTATGTCAGATCCCACACATGAACAGGAACTATTGGTGAGGATGGTTCTAATGAATATAGAACTAGGTATTTACCTAAAAATTAAAGGCAGTGTCTCAGCTTTCTTGTTCTATATGGAAAATTTTGAAAGTCCAGTATAAAATTCTTTGTTAATATTCAGAATCTTTATTTAAGAGTATGGCAGGTGCTGGTGGCTCATGTCTGTAATCCTAGCTACTCGGGAGGCTGAGATCTGAGGATAGAGGTTTGAAGCCAGCTTAGGCAGAAAAGTCCCCGTGCGACTCTTATCTCCAATAAACTACTTAGAAAAGCCAGAAGTGGTGCTGTGACTCAAGTGACAGAGCACTAGTCTTGAGGCTCAGAGACAGTGCCCAAGCCTGAATTCAAGTCCCAAGATCCTCCCCACCGCCAAAAAAAAAAAAAAAGACAAAAAGGAAAGAAAAAAGAAATAAAGAATTAATTACTGTGTTACTGACTATCAGTACAAGTGGAAGTGTTTAGTCTCTACCTGTGAATGGTTCATGATAACAACAACTGTTGAGTAGATTCTTTCTATTTAACAGTATCAGCTAGGGGACTGGGATATGGAATAGTCAGAGGATATATTCCATAGGAATCTAAAGGGGATAGCAAAATCTAGAGACAAAGGATAAAAAGACAAACCACTACAATAGCAATACTTACAAAACCAACTGGTGTAAACCAACTATACAACTCATTGGGGGAGAAGAGGGGAGGAGGGAGACGGGAAAAATGAGGGAGGAGGTAGCAAGTTGGATAACAAATGTATTCGCCTTGTGTATGAAACTGTAACCCCTCTGTACTTCACTTTGACAATAAAGAAGAACAAAAAAAGTGAAAAAATAGTTTTGGTGACAAGTGATTAAAAATTAATATGAGTATACAAAAGTTATTTTAAAATAATCTCTGTCTTTAATATATTGCCAGCTGATAAACAACTATTTCTTCACTTGGTATTTCTTTAACAGTTGTGTTTTACCCACCTTGGTTGAATTTATCTTCGTAGAAAAATAAATAAATATATATAAATATGTTTTGTGTGTGGATATATATATATACATATATATGTTTGGTAAATATGTGTATACACACACACTCACACACATCAGGCATACTGACTAGTATTTGGTCACAATTTCATTGGCTCTCACTCATCATGGTAATAATAGCTGTATTTTCTCACCATGTGTCAGGGGTTACTCAAAGCTTTTCAAATGCATTCACCTCTTTAATTCTCAAACCCATTATAAGGACAGAGATATTGTTGCTTCTACATTTTACAAATGAAGAAACTGAGAAACAGTGGGGTTAAATAACAGACAAAAAATATATTTATCCCAAGACCAAAACTTTCCATAAAGAAGATAATGTGTCAAAAGACAAAAAAAGGAGCCATTTGTTGCAATGAACAAGACAGAATACTTGAAGATGAACGTCCCTTTAGATTAATCAGGCTCAAGCCCTCTGCTCATTTGAAATTTTCCAGTAAAGACAATGACTATTTCCAAGCCTACACACTTCTAGTTACACTGGGAGACAAAAAGTTGTGTCTTACCTAAAAAATAATTTGAATGTTCAAATACACATTAATAGAGTATATTGTTTAGAGGTTAAAAATCATTAAGTACTAAATTAGCATGCTAATTAGAATTCTGTGGAAACAGTCATTTTTACTGACAGGAATTGAATAATTGTATTTGTTAAAAAGAATGAAGATAGCATTACTTGCTTTTTAATTAAGATACAACTCAAAAACAATGTTTTGTGGGCCTTGATTATGCTCATTTATTGGGAGAATTGTTGGTTTTAACTGATTTCATCTAATTTCTTCCAGTATAACATTCAACAGTTTCTGAATTCCTAACAACCAGATTTGTTCATTTATTCTGGTTGAAATTGAGATATGACTTTTAACCTTCATCAATAAAATCTTCAAATTAAACTAAGGTATTCAATATTAAATGACCAATTAAAGCAATATTAGTCTTGATAGCACCATTACAGCTATAATTTGGTCTTTTCCTTCAGAATTAATATATATGTTTTATATAAATGATATATGTAATAGATAGTAACCAATTAATAGTTTTGAATGGTAGATAATTGGCTACTAATATTTAATTAAAAGTTCAACTTTTAGTGAGAATTTGAGAGATAGGAAGTTTATCCAAAGCTGAAATAGGAAGATTTTTCAGAGTATAGGAAGAAGATAGGCTGTCAAAACATAAACATTGGCACAAAGCAGAAATATGAGCAATAAAATCATAATTGAAAATATTTTTTAATATTTATGTACCTAGGTATTTTTCTATAAGCAGCATGTCTAATCTACATCTATCTAAACTGTGAAGTCAAACAACAGTAGTAAACAAAACAAGCAATTATATATTCATACTATTTCAAGTATATTTTAGTTGTCTTCAATTGAGATTCACAACATGATTACAAGATACATATAAATGGTAAAATAATTATTGTAATGAAGCAAATTAACAAATGTTATTTCAAGCAGTTAAATTTTCTGGAAAGAAACGGGTAGAATTTACTTTTTCTTACATAAAAATTTTAATTTTATTCTTTTGTCCTCATTTTTTTAATACTAATTTTCAGTTATAGTAAGTCTGAGTAGAGGACAGAATGGTAATTTTCTTATTTTTGTAGTTACGATATTTCATACTAACATTTCCATTCTTGTTTTACTAAAATACTTGTTGGTCTTTATGTACAAAAAAGTTACATTTGTATTTTTAAAGCCCAGAAAAATAAGGTGTCTAGATACTATAATTTTTATTTTCTTATTCATTATGAAATTAAATACATAGTAGGGTAAACAACTAAAATTTACCTAAGTCATTTTAGGAAAATATTCATGAATATTTTTATTTTCCCAAGTTGTGAACCAACACGTAAGAAATATTAGTGAAGTCAAATGCCAATGGCTCACAACTATAATCCTAGCTACTAGAGAGCCTGAAATCTGAGGTTCACAGTTTGAAGCCAGCCAGGGCAGGAAAGTTCATTAAATCATATCGCTGATTAACCACCAGAAAACCAAATGTGGCTCAAAGTGGGAGAGCACCAGCCTTGAGCAAAAGAGCTCAGGAACAGCGATAAGGCCCTGAGTTCAAGCTCCACAACCAACAAAGAAAGAGAGAGAGAGAGAGAAAGAAAGAAAGAAAGAAAGAAAGAAAGAAAGAAAGAAAGAAAGAAAGAAAGAAAGAAAGAAAGAAAGAAAGAAAGAAAGAAAGAAAGAGGGGGAAGGGAGGGAGGGAGGGAGGGAGGGAGGGAGGGAGGAGGAAGGAAGGAAGGAAGGAAGGAAGGAAGGAAGGAAGGAAGGAAGGAAGGAAGGAAGGAAGGAAGGAAGGAAGGAAGGAAGGAAGGCATCCATGGAACACAAAGTTCGCAGGTGATAAAAGATGAGTAAGAGCTCAAAGTATTTTCCCAAATATTTTGTGTGAATTAGGGTGAGAGTAGACTAAGAGATTAACATCATTTACTTCTACTAAAACAAGTAAAGATTACAAAAAAAATTATTCTTATAACGCTCAGGTGACAGATGATGGACTTAGATACAAAAGATCTATGAAGAATGCAATGGCATTAATAGGAAAGCACAGAGATTAATAGCCTGGAAAGTGGTACAAAGGCCTGAGTCAGGTTCCAGCTGTACCACTTTGTAACTGCATAAAATCCTTCTAATCTTCAAAACCCCTGAAGTTCAGTTTCCTTTTCTGCAAAATAAGAATAATAGTATTTGTATTATTGGATTATAATAGTCAATTAAAAATGCTTAGCCAAGTAACTGTCCGTAACAACTTATAGCTAATAAAATTATTAAAACTAACATATCAGAAGCAAGATAGATACTGTCTTACTTGTTTATGCAGAGAAATAGCTAGACCCATGACTCATGCCTTGCTACTCAAATGAATGAGATCTGAAGATCATCGCTCAAAACCAGACTGGGAAGAAAAGTCTATGAGACTCCTTCTAATCAAGAAAATCTGGGCATGGGTATGTGGTTCAAGAGGTAAGATAACCTTCAAGTAAGTGTTGAGCATAGTTCTTAAAAGGGGATTGATTGCTTTTCAATATTCAAATAAACATTTATCTAAAATCCAATCTTCCAGAAAGAGAAAATCAGAAGGAAAAATTATTTGACTGTCAGTAATGTAAGAATATGTCTCTGTCATTTGAAATTTGACTTTGATGTAAAATTTTCACTTATCTATCTATTTGAATCATTTAATGATATTTGTCACAATCACAAATGAAGTGACTCTTCCAGAAAACTGTAGAATGAAGCAAAATGAACTCCCTTTATTGTCAAGCATGTAGATATTGTGGAAGAGAAATGTAGTCTGTTCATTAGACATATTAAAATGAAAGCACTTTGAAAGTTTCATTAATAAGTATCCCAACTGCACCAAGTGATATTTTGCTTGCAAATAAGGTCAGTCTTAAGCCTAGTTACTCAGTCTTTCAGTTTTACCTTTATATTCTATCAAAATGTTAGCCTTAAATTCTAGCCCATGATTAAGTACTATGTAAATATTTACATTTTATTTAGTCGTAGTAAAGTGACACAGAAAACTAAGCTGCTCATTAAGGAGCCAGGTAGGCATAGAAGCATAAGGAATTGGAATTGGATTTGAATAACGGTGATTCTTTTATTTCCTCTAACTTCTGACACTTTCAGCTCTCTGGACTTTTGTTTCATCTTTGCTAAAAGAACATAATAATAACAAACTTCAAAATAGCTGTGAGTGCAAAAAATGCAAATGAAGAACCTTATAAACATCATTTATTATAAGGTCTACAAGATAAACCATTTTTCCAGAGACTTTTCTGCTTAGAATAATTTTTAGAAAATATGGGTAGTGCATCTCCACAGGTATCTTCCCAGTGTCCTTCAGAAAAATCTCTCCCTGCAGACAGATGGTAACTTAAATAAGTGAAGCCTCAGTTAATATATATGATCTAGCCCTGTCAGGAAATTAGATCATCCATCAGGACTCCAGGCCTGTTAGGATTTTGGTAGTTAGCCCTTAAAACAACATCAGAAAGTAAAAGGCAAAACTTTGGTTGTAAAAGGCTAGGTACTGTGGAAGGATTCAGTTTTATTGGTTCAGAAATAATGCTAGAACAAGGGAAATTATTAGAGATGCCATGGACAGAGACAGGGAGTATTACTGAGGGGATAAGATTAATTGGAATGCAATATAAACATGGGTAGATATTTAACAATATAAGCCTCCCTATATGACCAATTTTTTAAGAATACTAGAAAATTGTCTAATATCCATTATAGGAAGAGGAAAAGTGTTTTCATATTTGCATAAAACACTCTGAAATCATTCATTCTGAAGATTGTAAGCAGATTCACATAGATTCACTATGACTCTAAAAATTCCTTCTCTTTTAGTCAATAAACAAATCTTTTAGCTTTTTCATTGGATGAAAAAAAATTCTTGACTCCTATTAAAGTTCCAACTGTTTAGTGGGCTTTAATGATAATCTCTCTCTGAGCTTAATGACAATTATCCGGTTCATTCCCTTTTTAATCTCAAAATTATGTATAATAATATATAATTCCTTTATACTTCCTAAAATTCATCCTTCCATATTTTTCATACCAGATTTTTTCACTGCAGTTGGTGATAATAAATTATAAATCATAAGCAAGACTCAATTCTGCTCCTTCCTCTGAGCAACATCTTAGCCATGACTCTGTACAGGGGCTTTGCATGAAGATTACCTTGGAAATCGTTCTAAGTGAAAATGTCATAGTGACCAAGCAATAGTATCCAAATGCTCAAACTCATCAATTTTCAGGTAGAAATAGAGGCATATAGAGACTCCTATCAATTCAGTGAAAGAGCCAAAATCCAATAAGTCTTCAGATTTGGGGTTAATTTTTGCATTGTCATATGTACCTCTCTTCTTAAAAATGCAGTAAAATTCAACAAAATGTAGAATGTCCACAATAGGATTACATGGAAACTGGGAGAAATTATGATGATTTAATCAGCTATATTCAGGTGAAACAAAAAAAAAATCAGATAGACATAGAATTTATAAAGTTTAATGGGAAATGGGAAAATGATAGATGGCTTAAATTAATGCATTAAATTGTTGGGGGTTTTCAGCCTCCGGGCTCTCCTATCCTGCAGGAGAAGACAGGAAAACACACCCCACCCGGACAGGCCAAGAAGAGGAAAGGGCTGATGAACTGCCACCCCAGACCCCTTTCATGGGAGGACATACAGACAGTCCGGGAGCCAGTCAGCGCTAAGACTCATTTAATGACGGCAATGAGCTGCTCTTTTAAAGGGTCGAAGGGCGGGGGAAGAGGAGCGGTACGTGCACCAACATAGGGGCTGTGAATGGACACCTGAGCTGTCCGTCAGGGTGGAGCTCCAAGGGACCTCCCTAAGGGGCACCCTACATCTACTTCACAGCCCACAGGACCGCCTCTGGGTTTACCACCAGTGGCCATCTTGGCTCACACGCAGTCCAAGGCTGGGAAAAGAGGCGGGGCCAGCTAGAACCCCCTCTTAATGATGCAAGGCATCCGGGCAGGTGTGCCCCACATCTCCCCCTTTTATTTTTTATTAATAGAGGAGGGATACCAGGCTGGGAGCATGGGTGGAGGTTGTCTCTTCTGGAACTACTTCCTGCTGAAAAGGGAAAAGTAGTCAGGGGTCCATGATTCATCATTTGGCCTGGTACCATCCAGTTTGGTTGTTAAAAATCCTCATCATTTCAACGAGAATGGTTATCAGGGCCAATGGGTGTCATGGTCTTGTCTGGCTACCTCCTGCAGCTTGGGCACATCAAGGAGTCCCTGGGTCTGGGGTCTTCAGGGTCCAGATCTGCGCTGGGCACAGCAGTGTAGTAAGAACTTGAACTGCAAGTTCCCAGGTGGTGACCTCAGTGAGGGACGTTATCCTGTTAAAAGAGGCTTTTGAAAAGGTCAGGCAAAAGGCTGACAAGTTCACAGGACCAGTTAACGTGAACATGGGAGGACACATCTTTGGCATAAGCGAGAAAAGTTCCATTTGGAATATAAACCCAATTGTGGCCCATCACAAAGAAGGAGGAATAACTGGACTGGGGGCAGGAAGGAAGTGTTTAGGGATAGTAGACTAGTAGGGAGTAACCAGTCACAGGCTATATAGATATATACAAATAGCAAGTAACAAAGGCAAGAATGCAAGTTTCTGTCCAGATGGAAAATGGACGGGTATGGACATTAGGCCGGTAAACAACTATTCCTCTTGATCTCCTGGCTCTGATTAATTTTGAGAGGGCGAGACAAAGTGACTCCATTTAGGATGTGACATCATTCTCTTACTCCTCTCCATGTTCCTTGTTCCATGAACTGGCTGAGTCCCAGGGATCTAGGTACTTTTTTCTGGGATGGTTTACCCCCATTGGCATTCGCGAGGTTTGAACTCAGGGCTTGGGCACAGTCCCTGAGCACTTCTGCTCGAAGCTAACACTCTACCACTTGAGCCAAGGTGCCGCTTTCAGCTTTTCACTGGTTCTCTTGAGCCCAGCTTCCAGTTTGGCTCTTTGCTGGTTAGTTGGGAGAAGGAGTTTTAGAGGGAGTTTTTTTTTTCTTCTTCTGCCCGGGCTGGCTTCAAACTACAATCTGAGGAGTTTTAGCCAAAAAAGCCCTTTTTATTTCCAATTAAGGCAACAAGGAGAACAATGGGAATAGAGATTACCTGTAACTTGTTGAGAATTGACCAGAGTTCTGCTGTAACACTTAGAGAACAGCAGACTGAATGAGATCCATGTGCCATCAAATCAAATCATCATTTAACCTTACTGGCAGGTGGAAGAGAGCACAAATGAATTAATAATCAAGAGGGCAAAGGGTTAAGACAATGTAAAATTCTCAGCTTCAGCAGTGGCTGTGTCTTCCATCCTGGATCAGCAGGCTTCATTAGTCATGTGTGATGGAGGCAGGCAGGAGAGATGGGTTGGATCTGGGTAAGGCTGTAGTGGCATCTCTCAGAATCCTCTGAATAGATTGTCACACCTCCTGCTGGGTTGCCTGCAAAATTCTACACAGACTGGTTAAAGACATTTGAAATCTCCCAGTGTTTCCTGGTTGCTTACTCTGAGTACTCTGGCTTTTGTAGGCTGATGCCCTAGTGGTTTAAGCAGGATTACAACTTTAAACAGATTTTAGAAGGCTTTGGCCTTTAACCATCTTCCTAGTCACAAAAATCCACACAGACCAAAGGCCAACCAAGTCTTCTCTCTGCAGCAGCCACGACAGTTTCTGAGACATGGAGGGGAAAAACCAATGCTACCCCAAGGCAACCTTGTGGCCACCAATCATAACTCTGATGCTTTTAATCTTGGAGTTGTTGTGCCAAGTCGCGAAACCACCACCAAGAAGACCACCGAGACTCAGACATTCCAAAATGCAAAAGCAAGGCAAGGCTTTATTTAAGCGAGCTGCAACTCAGGCCTCGTCCTACCCACCGACACAGCGGAGGTTAGGAGGGAGCCCCAAGCTGTGATTACACAGGGCTTATAAAGGCAAAGAACAAAGTTACAACAATCAGGTGTTCAAGCAAGCAAGATTAGGATACAGGTACAAATCTGATTGGCTCAGGGTTCAATTCTAGGGGTGGTCAGAGTTAAGCATTCCCAGCGGTTAGAGTTCTAGACTGACTGGGCCCTAATGGGCTTGTCCTGGGTCTGCTCACAGGGCCTGCTTATCTCACTTTCGCGTGGTAAAGTGGGGTTCACGTGGTAAAATGGGGCCTGACTTCAAAGTCTGGCACTTCAGAGTAACTCTGTTATCATAGGACTATTATGAACCCAACTCTAATCTTGGGAGGGGATGGAGCAGAGCCAGAGTAGGAGCACTCTGGGCCTGTCAAAATCTTCACAGGACTCCTAGATTCCCTGAGCAGTTTTCCATGAGCGAGAGAAAGAATAAGGAATCAGTGAAACCAGGCAGTATCCTATGGAGCAAAATATTAATCCTAAAGAGTTTATGAGAGCACAGGAGAGAAAAATGGAGAAGCAAAATCTTAGTCTATACCAAAGAATTGTCAGGATCAGATGTACATTTGACTTTTAGCATAGATAGACATAAAAAATAACATACTGATTTTGCACCATTGTATACCACATGCTGCATATTTGAACCTTTTGGAGTTTTCGTTAGACACATTTGCTTGCACCCAAACATGATCAGTTTGGGTTTAAAACCTGGGTTGTTGTTTTTTCTTGTCTTGGAGTCTGGTGATAAGTCAGGATGCCTCCAGGCTGTTTACTATGACTCCACCTACAGGCTGCAAGGATCTGTTTAACATAAAACTTAAGCAAGTTAAAATAGTTTAAAAGGCAAGTGATTTTTAAACCATGATGCTATTTTTTACATATTTTACCCACAGACAGACGGACAGACATACATACAGATAGACAGTTGTGCACAAGTTTTGGGCATTCTTAGAAAACATTTTCTTTTTGTGAATTGGCCAAGTAAGTCTCCTGGAATTCCAGTGGCAAAATGATATTATTTTGCCCATATTTTAGAACCACGTGATCAGTTAGAAAACAAAACTTTTTCTAGGAAATAAAAATTTTCACAGATTATCTGGCAAGGAAATGAAGAAGCCACATTTTGAAAAAAAAAAAAAAAAAAAAAAAAAAACAGTTCAGCTCCAGTAGGGAGCTGAAGTGGGATGCTATGACCAGAGAAGGTCCAGGAGATGGGAGACAAGACGGGAACACAACAGACACGTGGCATGGCTTAATGGCAGCGGAGCTGATCAGAGCCTTAGCAGGCTCACAGCAAGACACCTTCAAGTCCCTGCCCAGCCTTGAGGAATTTGGCATGCCCATCACCTGGGGGATGGGTGGGCTCCACCTCCAACCAATGTTTAGGATTTAGCCAAACAAGCAGAATTTAACCTAATCTCCAATTTAGCAAACATCAACAAGAACCGAAAGCCTTTTTTTTTTTTTGTCTCTTTCAAAGCAGATTAACCAACAACAGATGTTAATAAGCCTTTTTCCTCCTAGGCAGCCAGGCGGCTATCTCCCCCACAATCCAAGACATTTTTTAGCAATGCTTCCCAGGCCTCAGAAGCTGGAGGAGTGAGAGTAAAAGGGCCTCTACTGTCCCCAGGGCAGGTCCGCAAAAGATGGTGGGAAACCTCCAGTGGAGGAGGGGTGAGGAGGCAGCAGGTGTCCAGGGGCTGAGGCGCCTGGCCTGGGATCCGGGGGATGAGGCCAAAGCAGGTCTAAGGGCCCATAGGAATGAGGCTTTGAACCCCTCTCCTCCTGGGCAGTGGGAGGGCTGCCTCCCTCCTAAGCAGCCAGGCTGAAAAGGCCGGCAGCCGCCAGCCAGAGTGTGGCGTATTTCAACACTTCCCAGACCCTCCTGGTCTGGGAGTCTGAGACCCCCAAACCTACGTTTTGTAACATGAAGTTCAGCACTTTGAGGGCTCAGTTGTTATGGTGAGTGTGTGCCTGCCCCATCTTTTTTTTTAAAATTTATTTGTTTATTAATTGAACACAACTTTTTTGACAAGGTGTTGTGCAAAAAGGGTACAGTTACATAGTAGGGCAGTGTGTACATTTCTTGTGATATCTTATGTCCTGTTTTTCTATCTCTTCTCTAGGTCAGGTAGACATATATACAATATACAATGTATCAAGAACATATACAGTAGCCACGTGGCCACGCCCAAGAAAGTTTGCCTAGAGCTTTAAATGTAATGTCACTATTAGACCATATGTCGACAGTAGTCTTATATGAACGTACATACCTAGCTTTTGAGCTATTGTATTCCCCTGAGAGGTCAATTTTTGACCTTTATATGTTGAGTAATTGTTTGGTTTTAGTTACATACTGTTGGGTCGCTGCACTAATCCTTTGGGGAATACTATTTGACAAGCAGTTTTTGTTTCACAGACTTGGTCTCTACGGTCTCTCCGTCTCCCTTTGTTAACAGTCATATATCAGGGAGATCTGCCCCTTTGTTTTCTGTGTTCTAGGCTTGTCTCACTCAACATTATTTGTTCGAGTTCTGACCATTTCACTGTGAATAACAATATTTCACCATTCCTAATCGCTATGTAGTATTCCATTGTGTATAAGTACCATATTTTTTGGATCTATTCATCTGTGGAGGGGCATCTGGGTTGTTTCCATATTTTGGCTATTGTGAATTGTGCCATGATAAACATGGAAGTACAAATGTCTTTTTGATAACTTGGGGTTTGCTGTTTAGGATAGATGCCTAGCAGTGGTATGGCTGGGTCATAGGGTAGGTCTATATTGAGCTTTTTGAGAAACCTCCATACTGTTTTCCAAAGTGGTTGTACTAATTTGCACTCCCACCAACAATGGAGAAGGGTTCCTCTTTCCCCGCACCCTCTCCAGCATTTGTTGTTGCCTGAGTTCAGAGTATAGGCCATTCTAACTGGGGTGAGGTGGTATCTCAGAGTTGTTTTTATTTGCATTTCCTTTACTACCAGGGATGTTGAGCATTTCCTCATGTGTTTCTTTGCCATTTTTATATCTTCTCTTGTGAAGTCTCTCTTTAGCTTCTTTGCCCATTTCCTAATAGGTTTATTGGGCTTAGAGGGGCTTAGTTTTTTGAGTTCTCTGTAGATGACAGATATCAGGCCTTTGTCTGTTGCTGTGCTGGTAAATATCCTCTCCCATATCGTTGGCTGTCTTTCTATTTTGGTGGCTATGTCCTTAGCTGTGCAGAAACTTTTTAATTTGTAGTAGTCCCATTTGTTGAGTCTTTCCCCTATTTGTTGTGCCCCTGGGACTCTATTCAGGAAGTTCCTTCCTGTGCCTATAAGTTCTAGCATCTTTCCTACTCTTTCAGTAGTTTCAAGGATTCAGGTCTGATGTTGAGGTCCTTGATCCATTTTGAGTTGATCTTGGTGCATGGTGATAGGCAGGGTCTACTTTGAGTTTTCTGCATATGGCTGCCCAGTTCTCCCAGCACCAGTAGTTGAAGAGGCTATGTTTATTCCATTGTATGTCTTTAGCTCCTTTGTCGAATATCAGTTGGCTGTAAGAGTGCGGTTTTATTTCTGGGTCTTCAATTCTAATCCATTGCTCTTCAGGTCTGTTTTTATACCAATACCATGCTGTTTTTGTTATGATTGCCTGCCCCATCTTTTCGGGGTACCCTCACCTCGGAATCCAATTGGCCTGGCTCGCCGACAGTTTCATCTTGTACGTCCTTTGAGCCCCACATTGGGCACCAGAATATTGGGGGGTTTTAGCCTCTCAGGCTCTCCTGTCCTGCAGGAGAGACAGGAAAACACACCCCACCCGGACAGGCCAAGAAGAGAAAAGGACCAACGAACTGCCACCCAGCCCCCCTTTCGTCGGAGGACACACAGACAGTCCGGAAGCCAGTCAGCACTAAGACTCATTTAATGGCAGCATGATCTGCTCTTTTAAAGGGTTGGAGGGCGCGGGGAGGGGAGGGGCGCATGCACCAACGTAGGGGCTGTGAATGGACGCCTGAGCTGTCCATCAGGGTGGAGCTCCAAGGGACCTCCCTAAGGGGCACCCTACATCTACTTCACAGCCCACAGGACCGCCTCTGGTTCACCACCAGCGGCCATCTTGGCTCACATGTGGTCTGAGGCTGGGGAAAGCGGTGGGGCCAGCTACAACTGCCTCTTAATGATGCGAGGCGTCCGGGCGGGTGTGCCCCACATTAAATCAAAAAGCTGAATCTTTGATATACTCACCCAAGAGAGCATGCATGTGTGACTCAATATCCCTTACCTATCACATCTCCATACAAACAGAGAAAACTCCTATAAGGTCTCTCACAGTCTCACAATGCCATGATGGCAAACATGTTCATGTTCTGCCACAGAATATTATCTCATAGGCTCATAGAAAACTGAAGTTAGATCCTTATATATCACCTTGTGCGAGAATCAACACTTGGCATGTGGAAATCCCCACTGAAGAATGCAGTGAGATCTGTCATACACACACACACACACACACACACACACACACACACACTTGTTACTGTAAAGGTGATATACAGAGGGGCAATAGTTATGTAAGGTAATGAGTACAATTCTTTTTAAAGGGTCACCCCTTCCCTGTTGTTTTCCTTCCAGTTTTTCTGTCTATCCTGTCCCCACCCACAAGTTGTATAGTTCATTCTCAATATAGTGTTTAGTGAGTATCACTGCTGCATTTGTTCACCCATTGTTCCACCCTTTCTGTGCCCTCCCTTGTCCTCCCAAAGACAGATAAACTAACAAACCATCAAAACTTAAAGAAAAAAATAGCAACAAGGAAAAAAACCATCATTTCCATTTCTTGGAGTTCATTTTGATAAATATTATTTTATATATCGTATTCATGTAGCTATTGAGCCTATTCCTCTGCTAAGATTATCCTCCTTTGGTCTCACAGTGTGGCATCTAGAGACCTGTATAATTTATCATGCCCAAGTGTATTTTTTTGTCTTTTGCCATCCAGTGTGTTTCTTTGTAGATTTATAGGCACATTCTAATTACCACAAATGCAATCTATGTTTCTTTGGGTCTTGGGGAAAAAAATACATTAAGTGGTGATCTGTCTTTTGTAGTTAAGCTTCTCCCTGCATGACAACTAGGTTCAAAGAAAGAGCGACCCAGGAAAGAACTCCTGCAATGCATTCCAAGCTTCCTTGTGTGGAAGCTTTCATGTCCTAAGCCCAGAAGTCACATAGTGACTCATTAGTTAATGTTGTAGCCATTCTGTGTCTCTGGAGGAGACTCAGATCCAGCTTCACTCAGTAAATTGTCAAGCAATTTGGGGGCTTATGCTTTTAAACGATCATAATTAACTAACATTAATAGAATTGCTACTATGTTCCAGACTCTGTGAGGGGATTTTGACAGACTATACTTAATTTTACAACTTCTTGGAAATGTGGTTATTATTCAACTGAGATTGAGAAATATCAAACTTTTTAACATATTCACACAAGTAGATTAGTGGCAAAATCAATATTTTTAGGCTTAGTATTCCAAATTACATTTTCATATAACAAAATTCTGCCTTCTGTTTATAAAGAAATAAAAATAAAGTTAATAATGATATTGCAAAAGGAATGCACAAATTGCCACCTGCAATGAACATTTTTCTTTTGGGTTCTATAGCATTTGTTCAGTCTACCAATAGTAAGCCATGCTGGTGTTAGCTCATTTGGTGCCTTTAAACCAATCAAAGATCAGCCTTCATTTCAGCTCCCAGACACTATCTCAGTTGAGTAGCTCTCTAGGATCATCTGAAAAACTTCATGCTAACGTCCCTTGTCATTTTTGAATAGGGCCAACCTGTCTGATATTTCAGTAGTATGTGATCTAGATCTGTCTTTTGTGAGTCAATTTTAAGGTTTCTGTTGAACTTACCGGAAAAGGAAATTATTTTCTTTGCAGATACTAACATTAAATAGAAAGAATGACATTGCCCCATTCATAAAGAAATGGAAGAACTTGGAAAAATAATACTAGGTGTAGTGAGCCAGACCCAAAGAAACATGGACTGTATGGTTTCCCTCATAGGGGTTAGGCTAGTCATAGCAGAGGATTACAAGAGCCCAAAAGCTATGCCCTTATGAACACATAAGATGATGCTAAGTGAAATGAACTCCATGTTATGGAAATGACTGTTTTATCACTGTTGTAATTATTTTCAACATGCCATGTGAAACCGTAGCTTTTCTTGTTAATGATCCTCTTGTATCTCCTTCTTGTGGTTGTCCCCGCATATCACTGTATCTCATCTGAGTACCCTGGATACTGTATATACTGATATTACAACTAGGGAAGGGAAAAGGACTATCAAAATCGAGAGATGAAGGATAAAAAGACAAACGACTCCAAAAGCAATACTTGCAAAACCATTTGGTGTAAACCAACTAAACAACTCCTGGGGAGAGAGGGTAAGGGGGAGGGGGGGGAATGAGGGAGGAGGTAACAAATTGTACAAGAAATGTACCCATGGCCTAACATATGAAACTGTAACCCCTCTGTACATCACTTTGACAATAAATAAGTAATTATTATTTTTTATAAAACAAAAAAAAAGTAATGGACATAGAAAGGGAAAACTGCCCACAGTATGAATCCTATAGAGGCATTGTCAAATATCAGTTTAGAGTATAGGCCCTTGAGACAAATAATGCTTTGAAATTCAGCTCTGCCAAATACTCCATTATCTTAAGGGGAATGATCTGCAGGCCTGTTTTAACATCTGAAAGTAAGTTTAAGAATAGTGCCAACCTCGTATGACTGTAGTGAGGTTTAAATAAAGCAGGGTAAGCACATATTTATTTCAGTCCCTTCTATATAATGAATGTCTGGTGAATATTTACTATTAATCACATAGATAAGAGTACAAGAGTACAGAAATGGAATGGCAAAGCAATACTTAAGAATGAGGGAGTGGGTAATAAGTTTGACAAGAAATGTACTCACTACCTTACATATGTAACTATAACCCCTCTGTACATCACCTTGACAATAAAATTAAATTTAAAAAAAGACCTAAAAAAGAAAAATACAACAAGAGCAGATGGAAACTACAATACAAAATCTGAAATAAAGCCACCATAAAGTTAAGCTGAACAAAGAGAGATAGATAGGACTGGATTTGTACATCCAGATTTACCTGAAAATAAGCTGTCAGTGGATACTCCAGATACATGAGCTTCATTTTAACCTAAAAACAAATTTGAGCCATGCTGATGGCTCAGGCCCGTAATCCTAGAGACTCAGGAGGCTAAGATCTAAGGATGAGGGTTCAAAGCCATCCCAGACAGAAAAGTCAGTGAGACTCTTATCTCCAATAAGCTACAGAGAGAGAGAGAGAGAGAGAGAGAGAGAGAGAGAGAGAGAGAGAGAGAGAGAGAAAGCAGTCAAAAGTGGAGTGGTGTTGTTGTAGCCCAAATGGTAGAAAAGCTCAAGGACAGCATCCAGGCCCTGAGTTTGAACCCACGCCCACATGCAAAAAAAAAAAAAATCTGTGTGGAATTTTTATTATACTTTCAATCTCTGTCATCATGTTCCTTATATGGACATTCTTTTAATTGTGAAAAAATATCCTATAACTCCAAAAAGATGTACTTCTGTTTATCTGGGCATCAATTTCCCCATTTTTGCAACTAGAATGTAAAACTGAAGAATCTAGAGTTTCCTCCAAAAACAGGATTTTATAGAGACTGGAGCAGAGCATGTTCTAGTAAATGACTTCTACTCCTGTTACCACATGTTCTG
This sequence comes from Perognathus longimembris pacificus, assembly GCF_023159225.1. NCBI lineage: Eukaryota > Metazoa > Chordata > Mammalia > Rodentia > Heteromyidae > Perognathus > Perognathus longimembris. Next base: position 40,120,413 of record NC_063172.1, on the reverse strand, counting down.
TGTCAATCACTGCTACCTGCTGATGGTGATTTGTATCTGCTGTATTTTTATCTTTCTAGTCAACATAGAACTAGTACAACTCTATACATTTCTGAAATAATGTTTCACAGCTCAAGCATATGAAACTAAAGGGAATAAATATACATTTCAACATTTTACTGAACATTATCTGAGCCTGCCACTATAATGAACCTCTGAAAGTGTCTCCATAATGAAGTTCTCATAAGAACATTATATGGTTCACACCACAGAGGGATAATGAAGGAAAATTATAAATGTAAATAATCAGAAGCCACAAAATGTTCAAGATATTTGGAACAGGTTAAGGTAGATGCATACACGTGGATTTTAATGCTCACAATTGGAGATAAGACTAGAATTAGGAATCATAAGATTTTGTAATTCAAAATGCACAATTAGTAACTAAAAATACTGGTTTCATTCTCAAGTTAACATGTGGAAACAATGATACAGGGTTTAGAATGACCTTTGAAATAATTCTCTACTACTTAAAGATAATTTTTTTAAAAAAAAAGTGCCACCCAAAAGAAAACAAATGGGAAGCAGGGAGGTAGGGAGGAAAGGAAGGAAGAAAAGGAGAAGGAAAGAATTGCCCCACTCCCTAAAATAAGTAAAATGGCCAAGTCAAAGAACAGAAAAAAGATTAAGTGGAAGATCATCAACTTTCACAGGATAGAAAAAGATCAAAAATTCGTGAAAGGAAGTATCATAATAGAACAGTCATGGAAGCCAAAACAGAAAAGCATTTTACAATGAAAAATATTACAAATAGAAAATGCATAAGAGAATCTGAAGGAATGAAAGAACAAAAATAAACAAGAATAGTAGATGAATTAATTGTTGGTATTAGGAGAACTATTTACTGATCACTTGTATTAGCATCATTCACTGCCACCAAAATATGGATCAGTTCATATGCTCCTCAATGGATTAAGAAAATGTGGTATGTACACACTCATCCATGAGTAAATATATATTCATCCATTAGAAAGAATCTTATTGTACAATTTGTAAAGAAATGAAAAAACCTGGAAATTTTTGCTAAGTGAGGTAAGTCAATCCCTGAGAGACAAAGGATGCATGCTTTCCTTTATATGTAGAAACTAGATTTAGCTTATAAACTTATAAGTAAATGTGTTGGGTGGTATGCAATTGTACGCAAATGTATTAACTGAAAATTGGTAGATTCAAGTGAGAGCTCAAACAGTGTAATTCCTAAGAAAGGCCAAGTCCTAATCCAACAAAATAAGCACCAAGAAGCGGATATTTGAAAGGGTTGGGGTCATGTCAAGGAGAAAAGGGGTAGACAAGTGAAGAGAAGAGGAGACTACAGTCAAAAATTCAATGCATATCCTACAAAATTAAGAAGAGTGAGGGGAGAGATGAATAGGGGAAGGATAGGTGAGAAGGTTGAAAGGGGTGATACTGATAAAGATGCATTGTATTTGTAAAGTGCTTTGTTAAATGACAACTCTTCTGGTTTTTGTGTTTTCTTTTCTTTTTGTTTGTTTATTTGTTTGTTTGTTTTTTGCCAGTCCTGGGGCTTGAACTCAGGGCCTGAGCACAGTCCCTGGCTTCTTTTTTTGCTCAAATGGCACTCTGCCACTTGAGCCACAGCACCACTTCTGGCATTTTCTATATATGTGGTGCTGAGGAATCGAAACCAGGGCTTCATGTATACAAGGAAAAGCATTCTACCACTAGGTCATATTCCCAGCGACAACTCCTCTGTACAATTATTTAAAGGTAATAATTTTAAAAATCCATTGAGGGGGGAAAAAGAACTTTGAAGAGCACAGAAAAAGAACCATTTCTGTGAAAAGCTAGAGATGAAAGCAAGTAAAAGACTAAGAGGGGCCAGGCATGATTCACCAGTGACTCTAAAGAAATTCAGTATTTAGATGTTGTGATTAAGATGTGGTTTAGCCTTATTTCTCAAAAGTTTATTGCTACTTTGGGGCATTTATCCAAAAGATTACAAGTCAGGATATATTGTGCAGTATAGACATTTGCACAGTTTTTTATTGCTATACCATTATGATAGCCAAGCTATGAGTACAGCACAAATGTCCTTCAAGTGATAAGTAGATCAAAAACATGAGAGAAACGAAAGAAAGAAAGAAAGAAAGAAAGAAAGAAAGAAAGAAAGAAAGAAAGAAAGAAAGAAATTCCACCAGGGAAAGTGATACTAAGTCATTTGTAGGGAAATGGATAGACCTGGAAAAAAAATTTTTAAGTGTAAATAACTCAGGCTCAGAGAGACAAAAGAAGGATAAACATTTTCTTTCATATGTGGAAGTTACATTAAATTATAAATATATATGCAAACATACATGGGATCCTATGCACACACAGAGAAATGTATTAACTAAAGCATGGTGTGTGCAGAGGACACCAATGATGTTAACATTTTTAGACAGCTAACGTATAGTTTATTTTTTTCCAGTACCTTGCTTTATTTTTTTAATAATTACTTATTTATTGTCAAAGTGATGTACAGAGGGGTTACAGTTTCATACATAAGGCAGTGGGTACATTTCTTGTACAATTTGTTACCTCCTCCCTCATTTCCCCTCTCCTGCCTCCCCCTTCCCATCTCCCCCCATGAGTTGTTCAGTTGGTTTACACCAAATGGTTTTGCAAGTATTGCTTTTGGAGTCGTTTGTCTTTTTATCCTTCATCTCTCGATTTTGATATTCCCTTTCCCTTCCCTCGTTCTAATATCAGTATATACAGTATCCAAGGTACTCAGATGAGATACAGTGTTAGCACGAGGACAACCACAAGAAGGAGATACAAGAGGATCATCAACAAGAAAAGCTACGGTTTCACATGGCATGTTGAAAGTAGTTACAACAGTGATAAAACAGTCATTTCCATAACATGGAGTTCATTTCACTTAGCATCATCTTATGTGTTCATAAGGGAATAGCTATTGGGCTTTTGTGAGCCTCTGCTGTGACTAGCCTAAACCTGTGCTAATTGTTCCCTATGAGGGAAACCATAGAGTCCATGTTTCTTTGGGTCTGGCTCACTTCACTTAGTATTAGTTTTCCAAGTTCTCCCATTTCCTTATGAATGGGGCAATGCCATTCTTTCTGATAGAGGCATAAAATTCCATTGTGTATATGTACCACATTTTCCTGATCCATTAATCTACTGAGGGGCATCTGAGTTGGTTCCAGGATTCCCAAGTCCTACATGCAAGCTGTGTGAACCACAAAGCCCCAGGATTTAATATGTAGTTTAAACAAAATGAATACCAGGAAGCTGGAACTTATGTTGGCCAGGGGAGGGGTCAGGTGTCAAAGGGAAGGATGGAAGATGAATGGAAAGAGGAAGGGGAGGCTAATGCCATGGTAATATTCAATGTACATATTTGAAAATAGATCCAGGTAAACTGAGGTGCTGGAAAAGATTATGGGAGAATGATAAAAGGGATGACATTGATTAAGGTGCATTTACTCACAAACTGACATTTTCAACTGAAACCTGTTTGTACAGCTGTTTAAGAATAATTGTTAAAATGAATAAAAAGAATAATCTCTGTGGGGGGACAAAGAGAAAAGGAAAGAGAGAGAAAGAGAGAGAGAGAGATCTTACTTCTGCTTCCAAAGTAATTTCAAAATGATGGCTGAGTCATTTGCGGCAGTAAGAGACTCGCAATGTAATTACAGACGCAGAGAAAGGACAAATTGTCCAGAGGAGATTAAGAAAGGGGGAGCTTGACATGCTGATAAGACGTAAGCTTATATTGACATTCTTTTTTTTCAACTTCCACTGGAAAGTTTCTCAGCTCACAAGTTTGAAGAAATTATTCTTTTGCCCTTGAAAAATGTTTTTTGAAGTCAAAGGATAAAACCTAAGCAGTTCAAGCTGCATGGCTCTGAAGAAGACATACCAAGACTGGAAAGCAATGAATACCCAGGATCCAAAGTATTCCACAATAGCATGCCTAGGGCTGGCAGCTTTGGTTTGTAGGCTTAATTGTGGAGACTTTCATTACAAGGTCATACCACAGAGCTACAAGCATTGTCACACACCCAGAAAATGCTAGTGTATACTTCTTTATCGAAAATATTGGTTGAGTACCATCTAAGAATCTGGAAGTAGCTGAAATTTAGGATCAGGAATTAGGAAATACAGTTCCTGCCTTTGAGTCACTGGCAGTCCGGAGGAGACAGAAACAACCAAGCCATTTGGCCTGCACCAAATGGTCACAGCTGACTATTTCCTCTTGAGGTCTCTTCCAAACTGGTGAGTATTATCAAATAATGTCTTCTCAACAATTATAAAGTAACACATTATGTCTATATTAAAGGCACTCACACACAGGCATACATATGTATTATATCCCCACATATTATATGTATTATACATATATGTATGTATGGTGACCAAAACAAAATGAAAAGACACATTTTCTAAGCTTAACCATGGTACTCTTTCTACAACCACCAGCACACTATGAAATGTATGGGGAAAAAGACATAGTTTTTAAGTTTTACGTAAATGCCCTAACTTTTTCCTAGACCACTCTCTTAATCTACAGGGAAAGACAATCACAAAGCAGTTCAATGACTTTGCACAAACACCCACTTAGTTATGATTAGCAATTGAATGGCTGCCTCTGTCCTGTAATTTAAACTCCTTGGAATTCAATCCCACAATTAGTAAGACACACACACAATTAGTAACACACACAATTTTCCATAATCAATTTTATCATTTCATGCCTAATGCTCTGTCTTCTATATTTCTCACCAAACAATTCTAATAGTTCCACTAGAATGAAGACTTGAGCAAAAAACCTGGCCTTGGTGAGGAAACCCAGGTCAGATTCTTTATTAATTCTTAATTTTAAAAAACATTAAGAGTCACCTGGGGGGGGGGAGGGAAAGGGGGGGAGGGAGGGGGGCATGAGGGACAAGGCAACAAACAGTACAAGAAATGTATCCAATGCCCAACGTATGATACTGTAACCTCTCTGTACATCAGTTTGATAATAAAAATTTGAGGAAAAAAAAAAAACAAAACATTAAGAGATTCCTCTAAACCTCAATTTTATCATTCCAAGAATGGAAAAGAAAAGCTGGGGGAAGGTGACTCATTCTTATGTGCTAGACTTAGGATCTGAAACCTGGAGGAATCACAACTCAGAAAACATGGAGAAACTATATCTCCAATTAACCAGGAAAACTCCAGGTTGATGGTTTGGCTCAAGTGGCAGAGTACTATCCTCATGTGTGTGAAGTTCATAAGTTAGGTCTCAGCACCATCAAGAAAGAGGGAGGGAGGGAGGGGAAAGAAGGAAGGGAGGAAGGGAGGGAGGGAGGGAGGGAGGGAGGGAGGGAGGGAGGGAGGGAGGGAGGGAGGGAGGGAGGGTAAATATAAAAAACAGGATCTAGGTCATTTGTTACTCTGGTGAGGTTTAAAATAAACCTGCAGGCAAAACTCCCTAAGACTGCCTTAAGGCCCTCCCCACTTTGGTTTGTTCCCCAAGTGATCTTTCTCAGGTCCAGTCAAGTTATTCCTGTATTTCAATTAAATATCTCTGCTGTTTTCCTTACAACCAAAGAAAAAACATAAACCTGTAGGCCTAGTGTATAAAGCCCTTTACAACTTTGATCTACCCATCTTTGCAAGTTTATTTCCCATAATTACTCACAGTATTTAATGCAATCCTACTCATGCTTAACTACTTCTTCACAATCCCCGAACACACCTGCTCTCCTACACCTCTGATCGCCTGTTGACTTCCACTCCCTGCTACATACTCCCTCTCATGGAATTGCCTGCCTCCTTAACTCACCATTAAAGTGCTTACTTTAGTGTGTGCCATTTTTGCAACCAGAATGGATTCATGTACTCCTTTCAGAAATAAAAGACTAAATAAATATTCTACTCCTGAGAAAAAATTATGACCACATTTAAATGTCACCTTTCCTGTTAAAATCTTCTCATTCTCCTGACTCATTTAATTGTTTCTATGGTAACTATGTCAATGTGCACCTTCTCTATTAATATCACAATAGGCTTATATGTCTGCCCCTACTTTGAGTTATTGAAGCAGAAAACGTGTTTTACATTTTTTTCATGACTTAACTCAAGAATTAACTTGTTAAAAGGATAAACATGCAGAAGGCTGCCTGTGGTAATTCATGTCTTTAATCCTACCTACTTTGAAGCCTGAGGTCAGGTGAATCATGATTCAAGGTCAGTCTGGGCAAAAGTTTGCAATCTGGGTGCAGTGGTTCTTGCCAGCTATCCCAGCTCCCACAGGAAGTGTAAAGAGGAGTGCTGCAATGCAAATTCAGTCCTAGGCAGAAGTGAGACCCTATCTTTAAAATAACCAGAGGAAAAAAGTGTTCTGGATAAGTTTCAGCTGGTAGAGCATCTATCTAGCAAATGTGAAGCTCTTTTCCAAAACCCAGTATGCCCCTATACTCAAAATAAGTGTAGAACTTATCTGTGAAAAAGAAAACAATCTAGAATCAGGATTGCATCAGCTACTCTTGAGCATCCCAGAATGAATCAAACATTAGTATTTTTCTTCCAGAGAAAGATATAAATAAAAATGTCTGACCATCTAGCAGTACCTTAGAAATAGTCCTCCTTCTCAGAAACCTGTTCCAATCCCATGCAGCCTTTTTCCTTACAATTGTCTTCTCAGTTCCCTTAAACTTGTAGCATGGATGTGCTTTGTTGAAGGCTAACATATAAAGTTGACCAATACAACCTAAGCAGTAGGCATACTCTAGTTTTCAGTAAAATAATGGATGTCTTGATTCCTCTCATAGAGAATACAAAGATGTGGATATACAAAAGCACAATGCCTATGTGTATCTGATCATACAAAAAAACTATCAAAATGAACTTTCAGATATGGAAACAAGACATGTTTTCCTTTTTGTTATTTTGGTTTTCATTTTATTGTCTTGTTTGTCTATTTTTATGTCTTTGGGACTGTAAGTGTGGGCTCAAAAATGGTGGAACAAAGGTTAAACAAATGCAGGAGTGATACTCATGCGGCACTATGTTGAAAATGAACTATACAACTTGTGAATAGGGAAGGGAGGGAAAAACTTGGAGAGAGTGAGGGAAGGGGTGACATTGTCCACAAAGAAATGTACTCTTTACCTGACTATATAAGTGTAACCCTTCTTTACAACAGTAAAAAAAAAAATTACAGTAAGAAATTAATAAAACAATAATTTTTAAAAGATGTGAATAGCATATGGCTATTGGTAACTTTCAAAGAAAATACAATTATTATCATGGTATGTATATTAAATGAACATTTCTCAAAGTACTTACTTGACTCATTAATTCTTGAGAGAACCAACAAGATGATCTAACCTATTTCAAGGACAGTCTACAATATGGGCTTGTGTCAGTTTGTCTGTCAAAATGATAAATATTCTTGAAACATAGAAAACAGATGATTCTTAACTGAACTACATCTTTATAAGATATAATTTCATCTTGCTGGAAAAAAATCATTAAAAGACTACTACTTACAAAGTTATAAAATAACTTTAAGTCTACAATAAATCACCTGAAATACATATGAGAAAATGTTCCATTTTCCAAAGAACACTTGGTAATCTTTTCTTTCCATTTCTGAGATATTCACAACCTTTTCCTATTTTCTAATGCATCAATGTGATTAAAGCAATAATCAATTTTCTATACAAAATATTCCTTCTATAAGCATAGACATGTATATTTTCTAGTTACTTTTTAAACTTTTCTTTAACATTACCTTATAATAGAATGATGTCTTCTAAATTGGTGTTCCAAGGAATTATATGAAGTGCTTCTTAGCATCTAGATTACCAAGTACTCCCTGGGAAGTTCTTATTCAGAAAGTTCTCTCTCAGAAAGACAACTGCAAAAAAGCATTTATTAGCACTTTACATGATTTTAATAGTGAAATTGGAAATGTTGAATTAAAATAAGACAGAAAATACAATAAATAAATCCAATCCTAATTACCCTTAAATATGCAGTGCTTAATTCACCTTTACTTTCAATCAGAAGTATTATTAAGCCTTTTTTTAGACAGTGTCCAATTTCATGACCAGTTTTTATCTCTCAGCTTTGTTTATTTTATCAGGGTGCAAACACTGCATCTAAAGCATTGCCCTTTTAATTTCCAACAGTATGTACTCTTTGTGCTTATTTCCCTATCCTCATGTATAGTGCAATAGGAAATCCTTTGAGCTATCAAAATTAAGTTACCAATTTAAGCAAAATGATCAAAAAGTAACAAACTGAGATTGCTTACCAATCAGAGATAGCTAATCCATCAAAGACTAAAATATTACTACATGTGGGAAAGAGGCACAGATGGTAACTAAATCAAAAGAGCAAAAACATGCTCAAACTTTGCATGAGTGCTCAAATAGTGATATGATGAGGCTTAAGGAAACAAATGTGGTAAATACAGATATATTTCTAAGATAGTATTCTTTTTTTTTTTTTTGACATGATAAATTGATATATTTTTTTTAATTTTTTTTTATTATCAATTGAACATAAATTTTTTTTTTTTTACAAGGTGCTGTGCAAAGAGGGTGCAGTTACATAGTAGGGCATTGTGTACATTTCTTGTGGTATCTTACAACCTGTTTTCCCATCCCTTGTCTAGGTCAGGTAGACCCATATGCAGTATACAATGTATCAAGCACATATACAGTGATCACAGACTTGGTCTCTACTGTCTCTCCATCTCCCTTTGTTAACAGTCATATATCAGGGAGATCATGCCCCTTTGTTTTCTGTGTTCTAGGCTTGTCTCACTCAACATTATTTGTTCGAGTTCTGACCATTTCCCTGCAAATAACAATATTTCACCATTCCTAATCGCTATGTAGTATTCCATTGTGTATAAGTACCATATTTTTTGGATCCATTCATCTGTGGAGGGGCATCTGGGTTGTTTCCAAATTTTGGCTATTGTGAATTGTGCTGCGATAAACATGGAAGTACAAATGTCCTTTTGATATCTTGGGTTTTGCTGTTTAGGATAGATGCCTAGGAGTGGTATGGCTGGGTCATAGGGTAGGTCTATATTGAGCTTTTTGAGAAACCTCCATACTGTTCTCCAAAGTGGCTGTACTAATTTGCACTCCCACCAACAATGGAGAAGGGTTCCTCTTTCCCCACAGCCCCTCCAGCATTTGTTGTTTCCTGAGTTCAGAGTATAGGCCATTCTAACTGGGGTGAGGTGGTATCTCAGGGTTGTTTTTATTTGCATTTCCTTTACTAGCAGGGATGTTGAGCATTTCCTCATGTGTTTCTTTGCCATTTTTATATCTTCTCTTGTGAAGTCTCTCTTTAGCTCTTTTGCCCATTTCCTAATAGGTTTATTGGGCTTGGAGTGGCTTAGTTTTTTGAGTTCTCTGTAGATGACAGATATCAGGCCTTTGTCTGTTGCTGTGCTGGTAAATATCCTTTCCCATATCGTTGGCTGTCTTTCTATTTTGGTGGCTATGACCTTAGCTGTGCAGAAACTTTTTAATTTGTAGTAGTCCCATTTGTTGAGTCTTTCCCCTATTTGTTGTGCGCCTGGGACTCTATTCAGGAAGTTCCCTCCTGTGCCTATAAGTTCTAGTGTCTTTCCTACTCTGTCCTTCAGTAGTTTCAAGGATTCAGGTCTGATGTTGAGGTCCTTGATCCATTTTGAGTTGATCTTGGTGCATGGTGATAGGCTTGGGTCTACTTTGAGTTTTCTGCATATGGCTGCCCAGTTCTCCCAGCACCAGTAGTTGAAGAGGCTATGTTTATTCCATTGTATGTCTTTAGCTCCTTTGTCGAATATCAGTTGGCTGTAAGAGTGCGGTTTTATTTCTGGGTCTTCAATTCTAATCCACTGGTCTTCCGATCTGTTTTTATACCAATACCATGCTGTTTTTGTTATGATGGCCTTGTAGTAGAGCTTGAAGTCTGGTATGGTGATACCTCCTGCACTATGTTTTTTGCCTAGAATTGCTTTGGCTATTCTAGGTTTTTTGCTGTTCCATATGAATTTATGGATTGGTTTCTCTATTTCAGTGAAGAATGTGGCTGGGATTTTGATAGGTATTGCATTGAATTTGTATAACAATTTGGGCAGTATGGCCATTTTCACTATATTGATTCTGCCTACCCATGAGCATGGGAGGTCTTTCCATCTCCTTGTGTCTTCTTTGATTTCCCTTATTAGATTTTTGTAGTTTTCATTGAATAGGTCCGTCACGTCCTTGGTTAAGTTGATCCCTAGGTACTTTATTCTTTTTTTGGCTACTGTAAATGGAATCGTTTCCATAATTTCCTTTTCTGTTTGTCTATTGCTGGTGTACAGAAAAGCTGCTGACTTTTGTGGATTGATTTTGTATCCTGCTACTTTGCCAAATTGGTTTATTAGATGTAGGAGTTTGGGTACTGAGTTTTTTGGGTCCTTGAGATATAAGATCATGTCGTCTGCGAATAGGGATAACTTGATTTCTTCCTTGCCGATGTGGATCCCTTTGATGTCCTCCTCTTGCCTTATTGCTATGGCTAGGGATTCCAGTACTATGTTGAACAGAAGTGGGGAGAGTGGGCATCCTTGTCTTGTTCCTGTGTTTAGGGGGAATGATTTAAGTTTCTCTCCATTTAATATGATATTAGCAGTTGGTCTGTTGTATATGGCTTTTATTGTTTTGAGGAATGTTCCATCTATTCCTGTTCTCTCCAAAGCTTTTAATAGGTATGGATGTTGTATTTTGTCAAAGGCTTTTTGGGCATCGACTGAGATAACAATGTGATTCTTGATTTTAGTTCTGTTTATGTGGTGAATTACATTGATTGATTTACGGATGTTGAACCATCCTTGTGACTGAGGGATGAAGCCTACTTGGTCATGATGTATGATATTCTTGATCACTTTCTGGATCCTGTTAGCTAATATTTTATTGAGGAGCTTTGCATCTGTGTTCATTAGTGATATTGGTCTGTAGTTCTCTTTTTTTGTTGGATCTTTGCCTGGTTTGGGGATGAGTATGATATTAGCTTCGTAGAATGAGTTCGGGATTTTTCCCTCCGTTTCTATTTCGCGGAAGAGTTTGAGGAGTATTGGAATTAGCTCCTCACTAAAGGTTTTGTAGAATTCATTGGTGAATCCATCTGGGCCTGGGCTTTTCTTAGTAGGGAGGTTCTTGATTACCTCCTGTATCTCACCGTAAGTTATTGGTTTATTTAGTTGATTTATTTCTTCTTGGTTCAGTTTGGGCAGTTTGTACTTCTCTAAGAATTGATCCATTTCTGTAAAATTATTGTTTTTTGTTGAGTAGAGGTTTTGGAAATAGCTCCTTATGATTGTTTGAATATCGTGTGTATTTGTTGTAATTTTTCCTGTGGAGTCCCTGATTTTACGTATATGAGTCTCTTCTCTTCTTTTTTTTGTGAGTCTTGCAAGGGGTCTGTCAATTTTGTTTATTTTCTCAAAGAACCAGCTTTTAGTCTTATTTATTTGTTGAATGGTCTTTCTATTTTCAATCAGATTTATCTCTTCTTTAATCTTTGTAATCTCTCCCCTCCTAGTCGTTTTAGATTCTGTCATTTCTTGTTTCTCCAGTTGTTTTAGTTTCATCGTGAGGGTATTCACCTGCTCTGCTTCCATTCTTTTAATGTGGGTACTGAGTGCAATGATCTTGCCCCTCAGTACTGCCTTAGCTGTGTCCCATAGGTTTCTTTGTGATGTGTTTTCTTTGTCATTGTGGTTTATGAATTCGTTGATTTCATCTTTAATTTGATCTGTGGCCCAAGTGTTGGATAGCAGCGTGGGGTTTAGCCTCCAAGAGTGTGTATAGGCTCTGTGGTATCCTTTGTTGTTGAGGGTTACCTTTAATCCACTGTGATCAGATATAATACATGGGATGATGTCAATTCTTTTGTATTTGCTGAGGTTCTTTGTGTGGGCTATGACGTGGTCTATTTTGGAATATGATCCATGGGCTGCTGAAAAGAAGGTGTATTGGGTCTCTGTAGGGTGGAAGGTTCTATATAGGTCTGTTAGATCCATTTGGGCAATGGTGTTATTTAGGTCCTCAGCTCCCTTACTAATCCTCTGGGTGTTGGATCTGTCTCTTGGAGAGAGAGGAGTATTAAAGTCACCCACTATGATTGTGTTTGCATCTATCTTGCTCTGTAATTCTGTGAGAATTTGCTTGACATATGTCGGGCCTCTTTTGTTCGGTGAGTATACATTTATCACCGTGATGTCTTGATTCTGGATTTTTCCTTGTATCAATATGTAGTGTCCTTCTTTGTCTTTTTGAGTGGACTTTAAAGAGAAATCCAGCTTGTCTGAGATCAGGATGGCTACACCTGCCGTTTTGGTGGGTGCATTTGCTTGGTAGATCTTGCTCCATCCTTTCATTCGAAGCCTGTTTTTGTCCCTTGCTGTAAGGTGGGTCTCTTGTAGACAACAGATGTCAACTTTTTGCTTGCGGATCCATTCTGCCAGTCTGCTCCTCTTGATCGGGGAGTTTAAGCCATTTATATTTAAAGAGATCAAGGATAAGGGTGTTTTTTCTCCTTCCATTTTCTTGTTGGGCTGTTTTTTCCTGTTGTTTTTTTTTTTTCTTCTTGTCTTTAGTGAGCTTGTGTTTCTGCTGGACTTTGGCTATTGAAGTTTCTTTCTGAATCTGTCTGTGTGTCTTTTACGATCTCTGTTGGGTGGGCTTCCCCTCTTAATATTCGCTGTAGGGCTGGTTTTTTATTCACATACTCCTTTAGCTCCTCTTTGGTGTGGAAAGATCTGGTTCTCCCTTCGAATGTGAACTCCAGTTTCGCTGGATATTTGATCCGAGGTTGTAAATTGTTATTCTGAAGTACTTGGATGGTGTTCTTCCACTCACTTCGAGCTTGGTAAGTTTGTGTGGATAAGTCGGATGTTATTCGAATCCTCTTCCCATTGAAAAAAGTTTCCTTCTTCGCTTTGGCTGAATTCAGAATTTGCTCTTTAATCTTGAGGTCTGTAGTCTTGAATATTATGTGCCTTGGGGTGGTTTTCCTGGGGTCTGGCCTGCCAGGTGTCCTATAGGCTTCGGTTACCTGGATGGGGTCCCCTGTGAGATTGGGGAAGTTTTCTGCAATAACTTTATTGAGAACATGATTAAGCCCTCTGCTCTGATATTCGGCTCCTTCTTCTATTCCAATTATACGCAGATTATATCTCTTGTCTTTGTCCATTAGTTCCTGGAGTAATCTTCCCTGAAGCTTCACCTTTTCTTGGAGTGTGGTCATTTTCTGGTTGTTGTCAGCTGCTTCATCGTCCAGGCGAGAGATTCTGGATTCCATATGGTCCACTCTTTGTGTTATGGTTTCAATTGCGGAGTTTATGGATGTCAGAGAGCTATTCATGGTTGTCATATCAGCTCTGATCGTGGAAATTTCTTCCTTTAAAGAGTTGTATTTTAAATCTATTTTTTCATGCATTTCAATTCTCAGGGTGTGGAGATTTTCTTTAAAGGCGGCTTGCATTGTATCCATTTTTGCTTCCATTTCTTTAAACGAGGCTTGCATTGTATCCAGTTTTGCTTCCATTTCTTTCTTGGCTTCCTGGGTGTCCTTCCAGATTTCCGCTCTAAACTCCTGGAATTGTTTTCTGATTTCATTTCTGACGGTTTCGATCATTCCTGTTAACATGTCCTCATTTGCTTTTTTATTCTCCATCTCCTCTCCAGTCGTGCTGCTTTTTGGAGCTGGCGAGTTGGCTTGTCCTTTGATGAACTGAGTTATGTTTCTTTGTGATTTGCGCATCTGGAAGTCTGTGTAGATCTTCCCTCCCTTCTGTGTAGGCGTGTCTGCGTCAGCAGGTGCTGTCGCTGTGGCCCCGCCCACCAGTGCAGGGCACGCCTATCAGAGCGGGCGCTTTCGCCGGGGCCCCGCCCTCCTGTGCACTGTGAGTCCCCTACAACAGGCACTTAAGTGGGGTCTGCCTCCCAGAGCGAGCCCTGGGTTGTTGGGTTGTGCTTGCGCCCTCCCGCGAGTCCGTTGGGGGGGGGAAGCAGTATGTGTGGGGCCCAGTGGGATCGACTGTCCGGGTGTGGCTTGGCACCCTCAGACCTCGCCTCCGCTTCGAGGAGGGGGAACGAGATCAGGCTCGGGTGACCCTGCTGGGCTGGTATTGCCCACCAGCGCCTGTGATTTTAGTTGTAAGAGTCCGCAAGGTCTAGGCGCCTCGGGTGGGGCTTGCCCTGCCGGCCGTCCCTGGCCCCTGTTGGGAAGGGGACGGAGCCGGTTCTGCCAGTTCAGGAACCTTTGGGGGCTTGGGGCTGTTCCGCCCTTCCCCTGCTAGACTGGCTTCCCAGTGCCTGCTGGGAGCTTCCCGCCTGATTTGGGGAATCTTTGTTCCCACGGGAGTGGGGAGGGGGAGGGAGGGAGATATATCGTCTTTGTCGGGCTTGGGTCTCCCGTTGGGGGAAGGGATTATGGGGGACTCACTTTTGCTGCTTTGTGTGTGTGTCCCGCACCGCCGTTGGCCCTTCAGGGGTTGGCGAAGTGTCGTGGTGGCTCCCCCGTTCCCTCTTTCTGCCGCGCTGGGTTCCCTTGTCCGAATCCGGTGTGGACCCGAACTTCTCGTCGCTGCTGGGTGTGTCTTGGTCCGCACCCTGCTTTGTGTCCGTGGGGTCTCCCGCTATATGGATTCTGCGCTCCTGGCAACCTGTCTGCCGATCGCCGGGTTTCCCTTTCCCAGCCTGACCCTGTTTGGGCCAGGGCCGGCTGGTGGGGGGAGGGTGCCCCGATTAATCTCCGGCTCCGTGTAGGTTTTCGGTTCTTCTTTTTTGCTCCTTTTTGTTTTCCTGCGTTTCTCCACTGCTTCTGGATGCTGGTTTTGCTGGGTTCTTGGTGGAGTGTTGGGTGTTGGAGTTCCCAGCTCGCTATTCAGTTGGTGCGAGTCGGGGTGCCTCCCTATTGTCTCGGCGCCATCTTTCTCTCCATCTAAGATAGTATTCTTCAAAGAGAAAGCCTGTTCTCCTACAAGGACTGAATCTCAGCCAGCATGTATCACCACATTGAATTATACATATAGTATTTAGTGAATTGTCATTGTCTAGAACCTGTCTTCTCTTCCTGAACACTTAAGAATCATGCAAAGATAATATTTAGCAGAGCAGAGGATGCTGAAAACCTTTCTCTGGCCCAATTTCCAGTTACCCCAGTAACTGCTCTAAACCCACACTGACTACTGGTTAAATACCATTACTCTACCTGTGTAAAGGTTCCACATACCCTACCTAGTAAATATTCATCGTTCTCTGAGCCAGCTGCCTAAAGCTACAAGAAAACAATATTGTTCTAGAAAAATGGGCATTTGTCTTATATCACTATGGGAATCCTTATATTAGTAATCTGAAAGGATACCCTTCTAGGAACTCTGGCACTCCATGAGATCTGTGTTGGTTTTCAGCATAGAGCACACATCTTTATAGACAACTGTTTCAGCAGCCTATTCATCCTGCAAACTTCTGCTTGGTCTCATTCCCGCAGAGAAGTCTTCCCTGACCCAGCCTAAGTTAACCATCCCATTACATGTTCCATTTTTCATCTCTTCATCCAACAATGGACACTTGAAACTGCTCAATTAATTATTTATAATTCTTTGTTTACTTTCCAAATTATTTAGCCAGTAATTTCCACATGGACAGGATTGTGTATGTTTGTTCAGCACAGCACAGCTCTCAGAATCTAAAATTCACTATGTGTGTTTAATAAATGTTTATTATCAGCAAATGACACTCAGAAAACTCATAAATTTTCATTTCTTAATGTATAGTAGTACTGTTAAACTCACTTTCATGTTATTAACAGATACATAAATTTTCTTTCATAAAATGATTTTATGAAGCCTTCAGAACATTCAATTAGTTAGGAACTTTCTGAATATATGTGCTTATGTGGAGCCATCTAGTGTCCATTTTGTTTAATGAAACTAATATGATATAACATCTTCCCCCTCTTAAAAAAAAAAAACTTCAAAATAGGTCTAGCACTGAAGAAGCTGATAGTAATAATTTAATACATCAATTGGCTACTTGAATAAACTCTTTTGTTTTTGCTATGCTATCTCACTTTCACCAGGAAAACACTAAATTATTCATTTCATAATTTTGGTAATTACAAACATCATGGTATACTTAATAATGCCTTGTTACTTGCTCTCTCCTGAAACTCCATTAAAAAGTCATTAACATAACAGTAAAGGAATACAATATGTACAATATATAAGGATAAATGGAATGGAGTATAAAACAAAAGCAGAAAAAAAGAGGAAAAATATTTTAGAACTCCAAAAGACAAAAGACAACTGACAGCTGACAGGACCATTAGAGAAATTTGAAAACTAAGGAAGATTGAAGGAAACCAACAAGAAGGTAAACCCAAAACATCTAACCACCTGAAGATTGTAGTTCTTCTCTAAAGTTACAGTGTTCTTAAGCAGCCATTGTAGGATCTGTACTCCAATGGAGTGTAAGCCAAGAAGTAGTGAAGATGGGGTGTGTAGGATGTAGGCTATACAATAAATGAAGGAGGTCAAGGAAATACCCAAGCTGATAATGAATCATGGACTCCTGTGAAACACAGGAGCAAAGCAGAACAAATGGGAGCAGAAGGACATGAAACTAATAAATAACTGAAAATCAAACAATACTGCTCATTGGAGATTTGGGGAGGAGACTGCAGCTCTACCAGACAAGGATTTATCATATGCATGTGGAAAAATGAACAAATATGAAAAGAAAAAAAATAAAAATTCAATAAAAAGAATCCCAATTCAGGTTTAAAAAGTAACAATGATGTGAACAAAAAGCAAATAAACTGTATTATGTCTCCTTTGGGAAAATGGGAAGTAGGAAAATAGTGCAGGTGGTGAGTGCATGTTGAACACTTTAGCATCTAATTACATCATGTAGAAATATGGAGACTAACTTTGAAAAGACAGAATGGTTTCCTGTAAGAATCAAGAGTATGACTGCAAGTAGATATTTTTATTACATCTCAACTTTTTAATTATGTGTGTCTAACTTTTAAAATAGAAATAAATATCACATACTTTTGTCTCTTTTTTTTTTTTTTTTTTTGCCAGTCCTGGGGCTTGGACTCAGGGCCTGAGCACTGTCCCTGGCTTCTTCTTGTTCAAGGCTAGCACTCTGCCACTTGAGCCACAGCGCCACTTCTGGCCATTTTCTGTATATGTGGTGCTGGGGAATTGAACCCAGGGCCTCATGTATATAAGGCAAGCACTCTTGCCACTAGGCCATATCCCCAGCCCTTTTATCTCTTTCTTGCTGTGTATTTCAACATGAACACAAGGTGTAAGACAGGAATTTCCCAGGTTCTATCTGAAAGTTACCACAGTGGACAACTTTGGGACATCTTCTTTAAAGTATTTAACCACCATTTGAGAAATTAGAAAGCTAAAAAGGACTGTGGAGGAAGAGAACAAAAAATTTTCAAACCCAGACAAACTAAACACTTGAATTTTTTGTTCAAGTAGATGAGATATGTGTTAAGGATATGTGATGATATGAGATATGTGAGATATGTGTTAAGGATAACTCATCACTTTTGTAAAGTCCTTCTCCCGTGGTTTGCTCTTTCTGGTAGAATAGTACCTTGTAAGGTGTGACATCACAACACATCTGTCTTGGAGGCACCAGATATCACTCGTCTTCAATTTCCTAACAGATTTTTTTCTCCCAGTAATTTTTGTGACAAAAGATTGCTCTTTCATAGTGAAATGTGGATAGTGGGCCTAAGTGACCCCCATCTTGTCCTCATGGCCACATTATAATAAAGAATATTTTTAACAGAATCTTAGCAGAGAACTCTCCAAACATCCAAAAAGATAGGACCATTCAGATACAAGAAGCCTTTAGAACCCCGGACAGACCAAACCAAAACTGAACATCCCACTGACTCATTGTAATCCTCACAAGATCAACAGAGACCAAGGAAAGGATCCTTAAAGCTGTCAGGAAAAAAAGAAAATTACCTAGAAAGGAAAAACAATCAGGATTACTACAGACTTCCCAGAAGAGACCATGAAAGTCTGGAATGAGGGATGCCATGCCTTAAAGACAAATAACTGCAAACCAAAAACCAGCTAAGCTCTCCTTCATAACCAAGGGACAACTAAAACCTTCCACAAAAAGGGAAAGGGGAAACAATATATTTCCACCAAACTAGCATTACAGAAAATATTCAAAGACATTCTACACATAGAAAACCAACAAGAACACAATATTGGAAGACAAACAGCCCTAAACAGAGAACCAGATAACCATAGTAAGAACTGATAAGGCAGCCCCTAAGAAGGTAGATGATATAGAAAGAACTACCAAATGCCTTTCAATCCTGATGCTCAATATAGCAGGATATAAAATAAATCTTCAAAAACCAGTAGTTTTGGACTGGGATGTAGCTCAGTGGCAACACACTTGCCTAGCAAGTCAATGTCCTGGGATTGATCCCCAGTTCCAAAAAAAAAAAAAAAAAGAAAAAAGAAAAAAAAAACACAGTTAAAAAAATCAGTAGATTTGCTGTTACCAGCAATGAGAAGAGTGAGGCTGAAATCAGAGAAGCAACTCTTTTTGTAATAGCCTTAAATTAAATAAAATACCTAAGAATTAACTTAACCAAAGAAGAACCTCTATAATGAGAACTTTAAAAACCTGAAAAATGAAATTAAAGCAGATTTAAGGAAGCAAAAAAACCTCCCATGCTCCTGGATTGAAAGGACTAAAATCATGAAAATGGCAATACTGCCAAAAGCTATCTACAAATTTAATGCAATATTCTTCAATATCCCAACAACATTCTTTAACAAAAAAAGCAATCCAAGACTTCATAGGGAATAATAGAAGACCCCAAATAGCAAAATCAAGGAAGAACAGTGCTGGAGGAATATCAATACCAAACTTCACAAACTCTATTATGAAGCCATAATTACAAAAACACCTTGGTACTGGCACAAGAACGTCTAAAGGACCAATGGAATAGAATTGAAGATTCAGAAATGAACACATAGACCTATGGCCACCTAATCTTTGATAAGGGAGAAAAAAAACGGGATGGAAGAAAGACAACCTCTTCAACAAATGGTGCTATTGACTATATGTGTGTAGAGGGTTGGATCCTTACTTATCACCCTGCAACAGAATCAACTCTAAATGGACCAAAAACCTCTATATAAAGTCAGATACCCTGAAAATATTCCAGAAAAGAATAGGGGAAACACTGGGGCTTCTTGGCACAGGTTGAAACTTTCTCAATAAAGACCCAGAAACACAATAAATCAAAGCGAGATTGGACAAATGGGATTGCATTAAACTGCAGAGCCTCTACATGGCAAAGGACATAGATAGCAAGGTAAATAGAAAGCCCTCAGATTGGGGAAAATTTTAACTGGCCATAGAACAGACAAGGGCCTCGTATCTAAAATATACTTAGGGCTCAAATAATTAAACCCCTCCAAAAAAACAACAAATTCTCAAAGAAACAACCACCCTATTAATAAGTGGGCTAAAGACTTAAAGAGAGAATTCTCAGAAGATGAAATAAGAATGGCCAATAGACACATGAAGAAGTGCTCAACATCCCTGGCCATAAAAGATATGCAAATCAATCAAACTGCAGAGCTTCTGCAGGGCAAAGGACATAGCTTCCAAGATAAACAGAAAGCCCACAGATTGGGAGAAGATCTTTACTGGCCATACAAAGGACAAATGCCTCATATCTAAAATATATGCGGAACTAAAAAAATTAAATTCCTCCAAAACAAAACCTCAAAGAACCAACAGCCCCCTCAACAAGTGGGCTAAAGACCTAAAAAGAGACTTCTCTGAAGAGGAAATGAGAATGGCCAAGAGACACATGAAGAAGTGCTCTACATCACTGGCCATAAAAGAAATGCAAATCAAAACAACACTGAGATTCCACCTCACCCCAGTAAGAATGTCCATTATCAGGAAAACTAACAATAACAAATTCTGGAAGGGGATGTGGCCAAAAGGGAACCCTACTACATTGTTGGTGAGAATGTAAACTTGTTCAGCCACTCTGGAAAGCAGCATGGAAATTCCTTAGAAGGCTAGACCCAGCAGCCCCATTTTTAGGCATCTGCCCAAAAGATTACAAACAAAAACACACTAAAGCCACCAGCACAACAATGTTCATCACAGCACAATTTGTCATTGCTAGAATATGGAACCAACCCAGATGCCCCTCAGTAGATGAATGGATCAGGAAAATGTGGTACATATACACAATGGAATTTATTCCTCTGTCAGAAAGAATGGCATTGCCCCATTCATAAGGAAATGGAAGAACTTGGAAAAAGTTATACTAAGTGAAATGAGCCAGACCCAAAGAAACATGGACTCTATGGTTTCCCTCATAGGGAATAATTAGTACAGGTTTAGGCTAGCCACAGCAGAGGATCACAAGAGCCCAATAGCTATTCCCTTATGAACACATAAGATGATGCTAAATGAAATGAACTCTAGGTTATGGAAACAACTGTTTTATCACTGTTGTAATTATTTTCAACATGCCATGTGAAACCATAGCTTTTCTTGTTGATGATCCTCTTGTATCTCCTTCTTGTGGTTATCCCCGTGCTATCACTATATCTCATCTGAGTACCCTGGATACTGTATATACTGATATTAGAACTAGGGAAGGGAAAGGGAATATCAAAATCAAGAGACAAAGGATAAAAAGACAAACGACTCCAAAAGCAATACTTTCAAAACCATTTGGTGTACACCAACTGAACAACTCATGGGGGGAGAGGGGAAAGGGGAGGCAGAAGGGGGGAAATGAGGGAGGAGGTAACAAATTGTACAAGAAATGTACCCACTGCCTTACTATGAAACTGTAACCCCTCTGTACATCCCTTTGACAATAAATAAGTAATTTTTCAAAAAAAGATATGCAAATCAGAACATTGAAATTCCACCTCACCTCAGTAAAAATGGCTATTATCAAGTAAACTAATAACAGATGCTGATGGTGATGTCACCAAAAGGGAACACTACTACACTGTTAGTGGGAGTAATAAATGTGTTCAACCACTCTGGAAAGCAGTATGGAGATTCCTCAAAAGGCTAAACATAGATCTCCCCTCTGACCCAGCAGTCCCACTCCTGAGAATTTACCCAAATGACCACAAACAAGGCCATACTAAAGCTACCAGCACAACTATGTTCATTGAAGCATTATTTATGATAGACAAGACATAGAATCAACCCAGATGTACCTTAGTAGATCAAGAAAATTTGGTATAAATACGCAATGGAATTCAGTGCTTCCATCAGAAAGAATGACATCACCCCGTTGGTAAGGAAATAGAAAGACTTGGAAAACTCATAAGCCAGACCCAAAGAAACATAGATTGTCTGGGTTCCCTCATTTGGAATAATTAGTGTATGTATAGGATAGTCCTAGCAGAGGATCACATAGTTCAATAGCTATGTACATATGACCATATAAAATGATGCTAACCAAAATGAATTCCAAGATATGGAAACCAGAAGTCTTTTTTGTTTTTGCTTTTTTCTTAGTGTAATGCATGCAGTGTGTAATGCATACCTCACTTCACATCCACTGAAGCTAACACTTTTGCATCATCTCCACCCTTTGCCTTTGTAAGACTATTATTTGTTCCATGTTCTCTTCCTCTGGTCTGTAGCACTAATTCCTACAAACTGAGACCTGAATGGATATATAAGCTAAGAAATGGAATTTCAGGAAAAATTTATGCTAACCTCATTATTACCAGCCTAGGGCAGGCTGAGTCCCAACTTGACTCATGTAACCTTTTTGGAGAAATAATTCCTCTCAAGCAAAATCTTTAACATTCCCGTGAGAGAAGGGCTCGAGTTCAAGTGGCGTCTGGCCTCTGGCTCCGAGTCAGCTGAAAAGAGCCTTCAAATGACTAGTTATTACATGTGCCCAGAATCAGGAAGTCTTAATGTTAACTGTAAATTCAGGGGCATTTTTTTGTTCCCTGTGGGGTTGTGAAACTATCTCCACCATAGATGGGTACTAAGTGGACCTCTACCTCCAAGTCTGGCATTCTACCTACCCTTCATCATGCCAGACAGGAAAGTGCAACCCTTTAATAGTAAGGTTCAGAAACACCAGGATTTTTCTTGGCTGACAGGTTGAACCGGGGGATTAGAATATATGTAATGGGAAAGGGACCATGGTACCTTGCTCAAGCCCTGGTATAGGCACGGGTGCGTGCGCATACACACACACACACCAAAGTAAAATATATAAACTTTCTATACATTGCAAAGAAATATATCAAAATTCTTACTAGGTTCTGGTGTAAGGGTTAGTAAGAAAAAAAGAAGCCTTCATAGTATCAGTAGCATTGATTAGTATAGCTAAAAAATATATATATATATATTTATATATATACCTAGAAGGCTTGCCGCCAATGGCTCACACCAGTAATCTTAGTTACTCCAGAGGCTGGGATCATGGTTTGAAGCCAGCCCGGTCAAGAAAAAAAAAAAAGCCCCTGAGACTCAATCTCCAATTAACAACCAAAAAGACAGAAGTAGAGCTGTGATTCAAGTGGTAGAGTAGCCTTCAGCAAAACAGCGCACAGACCAGGTGCCATGGCCTTGAGCTCAAGCCCCAATAATGCGTGGGGGGGAGGGGGGGAAGGGGAGAGGAAGAGTTACACTCTTATCATATCCTAGATAATTTATTGAGTGATATTTAGTATTAAACTGATTTTGGGGTCATATTCAAGTACCTTAAATTTTTATTAAGAAATAGGCTGTGTCAAATTAAAGAGGCCATCATATCTTTTAAAATGAGCTTACTCCCCCTCTGGCTGCTCTGAAAAGTCATCTTTGCGCTGTTCCTGCCTCCAGCTCGCAGCAGCCTCCTCCAGAGTGGTCTCCACAGCCACCGCAGACCCCAGCAACTTTCTCACCTGAGCCCCGAACCCTAGCTTTCTTTTTATCCTGGCTGCACCGGATCACCGGCGTGCCCCACCATGTTGCACGAGGCTGTGGATACCAACTCCAAGATCACCACCAAGGACTTGAAGAAGAAGGAAGTGGTGGCGGAGGCAGAGAATGGAAGAGACGCCCCTGCCAATGTGAGTGCCAATGAGGAAAATGGGGAACAGGAGGCTGAGAATGAGGTAGATGATGTTGATGAAGAAGAAGGTGGGGAGGAAGAGGAGGAGAAGGAAGAAGATGATGGTGAGGAGGAGGATGGAGATGAAGATGAGAAGGCAGAGGCAGCTACAGGCAAAAGGGCAGCTGGAGATGGTTAGGATGAGGATGTCAATACCAAGAAGCAGACTACTGATAAGGATAGCTAGACAGCAGGAAGGAAGGAAGGAAGGAAGGAAGGAAGGAAGGAAGGAAGGGAGGGAGGGAGGGAGGGAGGGAGGGAGGGAGGGAGGGAGGGAGGGAGGGAGGGAGGGAGGGAGGGAGGGAGGGAGGGAGGGAGGGAGGGAGGGAGGGAGGGAGGGAGGGAGGGAGGGAGGGAGGGAGGGAGGGAGGGAGGAAGGAAGGGAAGGAAGGAGAAAAGAAAAGTTAACTGGCAAAAGGCCGAGGTGACCTGTTCACCCTCCACTTCCCGTCTCGTAATCTGAATGTTGTCACCCTCTAGTAGAGAGGCCCGCCGCCCTCTGTGGGCAGCATCACCAAGCCCTCCAGCACCGCACCAAAACCACAGGGAGAATTTGCAACAGGGAAGGAAAATATCAAACCTTCCAAGGTCTTGCTTTTTATTCTTAAAAATACTTTAAGAAGGAATTTGTTTTTATTTTTTATTTTTGTGCATATTGTTGGGGTCAGCCATTTTTAATAATCTCGGCTGACCAGACCAGCCTTCAGAGCATTCTATCTTACTTCTGACTACTTGTGGGGTGACCGTGTTCATTATCCTCCCAAAGGAGAAAAAAAACAAACCTTGTATTGGAAAAAAAAAAAAAGCAAATACAACAACAAAAAACAATCTTATTCAAGCATTCCAGTAACTCTTTTTGTGTATGTACTTAGCTGTACTATAAAGTAGTTGGTTTGTATGAGATAGTTAAAAAGTCCAGAGATAAAAACGTTTCTTTTTTTGTCTATGAAGTTGCTGTTCATTTTTTTTGCCCTTTTTGATGTATGTGTGAAACAATGTTGTCCAATAATAAACCAGAATTTTATTTTGCTGAGTTGTCCAAAAAAAGAAAGAGAGAGAGAGAAGAAAATGAGATTACTATTCAAAGAATCTTCAAACTACTTTTATATGTTAGCAATCTTAGGCCACATACAGCAAAAATTAATTACCTGACATTCTGAAAGAATTTCCTTATTCTTTTATGGTAATCAGAGACCTTAGCAACTAAAATCCTTTCTAAGTACTGCTATGAAAATGTATGTTAATCTTTTTTTTTTTTTTGGCCAGTCCTGGGGCTTGGACTCTGGACCTGAGCACTGTCCCCGGCTTCTTTTTGCTCAAGGCTAGCACTCTGCCACTTGAGCCACAGCGCCACTTCTAGCCATTTTCTGTATATGTGCTACTGGGGAATCGAACCCAGGGCCTCATGTATATGAGGCAGGCACTCTTGCCACTAGGCCATATCCCCAGCCCAATATTTTTAAACTACATTAACATTTCTTCTTATCTTCGTTTATTAGAGTGGTAAATTTAATAATTCCTATCCATGCTGATCATTCTGAGCATTCATTTTCATTACACAACTATACTTCTGTTAATAAAAAGAATGTACAAATTTGAATTGATTGAGGGCTATCTCAAGTTCACCTTAAAGTTGTTGGCTGCTAAAGCACATTCTCTATATGAGTTCCTTGTTGCACTACTTTCTCTGTAGGTAAAAATACAGAATAAAAAATGATCTTATGTATTCTTGCCAGTTAAAATTTAAAGTTGATCATTATTTGCTTTTTTAAAACATCTGCACCAAAAAAATGACATAAAGTAGATTTTATTATATGAAATAGATAAGTTTGTCATATAAAGTATCATCAATGCTCTCTGTGTTATTTTTTAATGAATAGAATAACCAATGTGCCCTCCCAGTTATGCTTCAGAGTCATGAAGCTGACTTACAGCTCAGTTAACTATTTAGGGATTGCAGAGGCAAGCAGCCAAAATATTAACAGGTGTAAAAAGACATATGAGGGACTGGGAATGTGCTTAGTGGTAGAGTGCTTGCCTATCATGGCATGAAGCCCTGGGTTCAATTCCTCAGCACCACATAAACAGAAAAAGCCTGAAGTGGCACTGTATCTAAAGTGGTAGAGCAAAAGGAAGTCAGGGACAATGCTCAGGCCCTGAGTTCAAGCCCTATGACTGGCAAAAAAAAAAAAAAAAAGACATATGAAATGTAGATCAATCGAGTTGATTTGGAAGTACTAAAGTCATTTGGTATGACCTAAGCAGGGCAAGGGAACCTACCACATAGTGAAGTAAAGAAGTCATCATTATTGTGAAAGGCCCAAAGATCCACACACAACATAAATATGTTCATCACATTTTGTATACAACTTTGGCAAACAATGTGCTGCAACCATCTGTTCTCCTGTCCCTGCTTACCCCTCCCCCCTAGACCCTTCCATTAGTCTAGAAATGTCTTTGCTTCTTTGCAAAGAGAAAGCCAGTCTGCAAGCAAGGGAGGCTTGAAGGGAAGAGACAGGTGCATGCAGTGTTTCCCTGCCATCAATGCCACATTGATCTCAGTGACTCCCCTTTCATGGTGTCAGGATACGTGTGCTTCTGTGTTCACAGTATAGTATGATTTCTCTGTAAAAGAAAAATTGCTGCAACCACTCTAGAAAATGGTTTGGAGTCCTCGGAAAACTAACCATAGGACCCTGTGACCCAGCAATACCACCCTTGGGCACCTACCTACCCAGAATATTCCAACTCAGGTACAATAAAGATACTTGTAAATGCGTGTTCATTGCTGCACTATTTACCATAGCCACATTATGGAAACACTCCACAAGCCCTAAAATAAGTGAGTGGATCAAGAAAATGTAGTACATATGTACAATGGAATTTTACTCATCTATCGGAAGGAATAGTATTATGTCATTTGAGGGAAATGGATGGACCTAAGAAAAAATATGTCAAGTGAAATAAGGCTCAGAGAGACAATGTATGTTTTCTCTCATATGTGTAAGTTAGATCTAAAGTACAAACAAACATGGTAATATATACATACAGGGTAATAGAATGATAGACACATTCATACATACATACATACATACATACATACATACATTGAGATAATAGATAGGGAGAGAGACAGTGAAAGAGATTGAGAAAGAGAGAGCTTTATACAAACAGGGTATACTTAGAGAAGGAATTCCAATTGTGTAACCCCTCTGAACAACTATATAGAATAACTATGAATGCCAGGAAAGGGAAACATTTTAGGAAGGGGAGAGCAATGAGGGGAGGCATACAAATAGAGGGAGGAAGGGTTACACACGCGCGCGCACACACACACACACCATACAAGGGTTTTTATGTAACAATATGAGGAGAGGCTAATTCAGTAGTGGAGAGACATGTAATTTGAAGCACAAAATACGATTATAAAATTGTATTAGGGAAATGACAGTGAAGACAAAGAAATTGTACTAACACAAGATCTAGTTTAACAACAATGAAATAAAACCAAGCTCTTATTTGGTCTAACTAAAAATGATTAATGAAGTCTCTTTTTAAAAAACAATGGATGGCTCCCTATGATTATAACCCTTTGATCACTAGTTTAAAGACATCACCAGCCCAACTTGTTAGTCACTTCAGGCTAGGGAAGTCGCTGTTATTGTGGGGAGAGTGTAAGACAGGGTACAGAGGAACACTTAGGGTGAAGTCATCAAGGTGGGCACTCTGGTTTATTGTAATGATTATTGAAAGGATCATTCTATATTTTATTTTAAAAAGATCTAATGGAAAAGTTCCAAGACTAATTCCTGAATTTGTGAATTCAAAATAAGAATTGACATTAATCTACCTATTATAAACATGAGAATATGGTAGTATTCAGGGGAGGGGAGGACTTAGAATCCTTACGCTTAAAATTATTACATAATTATGTAATGTGGTACACAATTGGTTTGCTGAATTAGGACCTCCTTTTATCCAGAAACCAACTTTATGCAACTTACTATTTGTAACTCCTACTTTGTTACCTAGAGCATGCTATCCAAAATATAGTTTGGGCTCGGAATCAAAATTTTCAAGTTTATTTCAAGTCAGTTTGCCTACTTAGTAATACAACTCTTAAACTATTTCTTGTTCATTCTAACCAAGTAAAATAATGATTAAACCTTGAACAGATGTTACTTAGTTTAAAATGACTGTTATTAAGAACAAATTGAATTTTTTTGTGTAAGGAAAGTTTAAGCTGACTTAGATGGGGCATCATGTAAAGTATACATGAGCCAGATCTTACTCCTCTTCACTGAATTCATGTGCCTAACTCAAAGATTTTCTGCTTCACTTTTGTGTTACTGGAATATCTTGCTCAGTTTTTCATTGTTTTGAACCCTCCCAATCTAGGTGTCTTTACTTGCCTCCTTCATCTTCCCATACCACCTACCTCACAGTCTCTCCACAGAAAACTTTTGCCAGCTCAGTCCTGAGACACATTCTGAGACTCTCCAAGATAGTCCTGCCTACTAAAGCTTTGAGCTCCTCTTGATGACACTAACCTCCTAAGAGAATCTTTTCTTATTAACATCTGTAATTTCTGGTATTCTTTTGTGGAAATATTTTCTTGCTGAGTGTCACAATAGGGGTAGGAGTTTTTGTGTCTCCTAAGTGGGTGTTGGAATACTGCTAACTCAACATACTCACCTCCCTATGTATTTGGGTGGCTTGTGCTGTGTTGCACATACTCTATGCTCTCTGTTGTGCAGAGCTGGGGACCACATTCCCTGTAACTTGTTTCATCTTACTATGTCCTCAAGAGGTCTCTAAATCTTTCCTTAATCTTTGGATCAACACGTTAACTTTTTCTGTAGGATTGGCTGCTCAAAGCTTGCTATCATTGGGCTGGGAATATGGCCTAGTGGCAAGAGTGCTTGCCTCCTACACATGAAGCTCTCCGTTCGGTTCCCCAGCACCACATATATGGAAAACGGCCAGAAGGGGCGCTGTGGCTCAGGTGGCAGAGTGCTAGCCTTGAGCAGGAAGAAGCCAGGGAGGGTGGCTCAGGCCCTGAGTCCAAGGCCCAAGACTGGCAAAAAAAAAAAAAAAAAAAAAAAAAAAAGCTTGCTATCAATCAGCTATATTGTTCAGCCTTTCTATGCTGGGTACCCAGCCCTAGCGCTACCAAAGCAATGTCTAGCTTTGGCTATTTTGCGGCCCATTGGAATTCTCAGTGCTCATAGGTTGACAACAGTGTCTTGATTTAAGACTGTCAGTAGTTTGATGAATATGGCTGTTCTTTGTTTTGTTTCCCTAATTGGGGTTGTGCTATTAGTGGTTGGGGGAAATGGAGAATGTAGCCATGTTTGAGAATGCCTTGGAGGTGGAACTTCCTGGTTGCCCACAACTTGCAGAAGATGTTCTACAAGGATTTTATGCATATATGAGAGCATCACTCCTTATCTCTGCAGCAAGCAAATAAATCCATTTCCACGAACCTTATTAGCATATATAAAGATATATCCATGATTTATGGGGAAAGATAAACCACATTGATTTGGATTTAAAATAGATTGTTAGTTTTGTAATCATGACTTATACTCCTCTTGAAATCACTCACAAGCACTATGGAGAATTTGGTTTTACTGTAGGTCATATGACTTATTTATATAAACTTTGGGAATTTTAGAAGTTTTCAAAAAAGAATTAAAATTTCTATATTTTCAATTTTCTTTCAGCTCATTTTCACATACTTACAATGCCAGTTACCCCAGAAATAGATTAATATGCTAATCTTAAAACTATCATAAATTTAAGACTCGCTCCATTCTACAACTACCTCTAAAACTCAGTCCCCTACCCAGAAGTAACCATCATCTGTTGGGCATATGTCTCATCTTTATCTATACATTTATGTTGAGAGAATGAATTGAATTTTTCTGTGTATTTACTATCAGTATTAATAAAATCTTCCCAAGTTAAAATTACATCATGTGTCTTAGAGATGTTTCTATATGTATAGTTATCTAGAATTTTCTTTTAACTGATGCATTTCTCTGCAAGGAGTGTTTAGAGTTTCTCTGATTTTTTTTTCACCAACAAAGAACATGCTCTGTTGTTTCCCCTGGAGCCATGTTTCGCTTCTGATGTAAATCTACAGTAAATAAAAGGCTAAATAGAGAAGTTCATTGTATTTCATTGACATTATGAAGTTATGAAAAATAATATAAAATATTAAGGAAGATATTAAATATTGAAAGTTTAAAATGGCACCTTTTGTTGTTGTTTGTTTTCTGTGTGTTGCTCCTGGGACTTGAACTCAGGCACAGGCATTATTCTCAAGGACAGTACTCTCCCATTTGAGCCACAGCTCCCCTTCCAACCTTTGGGTGATTAATTGGAGATAACAG
This sequence comes from Perognathus longimembris pacificus, assembly GCF_023159225.1. Classification (NCBI taxonomy): domain Eukaryota; kingdom Metazoa; phylum Chordata; class Mammalia; order Rodentia; family Heteromyidae; genus Perognathus; species Perognathus longimembris. The sequence goes on along the minus strand of NC_063172.1, from coordinate 40,090,795 downwards.
TCTCACAGGCTTACCTGCCAAGGCTGGCTTTGAACCATGATCCCAGGACCTCAGCCTTTTGAGTAGCTAAGATTACAGTCATGAGCCATCAATGCCAAGCTCTTGTTAAACTGTTAAAAATAGATTGGGCATGCTCCATGAGAGGTAACACACTATACAGTATAGTCCTGAAATGTCTGTAAAAAGTTCTCAAATTTTTAGTTATGATTTCTTGAAATTCCTGCTTGGAAATTCCTAAAGTTTTTCTTGGCCCCAGGCTATGAAACACTTTGGTCACTCATACAGGTTATTAAGAATTTATAGGGCTGGGGATATAGCCTAGTGGCAAGAGTGCCTGCCTCGGATACACGAGGCCCTAGGTTCGATTCCCCAGCACCACATATACAGAAAAAGGCCAGAAGCGGCGCTGTGGCTCAAGTGGCAGAGTGCTAGCCTTGAGCGGGAAGAAGCCAGGGACAGTGCTCAGGCCCTGAGTCCAAGGCCCAGGACTGGCCAAAAAAAAAAAAAAAAAAGAATTTATAGGTGGGGCTGGAAATATGGCCTAGTGGCAAGAGTGCTTGCCTCTTACAAATGAAGCCCTGGGTTTGATTCCTCAGCACCACATACATAGAAAACGGCTAGAAGTGGCACTGTGGCTCAAGTGGCCGAGTGCTAGCCTTGAGCAAAAAGAAGCCGGGGACAGTGCACAGGCCCTGAGTTCAAGGCCCAGGACTGACAAAAAAAAAAAAAAAGAAATTTGTATGTGATTATTTTTATACTTCTTAACACATCTTAATTATACAAATTAGTGGGCTCTACTGTAATATATGCTGCAATATACTGTAATAGCATGTATATATGATGAATTGAGGCATATCCATCTACCATCTATTTTCTACTGCCCTCTGCTGGCTCATCCATATCCATACCCTTATAATACTATTCATATAATATCTCTCCCACTTGATCAGCTTCCTAGCTGAGCTGTCTGTCACTTGAAACATGCCTCCACTTTCCTGATTATTTGGGGGAGGGAGTTAGTGAACTTTTCTGCTTGAGCTGTCTTTGAACCTTAATCTTTCAGGTCTCAGGCTCCTGAGTAGTTGGGATTATAGGCATGAACCAACAGCATCCTGCTGATGATTGGTAGATTTTATCAAAGGCATTTTCTCTATAGCAATTGAGATGATCATAGGATTCTTGTCTTTTTTTTTTTTTTTTTTTTGGCCAGTCCTGGGCCTTGGACTCAGGGCCTGAGCACTGTCCCTGGCTTCTTCCCGCTCAAGGCTAGCACTCTGCCACTTGAGCCACAGCGCCGCTTCTGGCCGTTTTCTGTATATGTGGTGCTGGGGAATCGAACCTAGGGCCTCGTGTATCCGAGGCAGGCACTCTTGCCACTAGGTTATATCCCCATCCCGGATTCTTGTCTTTGATAGTTTATGTGATTTATTACCTGTGTCTCTAGAATAAAATCAACATAATCATGATGCATGGTGAGGGTCAGGTCTCTTGTTATTTCATGTGAATTTTTGCATTGCTTTCTCTGTTTCATTGAAGAATATTGTTGGGATTTTGATGAGAATTGCATTGAATTTGTAAGTTGCTTTGAGTAGTACTGCTATTTTCAAAATGCTAATTCTTCCAATCCAGGAGTATGGAAGGTTTTACCATTCACTTAGATATGCCTCAAGTTCCTTTAAAAAATTTCTAAGTTTTCACAATAGAGATCTTTCTTATCTTTGGTTCATTCCTAGGTATTTTTAGGCTATTATAAAAGAGTTGCCTTCCTGATTTCAGTCTCACTCTTCTCACTGTTGGCATATAGAAAAGCTACTAATATTTTTTTTGGCCAGTCCTGGCACTTGAACTCAGGACCTAGGCACTGTACCTGAGCCTCTTTATATTCAAGGCAAGTTCTCTACCACTTGAGGCACAGTGCCACTTCCAGGTTTTTTCATAGTTAACTGGAGTTAAGAGTCTCATGGACTCATCTGCCCTGGCTGGCTTCGAACCTTGATTCTCAGATCTCAGCCTGCTGAATTCTAAGATTACAGGCATGAGCCACCAGTGTCTGGCTAAATTATTGACTTTTGTGGATTGATTTTACTCTCTGCTACTTTTCCAAAGTTATTACATTCACTGAGTCATACCTTATCATAATGTAACAAAAGCCATGATGTTCCCTAGTCTATTTTGTTGTTTAGCTAAAAAATGTAATGGAGGTAGCATGCTAAAGATACTTTGTGGCATAGAGATGATATGGAAAGTGAAATGAAAATCCTATGTTTCATATCAGTGACTAGTAGCAAGGACTTGTATATGTTCCTTAAAAATCAACTTCCCATGGTTATTCCTGGAGATACCATTACAATTGGTCTCCATTAATTACTTTAGCAATTCTTAGGCAGAAAGCCACTTTTCATATTTTAAGATACACTATCTTATACCATTCTCTTCCTCTGAAAGTTTCCTCTTTAACTGTGACTCCTGATTAAAATGGCAAATAATGATAAACTCAGTTTGAGAAATCCATTTATTTAAAAAATGTTCACTGAATATCACTGTTTCAGGCACTTATCTAAATATTTCAGAAATATAAGGATCAGTCTTTCCATCTAAGATCTCATTAGATTTACAATGAAGTAAAAAATGTACCCCAAACCATTACAAGGTCAATTAAGAAATGTCATTTTATGGAACAAGCTTTTGGAAAGTAACAAATGTAATTATCACAAAGACTCTAAAGTATAAGCTTTATATCTGACATTTCACAAAAGAAAAAAATCTAAGAATCAGATCAATTACATAGCCCAATATCACCTATGTGAACAGTATATAAAGTAGTAGGCTTCCTAAAAAGGAACCTCTTTGGTATGTCCTAAATATTTAATGTAGTGCTGCTTAAGAGCAATTCAGTGAATATTCTTATAGGAATAAATGATTGATATGGTTATTCTCTTATTTGAAGCCATATCTTTCTGATTCTGATATGTCTGGTCTTTTTCATTTTATGATAATCCTGTTATAGGAGTAACTGAGAAACACTGCTTTAAGAAAGGAATTTTAAACATGTGTAATATTTATAAAAACTGAGTTTTGAAGCAAACATGTTTCATTAGCCAATACATATTTCTGCAAATGATGTCTAGTAATGTATCTATTTCTCCCATACTTCAAAATAAAGCATTGATTTCAGTAAATGAATGACACGAGCTGATGAATAAAGAACACATGAAAACCATAGATGGAATGAAAAGAATCAGTTTTACTCTTTACACTTGTCTAGACTGTAATGAATTTTCTATAATGTAATGCAGATGCTAGACCTAAATATATCTGCAAATATATTTGCAGTCTTTGCTCCTTAGCCTATAACATCTATAATCTTATTATATAATATAAAGATATTTGCCTATCTGAGGGCTTACCTTACTTTCTTAACACTTTCTTGCAGGTCAAAAATATAAATAAGTACATATGCATACATACACACATATACACACACACACAACCCATACTGTTTAAAAAGCATATAGTGCAATCACTTAATCATTTCCTACAACTATGTGTAATGGGAATCTGGGATGTATTTAAAGAATAAATTAATGAGTACAAATAAATTTATAATAGTTTAAAAGTTGCTTTCTCGGGCTGGGGATATAGCCTAGTGGCAAGAGTGCCTGCCTCGGATACACGAGGCCCTAGGTTCGATTCCCCCAGCACCACATATACAGAAAACGGCCAGAAGCGGCGCTGTGGCTCAAGTGGCAGAGTGCTAGCCTTGAGCGGGAAGAAGCCAGGGACAGTGCTCAGGCCCTGAGTCCAAGGCCCAAGACTGGCCAAAAAAAAAAAAAAAAAAAAAAGTTGCTTTCTCACAGGCACTGGTGACTCATGCTTGTAATCCTAGGTACTCAAGAAACTGAAATGAGGATCACAATTCGAAGCCAGCCCAAGCAGAAAAGTCTCTGACACTTTTATATTCAAATAATCACAGAAAAAGACCAAGGTGGACCTGTGGCTCAAGTGGTAGACCACTCACCTTTGGGGGGTAAGTGGGGAAGGGGTACTTGTATCATAAGAGTAGAGTATGTATGGGTAAAATTAGGGCCCTGATTGTTATGAACTGAATCACTAACACTCCCCTAAAGACATGTATTCATGGCTCAGCACACATCTGTAGCACTATAACACAGTTAGGGAGTGGTAGAACTTTAAGAGGTCAGGTCATATCTACTCAAAGGGAACCATTATTAAGTGTGGGCCCATGAGGACCTTCTTTGGATCCCAGCCCATCTGCTCTGACATTTTGCTCCCTAACTACTATGACATTTGCAGTTTTTCTCTAAAACATGTTGCCATCATGATGTTCTGCCTTACCCAAGTCACCAAAGCAAAAGAACCAGCTATTATACACTGAGATCAATGAAGCATGAGCCACAAAACCCAATATGTGTCTTTTCAAGTGTTTTTTCACAGCAATAGAATACACACTAACAAACACAGAGATATGGCACCATTCACGTCACTAAACCTAACAATTAGCTCAGAAATATTTAGAATGCAGGTTGGAGAAAACCTAGAATATTGGAAGTAGAGCTTAATGGAAAATTCTTCTGGACATTCCAAGGACTTGAAGTATAATAAGAACATACACAGTACTGACTGAGTTAATGAGGCTTCAAGTGGAAATATCCTCTATTGGGCATTAGATAAGAGGTGACTTATGTTTCACTGGGGAAAAAAATTGGCTACATCTCTCTCATCCTTGAGACTGTGTGGCAGTGGTTTAAATTAGACCAACTAAGGAATCTGATGGAGAAAATGTCACAGCAACCCAGGATTCATTTAGTGATGTGTATATTGCTGGCTGTTTTTTTTTTTTTTTGTTTCTGTTTTTCAATTTTGTAAAGGTGAGTACAGCGTAGTTACAGTTATAAGTCAGATATTGAGTATATTTATTTTTGAATAGTGTCATCCCTCATTTTCTCCCAGAGTTTTCTTTTTCAACCCCTCTCCCTCCCAAGTTGTATAGTTCATTTCCAATATATTGTCTAGTAAGTGTCACTGCTGAATTACTTCACCCTTTGTCCTGGGTACAGTGAATCATAGTGGCAAGACTGGGAGATCATGCAGTATCTCTAGACGAAGAGTATGTTAAAAGTAGCCAAACAGAGAGTCACTGCTAAAGAGACTAATTTCTATTAAAAAGAAGCCATGTTCTTTCCACAGGAGAAAAAATAAGAAAAATTATTTGAGCAGAACGATTCCATCAAAGACATGCTCACTACTTGTGTTTGAGAAAAGAGCCCCCAGAGAACAAGGGGGCCCCAGAGAACATCGCAGAGAGACACCTGGGGAATGGTTTACACTACAGTTGTTCTCCAGTTCAGCAACCAGTCCCTCAAAGCTGCTCCACCAATGGCTGAAAGAGAATGGGCTCTTGTTAAATAACATATAGAAAAAATATATATAGAACACTCAACCCAAAATATATTAAGATTTAAACATAAGAAATAAAGAAGTAAAACTCCCAGAGAAAAACTCCAAGATATTGATATTGGGAGTAACTTTTTTCCTAAATATGATTCCAGAAAGTCAAGCAACAAACAAGATCATATCAAACTAAATACCCAAGACCAAGAATCCCTTCACTTTCAGCCATGGTTGAAACAGCTTTGAGGGTCTGGCTGCTAAGCATTGGAAAACAACTAGAGTGTAAATAATCCCTTAGGTGTCTCTGAATGAGCTAGGTTCCCTGGAACACTCTTCTCAAACAAAAAGGAAATGATCAACAAAATGAAACATAACACACAAAATAAGAGAAAGTACTTTTAAACCATGTGTTTAATAAGAGAACAACATAAAAATGTATCAGGAACTCATAAATTCAACAAAGCAAAATATAATTTAAAGGCTTAAAAAAGTAGCTAATGGCACTGTCTCTAAGCCTCCTGTGCTCAAGGCTAGCACTTTACCACTTGAGCTACAGGTCAATTTCCAGCTTTTTTGAGTAGTTTATTGGAGATAAGAGTCTCACAGGGACTTTTCTGCTCAGGTTAGCTTCTAACCATGATCCTCACCCCTAAGCCTCCTGAGTAGCAAGGAATACAGGCGTGAGCCACCAGTGCCTGGCTGCTTCTGATTTCTTAACTGACATAGTGTGAAGTTTGCAAGTTTGTTTAACTTGATGATAAGTACAAGCCCACGAAAGAGCAAGCAATTAATCAAAATTGTATGGAACAAAAGCAGAATCTGCTAAAGAAGCAGAATGAAAATAACAAGAATAGTATTTCCTGCTCCCTTTTACTAAAAGAATTTTTTCAAAAGTCCACAATAATACCATTTCTGATGCATTTGTGTTTTCTCAAAGTAAAATCTCTGCTAAGACCATTCCCAGATCTGTTTTTTTGTCCTATCCATTGCATCTGTGACATATTTATTGACTAATATATCCTTCCTAGAAGCTTTGACACCCCAAGAAATCATCTCTTCAGGTATGCCTGTATAGTAACTATGGGGAAATTCTTATATATCACCCTGCACCAAAATCATTTTCAAATGGATCAAAGACCTCGAAATTAAAACAGATACCCTGAAAACATTACAAAAAGGAGTAGGAGAAACACTCAGGCTTTTGGGCACAGGATGGAACTTCCTTAACAAAGACCCAGAAATGCTACAAATCAAAGAAAGGATGGACAAATGGGACTGCATCAAACTGCAGAGCTTCTGCAGGGCAAAAGACATAGCTCGCAAGATAAACAGAAAGCCCAAAGATTGGGAATAGATCTTTACCGGCCATACAACGGACAAAGGCCTCATATCTAAAATATATGCAGAACTAAAAAAATTACATTCCTCCAAAACAAAACGGCAAAGAACCAACAGCCCCCTCATCAAGTGGACTAAAGACTTAAAAAGAGACTTCTCTGATGAGGAAATGGGAATGGCCAAGAGACATATGAAAAAGTACTCTACATCACTGGCTATAAAAGAAATGCAAATCAAAACAACATTGAGATTCCATCTCACTCCAGTAAGAATGTCCTATATCAAGAAAACTAACAATAACAAATGTTGGAGGGGATGTGGCCAAAAGGGAACCCTACTTCATTGTTGGTGGGAATGTAAACTGGTTCAGCCACTCTGGAAAGTGATATGGAGATTCCTCAGAAGGCTAAACATAGAGTTCCCGTATGACCCAGCAGCCCCACTTTTGGGCATCTACCCAAAAGGCCACAAACAAGAACACACTAAAGCCACCAGCACAACAGTGTTCATCGCAGCACAATTTGTCATAGCTAGAATATGGAACCAACCCAGATGCCCCTCAGTAGACAAATGGATCAGCAAAATGTGGTACATATACACAATGGAATTTTATGCCTCTATCAGAAAGAATGACATTGCCCCATTCATAAGGAAATGAAAGGACTTGGAAAAAATTATACTAAGTGAAGTGAGCCAGACCCAAAGAAACATGGACTCTATAGTCTCCCTCATCGGGAATAATTAGCACAGGTTTAGGCAAGTCACAGTAGCTATGCCCAATAGCTATGCCCTTATGAACACATAAGATGATGCTAAGTGAAATGAACTCCATGTTATGGAAACGATTGTTTTATCACTGTTGTAACTACTTTCAACATGCTATGTGTAACCGTAGCTTCTATTATTATCTTCTTGTATCCCCTTCCTGTGGTGTACCTGCACTATCTCTGTATCTTATCTGAGTGTGTTGGAAACCGTGTATACTGGTATTAGAACTAGGAAACTGAAAGGGAATACAAAAATTGAGAGACACAGGGTAAAAAAAAAAAAAGACAAATAACTGTTTGGTGTAAATGAACTGAACAACTCATGGGGGGGAATCGGAAAGGGGAGGGGGGAGGGGGGAATGAGGGAGGAGGTAACAAACAGTACAAGAAATGTAACCAATGCCTAATGTATGAAACTGTAACCTCCCTGTACATCAGTTTGACAATAAAAATTTTAAAAATAAATAAAGCTTCAGCGTATATATAAAAATATATACATATATGCATACATATGTCTACATATATTCATATGTGTGTATATATGTGTCTGTCTGTCAACACAGTAAGTATTTATGTCAATATAAGAAACTAACCCTGTTGTCAAATGTACAATAAATTGCTCCAAGTCCAGTTAGCAAACAATTTCTCCACTGATTATTTATGTCCAAGAAGCAATGAGTCCGTTCATGTCTTTCAACTAATCATTCATATCTTCAGTATTTATTCAGTGTTTCCCAAATGCAAGGTATTATTTTGGAAAATGGAAATACAGCAATTCAAAATTTATACTGTATGAACTATACATTCTAGTGAGAGAAGAGACTGAAAACACATAAGTAAACAAAATGCAACGAAATAAGAGAACTGCATTGTAGATGCCTAATAAATATTTATAAACTAACGGTGATAAGCATATGAGAAGAAACAAAAGGAAGGAACAGATTTAATTGAACAGGAAGTGGTAGGGGTCTGTAGTTTTATAAAGGATGAAAATCTTCCCTGTGATCTAGGGAAAAGACTCAGGCATAAGGGAGAGACTGGGGTATGTACTGGGGGAAGATTATTAGGATAGAGAGAGATGAAGTAAAACAATCAGATTTTGAGTAACATTAATATCTATTACAAAGAAAATATGCTGAGAAGAAAAGTTTTTTAATATACAATACCAACCACAAAATTTGACTATAGCTAAATAATTTTAAGATTCTGGAAGGCATAGTAAACCCAATTCTTCCACTTTGTATGTAAAAAACATAAATAAGATAGGTGACCTAATGTAGTACATAATACTATCTATGTACATAGCAGGTATTAATGAATACTCAAACAAAAATCTTACTTGGTTCCTATTGAGATATTACTGAAGGTTTTAATTCAGGATAGCGTCAGGATCAGATACCATTTTGCTATTAGTGTTAATATTACTATGGCTCACAAAACAATTTGGCCAGTGAGATCCGTGTGAAAGTATTTTGTTACCCACTTGGGATCATTCCCAGAATTCTGCTTAACCTAGTTAGGTCCAAATGGTGAGATGTCCTGTAAGGACCTGGGAACAAAAACCCAGAGGTGCAGTTAAAGGTGACACAGGAGTTTTATGAGTCGGTTTGCAACTGCCTCGTCCAGGGCTACCCTGGAACTAGGAGCAGTTGCAGTCTCCAAGGGGGACAGTGGTTTTCTTCCTTTCTTCCTCTCCACAGGCCTCTGTACTCCGCAGGCCCAGACTTGGGTCTCTCCACTCCTCCACAAGCAGGGCTTGGGCCTGTCCTGTGTACAGGCCCAGGATTCTCAGGACCCAGGAGACACCCTCACTGCCATCCTTTCTCGGCTTCCCTCCCATTCTTCCGGAACTTGGCCCTCTTATATCCCATCGCCCGCCCCCTAACCTGAGGGCGTGGTGGTGACCTCAGCTTGGGTGGACCCTTTGACGCCCCGCCCCACTGAGACGTGGCAGCATGGGCAGGAGTTCTGCCCTTCAGGTTCTCATATCCCTAACACTGCCTCCATTCATTAACACGCCTACCTTACCCTCTTTCCCAGACCTGATACACTGGTGCCTCAGCAACCAGATCAAAATATATTCCCTTAGCACCTTGAGCAAATATCCTGTGTCTGCTCCCTCTCTCCCTCCCTCGCTCCAGCTGTGCCTTGTTCCCCACTTTAGTTTTTATACCACCTCCATTGGCCTAGTTTAGCATTCTCTCTGACCCACTATAAATACTCAGATAGTAGGCAAGGTGTGAGTCTCTACCTTTGGCTCCTGGAGGTTCCACCCTTGCAGGATTTTCCTAGCAAACCTGTATTGAGCCATCTCTCTGTCTACTGTTTCTCTCACCTTTTCCCCTCTTTTTGAACCTAACAAATCAAACTAGACTACTCGATGACTTGGTAGGAAACTTCCCTACTACTCATATCACTCTAAATGATTGGTTTAGACGTCCTGAACTTTGTTCTTTCCGCTCGTTATGACGTAGAACCATTTTTTAAAAATCTGTTTTTCTTTTCTTTCCATTGAACTGTGATAGCTTCCAGGAACATGACTGAGCTTTCTCTTATTCCCTGTTGCATAATGGTTAATACAGACAACAAGGTATCTCATAAATACTTAGTGAATCAACGGGAGGGTACAGTGAGGAAACAATTTATGCATATGTAAGACAATGTAAAGGTATATAAAGCCAAACTGCTGTGAAGCCGCCTTCAGAGAGCAGTAGGCTACAACGGGAAGCTCACATAAAAGCACGTAGCAAAGTTCCATTCAATTTTTGCCTCAAACATGTCCAGAGAATGTCTTCGCTGGGTCGTAAGGCCCAAGTGTCGCATTCCAGATGTCGTAAAAGGCAAAGAAGGCATTCTTGGGAGACCAGGCTTCTTGCCTTACGGCACCCGCAGGGCGGGAAAGTGCTGGACTGTCGGTTGGAGGGACCTGGCCACGCCCCCGCCGCCGGTGGCCACGCCCCCGCCGCCGGTGGCCACGCCTCCTCCGTCGGTCCCACCGAGCTCCGTGGAGGCGGATTCCATTCAGACCCAGCGCTGGACGCCAGTTAAGACCTCCCTGCTCCCCGTCACCGGTACCATGCAGTCGGCGGTGGAGGCAGAAGTCGAAAATGAGGACGGCGACAGCAGCTGCGGGGATGTGTGCTTCATGGACAAAGGCTTGCAGAGGTACAGGCCGAGGGCCACGGCCATGGCGGACGGAGCGCGGTTAGCGGAGCTGCGGCTCTTCAACCAACGCCCGTGCTGCTTCCGGCCGCTCTACGCGGAGCTAAAGGCGGGAATTGCACCCCGCTCTCCTTTCTGCCCTTGACCGTTCTCACGACCCTGCTTAGCCTAGGAACCTGCCCCACCGCCTGGTCACACTGACCTCTGACCTCCCTTCGTGGCTCTGGGACAATTGCTTTTCTTACTCTTCTTGTGCTCTTGGCCTCTCTTTTATCCTAGGGAGAAAACAGTGGGAACTTAGTACCCCGCTGAACCAGACAGACCTCGTCGCTTCTTTATTGATTTTTGCCTCGATTTTCTGTATCACGTTTTAATTTCTTTGCCAACAGTAACTGCAAAACACGCATAAAATTTTCAGGGAAACTACATGTATCTTAATGGAATGCATTTTTATCCTCATGCTGCCCAAACTTACGCAGATCACTCTGGGCTCCGATTCTACACTACTTGCTCCTGCCTACCTTCTGAACTACTCTTACTATTTCCTCAGTGACATTCTCTGGGTTAGTCACACTGTCCTACTGGCAGTTCCACTATAGCCCTCGGCATTTGCAGTTCCTTTGTGCAGTGCTCATCCCAATGCAGATGCTGATAATTGAGCATCTTTTTCTCAGCCCTAATGTAAAATGCAGCAGGGGAACTGTTTTTCAGAGGGATATTTGCATTTGTTGCGGACATAAAATAATAGTTTCCCAAATGCCACGTATATGTGTGTGTATGTTGAAATACAATCACTAGTCCTCCCAGCAATTCTCTAAGGTAGTCATTTTCCCTATAAATGATAAAAGTGTGAAGTAGAGAATCTAAACAAATTGAAAAATAATTCATCTGACTTTATGTAGCTGGTAGGCAATTAAATTCAGATTCAAACCCATTTCTGATTTCACCGTGTGTGTTTTTTCCTACAGTCCTACACTATCTGCACAATGTCAGTTTCTAGTTACTTCAGTGTGTCAGAAAATAAATGGCTGTCTTAATAGCATAAGGTCTGGCACGAAATAAGAGTTCTGTAAATGACAATTGCTAGAAAATTACCAGATTCTTCCAACATACCTTTAGATGTTACTAGCTTGGTTTTCTTACTCTGAGACATCAAGGTTCTTGGACTAAACAGTTGCTAGGTTCCTCAGATCTCCAGCCTGTAGTCATTGTAGAACTATCCATCCACGGATGGTAGTCCAGTCTAATAAATCACTCATAATTTTTTTAAAGAAGTTGCCAGCTTAAGACTTTCAAATGCTTTCCTACTGCTAGTGAGGTGTTAGGATAATTGCAATATCCGAATACAGATGATTATAATATTACGAGTCCCTATTCCTGACTGATTTCTTATTCAGCACCTCTGAACTGTAGTTTATGTGATAGGAAGTGTTATTTTGGGTGCAGTTCAAGGCACAAATAGAAAAGTGTTCATTCTAGAGTGAATGAGGCACATTTAATATTTTCATACTGTTTACTCAATTTTGATTATTTCATAATGTTTTTAAGATCTAGTTTTTTACTTATTATACACTGTTTAGCATCAACTATTTACACTTTTAAGTTTCTGGAGCTACTACTATCTATAGGAGGAGTTCTAGTTTTATAGTAATTGAGGGACTAAAGAGTTGTGCTCTGTTTAAAGGAGGGGAGGTACATTCTAACTTGCACTAAGGGAAGACAAGGACTTTTTTTAAGTCAACCATATTCTTATCATAGACAGTGAAAGCAATATTAGAAAATTCTGGGTTTATATCTGGTCGCTGCTAACGTAAGTATACGAACATAGACTTCAGGGTTCTAGTGATACCTACTGCCTAAGAATTGTGAAGATTTAATCAAGAAAGGAAATAGGCTTAATTGCTGGGAGACACACACACACACACACACATACACATACGGAAAAATGGAGGTACAGATTTTGACTAAGATATTAGGATGCTACAGCCTTTATAATTCCTAACTGTTCCATACTGCCTTCCTTCGCTATATGATGATGAAACAGTATTCTATTTAGTGTCATTTTATGGCACTAAATTTAATATCCAGGACCACTCACCTTCCTCTAGTAGTTTCTTATTTGTGTAAATGGTCTAAAATCTTGATCTATGTGTTTGGAAGCATTTTGGTTTAAGAAACATTTCAAGGCACAATTAGAAAGATTTACATTCTAGAATAAATGGAGTACATACCTGTTTTCATGCTGTGTCCTTAATTTTAATTATTTGATTATGCCTTTGAAATCTTATTTTTACAGGTGTTGATTTTTTTTTTTTGTAGCATATCAGAGTTATCTTTAGTGTCAACCCTTCATGCCATCAATCTGCACTGCAATAACATCTCTAAGATAACAGCCATTGATCATATCTGGAATTTGCGACATTTGGATCTGTCATCTAATCAAATAAGTCAAATTGAAGGGCTAAACACACTGACAAAACTGTGTACTTTAAACTTGTCCTGCAATTTGATCACAAGAATAGAAGGTATGTAAGTGATTTTCATATAACACTTTGCATAAAGGATATGATTTCTTTTGTTCCCCAAATAATGGACTGGATATTATTACAGACTTAAAAACTAACCATAAAAATCACTATACAAGGAGATTTTTTACAGAACCAGGTGCTGGTGGTTCATGCTTGTAATCCTAGCTACTCAGAAAGCTAAGATCTTAGGATAGTGGTTCAAAGCCAGCCCAAGCAGAAAAATCCAACAGACACTTACCTCCAGGTAACTAGCAAAAAGCCTGAAGTGGAGATGTGGCTCAAGTGGTAGAGTACTAGTTTTGAGGAAAAAAAAAAAAAATCTAAGCAAGGATTCAAGACCCTGAGTTCATGTCCCAGTACCAGCACACAAAAAATAAGTTTTCTTTACAGAAAATGCCAATTAAAAAAATTAAGTATTGGGGCTAGGGATATGGCCTAGTGGAAAGAGTGCTTGCCTCGTATACATGAGGCCCTAGGTTCGATTCCCCAGCACCACATATACAGAAAATGGCCAGAAGTGGCGCTGTGGCTCAAGTGGCAGAGTGCTAGCCTTGAGCAAGAAGAAGCCAGGGACAGTGCTCAGGCCCTGAGTCCAAGCCACAGGACTGGCCAAAAAAAAAAAAAAAAAATTAAGTATTCAAAATTAATTTCATTGTTGCCAGACTAGAGTTACTCCCAAACAATCTGAAATAATATCATTATGCTCTATTATTTAAATCCTATAAAGGCTATATTTTACCTCATTTTGCCATGTTTTATTTTTAGGACTTGAAGCACTAATTAATCTCACTAGACTGAATTTGTCTTATAACCACATAAATGATCTTACTGGTAAGTATTTTCACCTAACATTTTCTATAATGCTGAATGTTTGCAACATGTGAATTAGCTCATCATGTTGCTACAGAGTTTACAGTTTACATGATGATAGGGAAGAAAAAAAAAGTCATGATAAGCACCACCCCCGTTCCCCAAGTAAGCAACAGATTTGAATGGACATTTTACCAAGAAGATATACCAAGTACACATGAAGAAAAAAGAGTACTTTTAATGTTTGGGAAATGCAGTTAAAAATCATAATGAGGGGCTGGGGATATGGCCTAGTGGCAAGAGTGCCTGCCTCGGATACACGAGGCCCTAGGTTCGATTCCCCAGCACCACATATACAGAAAACGGCCAGAAGCGGCGCTGTGGCTCAAGTGGCAGAGTGCTAGCCTTGAGCGGGAAGAAGCCAGGGACGGTGCTCAGGCCCTGAGTCCAAGGCCCAGGACTGGCAAAAAAAAAAAAAAAAAAAAAAATCATAATGAGATACCACTTCACAACTAGAATAGCTAATGTTTTAAAAAATGACAAAGTACTGATGAGATTATAGAACAGCTAAAACTTACTAGTATTAAGATTGTACAAACACTTTGGAAAACACTGGCAGTTTCTTATGATCTTATGTATACATTTACATATTTTATACAATCCCCCTTGAGTTGTTTATCCCAGAAAAATTAAAGTATGTGCTCATACAAAGACCTATATGTACTTATTCATATGAGTATATATATTTATTTGAGGGTTTGCAGAAGTAGGGAGAGGTTGTTTATTTGTTTGTGCCAGTCATGACCGTTGAACTCAGGGCTGGGGTGCTGTTCCCTGTGATTCTGAGATTATTTTGAGGCTCAGATTTTCTGACCTTTAGGTGGTTAATTATAAGTGTCTCGTGGACTTTCCTGCTTAGTCTAGCTTCGAACCTTGATCCTCAGACCACAGCCTTCTAAGTATCTAAAATTAACGTATGAACAACCAGCACCTGGCTTGTGGTTATTTATTTTCCTTGTGCTGTTCCTGAGGCTTGAACTCAGGGCCTGGGTGAGAGCACTGTACCATTTGAGCCACAACACTACTTCCAGCTTTTCATTGTTAATTGGAGATGAGAGTCTCACAGACTTTCCTTTTCAGGCAGGCTTCAAACCACAGTCTTCAGATCTCAGTCTCTGAATAGCTATGATTATAGGCATGAGTTACCAGTGCCCAGCTTTTCTGTGATTATTCGTAATAATCTGTAATTTGGAATCAGTATGTCTTGCAACCAGAGTTATAGTTTGGTTATTAAATGTCCCTTCAAGGGCTCATAAGCCAAAGACTTAATTTCAGCCTTTGTTGCCATTGGGAGGTCGTAGAACCTTTAGAAGTTGTGGCCTACTTGAAGCTAATCTAGTGAGAGCATGCCTTCAAAGATATAAGACCCTACCCCTTACCTCTCTGCTTTCTAGTAGCCTTGAAAACATAACCTCTCTACTGTGTACTGTGCAAAGGCCTATGATGGGACCAAGTGACTATGGCTGAATGTTCTAAATCCATGAGCCAGAATAAATCTTTCCTTCTTATAAGTTGATTATAGTAGATATTTTTGTGACAGTAACAGAAAGCCAACTGAAACAACTGGTAAATGAATAAAGAAATAGTGAAACATCCATATATTATCCTTACTTCTTGGAACTAAGAAGGAATGAGCATTCAGCAGCACAGTCTCAAAAGAATTAAGTTGAGTGAAAGTCAGTAACAAAAGATTGCATTATGTAATTCCATGTATATGGGTATTATGACAGAGGAAAAGCTATAGCTGAAATTATTGGTTGCTAGGGGCTTTACATGGGAAAAGCAAATTAGTTATACAGGAACACTGGGGAATCTTTGCAGTGATAGAAATGTTCTATATATCAGTTGTAGTGGTAGTTATACAACTATATATTTGTTTAAACACAACTGACTATACCTAAAAAAAGGTGAGTTTTAGTGACTAAATTTCAGATAGTGCACAGATTATAAAGCATTGTATGTTGAAACATTTAAATACAACTCAGAATATAAATCTGCTAAGGCAAGATCAAGCTTGCCATGTGAGAAACAAGGCAAATGTTAAAACATAGCAAATAAGTTACCACATTAAGAAAAGGAAGAGGGGGGCTGGGAATATGGCCTAGTGGCAAGAGTGCTTGCCTCGTATACATGAAGTCCTAGGTTCGATTCCTCAGCACCACATATAGAGAAAAGACCAGAAGTGGCGCTGTGGCTCAAGTTGGCAGAGTGCTAGCCTTGAGTTAAAAAAAAAAAAAGCCAGGGACAGTGCTCAGACCCTGAGTCCAAGCCCCAGGACTGGCAAAAAAAAAAAAAAAAAAAAAAAAAGGAAGAGGAACAGCAGAGACCAGTTCAGTACAGATTTGTAAGGTAAGGAGTTTGTATTTATTTTATTCTACCTACAATAGGAAGTCATTGACAGTATTACACCAGGGATAATATATTTATATTTTGTAAATAACAGTGACTACTTAGTGAAGAGTAGATTGTAGATGGACAGGAGAAGAAATGAAAAGAATGTAGATACAAAAGTAAGTACAAGTTTTCTCTAGGTTAACAGGTAAATGATAGTACTATTTATTGACAAAGAAAAGATTGAGAGCAGCATGTTTAGAGGTATCTGGTAAGAAATAAAGATCCTGTCTTAAATTTGAGAGCACTGTTGGCATGTATGCATATAGCCTGCAGATAGTGGTGGGAGGTCCAGGTAAAAATTAAATATTTTGCAGTAAAAAGCACTGGATGGTATTTGTAGCCATGAAACTATTAGATTGTGGAGAGTATTAAGACAGAGAATGGTGATCTAGGAAAACACTGTGAGGTACTCTAAAATTAAAGCAGGATTAAAAAGCAAAAAGGATTGCTAGTAATATGAAACAAGGACTCACAGTGGATGAGGAATGAATGCTGTGCAAATGTGTGAAAGAGAAATTAGACTTCAGGGAGGTGGTCAGAGACTTCTGCAGATAAAACAAAAGGATGAGTAGAAATGAGCCAAATCAATGCATTGAGGAAAAAGGATATTCTAGTCAAGTTGAAGAATGTAAAGTTGAATACAGAGAGTGCTAAACTAAAGAAAGTTAGGAAATAATACCTTCTAAAGAATAATAGAATTACATCTCAGAATAGTCCTTCCAAAAGAAAGGAAAATAGAGCATTCATCCACTAACACATTCCTTTTGATAGAGGGGAACCCCTGGGGCTGTTAACTTCCTCACACTTCTATGCTTTACTTTGCTCAACAGCCTTCCTCTATTTTAAAGAAAGTTTTGAGGTAGGAAAAGAGAGAAGCTGTTGGTGTTTACAGCGCACACTGGCAGTGTACCTAGCACTTTCCATGATAGCTACTGCTGAAATCATCAGCATCTGCTGCCACATGCTATAGACAAGCCCATGCAACAAATATCACCAGGGAACTAAGGTGAGGGTTGTTTGCCTTCTTTACTCAAACCAACAAAATTAAGTGTTCAATAGTATTTACTTGTAACTTCTACTCAAAATTGATGTGCCAAAGAGAGCCTAAAGCCATGACTTTATGTTGTTCTCATATAAGGTTATGCATTCACCTAGAGAAGTTGTGTTTTTATTTTGAACCAGAGCCCAAGAACCTAGGTTTTAAGCCTCAAAAAGATATTAAACCTGTATTTCTTTAAAATACCTAATTTTGCTGATGACCTATTCATTAGATTTGTGTCCGTTTATAGCATTATATTTGTGCTCCTTTGCCTCAAACACCTTTTCTCTATTGCAGGATTGATGCCCCTTCATGGACTAAAGTATAAACTTAGGTATATTGATCTGCACAGTAACTGCATAGATAGCATCCATCACTTACTTCAGTGTATGGTAGGATTGCACTTCTTGACTAATCTTATTTTAGAGAAGGATGGAGAAGGTAATCCTGTCTGTGACACACCAGGTATGAACAATTAATATAATACTTCTATAGCAGTTAAGAGTCAAAGTTCCTTAATTTACTGAAATTGGTGTTTATGACCTTTTATTTCTACTATTAAGCTTTGTGATATTTTACATTTGGAAAAACAATTATAAAGTTTAAGCAAAATTAAATTTCTTTTATAAAAGAACACAGAATGAACAGGTCAGTAATTCTACTTAGTTAGGTATTTCATAAGTGAATAACTCAAAATTATATTTTATCATTACAATGTATTCTCAGTAGTATAACATTGTATACACAAAAAGTGAGTAGAGAATTTTTTTATCCTATGGCCACATGATAATTAAAATAAAGAAAAGTACATTGAGAAATACTGATGATGATAACAAGTTACCACTTGTGTGAAAAGAACAGTTGGGCCCATTTATATACATGCATATATATATATATATATATATATTACATTGATGTCATTGTACATAGTATAGATAATAAAACACCTAAAAGAGTAAATGACTTTATTTAAAGAGCTTAGCTTTTTTTTTCTTAATTGTCAAAGTGAAGTACAGAGGTGTTACTAACAGTTTCATATGTAAGGATAGTAAGTACATTTCTTTTTTTTCTTTTATTTTTTGCCAGTCCTGCGCCTTAGACTTTGGGCCTGAGCACTGTCCCTGGCTTCTTTTTGCTCAAAGATAGCACTCTGGCACTTGAGCCACAGCACCACTTCTGGCTGTTTTCTATATATGTGGTGCTGGGGAATCAAACCCAGGGCTTCATGTATAGGAAGGAGACAAGTACTCTTGCCACTAGGCCATAGTCCCAGCCAGTTAATACATTTCTTATCCAACTTGTTACCTCCTCCCTCATTTTACCCCCCACCTTTCCCCTCCCCCTAGACTTAGCTTTTATATAGATTTATGAATGTACCTTCTAAAGATCTGCTTGAGTGTATGTTTGCTACACAGTTTACGTTTTGTATTGTTATGTGACTGTGAAAAGGCTTATGCAATGTGACAAACACTTGATAACTACCTTCCTTAGCCTGGTCGCTCATGCCTATGATTCTAGCTACTCAGGAAACTGAAATCTGAAGATCAGTGTTTAAAGCCAGCAGGAAAGGACAGCCCATGAGACTCTTACCTCCAGTTGACTAGCAAAGACAGGAAGTGGAGCTGTGGCTCAAGTGGTAGAGCACTATCCTGACCAGAAAAGCATAGAAACAGTTCAGATGTCCAGTTCAAACCCAGAACCAGCACCAAAAGAAAGAAGACTTTCTTGAGACCATGTAAGAATGATAAAGTGTCTAAAAATCAGGACAGATTTGAGAACAATTTTGGGGAAAACTTTTTTTTAAGAAATCCTAAAATTTTTCTGTTTTTCCTTCATCTTACTTAAGATCCTCAAATTCCAATTGTTTGAATCTTTATTTTTTGACTTCCTGTTTTAAGTTAGGTACTTACCTTCAAACTGAAGGGAAGCAATGAAAAAATTACTTTTCTCCCCTTGAAAGTACTAATATTGATTTGCTAGATTTCATTTTCCTTTTGAAGTTTCCCAGTCATTTGGCCACTTAATTAGTTTTGAAATCACTGTTTGATTTTAAAATACTTGAGCAAAATTGAAATGCTTCTAACTTAATTATGAATGCTAGTGTGTTGCCTTTTTCCATCTTTAGGGAAAATAAACTGAACATGTTATTATTGAATATAGATGCATATATCTTAATGCTTTTATGTATAAGGCCAAGGGGGTTGTTATATTAGGGAAATGCTGACACTTTGGTTTGTTACTATTCATATAAAAATAAATATATGTCTTGTTTAGCTTCCTTCACAGGATAAATTGTATCTGGGCCTCATGAATTCATAGCATTAAAGTAATTTTTCAGAAATGATGATTATGGCCTATAGCAGGAGGCTATGTGAAAGGTGAAGGACATATTTCTTTCATATGTAACAGCATGCTAGAAAAGCTTGAATAAATAGTGTTTCTTTGCAACCTTATTGCTTTCTGGAACTAATTTTACATTCAGCTGATATAGCAGCTCTATTTTAAAATAATTAACATATTTTAAAATGTTCAAATTTTTATTTTGAATTTGTTTCCAAGGGTACAGAGAAATTATTCTTCAAACATTGCCGCAGCTCAGAATATTAGATTGCAAAAATATATTCGGTGAACCAGTAAATTTGTCAGAAATGAATACATCACACCTACAGTGCTTAGAAGGTCTTTTGGATAACTTAGTTTCTTCTGACTCACCCCAAAATATAAGTGAAGATGAGGTATAGTATTGTTTTTTTTCCTAATACACCTTCAGACTTTAATGTATAAGTGAGTTTAAATTTATAAGCATTCTGATTTATGTCTGTATTATACATAGATCATTGATAGTATACCAGTTGTATCATCACCCCCTGCTGTGTTGCCTCCCATGGAGCAGTTTGGAAGTACACCAACAGAAACAGTTATGACATCATTTTTATCTGTGTGTCCATCTGAGCCAGAGAAAATTAACCAGGAAAATGATTTTCAGAATGAGATGAAACTTCAGAAATTAGATGACCAAATTTTACAGCTTCTCAATGAGGTAACTTTCCTGAAGCCCCATTATATACTTACTGAAGGAAAAGTAGTTAAGCAAATATAAAATAAAAACATACAAGCTAACCAACGAGAAACAATCTTTATTGAATTTTTCAGTGCATACATTTGTATTTTCCTTTACAGAAATAGGTTTGCTTATAGTAATCTTGGTAGAAAATTGTAATATGCATTCTCTTCATACTCTTCATTTTCTTCATACTTTCATATATAATCCCTTTGCCCTGTTCTGTAGTACTTCACATTGCTTCTGTTCACTCTGTATTTCAACTTTAAGTAAATTGAGGACTCTTTGATAATGCAAAATAAACCTAATCTCCTTTTGGTCTATCTTTTCCATTGCTTATTAGTAGAAACTACTTCTCCTTGGGTCCTGGTGGCTCTAAGGAGGCTGAGATCCGAGAACCAAGGTTCAGAGCCAGGCAGACAAATCCAAATGACTGTAATGTCCAATTAACTAGCAAAAAGCCAGAATTAGAGGCAGTGGCTCAAATGGTAGAAAGCCAGCCATGAGCAAAAAGCACAGGCCCTAAATTCAATCCCAAGTACTGGAATGGAGGGAGAGAGAGAGAGAGAGAGACCTTCTAGAATTCACTACTGAAAGGCAAATTCACTTACATAGTTCCTGCTTCAGTTTCAGTTTTCAGCAAAACTATAATCTCTTACTTTCCTGAATTGTTAATCATTCTATATCATTGCTACTGATTTAGGGTATTTTTGTTTTGGGGTTGGTTTGGTTTGGCTTTTTTGCTGGTCCTGGGCCTTGAACTCTGTGCCTAGACACTGTCCCTGAGTTTCTTTGTGCTGAAGGCCAGAGCTCTACCACTTGAGCCAGTGCCACTTCCAGCTTTTTCTGAGTAGTTTATTGGAGATAAGAGTCTCATGGACTTTCCTGCCTGGGCTGGCTTTGAACCATAATCAGATCTCAGCCTCCTGAGTAGCTACAATTACAGGCATGAGCCACCCGCATGAGCCACCCATGCCATGCTCAAGGGTTGTTTTTTTTGTTGTTGTTTTTCAAATCTATACACTAACAGAATGAATTTTAATTCATAGAATATCTGGATCTTTAGTCCTTGTTATTAATATTTTTATTCTAATGCATAATGATTGTCTACCAGCCTTGAGCACTACATTTCATTGAATGCAGTGGATTATTTCTTTGCCTTCTAGAAAGAAGGGTATAGTATGGATTACAGATCAGATCATTAATTCAGTATCAGTGTAGCCTAGGAATTTGTTAGTGAGTTTTGGGTTTGCTTTTCTGTTTGAGGCTGGTTATTTTTTTATTTTTTTTTTTTTTGAGACAGTCTCAACTTGTAGCTTAGACTGGCATTAAAACTCATGAACCGGGCTGGGGATATAGCCTAGTGGCAAGAGTGCCTGCCTCGGATACACGAGGCCCTAGGTTCGATTCCCCAGCACCACATATACAGAAAACGGCCAGAAGCGGCGCTGTGGCTCAAGTGGCAGAGTGCTAGCCTTGAGCTGGAAGAAGCCAGGGACAGTGCTCAGGCCCTGAGTCCAAGGCCCAGGACTGGCCAAAAAAAAAAAAACAACTCATGAACCTCCTCCTGCCTCAACCTACCAAATGCTATAACTGAATTTCAATTTTTTTATAAAAGATTAGGAAGAGGAGGGTTTAGAAAATGCTTTTGGTTATGTTTTACGCAGAACTTCAACCACTATATTCTCATCCACAGAACTTCATGTTCATTTTATCTCTACTGAACTTCATGTTCACTTTTTCTTTTCATATTGCTTCATTCTAATGTCAGTTTTTTTCTTCATATATATGTTTTAATTATAGAAAACTATAAAAATTGTTTCTGAACTTTGTTTTCATTAAGACAAATTTCATTTAATTGAATATGTCATTACTGTTTTAAAGTTTGAGTTATCTTAGGAATGTTCTCCAGTGATTCCGTTTTCTTTTGACAATCGGTTATTTTTATGCATATTTACACTGAATAATTTTGGAATACATCCTATTCATTTGCGAATGTTTAGTTATGAAGATTCTATTAACATCTTCCAAAGAGTGTTGATATTTGTTTTTAGCATTAAGTTGATTTGACTTAAACTAATTTTTCCTGGTAGGCAGCAGTTCATACTTCATTTCTTTTATACTTCACAGGGCTACTTGTAGTCTGCCCCTATGTCCCTCTCCTTTTCCAGGTCCAAAAATCTGTTTTGAGCTGGACACCAGTGGCTAACACCTGTAATCCAAACTACTCAGGCGGCTGAGATCTGAGGATCATGGTTTGATGCCAGCCCAGGCAGGAAACTCTGAGGCTTTTATCGCCACTAAACCACCAAAACAGCCATAAATGGCTCCAGTGGTAGATCACTAGCCTTGAGCAAAAAAAGCTCAGGGACAGAGCAGGACAGGCATCCCCAAAAATTCTATTTTGTCCTGTCTGAGACTTTGTTTCCATGGGTGGTTCTGATTACCATATAATCCCATTCAAGTCTATTTTCTAAGTGTCAACATTCTTCTAGAATAATATTGTTTTGTTCACTTTTCAAGGTCTTCATATAGTTTTCATTTACTTTTTGTTGTTGTCATGTTTTGGTTTTGTTTTCTGTTTTTATTTTCTAGAGTTTCTAATTGTTTCTAGGAGAACCAACCTGGTAGAAGCTTGCTTGTGTCCATGCCAGAAGCAGAATTTCTTGTCTTTAAATAAAGCATACCTAGTTTGTGAACCTTTAATCTTGTAAAATGTCTTAGAATTTACGAAAATTTTAAATTTTGACTTTTATACTAAATTGAGCTTTTAACAAATTTTGTTGTTTTCTTTTTTGTTACTCTAGACTTCTAATTGTTTAATAGATGGTGTTCCTGAAAAAGATCTTGAACCAAAAAGAGACACAGATATAACTTCTGAAAGTGATTATGGAAACAGAAAAGAATGTAATAAAAAAGTTGCTAGAAGATCAAGAAACCCATACTATGGGAGAACTATTCAAACTATTAAGCATCATGGTAGAAACAATAGCCCATTTATAAGGTACTGATTTTAGTTCCAAAGAAAATACACAACCAGAAGTCAGTATGGCTGGGTTCTTCCTTGGAGCTATCTCCTGGTGATATATTTATTACTTTACTGACATCAGAGATAATCCTTTTTATCTTTATTCTCTCAGATCTGATTACTATAGTCCATCTCCACATCTACCCCCACAGGTTCTGCATACAAGGAGTCTTAAGTTCTGGTGGGAAAAAAAATGTTACATTATTACTCCTATAACTGCTCCATGCTGAATATGAGAGTTTTTTCTTGTAACTGTTCTCTAAATAATGTAGCAAAGCTAGCATAGCATTTGTTGTTGTACCAGGTATTATAATTAATATAGGAATGATTAGCAGTGTACTTGATGTTATATGTATGTTATATACAAATATTACATCTTATAAGTAGCATGGTTTTATCAATTTTTTGTTAAAATTATCAGTTTTATTATATTTGTATTGAAGTAGTTGTAGAAAGGAATGCCATGCAACAACTTAGCTTATAATTACAACACATCTTGACTAATTCACCCCTCCAATCTGTCCCAACTCAATCCCTTCCCTCAATTTTCTTAGTGTCATAGGATATTCATTGAATATTATGACTGTACTTCCCATCCCCATATCTTCTTCTGTCCCCTCTCCTGTGACCTCCCCTACACACACATCTTAAGTACCAGTTTCCTGGTATTCATTTTGTTGGACTGTCAGTTCATTTATTTAAGGAGTTACACCATTTGGATTCTCCCCTGCATGTACCATACTTCTACAAATATATTTGTGTTGAGTACACTTGAATATAGCCCTGTATGTGTAAGTTAGATCTAGATTACAACATTTTGTGTGACTTGAATGTCTGCAGATTTTGATATCTAAAAGGGATCTTAGAACAAATCCCTATAGAAACTAACAACTGAAACCTTTCCTGCATTCATTTACAGTGGGAAATAAGATTGATAGACTTGAGATTACTGATGGACTTGATAGACTGTTATGACTAAGCTTTTCTCTCTCTTTAGGCAGATCTAGATAGGAAGTTTCTTTAGATAGTACCTACTAAACTTAGGATCAGGGTGAGTAAGATTGTGGTGTTTGATAACATCAGGATAAAGTAATTTCGTATCTATAGTTCATAATTGAGATCATTATGACACTTTGTTCAGAAAACCTTGTAGTCTGGAGCAGGTACAATAAACATTATATTTAAATAGTTTTACAAAGGGTTTTCAGTTCACCGTGTCAATTTATATATACAGTGTATCTTGATTAGTGTTACCCCTTCTACCATTCTCCCCTCTGGTAAAATGTACCTGCCTCCGTTTCTTTGTTTTTTGGTGCAGGGCCTGGACCCTGTCCCTGAGCTTGTTTTCTTTTTTTTTTTTTTTTCTCCCCCCTCTTTCTCTCAAAGCTAGCATTCTACTGCTTATACCACAGCTCCTCTTCTGGCTTTTTGTTAATTAAATGGAAATAATGGTCTTAGGAGAACTTCCTGCCAGGGCTGGCTTTGGACCACAACTCTCAGATCTCTGCCTCCTGAGTTACTAAGATTACAGGCATGAGCCACCAGGCACTCAACATGTCAGTTTCTTTGCTTTTTTTAATGTACTCTATTTGTATGGATTTCGTAGAGCATACCTACATTTCTGCTGCTCTGGAAGTGGAAATGGTAAGGATGACAGTTTGAGGTTTTTTTATCACCTGATAGAAACATTCTTGTGACCTCTAAAACTAATTACATTTTTATCTACAAGCACAATCATTCAGTATGACTAGTGATATTGTATGTTTACTCTATTGTGTAATGTGTTACCTGTATACTTTTTAATTTACCATTTTATTATGACCCCCAAGTACTGTCAATACTTTTTAAAATTACTCTATTGTATTTTAAGAATTTTCCATCTGAATATGTCAGACACCAAATTCTGAAAGATAATTTGTCAAATCAGTACCTTTCTTTAAAACCTTGAGGCTATTATTTACAAGTCACTAAAGCAGTCCAATTATAAAATTAATAAAGTTTTTCAAGGTTGCTCTTGTTTTTGCATTTAATGTTTGTACTCTACTTTTATATATGACTGGATAAATTTTAAAAGAACAGTATAAGCAATATACCTTGGTTTCTTATGTTTTATTCTCTGCAGTGGTAATCGTAAAATGAAACAACCTTACTTCAAAGACTTATATGTAAGATCATCTTTAGCAAAGTGTAATGAATTACAAGAATTAGAAGAACAGAAGACTGACATAATTAAAGTACAAAAGAGTTTCTCCGAGGACAACACATACCGGGTATGAATTAGGACTAACACAAAGTGCATGACTAATCATAATGATAGGTAGCATGTCAGAAAGTTACAGAATTTCCTTCACACATCTGTTGCTACTTGATTCCTCCCCTTATTCTCAACTCTAGAGACTTTAATGCTGAGAAAAAATAAAAATCACTATGCCAATAATATCTAACAACTATCATTTATTGAATAGTTATGTGCCAAAAACTGTGTTCTGCACTGTCCTGTATGTTTTACTTTCATTAATATAATTCTCATCATGGCTCTTTGAAATAGATGCTATTACTGGTACATAATTTAAAAAAATAAACTGACACCATGAGAAGCTAGGTAATTGTCCAAATTCATGTAACGCTGTTTTTTGCTTTCAGTCCCTTATTGAACAACTAGACGAAGAGAGAGAGATGAGATGGAAAGCTGAGCAAGCTGAAAAGCAGCTTATGGAGTATATTGATGAACTACACAAACAAGCAAGTGTAAAAACAGATGTTCATAGCCTGGCTCTGCTTACCACAGATAGGTAATGGAAAAGTATATAAATCTAATGGTGTCTCATAGCACAAAAAATACCTACAACTGGAATATCTTAGTTTAAACAGCCATTATTTTTACATGTATATGGTTTTCCTTTGATTTAAAATTTAGTGCTTTCAAATCTGTCTTATTTCGTTCTCTGAAAATACTAGTTTTCTAAATTATAATAACTTTTCCTCCTTTTTTCTATAATTACTTTAAAGTTATGCCTTTGCTTTAATGGTTGTAAGATTTTTTTTCCAGAGTGCCTATTGATTTTTGTCTCAACTTATCCTTCCATGAATACTAGGTTACTATACTAGATATTTGCAACAAGTCCAGTTTAGAAGTTGTTTTTGGTTCCATTTCATGTCTTAAAAGATCTCATTGGAATAGTAAATTGATGTGCGCACTTCCAGTCCAATTTTCATTTTACCAGTAAACTTGTTTGAAACCAATGTGCTATTTTTTCCCTTCCTGCCTGTTTGTCTTAGATGTTATATGTTTGTGTTATATAAAGAAAACTATTATACCTAGTACGTATTCTGTAAGAACTTCAACATAATTCTTCAAGCTATGACATACTGTGCTACAAACACTTACCATCCTACCGTTTTTTGTGTTTTGAGAATTGCTGTCTCTGAATTGATACTAGGCAAGGAGGAGAGAAGAGGACAGATAAATTAATGGTACTCTGACTATGTAAGGACAGAGGTACTCTTGCTTGCTTACAGATAAGTCAACATTATGCAATGACAAGTTTGTAGAGACCTGTCACTGAGTCATGAGATAATAGAAGGGAAATCATTTGTATTTTCATATTTTTTTATGAGCAAAGCTTGTTCTAGGCGTTTTTATTTCAGTGGATCTCAGAGCTATTAGAATGTGAGCCTGGAGATGTTTATGGCCTCATTGCATTATCCCATTGCCAAACATAGCCTATAAGGAATCCAGCCTGTAGGGGATCAGATATAAAGTATCCTAATAGAACTATGTTCTTCGTTTCATTGTTCCCTCAGAATAGTGCCATCCACTTTGGTTATATAAGTCAATAAATGTTCCCTTTTTTTTAAAACTAGTTAATAGTTTTCAACTCTTATCAATGGGTTCTATTACAAATCTAGGATCAATACTTGGTGTATGAGTGATACAAAGTTTTGTTGCAGGTAATCATACAATATTTTTTTCACATAGCTATATGTCCATCTGTGTTTGTGTTCCCTTTACCTGATTCTGAGTTTCTCGAAGGCAGAGACTATCTTATTCATTTGTGTACTATATTAAAAAATCTACATGCCACAAGACACCAGTGGCTCACACTGTAATCCTAGTAATTCAGAAGGCTGAGATCTTAAGATCATAGTTCAACTGAGTGGGAAGGTCTATCGGACACTTATCTCCCATTGACCACCAAAGAAACAGATGTGGACCTGTGGTAGAGTGCTAGAGTTGAGCAAAAAATAAGCTCAGGAACTGTGTCCAGGCTCTAAGTTCAAGCCCTACAACTAGTGTGCGCGCACGCGCACACACACACACACACACACACACACACACACAACTTACATACTTAGAGCACTGGTGGCTCATGCTTGCAATCCTACCCACTCAGGAGGCTGAGATCTGAGGATTGAGACTCGAAGCCAGCATTGCAATGAGACTCTTATCTCCAATAAACTACTCAGAAGAATCCAAAAGTGGTACTGTGGCTCTCATGTGGTAGAGTGCTAGCCTTGAGAAAAAGAATCTCAAGGACAGGCACCAAAAGGAAAAAGAAACCCTTGAATACCAGTGCCTGGTATACATTAAGTATTTTGTAAAGTTTATGTAAGACAACATTTCACTAATTTATGTTTGAGTGTTTTTCCTTTGGGCCCATTAGATTCAGAGACGGGAGAAAGGCATGTATTGCTTATTAGCCATACTTTTTATTTTATTTTGTCACTCATGGGGCTTGGACTCAGGGCTTGAGTGCTGTCCTTGAGCTCTTTGCTCAAAGCTAGCGCTCTCCTACCTTGTGCTACAGCACCATTTCTGGTTTCCTAGTGGTTAATTGGAGACAAGAATCTCAAGTGCTTTCCTGCCCTGGCTGGCTTGATAGTGTGATCCTCAGATCTCAGCCTCCTAAGTCGTTAGGATTATAGGCATGGACCACCACTACCCAGTTTATTAGCCATTTTTGCTGTAGAGTTTGAAACATACCTCAGATATTTCTACTGTAAACTTTAATATTGTCAATAACATATCATTTTGTTGTGCATAATGTACTTACTACCACATACAATTTCTGCTTTAGACTAAAGGACATTATTTTGAGAGAGAGACATTCCAAGTCGCAACTTGAAATTATGGTCCACAAACTTCAGAATGAAATTAAAAAACTAACTATTGAACTAATGAAAGCAAGAGACCAACAAGAGGATCACATTAAACACTTAAGAACTCTAGAAAGAGCATTAGAAAAAATGGAAAGGCAAAAAGGTCAACAGCAGACAGCACAGGTATTTCTTTTTTTTTAATCAATGATATAGAATAACAAATTCAGTTTCTAACTGAAAGAAACTTACATATAGTAAACCTAAATGACATTAAACTATATGCAAAAACTTAAACTATTATATAGCAGTCATGTTGCTTATTGAATAATGTCAAAACACTAAACAAAATGATATAAACATTCCAGTTGGTTTTCTGTTTTACCAGAGGTAGATTTTGAGTGTTTGGGTGCTTGAAAGAATGTTATTTTCATGCTTACAGATATTCTCATCAGACTCTGTTACATAGATGAACAGTATTTAATGCTAGTGTATAAGACCAAGGTTGTGTGAGCACAGTGTTAACCTAATAAAATTTTTAAATCACCTTAATCCATTTAAGTTCCACATATGGAAACTAGCATGAAAACAGAGATTGTTATCTAAAAATTATAATTGCTTTTTCATTTTACTTCTTTGTCAGTGAGGGGCTCGAGCTCTGGGCCTGGGTGCTGTCCCTGAGCTCTTTAGTTCAAGGCTAGTGCTTTATAAGTATTATAATTATATGTATTTCCTCAGATGAGACTTATCCAAGAGGTGGAACTCAAAGCTTCAGCTGCTGATAGAGAAATAAACTTACTTCGAACTTCACTTCACCAAGAAAAAGAACAAGTACAACAACTTCATCAACTTCTGGCATTGAAACAACAGGAACATAGGTAAGTGAAAAATATGTTGGAGGTGTGAAACTAGTACCTTTCTTTATCTATTTTTAAATATCAATAACTCGGGCTGGGGATATGGCCTAGTGGCAAGAGTGCTTGCCTCATATACGTGAGGCCCTGGGTTCAATTCCCAAGCACCACATATACAGAAAATG
Organism: Perognathus longimembris pacificus; assembly: GCF_023159225.1. Lineage (NCBI taxonomy): Eukaryota > Metazoa > Chordata > Mammalia > Rodentia > Heteromyidae > Perognathus > Perognathus longimembris. The sequence goes on along the minus strand of NC_063172.1, from coordinate 40,061,060 downwards.
GCCAGAGTGGTGCTGTGGCTCAAGTGGCAGAGTGCTAGCCTTGAGCAAAAAGAAGCCAGGGACAGTGCTCTGGCCCTGAGTCCAAGCCCCAGGACTGGCCAAAAACAAAACAAAAATAGATAAATATCAATAGCTCCCTTACATATGTAAAGACTGTTAACTGTTGTGAAGTCTGATATAATGACCTCATGGAAAATACCAAATTCATGTGTGCATTAGAATCAACCTCATAGCAAGAACTAGTAGCTAGAAAATGAGGTGACTTTTGTCACTATTTGAGGTTTATAATTGAGACATCACAAGCTAATTTCTTATTGCTCTAAGCACAAATAAACACTCATCAGTGTGTATAGAGAAATTACTGTAATGGACACCCAAGTAACTATTAGTTAATTTAGTTTGTTTTCATTCCTTTAGGGCAAGGTTCAATGGACATTTTCTATAAAAGGCCATGTTAAAAAAACTATACAAAAACCCAAATTTTTCCTTAATGGACCTATACCCAATTTCTGTATTTCAAAATGAAGACCTGACCTCTAAAATAAAGTTGGATAATACAAAATATTAAGAAGTATTTTTAAAATTTTTAAGTTTTTTTACATAAATAATATCCTTTGATTTGTATTTGTTTTTCATTCCAGAAAGGAACTTGAAACAAGGGATTTTTTGAATGATACAGAATTCCAGGATGCTTTAGCTAAGGAGCTAGCAAAACAAGAAAGAAAGCATGAGAAAGAAAGAAAAGAATACCAAGAAAAAATTGATATATTAAACCAACAGTACTTGGATTTAGAAAATGAATTTCGTATTGCTTTAACTGTTGAAGCTCGAAGATTCAGAGATGTAAGAATTGGTATCTTTATTGGAAACAATTAGTAAAAATACATAATTTGATAAGGAGGCAATGAGACTATATTTCAGAAACATAACACTATGCTAGCTGTTTGACTTTAAAAAAATGACATAAAGTCCTAGAGCCTTAGTTTCCTCACATGTATAACAGGTAATCTTCATTGGTATTGCAAAAATCAATTATGATTATAAATGTTGAAATATAATGAACACTGGAATAAGACCTGGAAAACCTGAATTCTCTCCAATTTCTATATAGCAGACGTTGGCAAACCTGAAACCCATAAGGCTGAATATAGCCCACTGCATATTTACTTTAATAGTTTTATTGTAAAGGAGCCCTATTTGTTTACACATTATCTGTGGCTGCTTTGTAGCACAAAAGCTGAGTAGATACTTGCAGTGGAGACCAGATGACTTGGCCTGCTGGGCCTAACAGTTCAGTGTCTGGCTCCCTACAGAAGATCAGGCAAGCCCTGCTATAGAGGGGTTCGCTGCTAGAGTCCCTTGCTGCTAATACCCATCACACCAGCAATAAACTAGAACCCATTTTCTCTTGCCTACATGAGGATTTGGCTTTTCTTATAGCAGCACTTTTTCCTTTTTATTTGACCATTCCCTTCTGCTTGAGAAGATGCTTTGATTTTTCTCATTTTGAGAACACTGTCTTGATCCTGTTTGGCTACCACCTTGTTTCTCTGTTTTCATTTGGAATAGAACATCTCAAAGGCATAGATTTGCTCTCCCTAGTTTAGTTCCTTCATTGCTAACATGTTTTGATTAGGCTTTTGTTTGTACTGCTCTACTAGCATTGCTGTATTGAGAAGGCAACAACATCCACAGCGTTTAAAGTTATCAATGTATTATTTATCTGATTCGACCTAGGAGCAGCCCACGGACAGAGTTGCTCTGTCCCTTCCCTCCAGACACTTCTCTTGATTGTCAGCACACCATTCCTTGGCTTTCTAGGCTTCCTATTATTTTACTTCTTTGCAGTCTCTAGTTGGTTTCTCTCATTTCTCCAAACTTTTGTTATTGGGCTGCCCAATTTTCAATTATGTTCTTTTGAAGACACAATCAATCTCTTGGTAAATTGTTTATTATATCCACAGCACGGACCTTTCACCTAAATTCTAAACTTATTCTCTTAACTCCTTTCACCTATATTACTTTAAGAGCTTTTTTTCATTGACCTGCACCATTCCATCCTTGAACTTTCCTTGTTTATGCTGATCACAACATCCACAATGTAAAATGAGAATGTAACTTTCCAAAGATTTTTTAGTCTGTGTTGCTCACTGTCTTATTATAGTACATAGAACAATGGCTGGCATACAGCACACTTAAGTACTTGCCATAATGAATTCTGGTCTTAGGTGCACTTTCTCTGATAACTTTGGACCAGTGACTTAACCTCACTATGTGAGTTTCATCATTAACATTTGTAGATTAAAGCAAACTTACCCTTTTACTAAAATTGACTATGAAAATGAAAGACATAAACCTCTGTATGCAAGTATTTCCTAATTGTACATAGGATTGACATTTATAATGCAATTTTGAAATACAGGTTAAAGATGGTTTTCAGAATGTGGCAACAGAGTTAGCCAAGAGTAAACATGCCCTTATTTGGGCCCAACGAAAAGAAAATGAATCCTCTTCTTTAATAAAAGATCTGACCTGCATGGTGAAAGAACAAAAATCAAAACTTGCAGAAGTTTCCAAATTGAAGCAGGAAACAGCAGCAAATTTACAGGTAAGATGTTATAATATTGTATTTTCTTTTATTTTTTTTCGCATTGTCATGTATTATGATGGTCTTAGGAAGTACACAAAATGAACTTTTAGATTATCCTAATTATATAGTTTGATATATATCAGCAAATACAACTGAGGAGAGGTGGTTAAACTTAATATTTCACAAATCGTAGGGCTTACATTAAAACCATTTAAGTAAAACACAAGTAGATTTATTTCTTAAAACATGTTAAATAGGGGCTGGGGATATGGCCTAGTGGCAAGAGTGCTTGCCTCGTATACATGAGGCCCTGGGTTCAATTCCCCAGCACCACATATACAGAAAATGGCCAGAAGTGGCGCTGTGGCTCAAGTGGCAGAGTGCTAGCCTTGAGCAAAAAGAAGCCAGGGACGGTGCTCAGGCCCAGAGTCCAAGGCCCAGGACTGGCAAAAAAAAAAAAAACAAAAAAAAAACATGTTAAATAGGGGCTGGGAATATGGCCTAGTGGCAAGAGCGCCTGCCTTATATACATAAAGCCCTGGGTTCGATTCCCCAGCACCACATATATAGAAAACGGCCAGAAGTGGTGCTGCGGCTCAAGTGGCAGAGTGCTAGCCTTGAGCAAAAAGAAACCATGGACAGTGCTCAGGCCCTGAGTCCAAGGCCCAGGACTGGCAAAAAAAAAACACAAAAAACATGTTAAATAAATACCTGCTCTACAGTGATAAGATAACATTAGGAAAATGATACTCAAGTGGTATTGAAATGTATTTAGAAAGTGCCACTTGAATAGCTGACATTAATTTTGTAATGGTAATGTGATGATGGTGATTTTTAAATACCCTTAGCTACAATAGTTTTCTGATAAATGTCTTTATTACTGTTGTCTCAGTTTTAGATAAACACATGCTACTTTACCCAATATAACTCAACTTCTGGAAAGTTATGTTTATGCTTTTTATGTAAATGCATTATGAGAAAGTTTAAATATTAAAAGTATAGCTTCTTGGTTAGAATTTTAGAATAAAATTCAGAATTTCAAGAAGTGGCCTCTTAGTTTTATTTTTTTATTTTATATTTATCTTTAGTCCAAAACTTGTGGTATAAAATGTGTCTAAAATTTACTTTGTCCTTATTTATATGGCTTTTCTTTCTATTATAAGAGAACTAAACCATGCACCTTTGATTTTTTTTTTTTAATTTTGGGGGTATATACAGAATCAAATCAACACTCTTGGAATTTTGATTGAAGATGACAAGCAGAAGAGTATTCAAATAGAACTTCTCAAGCATGAGAAAGTCCAGCTTATTTCTGAGCTAGCAGCAAAGGAATCACTGATTTACGGTTTAAGAACAGAAAGAAAAGTATGGGGGCATGAATTGGCAAAACAGGGTAAAATTCTCAGATTTTTCAAATGCGTAATAACCATTGTTAAACACCAGTCTGGCTGTCAGAATAAAAAAGTATTTAACTGTCACTAGAGGCCAGGAAAAAGAATAACACTATCAAATAAGAGTAAAACCTCTGAGGAAATGGAAAATTAAGTTCTTAATTTGTCAATTAAGACGTTATAGCAGTCACACATAGTGACTGTGCAGGAGACTGAGACACAAAGAAGGAACACTTGAATCCAGGAGTTTGAGACCAGCTAAGGCAATATAACAATATTAACTTTTTAAGGTTTATTTAAATTTATTTATTTTTGAGTCTTGCTGTGTAGCACTGGCTGGCTTTGAAGTCTCAATCCTCCTATCTTAGCTCCTGAGTTCTAGAATTAATATACATGAGCTACTAGCCCCTGTTTAAAATGCCATAAAAAATTCACAATTTTTTTGAAAAGAAAATTTGAATATATTCCTAGGATACTACATGGTGTATATATGCATTTTGCAATGTTTAACTCAAGATTAAAAACACCTATCTCTTTAAATATTTATTTCTTTATGGGAAAACATCCCAATTCTATTAGCATTGCTATTTTTTTTTTATTGTTCTCATGGCTATATAATTTGGCCACTTTCCTGAACTATGTAAACCTTTACAATAGTTCAGCTAAATAAATCATTAAAACTAATTCTTATGCAATTATTTTAAATTATTTTGTAGTATACAGTATTCTATTTATACCACCAGGTATGCAGAAATATAAAGCAATATATGAAGAAAACTACATTGAGCCCCTAATCTGATTCCATTTCAAATCATTTACATCGCAAAAGACATCATACTAATCCATTGCATTTAAAATACCTTAAAGATTTTTTCTTTTCTGTGCTCATACTAGGACTTGAACTCAAGGCCTTGTGCTCTCACTCAGCTTTCTTGTTCATGGCTCACACTTTACCATTTGGCTATGCTTCTGGCGTAGCATTTTGCTGGTTATTTTGGAAATGGAGTTTCACTGGCTGTCCTGCCTGAGCTGGCTTCTAACCAGTATCCTGTTATTCATAGCTTCTGAGTAGCTAGGATTATAGGCATGAGCTACACGTGCTCAGAAGATACCTTAACGATTATGAATAACAAGATGTTAGTCATAACGGATTTAATATAATGATGATTGATTTTATTCATGATTTTTACATTTTTAATAGCCAAAATGCTGAGAATCCTTTTTGTTTGTTTCCCCTTTCCTCTTCATATTGTGTTATTGTTTGGGAGTTTTATTCAGTTTTTATTTACTGTCTTTTACACTGTTAGATTAGGCTTTTATAAAATGCAAAACCTTCAAGGTTCCATATGTTTCCAACTTGTTTTTTTTTGCTTTTTTGTTTTGTTTTATTTTCTAGGGTCATCTTTATCCCAAACTCGTGGACAGTTAGAGGCCCAAATTGAAAGTTTATGTAGAGAGAATGAATCTCTGAGAAAGACAAACGAAAATGATAGTGATGCATTAAAAATAAAAAATAAAATCATGGAAGACCAGACAGAGACAATTAGAAAATTAAAAGACGTAAGTTTGGCATTTGATTTCAAGAAAAGAGCCAATGGCAGGTTTGAACATCTGTCCAGATCAAAATATCCAAAAACTAATTTGTTTCTGTGATTTGCAACTATTAAAGAATTTAAAGCATAATATCATAGTTCATTCCTATTTATAATATTTTCCCCTAAAGTGCTGCCTGATTTTTTGCTTCATAATTAACTGTACAGAATTCATATAAAAAAATATAGTGAATCACAAGAAAAATCATTTTATGTGTTTAATATTCTTTTAGTAATAATTTAAACTATATCTGGTTAATCAAACTATGAAACACTTAACCCTAATAAAAAATAATGTACTTATTTTATCTTAAAGTGCTTACAAGAAAAAGATGAACAAATCAAACTTTTACAAGAAAAGATCACTGAAATAGAAAAATGTACTCAAGAACAACTTGAAGAAAAATCTTCAGAACTGGATAATGTAATTGAGAAATTGGAAAGACACAATGAAAGAAAAGACAAACTAAAACAGCAGTTGAAAGCAAAGGAAATAGAACTTGAAGAAATTAGAAAAGCTTACAGGTATTATACACTATTTTCCACTGAAAAAAGAATGTGTGGCTTGCCAGTGGGTTGGCATATGTTTATAATCCCAGCTACTCAGGAGGCAAAGAGATTGATTATAAAGTTGAGCCCTGGGGCTAGGAATATGGCTTAGTGGCAAGAGTGCTTGCCTCCTATACATGAAGCCCTAAGTTGGATTCCTTAGCACCTCATATATAGAAAACGGCCAGAAGTGGCGCTGTGGCTCAAGTGGCAGAGTACTATCCTTGAGCAAAAAGAAGCCAGGGACAGTGCTCAGAACCTGAGTCCAAGGCCCAGGCCCCCCCCCAAAAAAAAAAAAGTTGAGTCCTTCCTGAGCAATGTATGAGACCCTACCTCAATTAAAACAAAATAAAAAGGCTAGGGATAAAGTTCGGTATAGAACACTTACCTTGCATGTACAAGGCACGAAATTCAAGCCCATTACTGAAGGGGGTAAAATGTGACTTAATACTCATTTACTTTTAAATTACTTTTATTAGTACACTTAATCAGAAATGGCATGATAAAGGAGAACTTCTAGCTCATCTTGAAACACAAGTAAAAGAAGTGAAAGAAAATTTTGAAAACAAGGAAAGACAACTTAAAGCAGAAAGAGACAAAAGCATTGAACTACAAAAGTAAGTGTTAAATTCTAAAGGACATGCAATCTCTTGAAACACAAACACTGAAGTGAGATGGTTGAAAGTACTGAAAATATGTAGGGCATAGTTGTTTCCAAGAACTTCATTCTATTTGTAAAATGAAGTAAATATATAAATATACATACACACACACACATACATGGCTATATAAAGTTCATAGTTCTTAAAGCAGTGCCTAATACATAATAATTGCTATATGAGCATATTGTTATAAAACTGTTTGAGTGAAAGAATCTAGTGATATTGTCAACAGTGATCAATTTATACTTAAAATTTCTCTTTAGAGAAGAAAATTACCAGGCTGCAGATAAAGATAAGGCTGGAGAAGATTAGATAGCAATCTTCTTACAAGATGATTTTAAAATGTATACCTGGCTCTGCCTTCAGATGCATTCTACAGAACAGTCAATAGAAACAATGTTTTAGCTTGCTACATATAAATACTAGAGTTGTTTAAACAACTTATAAAGTTGAAGCTCCTAGAAAAATATGTTTAGTGATCAGTTTTCATGTCAACATACAGGACAGCATCAATAATACAGCATATGTGTAACAAAAATATACCTAGTTCACACATCCTTACATACTGGAGTATTTAGGGATTTTTTTTTAATTTTTATTCTTTTATTGATTTTTTTTTAAAGAAATGCAGTGGAAAAGCTTCATAGTATGGATGATGCCTTTAAAAAGCAAGTTGATGCAATTGTTGAAGCCCATCAGGCTGAAATATCACAACTATCATCTGAAAAGCAAAAATGTATTGATTCTGCAAATTTAAAGGTACTATAAATTATTATTAAATGTTTATGTCCAAATCTTTGGAAATTAAAAAACAGAATAATTTTATAGTCTAATAGGTACATCAAGAATGTTATCAAAGGGCTGGGGATATAGCCTAGTGGCAAGAGTGCCTGCCTCGGATACACGAGGCCTTAGGTTCAATTCCCCAGCACCACATATACAGAAAACGGCCAGAAGCGGCGCTGTGGCTCAAGTGGCAGAGTGCTAGCCTTGAGCGGGAAGAAGCCAGGGACAGTGCTCAGGCCCTGAGTCCAAGGCCCAGGACTGGCCAAAAAAAAAAAGAATGTTATCAAAGAGGGTAACAAATTTGACAGTAAATGTACTTACTACCTTATGCATGTAACTGTAACACCTCTGTACATCACCTCTCAAAATTAAATTTCAAGAAACAAAAGAATGTTATCAAAAGTATCATGAGTGGGCTGGGAATATGGCCTAGTGGTAAAGTGCTCACCGTATACATGAAGCCCTGGGTTCGATTCCTAAGCACCACATATATAGAAAAAAGCCATAAGTGGCGCTGTGGCTCGAGAGGTAGAGTGCTAGTCTTGAGTACAAAGCAGCCAGGGACAGTGCTCAGGCCCTGAGTCCACGCCCCAGGACTGGCAACAAAACAAAACAAAGTTTCATAAAACCTGACTTCATAAACTTAGATTCATTACAAAACATAATTCTGATAAAAAGCAAAATTATAATTTTCATCCCAGTACATACTTGCTTCATGACCTCTGGATGAACATTTGGTAATGTATGATACTGAGATCATAGACCAATGGAGTTTTAAGAATACAAGGTTTCTTTGAGGAAGAAGGTTGTTTAAGTTTTGAAAGTCTATAAGGAATTGGTGCTTCAATTGAACTTAGAACTCAGCATCTATAGGCAACAACGACAATAGTGAGAAGAAATATGAGAACTGGGTTTTTAGCCACACGGTCATAGATAGAAACTTGCACAACTTCAAACAAATTTTCTCTCAACTCCCAGGGTTTTTTTGTAGTTTTTTGTTTGTGTGTTTGTTTTTTGCCAGTCGTGGGTATTTTTGCCAGTGCCTCAGCACTGTCCCTAGCTTCTTTTTGCTCAAGGCTAGCACTCTACCTCTTGAGCCACAGTGCCACTTCTGGCTTTTTCTGTTTATGTGGTGCTGAGAAATTGAACCCAGGGCTTTGTGCATGCTAAGACAAGTACTCTACCACTAAGCCACATTCCCAGCCCTTCATACATTTTTCTAAGCCCTAAAATAGAATTACAATGCATTGTTTTGTCTTTTTCAGAATAGTCTAATGAGCAATAATAGGTTATATAAATGAAAGTACATTGATTACTCTATAAACATGTTTTTCCTGTTAGCATTTGGATGAGTTACATTTTACTAACCTTATTTTACATTGAATGAATCACAGTTAAAACATACATGAGAAAAAGTTATTGACATTTCTTCCAGAAAGTATTTTTTAAATGCCTTTACCTTAGAAAATTAAAATGTAACATTCATACATTGCCTTAGGTTTATCGAGTTGAAGAAGAAATGCGTGAACTTCTGGAAGAAACATGCAAGAACAAAAAAGCAATGGAAGAAAAAATAAAGCAACTTGCTTGTGCTCTAAAAGAAATTCAGCAAGAAATGTGATGGCTTTCATAACAAATATAATTGAAATGGACCGGCAGACCTATTGTAAAAATGATTAAATATTGTAAAAGTAGTACTGCTACGACTTTGAAATGTCTCTTTCTACACATTTCATCATGAATAATTTTAAGAGACTTTTGATCGATTATTAATTGTATATATAGGCTTTATAATAAATTTTTATAATTATGTGTACTAGAAAAACCTATCATAATAACTAGACTTAAAACACTTTTTCTTGTTTCTGTGCATACACTGTTTGGTAATTACAAATAAGATATAGCTATAAAGTTCACAAAGATAAATTATGTGACACTCTTTTTTGTTTTTTTCTGTTTTTCTGGCAGTGCTGGAGTTAAAGATATAGGATAGCCAGGCTGGGGATATGGCCTAGTGGCAAGAGAGCTTTCCTCATATACATGAGACCCTGGGTTCAATTCCCCAGCACCACATATACAGAAAATTGCGAGAAGTGGCGCTGTGGCTCAAGTGGCAGAATGCTAGCCTTGAGCAAAAGGAAGCCAGGGACAGTGCTCAGGCCCTGAGTTCAAGGCCCAGGACTGGCAAAAAAAAAAAAAAAGATATAGGATAGCATTCTTTAAGAAGCATATGTAGCCTTCTCCACATCTCTCATAACTACCCTTTTTTTTTTAGAATAAATATGACTTTGTCATTGAAGAGTACATTTAAGATTTTATAAATTCCTGAGAAGAGCAATGCTGTTCTGCTCTCACTCTCCCTCTTAGTCTAGGTATATGAAGAGAGTTCTTCATATAAGATCATTTATTAGTATTTCACTTTTATCACTTCCTATGCTATATATGAAAAATGGAAATATTAAATGCTATGCCCGTTATTTACGACTAGAAATAAAAATATAATACCACATAATAAGCCATATAATACTAATAGTAAGCTAAGATTTAAAAAAATAAGTAAATGGAAAGCTGAGTGCTTGTAACTCATGCCTATACTCCTAGGTGCTCAGGTAACTGATATCTGAGGATCGTGGTTCAAAGCCAGCCAAGCCAAAAACTGTGAGACTTTTATCTCCAGGTAACCATCAAAAAGCTGGGAAGTGGAGGTGTGCCTCAAATGTTAGAGCACCATCCTGCAGGGAGAAAGTGGGGTAATGAGATAACATTAGTTCATTCCCCAGTACTGGTATACCAAATAAAACAAAACAAAAGTAAATGGAGGTGTTGGGAATATGGCCTAGTGGGAAGAGTGCTTGCCTCATAAACATGAAGCCCTGGGTTCGATTCCTCAGCACTGCATATATAGAAAAGACCAAAAGTGGTGCTGTGGCTAAAGTGGCAGAGTGCTATCCTTGAGCAAAATGAAGCCAGGGACAGTGCTCAGGCCTTGAGTCCAAGCCCCAGGACTGGCCAAAAAACAAACCAATAAAAAAAAGTAAATGAACCAGGAGAAACTTCTTCTGAAGGGAAAGACCCATTTCATGATAGCCAAGCTGTGAAGGAGATCTAGGAACATCCCAAACAGCAGCACATGGGAGGAGATGGAAAGTTTTTGGAGGTAATAGCTGCAAGCTCTTAAATTTGATTTAAAATGATTAGCATACAGATAAAAGCAGTTCGCAGTGAAACAGGATAAAGAAAAAGACACACAAACCTCCTAGTCAGACACTTAGAGAAACCCTGAAAGAAGCAAGGAAATTATCGGAAACGTGGCAGGTCAGATGATTATGTATTTGATATGATGAGAGAAAATGAAATGCCAACCAAAAATTCTGCATCCAACAAAACTGTTGTTCAAAATAAATAGAAAATAAAGGTACTTGTAGATTAATGAAGATGAAGAAACTATTTCTAGGTAACCTGCTTGAATACAATTACTGAAGAAAACACTAAAAACTGAAAGATGACACATGGCAGTAATTCATTCTGAAAGATGAATATTATGAAAGGTCAAATATTTGAGTATTTAAAATTTTTTGTTTTAAAGTGTTTTATTATGTAAACATAGGTAACTGCTGTAAAGGTTCTTCTTAAGTACTTGTACAAAGGAATTTAGATTCCTCTATGGCGCACTCTCTCACTCTCTCACTCTCTCTCGCTCAAGGCTAGTGCTCTACTTTGATCCACAGCACCACTTCCATTTTTCTGGTGGTTAATTAATTGGAAATGAGTCTCTTGGACTTTCTTGGCAGGACTGACTTTGAACCTCAATCCTCAGATCTCAACCTCCAGAGTTTCTGGGATTACAGGCCTGTGAGCCACTGGCATCCAGCTCAGTGCCCTTTTTAAAGTGAAATCTAAAAGCGACTTTTCTTACAGCCCCAAGAAGAAGCAGTGCAACGTCACCATCTGTAAGCTAGGTTAAGGCACCTCACCAGAATTTAGTTATATGAGCCTCCTGGTATTACTATTCCCAAATCTCCATAACTGTGAGAAAAGAAATTTCTGTCACTTAAGCCATCCGGTCGGTGGTACTTATTTATCGCAGCTTAACCTGAGTTAAGATATCCCATAGAAGGGCTGGGGATATGGCCTAGTGGCAAGAGTGCTTGCCTTGGATACATGAGGCTGTGGGTTCAATTCCCCAGCACCATATATACAGAAAATGGCCAGAAGTGGCGCTGTGGCTCAAGCGGCAGAGGGCTAGCCTTGAGCAAAAGGAGGCCAGGGCAGTGCTCAGACCCTGAGTCCAAGCCCCAGGACTGGCCAAAAAAAAAAAAAAAAAAGATATCCCATAGATTGTTTCAGAAATAGCACTGTCAGTATTATTTTATTGATTTATGCCCTAGCATATACAACAAAATGTTATCTTCAGTTTATTAAAACCTCTGTAAGAACTAGATTGGATACTAACAAAATTAATTTGCAATATTTGTTTGTGATTTGGCTCATGTCAAATCACCTGGGAACAACTATAAAGGATTACATTAACTGTTTTTTTTTCACATTTTACTTAAGCTTCTTAGTTACAAGTGTTTTTTAAATAGTGTTCTTTGTTTAAAATGATAGCTACCTTTGGTTAATAAATTTCTAAGCTTGTGAATGGAAAACACATCATTTGTTAATGGTATCTAACTTTAGTTTTCTCATTTCAGTGATTCTCTGTTACTTTGTTTTAAAATTAAGCACTCTTTCTTTTATGAACTAGGTTCAGTAACCATCTAAAATTTTGTCGTGATTCTTAGGATTTCTCTTAGGGAGAAAAACAACTTAAAAAAAAAAACTTAGAGCTGTGTGCTCTCCTTTGTCATTAGGATATCACTGACTTCAAGACCCCAAGAATGCCTTATTATTTATTACTCCCGTTGCTCTTGTTAGGCATCAAGTTATAAACAATATAATTTAGTGAATAACGTGAGAATTTGGGCAGTTCACCACCTTTCCCTGTACAGGTCATTAACTCCTTTAGGAAGTACGTACAGACTTTGGAAAAGAGTTGATCAAGCGAGCGAAAAACAACCTGATTTTCCCGTGTTCGACATCTGGAAAGATGAGATTCGATTTAAAACCTTGAATTGGGTTCTGGTCACAAGGATTTTTGCAAACAATGCTAGCACTGGGAGAGACCGACGAGAGCAGAACCGTCCCAGCCCAAAGCCAGGGACCCCTAAGCCGGAGCAGCTTTACTGAGAAGCCAATCCAACTTCCCGAGCGTGGGCTGGGGCTTGGTGACTTTCCCTGCCAACCATAGCCTTTTGCCTTTCTCTTTTTTCCTTCTTCTTCCTGGGAATGTGGCAGGGTAAGATCACCGAGCCCGCGGCGCGCGCCCTCCCCGGGGCAAAAAAATGCGTCTCCAGGCAACGGCGGAGCGCGGCGTCACTTCCTGCCATTTAAACTCGGGTCCCCACCCCTGGCAGCCCGGGCTCCTCATTTCCAGTGGCCCTCCCTCGGCTGCTCGTGGGCAGCATTCACGCTTGCCCGGGCTTGGGGCGGGGGCGGAGGCCCTGCGCGCCCAGCGAGCGGCCCGGAGGCTCGAGGGCGCTCGGCGCACCTGTGGCTCGCGGGAGCCTGCCACCCTCTTGGCGAGTGCGGGGAACTGCGGCCGCGGAGCCCGGCAGGTGGCCGCGGGCGGCGGAGCGCGGGGGATCCCCGACCACCCTGGTGGAGCCCAGAACGCGATGGCGGCGGCCGAACCCGCCAACTCCGGCCAGCAGGCGCCGCAGGTCCAGGGCCAGAACCAGCGGCCGCAACCCGCGCAGCCTGCTCAGCCCTCGCAGCCGTCGCAGCCAGCGCAACCGCTGCTCGCGGGCCTCGGGGGCGGCAGCAGCCGGCACGAGAAGAGCCTGGGGCTGCTCACCACCAAGTTCGTTTCGCTGCTGCAGGAGGCCAAGGACGGCGTCCTGGATCTCAAAGCGGTGAGGCCGGGGTCGGGGATCGGGACGGAGTGGGGTGGGCGCCCAGCCCTTGGAGTCTGGGGTGAGGGGACCCAAGAGCCGACGCCATGTGGCCGTGGACGCTGGAGTGGGGGAGGGACGAGGGACTGCGATCGCCCCGACGGGCCCCGCCACCAATGGCGCTGCACTCTCCACAAAGAGCCCGAGACCTCGAGCGCGCTCGCGTGGCTCTGCCTCCGCGGGGACCCGGGGGCCACCGAATGTCGTTGCTGCCCTGCGGCCACCTGTGGCCGAGGCTCGAGGCAGGCGTCGGTGACACCCCGGGCATCCATTAGGTGTTCGCAGCTGGTCCATTTAGTGGGGTTCGATCGAGACTTTTAATTGTTTTAAGACTTCATTTCTTAATTGTTTGAGAACTGGGAATGCCACCTCTCCCGATAAAAGGGAGGAGTGGGTTGATTTGCACGCCCTCCCCATAACTGATTTTATTCTGACCAGGCCTCTTCTCCGTACACGTCTTTGGTCCTCCCGGAGGTTCGAAAGGGAGATGGGATTGGTGACTTAACTTGACATCTGATACTAATTTTTTTAAGTGAGGTTGGGCGTCGTGCGTGATGGGGGGGTGGGTCTAACTTTCCGTGGAGGGGCTTGGGAGCGCTCCGTAAACTTTCTCTCCTGCTTTATGAGAACGGGTACTGCGGTGTTTGCTACGGTTCAGATTTTGTTTTTTCCAAATAACAACTTGCATCAAAAATTGCTCGGTTGGACATAATGATTTAACCGTTCCAAGCAGGATTTGGAAGGATTCCACAAGGCCGGGGGGGGGGGGGGGGATGTGATCACTTGAATTAAGATTCATCTGGCGCTCTGAGTTTAAGAAGAATAACAAAAACTTTAGGCTGTTCAGTCATAACTGAGTATCGGTCCCCTTTGGCTTATTAAACACATCTTAACCTGGAGTATGATACCCGGGCGTTCCCAGACCATCTACCTGGTTTATGGGTGTCAGTGCCTAAAGCTCTGGAAATAGCAACTCTGCAGGAGTGTATCCCTGTCACTTCCGAGTTGAAGGATTGGAAATTGACTCCCCAACTCTGGCCATGCTCCTAGCTTATACTGTTCAATAAACTGACTACTGAATTGTATACAAATGAAGTAGGTGCAGATTTTACATTTTGAACGGAGTTTATACTACTTTATTTAAAATTTTTTATTCTTGAATTTTTCCACCTTTTGAAATCTTTTGGTTCAACTTTCCACACCTTCTTTTTTCTTTAAAAATGTTTTTTGTTTGTTTGCTTTTTCCCCCGTCAATTCACTGGTTCTTAGACTTGAACTCAGGGCCTGGGCTCTGTCTCTGAGTTTTTGTGCCCATAGCTAATGCTTCACCACTTGAGCCATACATAGCTGCACTTCCAGCTTTTCAGTGGTTATTGTAGGTAAGAGTCTCACAGTTTCCTGCCCTGGCTGGCCACCAACCACAGTCCTCCTGAGTAGCTAGGACTTATGGGGGTGAGCCATGGGCTCCTGGTCTTAAAAGTATTTTCATGGCATTTGTAGTATTTAAATTGTAGTGAATTCAAATGGGTTGTATTTAAAGAATTTCACCAGAAGTCAGGAGGTTACCAGAAAAAAAAATTGGGTTATTACAGTTATGCATATTCAGCTGTAGCTTGGGACTTTCAGTATAAGAAACCTAGGAAGTTTGGGTTTTTCCAAACAAAACTGAAGTTTAAGGGTGTTTCCCTTCACTTGCCTCCAAATGGGTTGGAACTTTACCCCTGCTGGACTCTAAGTTCCTTGGCTTCCTCCTTTTCCTCTGGGGCTGTATAACTGCTCTGCAGAAGTCACAGGCATCAGTGGCAAGTGGAGTGTGATATTTCTGGACATTGTTTTGGTTTTAGGGGGATTGTGCTTCATGTTCATATATTCCTGTAGTGGTATTAGGCCTTTATTATACTAGTGATTATACCTTTGAAGACCACTGTGAATATCATTCTGGATTGGGAATATGGCCTAGTCGTAGAGTGCTTGCCCCGCATACATGAAGCCCTGGGTTCAATTCCTCATCACCACATAAACAGAAAAAGCCAGAAGTGGCACTGTGACTCAAAAAGTAGAGTGCAAGTCTTGAACAAAAAAGCAGAAAGCCAGGGACAGTGCTCAGATCCGGAGTTCAAGTCCCAGGACAGGCAAAAAACAAAAATAACAAAAGACATATTTTAAGCCAGGCGCTGGTAACTCATGCCTGTAATACTAGCTACTCAGGAGGCTGAGATCTGAGGATTGTGGTTCAAAGCCAGTTTGGGCACAAAAATTCATGAAACTCTTATCTCCAGTTAATCAAAAACAAAACAAAAGAGAAGTGGAGGTATTGTTCAAGTGCCAGAGTACCCACCTTAAGCCAAAAATCTAAGTAAGAGCATTAGGCCCTGAATTCAAGCTTCAGAGAATAAATAATTTTTTTAAAAAATTAAAAACTTTTCATAATGCATGCTAAGCATGAACTGGTCGCTGTAAATTTCTTCTAATTTGAAATTATAAGGACACATTCTTTTTCTTATATTCTCACTTTGAAGGACATATTTATGCTGTTGAAGAATTAAGATCATAATGCTGTGTCTTAGTGATCTATTTCTTCTGAATAATGTAACTAACTGAAGACATAGCTCTAAAAAGCAAATTAATGCAAAACCATTTGGTGTAAACCAACTGAACAACTCATAGGGGGAGAGGGAAAGGAGGAGGAGGAAGGAGG
This sequence comes from Perognathus longimembris pacificus, assembly GCF_023159225.1. Taxonomy (NCBI): domain Eukaryota; kingdom Metazoa; phylum Chordata; class Mammalia; order Rodentia; family Heteromyidae; genus Perognathus; species Perognathus longimembris. The sequence continues at coordinate 40,044,799 of NC_063172.1, read as the reverse complement.
TAACGAACAGTACGAGAAATGTACCCAAGGCCTAACGTATGAAACTGTAACCTCCCTGTACATGACTTTGACTATAAATAAGAAAAAAAAATTAATTCTCATAAAGTTAATTCTGGTATAGTGTGAACTTTAGAAAGGAATAGAAGTACATTTAAAATGATTTGAGAAACATTTTCTCACTTTTCCTATTTTTATTATAGTCTGGTAGAGGTGGGTAGTTAGAAAGAGAATTTAGACTGTAGTTCATTCAAACTATGTGGTTTGTTCTTATTGCTATTATATTTTATGTTATATATTGAAATCTTGACATATAGCCTCGGGTTTAGAGCACTTGCCTAGCATGTAAGAAGAAGTGGACTCAACCACGGAACTACAAAAATCAGGCTGGGATGTATGTAGTTCAGTGGCAAAGTGCTTGCCTAGCTAGTGCAATGTCCTGGGTTCGATCCCCAGTACCAAAAAAGAAAAGACAAAAAAAATACTTACTATATGCTAGATGTTTAGCTCTCCTAAATAATTTCATCCTCTTAACATCGGTGGGCTTGTGGGCCTGAATCTCTCATTTTAGCTGAGGAAACAGGTTAAGTAGGACAGGACAGGTTGAGTAACTTGACTGATGTCATACAGTCAGAATTAATATTTGTAGGTAGACCACTTGGTGTTATTCTGTTTGCTGTACTGCTTTTCATAGTCCTAAAGAATAGATTTATTTGTGGAAGAGCATGGAATTTTCCTTGTGAAGAAGAATGCCTGAATATCTTTACTCCTTTCCCTGTGCTAGGAAAGATATACGTACTGAGCTCTTGAATTGAGAATGAGTGTGTTGATGGCAGATTCCACGTTGTCTAACAAGCTAAACTAGGATGTTATTTTTTTCATGGCTAATAATTTGAAGATGCTCATGACTTGAGAGTTTAAATGTTCTGAAAATTCTAATAAATAGAATTTGTAACTGAGTTTCTGTATTTGCCATTTTGGTGCCATCCTGACCTCTTTAAAGCATGATCTAAGTTATTTATCTTTTATTATAAATGTGTAAGTTAGAAATTATTTTAATATCTAGGTTAATGTGATAAAGTATTTATGTTCTTTCTTATCTCATAGATCCGAAACTAATAGCAATAAGATAACTTAATTGGTCACACCTTAGATGAGATAGTCTCAGGTTTTTAGTTTTGTAACACCAAGTTAAGATATTGAGGTACAGTTAACTTAAGGAGAAATACTTGGGTAGGGTAACCCAAACTTTAGTGATTGCTTAAAAGTTCTCAGACAGTTCTACTCCTCGGTGTATACCCAAAGAATTGAAACCAGGGTCTTGAGCAGATATTTATCCATCTATGTTCACAGCTACATTATTGTCAATAGAGGTGGGATCAGCCCATGTATCCAACTATGGAGAAATGGATGAACAAAATGGGGTATACACATAAAGCAAAGGGTTCTGATTCTGCTTATTTGAAGTAGCTAGTCTATCAAATTCATAGAGCCAGGAGAAGAGTGGATGCCAAGTGCTAATGGAGGAGAGGATGGAAGTTGTTGAATGTGTTATAGGATGAAATGTGCCCCTCTCAAACTCAGGTTTGAGTCTTGACCTCAATTTAATAAAATGGAGCTGTGTTTGGACATAGGAACTTGAATTTTTCTTAAGTTAAATGAAGTTATTAGGAAGGGCCCTGATCAAATCTGACTGGTGTCCTTAGAAGGAGGAAGTCTGGCCATAGAGGAAAGTCCATGTGCAGACACAGAAAGTGACCATCTGTAACCTTGAAAAAGCCAAACCGATTAACAATTTGATCTTGGACTTCTGGCTTCCAAAATTGTGAGAAAATGAATTAATTTATCTTGTTTAATTACTTTGTCTGTGATGCAACTGACACCATGATTACAGAGTTTCAGTTTTTTTTTTTTTGCCAGTCCTGGGCCTTGGACTCAGGGCCTGAGCACTGTCCCTGGCTTCTTCTCGCTCAAGGCTAGCACTCTGCCGCTTGAGCCACAGCACCGCTTCTGGCGGTTTTCTGTATATGTGGTGCTGGGGAATCGAACCTAGGGCCTCGTGTATCCGAGGCAGGCACTCTTGCCACTAGGCCATATCCCCAGCCCGAGTTTCAGTTTTACATGTAAGGTAATTTAGGAATTGGCTACACCAATTCACAACTGTGTGAATATGCTTAAGATAAACTTATGTGAAAGGCAAGGCTGTGGAGAACAGTGAAAGGTCAGTAATTGCTAAGTCATCAGGGATCAGAGAAGAGGGTGAACAGAGGAGACCAGAGGAGTGTGAAGACAGTGAAACTATGCTACTGTAGGGGATACTTTGTCATTATCCACTTGTCCTCTGCAGAAGCCTTGGAATTTAAGTGACTGGCATGGCAGCATAGGTTCACTGACTAATAAACCCACTACTCTAGTGGGAAGTATGAGAGCAGGGAGGTTGTGCATAGGAAGCACAGGGTAGATGGGACCTTTTTTTTTTAAGGTGTACTTGGCTAAGTTTAAAACAGTCATATAAAAAAAATACACACACACACACACACACACGTGATCTGGATACATTTATTTCAGGGCCTAACTATTATTCAACTATTAAAAAGATAGTTGGCTCAAGGGGAAAATTTTTCTCTATCAACTAAAGTTCTACAACTCTGTGAATGAGTGATGGCTAACAGCTAAGTAACTGCTAATAATAGTAATAAGTGCTAAATAACTGGCACTATGCCAAGCACTTGGTTTATGTTAGGTCATTTACTGCTCATAATAAAACTATCAAGGGGGTATCACAGCTTCATTGTGCAGATAGGAAATTGAAGCACAATGTGACCTGCCTAATACCTGCAATAAATTGATTTCAGAATTGTTTCCCTGAACTGCCATACTAAGCAAAAGATAAGAAAATTTTAGTGTGATTTGGGGGGCGGGTGGCTTTAAAGGGTGGGTAGAAGAAGGAAGTCGTCACATCTTTCCTGTTCTGGACACGATAACTTGATATATTGCTTAAGACACTCATTTTGAGATTTTGGTTCTGATTCTGTCATTTCCCAAGGAACAAAGCCATAAAAATGTTGGAACCAGTGGCTCTGTATGCTTTCTTCATGCCATTTTTTTTCTTTTTAAAGAAAAATATATTTTATTATTGTAAAGGTGATGTACACAGGGGTTACAATTACATAAATCAGGTAATGAATAATTTCTTTTTAAACCATGTCTCTCTCTCCCCCAGGTTTCCCCTCCTGTCCCACCCCACACAGTGTACAGTTCACTTTCCACATAGTGTCTAGTGAGTACAACTACTGTATTCCTTCACCTTTTCCCCAATTCTATATGCACCCTTGCCCTCCAAAAGACAAACTAACACACAAGACAAAAGAAAATGTCAACTAAAATAACAGCAACTACAATCTCTTAAATTTCTTGGGAGTTCATTTTGTGCTTTTTTTTTTCCTCACAGCTAGAGCTCTATCACTTTGAGGCACAGGGCCACTTCTGGTTTCCTGGTAGTCAATTGGAGATAAGAATCTCATGGACTTTAGGGGCTGGGAATATGGCCTAGTGGTAAAATACTTGCCTCGTATACATGAAGCCCTGGGTTCGATTCCTCAGCACCACATATATAGAAAAAGCCGGAGGTGGCACTGTGGCTCAAGTGGTAGAGTGCTAGCCTTGAACAAAAAGAAGCCAGGAACAGTGCTTAGGCCCTGAGTTCAAGCCCCAGGACTGGCAAAAAATAAATAAATCTCATGGATTTTACTGTGCAGGCTGGTTTTGAACCTTGATACTCCTGAGATCTCAGGCTTCTAGTAACTACAATTACAGGCGTGAGCACCAGCATCCAGCTTGTAAAATATTATTTTATATGATCATGTGCACATAGCTACTGAGCCTTTGTGATCCACTCCTATGAATACCCTCTTTGGTCTCACCATGTGAATATCTAGAGACCTGTATGAGTGATCATGTCTCAGAGCATGTATGTGTGTGTGTTTTATTATTTTATTTTTTTACCGTCCGGTTTGATTTCTTGTAGATTTATATGCACATTCTAGTTACCACAATGAGGGAAACCATGCAACGTATGTTTCTTTGGGTCTGGCTTATTTCACTTAATATAATAAGATTTTTAATAATTTTTTTTCCATTTCCCTATGAATGGTACAATATCATCATCCACCCTGGGAATTAATCCAGTATGAACACAAACAACATCACCCTAAAGCTACCAGCACAACTATGTGCATTGCAGCATTGTTTACTATAGCCAAGCCATGGAATCAACCCAGATGCCCTCAGTGGATGAATGGACCAAGAAAATGTGGTATTTGTGCTATTTCTTTAGTGTGGAAAGTAGTAAGCATATTTCTTACAAATATATCCCTTCTTTAGCTTTTTTTTCCTAAATAATATTCTCTTCAGCTACACTATGAGTCTCTCTAACTTGTTTTTGCTGTTGTGTTGTTTTGGGGGGTGGGGGGGCAATCCTGGGGCTAAAACTTAGGGCCTGGGTGCTATTCCTAAGCTTTTGGGCTCAAGGCTAGTGCTCTACTACTTTGACAGTGTCACATCTGGTTTTCTGGTGATTGACTGGGGATAAGGAGTCTCATGAACTTTCCTGCCCAGGCTGACTTTGAACCACAGTGCTCAGATTTCAGCCTCCTGAGTAGCTAGGATTACTGGTATGAGCCACCTGGTGCCCAGCTTTTAATATCTTACTACACTTGTGAAAGGGAGATATTTTTTTCCTTTCCTGAATTTCCTGTAAGTTTCCTGAGTTTCCCTAGTAATCAAGTAACTTACAAATCATATAAAAGTTGGGAAAAGATTAATACAGTCTAGATAAAAATCTATCTAGTATGATATCACCCTGAGAAAACTGCTGTAACAATTTTCAGTACTACTCTTAAATTCCTATACTTTTCTGCATCTGAAAATTAATTATAATTACCCCAAGTTATAATTTTAATGGTTTTATCATTTATAACTATTATATTACCCATACTTAAGCATTTCGATAAGTGGGTATGTAAGTTGTTTCAAGGTGTGTGTGTATGTGTTTTTTCTCCAATCTTCAGTAAGTATGAATTAGCCATAGATATGCCCCGTACTTCTTTGAGTGGCTTCTAGCCCACAGTGTGAAAGAAATTGGGGATGGGCACTTCACATAATTTTCACATGGCCTGGAAGTTTTTCATGAGTTCTGGGGATTGGTGAAGTTCATAGAAGTTTTCCAGGGACCTGCTGGGAGATACTCTGAGAACTAAGAAACTTAAAAGTTAGATGGCACTGAGTTACATGTAAGAATTAGAGGATACCTTGTTCCTCTACTTTAATTAACAACATCCAGATGCTCATAAGGGCCCATAAGGCTCTGTCTACTCTGTCCCTCTCTCTTCAAGCGCTCCTTTCCCATAAGGACTCCATTCCCATAGAGCCTGTCTCACCACCTCACATGCGCTCCCCCCTTCACTTTGGGCCTACAGCCCAGGGATTTCCTTCCTTCTTCACAAGAGGAGAACACACACACACACACACACACACACACACACACACACACACATACCATTACTTTGAACCTTCTTGACTCAAATGTGTTCTATGCTTAGATGCCTTGGTAGGTGAAGTAATGACCCCTGATCTGTGTGAACACATCTATGGCACAGGGGAGTTAAGGTTAAAGTTTCTAATCAGCGGACTTCCATAGGGTGAGCTTTTCCTGGACACTTGGGTTCACTGTGGTCACAGTTCCTTAAATTGAAAAGAAGGAAGTAAAGAGCTGGAGGCAGTCAGATGGCAGGGTCAAAGCAATGCCTCTGTTTTACAAGATCCTTCTTTTCTAGAGGGATTTTCCTGAAGGTAGAAAAAAGGATTAAAAACAAAATATTTATTTATTAGCATACATTAGTTGTACAGCTGTCTTTTATTGTGACATTTCTATAAATGCATGCTGGTATTCCATCAACTTTCTCTCCTCTTTCTCTCCCTTCTCCCATCTCCCTCCCTCAACAGGAAATTACTATGAAAGGATTATAAAATACTAAGACCATATTCATCCTCCGCACACTCCACTCCAGAGACACTGCTTTACTTCCTGTCATTTTAGTGTATATTAACTGTACAAGGGGCTTTTACCGTGTATCTTGTACATGGCGTGTATTGTATTTTAATGAGAACAATCCTCTGTATCATCCTCTCTTTCCCTGTCTCATCTGCCCTTCTCCGTTAACAGCTTTATGCCATCTTCATACATGGATGCAATCTATTTCGGTATTATCGATTCTCCATCATTGTCCCTCCTAACAGACTCATGGTTGCATAGTGGTGTGTATACATGTTTGTATGTGTATGTATGTATGTCTTTGAAGTCTATAGACTCCACAAAAGAGTGAAAGTTCATTTTTTTAGCTTTGAGGTTGGCTTTGTGCTTAGCTCCACATGATCTCCAGATCTATCACAGTTTACTGAAAATGACATAATTTCTTTTTCTTGATGGCTGAGTACTATTCTGTGTTTTGTACATTTTCTCTATCCATTTCTTATTTGTTGGGAGCACAAATGAATTCTTCCAGAATGCATAAAATCCTTTCTAATACATTAAGTTTTAGCTTAGACCCATTTCAAACTTCTCATCTACAGGGTTATGAGACAATATATTTGTAGTGTTTTCAAGAACTAAATTTGTGGCAACAGTAATAGAAAACGAGTATAGATGCTTTTCTTGATCCTCCCCTTAATATAAAATGGCTAAAATATTTTTATTCCTTTTCTAAGCATACTCTTTTTCTTACCAATCCATACCCATAACTTATTTCTTCATTTGTTCACTGTGTATTCCTGTGAAGTACTCTGAGGCAAGGAACTGTCTTGTGTATTACCAGTGGAGACTCAGCCCATCCCTTGCAGCTTTCAGTAAATAGTTGAGTAAATGTGTCACAGTCCATTTGGTTTTGCAGTGGCAAAAATTTGAGGCTGGGTGCTTTATAAAATAAAATGGTGTACTTGGCTGTGGTTCTGGTGACTGGAAGATTGGAACAGCATTGTACGGGTATCGTGGTGAAGGCCCTGAAATGGCAGAGTGCAGAAGCAAAATGTGAAGTGCCCTTAATTTATGTCATCCTTCCCTCTAGAACTCCCATGACAACATAATCTATTTACAACAGGGGTGCCTCCATAGTCTAATTCCTTCCACTTAGAACTTTTTTTTTTTCTTTCCAGTCCTGGGCTTGGACTCAGGGCCTGAGCACTGAGCACTGTCCCCGACTTCTTTTTGCTCAAGGCTAGCACTCTGTCACTTGAGCCACAGTGCTACTTCTGGCCATTTTCTATATATGTGGTGCTGGGGAATCGAACCCAGGGCTTCATGTATAAAAGGCAAGCACTCTTGCCACTAGGCCATATTCCCAGCCCCCACTTGGAACTTTTAGAGGACACAGCCTGTGTCTAAGTCACAACAGACTGGGTTTTGATTAGTTTTGAGTGAAGTGAAAGGGGCACTGCCAGTCAGCAAGGCAGAATATGCCAAGACCAAAGGACCAAAGAAAGAAGTGGGTTCATTTCAGAAGTTGTCATCAGAAAACTATTAATTAGATCAAGAGGATGTTGTGCTGTTGGCAAGATAATATGCCTAAACTGAGGTAAAGGTGGTGGAAATTAGAAGTGAAGAGGTTCATACTGTAGAAGTGGAAGAGCTTAGGTGCTGAGTCTGTGCAAATAGGAAAAATCATAGGTGATGACTACCTACATACCGGTGTGGTCAGTAGTGTGGGTGGTGGTGATTTTCACCCTAGAAGTTATAGAAATGAAAAGATGTTCTAAGAAAGGTAAACCTACTCTATCCATTTATGTTAGTAGGACATCCTAGATTTGTCTGACAGCCTGTGGGACTTAGCAAATTAGAACATGAGATAAAGATGGGGGCTACAAAAGATTTGCTCATTTAATGAAACAGCTTACAGAGGAAGAATGTGAGGCACAGAGAGGTCACGAGAGCCATCCAGTTACTGGGTTCTGTCTCAGAGCCCCAAGTCCTCACCTTTGTGCTGTGCTGCCTGCAAAGTGGCAGTCTAAGGGGTAGAATAACAGGTGCACATTTAACCTTTCTCTTGATTTCAAAAGGTAAGACTGTAGGAGTGTTTTCCAAACATGCCATTGAGAATGTAGGCAAACAAGATTTTTAGATTTTACATTGAATGGATTTCAAAGTACAATTTCCAGTACAATTTTCTTAGTTAAATAGAAATGACCAAATACAGTAAAAACTCTAGTGATGAGTAGGAATAGAATGCAGTTCACTTTAAACGCATGCAAAGTTTGTTGAAAAGTGAGAATTTTTAAAAAGTTGAAAGCTCTTGCATATAAAACTGTGGATACTAGTACCACCGTACAAAACCACCAGAGTCTTTGTAAGAAGCCATTCCTCGGGGTAGGGCATTGAGGGGATTGAAACACTTATGTACTTAGTGCGGTTGCTGGAGGAAGCCCTTTGTGCCCAGCGTCAGTTATTTATTCTTTGGTATTTAGTTTCCGTGTTGATTTAATGCACCCAACAGACCCAATGAAAACACACAGTGGCCTCCTCCAGGAATTCTTTCTTTTTGCCTTCATTCACCTTAAGTACTCTTGTCTTGTTTCCACCTGTTCCAACCTTTTGTAGCGCGACTTCATGTGTTTCTTTTTCTTTTGGTGCTGGGGTGACCCGCTGCCTTGCCCATACGAGGCAATGCTCACCCCAAGCTACATCCCTAGCCCACTTGTTTCATTTCTTTGACTTCTTTCTGTAAGGTGTCCACTGGAGAGCTCAAGCCTTAGAAGTGATTTTTCTTATTATTAATTATTGTAGAAAAATTAAGTGCATGGAGATTAAGATCTCTGCTTTTTCAAACCATTCTAAATTCTAGTCTGTGAAACTCACTTTTACATACCAGTAGTTCTTGAATCACATGTTCAATGCACTTATGTAATTATATGCACCAAATTTATTTAAAGTTACATGAGCACAACTTGAAGGTATTCTGCTACAATTTGTTTTCATGAACAGATAATTCAGGGCAAATTGTGTATTAATTGTTCATTAACTTTTGTTTACTATAAAATGAGAACATCTAATTTGCCCAGCTGCTGTATTAAATTGGATAACAACGTCTGTGTAAAATCTTGTTACACAGTTATCCTATTACTGGTATAATTGTTGATTGAAATAAAATATTCTATGCATTAATTATCTGTAATAGTGGTTGAAATTAGGTAATAGTCTAAAGCTAATTAGGGATAAATCAGTGTACCATAATACCATATGGCACAGCTGTAAGAGAGTTTACTCTAGTTTTTAAAATTCTCATTAAAATATCAGTAATTTTGGTTTCTTGCTTGGGTACTTCTGCTTTAAATTCCAGTGGAATTAGTGGTTTTATATAGTGTTTCTTTTGCGTATCTTTTGAGTTTGTTTTCTGATCCTTGTAATTTGTAAAATATATAGTTTTTGGTTCTGCTTTTTTGTTTTGTTTTGTTTTTGTTTTTGTTTTTGATGGTGGTACTGAGAATTAAACTCAAGGCTTTGTGCTTGGTCAGCAAGTAGTATACTGTTTGTGCCATGCTTCCAGCCCTTTTTATTCTCTTTTGTTAGGTAGTGAATTTGCATTTTTCTCAGGGGGCAGCCTTGGATTCTGATCCTCCCACATAGAGGAGATTACAGATGTGCATCACCATGACTGGCTTATCAGTCAAGACCGAATCTTCCTAACTTTTTACCTAGGCTGGATTCACTTCCTGAGTAGCTGGGATTACAGGGGTAAGCCACCATACTTGTACAGGCAGCATACAAGTATTAACTGTTGCCCTCCTGAAAGTACTTGTTTTGCAGATGGAGAAGCTGAAGGATGGGGTATTTCCTACAATTAGTTTTTTGTGTTAGCTTTCTTCTCAATAAGCAGCATCTTGCATGTCGTGAACATCCCTGAGCAAAGGACTCTCACTAATTCTAAGTCAGATAAAGCTACCATGTAATCTCCCTCCCTGTGCAGAACCAGTATGGGGCTGGACTTAATTGTTTGAATGGACAGGTGCTGTCTCGCGATCCTCCAGACCCTTTGGCACTTGCGTACTGTTTCAACTCTCCTGGCTTTGGGCTTGCTCACTAATGGTGAGACACTGTATTTTTAGAAAAGCATTTATTATTTGGGGGTGAGGGTAGGAAGGGTATTTCTTTCAGAGGGTTATTTGTATTTTTTGCTTATTTTTTCCTATAATCTAAGTTATGGTGATAGTTAGATGCCTCCTTTTTGGCTGTGTGAGGCCAAATCTGTTAAAGATTACTTTTATAAGTAACTTGATGCCTGCACTCACACCCACCACTTCAGAAGCACAGGTGGGAAATGAGGAAAGTAACTCATCTTGTCCCAATCTTGCCCTTTGTCCAAGCAGTTCCCCTAGACTGGAGAAAATGCACTGTGATGTTGAAGGGTCTCCCTTTATCGATGACTACTAACTTTAAAAGGGTCAGTAATGACGCCGAGCTTTCTTCGGCCCCGCCTGTTCTTGTGCTCTCTTAAGTGAGTACTTGACTTAATCTTCCTCTGATTAATGATCCCTTTCCTCTTTCTCCCAAAAGCTGGTGATGTCCCTCAGCAGGTGTAATTTGCATTCATTCCTGCCTACCGATGGCCATTTCTTAAGTGACTTTCTCCCCTCTGTATTGCTCATTATCCTTCCTCTCTTTGTTGCCAGATCATTCTTATATGTATTTGAAATGGCACCTTTCCTCAAAATAAGAGAAAATAAGAAAAAAATTTCTTGGAGCCCACAATCACATGCATTCTCTATTCCTCACTGCAGGAGAACTCTTCAGAACAGTTGTCTAGTTTAGCTTTCCTTCTACTCTCCTAGAGTTTCTCCATTTAATTTTCTGGCCCACCACTGCCAAATAGCTTTAGTCAAGATCACCAGTGTTCTTTCCAAAGGCGAAGGCACTGACTGGTCCTTGGGGACTTCCCTCCTGGCAGCACCTGACAAGCAGCACATGACATGATCGTTCTTCCTTACACTTTCTTCTCTTGGATTCCAGCATCCACTTCTGCTTTCCATTTCGCTTCTGTGGCAGGTTGCCCCTCATACCCACATTTGCAACACTGGACTGCTTCCGAGTTCATTCTTAAGCTCCTTCTCTTCCCTCAACTGCCTAAAATGTCTCTTTCCTGATGTCTACCAAATTAAACCTCCTCATTCCCTAAGCTGCACAGTGTCATATCCATTGGTCGACTGGACTTCTCCTGTATATCACAATGTTCCTGATTTCTAGGATCTCAGACTTAACTCCTTTTGTTCCTTTTTTATATTTATGATTGCTTAACAGTTGTAAATAACAAGTCAAAGAAACATCTATGGAGTTATGCTGGCCTCTATGGCTCCATCTTGTCCTAAGGCACTGAACATATCTCACCTTCCAGAGCCCTTCCTTGTGTGTGTCTGTGCTGCATGCTGCTTGCTGTGCCCTGATAAGAGCACAGTGTGCCTCACCAGCTATTTGTAGGCCATTAGGCAAAATGCCATCACATTTAACTTCTGGTGCATCGTTTTTTTTAAAGTATCTTGTTTATATTTATTACTGCTTAACAGTCCCACTATGTACTTACTGATCTGTAAACCAGAACATTATTCCTTCAATACCTTTCTGTTTAAGCATCTTATCTAGAAATACTTTAATAGTAGCTTCCTCGGGCCTGCATTCCCTCCAGACATAATTATGTGTATATTATTCACTTCCCTTCCATCTTTGAGCCCCATAACATACTTTTATTTTTGCCAGTTCTGGGGCTTGAACTCAGGGCCTGAGCATTGTCCCTGGCTTCTTTTTGCTCAAGGCACTCTACCCACTTGAGCCTCAGTGCCACTTCTAGCCTTTTCTGTATATGTGGTGCTGAGGAATTGAACCCAGGGCTTCATGCCAGACAAGCACTCTACCACTAGGCCACATTTCCAGCCCCTAAAGAAGATTAAAAAAATAAAAAATAAATAAAAAACATTGAGCCAGAAGTTAAATCTGATGTCATTTTGCCTAATGGCTTAGGACAGCTCTTCTGGTCTGATGAATGCAGACATGCTATCACCAAGCCAAGTGAGCTGTTGTTGTGGTTGGGGATGCTTTCCTGTGTAAGTACATAGATACCAACAGCACTGGGCCAGAGCTGGGAGGGCGCTGGTCACATCTTGAGAGAGCTTCTTCAGAGGAGAGAAAGAGGTGAGATCTCCACTTCAGATTCTCATAGTTAACTTTTCAGTAGACTACTGCTCCTCAGAAATACAGTGAAGCACAAGGGAAAAACACATAATGAAAACTATGACTGGTCATAGACCTACTCTTAGTTTTCTGGGTCTCTTGAAGTAGATGCCAAGTCAGATCTGGAAACCCCACAAAGCCCCGCTTTTCACTTCCTCTGCTTCTCTGGTACATGTTCCTCTCCTGCCCATTGATGTGAATTCTCTTCTTGAGGGAATAATAGAGCCAGCTGAGAGCCAGTTGTGGATCATTAAGGGCTCCACATGACTGCTAAGTGGGCAGTAGCTCCTCCTTGTGCCTGGTAGGTCCACTTTGACAACCCTGTGCTCTTCTGGGTATTTGTAGGAGCCAATTTCATAGAATCCAGAAAGTAGAAATGCTTTGGGAGCACCAGGAACCAAGATTGTACTGCTAAATACTGATCATCTGTTTAGATGTGCTGAAACTGTCAATAGGTCCATAAATAGGGATTAGCATGATTCCTAAATCAAGGCTCACCATTCAAAACAGGACTGTAGACTAACATACTAAAGAACAGTAGGACAGCCTCTTTGTTGAACTTTTGTGTTACTAGAAAACCTACCAGGAATAAATACATTACCATTACTAATTAGAGGAACTATACAGTGCTTTCTGATTCATTCATAACATGGCAGCATGTAATATTTGTATTGATCTGATCTAATGTAAATGAGACTGCCAAGCTTTTAGATAATAGTTGCTTAGAACCACAACCATGTAATGCATTTTTCCTAGTGATTTTCTGCTTTCCTTTGGATGGCATTATTTATTTTCATTCTAAGTTTAGAAAGTTTAGAAAATGTAGATAGTTATTAAAGTGTATCACAATGTGTGTGTGTGAAAGAGAGAGAGAGAGAGAGAGAGAGAGAGAGAGCACCAGAGCCAGAGCCAGAATTTTCCCTCATTCTTTAAATGGCAGATATGTAAATATTGTATATAACATATAAGGATATAAGTAGGGCTCTAAAAAGAGCCCTTCTCTGCTTATGAGCAGAGAAGACAATAAGCAGTGACAGGAATACAATTAATGGCTCCTGGTTAGTTAAGTCCCTAAAAGGACATGAACTAAATCACATTGTGTTTTTTTCTTTTTATGGGCTTTGCATTATGGCCTTAATTTCCAGGTTTGAAATGGAATGACTTCCTTGGTATTTGTGAAGTCTGGCAGATGCTTTGAACAGTCTAGCTATTGTTCTCAAACAACGGAGTGGGTTATATTTGGGAAAGGACTCCCATGCTGTCTGAATAGGCAACCCTCCTGTAAAATATGCACTGTACTTTATTTCACTGTCTCGTGTTTTCCTGAACAGGCTGCAGATACTTTGGCTGTTAGGCAAAAAAGAAGAATTTATGATATCACCAATGTCTTAGAAGGAATCGACCTGATCGAAAAGAAATCAAAAAATAGTATCCAGTGGAAGTAAGTTGAAAGTCAGCACCCTATTCTAACATTTACTTTACTTTATAACTTTGGAATTTCTAACATTTCCATCTCCCAAATCTGCTATTTCAACCCTTTAATCACACCTCTCTCTCCCTGAACACACTTGTCAAGGCCTGTGTCAACCACTCTGTGTTGGGATGTTCCCTTACTCTTTGCTGTTTCATTTATTAACCACTGCTTGGTATGTGTTTGTAACAAACATTTTCTGCTATGTAGAATATCCCCTTTGGCTTCAGTTTGTTTTGTAATACATAATTTCACCAAAACACTGTTATATTACCAGCATCTAATCCACATCCTGAAACTTCCAGGCGTGCTATCTTGTGGCCCCTTAGCTGACAGATGACAGACACTCTACAATGTGCTGAGAATTTTTATAATTTGATTTTTCTTGTCAATAAAGTGTTTTGGAGGTACAGCATGTAAATATTGTCAGTGTTTCTTTGCTTTTTAGAAGGGGGGGTATGTGTTACAATATATTCAAAATTAAGTGACATTAACTGAGCTCTAACCCTAGGGATATTAATTCTCCTATTTTTAAGAGGTGTAGGTGCTGGCTGTAACACAAAAGAAGTTATAGATAGATTAAAATTTCTTAAAGCTGAAATTGAAGATCTAGAACTGAAGGAAAGAGAACTTGACCAGCAGAAGTTGTGGCTACAGCAAAGCATCAAAAATGTGATGGATGATTCCATTAATAACAGATATCCTTTGAAGGAAGTTGTAGATAGAGCTCTGTAATATATACATTTGTCTAGTATTTCTTCAACTCTTGAAGGTTAATTACTTTACTCTGGTGTTTTTAGAATTAAATTTTGTAAGCATACAGCATTTTATGATACTCTTCTAATAATTTACATGGTTATTTAAAAATGCCTTTTAATGTACATCTCTCAACATTACTTATGTGTTGCACTAATGGGGGGAAAAACACCATTAGCCAGACTTGGTGGCTCAAGCCTGTAATTCTTGCTGCTTGGGAGGCAGTGTTTGGAGGATTATGGTTTGAGACCAGCCATTTGGGGAAGTTCACAAGACTCCATCTTGACCAGTAACTAGATGGTGTGTGTCTGTCAAGTCAAGCTTCCGGGGGGAACACAATGGCTGGGAATGGTAGGATAGCTGTCATACCAGCAATTCAGGGAAGCACAGATAAAACGATGGTAGTTGAGACCAGGTGCACAACAGCAACAATAAAAAGACTGCTGCGAGTGGCTCCAGTGGAAAAGTACCTACCAGCAAGTGAGGACCTAAGTTCATAAGTCGCAGTACCACAAAAAAGGGAGGGAAAGATTCATTTACTTTAGGCTACCTGTTGATAAGATGTCATAAACTAACTCATCAAAGTATGCTTGGGAAGGGGGCACATCAGTGTGGGGGGGGGGCAATCAATAAATGCATAAGTAGTTTTAAATAGTTAGATTACATGCTCAGACTCAAAATATTGGAAAATTAATTTGGTTTGAAGACATATCATGGGCTCACAACCAATCTGTGATGCTTTATGCCTCATGTTAACCCAGAGGTACTTTCAGCTGAAAGACAGTGGTCCTAGGCCTGTGTATCTATAGTATATTTTATGTTATCTTACAATCTGGAGGACAAACCTGTGATTTTATTATTTCCATTCTGTGGGTTGGAGCTCCTTAACACTAAGAGAACAGAGGTTGTTCTCTTGCTATGGAGCCCCAAGATCTAAAATCATTGAAGCAGATCTTGGACTATGCTTCCCTGCTCTACAAGATTCTGACCATTCAGAGTCCTCCAAGGTGTGACATATTTTCTCTTTGTCAAATATTTTGACATGTTTATGAATCTTTCTGACCAGGGGCAGTTTGCCCCTCTTAGATCTGGCTAAGTCTTAGAGGAACAGTGAGGGTTCAGCCAGGACACAAATTACCAGTGCTGAGCCTTATCTCCTCTATGTGGCCCATACACCTAGAGACCATGCTGCTCTGTCTTCATCATCCTAGGACCAGGGAAACATCCCTATAGGGTTAGCACTATTCAAAACTAGCCAGCCTTGAAATGTTTGCACTTCCCTGCCTTGATTTTCCTATGGAAACCCCAACAAATCTGGTTGAATATTTTCTTCTTTCTCTTTCCTTCTGCCCCCTGGCCACCCTGGTCTCTTTCCTATAGGGCCTGTTATGCCTTCACTCTCTAGGATCTGTGATATTTTGTGGCCCCACTTGACTCACGAAAAGAATATCAAACATTGACCCAAGAAAATTCTCTATGTGGAAGGTTCAGTTTGGAAAGTTTCTTTTTCTGGCAGTAATATCTTTTCACCCCTCCCCCATCCACTGAAACACTTTCTATTCTGTGTCCTCAAATGACAGGGAAATCAGAATGGAAGTTGTTCAGAACAAAGGATGGGAACTCCTCATAGCCTTTATCTGGTTGTCTTTCTAGACCGAAGGCTTGTGTTCTTTTCTATCTGGCCGTGTGTAGCAGCACCTTTATGCATTTAGTGATTTAGTTTAGGCCTTCAGAGTTATTTTGTTTTTTGTTTTTGTTTTTGTTTTTGCCAGTCCTGGGTCTTGGACTCAGAGCCTCAGCACTGTCCCTGACTTCTCTTTGCTCACGGCTAGCACTCTGCCACTTGAGCCACGGCTCCACTTCTGGCCATTTTCTATATATGTGGTGCTTAGGAACTGAACCCAGGGCTTCATGTATATGAGTCAAGCACTCTTGCCACTAGGCCATATTCCCAGCCAGAGTTATTACTGTAAGTCAATGCACAGATTCTGATATAAATGCTCTTCCTTAACTCTTATGACAGTACATTTTCCTATGTGACTTATGAAGACATCTGTAATTGCTTTAATGGTAAGTACCATTAGCCTTTTCCTTCCACACTTCCTCTGAGGAGCCCTTTGACTATAGAAGGATTCAGAATTTCCTAGGCAATAAGTCAGCCTAAGTCCTGATTTTTAGGAGTTGATATTTTGTCTCTCTCTACAGTGGTGTGTGTTGACATGCTGCTTTTGTTTCTGTTTTCATGGCAATAACTGCTTTCACAGCCCACTTGCTAACTCCATTGCTAGGCATAAAGTGAGTGTGGAAGGGAAATGGGCAATGGAGCAGAGGAATTGAAAACAGAGCCAAAGTCAGAGTCAGTTACCAAGCCGGACTTTGTGCATGATTCCCATCAGTGCTGCTTATGAACCTACCCAGCAGACATGCTGACCACAAATGGAACCCAAAGAAAGAGTGAGCAAAAATTCAGATGTTAGTCCATTTCATAACCAGAAAAACTATTTCTCATCTATTCCATCTTCAGCCCCCATGAAAGGACAATATCATGTATTAATAACTAAAATGGTATGCTATATTCCTATAGCTGTAACATCTAATGAGATTTTATATGTACTTATGTTTAAGTACATTTCTATTTATTGTCCACATGCAAACAAAAATCTGCCAAAGGATCTTATGAGATGGAATCTGACATTCTGAAATCCTGAAATATGACATTGGACCTTTTTTCCATTTTGCCATATGAGCTCCTGTGTTCTCTGATCAAGTGTGGGGAAAGTTTTATTAACCTGCAATAAGAGATCAGCTATAGAATTTGGTTTTAAAAGTAAATTAAAGTCAACCTTAATCTCTAGTATCCTGTTAAATGTAGGCATTTCAAATACTTATTTGAGGCTAAAAGATTTGAAGAACCTCAGATATCTATTACAGAAAACCAAATGAAAGTTAATGAGCTGAATTTGCTCATGTAAATATTAGAGGTAATACTGAGTATTCTGAGCTCCATGTTAATCTCATTTAATCCTCAAAGTTTGCTGTATGTTGTATATGTCCCCTAATTTTTATCAAAATCCAGATCAAGCCTCATATTTAAACTCCCAACTTCATATTTCAGAGCTCCTATTTTTTCTTATACTTTTATTATGGTTAAGTAGTTACATAAAGGACTATAGTTACACAAAGGACTATATCTTCATCAATGCTGTCTCTTTCATCATTTTCCCCAGAGGCCTATTCTTGTCACTGTATTCCACGGTCAATAGTATTCTCTAAAATTTTTAAATATGTATTTATTTGACCAGGTGACACACTTTTGGCCATTCAGGCACCTTCTGGGACACAGCTGGAGGTTCCTATTCCAGAAATGGTATGTAGCATAAGTAGGAAACAGACCTACTGACTCCAAAATGTACAAATGTATTTTCTTGAGTTGAACATGATCTAAGTTTGAATATTTTGAATTATTACTTTCAAGTTTTATATCTGACATTTGGATGTCATTGTTACTTTGGTTAAACTGTTGAAGAAGTGGCTGGGCCATTTTGGTGTTTTGATGACACATTTTTTTAAAAAAAAGTTTGATGTTACTTTTTCCTAGGCTAAGGATATCATATAGCCAATAATCTTTTTTTAAATCCTTAAAATAATATTTAAATGAATGTAAGAATTATAACAGAAATAATTCAACAATCAAGTTTAGGACTGTAAACATTTTCTGGCTTAACTGACTCAAAGAAACTTAACTATGCTGTACACAATTTTATGACTTTTTCCCCCTCCACTACTGGGGCTTGAACTCAAGGCTTGGGTGTGCTGTCTTGTAGCTCTTTTGCTAAAGGCTGATGCTCTGCCACTTGAGTCACAGCTCCACTTCCAGTTTTTTTGCTGGCTAACTGGAGATAAGAGCCTCAGACTTTCCTGGCCTGGCTGACTCTGAACAGTGATCCTCAGATCTCAGCCTCCTGAATAGCTAGGTTAATAGACGTGAGCCACTGGTGCCCGGCTTGGTCTCTACTCTTGTACCTCAACTTCCTGAGTTTATTTCATTGTATGAATGTGCTGACTTCCAGGAGTTTGGTCTGTTCTTAGCTGTTGTGTTTCCAAAGAAATTGTTAATAATTCTTTATTTCCAATAACTTCATAGGGTCAGAATGGACAAAAGAAATACCAGATAAATTTAAAGAGTCACTCAGGACCTATCCATGTACTGCTTATAAATAAAGAGTCCAGTTCGTCCAAGCCTGTGGTGTTTCCTGTCCCTCCACCTGATGACCTCACGCAGCCTTCCTCACAGTCCTCCCCTCCAGTGATACCGCAGAAACCCAGCATGGTACCACAGAACCTGCCTGAGCAGCCTGTCTCTGAAAGAAGCCAGAACCTCCAGCAGATTCCCACAACAGAAATAGCCTCAGGTGAGGCAAATGTGAATATTGTATTAAATATTTTGAAAGGCTTTAATGAATTTGTCAGTACTAGCCTGTTAGCTCATATGAGGCCACATAATCACCTTAATTTAATCAGTAGGTATTAATTTAATATCTCCTGCATATATTCATCACTGGGATAGTTGTGAGGAAAATTTTTAAACAGATCCTATCTTCAATGTTATTGCTACAGACTCACATATACATACATACACTTTAGAAATAGCTAATATGGTAAACATTGTTAAGAGAGTATATAGAGCCGGTCACCAGTGGCTCGTGTCTGTAATCCTACTACTTAGGAGGCTGAGAGCTGAGGATCTTGGTTTGAAGCCAGCCCAAGCAGACAAATCAGAGATGATCTCCAGGTGCAAAAAAGCCAGAACTGAGGTGGGCTCAAATGATACAGTGAAATATCTGGTGACAGCATGAGTCCCCGAGTACTGACACATGCATGTATACACACCCAAGTGTGTACATAACTAATTGCAAGACAAAGTTATTTCTATACTTTTGTATTTAGGCAATAATGTGTTTAAACTGAGGGCCTCACAGTTGCTACACAGTGTTCTACTATGAGACATGAACCCAGCCCTCTGTGCTTGTAAGTTAGTTTGTGGTAGGGTCTTTCTTTTGCCCAAGGCTGACCTCAGACCAATTCTCCTATGCTTCTGACTTAGCAGGAATTCTAGGGAGCCTTGCCAACTTCTTGTCTGGTCTGATCTTGGCTGGGATCTTCAAGTAGCATACACTGTACCTAGCCTAGAGAAAGGTATTTATTTATGGGCCAAAGTTTGCTACTTTCTTTAGGACTCCATTTTTGGATTAAGCCAAATAATACACACACCTCTTATTTTTGAGATAGTCTTGCTCTACAGCTCTAGCTGACCTCCCTCTCAGGAGGCTCCTGAGTATTGCTATTATAGGCACGCCTGGCCTTTTAAACTATTTCTAGTTGAAGTAATTTTGTAAAATTGTAGTGACTTCTGCCTTTGTTTCTCTATATTCTGTTAATATTTTTTATTTGGGAGGCTTAGTTTTATAGTTTATATTATTTAGGAAATCTTTTGTAAATTTTCACTTATAAAATGATAACTAGAACAATAAAAATAGGCCTTAGGAGACGGGAACCTTAACTTGTAGATTTATTTATTTTTCTTTAAGTTTTCCTGGAGTCCCGTTCTATTAACTTTTTAGCTTTTTTTTTTTCCCCCTGTCAGTTCTGGGGCTCGAACTCTGCCTGGGTGCTGTCCCTGAGCTTTTTCACTCAAGGCTAGCACTCTGCCAGTTTGAATCACAGCACCACTTCTGGTTTTCTGATGGCTATTTGGAGATAAGAGTCTCATGGACTGTCCTGCCTGGGCCAGCTTTAAACCGTAATCCTCAGATCTCAGCGTCCTGAGTTGCTAGGATTACAGGCATAAGCTGCCAGTGTCTAGTTTTATCAACCTGTAAGAAAAACATTACTTCCAGATATATAAACCAGTTGTGCCAACACAACTGTCATTTTGAAGATGACTGAAAACTACATTTTACATAATCCATTTTCACCTCCAGGAGGTACTACAGTGCTCTCCTTCTGCGACTGCATGGTAGTTTAAGTAAAGCTGGAAGAGTTGAATGTGCAGTCTTGTTTAGGTTCTTGTCCATGTGTATTTTTCCTTTCCTTCCACAGTAAGAACTGCTATACTGTTGGCAAAAGGGAGGACTGACTATACAATAAGGAGGAATCCTTATAAGTGAAATGTGCAAATAAATACGTTTTTCTCCTGCTTTCATCTTTGAGTTCTTAAACTCACAGTCCTTGTTCCTAACAAATAGAGCAGACTTAGGAAGTGGTACCAGGTTAAAATGAATTATAACCTAATTGGGATGAATAAAGCAAGCACACTTTGTATGCTTTTAGCTCAGACACTCAGTTACTCTATGGACTTCCAGAGCATTTAAAAAAAATCATATACTAATCAAGCAGTCACTCTGAACCATTTTAGAGAAAGCCTTTAAATGAAATGAATGAGAAGCAAGGAACTGGCAAAATTAGAGCTGTACATCAAGCACAGGAAGTGTGACAAGGAAAGAAGACAGAAGCAAGAGAGATCATCAGAAGCCAAGGAGGTTGAAGATTACATGTTTGCAGTTGTGCAAACATGGAAGAGATGGGAATGTTAAGGCTAGATAGAAGAGGGTGATTCCAGTGGGATGGGAGGAATGAGGAGGGAATGTTGTTAATGCAAAGGAAGTAGTACCACATGCTGTGTGAGATCTGTTGAAAGAATGAACAGAAAGTGATGTTGAGGTTTTAAAGTTGAGTGGGTATGAGATGCTCCAGGCTTTGTAAAACTGAGAGTCAATTTTGGAGGAATAGTTTTGTTCTGCATCTTCAGTCTTCAAGTTTGAATGTAATGCCAGACACTAGACATTTGGGAAAGTGGCCTTTCCATAAAGTCCTAGTACTATTAAACTTTGCTAGTGAAGCTGGTAATGTGATTTACCAGGAACATCTAAATAGTAATTGTTTTTACTGTTAAAATATGGAGACAGAAATGTAACAAAACCTTATCACATCTCTATCTAGCAGGTTCTATTAGTGGAGATATCATTGACGAGTTAATGTCTTCCGATGGTAAGTAGTTTAACCTTTTCCTACTATTTGAGATGACTACCTAGAATTTATGAATGCCACTTAAGAGATGCAGAATCTGTATTTTGTAACTGCTTTTTTTGTGACCTATATTCTCCCTTAATAATTAATACATTATAGTAAATCAAAGGCTTTCTTCAGAATTCTTTTTTCTTTGCTTACATTTTGAGAATGAATGCAGAACTGGTAGCTCTTGGCACACTAAATATTAGCCTTTTGCACTTCTGAAGACTGATAAAGAGTGAAATAATGCACCAACATCAACTGGTGATCTGAAAATTCTTTAGATAACCACCGTCAGCCATTTTCAACCTGCCAGTGTGAAATCAATGAGCTAGTATTAAACATGTCATCAGATGCTAATACAAAATAATTTTAAAGATCAATTCTCTACAATGTACAAATGAATACACTTCTCTCCTGCCTTCATCTTTGAGTTATTCAACTCAAGAGTCCTTGTTCCTAACAAATAGAGCAGACTTAGGAAGTGGTACTGTTTATTAGCTAGTGGTACAACTGAGATTTATTCAACATTTATGTAGAACATCAATACATGAAACCTACTGAGTCGTTCTGTTTCCTAAGTGGCAAGGAAACAAAATACCTTTACCAGTGTTTTTAATCATGTACTTTACAACCAGTAAAAATGTTTGGGTAAAGCCAGGCTCATGCTTGTAATCTTCCTACTTACTCTGGAGGCAAAAATCTGAGGATCACAGTTCAAAGCCAGAGAATAGTACATGAGACTCTTATCTCCAAAATCTAGAAGTGGAGTGGTTGCTCAAGCAGCAGAGCATCAGCCTTGAGCAAAACATACAATCGTTACTGTGTTTTCTAAATTAATCCCAATTATGAGTGTATTGCCTGTGCTTAGAGAACATCTCAACATGATTCAACACTGAAAGTCAGTCCTGATCATTACTTTTATGTATTTCTAAGTCCATGTTTAACATAGGAAACCATTTGAATTCATGATTGTATCATATTTTATGATGAAACATAATTATCCAAATGCAGACACGATCATTAATACTGAATCTGTTTTTGTTTGCAGTGTTTCCTCTCTTACGGCTTTCTCCTACTCCGGCTGATGACTACAACTTTAATTTAGATGATAACGAAGGAGTTTGTGATCTGTTTGATGTCCAGATACTAAATTATTAGATTCCCTGGCCACTTGGGACTGTTATCTACCTCTAACTGTAACATTTTAGACTTCTCAATAACCTAAGTATTTAAAATAATGAATGTAACACCTTTTAGTTCACTGATTCTCAAATGTTCTTTTTAATACTTTTTTTTTTTAACTTCACAAAACTTCATACAACAAAGGGCTCTACTGCTTCAGGGGAAAAATAAATTTTATATTCACCTTCCCCATATAATAGGGATTTCAATTTTTCTTCCAGTTCTGAATCCTTGTGTGGATTCTTCAGAGAAGAAAGCTAAAGCAGACTTCAGGTCATCAAAAGCAAAAACGTTGGCCAAGGGCTAATCAATTTGTCTTGTATTTTGACTGCCACAAAGTTGTATTTTGATATGTCCTTCAGCCCAGATACTCACTGCCATTTATAGGTGAAGGATGTAACTGTTTCAGTGGACAGATTTTGTGAAGTGCCTTCTGTTTTAGCACTTTAAGTTGATCACATATTGTTGACTTCTGACATTCCACTTTCCTAGAGCCTAGGAAAGATCTGTTTATGTAGTTTGTTTGAAAAATGTGCCAATGCCTGTACATTAACAAGATTTTTTAAAAAAATAAAGTTGTATAAAACATTTATTTTATTGATCTTTGGGAGGGGATTATTACAACTGCGCCATTAGTCGTGTAGCTTCATCAACATTAACTGGCTCATTTTCAGGACGCTGCTGAGGAATCTAAAGGGAGGAAAGTTACATTTAGTAGTTTAACAGTAAACAAACATAATTTGTATGTAATCTATTGGCCAGTTAAATTCTTTCCATCACACTTTTGGAAAGAGAAGAGTCGATTCTTATATTAAGACTCAATGTCTTAAAAGTGAATATAAGTCAGAAAGCCAGGGATATTAGAGGCATAGAAACCCCGGAAAATCTGTAATTTATCATCCTTTGCTGTATTAGCCCTAACAAGAGGAAGTCATTTCTACTTACCAATTCTTTTTGCAGAGGTTCTAGAGAAAGGCCTTTTGAGAAGTGTGCAAGTTCTTTCTGAATGTTGACAAAAGCTTTATTCACTCTGTTAATTTTTTCTTCATTCACAATGTTTATCTGTTAACAAAAAGGCATAATATCAACTATCTCACAAAATCTAGACTATGATTTTTGTCCCTTCTCTGAATCCTTCCTTATTCACTTGCCTCAAGGAAGCTCCCCACAGTCGTCCTCTTCAGTGTCTAAAGGGTGGGAGTGATGTTCCCATACATTACCTGCATGAGAATATTCGGCGAGTCCTTAATGCTGTCACTAAGTTCACAAGTACTTCATGAAATATTTCACCCTTTGACTCAATTGCCCTCTCAGATCCATTATAGCTGTTAGTGACTTCCACAAAAAGCTAATCCTATGGCCTTTTAATCTCTGAAGGTTTTCTTCAGAGGTATTTCCTTCTCCCTATCTCAGCCATGTGCTCCTGCAGAATAACTTGGACTTGGTCATTACCAGCCCCGCAGTTTCTTCATCTGCCACCTTTTGTTTTTGCTTATGTAACACAGGTTGGCCTTGAACTCAAGACCTCCTGCTTTAGCTGCACCAAAGTCCTGGGTATATACCCAGGATGTGTACCATCCTGCCTAGCCTCCAAAGCCCCTTTTCTCAGCCCACAACTAAAGCTAAAGAAAATAATAAATGGCTGACTATCTTCACTTCAAATCCATCACCACCAACTTCAAACCATACTACCAATTACTGATTATTGGAGAGTGGACTCTTACTACAATGAGGGAACTACTTAACCTTAAAGAAAGCCCTCAAATGTTTTCAAATATAAAGAAAGTTTCTTTGCAATTGCATTTTAAGAAACAAAATACTTTATCTTCATTTTATCCCATTTTAATATGGATTCCAAGATATAATAGGAGGAGAAAAATAATGGGTAGTGGATGGCAGGCCATATCTTAGTTCCGAGAATAGATTCTTGAACATATTTGTGTTCAGAAATAAGAACAATTTTCCACAGCATTTTAGAACAATTCCTACAGTCTAATCTATTAAACTGTCACATGATACTTTACACAAATGCACTTAAAATGCTTTTTTTCCTCATATTTGGATTTAAAGGGTAGAGGTAAGTTTTCTTCAACTTTTTCTCTAAATGTGTGTCATCTTTATGTAGGAAAGGGTGGGAACTTTGAATTTAAATTGCAGAATTCAGATGTTCCACAGCTTTACAATTATTAGATGCTTGTAAACAGTAAGGTCTGAGTGCAAAACAAATGCCCACCTTCTTAAGATTAGTGGTAACTGGTTTTGCTTTGCATTTGGCCTTGAAGTTCTTTTGGCTGGCTATGTGAAATACATTCCTGGACTTCTGCCCCCTTAATTTGTTCTTGGCCATTGTCTAGAAAACAAAAAGAATTCAATTAGTGCCTATGTTTATGAACTATATGTTTTTAAAGTCAAAATCTCTTCTGCATCCCCAGCACCTAGTCCAATGCATGTGTGTCAATGGGATTCATTAATATCAACACAACTTTTTCTTTACAGCATCTGACAATATTATCACCAACATCTCTTAGCTATTCTGTATACCACTGTCATACTTTAGGAGTGGCTCCACTTCTTTATCATGCTTTTTTACTCCATTCCCTCTTGAACAATCAAAGTCAGTTCTTGAACATGCATTTCCTGTTTCCTTCACATTACTTTCACAAATCACATTGTATCTTTACAACATTTATTTGTTGCCCTGAAATCTGGTTTCCTTTGATCTGGAGCTAAACACACATTAAGCCTGTAATTTCTGTCTTAAAAATATCTCTCAAGTCTGTTCAGTCACAGAAGAACAATTTCTAAAATGGTAATAGTTAACACTTAGGGATTGTGTTGACATGTGCTACACCTCATTTATTCATACGAGCACTTTGTGGGCAGGGCTACTATGCCCATTTTACAGATTTAAAAACTGATGCAAAGGGAAGTTAGCTTGTCATGAGTCACACTTTTAAGAGCCAACACATGCCAAGATTTAAAGCCATGTAGACAAGGTCAGAGATCACACCTGGATGATACTGGTCTTTATAAGGATTTCCTAGAGCATTATGCTCATTCAGTCATGTGCTATCTGTGACCATTATGTACAAATCCTAAAACATTTACTTAACTGATTCTTTACTGAAACTCTGTCAAACTCTTGCTTAAGGCTGCTGCACAGTAGCTACCTTGCATAGTTAATAGATGAAAACATTCCACAAAGTTAAAATTTGTCAGTAGCTCTCCTGGTACACATAGGCCTAGTACATTTCTGGTCTTTTAACCCCATCTTAAATCTGTTTTAGGTCATCTACCTCTCCATGCTGGACTCTTCAAAGTGTTACCTGTACATTCTGACACATCCCTCCTCTTTTGCCTTTGCTTACATGGTATCTCTCCAGTGAATTTTACAACCACACTAAACATTAGAAAACTACCTAACAGCAAAACCTTTTAACTCTTAATAGTCCTGGTGTTTTTAGAAAAATTGAAGGCAGCAGGGTACACACTATTATTACACTGGAAGAAAATAATACCACTCGACAAAATCTAAAAGCTACCCAATAATAGCTGAAAGGCAACCATCTAGAATCCAGTCACTGAATTACATGATGTACAGAACAAAGGCAAGCACAGACGGAAAGACGGGTACTATATGAGTGGCAATATTATACAATTAACGTGTAACACACAATCAACGACGCCAGAGGGGCAGATCTGCCGAAGTCGGGGACACAAGAAAGGTTCGTGAAGAAACAGCCTGCTTGGACCGCGTCTTAGAAAAGTCAAGGCAACCTCGTGGGAACGGTGATCATAAACCAGCACTGGGAGCCTGCCTGGGAACGGCCCCGAGGATACCGGCCTGGTGGGGTAAACTGAAGCCGAGCTCGAGAGAAGCCAGGCCTCCGGACCACAGAGGTCTGCCCAGCCCTGCCATAGCCCACGAAACCTTCACGCCAGCCCGCCAAAACATTCCACTCACCTGTCCCGACCTTCAGTACCCTCGGGCCGCGATTTCATCCACTCCACACGGAAGTGGCCGGGATGAGCAAGACGTGTGCACGCCGTAGTTCCGCTCTCAAATTCGGACCACGCCCACCCTACAAGGCCCTCACGTAAAGACTTGCCTACCAGGAGGAAGTCCCGCCCAGGGGCGGATCCCCACCAATCCTGCGGCCAGTAAGCAGAGGGAAACCACGCCCATCCCACTGAACAGAGCCGCTCCCGAGCTCCCGCCCACACGTTGTAGTCAAAACTATGGTCATGGCCACGCCCATAGCCGTAGCCACGCTCACAGGGCAAAGCATCCCTAACCTTTTTGTTCTTGTCCCGACTGGTGGGCGTTTGCTGAGATCTAGCTCGGCTGGGGTGTTGCACCAGCGGCCAAGTCTCAAAGTTCCAATGAAAATACGAGTCCAGAAGCCAGCTGGGCTGTTTCTGAGTCATCTGAGCGGTGAAGATCTTCCCCCAGATCCCAAGTGGACCCTCAGCCACGCCGCCCTGTGGCTCTGCCAGCCGTCCAGGAGGGGGCGCTGGCGCGCTGGGCTGGCACTGCCTCTGGACCAGGTCTGCAAGAGCATTTGTAATCCATCAGCCCTTGGTTGAAACGTTTCCATCCATGCAAAAATGGAATTCCTGACAGCCCAACACAGGTATCGAAACCAGTCACAGCATCAAATACAAAAATTAAAGAAATTACAGGGAACTTAGGAAAATTTAGAAGAAACCATTTTGCTTTCTGTGTGTGTGTGTGTGTGTGTGTGTGTGTGTGTGTGTGTGTGTGTGTGTGTGTGTGTGTGTGTGTCTGTGTCTGTACTTTTCCCCGGTTAGGACCGCCTGGATTGGGAGTATTTTAGAAAACGGACTCAGTTCTCCCGAGAGGATATCGCCATTAAAGCTAACAGTTTCCCGTGTTTCTCTGTGTGTTGAGGCCAGAGGAAAACGAGATTTCAAACCAATGTAGACATGTTGATATTTATGTGCCATTTTATAACTTACAAAAGAATACTTTGTTCGAACTACTAAAATAAGGTATGAATGCCATCCCCTTTTTGCAAAAGAGTCTCAGAGTTTTAAGTTTGTTGATAGTTTCAAGACTAGTTGACAGAGCACAATTAGAATCCACCACAGCTGGTATTTGCTTAAGTCCTTTCTGCAAAATCATTTATCTGCTTATATAAAGATGAGCCTCTGTTAAAAAAAATTTCCATCACAAAGAATAATGAATATGTTAAGGTAATAAGCATAATTACTTGTGACTGTATGTTTATTTGTATTTGGTGTTCTTTCTAAAGAACAGAAACTTAAACATACCTTAAAATGCTGGTACAAAATGTTCCTAAGGCTCCCATCATGTATGACACACATAAACATGCAAATGTGTGTGCATACAGATGCTTATAACTTGTTGGCGCAAAACCAAAATGAAATCAAACCTACACAAAACCATTAGATTGTTTTACAAGAACACAGTTATAAATAAGACAAGTATTATTATAGTTCTTTGAGTGTGAAGTTATTGGTACATGTGAAGAAAGATAAAGAAATCGATGTAAAGGAATGACAGTAGAGTGTTAATACCTGAGGAGTCTGGCTTTTATTTTGTAATAGTGACATAGATGTGAAAGAAATAGCATTTTTTTTGCATGCTAGAGCAAAGGAATTTTGTAAGGTGTGGAGTCATGTTTTCTCTCTCACCAATCCACTGTATGACCATGGAAAGGTCTCCATTACTGTGGAACTCCTTTTACATATGTAGGTTATTATTATATCTACTTTGGATAACATCTGCTCAGCATCCCTTTCTGGGATTGTCCTTCCTTCATGTGGTCCTAGTTGGGTTAAGGATTTTCCTGCTAGAGCTGGTGGGATTGCTGTCACCTGTAAACAGTTGGTAATGCGAGCCACCATTTCTCCCAACCTGGAAGCTTTTCTATGATAAAAGAAGACTCCAATGATATCATTTAGTCCTTGGATTCAGGAAGATCTTCTTAAACTACTGTTTGGGGTTTTTTTGAATCCCGTACCCTGAGTCTTGATCCTATTCCTATTTTACTTCACAGAAAAGCACAAGATACTAATAAAACAAAAAATAATAGAGTATGTTAACTTTCTAAGGGCCATATTTTCCTATGAATCAAATGAACCCTACATGTAGAAAGAAAAAATTGCTTAAATATTTTTAAAGTACTTAAAAATACACTCGAAGATCAAAGATTCAAAGATGTTTTGTGAGACAGACAAGGTCATCCTCAGTAGCCCAGGCTGGTCTTGAACTTGAAATCATCCTTTCTCAGCATCCTGCATGACAGGTGTGTACACTTCGGTTATGTTCAATACCTATCACACATTCTATTCTCTCTCCCTCCTTCTGGCTGCTCCTCTAAAGAGCAAACAGTCCCTCTGTGTGTGGCACAGGGGGGTGGGGGGATGGGGGGAGGATATTGGGGGTTGAACTCAATCAAAACTTCACATTTGCTCAGCAGGTACATTATCAATTGATCCACACCTCCAGTCTCCTTTGGAATTGGTTGTTTTGAGGTAGGTTCTTCCTTTATTCTGGATCAGGTGAGTTACAATCCTCCTGCTTGTGCTCCTCCCCCCCCCCCTTTCTCTGTCCATGGGGATGACAGATGTGTGTCACTGTCCCTAGCCAAATGAAGTGCTGGCCTTGAACTAGGCGTTTCCTGATGTCTACCTGCCAAAAAAGTATTTACAAGCTTGGGTCATTGTGCCTCATGTTTAATCATGATGATGATGATAGTGTATAGATTCTTTATATTAGTGAAAATATGTGATTTTTTTATTTGGCTAAGGGCTTTCTATAAGTACTTGAGACTTCTATTGCCTGCCCCGTAATACTAAGGCCTTGGGAGCAGTAGAACAACACAGTAAACCTATCTTATTTGTGGATTTATTACAAATAGCTTTGACCAACCATGATTAAAAAGAACATGAATAATACATGTTTAAAGTTGGAAATAAATTCAAAAATTTAAACTCACATACCCACATTACAGTTGATACAGAACTCTCAGTCCTGTATTATTGCCATTTGTGTTTAAATTGTGTGTCATCTGCCTGCGTGTTTCTCTGTCCTTAATTTTATAAAAACAATGAATCCCAAAAGACAAATGGTGCAACCAAGATTGAGGTGATAACATTTTAGATTTGTTAAGAGGTTACATATCTTTAGTGGAAGTTAGGTGGTATTACGGGAAAAATGAATCAAGCATCTACAATACAGGGATGAAATCTGCATTCTGAGAATGTGTGGGTTTTCCTCAATGACAGAGTTTTTGGAACTGGGATACCAAGACTTTACCAATAAGTCATGGGAAGAGAGAGCTGTCTGCTTTCTAATGAATCTGGACTTGGCCTAAATTAATTATTACTGTGAATCAAGTGAGGACACTTTTATTTCCTTCATTCTTCTATAGTCATCACTTAATATTCCATAGCAAATAGAAGCTTCTCTATCTGTATTTTTACCTCCTTTTCTTATGTCAGTAGGGATTCACTGGTTGTTATTCAATAATTCAATAGATTAATTACAGCTGCTTCCTCCTCCTCCTCCTCCTCCTCCTCCTCCTCCTCCTCCTCCTCCTCCTCCTCCTCCTCCTCCTTTCTCTCTCTCTCTATCTCTATCTCTATCTCTCTCTATCTCTATCTCTTTTTGGTTCTGGGGCTTGAATCCAGGGTCTGGGCCCTAACCCTGAGCTCTTTCACTCAGGCTAGCACTCTACCACTTTGAGCCACACATCACTACTGGTTTTCTGGTGGTTAATTGGGGATGAAAGTCTCATGGATGTTCTTACCCTGGCTGGCCTTGAACCACAACCCTCAAATCTCAGCCTCCTGAGTAGCTAGGATTACAAACGTGAGCCACCAGTGCCTGACTTTTTGTTTTGATGTTCTGTTGCCAATTTTGAGCCATTGTGTACTGCTTCAGGCATTTTCTCCCTCCACTGTCTTGAAGTGTCCTGTCCTTCTTTGACCTCATCCTTGTTTTCTGCACAACAAGGCATTCATTTCAGGGTATGCTTTCTTGGACCTAAGCTTCCCCATTCCTACAATCAGTCATCTTCCTGTGGATCTCTGGTTTCCTTCTGTTAAGTATGATATTTAGAAACAAAGCAGAGGTCTTGATGCTTCCAGATATCAGTGGACCAAGCTAGACCACTCCAATGTCTGCATGTGTATAAATAATGTTTCTTATCTACCTGTTAACGAATATTCATATGCCTCACCTACTATACACCATGGTGAAATAGTAAGTTTATGCTAGTATTTCCAATTCTAACAAATAATTAGAATTTATTTTAGCTTTATATCTATCTATCTAACTATCATCTATCGATCTATCTATCTGGCAAGTGTAGGGCTTGAACTCAGGGCTTTTTACTTGAAAGGCATGTGCTTTATCACTGGACCCACACACCTAGCCCATTTCCTCTAGTTATTTTTCAGGAAAGGTCTTGTCTTTTTTGTCTGGGGAGACAGCTCAGATGATTATCCTCTTACTTGG
This sequence comes from Perognathus longimembris pacificus, assembly GCF_023159225.1. Taxonomy (NCBI): domain Eukaryota; kingdom Metazoa; phylum Chordata; class Mammalia; order Rodentia; family Heteromyidae; genus Perognathus; species Perognathus longimembris. Next base: position 40,013,548 of record NC_063172.1, on the reverse strand, counting down.
TGCTTTTGTATAGCTGGAATACAGGCAGAAACCACCAAGATGCCTGGCATGTCATTTGAGATAGGGTCTGCTACCTTTCTTAAAAAATCAGCTGGTCTTGAACCATGATCCTCTTGTACCTCCCAAGTTTCTGGGATTACAGAAGTAAGCCACCCTGTCCAATTCTAGGTTTATACCTTCCTTACCTATGTATAATTTTCCTTTCCATCAATGAGAGACCTGGCTTTCATCATTTTAAATATATGTACTCATTTGGCTTTATTTCCTTCACTGTTAGCACCAAGGCCACCTATTTGCACCCCATGAAGATGCCCTCCTCACCTCCACTGAGCTCCCATCAACCACCTGGGCGATTGCCATGTGTACAGCTGCCACTTGCATAGATCTTTTCCTCAAGCTCAGGTTCTTTCTTTAGCTCTTGCCATCTTTCTTCCACTTCTAAGATCTAATATTTTTCAGATTGATTGAACAAGTCAGGAAGGAAGGGAGGAAGGAAGGGAAGGAAAAAAGGAAAGAAGGAAGGAAGAGTATATATATTTTTTTTAAGCAGTAAAAGATTTCTAATAGCCGGTTGCCAGTGGCTCATGCCTATAATCCTAGCCACATAAGAGGCTGAGATCTGAGGATGGCGGTTCGAAACCAGCCCAAGCAGGAAAGTATGTGAGACTCTTATCTCTAATATACTACTCAGAAAAAGTGGAAAGTGGTACCGTAGCTCAAGTGGCAGATTGCTAGCCTTGAAGAAAGAAGCTCAGGGACAGGGCCCAGGACAGGCAAAAAAAAAAAAAAAAAAGGAAGGAAGGAAGGAAGACAAACGAACAAAAAGAAAAATATTTCTATTTACTCTCTCTTTCCCCTCCCTGCCCCAGCCCACATGAAATAGCTTGGTGTGAGAAACTCTAATCTGAAGGGATGGATTCAGAGGGATTCAGTTTGGGTCTGAAAAGCCTCCTCTTGGCCTGCAATTTGAGTCATCAAAGCCAGTCAGTCACACTTTTGGGAACTGTAATTCTTCCTTGGAGGACTGACTTATGCAATGCTAATCTTAGGATAACTTTAGATATGGGAAGTCGAAACTGGATATAACATCAATGCCATAAAACCAACACTTTCCTCAAGGTAACGAATGATAAGACATTTCTGTCCTTAATAAGCCCCAGATACATACATCACAGGACTCAATAAATGAAGACAATGGGGCACACACTGAGAGCAACTCGGACTTGGGACTCTGCAGACTGGAGCTATGTTCCTGACAATGTTGCTTTTCTCTCGAGGCAACTGGGGAACTTTGCTCACCTCAGTTTCTGGGTAAAAGTCAGGTGGTAAGAGCCACTTCATTTCACGCTTAGAGTTTCTAAAAAAACACCTGGGAAAAATATACATCTTGGATCAAGAATCCTTATACATGCCCAAATAAAACAATCGTAGCTTACACTTTCATACTTTGATACTTCCTTAATATGTCACTGTGTTAGTCAAATACTTTAATGGCTACATTTGGAACTTGTAAGTGTCACTCATTGCAACACACAGTGTCTGATTCATAGAACAGAGTCACTTTGGCACATATTGTGTCAGAGGGAGTTTTAACTGGATCTCTGTGGTATAAGGTGAAGTACAGAGAACCATTTTCTGGGTCAGGCTTTGTGGCCAAGGCCCTCTGGCCAGCATCCATCTTCCTTTACTTGTTTCCACAAACCATTGTGAGCCAGAGGCTTTGTTAGGGAGAAAATGCACATGATTACGAAGGGTTATTCTGTAAGTTAATGGGTTTATGGATTTAAGGAAGTACAAGGTTTTCATTTTCTCCAAAGTTTGTTTTTGAAAAAAATTCATACCTATTAAAAACTTATAAGAGGGCTGGGGATATAGCCTAGTGGCAAGAGTGCCTGCCTCGGATACACGAGGCCCTAGGTTCGATTCCCCAGCACCACATATACAGAAAACGGCCAGAAGCGGCGCTGTGGCTCAAGTGGCAGAGTGCTAACCTTGAGCGGGAAGAAGCCAGGGACAGTGCTCAGGCCCTGAGTCCAAGGCCCAGGACTGGCCAAAAAAAAAAAAAAAAAAAAAACAACTTATAAGAATAGTATCTTCATTTCCAAAATATCCTGCTGGTAAACTCACCAGTTATTGATTAAGATATTTATCTGAAACTATCAGGTGCTGGTGGTCCATACCTGTCATCTAGCTACTTAAAAGGCTGTGATCTAACCATCATAATTCAAAAGCAGCTTCTCTGAACAAACAAATCTGAGAATCTTATTCCCACTTAACCAAAATAATGTGTGGCTCATAATGGTAGAGCACTAAGCAAGAGCACAAGGTCCTGAGTTTAAGTCCCAATACTGGTGCACTGGTGTACATGTCTGCACACACGCACATGTGCGCGCACACACACAATATGGCTTTACTATATTCTTAACATAATTGAAACTCAATTCTACCTATTCTATGGGAGGGGGTGGAAGAAAGCCAAACCTAAGGGCTTTCTCTTGGATTCAAGAGGAACATTAATTATTGGATTTAACACTGTGCTGCTTTCTAGCTTCACCAAGAACTACACAAGCTGGAGGGACAGGCAGGCTGCAGTACGGGAATCCTATCAAGTCTAAAGAGGAATAGTTCACATCGATCCTTACTCAAGGCTGCCTAAAAAAGAAGTGATTACCAAGAGTCTCTCCAGGGACTTGGATTAATACTCTATGCAGAAGCTGTGTGCATGTCAAGAAAAAATAGACGTGACACAAACAATCCCTGAATGGTTTATAATGGGAGGTTTGTAACTCATTAAGAAACGATTTGTATTAGCTTGCTCAACACTGCACAGTGTGATCTGAAATTTCCAGTGGACCACAACTCGCCTTTAGCAGCTAGAAGAGAATAATCCTTAGCAGGCCACAGAGTTCTTTCTATTGCTCCCTGGGAACCCAGCACATTCACCATGCCAGAACAGAAATTCAAGGCCCTGAAGATAGCTCTGCCTCTAGTCCTTGGGCAGTAGCAAGCACCCAGGAAAATGGCCTGGAAACCTTCCTTCTTGCAGGATGAGAAGGGCAGCTGAATTTGGGGCCAAGCATCCACAAGGAAGGCTGATTTTCCCTGATATCCAAAAGCCTGCGGGCACAGGAGTGAGTACAGGCCTGGAAGCCAGGAACCGGGTTCCCTACCCCGCACCAGTCCGCTCCCCCAAACCCAGGGCGGAGTCTGGTTCCATTTTGGGTCTCTAATAGCAGTGTGACCCGCCAGGGAGCCACTTAGCATCACTTAAGTTTCATTTCCGGGCCTTCTAATTAGAGGGAGACGTTGGGGTTCCCCGTCCCCGCAGTATTTTTTTTCTCATTGGAATGCTGGAAGGATCTCAAGGGGGGAAAAAAAAGTGGGAAACTGTCTTAGTTAAGACCCTGGCCCACTAGAAACTCTTCTAAGTACTGGTTACTACTCTAAGTGGTGGTTATTACCATTATCATTATTGTTTTGTATATGTGTTGTAATCACCACACCGCTGCCATCACGAATCAGGGAGCTCTGCCTGTCTCCAGCAGGGCTCGACAGCTGCGGGATGGAGAATTCATTCCCCAAATCTCCTTCCAGACTATTTAATTCTTCAGAGTCACTACTTCACATCCCTCTGTGCGTGTGCTTGCGTGTGTGTGTGTGTGTGTGTGTGTGTGTGTTTGTCTGTCTGTCTAACCCGATCTTCCATTCCCGATTGCAAGGTAGCGGCATCAAGGGCTGGCGCCCTGGGCCTCAGAACCCAGCACTCAGTCAAGCTCCCCACCGTCTCCCCAAGCGCACTTCGGTGCCGTCCCCACACGCCACTGCCCCCTGGAGGACTCAGTCGGGAGCGCCGGGCCTGGGGTTCCGGGGCTGCACCCAGTGTGCTCCCAGCTCTCAGTGGGCCCGCCCTCGGCTAGCTCCTGTCCGCGAGCCGGTGTAGCTCCCTCCCTCCCCGGCTGCCCCAGACACATCTTCCACGGCCTTCCACCGCGAGGGACATGGCGAGGCTCAGCTGGGGATACGGCGAGCACAACGGTGAGCGTCTTTCACGGATCGGATGGGAGGTCTCTGGGCAGGGGGTGGCCGAGGGCGGGCAGCATGCCTGGCGCCCAGCGCCCAGCGCCCGCAGACTGCGCGCAGCCGCTCTCACTCTGGCTAGGAAAACTTTTCGGTTCCTCTTGAAACTGAGTACCACTCCCAGCGGCCCCGTGCAGGAAGCAGCGGGCGGGCTCCGTCCCGTGCTGGCTCAGACCCCAAGGTGTGGGTAGTGGCAGGATCGACACTGGTTTTTTCGGGGAAGTAGGGGGGGGGGGTTCCCAGACCCCTAAACTTTTCTCGGTGCTGTCTCCTTTACTTGGAAGGCTGAGAACTTTACCAACAACCTCTCATCCAAAGGCTAGGAGATTAGAAGTCAGATGACATAGTTTAGCAAAACGAGGACAAGTTGATAGTCTGTCCTTCAGACTCGCTATTCACCAAGAAGACACACAATCTTAGGGACATCTTCGAAAGGACAATGAAACCTGAGCACCTGGCATACTGACATCGATGATTAAATTGTCTCCTTGGCAACCAAAATACTGAAAGAAAAAAAAAACTTCTTAATGAGTTGTTATTGTAAGATAGTCCCACAGCAGTTTGCCTATGAATTATTACTTTTGACATTTGTGGTAAAGTTTTCTGTCCTTTCTGAGCCAGGAAGGAACATGCACATTATGGGGAGCTTCTGCACGCTCATCCTTGTTTGAGGATTAGCAAAGGATTATTGAAGGTATAACAGTGTTATAACTGTATTTACTGGTGAGGGTGACAGTAAAAAAGCATGTACTTCTCTTTTGTTCATGTTAAAGTAAGGCAAGAAAACACTTTTCTTAAATGCAGATTAGGTTGAGCTGATTGCTTAAAGATTACTCAATACAGTTGCAAAGGCGCACACAGTTAAACTAAGAAATGGTACTGGGAACGGTGGATGCCCATGGTGTAACTTCATTTGACCAACGAACAGTTTAACAACATATATACCTGCTGAAACAGGTGTCATTTGAGAGTGGGTGACATTTAAGGGGAAGGATCAGTCGAATGGAACGAATACAGTCATAATAGTCAATGTACATATGTGAAAATGGAACTATGAAATTTGAAGGAGTGATTGGGGTTGGGAGAGATGGAAGGTGAATCATGGAAGAGGTGAAACTGATCAAGATGTATTGAATTGAAACCCTTTTCTACAACTATTTAAACATAATTAACATAAATTTAAAAGAAAAACTTTATCACAGGACAACACCAAGAAAACATTACCGTGGATGACTGTCAAATTGAGGTCATATACATTTACTGAAGAGATCTGGAGAGTAAAATTTTATAGAAAGTTAACTTACAGAAACAGCAATATTTCCTTCCTAGTCACAGCTTGTTATTCATATTACTGCACTAGTTTGAAACATGGCAACACATGAAATTTAGAATTTTTATAATGAAAGATGTAATTTAGGTGGATTTCTTTTTGACCAAGCCTTATTATCATAATATTATTGGATAATTAATAGTTTATGTTTTGGAAAAACAAACTTCATGAGACAGATTTCATTTTATGTCCCCTGTCTGATGGAATCATTTTCATTATTGGAATTTAGTAATTATTAGGTGCCAAGAGTATGTGAACTATAATTAGGAAGAAGGGTATTTCAATCAAGAAAAACTGATTATACTTTAATAGGTTAGAAAATATTGGAACCAATGAAGCTCATCTTCAGAAATTGTCTTTTTAAAAATTCATCTGAGAAGCCTGGTGCTGGTTGCTCACACCTGTAATCTTTGCTACTCAGGAGGCTGAGATCTGAGAATTGTGGTTTGAAGCCAGTCTCAGCAAGAAAGTCTATGAGATTCTTCTCTCTAATTAAACACCAAAAAGCTGGAAGTGGAGGTGGGGGTCAAGTGGTATAGCCCTGGTCTTGAGCACAAAAACTCAAGGACAGTGCCTAAATGCTGAGTTCAAGCCCCAGGGCCAACACACACACACACACACACACACACACACACACACACACACACACTCATTTTAGGTTCATCCCTGTCTTGTAGACTTTTTGGTTTTCTGAGGACCACACCTTGAAGTAAAAGTTGGCAAATTTCTGTTAGAAATATGTTGTTTCCTGACTAGGCAAGTTCCATAGCTTTTTATTTTACTTCTATTTAGATGTTGGTAAAACTAGCCGCTAAGATTAGGGAAATTTGGGAAACTTAAAATTCCCCTTAATCAGCATGATAAAAGCATGATCAAATGGAATATCAACAAAGTGAACCCTGAAGGAGTCTCAGCCTGACAAGCAATTTTCAATTTCTTCCACTAACCTTTGAGCACCTTTTGGGTTTGGATTAGGCAATATGATGTCTCAAAAAACTACATATCAAGTTTCTGAAAGTTTTGAGAAGCCACCCTATATCCATGCAGGCTTCACAATGCTTCGTTTGCATAGATTTGAAGCTGGGTATTCTGGACACTTTACAAAAGAGAGGCCAGTATAAGAGGCTGGAAAGTGAACCTATTATAGTGAACTAATTTATATGTTGTGAACCAATTATAGTGAATGAAGCAATTAAAAGCATTGGATATCTGGAAGCAAAGCAGCTTTATTTTTATTTTATTTTTGATTGGCTCTTCTAGAAACAGTTCTGGTTATTAAAGATTGAGAAGAGTAAAAGATAGGAATTAGGAGGAGAAAGAGGACTCTGCTGATTGTGGCAAAGCCAAGAGCATGTTGTGACACATGTACTGCATATTTGAAATCTGAGTCTCATTAAGTTAAGTCATACTCGATGACAGTGAAACAGAAGGACTTCGCACATTAAAAGAAGACAAGATTGGGGTGGGGGATGTGGCTTAGTGATAGAGTGCTTTCCAAGCATGCATGAAGCCCTGGGTTTGATTCCTCAGCACCACATAAAAACAGAAAAAGCCAAAAGTGGCGCTGTGACTCAAGAGGTAGAATCCTAGCCTTGTGCAAAAAGAACCAGAGACAGTGCTCAGTCCCTGAGTCCAAGCCCCAGGACTGGCAAAAAAAAAAAAAAAAAAAAAAGTGGACAAGATTGACAGGCTCTTACTCTGGTGGCTCATACCTTTAACCCTACTCAGGAGGCTGAGGTCTGAGCATCTCTGAAGGCAGACCAGGCACGAACGTCCATGAGATTCTCATCTTCAGTTAACCACCAAAAAGCCAAAAGTGATGCTGTGGCTCAAGTGGAGAGCACTAACCTTAAGCAAAAAAACTTAGGGACAGCACCCACGTCCTGATTCAAGCCCGGGTACTAGAGAAAGAGAGAAAGAGAGAGAGGAAGGAAAGAAGGAAGGAAAAAGGAGGGAAGGCAGGAAGAAAGAGAAAAGTACTCAGAAAGGGCAAATGCAATAATTTAATGAAAAAGGAAGTTCAATGCCTTTTCTATAATATTTCGAAGGACTTTTGGTGGCCAAATTTCTTCGAAGTCTAAACATTTTTAAATTGACTGTGCAGTCATGTATGCATGGTATAGCTTTTTGTATAGGAAGGAAGTGTATGTGAAAAGAATAATGTATTCTCTCCCTTCTTCATTCAATTTTCTCCTTTTAGAGACTGACACTGCTGACGAAATGTAAAGTATTGTATTTCCCTAAATCCCAGTCCAAATTTCATCATTTATGAAATACATGCTGTTGTTTAATGATTGCCATGCTATGCTTTTTAAATTAGAACCCCATTTTTTGGAGCAGAACTGGTTAGTGAAGTAACTATGTTCCTCACTTTCCTGCTCATAGCTATGTAAGTTGCAACATACTAGAGAGGAGAAAATAACAGCTTCCAACTCACTCATACAAGAGTGAGTCACTTGGTATGTAGAATGAACAGGAGCTTACATGGAGCTGCAGCCTTGCTGTCGATTTTGAGCCAGAACTTGAGTAGAGTGGTCCAGGGGAATGACAATGGTAGACTTGTTGGCATACTAACTTACTTCAATTTACTTAAAAAAAAAATTCTGGCTTGTGAATGTGATGCAGTTTTGATGTTTGTTCTGCATGGAGGATCACAAAGGAAAAGTCTTTGTGCTGGAATTCAATTATTATGTTGCAAAATAAACTCCTGAAAAGTACAAGAAGAGAAATAAATTGCAACCTGATTCTACTGCAGAAAATCTATAGTATTAAGTTTTCTGGCATGGAACCGCTATTTTATTTGGATTAATTGGTGTGAACAATGTGCATATGCTCTTGGTCTGCCAATTGCACTTTGTGGGAATAGAGTTGAGGCCTGTGTGACACAGATGATACCTGTGAGCCTAAAGAAAGGGAAGGGGGGAGGGAAGACAGAAGGGGAATGGCAATCCTTTGTGTCTAAGCTTCCTCAGCCTTTTTGACTCTCCTAGCCCTGTCAACATTGACCTCTAGAGCACTGAAAGCACATTCTTGGATTGGAAATGGAATCTTTTGTTTTCAATGATGAATTATACTGTTGTGTCTAGTTTGGTGGATGGGTATGCTCTTCTGTCTATGAGGATTATTTTAATTCTGAAAGTGACTTAAAACCATAAATAAATAAATAAGAATAAATAGTTTTGAAGAGGCTAAGGTCCTGAAAATTAAGATGTTATTTTATTAGTTTGTATTTTCACATAGTGAATTACATGTAGCAACTATTTCTTGAGTCAAGGAACTTACTCATCTTTTCCTTTGGGTCATACCCCTTTAAGGTCCTATTCATTGGAATAAATTTTTCCCCATTGCTGATGGTGATCAGCAATCTCCAATTGAGATTAAAACCAAAGAAGCGAAATATGATTCCTCACTTCGGCCTCTGAGTATCAAGTATGACCCCACTTCAGCTAAAATCATCAGCAACAGTGGCCATTCCTTCAGCGTTGACTTTGATGACACAGAGGACAAATCAGGTTGGAATGATTGATTTGTTAAGGTTAAGAGTGAGCATTTGACTGCTTTGATTTTACTCTCTTATCTTACCTTTCATATTTAGCTTATATTAAACCTGAAATGTGATGAATCAGAGCAATTTTTTTCTTCTTGTGAGTTGAAATGTCCTATCATATATAAACATATCATATACATTAACATAATGTTACTTTGAAGGATACAAAGGAGAGTTTAGAAAAGGCTGTGTTGAGTGAAATTTTAAATGTCTCAGCTAACTTCATTTAGCATTTATCACTGTGAAATTTTGTAGTATTTTATTTTTATTATTTATTTATTATTAATTATTATTGTTATTATTTTTGTAGTATATGTACCAATGTGCTTCAATTTAACATACCAGTTTGTGAATACAATGCATCTTGATTAACGAATAATTCGTAACCATTTGGGGGGATTTTGTAGTCAGACTTTTAATTATTTATTTGCAAATCTATAATATTGGTTAGTACATGTTTCAACAGAAAAAGTATTTTTAATATCATAGTATCTTATTTTAATTGCAAAATTAGTACATATACATAATCACCAAAACAGCACAGAAATGTGTAAAAAAATTGTCTCTACCTCTTCTGATTCCTCATGTACTGAAAGCTATGCTCTTCCATAATATTTCAATATATAACCATGCATACACACATGTATATTATATTACTTTACCTTTTATTAAAAAATTTGAACAAATGCTATATCACTCTGATTTTTTCCTCATTTGGCAGTATTTCATGGATATCTTTCTAGGTTAAAATGTATAGATCTATCACTTTTGCTTAAAAAGATGTATTTCTATTAGCTATTCTTCTGTCATAGTTTAAAACCTGTCCTAAGAATGACTTTTTAAAAAATCAATTATAGGGCTTGAACTCAGGGTTTGGGCACTGTCTGTTAGCTCTTTTTGTTCAAGGCTAGCACTTTACCATTTTGAGCTACAGCTCCACTGGGTTTTCTGGTGATTAATTGGAAATACGAGTCTCACAGCCTTTTCTTCCCCAGGCTAGAAACCGTGATCCTCCAATCTCAGCTTCCTGAGTAGCTAGGAGTACACGGTGGCATGACGCATCAGTGCCCAGCGGAGAGTACTTTTTAAAAATAAAAATATAATTATTGAAACACATTTGTTATCACTTTGCTAGAACCTGTAGTAACTGCTTTATTGGATTTTTTTTCTTTTACACTGTGCAAAAATAACAGATCTATCAAAGGAAACTTTAGTTTGTTAGTTTTTAAATATGTGAACAAGAAAAGGATATATCCTTAAAGTGAACATTTGACATTTTTCTCAATCATAACTATAATCCAAATATAGATTCCACCCAAGATGTCACTTAGAAATAAGGTGGGAAAAGTTTGAGAGAACCATATTTTAGAACACTTTTTAAAGGTTTCTTGAAAATTACTTTTATTTAAGCCTAATATTAAAATCATGAAGAAATATAGTTAACCTGAAATATATGAAAACTTTCTTCTAATTAAGGATTTAACATTTAATTATTTGGTTTACAAGCTAATATTTGTTATTGAGTTCACAATATCCTATTTGTGTAAAGTTTTATTATTAATTAAAAATGTAAGTCAGCATAAATTTCTTCCACATATTGGTCAAATGTTTCAGAGTGATACATTTCTCTAGAACATTACAAAATGCACTTAAAAATGAAGAAATAATAATATCTCCAACTTTTGAGGGAAATGAGAGAGGTATCTTTATATATGTTCGATTATATTTCTGCCATTATATGAATTTACATTAATGATACGGTTAATGTGATGGGTACTTTGTAAAAATAGTCCAGTGTTTCTAAATAACATATATACATCCCATATTTGTAGGTTGATACAGTTTATAATATATCAACAAAAAACCTAAAGCTACCCACTTTAGTTTTAGAATAAGAAAATTTGAGATTATGCTTCATCTAAAACTTTAAGTTCCTTCCTCCTTCACTCCTTCCCTCCTTATCTTCATTCCTCTTTTCCTCCCTCCGTCCTTCCCTCCTTCCCTCTCCTTTTCTCTTTTCTTTAGTAATAAGAATTGAACACTTATCTCCCTTGAAAGTTCTACCACTTTGAGGTACATTGCTAGTCTTTTTGCTTTTAGTTTGTATTGCAGATGGAGTCTGGTTAACTTGCCTCTCCTGAACTCAGACTGCTTCCCTCTTCCCTCTGCTTCCTGACTAGTAGCTGAGAGTACAGGCCAGTCATCACCAGCCCTTGTCTTTTCTATATGTTGGCATTCTTAATAAAAAAAAATTCTTAGTCTCTTTTCATCTGTGATGATTCAGTTTCTCTCTTTCGCTCTCTGTTCTCCTCCCTCCCTTTCTTCCTCTTTCTTTTCCTATCTCTTCCTCCTTCTCCCCCCCCCTCCCTTCTTCTTGAGGCAAGCACTCTTGCCACTAGGCCACATTCCCAGCTCATTTTTTTTTTTTTTTTGCCAGTCCTGGGCTTTGGACTCAGGGCCTGAGCACTGACTGTCCCTGGCTTCTTTTTGCTCAAGGCCAGCACTCTGCCATTTGAGCCACAGTGCCCCTTCTGACTGTTTTCTATATATGTGGTGCTGGGGAATCGAACCCAGGGCTTCATATACACAAGGTGAGCACTTTTGCCCCTAGGCCATATCCCCAGCACCCTTCCTACTTCTTTCCCTCCTTTCCATCCTCTTTCTCTCCCTACCATATACTCCTTCAACCTTGGGGTAATCAATGAAATAATTTCACTGTGTTTTCAGATTTGGCATATTTTTGTGATCAGTAGTATGAACTCTCTTCCTTACGTGGGAACCTCAGTCCTATGTATAGAATAATGAAATTTGCAGGGTTAGTTGAGAACATTCATAAAGGACTTTGAGGCAGAAACTATATAAATATGGATCTTGTTTCTTTTTCATCTTCTTCTTCTTTTATTTTTTTTTGTCAATCCTGGAGATTGGGACTCAGGGTCTGAGCACTGTCCCTGCCTTCTTTTTGCTCAAGGCTAGCACTCTACCTCTTGAATCACAGTGCTACTTCTGGCTTTTTTTGTTTATGTGGTGCTGAGGAATGGAACCCAGGGCTTCGTGCATGTTAGGTAAGCAATCTACCACTAAGCCACATTTCCAGCTGTTTGTGGTCTTTTTTTTTTTTTCAAGATAAAACAAAAGCGACTCTTGGAGCTGGGAATATAGCCTAGTGGCAAGAGTGCTTGACTCGTATATATGAAGCCCTGGGTTCGATTCCTCAGCACCACATATATAGAAAACGGCCAGAAGTGGTGCTGTGGCTCAAGTGGCAGAGTGCTAGCCTTGAGCAAAGAGAAGCCAGGCACAGTGCTCAGGCTCTGAGTCCAAGGCCCAGGACTGGCAAAAAAAAAAAAGATTATGTTTGGGCTGGGAATATGGCTTAGTGGCAAGAGTGCTTGCCTCATATACATGAAGCCCTGGGTTCAATTCCTCAGCACCACATATATAGAAAAGGCCAGAAGTGGCGCTGTGGCTCAAGTGGCAGAGTGCTAGCTTTGAGCAAAAAGAAGCCAGGGTCAGTGCTCAGGCCCCGAGTTCAAGCCCCAGGACTGGCAAAAAAAAAAAAAAAAAAAAAAAAGGAAAGACTCTCTTTCATGACTAAAAAAAATTTAGGGATTTGAGAGATGAAACCACAATAGTTGCAATCAGTTGTTAGTGACATTTCCTTTTTTGTAAACTAATAAAAAACCCAACTATGTTTACTGTACCAAACCATATTGATTTTAACTGAACATTGACCATTTTGTAAAGAAGCCATTTTGATCATCATTAATGCTGAATCTTATTGGTCAACTAGCAGCAGCCTGATTTCTTCCTCATAGTCCTTGGGGGATTGTCTGGGTGGGCAGATGTCTATCTCGTTGCTGACCTACAAACAGCCATCCCTCAGACTTCTGATAATCCTATAAATGGGGCACAGGTGGATATGAAACTCTTGAGGACAGATTCCTATTGGGTTTAGCAACTAGCCAACTGATGAAGGGACTGATAATGTAATGAAGAAAGACAAGGTTGTTCTTGCTCCAGCTACTTGTCTTTCTGGACTCAGGATCTCCCTTTTCTGGGAATCTTGCTTGACTGGCCCTATTACCCCTGCTTTGGCTCCTCTGGCATTCTAGGCTTGTTCTGTCTCAGAAATTTCATGTGCTGCAGCAACTGCTATGTTGGCCTCTCTGTCTTTCCACTGAACGATTTCCATGGGCAGTCACTATGTATGGATTTTTATGGTACTTCTTTGGTTTCTTAATTTCTGTAGACCTCTTTCATGAGTGTATTAGTTGGAGTGGATTAAGATATATATATATATATATATATATATATATATATATATGTGTGTGTGTGTGTATATATATGACAGAGAAATGGATTACATAGGCAAATTGTGACTTTGGAGAAATGATTACTTATTTTTAAGCATACAGTAAGGATAATAGTTTATTACTTATTCAGAACATAGAATAGGATATTTAGTTTTGTATTTGAAGTCATATATTCGGGGATTGAGGTATAACTCAAGTGGTAGATCACTTGCCTGACAAATATAGACTCTGGGTTCATTCTCTACTACTGGAAAAGTGAAACACACACACACACACACACACACACACACACACACAAATTCATTAACAAATAATTATGATTTCCAGTAGGGGTGGCATACACCTGTATTCTTAGAACTTAAGAAGCTGAGGTAGGACGATGCCTAGTTCTATTCTAGCCAGGCATTCTAGCAAACCTGGTCTCAAAGATATGGTTGCCTTCATTGATTATGATTTTATATCACAGTTTACTACTTCTTGTGGATAGTCTCAAGGACATTGTTAAATAACATCAAGTTTTGTATTCACTCTTTGCTTCCCTGTGGTTCTTTGGAAAAGCACAACACAGAGAGAACTTTCTTCTCTACAATGAGGCATTTACTAACCATAATCCCTGGCTGGAGAGTTTACTGCCTACCTAAGCAGAGCTGTGCAAATTTGACTTTAAACTTCAAGTTCAGGGAAGCTTTTCCAAAGATCAACCATTATCTTTGAATATTTCTCTAACAGTTTTTTTTTGTATCACTTTCTTTCTACAGAGCCAGCTTGCTTGCATCTTCTCTCAAAGTCAATTCCACAGTGATTACTGAAGCTCTGTAATCTGCTTTTTATCTCTGAAGGAATGACTTTATCTTGTAGCTCAGGTTCTATTATTTAAGAGCCAAGGAGAAAGGACAATTGAGCCATTGATTTCATTTGGAATGACATTTAGTCCTTCATCAATATAGGTTCTGCAATTTGTACAGGCTATGAGTGTCACTTAGAAGTGTCTCTCTAAGTGAATTTATTTCAAATAATGTTGAAAGTGTTCCAAGTTAAATCAATTCAACAAGTATTCATTGTTCATCTCCTCTGATAGTTCTTATGCCAGATCATGAGGAGAGCAGAAACGTAAAGTCTCATGAACCCTGCCAGTAAAACCTTTTTAAACAAAACAAAACAAAACAACACAGTAATAAAAGAGCAAATCCTAAGTCCACTATAAGTGGCTGTGTTTTATTTTTTCAGGGTGTTTGGAAAAACTTTAATGCATGGTAAAGAAATCTGGATCTAAATGTTCCTTATACAGGTGGATCATTTCTGAAATCTATCAGGAAATACAAATACAGCATCTCTGAAAAGGAGAGTAATTCATTTCTATTAGATGTTCCTGGCAGTTTAGTGATGCTTATGTGCTCACCACTGAATGCTTCCTTTCCTCCCCCAAGCTTTAAGCATGCCTAGTAATGGTTTATTAGAAGATAGCCTCAGAATAGATTCCTTCTCTTCCTCCCTTCTTCCCTCCCTCCCTCCCTCCCTTCCTTCTTTTTAATTCTTTCTTTCTTTTGTTCTTTGCCAGTACTGAAGTTAGAATTTAGTCTTACTCTTGCTTGGCTTGCTTGCTCAAGTGGTGTACTACCACTTGAGCTAAGTTCACAGGTTTTTTTGTTGGTTATATTGAATATGGAGTCTCACAGACTTTTCAGTCTGGGCCATGATCATTCAGGTCTCAGATATCCCAGTTGCTAGGATACAGGCTAGAACCACCTACATCTGGCTTTGTTGCTTGTGGAGACAGGTTTTCTCTATATAGCCCAAGTTGGCCATGTTCTCAAAATCCTCCTGTTTCAGCTTCCCGAGTGTTGGGATTACAGGCATGAGCCACGACATCTATTTAGGACTATATTTCTTATTTTAAAAAACCAAAAACAATTTTTATCTTACAATAGGATTCTGTTTTCATCATTTTAGGAATGATATTTGTGGAGGGAAAAATACTAAAATGTATCTTTCCAGGTGCCAGTGGCTCACGTCTGTAATCTTAGCTAGCCAGGAGGCTGAGATCTGAAGATCTCCATTCAAAGTCGGCCCAGCAGGAAAGTCCATGAGATTCTTATCTCTAATTATCCACCAGAAAACCACAAGTGATGCTGTGGCTCAAAGTGGTCGAGCTCTAGCCATGAGCTGAAAAACTCAAGGACAGAGTCCAGGCCCAGAGTTCAAGCCCCACAACCGACCAAAAAATAAAAGATAAAGTAAAAAATTAAATGTATCTTGCCAAAATGACAAAGACAGGATACATCCATCATGACGAGTTCATTTTGTCCTAAATTTTACATTTCCCAGGAATATAGAATCTCAGCATAGACGATAAGTCAGTTTTCATATATAACAATAATAAGATGATGCTAGGAGCATATGACATATCAACTGTGCTGCATGCTTTACATTCAGTTTTAATTCTCTTCTCATGACAGCATCAGAGAGGTCTCACCATGGTGGTCTCTTTCTAGAAGTGGAAGCTTATGCTTGGAAGTTAAAGCCTGTTCACAATCATACAGGCAGTGACAGAAGATGAGCTTCTGTCTTCATTGAATAAGACTATACTAAACCAGAGATCTGTGTTGTTCTACCAAGCTCAAGCTGCATTTCTTTGCATAATGTATTATTCAGAGAAACTTACCTTACCTTCACTTAAATAGGAAAATTATTGTTTTATTTTTGGTGGTACTGGTAGATTTTAACTTAGGGCCTTTGCTTGTTAGGCAAACTCTTTACCATTTGAGCCATATCTTCAGCCTTTTTGGCTTTTTTGGTTTAGATCAGGTTTACACATTTTTTCCCCAGAGAGATTGGATTGCTAGTCTCTGATAGTGATCATCCTTTTCTAAATCTCTCTTATAGCTGGGATTACAGGCATATACGACTCCATTCAGCCTAGAATACTTCCCTTCTTGATTTCAGAAATTCTAATATCTTCTACTTTCTGTGTCTGTTGTGATTTCCCAGGTGTTCTATAAAAACCTGTATTGTATACTATGTACACTTTAAAGAGTTTTTTTCCTCGCTGTCAGCAAACTGAGAGACACATTTACAAAAATCTCCTTGAAGGGCAAGGAGGTGTTGGGTCATTCCGGGAGAGGTGGATTATGATGGGATCTACAGGTAGTATTTTTCTCTAACTATTTAAAATGTATTGATGTTTAGTTCTGCGTGGGGGTCCTCTCAACGGCAAGTATAGGTTACGACAGTTCCATCTTCACTGGGGGTCCAACGATGATCATGGCTCAGAGCATGTGGTGGATGGAGTGAGGTATGCTGCAGAGGTAAGTCATCAGATTGAGTCCCTAAGTGGTGGGATTTAAGGAACACAGAGATGACTATCTGGACCTCTTTAGACCCTGAGACAGTTAGGGGTGTGTGTGTGTGTGTGTGTGTGTGTGTGTGTGTGTGTGTGTGTGTGTGTGTGTATGTGTGTGTGTTTGCAAGTTTGCTGTATTCATTCAGCTTTAAGAGGCTCTTCTAAGACTTAAGACCTTAAACCAACTTTGGGAGCTAAGGGTTGTGTGTTCTCCTTTTAGAAATGAACAAATTGAAGACTTGGGGAGATTAAGTTTTTTCTGCAGTTAGGATGTGTTGTGATGTGTTTAAAGCCAAGTCTTCTTGATGGTAAATTACTAATATCTGCTATATCTCTTGAAAGGCCAATGAGAAGAGAAAAAGAAAACTCTGAGCTGGGTGCTGGTGGCTCACACTGCAATCCTAGCTACTCAGGTGGCTAAGATCTGAGGATAATAGTTCAAAGCTGGTCAGGGCAGGAAAATCTGTGAGACTCTTGTTTCCAATGAACCACCAGAAAACCGGAAGTGGTGCTGTGGCTCAAGTGGTAGAGAACTAGTCTTGAGCTGATAGAGCACAGGGACAGCACCCAAGCCTGGAGTTCAAGCCCCAGGACCACCCCACCCCCCAAAAAAAAGAAAGAAAGAAGAAATCTTTGGTTCAACTGTTTATATATTTGACTCAGATACAAATATATTCAAATATGTACAACCTACATCAATTATGGTAAAGTTCTATTTATGAAAAAATATAAAGGCATATACTTTCCTAAACTTTATATTATCTCTACATTTGCAGATACAAGGTAGAACCTTTGTTAATTATTTAGGTCACTGAGAAAACACATTCAAACTAAAGCATTCATTGACTTGTTTTTCACTGGAAAGTTACTTCTTTTTTGTTCTAATTATATTCATTAATAACACTCTACTTTTTCTAATCCTGTGGTGAAAAGAGAAAGCATAATATGCCCAAACTTTTAAAATGATTAAAATAGTTAACACCCAGATTTAGCATGAGATGAAAGTAAATTCTTCCATGACTCAACTAAAATTACTCAAGGGAAAAATAATTTGGTTTCTATGTTGCATAGGCTCAGTACAGCAGAGCTACAGGGCAAGAACATTACAAAATCCCCTTTATTTTCTCATGGCTACTGAGCTGTGGAATTTAGACATCTCTAGGCAGCCTAAATGCACAGGAAAATCCAGAAAACAAGTTTTATTCCTTTAACATGCAATCTTCCCTTTGAAGCTATACCCAAAATGTTCATTTTGTCAACTAGATTGCTTTTGTGCAAAGCCAAGTGCTTCAAGTTCTGAGGTCTGTTTTGTCTTCAGTTTGGAGAATAATGTGTACATGTTGAGTGTTTGTGTTGGTAGAAGATGCCTAAAAAGTGTAATTCCTATATCTATGTGATCTCTCGTGTAGAATTCCTATATGGATGTGAAAGATTAAGTTATGTGGTATCTCGGTTTAGATCATCTACTGAGCACTTTACATGTTTGCTTTCTAAAGCTTTGCCTTCCCAATTTAAAACTTGTTCTAAATCTCAAAAGAATCTCAGAGATTAAAAACTGGCTGCTTTGGGTCACTTGTTTCTAAGTTTCCATAGAAATCAGAGCAGGTGAGTCCAGGGAGGAATGGGCTGCAAGGAACAATTAACTTCTGGTTTGGGCAGTGCTAAGTTTGAGATACCTGTTAGTCTAGACTCTTGCTGGAGTACATTATTAGATACAAACCTGGAGTTTAATGGAGAGACCAGGGCTAGAGATGGTAGCAAGAGGGTTTCAGGTTTATAAAAAAGAAATATCTATAGTAACTCTAGAAGTGATTCCAAGATATTTAGATTTTACTTTGTTACGGGGTTTGAGGGAGGGGATTTCCCTGTCCCTTCAAGAGTCCACCACTTAGAGACAGTCTCAAGCAAAAAGATGGGTTTATTGGGGAAGCAAAAAGCAAACTGACTGGCCATGGACACAGAACAGACTCGAGAGCTGAAACTGCAACAGTGAAAAGTGGGCTAACCAGCCAGAGACACAGTGCAGACTTGGGCACTGACACTGTGACAACGAACAGTCCTCGAGCTGGGTTTATAAAGGTAAAAGCATAGTATAGATGTAGGGGGTTGACACAGGGGGTAGTGCAAGCAGCAAACAAGTTAAGCAAGCCATTTACAGAAACAGAATTTGGGGTCAAGTTGACCTAATAATCAAGATGGAGTCAGCTCTACTCCCACCAACATTTCCTACCATGTTTCTCTAGTCAAGATGGAGTCAGCTCTGTTCCCTACAACTTATGTTCATGATATCAAGTTATGTTTTCTGATGAAATAGACCCCCCCCCCCCGAAGAAAAAGAAAAGCTATTTAAAGCGGCACACAAGGAGTTTTATTTAGAACTCAATATGTTGACTTTGGATACTAGAAAGAGAGCAATTAAAAAGATCTAATAAAAATATATCGCTGAAGTTATATGTTTACATAAACCAAACTAATAGTGTGCTCTATGTCTGGAACATTATCTGAATACAGATCATCTGTATTGAGGACATTAGATTTTGGGTGTGCTATAGGTGGTGGTGGTGGGAGTTGATGGAACTTTTATTAAACGGCTCCTCGTGGGAGGTCTTTAGGTCACTGACCATGTGACCTTACAGGGACAGTGGCACAATGGCTCTTCTTTTTGCTCATTATTGTTTCCTGGCTATAAGGAGAGCAGTTTTGTTCCACCCAGTAATCTAGCCATGACACTGCCTCACCAAAGATCACAAACAAATGAGCAATGATCATGGACTAGGACCTTCAAAACTGTACCAAGATAAATATTTTCTCTTTATATAACTTGGTTCCTTTGGATCAGATGGAAAGTTAACACACCATATATCATACACACATTAAATAAGTAGTTTATTGGGAAATTACTCCCACATTTATGGCAGTTTTTTTAAACTTAGTATTTGCCAGTGTGTTTGATATGCCACTAGTAAGTAATTTAAAACACTGACATTGGATAGTATAATTTTGAAATTATTTTCCTATATGGAAAAAAATCATATTTCCATTTTTTGTAGTTACTACAATACCTTGTCATTCAGTTCAAATTACTAATGCCAAGAAATTTGAGCTTGCTACTCTGTGTTTTAATTCAAGTACAGATATTAATAAAAGTACTATCAAGAGTATCAAATTATTTGGAGAAGACTGGAATGCTAGTCAAGCAAGCTGTGTGAGAGATAGGACTGACTTATTCTTTAACAACAACAAAACCCCAGTAATTCCTTCCTGTTGTCTCACATCTTATTTTAAGTTAAGTTGTTTTTCAGCCAGCAGAAAGGTGGTTGTATATAGAAGAAATATGCTTCTGTTTCATACTCATTTTTGAATCAGTGGTAGATGTGGCCCTTGATGGGATTTCTTCCTAAGAGTGAGTGAGTTGTTTTGATTGGCCTGGAGCCCTTGGATTTGACTTAAGCCTCTTATCAGCCCCTCCTAGGCAGTGGAACATCCTCTATCTTCTGTGAGCCATAAGCATCTTGTTTCATCATCCTGTTTATAGCTTCCTTCCTCCCCCAACTATCCCACAGCCACAGGGAACAGGATGGCAGGACAGGAATCCACCTTTGTATTTTCTGTCTGACTATTAAACAATCTCCTTGCTTGTGAGTGGATAGTGCACTATCTCACACCTGCATAGTTGACTCTTTATGACAGTCGTTATCTCTTGAGAAATCCCTTCATGTTAGTTACTTGTAAGACTTGGAGTTATATGTGAAGGAGGGAATAAAAATAGTTAAGATACTTTGTAAGAATCAGGAAGGAAATTGGGACATGAAGGCCACATAAGTGTCAAAAGGAGTCATGAATATCCCCTTTCTGTAGACCACTGCTTGTATCAGGCACTAGGACAGTGTGGCCTGCTCTTCAGAGTTTATGACCATAGCTAAATCTTTTTGGGTGTGGCATGTTGCCCTTTGACTTCTCAGTTTCTCCCTCTCTTAAGCAGGACTGAGAACTCTCCAAATATGGTTCCTCCACTGTGTGTGTGCTTTGGATACTGCATTTCCTTGGGGCCACTTGCCTGAAAACAGAGTTGTGAAGTAAGGGATTGGTTCTCTAGAGTTCCTTGTCCCTTGAAATGCTCTGCTCACCTGTCTGCCCATGTCTGGTAGCACCCTCTGCTTCTCCTTTTCACCTCTAGTTCCTAGACCCACAGCTCCATTTTCCCAGGAAAGGAAATGAACATGTTAATATACAGTAGTAAATATACAAAAAGTCAATGAGCCAGGTGTTGGTGGCTCATGCCTGTAATCCTAGTTACTCAGAAGGCTGAGATGTGAGGATTTTTGTTTGAAGCCAGCCTGGGCAGGAAAGGCCACGAGACTTTTGCCTCCAATTAACTACTCAAATGCTAGAAATGGCACTGTGGCTCCAAGTGGTAGAGCACTAGCTTTGAATACGAAAGGTCAGGGACAGTGCACAGGCCCTGAGTTCAAGCCCCAGGACTGGCGCACACACACATAAAATGCGTATTGATGAATATGTCAGTTAGCTTGATGTGATTGTTTCATATTGAATACTACATTATCTGTCTATGAAAGTAATCTAATAACAAAAAGGTATATACACTTCTTAAGTAGTTTTTCATAAGGGAAATTTTGCTTTTTCAAGCCATTAAGTATGAAACTGGGCCAAGCATGGTGGCACACACCTATAATCTCCATACTTAAGAGGCTGAAGTAGTAGGATCATGAGTTTGAGAAAAATATGGGTTGCGGTGAGTCTCAGGCCAGCCAGAGCCATATAATGAGATCTTGTATTATCAAACAAACAAACAGATAAACAAACATGTAATAAACATCTGACTGGAGAATTTCAATATCATCTCATTGTTCTTAGCAATAGGATGGTCCCTGAAACTGATTGTGTAAGAAATTGACTTCCGCAGCCTGTGCAGCCCAGCTTCCTCAAGCACTCTGTGAGCAGCTGAGATCTGATCTAGGACTGCTCCATTGCAATTTCCTCAGTGGAAGGTCCAGAGGTACCCCCAAATCAGTCGTTTGAGACCAGTGGTAAGAGTTGGATGTGGCTGAAGCTAGGCAGAATCACAGGGTATTGTAAATAGTCTTTGAAATAAAATACTATAAACTAGTTAATTGAACATGACCCTTCCTGTTTGACCTTTCATTCTGAATAAAATAGGATGGTGCCAAAGATTTTCATGAAGCTTACATGATGCATATGAGTGGACAGCATCAGACACCAATAGCCATGCTGTATTTGAACTTATGTTTTCCAGGAGGTTGAAACAAATATTTGAACAATATTATGTCCCTCTTTTTTTAGCTTCATGTTGTCCATTGGAATTCAGACAAATACCCCAGCTTTGTAGAGGCAGCTCATGAGCCAGATGGATTAGCTGTACTGGGAGTGTTTTTAAAGGTAAGAATCCTCTGAGTTCTTATTAAATAATCAACTATATTGGACAAAGGACTTCAGTCATGGAGTACATGTTCACTGAGTTCTTTAATAATAAACTAGCCCTAGGTTTAATATTTTCCTTTGAAGTGTTAAGAAAGTTACATATTAACTTAGTACATAGTCTTATGATTCCTCATGTTGTCCAGTGATAATTTTTATGTGAATTTCAACAGCAGCATCTATAACCAGATTAGCAGAAGAAAAATAAAACCGAGATCCATAAAACCGAGAAAACATTTACCCTATGCACTTTTTAGTTCCTGATATATATTCAGAGATACAGGGCAGCAAAGAATTTAAGCTCATGATTCTTTTTTATGTTTTGATTGTTGTTGTTTTGTGCCAGTACTGGGGCTGTCCCTTAGATGATTTTCTCAAGGCTGGCACGCTACCCCCTAAGCCATAGCTCCCCTTCTGGCTTCTCGTACTTAATTGGAGATAAGCATCTCAAGGACTTTCCTGCCCAGGCTAGTTTTGAACAGTGATCCTCAGATCTCAGCCTTCTAAGTATCAAGGATTATAGGCATGAGCCAGCAGCACCTGGCTTATGACTCTTGAAGCACTTGTTTGAACACAATGGCATGTTGTGTCAAGCATACCGACCAGTTCTTTAAAAACCCCATAGGTTGAGAGTGTCCCTCTGGTGATAAATCCCCTCTATACTGAAGCTGCGCATTTTTGTCAAGCAAGCTCTTGGTCACCTGGATGCTCAAATCATCACCAGAAAAACTCAGAGGCAAGAGAAATGCCTGACATAATTGTCAGCTGCTTCTTAATGCCACTAACTAGACCAGTAGTTACCTGCTTAGAACTAGCCATCTAGGAACTAGCCAGTATAAGAGATGGGGCTGAGAACTCACAGTGGTGTCCAATGCAGTACGAAAGAAAAGAAATTCAAGGCCCTGCTATTCTAAGTGATGCTATTCATTGAGACATGGATGTAATTTGGGAAATAAAGAATGTCGTATTTCCCTTTGTCTAATGTTCACAAGTGCAAAGAGAAGTTCTGTCATCACTGCTGGGGGCAGGTTGGGCCTCTTAACTCCCACTGCTACCACATTCTTGTAGGGTGTGCCCTTTTCTTGCCATGCTCCTGTGTGTGATGTAACTCACAGACCTGCAGCTGGGGGAGGGAGTTAGGGTGGAGGCAGGGTAGGCCAGGGATAAGTTGGCCACCACTTCTATGTAGTGGCAGCTTGATCAAGTAACTACACGTTAGTCCTTATGAGTTTAAAACCAGCAGTAGACTCAAACTACTCCTGATGCTGGAGACTCCATACTCCATGGAATATGAACTTTCCGTTTGTGATACTTTTGCTGAATTTGGGATCTCAGATAATTTCAGGCTGCAAGTGGAAGATGTTTTGGTCCAGTCAATTTGTATTTTGGGTCTGAATGTTGCATGTAGCTTCACAGTGAAGGAAATTTGATAGGATGTCCTAAGCAAGATTTGTCTCAAGTAAAACATGTACAAGACAAAACAAATGAGAAGCTGTCACTACCAGTTTTGAAATCAAATTGAAAGTTCAGTACAGAAATCCTGTCCTGTCAACTTGTTCCTATTACTTTGGCATGATCAGCCTCGCAGGTAGAAAAGAAGCTTTGTTCTAGGTCAACAAGTGTTTGTTTTGTGCTAGCTTCGGTTTTTAAGACAATAATGTCAAAACAGCGAGTGAAATGGAGTGATGCAGACTAAATTTTCTACCATAACCATTTCTTTTGAAATTTCATGTTTTTAGAACGGTGAACACAACACCCAGCTACAAAAGATTACTGACATTTTGGATTCCATTAAAGAAAAGGTAAAATGAACTTCTATTTGCTGGTGGCTAACATCTCCCTTTTTTTCTACAGTCTCTGGCCCTTGTTTAAAGAGTTATACTGTAGGTATAGCAAGTACTTCCTGTTTTGAAGAATGCTGGCAGCATATTTAAAAAAAAAGATGTCACTTAACCTTTTGAAAATTATGAAGGATTAGATAATACCTTGATAAATACTAATAAATGTATTCATATAGAATTGTTTTCTACTATATAGTTGTACAGAATAAGCCTTTAATCGCAATATATTTAAAGACTTGAAGACCACTTATTTATATTATAATAAATAAACTGTATGATTTTTAAAAATTCATCTAGGGTTTCACTATGTAACCTAGGCTAGCCTTAAACTCAAGATGTTTCTGCCTCCAACTACCAAGTGCTGGGATTACAGGGGACTACAACTAAACCTGGCCCTCTTGCACTTCTTAGGTAAATCTATGTGATGAACTATTTTACTTAATATTTTTTACATGAAGGCAAAGGTCACATAATTATTATTTTGTTGTTGTTGCAGTCCTGGAGCTTGAACTCAGGGTCTGAGCACTGTCCCTGAGCTTCTTTTGCACTCTCCTACTTGAGCTTCCGCACCACTTTTGACTTTTTGTTTATTTTTAAAATTTTGTTTAGTAGACATGGGAGTCTCACAGACTTTCCTGCCCAGGCTGGCTTTGAACCACCATCCTCACATGTCAGTTTCCTGAGTAACTAGGATTATAGGCTTGAGCCACTGGCACCTGGCTAAATAATTCTTTTTCTTTCTTTCTATTGGAGTTGGAACTCAGGACCTCACACTTCTTACATTGGTGTTCTATCAACCAAACTGCACCTCCAGCCCTGTTTCTGGTGGATTACTTTTGGGAATAGGGTCCTGTTCCTGCCCCATAACATGCCAGAGCTGCATTCCACCTACTTTAGATTGCTTGTCATTTCTGAGACCACAAGTGCATGTGACTGTGTCCAACTTCCCTCAGTGCTGATGGAGTCTTGCAGACACTTCTTCCTGGACTGTCCCAGTGCTCCTATCCTTGCAGTTCCCACAGAGTTTGAGATGACAGATGCTGTGCCCTGAACTCGCGTACAATGATCTTTCTGTTCTTAGCCTCCCAAGTAGTGAGGATTACACACCTGAACCACTGTTCCACAGCTCAGATAATACTTTTTAAGATACTAAAGGAATATAGTAAATAATTCCACAGCATTTCATTAGATTTTTGTCATTATAAGATTTCATTGTAATCTGTGGAATTCTCTTTGTTTTTCCAGGGTAAGCAAACTCGATTCACAAATTTTGACCCATTGTCTCTACTTCCATCCTCCTGGGACTACTGGACATATGCTGGTTCTCTGACAGTTCCACCTCTTCTTGAAAGTGTCACGTGGATTGTTTTAAAACAACCAATAAACATCAGCTCTCAACAGGTACGTCACCACTCCTAGGTCCTTCCAACTCAATTCCCTATAGTTATTTTGGAAATGAAATCTAGCAAACCTTTTTGCCCTGGCTAGTCTTACGCTGGGATTCTGCAGGTCTCAGCTTCCTTAGTAGTGAGGATTATAGATATGAGACACCAGTGCCCAGTTCACTATTCTATTTTCATATGCTATCTATGAATAAATTACTCTGACCATAGTCATCCTCCTTCATCCTTTCTGTTCACCCTCCCCACTCTTGCTAAGACTAATCCCCCACAGAGCCTGTTTTACTTTCCTGTCATTTTTCTTTTCTGATGTGCATTAAAATGTCCATTCATGATTGTTCTTTCCCTCTCCAATGCTTGCCCCCTCTATACTCATCAGGTCCTCCAGAGCTGACCTCATGCCTGAGTTCTAGTTGGGTATTTCCAGCTGCATACATGACACGACTGTTTCTGCAACCAAAGACACAACTGCCCTGTGTGAAAAAAAAAAAAAAGCAAAAAATAGAATCAAATAAAATTCTGTCTCCTTTACTAAAATAAATAAATAGGTAATACATTTTAGGTACTGAAATGAAGCATAGTGTAGTTATTTTTGCTGCTAATAAAGTACTCTTTCTTGACCCAGGCTTGTCCAATTGCCTGGCTTCTTATTTTCTACCTACTCCCGTCACAATACAATGGGATCACCTTTCCCAAGGTCATTTCAGGCGACAGTTGCCCTTGGGGTGAACACATCCAATTTTCTGTTGGGCATTTCTTCTCACTGACCTTGTCTTTAGCTTACAGGCAAATAATACCTTGCTTCATAGTCATTAAAACATTTAATGAAAGCCTGGCACTCCGAACTTCACCGATAAGAGGACACAATTTTTTTCCATCATATTGTGAGAAAAATGATCTGCTATTCATCCACTGGCCTTATTAATGGGGTTTATTTCTGCTAAAATGTTTACTCTTATATTCTTTCATTAAGTTTCCAAGCTTAATATATAATGTGTGAATTATAACAACAAAGTTGTAATGGTAAGGAGATCTTATTTTCCTTCAAATTTCAAGGATATCTTTATTCATTAAATCCACTTAGAAAATATTTTTTTTCTGAACAATTACTTATTTATTGTCAAAGTGATGTACAGAGAGGTTACAGTTTTATACATAAGGCAGTGGGTACATTTCTTGTACAATTTGTTACCTCCTCCCTCACTTCTCCCCCCCTCCCCCACATGAGTTGTTCAGTTGGTTTACACCAAATGGTTTTGTAAGTATTGCTTTTAGAATCCTTTGTCTTTTTATCCTTTGTCTCTCGATTTTGATATTCCCTTTCCCTTCCCTAGTTCTAATACCAGTATATACAGTATCCAGGGTAGCACAACCACAGGAAGGGGATACAAGAGGATCATCAACAAAAGAAAGCTACGATGGAAAATAAATTTTGAGTTTTTTTGATGCATGTTTTCTTTAATCCACCAGTGATTTGGAAAAAAGTGTATCAAAATATATGATTTAATTAATTTAAAAGAATAAGATTAGCTGGACACCAGTAGCTCCTGCTTATAATCCTAGCTACTCAGGAGGCTGAGACCTGAGGATGGTGGTTTGAAGCCAGCTGGGGCAGGAAAGCTTGTGAGGCTCCCATCAGCAATTAACACCTCCCCCTCCAAAAAAAGCCAAAAGTGGAGCTGTGACTGAAGTTCTAAAGCTCTAGCCTTGAGAACAAAAGTTCAGGGACAGCAGCATCTAAGCCCCAAGTTCAAGCCCCACAACCTGCACACACATGCACATACACACAAAACAATAAAGTTACTCTTATTAAAATAACTCCCTGCAAGTTTAGAAATTACTACTGTCTAGCTGTGGACTCACTATTGTATATTACTTGAGGTTCATTGAAGTAATATTATTAGTGTACTTTTTTTTTAATGCAAGAGTATGTGTAAAAGAATAGCTTCACTTTGGAGCTGTTTGATAACTCACTTGGAAGCATTAACTTAAATGGATTGCATCAGGAACCCCCTTAAACATTTTAATATTTAGTGAGATTGAAAAGGTTATTTGATAATAAATACAATTATTAAATTAGTATTATAATATAATGGATCTGAGAGCTAAATAGTGAAACAAAAGCATTTTATTATTTTTTAAATTTTTATTGTCAAACTAAGGTATAGAGAGGTTACAGTTTCATATGTTAGGCATTGGATACATTTCTTGTACTGTTTGTTACCTCCTCCCTCATTCCCCCCAACAAAAGCATTTTAATCAATTTATTCCATGAGAAATATTTTATAACATGCTTAAGCAGAACTCCTCAGCATTAAGGTAATCAAAGCAAGGTAAGTCTGAGAAAAATCACAACAAAAAATGCTTATGTAAAGGCTGGGTGCAGAAGTTCACTCCTGTGATCATGGATACTTGGAGGGAGAGACAGGAGGACTGTATTAGAGATTATACCCAGTTTTCATCTGGAAAACAAACTGAAAACGTGGCTTAAGAGGTGGAGTCTTGTCTAGCAAGTATGAGATCCTGACTTCAATTGCCAGTCCTGCCCTCCCCCCCAACCAACACCTTTTAAACAGATGTGACTACCAAGTATAATGCTATTCCCTATGTAGGGTTCTGTAATTGAAAAAGACATTAGGAAAAACCACAGAATACCCAAGTAAAGGAAGAACTTCAGATAATGACAGCATACCAATATTGGTTTGTTAATTACTGAAAGTGTAGAGTAGGAATGTATGATGTGAATAATAGCAGAGACTGAGTGTGACCTTTTGGAAAATATTTGAGATATCATTGCAGTAATTCTTCAATATGAAAAAGTCCAGATTGGTAAAATTATTCCATGATATAGTTCTTTCATATAAACTAAAATGAAAATAACTTATATCACAGATTCAAAGGGTTACTTTCCCCCAAGACAATTTTTAATCTCAATTTTGGCAGCTCCTTGATATTCTAAAGTCACCAAGCAGTGCTGTCTATTCATTTTTCGGTCTTATCACATGATTTCTCCTCAAGTTGATGCTGGATTTTCATTTAGGTTTTTCTGTTGCTAGTCCTTGCCAAGTTATTGTTTGACCTAAAAGGAAAATCAGATGGTTTTATTTTATTTTCCTTAATTAATTCACATTAACTTTTCGCCCTCAGAGTTACTCAGTGAGGGCTCAAAATTCTTGATTTATTGAGCACATAAAGCTACTTTTCCAATGCATTTAATAATAGATCTATCTGTCAATTTCTTTGAGATTTCCTTGGGTTACTCTAAATTATCTAAATGGATTTACTTAGTAAGCAAAATAATTAGTTTTGATTTTACTCTATTTAAAAATATTCCCTTTGTGCATTTGTTATAGGAATATTTACATACTATTCAACTTTAGGTGTGTGCTTACTGATTTTGGTGACTGTCTACAACCATGCAGAACTACTATAGCTAAAGTATAGAATAGCTCTCCTGGCCAAAATGTTTTCTGTACACCTTTTGATTTCACTCTTTTCTCTCATAGCCCTGAGCAACCACTGACACAGTCATTAGAATTTTGCCTTTTGTAGAGTATTAATTAAATGAATCATACAGTTAATAGGTTTTTGCTTTTAACTTCTTTCATGTAGCATAATGCTTCTAAACCACCCATTTCATTAATTTTCCTGCCTGACTTAGATTCTAAACTTTGGATACACATGTTAGGAAATCTATTCAGCAATGATGGCTATTTGGGTGGTTTAAAGGTTGGGGCTATTATGAATGGTAGCGATTCATACTTGGATATTAGGAATAATTCACATACACAGCAGTGTGGACACACTTGTTTCAGACTGATACCTAGGACTGGAATTACCAGATTACACAGGTTTAATTTTAGAAGGAATTGACATGTTACTTTCTAAAGTGGCTTACATTCCATCTGAAAGATTTCCAGTGGCTCTATATCCCTGTTAGCCCTTACTATTGTCACCTTTTCTAGTTTAGCTATTGTAGTATGACAATATGCATTTGTATGACAGATAAGTAGAATTGCTGAACATTTCTTTATAATGCATATTGACTCTATATGTGTGTGTATTTGTATATAGATATATATCTATATGTTCTGCAAAGTGTCTGTTGATATGTTTGCGCATCTTGAAATTGACTTCTCCATGTTGACTTTCAAATACTCTTTTGTAGGTTAGATAAGAATTTTCTTAAAAATATTGTTTAGTAAAAGTTATTTTCCAATGTATAATTTGCTTTTATTTTTGTTACTATGTCTATTGAAGAGCAAAAATCTTAGATTTTTAAAATTAACCCATCAGTAGGATTAAAACCAGGGCCAGTAGATGTTAGGTAACTAGTGCTTTACCACTTGAGCTATACTCTTAATCTTGTGACATTGTGTTAGATTTCTGTCTCTGTGACAAAATTCTTGTTTGTCTCATAGTCTCATCATGATAGAAAGGTTGTTGTGGAACAGAACTAGTTGTCTTGCAGAGGTTGGGATTTAGAAAGAGTAAAAGAAGGAGCTGGGGGCAAAATAGAGACCCAAGTGTATACTTTCAGGGCCCTATTCTCTTTAACTAGCTCCCACCTCCTAACTTTTATCACTTCCCAATAGTTCATAGAATTATGAATTCATTAGTGGATCAATCCATTGATAAGGTCAGAGCCCTAATAATTTGGTCACTTCTTCAAAGTCCCACCTGTGAATATTGCAGCGTTGATGGCTAGGCCTTTAACATTTGAGCTTTGGGATTTAGATACTCTGGATTTTGTTATTTTTCTCTAATGAGTATAGTTCTTTTTGTTTTAGCAGATAATTTTCCTGAGTGGGCTAGAATGAAAATCCTGTCATATGTCATAGCTCTGGTCTCACTTCAGCTGCTCTGCTTGGGGTCTGCTCTCTGTGTATGTGATCACTGGGTGGTCAGTCAGAGATATGGGTAGAGTTTGAGGAGTCTCTCTTTAGCTCTTTTCCTGCAGTGGGAGGGTGTCCTTTGCAGCTGGGCCACCTTACATGGCACTATACCCACTACCAGCCTAAAAGCTGGAGAAACAAGAATGCACTTCTTGTTTTTTTTTATTTTAATTGTTATTCTAAAGGTGATGTACACAGAAATTATAAGAATTTGCTTCTAACACTCTCACTTTTCTTCTTTTAAGCAAGCATGAACTTTCCACCAGAGTCCTTCTAATTCTGCTTGCTCTGCAGTTCCTGAATGAGTTGCTTTTTGTGTGTAATGTCTGAGTTTACAGTTGTTTTTTACAAAGAGATTGTCTACAGGATCTCATAGCACTATACCTAGGAGCAAAACCTGAAGGTCTTTTCTAATAGTAAAACTTGTGTGTTGTAATTCACATTAACTGATCTAAGGATATTTTTCTTTGCCTCTGTTGTGGGAATTTACTCACTTCAATATTATTTTTGATTTTTATAAAAGTCTACATCATTACTTTGAAATTACAGTTCTAAATTGTAGGCTATGTATGCTATTGTATACAAGTCAATAGAGACATTGTTTACTAATAACTTGTAAGTGCAATAGATATACCGTAAACAAATGGCCTCACCCTAGAGAGTGTAAAATAAAGGAGATAAAATAAATGCATGAAAGTAACACTGTAGACTGTTTGGTGCCATAAGGAGAAACAGGTAGGGTAGTGGAACTGCAGGTGATTAAAGACTAATTTTCAATGGAAAAATCTGGAAAGAGTTTATGAAAGATTTGGATTGGGGTTTAAAAGATGAAAAGGGTTGGAGATGTAGCTCTTTGGTAGAGTGCTTGCCTAGCACACACAAACTATTGGTTCAATCCCCAACACTGCAGGGGGAAAAAAGATAAAAAGGGGAAATTGGTTGCATATAGTAAGTAAAGGTAAAAATTTCAAGAAGAAATAGCAAAAATAAGAATGAGAAAGAAAAAATGAAATGACTAGCAGCACTATACCTGTGAATTTCACAGTTTAGTGTGTCCAAATTCCAAATATGGGAAGCAAGAAGTTTATCAAAATGTGGATTGTTGGGCATCATTAGAATACTCATTCAGATGTCAGGGGTGAGATCCAGTACTTTGGATTTTAAGGATCATCCCATTTTTTCCATTCAGATGTTCTGAGATTACCTTTCACAACACAGGCTCATCTGAGATTAACTTTCACAACACAGGCTCACTGTGGGACTTCATGTGAAAGCGACAGGTAGATGTAGGAATGTGAGAAGGAACAGGTTTGTGTCCATGATGACAAGTTTGTTTAGGGTACCTATTAAGAGATACATTCTGAAATGCTTACATTGCAGTGGCATGGTGTTCAGAATGTGTTTCAAAGTAATCCTGTCTAGGCAGGATAGAAGGGAGGAGAGAATGGGTGGGAGATCTGGGCGTTTGTTGAGATTGGAGCTGGGTGGAGCCTTCATGATGGCTTATTATGCTGCTTTTTCAAATTTTGTGTGTGGTTGAATGTTTCCATAATAACAAGTGAATAAAACAATAGGGGAAAGTGGAACAAAAGAAAGCTAGGAAAGGACAAGTACAAATATGCTTCTGTAGTTAGTTCATGGCCTATTTGCCAGACAACTTATTCATTAAAACTTTCCTGCTATCCTTCATCTGTAAAGTGGGAAAATAGCATATGACTGATAAGATTCTTTGGAGAATTAAATGATATGCAACACTTAGCACAATGCCTGAACCCCCCCCATGTACTGGAAGAGAGCTTATATTTATCATTCTTCAACTTGGGTAGATAATAGAATGCTGCTAAAGATGGCTGAGCACAATTGTGACATAAAATTGTTCATAAAACCTCTTGAGAAGAATATTTCCTTTCAAAATTTTTTTTGTCCGTCATAGGACTTGAACTCTGGGCCTGGGTGCTGTCTCTGAGCTCTTTCACTCATGGCTAGCACTCTATCACGTTGAGCCACAGCTCCACTTCCAGTTTTCTGGTGGTAAATTGGAGATATGAGTGGACTTTTCTGCCTGGGCTGGCTTTGAACCATGATTCTCAGATCTTAGCCTCCTGAGTAGCTAGGATTGCAGGTGTGTGAGCCACTGGTACCTGGCTTTACTTTTTTTTATTGTCATTATAAAGGTGGTATACAGAGAGTTTACAGTTATATAAGTCAGGTAATAAATACATTTCTTTTTGGACAATGTCACCCATTCCCTAACTCTCTCCCAGTTTCCCCTCCCATCCTTCCCACAAGTTGTATCACTCTTTTTCTACTTAGTGTCTAGTGAGTACCACTGTTGCATTTGATTCACCTTTCTTCCAGCCATTCCCTCACATTCCCAAAGACATATACATGAACATACAGAATGAAAAGGAAAGAAAACAAAAACTGCAGAGGGGGGAGAGGAACGTCTTGTTTTCATTTCCTGGAGTTCATTTCAATAAATATTATTTTGTATGATCAGGTGCACATAGGCATTGTGCCTTTCTGTTCCTTGCCTAAGGAATCTTTCACATTTACTGGAGTTGCCACACAAGGAAGACAGCATTTCAGTATTAGAGCCAAGGAAACCAGCCCTGCAGATCACACCTCTCTCAGCCTCCAGGCTGCCAGGAATTGAAGAGGCTGAGTCAGCAATGATGACAGAGGGGGTAGCTTTCTGCCAGAAGGAGCCCATGTCTACAGGAAGAGTAAGATGGGCCACAGCCAGCCAATCCAGGACAAGGAACCAAAAGAAAGAAATCTAAGCCTTGGTCGAATTTCTGAGCTGGTATAGATAGGGGTTACCTATGAGAGTCAAGTGAGGGGAAGGTCATAGAGGGAGAAAGGTTTGATCGGATAGATTTAAGAAGTCTTACTCAAACAAACAGGCTGTTCAGAGAAAGACCCAAAGTCAGATCCAGTTATAAACGGGTACAGTGACGGGGAGCCACGTTCAATTTTCAGAATAGTTGACTGGGACATATGTGTGTATTGGAAACCATTCTCTGATTTGTAGACCACATTCCAAATGTTGTTCACTATTTAAAACTTTGATCTTCAAACCAAGGCTTTGATTTAAAATTTGGAGCCATAGAAACTTGCATACTGAAAAGAATTTAACAGGCTTTTAACCCTTTATGACACATGAGCCATAGCTGAGGAAAATTTACCCTGCACTGTTTCGGATTCCTGGTTGAACAGTTCGATCAGTTTCTATGCAATCCATTAGCATTGATGTGACTTTCTTTGCTGAAATGAACTCTGCTCTTTTCTTTGGCAGCTTGCCAAATTCCGCAGCCTTCAGTGCAGCAGGGAGAACGAACCAGCCGCCTTCCTGTTGAGCAATCACCGTCCACCGCAGCCCCTGAAGGGTCGCAAAGTGAGAGCGTCTTTCCATTAACGATGGGTGCCAGCGAATCAATGCAGAAATGATGGTGGAAAGATGGCGAACAAAACACCACACAAAAAAGCCCTACTTTCCTAGACTTGTAATCGACGGGTGCCACTTTGCTCTCTGCATCACAAAGCAACCCAGATGTCTTTTAATTAAACCAAACTAGTTCATCTGTCCCAGATTTGCCCTCATGGACATTCAGGCATTCAACATCATTTCAGGTTTATTAAAACCCCTGAAATACATAGCCCTTCACCTTCGTCAACATGTAGCTGACTTCAGGAACCCCAAGGTGAACTAAAATGTCTACTTTGACAGACTTACTCCACCACACCTTTCTACAGAGTTCGGTTAAATTAATTTCCAGAATGATTTGATATAATTTCCAAATTGGGATACCTTTCGCTAAAGAATGGATTTCTTCTTCATGTTTTGAGACTTGCTTAGATTGATCAGAAATAGGCATTTCACTTTAAAGTGTACTTTTGCTACAATTACACAGCTTGGTGCTGTTGTGTGATAGTTTAGATGTGATTCGGGATCTTACAGAGATGTGGGGTGGAGTGACTTTGCATGTGTGTTCTGCATTGACAAGCAAATCCATACAATTTTGGTGAGGAATTTCTCAGGATATAAGCTGCTCTTTGTGTATTCATGATTTGTACCATACATCACACTCATTGTTGATGATGAACTCTAATAATGTACTAGATAACACCAAATTATGGCAGTAACTAACAGACTACACATTATGAACTAGAAAGAGCTGCTCATGAATGTGATGAATGGGTGCCTTCTTTTGCCCTGTGTTTTGACAACAAATCAGGGAACAATCCTGTATGGGTCAACTTTTCATCCACTGGTGAAAATAAAAAATTACTTGAGTTTCCTATAAATACACTCTCGGTACATAAATCCTTCTTCCTCACCGACTGGATGGCTTATGCCACTAGTCATCTCAGCTTCTCAGGAGACCTCTGTCTGGAGGATCACAGTTCTAAGCAAACCCAGGCAAAACATTATTAAAGATCCTGTCCTAACCATAAGCTGCGAGTTGTGGTTCCGGTCACACAAGTGTCTATAGGTAGGAGAATTATAGTCTGAGGGCTGGCCCTGGGCAAATGCATAAGACAGTACCTGAAAAATAACTAAAGTGGGAAAAGGATTTGGGAGTATGGCCTAAGGGTTAGAATGCTTACCTAGCAAGTGAAAGGACATGTGTTCAAAACCCTGCTTCTACCTAAATATTGATCCATTACCATAACAAATTTCATATTTCTTCAATACATGTTTCTTGGTCTCTTAAGATATTTTGTTTTTTTTTTTTTTTGGCCAGTCCTGGGCCTTGGACTCAGGGCCTGAGCGCTGTCCCTGGCTTCTTCCCGCTCAAGGCTAGCACTCTGCCACTTGAGCCACAGCGCCGCTTCTGGCCATTTTCTGTATATGTGGTGCTGGGGAATCGAACCTAGGGCCTCGTGTATCCGAGGCAGGCACTCTTGCCGCTAGGCTATATCCCCAGCCCCATCTTAAGAGATTTTGAAGGATGGAATGTGATACTAGTTTTAACTTATTCCCTGTCTGTTTTGGGGTACGTTTATGTTTGTGAGGATGGGGGCACTGTTTCTTTTGTCCTTTCTGTTATGGAGTGACTTGAACCATCAACTTAATAGCTACATTTAGGAGCTGGACATGTGATATATAGTTCTGTCATCTTTTGAGAGAAATTTTCCCTAATTTTTTTGATTTCTTGGAAGACCAATGTCCTCCTCTAAATGTAACTTTGATAATTAAAAATATTCTGTAATATTCTTCCTGCTAGAATAGCTGCGTTCTAATGAATTACGTGACAGTGGTGTTACTGCCATCTAAGAGGAGCTCCGGAGACGAGAGTGGCTCTTGAACCTACTTGTGGGTCCTCCCAGGTCCAGCTTGAGGCTTGGCAGAAAACATATATAATTGATATTTAATGAGTGGAATATTAGAACAATTATTTGCTATTATTGGTAATAATCACTCTGCTTGAGACAAATGCATTCTAAGCTAATCTAACTAGTACAATTTTTTTTTAAAAAAACTCTTTTTTCTTAAAGGAATAGGTATGAAATCTAATTTGTATCTAATGGTTTGGTAGTAATCTAACAAATAAAATAAGATACATTATCTTATTTTTTTTTTCTTAAAGGAATATGCCTGAAACCCAATTTGTATCTAAAGGCTTGGTGGAAATCTAGCAAGTAAAACACATTCTCTCTCTCTCTCTCTCTCTCTTTTTTTAGAAGTTCTTTTGTTTCACCGACCTGGTCTCTACTGTCTCCCCCCCTTCCCCCATCTGCCTTAACAGTCGTATATCAAGGAGATCATGCCCCTTTGTTTTCTGTGTTCTAGGCTTGTCTTGCTCAACATTATTTGTCCAAGTTCTCTCTTAAACATTTTTTTCTCTCTCTCTCTTTCTTTCTTTCTTTCTTTCTTTCTTTCTTTCTTTCTTTCTTTCTTTCTTTCTTTTCTTTCTTTCTCTCTTTCTCTTTCTCTCTCTCTTTCTCTCTTTCTCTCTCTCTTTCTCTCTCTCTTTCTCTCTTTCTCACTACCTAGTTCAGGCTGGTCTTGAACTGACAATCCTCTTAGAACTGTAATTACAGGTGTTTACCACCTAGCTGCTTCATTTTAAACTGATCTTTAGAAATTAGCAAATATTTGTGTGTAGGTGGGTTTTTTAAAGATGATTCAAATATCCTTTTCCTTATGCAATCCAATTTAATCATTTATTTTCCACCATGGATTTGGAGATTCCTAAATTTACCTAATCTTAACTAATGAGCTATAATCTATCATCAGAATAGTTACTTATTCTGATGCTTATTCCTTTTTCCTGATGTGGCTAACAGAAGTACCTTCACACTCAGCCTGAAGGCTCTTTAGACATGGCTTTCCTCCTTTACTTTCTCAGTTATATGGTGTGTGTGTGTGTGTGTGTGTGTGTGTGTGTGTGTGTGTGTGTATAAAAACAACCCTCTCTTCTTTCAACAGCAGGTTTCCAGGATCTGGTGTTTGGTGTGATGGTACATGGTACATGCCTGGAATCCCAGCTATGTAGGCAGCAGAGACAAGACTGAGGCTCCAGGCCAGCTCAGGCAGGTAGCACCAGATCCTATTTAAAGAACTAAAAGCAAAAGACCTGAGACATGGCCCAAATGGTAGA
This sequence comes from Perognathus longimembris pacificus, assembly GCF_023159225.1. Lineage (NCBI taxonomy): Eukaryota > Metazoa > Chordata > Mammalia > Rodentia > Heteromyidae > Perognathus > Perognathus longimembris. The sequence goes on along the minus strand of NC_063172.1, from coordinate 39,976,737 downwards.
GCACTTGCAAATTTGACTTCAGTTCCCACACACAAACACATACACTTGTCTGCTTGGAGAAGAAATTTAACAACCAGGAGCCTACCACCTTTGACATAGGCTCTGAAAATTTTTTTCCAATGGAAGATCCTCAGTGTTTCCTTATTTCTCCATTCCTATAAGACCAAATCACTCAGTAGAAAACAGTGGGTCTAAGAAACTTCTTTGTGTTGGTGAATTTGTTTGTAGTACAGTGTCCTCTGAGTGAAGAGTCAGTTTATGTTTGCTGTGCTTATAGACCAAGAGGTGCATAAACTTTGCGAGTCTGTACCTTAATGAGCTCTAGTGAGATCAGATAAACCCCACCCTATATTCCTTATGAAAGATATGACCTGTGCAAATAACTACCTTCATGGAGGTAATTCGAGTTATCTGTCATCAACTGATTTTGGAAGGAGTTGAAGTTATACATCACTTTTAAGGGACCCAAACAAAATGCTTAGTTAAATGCTCTTGACATTAAAAAAAAAAAACAACCCTGACACACTATCAGGTTCTTCAGGAAGGCAAGAAGTACTCAGCATTTTAAACAAAGAATGTAAATGTTTGGAGTTTATTACAGATGTGATGGAAGATGCTGAGAAAATAAGAAGGTAGGGAGTCAACAAAAAAGATGAGCAAGAACATGGAGGTTTGCATCTTTCTTCTCCAGGTAGTGTTTCTGGAGCCTAGGAGCCATGGCCACATACCACAAGTTGGGAGCAGGCCCGGCGAAAAGAATCTGGTTGTTAGATATGAAAATGACACCATATAAGATGATCACCTTTGTTAAATGGAATAGCTTGACAGAAATGTCCAGGAGTGAATCTGGGGCCAAATGGGCTGAAGACCAGCTAGGACTGAGAACTTCTGCTAGGTAGGCAGTGGAAGCTGGCCAGGAAGCTTCTATATATGGAAGGCCATTGTTACACTCTTCTACTGTGGAAATTTAATGTAACTATTATTTATTAGACATTGTATATGTTGAACATTGTGTTAGGTATGGTAGTGGGAAAATGATTGATACTATTCCTGCTCTTAGGCAGCTCCAACCTTCCAAGGCAATTATAAAAACAAGTTCCAACAACATAAGACATGAAAGTATCTTAGTTATCTATAGGATTAGGAGGGAGCGGGAGGGGAGGGGTGAGGAGGAGAGGAAAATGAGGAGGAGGGAAGAGGAGAGGAGAGAGGGAGGAAGCATTTAATTATTGATTAAAGTTTTTGTTATATATGTGAAAAAATAGATTTTTTCCCCCTCAAATCTCACAGAAAACTAAAATTTACATGTTAATTTAATCTTTTTTTTTTTTTGAGAGTTGAGGCCTGGTCTCTGTCCCACAGCATTTTTGCTCAAGGCTAGCACTTCCCACCTGCTTTGATATAAACAAGCTAGAGAAAATAATTCAGGAGAAATTAATGAAGACAGGAAGATGTTCACACATGACATATTTGGAAATTGGGTTCTTTTGTTCCCTATATGGTTTTGCATTTGGTGCTAATAGTAAGAAAATAAGTTGGGGACATCTCTTGTTTGGGAATGATAGAAACTCCATTTTGAAATAGCTAAGGCAAACTGGAATTTATTGATTCATACAATTGAAAAATCCAGAGGTAAAGCTGTCTTTATTATTGTGATGTCAGGGGCTAAGATCAGGCTTCAAGTTTCAGGCTGCCTCCACCTGCATGGACTGCATTACCTTTTGTGTTGGCAGGATGGATATGCGAAATAAACTTATATGAGCAAGTCCAGTCCTGGAAAATCTATGTGCCCATAGATTTAACAAAGTGTTTGGCTTGAATTATTAGATCAAGTCACTTGCTCTTCCTTAACCAAGTCATCACGACCATGCAGAGAGGCAGGTAGAGTCAGCTCTTATCTAAAGTGACCATACAAAGGGAAGGAATACAGAAGGCTTGGGAAGAGAAAAAGATTCTAGGTAGCAGAAGCAACAAATATCTGTTCAGAAATGGTAGAGTTTGAAAGTTGGCCTGAAGAGAATAAAACTCCTGCAATGATTTAGATTTGGCAGGAAATAACTCTACCATACTTCAGAAGATGAAGCATCTCAAGCCAAAGGTTGAGCCAGAAGATTAAAAAGAAAAGTGTTTTGCTCATGTTTTGGGAAACTGAGATGAGGAAGGTCAGGAAGTGTTACACTAGCTACCCGACTTGGAATTGGTGAACATGCATTTTTGGCATGCTGCTTGTTGAACTACCCAATCCAGTTGGTGCTCCCCACAGAGCTTGATGTGTACATTGCATCTTGATTCCTCTGATTTGTCTTCTGGTAGCCTCTCTCACATTCCCAGGACTGTCTGTTAGAGCTCATCTTCAAATCCCTTAGCCTTCTTTGAACTTGTCCAATAGCCAGCCTAATTTGATCATGCTATTCTCAAGTCCATATATATATATATATATATATATATATTTATTTATTTATTTATTTTTACAGATCACTCAACAAGTACTTGTTGATAGCACTAATAAGTGAAGACAAAGATGAATGATGTTCTGGTTACTTGTAAAATTAGCACGGTTCGCAATGCATTATTCCTCAATGAAATAGCAAGGGCTCATAGATTACTCACCTACAGTTTCAAGCAATTTGTTCTCTAAAGGAATGCAAGCTAAATGGGAGTGGAGTTTTGAAGACTGGATTGTGACAAAATAAGCACACCCTCTCCCTAGGATGCTGTCCAAACAGGTGTTGACCTTCCTAGGTATGGCGTAGGTCAACCAATCTCTCCTCTGGGGAAAACCTTCTACCACCACCATCTGGACTGCTAGAAAAATATTCATGGCCTGTGAGAGGCACCAGCAGTTCTTAAGGGTCATGTGACTTCTAGGGGAGCCCTCAGACACTTTGGGAAGAGTGGTGTCCCAGTGAGGTCAATACTAGTTTATAATAGTAATAGGTGTTTAGTTGCCTTTTGCTTCTTTTGATATTCTTCTGGGATAAAAGTAATGTTGGCAAAAACTGCTGGTTTCCTAGCAACAATCAAGGTTGCATCAGGAAACAAGACAGTACCATTGCATTTTGTTTCCATCACTGCTGGACAGTTTCAAGACATCAGTTACTCTTGAGAATTTCCTTAATCTGGGGAGGCGATTTATCTTATTCTGAAAAAAGATTATGAATTTTATAAAGCTTAAACTCCTGGGTTCACGTTCATTTAATATTCGGTAAAGCCCAATAGGAACTTTTTGCTTCAAGAAGACATTTCTGCTATGTACAATGGTTATATTTTTAGTGAAGGCCCTTATGAAATTGAAATTGAGTAGCAAGCTACTTCACATTTTTGTGAAGTATTTTTTCCTGCTGTGTGGTATTTTTTTAAATTGGCTTATATTAGTTAGATGGTGGTGGAGGGATTTCTTTCTTTCTTTTTTTTTTTTTTTTTTGCCAGTCCTGGGCCTTGGACTCAGGGCCTGAGCACTGTCCCTGGCTTCTTTTTGCTCAAGGGTAGCACTGTGCCACTTGAGCCACAGCGCCACCCCTGGCCGTTTTCTATATATGTGGTGCTGACAAATTGAACCCAGGGCTTCTTGCCAATAGGCCATATTCCCAGCCCCTGGTGGAGGGATTTCATTGCTACATTTCCACAAATGTTAAAGATATATTTCAATCATTTTCACCCCCTCAATCACACTCATTGCATCCTTCTTCTAAGAAATAATGTCCTCAACATATTTCGTAGTGGTAAATAATGTGTTTCAACAGCATTTAATCTTCTTTATTCTCTCCCCACTCATCTATCTTCTGCTAGTCCCATTCTCCCATAGAGTCTGTTTCTCTTTCCTCTCAACCCCCTGTTGATCATTAGTCTTTGTTGAGTTTCTTGATGAAGCACCACTTTTTTTAACAAAGCAAACTGATAAATGATGTTTAATGATATTTAAATGATATTTAAATTTTGGTGACTGGCAAGTATTTTTCTTGGGCTTGAACAAAGTGAGATTGTCACTTCAAGAAAACCAACTAACAGTGTGTCATATTCATAAACAAACAAGCAATATTTTCAAAATGAACAGTGTATGAAGCTGTAAAATTATGCATAAATTAACTATGCAAACTTCAAGATAAATTAATATATTTCAATGAAACAGGTTATAATTTTTTTCTTATGATTCATTGATATGAAACTCACTTTCCAATTTTTCTACAGTCTGACAAAAATTCTTGAGAAAACAAGTTAACAGGAAGCCAGATTTATTTGGGCTTATGGTTTCAGAGGTCTTCGTCTATGGCCAGCTAGCTCCATTGCTTTGAAGTCTGTACAGAGGCAGAAACAACATGGCAGAAAATCATGGCAGAACCTGCTCACCTCACGGCACTCCAGAAACACAGAGAGACAGGAAGGCAATGAGGACCAGTTATGTCCTTCAAAAATCACATTCCCCTACAAGTAGGCCCACCTTTTAATAGTCCATCCAGATATGAATTCATTGATTGACTAGCCCATTGATGAAGTTAGTTTCTCTGTGACACAATATTGACCTCTCAATACTACCTTGAACTCACAGATTTGTTGGGAGTGGGGGTGGGGAATACATCATGTCTGAACTGTAACTACTACCACATGTTGATGCAGTGCTAAAGAACAACCACAATATCTGAGAAGGGCATTCATTTACTCCTCTGTGTTTCTAGCAACGAATCAGTATGAGGCTGGACTTCTTTCAAACACTTGTAACGAAGCAGCCAATAACCACACATTGAATATAGGCGCAGCTACAAGAATATAAGCAGCTTTTAAGCCAGACATTTAAAGATAAAGAAAATTGTAAATGTCAATATTTTGTTTTTACATTTTTGGATTTATAAAAGAAAGAATACTCTTCTCATAAAACTGTATAATTTATGTTAATTTATCATATGCTTTATTATTACCTTTAATTAATTAATAAGTACCTTGAAATTTCTGTTTTAATTCTAATACAAGAGGTGATTAATAAAAACTCATAAACAAAAGCTCTCTGGTACCCTTAGTAACTTTCAAGTGTGTATGGAGTACTCAGAAAAAAGGACTATGAACTCTTCTCATTGACCAGTCAGTCCATAACTCAATGTTTTCCCTTCTTTTTCTCAGCATTCTATTTCTCTAAAGTTTGTGGTCGCTTCTAACAAACAGCTTGGATGATGCTATAATAAGATCAATTGTGATGGGTATGTTATCTGGGTATGAGAAGGTAAATTGTATTCACATAGTCTCACACTATTGACACAGATAAATTACTCTATTCAAGACACTTCTAGGTTTATTCTTTCCTTAATTTTTTTTTGATGATACTGGGGTTTGAACTCAGGGCCTTGTACTTGCTGGGCCAGAGCTTTACCACTTGAGTCATGCCTCAGACCCTGCTTTTTGTTGTTGCCTTTTTTTCTTGCTTGTTTTCTGAATTATTTTGGAGATGAAGTCTCACAGATTTTTCTGGCCTCTGATTATTATCCTCTGGATTTCAGCTTCCTGGGTAGTGAGGATTAGAGGTCACCAATGCCTGGCTAGCTCACACTTCCTTATGGCCTTTCCTGATTTTTGCTGTTTCCTTTTTTTTTTTTTCAGGCTTGATTTACTTTATTGTTCTTGTATAAAAATCCTATGTTGTAGCCACAGCTAGAGCCTGGGTCCTCTGCATGGAGACCCTGGTGTGGGTTTTCACAAGATGGTCAGTGAATTCCTGATAAGGAGATTTGGTGAACATCATCTCTTTCCAGAGATCAGGGGTCAGGTAACTGTAGGTCTTGAAGATGGCATCAAAAGTGGCCTTGGCAAAGTTGCCCAATGGAGCAGTACAGCCTCTGGCTGAGGTGTAGCAGTCATCAATACTAGCCATCATCAACAGCTTCTTGGGGACAGGAGCTGAAACAATCCCAGTGCTTCTGGGTGCCGGGATGAGGCGCAGCAGCACAGATCCACAGCGGCCTGTCACCTTGCACTGTACGGTGTGAGGCTCGCCAATCTTGTTCCCCAGTAGCCTCTCCGCACAGTGACAATGGATAACTTCGCCAGGATGATGAGTCCTCGGATGGCAGTGAAAACCTCCTTGGAGCACTTGACACCCAAACCCACATGGCCATTGTAGTCACCAATGGCTACAAATGCCTTGAACTTGATGCGTTGGCCAGGTAGGGTCTGCATCTGCATGGGCATGATCTTCAACACCTCGTCCTTGAGTGATGCCCCCAGGAAAAAGTCAATAATCTCAGACTCCTTGATGGGCAGGGAGAAAAGATAGATTTCCTCCAATTCTTGATCTTCAAGTCCTTAACCAGGCGGCCTAGTTTGGTGATGGGGATCCATTCCTGGTCTTCGGCCTCCCACTGCACCAGCGTCATCCACCATTTGGTGTTTTCCCGAGAAGAAGAAGCTCCTGTTTCCTTTTTTATCTTTAAGTCTATGGACAACTAATTAGCAGTATTTCCTATTGAAATGATGAAAGAACAATACAACGTCCTATGTGCTTGGATTCCAATTCTCTATGCTTAGGTTAATTCCTTGAGGTCACATCCAGACTACTTATTGTATTTATAGTCATTTGAGGCCCTGTCTTCACAATTCACTCAGTTCTGACAAAAAGAAATTCCTCATAAAGTTCTCCTCTTGTTCTAGCCATTTTGCCTTTTAAAAACTTCTTTTCAGAAAAGAATTTAGGTGACTATACCTCCCAACATAAGCTCCAAAATGTGTATTGTTCCCAGAGAAGTGAAATACTTAGCTTTTTAGCTCATAATTTCTTAACTCTGGGTCATGTTTGGACAACCTGTATCAGCATGCGCTTGGGTGTTTTTCATTTTTCTAGTCTGTAATGACTTGGCCTTTTCTCCTAGTGGGTGTGTCCTTCCTTTGGACATGTCAGCACATCCACTAAGGTTAGGTTTTCCAATTTGAAGGCAATGCTACCATGTAAGAAGAGTTTAAAAAAAATCTGTTCTTACTGATTTTGTATTCATACTCAGAGCTCATTTGGCTCATACTTAGAATTTTATTAGCATATATTAGTTGTACAAGTAAGACATTTATACAATGCATATTGCTCATCTTCAACATATGACTCATTCTTCTTTCTCTTCTTACTTTTTTCTGTCTTTAAATTTTAATGTCCTTATGATGCTCTTTTTACACACACATACAATGTACTTCAACCCTATTCACCCCTCCATTACCATCTCCTTGTCCTCACTTTCCTTCCAGTAATTGCCCTCCAAAACAATCTATTACATCACATACACACACACACACACACACACACACACACACACACACACACACACACACACAAAACAGCATATACACATGCTTGTCTAGGGCTAGATTCCTCACTGAGAAAAAAATGTAATATTTGTCTTTCTGAATCTGGCTTATTTTGCTTAACATAATAATCTCCAGTTCCAACTATTTCCCTGAAAACAACTAATTTTATTATTCTTTAAGGCTCCATATGCACACATGTACCATATTTTTTTTGGCTATTCACATGTTGATAGGTATCTAGGCTGATTCCATTGTGTGGCTATTGTAAACTATACTTCAATAAACATGGCTTTGCCAGTGTCTCTGTTGAAAGATCTATGAAGTTTATACTGCTTTACCTTATTCTCAGACTGTGGTGCCAGATCTTAGTATGGTATTCAAGGACGCATTTACTTATTGGATAAGTAAAACAGAAAACAAGCTAGATGCCATCACTCACACCTGTAATTCTAGCTACTCAGATCTCAGGGTGAGATCTGAGGATCATGGTTCAAAGCCAGCCTGAGAAGCCAAATGTGTGAGACTCTATCGCCAATTGACCAGCAAAACACCAGGAGTAGATGTGTGGCTCAAGCAGTAGAAACTAGCCTTGAGTGAAATAGTGAAAGGGCAGAGCCCAGGGTCTCAGCTCAAATCCTGTTACTGGAAAGATCCCTCCCACACCCCACCCTGAAACAAGCAAACAAACAAAACAAAAGCAAACAACAGGAAAAAAAAAAAACAAGAAAAGAAAATGATTTATAACTCAAGAAAATGAGAGAGCACAGGTAAAAGGTCTCAGTTTCATATTTCAAGTTGTTTTATTTCCGTGAGAATTTTCTTTAGGGAAACTTGACTTCTGATACAGACATTAGGTGTGGTTCCTCCCTCCTCCACCCCCCCCCCCAACCCGGCAAGGGAGTCAGACTAATCACATTCTGTGACCAAACAAAAGTTTATAAGGACATTTGAAGAAAAATTCCAAGTCTATTACTAATCAAAATCTTTGAGAGCCACGAGACTTCTGCTGCCCTGGTCCCAAGAGGCCTCCAATTCTTTGTACTTAACAGTGTCTTTTTCTCCGGACACAGGGGCCCTGCTGTATATGGCTCCTCCACTTGTCACTCAGACATCCTCAGAGTCAGCCTTGAAACAATTTCTAGTCATTGCCCCTTTATTTGTTGCACAGTGGATATACTGTCCTTTGGAAATCAGAGCTTGGGCAAACACAAAATTGCTCTGCTTTCGTCCTCAAACAATGAAAGTTCTTCTGTGCTTTGTAGCAATTCAGAAGCATGTTTTCAAGGAAGTTTGCTCATTCATCACAAGAGCTGGAAATGTGAGCCCTTATTATTCTGCAACTTAAAAGTCTTCTCTACCAATGGTAAGGAACAGAAGCAGCAGAAGGGGCCATTTGTTTTCTTTATTTGAAGGATACTGCTGTTTGGATTCAAACTCCTTGTCCTACGTTATGAGATCATCTTTGTTAAAAACTAGTGAGACTTAGCTTGGTGCCAGTGGCTCATGCCTGTAATCCTAGCTACTCTGGAGGCTGATATCTGAAGATCATGGTTCAAAGCCAGCCTGGGTAGGAACATTCGTGAAATTCTTATCTCCATTGGCTCTGTGGCTCAATGTGGTAGAGTGCTAGCTAGCCTTGAGCAGATGAGCTCAGGGACACCAATCAGGCCCCCCAGTTCAAGCCCCACAACTGACCAAAACCAACCAACCAACCAACAAAAAACCCTAGTATACTGAAAAGTTAGGAGAACACATTCCATTTCAGTCTTGTAACAAAAGATCTCACAGATACCTCTTTTAATATGCTGAAGTGCAATAACACATTAATTCTTGAATTCATCTCTAGAGCTGGTTACTACTTATTGTAAATGTGTCAGTTTGTTACCAAGTTATTCACATCTCTTGGTAAAAGGGAACTACTACATACTCTTGTTCTGTAGTGATTGTGCTGGGTAAGCTGATGTTGGAAACACTGCAGCGAAGTCATCAGTCAAAACCCCTAACATGGTTCATACTTCTTTGCCTGTGCCTCCTAGCATCCCCTTTGCTGCTTGGCATAGAATCAGAGATAAAGCACACAAGTATCCATGAATTTGAATTGCTTACTAGGCATGGGTATATTTGCTTGTCTTCTTGTTTTCTCAAACAAGTTTCTTGGTTTCCTTTCTTCTTCCTCAGAAGTGATTCCTTTCCAGTCTGTTTCTGGGCGATAGTTTTTCTAGCTCTGTGACTTCAAATAACAATCAAATCCATTGCTTCTGCCCTATCTTCTCCTAGATCTCAGAATTTATTTAGTCACCTGCCTATAAGGAATCCTTTGTGGATCAGATATCCAAACATTTCCCAATTATACTCAGCAAACCCTCTTGTGTGTCTCAGGAAATTACATTTCAGTCATGGTTCCCAGCAGTTGATTGAATCAGTCCTCTCTTGCTCCCAAACCAGATTGAATCCATTATCAAGCCTTTTATATGCTATTCTTAAAATCTGGCTGACTATAGTCTCCTTACTCTAGTTCTCCAAAGTCTTCTCCACCCTCAGCCAGGGTGCTTCTTACACAGTAGGGCAGGGCCTTCATTCCATCCAGTTCCACCCTGTATGAATTCCTACAACAGAAATACAGCCAACATTCTTACACGGGCTGAAAAGAGCCCCATATGATGTGTGCACCTGAAATGCCTGCCTCATTTTCTAGCACCATCACCCCCGCCTATGTCTTGCTGCTCCTTGAACAGGAGCCTCAAAAGCCTTCACATACAGTATCCTTTCCTGGATCACTTTCTTACTCAGTTAACTGTGTTCTGAAGGGGGCTTTCCTGGGCACTCTCCAAAGCCAGATCTTGCCACTGTTATTCTCTTCATACTTGACAACAGTATTTTACTAGTTCTACTGGTGGCTTCCTTGTGACAGTTCCATAGATATGTACATTTCACTATGAACAAGTTCATCACTCTATTATATTCCTGTGGTCTTCCTACCTATCCTATTGCAAATAATGTCTGGTGGGTTTCATTATGCTACCTTTACACATTTACACAACATGCTTGAATCCTTCCCTCTTATCACCTTCTGCTTTCTCCTTCATTCTCTCACCCTTTTGTATTCATCTTTCATCATTCATCATCATCATCATGATCATCATCGTTGTCATTGTCTTCGTCATCGTTGTCATCATTGTCATCATCATCATCATTTAAGATCACAAATGCACAACAGCTATGTGAACATGCTCATTTAAATGATCGCTGAAATGAATTCCAAGAAATGGAAACAAGAGGGTTTTTTTTTTTACTTTTTCTTTTTTGCTGTGTTTTTTTTTTAATTTCTGTACCTCTTGTCTTATATGCAAGTTTATCTGTTTGGGGGAGGAAAAGGGGAGCATAGAAATGGTGAGACCAAGGGTGAATAAATGCAGCAGTGATACTCAATACACACTATGTTGAAAATGAACTCTACAACTTGTGGAGGAGGGGGACTGGGAGGGAAAAATTTGGAGAAAATGAAGGAAGAGGTGGTATTGTTCAAAAACAAATGTACTAATTATCTGACTTTTAGGTAATTGTAACCCCTCTGTTCATCATCTTTACAATAACAATAAAATACATATTAAAAAAGAATTGAAACAGGCAATATTTGACTTTTTGAGCTTGATACTATCTCAATCAACAGAACGATTTCTAGTTCTGTGGTGCTTCTTTGCAAATAACATATTTCAGTTTTCTTTATGGTCGAATAATACTCCATGTATATGTATGTATGTATGTATGTACATATTATATGTATAAATATTATATATACATAAGAATATACTTGTTTTTTTTTAATGCTGAATCTGTCTTGCCTACTAAATGCAACTTGTAACCCTTAGTAAAGTTTGGCACATGATAGATGCCAATGAATATTAAATAAATGTTTTTTAATACTCATTTGAAGTAACATATAGATTCCCAATGTAACATGTAGATTCATGTTTCTGGATTATTTTGGCTATTTTGCAGACTAGATGTAAAATTAAAGTATCAGCTTTGATACTATATTGAAAACACAGCATTGCTTAAGAAAACTCAAAATTAGCTAGGCCTTGGGGCTAATACCTATAATACTAGCTGCTTGGAAGGCTGAGATCATGAGGATTGTGACTCAAGGCCATCAAAGAATTGAGAGCCTTCATCTCAATTAGTCTAAAGCTGGGCTTGGTTAAGAGCACCTGTCATCCCAGGAAGATCACAGTCTAAGCTGGCCTGGGCAGAGTGACACTATTTTTTTTTAAAGGATAAAAGAAAAAAAGGACTGGAAACATGTTTCAAGTGTTAGCATATCCATCTGGCAAGCACAATGACCTGAGTTCAGACCTCAGTACTATCATGAAAGCAAAACAAAACACATCTTAAATACTATTTTAGTTTTTCCAATGTTAGGGTAACACCATATGCACCTTTGTTTACTATTTTCTTTTTTTTTCTTATTTATTGTCAAAGTGATGTACAGAGAGGTTACAGTTTCATACGTTAGGCATTGGATACATTTCTTGTACTGTTTGTTACCTCCTGTTTACTATTTTCAATAGTGCTTTAGTGCTTAGAGATGTTCTGAAATGCTTATGCAGTATTTACCATTGCAAATACAGTTCTCTTGTATCACCTTCCTGTGGTCGTACCTACACTATCTCTGTAATCTTATCTGAGTATATTGAAACTGTGTATACTGGTATTGGAACTAGAAAATTGAAAGGGAATACAAAAATTGAGAGACACAGGGTAAAAAAAGACAAACAACTACAAAAGCAATACTTGAAAAATTGTTTGGTATAAGTGAACTGAACACCTCAGGGGGGAAAGGGAAAGGGGAGGAGGGAGGGGGGTATGAGGGACAAGGTAACAAACAGTACAAGAAATGTATCCAATGCCTAACGTATGAAACTGTAACCTCTCTGTACATCAGTTTGATAATAAAAATGTGAAAAAAAATACAGTTCTCAAGGAAAACCTCACTCACTAAATCAAGTAACACATAGTGGTCTAAGTGGTCACCTAACAACACTGCTAGAGTGAGAAAGGGAACACAGGAGAGGGTGAGAAAAGGATGACTAAGATTCTCTTGCAGTATGTATAGAATATTCAGTGGAGGTAAAAGACTAGTTTAGCCAGAATTAAGGATGTTTAGTAGGGAAAAAAACAAACAACTAGTACACAATTAGCATAGAGGACAGAAGTGGTTTGAGCGCAAGGATTTGTTCCTTACATTAACCACATGGTGGCAGTGTCGGACTACAAAAGCAATGAGGGGTGGCCTGGCTAATGGAGGGGATGAGTCATTAGTTGACTGCCAATTACTGGCTGGTACAGGATTTCACCCCTTCCCGCTCATTATTTCTAAATATTCCCAGGATTGTCTCATTTGTGTTTATTAGTAACCCGAGTCTGTTCACACTTGGTGTCATTCAATTTCTTCCTTTTCTCTCTCCCTCCTCCCACCCCAGGTGCAACTCCTGGCCACTATTCCCTCAGGGGACATCCCTGCCACCTGCTCTGGGTAGCACCGACTCTTCTGAGTACCATACGGAGTCCACCGGGCCCTGTTTGTGTTGCTACCATGAAGAGACATCTGAGGGACTATTCATTAACAGTAAACATTTCGAGTCAGCCTCTATAGTCTACCTCTACAAGGAGGACAAATTGCCTCAGGTGAAAGCAATTTATAATTTAAATTTCTGGTATAAGGGCATCCTTCTGCACCTGAATTTGTTTGACTGTGGACCCCTTTCCTACGTGTTCTACAACCAGAGCAGAAGCTCATTTGTGAATGTTATGATATGGGCTCTGTCTTCATGCAGTATTGATCTGTCAGTGGACTTCAGAGATCCATTTTAGGGAAAGCTTTCTTATCTTATAGAAGGCTTACTTACAAAGCATGTCTGTGAAATTCTTACCACTGTAGCCTGCTCTTGGTAGTGCCTCATTGAGAGCCACAGTGTGAAGTCCAGCTGGTGGTCTTTCTTCAGTCCTTAGCTCCAGGTTTACTCCTGGGTCAAGACAAAAATCCCAGCCAGCAAGGTTCAGGGCGTTTACTAAAGCAGTCCCTTACCTTACTCAGTCTAGCTATTCAACTCTCCATCCAAACACATGAGTCTACCCCTTAAAGGCCATTTTTAGAACGAGGGAGCAGAAAGCACATACTTTGTTCAAGATCTGGGAAGTGGTTAAAATTTTCTAATGCTGGGATTCTAGGTAACTCAGATTTCTCCTCTAAACTGCTTTCTTAGATAAGAGAACATGATGGTGTCATCAGGGGGAGACTAATTCTTAATTGTTCTAAAATTTAGGGGTGATGGAGGACATGCTGATTCCCTCTGCAGGATGGGGGGGGTGGTATAATGGCATGTGAGTTGGGCAAGTTCCTTAACATCTCCAGGTCTCACTTCATAATTCTGAAAGGGAAAATGCTGATGGTTATCATTAAAGAAACCTTGTTGTGCATCTTACATATGGTAAAGAACTTAGAAGTATCACAAATCACACAGAATAATCATTAGTGTTTGCTGTCCAAATATGTTCCATCTATTAGCAAGAGGACATAATCGACCACTAGATTTATCCTTCTCTCTTGCTCCCTTCCTTCCCTTTCTTCTTTCCTTCCTTCCTTCCTTCCTTCCTTCCTTCCTTCCTTCCTTCCTTCCTTCCTTCCTTCCTTCCTTCCTTCCTTCCTTCCTCCTTCCTCCCTTCCTCCCTTCCTCCTTCCTCCCTTCCTGCCTTCCTCCCCTTCCTCCCCTTCCTCCCCTTCCTCCCTTCCTTCCTTCCTTCCTTCCTTCCTTCCTTCCTTCCTTCCTTCCTTCCTTCCTTCCTTCCTTCCTTCCTTCCTTCCTTCCTTCCTTCCTTCCTTCCTCCCACCCTCCCTTCCTCCCTCCCTCCCTTCCTTCTTGTCCCTCTGTCTCCCCCTCTCTATCTTTGTCTCTGTCTCTTCCCCCACTCCATACTAGGGATTGAACCCGGAGCCCCATACCAATTGAACCATGCTCCTAGCCCTTCTAGGTTTCTCTTTAATTGCCAACATTAGATGTCTCTGCTGCTTAGTGTCTTTAAGACAGAGCAAAGCAAATCTAAGATGAAAGCAACAGAGCATTAACCTCTATGGAAGCATCCTCTATATGGCTTATTAAAGGCCAGTCAGCCTTAAAAGAAATTGTAAGGCTTTAATAAACACAGATAGCAGAGAAGCCAAAATAGCTTACTTATTTAACTGAAGTGGATAGACAAGTAAATAATGGAATCATATTTAAGAGGCCACGGCTTTGGGTGTAGAAGTAAAAGTAGGGAATCAGCCTTAAAGGCATGAGGGAGAATAGGGGAGTTGGGGAGCTGGAAAGGGATTTCTTTTCTCCCCCAGGCTGATGTTGAACCTACATGTTCAAGTCTCAGCCTCTTGAGTAGCTAGGGTTATAGGCCTGCGGCAATCAGCCCTTTGCTTTCTTATTTTTACAAAGTTTTGATTACCTGTTTTGCTTTCTGGAAGTTGGATAGGGGATTTGATAACTTGGGTATAACTATGATTATGACCCCAAATGCAAGTAATTTACCACTTAATTTATAACATGAAAAGCAGAGCACTGCATTACTTCTCTACATCAAAGGCATAACACTCCAATGGCTACTTCTGTCTGCAAGCTCAGTGGAGGACAAGGAGCAGTTGTACTATTTTCTCACCTCCAGGCGACATCACCCAGGGCAGGCTGGTGACAAATGTTTGAGGAATGTCCCACACTACCCCACAGGTGCTAATCTCCCTTCTCATGGAGCAGAGACATTCAGTCTGTGGTGTCACATAGATGCCAACCTGAAGGTTGGAGCAAGGAGGACTGATGAAATATGTTCCAGAAGACACTGAGATTTAATTGCCAAAAGTCACATGCTTGCCTTTCTTGAATAGAAAAGTTGGCTTTGCCTTGAGTCTTCCCGAACTACAGTAGAAACTGGATTAATTGGCTATCAGATACTCTGACTTCTTGCATGTATTCACAGAACTGATGGAAATGGATGTGCAAACGGTGTAAGCAACAACAAGTATGGGGTGGGTGGCAGGTCTCCGGAGGGAAGATTGTCACGTGCTTGGAGCCCCAGGTCTGGCACAGTACCAGGCACATAGTAGATGCTCCCAAATGAAGGCTTCAGTATATGAAAAGCTTATAGGAATGGGTAAGTTAGTAAAGAGTAAAAACTAGCTTTTCTACTGTAGTTGCTTATTTAATTGCCCCTCTTTTATTTAGTCCCTGCTATATGTCAGGATGGGCAGGGGTACCAAAGAGGAATGAATAAGACATCCTACCTGACATGAGCCACTCAGAATCCTAGATATACAGCATGAGCTCTATTTGTGTATTTATTTTATAAATTAGAAAAATATTTTAAAATTCCGATTTGGTTTCCTGCTTAAAACTAGGGTGGATAATGGGCTAGGTAACTGCAACCACGCTATATGTCAATTTTACAGTAACATTTAAAAAAAAGAATATAAATAGTAAATATATAAAGTATGTCAAATGCCTTTTATATCTAATATATATCTTATATATTAATATGTACATAATATGCATATATCATTATATATGTATATATATACATATGATCAAATGCCTTATTTGTGCTACTCAAAGATGTAATTAAGGGTCGCTTTTCTTGCTTCTATCAGCAAGGGCACAAATCCTAGATGTCTTGCTGGACATCCTGGAGATTTTGATTCTCCTTTTCCTACCCTAGGCAGCCACTCCCACATGGACTAGTGGGCAGGGAGGAAAGCAATGATGCCGGGAATACACAGAGTTGCTTCCTTGTCTGCTGGAGCCCCAGAGAGATGCTCCAATGCCCCAGGGCTCTGAGGCATCAGGTGAAAAGCAGTGGCGTCTCCATAGACATCCGTGGCTCCCTTCTGGTAAAGTATGAACAAGAAAACCACAAGGGAGTACTGGAACAGCCTTTGACTTGAGTCAAAGGAGCCTCTCTCCTGGATTTGTAGCTGTGTTTTCTAGAGCCTTCCTCTAGTTTCTCCAAGTGGTACAAGGCATTCCAGTTATTAATGAACCATGACATGCAAAGGAACAGCCTGAGATAGTCAGCTGGCATTTTATAAAAGTCAGAGGTTACTGGCCTGTGCAGGGACACAATGACTCTACTTTAAAAGGAGAAAAATACAGATGCACAGGGTCATATGACTGGAAGTGATGTAAAAAGAACAGGTGATTTGGCCATTGCTTCCAGGCCAAACGCTCAATCACCCAAAACAAACAAACAAACAAACAATCAAACACCCCCAAAAAAACAAGGGAAAATAGATTGGATTAAGTAAACCAGTCCTTATTTCAGAAGACAAATATTTCCCCAAGAAATGGCATCAGTTACCACCTGTAATACATCTGAGTTGGTATTATGTAATGGAATGGAACCCTTGAGACATTTAAAAGAAATTTCACAGCTGTATTATAAGGTTATCAGATTTTTTTGCACATGTCTTTGCAGAGAGTACATGTAAGATTTTGTTTGAAGGAAATCACAGCATTGGGTCTGGTGTTCTGCAATGTACTCTGCAAGGCTGGTGGCCTTGAATGTCGATAGAAACAAAAGTCAGACTACCATGGAGAAGGTGTGTTGCAGTTTTCATTTCCAGACCTGGGAAGAAACATGGGTTTCAGTTGTGGAAACAGGACTATCATATGATTTTAAAGCTGGATCTCTTCTATCCTTCCATTTCCCTCAGTTCCTGTAAATTAAACCACACTGAGATGTTTGCTACTCCTCCCCAAGTTACCCCAGGTCTAGAGTTTTCCTTGCATAGGGAAATCCAGTTATGAAGAAGACTCAGGAACGGGGAAGAAACTATAGACAAAGGCATCTTATGCAATAGGGAAAAGTGTGTGTTATATAAAACAGGGCAAGTAGCCGGGCGCCAGTGGCTCATGTCTCTTATTCTACCTACTCAGAAGACTAAGAGCTGAGGATTGTGGTTCAAAGCCAGCCTGGGCAGGAAAGTCCATGAGACTCTTACATCCAGTTAATCACAGAAAATGCCAAAAGTGGCACTACAGTAGTGTGCCAGTCTTGAGCAAAAGAAGCTCAGGGACAGTGCCAAGGCCCAGATTTCAAGCCCCAGGGATGGCAAAATAAGCAAATGAACAAATAAAGCAAGAATGAAGTATAAAAAGCTCTATGGTTAAAAAAACAGAAAAAAGAGAAGTGTATAGTTTATAAATGATTATAAATGTTATGCAAAGTACAGGAAATATGAATATTCATGGAAAGGTAATGGAGGAAATAGGATGACAATGTGCCACCACTGAGATTGCCTCAAAGTCTATGTCACAGGCCACCTTCAGCCCCCAGTGGATCAGGTGTAAGTACATAGTAGAAAGCTAAAGTTTTTCACAGAAAAAGAAATATATATATATATGTATGTATGTATATATAATTTTTATTAGCAGATGATCTTTATTGAACTACTGGCTCCATGTTTAGTAGACTGTCCCTGTGACTATGACGTGCTTGCATTGTAGAAGAGATTCACTCAGTCCCTAGGTCTGACTTTCAAGAAAAGTTGTACACCAGTAGCTTGAAAATGTGCTAACCTTTTTACCTTTTTGTAACATTTAACGAAAGAGCCAAATAAAACTATTGTGCAAATATTTAAGTACATGTTGTAGAAGATGATCACAATAAGAATTATGCAAAAAATACCAGCATCAAAAAGTAAGACATTTGTTCAATAAAGAATAACTTAATTTATGAATTCAGGGCTTTATGCTAGCTAGATAAACAGTCTATCACATAAGCCACATCTCCATTCCTCTTATTATGAGATAAGATCTTGTCCTTTTATCCCAGTTTGCCTTGATCTGTTTCTTCTGCACCTACCTCTTGAGTAGCTGAGATTATAGGAACAATCACCGTATCTGGCCATTCACAAATTTCTGAAAAGTAAAACAAGCGAAGTATCTTTCCTATGGTTTCAGTAGCATCAGTTAGGGATTTACTTGTATATACAAGGGATTTACAGTGGTATTTACTTGGTTATATCCATATATTCATGCAATGAGCCTTGATTAGACTCATCTTCTCTCTCACTTTCTCTTACCCTACCCTCACAAAGAAATCTAAGCAAGCTTTTTTATTCAATTTGTACATATGCACATAAAGTATTATTTTACTCTCTCCATTTGCCTTCTTCCTTCCCACTGGTACTCATACCTAAGACAGGATGTTTTACATTATTGTTGTTTTTAAAAGTATATATTAAGCCAGGTGCTGATGGCTGACATCTATAATCCTAGCTACTCAGGAGGCTGAGATCTTAGGATCGTGGTTCAAAGCCAGCCCAGGCAGGAAGGTCCATGAGACTGTTACCTCCAATAAAAAATACTGAAAACAGCCAGAAGTAGAGTTGTTGCTCGAGTGGTAGAGTGCTAGCCTTGAGAGAAAGAGCTCAAGGACTGCAACCAGGCCCTGAATTTAAGCTACAGGACTGGCATACATACAAAAAAGTATGTATGAATGTTTTTCTTCTCCCCCAGCAAATGATGCAGGGAAAGCTGTTGAATAATAGAGTATAGGGAAGATGGAGCTATGGAGTGTGAGGAGTGGGGCCAATCTCATTAAAGTTCTGCACATATATGCGTGAAATACCACAGTCAAACTCAATTCTAGCAACTGCTTCCCATCTGCTTCCTGACCAGATTGATGAGTCACACTCATCACATCTAGACCAACTTATATACAAATTTAATTATCATATGATTTGTTTAAAATTGCACAACATTCCTCAGCTGCCCCATGTAGCTGCTGTGACTTCATGATAGCTCTGAAGCTCTAAGTTCCAGCACACAGACCAGTAAGAAAGTGCATGTGTGGCACTCTCCTTTGAGACTAACAGTTCATTTTGCAAGAATGTATTTGCAAATTTCAGATTGAACATATGCTGTCTGAGAAGAATGATTACCATGGCCTTTCTTAAGCCTCACTGCTTCTCAAATCTCCCAACCTTCTATAGTCACATTGGTCTCCATCCAACACTTGCTGTGGCTCAGCCTGTTAGCCTTTGCACTATTCACATGCAGTTGTCTTTTATTTCAACAACACAGGACAAGAGGCGTGGAGAGTATTTTCTTGGGATCTGAATCATGATGGTCCTGACAGCAGATGACTTAAGTTTCTGTGACAGCCTGACCACCCGATTCTGAGAGACACAGGCATCCATATGTTCTTCAAATAACTCATTTTTGCTTGATTAGGATGCAGGAAACAATCCAAAGTACAAGATGTGGTCTAGAGTACCTCCCCCCTTAGAGCCAAAGCTCTGTGAAACCTCTCCCTGTGGGACCAAGGACTTTATCATATGATGCAGATATTAGCTTGAATAATGAAAGAGGTAAGATAGCAAGAGGCATGCAACTGAGAGTGTGCAAAGACACGGAAGGCTGTGGCATTGTGGCATGTTTTAGTAAACTAGAGACTTGTCACTGTTGCTTGAGCACAGGTTGTTTGGAGGAGGTGAAGCTGGAGAGTTAAGTTGGGTCACACATCACAAAGACCCTAAATTTACAGACTTTGGAGTTGATTCTATAGCAAAAAGGAACTCAAGAGTTTTATACAGAGAAGGTATTTGAGTAGACTTGAACTTTGAATTTGAAGCATAGTTAGAAGAGCAACAATAGATGCAGATAGGGCAACAATAGATGCAGATACAACAACAAAGATAGTAATTTTCCTAGGCATCAGCAATGGCATCTTCAAAAGGACAGAGTCATGAACTTAAGAAGGATGAGAGAAGTTGGATGTGGGATAATTTGAGTGGGTGTGGTACATTGTAGTTATTTAGTAATAGCTTGTTGTTTTTACTGTACAATGACAGTGTCTTTAACTGTATTAATTTGGATATTTTTTTCAGTATTTTGAACTGCAAAGGAAATACATTTCTTCTACCAGAAAGATGATCTACAAAGAGAACCTGCCCCTAGAAGTTCTCAGGGAAGGAAGTGTGATGTTCATTCCCAGTACCAAGTGTTTCATTGCTTCTTTCTCCTTGGGTTCAAGATCATCTCATATCTAGCAGGGCCTAGATAACTGGATTATCCTGTATACTACCTATTGACTACCTATTGGCAAGTTTTCTGTACATACAGCATGGCTCTACAATGACCTTTGAGAGAATTCTTTCTGCCCAGTGGGAAACAATTGGATTCCTTTTAGATTTAAAGAAAATAGATTCTAACTTTTCAGTATGTTCCCACTGTTTTGTAAAAAGCATCAAATCACCTATTTTAAAATCAAGTTTAACCTGGAACAAAGTTTGCTTTGTTTTGCTTTCCTCTGTTGGACTTCACATACACTTTCAAAACTGATTTGGAGCTGATCTATGATTAATGTTGTTGATCTTGACATGGTTGTTTGGCAACCACAAGCAACATGCATTCTGTTGTTGGTTTTGTGTCTGTTTATAAAGGGTTTTCTTATTCATGCTTATATTTGTCTTCTCTTCACAGTTGGGCCAACTGGACCACTTGGTGCAATTTCAATCCTTCTAGTCTCTGAAATCTATCCACCTTCAATAGTTTGAAAATCCTTTGGTCAACCCTGCTACTTCTGCTGACCTTGTGCTATATCTGTTTCCAATAGCTGCTTCTGTCCAGGTTCTATGAGTCAAATACAGGGGCATGTATGTCCTGAGTACTCTAAGATATGGATAATAATGTACTTTTATCTTTTTAAATATAGCAATTGAATCCTAATTCCTTAACCTCCATTTGGGATTGGACTCTTGGTTACATGTTTATATAGGAGTTTTTTCAGAACTCTTCATGGCACACAACTCTGTGTTTGATCTCTCAGTGTGAACATATTGAATTGTTCATCTCTTGCCTAACTTGACAATTTTTTTCTTTTATGTCTCAAGATGATTTTTCTGCAACTCCTGGGGTAGGATCGTTTTCTTATCATATACCTCACTTTTGGAGAAAAAGCTAATAATAGATTCCAAACACTTGCATTATGTTCAGGGATTATTGCTCAGCAAGTTGACCATGTCCTAAAAAATAGGTAAATTTGTAGTTCATAACTTGGCAGATGACATCTTTTTGGGTAACTAGCAAGAGGATATTGAAGTTAAACTATTCTTCTGTTCTAGAATCTGTTTATGGTGAATCTCTAATCTGGACTGGCATTTTTTTTTCTTCATGAAGCAAATCTCATATGCCACAGAAAAATGTAAGATTTAGCTGGTTACATAGTTTATTTGAGAGCTCTTCACTATTGATTACAGTAGAAAGAAGAGTGTGGTAAGGAAGAGTCTGTGCTGAAAAAGTTAGACTGTGAGAAAGTAAAGGAAGGAGTGACTTTGTCCAAAAAAGAAATGTACCCCTCTGTAGAGTACCTTAATAATTAGAATATGTATTTTTTTAAAAAGTTATAATGCAGCTAGGCACTGGTGACTCATGCCTGTAATCCTAGATACTCAGGAGGGTGAGATCTGAGGATTGTGGTTCAAAGCCAGCCTGGGCAGGAAAGTATGTGAGACTCTTATCTCTAATGAACCACTAAAAGCCAGAAGTGGAGCAATGGCTCAGGTGACAGACTGCTAATCTTGAGCACAAAAGTTCAGAGATAGCATCCAGGCCCTTAGTTCAAATCCCAGAATTGGCCAAAAAACTCCACAAAACAAACAAACAAAAAGTTAGAATGCAGAGTAACTTCAAGTTCATGGATAATAGCCACTAGTCAGAGCTATATCTTATGGGTTTTTACTCTGCCCAGCAATCCCTGAATGGTACACAGCCCCTCCAACCTGCCCATCTCTGGGCATACCAGGGCTGGAGGAAATCTCCTTTGGGAGGACATTAGGATTTGTGTTTCCAATAGTTTCAAATTCTCTGTGACATCCAAATGTTGAGAAATAGCAAATAGCATTGCATGTGGGCATTTCAAACTTGGTTTTGAATTGAGAAATAAATTTGGAGATTGTAAGTGTAAGGTTTTCGAGGAGATGGCCACCTGGCTTAGGCAGAAAACTGTTTATTGGGGGGGGGGGGTGAGGGAGCAACCTGCCGGGCTACACAAGATGAAGGTGTGCACTGCAAGAAGAGAAGAGAGAGAAAAAGAAGAGAGGAAGAGAAGAGACAGAACTTGTGGTTCAGAGGGATTGTATAGGGAAAGGTGTGACCATATTGAATGTGGAAGTGATCTTAGAGCCTGGGGAACTTTTCACTATCCGTAGAAGGCATGGCCAAGGTAGTTCAGGAAGTGACCTCAGTGAGTGAGGATGTGACCTCAGAGTCTGGGGTCCTTTGCTGACTCACAGTCATGTGATTACTGGTTTCAGGCAAGTGATTTCTGCTAAGGCTATTGTGCTGTCTTTCATGAAGAGAAAGGGAGGAGGGGGCTGTTCTCCCAGGAAGACCTAACAATAAATATAATAAATTAATTTTACATAGTCTTTGAAGACAGAGTAATAGATGAACTACCTTTATTAGAAAAAATATATAACTCTACCACTTAGCTTTTCTTTCCTATGTTGAGACTATAGTTTACATGGTAAGGTTTTCTATAATAAAATTGCTTCTGGAACTCAGTTTTTGTATCAGTGGTGGACAGACCATACCAACTCCCCTTTCCCAGAAATGTACATCACTTTTCCTATCTGCATCATCGATAGCATTGAATACTATTTGTTAAGACCTTTGCTATTTTTATATGTGAGCAATGACAGAATATTGTTTTTCTTTGTATTTCTTTGATTGTAAGTGTTGAGCATTTTCATGCATCAAATGGTCAATTCTATTTCTTTACTGAATTGTGTCTTCTTTCTATTTTTCTTGGGACTTATGTTAATAACTTATGAACGCTTTGTATGCAGAAAGAACTTTTCTCCTGTGGACTTCATGTGTAATGAAGATGTCTCCCTGGTCAATTTCCTTTTGTTATTAAATTCTAGTTCAGGAAAATATACTGAGCTACCTGGACTTGCACCGGGGCCAGCAGAGGGACGTCATATATTCAGCATGGCTATTCTGAGGCTGAGGCAGAAAATAGCACCTTTTACCCTTGAGCTTCCTCTTGGCCGTGCCACCAGGCATTGTCTTTCTTCTGAGAAGCCCAGAGATTTGTCCCAAAGAAAACACCATGGGGTCGAGTGGGACAGAATTCTTGCAGGATGTTCCAATCCTCTATCTTAGTCAGCAAGGGAGGAGAGCACAGGGCTAAGTTGAATCAATGAAACCTATGCATTGAATTCTCAGATGATTCTGTGCTACCCCATAGCAGCTGTTCCTATCGGCGACTTCAGAGAAGTATGGAAAGCCTCCATAATCTACTTCATGGGCACCTCAAACATATTGCATTCTAGCAGAAGCAGGACGGAGACATTGTTCCCTAGCTGGCACCCAGCTTAGGGATAAAGTTTTATGGCCATTCTGGTATCTCCTGTCATATTTTACCCTTCTTATTATAAAACTCACAAACATATACAACACCTGAAATCCATTTTAACCATTTAAAAAAAAAAGACCCATACAGGTCACTGAGAATTTTCAAGCGCTTCCCATAAAATTTATTTTTAAATTTGCTTACTTTCTTTCCAGAAAATGTTTTCAAATATTATTTAAGATTTTTTAGCTTTTATTTTTGCCAGCTCTGGGGCTTGGACTCAGGGCCTGAGCACTGTCCCTAGCTTCTTTTTGCTCATGGCTAACACTCTACCACTTGAGTCGCAGTGACACTTCTGGTATTTTCTATATATGTGGTGCTGAGGAATCGAACCCAGGGATTCATGTATGGGAAGCAAGCACTCTACCACTAGGCCATATTCCCAGCCATTATTTAAGTCTTGATCATCTTTTTTAGGTACAGTTTTCAAGTGAAATTCAGATCCCTCTTTTCTTAGCTTGAAGGATGCCCTTTGAGAACTGTAGAATTGAAATCTAATCACTATGACTCATGCAGGCTGAAGGTGGCAGGAAAGGTATAAACATTACAAACTTGCTTAATGGTTAGCAAGTATAAATACTGGGATTACCTAGGCCAAGAAAGTACCTGGCATTGCAAATTGCTTATGGGAGCAAAGCTAATGTTTTACATTAGTACATTACATGTTAATAAAGGGAATTTATATAAATTTTGATCCCCAAATCCAATATTTAATAAAAAGTCTGTTGGTGTGGTTATGAGGTTCCAAACAAACACAGCCTCTCCTGAATGGAGCCTCTGATCAAGGAAGAGCATGCTGAGTCTTTCCACCTTTGATTATATAAACATTAGAGGTTTTGATCGGTTGTGTGACATGAGACAGGAATATTGCAGTGGACTTTGGTCCCTCATGTGATTCTTTTGGATGAGACAAAAGGTAATCCAAGAATAACTGTACAAACAATTTGCACAACTGTGCATGTAGACATAACTTCAGAAAGAACTGGCTTCAAGTTAAGTGCACAGCTGACTAAAGGACTGCATGATATTTCTCTAGGAGTCTAAGATCAATTGGCCTCTTTGCACTGTTATAAGCCAGTCACTGTATTTTCTTGCTAATTTTGAAGTCCCACTGCTTCTTGCAAACTAACCAGTTATAGCAGTGAGAGGGAAAGCACAGGCCTTCCTAATGTGGGGAGAAAAAGTGGTAGCGATACCAAGAAGAATCAGTCTACTCTATAAAAGGTGTAATTGTATCACAATGAACATAAACGTTATCAGTGTTGAGTCAACATAATAATATTAAATACAGATCATATCATCTTTCTCATCTTCTCATCAACTCATCTTATGATCATATCATGTTACTCTTGTCTTCAAGAGTAAGCAAATGAATTCTGAATATTTTATCTTAAATTGCCCTTTGGTGATCATATTTGATACAAAATACTATTGCATGTAAGGTATGTAAGATTTTTAAAAACATAAATGGAGTAGATACCTAACAAGTTTTTTTTAGAATGAATAACACACAAGATGAAAGATGTACAAGTTTTATTAGTTCAATGAAAATGAGAAAGAATAGGTGATACAAATCACCATTTCCATCATAAGCTATTCCACAAAACAAAGCTGAATTTAAGCATAAATGCATTCAAGTTTATAAATTATTGAGTTAAGCATCAAGCACTAAAATCAATATTTTTTTAATGTTCTATAGATTAACTTGCAGGCCTCCTGTCTCATTAGTACTGACTTATATTTCTTTCTTTGCAATGATCATGTTACTGGGTTGGGTGAGGAGCTGATCTGTGTGCTCTTGAGGGAGGAAGCACCCCTGGCACCCATCAGAATGAGGCTGTCACAATCCTGCCCTTCAGAGGCTGGGGCGGCCGGTTGTTGCGCAGCATGGGGACAGTGGGCTCACCTTCCCCACTGGAAAGAAGACTGCGGAACTGTGCCAGCTGGAAGCAAGAAATGTAGAGAGAATCACAAGCTATTCAAGTCACATAAAATACTTTCCTTCCAGGGAATTAATATCCAACATACAGAAAACTGAGTTGAGGACTATCCTGCTTTCACCATTAGGTAGGAAGGAAATTCCAAGTCCTTCACATTCCTCTGAACTCATCGTTTTTGCTTACATTATGGATGACTGGTTAGGCAGCCAAATTTCTCACTTGTGAACTTGGATACTTGGCGAAAGAACCTTGCCAGTTTGGTGCCTCACTCTCCATGCAGTTGTACCTAATTCACAGATTGGTGGCAAAATGAAATAAGCACATGCATGGAAAGTACCTCTAATGCTGGCTAGCAGTAGGTGCCTAAAAAATGCCAGTTAGCAACAGGCCTTAGTGTTCGTCCTGTGTGTTTGCCATGAAAAATGGCTGACAGAGTATGTAAGATAGAGTGTGTAAGGCTTAAGAATAGGTTGTTGATCAATAACACTATAAACACTAATTAATAAGACCTTTCGTTGGGTATTTAAAAACTGAAACTAAAAAAGAAACTTTTTTTGTCAATTATTAACGTATACCAACTGAGAGCTAAAATTTCTCAGCATTTTAGTGGAATGTGCAGGGACAGTTTTTCTTTAGTTTCTGAGATTGAGAACTAGGCTTTACTATGTGGGCCACACACTGTGCTCTTGTTCCTGAGGATAGGCTTAAAAAAGTAGAATTGTGGATTTTTGAGATTTCATGTCTTTAATTTTCTTCATACAGCCATAAATATTATTATAAGTATTTCATAAGTTTTATCATATATTTTTGATTCTCTGGAAAAACCTAGTTAATGTAACAGTATCTATCCCCTATTGATATTGTCATCTGACATGCTGCTCCAATGTGTGTTCTCAGTCCCCATTCATTCACCTTCCATACTCTTACCTGTTCTGAGCTAACACTGATGCTGTCCTTACAGATGAACCAGAGTACACTTTCATGGAGAGGAGGGTGAGTCAGAGAGCCTTCATAGGTCCAGTAATCCAGGGATGAAGGAAGGAGAGTAGAGGGGTCAAAATTGGTGAATGGGGCTCGTTTGCCCTGTGGGAAAAGTATACACATTATTATATCAAAATACATGAGATCTACGCTATTATTTTTTATGCCTAGAGATTTTAGCTAATAAAAGTAATATATTACTTCATGTCTACGTATTTGTGGATACATAAACAACTGAACTA
This sequence comes from Perognathus longimembris pacificus, assembly GCF_023159225.1. Classification (NCBI taxonomy): domain Eukaryota; kingdom Metazoa; phylum Chordata; class Mammalia; order Rodentia; family Heteromyidae; genus Perognathus; species Perognathus longimembris. The sequence goes on along the minus strand of NC_063172.1, from coordinate 39,949,844 downwards.
ATATAAAAAATTAGAAAATGTCCTAAACCACCAGGAAGTTTCTTCATTAGGTTAACAATTTCTTTAGGTATATCCTATTTTTATATTTCTAATAGTAATTTGTGTATGGGCCTCTTTTCCTTTAGCAAAATTGCCAGGAAATATACCTTTTCTGGTAAAGAAATTGAATCCAACCATATTTTCATTTATTGAAAAGTTTTACTTCTTACACATTTATCAATTTCTTTACTATTTTACTATTTTCTGCCTTTATCTTCACTGATTATTTCCTTCTATTTTCTTTTCATATTTGTAAAAGACTCTTTCTTACAGGTTTTTAAATATTCAGTCTCATTTTATAATATACTCAATTAAAATCTAACCTGCACTAGAATTGCCATAAAACAAATTTATTTTACAGAAGAATGTGGAGTCCTCCATACATGGAAATAACAAATCTCTGACAAATGGTTTAACTACTTGTAGTTGAAACCATGACGCTAAGGTTTGTTTTCTATTTCAGAAAGTCCATCTGTATTTTGAATTTAGTTAGGTATCATTACTAGCCAATAGTATAGATTAATGGTATGTCAGAATATTCCTTACTTTAAAATTTTATACTTATAAAAATATAGATATCTTTCTACATGAAGTGAAAAATATTCATGGTTTGGTACATATTTCCAAGCAAGTCTGAATGACTAAGTACCTGTTCTTCTGTGGACCTGCAATCAGTAAACAATATGAAAATGATACATAACAGGTCCCTGGTTCTTAGTTTCTGACTCCAGCAATATCTTAGAAATACTTTACTGTCACATGGGTGGCTTTTAAATCAGCCTTCCTGCTACCCATTTCAAATATGTAACTAAATGATTTGAATATGTTTGTGGATTACTGTTCTCAGAATTACAGTTACTTAGTTTATTTACCTTGGTTTTAATTGTACTTAGGGCATCAAGTATTTTCTGCAGCTTTGGATTGGCCTGACCAACCTGGAGATTAAAAACAAAGTGTGAAATAAAGATTTTCATCAACAGAGCACTGACTACTCAGCTAGCTTTTATTTTTTTTCAAATAGCAAAAATAACTAAAGAGAGGTAAGTTATTTTCTCTCTGATTTAGAAGAGGAAGCTTCCTTAAAAGTATGTCTTTATGGATCTCTGTATTCTGTAAATTATAAAATATAACCACAGATTAAGTGACAAATAAAAAGCTTGGCATACATTTAATTTGGAGCAAGGTATATAAGACCACAAAATAAAAATCAGGAAATTCAGCAAAACCATGATCTAAAAATCAAATCTTTTAGTTTTGGTCTGTAGTAACAGACCAAAAGGAGTTACAATTTTCACTTTTTTTTTTGCATATTCAAAATGGTCAATAAAAGTTTACTTAAATGATAAAAATTACTTACCCAATCATATCCAATTTAATAATAACTTTCTTATAGAACTTGCCAGTAACTCTTTAATAGAAGATTTATACACCATCTACTTAATTTAAGAATCAGTTGAAAGCTATGAAGGAGTATTTTTTTCCCTGATGAGACATTAAATTAAATTCCTCAGTCTATGAGGCAAGGCTCAGAGAACAAGGAATTTGGAAGCATGTAGAAATTCCATTTTCCCCATGACACCTTCTCAGACTTAATTTCTCTGAGGGAAAAGAAGAGATATAAGGCCCCAGCATATGAAAGAACTTTTATGTGTAGTTAGACTTAAGTAAAAGGGGAATTTACCCTTTCCCTCTGTATCCTGAGACTTAATTGGGAAGAAACATCATCATCAGAGCTGTGTAACCCGCCATAACTCACCTTCATTAAAACACCAACAATCGCCAGCCCATCAGGCTTAGAGGAAGCTTCAATACAGCTGGAGTACTTGGCAGAATTCCAGTGAACTAAGTGAAGCTATGGATGATAATACAGGGACTCATTTATGCAAGGGTAGAAGATACCAAAAGTACTTTATAAAGGTAATTTGAGAGTTAGTATGTCAACATTTGGGAATATATTTTGGTTTGGACAAAATGGACATGAGCCCTTATCCAGAGTATAGGAAGGACTGGATTCCATTGTTTCAAAGGTTGTGCTAAACAAAATAAGACTGGAACACCCAGAACAATAAGTGAAACTTTCTTTCTTACAATATCACCATTGAATATTACTCCCTTTGACAAAATCTCTCTTTCATATGGAAAGATCAGGAAATCTGACTGGCTTTAGGACAAAAATGGAAGCCATTTCCTTTCACATAAAGTAATTCATATTCATTTTACAAGAAAGAGTTTGTGGACTGCCTGGGAATCTTGAACTAAGACAGAATTTCTTGGACACATGAGTGTCTTTTCAAGCACCTCTCAAAATGACATCTGTGGTCTAAATTCTTGGCAGAACTTGGGGTCTACTTAGCCAAGAATGTATCAAGAGGATGATGCCCTGTTAGTATCTATGTAGATGTCTCAAACTTAACATGGCCAAAGTATAACTCTTAATTTCTCATGCCAAACCTGCTTCATTTTCAGTTCTTACACTGTTCAATAAAAACTTTTCTATAACTACCAATATCCATATTTGATAGATCACATTTGCCCAATTGCTCAGAGCTTGAGGTTTTGCTAAACCATTGATTTTATTTTTGGAATTTTCTGTCACATAATCTTGAATAGCAGAACTTTTTTCTCTTATCAACTATAAGTTCTGACAGCAAGTTCCAATACAGCATACTGAAAGTGTTCAATAACTAATTGTTTAATAAAAAGATGAATTCTAAATTCTTTTTAAAAATATTCTAAAGAGAGATTACAGTTCTAAGTGAAATGTCATCACATTGTATTTTTCTTCTCTTGTATCAGTCTAGATTCTGTGCCTGCTCTTTTTTTTTAAAGTTTTTATTATAAAACTGATGTACAGAGAGGTTACAGTTTCATACGTTAGGCATTGGATACATTTCTTGTACTGTTTGTTACCTTGTCCCTCATACCCCCCTCCCCCTCCCCCTTTCCCCCCCTTGAGGTGTTCAGTTCGCTTACACCATACAGTTTTGCAAGTATTGCTTTTGTTGTTGTTTCTCTTAATTTACCCTTTGTCTCTCAATTTTGGTATTCCCTCTCAATTTCCTAATTCTAATACCAGTATACACTGTTTCCAATATACTCAGATAAGATTACAGAGATAGTGTAGCTACAATCCAAGAAGGTGATACAAGAACATCATCAACAGTATAAACTACAGATACACATGGGATGTTGAAAGTAGTTACAACTGTGATATAACAATCATTTCCATAAAATGGAGTTCATTTCACTTAGCATCATCTTATGTGATCATAAGGGTATTGCTATTGGGCTCTTGTGATCCTCTGCTGTGGCTTGCCTAATCCTGTACTAATTATTCCCAATAAGGGAGACCATAGAGTCCATGTTTCTTTGGGTCTGGCTCACTTCACTTATAATTTTTCCCAAGTCCTTCCATTTCCTTACAAATGGGGCAATGTCATTCTTTCTGCTAGAGGCATAAAATTCCATTGTATATATGTACCACATTTTCCTGATCCATTCGTCTACGGAGGGGCATCTGGGTTGGTTCCAGATTCTAGCTATGACAAATTGCGCTGCAATGAACATTGTTGTGCTGGTGGCTTTACTGTGATTTTGTTTGCGGTTTTTTGGATAAATACCCAAAAGTGGGGTTGCTGGGTCATAGGGGAGTTCTACATTTAGCCTTCTGAGGAATCTCCATACTGCTTGCCAGAGTGGCTGAACCAGTTTACATTCCCACCAACAATGAAGTAGGGTTCCCTTTTGGCCACATCCCCTCCAACAACTGTTATTGTTAGTTTTCTTGATATATGACATTCTTACTGGGGTGAGATGGAATCTCAATGTTGTTTTGATTTGCATTTCTTTTATGTCTGTGCCTGCTCTTAACTGATAATTTTACAGCTATTTTCCAATGGTATTTTGTGAATATTCATACCACTATTTACTATTGTTTATTAAATCACAATCGTTTATAAATATATTGCCCTGAATAAGGAATCCTTGCTTGTGTCTTATCTGAAGAATTGATAGTAACATTACCAAGCACTTATAATATAAAAGATGTCCTAAGTGGGCTTTTTATGGGTTTACTTATGTCATTCTCTCAATAATTGTGTGAAATAGGTATTATTATTATTATCTGACCATATAGATTAGATAATAGAAACATAGTGTTCTACCCAAAGTTGTACCACTAGCAAGTTGGCACAACTTTGATTCAAGTCCCAGGAGTTGGCTGAGGAGCTAGCCATCTCTAGAACCTTATATGTAATCTCATTTAAGTTTATTGAATTAAATTGCATATTAAACTCGGTGTCTAAGTATTGCTTATCACTAATGTAAATTATTTTTATTTTTAAAATTTACTTCAGAGAATAGCTTACTTTAAGTTTTTGGATACTACTAAGTATCATTCCAAAAACAATATTAATGTAGACTTCCAGCTTAGTTGATTTTAGTTCACTAGAATTAAACAATGAACAGATTGCTACAGTACTGAAAGTCATCATTTAATACTTACTATATAACATAAAATAAGTTATATTTAAATAAAGTCTCTTAATACTGCGTCAGAATGTAATACATATATTTTATAACCTAGCAATATCTCTTGTGGACAATTTAAACTACATAATTATTTCCATTGGCACATAATATACACATATGATATATTGAGTATAGCATTTTAGAGAAACAAAAACCCTATTGAATAAAATCAGAAGACATTATAATTACTGACCAATAGAGACGAGTCATGCTGTTGAAATTCTAAACAGACATTTTCAAAATGAAGTGGAATTAACTCGTCTGACTCAATAAAAATGACTATAATAAGTTGGTAAGTGGAAAAAGTAAATTTCAAACCTAGATATATTATAAAATTCATTTTACCAAAGTAAAACTAAAAAGGTAACCCATACTACATTTGTAATATATATTTAAGCAGATAAAAAATAAAGATTCTGTCCTTTACTTCCAGATTTCCTATGGAATTTGATGCATGTGTGGGTAACTTTTCCGCAGAAATGCAGGTGTAACCATTGATAATTAAGTCTGAGCTTTTGGTTTCAGGCTTACTCAAGTTTTTCTAGCTGGCCACATCTGAGCTATATGTTTATGTCAAAAGAGAATAGTGGTGTTTCCGTTGGGGGGTGAGATATTTAAGGGAAAGCAGATCAAGCCCATTAAGTTAACATCGTGTCAAGGCAGCATGTTTTGATGCATTTTCAGGGAAATGTTAAACTCAGGATGTAGCTCTAGCTTTAGTTGTCTCTTCCCATATTAAAAAAAAAATTCCCTCTCCTGGCTAACATTTTTGTCTGTGTGTTTGGGTTAAACTGACCCTGGGAGTCCTTACAGAAACCAGAATTCTTCTTTTGGGTCATTATGATGGTAACTTTGGGTCATTATGATAGTAACTGAGCTGCTTCTGGGAGTAGTGTTGGTATGTCTATCTGTCACTTAATGATTCACATTACCTCTGCAGAATATTTGACTCCATCCACTGTGTGCTCAGAACCATAGTCATTCGTGCTGCCCCAGTGGAAATGGAACTGGATGAGCCTGTAACTTTCAGACAGTGGACCTCCTTTCAGCACTGGAAGAAAAGGGAACTGCTGTTCGTCTTCACTCACAAACTCCAGCTTATCTTTGCATTTAATATAAACCAGCACTATTGTGCTAAGTAGACATGAAAACAAACACCAGTGCCAAAGTTTTTGTCTTGGCTTTCTCATTCTTCATCCATGAAAATGGTATTTGTGTGTAGGATGCATCGTAGAGAAGTCTATGAGTGACACACAACCTGAGTTATTTCTTCCAAGAAAGCACATTGCCTAGTGGATTAATTATGTGAATACAGGCTTTCTGTACATCTCCTTCCATATGACATTTATTTAGTCTTCCAACAGTGTGGGTAATGAGCAACAAGGTCAATAGTAGCTTATTTTGGATAAAAAAATTACTCATCATATATTTTTACATGCAAGACATAGCAGTATATCTGAACAATTTTATTGAGAATTCCTTGCCAGGGACCAAAAGACCCACTGCTTGTGAGGAAAGGTCACTTAAAAATGTATACTTGAGTTGTGCAGTGGTGGTGCATGTCTATAAGCCTAGAAACTCAGAAGGCTGAAATCTGGAGAGGATTACAGTTGGAAGCCAACCAGGGCAGAAAAGTTGTCAGGCTCCATCTCTGAAATAACCAGTCAGGGCTGGAGAAGTAGTGCATGTGATAGAATGTCAGACTAGCAAGAACCAGACTCTGAGTTCAAATCCTAGTCCCCCTCCACTTTTTTTTCCTGCAATTAACCAACAGAAAGCCAGAAGTGCAGGTGTGACTCAAGTGGTAGAGTGCTACCCTTGAGAAAAAAAGCCAAGTGAGAGCATGAGGCCTTGTGTTTAAACCCCAGTATGGTAACACCGCTCCCTTCCCTGCCGCCCTCCTTTGCAAAAGAGCTTACATTGAATGACCTGTTATTTTAGAGTCTGTCCAATCATATGTGTATTTACAAACACTTGACATGAGATTTCATCTATTATTTAAAAAAAGAGAAAACTCTGAGATGACCAAAATTTGGCTAAAACAAGTTGGGCAAACAAGTTTAGCCTTTTATATCAGTCGACTGTTGCCTAGAATTGTTATATAACAAAATATTCAGTAAATGTTTATGGAAAGCTATGTATCAGGCTGTTTAGCAGATTCTAGTATATGAGAAGAATTCAGTCAACCCATTTTTTGTTTCCCACTATGCTCATTCACCTGATTAGAACATATTTGCTTTTTTCTGTTTTAGTATTTGTAACAATTTGCTCAACAGAGCTTTGTGAAGAAGCACTCGGAGTGAGAGAAAGAGAGAGATAGAAAGAATTAAGTGTGAAGATGGTGAAATGACCAGATGAGATGGGGACATGAGGAAAGAGAAGAGATGAAGGAAGACACAGATAGGAATTTCCAAAACCATTACTACAATTTAGGCAATTTCTTAGAAGCCTAAAATGCCTTCCAGATTACAACAATGGTTGTCACATACAGAAAGCATAGCTACTGGTATTTCTTAAGCACTGTTTTTTTGGTTTTCCTGGTAGATTCTGAGAAAAAACAAAACAGAATAGTCTCTGGGCTCACCTGACTGGGTATTCTCCTCAAAAATTACATGGAAGGAATGTCCCACATTGATGATATCTTTGGCGTTGGCTGGATTGTAGGAGACACTGAGAGGTTTCAGAGAAGTGTCATGCTTGACTTCACTGGTTTTGATATCAATAGGCGATTGTTTATTTCCATTGGCAATGGGATATGTCTTGCTCCATTGCTCGGGACCTACCAGGACAAACATGCATCCAATTAAAACTTTATAGGATAATTTATTTAGATGTCTTAAATGGCATTCTGTTTAGCATAGTGAAAACTCTCTAGAGACTTTTTCAACATAACAGTATTTGTCAACACTAGATATATAAATATATATCCATAGACTAGTTTACTTATGAACAAGAGATTTCTAATACATATCAAATAAATTTTGTAGGTACTCTTACCCTAACGATCATCTGCTAATATAATTACACAGATACTGTCATTACTCATAACTGGCAAGCCAAACCATTAGCCTCTGCCTATTCACTTATGTTACATGCTTAATAAATCTTTTATTAAAAAAGCATTAAGTTACTACTTTGTTCTATAGGAAGTGAGGTACTCTTACCATTTTTGGCATCATATCCCCAGTCTGCCATGATCTTCTTGTTAATTTTCTTTTCCTGAAAGCAAAAATAATACCTGGAATAACTGCCTACAATGGTGTATGCAGGATATACCTTAACCTAGCACTTGGGGTTTTTATAGGAACTTCTCTGTCTTTAATAGGTCACTGTTTCATCATCTCTGCTTATCAGGAAGCATGCATTATCTAAATAAAAGGTGCTATAAAATGTCCACAGGGTTGGATCACCTGAAATTACTTTATTTCACTATATTATGCAAGCTAAATATCATTTATTGAATGGAATCCTGTTTTTTTAAATGTCAATAGGCAATATGGCTGAATACTCTTGCCTCCAATTCTTGGGACTTCCGAAATTAAAAAACATTTTATGCACAACCTTATTAGGCACTTAAGTGGTACTAGTGATTGATAACTTAGTAAGAATGTTAATTTGCATATTTACAGGCTGATCTGAGATAGTGTAATATTAATTTAGAATCAGGTAATAGAATTAGTAATTGTTCATATACATTATTCATAAGGAGTACATTTTATACACATAGAGGTTTTTAAGATTTACACTTTGTATTTTTGACAATAGAGTAATTCATCATTAACTAGAGTAACCTTGCTGTAGGATAGATATCTTCAATTTATTCTTTCTATCTAAATGTAATTATGTATACTTTCAATCAGTCTTTTCAACTTTAAACACCCATATTAATCAACATATTTGAGAAAATCCAACCTCTCCATTACATTATTATAGGATGAGTAATCATATGAATGTTTTAATAGTTATATGGGATGGTTATTCATTTAAAATTTTAGGTACCAAATGACTTTGACTCTGAACTATCATGACTCCTTATTTTATTATGTACCCAAGGTGTAATGGAGTAATCCCACAAGGAGAACATTAAATAGAGAGAGGATGTAAAATTCAATAGGCACCCTATAGTTTAATCCCAGCACTACTCTCATTTACCTTTACTCTTCATTTTTGGCTGACAAACTGCCTCTCACAGATTACTATCTATGCCCAAACCAAGATAAATGTGCATTCATTCCACTTTCACCTACACACTTCTCCAAGTGTACTCTTTCAAGGATGAAATACTTAAATTACTTTCATACTGAACTAGATATTCAATCTGCTCCTCTGTTCCTCTACTCAGTTTATATCCTAAACCACCTAATACATATACAGATCTGGAAGAAATCTTGTTTTCCATAACAGGCAATTCTAAATCAACCCAAGTAAAGATATGATTCTGTATTCACAACATAGCTAAGAGTGAGGTAAGAGTTACCTCATCTCATTTTTTATTTTTTGTGTTAGTCTGACCTTAGAACACTGTCCCTGAGCCCTTTTGCTCAAGGATAGCACCTTACCACTTGAGCCACATTTCCACCTCCAGTTTTTTGGTAGTTAATTGGAAATAAGAGTCTCATGGACTTTCTTGCCTGGGCTGGCTTTGAACCATGATCCTCAGATCTAAACCTCTTGAGTAGCTAGGATTGCAGGCATGAGCCACTAGAGCTTAGTACCACATCTCCTTTGAAAAAAGGTAACAATTGAAGCTTAGAACATTCAAGAAGCAAAACAAGAAGCTGAATTCATTTCCAGTCATCTTTAAATATCAGGACTGCATCTTTTCTATTATATCACACTATCATCTCTATTTTCATTATCTATATTAGTTTAAAATTAGTTAATAACATATTAGATTTTATTTATTGAGTAATTTCAGTTTTAGTTTAAGACATTTTTTATTGCCTTTAAAACTGTATGTTTACCACTTTAAAAGGTATTTAAGGGCAATGGTGAACCTCTTCTGAACAACTGGTACACACACACACACACACACACACACACACACACACACACACACAAAGAATGATGGAAATGTAAAGCAGGTCCTGTCCTAGCTATGCTAACCAGTGGAAGGAGACAGTGTGAGCAGAGTGAAGGATGGTGACTATTGTTAAAATATTTTAGGTACATGAGTGAAAATGGAACAATGAAGCTTGCTGAGATTATTTTTGGAAGGGGTTGAGAGGAGGATGGTTGGTGGAGGGGGGCATACTGTCTGCTTATATGGAATATCAAATTAAAATCTTTAAAAAATAATTACTTATTTATTGTCAAAATGATGTACAGAGGGGTTACAGTTTCATACATTAGGCAATGGGTACATTTCTTGTACTATTTGTTACCTCCTCCCTCACTGCCCCCTCCCCCTCCCCCTTTCCCTCTCCTCCCATGAGTTGTTTAGTTGGTTTACACCAAACGGTTTTGCAAGTATTGCTTTTGGAGTCATTTGTCTTTTTATCCTTTGTCTCTCGATTTTGATATTCTCTTTCACTTCCCTAGTGCTAATACCGTATATACAGTATACAGGTTACTCAGATGAGATACAGTGATAGCAGGGGGACAACCACAGGCAGGGGATACAAGAGGATCATCAACAATAGAAGCTACAGTTTCACATGGCATGTTGAAAATAATTACAACAGTGATATAACACTCATTTCCATAACATGGAATTCATTTCACTTAGCATCATGTTCTCTGTTTATAAGGACATAGCTATTGGGCTCTTGTGATCCTCTGCTGTGACTAGCCTAAACCTGTGCTAATTATTCCCTATGAGGGAAACCATAAAGTCCATTTTTCTTTGGGTCCGTCGCACTTCACTTAGTATAATTTTTTCCAAGTTCTTCCATTTCCTTATGAATGGGGCAATGTCATTGTTTCTAATAGAGGCATAAAATTACATTGTGTAGATGTACCACATTTTCCTGATCCATTTGTCTACTGAGAGGCATCTGGATTGGTTCCATATTTTAGCAATGACAAACTGTGCTATGATGAACATTGTTGTGCCGGTGGCTTTAGTATGTTCTTGTTTGTAGTCTTTTGGGTAGATGACCAAAAGTGGGGCTGCTGGGTCATAGGGGAGTTCTGTATTTAGCCTTCCGAGGAATCTCCATAGAGCTTGCCAGAGTGGCTGAACCAGTTTACATTCCTACCAACAATGAAGTAGGGTTCCCTTTTGGCCACATCCCCTCCAACATTTGTTATTGTTAGTTTTCTTGATAATGGACATTCTTACTGGGGTGAGGTGGAATCTCAATGTTGTTTTGATTTGCATTTCTTTTATGGCCAGTGATGTAGAGCACTTTTTCATATGTCTCATGGCCATTCTCATTTCCTCATCAGAAAAGTCTCTTTTTAAGTCTTTAGCCCACTTGTTGAGGAGGCTGTTGGTCCTTTGCAGTTTTGTTTTGGAGGAATTTAATTGTTTTAGTTCTCCATATATTTGAGATATGAGGCCTTTGTCCATTGTATGTCCGGTAAAGATCTTTTCCCAATCTGTGGGCTTTCTGTTTATCTTGCAAGCTATATCCTTTGCCCTGCAGAAGCTCTGCAGTTTGATGCACTCCCGTTTGTCCAACTGTTTTTTGGTTTTTTGCAATTCTAGGCCTTTATTAAAGAAGTTTTGTCCTGTGCCGAGGAGCCCAAGTGTTTCTCCTACTCTTTCTTGTAGTATTTTCAGGGTATCTGTTTCCATTTTGAGGTCTTTGATCCATTTGGAATTGATTTTGGTGCAGGGTTAAATAAGGATCTAGTTTTAGTTTGTTGCAGGTGTTGAACCAGTTTTGACAGCACCATTTGTTAAAGAGGCTGTCTTTCTTCCACTCTATTTTTTTAGCTCCTTTATCAAAGATTAAGTAGGGATAGTTCTGCAGGTTCATATCTGGGTCTTCAGTTCTGTTCCATTGCTCTTCAGGCCTGTTCCTGTGCCAATACCAAGCTGTTTGTATTACTATAGCTTTGTAATACAGCTTTTAGTTTGGTATTGTAATTTCTCCAGCACTGTTCTTTCTGCTTAGGATTGTTTTTGCTATTTGTGATCTTTTATTGTTCCATATAAATTTATGGATTGCTTCCTCTATTTCTTATAAAATGGTGTTGGGATATTAACGGGCATTGCAATGAATTTGTAGATAGCCACTGGCAATATTGCCATTTTGACAATATTAATCCTCCCAATCCAGGAGCATGGGAGCATGGGAGAAATATTGGTGTGAGTTCTGTTTTGAAGGCCTTGTAGAATTCTGCTGTGAATCATCTGGACCTGGGCTTTTCTTGGATGGGAGACCTCTTATTGCAGTTTCTATTTCAATGCTGGATATGGGTCTGTTTAGAAGGTTTAAATCTTCATGGTTGAGTTTGGGGATATCAATTTTTTCTAGAAAATCGTCCATTTCTCCCAGGTTCTTGAATTTGTTGGTGTGAAGATTTGCAAAATAGTCCCTATTGTGTTCTGAATTTTGGTTGTTTCTGTGGTGATGTTACCTGTTTTGTCTCTGATCTTGTTTATTTGGTTGTGCTGCCTTTGTTTGTTGATGAGATTTGCTAGGGGTCTGTCTATCTTGTTAATTTTTTCAAAGAACCAACACTTCGTTTTGTTGATTTCTTGAAGTTTTTTTTCCACTGTAAGTCACTTAATTCTGATTTCTGATTCTTATTTCTGATTTTTAATTATTTGCTTCCATCTATTGGCTTGGGGTTTGGATTGTTATTCTCTTTTGAGGAGCTTAAGGTGCTTCTTTAAATTGTTGAATTGCTGTTTCTCCAGTTTTTTGATGTAGCCACTCAGAGATATAAATTTTCCTCTGAGTGCTGCCTTTGCTGTGTCCCAAAGGAGCTGATATTTTGTGTGCTCATTTTGGTTTATTTCCATAAACATTTGAATTTCTGTTCTAATTTCTTCAATGACCCACTAATGGTTCAGCAATGTGTTGTTTAGTCTCCATGAATTGTAGGATTTTCTGCGGTGGTTGTTTGAGTTGAGCTCTAATTTTATTCCATTGTGATTTGAGAGAATGCAGGGAATGATTTTGATACTTCTGTATTTGTACAGATTTTCTTTGTGCCCTAAGATGTGATCTATTTTGGAGAATGTTCCATGTGCTGCTGAAAAGAATGTGTATTCTGGTGTTGCTGGATGGAATATTCTGTAGGTGTCATTTAAATCTAGTTGGTCTATGCAGTTGTTTAGTTCTGAGGTTTCTTTTCTCAGTTTTTGGCATGTTGATCTGTCCAGAGGTGATAGTGGAGTGTTAGTTACCAGCCATCAATGTGTTTGGATCTATGAGTGTTTTTAGTTAGTGGTAGTGAAGATGATAGAGTAAAATGAATGGGGATAATGATTTTAGTTTAGCTTCAGTGAAGTGGAAAGGTGGAGAAAAGTAGAATCTGTAGAAAGAACAAGGTTAAAATGATAGAGAATCACAAGAGCCCAATAGCTATACCCTTATAATCACATAAGATGATGCTAAGTGAAATGAACTCCATGTTATGGAAACGATTGTTATATCACAGTTGTAACTACTTTCAACATCCCATGTGTATCTGTAGCTTCTATTATTGATGATGTTCTTGTATCACCTTCCTGTGGTTGTACCTACACTATTTCTCTAATCTTATCTGAGTATATTGGAAACCATGTATACTGGTATTAGAACTAGGAAATTGAAAGGGAATACCAAAATTGAGAGACACAGGGTAAAAAAAGAAAAACAACTAAAAAAAATAATAGAGAATGGAGAGTCAACAGAAAAGAGTAAAGGTGCTAGTCAAAGGAAAGTAATTTTAAATAAAGAAAATGTGAAAAGAGAAACAAAGAAAAAATACAGGAAAACAAACACACTGAACAACAAAAAATATATTACCAAAAAAATCCCAATGAAACAAACAAATAAAAAACAGGAAACAAAAAAAAGTGACAACTCAAAAATGAAAAATAAAAAGTAAAATGCTTTAAAAAAATGTTTGGGTGGGCTCTTTCCAGTTTCTGGTTCCTTGCAATGGTCTATAGTCTATTTTCCTGCTGCCTGGCTGGTTTGATTTGCTTTCCACTTGCAGGGGGTGGATCTGTTTTGACCCTCCTCCCCTGTTAGTAAAATCCTGAGGCTCTGTGGTTTGCACAACTTGCAGGTAGGACTTGGGTGTCCTCTGTAGTTGGGGGACGTGAGCAGACTGGGGAACTGTGGCTTTTCTCATCTGCTGTGGGGCCGAGGCCTTTAACGCCTGGCTAAGAATAGGCTGCGGACTCAGCAGGGCCGGATGCCTCTGGCCTGGTTTACCTGGCTGAGGGCAGCTTGCCATGGGGGAGGTTCCTCCCTCCTGGGTGGGGTGGCATTCTCCTGGGGGGAGCTGGCTGTGGAATTCAGCATCATTTGCTGGTGGGAGTTCAGCATCCTCTGTAAAGGGGCCGTTTATCTGTCTCAGGAACTGTTTACCCTCCAGTTTGATTGTTCATTGCCGCAGGTAGCTGCTTGCTGCTTTCAGCTTGATTTTAGAATTTCTGGCTGCTGGAGAGTCGGCAGCCACAGGGTTGGCTGGGCTGGGTGGGACAGGGCGGGGAGGGGCACCTCTGGCTGAGTTTACCTGAGTCTGTGAGTCCTTGGGCCAGGGACTAGCTTCCTGCATGGGCAGTGGGATGTTCTCCTGGGCAGAGCTGGCTCTCACCAGTCAGTCACTCTTGCCCTTTTCAAAGATGGCCCCTTTGTCCTCACTTTCCCCTGGTCCACTTTAGTTCCAGTCTGCTCTGACCGGGTCTATGCCAGAGTCAAAGAAGGTGCTTCGCTCTGGTCATGGGAGACGGGCTACCTTCCAGATGTTGCTCTGTGGGTGCAAGTGAGAATGTCTGTCATGGGGTACTCAAGCTTTCTCTGAGATTTCGGCCTGTCTGTGCTCTGCCTGTAATCTGTGTCTGTCTGCCGCCATCTGGAGGATTTCTTCCTGGTTGCTGCTGTGTGCTTCAGGTGTGTGGAGTGCCAGGCACTGTGCTGGCACCAGCACTGGCGTGGTGGCGGGATACCGCCCGGAGCTCAAATTCTGTGTTTTCAGGCCAGCAAAGCCAATTTTTCCTTTCTGGCCAGAATCTCTGTACTGTTATAACTTACTTGAGCTGTCTTTCTAGGAGCAAAAGTTTCTCTGGAGTGGTAAAACTGGGATGTCAGAGGGAGCTTAGCTAGGGCTCTGCTGCTCCTCTGCCATCTTCCCAGAAGTCTACAAATTGAAATCTTATATAACTAATTAATGCTAATGAAACACAGGGTAAAAATATTTAGGAGCGTTTACACATTTCTTATTTTAATTTTTTCTTGTTCTTTAGGTGAATATTTTCCTCTAATTCATACATTTAATATTACAGAATTAAGCCATAAACATAGAAGTAAATAAATGATAGTAAATTTCAAATTTTATTTAAAGCAATTGTTTGGTAGAGAGAGGAATAAAATATATGAAGTGTGCCATGCCTACTTATGGTAGAGATCTGCTAAATATGGTTGGAAAGTACATTACCTCAGTAGGTCCTCATTCAAATGCCAGTTGCTAGTCTACAGTGCTTAGAGTATCACAGGACAATCCACTTATCTGGAATTCAGATTTTATCAGCCAGCTTTCTGCTTGTCTTACAAACTAATGGAGATAATTAATGAAAAGATTCTTGTCCAAGATCAAGTTGCCACTGATGAGGCAGCAAAGCATAGTGGGAGTATGTGGCAGAGCAAACCAGAAGGGCCAGAAGCAACGCCAGACTGAAGACCATCAGGATCTTAAAATCTCCTTCAAGAATTCTCCCAGTAACCTCAGGACTCCTCAGAAGGTTCTAGCTTCTAAAGATTTCCAGCACCTCACCACAAGGCTATCCTGAGTACATGGATCTTGGAGGGGGGGAGGGAAGGAGGGGGACATTGGGCATTCAAATAAAGGCAAAATTTTCCTATGATAAGGAAACATACATTGTAATCATTGTATTGTTTTTATATCAAAGTCAGCATTAATTCATATCGATTCTTAAATTCCATGCCCTTTTGGAAATGATGTTATTTGGTGGGGCAAAATAAGCCGTATTTGGGGCCATAGAAAATGATGACACTGATGTGATCATTTCTATACCAAGATAAGGAGGAATTTTAATCAATCACTTTAAATAGCAGAATGATTTTTCTTGATTTTTACCTCTACCACTTCCTTTGTTTGTCTTTCTCTTCACATAACTAAGATGAGCCACCAGGTTTATTTTTTCCAGTGTGTATCTTTGTCTCATCCATACCAAGCTTTTTCCTGTTTTAGGGCCTTTGTTCTGAATGTCCTACTGTCTGGAGTACCCATGTCTTTGCACAGGCTCACATTTTACCTGCTTAGCCATGACCTTCTGACTTCCAAACCCAGCGCATCCTCCTCTTTACTATCACTTCATTCTATCATTCTGTTTTATTCCTCTCCTGATATTTGCTGCATTCTTAAATGATTTTGTCTGCATTCTGAGATTACGATATTTACTTTAAAATTTCAGATTTTGAAATACTTTAGATTATATGTCCTCACATTAGTCATAGTTAACTGATAATATATAACTATCACAAGTTTAAAATGAAATCTAATGTCCAAAATGCTTCTACACTCATATTATTTGAAGAAGGTATATACAACCCATGTTTTATTAATTTTCTGGTTTAATGTCTCTAACTTTCTCTCACATAGTACTCTGTGATTACAGGGCCCTCATTGCATTTTCACCACTGTACTTCCTTCATTTGTGGCAAGCCTGGAAAACAATGGTGCTCAATAAAATGACTATACTGAAAATTACTAAGTGATCCCTTTTTTTTTTTAACCTCAACTAGTTTGTCTTTATAAAGACCTAGAAGAACACAATGCTTAGCAGGAAAGATGTCTAGTCAAATTCACTGTGCTAAACTCAGGGGTGTGAGACACTCTGATGAGCTTTGCTGGAGGTAAACTCATGATTTTATTTGGCTTAAGGAGAAAGAACCTTTCCCCTCACAGTTCTATTAATGGGAGGCTGCAGTAACCAACTGTGTCTGTCACTCATGGCCAGGAGAGTGAGAACCTTGGTTCTTGTAAGTGTCAGAATTTAAGACACTTTATCAATGTCTAAATTGAACTCTTCAAGGATGATTTGAAGTTTTGACATATGTACTTTTAAGCCCATAAGTTAAAAAATTTAACAGTGTGTTTTAAGAAAGCCTTTAACTTTATGATTTCTTTTAATCTTGGCACATTTGACTTTTAAGGGCAGTTTTCAAATTTGTTCCTAAATAGTCTTTTAATCAAGAAATCTGTACATATTAAGCAACTGAGTAGATATAAATGTATATATAAAAGTAGAGGACTACTTTAATCCATACGATAGAGGCATTTGTGGGGTCTTAAAATCTTTCAGTCTTGAAAGATTTATGTTTTGAAGATATTTAGATGACTGATGTGTTTATGGAAATTATCTTTGGGAAAGTGTACTAGATACTCTGAGAATATAGTTCCATGAACTTTTAAGTAGTAGTTAGGAATCTCTTTTACTGTATGAGTTGTCTCCTTGGAGGTTTACTGTAGGGTCCCCATCTTTATCTTTAAAGCTGAGAAATCTTATTTGCATCTCATCTTCTGGAACTTCTGTAGTTGGGGAATTGATGCCAACACCAACACAAACCATGACATTAGTCAACAATGTTTTTCACTTAAGAAAAATAGCATAAACCATAAAATAGTAAACAAATTGAAATAATTCTCAAGAAAAAAATTTGATGTTTAACTTTAAGGTAAAATCGATGATTACTCAAAACAAAATCATTCCAGTGATTGCATGTGGCCCAGAATTCAAACAGTTGCATAATAGGTATCTATGTGTCACAGGTTAAATAAAATCCTTCATGTAACTATGAAAGGAGATAAATTCTCTAGTGTAAATATCAAGGGAGGTGAAGGTTAGTTATATCAGTGATTTTCTCATAGTATTTTTTATGTACCTCTTTTGACTGCCTGTCTGGAATTATCTTAGGATTTAAGAGAAACTTCTGCTGACTCCCCCAATAAGTTTGATATCTCCAAAGCACTTCTACTAAACACCGGGTTTTAAAAATAAATTTGTAATTGAATATACTCTTTCTCAAACCAGTATTCATTATTACTTTTAAATTATTTTAAGTAGTTGTACAAGGGTGATGCAGTTTATGAATACAATGTATTTTCATCAATGTCACCCCATTCATCATTCTCCTCCATCTCTCACAATCCACTGTTCCCCTCCATTTTTCTTAATTTTGTAAATTATACATTGAATTTTATGACTGTGTTTAGACTCCTTCCTCTCTTCATCGTTCTACCCCCTATTCTTAACCTCATTCCCTGGTTCCCAATACCAAATTCCTGATATTTATTTTGTTGGACTGTAAGTTATCCTTCTTAAGGAATTATACCGTTTGAGTTCTCCCTTGTAGCTACCATATTTCTATTAACAGACTTCTGTGTGTTTGGATATAACACCAAGGTACATATTTATAGATTAATTCTAACTTCTACATAAGAGAGAAAACATGCATTCTTTGTCTCCCTGGGCTGGACTTACTTCTCTTAACATGATTTTTTTTTTCCCCAGGTCATTTTATTTCCTTGAAAATGATACAATATCATTCTCAATTACTATTCTTGATCTCACTAATTTTATGAATACACAATTATTCTAAAATTCCTTATGGTAAATAATGAACCTGTTGTTCATTTTGCTGCAACTTCCAGTACCCATCTCTGAAGTTGCTGGGTCTTGTTAGGATAACATTAAGCACTCCTATGAAATATTAGATTATGTGAACCAATACATTATCATATTGAAATACTGTTTATGTATAATACCAACACAAAATCTCTGTGAATTCTAGGAATGTATATTTTTGGCAAATATTCCAAGTGTATACTTAAAAAAAAACTTTGGATAATTTGGAATATCTGCCGGGCATATTTTTTTCTTTAAGAAATATATTGATTTAATATTTATGCCAACAGTCACTTCAGAAAATATTGAGTGTTTTACAAAATCGCTTAAGTTTCTTAAATCCTTAATTTTTTACTAGTATCTAACTCCAGGTGAAATAATTCTTCTTCTAGATTCATTTTTTGCAATACCCTTTTGCCAGAGAGTGAGCATACTAAGTTCAGATGATATTTTGTTCTATAAGGGCTTTTAAATTAAATGCTCATCTCAGACCCATAATTAAGACAGACATAATGACTAAGTGCAACCATGTAGTAAAATACCCATTTGTGTATACAGAACATTGTCACTTTAGTTTACTGTCTCCTGATCTTTCTAGTAAATCTAGCAAAAGAAGTGGCAGATAAGCAATTTGAACCAGTGGCATTCAGAGTGCCTTACTAGGATGACAGAATACACATAAGTATGCAGTAGAGATTTACTTTATTAATCTTAAAAGTATCAGTGAGGTATATAATGGGTTGAAGTAATGTCTACAATATTCTCATTTGATCTTTGTGACATTCTTTTGCTTCACAGCTGCTTTCAGGTGTGAGCACTGGCTACAAAAATTATCTGTCTTTGAGTTTTAAAGCTTCTTTTTTTGTGTGAGCCTAAATTAGCAAGTTAGTATAAAGGTGTATGTTTGTGTGTATTTAAGTATTAGAGTTAAAGGCACATAACAGATGCACAATAAGACATAACTTTCCGGACTGGGAATATGGCCTAGTGGTAGTGTGCTTGCCTCACATACATGAAGCCTTGGGTTTGATTCCTCAGTACCACATATATAGAAAAGGCCAGTGGTGCTGTGGCTCAAAGGGTAGAGTGTTAGCCTTGAACAAAAAGATGCCAGGGACAGTGCTCAGGCCCTGAGTTCAAGCCACAGGACTGGCAAAAGAGGAAAGAAAAGAGAGAAAGAAAAAGAAAGAAAGAAAGAAAGAAAGAAAGAAAGAAAGAAAGAAAGAAAGAAAGAAAGAAAGGAAGGAAGGAAGGAAGGAAGGAAGGAAGGAAGGAAGGAAGGAAGGAAGGAAGGAAGGAAGGAAGGAAGGAAGGAAAGGAAGGAAGGAAGGAAGGAAGGAAGGAAGGAAGGAAGGAAGGAAGGAAGGAAGGAAGGAAGGAAGGAAGGAAGAGCTTTCCTTTTCCCCACCTGGGTATAATCCATGTAATACAAAACTACGGCAGAATGTTTGAGCAGGATCAGAGTGTTAACAACAATGAGAACAGAGGAGAACGGAGCTATGCAAGCGCCTCCATCACTGATTGTTGAAGCATGTTGACTAATGAGCTGTGAAGCTATGAGCTTTCTCTGAAAGCAGTACATAAAAAATAAATCGAATAAGTGCTCTTCAAGAAAGAAATAATTTCTTTTATACAGGCCTGTAGAATGAAGGCTTTCACTGATTGTAATTTTACTTACTTGATCTTATTTGTAAATTTTAAGAAGTCTGTGAGCTGGGTGGAACAAATATCAGTATCTTTAGTTCAAAATGAAGAAGGAAGAAGGAAGCTTTCAGAACTCAAAAACTAGGATCCTTGTCCAAAGTTGGAAATCAGAATTAGAACAACAAATCTTTAAACTTTGTGTCAGGAATTTGTCCCCCTGTAACAGATCATTGCCGAAGTCAAACCAGTAACAGCTTCTATTCCCTTACTTCTTAATTAAAACCATAAAAGAATTCATTCATTGGAAGATACACTGTATCAAGAGACATTAAATGTTACACAACATGAACCAAAAACTTCCTACATAGAACCTGCTTTTTTGTCACAGTATTGATGGCGAGATAAAGGTCATCCTCTCTTTTAAGTGAATGCATTCTGTAGGGGTTCACATCTCCATGGCAAACCTATGTGGGGTCTAGGGCCCACCTTAGGCTTCTCTGCTGAGCATGCCCATCTTCAGTGCCCATCTTTTCTATGCTTTCTTTTGTGTGTACAGAGAAACCAAGGGATACATGATTTAATTTTTTTTTTTTTGGGCCAGTCCTGGGGCTTGGACTCAGGGCCTTAGCACTGTCCCTGGCTTCTTTTTGCTCAAGGCTAGCACTCTACCACTTGAGCCACAGTGCCACTTCTGGCCATTTTCTGTATATGTGGTGCTGGGGAACTGAACCCAGGGCTTTGTGTATATAAGGCAAACACTCTTGCCACTAGGCCATATTCTCAGCCCCTGATTTAAACTTTTTGATCCCATGTATCTATCTGGTGATTGCATATTTTTACATTTCCAAAAAATTTACTTTATTCTAGTCCTTGAATAAATGATCAAAATACAGGACAGAATTAGAATAGGTTCTCCTCCCTTCTATTGCTCAGGCAGGAAGAAAAATCCCAGCATATGTATGTATGTATGTAACCAACCGTATCTGTATCTATATCTATATCTATATAGTTATTTATACCTATATTTGAGTTCCTACAGTAAAATTTCAGATATCCCTCTATTCTCTTAGTTAAGAGCAAAGTAGAAAGTTTAAATGAACATGCCTATTTAACTTATCTTCCTAATGTAAAAAATTACCTGTTAAAGATTACTTCTTAAGTAAAAGGGGAATTTAGTCATATGCTAACTTTCCTTTTTTTCCATTTCCCCTTTATTCTCCAAATGGTTTCAAGCAAAGAATTATCTAAATATTTAAGTTGATCTCTAGGATATGTTGAGGAATAAGCAAGTGAGGAATTTTAATGTCTTTTAAAAATCTCTTAAATAGTGTGACTTTTCTTTCACCAATAATTACCATAGAAAGGGAACACAGGGTTTTCTCCTGTGGTTTGTTAGAGAATCAAAATTTTGATGAGGCCACATGGGCAATAGTTTTCAACTTTTGCTTAAAGACACTGGGTTTCAAAACTCCAGGGTTATAAGTGAAAACAAAATTAAAAAGGATCATTATTGCAACTCCTCACATGGGTTTATTGGGCCTATGGGGGACTTCCTTAATATGCAATAGTGGGATATTGCAGTAATCATCCTAATTCCTTTAAGATGGTGCCTTTAACTGGTTGGTAAAGTTCCATCTAACCTTTGTGCAACTGCCTGAGGATTACAAAACCAGGGAATGACATATTGGCAGGCACCTTTGTTTTCCATCATCACTCAAGAGGCAGCCGGAACCTGTCTGGTGAGAAAGAACTCCAGGAAAAACACCTCCCAGGTTCATAGCAAAAATGCTTTGAAAATGGAAACCCATGGAGTCCAAAAGACTGCTAAGAAACAGCTCTCCTGCTAGAATGAAACTTGGAGTGTGAAATTCTTAGAGGAAATAGGGCTGATTTTATGCAATGGTTTGATCTGGGCTTGAAGGTGGATTTTTGGCAAAGTTCTTGGTGCCTCTTGTTGATAATTCCTAGTGGTGCTAGCTAGTCAAGTTCACATCTGACATTTTTACAATGTGTTCTTTTATTGCTACTGTAGAAGGTTCCAAGAGTTCTCATAAGTTCTTCAGTAAAGCTGGACTTCACAGAAGAATTTTACTATGTGGTTGCTTGTAGCTAACACAGGCCATTGTCATTCTTTTCTATTTTATTTTATTTTTAAACTTATTTTAGTTTTTTCTAGTCTTTACCCAATTTCTGATGGCTAGCAATCATGATTATTATTCATAGAAGCCAATGGTTTCTCCCAACAAAACACTATTTTCATAAAGCCACTTCATGGTATTGTAGCTGTGTCATTTACTCTGCTGAATGGTTAATAATTTTCATTTTTAATGAATCCCCTCTCCACTTTAAAACAATAAATGACTGCTGAAACTTTGCTTAAGGAATCCAGTCCTTAAAAGGTTAAGTTGGAGTAGTAAGGAAAAAAGGAATCATCTTTTGGTCCCAGCTTAGATGCAATGAAATTTGAAGAAAAGAAAGGCAGAGTGTCTTTTATTAGATCAAATATTGACAGCAATGTGCTGTCATGATGGACATGCCTTCTGTCTGAGATAAGTATGACATCTACTCAGAAAACAGCTCAGTGGGGAGAGAAATGCCAACGATAATAGATGTGACCTTTTAGTGCCTTGGCCATTGGCATTGCACTGCAGTAATCCTAGATCACCCATTTTTCCATTTGGATATAGCTAAGACTGACAGGGCAGGTGTCCTGACTAAAGTCACTGATTTATTATCATCGTTCAGCCTCCTTCCTTCTTGCCTCTTCCAAAGCAAGCTGGAAAACCCAGTTTTTTTCACTACCTCTGAAAAGAACCGAGTAGTAAGGACCAGATTTGTTCCCTGTGACTTGTGAGGCTATTGCTAAATGAATGCAAATATCAATGACAAACTGATATATTTTGGAGTTCTATAACATTGCTATTAAATTCGGTGGAATTAAAATGAATCCATTTATTAGCAAAGAACTTGAACTTCATGTCTTAGATCAATTTCAACTGAAGCACAACTTATTCCTTCACCATGAGATGAATAGAAACAGATAGTACTGTGAATGTTGGGTACTGCTTCAGGTACCTCAAATTCTAGTTCTTGAAATTATCTGCAGGTTATCTTTTATAACTTACAGTTACTCACATAGTGTCATTGATATCACCATTCTGCAGGCACACTAATCATGAAGAGAAGCTTTAGGAGATGGATGAAGAAAGTTTGTTTGGAACTCAATGACCCAGTGGCTTTAAAAAAGAATTTATTTATTGTCCAAGTAATGTACAGAGGTGTTACAGTTTCATATGTAAGGCTGTGGGGCTGGGGATATGGCCTAGTGGCAAGAGTGCCTGCCTCATATACATGAGGCCCTGGGTTCGATTCCCCAGCACCACATATACAGAAAATGGCCAGAAGTGGCACTGTGGCTCAAGTGGCAGGGTGCTAGCCTTGAGCAAAAAGAAGCCAGGGACAGTGCTCAGGCCCTGAGTCCAAGCCCCAGGACTGGCCAAAAAAAAAAAAAGAAAAAATCATATGTAAGGCTGTAAGCACATTTGAAGGGCTGAAACTTGAACTAAACATCACTGAAAGTGGGGAGGGAAGGAAGCACTTATTTTCTGTACACACATTATCAGTAGCACTTGCAGACTTCCTTCCCTTCCTTCCCTTTCTTCTTACATCTTTAGTGGGAGATGTGCTTAAAATGTAGGACACATGCTTCATGTACAGTTGAGTGGATATTTGTGAACATGTCTTTTCTGGAAGCTGGATTCCAGTTGCCTTGAACGTCAAACCTATGCATTTATGCCCCATCCTTATTCCATCTGTGCCATTTGAAATAACTTAGCTTTCTGGACCCCAGCTCTTCCAACCTAGATTCTGACTATGCTTTTGACTTATGATTGGCCTTACCTCATAGGCACAGGCTACAAGTTGTCTCAGGTCTCGGACTCCTGCTCTGCCTGTGTCCTGCCAACTTAGCCCAGTGTCCATACAGGACCCACTTATCCCACTGTTCAACCATCTGATACAGAGATTACTGGGGTTCAAGCTTAGGTGACTGCTTGGAGCCGAGTCTGAGCTTAGGCTCAGGAAGAACACTGCCCAGGGATCCAAGCCATGGAGGGAAGAAGGCAGACTGACTCTTGCCAGGGACAAAGGGCACTGTGAACTCTCCAGTCCTGAGAAATTTCAGAAAAGGCATCTGTACACAATGGGCAAAAACTAATCTAGACTATGAGCCACATTAATCATGTGCCACCCTCATGACTAACACCAGGTACATCCTCATACCTTAAGTCACATGGGCAGAGTGCATTTCTTGACGTTTTCATCCATGATGAAAAAAATCACCAATGAATTTTAATTTATAACTTTTAGAGTTTCTAAATAGATCCTGTATTCAGTTGCATTGCCTTTTTTCAAGGACACTTTCTCAGAGGCCTGAGGCACCATTTGAACATCTGGTTATTACTATGTTAGAAAGATCAGAAAGGAAAAACACAGATTCTCCCCATATTCAAGAGGAGTCACAACCTATCTTGCTATGGGAAGAGTCCATTGCTATGTAAGGACCCAGATATCTCTCTTAAATCTTACAGTAAAAGGACAAAACTGTTGATATCATCTTAATCTTTACAGATGAGGATGAGAAATATGGAATCCATATGACAAACTTCCACAGAAATAGAGTAATATTTTAAACAAGGTCTGCCTAATTCTACTAGCTGGATACTGATGATTTAATATTAGAAGGGTTTGGATTTAGAGTATTGGTGATCTGTGTGAGAGAAGTGAAAAGTTGGTGTTAGACTGAGAAGAAAATGAGTAGGAAGCAAAGATATTCCATGAAGTAATTTTATTTTCATGTTAACACTCTTAAACTGTATGCCATCACCCACGACAAGTGGCCTCCAGTAACAACTATTACTAAATGTGATCTCAAATGAACACTACCTCCTTCTTCTAAAGTTCTCACACTTATTTTTCTCCAAATTAATTTGAAAAGAAAAAACATTTTAAAGCAATTTGTTGTAGTTAATAGCTGGAAGCTGGAGTATAATACCATCCAATGGGATAAAAATACAATGACCATGTCATATAACTGAGTATAAACAGAACTATATCAATTGACATATGTAAATACAAAAACATAATTAAACAAGAAAGTTAAATTGGAGAACAATACATAGTGTATACTACCATTATATAAAGCTTCCAATATGCACAGCAATGAATGAATGCATCTGTACTATGCAGCAATGACACAAATGATGTACTTGGGAAAAGCAACTACTGAATTCAGGTGATCAAGATCACTTTGAGGGAGGAAAAGAAAATGAGAAATGAAGGTTACAATTTTACCTAGACCCAAAAGTTCTGGTTTTCTTTTTCTCAAAGGAGCATCTATGACAGGCAGACACCAAAAGAATGGTTTATAAAGATGGATTTGGTGAGATTAGCAGTGATAACAAAGCTGCTTGAGGGCCCAGTGTGAGAAGTTGCAACAGCCCAGGAGAGGTACCTTGGTTCGCCAGGCACAGTAGCATACCTTGACCACAGTGAGAACTGAAGGAAATAAACTATCACTTGTCATTCTGATGCTTTGTAACTGGGAAAGGAACCAAGAGTTCTTAACCCAGGTCAGGGAAACCACACCCCACTTCAGTTATCAGCAGCCGACTGAGGGAAAGTGCCTTTGAAAAATGACTTTTGTGGTAAGAAAAGCCGTAACAGGAAGGTCAGACAAATGAACATGAACAGGCTAGTTTCTGAGCAGATGGAACATCTTAAAGGACTCCCAGAATTAATGAGTGAAGTTCTGTGGTTTACAGTGTGAGGAGAATCTGCTCTTGCAGGCCAGATCTATGAATCAGGGACTCCATTTGGCAGATGAGGCTTAAGGAACTTTAAGAGACACTTAAAAATAGAAAAGCCTGGGCTGGCTAACATAGAAATAAAATTAGTATGATTCAATTAAATGAAAATGATGGTTTGGGTATCTTATTATTTATTTATTTTTGGCCAGTCCTGGGGCTTGAACTCTAAGCACTCTGCCAACTTGAGCCACAGAGCCACTTCTGGCCTTTTCTATATATGTAACTCTGAAGAATTGAACCTAGGGCTTCATGTATACAAGGCAAGCCACTAGGCCACTAGGCCATCTTCCCAGCCCCTTGGTATCTTATTTTAACTGGTGGAAAAGATTTGAAAGAAGAAAAATACTGAGCCACAAACTTAAAAATAAGCTGGATTGGAGCTAGAAGAAAGACAGGAAGCAGAAGGTAGAAAAACTGAAGACTGGTTTATGGAGAGTTATCTTCTGTTTATCTTCATCTATGCAAGAATCCAGAAGAAATTACTCGCAATGAGACTTCACATAGTGTTGATAACTTATTAGGATATTGGAGATTTTAACAGAAACTCATAGAACTACTGCTCATGATAACATGGGCACATATTTTGTCTCTTACACTGGCATAATTTGGCTAACTTAGAACAAATATGTACTTTGAAAGCTGAATCCTGGGTTTAAAGCCCCTGGCTCAGAATCCATTCACAGGTATTGTGCATGGCATTCCCATGAGTGGACTAACATATAGAATATGGGCTGGGGTATTGCCCACATTATGTTTCCTCATTGCAGCATTTGTTGAAAAGAAGGAACTGAAAAAGAAAACAGATTAAGATAGGCAAAGAATCATGCAAATTCCATTGTGCCCTTTGTCAGCTAGTCTTTGGAAATATATCCCATAGCTCTTCCTTAAGAAATCTTTCCAGGAAAAGAAAAAAAAAAAAAAAGAAATCTTTCCAGGGTCTGGGGATATGGCCTAGTGGCAAAGAGAGCTTGCCTCGTATACATGAGGCCCTGGGTTCGATTCCCCAGCACCACATATACAGAAAACAGCCAGAAGTGGCGCTGTGGCTCAAGTGGCAGAGTGCTAGCCTTGAGCAAAAAGGAAGCCAGGGACAGTGCTCAGGCCCTGAGTTCAAGGACCAGGACTGGCCAAAAAAAAAAAAAGAAAAAAAAAGAAATCTTTCCAGAATAAAAAACTTTTAATGGGATTTCTTTGAATCTTATACTTTTCCTAACTCTATTGTTTGACACAGTCACTGGATCTTTGTCATCTTAATAGAAAAAACAGTTATCCTTGAAACTAGCCACACATATGTATGTGCTAAAGGCACTATTGGGCTTTTGAAAAAAAAAAACAGCAATCTATAAAGTAAGCCAAATTTACTAGGTGCTCAATATCAAAACTTAAAAAGAAAAAAATGGGCAAACGGAAAAGCTATCAATGTTAGTATATCCTAACTTGTCCTCCCCGCTCAACTTCCCCTCCTGGTATGCACTTTGCAAATGGTTCTAGAATCTTGCTTATTTTCTGAGGAAATGAGTCTGGAAGTCCTAAATATTTCATTTCGCAAAATCCATATATCAAAGCACCCTCACTGTCAAGCTTAATAGTTTAAATCCATCTAATTTTCCATCAACTTCTACTGCTACCATTTGGCTTTTGTAGAATCACCTAGCCATCCATGATTCCATTGAATTTCTAGGAAAATAACATATACTATTTTGAGAAAAATAATCTCTCAATAATAAATATCTGAGAAGAAATGATATAGGAGAACTCAAAACATTTGTTTTGGCAAAACTGCAAAATGCTGTTTCTTCTATACATACATACTATGCATGATAAGGTTTATAAAGTCAATTCCTGAGGCCGGTTGATTGCGTATTAATAATGAAACAATCAAAACAATAATAAAATTATGAAAATGCATTTTTCCTCTCTCAAAATATCTTAAAGGTCTTCCTGTCCTATAATTACTCTTTTTTGTGATAATGTGAGATGATACATACTATGGTGAATTAAAGTGAGGTGAATGACATAAGTCTTGTGATGTAGTATTAGGTCATTGCATCAAAGTTACTTGAGCACAATCAATGTGGTAACAAAATTTGATAATAAAGAGCTACCAAGTACTATGGGCAGGTAGCACATACAAAATATACACATTGCACAAAGGGATGATTCATACCTCTGGTAGGATGACATAAAGTTTCAACCTGCTGCTGAAAACTGTAAAATTCCAAGCTTGTGAATTACTTGTGCAAATTTCTATGTAACATTTTTGGACTGAAGTTGACCTTAGATAACTGAAACTAGGGAGAATAAAACTGCAAATAAAGGGGCTGGGAATATGGCCTAGTGGCAAGAGTGCTTGCCTTACACACATGAAGTCCTGGGTTCGATTCCCCAGCACCACATATATAGAAAACAGCCAGAAGTGGCACTGTGGCTCAAGTGGCAGAGTGCTAGCCTTGAGCAAAAAGAAACCAGGGACAGTGCTCAGGCCCTGAGTCCAAGGCCCAGGACTGGCAAAAAAAAAAAAAAAAAGAAAAAAGAAAAAGAAAAAGAAAAAGAAAAGAAAACTGCAAATAAGAAGGAAGTATAATATTTCTTTATTAAAGTCTTTCATGATATACAAGCTCTCTGGTGTTGGAAGTGATCTTTACATTGCCATAGAATTTGTTTTTTATCTTTCTTATGATACATTTCCATTCAGATCATAATTGTGTTTATGAATACATTTTTTCTCTCCACCAGAACATAAGATCTTTGGAAGAGGCTATTATCAGTTTTAGGAAACTTTGTTGTTTTCAGAAGGTACTCTATCATTTTTTAAATGTCAGGATGAATAAACAAGTGAGTTGGCTTCACTGGTTTGTTTCTATGGGGGATTAGTGACAGGTAATGTGAACAAAACCTTAGAACTCACTCAAGAAAAAGATCCCAAAGTGGAATAATAGTATTTGCAATCAAGTAACATTGCTTCTTTTGGTAATACATACTGAGCTATGGAGAAGTCTAATCTTTGGAGAACTTGCCAAAATCTTAGTTCACCATTTTCAGGGAAGGGATACCATCTCTTCCTAAGAGTTAGTCTAATCTTAGTATCAGAAAACTGAAACCATCTCAGTGGAGAATAAATAAGTTTAAATTTTTAATAGATGACAAACTGTGACAGAGTTGAGGGTATCAAATTAGCCCAAGAATTAGCCATCCCTCCGTGCCAGCTGAGGGGCAGGTGGAGACAGAGGTGCTGGTCTGGGGGCGGGTGCTGGCTTCTGGTCATGGCACTGGCAGTAACAGCTGCTGTGTTGCTTGGAGGCAGCCCTCTGCCCTCCTAACTATCCAAGGGATGAAGAAGAGAAGTTCAAACAACCATGAGACTGAAGAGGAGATGAGAGAGGGGGGTTATATGGGGGCAGATGGCATTGGGTGTTCAGATGGTGATCAGCGAAGTCATCATAAACTATAAAGGGTCAGGAAATATGTTATTATATCATACTGACAGACTATATGGCATCAAGTATGAGAAAAGATCATTTTTTCTATGTTCTAGAAACAAAGGATTTCCTGGGGAGGATAGGCAGAGGTGCCACATTTCAGAGCATTAGGAAGAAATTACAGGTACACAAATCTGGAAGGAGAAAGCTTCCATGATGGATGATGAAAGATGAGATTAGATGATTTTGAAACTTTGCCTGGCCTGATAAACTGCTATGACTTAAGAAAGTGAACTCTGCTTGGCTGGACATTGCCTCCCTAATATCATGGTAAAAGGAATTTCTCACATTGCAGCACAGGGAAGCAGAATATGGTCTTCCTGTAGCAAGCAGTGTACTGCATGTACCCATAACTTAGGGGCTTGCTTTAATATAAGGCTTTGGAAGAATTAGTAAATTGCTTTATACATTTTACTTCTTTATTCTAGCTTTAGTTTGTAGAGGGTTGCTTCACTTTTACTATTACTTAAAAATCAACATTACCGAAGATATTTCTTATTCACTGACTTTTCATTTGTTTACTTATTTATTCTTGTGCCAGTACTGTGCTTGAATTCAGACCAGGGTGCTATCCATCAGCCTTTTTCATTCAAAGCTGGCACTATACCACTTGAGTCATACTTTCCCTCTTTTGGATTTTTGTTGGTTCATTGGAGATAACAGTCTCACAGACTTTTCTACTCACACTGTCTTCAAGACCTGATCCTCAGATCTTAGCCACCTGAGTGTTTAGGATTACAAGCAGGAGCCTGTAATGGCACCCAGCTTAACTGACTTTCTAAACAAGAAGAACATCAGTAGCATACACAGAAGAAGAAAACTCAAAGATATTGGGAAAGACAACATTCTTCTGTAGCACCCATGACCTTCTCTCTCCTTGCCAATGTCCTTCTGGCAAGATTCAGTCAGTAGAATAAGCAAGGGTTTTCAAGCCCTCAGAATACACAGTTTTATAAGCAAACAGGTGTAGGCTTTTTGTTTATAGGCTAGTTGGAAGACAGGGCTCTTGGCTGGGTGGCTTGACTTGATATTTTAGCTGGGGTGAAAACCGCAGAACTTTGGCTTCCTGAGTGGAGACAACAAATTAAACACAGTAGATCCCTCTTAGTCTGTGGAGAAAATTTGTGTTTGTCAGAGCCTGCTTGCAAGTCAATTCTATAGCCTTGATAAGGAGCTGCTACTTAGGCAGAACTACTGGGAATCCATATAGTTGACAGACCTTTGTTACCAGAAACATGATTAGGTCATCTTTTCCCCTTTGTTTCCAAGGAAACATTTTGATTTTTTGCTTACAAAACCACCACCAACAATGTTGTGAGAAAGGATGCTGCATTGGATCACTGTGTCAGGTAATGAAAACCCAAACAATGTCAGGCCATGGGTGAGAGGAGCAAAATTAAAAGACTGACAGTTTACAAAGTATAAACTAGCACAAACAACTGCTTTGCAGAATTTACTAAAATTAGAAACTAACTGAGTGCTTGTAATGCTAGCTACCTAGGAGGCTGAAATCTGAGGATCAAGGTTCAAAGCCAGTCTGGGAAGATAACTCTATGAGACTCTTGTCTTCCATTAACCAGCAAAAAGCTGGAAGTGGAGGAGTCAAGTAGTAGAGCATAAGCCTTGAGTGAAAAAGCCAAACAAGAGTAGAGGCCCAGAGTTCAAGCCCCAATATTGGCACCCTCCCCCCAACCACAGATAAACTATGAATGAATGGAGTTGGATGCCAAACTCTCATTTTTAGGGGCCTAGGCTACTAAAAACTTTTAAAAGGTAACTGAAAATACAAGTATGTGTATCGATGTTTGTAAAGCACATATTACAATATAATTCAAAGGAAAATAGATGAAATAATGATACTCAGAACTATGCAATATTTTAAAAGGTAAATTTCAGAGAAGTAACATAATATGATCCCTATTATTGTTATTGTTGTTATTATTATTTTGCATATGCTAGCCCTGTCATTCAGTGAATGAGACTAGAAAGATAAACAGTCTGGCAATGAGCTTCCTTGAATGGGAGGAGACATGGACAAAGGAACTAATTTTACTTTATTTGCATCTAAATAAATTTCTTAGCTTTTTATTATCTTTAAGTAGCTGTACAAAAGGGTTAGAACTCAACATATCAGTTTAGGAGTACAATGCATCTCAATCAATGTCACCCTTTTAAAAAAATTTTTAAAAATATTTATTATCAAACTGAATTACAGGGAGGTTACAATTTCATACATTAGGCATTGGATACATTTCTTGTACTGTTTGTTACCTCGTCCCTCATTCCCCCTTCCCCCTCCCCCGCCTCCATGAGTTGTTCAGTTAATTTACACCAAACAGTTTTGCAAGTATTGCTTTTGTAGTTGTTTGTCTTTTTTTTTTTTTTTCAGGCAGGAGAGAAAGTTTATTACCGAACTGCTGGCCTGTGGGCAAGGTGATCCATGGCCGGAGAGAAGCGAGAGAGAAGAGAGAAGAGGGAGAGAAGGGAGAGAGCAGAGAGAAGGGAGAGAAGCTGTCTTTTTTTTTTTTTTTTACCCTGTGTCTCTTGATTTTGGTATTCCCTTTCAATTTCCTAGTTCTAATACCAGTATACACGGTTTCCAATATACTCAGATAAGATACAGAGATAGTGTAGGTACAACCAGAGGAGAGTGATACAAGAAGATCATCAATAATAGAAGCTACAGTTACACATGGCACGTTGAAAGTAGTTACAACTGTGATATAACAATCGTTTCCATAACATGGAGTTTATTTCACTTAGCATCATCTTATGTGTTCATATTGGGCTCTTGTGATCCTCTGCTGTGATTTGCCTAAACCTGTGCTAATTATTCCCTGTGAGGGAGACCATAGAGTCCATGTTTCTTTGGGTCTGGCTCACTTCACTTAGTATAACTTTTTCCAAGTCCTTCCATTTCCTTACGAATGGGGCAATGTCATTCTTTCTGATAGAGGCATAAAATTCCATTGTGTATATGTACCACATTTTCCTGATCCATTCGTCTACTGAGGGGCATCTGGGTTGGTTTCAGATTCTAGCTATGCAATGTCACCCTTTTTATTACTTGCCCTCATCTCTCCTCTTTTCACCCATCCTCTCAATTTTCCTAGTTTTATTTTCAGTTATACTTTGAATATTATGACTGCCTTCAACCAAACTTTTGTTCTCCATTCATCTGCCCACCTCCTCTGGTCCTCACCCCTTCACCTCCAGTACTAGCTTTATGGTACTCATTTTGTTAGATGGTATGGAGTAGTTACACCATTAGAATTTCCCCCTCCATATACCATGCTTTAGTTCTTATGTTTGTGAACATGCAAATATGACCATGTATATGTATAAAATATATTTATAAATTAGATCTAACTTTCACATGTGGGAGAAAATATGTATTTTTTGTCCATTTGGGACTGGCTCACTTGATTTTACATAGTCATTTCCATGTCCATTCATTTCTTTGCAAATAATGTAATATCATTTTTCCTGATAGATGAGTAAAATACCATTGAACACATATAGCACATAACCTAATTAATAAATAGGGAAAGGGGCTATATAGAGGCTTCTCAGAAGAAGTAAAAATAGGCAATAGAACTAATGTTTAATATTTCTGGCTATAAGAAAATGCATCAAAACATTACTGAAATTCCATTTGCAGTTCCAGTTAAAATGTCCACGATCAAGAATAGAAAAAACAGATACTGGTATGGATGTGGTGGAAAAGGAATTCCAGTACATTGTGGGTGAGAAGGTAAACTGGTGCAACCACTCTAGAATGCAGTTCAGTGATTCCTCAAAAATCAAAGCACATAATGATCCCATGATCCAGTGATAGTACTCTTAGGCATGTAGCCAAAAGATTACAAGTCAGGAAAGAGTAAAGCTACCTGTGCAACTATGTTTATTGCTGCACTAGCCAAGGCATGGAAACAGTCCAGATGCCCTTCAATAGACAAATGGATCAAGAAAGTAAAAAAATTCATTCTCTCTCTCTCTCTCTCTCTCTCTCTCTCTCTCTCTTTCTCTCTCTCTCTCTCTCCCCTGACCTCCCTGCCTGTCTCATTTTGCTGGACATGATGGCTTTAAATGAAATCTTTATTATTTTTTTTTAAAGTAAAACAGCAGAATGCCTTTCTGGGATTGTGTGCCCTTGTTGACTGAGACAGATGACATGCCTAGAGTGGGTCTTTTCAATTGCTTTATAATGCATATATTTAAGTTTTTTAAGTGTGACACTTCATTTGTCTTAGATTTAACTTTTGATGGAAAAGAGAAATTTTTTTTGAAGAATAAATTCTACAACCTTGTAACTTTGTGTCATTGTTCAGAGCTGTTATACTATGTTAGGTGCCCCAAAAGTTGAATGTTGAAGCCAAATTCCAGACTTGTCACTACAGAGGTTCTTTCTTCTAGAATCCAAATCTGACTTTTTCTTAGACCGACATCAAACTTGTGGACAGAGTTTCAGGGAAGGTTTAGGACCATGGATTCCCTTGCAGTTTGAATTTGATGGCTGGAGCTTGGTGGTAGAACAGGACACTTAGAAATATTTCTAGGCAAGGAGCAGCTTCCCTTTATACAGCCTTGAACTCTGATCTTTGGGGTTCCTCACTTGGATTCCCAGTCCGGTTAAATTGCACATAATAATGGCATGGCCATCTCAGATATTACATTAACATGTTGACTTTGTGAAAGCTCTTACTTTAGGGAAAGCAGAGGTCACAATTGCAGTTGGATGACAGATCTGTGAAATGGTTTTCCCCTCCTACCTCCTTGTTCCTATCAGATTTCATCCTGTTTGCTGTCTTCTGTTTTCCAAGTTCATAGTTTCCTAATGCTGGCTCTTGGCTACCCCATTTTAGAGCTCACCCCAGATCACCCAGGACACGTATCTCCAATTTTTAGCCCCATTTCCAAATTCGCCTAATCTTGGCCAAGGAATCATCTCAGAACAAGTTTATATCAAGGCATTAATGTCAGGAAATGTCCTAATAGGTTAATATCTTCAGTCATATCTGTG
Source organism: Perognathus longimembris pacificus (assembly GCF_023159225.1). NCBI lineage: Eukaryota > Metazoa > Chordata > Mammalia > Rodentia > Heteromyidae > Perognathus > Perognathus longimembris. Next base: position 39,915,503 of record NC_063172.1, on the reverse strand, counting down.
TGATCACATAGTGGCTTTAAATAAAAGAGACCTTAAGTAAGAAATGTATTTCCAGCAGTGGAATGTCATGGATAAGTACAGTAGACTAACATTGTCCCTCATACCATAATATACTGTTTCATATCCTGAAAGAATTGTACTTAACAAGGAAACATATGAGCAGTACTCATTTGAAAAAAAAATCACACTCTAACTCAGTGCTGATGGCTCACGTCTGTATTCTTAGCTACTCATGAGACTGAAATCTGAGGATCGCAGCTCAAAGCCAACCCAGGCACAAAAATCTGTGAGGGTCTCATGTCCAATAAACTAGTCAGAAAAGGCCAGAAGTGGCATTGTGGTTCAAGTGGTAGAGCACTAATCTTGAGAAAGAGTCTCAGAGACAGTGCTCAAGCCCCTGGGTTGCTACTACCTCTCTCTCTGTCTCTCTGTCTCTGTCTCTGTCTCTGTGTCTGTCTCTCTCTCCTAGAACCAGGTACCAGTGGTTCAAGTCCATAATGCTCACTAAAGAATCTGAGATTTGGGAGATTATAGTTAGTGGCCACCCTAGGCTAGGCAGAAAAGTTTCTTAGACTTCATCTTCAAAATAGCCAGAAAAAAGTAGGGCTGAAGGTGTGACTCAATCAAGCAGCAGGTCTTAAATTCAAACCCTTCTTCCTGTAAGCTATGAGACTATTTCTTATTGATTTGAAGTAACATTTGCTTGTAGTTAAGGAATTGTTGGAGGCATAGAACTAAATGTAGAGTAGAAGATTATAGTTCAACCAATAGTCAACATTTACATGGGTAAGTTAAGATTCCAGAGCTTTGGCTACATGGGAGGTAAGATGTCCAGTAGACCAATTCTTGTGTAGTAAGAAATACCGAGCATCAAGCCTTTTGCACTCAGATGTGGAAATGAAAGAAGGAGAGTTGAACTTCAGTTGGGGAAGGCAAAGCTCTTCCTTAAGATCTATATGGTGTATAGAATTTACTGTGTTCTTCTAGAGTGCAGGTAAAGCTGTCCATGAAATCTAGAATTTATAAACCTGTCAAGATTTATGCTTCTTGTGTTTCATGTTTATTTATGCTAGTTTCCCTTCTCTTGGAAAATGTAAGCCTATCTGGGTTCAGCAGGATAAATGAGTGGAGCAAAGCTTTGCTCAGACCTGGTTTGATCTTCCGCGGATAAGATGTCAGTGTCAGTAGTTGCCACAGGAAAGCAAAAAGACAGAAAACTGAGTCAAAGTCTTCCAGGCTGAGGATTTCACTTAACCCCACAGAAGCCTCGATATTAGAGGCCTAGATAAAAGATATTTTAAAACTTTTTGGATGTGTTCTGTTTTATCTTTTGTAAATGAGAGATAGGGGACCCTAAGGGTCAACTTGAGTAATTTTATTGTAGTAGGGGAGTAAAACACCCTAGCTTAGTTCTGTAAACATAGAACTAAGTACCAAGTTCTCAGGCTGTTCATTGGCTTGGCTTATGCAGGTAGAAGTGCTTTTCATTTATACAGAATAAACATAAAGTAAGTTCTACCTTCTGAGAATGATAGTGCATGTCTCACTAAGCATGCACAGGCCCACCTTTTCATCTTCTCTTGGCCTTTCTTACTTTTTGGAGTTAGTACTTGCATTTTGTGGACATCTCAGAAAATACCTTTAGTCCGTCCTCTGTTAGAGATACATAATTCCAAATTTCTCTTTATTAGATCAAGTTGCAAAAATGAATGAAAGAAGAGTTGACTTGTATAAATAAGAGGCCTTGTTATGTTGACATGGGCCTTGTAGGGTATTACATTTGTTTTCATACTATTCTAGGTACTTTTAGGAGTGAATTCTTCAGTCCTTCCTGTGTGTGGGCCTGTAGGATCACTTAGAAAGGGAATCACTGAGCACTAGAGGTTTCACTATCATGTGTGGTGCTCCCTTGGAGTCAGCCTCAGTGAGGCAGCAACCTGAGTCACAGGCTGCTGACCACCTTGCCTCTTGGGGCACCTGAATCTTGTAGCAGAGGTCAGGTAGGATCCACCCAAACCAAATATTTGTCTAAAGCAATACCTAGAGAGGGATTATGATTTATGGCTTTATGAGAAAAATAAAATCATTTGCTGAGCATGAGTGAAGCCAAGTAGGGAGTGAAAGCACTAAAGATTTTACGACATTGATAAGGATTTCATTGCCTTCAGTGAAATGCAGAGGAACCAGGTCTTAGTGCCTCTTCACAGAGGAATGTTTGAACTCTGGTATCCATAATGGGTAAAAGAATGTGGCCTGTGGTTGATGGATTATATTAATCTCCACCATCAAGAGAGCATACAGGGGGGTTGGGGATATGGCCTGTGGCAAGAGTGCCTGCTTCATATACATGAGGCCCTGGGTTCGATTCCCCAGCACCACATATACAGAAAATGGCCAGAAGTGGCGCTGTGGCTCAAGTGGCAGAGTGCTAGCCTTGAGCAAAAAGAAGCCAGGGACAGTGCTCAGGCCCAGAGTCCAAGCCCCAGGACTGGAAAAAAAAAAAAAATGAGAGAGCATACGGTACTGACTGTGTGTTAGGCCCTCTGCTGGATGTTGGGTTGCATGATGAATGGCTCCCAAGGTGATGCAGGAGAAAGATGTGCAACTGACTTACAATGGAAGGTATTGCTACTGGCTAAATGCAGACCTTGTACCAGCGGTTGTATCTATGCTATTTCATAAAATCTTTAGATTAATCCTGTATATGCTTTTACCTTTATCATTTAATGAGCAAAGAAACAAAAATCGTAGCAAAGTGGAACAAAATACCTTTTTCCCTCCACTGTAATTGAATTTCAGATCTGAGTGTAGGAAATACTAGCAATTGGGAAGTACTTTTAAAAGAAATATACAACACAACAATTAGATAACTACTATATAAAACAAACAAACAAAAATAACCACATTAAAACTCTGTAAGCCCAGTGCCAGTGGCTCACAGCTATAATACTAACTACTCAGAAGGCTGAGATCTGGGGATTGAAGTTCAATGCCAGTCCCAGCAGAAAAGTCCATAAGACTCTTATCTCCAATTAACCACCAGAAAACTGGAAGTGGGGCTGTGGCTCAAAGTGGTAGAGTGCTAGCCTTGAGTGAAAAAGCTCAAGGACAGCACCCAGGCCTTGAGTTAAAGCCCCATGACCACCACTAACAACAAAAATCTCCACAACAAACAAACAAAAAACTCTCTAAAATCCAGATGTAGTGATACAACTCTAATCCCATCACTTGGGAAGCTGAGACAGGAAGATTGTAAGTCTAAAGTCAGGCTGGACTAGATAGCAAGACCTTGTCTAGAATAACAATAACATAAAACTTTAGAAAACAACAAATGTTGCCAATGATGTGGTAGAATTGTCATCCTTGTGCATTACTGCTAGAATATAAAATGGTACTGCCACTATGGAGGGCAACCTTCAAAAAATTAAATGTGAAATTACTTCCTGCTATGGAAATTTTACTCATGGATTTATACCTAAAAGAAGAGAAAGTGAGGACTGGAACAAATAGTTGTGTGCTCATGTATGCACAAACGTTAAAAGGCTCAGAGAAATCAAATGTTCATTGACATATAAGTGAATAAACAAAACATGGTATATAGACTCGATGTAATATTATTTGTCCTTCAGAAGGAATGATATTTGCCCTAGCATGGATGAGTCATAAAAAGCACATAGAAAGTGAAATGAGTTAAGCACAAAAGGCAAATATTATATGCAGTTTTAGAATAGTGAAATTTACAGAGACAGAAAGGAGGATGGTGGTGTAGGGGTTGGGACTGGAAGAGCATTGGGAGGGATTGTTTAATAGGTACAGTTTCCATTTAAGGTGATACAGTTGAATAACTGATTATTTAAAATAATAAATATCCCTTGCCGCAGAATTGTTTCTAAAAATGATAAGTTAAATTCTACCATAAAAAAGAATATATAACTAATAATAAAAATTAGTGCCCAAAGTTACCATGTACTTAGGACAACAGTTAAAGACCAAAAAATTTAAAATTTAAAGACCAAAGAATTTAAACATCCAAAATATTAATCATCCAAACAGAAGGAAAACCCACATTTAATATTAACTCTCTACTTGATACCATTAAATGACTTATCTATATTAAATTCCATAATTCCCAGTAATTTCTTGATATAATGAACATTTCATATAATTTTCATGAAGAAAATGGTTCAGTTCTACCATGGTTTAATTTTCTTTGCTATTGGTTTGGATGCAAAATGTTTCATGACCACATTAGAAATTCTGCTACAGGTTTTTGCCTTCAAACACAGGCGTCTTAGACTTTATGCTCTTTCCACAAAAATCTTGAAAGATAATGTGGTTTGTATTGTATATAAGATATTATCAGATATATTGAGAGACATTATTTTTTACATTTTAGCAAGATTTATTTTAGTATATTTATTTATTCAGTATTACAGGGTTAAAGTAAAGAGAAATAGAAATTTCCTGCTTCCCATACAGAAATGCCAGTTAAGAGACTCAAAATGGCAACTGTTACCTGCTGCCTTTATTCTTGCTGAGCTGAAAGTATACACATAGTCATGTCCATTTAGCAACCCTCAACTATAAGACAGTGGTTTGGGGTGGTAAGATAAGTTTGAGAGTATTTTTATTTATCAATCCAGATGATTGAAAGTTGTTAAAAGGTAACTTTAAAACCTATGTAAAGGTTCATAGCTACCTCAGCTTGCATGGACTCATGTGAGCTTAGAAAGTTCTCCTGCATGCTGACCTGTGGCTCATATGAATGGCCTTGGTTGTAAGCAGTACCACACTGAGTCCCTGCTCCTCTCTCAAGTCTTTTTTATTGACACTTCAACTTTGACTCTGATTCTCTCCCAAAGGGATCATATCTCTCTTCCGTATTTAGGTGACTTTGTAATAATGGGAGAGCAGAGAAGTTACTATAGGAATATTAAACCTGTGGAATTAAAATATTGATGTTTCTGAATTAAATTTAGTAACTATTGGAAGATTCTATGAAAGACAGCTTCTTAAGACATTTGTAATAGAGCCTGACATATTAGAAAATTAAACAAACTGTATGATTTTTTAAAATTAAAAATGGGCTGTTAACTAAAAAATCCATTTATTGAATGTTTCAGTCTGTTTACTAATGAGCCCATTTAATCTATTTCTCCTACTGAAATTGCTTTGATGATTAGAATCTCTTTCCCCCTTTAAAGCATACTTAATGAGCCCATAGAAGTGTTACACATCAGGCACTTGGGATATTTCATAAATTTAGCCAGAATAGATTTGTTATTAATAGAATTTGCAATTTTAAAAGAACTTAGGGATTTAGCTCAGCGGAAGAGCACTTGCCTGGCAAATTCAAGACCCTGAGTTCGGTCCTCAGCTCTGGAAAAAAAAGAACTTATCAATCAAATCTATCAATTACATTACTTTGTTCAAGAGAAATTACATTGAATTGAATCCTAGCCAAAGAATAAGGCCGGGAGCCGGTGGCTCATGCTACTTCAAGAGGCTGAAATCTGAGGATTGTAGTTCAAAGCCAGCCCATGCAGCAAAGTCCATGAGATTTTTATCCCCAATTACCATCTAAAATTCAAAAGTGGAGCTGTTGCTCAAGTGGTAGAGCATTAACCTTGAGCAAAAATGCTCAGGGACATTGCCTAGGCTCTGAGTTCAAGCCCCGGATAGGCACAAATAAAAGGAGCAAGAAGAACAAGTATACATTAAACTCATATTTCCCTCCCAAATTTCAAGATTTGTGTAGACTTGTTTGTTAGACATAAACACTTCAGAAAAACTAGTTTTTAAGCTTTGTAACTTTAATTCATTGAGAAGTAGGTAGGAGTATATTTTGTATAGTTTAAAGATCCTTGCAGATGCACACATGAACACTTGGCCAGACCAAAGCAAACAAACAAATAAACAAAGAACTCTGTGTTACTTACAGCTACAATCTGAGAAGGCTGCTGGGCAGGACCAAAGAGAAGCTGCACCCAAGGATGGTATACCAGAAAACAAGAGCATTGGGGAGCAGTTCATATATGGCTACCAAGGCAGGGGTGGCTAATTTGAATAAAGGGGATGTTCTTAACTGTCAGTTGTCTGGTCCTAGTGTGATTAGAAAGGCTACACAGTGATCTTGGAGCAAGAGACCTGATAAGAGAAGTAGTTGGGAAGGAGACATAACGGCTCAAGAAAAGGAACTTGGCTAACCGCTAGGTAGGCCTTCAAAACTAGATCAAGACAGGACAACAAATGAAAAATAGGGAGAAAAACCCACATATGAAAATATACATAATAATTAAGTCATGGATATCTTGACATCAATTTTGAAGTCAATTATTTCAGTGGATATAGTAATAGAAATAGTAGAAATAGTATAGAAATAGTAATGTGGCAAATATTATCTAACTAGCTAATATATAATCCATAACAAATTCACTGTCAAATCTCTATTTGCTAGGGTTCTCTGGCTTGATTAAGCAGACATATCATTTGCTGTTCTTTAGAAATATGAGCTACTGGAGTCTGGGACACTGGCTGTCCCATCAAGGCCCAGAGTATTACAGATATGGGTGTGGCACCTTGGTGAGCCTCACATACATCAGTCTTAGTATGAACAGAGACATGGGTGATGCAGATTATAGGATGAATGATCACCAGCTTTGGACAAATGCTTATCTCCCAAAGATCTTTACTTAGCATAAGGGATCTGTCTTTTGGCTCCATTATCTAACCAAAGGGAAGGTAATTGTCTATTGCCATGGAATGTAACAGAAGTTTCTAGCTTTGGAATTTATGTTCATTGTAGTTCAACAACTAGTTTGAAATTGTGTTAGTATGGTGTCCATTTCTTCCTGGATGGCCTCTAATGACTCACATTTTAAGAGACTCTCATTTATATAATTCCAGCAGAGACTACGACCCAAAGGAGAGCATGTCCAGGTGTTGATCACAAAGGTCATAGGTTATGACAGAGCTGCTTAAATATCCACTGGCAAACCAGTAAATGTATATTTGGTACTTTGAAGAAGGCAAATTGAGACTGGAAAGTCCCAGGAATGGCAATTGGATAAAATACATAGGCGAGTTTGTGACAGAAAAATATTTCATGGGGAATAGTGCCTGTGTCCGTCATCATTTCAATAATAGTGAGTATTGGTGCACTCTGAAGGGAGGCACTTCAGCAGGTAGGCTACAAAAATCAGTAAGTAACTTTTCTTTTCTTTTTTTGGCTTTAAGGAAAAAACACCTTGCATGATGAAAATAATCTGTGTGGCATATAACACTTCCATTTAATAAATTAAGCATGACACATGTAGATATTCTGCTTATCGGGTTCTCTGTTTTTGTTTAGTTTTTTGTTTTTGTTTCTATGGTACTAGGAATTGGGCAAGGTAGGTAATTTGCCATTTGGGCATGCCCCCAGCCCATTTTGCCTTTATTTATCTTTCAGTTAGGAGTTTGCAGATTTGCCTGAAATTTCCTGGATCCTTCTACTTCTGTATATTTGGGTTGGTAGTTGGCCACCACTGTACACAGCTTATTGCTTGAGATGGGGTCTTGCTATCTTTTTACCTGAGTTGTTCTCAAACCCATGATTCTTCTGATCCCTGCCTCCCAAGTATCTAGGATGAGAAGCATGAGCCATCACACCTTGTTTGGGGCTCGGAACCCCTTTCCCCCTATCTCCCAGGGGGATGCCTGAATCCCAAACTATGAAAGAACACTCGGCTTTATCCCTCCCTCCCGCGGAAGGAACAAAGCGTGTTCTTATGGATTACTCGAAGATGAGGAGAAATGCCGAGACCCCCCTCCTGGGTCCCCTCACGTGTCAGGAACGGGCGGCGGAGAGAGACATCGGGGAGACGATTTGATGGTCCATAAGTCTCACCCGTCCAGAGGGAGGGCAGAAGAATTTATTACGGTGACAAAGGCGGAAGGAGAGGGACTTAGGGTGACTAGCTGATTGGCTGAGCTGGGCTGCCCATCAGGTGATGTCATGAAACTTCCTCTATGGGCGGGGACCACAATCCCCCAAGGGCCAGGCCTCTGCCATTAGACACGTTGCCAAGCCTAGAGGCGGGGACTGCTTGCATCTCTTCCGGTTGAGGCTGGAAGGTGGGAGGGGCTCCCTCCCACACTGCCCCAGGGCTAGGGGAAGGGTAGCGTCTTGGGAGCTCTGTTGCCCTTCCCCCCTTAAGGCCAAACTAAATCCCCAACAACACCTGATTTTGGTCCTTGTGTTAACTGACATTGTGAGATTTCAACTTGTACTATTACTACTACTACTACTACTACTTGGTACTGGTGTTTGAACTCAGGACTTCACATTTGCTTGTCCAGTATTCAACCACTTGAGCCATGTTTCCAGCCCTCCTTATTCTTGTTATGTTTGGATACGGAGCCTAGTAGACTTTTCTACTTGGGTTGGCCTTGCACTTCAATCCTCTGGGTCTTAACCTCCTGAGTAGCAAAGGTTATAGGCATAAGCACCCTGTTCCTAGCTAGATTTCAAGTATTTTAACTAGCATAGGCAAATGGAGGTCAATCAGACATGGACCACAAATAATTCTACAGATTTTTATTTATTTTAATCAATGGATGGCCTTGTGGTGGTATCCATTACAATTATGGAACATTTGGATTTACTATCTAAGGTATTCTATAAAGCTTTACTTTTCATGTTTTTTCCTCCCTGTGCACGTTTGTCAAGCACTCCACTTCTTATCTACATCTCCAGACCAGCAATGTCAACTTAAGTTGAGCAATAAGCATAAAGTTTCCTGGTGGAGTTCCTCCAAATGTGACATCAAATTTAATTAATCGTCATAGGACTTGCGAACTGGTGTCCTGCTATAAAGTTGAAAGGAGATCCCTGTGTTGATGGATCATTGGGTCCTACTGTTAGGTTACTGGCTTTTGGAAAGGTAGGAAAAGATGAGAAGTGTGCTGATTCAAAAGTGTGCTGAAGGGGCTGGGGATATAGCCTAGCGGCAAGAGTGCCTGCCTCGGACACACGAGGCCCTAGGTTCGATTCCCCAACACCACATATACAGAAAACGGCCAGAAGCGGCGCTGTGGCTCAAGTGGCAGAGTGCTAGCCTTGAGCGGGAAGAAGCCAGGGACAGTGCTCAGGCCCTGAGTCCAAGGCCCAGGACTGGCAAAAAAAAAAAAATGTGTGCTGACCATTAAGGTAATATGTCAGATACTGGTAAACTTACATGTCATGTAAATTCCCATGGTTAGGGTTTTGGTACTGACACCAGTGCTAATGAGACAGCAGTTCTGGGGATCTCTGGAGCTGTGGTTGAGATATATAGGTGGACATATCTAAATATACCGTATTATGGGTTTGGGGATGGATGCAAACAGTTTGTACAAAAGGCATACCTTAGACACGTTGCAGGTGCTTGGGTAGAAAGCTGTTATCTGGAGATTCTCCTGGAAAGATGCTGGTTAACAAAATGAAATGGTGAAAGAGAAAAAAGTAATCGCAGGCAGAGAATACAGAATGCAGCAAAGCACAGTTCATAGGAAGATGATGTGGAAAACTGGAAAATCATCTGAGAGGTCAAGTTCCAGTGGTCCATGCCTATAATCCTAATTAAATAGGAGGATATCTAGAGGATCACAGTTAAAAGCCAGCCTGGGTACAAAACTCTATGAGAGTCTGTCTCCAATTAAGCAGCAAAAAGCTTTACAGCTTTACCAGCTGTGAGCAAGAAATCCAAGTGAGAGCAAGGCTTGATTCAAGCTCTGCTTTTGATAAAAACATGCCAAAATAATCAACACCACAGCAAAAACCCTGAGAGACTGATATTTTGAGATGTTTGTTCATTGAATTATTGATTAAATGCCTACTTTGTACACAAATCCATGTGCAAACTGAGATTTAGGATATTTAGCTGGATATTACAGGATTTTAATGTGGAGGTAGGGCACAAGACCAGGCCTCCAGACTTCACAAACATTGAGTTCTTTCTTCTGCTTTCTTCCCTCCATGAATGCTGGTGGAGACTTGAGTTAGGTCATCTGGCCTTGCAGATGACCTGCAAGCTTTGAGATTGTGTTCCATGAATAGCAGCGCTAATGTGCTTGGACTTTTGTCTACAATGCTTTGATGATTTCTGATGGTTCAGAACATTTGGATGGTTCATCCTCGACAACTGTCTACAGGTGGCTTTAAAGATAGAACCATTGTATAAGATTTCTGGAATAACTGAGCAGTGAAGATCAGCTTCAAACATGTACAGGGAATGTTTTAATATCCTGTTCTTAGGTAAATGCCAGACATGGGCTGACTGACCCACAGCAGAAAGGGCATGAACTAGGTTCAGAGGATTTGATCTGGACAATATTTGATGGAGACACCTGCATTTGTTAGGACTGATCACAGTTGTTCTTGAAGGGGGACAGCAGGTATAGGAACTGCACAGACCTAAGGCTGAGACTGCAGTGTTAGCAAGGAGGAAAAAAGAGAGCTCTTGATTTACTCAGGAGATTTCCCTGTTGTGATTTTTTGTGTGAAGAACTAGATTACTGATCAATTTGTCACTAAATATAAAGAGGTCTTGCTCATTCTAATACTTTTCTTAATATTTTTAGTCATTGACATGTTGAGTTTTTGAAAGGAAAGTTTATGTTCACTAAAATCCATCTTTTCATAAGGTTATTTAGGTTCTGGAACATACATTCAGATATAAATTAGATAGGCGAAACCTCTAAATATTTCCCCCTTAGGTTTATAGGAACGGGGAATATTTTAAATCAATCTATAAATAACTGAAATATAAAGATATTAATGTAAAATTCTCTTCTTTTTTTAAAAGTTGTGTGTGCATGTAATGCCAGAATCCAGAGACTCCAAAGACCACTGAGACCAAGATCGATGCAAAAGCAAAGGTGCTGTTTATTAGCGAATGTACATTCGGGCCAATGTGCTCACCAGATGCAGCTGAGAGATGAGGCCCTGAGGAAGAGGATTACACACTTTTTACACAGGTGAACAAACAACTTTGGGGGGCTTTCCATGTTGGCAGCCATCCTACTGGTCGGCCTTGAGTAATGCCTGATATATTCAAACCAGGCTGGTAAGGGGCCATTTGCACATTTCTAAACAGCAATGGTTTATCCCTGGCTATATCAGCTTGCCCCGTATCTGTTGTTTGCACCTTGCCCCTATCTGTTGTTTGGTCAGTTTGGGTGGGCAAATAGTTGTGTTTTTTCTAGTAGCTGTATTTTTAACTTCTCAGAATCAGCTCTAACTCTAACATGGATACTTCTTTTCCAAAATGGAGTCACTTTGGTCTCACATTTTCCCCTTCTCTCAGGAGACTAAGAAGCCAATCTTGGTTCCTCTGAGATGCCCGCATCAGTATATGGGGTCCTCTCAATGTACGAGTTGGATCTAGGGGTTGATATTGTTGTCTAAGTACCATCAGCTGAACGGTATACACCCGATCTTTTACAAAAGCTGCAAACCAATTTATATTATAGCCAACTTGATTACATACCAACTTTACTCAGAAGTTCCAATTTTAAGACATACTCATACCATTTGCTACATACTTAAACTTTCTGGGGATTGTCTTCCTCATTTTCAACATGCCAAAACCTTTTAATCTAAAGGAAATCATTTTTGTTTCCCCAATTCTCTTTCTAAAGTCTTTCCTTATACTGTTTTATAAGCTGTGTCTTATAAAACTTAACACATCCCCAATCATACCATCAGCGACTTACTTGAACATTCTGGGGCAATTGAAGACAGTCCTTACCTTTTAAATCCCTTTCCCAAAGTTTTCTTTACCAATATTTTTACATTTTCCTGAGTTTTTGCAGCTTGAATTTACCATGGTAGAGGTGCTCAGGGTGAAGATGTAGATTCTTTCAGATGACTGTCAGGCCGTCTTTGATCTTAACCCAAATGAAATGGGCAGGGGCAGCAAGCAGCAGGCAGCAGTGTCTCCCCATGGCTCCAATAGAATGTCACACCTCCTGCTGGGTTGTCTGCAACTTTCAGCATAAACTGGTTAAAGAAGCTTAACCTAAGGCCTGACTTTAGTACAATTTCCTAATATTTTTTGTTTGCTTTTTTAAAGTACAATGACTTTTGCAGGCTGGCACCCCATTGGTTTAGGCAGTGGCCCTCAGATTCATTTCTCTGAGCCTTGATCTTAAAGGGGAGCTGAAGGGCAAAGATCATCCATCTTGCAAACCTATTTCTTCCTTTCTCTGAAATTTCTAATGACTGGCCAAATGCTACATAGAAACCATGGGAATAGAACAGCATAGTTCATTTGTAACATTTTTATTTATAACTGGTTGACAATATTCAAAATATGATTATCCTATTTTGAATTTACAGTGCCTAAAGTATGAATTATTATAGAAAAATCCCTGAATCTCTGATGATTTTTCTGAACTCGCCTGAAATATGTGTGTCATTAAAGTAAAGCAGTCTTGAAATAAAGCTGCATTCTTACAGTCAACTGATATTTGACAAAGGAGATAATGACATACAATGGAAAAAACATAACCTCTTCAATTACTGGTGCTGGGGAAACTGGGCAGCCACATGTAGAAAACTCAAAGTGGACCCTAGCCTATCACCATGCACCAAGATCAACTCAAAATGCATCAAGGACCTCAACATCAGACCTGAAACCTTGAAACTACTGAAAGATAGAGTAGGAGAGACACTAGAACTTATAGGCACAGTAAGGAACTTCCTGAATATAGTCCCAGGGGCACAACAGATAGGGGAGAGTCTCGACAAATGGGACTACTACAAAATAAAAAGTTCCCGCACAGCTAAAGACATAGCCACTAAACTAGAAAGACAGCCAACTACCAAAGTCTATTTAAAGATTAAAGACCCCTCGCCAGTTTCCACCTGTAAGAAAATCTGAAATCCAGTATACTGTATGCTAATAAGATGTATAATTCTTGCTTAAGTAATTCATAAAAATTGCTATTTTACCTATAATCATAAAATAGGCATGCAGTATTGTATTCATGATAAATTCTTTAATGCTTCTTTTGTTTTTTGTGATTATATATTTTGTTTTCTTTTAATTGGCAAGTAATTGATTATGGGATAAAAACCTGATGCCATGATTGATGTACATATTTTAGAAGTATTCAGTCAAACCAACATATCTATCACTTCAACATCTAATTATTTTGCAACGAAAGGGTTAAAAAACTATTCTTTTTTATTGTCAAAGTGAAGTACGGTTTCATATGTAAGGCAGTGAGTACAATTTCTTATCCAACTTGTTACCTCCTCCCTCATTTTCCCTGGCCTCCCCTCTCCCCATTTCCCTCCCCCTCCATGAGTTGTACACTATATAGTTTTTGTAAGTATTGCTGTTGCATTGGTTTGTCTTTTTATCCTTTGTCTCTCAATTTTGGTATTGCCTTTCCCTCCCTAGTTCCAATACACTTATACACAATATCCAGGGTACTAAAATCAGTTATGGTGATATCAGGGGTAAAACCATGGGAAAAGAATGTGGAAAATAAATAAATAAAAAGTAAAAAAAGAAGGGCACGGTTTCACATGGCATGTTGAAAATAACTACAACAGTGATATACCACTTGTTTCCATAACTTGAAGTTCATTTCACTTAGGATCATCTTATGTATAGCTCTTGAGCTATAGTGATCTTCTGGCTAGGACTATTAAAGGCGTGTACTAATTATTCCCTATGAGGGAAACCATAGAGTCCATTTTCTTTGGATCTGGCTCACTTCACTTAGTATGATTTTTTTTCTTATAGAAAATTTGAAATCCATGTTGTGTTATGATTCATAATAATATTTTGTACATGCTGTACTCTAGATGGTTAAAACTTATTTCTCCATTCTAACAGAAACCTTGTACCCTTTTGTCAATGGGTTTTGTTCACTTTCCCTCACTTTCCATTATCTTCTGCTTATCATCGTTCTACTCTCTGATTCTATGAGAAAAACTTTAGAGTCCACATATAACAAGATCATATAAGTAGTTGCCTGCTGGGTAAACATTAGAATAATGTTCTACACTTCTATCTTATTTTGTGAATTACAGAATTTCCTCATTTTTAAAGGTGGTATGATGTGCCATTATGCTTGTATACTGGAATTCCTTTATCTGCTCATTTATTAGCAGGCATTGGACTTGCTTCTATGTCTTAACGGCTATGAACAAACTGAAATGAATGTATAAATGCAGTTATTTCTTCAACATATTGATTTCAATTCTTTTACATATATACTCAGAAAAGAAAGTACTAGTTCATAATTTTCCTCATCAACACCTATTATCCATCATTTTGTCAATGTTTTTAATTTAACAACATTTTTATTAATGTGTATTAACTGTACAAAATAATGGGATGGATTGTGATATTTTGACACATGTATATGATATACTTTGATCATATTTACCCCCATTATTTCTCTTTCCCTCCAGCTATTTCCCATCCTCTTTTCCCCCTCATTAGAAAATTTTAAATTATCTTTAAGTGGTTGAACAAAAGGCTTTCAATTCAACATATCCATTTATGAGAGTTATATATCTAGATTAATGTCTCTGTTCCAAACGCTTTCCCCATCTATCTTAGCCCCACCTATCCTCTCTAGTTCTCTTGTGTGAATATCTCTGAAAGGCCTGAGACAGTATCTCCTCCTCTGTTCCCCTCTCCCCTCACCTTTTTCTCTTTCTCTTCCTCACTCTTCTCTTTCTTCTCCCCCTCTTCCTCACTCTTCTTTTTCTTCTCCCCCTTTTCCTTTTCCTCTTCTTACTTCTCTTCCTAAAGATTTAATCTAAAGAAAATATGTAGTATTTATTTAAGTCTGGCTTACTTTACTTACCATGAGTTCTAGTTCCATTTTCTTGCAAATGGTACTATATATATATATATATATATATATATATATATATATATATATATATATATATACCATATATACACATACATATATACACACACATTTATACTTACATATGTGTGCATATACATATTTTCATATATGCGTTTGTGTGTTCTTTTTTTTTTGTCAGTCCTGGGGCTTGAACTCAGGCCTAATCCCTGCATTATTTTGCTCAAAGCTCTGCTCTACCACTTGGAGTTATTGCTTCATTTCTGGTATTCTGGTGGTTAACTGGAGATAAGAGTCTCATAAACTTTCTTATCTGGGCTGGCTTTGAAACACAATCCTCAGCTCTGAGCCTCCTGTGTAGCTAGCATTACAGGAACCAGTGCCCGGATGTATGCACTGTTCATTCATCTGTTGATGGGTGCAGAGGCTGACAGCTAAGGCTAGTGCTGCTAGATACATCAGCAGATATTTTTATTGTGTACTGACTGATATTCATTTATTTGCCTAGAAGTAGAATAACTGGAATAGTGGTTCTATTTTTAACTTTTTGAAAATGTTTTAAGTGTTACTAATGTTTGAACTCAGGACCTCATGCTTGCTAAACAGGTGCTCTACCACTTGAGCCACACCTCCATCCATTCTTATTTTTCCAGTTAGGTTTGTAATCTGCCAACCTCTTGGCTTCCTTACAACTGGGACCACAGGTATAAACTAACATAACTGGCTTATTGATTGGGAAGGGGGTCTTGCTAACTCTCTCTGCCAGTGCTGGTCGCAAAATGCAGCTCTCCTAATCTCTGCCTCGTAGGTAGCTGGAATTACAGGTGTGAGCCTACAAACCAAGTATACTTTTTTTTTTAAGGAAGTCCACTTGGCTGTTCTAGTTTAAGGGCCATAGTGGCTGTCCTGGTTTAAATTCCTATCAACAATGTAATTGCATTGTGATTTTTAATTTTAATTTTTTATAATTTTTATTAATTAAATTTTGTTGAAAAGGTGTTGTGCAAAAGGAGTACAATTACATAATAGGGCAGTGAGTACATTTCTTGTGATATCTTACACCCTCGTTTTTCTTTCCCTTCCCTAGATCAGGTACGTATATATATACAATACCCAGTGTATCAAAATCATATACAGTAGCCACCTGGTGTATGCCAAAGAAAATTCACCTAGAACTTTAAATATAATGTCAACAATAGAGTTTGCATTGTGATCTTTTCTGGATGATTTAAATGCTCTTTTCTTTTTCTCTTGTTCCTCTGAGGAGTTTTCTAATTTACTGAGTTTAGTATGCTTGATTCTTTTTTTCTGTTCATTTATTCACCTCTTTCTCTTCTGAATTAATTATTTCCTAATTTCTATGTTATAACTATCTTTCTTCCTCATCTCTGTTTAAGATTCCTTCTTATGTCTTCTAATGTTATTCAGTGGCCATGATTCACTTCAGTTTGTGACTATCTTGGTAAATCCATCAATTTTAAAGATAACTTTGCTAGATGCAGTAATTTTGGTTGGCAGTTATAGTAACAGCTTTCCAAACTTGAAAAGAATCATCCTACCCTTTGCTGGCTTTTAAAGTTTCTTCTGAAAGCTTTTAAGATCGAACATAATTCTAATGGGTGCGCCTTTATAAATGACTTGGAATTTTTCTTTTGCAGATTTCAAAGCTCTTTACTGTATAATCTTAACATTGGGACTGTAATGAGATATGGAGAGCTTCTTTTCTTGTCATATGTATTTTGGGTTCTATGTGCCTCTTGCATTTGGATATTCATGTGATTCTCTGCCATGATCTTTTGATCGTGTCCCAGAATTCTTATGGCTACGTTCTTTTATTTTGTTCTTTTTTTTTTTTTTTTTTGGCCAGTCCTGGGCCTTGGACTCAGGGCCTGAGCACTGTCCCTGGCTTCTTTTTGCTCAAGGCTAGCACTCTACCACTTGAGCCACAGCGCCACTTCTGGCCATTTTCTGTATATGTGGTGCTGGGGAATCGAACCTAGGGCCTCGTGTATCCGAGGCAGGCACGCTTGCCACTAGGCTATATCCCCAGCCCTTTTATTTTGTTCTTGATTTCTGTCTGAATGTAGTATTTCCTTGAGTTTTGCCTCTGTTCCTTCAGGTTATTTCTTCTACTTGGTGAGTGTATTGTAACAGCTACTGTGCTTTTAATGTGATTTTTTTTTTCATTTCTAGCCTTTTTATTACATATATTTGTAATACAAGGTTGTTTCATTGTGATGTGTCCACACATTCTTGTAATATCTCCTGATTATATTTGTTTCATCACTCCCTCTTATCTCATCTCTTTCTTCAAACTTCAACAAGTTTCATTATTCTATTTTCATACATGCATTTATGGTACTTCAGCCATATTTACTGTCTTTCACTTTTCCCATTTGCCCTTCCTCCTCACATTGGTACCCATTTCCCAAGAGAGCCTGTTTGACATTCATTTTCTTTAGTATATGTTTCATTTATTTTATTTTGTTTTTTCCCAGTCCTGGGACTTGAACTCAGGGCCTGAGCACTGCCGCTGGCTTCTTTTTGCTCAAGGCTAGCACTCTACCACTTGAGCCACAGCGTTACTTCTGGCTTTTTCTGTATATGTGGTGCTGACAAATCGAACCCAGGGCTTCATGTATACGAGGCAAGCACTTTACCACTGGGCCATATTCCCAGCCCTCTTTAGTATATGTTAATTGTGCTATGGTTTTTCAGCTTTTTTTTTCCACACCCAAATATATTATACTCTATTACTCTCCTTTTCACATCTCTCTTATGCTATTCTATTTTTCCTTATGGTGTATTTATTTGTAGACAACATGTATTTTGATATTACTGCCCTTCCATTATTCTTTTACCTTTCTCTCTTCCCCAAACAATCCTATATCCACAATTATTCATACACACACACACACACACACACACACACACACACACACACACACAGAAACTTGGTGTTAATAAAAGTGATATCTTAAATTACTAGAGAATCTTTATGATCTTTTAAATTAATTGCTGGGAAATGGAAAGCTGTTTGAGTAAAGATATAATCATATCACTTCCTTACCCCTTACAGAAGAAAAAGTACCAACTGTACTAAGGATTAGGAAAGGAAGGGAGGGAAAGGAGGAAGGAATTGAAAGGAAGACTAAAGGAAAGAAGGGAAAGGAAGGAAAGGAAAGAAAGGACCCATACATGTCCTAAAAGATAATGTGAATTTTTTATGGGCTGGGAATGGATATGTGAATTTTTTATGACCTAAATTTCAGAAAGGACTTTCAAAATAAGATTTAAAATCCATGGTAATAGCAAGGAAAGACTGTCAAATATGGCTACCTATGATGTTTTCAAGACTAAAACATCACAAGTGGAGGCACACTGAAAGAAATATGGGTATCAATAACAGCATACTAACTCAGTAGGAAATACTGAGGGCAAGATTGAATTTGACTTTCTGTGCATGTGACCTTTACAGAAGTTTACTCTCAAGTATAGCCAGTCTGAAACCAATTACTCAGACATGTTTGCAACAATTGTACATCAACTCTTGTTTAAGACCATATGAATTTCTATTGGAAGTTCCTCTCTTAAAGCCATCTCAGAGTTGATAGGGCACCACTCCAACAGAAAGCTGAAGACCCTGGCTCACCAAATGTTTACCTTCTCTACTGAGCTTTCTTCTAAAATGCTACCATTTCTTCTTTATTTTGTTGTTTTCCTTTCATAAGATCTTCAATTAAAAAAGAGACATGATTAAGGAATAAAATAAGACAAATATGCTATATTAGGTTATGAAATAATGTAATATGATGAAACAGCTTGTAACACTTTTGATCCTAAAAATAAAATATGAATACAAGTTCTTATTAAAGTGAAAATGATCATATATTAAATAACATCGTCAAGTGTACCTCATCCTGAGTTGAATTTAAATTCAACTTATTTTCCTATGTAATTAAAAAATTCAATTCAATTCATTTTTCCTGTATAATGTTGCTCAAGGGTAGTGCTTGCCCAGCATGTATGGGCCCTCAGTTTGATCCCCACCACTGGACAAAAAGACAGGAGAAAAGTAAAAAGAAACTCCAAACAACTTGTAGTTAGCACTAGAGAGAGCCATATGTCCTCATTTAATTCACTGAAGTCCTAAAAATAGGACTGTAGCAAAGTAATATATATATATATGTATATACATATAATATTCTTGGATTTGTAAGTAATATACCTTATGCTTTTAATTAGTTGAGTGGCAGTTAAATTAAGAAATGAGTAAGAAAGTCCCAGGGATTTAAATTGTGTAACTTTTTTCAGAGTGAAATCCAATGAAAAATTGTTATATTTGGAGAAAAACAATATCTTCTGGAAATATTTTGTAGAATAGTTTCTTTTCATAAATTTTCTTATTGAGCAGGATGTCACTGAAACAATGTATTTTAGTCTGTCTTTATACTCATATACTCTGTAGATTCTATAACCTAGAATATAAGAAAAGTTGTTGTTTGAAACATGCTTAGGTCATAAAATAGTACATCAGATTACAGCTTCTATTCATGGAATAGCAGTTGTGTAGGGTATCATACCCATGCCTTACCCTCTCCTCTCTTTTCCCTTTCCATTCCCTTCCCTTCTCTTCCTCTATGCTCCCCTCCCCTCCCTTTCTCTTCCCTCCCCTTGTTTTGTGCAGGTACTGGGGACTAAACTCAGGCTTTTATGCTCTCATTTGACCTTTTTTTTTCTTTTTGGCTCAAGGTTGGCACTCAAACACACCTCCACTTTCTCCTTTATTCCCCCTTCTTATGGACTTCATTCTGTATTTATTAGGTACAATAAATAAAATAAGTTACTTGTGAATGACTATAAACATAAGAATTGGTCTCTGTGTGGTTTCAATATCAATTCATTAAAGTATACTATTCAGAGAGATTTAAAATATTAGTCACAAAATTATAAAATGTGTACTCAAAGACATGACAATTTTTTTAATTCTCTAGTTTTTAGTACCTGTGAATTTCTCTGTGACTGACAAACTTCTGAGACATTTCTCAAAGGCCAGTAAGCTTATAGATTCTGGGAAGATGTGAGGAATGAAGTCCAGCTCACTCTGTCAGGCTGTATAGACCTGTCTGCTTTTCTTACAGAAATTAGAAGCCAAAAGAGCCTTTACCCTTTGCTTATTCAGGTGTAGTAAGAAGAGGGCAGTGAATTCATTCAGGTGTACTCAGAGTCAAATAGGAAAGAAGGACAAAGTTCCAGGCCTTGGTAAATATTTGCTAACTGTTTGGTCACTGAATGCCCTCCAGACACACCTCCTCTACTGATGTTTTAAAAGACCAATCTTCTTAGCCCACTTGTTTGGGACTATCAGTGCTCAGTGGCATGAGCAACATCCTATATAGCTCTCAGAACGTGCTCAAATTTACTGACATAGTAACAGCTTCCTTCTAGGAAGGTTCCTGCACCATGTAAGGGTGTGGAGAAACTAGATTTGTAAAGGAGAAAAGAAATCTGTCAGGGAAAGTTTCAGAACTACCCACAGTTGGCTGCTATCATTTGTACATGGCATTGAAGAATAGCAATGTGAGGGTACCGAGATCATTTCACCACACATAAGTGTGCCTGTAAATGGCACAGAACTTGCTCTTTTCTGCTACCTGGGGTCATAGAAGTTTAGGGCTCAAAAAAAGGTCCTTCAGGGGCTGAGAATGTGGCTTAGTGGTAAAGTGCTTGCCTAACATGCATGAAGCCCTGGGTTCGATTCCTCAGAGCCACATAAACAGGAAAAGCCAGAAGTGGCCCTGTGTCTCAAGAGGTAGACTGCTAGCCTTGAGCAAAAAGAAGCCAGGAACAGTGCTCAGGCCCTGAGTTCAAGCCCCAGGACTGGCCAAAAAAAAAAAAAAGTCCTGCAAATCCTTCTAGTATTAGCTGTCAAAGAAGCTATAGAATAGATTGTATGACTCTCATAATTATGAATAAATTATAAGACATGGAAAATGAAAATCTACATGGTGATGAAATTGTTATGAATTTCATATTTTAGATAGTAAAATGAGGGAAATGTGTGTTTGTGCCAACCTGGTATATATACTAGAAGGAAGTATAAAAAAATACAACCTGAAAGAAATGCTTACAACATTTCTAGTTGTTATGTATTAAAATCACTGGGTAATTTTACCATGAAGAAGGGTGAGGTATCTTTTTTTACTAATGACAATTACAATTCATATTTAAGAAACCCTAGACATTGTCAACTAAACATGAGCAATACCAGAGAATTTAAAATCATTTATTTGCTTAATGCATTTTTGGGCTCATTTTGTAACACATAGGCTTTGTTCTAGATACGTTGCCTTGATTTCTAGAAATTTATTCCCAAATGAATTATTTTTAAAAACACTACATATAGTCATATCAATATTTATTGCAGGGTATGCTGATATGAAGACATGCCTCTTTTTTTCTTATGGAAGCACCTACATCTGTCTAGGAAGCGGGGGTTCCACCGGAAAGATGAGTACATGAACAAATAAAAATGAGGGATATCCTGGAGAAACCAAAATATGCATTTGTGTACCTATAATATAATAAGTAAATGGGAATTGAATTAAGATGAGTAAGAATCTGAAATATTGAGAGAGGAAAGATGGCGCCGAAAGAATAGTGAGGAACCCCGACTCGCACCAACTGAATAGCGAGCTGGGAACTACAACACCCAACACCCCACCAAGAACCCAGCAAAACCAGCATCCAGAAGCAGTGGAGAAACGCAGGAAAACAAAAAGGAGCAAAAAAGAAGATCCGAAAACCTACACGGAGCCGGAGATTCACCGGGGCACCCTCCCCCCACCAGCCGACCCTGGCCCAAACAGGGCCAGGCTGGGAAAGGGGAACCCGGCGATCGGCAGACAGGTTGCCAGGAGCGCAGAATCCATATAGCGGGAGACCCCACGGACACAAGGCAGGGTGCGGACCAAGACACACACCTGCAGCGACGAGAAGTTCGGGTCCACACCGGATTCGGACAAGGGAACCCAGTGCGGCAGAAAGAGGGAACCGGGGAAGCCACCACAACACTTCGCCAACCCCTGGAGGGCCAACGGCTGCGCGGGACACACACACAAAGCAGCAAAAGTGAGTCCCCCATAATCCCTTCCCCCAACGGGAGACCCAAGCCCGACAAAGAAGCTATATCTCCCTCCCTCCCCCTCCCCACTCCCGTGGGAACAAAGAACTCCCCAAATCAGGCGGGAAGCTCCCATCAGGCGCTGGGAAGCCAGTCTAGCAGGGGAAGGGCGGAACAGCCCCAAGCCCCCAAAGGTTCCTGAACTGGCAGAACCGGCCCCGTCCCCTTCCCAACAGGGGCCGGGGGACGGCCGGCAGGGCAAGCCCCACCCGAGGCGCCTGGACCTTGCGGACTCTTACAACTAAAATCACAGGCGCTGGTGGGCAATACCAGCCCAGCAGGGTCACCTGAGCCTGATCACGTCCCTCCCCTCGCAGCGGAGGCGAGGTCTGAGGGTGCCAAGCCACACCCGGACAGTCGATCCCACTGGGCCCCACACATACTGCCTCCCCCCCCCCAACGGACTCGCGGGAGGGCGCAAGCACAACCCAACAACCCAGGGCTCGCTCTGGGAGGCAGACCCCGCTAAAGTGCCTGTTGTAGGGGTCTCACAGTGCACAGGAGGGCGGGGCCCCGGCGAAAGCGCCCGCTCTGGTAGGCGTGCCCTGCACTGGTGGGCGGGGCCACAGCGACAGCACCTGCTGCCGTAGATACGTCTACACAGAAGGGAGGGAAGACCTACACACACCTCCAGATGCGCAAATCACAAAGAAACATAACTCAGTTCATCAAAGGACAAGCCAACTCGCCAGCTCCAAAAAGCAGCTCGACTGAAGAGGAGATGGAGAATAAAAAAGCAAATGAGGCCATGTTAACAGGAATGATCAAAAGCGTCAGAAATGAAATCAGAAAACAATTCCAGGAGTTTAGAGCGGAAATCTGGAAGGACACCCAGGAAGCTAAGAAAGAAATGGAAGCAAAACTGGATACAATGCAAGCCTCGTTTAAAGAAATGGAAGCAAAAATGGATACAATGCAAGCTGCCTTTAAAGAAAATCTCCACACCCTGAGAATTGAAATGCATGAAAAAATAGATTTAAAATACAACTCTTTAAAGGAAGAAATTTCCACGATCAGAGCTGATATGACAACCATAAATAGCTCTCTGACATCCATAAACTCCGCAATTGAAACCATAACACAAAGAGTTGACCATATGGAATCCAGAATCTCTCGCCTGGACGATGAAGCAGCTGACAACAACCAGAAAATGACCACACTCCAAGAAAAGGTGAAGCTTCAGGGAAGATTAATCCAGGAACTAATGGACAAAGACAAGAGATATAATCTGCGCATAATTGGAATAGAAGAAGGAGCCGAATATCAGAGCAGAGGGCTTAACCATGTCCTCAATAAAGTTATTGCAGAAAACTTCCCCAATCTCACAGGGGACCCCATCCAGGTAACCGAAGCCTATAGGACACCTGGCAGGCCAGACCCCAGGAAAACCACCCCAAGGCACATAATATTCAAGACTACAGACCTCAAGATTAAAGAGCAAATTCTGAATTCAGCCAAAGCGAAGAAGGAAACTTTTTTCAATGGGAAGAGGATTCGAATAACATCCGACTTATCCACACAAACTTACCAAGCTCGAAGTGAGTGGAAGAACACTATCCAAGTACTTCAGAATAACAATTTACAACCTCGGATCAAATATCCAGCGAAACTGGAGTTCACATTCGAAGGGAGAACCAGATCTTTCCACACCAAAGAGGAGCTAAAGGAGTATGTGAATAAAAAACCAGCCCTACAGCGAATATTAAGAGGGGAAGCCCACCCAACAGAGATCGTAAAAGACACACAGACAGAATCAGAAAGAAACTTCAATAGCCAAAGTCCAGCAGAAAGACCAGCTCACTAAAGACAAGAAAAAAAAAAAAAAAAAAACAGGAAAAAACAGCCCAACAAGAAAATGGAAGGAGAAAAAACACCCTTATCCTTGATCTCTTTAAATATAAATGGCTTAAACTCCCCGATTAAGAGGAGCAGACTGGCAGAATGGATCCGCAAACAAAAAGTTGACATCTGCTGTCTACAAGAGACCCACCTTACAGCAAGGGACAAAAACAGGCTTCGAATGAAAGGATGGAGCAAGAGCTACCAAGCAAATGCACCCACCAAAACAGCAGGTGTAGCCATTCTGATCTCAGACAAGCTGGACTTCTCTTTAAAGTCCACTCAAAAAGACAAAGAAGGACACTACATATTAATACAAGGAAAAATCCAGAATCAAGACATCACGGTGATAAATGTATACTCACCGAACAAAAGAGGCCCAACATATGTCAAGCAAATTCTCACAGAATTACAGAGCAAGATAGATGCAAACACAATCATAGTGGGTGACTTTAATACTCCTCTCTCTCCAAGAGACAGATCCAACACCCAGAGGATTAGTAAGGGAGCTGAGGACCTAAATAACACCATTTCCCAAATGGATCTAACAGACCTATATAGAACCTTCCACCCTACAGAGACCCAATACACCTTCTTTTCAGCAGCCCATGGATCATATTCCAAAATAGACCACGTCATAGCCCACACAAAGAACCTCAGCAAATACAAAAGTATTGAGATCATCCCATGTATTATATCTGATCACAGTGGATTAAAGGTAACCCTCAACAACAAAGGATACCACAGAGCCTATACACACTCTTGGAGGCTAAACCCCACGCTGCTATCCAACACTTGGGCCACAGATCAAATTAAAGATGAAATCAAGGAATTCATAAGCCACAATGACAAAGAAAACACATCACAAAGAAACCTATGGGACACAGCTAAGGCAGTACTGAGGGGCAAGATCATTGCACTCAGTACCCACATTAAAAGAATGGAAGCAGAGCAGGTGAATACCCTCAGGATGAAACTAAAACAACTGGAGAAACAAGAAATGACAGAATCTAAAACGACTAGGAGGGGAGAGATTACAAAGATTAAAGAAGAGATAAATCTGATTGAAAATAGAAAGACCATTCAACAAATAAATAAGACTAAAAGCTGGTTCTTTGAGAAAATAAACAAAATTGACAGGCCCCTTGCAAGACTCACAAAAAAAAGAAGAGAAGAGACTCATATTCGTAAAATCAGGGACTCCACAGGAAAAATTACGACAAGTACACACGATATTCAAACAATCATAAGGAGCTATTTCCAAAACCTCTACTCAGCAAAAAACAATAATTTTACAGAAATGGATCAATTCTTAGAGAAGTACAAACTGCCCAAACTGAACCAAGAAGAAATAAATCAACTAAATAAACCAATAACTTACAGTGAGATACAAGAGGTAATCAAGAACCTCCCTACTAAGAAAAGCCCAGGCCCAGATGGATTCACCAATGAATTCTACAAAACCTTTAGTGAGGAGCTAATTCCAATACTCCTCAAACTCTTCCGCGAAATAGAAATGGAGGGAGAAATCCCAAACTCATTCTATGAAGCTAATATCATACTCATCCCCAAACCAGGCAAAGATCCAACAAAAAAAGAGAACTACAGACCAATATCACTAATGAACACAGATGCAAAGCTTCTCAATAAAATATTAGCTAACAGGATCCAGAAACTGATTAAGAATATCATACATCATGACCAAGTAGGCTTCATCCCTCAGTCACAAGGATGGTTCAACATCCGTAAATCAATCAATGTAATTCACCACATAAACAGAACTAAAATCAAGAATCACATTGTTATCTCAGTTGATGCTCAAAAAGCCTTCGACAAAATACAACATCCATACCTATTAAAAGCTTTGGACAGAACAGGAATAGATGGAACATTCCTCAAAACAATAAAAGCCATATACAACAGACCAACTGCTAATATCATATTAAATGGAGAGAAACTTAAATCATTCCCCCTAAACACAGGAACAAGACAAGGATGCCCACTCTCCCCACTTCTGTTCAACATAGTGCTGGAATCCCTAGCCATAGCAATAAGGCAAGAGGAGGACATCAAAGGGATCCACGTCGGCAAGGAAGAAATCAAGTTATCCCTATTGGCAGACGACATGATCTTATATCTCAAGGACCCAAAAAACTCAGTACCCAAACTCCTACATCTAATAAACCAATTTGGCAAAGTAGCAGGATACAAAATCAATCCACAAAAGTCAGCAGCTTTTCTGTACACCAGCAATAGACAAACAGAAAAGGAAATTATGGAAACAATTCCATTTACAGTAGCCAAAAAAAGAATTAAGTACCTAGGGATCAACTTAACCAAGGACGTGACGGACCTATTCAATGAAAACTACAAAAATCTAATAAGGGAAATCAAAGAAGACACAAGGAGATGGAAAGACCTCCCATGCTCATGGGTAGGCAGAATCAACATAGTGAAAATGGCCATATTGCCCAAATTGTTATACAAATTCAATGCAATACCAATCAAAATCCCAGCCACATTCTTCACTGAAATAGAGAAACCAGTCCATAAATTCATATGGAACAGCAAAAAACCTAGAATAGCCAAAGCAATTCTAGGCAAAAAACATAGTGCAGGAGGTATCACCATACCAGACTTCAAGCTCTACTACAAGGCCATCATAACAAAAACAGCATGGTATTGGTATAAAAACAGATCGGAAGACCAGTGGATTAGAATTGAAGACCCAGAAATAAAACTGCACTCTTACAGCCAACTGATATTCGACAAAGGAGCTAAAGACATACAATGGAATAAACATAGCCTCTTCAACTACTGGTGCTGGGAGAACTGGGCAGCCATATGCAGAAAACTCAAAGTAGACCCAAGCCTATCACCATGCACCAAGATCAACTCAAAATGGATCAAGGACCTCAACATCAGACCTGAATCCTTGAAACTACTGAAGGACAGAGTAGGAAAGACACTAGAACTTATAGGCACAGGAAGGAACTTCCTGAATAGAGTCCCAGGGGCACAACAAATAGGGGAAAGACTCAACAAATGGGACTACTACAAATTAAAAAGTTTCTGCACAGCTAAGGTCATAGCCACCAAAATAGAAAGACAGCCAACGATATGGGAAAGGATATTTACCAGCACAGCAACAGACAAAGGCCTGATATCTGTCATCTACAGAGAACTCAAAAAACTAAGCCCCTCCAAGCCCAATAAACCTATTAGGAAATGGGCAAAAGAGCTAAAGAGAGACTTCACAAGAGAAGATATAAAAATGGCAAAGAATCACATGAGGAAATGCTCAACATCCCTGCTAGTAAAGGAAATGCAAATAAAAACAACCCTGAGATACCACCTCACCCCAGTTAGAATGGCCTATACTCTGAACTCAGGAAACAACAAATGCTGGAGGGGCTGTGGGGAAAGAGGAACCCTTCTCCATTGTTGGTGGGAGTGCAAATTAGTACAACCACTTTGGAGAACAGTATGGAGGTTTCTCAAAAAGCTCAATATAGTCCTACCCTATGACCCAGCCATACCACTCCTAGGCATCTATCCTAAACAGCAAATCCCAAGATATCAAAAGGACATTTGTACTTCCATGTTTATTGCGGCACAATTCACAATAGCCAAAATTTGGAAACAACCCAGATGCCCCTCCACAGATGAATGGATCCAAAAAATATGGTACTTATACACAATGGAATACTACATAGCGATTAGGAATGGTGAAATATTGTTATTCGCAGGGAAATGGTCAGAACTCGAACAAATAATGTTGAGCGAGACAAGCCTAGAACACAGAAAACAAAGGGGCATGATCTCCCTGATATATGACTGTTAACAAAGGGAGATGGAGAGACAGTAGAGACCAAGTCTGTGAACACTGTATATGTGCTTGATACATTGTAAATTGCATATGGGTCTACCTGACCTAGACAAGGGATGGAAAAACAGGTTGTAAGATATCACAAGAAATGTACACACTGCCCTACTATGTAACTGTACCCTCGTTGCACAACACCTTGTAAAAAATTTTTTTTTGCTTAATTAATAATAAAAAAATTTAAAAAAAAAGAATCTGAAATATTGTTCTACCCATCAATACAGATAGGATGCATCAACCAGACAGGTCAAAACTGCATATTGAGAGCTAAACCAGTCAACTTCATGAGGTGATGAGAAGAAAGTACAAGATGAGCAGAGTTTATCATAGAGGCATGTATGAGCTAAGAAAGCTAGAACTGCCAAGTCAGAGGAGGAGACCAAAGGGTAGGGGTGGGCCAGAAACGAGAAAATAAGTCAAAACTGGGCACTGGAAACAAATGGAATGGAGCCACAGCACGATGAAAATACTCACTAGATTACAAAAGTAGTGGATTCTTGCCTGTGTTAGGGAAAACATAGTCGGGGGGTGGGGGGGGGGGGCGAATGTCACTGCGTCGAAGACTGAATGTGTGAATTTGCTTCCCAGACCAACGCACCACTTCTGGAAGAGAAGTTAACAGGTGTGAGGACATATTCGGAAAACTGTAGAGAAGTATGCACATAAGATTAAGGTGCAGAACTCAGATAAAAGGATATTTGAAGTGTGAGATGTCTCCCCCATTACACATACACACACACACACACACACACACACACACACACACACACAGAGGCTCACACTGTGAAACAATGAAGATAAACAGGCAATTTTATAGTTAGGGGCAAAATAATTCAGTGCTTAAAGCATATAGCCCAATGTGAAATCACAATATTGGGCCATATAAGAACAGTAGAAAAAGTATGAAGATCAGAAAATTGTCAAGAGCAAAAGAAAGGGGAAGAAAGGCAATTTATAAGAGGATTCTCACAGACAGGCAAGAGGACAACCAAGTCATTTTATGTGACAACCAATTCCACCTTTCAGAGAAAAGCATTTAATATTTGGGAGCTGAAGAATTTGACACTGGGCTGGGAATGTGGCTTAGTGGCAGAGTGCTTTCCTAGCATGCATGAAGCTCTGGGTTCAATTCCTCAGCACCACATACACAGAAAAAGCCGGAAGTGGTATTATGGTTCAAGTGGTAGAGCGCTAGCCTTGAGCTAAAGATAGCCAGGGACAGCACTCAGCCCTGAGTTCAAGCTCCAGGACTAGAGAAAAAAAAAAAAAAAAAAGCAAATATTTGACACTAACCAATGGCGACACAGGCAGTTTCTCACAGAACTAAACATACTCTTATCATATGATCTATACATTGTTCCTTAATATTATCCATGAGCTTGCAAGGTTAGGTCCACACAAAAATTTGCATACTAAAATATTTAATAGTTTTCTTTTAAATCTTTATTGAAAAGCAGGGGGGTTGCAGTTACATAAGTAAGATAGTGAGTACATTTGCTTTTTAACGTTGTTACCCATCCCTCATTTACTCCTGCTTATCCCTCCCTAAAGCCCTCCCCCAAGTTGTAATGTTCATATTCAACAAAGAATCAAGTGAGTATCAATGTTGCATTATTTCATCCTTTAATCTGTTGTTTCTTTGGTTCCTTTTCTCTTCCACAGATCAAGTAATCTTATATACAGGACACAAGGTACAGAAAAGTAAGAGAAAAAAAAACAAACATAAACTACATACAGGACATAATAGGAATCTCTAGTATCTATAACTTGGAGTTTATGTTGATATGATTCATTATATATGGTCTTATGCACTTAGCAATTATTGATACCCCTTGTTAAGAATATCACAGACATATTTTAGTTCTTACAAATGAGGGAAAACATGCAACCTACTTTTCTTTGGGTCTGGCTTACTTCACTTAATGTAATTTTTTTTCCAGGTCTTCCCATTTCATTATGAATGGGGCAATGTCATTCTTTCTGATGGAAGCATAGAACTCCATTGTGTATATATGCCACGTCTTCTTGATCCTAAAATATTTCATTATTTCATGATAATTCCAAGAATTTGAAATAGTTGCATGTTCAATTTCTATAGGGAGTTTCATGTGATTTTAGCATTGCTCTATAGGTAGGCCTATTTTTATATCTGCTGCCAGCTTATTTTTTATCTGCTAAGCAGAAATGACTGCCAGGCTTCCTAAGATGACTGGAATGGTAAATATTCTTTTTGAACATTCCCGCCTGGATGGTTCTACTCTGGAGGCTGATCTAAGCTGAGTTCACTGATACATTTGTGATCATCAGGCCAGCTGGCTAGTCTAAGATGGCCTGGGCTAAACAGACTTGTATCTATCTGCTCTATGTGAGCTCTCGTTCTTCACCAAGTTGGACTGAGCTCTTTTTTTATTAATGGCACAGGAAGTTTCTGAGAGTGAACCAAGCAAAGCACATAGAAGAGCCTAAGGAGCCGCTGTAGAACTAACATATCACATTCTATAAGGCAAAGAGAGCCACTGGGCCAGCCTAGATTCACAAAGCAGGAAAATAACACTACAGTTATATTTCAGAGGTTGTGGGTTAGAAGTATTTTTTTTTGCTATAGATTTGTAACACTACATGGGAATGGAATATGACTGCATGGCGAGGCAAATCTGTAAAGGTGCATAGAACCCAGTCTTTGCAAACAAAAGCAAGGAGATCCAATGCAGGGGCAGTGATAGGATCTGTTTCTCACTTTTGGAAAGAAACTCTGGTGGCAAAAACATGGGTGGATTGGAAGAATCCAGGCTCTTCTTCGTAAACAAATTCTTGAGATGGAGTCCTGCATAGTTTCTATTTATTTATAACCAACCTCATTCCAAAAAAGATATAATGCTGCCTGGCTTCCACAGTTGCTAGCAAATACATGTATGTATCTATGTCCTGTCTGCTAGTAAAAAGAATGTGAAGCAGCTTGGTTTGAATTTGGCTCAAAGGCCATCTTGGAAGTATGTCGTTGTCTGACTTAAATGAGCTGTCTGTAGATGAAGCTCCACAGCGTCTAGCCAAAACATATTCCTACAGGCGAAATGAACAGAGATGATTTGGGCTATTTAAAAGCACATGTAAGGTACTTTATTTAGAAGGCTGATTCCATGGTGGATGGGGAGAAAGAAAGGGATGGTAGGGATTTAGGGAAAGTTCAAAAAGAATATTTATCATTCCAGCCTCTTTGAGAAAATGCTGTGGTTATTTCTGCTTGCAGACACAAAGCAGGTTGGCAAAGCTTGTTGGTGCCTGTAGAGAAAGGCTGAGATCCCCAGAAAGGCCCTGAAGAAACTGAACAAGGAACCAGTGGAATTATGGCTGCTATTCTGCCAGTTGTTAAAATTAGAACACACTTGAACAGGTCTCCCTTGCTTTCAGTCTTACATCTCAGATTTTCACAGAACATACTGCTTTAATCATCTATGTGTCACTCAGAAGTGTTTTTTTTTAAATAATGTGAGATATTAAGTCCATGTTAGTCAATGTAGTTAATTCTATAATTCAGATTAAGAATCTCTGTCTTACCATTTTTGTTCACCTTATATTAACTGAAGTTGCATTACACAGTTCTGTGCTAAGTACTGGGGATGCAAATGAAGGCTGTGATCTTGAACAAAATGTGCAAAACCATAGGTAACACTAAGAACCTTAGTTTCTGTGAATTACTCTCCCTTTGCTTTAGAGTTTATATTATTAATACAAATGGCAAAAAAAGGTGCAAAGTTCTTACTTGTGTATAAATATTCACTGAGGTTTATTTAACCATGAACTTCTGTAATCCCAGTAATAGACTGTGATTCAGGGTGCAGGTGTAGTGTCTAGATGATACTAATAGCACAGTGCAATATAAGTTGATACAACTAATGGATATGTTATTCTAAGTATTTGTTAATAATATTTCCTCAAAAAGGTTCTAGCTTAGATGATAAACTATACATTGTACTGCTACTAGTAACAGATATGCAGAAAGATATGAGCCAGATATTGATTTTTTTTCTAGTCATGATTCTTTTTGGTGGGTGGCAAGATATCCACTCGCTCTTATGTGAACTCTGGTCTCTTTTGATCAGGGATATGAACTTCCATGTGTGGCTTAAGTTAAGAGTGTTGTTTATAGTTGTGCAACAGTTCTTCTAGAGCAGAGCTGAAAACTGTGTAGCGATCACAGCCCTGGAGAGCCATCAGTGCCTGGCACTAACATGAGGAAAGCTGGCTCTGGTAACAGTTTGATAATTGCAATTTTGGCAAAGGGGAGGAGATATGCCTCAGTACACTTTGCACTGGAGTTGAAATCCACATAGCTATCTTGAATTTTCCACCACTGTGTTAATTTTAATATTTGATATATTTGCCATGCTTTCTAAAATATGTTGACGATACTTATCATGTATCCTTAAGTGTGCTGAAAACAAATCTTTTAAAGATAATTTCTGAACATTACAGAACAAAATATTTTCTGCCTCCTTGGAAAAGGAGGAGAATCTTCTAGAAGCTGTTTTCATAAATAATGCACTGAATTTTCATGTTGACTGGAGGTTCTTCAGGTGTTTTTTTTTTTTTTTTGTTATAAAGTGTATGTGTCCCAATATTCTTTGTGAAGAAAGATCTTATAGCTTTGATTTCTAGAATATACTCCTTGGATAGGCTTACTTCGTGTTTGGTTATGACAAGAACTTCTGGAAGGACAGACAATGGTCTTTAGAACCAACTCAACCCACATTTGAGTCCCAGATTTACCAAGCTATATCTGTATGATCAGGAGCAAGTTAGTTACTTCTTCAAGTTATTTACAACATTAGCTAGTGATAATGTTAGAATGTTGTTCAACAAATGCAAATTTATTTGTTCTTGCATCCTATTAAAAAGATTCCTCCTAACCTTTGAAATGTATCCACTCTAATTGTAAGAGTGCTATCTTAGGCCCATGAAACTCCCTATGATTAAAAAAAAAAACCTCTGCAAATAACCTTAGATAATGCAAATATCCTTAGAGAATGGCACCAATGATTCTCTAGCCTTCTTACTAATTCAAACAAAGGTATCTGTTGTAAGCCATTAAAAAATCTAGTAGGTAGTTCTCTCTATGTGTATACACCAAGTACTACATTTGAATTTGTTAATTGAATTTAATATAATTTTAAGCACTAGCTGAAGCTAATTTTTTAAACCGTGTAAATAAAAAGACTGGTTACTCTAGTAATAGTGAGTCATGGCCTACACCATAATAATAGAACCTGGAGCCTTACTCTGGAATATGTTGCAGCATGTGAGGGGGATTTAGAAAGGTGAACTTGGAGGCTCCATCCGAAAGGGAAAATTCTTCAGAGGACATATATCTATTATAAGATGCTCATGATATAAGTCAAATGCTTTTATAAATGTCCTTTAGAGGAACAAACATCTCTCCTACCAGGGGAACACACCTTCCACAGTAAGCCCATGGAAAGATATTTGATGAGGGCTGGATAGGAGACAAGAATGCATGGAAGTGTTGGAGGCGGAAGAATGGCACACCAGAAACAGGGCAGAAGGAAGGTGCTGTGTGTCAAAGGAGACTTCAAAGGGACAATGTGGAATGATGCATCAAACACTGGAAGTATATCATGAAAATATTCTCTAGTTATTTGTGCAAATGTAATTCTTACAGGAAAGCAAATGATCACTTGTTGTGCAATTGTGCTATTCCATGTCTGCATCCTTTATTAGCTTTTCTTTTTCTCCAAAGTGTTAGCACATGTTTGCTATCTATCTCTCCTTACTAAACTATAAACCCCACGAGGGCACAATTATCTGCTCTGATTTTCATTAATTCACTTTGTATCCCTGGCATATTTTAATGACAATTTCTAGAATTAGTGAATTCACCCATGAATCAATTATCTAAGGATGAAAACTGTGTTTGTTTTTCTAGGAATAAGGGAATGATTCGGTTCATTCCATTAAAAAAATAAGTTATTTGTCTATATAACTCATTAAAAATGAACTACATAATCAGATGCATACATATTGGGAGAACACGAAGAAAGTGGAGGTCTCCAAAAAAGTAAGAAATATCAATCTAATATATAGTTTTTTAAAAAGGCGTCCTTACCATTAGTATTTTAAGTTGTTCAAGGGACATTCTGTTGTTGGTACTGTAGTTGTTAGTTTTGCTTTTTCCTCCAATGTAAACTGACTGCTGCAGTATAGCTATCTCCATTTGACACATACAAAAAGGACAGCAAACAAGCATTCCCTGGATTATTTTTTCTCCTCCTCCTCCTCCCCCTCCTCCTCCTCCTCCCCCTCCCCCTCCCCCACCCCTCCCCCTCCCCCACCCCTCCCCCTCCCCCTCCCCCTCCCCCTCCCCCTCCCCCTCCCCCTCCCCCTCCCCCTCCCCCTCCTCCTCCTTCCTCTTCCTCTTTGTCTCCGTCTCCGTCTCCTTCTCCTTCTTTCTTCTTTTATTTTTCTGAGACAAGGCCTTACTCTGTAGTCTGGGAAAGCTTTGAATTTGTGATGGAGACAACAGGGATGATGCAGAGGAAGAGAGACACGGAAAGAGCTGAATGTGCTCATGCAATCAAGACAGGCATTTGTGCTCTTAACCACCAATCCCTCCCCTCTGTAAAAGGACAGAATAGTAAAAGGAGGCTCTGGTCTTGGGCACAGTAAAACCTTTATAAATGTTATTATTTCATAAATATTACAAAACCATTGTTCACTTCACAAGTTACCTCTAGTCAAAGAAGAGAGCTAAGGTGCTTGACTAAAGGCAAAACTAAATATGACATATAGAATATGATTTACATAGGAATAATGGATTTTGATTGAGTTAAGCCGCATAGAGCATGCAAGAAACGATGCTGGTTACTTTGTCTAATTCACATCCAATGCCACTCATCATCATTATGATTTTTCTTTTCTTTCTTTCTTTTTTTTTTTTTTGCCAGTCCTGGGGCTTGGACTCAAGGCCTGAGTACTGTCCCTGGCTTCTTTTTGCTCAAGGCTAGCACTCTGCCACTTGAGCCACAGGGCCACTTCTGACCATTTTCTGTATATGTGGTGCTGGGGAATTAAACCCCGGGTTTCATGTCCACGAGGCAAGCACTCTTGCCATTAGGCCATATTCCCAGCCCTCATTATGATTTTTAATAATCTAAAAGACCACACTTTTTCTTTAAGGGGTAGTGTAAAACAATCAGCTTCTGTTTTCTAGTGAGGAGAGCAATCTTTACATTGCAAAAAGCAAACAAAAGATAAGGATTGTAAGATCATACAATGAATGAAAAAGCAACCTAGTTGAAATGGACATTTTTCCCCAAAGGACATACGCTAACAAAATTAACTCAAAAGAAAATAGAAAATATGAGAAGGCCTGTAACAAGAGATTTGAGATTAATTTTTAAATTTTCTACAAAGAAAACTCCAGAATCTAACTCGGCAGAAATATAAAGTGAGTCAAAGCAGACACTTGCACACCAACCAATGTTTATTAAGGCTTTATTCATTATAGCCCTAAATTTGATGCAAATCAAATACCTCTGAACTGAACTAATGATAAAATTTTATATAGCTATACAATGTAATATTGTTATTTTCCTCAACCTTCAATCTCTGCCACCTGCCCAAGGATTATAGGTGTAAACCACTGGGACCTGGAATTTGCCAGTAAATAAATAGATAGGTAGATTTACTGCTAAATAGGCTAGAAAAATTGCATAGATACAGACAGAGTATTTATCATCTGATGGAAACTTACTAATAAATTGCCTGAAATGAGCTACTGTTGGAGGTTCAGAGATGGGAATGACAGATCTGCATGGAATTAGGCTAGGACATCGATGTATCTTGTGAATTGGGAAAAAGATGATCATAGATGTTAAATAACAACCCTGTTTTCCATAACAAAATGATTGAATCATTATATAGTCTTAAAGCCAAGCAGCAGCATGCTTTTGGGATAGGATAGGAAGTGGGTGACAATGTAATTGAGGGATTCACAGGGAATATAGAGAATGGAGAATGTTTACTCATCAATGGATCTCAACCCTGAAGACATTCCCAGAATTGTCACAGGGCTCTGTCCCTGGCTGGATCCTATTCCATAGTCTTACTAACAATACAAATAAAGACTCAGTAGGCACATTTGTTGTTGACACAAATCTGGAAGTGAGAGCTAACATGCTCAAAGGAAACAATCGGGATTCCAAAAGATCTCATCAGGTGGAACTGTGGGATGAAATTAATACAGGATTTAGGGAGAACAGGATTAACAGGAATTCACATGAAAAAGACTTGGATATTTTAATTGAAAGCAAGCTCACCATGATCCTAAGGTGTGAGCCAGAAAAGCTAAGGCAATCTTATCCTGCCTGAATTAAGAGAAATATAGTGTCCAGGAAAAGAAATGTAAGTATATTTTTGTTACTGCTTATGTCAGAAAATACTATAGTATTTTTTCACTTTTGGAGAAGTCATTTTTAAGACTGTTAACAAATAACAGAGGAGAGAGAGCCTAAGATTGGAACCATGTCATATGAAAAATGGGAGCTTCTTAGGTTAGAATAGAAAGACGGGTTTCATAGGGAGGTAGGAGAAAGGAAGTAAGAAAGCCATCTCCAGAGATTTGAAGGTGTGGCATAGGGGGTTAAAGGTCAATCTTTGTCTAAGGTCTATAAGAAAGAGAGTCAGATGTCTGTTCATAGATAATGCTCAAATATTTGGAGTGGTAGAAAATGAAAGTAATTGCTATGGAAATTAGTCGAGAACTGGTATGGCCACTTGAAGATAACTTAAAAGAGATTCCTGGAGATCCTTTGAAGCTTGACTCAATAACTTGTAAGATCCATTTGAACTCAAAAAGCCAATAATAATTAAAATAATAATCCTTATTGGTATCAACAAACATGAAGTGAAAAATAAATACATCATTATTAAACTTAGCCTGATGATGAGAAATTGCAAGCTTTTTTTACCTCCATTTTATGAATGGAGGCCTTAAGCTGAGGAACTTTTCATGAATTAAAGAGTATGATCTGATTTCAGGGTTTAGAGATTAAATTCTCTACTAAAACTCTTGGTCTTTATGATGTTTAGTGTGGTAGAATTGGTTGACTTTAGTGTAATAATATAATTGGAATTCTATTGGAGTGAGTATGGGGGAGATATTATACTGATAAAAATTTACATAATTGAAGGTCAACAGCAACTCCTACCTTCATAGAAAATGAATGTCCACCCAGTGGAATTTCAAGATTAACATGCTCAGTGTTTAAAAAAACAGATAGCCAAGCTCATATTTTCATTCTTGGATTATTTTTTTTATGAGGCAGTGCCAGAGTACACAAAAGCAGATAGCTTGGTTTCATATTTCCATTCCTGAATTGGGATTTTAATATGCATGCCATGCTAGCAGATGCCTACCCAAAGAATGGAATGAGCAAGGGATGGAAATTACCGTATTTACTCCTGTGTTAGGCAGGCAGCTTTTCTGAAATGGGCATGGTCATTTTATATTCCTATTTAGAGTGATCAAGTAACTGCTGATATTGCCTGTTAACATATTTGGAAAATATCTGTTTAACTTCAGTTTTTAGTATGACCATTCGAAGGAGAGGAGGGGCCATAGTATACTGCTTCAATAAATTCTTGTGTTACACAGAACAGCTTTGGGACAATGTAATTCATTCACTTATTCATTCATTCATTCATTCTCATTCATCCATCCATTCAAGGAAGCAGATAAGTGAAATAGGTATAGATTTTTAATAAATGAAAGAACATATGTATGAAACTTTCTTGAAAACTAAGAGTGCTCTACCATACAATTCAGTCATCCCACTTCAGGATATATATTCAAAGGAAACAATACCAATATCAGGATAGCAGAGATACCTGCACACCACTGATGTTTGTTTACAGAGTATTCACAATCACTAAGATGTAGAATCAACCTAGATCCCCACTGCTGACAAATTGATAAGTAAAATATGGTGTATATACTCAATGAAATATTATTTCACTGTAAAAAGGAATGACATTTGCCCCCAAATGGATGGAAGGTGGAAAGACAAACTGTATATTATTGCTCTCATATGTATATATTTACAAAGGTAAATTGGAATATATGATAATGACTCTCAGAGTTTGGAAGGGAGAGGGGTAGGGGAAAATGGTGGGAGGTTGGTGACCAGCACCCCAACATAGTTTGGTGGGAAAAATGAGATATAACACCTATAGTGTAATTAATACAGTCAGGTGATGACAGTTCACAACAACCAAAGAAAGAGGACCAAAGACTTTAATCACAAAGTAGTAACAAGTATGAGGGAAAGCTAATTTTCTTGATTCAGTCAGTCCCTAATATATACATGAGTTGAAATATCACACTGTGCCCCATAAATATGTACAAGAAGTGTTATATGTTGGTCAAACATTTTACAAACGTATATGAAGATGGAAATGTTAACTACTGCAGTCTGCTCACCACATACTGTAGGCATGCATTGAATTATCATCACCCAGCATTCTATAAATCTGGATAACTAAAATGATAATTTAAAATAAAATACAGAAAACAGTTAAAAATTAGACATAAAATCTACTTAGATGGAATGGTCAGCTATAGCAGATTCTGAATTGCTTACTTTTAAGCTGACTAAAGTTGTCCTAGGTACATTCCACAGGCATGAAAATAGTTCCGCACACTCTATTCTTGTTCTACACAGTCTGAACAATTCCTTTTCCTTAACAAAAGACAAAGTCATCCTTCAGGTAATTCACTTTATGATCATAAGAACCCTACTTCTTCCCTTTTTCCTTTTCTTCTTACATTTCATTGTTCTTGCCTGCCTTCTTCCAGGAGTATTTGTTACTTACATACTTGTCATCTTCAGTGGGAGACATACTGAGCCATAAGCTTAACAATAGTTCTGCTTTCACTTATTTAACCCGATAAACCAGAAAATTTTATTTACTTCATGATTGTATTTTTATTATCTATACCAACTGAATGCTTAATAAATACAAATTATTTTACTTGTATTATTAAATACTGAGCATGTTAGATGTATTGTACCTTTTGTGTGTGTGTGTGTGTGTGTGTGTGTGTGTGTGTGTGTGTGTGTGTGTGCTGGTTCTGGGATTTGAACTCAGGGCCTCTCATTTTGACTTGGCTTTTTCACTGGCCCTCTACCACTTGACCCACACCTCCAGTTCTTATATTATCTTTTAAATGTTTTTCATCTTCATTTTGCAGGAGCAGTTTTCATTTTGATATGCAAATAATTCATAAATATCACATTTAATAGATGCTCAATTTCTCCAATTTATATATTTCTTATTTGTGAACACTTAGGTAATTCACACTTCTTTATAAAAGCACTCGAAAATTCAGTTTAGGCTTCAACCATATCCAGAAAGCAAAAGAAATGCACCATGCCAGAATTCAAAAGGCAAATGTTCTCGCTAGACTTGAAGTGACGTGCGACTCTACCTGATTAATCCACCCTGAGGACAGGAATTGCAACATAATCTTCCTAATTTTGAGTTTGTCATTTTTTTCTTTCATAGAGGATTCTTTTTTGTTTTTTACCTTCTTCACTTTGCAGTTAGTTAACATTTCCACACATAACATTGCATGTATTTAAGATATACAACTTGATGTTTTGCTATATATACAGATCTCTCTCTGTGTCTGTCTGTCTCTCTCTCTATATATGCATATATATATACATACATGCATTGTGAAAAAGACTGCTATATTCTAGCCCATTAGCATGTCACCTCTACTTAGTTACTATTTTTATATAATTTGACCATCATTGTCCTGTCCGCCTTAACACCTCTGTTTTTATTGGTGTGAATCTTTTAGATTCCTAGTACAAGTGAAATCATGCCACATTTCTATTTCTGCATCTTGCTTGTTTCTCTTGGCATAAATTCCTCTAGCTCTACCCATGTGGCCACAGATGATAGAGTTCTTTTTCCCTGGGGACTGAATCCTGAGCCCAGAACTTGCTGAGCAAGCACTCTAACAATTGAACCACCATCCCAATCCCTGTGTGTGTGAGTGTGTACGTGTGTGTACGTGTGTGTGTGTGGATGTGTGTGATAGTCTCTAACTTAGCTTAGTTGGTTTCAATCTCCTTGATCTACCTTTCAAGTATCTCTTCATAATCTTTATTTTTAATGCTTCTTAGATATATAATCCAGAAATAGTGGGTTATATGGTAATTCTATCTTTGCTTCTTCAGGAAACCATTGTTTTCCATAATGACTATCTTAATGTATAGTCTTATCAATATTACACAAGGGCTCACTTTTTTTTCCATATCTTTACCAATGCCCGCCATCCATTTTTTGGTAATAATCATCCTAAGAGGTATGAGGCCATATCTCATTGTGGTTTTAATTTATAGTCCTCTGATGCTTAGACATATTAAAAGTCTTCCATGTATCCTTTGGCTATTTGTATGTCTTACTTTCATAAATCTCTATTCAAGTTTTATCTGCTTTTAAATAAGGCTATTTTGTTGTTGTTGCTATTGAATACTGTGAGTTTCTTCTATGTTTAAAATATTAGCCCCTTCGATGATTTGTGGTTTGCAAATGTTTTCTCCCACTCAGTGGGTTGTCTCTTCAGAGTACTGTTTTCTTTGTTGCACACATTCTTCTGTTTAATACAATACCACTTGCCTATTTTTCCTTTGTTGACTATGCTCTTCGTTTTATGCCAAGAAATTATCGCTAAGGCCAATGTTGAGGTTTCTTTTTACGTGTGTTTTTTCTAGGACTATTATAGTATCAAGTATTTAATTCACTTTCATGTTATTTTGTGTGTGACATAAGAAAGTGGCCCGGTTTTATGTTTTTTTTTGTGTGTGTGTGTGTGGATATCCAGTTTTCCTAGCACACTATTTATTGAAGAAGTAATGACTTGCCATTTTTTTGTTCTTTTGGAGGGTATTTTTCAAAGACCTATTGACCATAAAGGTGTGGATCTATTTCTGAGTTCTCTATTCTGTTTTATAATCTATAGATCTGCTGTATGCTAACTCTATCTTGCTTTGATTAATTTGAAGTCAGAAAGTACAATACCTTCAGCTTTGTTCTTATTGTTAAATAATGGATAAAATTATTATGATCTTTTTATTTCGATGTAGATTCTAAGATTGTTCATTCTCTTGTGAAAAATATAATTGGAGCAGGGCACTGGTGGCTCATGACTGCAATCCTAGCTATTCAGGAGGCTGAGATCTGAGGATTATTGTTTGAAGCCAGCCTGGGCAGTAATGTCTGTGAGACTCTTATTGCCAATTAACCACTACAAAACCAAAGTGATGCTGTGGCTCAAAGTGGTAGTGCAATAGCCTTTAGCAAAAATGCTCAGGGAGAGACCTCAAACCCTGAGTTCAAGCCCCACAATTGACTAAGGAGAGAGAAAGAGAGATAGAGAGAGAGAGAGAGAGATTGAGAGAATTTCATGGAATCTGTGGTCTCATGCACATTCTGACAAGTCTTTCCAGTCTGAGACTCTAAGATGTCTATTTATTTATTTGCATCATTTTAAGCTTCTTTTTATCAATGCTTTGTAATTTTTATAGTAGATAGATCTTTCAGCTCCTTACCCAAAATAATTCCTAAGTGTTGACAGAGTAAATGGAATTGTTTTCTTAATTTCTTCTTTTTTTTTTTTTTTGCATAGTTAATGGCTGGCATATAGAGACCACTGACTTTTTTGTATTTGTTAGTTTTGTGTCCTGCAACATTATTGGATTTATTTGTTAGTTTTAACAGCCTTTTTGTGTGTTTGTTTTGTCAATTGTGGAGCTTGAACTTGGGGCTTGGGAGCTGTCACTGAGTTCCTACCACTTGGAGCCACAGCTTCACTTCCATTTTTCTGGTTAATTGGATGTAAGAGGCTCATCAACTTTCCTGCTCTTGTTGTTGGCTTCTAATAATAGTCCTCAGATCTCAGCCTCCTGAGTAGTTAGGATTACAGCACCCAACTTAATTTCCTGCTATTTCTCTTTAGAGTTTTCTACATGAAAGACCATACCACATGAAAATAGTTACGTTTCTATCTTTCCTTAAAATGTTAGCCAGGAAGGCTACATGAGAAAGTTGAGGAGGGTGGCATTCTTAAGATATATAAACTGCTTTGTTGAATGACAACACCTTTGAACAACTACATAAAAAATAATAAAAATATTAGTCAGACCTCACCTTAACAAATAAACCAGTAGTGGTGGTTCATGGTTGCAATTCCAGCTACCTGGGAAGCATACACAGGAGGATATGTTCCGAGGCCAGATGGGAAAAACATGAGACATGATCTAAAACCCAACTAAATGCAAAAACTAGCTGGGCATATGGTTGAAGAGGTGGAGGTCCTCAGACTCCAGTATTGAACCAAAAGCTTAAGTTAAAGCATATTAAATTTATAAAATGAATTCTTATAATTTCTGTTTTCTATGCAATTAAATTCTGTTTCTGTATTTGTTTTCTCTATCCTTGTGGAAAGAGTAATGAAATTCTTCACAGGGTTGAGGGTAATAAATAATGCACTCAAATGTGTCACTGACAAGGAGAGGTCTTCCTTAGTTTTCTTCAATAATGTGTTTTTTTAAATAAAGGATATGTGCTTTAGTATCCCCACATTTCAGAAAGTGTGCATATGTGAAGAAGTGGTTGTTCCTGAACCAAAGTGAATGGACTTGTTCTTTAGCTTCAGACTCACCGTCATGCATGTCTTATTTTTGCCAAGGGGAAAGCACATGGGACCTTAAACACTGGCTGCCATTTATTTCTCTCACCACCCATCCCAGAGGGGCAGTGGTGCTGGTTGCAGTCCCAGTCCTGAACTGTGCTCAACAATGCTAGAAGCTCATCCCCTCTGTCAAGTTCAGGATGGGAAGTTTGTGACATAGGCCAAAGATAAAAAGATCTGTGCAGCTGTTCTCAGGCTCACTTGTGCTCCCTGTGTGGAAAAAAAATAAGATGTTAGAAAAGTAATTGTAAGTCTGAATCCAACAATTGCCAAACAAGGAATCTAGCCCTGTTTATTTTAGAATTGTCCTGTGCATCAGTTTGACTGTGAGCATGATATTCATTTATGTGTTTCTGTTCAACCAGGGCCAGATTCATTCTCATTTGAATGGAAATTTCTTGACAGGAATTGTTTTGTTCTTTCTACTTTGGCACCCTAAAAATAAGCATGTCTATATTGTTCTTGACAAATGATTGCATGTGTGTTTGACATGCAAAAGTCACAAAAGTAAAAGTGAAAAGCCAAAGTTTGGTCAGACTAGCCATTTAAGAGGATTCAAGACCTGACAGTTTGAGGGATAAACTGTCCTTAGGGCAATTGTCAGCAGAACTGAGGAGTTTAATGAGGGATTAATGGGGAAGGCGGCAGGACAGATCTTCAGGCTGGCAGTGGACAGTCCTGGTCTCTACATCTCCTTATTCCCTGTCAGCCCCACTGTTTCCCCTCTGGTTCTTTACTGCTCAGATGAATCAAGTCTCCGCTGAAACTTTCTTGGCCCTGACATGTGGATATATTTCTGGAATTTTTCCCACTTGTTTGTTAATACTACTATTTGTAAATATTAACTAACAATGACTAGGTACTCTCACATAGATTGAGACAATCTGGGCTTTGTTTTACACTGGAGTCCTAGCCATTTTGAGATCTGAGGATCTCCATTTGGAGCCAGCCCAGGCAAAGAAATCTGAGACACTCATCTCCAATTAACCACCAAAAAGCCAGAAGTGGAAGTATGGACTAAATAGTACAGTGACATCTTTGAAAAAGCCAAACAAAAACATAAGGCCCTTGAGAATTCAAGCCCCAGTACAGGAACAGAAAAAAAAAAAAAGACTGAGATGTGTACTGGTTTAATTGCTTAATTACTCTGAGGATGATTTCTGGCTTTCCCAAGAATTACAATTCACATTCATGTGCCATGGAAGGACTTTTCCTTCA
Source organism: Perognathus longimembris pacificus (assembly GCF_023159225.1). Classification (NCBI taxonomy): domain Eukaryota; kingdom Metazoa; phylum Chordata; class Mammalia; order Rodentia; family Heteromyidae; genus Perognathus; species Perognathus longimembris. Next base: position 39,871,736 of record NC_063172.1, on the reverse strand, counting down.
ATTCTACTCCTGTTTCAATATGATATTCTGAAACGTTAAAAGTACAAACACTAGCTCCAGCTTCTGTTAACATATGGCAAAATAATTTATTTAGTGTCAAATCTAAGTTCCTCAAAGTATTCACTTTACCTTATACCATTCAGAAAAACTCATTTCAATACAACTATTTCAGATATGCAAGTGTAATTCCAAGGATATCAAGTTTTAGTTATTGAGTTGGTTCCAAGAAAATATTTATTTGAGCATGTAACTAAACTAACTGGTTTTAGAAATCAATATTTATTATTTCTCTCAACAAGTTTAATTCTGCAGGGTTTTATACCTTTACCTATTCATTTTGTATTGTGCTTTTCAAAAGTTATGGGGGAAAATGGCATCAGTTTTCCAGGAAGAAGATATCAAATTGAATTGTCAGAAAGGATATATTAAAATTTTTGTTTAAAATATCTTGTGTTAAAATAACATAAATGGTTTTATGCTAGAGCACACAGAAAGTGAACTCTGTATAGTTATTCACTCTCAAATTGGACTTTTTTCCTTAATTACACAATTGAGCATATGTATTATTGCCTCAATGATTAGGGATCCTACCATATTCTGTACCACATTTTTGTTCTGCTTTTTTCCTTCTCTCTCACTCTCTCTTTTTTTTTTTTTAACTGTGATACTTCCTAACAAAGAGTCTCTGGTTTGAGAAAATTTCACTTAGGGATTTCATTTAGGGATATTTAAGTATCAAATCAAACCATATGACAACACAAGCTTGTAATAATTCAGTTGACTATAACATAAGAATATCTCAAAGTAGTTAATTTTTTTTTAATTACAAGTTCGGAAGAATGAAACTGACTAAAATAAAAACAAATCAAGAAACCTAGTCCGTATGTGAGGAAAAAATACAGATTACTTTTTTTTTTTAATATAACAACATATTAGTCACATACAGGCAAAATCAGAAATGCCTAAACAGCCTTTTTCTAAAGACAGTAATTCAAAAACTTAGTCTTAAATGTATTATGTCACCACGGCCAGCGAGGTGTAGCCCAGGCTGGTCTTGTAATCCTCCTGCCTCATTGATTACTAGAGCCAGAGTCAAAGAAACAGACTCTATGGTTTCCCTCATTGTTAATAATTAGTAGACGTCTAGGGTAGTCCTAGCAGAAGATCACGGTAGCTCAATATCTAGTATGCATGAACACATAAGGTGATGCTAAGCGAAATGAACTCCAAGTTATGGAAATAAGTGGTTTATCATTGTTGTGGAACCAGTAGTAGTGGAACCTTTTAGAGGTGTGGCCTCCCAGAAGGCACTGGTGTTTTCTTCCTTCCAGCATAGATAAATGCTGTCTGATGTAGGTCCTATGGAACTGGCTTTCTTAGAAATGAGCTGGGATCCTCTTCTCTGTTCCTTTTCTGCATACCCTGCTCACCCCCTCCAGTATATCCCATCATCTGTGATGTCCTCCTCCATGAAGCCTTCACTAGATCAAAGCTTAGGCCAGTGCCCTGCTCCTGAACCACAAGAGCTATACTATAACTTTCTTTGCCCTACAAAATGTTTTTTTAGACTTTCTGTTACAGCAACACAGAATGAGCCAAGATAGATGCCATCATTTTAGGCTTGCTAGGTAGTAACCTGCAGAATGGTATTTACAATTAGGAAAAGAATCCTTGCCCTGGTACACAATAAATTATAAAGGGCTCTAGCCATTCACACACAGTGAGACCAAAAGAGGATTTTCTTAGGGCAGGAACACTAAAATGCAATGCCTATGTGCCTCTGACCATATACAGTAATATTTATCAAAATGAACTCTAGGAAATGGAAACAAGTAGTTTTTTCTTTATTGTTTTCTGTTCTTTCTGTGTCATTTGTTCAGTTATCTGTATTTGGGAGGGTAAGAGGAAAAATGGAAATGGAGGGACAAAGGGTAAACAAATGCAGCAGTGGTTCTCACTAGACATTATGTTAGAAATGAAGTATACAACTTGTAGATGGGGATGGGAGGGAAAAAGTGGAAAAGAGCAAGAAAGGGGTGACATTGTCCAAAAAGAACTGTACCCTTTACCTGACTTATGTAACTGTAACCCCTCTGTCCATCGCATTTACAATAACAAGTCAAAAATAAATAGCACATAACCCCTTGTATTTCTTTCTTCAATATTTATTCAATTAAACTCATAAAATGAGAATAATGATAAATGCAAAATACTAGGTGTTGAACACAAGGTGTTGAACACAAGGTGTTGAATACAAGGTGTTGAACAGGTGAAAATGTGAAAATGTGAAAAATGATATGACATGTCCAGGATAGTTACAATTACTCTGAGAAGTTAGCTAATCAGCTAGAAACCTTTCTAACTGATCTGGAGATAGAACTATTTTTTCTAGCTTCTGAATGAAATGAGGTTAGGGTATAAATTTTTTTCCCCAGCAGAAACTTTCCCTTCCCCTGAATAGGAGACAACACAGCTCCCACAGTGGCATTGCCTTTAATTTAGAATGGCAGCAAGGATGAAAAAAAGTATATTTAATAGAGAATTGATCGTAAAAATGATAACGTCTTAGTGTGAGATAGTATATCACCACTCACCACACTTCTACATCATCGTTGATATAACTGATTTAAGTTGATCAAGTTTTCCAGATACAAAACAGAGACATCTGAAACAAAGGGAAAACTGACGAATCAGAAAGGTGAGAAGAACAAAATGTATTATGGCACATGGAAAGGATGCCATTAGCTACAGCAAAGGGTGATTGAACCCTAGATTAGGTTTAAAAGTAAGTAGGCAGGGTTCTGCAGTCCCTGAAGGCCATTAGAATACTTTTCAATTTCACCTGAAAAACTTGTTGATGACATAATGTGCCTAGGAAGTTTCAAGTCTTTGTAGGAATTATATGAATTTTAGGTCTTATCAAAGAGCTGTGTCAGTTAACCTTGTGAGACTTGTATATTTTATGCATAACCAGTCACATACAATTTCAAAGGTCTCTTTTGACTCCACAGTGAGAAGGGCAAGTAGGTGATTAAGTGAAGCAGCTAAGAACATTGAAAGAAAAAGTGAGTGCTGTGGATATCCATTTTGACTTCATACAAGCAGGATGTGTTCTGTATCTAAGTGGTGTCTACAGGTTAGCACCTATACTTTTCAACAAGCATGGAAGGCACTGTTTATAGCCAACAAGGAACAAGGATTACTTAGGGTAAGTGACTGCCCAAAGAGAAATTAAATGCAATGAGCAAGGCCAGAGAAAGCACTGAGTGCTGAGTGCTAGGACACTGGCCTAAGCTGTGTTAAGTGTCTTGTGCATTATCTTGTTAATCCTAGAAAGAACCCTGTAAGGCAAACACTCTTTACTCCATCTCTCTCAGGAGTTGCCTGAGGCCAAAAAAAATTAGGCAAATAGCCTCATAAATACTTCTGAAATTAAAAAAAAACAAAATCCCAATTGTTAATTCTATAAACAATACCACTATTATGCTTTTGAAAACTAGGCTTGGTCATTCATGTAGCTATCATAGAGTTTAGTGGAGTGGATTTTTCCTGCAAATGACTATTTTTTAAAGAATAATTTATATTCAGAATAAAGTAGTGACTACTCCTTTACTTGTTAGAAATCTTAAAATTGAGGCAATCATATTTTACATTCCTTGGCCTGATTGTATGAATAATTGGGGTTCTGTTCAGAAAATTATACCTGTATCTCTATCTCAAGGTATTTGCTTTTCCTCTAGCAGTTTCAAAGTTTCTGATCTTAAATGCATATATATGACCCATTTGGTATTTGTTTTTGTACCAGGTGAGAAATAAGGGGTCTAATTTCAGTCTTTTAACTATTTGAGTTTATTTCTTGAACTTGTATTCTAATCCCATTGACTTCCATCCCTGGCTTCATGCCAGTACTATGACCATGCTGCTTTTGTTGCTCTGATGTTATTGCGATGTCTCCAACATCGCTCTATTTCCTCATGATTGTTTTGGCTATTAAAAGTCTTTTGTGCTGCCAAATGACCTTTAGGACTCATTTTTCTATTTCTGTGAGAAATATTAGAATTTCAAGGGGATTGTTTTGAATCTAGAACTTGCTTTTGATCTGATAGTAATTTTCACAATACGAATTCTGTTGATCCAAGAACATGGGTGATCCTTCCATCATCTAATATCTTTTCAATTTGTAAGTCCATTATGATTAAGCTTATTTTCCTTATTTCTTTATTAATCTGTTCATAATAGGTGCACAGGAAATTTACTGATTTTAATGCGATTTTTTTACTCTACTTTGCCAAAACTATTTATCAGATCTAAGAGTTTTATAGTGTGTTTTTTTAATGTTCTTTTAAGTATAAGATTTTCCAAATAGGGAAATTTTAACTTCTTCTTTTTTCTATTTGTATCCCATTCATTTCTTTCCCTTGTCTTATTGCTCTTGGTAAGAATTCTAGTACTTTATTGTTTAGAAATGAGGAGAAAGACAAAATAAAATGAAAACCAACAGAACAAGAGAAAACTGCCAGATAAAGGATTAATATCCAGATAAAGGATTAATATAAGATAAAAAATTAACATGTAGAGTACATTTAAAAGCCTCCAAAAATTAAGCCCAGAATGACTAAATTATCCAGTTAATAACGGGGAAAATAAATCAGGAGAAAAAATACAAATGGCTAATATATGAAAAAAATATTCAACATTCCTAGCTATGAGAGAAATGAAAATTAAAACATCATTCAGATTCATCTCACTTCAAGAAAAATGACTATTACCAAGAGAAAACATAAAAAAATGCTGGAAAAGATGCAGAAAAGTAGAGACTTTATACACTAAAGGCAAGGATGTAAATTAGTTCAGCCATGATAGAAATCATTATGGAGGTTCTTTATAAAAACTAAATAGAGTGACACTGTCCATAAAAGAACTGTAACCATTACCTCACTCATGAAATGATAATTCATCTGTACAACAACTTAAAATTCTATTAAAAATTAGAACTATCACACGATCCTTCTGTACCACTCAAGGGCATATTTCTGTAGGAATTTAAGCCAACATACAGTCAAGATACCTGTACATCAATGTTTATAGAATACAGCCCAAATACAGAATCAGCCCAGGTGCCCATAATGCAATGAATAAAGAAAATGTCAGACACACACACACACACACACACACACACACACACACACACCACTGAAGTATTGTCTGTCCAGAAATAAAAAATAAAAAAATATTTTTTGCTGAAAAACTAGTAGAACTAGATATCAAATTAAGCAAAATAAAACAGACTGAAAAAGTTGCACATTACATATTCTCCTCATGTGTGGATCTTGTCCTTAAATGAATGACAGACATATAAAACAGGATCCATTACAGAGTGCAGGACAGATGGACAGGATGAAGAAAAGTGAATATGGTTGAAGTACCTTATAGATATGTAGGAAAACAGAACAATTGAACGTGTTGATATTATTTTAAGAAGAAGGAGGAAAATGAAGGCAAAGGGCAGAGGAGGTAAACTTGATTGGGAATACATTGTGCACACTAGTTGTGCTCCTTTGTGCAGCTGATATATGCTAATAAAGAGTAAGAAAGAAAATAGTTTGTATTTATAAACCCTGAAGATCAAGTTTTACTGCATAGAGAAGGAGAACTTCACACATAACGATTGGCTCACTCCCACAAATTCCAGTTGAGACAAAAATTCTGGCTGTTTTCCTGAAATTTTACTATGAGCAGGGTGAAAATTTAAGATCTGACCTAGCTGTCACTGGTGACTAATTCAGGACTGGGCCTATCGTTTTCCTTTAAAGTATCGTTTGTTGAACTTTAAGGAAGACTGGAGAGAGGAAGGGCAACACTATTGACATATATGACACTTAAGTAGATAAACTAAAAGTTTCAATTTTTATGACCCATTTTCATGTGTCTGTCACAGGAGTTAATAAAAATAGAAAGCAATATAACCATAGTACATGATTATGTAGTTACTTTAAATCTGAATTTGTGCGTTGATCTTAGAAGTGGATGAGAAGAAAGTTACTGGATTTTATGATACAACAGAAACACTACGTGTGATAAATTTAGAGAAGATTTGAGTTAGTAATATTACAAGGTATCTTTGCAGAATAAAATGCTAACCCTTACATAAAATATATCTAAATGTTATTACTTGATGTCTTTTAAATTTAACATTTTAATATTAGCCTACTTGAAACTTGCATATTCACATACTCACTTCCTGCAACTAACTTCTGCTTACTGAAATTTTCTTTCTTGACCGTTTCTCTCTTTCACTCTTACTTTATCTGTTGTGCATTCAGAGAAAATTCCAAAAATTGCTCAATATGTCAACTTTCCAATAATAGTACTGACAGAACTATCCTAGGAGATAATTGGTAATTAATCATTAATCACTCTTTTTTCTGGAATTATTTATTTCAGTGTTTACTTAACAGTTTCTTTCAAGTTAATGCCAGAATTCTTAAATTCTTGGACACAACTGAGAATTATGTTTTTGCTCTTTAGACAAGGAATTTTGAAATCTGTGGACCAATATGCTGGAATAAATCGTTTAAAAGATTAAACTTTATAGAGGAAGGCTTTTCTGAAAAAAAAGTATTTGCAGATGAATTCAGATGAGGGTATTGAAAAAACCTGCAACCTAATGTTACACAATACAAATTGACATAAAATTGGTATAAATTATCCTGAAGTTATAGTTTTAAAATTCACTTTTTATAAGAGTACAATAGAAAACTATTAATCATTTTAAGCAAGTCATCTAAAATATTAAAATTTTTTACTTTGCAAATTCTACTTATTTTTTTCATTTAAAATTGTGTTCTACTGTGCACACTGTTAAAAAGGCACTGCAGTTACATAAGTCAGGTAAAGAGAACATGTCTTTTTGGAAAATGTCACCCCTTCCCTTAAACTCTCCTAGTGTGCATACTTTTAAAGTAACTACAAACCATTCCATTTTAGAATATGTACATAAACTGGGTGCCCGGGCTCACATCTGTAATCCAAACTACTCAGAAGAGTGAGACCTGAGGATCATAGTTTGAAGCCAGCCTACGCAGGAAAGTCGTGAGACCCTTATCTTCAATGAGCTACTCAGAAAAAGGTGGAAGTGGTGCTGTGCTTCAAGTGGTAGAGTGCTGCTAACCTTGAGCACAAGAAGCTCAGGGACAGTGCCAGAGTTCAAGCCTCAGGACCAGCTAAATAAATAAATATTAAAAATAAAATAAATAATATGAATAAATAAAAATATAAAAGATACTCATGCATACAGTAATTGCATGATAAATTTCTGGACTGTTTTTTGGTTGTTGTTTTTTTTTTTTGGTATATACCCACTATTGCAAACCTTGTTTGTATTTGCCACAGTATCAAATAACATGAAATTTAGTTACCAATCTTCTAACCACATTTGCCAGAGTACAAGGTATTGTAACAACGGAATGTATTAGAAGTGGATATAACTTACTCATAGCATTAATTGCACAGGTAATAGAAACAGAAGACACTTTGTTGGCTACAATGTAACACATTGAATCCCAGCGCACACAGTGGGGCAGAAATTTTCATCACAGTTGACAAGTTTGAACTCAGGGTCTTAAGGGCACTAGCTTTGCTGTGCTGGCTTGCATTTCTCCCCACTGCCTTGCTTCCTGATCCCACATTGCTATTGTGTGGGTCAAATAATCCCTAGTCACAAAAATACCCTGGGGACTGACTCCCCTGGCGTCCAGGTTATGAGTGTGGTCAGTCATTCCACATGCCTGAGCGATGAGCTATCTTTGCCATGATAAGTTTTATAATAGCCAAATGCAAAATAAAATTTAAAGGTTGCAGATAAAAGTAGATGTGTGTAAGAAAATGTATTCTATAGAAGATTTATTCAAGACAACACTGATATTCGTTTTATCTTTCTTGTCTCTAAAAAAAATGTATTCTGGACTAAACACAAATTTTCCAATTTGCTGGCAGAGTTGTAGATAAATATCTACTACTTTGTTGTCTTCAATAGGAACTATAACCAGTTAGTTTAAACTCTACTTTTGCTGTACACACACTGGATTTGTTATTTTTCCCCCCTCCTTTTGTGTGGTTCATTGTGTTGTGAAATAGTTTGAGAGGGGAGACAAATTTCTAAAGTGACTTTGTGAACGTATTTCTCTTTCATTCCCCCCTCCCATCCCAATATCTCATTCCATTTTGGAGAGTGAAGCCTTATGTTGGGGGGGGGGGCATTATAGCTTATCTTGTGGCCTTCCAATGCCCCCGGGTACTCTTGGAGTAAGGCTAAGCTAGCTCAATGTGCGGTTCCGTGTGCAACTGGGTACAGAAATCTCCCCGATTTCGAGCCAGCCCCAGGCAGGCATCCTGAGGAACCAGGTCCTAGCCTGGCCGGCAACGCCTCCTCCGATGCTGGCTCAGCACGGCCACTCTGTGGCGGATAACGGAGCTGGAGAGCCGGAGAGCCTACCTTTCCAGCCTTTTCCTTCCCATCCTTTGCCCCTAGGATATTCTGAGAGTTTTTTTTTTTTTTTCTTCAAAGAGGACCAAGCAGGAGTCAAACCTAGGTGTTCTTTCCAGCCTCGGTAACCGGATCACTGCCGCGCAATAAATTCATCAAAGCTTCGGGAGACCATTGACCTCCGGCCCGCGGGGGGAAATCAATTTCGAAATGAAGCGCTTAGAATTGTGAGCCACACATTTTAGTTGGTGGCTGTACACAGCTACAGCATTGCATCTTTGCTCATTCTCCCTCAGGGAGCCTCCCCAAAATGTGGATGGAGGGAAAGGGCAGAGGGAGAGAGGGCGAGAGGGAGGGAAGGCGGGAGGAGAGAGCAGCTGGCGCCAGCCGCCAGAGCTTGTGCCCCTCTCACTGCTGGAAAGCCCTCTCCCTTGCTTTCGAAGGGAGGGAGGGAGATAGAGATGAAGGGCTGGAGCCAGGGTTCCGGGGAAAGGCAGGGAAGGGGGGGGGGGCTCTGCCACCCCCTCACATCGACAGCTGTCCAGCTCTTGTAATTCATTGGCTTTCCTCACTCTGCCTTCCAACTCCCCCCCCCCGCGCAGTTTAGGCCCCCCCTGCCCCACCCTCACTGACCTAATAAGGCCATGCCATGCGCTGGGGACTCGTATAAAAGGCGAAGTCTTCCCCGGAACTCTGCAGGACGCCGGAGAGAGGAGCCCAGAGTCGTCCAGCGCTCACAGAGGAAAAAAAGCATGGCCAAAGAGTGGGGCTACGCCAGCCACAATGGTGAGTGCTGCGAGCAGCAGAGGACCCGGGTCCAGGACGCTGCTTCAGTGGCTCCAGAGATTGCTCAGAAAGGGGGAAGGTCTAGGGAGTACCCTGGGTCAGAATGCTGTTGGTCTAGTTTCATTCTTCTTACTTCGTTCCCTCTCCTAGCTTCTTAGTATTTTACTTGCAGGAAAGAGAAGCTCAGGGGAGCTCAGGAACTGGTTTTCCATTACCCTGTTTCACCTGAGATGGAAGACGTACAAGTTAGGCTTGTGATTGCACCTCAGTCTGTGAGCTAGGCCACTGCACAACCTCTCTGAGCCAGATGCTGCTATGAGATCTCTGCATTGCCTGTGGCATCTACCTAACTCATGGCAAAAGGTATATAAATTGCCTTGGAAATTATAGCCACTAAGTAATGCAAAAATATACGTGGCCAATAAGTAAAGTCCACTTCCCAATTTAGGCCACATTTCTGAGCTAGCAGAATGAACACATGGAATTAAATATCATCTCTGGGTGTATTATGAGCAAAAACAAATGCATTGGTTTTCAATGCTATCTTGTATTGCCCAATCTGAAGCTTAAACCCTTTCATAATCACTTCTGACCTCTGTGTATCTTGCTGGTTTAATCCATTAGAAAAGGATCTTGAATTGTACTCCTAAGTATATCCCCTTAACTTTCTTTCCTAGGTCCTGACCACTGGCATGAACTTTACCCAATTGCCAAGGGGGACAACCAGTCTCCCATTGAGCTGCACACTAAAGACATCAAGCATGACCCCTCTCTGCAGCCGTGGTCAGCATCTTATGATCCTGGCTCTGCCAAGACCATCCTGAACAATGGGAAGACCTGCAGAGTGGTGTTTGATGACACTTATGACAGGTCGAGTAAGTGCAGGACTTATGCAGGGGGCGGGAACACTTTCAGGCAAAGTGTGGTTTATGACAAAGACACCAAATTGGTGGGCAGAGGAAGTACTTCATTCTTATAAATGGAGAAGATGCTGGAATTGGCTTTTAGTTGTAAGGAAATATATATGTATATATACATATATATGTACTGGAGAGGAATGTCTTGCACTCTGCCATCACCTGGTTGCTACAAATGGCCCCAGGCCCAAGCTAAACATCAGCAACACACTCCTGAAATAGCCAGTGGTGGCAATGATGGATCCGTATTAGCATTCTTTGGACACTCCTGGCCTGTGTGCTGAGAGTTCTGATGCTTTTTGACCACAGTCTGGAGAGCAAGGCTTCCACTAGAAGGTTCCTCAGATTCCATTTTACAAAGAAATAAATCAAACAGGCGCGCGCGTGCGCGCGCGCGCGCACACACACACACACACACACACACACACACACACACACACCTACCTGGGAGGAAGCCAATCCAGTGGGGACAATAGGCCATTGTTTGAGTCTTAATGACTTGGTTTCAGTGTTTTCATGGGCTTCATCTGAATAATCTCTTCTGATGAGAGTTTCTAAAATCTCTAATAATTTGTTCTTGGTTGTACTTGTGGATATGAAACTGGAAAGTCCCATGATTTAAAAAGTTTAACCTATGCTGGTAAGAAATCAGTGAAATCAATAAAGCTGATTAGAAGTGCTTTATTTCGTTGTAAGTGAGCTTGTGATCCTCCTTTAATAATCTGATGTTGTTATGCAACCACTGTTTCTCACAAAGTTGAAATTATTCCTGTTGACATATTATATAAAGGAAAATGTTAGTGGTGCTCTAGCAAAGAATGATAGTCATAATTCCTTCCCATTAGAAAGTTGCAAGCAAAGCATAAGATAGAAGTTTGCATCTTCTTAGATAATAATTTCATGCTGTTGTCTTTTTCCCTCTTACCATTTAAATCAAACTCCACTTTGAAAAGAAAACAACATTAGGAAATATTTATTAGTTTGCATCACATGAAAACACCATTTGTAAGCAAAAACGTTGAATATTAGTGATATCTATGGTTTATTCCAATAAATTGGGCTCCTAAATTCAGATGAGAACTATTGGAGTGATTAGATTAGAAAATTACAAATCAAACTACTTCCTCCCTGTGTGACCAAACTCATCCAGGCTCAGCATTATTATTTTAGAACTGCATCACAGTCGCCATTACCCTTTGGTTGTCATTTTGGTCTAGTTTATATTGCTAAATCTTGATATTATGGCTCCTACATAGTCCTCAATATCCCTTAGAAGTTATCTGAAGCTTCAAATGATTCTCTGGTTACATGAATTGAGACCAAATTAAGTGATAGGTTGAAATACATATGCAGGAAGCCAAAGGTAATATTACCAAGAATTATCAAGGTTAACAGCAGGCCACATTGGTTAATTTCCAGGAAATTTTCTGAATTTTCCATTTCTGATGATTTGAGATGATGTGGTTGGGAATTCTTTTCTGGCATCTTAAGAAAAGTGTAGTTACAGCAAGAGAGGCAAAGGAATTCTCTTTTACACAGTGATCACTATGCAGGCTTGGTGAGCATGCTAAGGTATGTAATCTCAGTTAATCTTCACAGCAGCTCTGAAAGTGTGGAATTATTATCGCCTTCTTAGAGATGAAGAAATGTGTTCAGAGAAGTTTAGCAACCTGTTTGAGATCACACAACTATCAAAGGTAGAGCCAGGAATGGAGTCCCAATCACTCTAGTCTGCCTCTGAGCTGCCCAGATCAGCCCATCATACAGCACTATTGACCTCTTCTTTGGGTGTATGCATCCTGCTTGTCTCTTAATTTTATTTTTACAAGTGGTAGACAAGACTTTCTATTGTGAGGAGTGCTTGGGAACCACTCCATGTGCTCAGCAGACCAACCACTTTTCCCACTCAAGTTTCTTCTATAAAAGTGCTTGGGTAGCATAGAGGTCAGTAAAGGCCAGGTGAATTCACTGTTGACCCTCTTATCTGACTTGTAGTGCTGAGAGGTGGTCCTCTCTCTGGACCCTACCGACTTCGCCAGTTTCATCTTCACTGGGGCTCGTCAGATGATCATGGCTCTGAGCACACAGTGGATGGAGTCAAGTATGCAGCGGAGGTACGAGGAATTTCCCTAATTGACTCTAGGTCTTCTATAGTGGAAACAGACAAATTAGAAACAATAACTATAACAAACACACACAAAACAAACCAGCATCTGCTGCTTTTGCTTCAAGACTGACATTGGAAAACTACAGCATAAACAGAGTCTGCCAAACATGCTAGAATAGATGGCAAAGTATGGGATGAGGATGGCTAGCATTGTGCATCAACATTTCCAATGCTATGTTAAGAAACATATGCAAGCCTAGCATTATTATAGTTCTTAATATAAAAAAGGCTGGGGTCCTCAAAAAAAAACACCAGAATTATAAGAATAGCTAACACTTATTAAATACCTACATGTGTTAATTCATTTGATCCTCTCAGCAACCTCATAAAAGGGGTGACAGATGAGGCAACTGAGGCACAGGTAAGTTGTATATCAGAGGCACATAGTCAATGAGTATTAGCCTGCTATATTTTCTTTTCTTTTATGCAGTTTACTTCAGAGTTCCTCATTGTATCTAATATCCCATTCAGTCCCTTTACAAGAATAAACCAATAGCATCTGCTAGCTGACCAATGCTTACGTTCTAATATCTCAGGGAAGGTGTGTAGATGCATGTGCGCGTGCGTAGCTTATATCAAGGTAGCAAGTTACAAAGAGAAAACTGTTCGCTACCTATTCTCTTTATGAAGCTACGCCTGTGAGTGGGAATCCCTCCCCTAAAAGTGAGGATCAATTTCTTTCCCTAACACACTCTTTGCAAGGTCAGGTCCTGGTCAGCATAGAGCCAGAGACAGAAACCTAAAGGTACATTGTAGACATTTTTTACAGTAGAATCATTCAGATGCTTAATTGCTGGTTAGACTCAAAGCAACCTAGAGTAATTAACTGTATTCATTCCCTACAGCCCAGCTAGTGAGCTTGTGGTGAGATAATCATTGAGAAAAGCTTCCAAATAGGGAAAGATGAGAAGATTTTTTCCAGATGTGGCAAAGACTTCGGATTTGACCTTTGTGCATGGAACTATTTCACCCTGTTGATCTAGAATGAAATATTTTGTAACTACTTAAAAACTATTCTCTTGCCATTCTGAGTAACTCTATATAGGAAACTTGATTAACTTTAACTGGTGCTCATGTTCTAAATTAAGATAAGGTTGCAACCAGGATCTAGAGCTCTAAGTAAAGGGAGATATATTAAAATTTTTACCCAAGTATTGCATGTTAATGTGTAGAAATTTATCAACTTCTATGATAGGGTAAAGTGACAACCTTTAGACAATATATTTTTGAGGTCTATTATGGATCATTTCAAATACAATTTCTTACTCCTGGAATTTACCCTATAAATTGCCTTTTATGATTTCAGCTCCATTTGGTTCACTGGAATCCAAAGTATAACACTTTTGGGGAAGCCTTGAAGCAACCTGATGGAGTTGCTGTGGTTGGCATTTTTCTGAAGGTAAGGTGAAAAGTAACCATATATAAATATTTTTTTCTTTCAAAATTTACTTCCTTATCAATGCTTTAAATGCCATGAGTTTCTTTCTCTCTTCTGGCTTAAGTGTGTGTGTGTGTGTGTGTGTGTGTGTGTGTGTGTGTGTGTGTGTGTGTGTGCACGTGCCCATGTGTTGGGAACAGAGGCTTCCAGGGAGAGTGGTATGGGGGAAATGGGGACATCTACTCATTATCTTTTTCCACTACTCCATCTTGACTGCACTGGAAACCAGAAAAGCTCATGCTGAGAACTTCTGTGAGGCCAAGCGCCTGGCTGAACATCCCCTCGGCTTAAGGTGGCCCCCACCCACATGATCCCAGGCTAAGATAGCACCAGGAATGTGTGTGTTGTTCAGCCAGCCTTGGTTTAAAGAGGACTTAGTGTCATTAACACATGAATTTACTGGTAACACAATCTAGATTTTAATCCATAAGTGACAATCTGGCTTCTTTCTTTTTGAGTGACCTAATTTGTTTTATGTTCTGAATCCATTGGGTCAGTTTTGATGCTTGTATAGGATACAAAAGGAGGTAGATGAGGCCTAAGACAAAAGAGAATGCATTTGGTTTTGGATAGATGAGTCTATTTTAGCTTTAACTCTATGAAAAAGAAAGTAGAAAGATGCTAAAGAGAAGGTTAAGGACATAGAATCAGATCATGTAATTTTGTGGGTTTGTACTTCAAAGTACTGGAGTCTAAGTTTAGACCAAAAAATGTGTATTCTAAAATCTTGGAGGAGAAATAAACTTAAGTTTTGCCTGGAGCAAGATATTCTGGCAGATGTATAAACACTAGTTGCATGTAAATAGATCAAAATCAGTTTGTAAGGCTATCTTAAATTATGGAGAAAGAAGAAAACATGATGTTGGATTTCTATTTTCTTTATAGATAGGGCGTGAGAAAGGCGAGTTCCAGCTTCTTCTTGATGCACTGGATAAAATTAAAACAAAGGTAAAGGAAAATCATTTTCCCTTTTCAAAGAGAAAGCAGAGCTCATCACCCTTCTTCTGCATTTTCATGCAGTCTGTCATTAAGTTTGGTGACTATATTTATCATACATATAAAACTATATACCATTATGTTTGTTTATGTAAAGAACTTTCAGGGTAATTTCACACACATCATTTTGTTTGATTGGTTCAGCCTATCAGATAATGCCTTTGTCAATGTAATAAGCGGAGGAGAAAGGAATCAGTTGGCCCCTTCCTCATTCCTCCCATACAAGTGCACAGTATCACAGACAAGGCTGATCTTTTCTGTCTTATTTTCTTTGATGTTTTGAGATAGTCACCCTTAGGCAGCTTAGGTTAGCCTCCAACTCTTGGTCCTCCTGCCACAATCTCCTGAGTGCTGGGATTGCAGGTGTGTAACACCGTCTCCAGCTTAAAGCTGGTCTAGTTAGTCCTAGTCAGGAGAACCCATACATCTCTACAGTAGAGTCTTCTAGAGAATACACAGATTTTACTTGTCTTTGGAACTATTTGAATTAGCCACTCTTAAATTTTACTGCTAGGAGAAATATTCTGAATTTACCATTTAAAAAAATTATAAGCTTCTTTTTCTAATGGTCATCAAGAACCAAAACTCAACTTATATGAAATAATATTGGACTATTTCAGATCCACCATGAGTTTGCTCTTATAAGAAGTGACAGACTTATACTTCTACTAAGAGTAAAAAATGAAAGCATGTACTATTTCAATAACTGTATTAGATGAATTCACAGCATAATAACCAGGCTCCTATCCCTTGGCCTTTTGTTTCTCAGAGGCCTAAAACTTATTACAACTTTCTGTTTTACATGACAACTTTGTGAGGATGGCTCAAGTCTGTGATGCTAGCTACCTGGGAGGTAAAAATCTTGAATAACAATTCAAGGCCAGCCTGAGGGGGAGGGAATTTACATGATTCCATTTCAACCAATGACTGTCTGCAGTGGTGCATGTCTGTTATCCCAATGAAGAGGACAGTAGAATTCCATGCCTGCCTGAGTATAAAGCCAGACCCTATCTCAAAAAATACCCAACACAATAAAAGGCTGGAGAAGTAGCTCAGATGGTAGATGGCCTGGAGCAAGTGTACAGCCTGAGTTCAAATTCTAGTACCACTCTAAATAAGTATTTTTGCATATTGCATTTGAAATCCTTTTTTCTTTTTCTTTCTTTTTTTTTTTTTTTTTTTTTACTAAATAGTGAGACTTTAGGGGAGGGTAGAGTTTATGTCCCCAGTCATGGTGTCTGTGCCCGGTACTCTTCTAGGGCAAGGAGGCACCCTTCACACACTTTGATCCATCCTGCCTCTTCCCTGCCTGCCGCGACTACTGGACATACCATGGCTCCTTCACCACTCCACCTTGTGAGGAATGTATTGTGTGGCTGCTGCTGAAGGAGCCCATGACTGTGAGCTCTGATCAGGTAAGCAGCAGCCAGAGCCCTATGAACACCTGGACTTGCATCACTGACTGGCTGTGGAATTGATAGATGCTGAATTGAAAATATGTAGTTGGTAAATGGGTGCTGATCAAAATTCTCCGCTAGAGATGTCAGCTAGCCTTGGTTAATTACACAAAACCTGTTCAGCTTTCTCCAACTGGGCTTCCCAAGGGTACCCAGATAAATGCAGTTGTTTAAAAGTGCTTGTAATCATGAACAATGACTGACTGTATTTATGGGTTTCAATTCATGTGAGTGAGTCTTTGTTCAATAGAAATTCCCTCAGATTCTAAGCACTAATTAGGAGATAGGACAGCAAACCCAAGCCTGGGAAGGTAAATGGAATTGGAAAGGATTTAATATCTTTGTGAGGAGTATTGTATTTCTCCAGTTTAACACAAAAATACATTGAAACTTTAAAACACCAAATAGCTTACCATGAATGCAACCAAATGTAGGATCTTCATTCCAGTTCTTCTCTGTCTTCTAATAGTTCTCAGCCCTTCTTCTCAGGCCTCTGCTATTTCTTCTGTTCATCCAAAGAATGTACTAGCAATGGTGACTAAGAGACTTTCAAGGAAAAACTATTTGTGAGAAACAAAGTAAGTGTGGACATGGAGAACACAGCGAAGTACCCTGGAATGTGCAGCAAGTTTATTCTAATAGTAAAAATCAGTTCACCATTCTGTCTCTTGCCTAAGACACAAGATTTCTTCCCATGTGGATCTAAGTATATATATTGATATTCTTTTAATCAAAAGATCATATTTAAGCTGGGTGTTGGTAGTTCACACCAATAATCCTAGCTACTCAAGTATCTGAGATCTGGGGATCACAGTTTAAAGCCAGCCTGGACAGAAAAGTCCATGAGACTCTTATCTCCAATAAACTACTAAGAAAAGCAGGATATGGTGCTATGGATCAAGTGCTAGTGTTGGGCCAAAGGAGCTCAGGGACAGTGCCCAGGCCTTGAGGTCAAGCCCTAGCATGGACACACACACACACACACACACACACACACACCATTTCTAATGGTCTCCTTTGATGGTACTAACATTTTGAAAAGGGAATGAAACTTTCTCAAGGATAAAGCTAAAAACATTTACTATCAAAACAATATTCTTAATGCATATTTTCCTCTTTCTTATGCTTTAAGGAAAAAGAAAGTTTAGGATTTAAAATGTACACTCTACTTTTTTTCTGCTCTTTAAAAATAATTGACTCTATGAAGTTACACAATGAAAGATTATAAAAGTTGTTCATATTTGCACTGAGGTGCTAAATTGCCATCACCCTTAATAAAAGTGTCTGCTTCATACTGATTTCATCAAATTAAAATTTAGAAGAAATTCAAGAGACAAAGGATTTGATCGGAGTGCATGAGGATCTTGGAGTAAATAAAGGAGGGGAGGTTTTATAAATAAAAATAGTGTTTGACGAACTAGAGTCAGCTGCTGCTCTGGACTGGACCCTGGCGCAGGGTTCCTAGTTTGCTTGTACTTCTTAGAAAGCCAGTGACTTCTCACTTGGTGGGCATTGCATGCCCAAAGGGGAAAAAAGCCTTGCTAATGATCTGCCCCTTGCCTTTGTAGATGGCCAAGCTGCGCAGTATCTTCTCCAGTGCTGAAAATGAGCCCCCGGTGCCCCTGGTGGGGAACTGGCGCCCTCCACAGCCCATCAAGGGCAGGGTGGTGAGAGCCTCTTTCAAATGAGCCCATGGAATATTGCCCTCTTCATGAAAGGAAACCTGGTCCCAGAGCTCTTGGTTCATGGCCTCCTGCTGGTGCTCCTCCCTCTGACTATATTTCATTTTTCCACAGCAAGAGAGGCATGTGAGTGATGTCATCACCAAGACACCACAGTTACGTTGACAAGATCTAATATGAAAGCATGATTTTCACACATTGCCCTTATAATAACCATCTTTCCTATAAAACAGTATTTCTAGTAAGGCTTTGATGGAGAAGAAACAGATGGAAGGATAAAGAAAAGAACAGCTAGTGAGTGCCATTGTTTTTTCTGGATCTTAATTTTCACAGTCTCATGTTTCCTGCTGTCCTATTGTGATTGTATCCAGTTTTTAGAAGTAGTGAGTCTCTATGTGGGAATAGGTGTGTATGAAGGTCATATAGCATCTGTTACAGATTAAAATGACAGTGGATGCCAGGAACTGAAATTATATGTTTACCTCTTCCATAACAGCATCAAGAAGTTCATCACTTACTCAAACTTCAGCTACCAAGATTCTGGCTTTATCAGTGACAGGAAAACACAGTTTTAAAATAGTTGGTCCAGTGTTTGAGTTTCTTCCCCACAGAGATGGTTTTCTTTACCTGAAGCAGGGCCATTTATTTTTTTTCACTACTTTATTCTCTGCATGCTTATTAAAATAAAAGCTGTCTGTGATATCTCTGGAATTTAAGGTTGGAATGAATAGTATCTAGAATAGAAGAAATGGACAACAATACTTGGAGCGGAAGCAGTTGTACTGGTCACCAATAGCAATAAAGACACAGATGCAAAACAAAACAAAACAAACCTCTCAGACATCGTGTGTTTTAAATGGATTTTTTTTGGGGGGGGGCGCAGCCCTGGAGCTTGCCTCAGGGCCTGAGCACTGTCCCTGGCTTCTTTTTGCTCAAAGCTAGCACTCTGCCACTTGAGCCACAGCGCCACTTCTGGCCGTTTTCTATATATGTGGTGCTGGGGAATTGAACCCAGGGCTTCATGTACACGAGGCAAGCATTCTTGCCACTAGGCCATATTCCCAGCCCTGGAAAAAAATTTATACATAACAAAAATGGAGTGAAACAGAGGATGACAAACCATATAAATTTGATAAAGGACTCAAGTTTTGAGTTGGGACACTCCATTCTTCAGGGAGGGAACAAGGTAGTTAATGACAAAACTTCAGAAGAAAGCAGACCGAGGGTTTGAGAGCACAGAATAGTTCCCAGAGGCCGCAAAGTTGGTTAGGATTGTGGCTGGTTAGGATTACTTATACCTACGGGTATGGAGTTCAGCTTTTATGTCATTTTTTTTTTTAAAAGAAGATGCTATGGGATAACACTAGGCCAGCATTACAAAAGTTCCTATGTTTAAACCTTTCAAACATTTATAATCACTACATTCAACTGCTAATTTTGCAATTAATGGCTTTTATCATCCTTTATTTCTTCACTGGCTAATGCATTAATGACTTCAGAAAATGGCAACAAAATGCTCATTACCATAAGGAAGGAAAATAGCATTGGGTTAGGAAAGTCCTGAGATTCTAAAAGCCAAATCACATGACTGAGTCCTGTGAGGCTGCAGTTATTTAATAGATTACCACTTGGGTGAAGCAAAACCAGGCTGGTCAGTGTGAAGTCGTTGTGTTAATTAAATCCCTTGAAATTTAGAAGGTATGGAGCTTTGATCATTAGTGTTAATACACAAACTGATTCTCTCAGGGTACCTAGTAATGTTAGTGCATATACATACATACATACATACATACATACATACATACATATATACATACATATACACATATCCATATATATGTATATATATATATTCAGGATTCACTCTGTATAGGGCAGGCATATGGCCTGATGTCACTTAGAAGTAGCTCTGAGTCTAGTCTAAAAGTTGTGAAAACACTGGGTCCAAAGAGCTATTCTTAGATCATAAGCTCAACAAGGCACTGACTGGTATGAGTCTTACACATTGATATTTACCATAGCCCCTAATGCTATGTCTTGCATTTGATAAACAGTGAATACTGGATGAATATATGATATCATGAATATAAAGGTGGTTGGGAAAATTACTCATCTTCTCAAACCACACATTACTCAACATGGTTATTGTGAACACTGGTTTTTATGCATCTTGATTAGTTTAGACCTTCTTAGAAAATTATCTTCTTAAGCTTTAGATTGGAAACTTGCCAGCAGAACATATTATGAGTAGTGGTTGGTGCTTACAATTATGCATCAACTTAAAATTTCCTCCCAACCTTCCCCTGATTCACAGTGCTGCGGCATCACAAATGTGCCCTGGAATGCTGAAATCATTCTTGCGTCCTCTTCTTCCAGGGGAGAAACAATCATACTTCAGACAATAACAGGCTACAGAGGCATAGTCAGGGGCTGCTGACGTAGAAAGGCTCCAGTAGCTTCCAACTTTTGTTTCTCAGAATGCTGTCTTTGCCCACATCTTCACATTTCAAAATAAGACCGAAAGTAGTTGGAACTGTTTCCCATTATTCAGATGATCATATATTTAAAAGCATACACATGGAGCAGCAGCAGCCTGAACTCTTAGAATATAGGGCACTAACAGGAGGATAAATATATAACAATCACCCTTTTAAATTGGAGATGGCCTATATTTATGAAAAAGCAAATAACCATTCAGGTATCTTGATCTACAAACATTTAAAATGTCTAAGTAGTGAATACTTTTGTGGTAGATTTAAAGTATTTTACATAGACCATGTAAAACTGAAGACTTCGGTGTCTGTGATCAATTACACACACACACACACACACACACACACACACACACACATTGCCCAACTATAAACAAGTTTAGTTGTTGATGTATCATTTACTTAAATAAGAATCGACACAGATACAATTAGTATAAAAATGTATGTGGCCCAGAAGTGCATTAAATAGCATATTAATAGAAAATTAATTCATTTCTAGTTTCTCTCCAAATGCTTTCCTGTTTGATACTAAAAAGCCAAGCCCTTGACATGAGCATATTATTTTCCAGAGGAAGAAGAAAAGCAAGAAAAAATGGGAAAAATGTGAATATGAGGCTTTAAAATTTTTAAGTTTAATGTATATAAGTTTAGTAACTTAAAAGAAAAATAATTTCGCGTACTTAAATACAATGCCAATGAGAAGACATAATCATGCTATATGTTATTCTCCTTCAGGACACTAGATGGCAGCAAAATAATTACCAAAAAATGGAAATGAACCGCCTGCTCTGTTTTTACTTCGTTATTTTCAGAGTAGTTACAAACACACACACACAAAATGGGACTCTTTATTTCCCTTTTTAAATGTTTCTCTTAGTTATTAATATTTACAACAGAAAAGATAGTGAGCACTGGCTTTTGAAAATCATAGTTGCTAAACATGAGGCTTGATAATATTGAACTAAAACTTAAATAAATCAGAAATGAGTATTTGCAAGTTCTATTTGTTATTGAGGACTGAGACAAGTCACCCAACCCCAGTTGGTCACCTTAATTTCTATATACTCATTTCATGTGCAAATAGGAACAAGTACTTGCTCAGGGAGTTGTTGTAAGAACCAAGTGAGCTCTACATGCAGACTACTTAGAACAGTCTTTCAGATATATTCACAATAGGAGTTAACTCTTTTTTTTTTTTTTTTTTTTGGCAGGGGAGATTGTGGGAGAGGACAGGGCCTTGCTATGTACCCTAGTCTTGCCAAGAATATATGATCCTCTTGTCTCAGCCAGCTGGGTACTTAGATTACAGGTCCATGCCACTACAATCAAGTGGCATAAACTCTTAACTCTTGTACCTCATTGAAGAAGACATGTTAAACTGAAACCCCTTTGAACAACTACTCGATAACATTTTTAAAGAACATTTTCAATTGTTATTTAAGTATTAAATATTGAGTTTTTAAATTCATGTGCAACATCATGAATCCATATGTTATCTAATAGACTACTTTAAAAGGGATACTGGGAAAGGTTCAAATCTGCTTATTATTGGGGAGAAATGATGCTGAAAAATAACAACTCTTATACCACATACGATTATATAGCAGGAAAAGTCAGATGTGGCCATAATAACCAGCACATGCAGAGGAGGCCCAGAGAAATTGTCCTCAGGCAGTGAGGAGCTTTAAACCTCACCCAAACAAGTGCACAATTAGCAGAAAAACACCTAGAAAAAAAAAAGAGCTGAAATAGGAGAATGTAGCAATCACTTTGAAATTGACTTTCAAATGTTGATGAAACAGAGTCCCTATGAGTTCTGTGTGAAGTGGAAATAAATCTATCATAATAGCAAATATAGAAAGTCTCCTGCCATGAAATTAATTTTGAGCTCGTCTGGGCATGTCATAAAACCAGAATGGCTCAGGAAGAGGCTCAAGTCCCATCTGGGAAAGAGAGTTCAACTTACAGCATGATTCAACTCTAATTGAACACAAGGACAATCTAGGCATGAAATCCCTGATTAAAGGTATCTCTGGAGAGCGAATGAAGGCATGGTGGATGTGAAGGTGTTTAGTATGTGCAGCCACCTGACAACCTGATCAGGTAGATAATCACAGGTAATCAGCAGAGGCAAGAGAGAGTTTCAGTGCGCAGCCACTGGGGACCATGTGCAGTGCAGCAGCAGAAAACCCGGTGATTTAAAAGCTAATTTTAGCCAGGTGAGAAGCTACCCTTCAGTAAACAGGGAATCCAACTCTCTCGTGTTGAAATCATTCCCAGGTAAAGTAGGCTGGAACTACAGGGAAAATATTTTGTTCATGAAGTGTAATGTTCCCTGTTCCAACTTGCTCACAAACTTCCATCATATTCATGAACTCATTTGAACTTTGGATGGTTCTGAACACATTTGTTTAACAGAAGTTATTCCCCCAGGGCACAGATTCCCATGAAACTATTATACCAATGGAAGCCTTTGAGATTGTGAGACTCACAGAATTCATAATTCTTCTTCTGTAAATGGAGAGCAGTTTAAAGTGGGATTTAAGGACTTGATGGGCGCCCAATGGGGCAGACCCCAAGAGGGGGCTGGCAAAGGGGAAGAAGATTGTGTAGCCACGCAGAAAGGTAAGAGCAGGACTCACTGCCTCTGTGGTTATATAGGGACTAAGTTGTTGCTCTAGGTTCTAATTTAGGAGTAGAGGAAGATATTTAAAGGCTATGTGTGATGAGAGTGTGTGTGTGTGTGTGTGTGTGTGTGTGTGTGTGTGTGTAATAGGTGTTATAAGGATGAACTTACAGCCAATAAAATTTAGTTTTCATTCTCATTCCTGTTACTCATCACTTACTGACAATAGATGATTATTTTTCAAGTCTCTTAGGCTTAATTTTTTACTTGCATAACACCAGCTTAAATGTGTAAAGCATGCTTGACACATCATAAGTCTTATTAAAAACTAGTTTTTAATGAAAACTTTTAAAAACCTACAAACATCCTAAAAACTAGTTCTAGAGTTTTATTTGTTTCTGTTTGGTTTTATTTTTGGTGTGTGCATAGGAGGAATCTTGGGGGAGTGAGGTTTTGTGAAGGCAAGAACTTTCTCTTGTACTACATTGACACCAGGATCAACTCAGACTCTGGAACCTGTGAGAACACGAAGATATTTGTTGAATGGGAGGATAGATGGATGAATGGAGGGATAACACTTCTAAGATACTGAGTGCCAGTCTGGCTTATGAGTGGGTGGGAGTATTAGCACATACGATGTATGAATGAATATATATTTGTTCACGTCAAGCTTCTGTGTAAAGTTTATAAAACAGTGTGCATGAAAAGAGACAAGGAATTTTACATACATTCAAAAATTTTATGTCCAAATTTAACTTAAAAAAAAACTTAAGATAAGTGGGCATGTTTTAGGAGATAGAGAAAAGGGTTCTCTACCCAGGAGTTTATCACTGTTAGCCCCGTGCTGCAGAAGGCATGCTGAGGGGGGAGGCTGGCAATGATAGGATATGCCATTAGAGGCTGATGACACTAAGTGACATTGTTCATTCTGATGCATCGATGTTTCCTCTCCTTTTCCAAAAGTTAATCGTCAGTTACTCATGAATGACTTTAGTTTTCCATTTGACTCCGTTCTGTGTGAAGTTGTTTAGAGCAATTCTATATTTGTAACAAAGAATCCTATTTACTTATTGTCATGAGAAGGTGATGGACAGAGGGGTTACAGTTACATAAGTCAGGCAAAGAGTATATTTCCTTTGGACAATGTCACCCCTTTCCTTTCTCTCTACCAGGTTTTCCCTCCCGTCCCCATTCACAAGTTGTGTAGTTCATTTTTAACATAGTATCTAGTGAGTACCACTACTGTATTGTTTATCTTTTGTCCCTCCATTTCTAGAATTCTTTCTCTAATTCAAATCTGCTCTCATGGTCAGAGATCTCATACTTCTGAAACTTCAATACTCATTTCTAAGAGACACATTTCAATCTACCACAGCCAAGTATTTTAAAGTTCTTTGCATTCCCCAACAACAGCTTCTTATAATTACTCCTTACCTACAGCTTATTTTTTAGTGTAGTTGAAAATGGGGGGAGTGACTTTAAACAATTAATTTATACTAATATTTTTTTTAGAAAAGAACTAAGAGAATTTCTATCTTTATAAGACTTAAAGATCCTTTGGGTTTACTATAAATAGGTTTATCTGCAACATTTAGTATAATGACTGGAATAAAATATTTGATATTGTATTTGCATAAAACAAAACATAAAACAACTTTAACTCAGACAATGAATTGCCACAACTCACAGACAAATATATATGTATTTATATATTCAAAATATATAAATAGCTTATATGTTTATTTAAATATATTTATGTATAAAATATTTTATTAATATATTCATATAATTATCTATATTTATATAAGAGAGAGGAAGAGAGAAAGAGAGAGAGAGAGAGAGGTGATGACATTTTGTGACCCAGCTCAAAACCTGGTATGTAAAAGTGTGGCTGCCCAAGGTAAACATTTTCATTTAATGGCCTTTCATAAGAGAAGGTCTAATTTCTACCTTTTAATTTGTTTTCCTTAACAATGAGCCTGTTGTCAAGATTGTTAGGCTCACTAAGCCTCTGGTCCTTCGGAGCTTAATTGATATAAAACATTGATTAGGCCCCAAGGGAGGTGGAGAGTTTCAAAGGACTTGTGAAATAGCCACAGGCTTACACAACAAAGTTCACAATTAGAGGATAGTGGGTTTAGCTAGGCAAAAAACAAAAGCCACCTCAATAATAATAACTCAATATTTGATATATATTTTTAAGATATGTGCAAATGTCTTTCAAAAAACCTTCTTTTTGAAAGGATTTCATGCTTTTCAATGGCAACAAGTATTTGAGACCTAAAAGTAGGTCAAGAAACTACCTGGACTCATTAATTAAAAAGTAGAAAGAAAGGCGACCTCCAAACATTGCTCAAGAAATGATAGTGAACACGATCATGGCCAGTATCATGCCTGAGCAGAGCACACAGCACACCATACATGTTACACAGAGATAGCAGTGTCATTGGGAAGGAAAAGTAGATACCAAGAGCAAGGGGACTGGCGATCTGCAAAACTCTGGCTCAGCTGGGTACTGGGGCCAACAGTGATGTCCATTCTTGTTTTGAATGACACAGCCCCTTGGACATAGATCTTGAACATGATCTTCCAATATAGAATTTAAAAAATATATACAAAAACACCTTGCTATTATATTATAAAACATAGACAGACAATTTTTGCATGTGGAAAAATGAACTATGTGTTCAGGTACTCTTATTTGCTTTCTGCCATGGAGTGGCTCATGATGGATCACCCTGAAATGTGTGGGGGCCTAGAGGGGAGGGCCAATCAAGAATGCTTTGCTGACAATGCCAGGCAGGTGGTGGAGTCTCCTTCTATCTGGTCTACTTTGCTCTGTCCTGTAGTATCTGGGCTTGCTGTTCGTGACTTCATAGCCTTACCAAATAAGCACTACCTCAGAGCAGAATATAATTTCATACAAACCTTAACCAAAATAGAGCAAATAAGACTCTGTCATTAGGAGAAGAGCTCCATAGCACATAGTTTTGACTATCTGGATTTGACCTTGAGTTTGGTGGGGTTTGGATTAGTTATAACTGTGTAACTAAAGATGTAGAAGGAGGAGGAAGCAGAGGAGGAGAAACAGGAGAAAAGGAAAGAAGGAAGGTATGGAGGGAAGAAGGAATGAAGAAAAATATTTCATGGTACTACAGATCAAGTGACGTTCACTATTGTGTTTTTTGTCCTGCATGGAAAAATGTTAGCTTGCTCTTTTTTTACTGAAAGGAAGTCAGAAGAAATTCCCGATATAGGGTGATGATTTATAATCAAAAGAGAAGTTCAATCATGTGGTGAAGCTAGTGTCAATCAATTCAAGCAATTGTGATTGGAGCAGCAAAGTCATCATTGAAAGTGTATCGAGGCAAAAACAAAACCAAACCAGACACTAATCCCAAATTGCAGAGAAACCATTTTGTTTGTTTTTCTATCCAATCCATTAAACAAATTCCCTTGTTCATGAAAGGGAATATCATTGGCAAAGGAAAGGCTCACATTGTGTTGGATGCACACATCATCCCCCCACCCAGATCTTGGGCAAAATGAATTATCACATAAGATTATTTTTCTTTTTTCAGTGCTGGGAGTTGAACCTTTCATATGAAAGGCAAGTGCTCTGCGTGCAGCTGCATCTGTAGACGTTTACATTATAGATATTCTCATGACAGGGTTTTACAACCTGAATACAGCCCACCCCTGCCCCTGTTATCTGAGGGTATACAACCCAAGGTACCTAAAGAATAACTGAAAGAGTATCAAGCACTACACATACTATTTTTCCTTTTTACTTACAGCATTGTCACATACAATTACAGTTAATCTATCACCAGTTTATGCCCTGATGCTTCTTTTGTGTCACACTATTTTGTCCTCAGGGTTGTTTGAGCAAAAGTATACTTGAGCAGTCTATTGGATAACCAGCCTGATTACTGAGTCACTAACACGGAGGCAGCCCATGGACAAAGGAATGATTCACGTTCTGCACAGAACAGAGCAGGACACAATCCGTTTCATCTGACTACTGTACAATCGAGATCTCATAAATCATTTACTTCTGCAACTTGTCATTGAATATTTTCAACCCAATGGCTGACAATGGGTACATCAAGCTACAGAATCTGAAACCACAAATAAAGAGGATCTACTATACAAGTAACATTTTGGGCCAAACCAGTCTTCATGGAGAATGGGCTTTGGTATATTATAGGATGTTTGACAGTCCAGTAGATACCAGTCATATACTTCCTGTCTCCTCAAGCTTGGAAAGCTGAACCCCAAAATATCTCCAGACATGATTGACATCTTAGGGATGGAAAAATTATCACTAGTTGAGCAGTGATGCTCTAAGGAGAGGTGAATTTGTTTGGATATTTCATGGTACCACATGTGGAAGCTTAGAACATAGAATACCTAAAATGCATAACCTTTACATTTTAGCATCTCACTTAATGTTTCTTCCCACTCTGTTTGAAATCTAAAAACTTTTGATTCCATGTTTGAATTCATTGACACCTCTTAAAAATCATGTAGATGGAACTTTTTATATAGAAGTTAAATATTTCCAGTTGGCGTGAAAAAAAACCCAAACACATAGAGTTTGAAAAGCAGTTTGCTAAGACATTTGAATTGGACCACTTGTTAGATGTGAAGTTCATGCTATCTTTCAACACTCCAGTGGTTCGAGGGAGTTCAATAGGAAACTGTAACAATGCCCAGCAGGTTAATATAATTTTGTTATAGAGTCGTGCATCATATATATTGTCATTTGAAGGCAATGAGGCAGGGAGTTTTGCAAGTTCCTTAGTTGGCTCACTGGGGAGAACATGTAGCAGATGGCTAAGGCCTCAAACTCTGAAGTAGGCTGTTTGGTGTCTTACTCTAAATAATGTCACTTCCTAGCTGAGTGCTTGATGTAAGCTAACTTACCTCCATGCCTCAGTGTCCTTGACTGTAAAGTAGGCTGATGCACAACATTTATTATTTTTTTTCAAATTTTTATGATCAAACTGATGTACAGAGAGGTTACAGTTTCATACGTTAGGCACTGGATACATTTCTTGTACTGTTTGTTACCTTGTCCCTCATACCCCCCTCCCTCCTCCCCCTTTCCCTTTCCCCCCTGAGGTGTTCAGTTCACTTACACCAAACAGTTTCGCAAATATTGCTTTTGTAGTTGTTTGTCTTTTTTTACCCTGTGTCTCTCAGTTTTGGTATTCCCTTTCAATTTCCTACTTCTAATGATGCACAACATTTAGAGTTGCACTGGTGCACACATAATTTTCAGCAAATATTATTTGATTCACATGAGAACTCACAAATATTTATTAAATGTTAATTTTTTTACCCAAATTAGAGAAACAAAAAAATCAATTTATTTGTCAATGAAAAGTATAATAACCATTATATCATCTAACCATCCAAAACAACATTCCAGAACTGTACTTTGGTAAGATTTTCTTTCAAATCATAATCTTCTAGAGCTAGAATGTTCCTCTCATTTACAAATAAAGTCAGTGAAATTCACAGACAGTGCTTAAATTGTTCAAGAGGATGACACAAATACATATTGGAGCCAGAATAAAAACTGAGATCTATCATATAACAAAAATTGATTCTCACTTTGCTATTCTATGCCCCTCAACTACAATTACAATATTTCTCATGGAGTAGCAAACAACATATAATTCACATAAATGCACTTATTTAATATCCTGGATTACATTTCACATTTGAGCACTGATACATGAGGATGTGAAACAAATCATATAAAGAATTGAATCTGAACTCTTGGCCACTGTCTCTTCTCCCCTCCTTTCCTCTCTTTTCCTCAGATCTCAGCCTCCTGAGTAGCTAGGATTACAGGCATGAGCCACTGACACCCACCTATTGATTCCTTCCTAATGGAGTTTGCATCATTTTCTTCCTTCCAGAATTTCTTTTAATGGCTTCCTCATGCAATAAATAAAAATGTTTCCTTGGTATAATGACCCTCTTTGCTTGGTCATGACCTGCCAGGCTCTGTGGACTGTATCCATCACTGGCCTCTGGTTTTGCTACTTGTCTCCTCTTCCTCAACACCAATGCTATACTCATAAGCTTTTCTGTTTAGAAACTTCTTTGCTTTGGGTCTCTGCTGAAATTCTCTTTCATCATTCTTGCCTCATTGATTCCTCAAATGTCACTTCGGAGCTAGGCTCTCTCTCTCTCTCTCTTTTTTTTTTTTTTTGCCAGTCCTGGGGCTTGAACTCAGGGGCTAAGCACTGTCCCTGACTTTTTTTTGCTCAAGGCTAGCACTCTGCCACTTGAGCCACAGCACCACTTCTGGCCGTTTTCTATATATATGGTGCTGGGGAATCAAACCCAGCACTCTTGCCACTAGGCCATATCCCAAACCCCTAGGCTCCCTCCTTCTTCCTCCCACTTCCTTCATACTCATTGCTACAGCTGGGAATTCACTTTACTATTGCCTTTTTATTTACTTATTGTTTACTGCCTCCTCCAATCCCTCTGCAAACCCACTGCAGCCAGGGACCCATCTGCTTCACAGCTGTAGCCCTGGCATGTTATTACACTGTTAGCACTAGACAAGAATTGTCAAGTGAATGAAAACACCCATAGTAAATACCAAGCACTCAACAGGAGCTCAAAAAACATGCACCACTAAAAATAATAGCTAGCATCTATTAAGCTGTTATTATTGGCCCTTCATACACATTATGTCATTTAGTCATTAACCAGAGTTCTAGGAGGTAGGAATTGTTATTCTAGGTTTACAAAAGGGTAGTTGAATCTTAACAGGAACATAATATTTTGCCAATGTCAGAGAGCTAGTAAATTGGTTCATACTCAAAACCAGTCTAATTTAAACACAATGTTATTTTTAAACAATTGGCTTATATCAAGTGAAATTGTCATTGCTTCTATTCAGATTAATAAAACTTTCTAAATTAATAGAGCTTTACGCCAGTAGCTACTATATGCCGTTCTGGGGTTTATTTTTAGTAAAGGATATTAGGTACCTAGGGGTACTTAGAATGTAGGTACTGATCATACCCACAGAGGCTTGGCTTAACACTAAAGAATACACATGATAGCGTATGCTCCAAATGCTTCCTTCCTCCCCCCTAGCTTCCACCTCTTCAACCTTGAACCTGCCTGGGATGGTTACTTCTGCATTCCCAGCATACTATGTTATTTAGCACTGTGTAGCAGATCTGGGGAGCCCTCACTTCTGGGGTGCCTTCCAGCTGCAAGTCACTTTCACACACTCACTCACTGAATGCTCACAGCCACATGGTAAGTGCAGCTCTTCGTGCTTCACAAAAACAGGGTGGCGAGTGGAAAAAGGATAATTCACACATATTATATAATATATGCTATTATACATATACATACATTCCCTCTCTCCCTTCCTCTCTCTTGCTTTTTTGGGACCGTTTTTGAATGTAGCCCAGTCTGGCCTCAAACTCTAATTCTCCTCTCTTGAGGCCTCCTGAATATTGGAATTTCTGGTGTGTGTAATCACATCATGACAGGAGGGTAAATTCGGAGGTGGGCTTCAGATCTAGATTTTGAGGTGTTTTTTTTTTTTTCTTTCTTTTTTTGTGTGGTAGTCCAAGTGCTGAGATTACAGGTGTTTGCCCATTAGAATATGTCAGACACCAAATTTCACTTCTAATGGAAACACAAGCACACAAGATATATTATTTTCATTTCTAAAATTCAACTGTTAAGTCTCTGACAGTACAGCCAGAAAATTATAATAGCCAGCAAAGAATGCGTTCAGTAAAATGAAAGTGTCTGATCTACAAGAAGGTCTAAAGCCTGGAAATGGCCTATTAAAAAAACAACAAAAAAAAAACCCCACAACCCCCCCCCCCCACCAAAGTAAAGATAGCCACTGCCCAAGCTCTAAGTGAATAAAGAATAAAAACACATTTGGATCTCTCCTGAGAATCAGAAAGTTAGCCACTTCCTGCTGTGTGGTTAGCATATGACACCACCCCTCCTGGGTGTGGGGAGGCTCAGCTCCCCTAAGCAGTGGTGACAAGGGAAAATCCCCATCACAAGACTCTAGTTGGGCAGTGTTTGAGATTTGTGAGGGGTATTTAGTCATGAAAGATTGCTTCTTCTCCAACTTTGTAGTAAAGCCACAATTAGCTGGAGAGGAAATGAGAGCAAGGCATCCCGCTGCTTTAAGAGCCTAGCTACTCCCACTGAGATCCTTGCTGCCAGCCCACATTACATTCACAGCCTTTGCATTGATCCGTGGTCATTTCCGCAGGAACTGTGGAGTCTCAGTTGGGAGTACCTCTCCTTTGATTTAAGTAAATATTTGATAATAATATAAATAACCCCTCCCCATATACACACACACTATACCAGAATTGAGGCCCTGTAGCTCAGAGGCACAAATAAAAGCTTCTTAACTTGTAAAGACTCTAGGTATCTAAAACATTCCAGTTTTTGTTTTTGTTTTTGTTTTTTGTCTCAGAGTTCCCTGTCTTCCACCTGGATATTCCTATAAACAGAGTAACACAATCTAGTCTTAAAAGAGCAAGGAGATCTACACATGAATCATAGTTGCCTGTGTAGAGCTAGCTGAAATAAATACTAATTCTGAGATAAACATTTAAGGTTTAGTTTTACTGTCATTTATTTACCTTTACCTTTTTCTTAACCTGTATTTTTGGATGTGATATCAAGGCCTACACAAGAAGGTAGACTACAGTCTGCTCAGTCTTAAGTCTGAATTTTATGTCCTCAAAGAGACCACAGAACTCGCCTCCTAAAAATCCCCTCTTAATTTTTTTTTTTTTTGTGGAAAAATGAATTCTCCACTTCAGATCACCTGATTTCTCCACTGGGTTTAGTAAGCACAGGGCCCCAGGTCCACAGGGTTTTTGTGAAAATGTTCTCGTAAAATTAGGATAGGAACTCCAAAACTTTAGGTCAAATAAAATGCTAAAACTTAAAATAATAACTTTATATTCATAGTCAGAAATGTGTAGATCTATGACGAAGCAACCCACTAAGGCAAGTGTCTTAGAATCCTGTAAATCAGATGCTGGGGACCCCTATGTACCTTTAAAAAAAATATTTTAAATGGTACTGGGGAATTAATCCAGAGTCTTCTGTACACTGCTACTCAAGGTATGCTCCTAACCCTTATGTTTCAATTTTTTGACGCAAGGACTCATGCTATCTTTCCCTAAGTAGTTCCCAACCTCGGCTCCAGCTGCCTCTGCCTTTAGAGTGGCTTGAATTACAGGTGTGAGACACAACTGCGGGGGCGCTCAAAAAAGTCCGTGTTATAATTTCTTGGATATGACAGATACAAATTTCCTTTGTCAGCCAGGCCAAAGTCTCACTTCATCCGAAGACATTCTCTTACCTGATTTTTCTGGAAAACACACAAAACTCAGGTCATTTTTCAGATGTTTAGGTTACTTTCAAGCATTAGGTATATTATTAGAAAGACTCCACCACCCCAATAACAACAAAACCTGCTTTGGCTAAAGTGAATTAAGAAGGGAGAGAAGCCTGCGGGGCCCAGTCAGCCACAGCGCACAGCCATCCTGGGTTCCCTAGGTGCAGCAGGCTCCGGGCGGAGGACCCGACGGTGGCGCCTTCCTCGCGGTACCCCACTGCATCCAGCAGGGGGCGCCAGCTCCCAGCGCCGGGCCGCGCGCTCCTCGGCGCCTCAAGGACCGTATCCCTACTTGCCCCAAGGTCAAAGCTCCCAACCGAGCTACCCAGCTCCAGGCCCGGGACCCTAAGCGAGGGAGGCCTCCGAGCCGGGGACTGGCTCACCGCTGAGGCTGATGGGGACGGCAGCGAGGACCCCGGGGCCGGGGATGCGCTCACAATGGGGACCGGGGATCAAAGGCACCCGGGGCCCCGGTCCCAGGCAGTCCTCGCCCAGCGTCCCGGGAGGGGGACGGGCGCGCGCCGCGCTCCGCAACCCCTGTTCCACCGGGGAGCCCGGGAGCCGCCGCTGCCATCGCGCGGAGGGAGGGCCCGGGGGTCTCGCCTCCAGCCGAGGGGAGCCGGGCGGCGGCGGGAGAGCAGCCTCGCAGTCCCGCCGGCCCAGCGCCCTCCGGACGGGCGTTTTCCCCGCCCCCGGCGCCTCGCCAAGCCTGCCCGCCCCAGCCCCGGGAGATCACCTCCGCCCTCACCTCCGCCCCCTCCGCGCCCGGGTCCACCCGGGGTCCCCTCCCCGGGGCCGCCCCCGATCACCATCGCGAAGTTGGCGGGAGCCTATAAAAGCCGGGGACGGTGCGACCCGCGGACACACACGGTGCTGGCGCCCTAACAGCGGCCACTAGACGAGACACCAACTCCTGCCTTGCCCCGACCGCCCGCGCCACCATGTCCCATCACTGGGGGTACGGCAAGCACAATGGTGAGTGCGGGGGTAGGCGGCCAGGGACCCCTATCAGTAAGGTGGGTCGGGGCCCCGTAGCGTCGGCACCTGCTGTTTACTGCGGCTGGGGGGGGGGGAGCGGGGAGCGGGGAAAGCTCAGGTGCGCCCCGGGAGCCCGCCTCGCCCGGGTCCCTGGTGCCCGCCGGGGGTGCCCACATCGCCCCAGCTCCGGAGCACTGTCGAGGAATCCCCGGTGGTGGCGCACGGGACCGGGAGGAAGGGGGACGGACACGCAGCCAGTTCCGCAGGATCCCACCACACCCTCTTCCAGTCCAGCGTCCCGGTTGTCCTAACCCGATCCGGGAACGATTTCTAACGGGAATTGGTAGTTGGTTGCTGTAAACGGAGGAGATCCTCTTCCCCACACACCCAGCTTCTTCTGCAACACCTGTGGCGAGATTTCCCTACACCGCCTGGGCCACGTCCTGGAGCTGGTTTGAACTATTGCTGGGGTTCCTAGGTGTTTCCCCTTCAGTTGTGGAGACTTCCCGTGTTAGAGGGTCGGCCCCTAGGAACTGAGCTTCAGCTTGGCCCCGAATCTAGGTTTCTGAAGCCAGCGGAGAAGGACGGATGTATCCGGTCTATTGTACACATCTTTGGGGGGGGGGGGTGTGGGGCTTCCTGTGTCCCCGGGATCCAGACCATTAAAAGAGGGGAACCTGCGCCCGACAGTGGCTCTGTACTTTGCTCCAGTGTAGAAGGCAGAGGGAGAAACCTGCATCCATTTGGATTCCATAGAGTCTGCATATCCCAGACCCCGACCATAAGCCCTGGACATCGCGCCAATTGCAGTTGCTGAATTTAACGAATAAGCAAACAAAAAGTGGCCAGAAGGTAGTTGGTATTTGTATGGCATTGCTTGCTCCAAGAGCTTTGCGTGTAATCCATAATAATTTTAATAGACATATATAGAAGGTAGATCTATGATATTACCACTAATGAGGGAATGGAAATGCACGTCTTTTACCCAAAACTACTGCACCAGTAAGTAGTGGAGCCACCAACTGACAAGAAGATCATTGCACCTTCCCCCCCATTTTAGGGGTTTAGGCGTTCCCTTCCCCATACTGAGGGATTCAGTAGTATCTTTTTTGCCTTCAGGGCCTGACCACTGGCACCAGGAATTCCCCATTGCCAAGGGAGAGCGCCAGTCCCCAGTGGACATTGACACCAAAACAGCCAAGTATGACCCAGGCCTGAAGCCCCTCAGCGTCAGCTATGAGCAAGCTGCTTCCCGGAAGATCCTCAACAATGGCCACTCCTTCAATGTGGAGTTTGATGACAACCAAGACAAGGCCTGTGAGTGTGCCTGTGAGGCAGATGCTGGGGTTTTTCTTTTTTTTTTTTTTGCGCCCCCCCCCCCCCACAGTTGTGTGGAAGGAAGGAATGGACAGTGTGGTAGGTAATTCCTTGGAGCTACAGTTTATCTCAGGACTCTGAAGATGTTGCTCTGATCTCTTCTTAGGTGCCAGACTACCAGAATTAGGCTAATTACTTCAAAGTCTCCAAGGGCAGCTCCCCCCCCCCCAATATTTCCGTCCTCCTAGTAGGGCAATGAATAGCTATGATATACCTGAGAATAGTCACAAAAGGCAGTGCATGCCTCTGGCGATAACAGGTTAGCTAGCCATCATGACACCTGTCAAAATTTGAGCTTTGCAGATTCTAAAATACTTGTCTTTCCAGGTAGCAGTGAAATAAATGGTCAAAGTTTGGCAACTAATACACCAAAATGCTTGTAAAACACTGTGTTTATGAATTATTTCTCAGTATCAGGCTGGCCTGATAAAGGTATCAGGATACCCTGATAACTACTCAGAAGTTCATTCCACAAGCAAAGATGTTTTTTTAACATTATCAGTCCATTAGTGACAAATCCAATTATCATACGTTGTGATAGGGCTGATTACAAGATGCCCCCAGAATGCTTCTATTTTATTTGCAAACTGGAGATCAATCTCATTTGGATATGGTAGGTGCCTCGTGCTCGCTGGTTGATTTAACTGCCAGTGCCCAATTTTCCTGAGTCCTGTCTTCTGAAGGTCATTGAAGGAAATGATGCTACAAACACATTATGTTTAGTTGTTATTTGGAGGGGAAGGAAGAGGAAAGGAAAAGAAAACATCCAATAACACTGACAAGGTTTTTGAATAATGATCTATGATGCCAGAATGTAATTGAAACCATTTAACTATTCATTAGCTATGCAATATGTTTAGTTCAATTTTGAAAGAAAATCTCCCTCTTCTCTTCTTTAAGATAAATTAGATATCTAGCTTCCTGAAACCATGACTCTGGAAAGCAATTTAATGGGAGAAAGCTGGAGTTAATTTGAGAAATAATTTCAACTTATCTGTTCTTGTGTTTTGTTTTTTAGTATGCATAGAAAAACATAGAAAAATACAAACACATACACGCACATATATTTACATTCACACTTTCCAGCATTATCATGATGGATGTTGAAGATTACAATTTATTGCTTTTCCAAGAATTTCTTCCACTCCAAAGAAACAGCGCTTACATAAATAAACATAAAACAATTTCCTTTTAATGTAAGACTCCTATATTTTTATATGGCCAAAGGAATCAAGATCTTCTACTTGCAAAAATGATGATATAAAATGATGTCAGGGTTAGTCACTCAAAAACCAGAAATGATGAGCTATTTTAGTGAGTAGCAGCCACTGTGAAATGGCTATTGTCAGTGAGTACTCTGCCCAGCAAATTACACACCTCTTGGATACTACAAAGAAATTGGTCATCCAAAGGGTTTTATTTATGTTTTTAACAATAAGAAGCAGAAGGAACCAGATGAGGGAATTCCCTAAATTCTTTAAAAAGGTGATTGTGAAATAGATTGTTCCCATAATGTGTATTACTGGAAAGTGAATTTCAGTTAGTAGTGTGGCAGTGAGCATCAGCTGGATGTGAGTTCTACCTCTATCAACTAACAAGCTTCCTGAACTCAAGAATGGTAGTAACTTCTCCAAGTTTCAGGAGTTTTTTGTTTTGTTTTGTTTTGTTTTGTTGTTGTTTTCCCCTGGTTGTGAGGCTTGAACTCTGGGCCTGGGCACTGTCCCTGAGCTTGTGATATCAAGGCTTGCACTCTACCACTTGAGCCACAGTGCCACTTCCAGTTTTCTGGTAGTTAACTGGAAATAAAAGTCTCATGGACTTTCCTGCCAGGGCAGGCTTTGAACTTCAATTCTTAGATCTCAGCCTCCTGAGAGGCTAGGATTATAGGCTCCAGGCACCAGTGCCTAGCTGAGTTAGTATATGTAAAAGATCACAATCTTACATATAGCATAAAGCAATTCCTCAATAAATAGCCACTGTTTTTATGGTTACACACCTCTTCGCTACTCTCGTTGGGCAATTGGTGTAGTTTTTATGCTCGTGATAAGATCTCTGAAGAAACTTTGCTTTCATCAGCTTTAAGATTAGATCACATCAAAATAGATCAGTTGCTACGTATATATGACTGTATAAAATGATGCTAATTGAAATGAACTCCAACAAGGTAACAAACAGTACAAGAAATGTATCCAATGCCTAACGTATGAAACTGTAACCTCTCTGTACATCAGTTTGATAATAAAAATTTGAAAAAATAAAAAAAAAAGAAATGAACTCCAAGATACAGAAAAAAAGATTAGTTCACAATAGCATTTAAAGCTTTTGTTTTTACATATTCCAAGATATTCTCTTTCCCATTTTAAACATACTGGTTTTATTCATGAAGGTATTATATGTTTGATTATGATTATGTTAACTTTTGGTGGATTAATTTCTACATAAGCACTAACTGATGGGAGTGAGCCATAGTTTTCTATTTCTTACAGTGAATCTAGCCATGTTGAGGTTGTGACATAGAGTAAAAACAACTGGTTTAGACAGAGGTTCTAACCCATGTCACTTAGAGACACAGGTCACCTAGTTCATATATATATATATATATCTGTGTGTGTATATATATATGTCTATATCATTAATAACTACAGTTACATGCCTGGTGGCAGGATGAAGGCCTAGTCCCTCTCTCTGTATCCTCAGGGCCCAACATCTGCTGTCAAGTCTAAAATAGGACATAGAAATACTAGACACTGACAACTGCAAAAAGGAAGTATTCCAAGGAGCTGCAGAAACATAAAGGGAACTTAGGTATTTGATTGGGTATGGCAGAAAAGAGTTTCCAGGGTAAATAGGGCTTATGTAGAGGTTTGAGAGATTTATTTATTTTGATTTATTTATTTTAAGGAGACCATATGCAAAGGGAAATAGAAAATACTTAAGAGATCACCTGTATGTACTCTAGAAAGGCAAGAAAATATAGTGAAAACAAGGGTCAGCCATGAATATTAGAAAGACTTGTTCTCCTCTGCTTCCAAAAGACTCCTTTGTAATTGTGTCCCTATTTCTCTTAGTTATTTTGGCTCAACAAGAATTCAGAATATATTAAAATGTTGATTTCAAAGCAAAACCCTTTTACAAACTTAGAATAATCATAGGACATAGAAAGACACCTTTTAAACTTTTTAAAAACAAGAATCCTAGTTTCTGAAAATTAGGACAAATGGTCGAGAAAAAGTATAGTCAGTCTATTTAACATAAACATGAAGAGAAAAAGTTCAAGAATTTAACTTGCTATGGCTTCCCTTTCAAGTTTATTAAGTGACAGGCCCTTAAAAATTGAACTTGTATGAGAATTGTTGAATAATGACCATATTTTTAAACATTCAGTTTGCACACACCATGTTTCAAAAGCTGATATGTGTTTCCTGTACACTCATGTCTAAAAATAATTCATTCAATTTTAGCTATTTAATTTTTTGAAACTTAACTACTCTTTTTGTTAGGAGCTATTTTTATTATGCTAACATTTGCAGATATCCTTTCCTTCTTTCTTTCTGCATAAATGCTTCTGTTCGTTTACTGCAACCCTTTCCTCCATGAAATTTTAGCTTTCTAGGTCTCAAGAATTTAGGTTTTCTAATATGTCTTAAATATTATCATATACCAAAAGGTAACTACTTGGGTGTCAGGAACTGAGCTGACTTGACTGTTTACTGCTGTGTTTAAGTCTACATTTTAAATGTGGAGTTAATAAGCTTTTTCTACAAGGTTGGGTTAATGTTCTAATTAGTTTTTTAAAAAAATCTTTGAGTAATCACCTTAAATTCATGGAGAAAATGGTAATACTTTTAAGCTTAGAAAATATATTAAAAACAACTCTCTGCTTTGAGATGTTTTATTGTGAACTTTATCTGGGAGAAAAGTCAAATTATTAACTCCTGCTCACTTATTAACTTGTTAATAAGTTTAAAACTCCTCTGTATTGTTGCAAAGTTAAGAGTAAATATTGGAAGCCAAGGCTGGAATTGTACAACTCTCTACCTGATTGAAAACTGGAATAATTTTTATGTGTTTATGTGAGTTTAAGAGAAAAAGAAAGAAGGAAACCAAGTGGGAGAAGTTCACCTGTGCTTTCAGGTCAATGATTGTTGCTGTGACACAATGAATGGATCTTTGTACGTGGGTCCAGCTTGATTTGCAGAGCCTTTCATTTTGAAATTGTAAAATTTTCCATCCATAAGCAATCATAAATTAAAAAGAATCATAACAAGTGGAAAGGCTTTTCCTGCACATGACTGATGATGTCAGCCTCATCCTTAAAGCCTAGACACTGACCAACGCTTTCAGTACCATAGTCATGAAGAGCACCAGGTTTCCTCCTTGTAAATGCTGTGTAGCTTAAGCTAAAACTTCTGTTCTCTTGAGTTTTGACCATGTTTACCCAGTAAACATGATAGCTAAATATCTATTTATTTGGAAGAATTAGAATAGGGCCATGTCTCCTCCCCCAGATCATTTTACATTGACTTGTAACACTGGGATGATGATTGACTATTGTCAAGAAGCAAAACTTGCATGATTTAATCATCAGTAAAAACAATAAAGCATGATTTAAATTTTTTCCTGGCTACTCATGGAGAAAATTCAGTTCCTAGTAATGCCATGTTTTCGGTGGAATTATTCATTTGCATCATTGATAGGAAGTTTCTTAAATATTACGTTTTAAAGTAAAGAAAATCAGTTGCTTATTTATATTCTGCATCTTAAAAAGATTGCTGGCAAGCATTAAAAGTCTATAGTTTATTAACAATTGTGTCTTAAGTAGTAATACTGTCTGAGAAGAATAAAAATTTTAAATGCTAAATTCCTTGTTTTTATTTTAGATGTAGAGTGTGATTGATGCATTATTACTGAATTGCCTACTATTGACAAAAAAGTGTAATTGGCTGGATCTTTTGTGTTGAGACTGACTTTTAGTTAACTTTGAAAAGGTTGGACAGCAAATTAGAGAAGAAAACCCCTTGCCATGTCTCCACCCCTCATGGAACGTGTCATAATAGATCATGGAATTTGTATATCCTCCCAAAATCTGTGACTATATTTCACAGAGAAGAAAATGTTGCCAACAAGTTTTGCTATTTTTAAGATGTAATTTTTCACTAAAGAATATTTTGTTTGAACTAGGACAGTTTAGAAAATGGTATCCAACAATCAAAATAAATAAACAGATCTGTAGATCATAACCTCTTGTTTTTCACAAAGATATACTCTTTATTATAAATTATGACAATTTAAAAGTATAGCATTTTTTTGTTTTGTTTGCTTGTTTTGTGATATCATTTCACTGTATTGGCTATCCTAGTCTTTACCTTATGATCCTCCTGTCTCATCCTTCCTAGTTCTGGGATGGTAGAGATATGCCACCACAGCTGGCCTGAATTCATGTTTTTGAGGGATGTCACTGAGTAAATTCCATGATAAGAATTCTCTGAGAGGGGCTGGGGATATGGCATAGTGGCTAGAGTGCTTGCCTCCTATACATGAAGCCCTGGATTCGATTCCCCAGCACCACATATACAGAAAACGGCCAGAAGTGGCGCTGTGGCTCAAGTGGCAGAGTGCTAGCCTTGAGCAAAAAGAAGCCAGGGACAGTGCTCAGGCCCTGAGTCCAAGGCCCAGGACTGGCCAAAAAAAAAAAAAAAAATTCTTTGAGAAATAAACTGCTAGTTAAAAAAGACAGATTTTTCTTACTGTAACAATTTATTTTTAAGAAGTTCATTACTGTATGTAATTCCAATGGATTTCTAGGCTGCATAGCAACAAGTTGCGGGTTGGAGGCTAAAACAGGTATCTAGTGACAATAGAAGCAAACAAAATGTATTTAATCATTGAATCAGAGCTCCTTTAATTTTTTTTTAGTGTTCATAAAGCCTTTTAAAAGCTTAGTTAAATACACTCTTGCCTAATTCTATATGTTCTTTATAACAAGTCCACTAGGGTAGTGTTTGGGTTTGCAAGGAGGAGAATAAGAAATAGTAAACTTTTCTTGATAGGATCCAAGCATGATTCTCTGCAGAGGGAATCTTTATAACCACTAATATTTACAAACATTGGTTTTTTTGGTTGCTCAATATAGTTTTATTGAGTTACCTTTGCTACTTAGAACTCATGATGTTACAAATAGCATTTGTTTATAATTAGCCAATTGACTTTTTGGATTTGGAGAGTTATTATGCAATTATGATATAGTTATCCATCACTATATAGTTAGCCATCATTATTTAACTTTTTTTTTTTTTTTTTTTTTTTTTTGCCAGTCCTGGGCCTTGGACTCAGGGCCTGAGCACTGTCCCTGGCTTCTTCTCACTCAAGGCTAGCACTCTGCCACTTGAGCCACAGCGCCGCTTCTGGCCGTTTTCTGTATATGTGGTGCTGGGGAATCGAACCTAGGGCCTCGTGTATCTGAGGCAGGCACTCTTGCCACTAGGCTATATCCCCAGCCCCATTATTTCACTTTTAAGGGCATTTTTTTAAATGAAAAGGGGCAAATCATTTCTGAAAATGCCTAGTTTTGAGGACTGAGATTTTTTTCTTACAGATTATCAGGCAAAACTAAATGATTATGTTTAGTTTCTTTTGAGTTTCAGAAGGTGAGACTTTATCAGAATACATCTAAATTGATGACTCTTAGTATATCTGTAATACGACCCCGTTTCTGATTCATTCTTTCTGTTTTCTGTCTCCCTGTGTTCTCCTGACTGAGCTTGCAGTCAGAGGTTGTGACAAACCATAGGAAGGCCACATTGCTCAAACACTTGGCTTTAATTTGATATATGGGCCTTGCTATCATGTGAGCATAATATATAAGTGAAGTTAAGTGAAGCAAACTGGTTATTATATTTTCTTTGTTCCTTTATTTTGTAAAGCCAAAATAGATTTTAGCTCATCATTTTATAGAATTAAAATGAAAAAACAACAACAATAACAAAACCAAGGATAAGAAATCATGCTAGAAACAGCAGATGTTTTAATTCAGTAGTAGAGAAATAATATAGTACAACTAAACTACTTTTAAAGCTTTTAAGTATAGGAATTAAAGTCCAGTAATACATATAATTTAGGTTACAAAGATTTCTTATAATGATTTCCCACTTTGTAATCCTTTTTCCAAACACAACTTGTCAGTTATCAACAGAGATGCAGGGTTTTTTTTCTTTTTCCTTTTTTCTTTTTTTGCCAGTCCTGGGGCTTTAGGAGTCAGGCCCTAAGCACTGTCTCTGGCAGCTTCTTTTTGCTCAAGGCTAGCACTCTACCTCTTGAGCCACAGCAAGATTTCCAGCCTTTTCTGTTTACATGGAGCTGAGGAATTTAACTTCATGCATGTTAGGCAAGCACTCTACTCACTAAGCCACATTCCTAGCCCCAGAGATGCAGTTTAAGAAGGTAATTTCTAATATCAAGTTTATTGAATAAACTTAATACCAGGATGGTAGAACTTGGAATAGTTAAAAAAAAAAGGCTTTAGAGATAATACAGCATATTACATTTCATAGTGAAAATGACAAATTATCAATGAAGAGATAAACAGTTGAATATTTCACAAATGAAGAAATTAGGGGGTCAAATAGATTTGATAATTATTAAGAGGATAAAGCCAGTTAAAAACTGTTAAGGATAACTACATTTGAAATCTCATGATCAATGGGATGCTTCCTCACAAATCCTGGTATGTCAGGAGAGGTGTCAGAGGTCAGCTAAACAGTTCAAAGGGCAGTTATCAGGCTGTTTACACTGGTGTTCAGCAGGCCAGTGCATTAGCAAGTAGTTGCCTGGGCTTTTCCCAAGTGATTCCTAGAGGAAATATGAATTCCATTTAAAATTTCCACCCTTGGAGCCTGAACTTGTGACTCCAAAAATGAGCCCATTGTGCTTTGCAAAGGAGGTGGGGGGACAAGCCTCCATCCTTCGGGCAGCAGATGCAAGGAACACTGTCCATTCAATCATTAATTTTCATGGAGGGTAAATATGGGTGACCTATAGTTTGTACTATAAAACAGGTTTAAAGGTGATCCTATTTAATAGAGGCATGTTGTGTTGTGTGTGTATCTGTTTGTGTGCCTGTGTGTATGCATTCACAAAGGTGTGTGTACGTGTGTGCATGCAGATATATTACATGCATGTGTTGCCATTTTAGTGCTGAAAGGAGGTCCCCTGGATGGCTCTTATCGGCTGGTTCAGTTTCACTTTCACTGGGGCTCCTCTGACGGCCAAGGCTCTGAGCACACTGTGGATAAAGTGAGATATGCTGCCGAGGTAAGGCATGATGTTTTCAAAAGCTTCCTTTGTCTATTTTCATTCCCTCCAAATGAACCATTTCTTTTGCAAGGGACCTTCACATTTATTTCTTAGAACCTTCAACAATGATAATATAATGAAGGTGGCAAAACTTTCTCTAGCTTGTCTCTACTTGGCAATAAGTAAATAAATTCAAATGAGAGGAATCTCTTTAAGTATACACCTAAAAGTAAGATGTATGCTATTTTTTTGAAACTCTGCTTTGTCTTCCTGTAGAGCTGGTAAAAATCACTTGCAATCATATAAGTAGTGGGTAATTAAAATAACAATGAAGAATTTTGATTTAAAGCATCTTGTTTTCACTTTTGTAGTAATCTTTAGCTATAAGAGAAGCTCATTGGATGAGGCTTGTTCAGGCTTCTGTATCAAATCCTTCGTTGTGGTTTTTGTCTCCCATGACTTTAGCTTCACTTGGTTCACTGGAACACCAAATATGGAGACTTTGGAAAAGCTGTGCAGCACCCTGATGGCCTGGCTGTTCTGGGTGTGTTTTTGAAGGTTAGTTGATAATCCAATCCTTTGCTCTCGCTCTTTTTTTTTTTCTTCTTATTTTCAAGAAAGATTCAACAGCCAGAACATTCCTAACAGAAAGGAAATTCTACAAAAGAGCCCAGAAAACACTTTAGTTTTGGAAGACTTGTTTCCCCTGCCACTTCTTCATGCCTTCTTTCTCAGGCCAGAAAAACAATCAGAAGAAGCACTGACTAGACACAATTCCCATGTAAATGTGAAGAAGGGAAAGAGGTGAATTGCAGGTGACTAGTAGGTGTTGTGTTATTTTTACTTAACCCTAAGCTACTGAAGTATCATTTTACAGAAGACAGTGATAAAGTAAGATCAGTCTAGGGGGTTGGGGTGTCAAGAACATTGTTTCAGGATGGGCAATTTATGGCCAACAGTGAGACTGCCCAGATTGAACTGTTGAGCTATTTGTAAAGAAGAGAGCGAACAGTGAAGGCAGGGGATTCATGAGCCCTGACATCATAAGCTGAGGTGGGAGCTGCAGGTGTCTATGAAGTCCTTCTATGAAGGATAACACAGAGAAGGAGATGATGAAGCTGCTCAGGACATAGCTTTTAAGGCAATGGGAAGATACTGATTAAATGAAAGAACACAGGAGTCAAGGGATATCAGGAAGGCTAGAGGGCACGAAGGATGCCAATGCAGGATTCTATCAAGAATGGGAGACAGTATGTAAAATCCCTTGAGGAGGTTAGGTAAGGTAAGCACTTAAGTATTCTTTGTTTTAGCAGCCTGAGGTCACAGGGGACATTTGAGAAGGTGGTTTCAGGGGAATGGTAAAGGCAATAGCACAGGCAGGTTGAAGATTCAGTAACAGTAGGGGAGGCTTCAGTGTCACTGTCTTCAAGTTAAGACGAATGTGTGGTATGTCAGCAGTGGTAGATTC
Organism: Perognathus longimembris pacificus; assembly: GCF_023159225.1. Taxonomy (NCBI): domain Eukaryota; kingdom Metazoa; phylum Chordata; class Mammalia; order Rodentia; family Heteromyidae; genus Perognathus; species Perognathus longimembris. Next base: position 39,827,142 of record NC_063172.1, on the reverse strand, counting down.
ACTTCACTTTTTGGAGAAAGTGTATGACGGGGTTATCCAAATAAAAAAAAGTCATAATCTTAACTGGTTATAATATCTTCTTTCTTTGGTTTTAGGTCGGCAGTGCTACAGCAGGGCTTCAGAAAATTCTCGATGCATTGGATTCAATTAAAACCAAGGTAAACTAGTTTGTGGCTACTTTCTAAGATTATCTGTTTTTAGCAATACTCCAGTTCTTTTTGAAGTTTCCTTTGATCAGGTAAGAATTGTAGCATGCATGGGAAACCCCAGCTTCTGAAGAAGCAGAGATCAGGAGAATGGAGGCAAAAAGTTAGCCAGAACCAGTCTTAATTAATAAGCCAAGTGCTGCAGCATGTGTCTATGGTCCCAGCTAAGGGATGAGGTAGGGTAAGTAAGGGCTGTACATACGAGGATCATGTCATAATCTGACGCTAGTCCTGGGCAAAAGTATAATGCCCTTGCTAGAAATTTTAACTAAAAGCAAAAAGGACTAAAGTTGTGACTCATGCCATAGAGGGCCTGCCTAACAAGTGTGTGATCTTGAGTTCAAACCCTAGTACTGCCAAAAAAGAAAAAAATAATTGTATTTGGATGAAGAGTTAATAAAGATACAATTTGCTTGTATTTGTAATTAACATTTATGTCTGCAAAAGTCAACCCTAATTCTAGTGTACATCTAATACTACGAGTTACTTAATCTTGCTTCCATATATAAGAGACAGAGTCTCATGATGCAAGCAGACTGGAAGATTTTTCTGGATAAATTATTCACTCATTGCTGAGTACCTTGCTAGTGCTAACCACTTTGCTAATCCAAGCAATATAGTGATGAACAAGATCAACAAGGCCTTGCTTCATGGAGATTTCTTTTCTATGACCACTGTAATGAAGTCCATCTGTGTTTAAATTATCTTTGCGACATAGCTGTGTTGATGTCACTGAATGTCTATTTAAATGGTAGCAATCCCTTCCTGTGATGGTGAACCCATCCCCAGTAGCAACCCTACCTGTCAAAGCACTTTCTCAAATGCAAACAGCAGTGAGCTTCTGAAATGTGTATTCTTTATTTCTGCCCTGACTTATCTTGATCCTCCTTCCACAGGACCCTGCTTAAAGTCTGTCTTATGTCCTTTGGCCCACCCCAGGCTAATTATCTCTAGTTGTGTTTATTTATTCTCATGTGACAGTAACCTAATCTTTGTGCAATATAGTTCTATCCCTGCTACAACCTAATTCCACTTTCAATAAAGCCTTCTTGTTTGCATCTTTTGTTTGAATGAGTAGTGTCCAGAGCTGAATGTAGTTGTTTAATTCTAACCAAGCTGTCATATATAGCATAGCATTTACTTTCTCATTAAACATGCTATGTTTTTGCTACTGCATCTCCTAATTGTATTATTATTATTCTAGTCTCAGCTCAAATACTGGGTATGACCAGTTAATGATGTAACTGAAAGCATAAGAGATTATTTTAGGCAATAAGATGGAAACTGGACTTGTGAAGCCAATAATCAGTTGGGTTTGCTCCCTACATGCCAATTTACATTTCCAAGTCAAATGTCTCCTGTTCTTTTCTTCTCATCTTATTTTCACTAGTAATTCTGGAACCTCTGTGTCTACAAAAAGGCTTCTGGCTATGTGAGAGCAATAGAGCTGTTTGTTTGGTGCCCTCCCACTAGTCTTTGCTGATCACGTGATGGTTTTGCCATGTGTTTGCCTGACAGGGCAAGAGCACTGACTTCACTAACTTTGATCCCCGGGGGCTCCTTCCTGGAAGCTTGGACTACTGGACCTACCCAGGCTCTCTGACCACCCCTCCTCTTCTGGAATGTGTGACCTGGATTGTGCTCAAGGAACCCATCACTGTCAGCAGTGAGCAGGTCAGGTTTTTAAGGGAGAATTATGTTTAGAGGTGTGGAATATTTGGCTAAAGAGCTTAGTCTTTGGAGTTAGGTGGACCTGCGATTTAATCTTTCTCCTGCTGCTTCTGGCCCTGAAACAGCACTTAGTAAATAAAGAGGATTTGTAAATATTAGTCAGTAACTACAACCTTAGGCAGTTTGTTTAATCTGTGCAATTCCATGGTCATTGTGAGAATTAAATGAACAAAGTATTCATCAGCTAATGAATGATATTCTTTTGATCAGCTATGAGAAGATTGAGGCCCCAAAGAATGAGATTCATATTCATGGTTTCCTAAATATCAGTGACACTTCCTAGATTCATGATTCAGGAGGTTATTACAGTTTTGAGGTATATAAGAATGCATTTCTGGTAGAGAACCTCACCTTCCTAGCAAGCATAAGGCCTTGAGTTCAAGCCCCAGTACTTTATTTTTTTCTTGTACATTCTGTCATTGCATAGTTAAATTGTGGGAATTGGACTTGTTTTTTTTTTATCAGTTTGAAAAGGTTGAATTTTGATAATTTAAAAAGCGAGTCAGCAGCCAGCTGTTTTTAATTGTGTGACTTAAACCTACACATTTTAGTACCATAGAAATTTTAAGTCCACAAGATACAAGATGATGTTGTCTCACTTTTTCACTTCATTGCCTACCATTGTGTTGACAGACAGAGTGTAGGAAAACTGAAGTGCTTACCACCCAGTTACCTCATGGCAGAAGAATTCCATTCATGTGGTCTTCTGTAGAATATTAATTTATTAATACTAGAGATAACATAGATATTCTTTAGAGGGAATATATATGTAACTGAAAACTTACACATAAAAGCTAACCAAAAAATGAATATGCTTAATTTGTATTTGACTTGTAAATTGGCATTTCACTTATGATATTTGATCTAGCATCTTACAGTAATAGTATAAGGAAAGATTATAATGTCACTTCATACTAGTAGATTGCAGCATTTTGAATTATAATTGAAAAACATGAAATTCTTTTTCTCCTTTCATCAGGAACAATCCAACTTGAGATCCAAAGTCTTCCATTGATAACTACTGTAAAAAAATAGGTTTACTGTATACATATGCCCATACACAAAAATACAAAAGCAATTGCACCTCTTTATTAAACATTGTCCTCTAGATTTGAATGTAGAAATATATATCAAACTGGAAGTACTAATAGTATATACTGGAAAGTATCAATGGTAGGAATATTTTTCATATCATGTAAAAACAATCTTAAGGTATCTCGTAGTGCAACTCAGAATGCCAGAGCACAAGTTCTCCTCTTTATGATTCCCTTTATTTTGTGTGATGGTATTTTTACCATTCAGATAGTTGTAAAAGCACTTTGAAGATCACATCAGATATAACTACCACTCCAAATAGAAGAAAAGTGTATCCATTGGTTCCCTAGGAATAGAAAATCTTTCTCCTGAAAGCCCTTAGCAAACCTGTCACGTCTCACTAGCTAACTTTGTGCTTCTTGCTCACCACTAACCCGGGCTCTAGCAACAGACAATGGTCCCATGGATAGTTAATACCCTCAGATTTATACCCTGTGACTTAAAGGGAGGATAGATGTCCATTAATGAGAAAGCATTGGGGTAGTGATTTTTAGGTCAACAACATAAGTATGTCTGCTAGATTCTCTTAAATTCCGTGCTCAAACTGTCTCTTTGATGCAAAAAGAAAAAAATGAGTGAAGGTGGATCACACCTGCAATCCTAGCTACCTGTTGAAATGGAGAAGATCATAGTTAAAGCCCAGAAAAGCATTTCTAGGACCTTTTCTCAACCAATTAAAAGCTGGGTGTGGTGGCCTGTACCTATCATCCCAGCAATTCAGAAAGTATAAATAGGAAATTCGAAGTCTAGGCCAGTCCAGGTATGAAAGTGAAACCCTATTCAAAAAATAGTAAAAGCAGAAAGGTCTGAGGGTCATGTCTCAAGTAGTAGAGCACTTTTCCTGGCAACTTCAAGGCCCCGAGTTCAAACTGTAGTGTCATCAAAACAAAAGAGTCAAATTGACCAACATAAGAATGTAAACGATGTAAAGGGACTGACTATAAGCCACTTATACTGGTTTAATCAAAATATTTGATCTGAGTATATTTTTAAAGTAGACTCATATTACTGGGATTCTGTTGTAATGAATCAACCCTAGATATCCTTATACAGCTAACTGCACATGCTCCAAGAGTTGAACTACATCCATGTTGACTTTATAGGAATAATGGAAGAAATATTACTACACGAAGAGATCAAGTTAAAAACTACTGGTCCAGGGCTGGGGATATGGCCTAGTGGCAAGAGTGCCTGCCTCATATACATGAGGCCCTGGGTTCGATTCCCCAGCACCACATATACAGAAAATGGCCAGAAGTGGCGCTGTGGCTCAAGTGGCAGAGTGCTAGCCTTGAGCAAGAAGAAGCTAGGGACAGTGCTCAGGCCCTGAGTCCAAGCCCCAGGACTGGCCAAAAAAAAACCCAATTAAAAAAAAAAAAAAAACTACTGGTCCATGAACTTCCATGTTAATTTTCAAACCATTCTTCTTTACACAGATCAAGTCTTGCTAAGGAAAAGAAAAAAAAGTACTCCATCACAATCTCAGAAAAAAAGTAGGAGGGCTACTGTTTCAGAGTGCTTCTGTCACAGTATAAGACAAGGAAATAAACACAAGTTTTAAAGGGTATATAAACAAGCCAGTCACAAGTGTTTAACGTAGAATATGCAGCAGGACCTAGCATGGGCAAATATATTCCTGAAAAAATATAAATAAATAAATAAATATATATATACACACATATATATGTATTATATATTATCTACTATAGAGACAATATATACACATATAGAAATGCTAGCAGATTATATATGCTAGTGGATAATTTGGCCTTTGGAGCTTATAGATCCTCAGCCCTTTATCAGATTCTATAGATGCTGTAGTTTACCTTCTCTGGCTCAGAAAAAAATGAACAAAACACCTTTAGTTTGAATCTAGTATTGCTATTTTGTTCAATGTATTAGAGATATGAATTTATAGACTTTTGATGTTTGATTCGAAATGTAAGAAAAACAAGCACACTGAAAATTTCCTTTAAAATGACTCCAGTGGTTTCATGTATTTTGTATGTAAACTGATTTCCTACATGAAATCATACATGAGTAATATATACACATAAGCACATATTACCTACTAGGAATCAAATTGAGCAATGGTCATTGATGCATGGTACTGTGAATATGGGAGACTACTTCCAGGTACAGCACAAGTATCCAAGTCCTGTGAAAGATTAATTTTTAGTTTAGTTTTGTTTTTATTGTGTCTTGTAGATGTTGCAATTCCGCAAACTTAACTTCAATGGAGAGGGTGAACCTGAAGAACTGATGGTGGACAATTGGCGCCCAGCTCAGCCACTGAAGAACAGACAAGTCAAAGCTTCCTTTAAATGAGGAGGCTGGAGAGCTGGTGTCCAAGCAGCGACTCTTCCGGTGTTTCTCAATAGCTCAGCACAAGTCTACCTTGGTGATTTGGACCCCAGCTGCTTTGTGTCTGGTCTCGTAGATCCTTCATCTCTCACCTGTTGTGCTTACTAATAAATGTGAAGAGCAAGAGCAAGAGTCATACCTGAGGGAAGTACTGGGAGAGTTGATGCGTGCTTTATTCCATAGCCCTTTTGAAATGGGAACCAAATGCAAAGGACAGAAATGTGACTTTGTCCACAGCATGCAGAGTGAATGCTCTTTTTAAAACATAGGAATGTAGAATGGTTGAGTGCAAATCTGTATTAGGAAACAAATTGGATTAAGTAAGTAAACCAGGCCAAATAGTAATGATTTTCTGTACTGTGAATCAGATAAAATAAGCGCTCATGATTCTATGATGTTATATTAATGAAAGATATTTTTCAAATTCTTATATATTTGTAGCAAAGTTATCTTAAATGTGAATTATGTTATACTTTAGTGACTTTGGAATTCTAGAATGAAGTGACTGAAGTGTGAACTATAAAATTGTAATAGTTGTGATACAGAGTATATTTCCATTCAAATATCATAACTTAATAAATATTGTATTTTCGATATATTCTCTAATAAAATTCAGAATTAAGTTCTGGATTCTTTTCTTGTATGTGTGCAGTAGGCAGCAACAGAGGGATCAGTTTCTATTTTTGCAATCCATAGTAAGACAACATGAGTGGCTTACTCATAATTGACAAAGATTCCTTAAGGGAAAAACCCAAGAAGTCATTTACTGTGGGCCAATCATGGCTTCCAGAGCTTTGTGGACATTGACTCATGCAATCACATGGCAGCACTGTGGAGCTTGGTCCTGCAAGAGGAAGAGAGCTAACCACATGTAGTGAGCTAGAGAAGGGGGAGGAAATAACGTCTATTTTATTTTAAAAAGGGGGAAATCAAATGATGGTGGGAATTAAAAGAATAATATCAGTATGGTAAGTTCTGTTACAGATAAAAAGAAGAATGAATAAGTGGGATAAAATCTCCCACGCTTAAGCTTTTTTCTAGATTTAGTTCTGCACTTCCCGCATATGATGTTTGTTAAATTTTTGTAGCACCACATTTAACACATAGCTCAGTTCCAACACTTTGGGGGTGAAAACTTGTTATTATAGATTGCAAACAATGCCATTCATCTGCTTCCTTAAAGCATTATTCTGTGATTGGCTTTGAATCCCAGCTCTCCCAAACCTTTCTGGCTCTGAGTATAGAAGAATGATGCCCAGGATCAGACTCATCTCTAGTCCTCCACCTTCGGGTTGTTGGAAACTGCAGGGCATATTTCAACCAAAGGATTTTCTTAAGATCTCTTATTCTCCATTCATACCAGCCCCCACAGATGTTGTTTCTCTGCAAGGTGACCCCAAATCCTTGTCACCTCTGGCATGGGATAGCTGGGTTAGGCTGATGCAGGGCTGATCTCCTGTCGTACAGCTCATTTCCTCTGATGTGTGGCAATAGCTACAACTGAATGCTCCTGTCATTATCCCTAGTTGCTAACTCCCCATAGTCTCTTAAGGCCCCAAGAAAAGGTCCAGGTGAATCAGAAGTCCCTGTTGGGTGCAAAGATCACAAAGGGCACCCTGCCTCTTCTAAGGTCTTGTCTTTGCTTAGCCACCCATATTTGATGAAAGTGTAGAGGAAGCAAGGACACTGGCAATTGACATCTTTTCTTGCTTTTTCTTCCCCTCTCTCTACTGGAAGAGAAAAGGTAGTCTGTGGAAGGGCTGCTTCTCTCACACCTTGTTTTCTGAAGGTTCAGTGGTATGGACCCTTTCCCAGAACTATAATAGACAAAAGCTCAGAAAGAAAACTCCTTTCACAATAGGATAAAGTGCATCCCAAATGATTTCAAAATTAGTATCTATGTGACCACAGATACCAAAGACTTTGTGAAATTACTTTAGCCCAATTGGTAAAATCTAGAAGAAATTTGTGTATCTCTATGCCCTCTCTTGACATCCCTGTATATGATAGTTGGTGCTTCCAAATGCTTTAGAAAAGAGAGTGCTATAGTTCAGACCTGGAATGTCTTATGTAAGGTAGCAGTGTTAAAGGCTTATACTCTAGGGTGGTGCTGTAGGGAGGTGATGAAAACTAAGAATTGAGGCCTAGTGAGAGCTCATAGCATTGGAGGCATGCTCACAATGGGAATTGTAGGGCCTCAATCTCCCCCACCGGTCTCTTGCTTCCTAGGCAGCTTCCTCTGTCAAATGCTCCTGCCATTATATACTGCCTTGTCACAGGTCCCAAAGCAATGGGGGCCAAACAGCCCTGGATTGAAACTTCCAAACCTGAGAGGCAAAATCAATATTTTCTCTTTTCCTGTTGATTATCTCAGGGATATATACTGAAACAAATCTGATGAAGACAAGCAGCATTGTTTTTGAAGACTCTGGTGTCAAAAGTTTCATGGTCCACAGAAAAAATTACACAATTTCCTTTATATACTAAGGGCAGAGAATCCCACCTTGTTGGCTTGAGGCTGTGCTTAGCTTTTGTGATGGAATTATATTCTATGAAGCCCCAGGGCTGCCACTGTAAAGAATTTGCATTATAAGTTAGAGAAACCTGGGTAGGAATCAAACGCAGTCTTGGCTGACAGGGTGAATGTAGAAAGATTCATGTACAGTCAGTCCATGGCACCTTGGACACTAGTCTGGGCCCCTAGATGTCTAAGGATTTCCCCTATCCACCTATAGAAGGAAGGTTGTTCTGTTGTTTTGGGGGAAGGTATGATGTTGGATCTTTTGTAGAAGAATGATTCTAGCTTGTTTGGAAATTAGGCAACCCCTATTCCTAACACTTTGTTACTGTTGTCACTGTCTCCTCTTTTCATTCACCTGAGTTTCTACTTCCTGAAAGCTATTATATCTCCCGACTTTGTAGCTTGAGGGCCATCCTCTGACAGGAAGTCTGATGCCTTTGAGCTCTAATATCCTTGCATGAGACACATGAAGAATTTCAAAATAATTTTCATAAAGACACATATGGTGACTCTTGATGTGTGTAATTGTGATGTGCTTTATATAATACCTGGCTACCTAGTGAGTTACTTGGCTGCTTCAGGATCCAATACTGAAGTTTGGGTTAGCATTATATGCATGCCACTTTGTAGTTGTATCCCTCAAAGAGAACATTCAAGTATTTCTGAAAATCTTCAGAAGTTTTATAGTATGGGCTAAAATTGTTATAGAACAGAAGTATGTTCTTACATCATCTCATGGAATGTTGGTATCCTTTCCTGTCAATAAGTATAAGCATCTCCTGGCTTTAGTCTCCTCTCCTTGGAGTCTCCCTTGAGTCTCATTTTTTTTCTACCAGTAACAAAGCACTTAAATCCCATTCTCCACCTCTCCCTCCCTAATATGCACCTGCATACTCATAGTACACACAGGGATTCACACATACAGGAGCATATGTACACACAATTTGTCTTTTGACAGCATACTAAAGCATGCAAAAGACTAGCAACTTATTCAATACCCTCCATAAAATTGACCAGAGAGTAATGAATATACATATATATTTCTTACTAATGATGATTTAAAACTCTACTACACATTATCTCTTGTACAGGAAAAAGAATAAAGTTTAAAAATGATTTGCGTTTTCTAAATAAATTTCTAAATAAATATTTCGGTGCCCAAGGTAAGCTAAGAAAACATGCCCAAGGTGCTGCAGTGAACATGACGGGAAAGGTGTGAAGGGTGTGAGGGACATGCACAGCCAAGATAGCGTGTCTGTGCCCCCTCCTCCACATCTGGTGCAGGAGGACACGTGATGGTCTAGGCCCTATTCGCCAATGAAATCATATCTTCACTTCATTCCTGATCTTTCTCTGAACTGATGGTTTGGGGAAAATCAAATCAAGAATCTGGACTTAGCAGGCTAGGCTGGCCAGCTTTGTAAGGGAAATTTGAGAAAGTGGAGTGATCTAGGCTTTGCCTACCACAGTGTCTGACCCAAAAGAGGCTCAACTGTCCTTCACCAGATATTTCTGTATGTTTTCAAAATGTAAAGGGTTCTAGATATGGAGACTGTGAAGTTTATACGGCAGTCTTAATACTTAATATTACTGCATTGCAAAGGTAAATATGGTTAAGATACTTTCACATTAGATGTTTTCTATCATAATTTTTTTTTTTTTCCAGTCCTGGGCCTTGGACTCAGGGCCTGAGCACTGTCCCTGGCTTCTTTTTGCTCAAGGCTAGCACTCTGCCACTTGAGCCACAGCGCCACTTCTGGCCGTTTTCTATGTATGTGGTGCTTGGGAATCGAACCCAGGGCTTCATGTATACGAGGCAAGCACTCTTGCCACTAGGCCATATTCCCAGCCCCTCTATCATAATTTTTTTTTTCAAATAGAACTTTATTTATTTATTTATTTTTGGCCAGTCCTGGGGCTTGGACTCAGGGCCTGAGCACTGTCCCAGGCTTCTTCTTGCTCAAGGTTAGCACTCTGCCACTTGAGCCACAGCACCACTTCTGGCCATTTTCTGTATATGTGGTGCTGGGGAAACGAACCCAGGGCCTCATGTATACAAGGCAAGCACTCATGCCACTAGGCCATATCCCCAGCCCTCTATCATAATTTTTTAAAGACAAATGTAAATTACTTTATATGGTCTACTGCTTCAATAAACTTTTCTTTCCTGACTGTTAAAAACAGGCATATTAAAAAATCAGCAAACCTGAACTACTTATACATGAGCTGAATGAAGCATTAATCACCACACTGGCACAATTTAGGCTAGACTGAAGGGTAACAAATGGGTTCTGGAATTTGATTTTCTAGGTTGTAATGCCTAGCTTTGTGTGTGTGAATTGGGAACAGTTATTTAGTTCATTTAAATCCTTATTTCCTCATCTACAAAGTGAGGATTATAGTTCTAACATATGATTCCTGTGTGCTAATCCACATAAAACACATTCATGCTACCATGCTTAGAAAACATCAACTATCATTAGTAAACACTTCAAATAACAAAAAGTATTAACCCTCAGAATGAATTCAAACCAACTCAGGGTGCTGTTTGTGAAAGCTATAACTGTGAGTATCATCTGCTTTCGTTCTCCTACTTACCAGATTATCAATTGTTGCTGCATTATTCAATTCATGCCTATCCTGATCACTCTGGGAAATATAATGAGGTATAAGATAAATAGATCCTAGATAGGGAACAAATACTTTTCCTCATTTCTTAAAAGTCTAGAAAGCCCTTATACAACCCAAAAGAATAAGCAATTAGTGCTCATTGCATGATCTTGTGGATGTGTTGTAAAACTTTCACTGGTTAAGTGACCTGCTCTTCCCAGTGGAATGTGTTATTGAAACTGACCCCTCTCACACTTTATTCATATTTTTGCTTTAATTGTTTTTGAAAGAGAAATGATGAATGTATTTCAGAGGACATTTTAAATTATCTTACTATACAATCTGGTGACAGTAGAGAAACTGATCTAATGAGACATGAAAAATATAAACATCAGCTTTGCAGAAGGTGATAGTTCATATGCATCATTGCTATCAATCAGAGATTAATAAGTAGGGTATAAGGAACAAGTAAAAAAGGGTATTCTTAACAAAACAAGGAAAATAACAGGGCAGGAAATACAGCCTTCTGAGTTCAACAGACCCACATTTCAACTGTATACCTAATGATTCACATCCTTTCCTTGGGGGATAGTGAAACATTTCAGTGGGGAGATGTGAGAAGTAGATAGGATTGGGTGAAAAGAGCATCCTGTAGACTAGTCCAGAGTGAATGATCAGTAAATGGTTGCTTTTATAAATGCAGTATCATCCAAACCTATTTTGCAAATTTAAGGGCTTGTCCTTGCTTGAAGATCCCATCAGCCTCCACCCCGCTGAATATTGCTGTAAGGTTCCAGGCCGTGTGAGGTAAGCCAGGCTGCTGGAACTCCAGCTCTGCCACTGCTCACTGTGTGATGTTCAGAAAGACAATCTAGGCCTCCACAAGCTGCAGTTTCCTTTTCCACTTGGTGAATATGATTGATCTAGACACTAAAACCGCTTTAAAGATTTAGAAGGATAATCTGGGTGAAAGTCTTAATACCTTGCAAGTGCTCAGTAAATGTTAGGTGATGTTAAATTAAAAAATTATTGACTACTGTGTATCTCGATTGTATGACTGTCATTACAATGATCATGGTATTATATTATGTACTTATTAAATATACCACCAGAAAAATATAAATGAATTCATTGACCCAAGCCATGTTGAAAAATATTTCAAGATCTAGATATTGGACCTTTCCCCTGCCCCAGACTTCTAGAAATGCAGAACCAAATAAGTCATTAGATGGTTGTTGATAAGGAAGCCCATTGTGAGATTTCTAGAAAAGGATTGTATCCAGCAGATAAATGGGCCATTAACTGTGGAATGACAGTCCATGAAATGAGTCTGGGACAAGTTGAGTTTCTGATCCATTTTTTTGGGGGTAGAGATAGAGCTGTCAGGACCAACAGTCCCCTCTGTTTAGCTTTTCAGCCTAACTCATAGTATTCAAGATACACTATTGTTGGGGGCACTGACCCCATCTACCATACCATCAGTGAGAAGCACTTGACTTTGCTTGATTTTCATTTGCTTGCCATTCAGGTAAATTCACTGAGAAACTTAAAGCAGTTGCCATAACCGTGACTTTACGAGGTGTGTTCTTCTAATTGCCATTGTCCTTGAAACAATTCATTTTATATTTAAAGTTGATAGTACAGAGAACGTTTCCAAAAATTTAAATTATATCTATACCTACATACATATTTATACTACTTAGATTTATATTTATATAAAAAGACAACTATTAGCAGTATGTTATGCATCTATAGCAATAACAACTTTGCCAGGCCACCTTTTTTTTTATGCATGACTGTTAGTTTTGTGATCTTTGGAAAAATAGCTACAGATGATCTAGTTGATTATAATGTTGAAAGTAGTCTAACAATCTAGTCAAGCAAGTTACAAGCCTTCTTATTCCTCTCTGAGAAAGATGGGTTATGAGCACAATCATTAATTAGTACAATATAAACTTAAGTAGGACAAACTCAGAATAATAAAAATTCTGAATACTTGTTCTGAAACATTAACTTCACATAAAAGTACTGTATTAAGTACTTACCACTCAGTTTCCAGAAGTTGAACATAATTTCAGATAAAAAACATTGAAAGTATGCCTACTATAATAGAACATTTATTTTTATTTTTATGACCAGAGTTGTCCAGTATCATGCTTGTTTTTTCCAACAGCTTTTGAGTCAAATTGGTAGCCTTAGAAATGAATAAGTCATATTTCACAAGAGTCATCAAAATTCATTTCTAAGAGTACTTAGGCTTTTTCATCCCATAGAAAAATGAAATGTTAGAACAGTCTAGAAGCAATTTGTACCTGCAAAGTTTAGAACTCTAATTTCCAAATCATTTGGGTCAGTGAAGCATTTATTAAAAGTAGAGCAATCGATCCAACAAGTCTATTGTGTTTGCCTTGATATATTTAGCACACATCTTTCTGGAAGTTAGCCAGAGTAGACGTTGCCACAACTAACATATTTCCTTCACATGTAAAAAGTGAAACTGGTTGCAGTGATTGTTCTTTGTGAGTCTCCAGAGAGATACTGGGTATCATTACATGGTAGGTTTGTTCCACAGAATTCAAGAGTTTTCTGACATGCTCTCACTATGCTTCAGTTGATTATTTTATTCATCAACAAAATAAGATTTAGAAATACCATCTGATCTAGTTTAAAGTATGTGCCTTTGATTCTAACTACCTTACACACCCTTGGAAAATAATAGAATAATGTTTATATTGTGTGACAATTGTCCTTTAGCTTATACATCATTTTCCCCAGCAAGTTAATGTCCTGAAGTGATCAGATGTAGGCTTTTGGCTCTTTTTCAATTAAAGAGAAAAACTTAGAAATCTGTGAAGAATTCAAAGATTCTCAAGACAGATAGATACTAGTTTAGTAGTCTCAGATACTGCTGTAGTTACTATTATATTAAACTCCCTGGGGAAATAATTATTGTAGATGGAGAAGCTTTGCAGACACTTCTCCTGTTTCAAAACAAGAGCTAAAGTATAAGCTTTTCTTCTAAATTATGTTTTTAATTTTCATCAAATTGCCGATTAGAAGTTGTCTATTTGCAAACTGTAAACACTGACAGGTTGGATATAAATACCAATAGAGATTTAGTTGTGTTGGACTTTCTTTCACAACTGTAAATTGTTCTTACTAATGTCATAGCTGAAAAGTCCATTTTTTGTGCAGTCTTCCTTAATTATATTCTGTCCATAAACTTTATTATTTTACTGTCCAATTGTAGAAAGTGACTTTTTATTATAGTAGAAACACCTGACTCATTTCCATTTCATAAACTGGAGAAAATCTAAATGTGCAAAGGATGAAAGCTAAGTCACAACTCATGGCAAAGGTGTTAGAAAAAATAGGATTTGAAAATATTAATTCTCATATTACATTTTATTTTTGGCAGAAGAGAGAACATTATTTAGCTGATCTGCTGGCCTGCTGCTAAATCCAAGGCACGTGTTGCAGACTCTCACGTTACATTTTAAGAAGTATTTTCATGTATTCCTACCACTGACAAAAAGTGGTTACATTACATATATATACATGTATATATACATACATATGTACAAATGCATATATATAAAGCCAAATATCACATTGTTCTATAAGTATATAGGATTATTCTTATTTATTTATTTTTGACAGTATTTTGGATTGAATTCATTACTTCATGCTAGGTAGGCAGTCTTCCTCTTGAGCTATGTTTTAGCCCCTTTTTGTGTTGGTTATTATTTGTGTGTGTGTACTAATCCTAGGGCTTGAATTCAGGTCCTGGCTACTGTCCCTGAGCTTTTGTGTTTAAGATTAGCTCTCTACCAGTTGAGTCACAAGACTACTTCTAACTTTTTGGTGTTTTTAATTGGAGATAAGAGTCTCAATGACTTTCTTTCCTAATCTGGCTTTGAATCATAATCCTTACATTTCAGCCTCCTGAATAGTTAGGATTGTAGTCATAAACAACCAGCTCCAGGCTATGTTGATTTTTTTTTTCTTTCCAGTCCTGGGGCTTGGACTCAGGGCCTGAGCACTGTCCCTGGTTTCTTTGTGCTCAAGGCTAGCCCTCTTCCTCTGGAGCCACAGCGCCACTTCTGGCTTTTTCTGTATATATGGTGCTAGGGATCGAACCCATATACGAGGCAAACACTCAACCACTAATTCATATTCCCAGCCCTGTTGATTATTTTTGAGGTAGCATCTTCCATCATGTCCAGGGCAGCCTGGGTAGTGATCCTTTTTATTTGTGTTTTTCTTTGTCACTAAGAACAATAGGCATATACCACTATGTCCAGCCACTGTAATTCCCTGTGGCTGAGATCACAAGTTTGTGCTACCATGTCTAGACATTGGTCAAGATGAACACTAAAGGACTTTTATGCCCAGTCTGGACTCAAATGGTGATCATCTGATTTCTAACTTCAAAGTAGCTAGAAGGATAGGCTTAAGCCACTGAGCCCAGCTACTATTTTTCAATGAAATGTAAAATAACTTCTTGTAAAAATAAAAAAAAAACAAGCCTTTCAATGGGTTGCATTTTCTTTCTATTCTTATATGTGTATTTCTAATGACACTGATATGTTACAATACAATGCTTTTTGTGAGTTTTGGGGGGGGGTCCTTGTTATGTATTTTGAGGCATGGTTAAAGTTACATACTTGCACAATTGAAAATACTGTACAGTTTAGGACTGTGCTTGATATCTTTTAGGAGATGATTGTCAACATTGCAAGGACTTTCTTGTTGAGTGGTGAAAGATGGGGCCACATATTTAGCACTTGGTGTCATTCTAGGCTGGTAGTGAGTGAAACTTCTAAAGGCGACATGGAAAGTAGAGGGAGAAATCACTATCATGTAGTACAGAGGGAGGCATGGCGTAGCAAAAGGTGTATGTCATGCCCAAATTCAATCTTGGGTTTGTTTTAATGTGCCTGTATAGGTTCCTGAGTACCTTTACATAATTCATTTCACTACATTAATTATAGAAATTTCATTTAGGAAACTTATAAAACATCTACAATTTGTTTCAGCTACTGTGCTTAGCTTGAGAAGAAAAAGAGAGAAGGCCTTAAAAATAGGCAATCTGTGCTCTTTAGCAAGTCTACCCTCCGTTTAGTGAAGTAATGAGCATTCAGGGGTGTGAAAGCAGAGGACTCTCTTCTAACTCAGAATGTGATTTAAAATGTGCTTTCAAATGTGAAGTGAGGGGCTGGGAATATGGCCTAGTGGCAAGAGTGCTTGCCTTATGTACATGAAACCCTGGGTCCTATTCCTCAGCAGCACATACATAAAAAATGGCCAGAAGTGGTGCTGTGGCTCAAGTGGCAGAGTGCTATCCTTGTACAACAACATAAAAAAGAAGCCAGGAACAGTGTTCAGGCTCTGAGTCCAAGGCCCAAGACTGGCAAAACAAAACAAAACAACAACAAAAAATGTGAAGTGAGTGCATGAGTTTAGAAAGCAGGAAAACTTGGGAGCCTGTCAGATAAATATATGGAATAGGAGACTACCAGACAGAATGCACTAAGGCATAAAACGAAGGCTTCCAGAACTCGAGGCAATGCAAGTAAATATGGCTGAAGTATATTGTGTATATATGTATGTGTGTGTGGGGGGGGGTATATACAAGATGTACGCAGTGAAATTAAAGAGGAAGAAAGAGGGACTTGAAGGCTGAAATTGAAGTGGAAAAAAAGCAGGCAAAATCCAAGTCATGAAAGGTCATGTGATTGATGGGGTAACATTGATCATGATGTATTTGTACTGTTTTTGTAAATTGATATTGAATTGAAAACTCTTTCTGCAACAATTAAAATAAAAATAAATAAATAATAAAATGGCCTTGCTCATCAATATTTACAGCTTTCTGCTGTTTGAAGATCATCCCAAGTTGCCTTGTTATATATTTTCCATCACATTTTCTGCCTTTGTTGGTCAGTGGCTCTGTGAACACAACTGCCATGACTGGGAGCCATGGTTATGTCTTTAGTCACAAGCTCAGTAGTGGACACATGAGAGACCTTCAATAACAAATAGAAAGACATTTATTTATCTCTCTTCTCAAGCTTCTTCTTTCTTTTCTTTTTCTTTTTCTTTTTTTTTTTTTTTTTTTGTCTGTCATGGGGCTTGAACTCAAGGCTTGGGCTCTGTCCCTAGGCTGTTTTGCTCAAAGTTAGCACTCTACCATGTTGAACCACAACTCCACTTCCAGTTTTTGAATGGTTAATTGGAGATGATAGTCTCATAGGGACTTTTCTGTCCAGAGTCTGGCTTCAAACCATGATCCTCAGATCTCAGTCTCCTGAGTAGTTAGGATTACAGTTGTGTGTCAGTGGCACCAGGAGGCTTTTTTCTTTCTTTCTCTTTTAACCCAAGGAAATTATTTAGGTCAGGAATTTTATTAGTTTCCGAGGGCGTTCAAAACAAAATATCAAAGGCCAGAGGGCTCACAAGAGAAATGTATTTTCTCCATAGTCTGTGTACAGGAAGTCTAAAGGGAAGGTGCTGCAGTCATTCAAGTTTACGGCCTCTAGGGCTTCGGGAAGAATCTGTTCTATGCCTCTCCTGAGGCTTCTGTTGGTTTTCTGATACGATCCATTCCTGGTGTGCAGAAGCATTGAACTGAATTCTTCCTTTCTCTTCACATATCAGTCTCTGTGTGTTGTTTGTGTTGCTGCTTATTATTATCATTTTTATAAGGACATCAGGCAGAGTAGATTCAGATCCATTAGAACAACCTTATTTTAACTACCTGACTGCTGTAAAGATGGATTTCAACATATAATTTGTGTGTGTGAAAGAGAAAGGGCACATTTTAACCCCTAACTGGCACAAACTTTAAAATAGACTCACTTGTTGTCAATTTTACCTTTAGTCTACTCTGTAAATAGAATTTATTCCTATTTTTGGAAAGAACAAAATGGAGATGAGTATCATTATGTGATTTGATGAAGCTCTTACAGAAAACTGGTAATGAAGTTTGACAACTGTCGCTTGTTAGATTCAATTCAACACAAGGAAATATTTCAGAAAGAAATTACTTATTCTACATGTGTATATTTTTAATATAGAAACTTTTCAGCCATCCTTTTAATTACATATCATTTAAACAATATCTGTGATATACCAGGCTTTGGGGGTGCTGGAGTAGGGTGCTTTACTTAACATAAAGGTTGATTTGAAAGGGTATTATCATTTGCATAACCTTTAAGTAATAAGCTTTAGTCATTTAAGTCATAATGATGCAAAGCAGAATATTAATATTACATGTAACAAAATCAATCAATTTAATTTCATAAATATGAAACAAATATACCATCGTATTATATGGCATGTGATTAATAAACCCTCAGGAGTTATTATACAGAATAAAGTGTACCTTTATTTATTTTAAATTTATACTCCATCTATTTCTTAAGCAACAGGATAGTTTATAAAATACATACAATGCAATAATAATCAAGCACAGCAAAATAAATAAATCCTATTAGAAACCAAGTAACCTACGCTTATAGTTTCTTTTTTCCTGAAAAGCTCTTGTTTTCTCAAGGAAATTAGACCTATGCTCCTCTCACTCATTCTTGTTTCTTTGTAGGTCTGTTAGAATCCTAGCACTATTTGCTTATAGCTAAGTTCAGTAGCTCATATAAGACAAGAATTCAAAAGACTTCAGCTCACATGTGCTATGAAAATACCACTGAAGCATATTTAATGTGAGCTTATATCAGTGGTTCTGAAATATATACTTATATCTACTTAAGTCTAGACTCTTACATTTGACTAGAAATAAGTTAAAACTATCTTTGACCTAAAAATGGCATTTCAAGTGATTCTCCCTTTCTTTTTGGTGAAATTATTTTTTAAGTCATATTTGTGTCTTCTTTATTCATTACCTTAGCAATTTAGTCAAGAAACATTTGACTATTTAGTGATTATGAGCAAAGGAAAACATAGCAAAGACATAAAGATGAACAAAGCATAGTCCCTGGCCTCAGGGAGTTTAGGGCTTGGTTTGGGGTTACCAGTTACAGCTCTGTGAACAGAGGGATAATTTGTACAAATGAGGCCTCAAGGGCCAAAAAAGGGTTAATATAAAGAATAAGTAGTGTGAAGTTAATTTTCTTCTGAAGGGGACACCTTGGGTAGTTATTTTTAGCTGATGTGACAAATTTGAAGTGTTATGGAGGCAGATAGGTAAGCTGGAGTCAGATATGAAGTGCTCACCCAAGTCATGCTAAAGAGAAGATCTTGCTTTATCCTAAAGTCAGTGTGGAAATATCAGAGGATTTCAATATGTTTATAACTGGGTTTTAATAACACTTCCCCAACTAAGGTAGATAGTATAGGAAAAAGTGTTGGAGTCAGGAGAATAAAATAGGTTGTAACAGAGTTATGCAGGGAGAATAACAGGTCCTAAGCAACAAACATAATGACTACATAAATGGAGGCTTATTCACTGGATACTGTATATACTGTCATTAGAACTAGGGAAGTGGGGCTGGGAATATGGCCTAGTGGCAAGAGTGCTTGCCTCCTACACATGAAGCTCTCAGTTCGATTCCCCAGCACCACATATATGGAAAACGGCCAGAAGCGGTGCTGTGGCTCAAGTGGCAGAGTGCTAGCCTTGAGCAGGAAGAAGCCAGGGAGGGTGCTCAGGCCCTGAGTCCAAGGCCCAGGACTGGCCAAAAATAAATAAATAAATAAATAAAAAATAAAAAATAGAACTAGGGAAGTGAAAGGGAATATCAAAATCAAGGATAAAAAGACAAATGACTCCAAAAGCAATACTTGCAAAACCATTTGGTGTAAACCAACTGAACAACTCATGGGGGGAGTGGCTAAAGGGGAGGGGGGATGAGGGAATGAGGGAGGAGGTAACAAACAGTACAAGAAATGTACGCAAGGCCTAACGTATGAACCTGTAACCTTTCTGTACATCACTTTGACAATAAGAGAAAAAAAGAATGGATCTACTAGAAGGGAAACAAGTCTAAGAATACTCATTATTACATTATTACGGGTACAAAGAAAATTACATTCTTTTCATAAAGTCATAATATCCTGAGTTGATTCTGTCACTGACATCCTCAAGGATCACCAAGCAGTGATGAGTTCTAGCTTATCCTTTTCTGCTGCCATTTCACCCCCTTGCTCTCTTGCTAATCTCATCACAATGGTTCTGAGAAAAAGAAAGATCTGGAGACATTAAAGCCTTTAGTATTGAGTGTATTCTCATAAGGGACTGAGAAATCTACTGCTATGCTATTAACAAAGCACAAAGATCATTACATATGTATCTTTTTTTTTTTTTTTTTGCCAGTCCTGGGCCTTGGACTCAGGGCCTGAGCACTGTCCCTGGCTTCCTTTTGCTCAAGGCTAGCACTCTGCCACTTGAGCCACAGCGCCCCTTCTGGCCATTTTCTATATATGTGGTGCTGGGGAATCGAACCCAGGGCTTCATGTATATGAGGCAATCACTCTTGCCACTAGGCCTTATCCCCAGCCCCACGTATGTATCTTTACCTTAGAAATTAAAGCTGACTAAAGATAAAAAAAAATATAAACAGCATGGAATATTAGGAGAGAGAATGAATGACCTTCTAGTAAAGCTCACGCTAAATACAATATATAAACAGTGAATAACAATATATTTATATATGCATATAATAAACTTCTACACTATTGCTCTAATGTCACTCTCAAGATTCTTTTCCTATACAAAGAAATTACAGGAAATGATATAATGAGACTCAGCATAATATGATGATCGCATAAAGGATTAATTTCCATCTTAGTAACTAGCTTGAAGGGAAAAGAAATCTTTCCTATATTGCACAGTCAGTAGCTTATAGAAAGATCCATCTTTCATTCATAAATATGTTTAAGTTCCAACTTGTTTAAAACTATTTGATTGCTCCATGACACATCTAGCAATCAGACCCAAATATTCTTGAATCAGATCTTAACCTATATGACACAGTATATTTCTATAATAAAATAAAACATAGGAGAATAATTCCTATAAATGACTTAAAGTATAGTAGCATAACATGTTTCTTGGATTATCTTAAAATGGTGATGAATTATTACCGTTGCCTAGATAAAAAATATTCCTAGAAAATTTTAGAATAAAAATTGGCTTAACTAAAGAGATAATGTGAAGTAACTTGTCTCCTTCTTGTCAGAAAACTTTTAAGAAAAAAAAAACAGACATTTGTATTTAGGAAATTTTTGGCTCAGCAGTAGTAAGTGTAAATGATAATTCAAAAGCAGTCTGTTGCTGATAGGTTTTGAGGGACATAGGAAGAGAAATGGTGAGCCACATCCTTCCTGAAGCCAGAAGATCCAAACAGCCTTCACTCCTTCATTTTCTAACTTTATCATTAGAAACAAAAGTAAAGCAGTACTGAGACAATGCCCAAGCTATACCAGTGTTATTAGACTGGGGTTGCTGGGTCAGGATCCAGAAGGTTCTTGGATTTAATAAAGAATTCAAGGACAGACATAAAAGCAACTTAAGCAGGAGTGGGTTTATGCATGCAGAGCAAAGAGAAAGTAAGGGAAAGTGCACACTTCAGATAGGAGGGCCAGAAGACTTGAGGATCTTATATTGACATGAGTACTCAGTCCTGTAAAATTTGGTTATGTGTCACTAAATCAGAGAGACTGAGTTATATATCCGCAAATTTCCCAGTGGGTGAGTTCTTTACCTGGGATTGGTCAGACTTGGGCTATCATTTTCTGTGGGCTTCAGTGATCGATGGGTCAGCAAAAATCTTCTGTATGTCACCAGTTATTCCATTAACATGACCTGATGAGGATGTGGTGACATCTGAGCCTTTATTCTCCTTCATCCACCTTCCTAAATCTTGCCTAATTCTTTCTTCACTAAAGAAGGAGGATCCTAGCCCAGAATCCAGATAGATCCGGTTTAAAACAATTGTTTAAGTTTTGTGTGGATTTCAGGAAGCACTTTCTCATAGAAACAATCCTTCACATCGTAGTCTGAACTCCAAAAGAACTTCCAAGCCTCTCTACCACGTGGCTGTTAGCAGCACATACTGATGATGCTAGAGCAATGCAATGCCAGGGTACTGTAAACCAATTTAACCCTACACCTTCATCTTATTCTGACAAGAAAGCTCAAACTTGTGCCATTCCCTACAACATCCTTGGCACTATGACCTATGCCTCCAGTCAGACTTCATCACACAGTACTGTACATTTCTGTCTCTGCTCCAGTCTCATCTTCCTCCTTCATCCCAAATGGTTACACAAAGTAGGGCTGTCTTCTAACACTCTGGCATAGGGAACATGGGGACTCTATCTAGAACGTGGGATGGGGAATAAGAATGATTTCAAGGCTGAGACTGAGTGAATAGCTTTAAGACAGGCCTCCTCCTCCCTTCCCTTACCATTTCCTTTGCCTCCCTCTTTAGCCCTTTAATACACTTACCCCCTTCTTTTTTCTCCTCTACCTTTCCTTCTTTATTATTTTTTTCCTGCTCACTTTCACACCTCTAATTCTTTCCATGCCCCACTCCTTTCTTTTACAAACCCTTCTGATTCGGGGGCGGGGGGGGGGGGTGATATTGGAAATGAGAACTGCACCAAGTACTCTGCCCAAGGCATGCTTGTTGGATGACTGCATGACTGATGGAAAGAGTGAAGGAATGAACAGATCTGAGTCTGCAGTCAATGAATTCTAGACAACTTATTTCCCTAGAGTATTGCAACATATGCTAAATAGGATAGAGTCTAAAGCAGGGTCTAAATGGAAATGAACTTTTTTTTTTTTGCTTCCTCTAGGCATGAGCAGACTTGCCACTTAGCTATTGACAGGAATTTGATTAATTAGTTATTCTGTGTTCTAATGTGAAGTGAATGTATTTATTAGAGATTTACAATGTAAAGATTCACAGAGAAAATATTGTGAATTCTTTTTTTCAAAAAAGATGTCTAGACCTAGACATTGCCTATTCCAATGGACAAATTCCTAAACTTACTGCTTGTTTTAGACTATGTCTTTTCCATATAGAAGAAGTACTTTTTGCTTAGATATTGTGACTTTCTTCTCTATTGTCTTCATCTTAAAGACAAAAGACAGTGATAAAGTCTCCTAGCATGTTGGCCATTTCTGTGGTGGGAGTCACACAGAATGGATACATCTTTCTCCTTCCATCTATGGAAGAAGAGTTACTGCTCCATAGCTGCCAAGAGGCTGTATTTCCTAATGCTGGGCCAGAGAGAAAGCTTCAGCTTGCCTAGCAAATTCTTTGCCTTTGTTTTCTCATTCAGTGACGTTAATGAGATGTCACTCACCTGCCAATTTTTCCCAAATGAAAAGCAGCCAGGAAGGATGTTGCAGAGCAAAATTCTTTCAAAGTATGAAAAAATACTGTGGAAAGGAGAGAAGCAAAAACTAGTTTGCATCTTTGGTAAAATCTCCAAATTTTTCTACCTTACAAGTTAGGACTCATACATAACTTGACATAGGATTTTGCCTATCAGAATAGAAGAAGATCTTTAACTAGGTTACTCCATAAGTATGTCTCAGGTTTCTTATTAATATTAGTAAGGTATAGTTTATATGATTCTCAAGTTTATTGTAGCAAACAACCACAAAGTCAACATATTTAAAATTTTTTGTAAATATGCCAGAGATGATCAATGCTTATGATATTAGCCTATTGATTTTCTTGTCCTTTCTCAAAAGTTTTTTAGAAAATTTGTTTTCATAGATTTAAAGAGCAACTTGGTTGAAGATAACTATGAAACAATAATGTTAATAAAGGAGTCTCTAATCATGGAACAGTGACTAATGGTTACTGTGCTGAAAAAATTAAAACAAATTTCATGATTGTCAAAACACTGAATTTTGTAATTAATTTGCTTTTTGTAAATAAAATAAAAGCTATCTGGGAATATAAATCCTATGCCCATAACTTTGCTGAGGTACAGTCAATAATTAAAATCAATTGATGCTCTAATTGCATTCTACTCTGATGCATTTGCTTACATTATTGCTGTTCAGGGCTAAGGAAAAAAAGCTAACTTAGGTAGTTTTGCAGAAATTGCTTAATAATTAATTCACCTTCTCAAAGATGGCCAGAACACACAGCAAGTAAGATGTACTCTGACTCTAAGATAGTAAAATTGGATTATACAAGTCTGTTTTGTGTACTCTTGACTCAATATCCTAGATATCTCTTCATTTCTCTCTGCAATAGTGTTAGCAATCATAATAGGCAACACTGCTTTGTATTTAGATTCTGCTAATGCATTTCATTTTCATTTAATGAAAAGTGTATGTAAAACATATTCCATTCTGATCCTAGGCCTAGACATGCTAGAGTATTATTTACATGAGAAAAAAGTGTTTTTGAGGCTGATTAATGTTTACAAGGTGGTGAAGAAGCCATTAATGTTTTGCTTTGCTGGAAATACGATCTGGCTGTAACTTTTCTATGTGCTTCATATATTAAACTATTCAAACTGGTAATAAACATTTAATCTAGTTAAAATGTATGTGAAAAAGTTATTGTATATCATGATAGAGGAGTCAAGATGTTCCTGTGAATTTTAATTTGATATTTTAAGCCAGACACTGTTTGTATAGTAAAATAAAATGTAAAATAAGAAGTTATGTTTAAACATCAGAATCGGTTAAGATGTTTTTGTTTTTGAGGTTTCAATATGTATTCAGTGTCAGGAATAGATCTTGTAATATAATAAGAACTGATAACATATTGACAAATAAATTGATTTCAATCACATCAAACATATTACATTTACTTTCTCAGTGTATCTTGCTTATCTTCAGCAAAGATATGAATAGTTCTAAGATATATGCAACAAAAGTAACTATAAGAGCTAAATAAGAGAAGGGGACAAAAGAAAGTATGGGTAAAAACCAGTAAATCTATAATAAAATGATAGGCATAAATACATACAGATGTTACAGGGTGTGTTGTCAGTCAATTGTCTCTGTAGTTCCAAGTGACTAGAGCAAGGAGTAAACAGAATCAGTGTCCTAGACATTTAAAAAGGAATAAGAAGACGTTATTCCCGAGAATCTCACATATTTTTGATCAAGAAACTGGGCAAGATTTCTGATGAATCTTTTTTTTTTATTACAACTCTGCTGAACATAATCAGTTTTGTGTAGATGCTTCTTATAGCACATTATAATGTCATCTAATAAAGGAATATTAAAATATATTTAAGGAAAATAATTCCTAGCCTATATTACTAAAGTAATGTAATTTAAATGTGTACGTCTCTCCTAAGGAGCATTTAACTATGATGATGCAGAGTACTTCGTGTGGGATCATAGATTGCTGTGAATTCTAGTCACCTCACTGACTTCAGGCTAATCATTTTCCGTCTTGTTCCATCATATGCAAGATGAAATTAATTTTTAGCTCAATATGACATTATTTTAAGCACACAATTAACCACTTTACTACAGTGATATGGAAAAAGTGCTCACTCCAAGAATGGTTGCTCTTATTTTTATCTGTTTGTGTACAAAGAAAACATTGAAAATAGCTGGAGAGTTGGTTGTATGTCCATCAGGCATTTATTTGGGTAAGCTAGCTCTTATGATGAGGCTTTTAATGAGGAGTTGTTCAATGGACAAAGTTACCCCTTTCTGCCAACGACCTGAAGAGCAGATAGGTAATGGATTATCAACAAGTGGCAGAGGGTAGCAATAAAGTTGTCTTATTCACATACTTGAGGGAAATGGCCATCCCATAATAGCAGAAAGATGGGCAACACAAGTCCCTTCAGACAGTAACAAAATACTCACAAAACACTTCCCTTACAGCTCCAATGTTGATCAATGGTGACTGAGTTTCTGAAGTTCTGGGTCATATACTGTAACTCCAAACCATTTGCCTTGGACATTTTTAGATTTCTTTTCTAATACATCATTTGGCCAGTGGAAAGAAGTTTACATGACCACTGAAAAGATACCCACAGAATATACATTAAATAGTAATACTAAATCACAAATCCTCCATCAACAATTTATTGCAAATAGTAGGCATTACTCTAGTAATATGCTGATTCTAATGTTCTACTCACTTCAAATAATTATAAATTATTTGGCAAAGACCACAGTGATATAAACATCTCTCTCTTTTTTTTTTTTTTTTTTTTTTTTGGCCAGTCCTGGGGCTTGGACTCAGGGCCTGAGCACTGTCCCTGGCTTCTTTTTGCTCAAGGCTAGCACTCTGCCACTTGAGCCACAGCACCACTTCTGGCCATTTTCTGTATATGTGGTGCTGGGGAACTGAACCCAGGGCCTCATGTATACCAGGCAAGCACTCTCGCCACTAGGCCATATCCCCAGCCCTAATCATCTCTTTTAAGCATTATGCGTTGAATGAAGAAAGCCATCAATTACAAGTGCTTCGATATTTTAGGATATTTTAGAAAGTATAGATTATTTGATTACTTTATTTACTGGATGGAAGTCATCAGAGGTCTGTTTCACTCCATTTCTAGCTTTCTTATCCTTTAAAAAATTCCTTGTCGGGCTGGGGATATGGCCTAGTGGCAAGAGTGCTTGCCTCGTATACATGAGGCCCTGGGTTCAATTCCCCAGCACCACATATACAGAAAACGGCCAGAAGTGGTGGTGTGGCTCAAGTGGCAGAGTGCTAGCCTTGAGCAAAAAGAAGCCAGGGACAGTGCTCAGGCCCTGAGTCCAAGCCCCAGGACTGGCAAAAAAAAAAAAAAAAAAAAAAAAAAAAATTCCTTGTCATCCTTTCTGCTGAGGACAAGTAGATAGAACTATTCCTAGCATGTTGTAGGTACTAATAAACCATTGTTGAATAAATAAATAAAGTGGTCCCTTGCACTGACTCCTTCACCATTTGGTAACTCAAAACACCATGGGTAAGAAATGAATGTCTTAGAGTCTGTTTTCTGTGAACATTTGAGAGAAGAGCTTCATAGTGCTTTTGAGAGGCTCCAATTAATTAACTTTTGTCTCTATAAAAATGATTTTGGATGATAAATTTCAAATGTGCATTTGTAACACTTTCTAACTCATAGATTCTTTTTTTGTAGTGAATAAGCTCAAGGACCTTTCCTTAAAATAACATTTTAAAGCATAAAGTAAAATGCTTCATATTACAAAGGAAATTATTAAAAATTGTGACATACAGATATTAACATACTAAACCAAAATTGCATTTATGGTTTTTAATTCATTCAAAGTAAAAAAGAAAACATTTAAAATGTCATCAAGTTAATCTCATTTATTTCATTTTCTAGAAATTTTGCAATAATTGGGATTAGACAAAAAGCTTTTACATGTTGGGCAAACATTCTACTTTTATTTTTCACACTGTGAGTATGAAGGTTATTGTAACTGAGCTAAAACAAGAAAACTAAGGATTGGCTTTGATGCCTCTCCTTTTACATACAGGCTAATAAGAAATTATAGAAAGAGAACAACACTATTCAGAAATGTAGATACCAAAATCACAGTATTTTATACATAATCTAATGATAAAGTGTCTAATCAATACGTGATTTAAAACAGCCCTATTATTGCTCACATACAAGAGCATTTCTAGGTAGAGAGGCTGAAATCATGTGAGACATAGTGACACAAAATACTGAATACTAATTTAAAAGTAGTAATTAACCTCCACGATCTGTAGAGAGATATTTTAATAGTAATGTAACATGAAAATATCTATGATTTTTCAATAATGAGGAAATTATAGATGTCACTCTATGATGCCCATTTTTATCACAGAAGGCAACATTAAATTAAATCAAAGTTACTCTGAGTATGAGAACCTCTGTGCTAAGTCATCAGCTTCTTAGATAGCTCTAATAAGCCTTTGTACTCATAAAATATCAAACTATCTTCTTCAGAGTGTAGAAAAAGTTTTTATTTTTAATCTAGTAGATAATCTTTCCATTAGTTGCTGAATCTATCTTTTCTGATGAACACATTTGCATAAGTTTGATGGCAGTAAGGATGAAGAAACCTGTGAGTCAGGTACTTGTCAAGCCAATTCAAAAGTCACACAGAGACAGATTCTCACTGTCTCCCATTTCTAGGGTTTTCTAAAGCTACATGTAGAACAGCAGAGATGGATTTATGAATAGGTAATCCGTTGGTATTTAATGTCAGATGGAGAAACAAGAACTCTGGGGGCATGTCATCTATGGACTACTTTAGAAATGCATAATTTACAATTCTCCCTCACATCTTCTGAACAAGCTGTCAGGTCTGTAGGTAGGATGTGTACAAATTAAAGTAGAAGAGGCCCCAGCACTTGTTACAATGCTAATGGTGAGCAGTCGTTTAGGTAGATCACCTAAGCAGCTTACTTCATCATTTCATTCTTTGCCTTGCACAGCCTCCTCTCTACCCCTTCTCCATAAGCAAAACTTATTGCACTTTTCATGTAGCCTTATTATTATAAAAATCGTTAAGATTCATAAGGACTCAATAACCAGAGCAACTGGGAGAAATGCCAGTACCTTGAATTTCTCTGGAACCTCACTCTTTTCGGAGCAATTCCATCTGTGAACTTGGCCAGCCTCACTTTTGTTGGTCACAAAAATATAAACACACTACAATCTCTTTAGATTCATCTAGTTTGTCTCAATGTCTTGCGATAAGATTTTTTTTTAATTCATTGACAACACATATGTAACCTAGTATGGTGTCTTCCTTCAAATAATGCATTCCCTTATTTTCAGCATTTCCCAGAGTTCCCACATTAAGTGTCTCCAAGTTTCTTTCTTTATGAAAAAAAAAAAAGAATCCTTTTCTGTATTCATTCACATCTTTCTCTGACTCTTTCTGGCAGGTTTCTTGGATGGGATTCAGTTGTTAAGGTCAACAGTTCTCTATTCACATACAAGAACACTGCAGAAGTTTCTCTTAATGACTTTCGTTTAGAATCAAAATGTGTGCATAATACCAGAAACTTCAAAAGTAGAGGTTGATTTACTAAAGCAATAAAGAAACCCTTAGTTAATCTTTAATGTTCATAATTAAAAGATTAAAAAGCAATATTATTGCAATACTAGTAATTAAACAAGAGAAAAAATAGAGGCATTGCATAAGAAGTCTTTAATTAAAGCATCATGGGAAGGTAACATTTGTGGAACACACAATAATGTATTATTGAAAGGAATTCCATCTAAAAGGATTATTTCTCTATTTCTGGATGATGCATCTAGGTTTCACTGGATGTAAGGTCAATTTCCTGTCCCTTGGAGATTTGGAAGAGTCAGAGATTTCTTCTTTAAAAGCCTGCTTCATGATTTCTGTGAATGTCTGACATGCTTTTCTCTTATTCCGTTCTATTTGCATTGCTGTGCTTAAACATGTCCCCTCAGATCAGTCCTATTCTGATTTCCATGACAACATACTATCTTGTGAATATCACTGTTGCATTGGTTCACCCTTTGTCTTTGTCTCACCATTTTGTTATTCCCCTTCCCTTCCTCAAATCAGGTAAACATATAAACAGGACACAGAGTACCAAAATCAAAAACAGTGACAACAGGGGATAAACCCAAGGGAAAAAGAAAGAAAAAAGAAAAAAAAATAACTTTACACAGTACCTTAAAAAAAAACAAACAACCTCTTGTTATCATGTCTTGGAGTTCATTTTATATGATTACATGTACATAGCTGTTGAGTTATTGTGATCCTCTGCTAGGACCGTCCTAGACATATATTAATTATTACAAATAAGGGAAAACATGGAGTCTATGTTTCTTTGGGTCTGGCTTACTTTACTTAAAATAATTTTTCCAAGTCTTTCCATTTTCTTAGGAATGGGGTCATGGCATTCTTTCTGATGGAAGCATAGAATTGAGGGGGTTTGTGGGGGAGGGAAAGTGGGAGAAAATGAGGGAGGGGATAACATTGTTCAAAAAAGAAATGTACTCATTACCTTTATGTAACTGTGAATATGATATGTGATGAGTGAATATGATCGAACTATATCATATATATGTAAATACCACAATGAGACTTCTTTGTATAATTAATTTATAACAATAAAATAACCTTTAAAATGGGGGAGAAAGACTCTCCTTAGCAAATGTTTGTAACTTTACTGAAGGTCTAGAAGCTTCCCTGGGTTGCATTGGATTCTCTGCTCACTCACTGGCTCTCATCACCTTTCTCTCTGTGCCAGACTTATCCTCTAGACATATGGATCTAGGAAATGTCCTCTGAGTATTCCTTCCTGGCCTGCCATGGCTTCATTCAGGTGGAACAGCACAACCAGAGTCCTATTCTTCTGGCCATTGGATTATCTGTTCCTGTCATCTAGCTCTTACCTGGTGGGAGGGTAAAAAACACATTTTTTTAAATTCCAATTTTCAACCAAATTCTCAGGCAATTGTTGGGGTGGGATACAGATACCTTAACAGGAAAAGCACTAAATTTAAATAAGGGATGCTAGATTTCAACTAGAATCACTATAAATAAAAATAAATTATTTTATTAAAATATTTTAACATGTTTACAGTATTTTAAAATATTTAATTCCTGGGGTCTAGGACTTCTTAACATTGCAACTTTCTACATTATTGTGACCCTTTCTTTTTCACATTATCCATGATGTGTTTGATTTGCAGGAATCCCTTCATCATCATAATACTTAAAAAACCTTCTCCTCTGGAAAATATGGAGCAGTGCCTGAAATCTTTGGTGTAATCTAGCTAGCATTGTTTTGTTTTGATCACATTCCAGTAGGAAACAGCCACTTAGCCAAATTTACATCAGCACTTCCTATGGTAGCTATTGGAAACGAAGAACAAGCAAAAATGTTCCTATCTACTGCATTTGTTTGGCTCTTGCTTGTAATGAATGAAATAGATGTATTTTGACTCTTCTTGTCCACACTTTCCTCTTATGTTTAAAAATATTTTGAAGAAATAGTGAAGTACTGGCATCTGAGCATTCTTTGGAAATCACTATGAAAAAGACCAATGTCTCGGCTGGGGATATAGCTCAGCGGAAGAGCGCCTGTCTGGCAAGGGCAAGGCCCAGAGTTCGGTCCTCAGCTCTGGAAAAAACAAAACAAAAACCTATAAAAAAAAGACCAATGTCTCATGCAGTATGAGTTTCTTGGGGTTACTGGAACAGAATACTAAAAATAAAGTGGCACAAAGCAACAGAGATGCATTTTCTCTCAGTTCCGAGGCTGGAAGATAGAAATCCTAGTTTTTAAATATTTCATCTGGAGCAGGTGTGTCAGAAGCAGTGGATGTTGAGAAGAGAGGTCAGTGGGTCACTGGACGTGAATGTTCCTTTTTTTTCCCTTTGGTAGCAACCAGAGCCAGGCCAGAAGAGCACTTAAGTCAAAATGATTGTTCACATGCCACTATGGGCTACCCAGATGGCTATCCAGCTGTTTTATGCGTCTTATGGAGGAAAAACACATTCCCAAGTACATTAAAAATGATCACACAAGAGGAGTAATATGTAATGAAGATTGAAGCAGTGAGTTAAAATGTTCTGATGTGGGACGAAAGTTCATATAACTGGCTAGCCGGCTTTCTCTCCATGAGGTGGCAAAGTGTTAAAGACATTTGTTTTGTTGTCTGAGGACTTTTACAAGTGGATTGATGTTTGGCTAAATCCAACTCTGGTCTGTGCTGCCAATTTTTTCCAGCCTACTCAATGTGGGGGCTGCAGAGTGCTTCTAACTGAGAAGACTGCTTCTGAAAAAGCAGGGTTACCAAAAGTGTTATGAGAAGTTGACAATACACGAGAGCAAGTGAGAAACACCAAGTAATGCATTGCTTTCAATGAAAGGCAGAGAATGCCCTTTACCAACCAGGAAAGGAGAAAGGGTTCAGGACACACAATCAGAAATCCAGATACAAACTTAAGCTCAAATCTTTATTGACTCTGCATTCTTTTATAGTTTTATTTTTATTTTTCCCAGAGCTGAGACCCAAACTCAGGGCCTTGCACTTGCCAGGCAGGTGCTCTTCCATTGAGCTCAGTCCCCAGCCTCTGATTCTGCCTTCTTGAACTGTTTTTTCAATGGCCCTGTTTCCTAGATTGATCATGAAGAGAAAATGAATTCCCATAGGGAAAACAATGAATTTATGTGTGCAAGATTGTGGGGAAGTTAATGTCTTTACTATTTAACAGATGAATAAGTGACTTGTTTTGTTTTAAAGTACTTACCAAAAGCTATGCATTTTGAGCCAATAATTTTATCTACAGTCTTAATTACTGGCAAAATGAAATATTAGATCACTAGTATATTTCCAATAAGGCATTTAAAATGTGAATATTTAGTTACCCCCAGCAGATGGTGCTAACTGTGGTTAGCAAGGACCTCCTCAGAAAGGAGAAAAACACTTTAGTAGAACCTGGGGCCAGATTGGGGGCTGTACCAGAGTTTTTCTCTAATCTTCATTTAATCTGTATAACAATACTATGAAGGAACATTTCTTCTCCCTCAACAAACAGATAAGAGACAAAATATTTGCTTTGTTGCCACAAAGTATCAGCATCAACTTTTGAACCCAGGTAGTTTTGATTCTTTAAGTTCTTCACTCTTGTTGTCATTATAAGTAAAATTACTCAATCAAAAATGTTCCTTGTTCATGTTTTATGTGCTGGCAATATACTATGCACTGTAAGTACAACTATGACTAAAAAAAATTCATGCCTGCAAGTTGATACAGAAATAGACATTCTAATGGACAGTCACAGTGACATTTTAAAAGTACATGTATGGGGGAGGCCCTAAGACTCTGATTTCACAAAGGAAGGAATATAAACAGACTAGGAATGATTGCACCATGACTGAGAAAAATACACATAATGTTAGAGCTAAAGGCCCTATGATTTCAGGAAAATGTACTATACCTCTAAAATGAGGTAATATTGGTGTCAAAGTCATAAAATTGTTATGGGAATTAATGTGACAGCCATGTAAATTTTAAGTGAATTCTGTTCCACCCAATGAAGCCTTGTGCTATTAAAACCACTGTAAAATGCAAGAAGCCTCCTAGAAATGCATGTACAGCCCAAACCCAGAAAATAAACAACATTAAATTATTGTTTTCTGTGGGAGAATGTTTCTCTGACCTGTGGTGGACTCCGCCTCAGCACAAGTTTGCCTGTTGATGGCCAAAAGAAACCATTTGGTCATGAGGGAAGTCTATTGTCATAGATAATTAGCTTTGCGGAAATAGTGGCTAGGTGACAATTAGAGTTTTTGCCTTGACTGGTCTGATCCTTTGTTGTGATATTAGCAGCAATGCATTAATATGTATTTCTATCTGTTTTAATCTTGAAGTTGTGAATTGATTTCTAACCCTATATAAACCCTGGCCCTCCTAAAATAAAATGTGCATTGATTCATTCCCCTTTGCACCCCCGCCCCCTGCCCCCTTCCTGATTTTCGTCGTTACAGTTCCTGGGTTAAGTTGAAAACTAATTTGCACACATGTAGGTCTTCCTTTATTTTGCTAGTCTTGTTTTCTTTTTCCTCTAATAATATTTTTCAGAGACCTTTGCTATATCTCAAAAAAAGAGAAGGTAATATCACAGAATCCTAAAGTCTCAAGAATGGCCTTGAGGGAGCTGGTGATCTCATTCTCCTCCCACCCATCTTTTCCCACACCTTATCACATGGTTGCATTTAGTTATAAGTTTAAATCTTCAACTCAATGATAAAAGCATGTACATTCTTAATATCCTTGGGGTGGGGTAGGGAATAGCTCTCTAGTCAACATTTTCTGTAGTTTTGTTAAATCATTTGAGATTTTTAAAACCTAATTTCTATTATGTAGAAATTAGTAGCTCTAATCCAGTCTTCACAAACTACTGAGACTGAGAGCGTCAAACACTGCTAATACTCACCTGTGCAGTCCTGGAGGAAAAAAGAAACAAGATAAAGACATCAATATTACAATGACAGCATTCTGACTTTATTTGATTCACACTGAAGACTTACAATGTACCAATCTTTACACATCAAATTGGAATATAAATAAAGAGTCATCTGGAGTGATAGTTTGACCCATGAAAAACAGAAAAAAAAACTGAGAACTAAATTATGAGAGATATTCACAGATAATATTGTAACTGTCAAGCAAGTGAAGTTCCTTTGAGTATGAAATTTGTCATCTGCTATCCCAGGTATAATGGACTTGGCAAAATGAAGTGAGGGGATTTTAATGGATTTGGTTTCCTTTTCTTCTCTTTTTACTCTTTCTTAGAATGTATCTTATTTTTTCTTCTGCACCTCAATTTAAATGATCCCCATTTAATTAGCAACTACCACAAAATTCATTGATAAAGATGATGAGCTGAAAAGTGAGATCTGTCAGTTTAAGGGAGGATTGAATTTTTTTAAGATCCTAAAAACTATGCCAAACAAATTGTAGCTTCAAAGATGATAGAGTTGATGATCTTTAATAAGGATCCCTATTCAATCTGCTTGAATTCCTCTTCAACTTTCATTAGCTAATCTATAAGACTACCAGTATTAACTGTACTCAAGAAATGTGAAGTTATCAGAGAAAAAGTGGCTCCTGAGATTATGTCAAGCATAAATATACAGAGGAAAAAAAACATAGTTTTATTTGATACAAAAATGTGAGTTATTTTTCAACGAAGATCCAATATGTAAGTGAAACAGGAAAAACAAAAGTAGCTCATTCTAGAAAAAAAAATGAATGATTGGGTGTTGGATGTTTAATCTGGTGGTAAAACACAAAAATTGGTCACTTCAGACAGCAATTCAGGACTTCCCCCTCTCTTCTTCTTTCTGGGATATCATATAAACTCTCATGTGCTAATAGAACTGCAGGCTTCAGTCCCACTAGTCACTGCATCTTGGTGCCTGTCCACATTGGTATCTACTTAAAGGTATGATGTCATTCTTTGTGCATGGACACTGAAAACCTTGGCTTGACAAAGCTAGGACAATTGAATGAAGTCCTTCTTATACATGAACTATATATATATACTAAAATAGCTGGTTCTGTTTTAAGCCGTGACATTTTGTGGATGTTACTCTGTAAGAGACCACTGAAAACTCCTTTAATTTGATAGCATCCTGTCAAGTGTTCTTTCTAGAGATTCTCAGTCTCAGTGTTGGCAATGTTACCTAGTAGGCTGCTGTGTGCAAATGGAGATAGAAGAGATTTTTCTGCCTCTTCTGCTATTCTCTTTCTTTTTTTTTTCTCAAATTTTTATTATCAAACTGATGTACAGAGAGGTTACAGTATCATACGTTGGGCATTGGATACATTTCTTGTACTGTTTGTTGCCTTGTCCCTCATGCCCCCCTCCCTCCCCCCCTTTCCCTCTCCCCCAGGTGTTCAGTTCACTTACACCAAACAGTTTTGCAAGTATTGCTTTTGTAGTTATTTCTCTTTTTTTACCCTGTGTCTCTCAAATTTGGTATTCCCTTTGAATTTCCTACTTCCAATACCAGTAAACACGGTTTCCAATATACTCAGATAAGATTACAGAGATAGTGTAGGTACAACCATAGGAAGGTGATACAAGAACATCATCAATAATAGAAACTACACATACACATAGGACGTTGAAAGTAGTTACAACTGTGATATATCACTTGTTTCCATAACATGGAGTTCATTTCACTTAGCATCATCTTATGTGTTCCTAAGGGTATAGCTATTGGGCCTTGTGATGCTCTGCTATGGCTTGCCTAAACCTGTACTAATTATTCCCAATAAGGGAGGCCATAGAGTCCATGTTTCTTTGGGTCTGGCTCACTTCACTTAGTATAACTTTTTCCAAGTCCTTCCATTTCCTTACAAATGGAACAATGTCATTCTTTCTGATAGAGGCATAAAATTCCATTGTGTATATGTACCACATTTTCCTGATCCATTCATCTATGGAGGGGCATCTGGGTTGGTTCCAGATTCTCGCTATGACAAATTGTGCTGCGATGAACATTGCTATTCTCTTTCTAAGCTATTACTTATGACATGTTTTCCCATTTTGCTCAGCCCTGCCAAAATTTTACTTCTGATTCCCCAAATAGAAACAAAAATACCTTTTTCCTTATAAAAAATTTTAAATGGTTTCATGGCTAATTCACTGCCTTGATTGTCCAAATCTCAGCTAGAAACTTAAAAATTGAGAAACAGATTATTTGTTTTATTGGAAAGAATCAGTCTTTCACACCAATAAATCCTCTGAAACTCAAGAGAGGTAAGGTTCAAAAAAATGTTAAGAAATGTGGGGAGAAAAATAATATAAAATTCAAAGGGATATCCAAATCTTATGCATGTAGATTTTGCACATAACACTTTTTAAAAATATTATCCTTAGTTCTCCCAAAATATCATGTCTTTTAGATATTGTT
Source organism: Perognathus longimembris pacificus (assembly GCF_023159225.1). Classification (NCBI taxonomy): domain Eukaryota; kingdom Metazoa; phylum Chordata; class Mammalia; order Rodentia; family Heteromyidae; genus Perognathus; species Perognathus longimembris. The sequence goes on along the minus strand of NC_063172.1, from coordinate 39,791,227 downwards.
TGAATTTTAAAATAACATTTTCTGTATATCCAGAATAGTCATTTCCTCATGAAATGTTATAGACATTAGTTAACCCTAGATCTTTTAGGATTATTTCAACAGTTCCCCAAACAAGGTATGTATTTAGTCATTAATTAGGTTAATTATACTTAAAAGTGATTGCTCTGTGTAAGGAAGAGAAGTTAGAAATGTTTTAGCATAGAGATGGTCCCTGCGCCTTTGAAATTTTCAATATAATTTTCAGTATCATATGCATAAGCATATAATTATACATTTATTAAATTCTCTAGAACAGTGATTTCATTCTGCAGTAGTGGTAAATTAGCTACCCAGAGAACTTTTAGCAATGATGACCAACAATAATGCTAAAGAGTCCATAATACCTATCCTACCACATTTCTCACTCAACAAAGAAGCACACAAATTAAAATGTCAATGGTGCCAAGACTAAGTCTGCTCTAAAATACTCTGATCCACAGTATTTATTGATCATATAATAGTATGATGATTGGGAATGAGGCAGGTTCTCTCTATGATCTAGAATGGAAATTCACAAAGAGATAAATTACATCCTAAGGATAATGGCCACACTTGCTTTGTCCTATAGCTTTATTTGCCAACATATGCAGAAGAAAATACTTCAAATGAGGGAACTGGTGCATTCCTGTCTTTGATGAAGAATTCAGAAAATGAAAGACGTTTGGTAATTGCCAACTTGAGGAAGGCACATTAAACTAGATACCACCTCAGTGAAGATGGGCATTGTTGAGTAAGAAACTCAACTTTGTTGTTCATTAACTTTTTCTCTTATGTCCAATCTTGTTTTAAGGCAAAGCAAAATAAACCTTCACAGACTAGAAGACACTGTTGTGTTTGTGTTTGGGAATAACAGAACAGGGGAAATGCTGAGAATGTCCCTTCTTAGCCAGCTCTGAAGAGGAGTAAGACAAAGAGTTGCAGTTCTAACAATGAAATGACTGTTGACCAACCTCAGGAATTTCTGGAAAGGCCTGGAAAGTCACCCCAAATCAAAACAACTTAAAGATTGATGTGGGCTTTGCTGGTATTAAGTAATCAACTTGATGATGCTGATAGCTCTACCTATCAGGCAGTCTCCTTCCTTTCTTGTTGGTTTAGAGAGATTGCAGCAGTTAATGATTAATGGATTCACCAACTCCCTTAACTAAAAAGTTTCTGGGTACCTTTCTGGAATTTTCCATCCATGCAGAATGAGAACTACAAAGAACTATAGCCTGAAAAAAAATCTTCTGAACAGGAGAATATGATATTAATCTATTCCAAAACTGTAAGTTTTTCTTCAGTCCTTATCAGAACAGTGTGACATAAAATGTCAAATACTATAAACTATATTTCTCACTGTCAAGATTAAGTCAAGATTAAGTTCAAGAGACTTAGCGATTCTTTTCATGCTTCCACCTGGTGGCCCTTCTCCAGTCCACATCTCTGAGGAAAAGAAAGTGTGATCTTTCTCCCTGTCAGCAACTCTTCCTAGAAATAGGTTGTTTAGAAATTCTTGGCCCCATTTTCCCTCTAAACTTTTGCTCTAAACTTTGGCTTCTAAACTGTGTTTAACAACTCTGGTAAATGGAAAAGAAACTAACTCAGTTACAACAAAATAGTTTCATCAAGTATTTTCTACATAGATGAGCTACATGTGGTATTTTTTTTTTTTATTAAAAGCAACCTCAGGCTACATTTGTGTTAAAATAGTAACAAAAATATTGTACTGTTAATTTGACTAAAAATGCATAGCAAATGACTATCTTTATACAAAGTCACTATTGAACCTCCAGAAAAGTCTAACACAAGAGAGAAAATAAAAATTCCTTTAATAAATCCAATGTTAACTGGTAACTATGGCCACTACACTAAATTATATCCTATCCATATTTTTTGGGGGAGGGGGCTTTTGCTCATGGTTGGCAGTATATCACTTGACCACACCTCCAGGTTAAATTGATTTTTCTGCCTATGCTGGCTTCAAACAATGATTCCCCATATCTCAGTTTCCTGAGAACCAAGGTACAAGCATAAGCTACAAGTACTCAGTACAACACACATTTTTTAAAATTAGGTAAAACAGATATTAAGAGTTCATGTCTCAAAAATACATGGTAGATTTCCATTTTGAAAGTTGCAGATTATTTTGACATATTTCTTAGTGATCTGTGACATAATTAAGCACAGAATCTTGTGTATGAGTGTAGTATAAAGAGTAGCGAAAATGTCAATCCTGCAATTTCAAAGGAAATAACAAAGGGTTTGAATCATTTACTGTAGTATTAATTTTTGGGCTCACAGTTTTAAATATTTAACATTTCTATAAATGGACTATTATAGAAATAAAGGATTTTGTTCCTTTCCAATAGAGACTAATTTATTGATTAGCCCCAGCTTTGCAAGTGAATGCTTAGAACTATTTGCAATAAATGAGTCACTTAATAAGATCATCTACATGTAATTCAATTATCTTTATTTTCTGCAGAGAAAAATAGGTGAAAAATATATTTGTGCTAATCTATAGTCCATTCCTTATACTTAGCGTTTGTCAAGAGTCTAAAAATATTGTTGGATAGCAGCATTCTGGTCTGAAATCATTTCATTTCCCGGCAAGGGGTGTTTTACATGACTCTGCTGCCTAGATCTATCTTGAGGCCATCATCCGTGATTTCACTTACAGCCATAACAAATACGTCTGTAGAAGATTCAACTCGTGAAACACTGGAAGGGACTCAACCTGGAAGAGCAGCTCAGCTTTGCTTTTCTGCAGACGCCAAGTGACAAGGCTTCTGATACTTTAAGGTACACATGGACAGCTTAGAATTTTGTGGTAATTAATATCCTTGAGGACAACTCCCAATTAATGAGATCAGAATATGACTGAGAAGTTCTCTGTTTACCATGCTTCAGGTAACAATTCTAGGAAATATTTGGTGTACTTCTCAGGAGATCCCGGTACAGTCGAGCCTCCACTGATCTTACTAACTCATACTTCCATGGACTTTTCCTCCTTTCTTTCCTGTCTCATACTCCTTCCTGAAATTACCTCCTTCATAAGGTGCCTACATATGTCTCATCAGGCTGTACTAAGGAGAACTCAACTGAAAATACAAGTAAGGGTGATCTAATAATTTACATAAAATAACATTTTAGTGAAATTGAACTTTGTTGTTTTATATATGAGATGAGAAATAAGTTTAGCAGAACTCTAGGATCTATACCTGCTTGGTCAAAAATAAGTGAAAAATGAGGGAGGAGGTAACAAATTGGATAAGAAATGTATGCCCTGTTTCATGTATGAAACTGTAACCCCTCTGCACATCACTTTGAAAATAAAGAAATAAATAAATTAATCAAGAAAACAAAGGAGAAGGTAACAAGTTTGATAAGAAATGTACTCACTGCCTTACGTTTGAATTTGTAACCCCTCTGTTTATTGCTCTGACAATAAATTTAAAAAAATTTTAAAAATAAATGAAACTTTTAAGTATAAATCAAACTTCTGACTACCTTTTTCAAAATTCTAATATGAATTCAGTTCTAATAGCATCTATTGTGTGACCCTAGCAGGGTTTTCAACATCATGGAAACTTAAATTGATTATCTCTATCTTAAGTATGATATTACTTATCTCAGAGAGTAATAATATAAAGGGATTACCTGTAAAAGGTAAGGGATCATGAAGGACCCCATGAGTCATGATAAGGTTGGATTCTATACTAAGGCAATGGAGGCTGATACAGGAGTTAAACCTGAAAAATAACGGGATGTATACTAGAGAGACTAGAATCAGAAACTAGACATGATAATAAACAAAGTAAGGTAATAGTGACCCAGATCAGAAGAGGAGACTTAGGGTAGGGAGAAGCAGACAGTTCTGATTAAGAAATCTTATAACCACTTCATGTTGAGCACAAGTAGCATTCACATTCTGTCTTGGGCCACTGCAAGGATGGGTTTTTGGATACACTGCAGCATTGTGGAGCCCTTTACTTAGGTGCAGACACAGGAGGAGCATAGGGGTGATATTTGGTGGCCTGAGTTCTGTGCATTTTGAGTTCGAACTGTCTGTGACCATTTATAGTGAAGAAATCAACTTAGTAGAACATAGAGCCACTTTCTGTAGCAAATGATAGTTGGTAAAAGCTGAGGAATAAATAGTTACTCAGATAAAGAAGAGTGTGGTAGAGAATAAATCTACCATGAGATTCAGCTCTCTGCTTTCTAGGTATGTATCTAACAGCTTTAAAGTCAGGACCTGGAAGGAATGTCTGCATTCCCATGCTCATTGGAGCACAATTTACAAAAGCCAAGTAGTGGACCTAAGTGTCCATCAGCAAATAAATGCATAAAGAAAATCTGATATATATATATCATATATATGTATATATACATACATATACAGGCATATATACATATGTATATGTATGTGTGTGTGTATATATATATATATATGCAACGTAAAATAGTATTCCAGTTTTACAAAATAAAGATGTTCTGTAAGGGCCAACATGTATAAAACTTGAGGATATTTCTAAATGAAATAAGTACAGAAGGACAAATACTAGATCTTGCTACTTACATGAAAGTCTCTAAAACAGTTAAACTCATCAGAACAGATTGGAAAATGGTGGTTTTGAGGCTTGGGGAAAAGGAAAGTGAGGGTTTATTATTCAATGGGTATACAGTTTCAGTGACACAAGATGCATAAATTTTAGAAATCAATTGCAACATCACAATATCACACCTGTAATCCACAGTACCATACTGTATATTTTTTTAAATGAACTAAAAGGGCCAATCTCAGGTTAACTGTTGTTAACTATAATAAAAAAGTAATAAAGCTCTGGTAATGGCAATGAGGAAAGATGTGCAGTGAATAAGGAAGTAGCTTGCTAGAATGCAAAGAAAGTAAAAGTTGGTTAACCTCCATGATTTTAAAAAGTATCTTTTATCTGTAATATGAAGGCAGGAGACTCAGCTTTGTTATGCTGTCTTTATTTTCTAAATTGTTCTAAGCCAGTTACTCCCTCCATTCTTTTCTCCAGTAATGTATTTTAAAATATTCTTTGCTGGGTAAAAAGACGAATGACTCCAAAAGCAGTACTTACAAGACCATTTGGTGTAAACCAACTGAACAACTCATGGGGGGAGAGGGAAATGGCAAAGAGAGCGGGGGAAATGAAACTGTAACCCCTCTGTACATCACTTTGACAATAAATAAGTAATTATTCAAAAAATATTCTGCTCCCCAAACATTGACATTAAGTACTCTTCCGTGCTTTTTCCTTTCTAGCAGTATGTGCTATTGTGCTATAAAATACAAGGCAACAAGGCCCAAATGTATTCAAGGCACTTTCCAGGGACAGAAACAGCAATGCTCATTAACCTCTACATTGTACTTAGAATCACATACCAACAGGAGTATAGGTATGGAACATGGTGAGGCACAATTTTTTAACTTAAGTTGGAAGTTGGTTATAAAGTGGCTCTCATTTAGGAACTTCATCCTTTCAGAAAGACTCAGAGCAACCCCCAAACTTCTAACATTTTCTTTACAAATGTAAAATATTTATAGCCCATTTATTTAGATTTCTTTTGTTATGCTGAGCACACCATTGGAAACTATTGTAGACACTGATCCTTGCTTACTTAGCCAATCATGTAATGATGACAAGGCAGTAAAATTGCCAGAACAAATGCAATCAGACACTCAAAGAAAGGGGAAGAAAGATCTCTTAGATGGCAAATCTAAATAATGAATGGAGGATTAGTTATCTGCAGATTTTTCTGATAAGGAAAGAAATCCAATAGTAAGAGCAATTCTTGTTTTCTGTTATTCACATTCAGCCCAAAGTACTGTGGTAGTTCAGCTGTACTCTTTTGAGCTCTGAGAGCATAAAAACCTTAAGATATGGGAGTCTGGATTTAATTTTGTCTTGCACAAGCATTGGAATTGGCTCATTTTTATTTAAATATTTTGCATTTACTTTGGAATATATTATATTTATATAAATGAATACAAGTATATATTTATATACTTATATTTGTATATGTGCATGCACACAATATACACATACAAATAATGCATATACACTCATATATGTGTGCATTCACATGTATACGTATGTACACATACAGTTCTATGATTTCTAGGCAAACACTGAAGGTGGATTCAACCTATTTTAATGAGAACAGTTTAATACCAAGCAGCTTTAATGATGTTTACAAAAGAGCTAACTGAATTAATATCCTCTGGTAATCTTTTAAAAATAGTGTAAAACAATTTTAAGAGAGCAAAAAAGCAGTGTATTCTCTGAGATAGATTTTATAAAAGTATTATTGTTTCAGCCAAGATATAAAGAAACTTTGGTTGGTTGATTTAAATACATAGTCTGATTTCTTTCTTAATTATTTTGTTGTTATATAAAGTTTATGTGCAGAGGAGTTACAGTGATATAAGTCAAGTAATGAGTATACTTCTTTTTGGCCCACATCACCTCTACCCTTGTTCTCCCCCAGTTTTTCCCTCCTACCTCCACTCACAAGTTGTATTGTTCATGTTCAACAGTGTTTAGTGAATACCACTGCTGCATTTGTTCTCCTTTTGCATAGTCTGGTCTCTTGCAGTTTCCTATTTACTTGTACTATCGATGTTTTCAAGAGTTCCTTGTTTCTGTCAACACTGGCACAATCTGAATGATTATCTTCATACATGAGATTTTGTTAATCCTTAAGCTTCCCGTTGGAAGTGTAGTTCCACCAAACAAAGAGTTTCAAGTAGCTATATTTTCTACATATTCCATTCAGTTTCAACATATTCTTAATCAAAATTAAATGGTTGTCATGAGGTATCATTATAACGCACAACATTATAGGTTTTGGCTGTTGTTGCTGTATTTTTTAAAAATTTCTTTTGTTTTGTTTTGCTTTTGGTGATCATAAACTCTCTTGTACCTACATTTCTCCTATCTTTCAGGGTGGTAAATGAATGTTTGCTAGATTGTCCACAACTTGCTTATCATTTCTGAAGAATTAAATCTGATCCTGTAAGATTTCCAAATCTCTAAACCAGACATGGTGGCTAATGCCTATGATCCCAGCATTCAGTAGGTTATAGAAGGATTTTGATACTGGGTTAGAGATTAAGACCCTATTTGAAAAAGAGATTTCAAGTTCTCTTTTTTTAGGCTATTCTTTTGTCATGTGTTTGCAGTGACAAAAGGCTGTGAGGGAAACTCAATTATATTTATTTGCATGGGTCTCAGGACAGATGGAGAATGAAGGGATTAAGCAAACAAAAGAGAAAATTATAACAAAATAAATAATAAAATAAGGTGTGCTGTTTATATTTTAAAACAAAGTATTTTAAAATTTGAGTCCATTTATTTGAAAGAATAGATATTTAATGTCGCTAGTCACAAGAATTTTCTTAGATACCAGAGGATGAAATAGACACAAATCCCTTCCCTCTGGGTATGGTTAGGTTGGAGGAATATTTATATAGGCAAGACTATGCCTCTTGATCCCTTTACATGAATGTTTGTCAGTATATTTTGTATGTATACTCTAAATCAACAAGAGGAAACTTGTCCTAGAAAAAAAAATCACAGTTACTGAACCTATCATACATAGTTAAATTGTTTAATAATGTAAAGAATTCCACACATTTGCAAGAGGTTTAGTGACCTTATCATGGAATGTTTCTAAATGAACAGAGGCCCTTTATTAGGAATTTATATTTTGCCATTTGTTATTGATATATGTTTAAGTGTCAGTCTGTTTTCCTTTGAATTTCTGCAAAGGTTAGCCCTGACATTTCAATCCAGTAGGTTGGCTTGGTTGTTGGTTGGATAACACATTTAGACAAAAATGAGTATTTACATACATTAGCCTCAGAAAGACAAGATCTCAGGCATAATTGGGAGTCCAGCATTCTAGGGCAACATTCAACCATTGGTTTCCATTAAGGAGAGAAGTTGTAGATTTGGGGCATCTCTCATTCTACCAAATCTGTCTCCCTACTAGATTCTAGACCAAAGTGATACCAAATAATTTTTGAGATTGAATTTGTTTCAGATCTGGAGATATTAAAAAATACATTCTTAATTCCAGGACAGGAATGCATTTCCTCTAAGGATAGGCCATGCTGTTGTTCTACAAGAATGCCCCTTCTCTGCATACTAGAAATTGCATTTTTCATTCTCTAATATCTAGTGGCAAATGCTACTCCCAATAGCTAGCATTTGTGCTATAAACCTGGCAATTAGAAGCTTTATAAATACATATATTTATAATACCTTTAAAAACACAAGATAAAGCTTCAGATCAGTGGCTCGTGCTTGAAATCCTAACTACTCAGGAGACTGAGATCTGAGGATACAGGTTCAAAGCCAGCCAGAGAAGGAAAGTCTGTGAAATACTCATCTCCAGTTAATCACAAAAAAAAAACAAAACCAGAGTGAAACTGTGGCTTAAGTTGCAAACTCCAGGTACAGTGCCTTGGTCAAGCCCCAGAAGTAGGGGGCGGGGGCAAAACAAGACATTTTAAAGGCAAAGTTTAGTGGTAATTACCAAAATCCAAATGCCAACTTAAAAAAATTATGTATTTATTGTCAAAGTGATGTACAGAGGGGTTACAGTTTCATACATAACAAATGCCAACTTTTGAAGGGTGATATTATTTATTCCATTACTTAGCTTTACACACACACCATACCCTACAAGACACATATACCACACAAGCATAACTCTCTTGTGCACATTGCTATTTATTCCATCTTATTCTATTCTATTCTTATTCTTATTCCCTCCTGGTTGGAGAACAGAATATATGCAGGGTCCAATTGGATTCAATGTTAGCAGTTTGTTTTAGAGTTTAATCTATTAGTGATGAAGGAATGACATCATTCCTTGTACAAATCAAGTCTGTACTAGACTTACTCAGTACATTCTTTCCAATCATCTACCTTCTCTTCTGCCTTTCCTGTCTGTGATGACCCATGCTTTGTACCAGTTACAAACTTGGTTTGCAAGTTACAAGCTTGATTGCATCATTTAGTGCCAATTTCCACCTTGATGGCTTAAGCCAGGTGGCGCCCTTCATGGATTATGTAGTATTTAGAACAAGCTGATAGGATTGCCTGCCTTCAGCTTTTCTTGAGCCACATTGAGTTTTATAACTTCTCATAATTCTTAATTCACCTATGATACTATATTTCAACTATTTCCTCTTTGACACATTAACATAAATCCAGTAAAGAACATATTACAACCTCAGTTGTTGACTTACAATCTCAGATACTATAGGATGTTGTCTTTATTTTATTTTTTTTAAATATGGAGTCAAACTGTCCTTTCTGATATTCTCTTTCTTCTAATCCTGGTTTGCCATCCTAGAGAGTGGTGATGTGGGCATAAAAGGCTACGATTTAAAGGACCCCTGGAAGCTGGTGAGTTAAGAAAGGAACGACTAGGTCTCTCAGTTGATTTTTACATCAAACTAATGAGATTTTCTAATGTTATTTTACATTTACCAAACTAATATTATTTTGTCCAATTACCTCTGAGGAAACTGTGTGTGTGGCGGGGGAGGGGTGGGTGGCAGAAAGTTTAAATAAACTTATCTAACAGGACACAATAGCATGTGGTTTTAGTAATTTTGAAAATATTAGGTTAGGGAGGACAGAGAAGGAAACAATGGGCCTGGGGTGGGGTGGGGGGTCATTTCTTTCCCCTCTAAAAATATCTATTCACAATTTGAAAGTCAAGGAAAGGTAGGTATGTTGAAGACCTGTTTGAACTTAAGACCAATTGGCCTTAACTGATGCATCCTAAGAGTTGACTCCAGGGCTTTAAACGCATCTGCCTGATGCTTGTCCATGTGGGAGCACGAATACAGTACATGAATTCCAGGCTCCTGTCAGGGCTGGACATTTAGAATAAACCACAAGGCAACACTCATTTGCAGCTAGGAGAAAGGCCATTTCAAAAGGCGATTGTCCCATAGGGGTACTGAACAGAGGTCAAGTTATTAGATTGAAGTTGTCTAGGAGAAAAGAGAAAAGAAGTGAAACATGAAATGAAGATAAAATGACTGTTTTCAGGTACAGATGTCCATTCTGTAGCAGCTGAGAAAGAAAAATGGATTTAGAAGCTTTGAGCAAGTCCATCAGTGTCTTGAGGTTTTATCAAGAAAAGGAAGAGTTTGCAGAGGTTTCAGAACATATCAAACACTGTCACGCTGTTGAGAACTACTCACCAGTGGATATTGAAACTGAGCTCAGGTGCTTCTCCTTAATTTCTAGCTCATTCCTAGAATCTACTATACTTAGCATTAAAGACTGAACAAACTCAATAAAGGAATGCAATGAGATTATTATGAGATTATTACGACATCCCAGAAATATCCAAAGTACTTTCCATGGTAAAGAAAAATAAAGGAGACAAAGCTAGGCACTGGTGGTTCATGCCTGTAATCCTAGTTACTCAGGTGGCTGGGTTCTGAAGATTGTAGTTTGAAGCCAGTCCAGGCAGTAAAGTGCAAAAGAACCACCTTCAATAAACTCAGAAAAAGCCGGAAGTGGTATTGTGGTTCAAGGGGTAGCCTTGAAAGAGGCTCAGGGACAGCACACAGGCCCAGAGTTCAAGCCCCAGGGCTGGCAAAAATAAGAAGAAAAAATAAAAAAGACATCATAGATATCTAAGTGGTTATTTGCTCACACTTTGTTTGACTTATTTACCATTCTTATCAATGTTGGTAAACATAAAAAAAAAACCACTGCTAGGATTTCCCTTATATTGTATTTACTTGTATTATATTTAACTCAAACTCTCACTATCACTAACAATACTGCATTAATAAGGGACAAATTCCCAATATTTTATTACTCAAACATGCCACTATTTCTTGTACATCACTTTCTTGTGTGTCTATATACTCTTTAGTTACAATTTTAAAAATCTTTTTCTGTGGTGTATAAGGATATTTTTGAACCTAACAAGTAGAATTGATCATGTGGCCTGTTTATGACAGCCTATACTCTTCAGTGCAGGCAAGGTCCACTTCATTTTCCTTAAAAGAAAAAAAATTCTCTTTTATTCCTGATCCCCTGAAATATATACACATTTTTGTACTTTCCTGAGATGTACTATTTACCATAATTTTTAATGTACATGTGGTATTTTGTTATGTGAGTGCCCGCCAGCTTCCTGGAAACCCAAATAGCAAAGCTACAAATATTCCTGCAAATGGTGCATAATGGAGTTTGAGGGTATTTCTCAGATTTACCCCCACAGTGGGTCAATGGCTTTTTGCATAATGACCTCACTAGAAACTCTGCTGTCAGATTGTTTTTCTTTTATCAACAATGCCTGAGGCTTCCGATTTATTTCCATAATCATCAGTAATGGACAGCATTCAGATTTTTATATTAGGTAATCTGATGGATATAAAATGCCATCTCATTGCTTACTGTGAACTGTTTTGATTACTGTTTTGATAAGTTTGAGAATCTTTTTGTTTTCCATTTCCTTTTCAATTTGGGGGTGATTTCTTTTCTAATACTTGTTCATATTCTCCTTTACTTTGCAAGATTTTTGCTTAAGGTATGATGAATTCCTTGATAGATTCAGATCATATTTATCTTCTACCATTCTCATCTGCTGACTTTCTCTCTAATATTACTTGTAAAAATAGAGGCTTCTAATTCCATTATCATGGAATTCATCAGTTTGATAGACCTATCTTGTGTTTATTATTTTATCACATCTTCCTTTCACCACAAGATTACAAAGCTATCCTTTATATATACTGCATTAACTTTAAAGCTTTAATCTGATGTTACTGGCATAGAAAGTCAAGATCCAGTATATTTTTCCCTAAGAATAGAGTGAAATTGTTCAGTACAATCAATTAATTGTTCAATTGTCCCCTTACAAGTTTTAATGTTACTTTATCATTTATTAAGTTGTATATGTGAATTAATTTAGTCTTCCGTATCCATGGGCTTTAATTTTATTGCCTCAACCAACTGTGCCTTTAAATATTTAAAAGAAGAATTATTGCTGTACTGAATGTGTACAGATATTTTTGTCATGTTCTAAGCAATACAACAATTTATATAGAGTTTGTATTTAATTATACATTATGGATGATTTGAAGTAGTCTCAAGAAGGTGAATAGGTTTCATAAAAATGTGCCATTTTGGAAAAACCTCCCATGCTCCTGGATTGGGAGGATTAATATAATCAAAATGGCAATATTGCCAAAGGCTATCTACAAATTCAATGAAATACCCATTAATATCCCAACACCATTTTTTAATGAAATAGAGGAAGCAATCCAGAAATTCCTATGGAACAATAAAAGACCTAGAATAGCAAAAACACTCCTAAGCAGAAAGAACAGTGCTGGAGGAATTACAATACACAACTTCAAGCTGTATTATAAAGCTATAGTAATAAAAACAGCTTGGTATTGGCACCGGAACAGGCCTGAAGACCAATGGAACAGAATTGAAGACCCAGAAATGAACCCACAGAACTACACCTACTTAATCTTTGATAAAGGAGCTAAAACAATAGTATGGAAGAAATACAGCCTCTTTAACAAGTGGTGCTGGCAAAACTGGTTCAACACATGCAACAAATTAAAACTAGATCCTTATATATCACCCTGCACCAAAATCAATTCCAAATGGATTAAAGACCTCAAAATCAAAACAGACACCCTGAAAACACTAAAGGAAGGAGTAGGAGAAACACTTGGGCTCCTTGGCGCAGGACGGAACTTTCTTAACAAAGACCCATAAAGGCTACAAATCAAAGAAAGGTTGGACAAGTGGGACTGCATCAAACTGCAGAGCTTCTGCACAGCAAAGGACATAGCTCGCAAGATAAACAGAAAGCCCACAGACTGGGAGAAGATCTTTACCAGACATTCAACAGACAAAGGCCTCATATCTAAAATATATGCAGAACTAAAAAAATTACCTTCCTCTAAAACAAAACCGCAAAGAACCAATAGCCCCCTCATCAAGTGGGCTAAAGACTTACAAAGAGACTTCTCTGATGAGGAAATGAGAATGGCCAAGAGACATATGAAAAAATGCTCTACGTCACTGGCCATAAAAGAAATGCAAATCAAAACAACATTGAGATTCCATCTCACCCCAGTAAGAGTGTCATATATCAAGAAAACTAGGGGCTGGGGAGATAGCCTAGTGGCAAGAGTGCCTGCCTCGGATACACGAGGCCCTAGGTTCGATTCCCCAGCACCACATATACAGAAAAACGGCCAGAAGCGGCGCTGTGGCTCAAGTGGTGGAGTGCTAGCCTTGAGCGGGAAGAAGCCAGGGACAGTGCTCAGGCCCTGAGTCCAAGGCCCAGGACTGGCCAAAAAAAAAAAAGAAAACTAACAATAACAATTGTTGGAGGGGATGTGGCCAAAAGGGAACTCTACTTCATTGTTGGTGGGAATGTAAACTGGTTCAGCCACTATGGCAAGCAATATGGAGATTCCTCAGAAGCCTAAATATAGAACTCCCCTATGACCCAGCAGTCCCACTTTTGGGTATCTATCCAAAAGACCACAAACAAAATCACAGTAATGCCACCAGCACAACAATGTTTATCGCAGCAGAATTTGTCATAGCAAGAATCTGGAACCAACCCAGATGCCCCTCAGTAGACGAATGGATCAGGAAAATATGGTACATATACACAATGGAATTTTATGCCTCTATCAGAAAGAATGACATTGTCCCATTTGTAAGGAAATGGAAGGACTTGGAAAAAGTTATACTAAGTGAAGTGAGCCAGACCCAAAGAAGCATGGACTCTATGGTCTCCCTTATTGGGAATAATTAGTACAGGTTTAGGCAAGTCATAGCAGAGCATCACAAGGCCCAATAGCTATACCCTTATGAACACATAAGATGATGCCAAGTGAAATGAACTCCATGTTATGGAAACAATTGTTATATCACAGTTGTAACTACTTTCAACGTCCCATGTGTATCTGTAGCTTCTATTATTGATGATGTTCTTGTATCACCTTCCTGTGGTTGTACCTACACTATCTCTGTAATCTTATCTGAGTATATTGGAAACCGTGTATACTGGTACTGGAAACAGGAAATTGAAAGGGAATACCAAATTTGAGAGACACAGGGTAAAAAAAGACAAACAACTACAAAAGCATACTTGCAAAACTGATTGGTGTAAGTGAACTGAACACCTGGGCGGGGGGAAGGGAAAGGGGGAGGAGGGTGGGGGGTATGAGGGACAAGGTAACAAACAGTACAAGAAATATATCCAGTGCCTAATGTATGAAACTGTAACCTCTCTGTACATCAGTTTGATAATAAAAATTTGAAAAAAATGTGCCATTTTACTTAGATATCCCCCAGTTTTGGTATCTCTAGGACATCCTACAGTTAATCATCCATGAATACTAAGAGACAGTTGGATATAGTTCTGTGTCTACCATATCCAATATACATCTAATATATATTTATAAATTCCATTAGCTTGTCTTCTTTTCATACCATTTTGTCTTTATTCCTAAGCCTTGGTAGTTTTACAGTATAAACAAAAGTCTTACTTTGCCTTTATTTTTTCCTTACTAAGTTATTCATGAAAATTTATATTCCATATCCATTCTAGAATAAATCTATTTCATATATTTGAAAAATATTGTTAATTTTTCATTTTGATAATAATTAATTCAGACATTATTCTGGGGAATATTAACATTTTCACAATAAAAGCTGACAATTTCTCCACCTATTCACATCCTTATACACATTTAAAAATGTCCTTTGCAAAGGAATTTTGTTATATTATGTATATTAACCCCTAGGCATTTTATAGCTTTTTGTGTTTTGTGAAGGTAGTTCATCTTATACATACTTTTCTGGTTGATAATATTGGTGTAGATCATGGCAAATTATGGCCCAGGGGCCAAATCTGGCCTACTACCCATTTTCATAAATAAAATTCCATGGAGCAGAGTCAAGTCCATTCTTTTCCATCACATATATGGCTATTTTGTTTTGTTTTTTAGGATTGAATCCATGGTCTGCCAAGTGCTCTGTCACCTGAGTCATGCCCTTTTTTAATTTATTTTTCATGTAGGGTTTCTTGTTTCTCCAAATAGCTGGCCATAATCCTCTTTATCTCTGTGTCTAGTGTTGCCGGGATTACAGACGTGTGCTACCACACATATTCCTTTATTTTCTACTATCAAGACTCAATAGCTGTGTTGAATTATTGCAGAAGAGACCTTGCAACTTGCAAAGATGAAAATACTTACTAATTGGCTTTCTCTAAAAATGTGTGCCAAATATGAGGTAAGGAAACATTTACTTATGATATTGTATTGTCAAATTATTTTGAAGTTTTACTAGTTCTATTCACCTATGTACTACTAGATTGAATATATAAGCCCATACCTCAGAAGGGAAATATGAGTTAAAATGCTGATGGGACTACCATTATCCCTTTACCTAGAGCCAAGCTCTCCCAAAGGACGGCTTGTTGACTAAGACACTGGGAAAAAATTCTTGGAACTGTTTTAAGACTTTCTATTAAGTGGGATATGTCTGAGAAAATGCTCTAGAAAATCATCATTGTTATGATTGAGTCCAATTCAGGAAAAATTTAAGGTAGCCATGTGGCCTAGGACACATAAGAATTCAACCAAGGACGGCCAGCCTTTCCACCAAAATATCTATATGTACCTTATGTAGAGTAGATGAAAAGGTCAGAATATAGGGAACACATAAACAAGGAATATCTATCTTCTGACAAGGATGAATTTAAAAAAAAGAGGAGATGGCTGAAAATGGTAGATTACAAAGTAGACTAAAGACTGAACAGAGGCCCACAGCTCCTAGCTAGTTGAGGAAGCAACTGTATCTCCTCCATGGCAAAGAGTGATTTCACTCCTTACTTTCCAGAAGGTGGTTGGCTGGGAAGTTCTGTGTTCTCTTCTGGGGCTTTTCACTCAAGGTTATTTCCTTCTACTTTGTAAGAGTTGCTATTTAGTGTCTGATATCTTTGGGCCCAATTCCATTACAGTATAAGCATTATCATGCAGGACACATTTTCAGCCTAGGCTACAAGTTTGTGCTAGAGCCTTTCACTAAAAGAAGTCATTTGGAATCTTTTTTTTTTTTTTTTTGCCAGTCCTGGGCCTTGGACTCAGGGCCTGAGTACTGTCCCTGCCTTCTTTGTGCTCAAGGCTAGCACTCTGCCACTTGAGCCACAGCGCCACTTCTGGCTGTTTTCTATATACGTGGTGCTGGGGAATAGAACCAGGGCTTCATCTATACGTGGCAAGCACTCTTGCCACTAGGCTTTATTCCCAGCCCCTCATTTGGAATCTTAAGGAATCCCATGTTCCTTTCCCAACACATATTCACACAGACCCTGATACATAAAGTAATGATGTATGCAGAAATAACTCTGCATATTGAGACTTTCTCCTTCTCCTCTGGTAATATTTAGCTGACTTTCATTGCTATCTGAATGATTTCATCCTATAAATAGAGACCAGCAATTTAAATAGACTATGATACGATTCTGATCATAAAGGCTCAGATAATTAGGAACTACTTTTTAAAGCCACCTCCTCTCGTGCTTTGGTTAAAGATTAAGTCATCTTTAGCTTCTTCACCTCTTGCCTCTATATTTTGTGAAGGTGAGAGACAGTGAGTCATTTGTTTGCAAGTGGGGAAAAACATTACATTATAACAAGAACTTCAAGTTTCACACTTACTTTAATTCTAGATAAATCTTTTGGGGAACTTACTGGAAAAACTTTGAACCAAAGATTGGCATCTAAGAACTGTAGACTACATAGGCATAAATATAAACACATCAATTGCTTGACAGATATACAGGAAGGAAAGAAGGAAGAAGGAAGGAAAGGAAAGAGAATGGGAAGAAAGGAAAGGAAAAAAGTAAAGTATATAGTCTCTGGGATGGTTTTGGTTAAGAAGTATTGGATGACGTAGATCACTTTAAGAGTCACTTTGGCAAGTTCCAGGCCCTTCTGGTTAGTCACTAATAGCTTGATTCCTTGAACATGAACTTTCTCTATGCCTAGTAGTAGCTGCTATCCATTCCTCAGTGAAACCAAAGGAAAATAATTGAAATCCAAATAAAATTATTTCACTCTAAGACCTGTTCCAGTTTGGTAAGACATTCAAAGAAGTAAAATTTCAAAACTCTTCGGAAAGCTCCAAAAATCATGGAAAAAGTAATATAAGTCACTACTGAACTGTATGGAGACATTTACAGTAAGTTATAAAATAAACTTCCTAAAAACCCTTATTTGGCATCCTTCCTTTCCAACAAATTCTTTGCAATTATACAAATCTCTTCACATCTTCAACCCCATTTCCAGTCTGTCTCTTTTGATGGCCATTCTTTATGTATACATTCTTTACCCCAAAGGGCATGCTTGTGTGTATTTGTGCAGTAGGGGGTTAATTACTTGTAATTCAGTATTTTTTTTGTCATACAGAGATTGAGCTTTCCTTTCTCACTAGGAACAAAGTTAAAGTTAGAGAAATACAAATTGGTCTTTAGTGCAGGTTCTTGTCAAAATTTCTAAAGTACTACCCAAACAATTGTTTTCCCTGTAGGCCTGAATTCTGGCCTATCCTTGGCAAGGTGAGAGGCAGGAAGGAAAGGAAGGAAGCCAGAAGTTGGCATGGGCCTGCAGAGGAAGTGCATATCTTTCTGCTATGGAGCACAGAAACCTTAAGGGACCCAAGCTTGAAGACCTGGCTTTCACCCAGGATTTATGTATGGAGCTGCTTTGAAAATTATGAGACAATCAAAATAGAAGAGATGACTATAATCTTGAAAACAAAACACACTACCCTTCTTTCTAGTTGGGGAAACTGTTGGGGAAAGATTTTTGGTATATATGGTTGTAATCATCTACCAATTCTTCCATAACATATAATATGATAGAGTGGCTTAAATAATATAAATTTATTTTTACATTATGGTAGCTAGAGGTCCAAGAGTATACTGTTGCAAGGCTGATTTAATTTCTTTTATTTTTTTCCAAATTTTTATTATCAAACTGATGTACAGAGAGGTTACAGTTTCATACGTTAGGCATTGGATACATTTCTTGTACTGTTACCTTGTCCCTCATACCCCCCTCCCTCCTCCCCCTTTCCCTTCCCTGCCCCCCCCCCAGAGGTGTTCAGTTCACTTACACCAAACAGTTTTGCAAGTATTGATTTTGTAGTTGTTTGTCTTTTTTTACCCTGTGTCTGTCAAATTTGGTATTCCCTTTCAATTTCCTACTTCCAATACCAGTATACACGGTTTCCAATATACTCAGATAAGATTACAGAGATAGTGTAGGTACAACCACAGGAAGGTGATACAAGAACATCATCAACAATAGAAGCTACAGATACAGATGGGATGTTGAAAGTAGTTACAACTGTGATATAACAATTGTTTCCATAACATGGAGTTCATTTCACTTAGCATCATCTTATGTGTTCATAAGGGTATAGCTATTGGGCCTTGTGGTGCTCTGCTATGACTTGCCTAAACCTGTACTAATTATTCCCAATAAGGGAGACCATAGAGTCCATGTTTCTTTGGGTCTGGCTCACTTCACTTAGTATAACTTTTTCCAAGTCCTTCCATTTCCTTACAAATGGGACAATGTCATTCTTTCTGATAGAGGCATAAAATTCCATTGTGTATATGTACCACATTTTCCTGATCCATTCGTCTACTGAGGAGGCATCTGGGTTGGTTCCAGATTCTCGCTATGACAAATTCTGCTGCAATGAACATTGTTGTGCTGGTGGCATTACTGTGCGGGTTGATTTAATTTCAAGGACACTTATTGAACTATATATGGTAGCCTTCTGCTTGTCTTTACATGATCTTGCCTCTGAGTATCTGTACCTTATTTTCTTATAAGAACATCAGCCATATTGGCTTAGCACCCACCCATGGAACCTCATTTTACCCTAATCTCTTATAAAGGTCCTATCTCCTATATAGTCATAGTCTAAGGTACTGAAAGTTAGATTTTTATGTGAATTTTAGGGTGATGCAATTTACTTTGTATCATGGACAGATTTGTTCTTCTAAAATTTTGCAATATTATTAGTTTGCTTCATCCTGAATTCTTCCAGGTACATCCTTTCACATTTTAAAGGAATGTATTTAAAGTCTGTATTCTGTGTTTTCCGAGTTTTGAGTTGGTTAAGGTTGGAGGAAAAAGCATTTATTGTTCTTTGTACCACATTTGTCAATCTCCTTTGAGATTTGCTTGCTGTGTTCCTGCCAACAAACCAAGAAGTAAACATTACTAGTGATTCATCTTAGTTAATAACCAGTTTCTGAAAAGAAAAGGACATTTCCATTATATATGCTCTGCATTGAAGTAGCAATTCATTGTTAATTGTAACTGCCTCCACCATTTTCTGGTGACCACCTAAACCTAGTATTTTTCTGTACCTTTGTAGATCAAAGATAAAGATCCAGAAACTATAATTTTCAGCTCTTTCAGCAAAAATTATGGGATGAAGCATACAGGTCAATTGCTTAGCAGGTATTTATTTACCTATATTATATGTTAGAGTAGCAAATGTGAAATCTATCACATGTATTTTTAATATCTACATATGTATATATGTAATTTCTCATACAACTCACCATCTATGGCATAAAGCAAATCACTGTAACATATTCTTTCATATATCACTAACCTTTTTAAAATAGCAGAAAAATGTGCAGCTTCCTCAAGAGGTATTTAGAAATTTATGAGCCTGGCTGGAAGATGTGTTTCAAATGAGTTAAATCATTATGTCAAACTGCAAACTCTATTTCTGGCTGAAGACTAAGATTTCCCTAACTAGCTGGGTGCTTTGTGTCTGAGTCCCTTAGAGAAGATGCCCACTTGCAAATAGACCTGGAAGGCAAAGTCTCCACACACATCCATGACGTCTGGAAACTAGTCACAGATCAAGCAAATATTCATGCCTTGTATAAAAAATCTTTTATTGAGAACTTCATCTTCTTCATCTTCATCTTCTTTTAATTAGCAATAATGTTTGTTAAGTATCATTGTCTGAACTTTGGAGATTAAAAAAAAGGAAGTTATCACTGTTATAATCCTAGTAAGTGCTGGTTCTCCTATTTAGGACTGATGCATTCCCAAATCAAAGCAGAAAGTTGAAGATAGATAGATAAATGATAGATGGTAGAGTATTAAGTTAGGTGACATCCTGGTCTCTCTGTCATTTAATTTCATTAGCCGATAGTTTGTTTAAGATAGGATCTTGTTAAATTTCTAAAGCTGATCTTGAACTCCTAGGTTCAAATGATCTCCATGTCTTAGTCTTCTGAGTAGTGGGGACTAAACACATGTACCACAGTGCCTGGCTTGCATTAGCTGACTTTACTACAGCTGAGGAATTGAGCATTATCGATAGTTGTGATCTAAATATGTAGAGGAAAATGACAGTTAAATATATGAAGGAATTTCAGGACCCCTTGAGAGAATGTATCCAGAGTAAGAAGAACCAAAGAGAAGAACCAAAGAACCACTCTAGATCCAGAGTGAGGGTGTTTCTGGAGCTCACTTTTATTCCAGACCACCAGGAGATCTTCTATTGTTATAGTGAGGAACAGGCTTATGTAAACTGAGTGAGCTCCTGCACTTTGAGTCACAGACAAACTTGCTGACTGATCATTTGAGATAGGTAATCCAGAGTAGCACTTTCTGTTTACCAGACACGGGAGTTTGTAAGCAAAGCATTGGTGAGGGCTTGAAGTGACAGGAGCTTGCAAGGGAAAGGTTCCTGAGGACATTGCAAGAGGGCTGGGGATGCCATAAAGATGACAGTTCTAGATTGATTTCTAAATAGGCAGAGATAATCTCCCGGGTCCCTAAGAAATAAAAGAAGGGAAATTAAAAAATGAGTCTAAATAATACAATGATTTCATTTGAATCCACCCACTAATGAAGTCCACAGGTATTTCAGTGACATTTGTTAAATTAACCTGTGTGACATGAAAAACACAGATTAAGAAAATATTGGGCTGGGGATATGGCCTAGTGGCACGAGTGCTTGCCTCATATACATGAGGCCCTGGGTTCAATTCCCTAGCACCACATATACAGAAAATAGCTAGAAGTGGCGCTGTGGCTCAAGTGGTAGAGTGCTAGCCTTGAGCAAAAAGAAGCCAGGGACAGTGCTCAGGCCCTGAGTCCAAGCCCCAGGACTAGTCAAAAAAAAAAGATTAAGTAAATATCTGTGTTTTATTTCTAATCTGAGGAACAACAATGTGTGTGTGTGTGTGTGTGTGTGTGTGTGTGTGTGTGTGTGTGTGCGCTCGCGCCCGCACACGCTGAGGATAAAATTAGGATACACCTGTTTTTCTAAATATAAATTTTATTTGCACCAAATTTTGGCATGAACTATTTGGCACATATTAATATTCTAGGTATTAATGCCTCCTTTACTTTTTCTCGTGACTATGGCTGGTGGAGATATGGACTCTTGAAGAAATAATCTTCAGATATCATGACAAGATGGATAGTGATCTATTTCTTGGTTTTGTTTTTTTTAAAGCATATGGTTACAGTATGAATGCCTATTTAAGAGTTACATTTCAGATGCCATTTAAGATAGGTTGCATACTATAAGTATAGATATTGAACACTTTAGGCCTTGTCTTAACTTTGTTAGTCAGTGGTGACTGAGACTCAAAGAAGACTTGGGTCTTGAGCCCTGGACTTTCCACTTGTGTGAGGTGATTGCGTTCCGAGTGGGCTACAGAGTCTCCTGTTGACCTGAGTCCTCAAATACGAAATCTAATCATGTGGTGCCCAACAAAATCCACTTCACCTTAAGGAAAGGGGAAATTCAAGTACAGGGTAAATCTCATTTCTTCTCTCACTTAACCACAGTGGTAAAGAATAAGTACCTGAACTGAGTTCTGGTGCCTCACTACTGAAATCCTAGATACTCAGAAGGCTGAGATCTGAGGATCACAGTTCAAACCCAGCCCAAGCAGGAAAGTCTGTGAGACTCCTATCTCCAATTAACCACTAGAAAAACATAAGTGGCACTGTGGCTCAAGTGGTAAAGCACTAGCCTTGAGCTGAAGAGCTCAGAGACAACACCCAGGCTCAGGCCCCATGAAACCGGCAAAAAAAAAAAAAAAAATATATATATATATATATATATATATATATACCTGGCAGAAGCATATAAAATATGCAGAGACATTCTTTCGAATTAAAAAAAATCAATTTTCAAAATTCTGTATATCAAGGAATTCCTTTGTTAAAATTTATTATCTGATTTTGTAACTTAAGTTTTAAAACCCAAACAGTGTCATTTATGGGACCAGGATATAAAAAGGAAGTCCATCAATCTGAGATTTTGGACTACTCTACCCATGTTCCTTCCTACTTCAGAACTCCTAAGTTTTTTTTTAATTCTAGCATTTGAACTCAAGGCCTCAAATTTGCTAGGTTGGCACTCTACTGAGTCACACCTTAAGCTTTTTTTTTTTTTTTCTGTTTATTTTGGAGATGCATCTGCCTGAGATGGCCTTGAACTGCAAACTTCCAGATCTCAGCTTCTGAATAGCTAGGTTATAGGCATGAGGTACCCTCTAAGGACAATCTACATACGTGTTAATTGGCAGAATTGCAGTTTTCAGAAAACTTTGTGACCTATGAGAGATGGAAAACTTTTTCTCACAAGTAAATTAAACATATATATATGTATTTTATTGTGATAGATTTTGCTATGTAACCATGGTTAGCTTTGAATGAGCAGTCTTTCTGTCTAAACATCTCAAGTGCTGATATTATGCCAAGTCTGGTTATAAATAAATTTTTATGATGGTAGGGGTGACATGATTAATTTCATTGTAGTTATGGTTTGAAACCTCTCTGTACAACTACTTAAAAGATAATAAAAAATTAAAAATAAAGTGAAAACAAATACTATACATTTAGAATATATTTGCCTGAAAGAGCTATGTGATACTGCAGTTTTTTTTAAATCAGATCCTGATGTTTTTCAAAAAAGTAAAATTTAAAGATATTTTTGGTAGCTCAATGTTTGTTAGGATACATAACGTAAAGTTCTTCTGGTACTGAAGAGACTGTTCTAACTCATCAACTATTTATTGAGTCTTGTACATCATACATGAAGGATAATTAGCAACTTATATGGCCTCTCAATGACCATGGGAGGCAGTACTTGTCTTACTAGCTTAAAAATAAGGAGACTGAATCACAAAGGAATTAGGCAACATATGAAAGGGCACATAATTCTGTAAGGAGTCAGAGCGTCCACTAGAGCATATCACCCTGAGAAAACTACAAATACAGTTGGAAAAAAGTCCCTTCATTATATTATTAAAACTTGTAGTTTCAATACCAAATGGTGTTTCATCTAATTAGTAACAGAACATCTCAAAATCCAAAAAGATAAAGAATTCATGAAATACTTTTGATGGAAGTGGTAACTACTCATTTATTACTATTTAAATGGAAAATGACCTTATGGGTGTTCTTAACTATGTCAAATGTGGTGCTTTATATGAAGCCAAATATTAATTTATTTCAAGGTCTTATAATTTACTTCTATCATTCAACTTACATGTTTTATATTTTAGTCAGAAGTTTCAGAAAAATATGGATTAACTTTTAATCATTTGTCTAACCCTGCATAAAATAGTTCAGTCTGTTGTGACAACAAAAGTGAAAACTTGCTTTGTAAGATGATACTAATTTAACTGGGGGATTTTTAGAAGAAGCTAGTGAGCTTAACGTTTCAGATACCAAAGGAAAAAAAGACATGTGGCTCATAAATACCTCACAAGGAGAGATTCCATGAAACTGCAAGTTGAAAATATATTTACCATTATAAAGAAACAGGGCATAAATCATGATTCCATGAATCAGAAAATTAATGGTTATATTTTTAGTTTGTCATATTTTTAGAGAAAAAGAAGGTATTGCTTTTGTAAAATAACAACTAACAATATCACAATAATGCTCCAAACACTACATCTGAAGAGGAAAAGAGTGTTATAAAAAAAGAGAAAAGAAATCACTTTAAAATTATCAGTAAATATTCTTAGTTAGCAGAAAGGCTTAGGAAGAAATATTTGAATTAATAAAAGTAAGAGTTGGGAGTTGGTGGTTCAGAGAACAGAATTCACAGAACAATGGGCATATTTTATTCATCATGGGACAACAACATGAGATTTCTTTAAAAGCTTATGGTTTTGCCAGGTATACTGGTATTAGAACCAGGAAACTGGAAGGGAATACCAAAATCGAGAGACACAGGGTAAAAAAAGACAAACAACTACAAAAGCAATACTTACAAACTGGTGAAAATGAACTGAACAATTGAACAACTCATGGGGGGGGAGGGGGGAATGAGGGACGAGGTAACAAACAGTACAAGAAATGTATCCAATGCCCAATGTATGAAACTATAACCTCTCTGTAATTCAGTTTGATAAAAAAAAAAAAGCTTACGGTTTTGGAAGTGTACTGTTAAGATCAGTTAAGCTCAAAACATTTAATTATTTAAAATTTCCTGAAATTTATTTATTCACTTAAATTCATAAAATAAAATATTTTCATTTGGAGCTGAAATAATGCATGCATTCCAGTACAGTATGAATTTGATGCTGGGAGTTTATTTGGAAAGTACAAACTGTTGCTCATAACTAACCCTAACTAACCCTGATGGTTAAGATGGGTGAGAATTACGACAAGAAGGCAAGCCAGCTCTGGGCTCTTAATCTGAGACTCATTAAAATCATGATGTGTGTTTTCTTGACTCCATCTTTTCACTCCTTCTATAGCTTTGTCAGCAAACCAGTTTAGGCCTCAAGGCCAGAACATTTACAGATAGGATCCCCTGATAACCAAACCAATAAAAAAAATCCATGGGAATTGTTCAGATAAATGACAAAGACAGGGGAATTTATCACTGAGGAAAGATCTCATCCCATAAATTTCACTCTCAAATCAACTGGTGTCAAACAATTTGTCAGAGCAAAATCACACAGAATTTGCTCTTAGTTCATGTAAAAATCACTAATTTTGGAGGGCACACAGCTGAACAGTACATGATCTTACTAGTTTGCCGCAGCCAACACCTCTGATAGGTGGGAATACGATAACAGTTGCCTAGGTTACTCTGAAGAAATGTCAAGGCTGCTCCTTCTAATTAAAAACATTCACTCTTTGTTAGACCTTACAAATATCTGATGTGTGACTGAAATAGGGTAGAAGTGGTGGCATCTCTGTGTGTGTGTGTGTACATATATGCACACATACATACACACACATATACATACATACATATATACATACATGCATACATACATACATATATCTTCCTTTGGCTTCCTTTGAGTCAGATTCTACTCAGTTTTGTCTGTAAACATATTGACCGTTTTCTTCAAGACTATAATACAGTTTTAACTTCTACTGCAGCATTTTGGATCTAATGAGTTTCTTCTACCCTACCCTTGTGCTTTGAAAAACAAAGAAAGAAAGAAACCAACCAACCAATGAACTCAAGCCCTTCAAGGAATTCAGCCATACTAAAAGGGGAAAATATTTATGCTTGATGATAATGCTAGCTGTAACTTAGAAGTTCCCTAGTAGAATGAACCGTTAGCCCACCCAAGGCAACACCAGAATGTTGCCTATAAGAACATCTTTCAAAACTGTGTTCCCGACTAATGAACATCTTTAGCCCATCCCAAACACATGGTGAACCAATGCAACAGCCATACTCAGAAGAAAATATGTTGGAAATGAACTTTACATCTTGGAGGGGGGTAGTAAAGGGAGGAAAGTGGGGGAAAAACAAGGGAGAGGACAAGAAATTTACTCATTGTAACCCATCTGTACATAACCTTGACAATAAAACTAAATTAAAAAATAAAGGATTCATTTAAAAACCATTTGCTTCCCTTTTTTTCTCTCATATAAGCTTTCTAGTCACCTGTGCTCTGTACAGAGGTAATTTAAAACTGAGAAAGATGAGTAGTGGGTGTTCTCTTTTATATGCAGAATCTGGTGCTAGTGTAAAAAGGGAGTACTGCCTTTTTTGGGGGAACCAGTGAGAAGGAGATAGTAGAAGATGGATAAGATGATGGAGTGAATATGCAATAAGCATTTCATACACATGTATGAGAATAGGATAAGGAAACTTATTAAAATTATATACAAGGGGGTGGGAATAAGAAAGAGTAACAGAGGGGTGAATTTGATTAAAGTATGTATATAAAGTATACATGCATGGGATTGTCATAATGAACCCCTTTGTACAATTAATAGATGCTAATAATAAAAGAGGAAAGGAACCTTCGTTTGGGTAAGTAGCTCAGTGGTTGAACGCTTGCCTAGTAAAGTTTGATATTCAGCACAAATAAATGTGTAAGCCTTGTTTTCTTGTTATATACTTTGGCCTTGTTTCTACTACTTTCCATAATAAAAATATCCCTCTGTCTGGTGTCAGTACTACCTCATCTTAGTTAGATACAACATGATGTTCCATTAAGAAATTCTTTTTTTTTCTCCTGCTGTGCCTAGTACTAGATATTGTGGGACATAATGTGCATACCAAAGAAATGAGTAAAACATGCAGATTCTGTCTCAAGCAGTTTGCAGGTATGGTAGAATTTTCTATGGATATTTGCTTATGTAAGCCTGACAGCCTCCTCTCCCATAGCTTTGGCATGCTCCCTTCCTAAGCAACACTAGGCCCATCTACTAAGGGCAGTAAATAATTAGCCTCCACCTCCTCTTCCTTGAGATGGCACTACTTTAGGGCAATTATGACCATATAAGGCAACAAAATCCCCTTAGAGTGACCTTCAGGCCTGGATAGCTGTAGGACCCCTTACCTACCATTTGGACAGAAGCCATAAATCCTAGGCTGACATGATGAAGCCCCTGGTCTGCACATTCACATTGAGGTCCCCACCTTCAAGACCTCCTACGTTATATATGTCATCCCAGACAATAGACCTCACTTCTTCTCACTTCTCCCGGTGAGAAGGGGTCTTGCTGACCCCCTTTGCTGGCAATAAACTTTTCCTTTGTTCTTCTTTCTTTACCTGGATGTCTGTGTGGTTTCTGGCAATGTCTAATATATTCTAACCGCTTATGTCTTATTTTCTCTAAGGCACTTTTAAACCACAGAAAGGAAGATAGACAATATAAAGGACATAGGAAACCATTGGAGGTGTTTTCCTCAAAGTCTTCTTGTGTATAATTTTGAGCAGAAAATATGTGCTAATATTCCCCCTTCATGACTACCATGCATGCTATTTATATTCAACTTTGATCCAGTACAATTCAGCACCAAGAGGGTTTCTCATACAACTTAGAGATGCTGTACAGTGGGGCCACCAGAGCATCACTACTGCTTGCTTTGGCTCATCCCATCATGTTTGGAGTGAGCTAGGTTCAGGCTACTAAGTAGCCTGGCTTACTCTGTGTGCTCGTTGGCTTAAAATCATGCTGTTCGCATATGGCCTCATTGTGGACCACATTTAGCCATGGTTTCTCAATCCAGTCTCTCAGAATCTCTTTTATTTTCTTTCCTGGGTTCCTTAGCTTATTATTTTTTTAAGGTTCTCCTTCCCCCATTTATCTATGCCCCTTTCTTTGGTCCTCTGATCTTCAAGTTTCTTCTCAACAAGTTCTAGGAATAATGTTTTCATTGCTCCTAAATCAGGGGCAAACCTATAGCTGTGTTTACAACCAGAGATGCCTACATTTCCTTAGAATAGTTTCTTCACTAGAAAAAAAAATATATTTACACAAATTACCTACTTAAGATATTACACTTTCTTCAGAACTCATAACTCTTCTATTGATAGAAAGTTTATTTCCAGAACTCTGTAATCACTCTGTTCTAGGGGAAGGGCACTTTCCTCTTAGCAATTGACATTGCACAGTCCGCGTGGGTAATGCCTAAGTAAAGCAGAGCCTGGTATAATTATCTAAATGGAGTCTATTGAGTGTATCTCACTCCGAGTCTTTCATTTCCTCTGATAGTGGGCTTTCCATATTGGCTCCAATCCTCTGCCCATTAAAATGAAGAAAATAAATTCTAGGAAAAAGAATTCCAGTATCCAAGCTGTTATTCTATTTTATTCCTTTCAGAGATATTCACAAGGTCTTTTTTATGCAAGACAAATAAAATGTTTCTAGGCTTACCATGAGAACTTCATTAGTAGAAGGTGGGAAGCCCTACAGTTCTGGGAGTCACTTGAAGGACAGATTGCTTCCACATTACCACCCCTCCTCCTAGTGAGTCTTGTAGTTCTCAGCTTCTGGATAAACATTCTTCTGTCCTTTGAGACCAAGTATTCTCAATTACAGACTATGAGTCATCAAGTCAAATCTGGCCTGAGGTGCTATACCTAGTGAATGAGCTCTTGCTTTGCCATTCTTCATGATTAGATTTTCAACTGCCTTGGTCTTCCATGCCTAGAGCACTGGGTTGAGTTCCAATACACAAATTAATTCTGTTTAACTATGGGATTTGTCCTTCTCTAAAGTTAAATGTTTGAAACAATCCCCTCAGAGATAAGAGTCCTGTTCTTTTAGATGATGTCTGTACTCTTCACTATTGTGCTCTGTCTTGGTCAACAACAGGTGTTAGACACCCATCTTCATTTGACTTCTGATGCTACATTTCCCAAGTCACTACCCTTTTTGCTTCTATTGCATTCTGCCAAGCACTGTGTGCTTATCTAGACTTTTTTACTCCTGGGTCTCTCTAAGTCATGATCTGACCCAACTTGCTCCATCCATTTTGGGTCACTTGAAGACTTGAAATAAGCAATTACTCATAATGTCTATCACATAGTTTCTGAAGACACAGGATAGGTCGAAATTAAGGAAAAGGCAGTGTCAAATTTCACAGGGAGTAGAAGTTATAATACTATTTCATCACTTTCCCAGATGAGATAATTTTTTTTCCTCTGTACTTATTTTCAATCGAATGTTTTTAATATTCTGTGCATGCATTTATATGTCTTGTTTTATTTCCCTAGTTTAATGAAAGTAGGATTCATACCTTTTTCCCTTCAAGGGGGCCCTTATCTCATTAAAGGTAAACTATACAAACAAGGTATTGTACCAGAAAATTGGATTTTATAAGATGAGTGAACAAAATACTCTATTTTTTAATTTTTATTTTTTGAGACAAGGCCCAGGGGGATCTTGAACTCCCACCCTTCCTGCCCACCATCCTAAGTACTAGGATTACAAAAATACTCTTTTAGTTGTTCCCTTGTGGGAAAATGTCTAAGGTATAGTTTCTTGCTTTTGTAAACAAAATATAATCAAAAGATCGATCTTTAGTTCTTGTCTAAGCTTTCTCCTAGATTATATAATGAATAATCTAAAATTCTTTAGTTTTGAGCAAATTCCCATAAAGCTCTAAGATCCTGAAAGAGCTCACAGTATATTATGAGAAGGATGAATCAACTTTTAACTGTATTTTATCCAAGGTGGTAATTACCATGACACCACCGATCCACATTATTTGAGAAACTCACCTCTCTTTTCATGGGCTAGCTCTTTAATGTCATTGTAAACTGGCTTGCAATTTTAGCCAACTTAAACAAAATGAGAAAGAGAAGTTTGAAGACAACAAACTTTTCCCCCCGCTCAAGATCATTTTTTTTTTTTTATCTTTTCTTGAGAATGCTTTTGACACATCTCAAGATCCAGGTAGTAAAGTGCTCTAACAGACCAAATTTTATACCAGAAAATTAGCTACCTGAGGTTTGAAAATATCTCTCTGTAAATCCTTTAAATTGAGCTCAGCCTGTTTGCTCTAAGTAACCAAAGCTGATTTATTTTTCATAAAAGACCAACCAACCTGCTGTGACAATTATTAAAGCCTAAGCTGACCAAAATCAAGGGTAGGCACTTCATTTACTTATGCTTTTAGTTCATTTGAAATAATTTTGAGGTTATACAAAGGTTTCAAACTAGCTCAGAAATATTTTTTTAAATATCCTTCACATTCAGTTTCACCATCTTCTATCAAAAAGAAAATCACTGCTCTGTCATTTGAAGTATCTACTAGAAATAGTTCTGTGTTTACACTAATGTCTTGTGTTTCTACATGACATTCAGAATGTCTTACCCAGATTGTGGAGAGTTATTTAGCCACCTCTACCTTTTCTGTCTTCCATGATGATATCATTCTTAGTATACTGGTTAATAACTTTGTAGAATGAATACTGTATTAGTTTGGTTTGACTGATACTTTTTGTAAAGATAAACTTGTACTTTGGGGAAAGTATTAGTCATAAGTGATGTGCCTTTACAGGGTTCGTGACAACACAGTTTAATCATTTGGTAACAGTGCTGTCTGGCAGGTTTATGCAGTATACTAAGTTTTCTTTTGTAGTTAGCCAAAGCTGTTTGAGACCAGGCAGGTATTTCACTCATCATAACTACACTCACTAAATTTTACATCCATATTTGTTGTCTACATCAATTACTGTAGAAGCGTTTGTCCAAAAGGTGCGTTCTGAAAGGGTATGTCCCAGTTATCCCAGGGGACCATGAGGAGATAGTCACAGACAAGAGAAGAAGGTTCATAAGAAGGTTTATTAGTGGGGCCTTATCTCCCACAGGATAGGGAGCAATGTGGCAGCTGCGCCTTATCCAGGTGGTAGCTCTCTGGGGTTGGAGGGGAAGGAGGTAGGTATTAACGGTGAGTGGGAGTGGCCCATTATAGTTCTAGGGCAGGGAGATTAGGTATGGGTTGATCTGGGGGCTAATGGGAGGAGCTGAGGACCTAAGGCGGGGGAAATGCTAACACTTTCTAGTTCTGTCATTCTTTTTTAAATTGATTTTAAAGTTTTTCAGATACTAGCGTTTGTTTGAACTTAGTGCTTGTACCACTTGAGCCATATCCTCACTTCTTTTTACATTTAGTAATTGAAATGCCATTGTTTTAAAGGAGTAATATTTCTCTATTTGGTCAATTATTTTAGTCAATTGTTTCTATTAGTACAGATGATTATCTTAGTAGTTGAGTAACAATTCATTAGAATCATTATTTTATTAGATAAGAGAGTGATGGTTGTAGACAACCTATCAAGCAAAAAGAGCAAGTATACAATGCAATAAGCACTAAGACAGGAGCTCATAGGCTTTTTTCCTATTCGACCCAAAAATTGTATGACAAAAACTGTTTCTTATTTTCTTTTAACCCCTAGACACTGCATTGTGTGAAATAGGTACTAATGAAATAAATTAACTTGAAAATAATGTAAAAAACTTAGATTCTATAGAAAGATTGATCAAGTGATTCAATTAATTTATTTTTTTACTTTTATTACTTTATCAGGTTTCAAAGACATAAGCTAGAAATAATAAAATAATAAAAACATTTTTCAATTCACCACCAATTTATCACAAAGCAAAAATTGAGACTGTGTTTAGATCACTATTCTTTAGAAGATACCTGAAACAGATTTGACATTTTAATAGTTGATTAGCTTTGTTGTGTTATTTATTATGTTGGTTGGTATCACATTTTTGATTTTTGAAATTATCTTCATATTTATTTGCTTAGAAATATATACAGTTAAATGAAATAAAACATAACACTATACAATGGAAAACAATGTCTATTTCATCTTCTAAACCCTAGTCTTTAAAAAAAAAAACATTTCCTGTCTTTCATCTCAGAGATATTATATGCATGTGCACATTTGTGTGTTACTTCTTTATCTGTCTTTATCAGTGTAAATGAAGGGATAGTGAGCACATCACTATGCACTTTAATATTTTAAAAGTTGGCAATATTTTATACAGATTATTCCTTATTTATTTCTTCAGCTTTACCTACATTTATTTCCAAATAATATTGGAATGGCATGTTGGGATGACACACATTAACTTCTTCATGAATGTAAATGATACTGAGCTGGTATTATTTCCAAAAGCATTATATTTTAAATAATGTTGCTGTGAGTATCTGAATATGCTTCTTTGTGAACTTATGAGTGGCATAACTTGTTAGAAAATAATGAGTGGAAGGTAATTACTGTGTATTTAAAATTGGGATAGATAGTGGTAAATAGTGCTTTTAAAATATTATGCCAATTTATTATCTTATCAACATTTTAGGAGTAGTTATTTTTTGTACTTGCTTACAAGTCTACAGATTAAAAAAAACAGCATATTTTCATCCATTTAGAATGCATTTCTTTTATGAATGAGATGGAGAATTTTTTCACGTTTGAAAGTCATTTATTTATATTTTCTTATATATATTATTGTGAAGGTGATGTACAGAGAGGTCACAGTTATATAAATCAGGTAATGGGTGTATTTCTTATTTTTTTAAACAGTGTCACCACTTCCCTCTAATATTATATTTTAAATGTAACTTGGCCATTTTTATTTTTGGTCTTTGATGCTCTTTAAATGATTTGAAGAAGTATTTCTACATTCAGGAAGTTATCAATTCAACAATAATATATGCTGAAAGTATTTTTATAGCTTATTATTTAAGGTATGTCTTTACTTTTATCATATTTTTGCTTGTGTAAAAATGTTATTTATTTGTTTGTTTATCTAGTGTGTGTGCTGGTCCTGGGGCTTGAACTCAGGACTTGGGTGCTGTTTTTTTTTGTTTTTTTTTTTTTTTTTTTAGCTTTTTTTTGCTAGGTTGGCTCTTTACATTGAGCCACAGCCCCACTTCCAGCTTTTTTGTGGTTGATTGGAGAAATGACTGACTGATTTTCTTGTCATGTCTGGTTTCAAACCAGGATTGTCAGATCTTAGCCTCTTGAATAGTTAGGGGTATAGGCATGAGCCACCAGTGATCAGCAAAGTTTTAACAATTTAAGTATTGAGTCCTATGATACTTTTATGCTATGAATTTTGAAATTGGATACCCAGAAGTACATTCAACTTTAAAGGTTAAAGAAATATTTTCTTTTGTTGTTTGGTAAATTTATTTCTTTGGTTGAATTTAAATATTAAGCCCATTTGAAATGTTTGTTTTAGTGTATGATTCAATTATATGTTCTCCAAAGTTCTTCCCTTTGTAAAAACCGCTGACTGATTTATTTTCCCCTCAGTGAATCATTAGATGCTCTTTTCTTCCAAGACTCCACAAAGGCAAATTAGAACAAGTAAAATTGAAGGTGATTCAGTCATGTTGCTCCTTACTTATCTAGACTGAAAGCATTTTTATCTTTTTATAAAACACTTTCTCTTCTCTCCCAGGAATGGTCTACCCCAATCTCACCAGCAATTAACCAAACCATAGTGTTCCAAAGAACACAGTGATTTATGCAGTTTGAATAATGATGCAGTTTTTTTTTGCAGTTGTTATTTACACCTAAGCTGACACCTACACAGATTCTTCAGAAACATCTCCATCAATTTCAAATGTATCTTGCTGTACTGTTATAAAGAACTTCACTTTGTGATAGAAAGATTAGAGAACAGTACATTTGTGCTCATTTTAATTCATACCATGATACATACTTAGTAAATCTTTATCTCAAATTAAATAAATAACCCTTAACTTTTTCTCTTCCTCTTTTTGGAAAAGAGATATGTTTATGTAGTAGAGTTTGAATGCTTGGCATTGGGATTGCTTAGCTTGCTTCCTTGGCTAGCATTCTACCAACTGAGCCATGCTTTCAGTCTTCTTTTACCTTTAACACCAAGCTACAATATGAAGTTAAATATAATTGTATTTTTTAATGGTTTAATGTATTTAACACTGACATTTCTACCAGTTGCTTTATGCAGGTCACTCTCCTAAGAATGGTGTATACATTTTCCTTGTTTGATCTTGACCATAACCTATAAGAGGTAGTCTAGCATTATTCACATTTTATAGATGAGGAATAAGAGCACTGAGATACATAAAAGCAAGATTTAAATAGCAAGCCTATATTCTGAATGACTGTGCTATAATATTACAAGGTCAATGAAGCTTCAATCAGCCTGAATCACTACATTTCAATGAACAATAACATCTGTTAATTCCAGCTTAGAGCTAGGCTCCTATCATTAGTGCTGACATTTGTGTTGACTTTTACTTTGATCTCTAGGTGTTGTAAGACACCAGACAGTATCAGTAGGTACAAAATAGACACCTCCTAAATTTGTGCTTCAATATCTGCTTTCATATTCAATCTCTGCCACTAAAGGAACCTTTAGTGTGCTTCCCTCAGAGCTGGTTGTATGGACAGGGAATGAGAGCTGGTGATACATTTGATCTGAAAATGTTAGGGCTTGGCTGGCTTCCAGTGCAGAGAATTACTCACATCTGCTTCCTTAAAATGATTGTCTCTCATAGTTCTAATCTTGCTTGCATATGTCAGAAAGATTTATGAAGGTGATTTGTCATCTCACATTTTTCTTCCATTGTCATTATGGCTGAAGATAATTGTTACAATTTTTTAAAGTTAGATGCAAGAGAAATGTTCTTTCTTCTAAATGAAGCTTCTCATACTCTATGTTGCTGGTGGGGATGTAAATCAGAATAATCTCCCCTAAAGGGAAGTTTTGCAATATATATGAAAAATGCCCAGACTCTTTGATTCACCAATTGTACTTTAAGTAATTTGTTTACCAAAAAGCTTACATGTATAAAATAATAATATGTTAAGGGCAAAATATCAAAAACAATTTAATTTTCTACTGGTAAGAATTTGGTTAAATAAGTTTCAACATATTCCTCCTTAGAGGAATACTATGCAGGTAAAACAATGCAATGAAGAAACTTCCTACTCTTGGTTTGGAGTGATTTTGCAAGCATTTAGTTCAGAAAAATGAATTAAAGAGTCTAATGACGTTTTGGTATGAAATGTGTGTCAGTGAAAAGATGAGATAATGTTTGTGGGATGTTTTAAAAGTATTTAGACAAATTCTTTGACATATTTTCTGACTAATTCTTTCTTGAAGAGATGGAGACTAATTCCCCTCCCTTTAACTGTAGCAATATGCAGTGAGTTGCTTGCATAAAACATAAAATATAGAGTCTAATCAGGAAACAGAAAAATCTGATTAAGGAGAAGAATTTATTTATTGGGTTCTGGTGGGAGGATACATTCTAACTTTATGTAGCCTCTGTACCTCCTGGAGTTTAAACCATGTTAGTGATTAATTTTTCATAAAGTCAAAGCCATAATACTTTCATTAGACTTATATTCTGAGGACTCTGTGCATGAGTAAAGGGCAATATTTCAATAAAAGGAGAAGTCGCTAAAGGTCAAGTCCTTGATGGAGTGGGGAGGCAGACAGCTTCTTTCTGTCTATGAAAGCAGGTTTTCCAATTTACCAGGAGCTCCAATTCACTGGCTATGAAGCCCTAGTTTACAGAATTCTTTCATTTTTAATGAGAGTCAATAAGCTGGTCACAGGCAAGCTGAATCAGGTCTACTGTCCTCTCTTTGGCCTAAATCCCCTCCATGGTGAATGTCCTTAGGCAGGGCATGCTCTTTCCAGTAAACTCAGCTCTAAGCTTGTAGTTGCCCGGAAGCTTGCCGCTTCACACATTCCCCTCTCCACCAGGATGCAGAAGTCTTGTAAAGTTTGTGGCCGTGGAGTGTTGAAACCACCTATGAAACACAGAGCAGGGTGGAGAAATGGGGGAGGAGACACGGTTTCAGTGTCTTCATGCTTAGTCACGAGAACAAGTAAATGCAATGACCTTGGGTCTTATTCAAACACGTAATTGCTTTGAGACAGATTTAACAATCCGAGATCAGGTTATAAAGTATTGTGTAGATTCAGTTTTCCACCCAGTCATTTTCCCACCCCCCACCCCTTTTTTTATGTGGTTCTAAAGTTAGTCTTTTCCAAAGTAGAAAAATATTCTAAAACAAAACAAACATTGATTTCTTTAATCAAGTAAGTAGTTCTTTCCTAGGAATCACAGATTTGCTTATTTATCTAAGTATTATTTACATGTCAGTGTAACCCACCAGGTTGAGAGATTCTCAGAGGAGAATCTAACCAAGATACTTCTTCCAGGGGCAGGCATTGGGAAGAATTCAGAAAGCGTTGGTCAATGATCAAATAAAGACGTAATGTCTGGCAATTTCTCAGTTTGAACTATAAAAAGAGAAACCAGTGGTTGGACAAGAATTTTAAATTACTAATTTTTGCTCCATCTGATGATGATAGAAATTGCTAGTATGTAAACTCCACAAATGTGGACTTTGGTCCATTGTTTTACTTGGTAAATCTCAACTGCCTGACAATCAGGACTACTGTTCCTATCCCACTCTGCTATCTGACCTACCACATATATTTACACAACTTTGCTAGTCCATTGTCTTTTTATTTTTTTATTTTTGTGCTGGTCCTGGGGCTTGAAGTCAGGGCCTGGCAACCACTCTGCCCACTTTGAGCAACAGCTCAATTTCTGGCTTTCATTTTTATTTAAATTTTAAAAGGTGACATACAGAGGGGTTGCAATTGCATAAGTCAGGTAATGAGTACATTTCTTTTTGAACAGTGTTATCCTCTCCCTCATTTTTCCCCAGTTTTCCCCTCAGATGCCCCACCCCTCACCCCTCGGCCAGCAGTTGTATATAGTCCATTTCCCAAACAGAGTCTAGTGAGTATCACTGCTGAATTTGTTCACCTCTTGTCCCCCCCCATTTCTGTGCTTCCCCTTCCCCTCCCCAAGATAGTTAATTGGAGATAAGAGTTTCAAAGGCTTTCCTGCCCAGGCTGGCTTCCAACCTTGATCCTCAGATCTCAGCCTTCAGAGTAGATAATATTACAAGTGTAAGCCATTGGCACCTATCCATGGCCTTTATCCGCATAATTTTTCCATTCCAAAAGACTCTTCCCAGGCACATGACTTGATTGTTTATTGCATTAGATTCCAGAAAACTACATAATTATTCAATGAACAACATAATTATCTCAGAAATCCTCTTGTTGCTCTTACCACCAGCTCTATAGTGTTATATCCTGATCATTACCCAATCCTCATCAACTCTTCCTCATTTCTCAAAAAGATCCTCCTGAAAGATCCTCCTTAAAGCTTCCAATTTTCAATAGATACCAGGCTGGTAGCTTGGTAGACATGTTATATCCCTTACTAGTAAACTCAGACATGCCTTCTCATCAGATTACATTGGTGGCATTGGAGGAGTTATCTTTTAATATCTAGAACAGCATTAAGCACTCTATAAATACTTTCTGGTTGAATGAGTTGATGCTATATAATCATGTATAAAGGGCTATAGCCATATAAATCCCCATTGCATTGTGATGTAATCCAGGAGTAAGGACACATTACACTGTCAGTATTTACACACTACGGATGATTACTTAATTATTGTCAGCATCTTATTGGTGTGAATTTACTTTTTAGTGTTTATAAAAGGAGTACATGTTCATGAAAGAGTAGTGGATGTCTTTTTTAAAAAAATATTTGTGCTAGCATATATTAATGATACAAAGGCGTTTTTGTGGTATTTCCATACATGCACATAATATACTTCCATGATTTTCTTCCCTCTCTTGTTCATCCCTTCTCATTTTGCCTCCATAATTAAAAAAATTTTATGTTTTATTATCTAGGTTTTGTGTTTTGTTCTTTTATCTTCTAACTTGTATAAATGACAGAGAATATGTCTTTGTGGGACTGACTTATTTCACATAACACGATGATCTCCAGTTTTATCAGTTTTCCAGCAAATGACATAATTTCATTCTTAATGGCTATGTAAAACTCCACTGTTATAGACACTTCATTTTTTATGCATTCAGTGGATGGTGGACACACCTTTCTTTAAAAATGTCTGAGAAGACAGGGTGGAAATCCTAATTCACATATGAATGGAAAATACTTGTTGATTTGTTTTAGATTTTCACAGCAGATATTTTGATTTCCTTTTTCTGTCTTTCCCCAAGCAAAAACAGGTTTTTCTGGAGTTTTTCTTTTTTTTTTCTCAAATTTTTATTATCAAACTGACGTACAGAGAGGTTACAGTATCATACGTTGGGCATTGGATACATTTCTTGTACTGTTTGTTGCCTTGTCCCTCATGTTTTCTGGAGTTTTTCTAAGCTCAAATAAAAAGCTTCCTTATTATATCTTTAAAGCACCAAGATGACAGGAAAAACAATTGTTTCTGACTTTATGCAGCAGTTGCTTCCAGTTGTAATTCAACCCATAGATGCACACAGCTAGCCAGTAAAACTCACAATAGGATATATTACTTAAAAGAGGGGGAAGAAAATAAGGTCAAAGCCATCATTATGAGAAATTTAACTATGAAAAAGTTCCATTGCTCCTTCACTGTTATACCAATGGGGAGCCATATGTAAGAATCATTTCAGAAAAGCCAAGTTTATTAGGCTAAACTAGAATTCTAATATGAACTCAACAAGTAAAAGCAAGCCTTTCCACTTTTCCAATATTCTAAAGTAAAGTATTCAGACAGGGTTTGGTTTTTTTTTTCAGTTTGAAATTTTTTTTTTGTTCAGCTACTGTTTTTAAATTTTACTTGAAGAATGTATAAAGCTCCAGGACTTTAAACATAATTAGACTTTCTATATTGCATTCTTTCTCTCAATCCATTGGAGATGGAAATAGCAAATAATATATAGGAACTTATTTCCTCAAAGAATCCAATGCCCTTGTACGTACTAAAACTGAAAGAAATCCAGAACTATTAAATGAAAGTTTGAGGTGGTGATTGGAAGAGAATATCTTCAGATCAAGACTGCTCACTCAAACTCCCAGAGATGATATTTTTCTCCAGATTGAGCCCCAGGTCATGGGCTAGCCTCTTTGTTATTGTATAATATCATGATAGAGCTTCAGTGAATCTGAGAGTATGTTTTGGGGAAAGTCCCACAAAGCTAAGCAAATCCCCAAGAGATTCTAGAAACGTTCTGCTTCACAGTCTCCAGGGAATCCCAAATCTCCAGAAACAGTAGATGCTTCTAGAACTTATAAAATCATTTTGTAGGTAATTTTTTAAGAATTGCAGTTTTGACAAAAATTCTGACTTGAGTTGGACTCAGTATACATTTTGGCAACTTATACTCTATTTCATTAGATTTTTTTTTCCTCAGTTGCCACAGTTAAATGCTCTTTGCCTTAGTTCTATATTAACCATACAATGTATGGCATAGTAAATTTGAGAAAAAAAAACTTTTTTTAATCTCTTGCACACTCAGTTTTCTTTTTCTCTCTTTCATCAGCCTTTTTCTGCCCTTCTTCTTTTCCCTTGGCTACATATCCCATGAAATAATTAAAATGGCAAATATATACAGTGCTAAGTAGGTGATGAAAGTTGTACTAGGTGATAACAAGCCTAAGCTAATTTAGTTTTCAAAGCACAGCATGCAAAATTTACTTGTTGTCTAATTTATAGTTATGGTTTTAGAAGAGTCAGCCAACCTGCCCAAGATCACACTGGGGCTAGTGAAACAGGTGTCCCAGCCCTGTGTGACAATAAATCCGGATCTCAATGCTAAACTGCAGACTTCATTGTTACTTTTGTCTCTGAGACATTCCATGTAAAGCTTAGTTGATGGAACCCATATATTGACAAATATGTTCTATAAAAGAATGCTACATTATAAGCTGGAGAAAACTAGAGGGAAGAAGTAAAAGCATTCAGAAGACTTTCTTTGGTTCACCCTTTGTTTTTTGTCTCACCGTTTTGTTATTCCCTTTCCCTTCCCCAAATAAGATAAGCATATCTAAGAAACAGGGTACCAAAATAAAAAACAGTGACAACAGGGGATAAACCAAAGGGAGAAAAAAGAGAGAAAACTGACTTCACATAGTACATTAAAATAAAAAAATAAAAGCCTCTTGTTTGCATATCTTGGAGTTCATTTTGATTAGCATTAGCATGATCATATGCATACAGCTATTGAGCTATTGTGATCCTCTGCTAGGACTATGCTAGACATACACTAATGATTACAAATGAGGGAAACCATGGAGCCTAAGTTTCTTTGGGTCTGGCTTCATTTAATATAATTTTTTTTCCAAGTCTTTCCATGTACTTATAAATGGGGTGGTGTCGTTCTTTCTGATGGAAGCATAGAATTCCATTGTGTATATATATACCACATTTTTTGATCCATTCATCTACTGAGAGGCATCTGGGTTGGTTCCATATCTTAGCTATGGTAAATAATACTGCAATGAACATAGTTTTTTTCTGGTAGCTTTAGTGGGGCCTTGTTTATGATCATTTAATGAAACAGCGATACTCACAAGACACTGTTGAAAATGAATTTTACAACTAGTGGGGGGGAGGGGAGCTGCAGGAGAGGGAAAGTGAGAGAGAAAACAA
Organism: Perognathus longimembris pacificus; assembly: GCF_023159225.1. Lineage (NCBI taxonomy): Eukaryota > Metazoa > Chordata > Mammalia > Rodentia > Heteromyidae > Perognathus > Perognathus longimembris. Next base: position 39,750,799 of record NC_063172.1, on the reverse strand, counting down.
GGGAGGGGATATCACTGTTACACAAGAAATGTACTCATTACCTTACTTATGCAACTGTAACCCCTCTGTACATCACCTTTTTAATAAAATAAAATATTATTAAAAATAACAGTTTTGGTACAAAGTTTACTAAAAAAGACTTCATAGCTGTAAGTATATTAAGTCCACAAATCACTATTGCAAAACAAACAATTTTATTAAATTATTAGCTGCTTTGGAACTGCTTGTTCTGGGCAAAGGATTAAGCAGCCTTGAGATTTCTATGGCATTCTTCCAGCTGCTATCATGAAATACCCTTAGAATTTGTAAGTGATTCTGGCAATATAGTGAAGTTTCAAACTTGAGTTCTACTAGAATGGGGGAAAAAAAAACCTATCAAAACAAACCCACTCTATCACCAGTTTACAGACTGAAAAGGACGTGTGACTTTGAAAAGATGAATTCAAACCAAATTGTTTGACTAGCTCCCAGCATGTTTATTTAAATATGTAAAAATTGAATGCAGAAGGGAGATTTCTTTTCAGTCCAGAAGTATAATTTCACTTCATCAATGGATTATAGTCAATAAGAATGAAAAGGAAAGGGAAGAAATATATCACTCCCCACCCCCACTCCCAGCCATGGAGTATATTGGATAATGTGTCTCAGAAAGAAGGAAGGGAGGAAGGGAAAAAGGGAAAGAGGAAGGAGAGGAAGAAAGGAAGCATACTAGAAGAAAGGAAGGAAAAGTGGAATGAGTGAGGAAAAGAGGGAAAGAGGGAAGTAAAGAAGGAAAAAAGGAAGCAAAAAAGGGGAAAGGTCTCAATGTTAATAGATGTCAAAGAAATATAGCAATATGTATGTTGTATGACATTTTGTGAGGTAAATGCATACATACACTAAATATGATGACTGCATTTGCTTCCCCTTCTTCTCTCCATTCATGTATCTTGTCCTAGTTTATGAAAAATAAAGATGCAAATAAAAAATATCTTTTGAGGAAAATATGAAGGATATGTATACAAATTTCTTTACTGTCTTGTTGTAAAGGTAAGAGAGGGAGTCAAATATCAGTGTCTTTATTTGGTCTGTGGCCATGTCACATGGAAAACTCAACTGTAAATTCAGGAAAGAATAAGTGTATAAAAGGAAAACAGCTTCTAATGCCAGTATGAACTGTGTCTGGACTCTCAGAGAATCCAAAAGGTCTAAAGAATGTTGATGTCCCACACCTCACTTTGTAGCTGCTGTTGTGTGTAAAGAAGTAATTAGTGAGGAGATTTTGCATATAACTACCATGAAACATCATATGCTTATGCTGGGAAAGGTTTATGTGTCTTATGCTTATTGTGCCTCTTCATTGTAATAAGAAGCCACATACAGTGAAACTACATGTTGTATGAGCACTTCCCATGATATTTTCCCAACAATGAAATTCTCTTGGACTGAAGTTCTCAGAACATATGCCTGATATTAAGTGACACTTAACTGTATATACACATATTTGAAAGGGTCTGTCCATGGAAGACTGAACAAATGGTTTTGGAGAATCCTGCTACAGGCTTGTCAAAATGGTACCTATTTTTTGTTTGTTTGTTTGTTTTGGGTTTTGCAGTCCTGGTTTTTGCAGTCCTGGGTCTTGAAGTCAGGGCCCAGGCATTGTCTTTGAGCTGCTTTTTTTGTTCAAGGCAAGAACTATACCACTTGAGCCTTGAGCCATAGCACCACTTCTTTTTTTTTTCTTTCTGTTTATGTGGCACTGGGGAATTGAACGCAGAGCTTCATGCATCCTAAGCAACCACTCTACCACTAAGCCACATTCTGAGCCCCAATGGTACCTATTTTTTTTTATGAGTCTTCATATTCTTTCCAGTACTAATATTTTCTCATCCTACTTTTCAAGTGTACTGAATTTTTAAGTATATCTGCCTATGTTTGCATCTCTCATTTTTTTTTACTTTCTTATTTTTATTTTTTGCCATTTCTGGAGCTTGGTCTCAGGGCCCGAGCACTGTCCCTGGCTTTTTTTTGCTCAAGGCTAGCACTCTACCACTTGAGCCACAGTATCACTTCCGGCTTTTTCTGTTTATGTGGTGCTGAAGAATCGAACCCAGGGCTTCATGCATGGTAGGCAAGCATCCTACCACTAAGCCACATTCCCACCCCCTCATTTCTCTTACTTTCTTTTTGCTTGTTAGTGGCATACTAACTTTCCCATGGAAGCAATAATGCTAGACTATTTAGTTGTGAGGCTCATGAAGAGAACAATTGTTTATTTCTAAATGGAGCATTTGTTCAACCTATCCAAATAACTCATATAAATTAAAAGACTAAATGACTTGGGAGAATGTTGGGCTACCACTGCTGTCAGATGCATTACACTAATAGTGAAACCAATGAAGAAAAACAAGGAAGAAACATGATAAAAAAACATTCCATCCAATACAGTATAAAATTACTACCATGATAATTCTTGTTTTATTCATTGATACTTAAGATTAAGACGTTCTCAACATCAATCTTTATGAGTGATCTAAAACTGATGAATATTAAGTTCCTTGAAAAAACAATTATTTTCTTCTTTAAGGCCCATATTATTTGCTTGGATATTATACTTTTATCACTTGTAGAAGACTAATTATAAATTTAAGGATAAGGGAAAAGTAAGAAAAACTATATCTGGACTGAAAAACAGGAAGAAAGTTGTGGAACAAGCAGAAGAATGGAAAAACCAAGACTAACTTACATTTTGGTTGCTCAGAGTTCCATTACCCAGAATTTTCTGCTGTCTAGTTGTCCACAGAAGCAAGTGCAGTAGTTCTTACATTATCAAAATACCCTGAAGCCTTTCTGAAAAAATGTCTACATGTATGAGTTTTTCTTAGGCTCAACTGACTTCAGTTTAAATCTTCCCAAATTCATATCACAATTTTCCCAACAATATTCTCATGCAAAGTGGAAATTTTCTCTATGTTATTTCTCAGAATCCTCATAAAAAATGGACATAATCAAAAGAACACGGTTGGTGGATAAGACTGATAAAAACTAAAAGCAGCACATAAGTTCGGGGTGCATGTAACCTATTTAGACACAGCCTGAAGCAATTGCAACTATTCCTTTTGGAAAACAAAAATACACAAAGAATTGTTGGGTGCTGGTAGAAGAGGTAGAAAGCAAGCTGTGAAAATAGCACAGTTGTAGGGGGTCTGTTTCAGTCTGCATTCTTTTAAAGTGCATTTATGCCTTTAAGAAGTAATAGCCAAATTCATGGTTATTAGCACTGTTGAACAATCTTTTTGGAGAGCTATAATAAATGAAGTGCATTTAAGCCACTTGGAATAAAAAAAAAAGACAACTCATTAAGAGACTGTTCTTTTACTCTAGGGGGTTCCTCTTTGTCAATATTTATTTTTTCAATCAGGTAATTAAGTAATTATGGTATGGTAGAATAAATATATTTAATAACCCTATCAATTAGGTGATAATTGCCCTAAACTTGCATATAAATGGTTGCCTTATTCTTCTGTTAAGCAAAGTCAAAGTCATGAAAGAAGTGTCCATCAATATTTAGCACCATATGTTGCAATTATTTGTTCTCTCTCTCTCCCTCTCTCTCACACACAACACACACTCACACACATGTACTTGTGTATGTGTGTGTGTTTATGACCACCTTTAGAAGATGTACCTTTCCATTCATTATGAAACTGTTGAATGTTAATTAGGTGGTAGGGTCTAAGTGTCAGACCAGATTATAAACTTAAACGTCTCAAAACCTAGATACTGTTGACATGATCTCCAACTATCAGCATTCTCATTTTAGAGAGGAAAAAAATTTAAATGCACAAGCAACAAATATTATTAATTTATTTTCTTATTATCAAAGTGATGTACAGAGGGGTTACACTTCCATATGTACAGCAGTGAGTACATTTCTTATCAAACTTGTTACCTCCTCCCTCATTTTTCTCCCACCTTCCCCTTTCCTCATTTCCTTCCCTCCCCGCCTCCAAATTATACAGTTGGTTTATAGCATATTGTCTTGTAAGTATTGCTGTTGCATTGGTTCACCTTTTGCCCTTTGTCTCTCCATTTTGATGTTCCCCTTCCCTTTCCTAGTTCCAATAAACATATATACAATATCCAGGGTACCAAAATCAGTTATTATGACATCAGGGGTAAAACCATGGGGAAAAAAGACAAAAGAAAATGTCAGAATTTCACATGTTATGTTGAACATATCAACGATAAACCACTTATTTCCATAACTTGGAGTTCATTTCCCTTTGCATCATCTTATGTGTTCATATGGACATAGCTATTGAGCTATTGTGATCTGCTAGGACTATCCTACTAATTATTACCAATGAGGGAAACCATAGGGGTTATGTTTCTTTGAGTCTGGCTCACTTCACTTATTATGATTTTTTCCAAGTCCTTCCATTTCCTTATGAATGGGGCAATGCCATTCCACAGACAAAAATTTGTTTGAGTTCACAGAGGAATTTAGGAAGTAGTAAACTATAGTGTATGTCTAAGCAATTCAACACCATCATTATTATTATCTTTAAGTAGTTGTACAAAGGGGTTTCAATCCAACGTGTCTGTTAATGCGTACAAAGCACTCCTTCCATCATCTCCCCTCATCCTGCCATCAGACCAAAACATCAATGGTCTTAATCACCATGGTGTTTCAGCTTTGAAAGATTTGTGTTGATTACAATTAAGAATATAATATATGAGTTAATGTTTAATATATACCTTCCTCATGTTTCAATTGGACACTATTCCTTCATATAGATTAACTTCTTTTTAATAAATCTACAAAGAATACTAGAATTGGAAGAAATAAACAGAAAGATGCTAAGTGACTTTGTTAAATGTATAGGATAATGGACTGAGGCAGGATTAGAACCATGTCCATCTGGCTGTGGAGTTCTCACCTTCCGTCATTGTATAATAGATAGGCTGCTATTAGACTGGTAAATAAAAGTATGTGAAGGCTTATTTCAGGGAGTTGCATGCATTGAGTTCTTCCTAGGAGACTAGATCCATCCAGTGCTTTTGCCCACATATCACACTTTGTTTCTTCTGTAATCCAATAGGGAACATATTCACATCTACATTTATGGTTGTGACTAAACGGGAGCTAAGAGCTTAGTATTATCTTGCTAATTTTTCTGGAAACTAAATAAAAACTAGATATGAATGAAATTTTCATTGCCTGATAAAAAGAAACATGTCTAACAAAATATGTTTTCCTCCAACACTCTGAATTCAAGAAATACATCTTAAAGATACGTATGTTCTTTCTAATACTTTACTAGGGACTGATTTGAGGTGAGTCCACAAATGCATAATGATTAAAAAGCATTGAAAGCTTGACTTGGAAGTGGCTTTATTATTCTAACTGCAAGGTTTCCAAGTTACTTCTTTTAATGAGCCTTTGGTAGTTCAACTGTTTGTCTTTTTTTTTTTTTTTTTTTTTGGCTAGTCCTGGGCCTTGGACTCAGGGCCTGAGCACTGTCCCTAGCTTCCTTTTTGCTCAAGGCTAGCACTCTGCCACTTGAGCCACAGCGCCACTTCTGGCCGTTTTCTGTATATGTGGTGCTGGGGAATCAAACCCAGGGCCTCATGTATACGAGGTAAGCTCTCTCGCCACTAGGCCATATCCCCAGCCCTAGTTCAACTGTTTGGCTGTCTTCTGTTACTGGTCTTCTAAACTCATTTTGTCGTCTTATTGTTAGTTTTATTCATTCTTTTGGCAATTATTCATTAAGCTCCACCATATACTAGGAAATATTCCAGGCACTGGAATTAAAGAGCAAACAATGAACATGACCAATGCTTTCTTGTAGCTTATAGCTTGACTAGGGTAACAGGGCTGAGGGACATTTGAGTGACAGTGTCCTTCCTTACTTAAGAGTTTTACTTATATTTTAAAGTCTAATCCTAGACTTGCTTAATTATGCTTCAAGTGGAGAGGAGAAAACTGTCTTTACCTTACTTGCATAGGGCCTGACACATAGGAGATACTTTATTAATGCTTAATGAGGAGGCAGAGTAGAGAGGGAGGGAGTTGGAAAGGATCAGAAGAGAGGAAATAAGGAGGTAGATTGAAAGGAAGGAGAAGAGTGGAAAGAAAGGAAAGTGACCAGGCATTCTGTGTAGGTAAAAAAAAAAATAACTAACTCTGACAAAAATGAAATATTTCAAGGGCAATAAAACACAGGAGTCTAACATGGACAGTAAGTAATTTGATTCACAGTGGATTGTCTGAATGAAAGAGTGGGCTTATTTTTAATTTAGCAGAAACTGAGGAACTATAGAGAGTTTTTGAACAGTGATATAAAATGATTGGAACTCTAGTTTGGAAATATCAATTTTGAATACCACAAAGAGAAATCCATTCATTAGTGATGCATCCTGCATTGCTAGAACAGTGCCTTCAACATAGAAGGCATACATACATTTGTTGAATCAACAGAAATTGCAAATGCTCTGGAACGTAGCTACAGAGCTAAGTGGATTCAAAAATTCTTCTAAAGTTGTGGTTCACTAAATTCTTGCATAGATAGGGGACTAATTTTACATTAATATTTCTAAATGGAGTAAGTTAAATACAGTCTTTATTCCAAGAAATTGGAATTTTACATTAATATTTCTAAATGGAGTAAGTTAAATACAGTCTTTATTCCAAGAAATTGGAATTTTACATTAATATTTCTAAATGGAGTAAGTTAAATACAGTCTTTATTCCAAGAAATTGGAATTATATGTGGAATGGTTAGGAAAGAAAGGAAAGGGACTACTTACTGAAGAAATGTATTTACTTAAATATATTTTTACATAGTACATCAAGCATTTCTTTCAAGTTAAAGAACAAAATTTCCTTTTAGATGGAACACATTTTCAAACATAGGCCTGGAATCTAATGGATCCTAGTACAAGAGTGTCTAAATGCCAGCAGACCTCTTGGTTTCCTTTATAGATGGTTTGATCATGTTCTGTGATCATTCCTCTATGATGTTATTCCAAGTAAAATTTTAAACAAATACTCACACTGTGACATAAGAACTTCATTGTCTGGGTCAATGCGGTGAGCCTTTATTCCTAGCTCTCCAGTTCAAGAAGATGCTAAGCTATGTTTAATCTAAGTCATTTCCAAGGAGCCGTCTATATTTACCCACAAATCTCAAAGTGTAACTTCAGATATCACACGGTTCCCTTTCTGATTAGTTTTATACCTGAAGCATAGTTAGTTATTCATTAATTCCTTCATGTACCCATGAGCAGAATGTTGAATATATTTTTGTGAATGTTAGTGTAGTCAGTTCGATAGTGTTCAGATCCTCTATATCCTTACTCCTTTAAAAAAATCGTACTATTTCTATTAATTATTGAAACAATAAAGTTAAATTTTTCAATTGTAATTGAGTATTTGTTCCTTAATTCAATATTATCATATGCACACTTTTTATTAGCCTATATTAATTGTGCTAAGGGATATGTCTATACATGCATATACATTGGTCAAATTCACCCCATCTCTAAGTTTTACTTTATAAATTTAAAATTTTGTTATGAGGTACATACATATTAAGAATTAGTATATTTTCATGAAGAACTGACCTATTCATTCTTATTAAGAGTTCCTCTTTAACTCTAGTGCCAGCACCTGGCACAATTTAAAATTTTATTGTTGAATTTTTAGTTGAGATTTATATAGAGAATGGCTTCCATTTCTCTGTGGAAACTTTATTGTTCAACCTTTTGCTTTAAGTTACTGAACATAATAGTAAAGCTATTTTAAACTTTTTATATTATTTTGTTGTTATTAAGGCATTGTACAAAGTGGTTACCATTATGAAATGGTAATGAGTAGGTAATAATTATATTTATTTGGTGGAACAATACCATCCCTCCCATCCCTCCCCACAAGTTACATGGGTCATTTCCACACAATGTGCTTTCAATTTTTTATCTTTTACTTCTAATATATTTGTTATCTTTGGTGGTCTACAATTTGTTTTTTCTTGCATATGAGCACTTTTTCTCCCCTCCATTATGTATCTAGTCTTTTTGTATATAGGACAGCATGGATGATGTTTTGTTGATTAGCTCTCTTTAAAAGTATTGAATGTAGACTTAACAGACAATTAACTTGCTGATATATTAAGCCTTGTTGTTCAGCTCTGTTATGAAAGGGCTAAAGCAGGAGTTAGTAAATTATGCCCATAGGTGAAATGATCTTTACCAATGTTTTTAAAAACAAAATTATATCAAAGCACAGCCATGCTCATTCCTTTATGCATCAGCAGTGGCTGCTTTTATTCTTTGCCTAGTCAAGTAATTGCCACAGAAACTGACCAACAAAACATACTCACTATCTGACTTTTTTTTCTTGGTACTGAGATTTTGAACTCAGGGCTTTGTGCTTGCTAGGGCGCCTCTCTATCACTCCAGCCCCGCTTTTGGCTGATTAGCTTTGAGATAGGATTTTGCAGATTTTTCTGCCCTGACTGACTTTAAGCTATGATCTCTCTGCTCTCCTCCATCTGAACAGTTAGGCTACTTTAACCTTTGACACCTATGACTAGCTGGTTCTTTGTAGGGACAAAGTTTACTGGCTCTTAATATAAAGTATATTTTGCAGAAAACACAGTTACATGCAGTATATCGCTTCCTAATAACTGTTCCATATCAAATTTTGTAAAATCATGGGCAGCATTTGGTCCAAGAATTAAGGGGATTTCTATGCAGATTTTTCCATCTTTCTTTTCTGAACAGCTCTCTCCAGTACTCTGTTCTGCAAATTCCATCCAATAATGTTCGTGGTCCCTTAATCACTCATGAGCACACTTCATGAGTAAATGTTCCATCCAGAACAGCCAAAGACAGTCAGCATCAAACTAACTAAAAGACATAATCAACCTACAACCAACATACTTTGAAGATTCCTACTTCCAAATTCAGCCCTGCACTTATTTGATAACTAGCCAGTGCACAAGGAATATATAATGGGAAGCTATTCAACTGTTATGTCTACAGAGACTCAAACCCATTACCACCAAAACACTGCCCCATTCATAAGGAGATGGAAGGACTTGGAAAAAAACCATACTAAGTGTATTGAACCAGACTCAAAGAAACATAGACTCTATTGTTTCCCTCATTGGTAAAAATCTTAAGGATTCTTAAGAATCCCCAAAGAGAAACTAAGGAAAATAGTTATTTGTCAATGAATTCCTGGATGGTTCGATAATAATTTATTAGACTCATTGAGTGTCTAGATCCTGATACAATTCTGAATAGTACGTAGATGGAGGAAAAGAAGAATCCCAAGGGCTTTGTATGAGCTTGTCTTCAACTATTTTAACTCTATATTTCACAGAGCATAGACATGTTGACTTTGGTAGTCACTATAGTGGAAAATAACTAAACAAAACCTAGGGTCTGGGCCAGGTCCATCAATAGATTGGAAAGGATTCAAGCTCTATAAGAATATTTTCTTTTCCATTTACTACCTGCTCACACATCTTATGCCCATTTGTTTTCCTTAGACTTTGAGAACAGTTATATAAGAAGTACTTTCTAAATAATTACCTGAAGTAATATTAATACGATTTTAAAAAATGAGAAATGTATGACCAGAATAATTTTCAGTCTCTGAGAATTTAAGTTTCAAACGAAGTAGGGTTAATTTCTCATTTCATACAGAAGACATCTGATGTTAAATGTATCCTAAGAAATGAAGACTTAAAATAGCTTAATTATTTTAAAATATTGGGCAACCTTCATACTCAACAGAAATGCTAAACCACCTATTAATGCAGTCATTCTCTTTGATTGCACCTACACTCATTTTGAATATCACTATGGAAACCAGGGAACCGGCCCTTAGTGAAACATAATGAAGCTTTTAAAAATACAATTTTAAATCACCTGCAAACAATAGCCTCCAAATCAAAAGCTCTAGAAATAATTTTTCTATCTTTTAAACTCCTACATACAATATAATCTATCATCTAGTTACCTAACAAAGAGCAGAGAGTTGTTTTTGAAAGAAAGAAATTTACTCTGCATATTTCTCTCGATAGGAAAAATTGGTGAATAAGCATCCTTTCATTCCCTCCCCCATTTGTTTTTCTAATTGTTTTGAACTATGACAGACAAAATGAGAATGCATTGGGATACAAGACAAAGTCATCTGAGTTCAATTTATTCTAAACTTTAGTGAAACAGAAAATGCTGGAAATCAAGAGAAATTGTATTTATTGAAGAAACAGTATTTAGAAAAAACTTTTTGGCAATTGATTTTCTTCTTTAAATAGCTGGGTGAGGTCAGTTGAGAGAGAAGAATGAACTTGTAGTTTTATCTACCACTAGAGGTAGATGAGTACAACCTACCTGGCCCCTGAAGGCAAGAGACTATTCCAGTTGATATTCTGTTTTAAACATTTAAAATAAGAGAGTTCATGCTGATCACATTCTGAAAAACAGAGTTGTAATAGCCACCACCAATAACAAATCACTGACAAAGCACATACAGTTCATTTAGACTCAAGAGCAAAGAAGGAATCAAAGCAATTGTATGGTCTTAGATTGTGATGATCTAACCTAGTAGTTTTTAACTTTGGCTGTACTTGGAAAAAAATAGTGAGTTTTAGTCCACACTTTCTGAATATTGGAATTAAGTGATCTAAGGTATGACTCAGCCATTTCTATGAGTTATACACTTGAATATCTTCTCTTTCTAAATTGCTTACCTACACCTAAAGTCCAAATTTATAGTTTCCAGTGAATTATTTTATCCTTTTGGATGGCAGTATAAAATTCCATTGTGTATAGGTTCCACATTTTTTGAATCCATTCATCTGTAGTGGGGCATCTGGGTTGTTTCCATTTCTTGGCAATTGTGAATAGTGCAACAATGAACATGGAGGTGCAGGTGTCCTTGTAATATCCTGGTTCTTATTGTTCAGGATAGATACCTAGGAGTGGTATGGCTGGGTTATAAGGCATGTCTATGTTTAGTTTTTTGAGGAACCTCCAGATGAGTTTCTTTTTGAAACAGCTTCTAACCTTGAATATCAATTGCTCTGCCATAGACCCACTAGTCCATCAAGTTTATTTAAACCATTCTAAGCCTTCAAGGAAGTGTTTTGATAATCTACATTTCTGAAAGGGCTTGTTGGTCCCTATATAAAGATAGATGCTTGTAGAATATGTTTAAGTTCACTCATCATCAGTATTGATATCCTAGATAATTATGACTGCAAAAGTATTATATTACTATATTATTGTTATCATTATTACATATTATTATATCTATTATCATCTTACCCTATTCTGACTCGTGGGGTATTTACCATTTTTTTTTAATTAAGAGAATCATTTGTTAGGTAACACTAAAGTAAAATATATGGAAAAGTGATGTTTTTTCTACATCTTATGGAATTAAGGCTGTTTGCAACTTCGACATGATAGTTCTTTCACACAAAAAAGAAATAGTTGGTAAAGTAGAATATGAGAGCCAATATCAGCTGGGCAATGGTAACTCACACTTCAATACTTCTAGATACTCAGGAGGATGAGATCTGAGAATTGCAGTTAAAAGCCAGTACAGAAGGGGCTGGTAAAGTGCTCACCTTGTATAGATGAAGCTGTGGGTTCCATTCCTCAGCACCACATATATACAAAAAGCCGGAAGTGGCGCTGTGGCTCGAGTGGTAGAGTGCTAGCCTTGAGCAAAAAGAAGCCAAGGACAGTGCTCAGGCCCTGAGTTCAAGCCCCAGGACTGGCAAACAACAACAACAAACAAACAAAGCCAGTACAGGCAACAAAGTCTGTGGGACTGCTATTTCCAGTTAACCACCAGAAATGCCAGAAGTGGAGCTGCGACTCAACTGGTAGAGCCACCAGCCTTGAATGAAAATAGCCTAGAGGAAGGTGCCTGGGCCCTGAATTCAAGCCTAGTACTAGCACAAAAGAGAGGGAGAGACAGAGGCAGGGGATGGGGGTGGAAGGTGGAGTCCATGGCCAACATTTGTTCATGTAAACAAGATCCAGGAAGTTTTCAGGTATTCACTAATAATATGAATTATAAAGGAACATTTGAAGAGGATCTTAAATAAGAACATAGATTTTCTGAAATCAGAATGTAATTAACTACAATGAAGGTCCTTCAATCCATCTTAGATTCCCAGACTCCCTACTTTTAGTACCCTGCCCGGATTGGGTTAAGAAGTACAGAGAAGGGTAAATGAGCTAAGCTACTCTCCCATAGCATTAAACTAAGAAAAAAGTCTTCATGAAGCCCATTCATGTAAAAATGAAAGTTGAAAATTTTGTCCAATTGACAGAATTTTGTGATTTTGTAATAAATTGGCTAAATATTCTTTTGATGCCCTACTGTCATCATTAAAGAAGAGTGCTTTAAGAACTACTCGGTTAGAGTTGAGTTTTTCTATTCGTCAAGACTCAGTAGCACCACATATATTTATTGGGTGCATGGAGAAATTATGACATGTTGAATTAAATATCTATCCTTACTGTAATGCAGAAGTTAAATGATATCAATGTATTCTACTGGGAAAATAAAGATTTCCCATAAGAAGAAACTGACCCCACTAGGATACAGAGATTGATATACGTAAGCACACTCAGAAGTGTGTGGGAGACAGGCTTTGACATTGACTGGCTATGTGATTTGGTACATAACAATTCTAACTCTTATTAATAATGAAAGAAATGCAAATTGAAATTAAAATGATAAATATCCTTTATTTCTATCTACCAGATTAACAAAAATATTTTAAGTGTTGTTAAAGTTGAGAAGTAGAAACCCTTCTACCATGAGTAAAAAATGTTAAATACTTGTTATTACGAAACTGAACTAAACAGACCACAGAAATTTTCTATTTATATTGCTTCAGATTGATCTTATACATTGTGTTAGTATACTTTTCATATGTAGTATTATCTCTTCTTAGACATATCAAAAATTCATTCTTTAGACCTGTAATGAAACTTGAGTTTTTTAAAAAGAAAAGAAATGCAAAAACATCCTCAGAGCAGCAGAGGAGCCCGGGGCTGCCTTGGTTGCTGTTATTTTTAGTCTGCCCTACTTCTGTCAGATTGGGTCAGTTGAAATGCCAGGGGCAAGATGGTGTCCTTGGCAGAAGAGAGACAATATAGTATGGAATTTAAAAGAAACTGTGTGTCCAGAGCTCATGTGTATAAAGCACTTGCCAGTTTTGAAGGGATTGTGTTTTGTGTCCTCTTCAATGCTAGAAGACTTGGAATTAAGGAGATACCATATAGGTCCTTTCTAAAATAAGACAAACAAAACTGGCTACCTTGGCCCTTCTTTCAATGCGTTGTGTCAGCTCAACAGTGCTGAAGGTGCTTACTCCAGAAAGGTCAAGGATCACTGAATATTTGAAATGAGTATATAAGCATCAATGTTTGTGGCAAGGTCAGAAGGCATTCTTGACCTCTGAATCAAAGGAATTTCTCAGGAGGGATTAATCTTGAATCATGAATTATTGAAATGATTACACAAAATTGGTTTTAAAAAGGGTATTGATATATTGCTTTTATTTTCCCTTAAGTCTTTGCAATAAGAACATGAATAATTAATTATGCAATTTCTTGAGTCCAGGTGAAAGGTGACAGATGTGTAATGTGATATTCCCAGACACAAAGTTTCCCACAGAAACTGGCTGGCACCTGCTAAGTTCCATCTCAAATGGTATAAGTTAAATAAAATTTCTGTCCTACGCTTTCCTTTTTTTATGTTCAGCCTGATTTTTCCAGAACTGGCCATCAGTACATCAGACAGATGTTTAATCAGTCATGTTCATGTTTGGTTTTGTTTTCTTTTTCATTTCTCCATTTTAGTAAAAAAAAAATATCCTGAGACAGGGCCTAGCTCATACATCGCCAGGGAAAGTCTTCAGCCTTTATATATACATTTGAATTTTTCAAGCTCAAGCTGCATAAACACTAAGCAATGATCAATTTCTTCATTCTGATTCTCATAAAGCCCAGTGCTTTCTGATGATTGGTCTCTCAATGGCAGCACAGACAGCAGACTGAAAGTGATCATTATTTCTCTGTGCACTGGTTCAAATAGCTTTTTATTTTGAATGGTTTTACAAAAACTCTTTCTCCTTGTGATTGTAATTCTATGCACTGGTTTCTTTTTTTAATTCACAGTCAACAAACCAGTTCTTCCTATCAATCTAGTTCCCTCCAGGCAACTTTTCTCCTTTTTGATCAACCTGTTTTCTTTTCTGTGAGCCCTTTATGTTGCTTTCCCATCTCCTGAGCCTCCTCTTGGGTTAGAATCCATCATGCTGAAACTCCCTCCAACAGTGGATTTTCTCCTAGCCTGATTTAGACTCTGTTAATCAGAAGTATCCCAAAATTAATATTTATTTACATTTCACAAAACCAGGATTTTGTAGGATACACTTTGGAAATGGCAACAGCTTATCAATTCTTCTTTATAGAAAAACCAAAAAGGTAGCTATTTTTACTCTCATTTATAAATACATGAATAATTGCAGAATTGTTGGTAACATGTTCTGTTGTTCAAGTAGAAATAACAAGATTAGGAATTCAGCAAAGGGTTGACTGGCTCCAAGGCTCATGCCCTTCATCATTTATTTCTATAAATTTGACATTATGTTACAGAAAACTTGTTTTAAGGCATCATCATCTTTTGGATATTTAGCTATCCTAATTCTCATAAATTGATCAATTGAGTATAGTGTAGATTTGGAGGAAGGGGAAGCTCTTAAATTCCTTTAGCCTGATTTTTCACCTTAATTACATACTTGTGAGAGTCAGCCAGTTTTAGAGTGGTGTCATACTGTCCTGGAATCCGTTTGTTCTATTTCTAGGACTTTTCTGAGACAGTAGTGGTGAAATACAGTGCCTATTCCAAATTAGACTACACAGGGCTTGGAATATGTCCTAGTGGCAAGAGTGCGTGCCTCATATGCATGAAGCCCTGGGTACGATTCCCCAACACCACATGTATAGAAAACGGCCAGAAGTGGAGCTGTGGCTCAAGTGGCAGAGTGCTAGCCTTAAGCAAAAGGAAGCCAGGGACAGTGCTCAGGCCCTGAGTCCAAGGCCCAGGATTGGCAAAAAACAAACAAAAAACAACAACAACAAAACAAAACAAAACAAAAAAAACAAGTTAGACTACACAAACTTGTAATTGAATAAACTATATTAAAATTTTTAAAAAAAACAAATGCTCAGACCTTATGGAATCCTCTTTTTTTTTTTTTAGTATTATCTATGTTCTTTAGGTTACTTATAATTATGTGGTTGTTTGGTGGAAATACCATATTACAATGTGCTACTGTGAATCCTTCCATCACAATAATAGCTTGAACTGGATATGGTGGGAGTATTCATAGAGAAAGTGGCAAACATTACATGTGGGCCTTACTTAGGACTTGTTCCACAATATTTAGACTTGTACTATCCAATACAATGTTCACCAGCCACATGTGGCTACTGAACCCTTGAAATGTAGTCCAACATAAGATGTGGATAAGTATAAAATACATATCAGATTTGAAAGATTTAGTAAGAACAGAAAGAAAGCAGAATATCTTACAGTATTTTTTTATTGACTTCAAATTAAAATGGTGCTCTTTTGGATAAATTTGATTAAATAAGATATGAAAATTAATTTTATCTATCTTTTCTTAAGTAATTCCTAGTAATTTGATGTTACATAGGTAGATCACCTTATGTTTTTATTGAATAATGTTGTCCTAGACTTACATATATGATAGAGAAAATATTATCAGCACAGACCAAATTAAAGATGCTTTTTGCTTTGGCCATTACATTGTGAGTAGCATACAAAAATTGAGGAAATATTCATCAAAGAGGTCACATACTTGGCAAACAAATGGTTTTGATATCCATATTCCATATTGTTTTACTTTTGTCTTATTAATATTTATATAAAAAGATGATCTGGCAATTATTTTGAAACTATTATTTATCAGCCGCTAACAAGTTGACTATGTAAAATTCAGGCAAAAACTTTCTGTGAGAATGAGTTGACTATGTGGAATTTATAATTTAAAATGCTTTATAGTTTGTTGTTATTTGCAAATTTTGCCTGGAACATCATTATGTAAGTAATATTTATAATAAATGTATGATAATGTACATATTTTGAAAGCAGATTAGTAAACATCTGCTAGCAGACCATTGATTTAACACCCTCCCACTTTCAATGGCTATATTCCCTTATAAGTATTAAGAAACTACGTAGGGTAGGATTTAGCTGTGTGCTCATGGCTCACACCTGTAATCTTTGCCACTTAGGATACTGAAACTTGAGGATAGCAGTATGAAGCCAGTCCAGGCCAAAACTCCGCAGGACTCTCATCTTCAATTTACCACCACCACCACCAATGACAAAAAAGAAAGTAGAAATGTGACTCAAGTGGTACAGCATCAGCCTTGAGTGAAAAAGCCAACAAAGAGGGTGAGGCTGAGTTTAAGCCCCAGTACAGGCACAAAAAGAAAAAAAAAGTAAGAAAATACAGCGTTTATATCTAAATGTACAGAAAAAACTGATGGGTGGCTGAGTCCAAAGCTCACTGATAGAGCATGTGATTGCTCTGGGATCTTTCATGGAAATGAAATGATCAAGTTTCACTATAACAGAAAATAGTTACAAAGTAATCTAACTTGTAATTCACATAGTCAAAACCTTTGGCTTAATGGGTTGAATTGGGAGGAATGGGAGAGAATGATGAAGGGGTGACATTGACCAAACTATATTGTACTTACAAACTGATTTGTTGAATGGTAGTCTCTTTGTATAACTACTCACCATAATAAAAATATAATTGAAGAATAAGCCATTCTTTAATATTATTCTAAATAAATGATAAAAATGGGAGCTTGCTAAACTTGAAAAAAATAAAACAAAAACCCTTTGTCCCATTTCTCATTCAGATAACTAAGGGTGATAGATAACCAAGAATAACAAAGGACATATTTTACAGATAACTAAGCATGTGGAAGCTGTAGACAGAGAAAAGAATGAGGATGCTAAACATTGCAATGGATATTTTAGCAAGCTGGGTCAAACAAGGGTCTCTGGGTTTTACAAGGCAGATTTCCACATCCATTGTTAAAGGTGGTTATACATATATTGGCATGTCTTGTGAAATAATAGTGATGATGGAAAGGTAAGGGTTTGTAAGATCATTTACTAAGTTCTATGCCCTCTTCTAGATATTCCACATGCTTTATTTAAACAAATCTATTGAGATCTGCTCTTATGAAACCCAATTTATGAATCCCAGGGAACAATAAGTTTTAAGAGTCAGTGGTAGATTCTAGATAGAAGGGAAGTAAATGGCATGTTTACTGTTCTTACAGCTCATCGAACCAGCTGCTTATAAATTTGTTGTGTTGTGAAATATATGTGAAATGTGGAAAATGGAACATATAAATTAGCATTTCAAAGTTATTTCTCTTCCCAAATACAAAACTTGTTCAGACCTCTTTTGTCATTTTGAGAGAGAGAGAGAGAAAAAAAAAGAGAAACAGTGCGCATGTATGAATTGTTCTTGAAGTGCTTGACTCTAAGGAACTGTTCTCTCATATTTCACAGTATAGGGTTACAGTTAAGTCTAGAAGACAGGACTCCATGCTTTAAATCATTCGAGTACTCAGTAAAGAAATACTTAATATTCAAAAGAAGTATAAAGAAATGCATTTTCTAATGTGTCCCTGTTCATTCACAAAGGAAACAAAACTGTTCTCTGAAATCTAGATGATTTCTCTGAAATCGAGATGAGGTCTAACTGTAAGGTTTGCCAGAAAGGAAACCCACCACATGGTTCAGGCAGAGAAGAGTTTATTGGGGGGAGAGCCAACAGCCAGCCCACAAAAGATGGAGGCATGGGGAGGAAGAAAGAAAGGAAGAAGAGAGAAAGAGAGCAATAGAGAAAAGGAAAGAGAACACTGACCCATGTTGAACAGAATTATATAG
Organism: Perognathus longimembris pacificus; assembly: GCF_023159225.1. Taxonomy (NCBI): domain Eukaryota; kingdom Metazoa; phylum Chordata; class Mammalia; order Rodentia; family Heteromyidae; genus Perognathus; species Perognathus longimembris. The sequence continues at coordinate 39,732,768 of NC_063172.1, read as the reverse complement.
GGAAAGGTGGGAGGTATGACCAAGTGGATTGGATATGATCTCCGAGGAGGAGGAGGTAACTGCCACCATGTGTGCCAGTTACCTAGATAACTCAGGTACTGGGCACAGACTTAAACAGGTGGAGGCATCTGCATGGAGCCCTCCTGGGGGTGGACCTTACACTAACAGTCAGTCAAGATAGATAACCTTGAGTAACAAGTTTAAACAACTAAGCTTTATTCGTAGAAAGTGTTACTGTGATCAAGCTACAAGTCCATATGAATAATTCTTTCCTTGTCTTACCAAAAGGTATAATTAAAGTCATAATCTCTATAAATAACAGACTGCTATTTTTTCTATGCTGTGTGCTGCATATTACAAATATAGTTGACACTAAACCTATGTGGTCACTGTTGTAACTACTTTCAACGTGCTATGTGTAACTGTAGCTTCTATTATTGATCTTCTTGTATCCCTTTCCAGTGGTTGTACCTATACTATCTCTGTATCTTATCTGAGTACATTGGAAACCATGTATACTGGTATTAGAACTAGGAAATTGAAAGGGAATACCAAAATCGAGAGACACAGGGTAAAAAAGACAAACAACTACAAAAGCAATACTTGCAAAACTGTTTGGTGTAAATGAACTGAACAATTTATGGGGGGAAGGGAAAGGGCATGGGGGAGGGGAGAATGAGGGATGAGGTAACAAACAGTACAAGAAATGTATCCAATGCCTAACATATAAAACTGTAACCTCTCTGTACATCAGTTTGATAATAAAAAATTTTTAAAAAGCTTCAGAAAATGTTTAGTAAGTTTCAAATATTTTCACAATAATTTCTAATAAAAACAGATAAATATGCAAAAAACAAACCCAAAAACCTATGTGGGTGCTGTTTCCCACTTAACCTGCTAATATATCACTCTATGTGTTCTTATTCAAACATATACACACATTCACAGCTAAGTTTAATGAATAAATTAAACAATGTAAAACTGAATCTAAACTAAAGTGGGAGTGTGATTCAAGTGATAGAACACTTGCTTACTTCAGTTCCCAGTAAAATTAATAGCTGGATCTTAACTGTTCATCTATCTTAACCATGCTGTAATGATGGATATATCTCCTTTAAAAAAGGTATATTTTCCATTGCCCCTAAAAAGGACTGGTTACAGAGCTTGCTTTAATCTCTTCAGTCAAGGCAGCTCACAATCCAAATGTCTGCAGAGTATTTCTTTTTAGTATCTATGCTAAACAATGCCTATTTAGTAAAACTCATGTGAGTCAGTACAATAACACTTGGTAGAATCTTCAGACAATGGACAATAGCTATTTGTATAGTTCATGCATCTGCCAATGAATTGCACACCTGCATGCTGTCATAGCATTTCATGAGCCATGGTTTCACAGCAACTACACGAGGAGCAGTACAGTAGGAGGATTAAGCAAAGGAGCCTGCAGGAAAACTTCCTGACTGTGAGACCTGTGACTGGACTGGTGTTTTTGGACAAGTCATTTAAACTCTTTGACTTCATTTTCTCAAGTTGTAACTAACACATTCCAAGCAGCTGTACTATACAGTTCCAATCACTTACTTGAAGTTATTTAATCCTCACTACAACCCCTAAAATGTAGACAATACCATTATTATCTTTACTTTAGATAGAGGCACATAGTAGTTAGGTCATTTATTCATAGGTACACACCACTGCCACTCTGTCTCTTTGTACAGTATTGATGTTTTGTAGTGTATTTATTCGGGTTAGTTTTGATTTTAAATAATGTTCAAAGAATGCTTTTTTCATTACAATAACAATATTGTTATTGTAAAAGTGATTTGCAGTGGGATTATGGCTACCTAAGTCAAGAGTACATTTCTTTTTGAACAATGTCACCTCCTCCCTTACTCTTGCTCAATTTTACCTCCTGTTCCCACTCACAGTGTCTAGTGAGTATCACTGCTGCATTTGTTCACCTTTAGTCTAACTATTTCTTGCTCTCCTTCCTCTCCCAAAGACAGATAAGTGAACAATCAGACAAAAGGAGAAAAAAAAAAAACAGAAACAAAAAAGGAGGGAAAGCCTCTTGTTTCCAGTTCCTAGAGTGTATTTCAATAAATATTTTTTATTAATTTATTTATTGTCAAGGTGATGTACAGAAGGGCTACAGTTTCATATGCAGTGAGTACATTTCTTATCAAACTTGTTACTTCCTACTTCATTTTTCTCCCTCCTCCCCCCTCCCCATTCCCTTCTTCCTATGAATTATACAGTTGGATTGTAGCATACAGTTTTGTAACTATTGCTGTTGCATTGGTTCTCCTTTTACCCTTTGTCTCTCCATTTTGATGTTCCCCTTCCCGGCTCTAGTCCCAATAAATGTACATGCAAAATAAGTAACAGTAACATCATGAGTAAAACCCAGGGGTAAAAAGACAAAAAGAAAGCGGCATAATTTCAAATGGTACATTGTGACTAACAACGACAATGGCAAACCACTTATTTCTATAACTTGGAGTTCATTTTGCTTAGCATTATCTTATGTGTTCATATACACATAGCTATTGAGCTATTGTGATTTTCTGCTAGGGCTTTCCTAGACGTGTACTAATTATTACCAGTGAGGGAAACCATAGAGTCTGTTTCTTTGGGTCTTCACTTAGTATGTCCTTCCATTTCCATGTCCTTCCATTTCCTACGAATAGGGCAGTATCATTCTTTCTGATAGAGGCATAGAATTATGTTGTGGTATATGTATCACATTTTCTTGAGCCATTCATCTACTGAGGGGTATCTGAGTTGGTTCCATATTTTAATGATGGCAAATTGTGCAGCAGTGAACATAGTTGTTCTGGTGGCTTTAGTGTGGTCTTGCTTATAATCTTTTGGGTAGATGTAAAATGGGGCTGCTGGGTCCATCAGAGCATGTGGCTCCCCATTCACCTTCAATAAATATTATCTTATATGGTCAGATACACATTGCTATTGAGCCTATGGATCCTCCTAAGAATATCCTCCTTTGGTCTCACTCTGTGTCAATATCTAGAGACATTTATGATTTATCATGTACCAGTGTATTTTTTTCTTTTACCATCCAATGTGTTTACTTGTAGGTTTATAGGCATATTCTAGTTCCCACAAATGAGGGAAACTGTGCAACTTAGGTTTCTTTGGATATAGCTTACTTAATATATTCCTGGGAATTTAACCCATAGACCACAAACAAAACCATGTTAAAGCTACCAGTAGAAGCATGCTCATTGTAGCATTGTTTACCACAGCCAAGATATGCAATCAACCCAGATGCCCTTCACCCAACAAATCGATCAAGAAAAATATGGTATATGTGCAAAATGGAATTCTATTATTTATCCATTAAAATGAATTGCACTGTACCATTCAAAGTACATTTTTAAATGTTAAAGGTAATAGTTTGATTTTATAATAGCATTACAGTGTTATTTGATTACAAAGTTACTAGTACCCCCTTTCTTGGTATATCCGTAAAACAAGTACTTCACTTACCTAATATTGTCTATTCATGAGTTATTTATTAGTAGGAGTTGTGGATATTAAATGAGACAATTTATGTAAAATGCTTGGCCCTGCCTGGGACCTATTAACTATAGTTATCATTTTATTATTCTCTCATACAAATGAGAAAAGAGAACAAAAATAAAGCTTTAAACAAGTATATAGGAAGAACCTCTATTCCACCTTCTGTTCTTCTGGGAAAAAAGTCATGAAAGGGACAGGATCGAGGGGGATACACATCAAAACACTGAACCCCACAAACTATTTTTTTGCTCCCTGGAGAAACAATAAATGCTTTCTACTTCTTCCAGGAGCTTAGTGCCTTTGTACCAAGGGTAATAGTGATTTGTAATGAGTAATGAAATAAAGAATAGTTTTTTTCTTTGTTGCTTTGTATTTTCAAAGTTGGCCACTGGAAACATATTGCCACTTGATTTGTGAAATAACAGCTAAACACAAAAAATCCCTGAGACTTTCTGTTGAAGGCATTCAATGTACTCATCCTTTCTGAGTATGCCCAGAAAACTTAGAAAAATTATTGTTATAATTTATCTCTTAAATTAATTTTAAGAACTTTTATTTTCAGTCTGTGCTTTATATTTAATTTGATCTTATCCTTTCTTGCTTCAAGTTTTTTCATTATGTCCCTTTAATTATAGACCAGCAATCATAGCATGAAAGGTAATTCTATTGATTTTGCAGAAATAACACAGAGTTGGGGCTGGGTAAAGAGAGCTTGCCTGGGTTCGATTACCCAGCACCACATATATAGAAAATGGCCAGAAGTGGCTCTGTGGCTCAAGTGACAGAGTGCTATCCTCGAGCAAAAAGAAGCCAGGGACAGTGCTCTGGCCCTCAGTCCAAGCCCCAGGACTGGCAGGGAAAAAAAAAAAAGAAAGAAAGACCACAGAGTCTTTTAACTTGTGAATTCAGCTGTTCACACTTGTACTACTGCAGGGAAAAGCTAACTTTGAAACAAATATCTTTTTGCAAGAAAAATTGAGAGAACAAAGCTAGAATATGCAGCAAAAATAAAATAGTTATGGTAAAATACTTTTTCTTAGCCTTTCTTCTGAAAATTAGTTTACATTCTACTGATTTTTTTTTTTTTTTTTGGCCAGTCCTGGGCCTTGGACTCAGGGCCTAAGCACTGTCCCTGGCTTCTTCCCGCTCAAGGCTAGCACTCTGCTGATTTTTTTAAAACTGTTCTGAAGTGACCAGCTAAATATAAACACTCAAGTTGTTTAAATTATAATATTTCATTTATTTAATTTTATTATTATTATTATTATTATTTTTGGCCAGTCCTGGGCCTTTGACTCAGGGCCTGAGCACCTTCCCTGGCTTCTTCCCGCTCAAGGCTAGCACTCTGCCACCTGAGCCACAGCGCCCCTTCTGGCCGTTTTCCATATATGTGGTGCTGGGGAATCGAACTGAGAACTTCATGTGTAGGAGGCAAGCACTCTTGCCACTAGGCCATATTCCCAGCCCTATTTTATTTCATTATTACTTTTCATTTTAAGCAAATATACTATAAAATATAGAGGAATGACAACAACTATAGGAAGACCAGTGACTACTTGATATAACATAAAAGTATTAAATTGTCTAGCTTTCATAATCTAACACTTACAAAGACTTTTTAATAGCTATCTAGTCAGACATATCAGCTCAAGGATAACAAGGTAGAAACTAGAGTCAAATTAATTGTCATTTGTCTAACAAGCTCTGGCATTGTGTACATTATTGTGCACATTATAGGCCTCAGTTTCATTCTTCATTAAGTGGAGTGAAAAATAAAATGTATCTCATAGCATCATTTTGAAGATCAGGTAAGTTAATGAATTAAAGCACACAGAACATTGTCTGGCACATACTGAATAATCTGTGAATGTACTTATTGCAGTCATGTGCCATGGAAGAATGATTCAGTGGATTGCATATACAATAGTAGTCCCATAATGATTACAATGACCATCACATCACAGATGTCTGAGTCTGTGTGATGCACTGACAGAAGAGCCCAGTTCTCAGAACGCATTGTTGTTGAACAGCATATAACTTATTAGAAAGTAGGAAGAACTGAGTATAATGCTTTTTGGATTATGACAAACCCATAGAGAGCCACTACTGTCTAATTTTAGCTTTAGGAAAATTTGCTTTATAATATTTGTCTAAACTGTGGAATAATAAAGATACTATGGTTTACCATATCCTACTGATGAAGCCAACCAGAAATTTATCTATTCAGCCAATAATTTATAGGTATTTGATTCAGAATATGTCTACTACTATCAAAATACAGAAAAAAAGAAAAATAACAGACAAACACTCAAGAATATTGAAGGGAGTTCAGATTCTTTGAAAGATGAGCTTGAAACAGGAGTTTGAGTTGTAGATACTTATTAAATGAACAGATCAAAATTAACACCATGCTTGAGTGCAGAGTAGTGCTAACACAGTCAGAAAAGTCACTTTTGTAAGAGAACCACTGGAAATTGGAGAATCAAGGAAAGGGAATATATTACAGTTCTTTAGAGACAGAACAGATCTATCTATCCATCTAGTTACCATTTATTTATTTTTCTCATACACCCTAAAGATAACTGCATAATAATTTCTATGGAATTGATTTTCAGTGTTTTTCTTATTATGACAATAAACATGCAGAACTGCAACTGTCTCAGGGGTATATATTGTATACTATGATTATTTTCTTATTTCTTGTACATATCACCTTACTTCATGAATAATTGCTTACAATTCTGTTTGAAATCAATCTTTACTACAATCTCTCCCTTTCTCTTCTTCTTTTCCTCCTTCTCCTCCTCCTCTTCCTCTTCTTCCCTGTCCTCCCCCTCTTCCTTTTTCTTCTTTCTATCCTCTCTCTCTCTCTCTTTCTCACTTTCTCCCCCCATGGGACTTTGAACTCAGGACCATGTTCTTGCTAAGCTTTCATTCTACCAACTGAGCCACATCTCCACCTTGGCTTTTTGCTGGTCATTTTGTTGATGACATCTAACAGACTTTACTCTTGGGTTGGCATTGAATCACATTTTTCTAGATCTTAATCTTGCTGATTGGCTAGGATTACAAACATAAGCCACCAGCACCTGGCTTCCCTCACTTCTCTTAAGTTAGATCCCTATTTCTTAGATTTCATGCTATTGTTTTTTGTTGTTTACTCGCTCATTAGGTAGAATGACTTTCCAGTGGATTATTTATAATTAGTACAAGGAATGTAGATTATTTTATGCATTGCATGCATACCTGAGAATGTCTTATATATACCTTTAATTAACCATTTGTCTCAAATGCATTGTGAGTATGCATCTTAGAATTTTAAAGGTATTATTCTACCAGATGGCAGAAACTACCAGACCCAGATGGTAGTTTCCAAAGATGTAGTCATTACTTGGGGATTTGTAATTACTCTTTACTCTTTAAATGAATTATGTAGAATTTTCCAGGGAGAAATGTGAGTCATTTGAAACTTCTTTACTGCCTCTTCCTCATACTTTTTATTGAAGAGAAACCCATCTATAGGTTGCAGTAATCAGCTTCAGAATGGCAGAGATTATTGTAAGGAAAGAAGATACCTGGGGCTGACAAAATCTCCCCCTAGTGCATGAATTTCCTTCCAAAGATGGAGACTCTCCTCTTTCTTCTTCAGGGCCATCTTTGAGTAAATCTTTTTTCTTCAACAGCTTTCTGCCTCCTGGTCTTCAGTGATGGGCAGTACAAAGCTCAGAATGTAATAACATTTTGGTGATCCAGACAGGAAGCAGTCCTGGCTTTTAGTGGTGCAATCCTCTTAGTTCCCATTGGAAAGAAATGTAATGGGGCTGAGATGTAACCCAATGGTATAGTACTTGCCTCTCATATATGAGCACTGGATTTCATTGTCAATGTCATCAAGAAATAAATGAAATAAAATAACAGAATAAATAAAATAAAAGAAATAAAATAAATAAAGAAAATAAAAGAAATAAATGAAATAAAATATCATCATTTTAAAAAGTCACAGATCAAGGGCATAACAACTCTCAAACCCTGTTTAAGAAGAACTACAAAATTATATATCAATTTCATATGATTTTAGATGTTAAAGATCACAAAAATATAGTTATGAAAACGGGTTAATTGTGAAATATAAACAAATTTAGTATTATAAATATATACCTGAAAAGCTTCTAATATGTTCTCTATTTCTTGTATATTAAAAACTTGTTTACCTTTATATAAGACAATAATTTTGTATCTCTATGGGGAAACTTAGATAATTCAAGATCTCTATTAGTAAAAGTAGGATAGAAGTATTTTTATTTAGGCTAATGACTCATTATTATAATATTATAAAATCTCTTAGGATGTTGTTTAATGCAGCAGAAAACTCTAAAGTTCTGTCTTTGTCTTTAATATATGAATTATAAACTTTCAAGGTATTATCACGTATACACTTGACAGGAAATGATTTTTATTCTGCTTACATCTTGAGAAGAACTGTAAATGCAATCCATACATCTAATGACAGGCATATTTATCAGATGTCAATCTCAAGTTCCACATTTAACAACTTTTTAATTTTGGGTTCCAAAAGGTAAGTAAGACTACAGGGCAGTGTGACATCTGCTGCTACACCTTCTTGTCAGGATAATTAGTAAAGCAGTGTGATATTAATATTCATAATAAATCTACATCTGCTACAGGAAATACCCCAGGTTTTGAATGTTTCATAAGTAAATTCTTTGAAACAAGGACAGAACAACATTAATCTCGTACAAGTGTATCAGTAAACTTTTTTAAAGTCAATACTTTTCTGCTTGTCTTATAAGGCTGTTAATACTTTGATACTAAACCTAGTGAGGACATTATAGGAACTGAAAATGACTTGATTTCTCATGGTTGTAAATGCAAACTATCACTCCAAATTTAGTAACATATAAAAGAAGAATGCATGTTACCTATGTTGATACTAAGAACCCTAGGTATCAAGTTAGCCTTTGAAGTAAATCAATGAAATTCACCATAGTAGCAGAAGAAAAGAGAAAAATAATGCACAGTATATATGCCACTACTTTTATCAAAAATGTAACTTACTTATAGTAAAGAAAAGCTAGCTAAGAAAACTATGAGTTCTTACTATTCAAAAAAGGAATCTCTAAAACTTCTGCAGTAAGTTCTTTGATGAGACCAAGAATGAAGTGAAACTCCCCACCAGTTGACATTTTATTTGGGCTTCTAGACAGTGAAATAAAGCAGGAGACCATTTTTTTTTTTGACATGGATAGCCAACCGATCCAGAGAATAACCTCAAATAAAAGATATAGAGACTTAAGAATTAAAACTTGGGGTGGGGGAGGTAGTTTTGTTTGTTTTGCTTTTTGATCATGGGTTAAAGTTTTTTATTTACAAATGACATGTTTGTATATGTAGATATCCAAATGAATTAAAATGAACAAGGATTATAGTAAAGTTTCTGAGAAAAGCAGTTATATCTTTATGTAACAGTAGCATTTAATTCAACATTAAAAACTTATAAATGCAAAAATAAAATCTAATAAACACCTAGTAAGTCTTTGTAAAGAAAACTATAAAACAAGATGGAAAAAATAAAAAGGTGAAATAAGTAGAGGACAGATTCCACCGACTGGATGACTCAATACTATGCAAGTTTGATTATTCACAAATTAATGGATAAACACGATAAAAGGTTGGTTTTAGAGGTAACTGACCTGCGATTTTTAAAGTCTATAGGAATTCAAAGGACAAATGATAGGGTAGATCATCTTAAGAAGAACAAAGCTGGAAGAACTGTACCATAACCCGTTGACATAACAAGGAGACAGCTGCACTTTTTTTTGCATATTGGATTAAAAAAAAAACCTTTCTATCTGCAACAGATGCCATCAGATCATTTTAATTGATACATCAGACCAAATGTCTATGTTTTTGAAATATATCGCATCCCTGGTTACAGTTCTAAATAGAAGTCTATAGCTTTTTGTAGCTGCAAATCTGACGTATAAACTCTTTCTGATTTGGTGTACTAAATGTTCTTTTAACCATTTCCTTAAGAATATATTGAAATGCAGACAATTGTTTGAATTATGTTGTGTAAGAAAATATTAGTTATTTAGAATGTGTAAACTTGTAGAGATGACAACATTTTAAAATTCATGTTTGGTTGCTAGGATTTTTCTTTCAAAACAAATACATTGAAGTAATTTCATTTCATACCTTGTTGCATTAACACCTGTAATTACTATTGTGGGGAAAATTTTATTTTTTTAAGTTGATATGCCAGGATTGAAGATGCTACCTTTAAATTGCTTTTATTTATTGGTAAAATGTTTAGTTAATTGGTTTTTCTTGAAAGTTGTTTATTCTGTACTAAAAGTAGTCCTGTCACTGTTTGTATGTCATTGGTAGAAGAAGAGCTTGACTGGTTCTTGGGCTGTTTTAACCAAAGCAAAGGTAAAAGAATTTAACAACTTGTCTGTAGCTACTTCAGCAAACCATATTTTGGGCCTTCATTTTGTATAAAAAAGAAAATACACCTCTAAAAAAAAGAAAATATGAGTTAACTCTCTTGATCAGTTGGTCTTAACTCCTGTCTTACCTCAATCTATTTTTATCCCTCTGCCTCTCCCTTTGCATCTTTCTCTCTCTCCATTTTTGTCCAAGGAAACAATCTAAGAAAAATATTACAATGACATCAGAGCAGGCAAAGATTCCATGAGTGGGGCTTTTAGACACAGGGCAGGGAAGTGGAAGCAGTGCCAGACTCATCGGTATGTGCCTCCTGTAGCTGCACAGAGTTCTGAATGTAGAAGGACTTTGTGCTTTGTTTAATGTTCTTTGACCTCAATTTGAAAGTCTCACTAATTTCGAACAAAGGATCCTACATTTTCATTTTGCACTCAACCCAGTAGCTTACATAATCAGTTCTCTAAAGGATAAATACATTGGCCTACATTAAAATTAGAAAGTTCTGTTCATCAGATCAGAAAATATTCAAAGAATGAGAAGATGCAGAATAGAAAAGATTTTACAAGACATACAACCTAAAGGTTTAGCTAAAATAAGTTCTACAAGAAGAAAAATTACAGACATCACAATAAACTTAGCAAAAGAATAAAATTATCATAAAATAGCTAAGGATCTAACAAAAAAAAATGGAAAGATACACCATCTTGTCAGACTTCTCAAAATATAAGCTACAGTGATGATGGAAGGGGAAAAGCCCGGAGAGGGAGTGAGCAGGGTGACATTGTAAAAAAAAAATGTATTCTTTATCTGACTTATGAAACTGCAGCCCGTCTGCACATCACCTTTATAATAACAACTTAAAAACATCCTCTTACATACAGGTTAAAAAACACAGTAAGTGGGCTGGGAATATGGCCTAGTGGCAAGAGTGCTTGCCTTGTATACATGAAGGCCTGAGTTCGATTCCCCAGCGCAACGTATGTAAAAAATGGCCAGAAGTGGCGCTGTGGCTCAAGTGGTAGAGTGCTAGCCTTGAGAAAAAAAAAAAGAAGAAGCCAGGGACAGTGCTCAGGCCCTGAGTCCAAGGCCCAGGACTGTTGATACATTCTTTACAATGATTTAAAGTTTTTAAATCAAGCTCTAGTAAGAATCTAGAACAGTTTTTCAAAAGTAAGATTTTTTTTAAAGTACCAATGACAATCGATTAAATGTACAACCCTAAAACTCTCCAGTTATTTATCCACAGTACCTTTCTTCACAAAATGGCACATGAAAAGCTATTTTAAAAAAACAACTTCAAAATTTTGCTGTGAGTCTACATCAGAAAGGAGTTTTAGTTTGGGGACTAGCTCTTGCAATGTTAAGGGAAGCGTGATGAAATAACTCTGTCACCCATGCAATTCCACCTGTTTAATGAAAAGATGACTCACTTCTAAAGGCATTCTCTCACTAAACTTTTGCTGCATTTACTAAGAGGGTCTTGTCAATTTCTGTCTTTCCTGCTGACCTCTTTCTTTCTTTAAAATTTAGTCACTTTTTAGATGTAATCAAAGTCTGCATGGTCAAAAAAGTACATTGTGTCCTTAGACCTGTGGAACATTTTTTCTTCTGTTATGTTCTGACTTAATTAGGCCCTGTCTCAGAACCTGACACCCTGTTGGCACAGCTCACAAAAGTCTGTGGGATTTTCTATTCCTACAAATCCTCAAGCACTCAACCAGCAATCATGTGTGCTTTTTTTTCTCAGCCTAATTTCATTTCAATATAGAGAGTATGTTTGCTTAAAACCCTGCATGTTATTTTTCTTACCATGAGATAGCTTGCTTTTAAGTACTGTCAATAAGTTCTTCAAAGATAGCATGTTGAGCATGGTAACAACATGGAAGTACAAAATCGCCTTACTGGATGGTGGTAAATAGGTGGTAGCCTTCCAGAACAGACCAGAAGAATCAAGCACACGGTGTATACAGTCAACACAGCAGAAACAAAAGAAAGACATGCTGTGTGTGTCTACACATAATGCAGTCAGAGCACTGCATTGATGCAAATAAATCTCCCACGTAGGTGTCAAGGAAGTGGTCACCCTCCAGAAAATTAGCTCTATGCTGGGAGTGGATTCCATCTCCTCTGCTTCACTATTTACATTGTTTCAGGGACACATCAAAGCCTACTTACATTTTCTATTCCTTGACTGAAGCAAATCCTATGGCTTATTTCTTTTTTTTTTTTCAAATTTTTATTATCAAACTGATGTACAGAGAGGTTACAGTTTCATACGTTGGGCATTGGATACAGTGAAATGAACTCTATGTGCCAATGAACTTGCAGATTTTTTTTATTATCTTTAAGTAGTTGTACAAAGAAGTTGCCATGAAGCAAAGAAATTTATGAATGCAATGCATCTTGCTTATTTTCAACATTCTCACTCATCTCTCCCAACTCATTCATTCCTTCCTTCACTTTTCAATTTTGTAGGATACACTGAATTCTTAATTGCATTTTCCCTACCTTCTATTCATTCATCTACCCCTCGACCCTTGACTCTGTGAGCTTGCTCATGATTTTATTTTTGCTCTCTTCATCTCAGAGACTTCTCATTAATGACACTGCTTCTGGGCAATACATTTGTGCTGACTTTCTTCATACAACTTTTCATCTTCCACATCTCACTTTTGAATCTTCTCCATCTGAAGTTATAGTCCAAGTGCTACATCTTAGTAAGTCACTAATATAGCCTCATTGATCTGTTACTAAGAGAAATGCAAGAAAACTCATAGAAGAGAATTCTGGAAGGTTTGAAGAGGAAAACTGTTATTAGCAATTACCATATGGTGTACATGATAAAAAAAATGAGATGTCTGGTGGGAGAAAATGGCTTCATTCATTTCAATAGTTTCTGTAAATGTAAACTCAGTAGCTTCAAACACCTATTTATTATGTAACAGTTTTTGCTGAGAACTAGAAGTTCAGGTACAGTGGGACTGGACTTTCTGCTCAAGGTCTAGTCAGGCTGAAAGTAAGGTCATATCCATGCCGTAGTCTTCCTATGGCATTCAGGGTCCTTGTCCAAGCTCATCAGTTGCTGTAGGACTACAGTCCCAATTTTCCAGCTTGCCTTTATGAAGTGACCATTTTCAGCTTGTCGAAGTGCCCCATTCCCTCATTCCCTTGTTTTGTTGGCCTCCCAGACAGTTCACATGGAGTACTCATTCTTGAGACCAATCAGGACACATATCTCCCAGCTCTTCTGCTAAGAACAGAAAAAAAAAATCTCTGCTTCCCATCCTGTGATGCTGTGTGTGTGTGTGTGTGTGTGTGTGTGTGTGTGTGTGTGTGTATGTACTGGTACTAGGGCTTGAAGTCATGACTCATCTGTTTTTTTCTACCTCATGGCTAGTCTTCTACCATGGAGACACTCCTGCATTTCTAGCTTTTTTTTGTTTAGTTAGAAATTAGACTCCATCCAACTTATCTCCTCAGGCTGGCTCCAAACCTCTATCCTCAGGTCTCAGATCCTTATTAACTAAGATTATAGGTATGAACCATCAGAGATGAGCTTCTTTCTTCATCCTAAGATCAACTCAGCTAGGACCTTAATTTTGTCTGGAAAATCCTTGCAAGTGATATGTAGACTGGTATCTGAGAAACTGGGAGAAAGGGTGACTATACTAAGGACCCTGAATCTTAGGGATATTTGGGAAGTCTGACATGAATAAGAACTAAGAAAAGTACAAACTTGTCATGATAGACATCATCCACTATGAGCTCTTTATCACAAGTAATAAAGGCTCAGCTAAGACAGCTGGCACCTCAGTAGTAAGCCTTGAGAAAGAGAATGTTCCTTCCATCATGACCACACTTCCTTTCCAGTGATGGCAAATTTTATGAAGAAACCCATATTCATGAGACTAGGGGACCTTCAAGACTTCTGAACTTAATGTGCAGTCAACACATCTGTTACTCTGCTCCCTTTGAAAAACTTAAACTTTATTGTTGATGTGTGAGATTGATAGATAAACTGCCTATATTTTAAGTCTATAGCTCAACAAATTATCACAAATGTGCATGTGTAACATATTTCTCTCAAGCGAAGGAAGATTGCCAGTTTCCCAAAGACTCCTCTATATTCTATCCAATGTTGTACACCCTCCTACATCTGCCAAATTGACCATTACCCTGAGTTTTTATGCCAAAGAGTTATGCTTGCCTCTCTCAGAAAACCCCACTTCTTTGTGATTAGAACCTATAAATATAAAATGTACATATGGGAAAATGGGTAGCTTGAGGGGATGGGCGACACTGGAACAAATGAAATGGGGGAGAATGACAGAAAAGGTGACACTGATCAAGACACATTGTATTCACAAATTGACATGTTGACTTGAAACCCCTTGCACAACTCCTAAAGGATAATAAAAACAGGGGCTGGGAATATGGCCTAGTGGTAAGAGTGCTTTCCTTGTATACATGAAGCCCTGGGTTTGATTCCCCAGCACCACATATATAGAAAACGGCCAGAAGTGGCACTGTGGCTCAAGTGACAGAGTGCTTAGCCTTGAGCAAAAAGAAGCCAGGGACAGTGCTCAGGCCCTGAGTCCAAGGCCCAGGCCAAAAAAACAAAAAACAAAAAAACAAATTCAATTTTAAAAAATCTTTTGGTGACATCATTTTGTTAGACATCATTTTGTTTATCTTCTATTGGAAGAAAATGCAGTAATAAATATGTATATTCTGTTGAATATTCATTGAGTTGTTTCCATTTTGTGTCAGTATACTACAAATAATGATTCTGTGATATTCTTGAAGACATTTTTTTTTGTTGGCTGTATACACCTGCCTATTGTGTTCACTTCTAGGAGGAGAAACTAGAAGTTACAGAGTTTACATGAGTTCCACTTAAGAAGTTACTGCTGAATAGCCTTCCCTCCATTAGTTGTGGTCATCCTCTCCTATTTTGGAGACACATACCTCCTAACAAGAATAAACTTTAGGTCTTTTGCCAGAGTAGAGATGCACAGGAATTTAGTGACATGACAGGGAAAAGTCTGGAGAATGTTTGCCTCTTAATCATATTTGAACTTATTCTTCTTAATTCAGCCAGCTCTTCATTCTTTATCTCTTTCCAAAATGTACCTGGTGCAGTCAACTCCAGAAGAGTAGAGTTTTATGCTTTGAATAAGATAGGTTTTGAGCTATTTTATCAGTTTAGGATTCTCTTTGCTGAAGTCTGATGACTTTTCTGTATTTCAAGTATTCATATTTCTAATGATGAACTTTTCTCATTTCTTTGACCTTAAAAAATATTTGCACTTTTAAAACAAAATGTACTCATTTGCATTCTAATAGAGACTTGAAAAATGGTAATGTGAAGTAGGGTTGTGTTCACCCACTGAGGAAATAACATTTCTTTAAACATTCAATACTCCCCACCCAGAATAATGGAAGTTACTTTGCCTAATATAAAATGGCTCATGGTTTCACAAGATAATACTAGCCTGATTCTGTGACTTGGATTTAATTTCCGTTTTGTTGTTATTTTGGAGGTATTTGCACATTTTTATCTTGCTTACAATGTGTCACAAGGAAACATACCATCTGCCTGACCAAATTTAACATCACATAACCGTATGTTGATACAATAAAGATATTTATGGGCTGTGACTTCCCCCAGGGTGGGGTTAGTTATTAAGATGTTCTGGAATTATTTTTAATTGTGTTTTTTCTCTTTTATGCCAGTAGTTTAGGAATGTATGTAGCTTAGATCTCAATATAAACTGTTTTGCTGGATATATTTAGAGGGAACAGATAGCACTGTTATGATTAACATTTGTTCAACTGATAGATTCTCACAGGAAGTCAAGGAGTATTTGATGAGATGGAACTCTGAAAATGGTGCCAGATTATGCCTAGAGGTCTGGCAATCCTGAGAAATTTCATGAGAATCATGTTCTGATTATGTCAATGCAAAGTCAAAGAGCACTTATTGTCTGGAGGAAGGAGTAATAGGCCCTGTGTGATCTTCAAAGGGTGACTTTCCCGATACCACTTGAGATAAGAACTAGGCATGGACACATTTATCCATCCACTAAGAATCTGAAAATTTTACCCAAGATATCAAGACACTTTCTTCTACTTTTTGAGCTTCAGCATTTGGAAACTCTTCCTTGCTTCCTTGCATTGGCAGATGTCCCCTGACAAAAGGGGGGCATCACAGGCCTTTAAGGAGGACTTACAATGGATAAAGGCAGAGCCTGCATTTTAGCTTGGATCTGGAAACTCAATGCGTAGTTGGACCCAATCCATTGAGGCACGTTGGTCTTGCTTTGGGACCAATGTTAATGTATCTGTATAGAAATTAAATAGATCAAGTAGGTGGGTTTTCTAGTATTTTCTTCAAGAATTGGGACCAGCAAATGCATCACTGACAGATCATTCGATGAAGCTTGAAGTCTTGGAAATGTGGACCATTGTGGGATAATAGCAGACACTATAAGAGAACAACAGAATGAAAGACCAGTAGACAAGCCAAACATTTCAACTGTCTCCCTGTCCTTTGGACAGATTCAATGGGATAAAATGTATATTGATGCCTTAAAGAGGCACCTCAAACTTTCTAGTAATGAGAGCACATGAATTCCTAAACAGTTGGTAAAAAGAGAGGAATATGACTATATTTTCACTTGGTGAAGCTGATTGTTGAAATAATGTTACACAGAAGGATATGTTTTAAAGACTTGGTTCCCAGCTCATGGGGAAGAAAGACATTTCTCTCTGAGTTGGTCTCAGGTATTTGTTGTTACAGTGGTAGAAAGCTGACTAATACATCTGGCTGACTGCTTCCCTCCTCCCTAAACTCTAAGTGTCTGAGTTTCATCTCCTTGTTCAACAAGCAGTTCAGTAATCTGGACCAGAAGAAAATAATAAAAGAAAGACAAAGAGACCATAACATGACAATTCAGTGGCAATCATTGAAAAACAGAGAAGATGTAAAGCATCCTTTGCTCCGTGTGTGTGTGTGTGTGTGTGTGTGTGTGTGTGTGTGTGTGCGCGCGCGCTGTTATTGGGGCTTGATCTTAAGGTCCGGTTGCTGTCCCTTACCTTTTTCACTCAAGGATGGCACTCTACCACTTGAGTCACACTCTACTTTAGGCCTTCTGCTGGCTAATGGGAAATAAGAGTCTCACAGACTCTCCTGTCTAGACCGGCTTCAAACCACAACTCCCAAATCGAAGCCTCCTAAATAGGATTCCAGGGATTCCAGGGGTGAGCTACTTTCATGTGAGAGTTCTAAGTCTCTAGGAAAGGCTCCCTAGAGTACTTGATTTCTTTTCCCTCTGCTTTTTAAGTTCTTGGGGAAATGAAAAGTTAAGCATACTTTCCATATGTACTGTCTAAATAATATATCTCAGCTTTGCTTCTTGTTCCCCTCGGGAAGTAGGAAGGAGACTAAGACTGTTGGTGCTCCTTTGCGTGGGACACAAAATCATTTTGTTCTAGTAGACATTTATTTTTATTACTGTTATTTTTTCTGATTATATTTCCCCTGGCATCAGAGTGCAATTTTTTGTTGTATGTCTGCAGTGGAAGCCCTTATTGCAGTCAATGATGTCTACTGTGCATCTCCCTCTTCTGTTGTCCATACATCTCTTCCCTCCCTGCATCTCCAGGCCATGCGTCTGCCAGTCAGTGAGTCAGCACATTTTCTTTCTCTTAGCTGCTGGCAGGAAAAGAAATCCTCTTCACCGCCAAGGAATCACCCTCCCAGAGACCACGGTGTTTGCACAATAGAATCACCAATTTCACTATATCTCAGCAGGATTTCCATATAAATCAAGCCTTGTTATGACTAAGTGAAATAGGAAATAATGAGAGGTATTCACACATGTAGGTACCACTACATGTAGGAATTTAAAATGACTTTTCTTTAATGGTGGGTCTGGGCTTTTGCATCTCTTTTGTGTTTTATTTAACATAAGCTTGGCAGGGTCTGTCACACTGAGGTCACAGAAGACTCACCCAGCTCTTGCCTCTACACAGGATTCCAGTTAGTCACTGCAGATACATGAGTTAAATGGCTTTTCGTGGTAGAAAATTCCTTCGTTTTCTTTTGCTTTGCCTGGTAGATTTCATCCTTTTCTTAGCATCTTGCACTAGTGCAGGTTGTATGACCAGGTTACCTTCAATGGAGAACTACTCATCTTATGGAAGAGAAATTGAATAAAAGAGAAAAACTCAAAGGTCGAGCATAATGATTTATACCTGTAATCCCAGTTACTCATGACACAGATTATCAAGAAGATGACAGTTCAAGGCCAACCTGGGGGGAAAAGTGAGTGAGTGAGAGGCTCTATCTCAACAAACAAGCTGAACATGGAGGTGCATATTATGATTCCAGCTTTGTAGCAGCCATAGGTAGGAGAGTAGTGTCAAGCTAGCCTGAGGCAGAGAGAAGGAGAGAGAGAGAGAAAGAGAGAGAGAGAGAGAGAGACAGACAGAGACAGAGAGACACAGGCAGAGAGAGAGACAGAGAGAGATACAGAGAGAGAGAGAAAGAGAGAGAGACCTTACCTGAAAAATAACTAAAAGCAAAAAAGGATAAGATTGTGACTCAAGTGGTAGAATGCCTGGTTTAAGTTCAAACACCACTACCACCACCACACAAAAGAAGGAGAAGGACTCTGAAGGCTAGAGTTTAAGTCTTATTCCAGGCTCCTTGATGTATCTTTTAACTCTCTTAAATTCTACAATGCACAGTACCATTGTGCTACTGGCAGGGAATAGCACTTCTGCTTTACACACAGTGGATCAAGGTAATATTCAATCATTGTCCTTCCTTCCTTCCTTCCTTCCTTCCTTCCTTCCTTCCTTCCTTCCTTCCTTCCTTCCTTCCTTCCTTCCTTCCTTCCTTCCTTTCTTTCTTTCTTTCTCTCTTAATTTCTCCTTAGAACTTATTGGATATCTTGGGGTTTTTTTTCAACATATTTATTTTTAAAGTAGTTTATTAGTGCAAAGGTATCTTTTCTAGCTCTCACTTTCTGAACTGTGCCTGTGTGGGGCTCGGGACTGTGAAGATGCTGCCTCTGGCACTATCTCTGGCCCCTCCAAACAATATGAGACCTCTTTCCTTTTTAAAGTCTTCATGTATTTGTTCATAAATGGGTGGGCATCGATAAGGTAAAAATTGTGTACAATATGGAAAATATTCCCCCTTAATTTTATATAAATAGGGCCAATCTGAAAAGAGCAAGCCCATTCCACATCAATGAATCTAATCTGCATATCTTGAGCATTTGCCTTTCTGTTTGCTTTTTCAAGAATCCAGCACTGAACTTGGTGTTTCCCTGTATGAAACTGTCTTGTTTGCCTAAAAGAAGGACTATTTTGAGAACTGGTGACACTTTCAAAGCATTTTTTTTCCTCAGGAAAGCCTGAAACTTGAATACTCATTTTTATGGAGAGGGCATAAAGACTTCATATTTGAGGCAGCCCTACCCCTCTCTACCTTGTACAAAAGACCCTGCCATTTCTTCAACAGCTTTTCAAACTCACATTGTTGATTGGGCTCACTGGGCTCTACAGTACACTGTAAGAGTGTCCTCACTCTTCCAGAGCTATTTGTCACACTGGTTCACAATAAGAACTGGGAATCTGACTAATCTGGGTGATAATACCATCTACCTAGTCACTAAGACATCAGTGAAATTACTTGTGTGAGAAAAATGCATACAACTTAAGATACACCAATAGTATCAATGAATCATTCAGATGGCATCACTTAACTCTATAGTTCTACACTTGTCCTGCATTTCTTATACACTGTGCCCATAGATGATAATCATGTCATTTATTATATAGGATTAATTTTTTTAAGCTCTGGAAGTTTATAGCCCATATTAATTAATTCATGCCAAGAAACTCAGAGCCATGCTTTATTTGAATTGGAAGCTAGAACAGTGAGTAAATAATCACCGTAGGAGCCATAAAATTGTCTGCCTAAGAACAACAGAAATTAGTTTTGCATTTTTTTTTGATATCTCAAGGTATGAGAATATCAAGTAGGATGCTCCAATTTCCTTTTTTTTCCCCCCATGAGAGCACATTGATAGGAAAACAATGGCAGAAGACTGAATTATAGGACAAAGCTTGTCCTCAGGTTCTAGTGTCGTTCTTTATACTTGGCTGCATAATCTCACACCCTGAAAAGATGAAGGGAAAGTACAAGCATACAGTAGTTATGATGACAAGGTTAGCATGCATGTGCCCTCTAGTTTATACAGTCTCAGTCACTTGATCACTTGCTCTTTGGATATCTGCCTTTGGAAATAGAAGCTTATGATGCTGCATTGCTACCTTGCTAACAATAGTCAAGGAGTAATCTTTTGTGTCCCCTATTAACTTGTGAACACCTTAAGAAATCAAACCTCCTTAATTTTTGCAATTTGCAAACCTAACTTGAGCCTGGCACAAAAAATAAATATACAATGTATTTAGAACCGTTCTTTATTCTTTGGTGGGTAACTTGGTTGCTTTTTATAGCATAGTCACTAATGTGTCGCTTCACACTATTCCCAAGCTTAGACGTCTCTGCCACTTAGGACTCGGGCATTATAAATGCTAAATGAAGCATATTTATCTTGACCTCTATGATGGTTTTTGTTCTCAGAATTAAAGCCAAAAAGGAATCTGGGGAAATAGAGAGATATGGATAGGTCATAGGAGTCAGATTGGAAGAGCAGGAAAACAATCTGCCCTGTAGACATTTGTGTCCCATAGGGATCTCATCCACTGAAGAGAGTCCAAGGATACACTGCCCAGACACAGAGCTTGTCATCACTGTTCTTGTCCTTCAGATTTAATAAAAGGTGAGAGATTTTCACATTATTTGATATTTATTTTTGCTAGCCATTAACCAGTAGCTAATTTGTTCCCCCCCCCAAAAAAAATCAATTTTACTTGTGTAGAAAATTGATACTAAAACAATAGGAAACTATGGTGCTTATAGAAAGTCTGAGAATGGGCTGGGAATGTGGCTCAATGGTAGAGTGCTTGCCTAGCATGCATGAAGCCCTGGGTTTGATTCCTCAGCACCACACAAACAGAAAAAGCCAGAAGTGGCACTGTGACTCAAAAAGTAGAGTGCTAGCTTTGAGCAAAAAAGAGCCAGGGACCGTGCTTAAGCCTGGATTCCCAAGCCCTAGGACTGGCAAGGAAAGAAAAGAAAGAAGAAAAGAAAAGAAAAGAAGGAAGGAAGGAAGGAAGGAAGGAAGGAAGGAAGGAAGGAAGGAAGGAAGGAAGGAAGGAAGGAAGGAAGGAAGGAATAAAATAGAAAGTCTGAGAAGAAGGTGAATTTCTTATGTTTTCCTTGCTATAGCTGTCTTAAATACGCAAACACAGAATCCAATGCTTGCTCCTCTCTCTTCTCTCCACACCTCTCTCCTGGGTTATGCTCTTGCCTGTTTCCTTGTGTTTCTCTGGGGGCATTTGGCTGCTCCAGCTTTTTGTGGCTCACCCAAGTGTTACATTAACATCCATTATGTTTCTTTACTGCCCACAATGGCAGGATCTGTGTGCTCTATTTTAGCTTCTCAGCCCCACAGGTATGGCATAAATATGGAATGTGAGGCTTCTGTGAAGTACCTACATGCTGCTATTTACTCTCACCTAGCCTTTAGTGGGTTTCTGGCACAGGTCTCAACTTTCTTGCCTATTAAAAATGGAATTGGTGGTGTACTTAAGGTCTGGACTTGCTGTTTAAGCAGAATGTGTAACTGCCTACATAATGGAGCTTCAGAGGTAAGAAGTCAAATCTAACTTTCCTAAACTGAACTAAAATTTGACCCTTGAAGTACATTTTTTTTCTCTTTAAACACTAATAAAACACAGTGTGGTATAAATAGGAAGGGCACTAATGTTTTTGAGGCAGACTCATTTTGCATTACCTTATTGTGTAATCCATACAAGTGTCTTGTTCACTGTTCTTATCAGACCTTCCTCTTAATATAGCAATTTGTTTGGGTGAAGACACCCAGAAGGCCTAAAATGACCTTCAGGTCATATGCTAGGAAGTAGGAACAACTACTATCACGATTAGAGAAAACAAGGTTTGAAATCTACTCTATTAGACATCAGATGACTAGCTCACTCCATATGCCGAGAAGGATCTTCCCAGGATCTTCCCAGCACCTGTGAGGAAGTAATGGTCACTACCCAAGAAGAGGGACAGGAACAGGGGTACTGAGGTTGCTCTTCACTGGTACCTTTGCTTGGTAGTAAAGGTGATGGCTGCAGAGGAGGGGCCTTGGGACCCGAGGGGGAGCAGATCATGCTCAGACAGTGAAGGAATTTCAAGGGATTCTGGAGTCAACTTCATCCAGCTCCCTCCCTTCGTGGCAGATAAAAGACAAAAGAGAGCTGGTACAGAAAGACAAAGCAAGTTTAAGGCAGCTTTGCATTCCAAATTCCCCTGTTATTCAGCTTTCTTATGCTTCATGCCTGCACAGCCTGTTCAGTTAGGTATTGTCTCCCACTTCACACGTCAAACTCCACTGCTTAAATACTAATGTGCCAGCTTTCTCTTAACTATGGAAATGAATTGTGGAGTCTGATTTATTTTTTTAATGTAAAAAATTTTTATGTATTTTATTCATGTAGTACTAAGGGCCTCATACATGCTAGGCAAGCACTCTACCCCTAATCCACAATCCCAGCCCTCTGCTTTATTTTTATTCTTACATTTTTCTGGATGACTCAAGAGTCTCTTTACTTAAAGTCTATTAATATATGTATTTGTTGCTCATTGTATACACTGGAACAATTCACACCTACTGTTAAGACACCTACCACAACTGCACATGACAATACCAGGATGTCATTAACATGGTTTCTTTACCCATGTACAACTCACAGAGGTGTTCATTCCTCATCAGCTCTCCTTTACTGATTTCTTAAAATTATGAGAATGTCTCATTATTCATACAGAATAAGATATAACAAAGCTCCAGCTTAGAGAGTTAATTATAGCTTTTAATTTCAAATTTATCTTCTCATAAGATTGTTCACTAACTTAGCCATCTTATCCCAAATTACCTACAGTTCATATTTCTTCTTGGTCTTTCAGAGATCTGCTGACTCACAGAATAAAATTGTAGTGCCTTGAGTTTCTTATTTGTAAACTCAAATGGCTAATAAGGGACCAACTTTGATACTTTTTGTGGCAAGCAGAAAACATAATAATAGTAAGCGAAATTGTAGCTTTCTTGTGCTGCAAGGACAAGGCAATTGTTAAGATCTAAAGTTCACTTCAACAACCAATAGACAATCCATTGGATTCAATCACTTATCATTTGTTACTTTCTCCCTTAATTTAATATAGGAAAGGAAATTAGCTTTTGACTCTTTAAAGGATATATAGGATTAACAAGGTTTATTTCTCATGTTGCGTTATTACCTGAAAAGGACCAGATCTAGGTAAAAGGGGATCTATTTTAGCTCTGTGAGAAACTGATGAGAACTTTAACACTTTGTCAAAGTATCAGAATCTACATATAAGAAAAATAAAGAGATTGAATTAGTCTACTACTATGAAGAGACACTTGGAAAGTGAATGTGACAAAACTTCACACCTCTTTGTATGTATTGTCTTTTTATTTCTTACATATGTAAAGGCCTCATGTTTTGTTCCCAGATAGCAAATAAGAAAACAATTGTAATGAAATTGTGGTGCGAGTGCATAGAGGATGCTACATATTGATATGAGAGGATTTAGGATTGATGGGAAAAACCTTCCCCTTTGGTGAATTATTTTGACATTTGTTTATTTTGCATTTGTGTTCAAAATACTTCTTCCTGGACATAGTCACAAATGATCTCCAGGAGCTGTTTCTCTCTCAGCTAGTTTGTACTTATTTTATGGATCCATTATGGTCTTTGATTTGTAGGATATCTCTTGTACCAAATATGCAAGTTCCTTGAGACTCCCTTCCCTGTGTAATCTTACTACCAGCATTGAATGTAGTATAAAATGCATACCCTAGAACTATTCATTAATTGAATTAACAAGCTAGTGCATGAATGGATGATGGAACCATCTAATTAAGGAATTAATGGTACCAATTGAATTAATAAATTAATCACGATTAATATTAACAGATATAAATATCTGTCTATGTTCTTTATTTGTCTATACCTGTATATGCTTATATACACATACATACATATGTGTGTATATACATACCATAAGAGATAATATTTTACTGATTAATTGGCTCACATGAGCCAATTACTATAACATTACTATAACAAAGAATGCAAAATATCTTATTAATAATTCAATATTGATTTCTTGCTAAAATACAACATAGTAAGTATAAGGTTTAATTCTTAAATGAACTCTACCTTTTGTTTTCCCCTTCTTAAAGAGTAGCTACCTTAGGTAACACAGATGGATGGTACTGATTTTTTTCTCCTGGAGAGTGCTATAGCAGAGTATGCGTCTTGATTATCTCTTTGTTTTTAAAATAATATTCAATTCTAAAATTCACTAAGTGTTGGCTATATCCCTAAGCTAAATATTTTACCCACATTTATGTTCTTAATTTAATGAACTCCTCTTGACAAATGAGGATATCAAATGTACAGAAAACTTATTGAATTCACATTTTATTTAATCTCAAAGTGTGTGTGTGTGTGTGTGTGTGTGTGTGTGTGTGTGTGTACATGAAGAAGGACCAGAGAGAGAGACAGACAGACCGAGATACTTACAAGTAAAAACAGAACTCTTTTTCTGGATAAACTTAGAAATTCATTTCAAATCACAAAGCCAGCACATCTCACTAAGAAAAGCAATTGAAATAAAAATTTTACATAAGGGATTAAAAACCTTTCATAGTCAAATCATAAATCAAAAAGTCTTGGGAAATCCTAACCTACCCATTTATTTCCCATTGTATGAATCACAGGGTGGATCTTTTAAAGCAGGCCTTTTGCAAACACCTGTTGAAAGATATGGGCCTGTAATAAACGTCACAGAGCCTGATCATTCCTCTCTGTGGAGATTGTCAATTCACAGGACCAGATATGCCAGGAAACTTTCATATTTTCCCTCCCCTCCACAAATACACAAATCTTCCATATTTTTCAAATCCCTATCTCACTAAGCTGCTTGGGAAAATAAGCAACCCTGTGACTCCTTTTCCTTCCCCTACCCAGCTGTCTCCCACCTAACGCTACTTCATCCTCTATATTAAAACCGCTTTTGGCCATTTCACCAGTTTCATGAGATGGCAAATTTATAGCCTGTATCTTTTCTCCCCCTTTAGCTACTTTTCACACAATTGTCCTCTACCTCCTTTCAATAGTATTGATGTTGATATAAATGATTAAAATTATTATTTAATGTTTCATATACTACATTACATATGATAAATACACAGTATATGTACATGCATATATGCACACATATCTCATGGCGCTTTTTTTAATAGATGGCTCTCCCCAAAGGAAATAAACCTTTAGTTTCTACTGACAAATTCACTTTGCCTGAACTTTAAAGAGAGCTCTTAAAAGCAAGCTAGTACCTTTACTTTGTGGTGCAACTGTCTAGATGTTTCTAATTTTGCTGACCCTTCCTCTTGCTCTTTTTCTAATCTGTGTTTCCTTGACCTTGGCTTATCTACTATTTTTAGCCCAATGTCTGTCCTTTGGATTTGCCAGTCACACTTATCCCAGATTAACCCCTCAGCATTTTCTCAAAGCTTTGCTTGAAGTCTGCCCTAGCTGGTTCTTCCCTTCAATGCTAGGCTTTCCAGTTGCAGAATGCTAAATCCTCTCAGCTGATGGGATAAAGGGTACTTCCCCTTTTCCTTAGACCCACCGTCTTCTTTTTATGTTTAAATCCTTCTCTGTACTTGGTGTCTAAACACTAATTTCCCCTGCCTTTCACCTGTTATAGAGCAGTCTATACAAGGAGTCATTGCACAGACTTGATACCCTTGCCCTTGACATTATGCAGAGGGACAAACTCAGCTATGATTTGGTAAAGCTTGTTCCCTCTAAGAGGCCAGGTCCTTGTTTTGATGAAACTTGAGTTGTATAAGTAGGTTTAATTGAATATTTAGCACACTCCATAGATATTAATATCTGAGCTGATTGTTAACTAGGTATATCTAATTTATGTTTACTTGGTCTATAGTATCTGAAGAGATACATATGACTTGGGAAAGTAATAATGTGAATCGTTATTAGGTCACTCTGTGCAGTTTTCTGGTTGCGTGAACAAAAAGAATATTAAAATGGAAGCAACTTGATTTGCAAAATGCAAGAGCACAAAATGGGTGCATGGTTCAAGCTGCTGCCTGGGGAATGGAAGATCTGCTTTCCCTTTTGACTGTAGGCATTTAAGACAGATAATTATACTGTACCCACAGCTTGAAGATGTGGATCAAAAAGTTAGTACAGGTGCATTATATATATAATACTATTTATATATATGTATATATATATGGAAAGAGAGAGAGACAGAGATAGAGAGAAAGGGAGATTGAGAGGGAGGATTTTTTTTATCTTCTACTGGTCACATAGCCCTGTTACTGAGAGCTTGTTCTCAACTTCAATAGGCATTTCCCCACAAAAGAATTTTTACTGCTTTGTGATAAATAACACTGTTTGTACATGGTCAACTTCCCTTGTTTTCTTTAGTACACAGATTCAGAGCTATCTGAAACTCCCTTTCCCATACTGAAATTCCTAAGGTCCCACATAAACTCCTTTCCACCGTCACAGTTTCTGAGTTTGAATTGATTATCCCTGTAAAGAGTCAGACAGTGAATGCCATTGCCTCAGCAGTTTCTCAACCCTGCCTCTGTAGTGTGAAAGCAACCACAGATAATACCAAATGAGTGGGTGTGGCTGTGTTCCAGGTCCACTTTATCCATGAAATCATGTGGAGGGCCAGGTGTGGCCCTCGGGCAGTAGTTACTAACTCTTACTTCAAATGGCTGGTATGTAGGTGACCAAAGTTCCCACCTAAATGACCCTCCAGGTAGCACAGGAAGCATGCCAAGAGGATGAAAGAAACATGTCCTGTCTGCTGAAAGTTTATTTTATCTAGTGGTAAACAGCATGAAACACTTCAGTATTAAGAAAAACCCAAATATTTTATGAGTTAGCATATAACATTTATGTGACTTTGAAAGTAAAAATATGCAACTTCAAAGGATTAAAGGTTTTGTTAAGACAGACCCTGAAAATGCATGTTTGGCTTGCCTCTGTTATTAGGTCTATTTTTGTAGGAAAGTCTGAGGACCACTGACCAAGATACACTTAGGTAACTAATTGCTACATGAAACACTACTACGGTCTCATTTAATCACAGTGCCTCTCGTTTTTCAGAGATGTCTGAAATGTGGCTGGTGTTGGTCTCTTTGCAGTATTTCTACATTAAAATGTTTTGTTTTCTTTCCTGCTTTCACAGGGGTTCCTGCATGGGAGTTGTTGAGACTTAAAACTCTTTGTGCAGGTTATCAGGTAAACCTGATTACTTTATTAGAGTCTTGACAATTTCTGCTGTTGTTCTACAGAAGTTGTGTTTACACATTTTCTGGATCATTTTTTTTAATTTATTGTCAAAGTGATGTACAGTGAGGTTACAGTTTCATAAGTTAGGCATTGGATACATTTCTTGTACTGTTTGTTACCTCCTCCCTCATTCCCCCCTTCCCCTTTTCCTTTTCCCTCTCCCCCCATGAGTTGTTCAGTTCATTTACACCAAACAGTTTTGCAAGTATTGCTTTTGTAATCGTTTATCTTTTTATCCTGTGTCTCTCAATTTTGGTATTCCCTTTCACTTTCCTAGTTCTAATACCAGTATATACAGTTTCCAATGTACTCAGATAAGATACAGTGATAGTACAGGTACAACCACAGGAAGAGGATACAAGAGTATCATCAACAACATAAAAGCTACGGTTTCACATGGTTTGTTGAAAGTAATTACAAAAGTGAAATAACAGTCATTTCCATAACATGGAGTTCATTTCACTTAGCATCATCCTATGTGTTCATAAGGGCATAGCTATTGGCCTCTTGTGATCCTCCTCTGCTGTGACTAGCCTAAACCTGTGATAATTATTCCCTATGATGGAGACCATAGAGTCCATGTTTCTTTGGGTCTGGCTCACTTCACTTAGTTTAATTTTTTCCAAGTCCTTCCGTTTTCTTACGAATGGGGCAATGTCATTCTTTCTGATAGAGGCATAAAATTCCATTGTGTATATGTACCACATTTTCCTGATCCATTCGTCTACTGAGGGGCATCTGGGTTGGTTCCAGATTCTAGCTATGACAAATTGTGCTATGATGAACATTGTTGTGCTGGTGGCTTTAGTGTGTTCTTGTTTGTGGTCTTTTGGGTAGATGCCCAAAAGTGGGGCTGCTGGGTCATAGGGGAGCTCTATGTTTAGCCTTCTGAGGAATCTCCATGCCACTTGCCAGAGTGGCTGAACCAGTTTACATTCCCACCAACAATGAAATAGGGTTCCCTTTTGGCCACATCCCCTCTAACATTTGTTATTATTAGTTTTCTTGATATAGGACATTCTTACTGGGGTGAGATGGAATCTCAATGTCCCAACACCATTTTTTAATGAAATAGAGGAAGCAATCCAGAAATTCATATGGAACAATAAAAGACCTAGAATAGCAAAAACAATCCTAAGCAGAAAGAACAGTGTTGGAGGAATTACAATACCAACTTCAAGCTGTATTATAAAGCTACAGTAATAAAAACAGCTTGGTATTGGCACAGGAACAGGCCTGAAGACCAATAGAATAGAATTGAAGACCCAGAAATGAACCCACAGAACTATGCCTACTTAATCTTTTATAAAGGAGCTAAAACAATAGTATGGAAGAAAGATCGCCTCTTTAACAAATGATGCTGGCAAAACTGGTTCAACACATGCAACAAACTAAAATTAGATCCCTATATATCACCCTGCACCAAAATCAATTCCAAATGGATCAAAGACCTCGAAATTAAAATAGATACCCTGAAAACACGAAAAGAAGGAGTAGGAGAAATACTTGGGCTCCTTGGCACAGGACAGAACTTCCTTAACAAAGACCCAGAAATGCTACAAATCAAAGAAAGGATGGAAAAATGGGACTGCATCAAACTGCAGAGCTTCTGCAGGGCAAAGGACATAGCTCTCAAGACAAACAGAAAGCCTACAGATTGGGAAAAGATCTTTACCAGCCATACAACAGACAAAGGCCTCATATGTACAATATATGCAGAACTAAAAAAATTACATTCCTCCAAAACAAAACTGCAAAGAACCAATAGCCCCTCATCAAGTGGGCTAAAGACTTACAAAGAGACTTCTCTGATTAGGAAATGAGAATGGCCAAGAGACATATGAAAAAGTGCTCTACATCACTGGCTATAAAAGAAATGGAAAGGCACATTTCAAGAGCTTAGTATTCATGTGTGACTGGTGACTGCCATGTTGAATGGCAAGAATGTGTGTGTTTTCAGAATTTAGTGGAGGACAGATTCAATGAGATACTAGTTTGAAAAACCTAAGGAAGTTTGGTCAGAGAACTTTGAAAAGAGCACAAACTCCAAGTCTAGAATGGTTTCTATCATCAAATAATTTTCCAGTAGTCTCTGAAATATGATTATTTGGCAACACAATCAATCCTAAATACTCATGAAGAAAAGCATGCCACGTTTTTCTTCAATGTCTATAACTTATCAAACACTCTGCTTCTTCTCTGTCCCATATCCTATTATTCTATTCCCACTGAGTTCTAAGAGTATCTTAATGCTATTTGCAAACACAGTAAACTATGTAGGTGAAGTAGTTTGAGTTTTGTACTAGTCTGTGCTTGGGAAGAAAAATTGATGTGCACTTGAGAGCTTTATAATGCACTCATTGTGTAAATATTAGAACGGCTCAAAAAAATCCAACTTTCAGAGAAAATAGACACACACAGAGCTAAATTAGATATTGGCAAGGATTTATAATTTTAAAGAAGTTCTTGCTTACAGCCAAATTGTTTAAATGAAATATTGGGTGTGGAGTATATTTCATACCAAAAAGGTAGGTATCTGTGTTTTCCCCAAATATAATCAATATTCTGGGGGATACAGCATGACCCAAAATATTTTTTCAAAGACATTAGCTTCAAGCACATTTGCTCCCTTGATTCACTCACCCTCTAAGTGATAAATATTTCCCTTGTGGGCTACACACATGCCACTTTATGTCAGCAATGATTACTAATCAGGCATTGTATTTGCAAAAAACAAAAAGAACCAAAGGAAAAACAGCCCAAATAATTGGACTCAGGTTATTTTCCTAGCATACAAGAGTCTGCCGCTTTTTTTTGTGCTCATGGTTAATTTATGGCATTTAACATTTTGCTTCTAGCCATAATTTTAAAGCACATGAATTGACTTGTTTTGGAAATGGTAGGGATAAGATTTCTTTAACTAACAAGCACTGTTCTCATGATCTATATACATTTTTAATGTAAATTCTGAGTCATTACTGATACATTAAAAAACTCCACTTTCCTGGATGGGAAGTGAATGTACCACATCTTTTGTAGTTATCATTTCTGGAAGTCTTCCAGGTCTGAGAGCATGGGAAGAAGCTCCAACCTCCCATTGCCCATAACAGCAATGTTAGCTTCAGTTGAAATTGATTAAGAAAACAGATTCTCTCAAGAGCCAACAGGAAGGGAGATGGTAAAAGGACAGTACGAATCTAGCCAAAGTTCTTCATACACTTGTATGAAAATAGAATTATGAAACTCACTTAAACATGTTCACAACAAGGAAGAGGGATAACTGATACAAGGAGTGAATTGGATAAAAGTACATTAAATACATGTATGTTCATATCACAGTTTAACTCTTTTGTGGAATTAATATAAGATAATAAATGTAAGAATACATTTTAAAAGAAGTAGATGAAGTGGAGCTGTGGCCCAAAGTGGCAGAGCACTAGCCTTGAGTGAAAGAGCTCAGGGACAACGGCTAGGCCCTGAGTTCAAGTCCACAACCCACCAAAACAAACAAACAAACAAAAAACCCAAAAAACAAAAAAGAAAGTAGAACCTCAAACTTCACATGGACCTAGAGGAGAAGATCAGAATCTTCATTTCAGTAAGTTTCACAAGACGATCATGATGTACATTAGAGTGGCATATACAGGTATAGAAAGGACAATGGTCTCCATAGTTAGTTTACATAATCAGTGTTAACTGAAATTAAAATTATTTAACTAATACTTCTCCCATATTAAGCCATCATTTATAAGTATTTGTGACCTGAGTACTTTAAAAAATATTTTCATTGTATTCTAAAAATATTTTCATTGCTAGTGACTCATGCCTGTAATCCTAGATATTTGGGACGCTGAGATCTAAGGACCATGGTTCAAAGCCAGCTCTGGCTGGAAAGTCCATGAGACTCTTATTTTCAATTAACCACTAGAAACCCTGAAGTGGTGCTGTGGCTCAAGGTAGTAGTGTGCTACCCTTGAGCCAAAACCTGAGGGACAGCCGCCAGGCCCTGAGTTCAAGCCCCATGACTAACAACAACAGCTAGACAGTCAGACAGACAGATTGTACTCTAGAAAGATAATTCCTTATATTGAGGCCTTCTTGCACAATGACTTTTTGAGTAAGAACCATATAGGAAGCTGGTAGCAGCTGCACGAAGCTCATCTCTGTCTCTAGGATTTCTGTTCCACAGGGCCTAGAATTACTCAGTCCAAATATGGCCAGTGTCTTATTTGTGTAACAAAACTAGTTCTTACAAATTGTGTAAAGGCACACATGAAGAAATCAAGATGAGAGTTTCTTTTCTGCCTGTTCTGTTGTCTGTGGTTTTCAGGTTCTTGGCTACATCCTGTACAGTCATTCTTATAGACCTTCTGTCCTAGTTTCACTTATAAATCATTTCCTATCATATTTCTGATCCCTTTCCAGATTTCCAGAGTCTTTCTGGAATCTAAGAGCCTGAAAATAGATGGTTCTATCTCCAGTTTCCTCCCTCCCCTTTCTAGAATATTCTTCAGAGAGAAGCTTAAAATAGCACTGACCTTCTCTTGCTGGGACTTCAGCATTCTCAGACAAATTTGCTGGGGATGGATAAAATAAATAAGTAAATAACCTAGTATAGCTTTACTAAATCATAGACCTAGTCATTTAACTCATCAATTCATTTTGTGCAAAGCCATAGGTCATATTTTGAAGCCTGGAATGCTGGGAGAAAGGTGGCTGGCATTGGGTCACAGTGGGGTTTCTGTCCTTGGGATCTTCACCTGGATAAATAGTTAAGAAGCATCTTAGAGTACTCTGTGTTTGACCTTGAGTGAATGACAACACTACCCTATTTTGCTCACTTCAAAGGCATTTAAAAAATGTTTTTAGGTATGTTTTACTAAAAATTTAAAAATGAATTTAACCCAGTCCCAAGTTAATTCTATAAAGCAGATAAGAATAAATCAATACATTGATCTTTTTCTGCCCAATTACTTTGCAATGATTAAAAAAAATGCATAGTTTAACTTCAGAGACAATTTAGAGAGGAGAATGTATCTGTTGAAATGACCTACTTATTGTATTTTTATCTGCTTTATTTGGGGACTATTTTGATAAGCTCTTATGTAGAGAGGGCTTATCTTTTTCTATTTTCTGTTTTCTGACCAAAAAGCAGAAGTGATGGGTTCTGCATCATATTTTGGCACCACTTAAGTCTTTTGTCCTCTGGCCCCAAACTTCTCCTCACTTTTGGTTTTGATTGACAGCTCTCCAGAGGCCTATAATCTATTTTTCCACTTGATCAGCCTATTAGTTTTGTCTTTACTAACTCAGATCAACATTGAGCCCTAAGACAAGAAAGTTTGTGAAGCTGGTACAATGAGAAAATCAATTAAAAGATGAAAAAAACATGAAATAATAGCCTCAGATTTTGACTTCATCATAAAGAGGGCTAGAAGTGCCCAGGACACTAAATTCATGCAATTTTTTTCACCAGTATCTTGGCCAGTCAAGATAAGTCAAGTAGGGCAGCATAACAGGGCTGTGAATGTACTTTTCAGAAAAGTGCTCTAAAAAAGATTCAAAGCAACTCATAAAATTTTAATGGCAATATTCAAAGACATACTTAAAAGTTATTTTACTAGAAAACTATATAAGTAAAAATGGTATCATTAAATGTTTTTAAGTACAAATTGTCACAACTTAACATTTTTTAATGGACCTAAGAATTCACAAATGGAATAATAATCTACTTAAACTATTTGGGGGAGGAAATGTGATGTTAAAGCATATTTTTGTTCCATTCTAAGTAGTACCAAACAGTTCACACACAAGTCATAAAAACTACTCCAAAAGAAAAACATTTTAAAACTCTGTGTGCTTTCACGTATTGTGAATACTCATTATGTGGTTTGCCTTCCCTATGAATTAGCAACAGCCAAGTTGAAATCCTGAACTGACTTCCTCATTCCCAACCTGTCTTCAGCACACTTCATGTGCCTTTTTCTACTTCATCCAGCTGGTATGTGCCCAAGGGCCATGACCTGCTTTTAACACTAGCCAAGACAAGCCTGTGGATGAAAAAAGCCAACAAACTTAGCCCCAATGAATTATCTTCCATCTTCTAGTCTAGAGCAAAATCAGAGGAGAAACAAACAAACAAAAAAAAAAACAGGCTTCAGTAACAACCTACAGTGCTATCAGCTCAAAGAAACTATTTGAGTCTAGATTCTCCTCTAGTCACCGCTCAGCTCTTCCTAGCCCAGTGTCACATAGGGCTGAGTGGCCGTCCTTAGAACGCCTCTATGTTATGGCTGCTCCCAGAGGTGACTTGTTTCAGCTCAATGAATGCACCCTCCTGGGGCTACCACACCTCACACAGTGTGGAGAAGGCCAAGGGAGAATGTTTCATTTCCACTGATCCCATTGGCAGCCATGGGGCATTCTGCCCAAAAGAAAAAGATATTTGATTTCCAAATAGACTATTTCATATTGCATCCCAGAGAGTGTGATCTTAAAAATAAAAGTAATTTCTAGAAAAGACAGTTCTTTAGTCTAAAGTTCAGGAGTGATTTTGTTGTTGTTTCCCTAGCTCTTTTTTTTTTTTTTTTAAATCTCTATAGTTCCTTCCTACTACATCCAAACAAGTTTGGTAGCTTTTAAAGATCTATTTAGAAACAGGCTTAAAATTTTAATTCAGTGGGTCTGCAGTAAAACTCAGACTAAGTGTTTTTGAAAAGCTCCCAGGAGATTCTTAACACACAGCTAAGGTTGAGCTTGAAAAGTTTCCCCTTTCTGGAGTTCATGGAAAGTGCCATTGATTTGTTTAGAAATAGATCTGGTCAGTCACCATTGCATTTGTCTCTTTCTCCCTTCCCTTTTCTTCCCTCCCTTAACCCCTTTCTTCTCTCCTTCCTTCTTGTTTCACCCCCTTCATTTGTGGCCTCTCTGTTTGCCTGGCCTTTCAAATCCCTATATCATCAAGCCACTATGCAGCTGCCTACCCACTATCCCAGCTGTTTTCCATAAACCATGAGTAATGGCTTAATAAGACTCACAGTAGATGCGTGAAACCATAGACAGTGCGGAACCTATATACCATTGTCTTTTTAAACTTACATACATTCAAATTTAATACCCTTTTCCATCTTAACTGAAAACTTATCACAAACCATGGTCATAACTTTTGCAGTTTGAGGTGGATCAATAAACACAAATGTCTTTTTCTTGGATAGGAGATTTTTTTTTTTAACCAGAACCCCTAATAACCTCACATATGATTTTTTTATATCAAGAATTAACTGTTTTACTTAAAGGAAGCACTTTATTGATTCCCCTTTGGCATATCTGAATTGTCACCATTGCTATTCTTTCAGTTTAGGGTATAGCAAATGAAATAAGGTTAAAATGACCACGAAGCACTGCAACACAGTTGAAGTCAAATTAGTGATGCAAAGCCAGGTACCAGTGGCTCATGCTTGTAATAATCCTATCTCCTCAGGAGGCTGAGAGCTGAGGATTGTGATTAAAAGTCAGCTTGGCCAGTTCCAATTAACCACCCAAAAAAGCCAAAAGTGGAACTGTGGTGACTCAAGTGGTAGAACACTAGCCTTGAGCTGACAAAGCTCAGGAACAATGCCAGGCCCTTAATTTGAGCCCCAGGACAGGTACCAAAAAAAAAAAAAAAAAGATAGTTTATGTCCCTGGCAGGACAAATAAAGATGGCACAAAATTACAGCATGTCACTCAGGATAACTTAACATATAGGGGTTGCTCATTTCTGGACTTTTCTATTTTATTTTTTAATTTTTATGATCATGGTCAGTATTAGATGAGTAGAACTGTGGAAAGTGAAATCACAAATAATAAGTATATTACCATACTCAAAATTCCCACCCCTAAGGATCTCCTGCTACATTCACTGACCAACCCCATATCAAACCCTTATAGTCCTGTATGAAACTATAACCAGGCCAACTCTCTCCTCAATTTGACAAAGCTTCCCAGTAGGCTGCTTCATCCTCAAGACAAAGTTTTTGGTAGGATTCTGTCGTATTGCCCAGAATGGACTCAACTTTGAGTAAGGCTGAATGTAATATCCTGTGTATACAGTTCTCTTTGTCAGGAATGTGTAATGCCTAATATCAGAACTAATGTTTGATAGGACTCATCATGGCTCTATTCAGATACCCATATCTGAAAAAAATACTGAGAATTCATGTCAATAAATTTTCTGATCGTGTACAGAAATTTGCTCGTGAGTAATTTTTCTTTCTATAGCTCTAAATTACTTTTACTTATTAACTGCCAACTAAATGTAGGATATACTATGTTGCAAATAATATCTCATTCAATCCCTTTATGATAGAGATGCTATTTCCATATCACAAATGGGGCAACTGAAGTATGGAATGGTGTAAGAACCATGTGTCCAAGGCATACAGCAGACAAAAGGTAAGTTAGGATCCACACTGGTCTTCCAACTTCAAAATTCTTGGTGAATATTAGAAGCCTGCCACTCGATTTATCTTCAGAGCATCCCTAGAAATCTAGACTCATCTTGAGCACAAAGTTTCACTATGGTCCAACAGAATGGCTCAATGCTCATCACAAAACCAATGCTAAGGAGATTTCTATGTCAGACTATTATACTGTCACATACCTACAATATCACCAACCTAAAGCCATCATACATATTGATGCTGGCATATGTGTGGCTTCAGTGATTTATGGCAACTTAAATAAAACCATATTTTTGTGAATGCATTCTTAATCACATAGATTCGTTTATGAGAACAAATAGAGCACACCAATTTGCATAGGCATATAGACAAAAAGATTGTTTATTGTAGTATGCACAAAAAAATGTTTCTTGCTGCCACCAAAAGTCCTAATAAGGCATTTATGGATGTTATTATGATTCAGTTAATAATAATGACAAGTTCTTCATGATTGTCCTGTCCATGAAGATGTGTACTTACTGTTCCATAGTTGGCAATCTTGTTTATTCTTTATTTCCCAGAAAAATCTTACTAAATGAAATGAACGCTTTTCTTCTTGATCATACCCTAAAGCCAAAGTTGGTATATTTTTTTAACTGTAAAAGAAGTGGTTAGAAGAGAAATACCACGATATAGCTAAATATAGCTAAGAATTAGGAGACTAGAAGTCCTACCTTAGCTATGTTACCCTTGAGCTCTGCTAGGCTCTCTTAGCCATGACGTTCATATGTTAAAGACACTGTAGTAGTGTGTTGCCATTTTTACAATTTTTAGAACTGAGAAAGACTAGTGAATATTTATCCTAGACCCTGCTGTCAAAAATCCTATATAAGAAGTTGTTCTGACCTGGCCTCAGTTACCTAAGTGAAGAATTTACTATTTTACCTGTGGATTATTTTCCTGGTAATTAGATAATCATCCTGCTGCAGAAATAGTTGGGGTATGTGAGATCCTGGAGGCAATTGACTGTGATTTTCTGTCTACCAGGAGTTGGGATTTTAGAAAGTTGCAATACGAAAAGTGAGTTTCACAAAGGCTACAGACTGTCTCATTCATGACATAACCCCATCATCCATCACACCAAGAGGCTCAATAAAGTGAATATTGAAGTAATAAATGAAGGAATGGCTTTATCATCTAATAAAACTTTATTACCAGGGTAGAAAATCATAAAAAGATTTTGTTCTGGTCTTTCTATGAGATTTCTCATAGAAACTTTCTCAATCCTAAATTTTCTTAAGGAATAAAGTCTAGGTATTAAATAACATCAATTATCCCACTTGGCATATAAGAATGTACATTTTTTCAATAGGTATCATCCATTGTTCATTTATTCTTATATTCTATCAGATCATGAGTAGAGCTACTGATTTTCCACATGCAGTCATGAAATTCAAGAAATGTGTCCATTTTATAAATATTCACAGAGCTGCAGGTACATTACTAAGCCAGACATTTACTCTGGTGAAATTGCCAATAATCAAACACCTCCTAAAACAGCTGTAAAGTTTTCATTTGTTTTCCAGATCTGAAGTATGTTTATATAACACTTTTCCTTCTTGAAGCTCGTGTTCAAACATTGTCTAATACAGTCCTTCAAGATACAGAAAGTCATCACAATTACTTGTGCCAGGAGCACACTGCTCAATGTGTTTGTGAGAAGATGTCTATTACCCAGAAATAAAGAAATGGAGACTAGAAGAAACCAAGGAATTTCACAAGGTCCATATTCAAAGGTAACAACATAGACTCAACTTCTGTCCTCTAATTTCAGGAATTTATCCTCTTTAATGTATCAATATCTTCAATAGTAGCAAATCAGTACCCTGGAGGAGGACTGGTATAGTAAATGGTCTCAAAATTTATTGAAAGTTAATTAAAAATAAAGTTGTTGGGGAGGACCAAAATAGGAAATAGCAAAGGCTCTGTATTTGTTGTTGCTGCTGCTTTTAAAAATAAAATTAGCACAGTAACATTCAGTTCATGAGGAATCTTTTCTTAGGAAATAATTGTGAGACAATTCTGGGAAACCAGTTCTCAAGTTTGAAGAGCACTGGCTTCTTCTCTAAAATAAGCACGTGGGCCTCTTTGGGAGAAATGGGGTGTTGGAGTGAATGAAGAGGAGATCACAATGAATTCGGGGTATCTTGGTTCCCCAGAGACAAGGCTCTAGCCTTCCTGCCCTGGGCATATACAGCACTACTTGCATTTGTTGTTCACTTTAAAGACAGACACCAAAACACAGGGTGTGAAGTTTAATGATTACAAGATAAAATTTTGAAAAATTAAGCAAACCAAAAATGGATTCAGAGCAAGGACTTGAAAGTTTATAATTATTCACCTAGGAAACTCTGGCCCAACCTTCTCTTTAATAGGACCTAGTCATATGCAAGGAAAGAAATAACTTAGACTAGCCCTGGATAATTCTAATAAATCGATGTCTGGCTTCTTTATGCAAAAAGTCTCAATTGTGGTTTCCAGATACGGGCTACAGCCCTCTGGCCTACCTATTATTAGGCCAAGGATAGAGTGTCTCATAAATCAAAGCCCGGCTTGATTTAACTCTGACACCCTGGTAGTGCTGGCTGACCATTTTACCTCAGGGATATACAAGATATTCAGAGTACACCTCCAAACCATAGGAAATTTCTAGTTCATAATCTGTTATTCTTAATTTACCTTTTTTGTCTGTGACTAAAATCTGAGATACCCTCAAGATTCTATTTGTCTTAGCAACTAAATAATGAGAACAATTTATGAACTGGCTATTTTGCAGGATGAAGTAAGTAGCTTATGAAGATATCAAAAGTAATCTTTGGCTATTGATATGCTAATGTTCACTTTTTATTTTTTCCCAGGGCCTAAATAGGAATAGGCTGATAACCCTATGAATAGCTTCGTAGCAATCAACCTCCATATTGCAATGAGCTTGTAAGAGGTTACACAGGAAGTTAGTCTAAATCAGGTAAATCAACCTTGACCTAAGAAATTCAACTAAGGAAACAAGCATTTCTAAATCAGGGCTGATACTGAAGGAAATGGGTAGATAAAACAAAGCTGAGTATATCATAATGATTACTACACGCAAATACAATTTGCAAAGCTGTAATCATTGGAACAAAGCAGTTCCAAGTGTTAGGTTAAAGACAGATAGCTGAAAACCAGAGTACACATAACTAAGGGAACTGCTTTGAGAGGCTGAATCAGGAAGGTTATGAATAAATTCAAAGCTAGCTGAGACTACATAACAGAATCCTGTCTATCTCCCTCCAAAAAAAAAAAAAAAAGGGCTAAAGGACTCTCATGAAAAGTTAATCTGTTGTTAGCCAGAAATACTGAAGGACCCAGAATAGCTCCATGAGAATAAGAAATGATTAGAATGAAATATTAATGTGTAGAATGAATGATTGAATGAATCAGAAATCATATTTTTTTCGAGCATGGGGCTTGAACTCAAGGCCTTGGTGCTGTCCCTGAGCTCTTTTGCTCCAGGCTAGCACTCTACCACTTTGAGCAACAGAGCCACTTCCAGTTGTCTGGTGGTTAATTGGACTTTCCTGTCTGGGCTGGCTTTGAGTCATGATCCTCAGTTCTCACCTTCCTGAGTAGCTAGGATTACAGTCATGAGCCACCAGTACCAGGCAGAAATCATATTTTTCAAAAGGGGTTTTGTGGTAACATACAGAAATACAAACATCTACAAAAGTATGGACAAGACATTATAAAATATAAGAAAGAACATTAGGATATTTGGAAGTTTTTTTCATAGACGTTTTAATTACATATCCACTTAGCACAAGTCATGAGAAGGCCAGAGAAATCCCAGAAGCCTGTCTTGATCTGGAAGCACAAGACTGGTGACTGTCTCCTTAGCCCCAGAATTATGTGACTCAACAACTTGCCCACAACTCTTCCTGGTGCTTTCCCAACTGTCTAGCAGGGAGGACCACTAGAAGATAACACTAGTTCTATGTCATAACTACTGCCACGAAGCCCAAACACTTCATCTACAGAATCAGGAGTCCATCTACCTTTCACCTAGTCCCAGTTCCTTTGAAAAATAAAAGGCTTCTTTGTGAATCCAGCCTGGCATCCTCAAACTCTTTGAACCTAAATGCCCACTCCTTGCTGGGCTCTCACATACTTTGGCTGTGATTTGTAGAATGTAACGATTATATGACATGTCCTTCTCAAAATCCTTAACTTCCCAGCCTTGCCTGAAGCTTGGCTGATCTCAGATGTACCTAAGCTACCCACAATCCTCTTAAGTGGAGGCATTTCTTCTTTTAGGTTGGTATACCTCCAGAATAAGAATCAGAGGCAAGCTCTCTTTTGGTCCCCTGCCACTTTCAGGCTATTACATTTTAGTCCTGTAACTGTGCCCCTCCAACAATTAAATACATCCCCCTAAGGCTCCAGTGTCTGGATTAAATCATTTTCTCCCCCGAGTTTCTCTTATCTGTAAAGTAGAAATCATAAGAGAACTTACCTTATAGGATTTTAATGAAAACTCAATGCTATACTGTCTATAATGAAGGAAAAAAAGTGTTTACACACAGTAAAGTACTTAATATCCTTAAAAATATTTTCTTTTCCTCTTCCTGTGTTTCCATAGCTGTGTGTAGAGCTCTATCTTCACACTTCCCACATCACAATCATGAAACACAGGATTACATATCAAACTTCCCCATAGGACTTTGAGCTTCTGGTGGACAATGGCTCTGTGTTGTTAACCTTTCTATTTGAAATACTAGAACATTGCCTGACACATGGTAGCACTTGTTACGTGTCAGTGACACAAAGCAGAGAGAAAGCAAAGAAAATAAGAAATGAAAGGAAAGAGGATAAGAGGAAAACAGTGAGCAAGGAATGAGGCAACAAGATAGCAATTATTCCTCTAGTTATTTATTATAATTGTACAAAGCCACAAGTAGACTGTTGTGCTAATTCTCCCAGGTAGCATTGTACTTCGTGAAAAGTGAGAAACAGTGACATTAATGAGAAGAAATTTGATAAAACACTCTTTTCACGCTCCCCCAAGTAATTGCCACTTGCCATGTTTTCATACCAGACCTGTATGGAAGCATTCTTCTCAAATCTAAGTGGTGAAACTTAGAATTAATTTGATGGTATTGGCTCAAGGATAGCATTACTTAAAGACTGTATCAGAATATGTGGCATTAATGCAGCAGCACTAATCACCTTCCTGTCCCCGGTGTCTTCTTTTTCTAAATTCTGTTTTCATTATCTTTAAGTTGGTTTACAAAGGGTTACCTCTCAACAAATGAGTTTATAAGTATGATGCACCTTGATAACTACCACTCCCTAGTGTCTGCTTGGTAAAAGAATAACTACCTTGAATATTAACATTAATTGATCTACTTACTAGCTGTAATACCTAAGTTTTATTTGTGTCTCAAAATGTCATTATCTATAAAAGAAAGAACAGTGTATGTATTCTTATCTTATTCTGAAAATCATATTGTGGGTTTATCTGGCTTCTGTGTGCACCTCTTGGCTGAGTTCTCTGGATATTCTCAGGTATTAGACCCACCCTAGCAATGGCAAAGGGGATGAAAACAAAACAAAAAAAATCTTAGACTATGTAAAGAACTAAATATCTAAATAGAAATAAAAAATAATTTCTATGCTGAATTAAAATCACACAAAGGATTCAGAATGCCTTAAATTGTTAAGATATGAAAATGAATAGGGACATGGCTTCACTGGTAGAGCAGTGGCTTAGCAAGAACAAGGACCTAAGTTCAATTCCTAGTGCTGCAAAAGAAAGACAGAAAGAGGAAGAAAGATGATAGAAAGGAAAGAAAGAAGAAAAGGACATAAAAAGCCTATCATCTATCTATATATTGTAAATGCTCTTTTGTAACCCCACATGCTTATCCCAGAGGATAGGCTTATGTAACACAGTCTACTTGGTTGCCTAATGATGACAGTAGGGATGGATGGGGGCAGGGACCGGATGATGGCTTAAGACAAATGTCATACTAAGTTTATGGTGCCTGAGGAACTGAGAAGGGTGGGTGTCTCTTAGGCACCTAGATTTTTGATGATACGCTTTAAAATAGACTCTGGGCTACAGATCCACTTTTCAATAGCCCAGGCATATGAATAGTGTCTAGCCTCCAGAGAAGGATAAGAAGTCCAAGGGATCATCTTGTGATAGAAACATATTCTGTGCACTTTCTCAGTCAAATAAGTAACCCCTCTTTGGGTGAGCCACCCTCAAATACCAGATTCTGGCTCAGAATGATACTCTTGTATTATTTACAAATACAGTCAGTGGTTAATTAATGATGTTAATAAACTCTAGGTCTCCATACTTTCAAAATACTGTTGACAGAAAAAATCATATTTTTCTGTAAATATTGCTACAAAGAACCCCAGTGTTCTTTGAATGACAATATCCAAACTTATTGTAACTTCTGCCACTAACTTGTGTATGATCATAGGAAAATCCTTTTTTATTACTAATTATCCATCTGCTCATCTATGGAATTAGGGGATAGGATTCTTCACATTGTCCTGTCTATAACTTTCAATAGGAGTACCTATCACTGGAAGTATCAACTTGTAATGTATGACCCTTTAAAATTGTCTAGTATGAGAAATGCCTCCTAATCTAGCAGGATCTAATGTAGCAAAGCAACACTTATTCTCTGTACCTAATAATTTTCTCAGCAGGAGAAGTTAATTGTTATATGTGTTCTAAAAATGAAGATAGTCTAGGATCGGCATTATACCTTAGACAAACAGGGATTCCAAAATAGCATGTTCATATAACTAAAGAGAAGAAGCTTGAAGTGAGAAAAGACCTAGCTACTGCAAAGTTGCTGCCTAAAAAATTTCTTATGGAGAAGAATTTCTAATATCTATACAGCTCATTCGTTGCTATTTATTCCTGGGGTTTTGCTTAGGAAAAAAATAGTTTGGGTGAGAGTTTGTACATCTAATAATAGAACTAGAATATGTGCAATGGTTGTTACTTTAAATATCCCTCCTGTATCTTTGCACTGAAAAAAAAGAAAATTAAAGGAAGAATTTAGGTGATATGTTCATTTCTACTAAGCAAAGCTCATTGCAAGTTTTAGATGCATACCTAAGAAATAACTGTTTAATCAGTTTAATCCCAAATGTTTTATCAGTAGCCAGAAGATAACAAAAATGGTTGAGTTCAGTTTTTTATATTTTAAAATAATTACACAAAGGGCTTTTAATTCAATATGTGAATTTATAGGTATATGCCTCTTAACCCTATCCCCTCAAATCACCTGGTACCACTTTTACATATATGGAACTTATATTTGTCCACCATTTCTCTCTCTATTTGTTTACTCCCCTACTTGAGTCTTACCCATATGACAATACTATTCTTAAGGATTTAAAAAAATTACAGGTCAGTATATGATAAAGACACCTGCACACCCATGATCATGATTGCACTAGTCACCACAGCCAAGCTATGGACACCATCCAGATGCCCTATGACAGATGAGTACATCAAGGAAATGGGATATCAAGACACAAGGAGATGGAAAGACCTCCCATGCTCATGGGTAGGCAGAATCAATATAGTGAAAATGGCCATATTGCCCAAAATGTTATACAAATTCAATGCAATCCCCATCAAGATCCCAGCTACATTCTTCACTGAAATAGAGAAAACAACCCATAAATTCATAATGGAACAGCAAAGACCTAGAATACCCAAAGCAATTCTAGGCAAAAGAAGCAGTGCAGGAGGAATCACAATACCAGACTTCAATCTCTATTATAGAGCCATCATAACAAAAACAGCCTGGTATTGGGATAAAAACAGACCTGAAGACCAATGGAATAGAATAGAAGACCCAGAAATAAAGCCACATTCTTATAGTCAGCTGATATTCGACAAAGGAGCTAAAGACATACAATGGAATAAACAGAGCCTCTTCAACTACTGGTGCTGGGAAAACTGGGCAGCCATATGTAGAAAACTCAAAGTAGACCCTAGCCTATCACCATGTACCAAG
This sequence comes from Perognathus longimembris pacificus, assembly GCF_023159225.1. Lineage (NCBI taxonomy): Eukaryota > Metazoa > Chordata > Mammalia > Rodentia > Heteromyidae > Perognathus > Perognathus longimembris. The sequence goes on along the minus strand of NC_063172.1, from coordinate 39,688,673 downwards.
ATCAACTCAAAATGGATTAAGGACCTCAACATCAGACCTGAATCCTTGAAACTACTGAAGGACAGAGTAGGAAAGACGCTAGAACTTATAGGCACAGCTAGGAACTTCCTGAATATAGTCCCAGGGGAACAAAAGATAGGGGAGAGTCTCAACAAATGGGACTACTACAAAATAAAAAGTTTCTGCACAGCTAAAGACATAGCCACCAAACTAGAAAGACAGCCAACCATATGGGAAAGGATATTCACCAGCACAGCAACAGACAAAGGCCTAATATCCGTCATCTACAGAGAACTCAAAAAACTAACCCCCTCCAAACCCAGTAAACCAATTATTAAATGGGTAATGGAAAAAAAGAGAAATTTCACAGGAGAAGAAATAAAAATGGCAAAGAAAAATATGAGGAAATGTTCAACATTCCTGGAAGTAAAGGGAATGCAAATAAAAACAACCCTGAGATACCACCTCACTCCAGTTAGAATGGCCTATACTCTGAACTCAGCCAACAACAAATGCTAGAGGGGATGCAGGGAAAGAGGAACCCTTCTCCACTGTTGGTGGGAGTGCAAATTAGTACAACCACTTTGGAGAACAGTATGGCGGTTCCTCAAAAAGCTCAACATAGACCTACCCTATGACACAGCCATACCACTCCTAGGCACCTATCCTTAACAACAGATCTTGGGATATCAAAAAGACATCTGCACATCCATGTTTATTGCTGCACAATTCACAATAGCCAAAATATGGAAACAACCCAGATGCCCCACTACAGATGAATGGATCCAAAAAATGTGGTACCTATACACAACGGAATACTACATAGCGATTAGAAATGACAAAATATGGTATTAGCAGGAAAATGGTCAGAATTTGAACAAATAATGTTGAGCGAGACAAGCCTAGAATGTAGAGAACAAAGGGCTTGGTATAGATGCAATAAACTTTCATTTGTCCATCAGGAAGAATAATATGTTATTTGCAGAAAAATGGATGAACCAAAAAAAAAAGTTAAGTGAAGTATGTCAGGCTCAGAGAGACAAAGGCACATGTTTTCTCTCATAATTGGAACTTAGATATAAATTATAAACATATGAAGACATATACAGAACCACATACATATATACAAAATCAAACTAAGTATGGTACATGGGAAGATTCCAGTGCTGTAGTTCCTCTGAACAACTCACAGATTAACAAAATAAATCATATTAGGAAACTGTATTCAGTTTGTTTGTTTTAATCTTAACCCTCAGCAATGGAATGGCTTATGTTTCACCTATGTTCAATAGTTTTGAAAAACTACAAATAAGTGTGATCAAATTTATCAATAACATGCTAGTCATTTTTTTAATTAAAACTGAATATTTCCTTGAATCCCAAATGAAACAGCTGTTGTTTCAACTAAAGTAAAACTTCATCTAAAGTAACCCTTCTTCTAAATCGTTTCTTAAATTTATTCATTTCTTTATTGTCAAAGTGATGTACAGAGAGGTTACAGTTTCATATGCGGTGAGTACATTTCTTATCCTACTTGTTACCTCCTCCCTCATTTTTCTTCCACCTTCCCCCCTCTCCATTGCACTCCCCTCCTCATGAGTTGTGCAGTTGGTTTACAGCATATAGTTTTGTAAGTATTGCAGTTCCATTGGCTTTTCTTTTTATCCTTTGTCTTTCGATTTTGATATTCCCTTTCCCTTCCCTAGTCCCAATACACATATATACAATATCCAGGGTACCAAAGTCAGTTACAATGACATCAGGGGTAAAACCACAGGAACGAAACACAAAAGAAAAGGGGCATAGTTTCACATGGTATGTTGAAAATAACAACAATGATAAACCACTTGTTTCCTTAACTTGGAGTTCATTTCACTTAGTATCATCTTATGTGTTCATATGTACATAGCTATTGAGCTATTGTGATCTTCTGCTAGTATTATCCTAGACATGTACTAATTATTCCCAAGGAAGGAAACCATAGAGTCTATGTTTCTTTGGGTCTGGCTCACTTCACTCATTATAATTTTTTCCAACTCCCTCCATTTCCTTACAACTGAGCAGTGTCATTCTGATATTAAAGGTGAAAATGGCTGAGAAGTTTTTATTTCAACATAGTTTTCAGGAATCCTATGATGAAACTGAGCAATTTTCTAAGTATATCAAGGATGTTAGAGAGATGGCCAAGATGATCATGATTAGAAGGCAGGTTAAGGGTGTAAATTCTGCAGCCAGGTCTAGGCAGAAAGATCACAAACAGGAACCACAGACAAGGAGGAGACATTAGCCAGAGCAGCAAGACAATACAATTTCGCAGAACAAGAGCTAGGAGCCAAGCACAGGAGATGAACTGAGAGGACAAAGCTGCGTCTCTGGATCAGAGTTCCTTGTAGTCTGTAAGCCACAGAACAAAATTGTAGCTAGGTTGCAGGTATAGATTTTTTATGAGAATTAGGGCTTGCTAGTATGTAATTTGGATTCTCTACCTTGTACAACTTGTAATTCTACTCTGGCTATGCCATTCTTCAGCATCACCACCAGCTCTTTCTGGCAATACATGAACAGGAACATTCCTCCTTCAAACTATAATTACCTCCAGGTTCTTTGGACTTTGCTTCTGTATTGAGCTGAGGGAGAAGTACACAAAGATTTGGCAAAGTTTAGCTTTAAAAATATAATCGCATACATTAGGGACTAAATGGTGAAGATGTGCAGCTATAAATTTCAATAGTAGAGTCTAAGGGTTATCTAATTCAAACTCTGTAACCTGCACAAGGGAACTAAACTCCCAGGAAAGTGACTTCCTATTTATTCAGGACATAACTTGCACCTTATAGAATGTAAATCAATAGTTTTTGTTAAAAAGCAGTACACATACACAGAGACACAGATACAAACACACATACACACACACACACACACACACACACACACACACACACACACACACCACTACCACCACCACCAATGAATGCCAGGAATAGTATGAAACAAATTCCCTAAGAAAGTCTAGTAAGGTCACTGTAATGGGACCTACCAACTTTCTGTGACAGTGGATTTAATCTCTGCAGCCCATGATCTCCCTCCCACTTTACAAATTCCTTGAGACCCTACTCACTCAGCTGGGGAGAGCCTTCACCTCGTTACATGTCATCTCCTGCACTGACTTCACTCTCATTGTCTATATCTTCCTAAGTGTTCACACTTTTTCTTCTTCATCTCTTCGGTACCTATGTCCTACTCTTTCTTTAAGGTTAGCTCTGATTGGTACTGAAAGTTTTCCCTGCTCTGCTTCCATCATCATCCAGGGGAAGCACTGTGCTCTCACCACACTGCCCTAAAGCGCTGTAGTGCATGAAGACACAGGCTATAAGCCAGTCATCTGTCCTGGATGACTTTGAGAAAGTTACTTAATCCTCCTCTATTGGGTTCTATACCTGTAAAATAGAAATGGTAGCATGACTCACTGAAAGGATGCTGTACTACATTGAAAGAGTTAACACATAAAAATATGTTAGTTTCCCAGTATACAGTAAGCACTCAATTCCTGTCATATTAGTTCCTACTGATGATACCCACTATTGATGTCTTCAAAAAAATATTTGCGAGTTCCTTGAGGCTAGAAGGCCTTATTCTTCTCTGCTTTTTCTACTATATTCCAGAATATAGTAGAATAAATGTTGAATAAATGTATGATACAAACAAGTTTATGGTATTTTTGTCATTCAATTTGCAGAAGTGATTTAAGACATAGCTGAGCAAGAGTAGAACAATGAAGCAATGAAATAGGCCAAATGCATTCTGAAATGGGTAGATTCGACTGTGTTCTAGAATGGCAAAAGATGTCTGTGAGATGTTTGATTTCATGCAAACATACCTATTGTTGTTACCACAATCCAATTGTCAAACTGACAGAATAAGGAGAGAATTTAAACGAATCACTTTTTATATCAAAGTGAGCCTGATGCCTCTATTCACCTCTCATCCTGAAATCCTGTGCAAATTTTCTTTTTATATTATTTTACAAATCATTATATTAAGCCTGGCACAGTGATTCACCCCTATAATTCTTAGCCACACAAAAGATACAGGTAAAGATGATCTAGATCTAGGCTAGAATGTGAGAGAAGGTAGACACTATTTGAAAAATAATGAAAACAAAAAGGACTAGATGAATGTCCCGAGTGATAGAGTACCTTCAAACCCTGGTATTACCAGAATTTTTTTATTATGTCAGCAATTGTGCTAATACTATGAGAGGTAATTATAATTGATACACTGGTTTTAGTTATATTACTAGTTCATTTAATATTAATGTTAAATATCAAAAAGCTACTTAAAAAGACTATAATTTAAATGGGAATAGTTCCAAAGTCTAGTTGGAATCTCTTGTTTTTTCCACTGACGTTTTTTTTTTTTTTTTTTCCCAGACCTAGGGCTTGAACTCTAGGCCTGGGGTCTGTCTCTAAGCCTAAGCCACTTTGTGCTCTAAGCTAGGCTAGAGTGCTACCACTTGAGCCATAGCATCACTTCAGACTTTTCCTGAGTAGTTTATTAGAGATAAGAATCTCCCGGACTTTTCTTCAGGCTTTCTTTGAACGTGAACCTCAGATCTCAGCCTTCTGAGTAGCTAGCATTACAGGTGTGAGCCACTTTTGCCTAGCTCCTGTGAGATTTGTGACCAAGTAAAAGATTTCTTATGAAATGATCTGGTTGGATATTTATCAGTATGAAAGAGGAAAAGAATTATAAGTTTCAAACATTACCATACTTGTATCAGCACAATGTGAATAATCTGTTTTGTGTGTTTTATTCCTATTTAAAGAAAAAATGAAGTTCCTATATTCTGTTTGAACTCTAACATTGTCTCAAGAGTGAACTTTTGTCCTTCTCTGCCTATTGTTTGGTTTGTACACACAGCCTGGAGCCTTTGAAACTAGATATGGAAAGTTTAGTGACCAGTGAAGATTAACAATACTGCAAAGAGTAGAGTCTGACCACAGTGACAAAGAACAAAAGACAATTATCTATTATGATTTCCAGCTTGAGGAACACAATACGAAATTATAACTTATAAGGATCTAATCCTCAGAAACTGGGGAATTTTAAAACAAAAACCAAACCATGCCACAATAGCAAAACAACTTTAGATCTTTGGCTTCATTTATTTTTTTAATCAAGGAAAGAAGTTTTAACTTGAAATGGATGTGTCATTAACACTGTGCAATGTAGAAGTGTCTGATCTGCAGGTTGGTTATTTATCCCCAATCTATATCATTGGTAGTTAAATGCTCACTTCCTTCCTTCAGTTCTGCTTTGGTGGAAGAGATAAAAATAGGAGCCTTATGAACACAGGAGCCTGAGGACCTGCTGAAACTGACATTTAGACCCCAGGCCCAAAGTCCAGAAGTCTTACCTTAGATCTAGCTCCTTTTCTCCATGTGCCAAATAAAAGGACGTGGTGAGAAGGCAGGGAAAAGACATTTAGTACATGGCAGCCACAGAAAGACAACATCTCAGTAAATCTGCAGCCATCCTCACAGGTACAGAGATTAGCTTCAGGTTACACAGGGAGAATTGAGGTGGGCAAGGAGAGAGTCATATGCAGTTAAAATAGTTCCAAGTCACAGGTATGGCCTTGTTGACCATTACCTCAGTTTGTTTCTGGAGGAGTTTTGGAGAAGTTATCACCTTAACATTGGGACAAGAACAGAAATGAATAACTCATGAGTTATCTCATGAGTTTTTTGCTGCTTCCTGTGAGATGGTTAAAAAAAAAGAAAAGGAAATGTGCCTTACACACAAGACATTTATCAGTGAATCTTCATTTCTTGTTCATAAAGCTGACTGCAACAAATAGTAAGTAGTTCAGATTAAAGGGCACCGATATAAAGTTGGGGGACTTTTAGGTAATTCTCAGAGCCCAGCAACTGAATCTTTTGGGTTGTCTCTTACACTTCCATTTCTCTCAAAATCAGCTTCGATCTCTCCATTCTCAAAGCCACCGTCAGAAGTTTTTTTTTTTCCACATTTTTTCTTTATTGTCAAAGTGTGATACAGAGGGGTTAGAGAATCATATGAAAGGCAGTGAGTACATTTCTTGTTCTATTTGTTACCTCCTCCCTCATTTCCCCCATCTCCCCACTCCTTTCTCCTCTTCCCCCAAGAGTTGTGCAGTTGGTTTACACCAAATGGTTTTGTAAGTGTTGCTTTTTGAATGGTTTGTCTTTTTGTTCTTTGTCTCTCTATTTTGGTATTCCCTCTCCTTTTCCCAGTTCTAATACCCATATAAACAGTATCCAGGGTACTCGGATGTGATACAGTGGTAGCCAGGGTACAGCCACAGGAAGGGAGTACAAGAGAAACAAAACTAAACAAACCAATCAGTCAAACAAACAGACAAGCTAAAAGAGGGGAAAAAAGTAGTATGAGTTCACATGGCATGTTGAGAATAATTACCACAGTGATATAACCCTTGTTTCCGTAACATGGAGTTCATTTTACTTGGCATCTTCTTATGTGGTCATATGGGTGTAGTTATTGGGGTATTTTGATCTTCTACCATGACTAGTCTATGTACTAGCTATTACCTCTGAGGGACACCATAGGGTTTATGTGTCTTTGGGTCTGGGTCACTTCACTTAGTACAATTTTTTCCAAGTCCTTCCATTTCCTTACATTTCTTCTGGTAGAGGCATAGAATTCCATTGTGTATATGTACCACATTTTCCTGATCCACTCTTCTGCTGAAGGGCATCTTGGTTGGTTCCATGTTTTAGCAATGACGAGTTACGCAAGGCTGAGATTTTTTTTGTTTGATTGCCATAATAAAACAGTGACTTATTTTGTTGCTGACACAAACAACATCTATTTTCCCCAAACAAAAGTTGAATCATGCTGGAGTAGCACAGAAGCACGAGAGAAGCACATGACCCAGTAATTGTGTGGTAAGGAAGCTTTTGAATAATGACTTCTGGCCATTTAGAAAATGATAATCATAGTATTTAAGTACTGACAGAGCAATTATCTGGAGACCATGTACTAGAAAGGACATTTACTCTAGAAAATATTGGAGGTTGCTCCCAAAATATCATTTCTACTAATGAGAATGATATTTTTAAAAATGTTTAATGTTTCAGTTGAAATGTAGAGCCATTGAGCTGCCCTATTTCTTACCCCCAACTTTACTCCCCTAAACCATGTGTTTTATGGAGCTTTGTTTTCTTCCCCTAGTGTCCATATAGTGTATGTTTGGAACGCTTCTCAGCTCACATTTTCAGGTGGTCTTGGCCTTTCACTGTTTGTAACATTGACTTTAATTCACATTAGTGGATGAACCCTTCAGTTAATCAGAATGCCAATACTTTGCTGATCTATTCCTTCCTTCATGGAGTTTTTTCACCTTTGACAATCATAGGAACACTGCAATTCCAGTGCTCTGTGCCAACAGAGCCAAAGTAAACACAACCAAAAGAATGGAACCTAAAGAATCATTGTCTCGTTTCCATTGAAATGATACAATTACTTACAGGTGTGCCTGTGAAGAAATCTAGACAGAAAAAAGAATTAAATAACTTGTGCCAGTAGTTTTGTTTATGCAGATATGGAGAAATCACAATTGGAAGAACGCATTTGAGGAAACCCAGGTTATATGACTGAAATGTTCAGTATTGCCTAAATGCCAATTGTCCTGTCTGGTAACTTTCTTTCTTTCTTTCTTTCTTTCTTTCTTTCTTTCTTTCTTTCTTTCTTTCTTTCTTTCTTTCTTTCTTTCTTTCTCTCTCTCTTTCTTTCTCTCTTTCTTTCTCTCTTTCTCTCTCTCTTTCTTTCTCTCTCTCTTTCTTTCTCCTCCTCCTCCTCCTCCTCCTCCTCCTCCTCCTCCTCCTCCTCCTCCTCCTCCTCCTCCTCCTCCTCCTCCTCCTCCTCCTCCTCCTCCTCCTCCTCCTCCTCCTCCTCCTCCTCCTCCTCCTCCTCCTCCTCCTCCTCCTCCTCCTCCTCTTTCTTCATATTTCATTGAGCTGGGCACTTATTGAGTTTCCTTTTGTTTCTTGAGTGAGTGGTGCTATATGTGTGTTTGTGTGTGTGAGAGAGGGAGAGAAAGAGAGAACATGCACTTGGTCATGTATATGTAAGTGTGTGTCTGTGTTGTGTAAAATGACTCTTAGCATCATAGTAAATTCACTTAGAATTATTATTTTTGTATATAATCCCTTTGTGTATTAATTTCATATTTTTGCTCAATTTTCTAGATTTGTTTGCTTATTTTCCAATTCTTGTTTAGGATCTTCTATTTCAGCAAGCATTCATAATTTCTGTGAGATTTTTTCATGGCTACTAACAACATTTCTCCCCATTCTCTACTTCTTCCCTTCATGGATACAGAATAGGCATGCCTAGACTGGGTCATCCAGAGCTCAATCTCCACAATTCTTCTCGCCTTCCTTTTGTCTCTTCACTTAAATCCATAACCTAATTGCTAAAAATATCTTTGGGCAGTAAGTCATGTGTTTGACAAGTTTTTGTTTGTCTTGTGGAGGGTCTCTGATAGTGAAGAAAACTATGAGGATATAACCTTTGAATCCCTAGTTTTCAGGAACAAATGTACTGATTTGACTGCAATTTAAGAACTTTGGTAAAATATGTTCTTCCATTTCAGAGCATCCCAGGAGGGAAGTCATAGTCACAATGAGACATTTCTGACTTTTGGGAAATCAGAATTAAATATCAAAGAGTCTAAAAGAGTCAGATATAGATCCACTTTCAATGGGAAAAAGACCCAAGACAGCAAGGATTCCAAGTTATTTTATACTTAATGCCTTTGAGCAAGAAGAAAAAGCTCATTGATCTGGCTTATTAAAGGAGTTTTTACTGATTTCAGAAGGTCTGTGGGACATACAAAAGGAAGAATTAATATAACAAAATGTTGTAGAAAGCTGAGAATGTAGTTCAGTGGCAGAGCACTTGCCTGGCATGAACAAGCCCTGAGATTTCCCCCTAGCATCACACGCACACAAAAAAAAAGTTGAGAGGGCAGATTCTAAAATAGGATTGCATACCTAAATGTCTCTGCCACATACTAGATGTTTGGCTCACCTAAATGCTTTAAGAAATATTAACTTCAAACATCTTGCCAATTGAGAATGTAAACTGCAAGAGTGATCTATTTAGAACAGAATACCACAGGTTAAAGCTAGAAAAGAACCAAGAGAAATCTGTCTGTACCTGAGACCGAAAGAGAGAGAAAGAAAGAGGAGGTGGGGGGAGTGAGAGAGAGGTAAGTGCAATCGATTTGAGTAGATAGCCTCATGTCAGTAACTGATAAAGTAAAAATTACTTTGCTCTATCACAGAGATGACTTACGATATTGGTAAGAGAAAAATTAAGAATAAATAAGAAGCAGAAATTGGGTAGGAAATTGTAAGAGAACATATATTTTATTCTAAAATGAGCATTGTTTTCCTACATGAATTATTCCCCAGGATGCAGTGAAAAATTCTAGCTGAATCACTGGGTTATTGCCCAGAACTGAAAGAAAGTGTTAATCTCATAGAAGACAACCACAGAGAAAGGTTACTATTATGCTAAATTTCAAAAAGAAGAAGGAAAACACATATACTGTAGACTGGTAACATTAACATCAGTTTCTTACATACAGCTCTTGGATAACTACTATATTTAGAATACTCAGAAAGTGAAGATCATTAACATTAATGAGGAATAAACTAAAAATTACTTTTGGTTTTGATGGTCTTAGCAAGATGTCTGACAGAGTATCCTATTATTGACATGATAATATAAACAAAGGCTGATTAGTAGACAAATCTAAAGTTAAGTGAGTTTTTATAACGGCTCCATTTAAGGCATTGAGTGTGTGTGTATGTGTGTATGTGTGTGTGTGTGTGTGTGTGTCTAAAAATTTCTCATGACTGATTTCAAAAAAGACATGAATACAATGTTTGGCAAATTGGCAAGCTTATTGAGCATTAAAATGACATGAAGAAAGAAAAGAAAATACATTAGAAAAATTGGCTTTAAGGTAAATAGCTCTAATAGGATAAATTTTAATAAAACGTATAAACAGATATGTGGGATGCAAAAAGTATTTTATATTTAGGTAATGTGATTATACTATATGTGCATATTAATAAAAACATATAAATATATAAAATTTGTAATGATGCAGAAGTTAGATTTAAATATGCTAATATATGTTCCCATCAGAAATCAAATATTAATAACATATGCTTATGTTTAAGTAGCTTTCATGTGAAAATCAATTTGAGTCTGTAGTTGTCATCAAAACTCAATAACAGTGAATATCAATATTGGGATGAAGTTAGGCCAATAATTAATTATCAAAACTACACACATAACATTTTAGAGTACAGAACAAGAAAACTAATTTTTCCCCCCATGTTTTAGATGGCCATTGGATTAATTGAATTCTTCAAAGAGATACTTCAACAGGAAAGTTTGGAAAATATCTGGAAAAACAAGAAACCAATAATGTAGACTATTTAGTGTCAAGAAGTAAACTTTCTAAGCCAAATTACAGACTTGAGAGACCTTAAAGAACACTGAATTTGGAAATGGCAAGGATTATATAAATAAAATGCAATAAGAATGGTAAGTAGAAACTAATAGCTGAACACACATTCTATGGTTTGGTCCATTACGATGGGGAAGAAAGAGGGAGAGAGAAAAGAGACAAGAGTGCCTGACCTCTACAAACCACCTACAAATCACTCCAGGCAAGGTAGTTTCTGTCACTCCATTTGTTATGGCAGTCTTTTCTGGGATGCTAATTCTCAGATCTTTCTCAGGAATTCATCCATTTGTCAAGTATTTAACATTTATATTAAACATAATTTGGTTTTTATTTCCAATTCCAGGCACCAAGCTCCTATGCCATTTGCTGAAGGAGTGTTATTTGTTTTTGGTGGGTGAAGAACTTCTTTCAGCCCCACCTGAGCTCATAAAGAAGTGACTGAGGGTTGGGCCAAGAGAAACACCAAGAGGTTCGACAGATGAAACATGCAACCCACTCACTATGTCCTGGGAAAGGTGGAGTATTGGAGGTGGAGATCTATAAAAACATTGAAACAATGGGACTCAGAGAGCTTATAGGTAGATGAACGCACAAGGTGCAGGGAGGGAGATACACCTGGAGAGGACACAGGAGCTCTTCTTCTTACCCCATTCCCATTATCTTGATTATGCATCTCATACACTCAACTATTTTCATCTAGTTATATCCTTTGATGCAAATTAGTAATAACCAATAAAATACTTTCCTCGGCTCACTTAGTGGGTTTAACCAAGGATTGAATGCTTGAAGAGAGTTATGGAAATCCCCAATTTACAGTGAGTGGGTCAAACTATAGATGGCTCCAACCTTAAGATTAAGATCTGAAGGCAATATGTGAGGCTGAGCCCTTTCATTTGTGGAAAGTAACATTAATTCCAGGTACCTACAGTCAGAATTGTGTCCCCTAAACTGTCAGATGCTTCCTTAGTGCTAGAAAATTTGTGAGTTGGTTGATGTTAGAAAACACTATACTCTGGTTTAACCAGGTGCTGGTGGCTCATGCCTGTGATACTAGCTACTCAGGAGGCTGAGATCAGAGGATCACAGTTCAAAGTCAACCTTGGTAGAAAAGTCCATGAGACTCTTATCTTCAATAAACTACTCAGAAAAAATGTAAGATGTGGCGAAGTGGCTCAAGTGGTTGAGTGCTAACCTTGAGCTCAGAGAGGCTCAGGGACAGCTCCCTGGCCCTGAGTTAAAGCCCCAGTACTGGCAAAAAGAAAAAATATTAAAAAACAAAGAAACCATCACATAAAACAAGGCTAATGGTCTGTAAGAAAATAAGTAGTCAAGGCAACTAAATGTATAATGTGATCTTGGGCCAGATTCTGTGTGGGGAAATTGCATGTAGGTGCATTATTGAAATGAAAGGATAAAAGTGAAATGTGGAAAGAAGAAGGCTAAATAGATCAATATTAAATAGTCTAAATTTGATTATGATACTATGATTATGGGGATATTATTGATCTTAGAAAAACATATCGATGTAGTAAGAAGTAGAGGCAAATGAAATGTGCAATCTACTGTCAAATTATAGGTAAAATCCTTGTGGGTGTATGTGTAAAAGAGAAAATGGTGAGCCAGATGTGAGAAAAAAAATGTGGAATGTTGAATGAGTCTAGTAAAACATATATAGATATTCTTGGTTTGCATATTCAGAATCATTTAAAAATTTTGACATGATTAAAGAAGCATTATGGAAAGAATAGACAAAAACTGTCTGTAAGCCTAATTCTATCCAATGGCTGCCAGTCTGTGGCCTCCAACTTAAAAATCTGACTTGACTTACCTAAAATAGTTAAGGAAATAGCTAACAAACAAACCCCACCTATTTGCAATTAAACTAAAAATGAAAATGAATCCTTTTCACTTCTAGGCTATTTCTATATTCTATTGCCTAAGTATGATTACTTCCTAAAAAATATTTAAAAACAGTGAAGTGGTGTAAGAATTTCAACTTCAAGTCAATGACTCAGGTTTGTAAAAGGGAAAATAAATGCATCATGTAGGCTTCCTAGTCTTTAAGATTTTGACCTAGAGTCACCTTTTCTGTGAAGTTATTCTGCCATAATATCTTGTCTATTGAGTAAGACACGATCATGATTTAGCACAGTCCACTAAATTAATTTGTATCAATTGAATTATATGCTTAAATTTCATGAATCTGTAAACTCCTTCATATAACTTCAATCTATGAAAATGAAAATTACTTTATTTTTATCTGTGCCTGATGATGTATTAGGATACATCATACATGGTAAGGTTTCAATACAGGTTTCCTTAGTCTAATTTCTTAGGAAAGGGAAATTTAACCCTAAAGTTGAATTTTTCCCATTCTAGCAAAGCTGGGAAAATAAAGACAATGTAATGAAGATTACAAACAAAATTGGTCTACAGATACTTTATGGATCAAAGAGAATATCTGTTATTAGATATAATGAAGTTGTAATTCCAATTTTTTTCAGCAACATCTTCCATAATCTTTTTCTTGGAAGGCTATTTCAATTAAATATTAAATTAAATTTAAATAGTACTAGTTAAATATATCTGCTTCATTTAATATTTAACTAGATCATACTAATAATGGATTTCAAGAATAAAATACTACCAGTAATCTCTCTCATTTTATTTTCCTAAAGCATATTTTTAGCTTTTCTGGGTCATGGTCCATGTGACAGTTTCATGGCATAAGGAGGGACCCAGATTTACCCTGGGAGGGGTGTGAATTCCATGGAATTCATGGTTTATGTAAACACTCGCACTGCCTCCACTGTAAGAATCAAAGAAATCTCACAACCTGTGAGGTATTAACTGGCAATACAAGGACACTCCAGAAAGGAAGCATTTTTTGTGGTTACAACTGATGACCTTCCCATACATAAAAATAATTTCACATCATCCAGGGACTAATATAGTGCTGTTGATGAACCAAGTACTAAACTAATGGCAAAAAAAAAAAAAAATAAGATCATTACACCTAGACTAGGATTCTCTAACCACTTGTCTGCCAATGACTTCTTTGAGAATCTAAAGAAAAGGGACATGAAATCTTCTGAAGGATGAATTACAACCTTGGGAAAAACCTATATCCATTGACATATCTGGCCTCAAAGTGCTAGAGCTGCCTCTATAATTTTTGGTTTTCAAGTGAAATTCATTATTTATGTGTTTTATTTTTGACCCCCAAATAACTCTAGCAACATCAAAATACTTACTTGAACACTGAACCTTCATATAAAATCTCCAAAAACATTTGAGAGCAACATACTGAAACCCCCCAATTCAAACTCCTGAGAATTTTATCAAAGATTAAAAAAATAATAATAAGTAGAAAATCTTGAGTACATATTTTATAAATTCAAAAACACTCCACTTTCTTAATGAAATAAGTGTATAAATAAGATTTTAATATGTAATAGAATTAGGTCTACTTTCTATATGCTAGATCTGGACCCTTCTAAGTTACCAGTTGTCAGCAAAAAAAGATAGATTCCTAATATTTGGCCAGTATTGAATATTTATATGTATCTTCTAATATACTTGAATTGTATATAACTTGCTTTATTAACACTATATTTATAGAAATAATATAAGTATATTATTATATATTATAAATAAATATATTATAAAATATAGAAATATATAAGTAATTCTGTTACAAGAAACTTGTACAACAATATACACATTAATTGTATTTTGTTTTAAGGAGGAAGGAAGGAAGAAAGGAAGGGAAGAAAGAAAGGAAGGAAGGGTGGGTCTAGCTCAGGATACAGAATCTAGCAAAAGAATTGGTAACTGAATTCAACTGAAGAGAATTAACAGAAAGGAATCATTTATAAATATTAACCTTCTATTTCAAAACAGGATGGCAGATCTACAATATCTTAAGCCTGTTATGGTTCTTTATTCTTCTTTTCAGAATAAGTCACTAACTTTTAAGTTAGTTTCAAAAAGATGAGATTTAGTGAGCTACTCAGAGGAGTGGGGAGAATTCTAATGCAGATAAATAAGGAGAAACTTGTACATCTCATCAAATTCTCTGTCCTAGGGTCTTCTTTGTGGTGTCTTGAAGGCTTTCTAAACACTAGGTCAGTGTGGTGTCAGCCAAGGTCTCAAAGGGCAGGCCATTTCTTTCTTTGTTTTGGTTGGGACTTTGATCATATCTCTTCTGCTTAAAACAAACCAACAGCTGTTGCCCCAACAGCTATTCCAGTCTAGGAACTGAAGAGAACAGGGAAGATCCCAATATTACTGGAGAGACCAGGATGGGGGGAACTGAGCAGAGAGCAGGGTGTGGGAGCCTCTGGCAAGACAATACCATAGACAGGAGTCTTCCCTGTACTTATCTTGTATTTGCTATAGTGAGATTTCACTCCCTACTAACCTCCACTGGATGGTAGATGTATTGAGGCTCATTGAATTTATAAGATTACCAAATCTGCCTGCCCATCAACCAAGCAATATCTACAAAAATGCCCAGAGAGCATGAAACACTGATTTTCCAAGTACAGGGCAATAATGACTCAACTCTCACACATAAAATCTCAACATATATATATAAAATTTGGAACCTTCTATTAATTTTCAAAGCTAATTTCAGCTTTACTTTTATGATGACTTCTAACTGTAGCCTGAAGTAATAGAGCAGTCTGTTTCACTTCTTTTTTGAAGCCAGATAGAAGCTAATTTTTTAACACAATTGCTAGGTATAGTTACATTTAAGTAGTCTACCAGGACTAGTCAAGAAACTTACAGTCTGTTCCATGTATACCAGATGTGGGAGCCCAGCTACCTCCTGAGAACATCACTGCTGTTTGAGAAACTCATTTTTAAGCATAAATGTTTCTCTTTAAGCTATAATGGGAAGACTTTATAGAAAGCTGCATTTCATCCTCCTTCCCATATCCAGATGTCAGAAGCCTAAAAATAAGGATTGCTATCATTAAAAGAACTAATGGTAGATAAAATAAAGACATAAAAGAAAAAATCAATATCCCTTTGGGACACCAGGCAAGATTTCACAGCTCAGCAATAGGTTAGTTGTCTGAGCCTAGACAAACCAGTTGCCAAGGCATCATGATTCCAAGAAAAACACCCTACTTCAGAACTCAGAAAGGTGTTAGAAGAGTGACAACCGGCTCTCTCCTTCAAGACATCTCAGGAGACTGGAAGTTATTAGACAAAACTACTGTGAGGCTGCATCACAGCCCAGCCTTGCTGGGGAACACGTGGCTCTGTCATCTATAGCTATAGGCCTCAGATTAGACAGCACACTTGCAGGCCCATGATTACTTGTGTGGATGAGATGAACAACCACTATAGTTTCTGAGGACACACATTTCCCTGCTGGAAATGTTTAACAAGTATATATATGAACATAAAGGAAAAACATCTTGAGAGCATAAATAGTTATAGTAGGAGAGCTGATTGTTAAATCTTGTTTAGCTTTGGAATTCAAGTATGTTGAATACTAGTTAAGCTGCAAGGATATGCCAAATCAAATAAATGTACCAAGATTCAAACTGCAAAGATATCTGGATAGATAGTGAAATAATGTTATGAAAATGTTAGGTTAGGCATATGTCAGTGTCAGAGTCTATATTTTCATAAATCACACACCGATTCTTATTCATTTTATTGAATTTTGTCCATTTAGAATATAACCCGGGGCTGGGATATGGCCTAGTGGCAAAAGTGCTTGCCTTGTATATATGAAGCCCTGGGTTCGATTCCCCAGCACCACGTATATAGAAAATGGCCAGAAGTGGTGCTGTGGCTCAAGTGGCAGAGTGCTAGCCTTGAGCAAAAAGAAGCCAGGGACAGTGCTCAGGCCCTGAGTCCAAGACCCAGGACTGGCCACACACACACACACAAAAAAAGAATATAACCCAACACTATCCAGTAGTTCTTGCATGAGAAGATAAAAATATATTTTATTAGTATTTTCAAATATGATAGCCACTAGCTGCATTAAAATGGGACCATTTAAATTTTATTTCAGTTAATTAAAATAAAATAAATTGAAAATTGAAAAAAGAAAATGTTAGGTTAAAAAAGTGAATAAAGATAGTAGTTATTTTAGAATTGCTATGAAGTTTATTCTAATCCATTTACCATCTAAAATATGTTATGTGAGTGCTCAATTGGGCAAAGATGAACTAAATTGGGAGAAAGTTCATTTAAATAATTATGAAATTATTTTAAATTACTTTACAAAAAATGCTTTCATTAAAAATAATGTGTACCAAATTCTCTATCTTGGTACAATAGTAGCATATAAAACAAGGTTAAGCTTTACCAAGGTGTATATTTTAAACATATTCAGTGTTTGGTTTATAATTGATATACACCAAGGTGTATATGTTTAAAATATACACCCTTGTGTATAACAATTATTACTCAATATATCTACTAAAATATCTACTTAAGAATCTAGAAATCATACTAGTGTAGTGAGAAAAGATTATAGACACATAATATTATTGTAAAAGAAAATTTTCAGAGAGAGATTAATACTTAGAACTCTAAGTCTTGAAATCTGGTACTTCAAACAGCCTTTCTTTTGATAGTAGAAGTGCTGAAACAACTCAGATGAGGGTATTAATACTAAATGATCAGTTAGATTACAGACAATTTTAAGCTTGGTGAACAATGACAATGAAATTATAGCTGCAATTGCTATCCATCTGGAAACATTCAAGATACGTTCCTTGCTACATTTAGGTGAAAAATACTAGGGCAGAAATACAAGCCAGTAGATTATAGAAGGAAATAATCCTTTTACTAAAAGTGGATATAACAAGTAATAAAGAGTTCATTGAAATCTTGTCCTACTTAATCGCAGCTTCCAAATACGTTAGCTGTTTTATAGTTGTGATAGAACAATTCCTAAATTATGGAATTGTAATTTGTTATTAGCAATGACTTTCTGCCACAGAATTGAGGTAAATTCTTAGATTGCCTTTCTTTCAAAATAATTCCTACAAATTCTTTCAAATAAACTCAGGGAGAACAAATCAGGAAGAAGAATGTACAAATGACTTGTTATTTATTCTAACAGGAACACAGTGGGCTTTTGCCAGTCCTCTCTACTCTTTGCTATTTCTAAATATCATAGACCAAACACTGGATAACACAGTGTAACTAGGGGGAATATACATGTAAATGATGAATACTGTTATTTAAAGTTTGGTACTGAATTGGAGATAAAACCAAAGAAAGAAAAACAATGAGAATACCGATGTAGGGCGACACTTGTTTCTGATTTTATAAACACACACATATGAGTATACTATGTAAATAAAAATAATGTATACCATGTGATTTAAATTTTTTTTAAATCCTAAAATTGAATGTTGCATGTTAAGAACTTTGCAGAGACTTTTAAGGCAAACTCCATGTGAAGGAGCAGAGACCACAACTGCTGACTAAACTGACTAAGAGCTCAGGTACAGAACTTGGTGGTAAAGCCAGGATTAACGGCCTTTGGAGAAAAGCACATGTAATGGCATTTTGGAAGATTTAGTGCCGTGGTTATGTAGAGGGTGGGTCTCTCAGTAGGCAGTAAATATAAAATGGCGCCTTCTTAAATAATCATAGGATTAATGTCATATGTTGCAAGCCCTTGATGACAATTTCTCTTAGCCTATAAAAGTAGGCAAGAGCCACAAACATTATTTTAAAGATCAGTATTAGACTGGGGAGATCGCTCAGTGATAAAGCGGTTACCCAACATGCATAAGCTATGAGTTCAATCCCTAGTATTTCATATATATATAAATATAGCAATATATTACATACTATATTATATGTAATATAATAGTGTATACCAAAACATTTAGTACTTGAAAATATGAAGATGAAAAATACTATTCTGCTACAGTGTTACTTAATTTAAAACAATGAATTGAGAAACATTATGGCTTGTATCCATGAAATGTTCTCTGTTCTACTCACCAATGTCAAATAATACATTTTATTGAATAAAACATCTGATGACTTTTTTCTGATAAAATGAGCAAAACTTAATGTAGGGTTTGAGAATTAATTTGTATTTTTAAATTTTTAATTGCTTAAATTTATTTATTTATTTTTACACTGGCATTCACTGAGCTAACCATACCTCCATAGTACATTCATTTAAAAATGTGCCATTAACTATAACTTGAGAAAAACATTCTGTCATTTTTATCTTTTAAGTAATTTTACAAAGGAGTAGCCATTTATTTGTTTATTTTTCCTTTTTATATTTTTATTTTTTTATTTTTTTTCAAATTTTTATTATCAAACTGATGTACAGAGAGGTTACAGTTTCATACGTTAGGCATTGGATATATTTCTTGTACTGTTTGTTACCTTGTCCCTCATAACCCCCTCCCCCATCCCCCTTACCCTTTCCCCCCCTGAGGTGTTCAGTTCACTTACACCAAACAGTTTTGCAATTATTGCTTTTGTAGTTGTTTGTCTTTTGTTACCCTGTGTCTCTCAATTTTGGTATTCTCTTTCAATTTCGTACTTCCAATACCAGTATACACGGTTTCCAATATACTCAGATAAGATTACAGACATAGTGTAGGTACAACCACAGGAAGGTGATACAAGAACACCATCAATAACAGAAGCTACCCATACACATGGGACGTTGAAAGTAGTTACACCTGTGATATAACAATTGTCTCCATAACATGGAGTTCATTTCACTTAGCATCATCTTAGGTGTTCATAAGGGTATAGCTATTGGGCCTGTGATGCTCTGCTATGACTTACCTAAACCTGTACTAATTATTCCCAATAAGGGAGACCATAGAGTCCATGTTTCTTTGGGTCTGGCTCACTTCACTTAGTATAATTTTTTCCAAGTCCTTCCATTTCCTTACAAATGGGACAATGTCATTCTTTCTGATAGAGGCATAAAATTCCATTGTGCATATGTACCATATTTTCCTGATCCATTCGTCTACTGAGGGGCATCTGGGTTGGTTCCAGATTCTTGCTATGACAAATTGTGCTGGGATGAACATTGTTGTGCTGGTGGCTTTACTGTGATTTTGTTTGTGTTCTTTTGGATAGATACCCAAAAGTGGGGCTGCTGGGTCATAGGGGAGTTCTATATTTAGCCTTCTGAGGAATCTCCATACTGCTTGCCATAGTGGCTGAACCAGTTTACATTCCCACCAACAATGAAGTAGGGTTCCCTTTTGGCCACATCCCCTCCAACAATTGTTATTGTTAGTTTTCTTGATATATGACATTCTTACTGGGGTGAGATGGAATCTCAATGTTGTTTTGATTTGCATTTCTTTTATGGCCAGTGACATAGAACACTTTTTCTTATGTCTCTTGGCCATTCTCATTTCCTCATCAGAGAAGTCTCTTTGTAAGTCTTTATCCCACTTGATGAGGGGGCTATTGGTTCTTTGTGGTTTTCTTTTGGAGGAAGGTAATTTTTTTAGTTCTGCATATATTTTAGATATGAGGCCTTTGCCCGTTGAATGGCCAGTAAAGATCTTCTCCCAGTCTGTGGGCTTTCTGTTTATCTTGCGAGCTATGTCCTTTGCCATGCAGAAGCTCTGTAGTTTGATGCAGTCCCATTTTTCCAACCTTTCTTTGATTTGTAGCCTTTCTGGGTCATTGTTAAGGAAGTTCCATCCTGTGCCAAGGAGCCCAAGTGTTTCTCCTACTCCTTCCTTTAGTGTTTTCAGGGTGTCTGTTTTGATTTAGAGGTCTTTAATCCATTTGGAATTGATTTTGGTGCAGGGTGATATATAAGGATCTAGTTTTAGTTTGTTGAATGTGTTGAGCCAGTTTTGCCAGCAGTATTTGTTAAAGAGGCTATCTTTCTTCCATACTATTGTTTTAGCTCCTTTATCAAAGATTAAGAAGGCATAGTTCTGTGGGTTCATTTCTGGGTCTTCAATTCTATTCTATTGGTCTTCAGGCCTGTTCCTGTGCCAATACCAAGCTGTTTTTATTACTATAGCTTTATAATACAGCTTGAAGTTGGGTATTGTAATTCCTCCAGCACTGTTCTTTCTGCTTAGGAGTGTTTTTGCTATTCTAGGTCTTTTATTGTTCCATATGAATTTCTGGATTGCTTCCTCTATTTCATTAAAAAATGGTGTTGGGATATTAATGGGTATTGCATTGAATTTGTAGATAGCCTTTGGCAACATTGCCATTTTGATTATATTAATCCTCCCAATCCAGGAGCATGGGAGGTTTTTCCATTTCCTTAGTTCTGACTTAATTTTGTTTTTCAAGCTTTTAAAGTTCTCATCAAAGAGGTATTCCACTTCTTTGGTTAAGGTTATTCTTAGGTATTTTATGTTTTGGGGGGCTATTGCAAAAGGAGTTGCTTTCCTGATTTCAGCCTCGGTCTTTGGGTCATTAGCATAGAGAAAGGCCGTTGATTTTTGAGGGTTTATTTTATATCCTGCAACTTTGCCAAAGTTTTGGATCAGCTCTAGTAGCTTGGGGGTAGAGTCTATGGGATTCTTTAGGTATAGGATCATGTCATCTGCGAAGAGAGAAAGTTTAACTTCATCTTTTCCTATTTGGATCCCCTTTATATTTTCTTCTTGCCTGATTGCTCTGGCTAGGAATTCTAGTACTATGTTGAAGAGCAGGAGAGAGAGTGGACATCCCTGCCTTGTTCCTGATTTTAAAGGGAATGGCTTTAGTTTTTCACCATTTAGAGTTATGCTTGCTGTTGGTTTGTCATTAACTGCCTTGATTATATTCAGGAATGTTCCCAGGAATCCCAGTTTTCCCGGTCTTTTAGCATAAATGGGTGCTGGATTTTATGGAATGCTTTTTCTGCATCCAGAGATAAAACCATGTGGTTCTTTACCTTGCTCCAGTTGATGTGGTGGATTACATTAATTGACTTGCGTATATTAAACCAACTTTGCATCCCTGGGATGAATCCAGTTTGATCGTGGTGTATGATTGTTTTGATGACTTGTTGAAGTCGATTGGCCAGAATTTTGTTGAGAATTTTTGCGTCTATGTTCATCAGGGAAATCGGTCTAAAGTCCTCCTTCCGTGATGAGTCCCTGCCTGGTTTTGGGATGAGTGTTATACTGGCTTCATAGAATGAGTCTGGTAGTGAATGCTCTCTTTCAATTTCATTGAAGAGTTTGAGAAATATCGCAATGAGTTCTGTCTTGAAGGCCTTGTAGAATTCTGCAGTGAATCCGTCTGGACCTGGGCTTTGCTTGGATGGGAGATCATTTATTGTCGTTTCTATTTCAATACTGGATATGGGTCTGTTTAGAAGGTTTAAATCTTCATGTTTAAGTTTGGGGATATGAATTTTTTCTAGGAAATCAACCATTTCTTCCAAGTTCTCGAATTTGTTGGCATAAAGGTTTGCAAAATAGTCCCTTATTATTTTCTGAATTTCGGTTATTTCTGTGGTGATGTTACCTGTTTCATCTCTTATCTTGTTTATTTGAGTCTGCTGCCTTCGTTTCTTGGTCAGGTTTGCCAGGGGTCTGTCTATCTTGTTGATTTTTTCAAAGAACCAACTCTTTGTTTTGTTGATTCTTTCGATGTTTTTTTTTCGTCTCTAATTGATTTAATTCTGATTTGACTTTAATTATTTGCTTCCGCCTATTTACTTGGGGTTTGGCTTGTTGTTCTCTCTCAAGGAAATTAAGGTGCTTCCTTAAATTATTGAGTTGCTGTTTCTCCAGTTTGTTGATGTATGTACTCAGAGATATAAATTTTCCTCTGAGTACTGTCTTTGCTGTGTCCCAAAGGAGCTGGTACTTTGTGTCCTCAACTTGGTTGAATTCCATAAACATTTAAATTTTTGTTTTAATTTCTTCAATGACCCACTGATGGTTCAGCACTCTGTTGTTTATTGTCCATGAATTGTAGGATTTTCTGTGGAGGCTGCTTGAGTTGAGCTCTAGTTTTATTCCATTGTGGTCTGAGAGAATGCAGGGAATGGTTTTGATACTTCTGAATTTGTACAGATTTTCTTTGTGCCCTAAAATGTGATCTATTTTGGAGAATGTTCCATGTGCTGCCGAAAAGAATGCGTATTTAGTTCTGTGGTTTCTTTGTTCAGTTTTTGGAGTGTTGATCTGTCCAGAGGTGATAGTGGAGTGTTAAAGTCCCCAACTATCAATGTGTTTGGGTCTATGTGTGTTTTTAGAGTCAGTAGTGTTTGTTTGATGAAGTTGGGTGTTCCTGCATTTGGGGTGTAGATATTTAGAATGGTTATATCTTCTGTAGGAGAGATCCCTTTACCAGTACTTAGTAACCTTCTTTGTCTCTTCTTACCTTTTTTAATTTGAAGTCTATTTTGTCTGATACTAGGATTGCAACTCCAGCCTGCTTATGGGGGCCATTTGCTTGATAGATTTGATTCCAGCCTTTCACTTTTAGAAGATGTTTACTTTTGCTGGATAGATGTGTTTCTTGGAGGCAGCAGAAAGATGGATCTTGATTTTTTATCCAACTTATGAGCCTATGTCGTTTGATTGGAGAATTAAGTCCATTAATGTTCAGAGTTAGGATTGAGAGATGATCGTTTGTTCCTTTCATTATCACTATCTTGTTTAAAGCTGTGTCTTCCCATTTCTTGATCTGATGTTTACTATTTAGGGTTCATTTCTCTGTCTGTATTGGGATCTTGATGATTTTCCCTGTATAGTACATCTTTGAAGATTTTCTGTAAAGCTGGTTTGGTGGAGATATATTGTTTCAGTTTTTCCTTACTGTGGAAGACTTTTATTTGACCTTCGGCTATGAATGAGAGTTTGGCTTGGTACAGAATTCTTGGTTGGTAGTTATTTTTATTTAGTGTTTGTTATACTTCATTCCAGGCTCTCCTTGCTTTCATGGTCTCTGCTGAGATGTCTGTGGTAATTCTGATTGTTTTTCCTTTATATGTGATTGTTTTCTTCTCCCTAACTGCTTTAAGGATTCTTTCCTTGTACTCTACTGATCCTCTTTTGATCACAATGTGTCGGTGGGATGTCCTATTCTGGTCTGGTCAGTTTGGGGTTCTAAATGCTTCTTGTATCTCTATAGGCCTTTCCTTCTGGATATTTGGGAAGTTCTCAGCTAATATTTTGTTAAATAGGTTGCCTATCCCATTAACCTCTTTCTCAAGTTTTCCTCAGTGCCTATTATCCTTAAATTGGGCTTCCTGATAGTGTCTTGAATCTCCTGTAGCGATCTGTTTTGTTGATTGGACTGGATTTGTATTGATTTTTTCTTTCTCCATAGAATCTAAGGAATCTTCAGCTCCTGAAATTCGATCCTCTGCTTCAGTTAGTCTGGACTGTAGGCTAGCTACTTGATTTCGAATCTCTTTTCCTTCTGACTGGTCTTTCCTGATGATTTCCATGTCATTTCTTAGGTCCTGTATGGACTTCTTTACTTCATTAACTTCATTACATTTTTTTTGAGTGTTGTCTCTCAAATCTTTAAGCTGGGTAGCTATCTTTTCATTTGACTCTTGAAGTTCAATTATCTTTCCATTTGTGGATGCCATGAAATTCTCCATTAATTTTTGCTTTGCCTCCTCACGCTCTAGAATAATTGACTGAAGAGATTCAAACTTTTCATTTATCATGTTTATCAGTAGACTTTGTAGAGCATTTTGAGGGTTCTCTTCTATGTCTTTGATTGACTGCTCTGCTTCCTGCTTGTTTTGAAAGGGGGATAAGATTTCATTGTTTGCCATCTTTCTTGTGTTCCTTCTGTCCATTTGGATTAGAAATGCCAGTCTAGGGCTGGGGATATAGCCTAGTGGCAAGAGTGCCTGCCTCGGATACACGAGGCCCTAGGTTCGATTCCCCAGCACCACATATGCAGAAAACGGCCAGAAGCGGCGCTGTGGCTCAAGTGGCGGAGTGCTAGCCTTGAGCGGAAAGAAGCCAGGGACAGTGCTCAGGCCCGGAGTCCAAGGCCCAGGACTGGCCAAAAAAAAAAAAAAAAAAAAAGAAATGCCAGTCTACCTGCACCTGTGAGCACCGTTTAAGACCCAAAGCAGCCCTTACCAAGCACTGTGTGTAAATCTTACAAATTCACTACAGATACCCTGTATACCTGTCTCTAAAATTAGATTTGGTGTTCCTAAAGAATACAATTTCAATATAACAACTGATCCTTGGCCCTGTATTCAGTAGTTACTTATTAACTGTTACAACTTTATAAGCAATTCTTGTTTTTATATTATGTTCTTTTAGGACTGGCTTTCTTTATGAACCCCTTTGATTCACTCGGATTAAGCAGGGATACCCTCTATCCAATAACCAGGAGTCAATGGAAACTGGAGGTCCAGGCAGTAAGTCAGGAGGGTAAGTTGGAGGTAGTAAAGAGAATAGAGTAAAATGTATTGGGGAGGGAGGGTGGTGATTTTGGTTTAATTTCAGTGATGTGGAAATGTGGAGAAGAGTAGAATCAGTAGAAAGAACAAGGTTAAAATGATAGACAATGGAGAGTTAGCAGAAAAGAGTGGAGGTGTTATTCATAGGAAAGTAATTTTTAAAGAAAGAGAACGCAAAGAGAAAAATAAAGTAAAAATAGTGGAGGACAGATGCATAAAACAGAGAAAAATTATTTAAAAAAGAAAAAGGAAAAAAAAACAGAAAAGGAACTTCCCAAACAAACAGAAAAGAAAAAAATTTGATAAAACAAACAGGTAAAAATGGAAAACAAAACAAAACAATAAAAAACTGACAACGTTTCAGAAGTGAAAAAAAAAAATTTTTTTTTAAGTTTAAAAAATGTTTGAAAAGAAGAAAAAAAAATGGAGTCCTCCTTGTTTGGGAGGTCTTTCCCCAGTCTCTGGTTTCCTTGTGATGGTCTGCAGTCTATTTTCCTGATTGACTGGTTTGACTTGATTTCAGTTTGCAGGGGGTGGTTCTGTTCTGACCCTTCCCCCCTGTTGGTGCAATCCTGGGTCTCTGTGGTTTACACAGCCTGCAGGTATGCCTTGGGTGTCCTCTGTAGATGGGGACTTGAGCAGTCTTGGGAACCTGGCTCCTATGTCTGCTGCGGGGCCGCTGCCTTTAACGCCTGGCTTTGAATAGGCTGTGGACTCAGCAGGGTGGGGCGCCTCTGGCCTGTTTTACCCAGCTGAGAGTTGCTTGCCTGGGCGGGGAGGCCTCCTTGGTGGAGGTGGCTATGGAAAGCAGCTCCGTTTCAGGCTGGGAATTGGGCTTCCTCTGCGACGGGACCGTTTAACTTTCTCAGGAACTGTTTGTTCTCCCGTCTGGTGTTTCCGTGCCGCTGGGAGCTGCTAACTGCTTTCGCTTTAAATTTCGAAATTCTGGCGGGCAGAGCGGGGCACCTCTGGCCAAGCCGAGGCCCAGGACACGCCTCCCGCCTGGGCAGGGGGCGTTCTCCTGGGCGGAGCTGGCTCTCACTGTTCGGTCCCTCTTGCCCTTTTCAAAGATGGCTACTTTGACCTCGCTTTCCCCAGGCCCTCTTTAGTTCCAGTCTGGTCTGACCCTATGCCAGTGGCAAAGATGGCGCTTTGTTCTGGCTGTGGCTGAAGGGCTGCCTTCCAGAAGCTGCTCTGTGGGCACAAGTGAGAATATCTTTCGTGGGGTACTCACGCTTTCTCTGCAATTTCAGGTCGTCCTTGCTCAGCTGCCGTCTGGAGTATTTCTCCCTGGTCTACGCTGTGTGCTTTAGCCACACAGAGTGCGGGTTGCTGTGCCGGGCGCTGGCCATTTATTTTTTTAAAAAATCAGTTTATGAAAACAATACACCTTGATCAGTGTCACCCCTTTCAACATTCTTATCCATCCCTCCTTCATTCTTCCTTATTTTGTAGGATATTCACTGGATTCTTGACTACATTCTCGCTCTCTTCTTTTCATTTGTCCACCCATTTTCCCTTAGCTCCCCCCCCTTTCCAGTACACACTTCCTGGTGTTTCATTTTGCTGGATTCTGACTTTGCCTTTTTAAGGAATTACAATATTTGAGTTCTCCCTTGAATCTACCATATTTCATTTAATACATTTGTGTACACCTGCATATCACAATATATTTACTTACATGTTTATTAGCTAACTCTAGCTTCCATATATAAGGGAAAACAGGAATCCTTTGTCTCTCTGGGCCTGACTAACTCCTCTTAAAATGATTTTTCCTGGTCTTTCCATTTCTTTAAAAATGATACAATATCTTTCTTTCTAATGGATGAGTAAAATTCCATATATATATATATAATTTTCATGATCCATTCATCAATTAAAAGGCATCTGGCCTAATTCAATACCTTGGCTATGGTGAATGGTGCTGCAGTAACATGGTTATGCTGGTGGCTTTACTGTATCCTACACTGTCATCTTCTAGATAAGTGCCCAGGAGTCCAGGAGTGGAATTGCTGGTTCATAGGGTAGTTGTATGTTTAGTTTTTGAGGAACCTCCATACTGCTTTCCTGAGTAACTGAACAAGTTTGTATTCTCACCAACAGAGTATTAGAGTTCCTTTTTGGCTGCATCCTTGCTAGCATCTAGTAATGTTTATTTTCTTGATAATGACCATTTTAACTGGGATAAGGTAGAAAACATTTTCAAACACAATACTAGACATACTTTAAAAAAATAAAGAAGGGGCTGGGAATATGGCCTAGTGGCAAGAGTGCTTGCCTCCTACACATGAAGCTCTCGGTTTGATTCCCCAGCACCACATATATGGAAAACGGCCAGAAGGGGCGCTGTGGCTCAGGTGGCAGAGTGCTAGCCTTGAGCGGAAAGAAGCCAGGAATGGTGCTCAGGCCCTGAGTCCAAGGCCCAGGACTGGCCAAAAATAAATAAATAAATAAAAATAATAAATAAATAAATAAATAATTGGAAGCCACTGTCATCCTTTTTGTTACTTTAATTCTCACCATCAGGTTCCTTTACATCATTCTTATTGGTACTTACTTATGCACAGTTCAATTAGCATGCACAGCTGTCTTTGCAACTGCACATAATAAGAGAAAGAATAAGATGCTTTCCTAACTTTCCCCAGAAGCAGAGCCAGTGAGCTGAGTGTAGATGTCAGCCAGAAGAAGGCATGACTAGAATTGTTGGAAAAGGAAAGACCTTTAGCTAGTCACACACAGGTGGCTCACATCTGAAATTCTAGCTACCCAGGAGTCTGAGATCTGAGGATCATGTTTGGAAGCTAGACCAGGCAGGGTACTCCATGAAATTCTGACCTTCCATTACCCACCAAAAAGTTGGAATTAGGGCTGTGGCTCAAGTGGTAGAGAGCTAGCCTTGAGTGCAAAAGCTCAGCAACTAGCACTCAGTCCCTAAGTTCAAGCTCCAGGACCAGCATTGAACAACAACAACTTAGAACAACTGAAAAATAGCAATATACATAAGGGCATGTTAGGGCTACAATTATATGGTAGATTTAAAGGTCTGACAATCTTTTCTCTCCATCATCTATCTATACGAAATAAAATTGCTAGAAAATGGGATAGATTTTTTCCCCTAAAGCAAGAATTCAGTCTACGTTAAAGGTCTAAGCTTTCTAAAGGAATAAGTTTTAGTTTGGATAAGAAATGTACTTACTCCCTTGCATATGAAACTGTAACCCCTCTGTATTTCACTTTGACAATAAAAAAATAATTGAATTATAAAAATAAAATAAAATTTACTCTTAAAAAATAAAGGAAAAAATAAAAGAAAAAAAAGGAAAAATAAAGGAAAATAAAAGGAACATATATCACCCCCCCTCCTCCTTTCATCCCTTCTCTCAATCTCCAAGAAAATAGAGATCTACTTTCTATCACTGTAGTTTGCATTTTTTGAGAATTTAATATAGGAATCATACAGTATGTACTCTTTCCGAGGGAAGAAGAAGTTTAGAGTCTTTCCTCAGTTACTCTTGTACTTGACATTTCCTTTTTGGAACATTACTCCTTGAATGGTTCTTAACCTTGGCTATGCCACAAATCCCTTTGAGTGTCTGATAGATTCTGTGAGTCATCTTCCCATTAAGGAAGGGAAGAAGAAGATGGACTGGGTGAAGGAAAGAGCCAGAGGGAGTTGGGGAGGGAGAGATGAAAAGAGATTGAGAAAGGAAGACACAGAGAGAGAGGCAGACAGAGAGATTAGTGTACTTTCACACCTAATACTACATATTGCAACTTCAGGCATTCAGAAGAAAGAATTCACCCTAAGGCTTTTGTATTGGTCAGATATATGATCAGACTTGTAAATTCAGCATGTCAAAGCAGGAAAGGCAAGACTAACTCATGACCCTGTTGAGAAGTGCATTCATATTTTGGCTGTCAACAAAAGGATATGTATTTCTCAGTAGATGTTTCTTCACTTCTCTGTAGTGAGCACTACACACAATGCAACCACCTTTCATATATTCTTTTTTTCCCCATTTACTTATTGTTACTGTAAAGGTAATATACAGAGAGGTTACAGTTGGACGCCTTCCCTCACTCTCTCCCAGTTTTTCCCTCCTATCCCAACCACAAGCTGTATACATTATTTTCGACATAATGTTTAGTGAATACCATTGCTGTATTTGTTTACCCTTTGTTCCACCATTTTATGCCCCTCCCCTTTATTCTTTATTCCCCCAAACAGGAAGTTTGTCTCTCTTTTTATTTTCATTTCTCTACTCCATTCTTCTGTGTTTATTTTAAGATGGAGGCCTTCTTGTTTTTCTCCCCTCCCACCCATCTCCCCACCCCCCCAATCCTGGGACTTTAAGTCTGGGCTGGGCACTATCCCTTAGTACCTTTTGCTCAAGGCTAGCACTCTACTGCTTGAGCTACAGCACTACTTCCGGCTTTTTCTATGATTAATTAGAAAAAAGAATCTCTCGGACTTTCCTGTGCCAGCTGGCTTCAAACTTAGGTCCTCAGATCTGAGCCTCCTGAGTAGCTAGGATTACAAGCTTGAGCCACCTGTGCCCAGCCTTGTTTTGCTTTTATAATACTGAATCCAGCCTTGAATTAATTTTAGATTCCAAAAATTTAATACCACATTTTTCACTCACTAAGAAAAATGTTCTTACTCATTAAAAAACTATCAGAAACTGAGATGGTCGTTTGATGCTTAAATCAATTTCAAATGAAATATCACATAGAACCAGCTACCAAATATACTACTAAATATGTATTGCTTAAAGCATTAATTAATTTTTTTAGTTTTATTGTCATTGAAAAATAATTGTATATATTTATAGAATGGCAAGTAATTTTTGATGCATGAATAGTGGTGAAAGACCAGAGTACTTAGCATGTTCACCATCTCAAACAGAAAACTGAATATTTGAATGTCACTTAAATCATTGCCTCCAAAAATACTTCTTACATTCTCATAAACATGGTCCAGGAACATAAGTTAGAGATAGGTTTTTCATACGATATTAATGTACATGTGCAAACTATGTACAATCCTGCATAGTTTAACCATGAGGATACGTTCAGAGAAATGTATGCAATTTCATCACTGTAAGAATATCATAGAGAGACCGTACTCAAGCCTGGATGGTATAGATGTCATTCCATATGGCCCTTGATCCAAACAAGAAATGTGTCAAAATAAGATGCCTGAGCCTTCTGCTGACAGAGTATGGCACACACTTTTATAGTAAAACCTTTTTAGCCAGGTACTAGTGTCTCATGCCTATAGCTACTTAGGAGACTCACACTCCCAGGATCACTGTTCAAAGCCAGCTCAGGTAGGAAAGTCCATGATTCTCTCCAAAATAAGCAACAGGAAACATGCTAGAGGGCTGGTAGAGTACTGGATGAGCCAAGCAAGCTGACTGAGCTCTAGGTCCTGAGAATAACAAAACTTTGAAAATAAGAGCAAGAAGAACTACACATAAATTATTACATCACTTATTGTCAAATATTATGTACTGTACATAATTATACATGCTTTACTTTTACATGACGAACAAGTCAGTAGGTTTGTTGATACCCGCATCATTGCAGACATATAATATAATATATAACATATACAATATAACTTTTCTTTATATGATATAACATAATGATACATTCACCCAACCACATACAGCACAAATTACCTTGAAATATAATATCCATATCTATAGCCCATCAGATGAAAGACTCTTGATATGTCTAGAAGTATTTCTCTGGAGGAGAAATTGTATGCCGAAATAATACAATTTTTCTGCCTTCCCTTCAGCAATAAATGTTGCAGCACTGTTTATCAAAGGAGAAAATATGAAAGAAAAGACATTACTTTGAAGGGAAGATGGATAGATACCCTAGCAAACTATAGCTCGAGGTGTAATTTCCTAAAGTTCAAATATCTAAGAAAGAAGATGAAAGGAAAAATTCGAACTCTTGAGGAAGCTTTAATGCCAGCTTTGATCTCAGTTACAGGGAGTGATTAGGAAAATGTAATGTTTACATCTAATAATAAATTAAGATTTAAAAAGTTCTATGGGATAGGGTATGCAATGTTTAATAAAATGTCAGGTTAAAAAATAGCTTTGTAGCATTAATTTGAAAAAAGTACTTCTCTTTTAAAGTACCCATAAAGATAGACATGTCAACAGAAACTAAACCTAATGATTTCTACCTTTGTATTATTCTAACCTTTCATGTGTTAGTAGCTAGACTACACTTAGGAGGCCAGTGACTAGATTTTACTTCTGGTGGTGGTCAACGGTGAGAGCTATAACCTTGGTCAGTTCATTTAAATATCTGAACCTCAACCTGTCTACTCATAAAATGTTCGGAAAAAAGGCTTTGTCTAAGATTCCTTTTGCCTACAATGCTCTTTCCCTTTGCTCCTGTGAAGAACATTCCAGTAAGTACAAATCAATTCTGAGCCTTTCTAAAACATTAGTTCTAAAGCAAAAGGATGAGTACTATGAAATAAATAGGAATCATAGGGCATTGTTGTTATTCAGCATATAAAGGCACAAAGAATTTCCTTGCAGTCAATTTTTATTATTTTCATCAACATTTTGCAACTGTAGATTATCTGGGAATATTTTTAACTAAAATGCTCTAATTAATGGTTTTGCGTTAATGGTTTTGCCAGGCCTTTTGCCACGAAATGTTTTAGTAAACTCCATGAAGAAATAATTTTTTTTTTTTGGCCAGTCCTGGGCCTTGGACTCAGGGCCTGAGCACCATCCCTGGCTTCTTCCTGCTCAAGGCTAGCACTTTGCCACCTGAGTCACAGTGCCCCTTCTGCCGTTTTCCATATATGTGGTGCTGGGGAATCGAACCGAGAGCTTCATGTGTAGGAGGCAAGCACTCTTGCCACTAGGCCATATTCCCAGCCCATAAGTTTGGGAGATTCTTTTTTTTTTTTTGCCAGTGAAGAAATAATTTTAACATCACTAGGTAAATAGTGTTTGAGTAATGGGAAGACATCACAGAACAAAGGAAAGCAAAAGGAAGAGCTAGATGGTGAGGATGATGATAAGCAAATGAGTAAACAGAGTTCACGAAGTAGAAAATGTCTCTTTAGACATACGAGAAACTCACTGCTATATAAGGAATAAAACACTGACAAAATCATAAGTAGGGGCTGGGGATATGGCCTAATGGCAAGAGTGCTTGCCTCGTATACATGAGGCCTTGGGTTCAATTCCCCAGCACCACATATACAGAAAATGGCCAAAAGTGGCGCTGTGGCTCAAGTGGCAGAGTGCTAGCCTTGAGCAAAAAGAAGCCAGGGACAGTGCTCAGGCCCTGAGTCCAAGCCCCAGGACTGGCCAAAAAAAAAAAAAAAATCATAAGTAATATAATGGCCTTGCCACTAATTAGGTTGATTGTTAATATTATATGAGACTTAAATGAAATCTATAAAGAGGAATTTTTTTTGAGTGGGGGAGACCAGAATGTGGAAGCACTATAAATATGGGAAAAGGAACAGAGATGGGATGAGTGAATTTTATAAAATTTTACATATATATGAAAATAACACAGTGAAATAGAATTTGATCAAAATAACACACTGGGTGACTTTGATCAAAGTGCATTATATGCATGTATGCGTAATCAAAATGGAGCCCCTTTGTACAATTAATTTATGATAGAAATTTTAAGTTATATGAAACTTTTGTTCAGAATAAGCTGTTTTTCATTTTTTATAGAAGTTTCTTTTCTTTTTATAAAGTGTCATGTTGACAAAAACCAAAAGTGATTATTCTTCCTGTTCCTACTTCAATCTTATCTGCTTTTCTGTTTCCTTTCCTGTTGTTTTTCCAACCCACAAGGATATACCAGGCAGAGTAGGAGGTAAAGAAAGAATAGTCATTCTGAGGTGGCTCTTTGAGTCATTACCCTGAACATCAGCTCCTCCAAGCACTAAAGGAGTGAGTCAGATCCTCACTGAAGTCCTTGAAGAATCCCTCAAGTCCAGAAGAAAATATCAGGTCATGTGATCTAGCCTTCCCAACTCAAAGGCATTAATTACCTCACCACCATCCCAGACTTGCCATGCGTGGATATCAATTGTACTGGAGTAGTACATTTTTCCTCAAGTTGCTCAAATTTTATACAAATGAAAAAATGTGTAAATGGTATTGTACTAACAAGAGTCATTTAATAAAATTATAAGTAAAACATAGAAATATATATAATGCAAGATGTAATAATTTAAATCCCACAAAAGCTTGCCTGCAGACTGATCCCTGCCCTCTCTATATTAAGAGATGAATATGTCCTCATCTTAAGACTAGGAAACATTATTGAGATAATTGAGAAAGAAGAACTTTCTCACTTGGTGATTCAAGGTTATTTAATGTTCTCTTCACAAATCATTCATCATCCTTTTATGTAAAACAGAGGTAAAAACAAAACAGGAATAAGGTAATTTTTTAGAGGATATGTTATTTTATTTTATTTTCACATCTTAACATATTATTTATTAGTTTACTCTATGAAAAAAATAAATTACATTGGGTTTGATCAATCTGGTCAACACAATGGAAAATTTTGTCCTTACTCACAATTTTAATCTCCATCCATTTTTTAAAATTTTCTTCCCTCCCCGTCCCTTTCTCCTACCCTTGCTTTCTTCTTTGCTCTCTCCCTTCCCTTCCATGACCTACCCTGCCTTCCCATTCTTTCCCTTCCCTTCCCCTGTCTGCCTTGCCTTTCTATTTCTATCCTGACTTCCTTCATCCCTCCATCCCTCCCTCCATCTCTTCCTTCTTTGCTTTCCTTCCTCTCTTCTCTTCCCTTTCTTTCCCTTCCCTTCCCCTCTTTGCCTTGCCAGTCTATTTCTTTCTTTTTTCAAATTTTTATTATCAAACTGATTTACAGAGAGGTTATAGTTTCATACATTAGGCATTGGATACATTTCTTGTACTGTTTGCTACCTTGTCCTCACACCCCCCTTCCTCCTCCCCTTTTCCCTCCCCCCCCCCCGAGGTGTTCAGTTCACTTACACCAAACAGTTTTGCAATTATTGCTTTTGTAGTTGTTTGTCTTTTTTTACGCTATGTCTCTCAAATTTTGGTATTCCCTTTCAATTTCCTACTTCCAATACCAGTATACACGGTTTCCAATATACTCAGATAAGATTACAGACATAGTGTAGGTACAACCACAGCAAGGTGATACAAGAACATCATCAATAATAGAAGCTACAGATACACATGGGATGTTGAAAGTAGTTACACCTGTGATATAACAATCGTTTCCATAACATGGAGTCCATTTCACTTAGCATCATCTTATGTGTTCATAAGGGTATAGCTATTGGGCTCTTGTGATCCTCTGCTATGACTTACCTAAACCTGTACTAATTATTCCCAATAAGGGAGACCATAGAGTCCATGTTTCTTTGGGTCTGGCTCACTTCACTTAGTATAATTTTTCCAAGTCCTTCCATTTCCTTACAAATGGGACAATGTCATTCTTTCTGATAGAGGCATAAAATTCCATTGTGTATATGTACCATATTTTCCTGATCCATTCGTCTACTGAGGGGCATCTGGGTTGGTTCCAGATTCTAGCTATGAAAAATTGTGCTGCGATGAACATTGTTGTGCTGGTGGCTTTACTGTGATTTTGTTTGTGTTCTTTTGGATAGATACCCAAAAGTGGGGCTGCTGGGTCATAGGGGAGTTCTATATTGAGCCTTCTGAGGAATCTCCATACTGCTTGCCAGAGTGGCTCAACCATTTTACATTTCCACCAACAATGAAGTAGGGTTCCTTTTTGGCCACATCCCCTCCAACAATTGTTATTGTTAGTTTTCTTGATATATGACATTCTTACTGGGGTGAGATGGAATCTCAATGTTGTTTTGATTTGCATTTCTTTTATGGCCAGTGACATAGAACACTTTTTCTTATGTCTCTTGGCCATTCTCATTTCCTCATCAGAGAAGTCTCTTTGTAAGTCTTTATTCCACTTGAGGAGGGGGCTATTGGCTCTTTATGGTTTTGTTTTGGAAGGTAATTTTTTTAGTTCTGCATATATTTTAGATATGAGGCCTTTGTCCGTTGAATGGCCAGTAAAGATCTTCTCCCAGTCTGTGGGTTTTCTGTTTATCTTGCGAGCTATGTCCTTTGCCATGCAGAAGCTCTGTAGTTTGATGCAGTCCCATTTTTCCAACCTTTCTTTGATTTGTAGCCTTTCTGGATCTTTGTTAAGGAACTTCTGTCCTGTGCCAAGGAGCCCAAGTGTTTCTCCTACTCCATCCTTTAGTGTTTTCAGGGTGTCTGTTTTGATTTCGAGGTCTTTAATTCATTTGGAATTGATTTTGGTGCAGGGTGATATATAAGGATCTAGATTTAGTTTGTTGCATGTGTTGAGCCAGTTTTTCCAGCACCATTTGTTAAAGAGGCTATCTTTCTTCCAAACTATTGTTTTAGCTCCTTTATCAAAGATTAAGTAGACGTAGTTCTGTGGGTTCATTTCTGGATCTTCAATTCTGTTCCATTGGTCTTCAGGCCTGTTCTGGTGCCAATACCAAGATGTTTTTATTACTATAGCTTTATAATACAGTTTGAAGTTGGGTAGTATAATTCCTCCAGCACTGTTCTTTTTGCTTAGGATTGTTTTTGCTATTTGTGATCTTTTATTGTTCCATATGAATTTCTGGATTGCTTCCTCTATTTCATTAAAAAATGGTGTTGGGATATTAATGGGTATTGCATTGAATTTGTAGATAGCCTTTGGCAATATTGCCATTTTGATTATATTAATCCTCCCAATCCAGGAGCATGGGAGGTTTTTCCATTTCCTTAGTTCTGACTTAATTTCGTTTTTCAAGGTTTTAAAGTTCTCATCAAAGAGGTCTTTCACTTCTTTGGTTAAGATTATTCCCAGGTATTTTATGTTTTGGGGGGCTATTGCAAAAGTAGTTGCTTTCCTGATTTCAGCCTCGGTCTTCGGGTCGTTAGCATAGAGAAAGGCCATTGAGTTTTGAGGGTTTATTTTATATCCTGCAACTTTGCCAAAGTTTTGGATCAGCTCTAGTAGCTTGGGGGTAGAGTCTATGGGATTCTTTAGGTATAGGATCATGTCATCTGCGAAGAGAGAAAGTTTAACTTCATCTTTTCCTATTTGGATCCCCTTTATGTTTTCTTCTTGCCTAATTGCTCTGGCTAAGGTAATTTTTCTGTTATGGTAAAAAGTTTTTAAAAATCCTTTGCTCTACAAGACTCATCAATTTTATATTGATACATTTGAAAACAATCTAGCCTTCTACTTTATGCAGCATTTACTGTTGTTACTATACTTAAAAACCTCAAGAATTTTTTTAAAAAATGAAAGGCAAAATCTTTGTCCTTGATGAAAATTTTATAAATTTTCAAGACTAAAAAACCTTATAAGTGATACAGAACAAATATCATCCATTTTTTCAAGGTGAGACACTCCAGTAATAGCAGCCTTTTTTTTTTCATTATATAAATAGTCATATATTGAGTGCCTGTTATGGGCTAGGAATGGTTTTAAGTGCTTTATGAACTTCTCATTAATCTCCCTACTAACCCAATAGAGGTAGGTCCATTGTTATTCCTATCTAGGGAATGAGAAAACCAAAGTTCAAAAAGAAAAAATTGTAAGTCCAAGATACCACCAGCAGGAACGGAACTCAAATTGAGCCAATCTCAGTTTTTAATCTTATTTACTAGCTATGAATAAACAAGTACAAAAAAGGTGACTCGGGAGAATTTCGCATGTTTTTATCATTTTATCTTGGGTCCCCTCTTACAATAGGATCTTCTGCTTAGAAAAATCAACATAGCCTCAAATCACAATTATCTGGTTTAGAGCCCTGTCCCCTGCTAAGACTGCAGAAGTTTTCTGGAACCCTCACAGGCAAGAGGACCCTGACCCTTGGGGGTGTGGCTCAAGTCTATCTCCTGGTTCTGAGCTTTACCACAGAGGATTAACTGTGTTAAAATCCTTTAATCCACCCCAACTGAAAAAAACGCTATCATGTTAACATAGGCAATTAGATGTAAAACAAAAACAGTGATCATTACTGTAACTAACCCCCAGCCTGTGTCCAGAGAGCAGCATCATTTATTGTCTGTCGCATTGTCCATTGGGACAGAACAATACAGTAAAACCTCAAGGATACACTGAATTATGACTCAAACTTGAAAGACAAATTTACATTAAAATCCTGAGCCAGGATATGACAAAGGGTATGTGATAAAAATAAACACCAAATACCTGGAAGGAAGCTGAAACTGCGGTGGGGGCAGCTGAAGCTGAAAGGTGCTAGGAAAGGTTGATCCCAGCCTGGGGTGGAATAGTCTGGCACCACATTTGATAAAGTCCCAGCAGATGGGGAGTCTGACTAGAGCAAGGGTAGCCCAGCTGCCAGAAAGCCAAATTACACCCAGAGCCATTCTGGATATAAGTGGTTGTTCTTTGTACTTTCATTTGCTTCTCTCCTCCAATCTGGCTTAACTTCCCAAATATATCTACATATTAAACAGCAGTTAAAAGTGTTAGAAAATGTCGTGCATATACACAACGGAATTCTATGCGTTTATAAGAAAGAATGGCAGTGCCCATTCATAAGGAAATGGAAGGAGTTAGAAAAATTATACTAAGTGAAGTGAGCCAGACCCAAAGAAATATAGACTCTATGGTTTCCCTCATTGGAAATAATTAGTACACATTTAGGATAGTTCTAGCAGAAGATCACAATAGTTCAATAGCTATGTATGTATGAACACATAAGTGAAATGAACTCCAAGTTATGGAAATATGTGGTTTACCATTGTCATTGTTACTTTCAATGTACCATCTGAAAGTATGCCACTTTCTTTTGTCTTTCTTCCCTAGGGTTTTACCTCTGATGTCACTGTTACTGATTTCAGTACCCTGGGTATTGTATATATTTATTGGAACTAGGGAAGAGAAGGGGAACATAAAAATGGAGAGACAAAGGGTAAAAGGAGAACCAATGCAACGGCAATACTTACAAAACTATATGCTGTAATCCAACTGTACAATTCATGGGGGAATGAGGGGGTTGAGGGAGGAGGTAACAAGTTTGATAAGAAATGTTCTCACTGTCTTACATATGAAACTGTAACCCCTCTGAACATCACTTTGACAATAAATTAATTAAAGTGTTAGAGAGGTAGAATGCCAGTAACTACTAATATTGATTCTATGTCAGGTAGTCTACCTTGGTTTCTAAGTAATTTTTAGACAGGAAAATGAGCTGTTTTTAGAAGTTTAATTGGCCACATCCTGACTAGCATCTGTTGTTATTAGCTTTCTTGATAATTAATGGTCATTCTAACTAGAGTGAGGTGGAATCTCAATGTTGTTTTGATTTGCATTTCTTTCATGGCCAGTAATGTGGCGTACTTCTTCATTTGCCTCTTGACCATTCTCATTTCCTCTTCAGAGAAGTCTCTTTTTATGTCTTTAGAACATTTGTTAATGAGGCAGCTGTTACTTTGAGTATTTGTTTTGGGGAAACTTAATTTTTAAGTTCTAAGTATATTTTAGATATAAGACCCTTGTCTGTTGTATGGCCAGGGAAGATCTTCTCCCAGTCTGTGGGCTTTCCATTTATCTTGCAAACTATGTCCTTTGCCATGCACCCAAAGAAACATAGACTTTATGGTTTCCCTCACTGGTAATAATTAGTATATGTCTAGGATAGTCCTAGCATATGATCACAATTGCTCAATAGCTATGTACATATGATCACATAAGATGATGCTAAGCAAAATGAACTCCAAATTATGGAAACAAGTTTATCATTGTTGTTATTTTTAATGTGCTATGTGAATTTTTTTTTCTTTTGTTTATCTTCCCTGTGGTTTAGCCCCTGTTATCACTGTATTTGCTTTTGGTACCCTGTGTATTGTATATGAATTAGAGAAGGGAAAGAGAACATCAAAATTGTGAGACAAAGGGCAAAAGGTGAACCAATGCAACAGCAAAACATACAAGACAGTATGTTGTAAACTAACTGAACAACTCAGTTGTACAGGGCCTGGGGAGGAGGGAATGTGGGAGAAAAATGAAGGCGAAAGTAACAAGTTTTACAATAAATGTACTCATTACCCTATATATGTAACTGTAGCCCCTCTGTACATCAAATAAAAATGAACAAATAAACATAAATCTTAAAAAAATAAATAAAATGAATTACTGCTGTTTCCACACTTAAAGAATATGTCTTTTTTTTTTCTGAAATGGTTTCCATGAAGCCACGCAAGCACAGTTAGCCTCAGGACTAGCAGAAGGGTCCCAGCGAACCAATGCTTCAAACAGGGCAGGGTTAGCTGGAACGTGAATGCCTCCAAACTTCTCTCCAATTTTTAAAATTTAAACTTTTCAAAACTTTCAATTTGGCATAGTTAATATCACTTAAAAACACTGACAGTCACTGAGTGATAAATACGCAAAATGAGTAAGTCCATGTATGGTGACAATGCTTTCTGTAGTATAAAAAGTCAGATCAGCAATAGAGAAATAGCCATAGAGAAAAATGACTAAGGAGCTTTCTTTTTAAATGTGAGTGCAGGGATTTTCTCACAGAATATTATGATGACTATCATTTCAGACAGGGCCTGAGTTTAGTGTTTTATAACTTCTCAGGTGATTGAGAAGTATATGCAAAATTATTTTAGATTGAAAATTTCTACACATGCAAACTAACATGTTAAAATGGCATAAAATGGGAAGGACAATGTTATTTAACTTACATGTGGGAAGAAAGTACACATAGAAAACACGAACATGCATATACATGTATGCAGGAAGACACATCTATACACCTATATAGACATATGGTTAAATACATCTAGGGTTTGATCCAATTCTGTATGACAAGTTTTGTGTAGATTCATTTGCCATTGATTTAAAACATTAAACAATATAATCATTGGCTAAGAAGCAAAGACAAAATGAATTTTAGTCAAAAAAGAGTTTAGCTTATTCTCAAGGGTTCTCAGTGTTTCATTCTGGGACTGGTGTAAGTATTGCGTTTCACTGGTTTTTGTGTAAAAAAAGTAGTGAATTAAATAGCATCTTGATATATGCTCAGGATCAACTTAGTATGAACCCTAACTTATATATATTTCAAATGTATTAGTTATGGTCCAAATATCTTGCAATAGTAATTATTTAAAAATTTTAATAATAATCCAAATCTCCAAGATGTGATGATAATCATTTTTTCAAACTTCTATCTTTGTTTTTCTTTATGCTTGTACTGAAGTTTTCAGCTTGGCAGGCAGGTGCTCATTCTAGCATTCAGCCATGCTTCCAGTCCTATGCAGGTTTTTGAACTGACCCCCCAAAATTAAAAAAAAAATAAAAT
Organism: Perognathus longimembris pacificus; assembly: GCF_023159225.1. Classification (NCBI taxonomy): domain Eukaryota; kingdom Metazoa; phylum Chordata; class Mammalia; order Rodentia; family Heteromyidae; genus Perognathus; species Perognathus longimembris. Next base: position 39,648,332 of record NC_063172.1, on the reverse strand, counting down.
AAAATAGATATCCTTGGCTAAAACGTTTGTAAGACTGGAAGAATTCCTACTGTTTTCTGTTGAAGAAAACAATATGAGATTAAAATGTTAGACATTTTACTAGGTACATAAAGTCCCTGAGTTCTAAAACTACTGTATAGAATGGGACCTGGCAAGTTATGACTGTTAGTCCATATGATGAGATTGTAAATTAAGTTTTATTACTACATAGCCATTTTCATTCATTTACTTACTTATTTTGTACATGACTTCCTTTTTTTTTTTTTTTTGCAGAGCAGACTCTATGGCCTGAAAGGCTGAAAATATTTACCCTGATCCTTTATAGAGAAAAGTTGTCAACCATACCACCCAACACTTAATGATTATCTTTTTAGATAAAAGAAACAAATTCAACTCAAAAGCTGGAAAGCAGTAGTTTCTCTTCAAAAACAGTCCATGGATTAGGATACAGAATTAAGATAACTGAAGAAAGAGGCTTGTGGCTAAAGAATTAAAAAACACAACTTGAAGTTTTGTCTATGGTTTTGAAACAACTAGCGTTTCCTTTATCTTTGTCTTTCATGTGAGCACCTCATTACTTTCTGCACAAAATAGATTCTAGAAATAAAGATGTTAATTATCATAACTGTCCAACTAGGTTATAGCTGATGGATATGAACATTCATAATTTAGTCTGAAAAAGACTCCATTCCTTTCAATATGAATAGGTGTCAGGGGACGTAATCACAGAGAGGTAGTGCTCAGCAGAATGATGTGTTCATTTGAATGTTTCTTTTATTTAGTTTGCATTGGTGACAGCTATAACTCCTACTCAGTTCTGAAGTTGCCTTCAACTTGGAGAAAATATCAGTGGCACAGTACCACTATCTTTTCTCAGAGCTTTCTTATTCATCAACTAGGGAAAAGGGACTCAGGTTAATGAATTCTGAAGAGCAAAGACAAGAGCCCAATCCTATCCTCTCTTCCTCCACTCTGTGATTCTCCTCATGTCAATATCTACTGTTATCTTTTTCAGTACAGTAGTTTAAGACACAGGCTTCCTAGGGCTAGGGCTTTCCTGACTGCGTAGACCCAGCTGTTTAATTCTGGTGCTCAGCATTAGGTTGCTCTGTCACCTAGAGATACAGGTCGTATCCGCCAATGTCAGTTTTGTCAAAAAGCAAGGTTAGAGTTTAAGCAATTTACTTCTGATGTACCTCTAAATATGTTTCAGACTCAGGGTAGTATTCATTTGCCCTTCTCAAGAACCTTGATATTGCATTCCCTGGCCAGGAGCATTGAGAAAATAAATAATATGAGGTAAAGCTTTTGATAAGCTGGGACATATGATATGGGGGTTTGATTTGAATGTGAGGGTAAGAAATGTTGACCTTGGTTTGTAGTGACACCTCCTTTGAGGACAGGGACTGCTTTTGTGGGATTTTTTCCTCATATCTCTGCAGTTAACTTCTAACTATACCAAGTTGTGTGTGATAATGCCAGGTCTTAGATGCAGACCATGGGACTTTGACCATTGGGAATCACTGCAGCTTACAGTAACTTTGTTTGGAATCACTGCAGATTACAGTAACCTTGCCATAGGTCAATAGCTATTAATAGAGACAGAACAGTACCATGACTAACAAAAATAGCATGTAGATCTCTGAAATGGCTTAGAAAGATCAGAGAGCTGGCCCCAGCAGACTTACATGAGGCTTAGTAAGCCTGTGGTGTACTCAGGATGTAGGTTGCTGCCCCTGCCTCGAACTCTATCTAGCTCTACTACTCGCAACAAGACGCAATCAATTATTTTCTGGCATCTGGGGGAAGAATGCATTGCCTCTAGTTGCAAGCCTTTGAGTTTCTTGTATACTAAAGTACTAAGGATGTACTAACTCAGTGGTTGACTACCATTTTCTGTTTGTTGCACCACAAAGCAGTTATGGGCCATATGAACAAATAGCATGGCTATGTTCCCATAAAATGTTACAAAAGCTAGTGTGCACTATAACTTGCAGATTTCTGTTCCAGCTGGCACTACGTAAATAGCAACAAATTTGCTGTCCTATGTTTCATTTTACTTTTAAATGATGGTTTTTGAATTATTGAGGGTTACCCCAATCAAAAGTAAACCCCTTTGGTTGTCTTAGCCTATTTTTGGATGCTATCACAGAACTCCTGAGATAATGTGATATATAGAAGAAAGAAGTTTATTTAGGGAGAGGTTCCTAGAAGACGGCGGAGGAGCACCAGAGCCCTAGCTAGGCTCCCTCCGACATCGCAGTTTTCCCACCCCAGAGAAACTTCTACTCCTAGAAAGACTGCCCAAGTAAGTTATAACACTACAGGGATTCTGGCCAGGAAGGAAAAATTGACTTTGCTGGTCTGAAAATACAGATTTGAGCTCCAGGCGGCATCCCGCCGCCACTCCAGTGCCAGCACCGGCACGGCACCCCGCACTCCACCCAGCAAAAGCACACAGCAGTGAGCAGGGAGAAATCCTCCAGATGGCGGCAGACAGACATGGATCGCAGGCTGAGCATGGACAGGCTGAAATCACAGAGAAAGCGTGAGTACCCCACAAAAAACATTCTCACTCGCGCCCATAGAGCAGCTTCTGGGAGGTAGCCCTTCCCCCACCACCAGAGAAAAGCGCCATCTTTGACACTGGCATAGGGTCAGACCAGACTGGAACTAAAGCAGGCCTGAGGAAAGCGAGGACAAAGCAGCTGTTTTTGAAAAGGGCCAGAGGGACTGACCAGTGAGAGCCAGGTCCACCCAGGAGAACGACCCCTGCCCAGGCAGGAGGCTTGTCCTGCGCCATTGCTCAGCCAGAGGGGCCCCGCCCTGCCCGCTGGAATTTCTAAATTAAAAGCGAGGGCCGCAAGCAGCTACCGGTGGCACAGAGCAGCCAGATGGGAGAACAAACAGTTCCTGAGAGAGATAAATGGTCCTGTCACAGAGGAAGCCCAATTCCCAGCCCGAAACGGAGGTGAATTCCATAGCCAGCTCTTCCCAGGAGGCTGCCCCACCTGAGAGGGAGGAACCTCCCCCAGGCAAGCAACTCTCACCTGGGTCAACCAGGCCAGAAGTGCCCCGCCCTGCTGAGTCCACAGCCTATTCGAAGCCAGGCATTAAAGGCAGCGGCCCCACAGCAGACGGGAGGAGCCACGGTTCCCAAGACTGTTCACATCCCCAACCTACAGAGGATGCCCAAGTCTTACCTGAAAGCTATGTGAACCAGAGACCCAGGATTTCAGTGACGGGGGGGAGGGTCAGAATAGATCCACCCCCTGTGAACTGAAAGCAAGGAAAACCACCCAAGCAGCAAAATAGACTGCTGACCATCACAAGTAAACCAGAGACTGTAGTAAGCCCACCCAAACAAGGAGGACTCAATTTTTTTTCTCAAAAATCTTTTTAAGCTTTTTATTTATTTATTTATTTCACTTCTGAAATGTCGTTGGTGTTTTTTTTTGTTGTTTGTTTTCCAGGATCAATAGAGTCCAAGGAAAGAATCCTTAAAGGCTGTTAGGGAGAAGAAAACAATCACATATAAAGGAAAAGCAATCAAAATTACCCCAGACATCTCAGCAGAGACCATGAAATCAAGGAGAGTCTGGAATGAGGTATACCAAATCCTATATAAAAATAACTACCAACCAAGAATAGTGTACCCAGCTAAACTCTCATTCATAGCAGAAAGTCAAATAAAAGTCTTCCACAGTAAGGAAAAACTGAAACAATATATCTCCACCAAACCAGCTTTACAGAAAATCTTCAAAGATGTACTATACAGGGAAAATAATCAAGATCCCAATACAGACAGAGAAATGAACCCTAAATAGAAAACCAGAATATTAGATCAAGAAATGGGAAGACACAGCTCTTAACAAGATAGATATAATGAAAGGAACAAACGATCATCTCTCAATCCTAACTCTCAACATTAATGGACTTAATTCTCCAATCAAATGATATAGGCTCATAAGTTGGATAAAAAATCAAGATCCATCTTTCTGCTGCCTCCAAGAGACACATCTATCCAGCAAAAGTAAACATCTTCTAAAAGTGAAAGGCTGGTATCAAATCTGTCAAGCAAATGCCCCCCATGAGCCGGCAGGTGTTGCCATACTAGTATCAGATAAAATTGACTTCAAATTAAAAATGGTAAGAAGAGACAAAGAAGGTTACTACATCCTAATAAAGCGATCTCTCCTACAGGAGCATATAACCATCCTAAATATCTACACACCAAATACAGGCGCACCTAACTCCATCAAACAAACACTACTGACTCTAAAAACACACATAGACCCAAACACATTGATAGTGGGGGACTTTAACACTCCACTATCATCTCTGGACAGATCAACACACCAAAAACTGAACAAAGAAACCACAGAACTAGACAACTGCATAGACCAACTAGACTTAACTGATATCTACAGAATACTCCATCCAGCAACAACAGAATACACATTCCTTTTGGCAGCAAATGGAACATTCTCCAAAATAGATCACATTTTAGGGCACAAAGAAAATCTGTACAAATTCAGAAGTATCAAAACCATTCCCTGCATTCTCTCAGACCACAGTGGAATAAAAGTAGAGCTCAACTCAAACAGCCACCGCAGAAAATCCTACAATTCATAGAGACTAAACAACACACTGCCGAACTATCAGTGGGTCATTGAAGAAATTAAACCGGAAATTCACATGTTTATGGAATTCAACCAAGAGGAGGACACAAAGTACCAGCTCCTTTGGGACACAGCAAAGGCAGTACTCAGAGGAAAATTTATATCTCTGAGTGCATACACCAACAAACTGGAGAAACAGCAACTCAATAATTTAAGGAAGCACCTTAATTTCCTTGAGAGAGAACAACAAGCCAAACCCCAAGTCAATAGACGGAAGCAAATAATTACAATCAAATCAGAATTAAATCAATTAGAGACGAAAAAAAACCATCAAAAGAATCAACAAAACAGAGTTGGTGATTTGAAAAAATCAACAAGATAGACAGACCCCTAGCAAACCTGACCAAAACACGAAGGCAGCACACTCAAATAAACAAAATAAGAGATGAAACAGGTAACATCACCACAGAAACAACCAAAATTCAGAACACAATAAGGGACTATATTCCAAACCTTTATGCCAACAAATTCAAGAACTTGGAAGACATGGATTATTTCCTAGAAAAAACTGATATCCCCAAACTTTACAAGGAAGATTTAAAACTTCTAAACAGATCCATATCCAGCATTGAAATAGAAACAGCAATAAGTGATCTCCCATCCAAGAAAAGTCCAGGTCCAGATGGATTCACAGCAGAATTTTACAAGGCCTTCAGGACAGAACTCACACCAATATTTCTCAAACTCTTCAATGAAATTGAAAGAGAATGTTCACTACCAGACACAATCTATGAAGTCTCATCCCAAAATATAACCCTCATCCCAAAACCATGCAGGGACTCATCACGGAAATTGAACTATAGAGCGATTTCCCTGAAGAACATAGATGTAAAAATTCTCAACAAAATTCTGGCCAATCGACTTCAACAGATCATCAAAAAAAATCATACACCACGATCAAACTGGATTCATCCCAGGGATGCAAATGTGGTTCAATATACGCAAGTCAATTAATGTAATCCACCACATCAACCAGAGCAAGATAAAGAACCACATGGTTATATCACTGGATACAGAAAAAGTGTTCGATAAAATCCAGCACACATTTATGCTAAAAGCCTTGGAAAAACTGGGATTCCAGGGAACATTCCTGAATATAATCAAGACAGTTTATGACAAACCAACAGCAAGTATAACTCTAAATGGTGAAAAACTAAAGCCATTCCCTTTAAAATCAGGAGCAAGACAGGGATGTCTACTCTCTCCCCTCCTTTTCAACATAGTTCTAGAATTCCTAGCCAGAGCAATTAGGCAAGACGAAAACATAAAGGGGATCCAAATAGGAAAAGATGAAGTTAAACTTTCTCTCTTAGCAGATGACATGATCTTATACCTAAAGAACCCCTTAGATTCTACCCCCAAGCTACTAGAGCTGATCCAAAACTTTGGCAAAGTTGTAGGATATAAAATAAACCCTCAAAAATCAATGGCATTTCTATATGCTAATGACCCGGATGCCGAGGCTGAAATCAGGAAAGCAAATAGCCTCAAAAAACATAAAATACCTAGGAATAACCTTAACCAAAGAAGTGAAAGACCTCTTTGATGAGAACTTTAAAAACATGAAAAATGAAATTAAGGCAGAACTAAGGAAATGGAAAAACCTCCCATGCTCCTGGATTGAGAGGATTAATATAATCAAAATGGCAATATTGCCAAAGGCTATCTACAAATTCAATGCAATACCCATTAATATCCCAACACCATTTTTTAATGAAATAGAAGAAGCAATCCAGAAATTCATATGGAACAATAAAAGACCTATAATAGCAAAAACAATCCTAAGCAAAAAGAACAGTGCTGGAGGAATTACTATACCCAACTTCAAGCTGTATTATAAAGCTACAGTAATCAAAACAGCTTGGTATTGGCACAGGAACAGGCCTGAAGACCAATGGAACAGAATTGAAGATCCAGAAATGAACCCACAGAACTACGCCTACTTAATCTTTGATAAACGAGCTAAAACAATAGTTTGGAATAAAGATTGCCTCTTTAACAAATGGTGCTGGCAAAACTGGTTCAACACATGCAACAAACTAAAACTAGATCCTTATATATCACCCTGCACCAAAATCAATTCCAAATGGATCAGAGACTTTGAAATCAAAACAGATACCTTGAAAACACCAAAGGAAGGAGTAGGCAAAACCCTTGGGCTCCTTGGCACAGGATGGAACTTCCTTAACAAAGACCCAGAAAGGCTACAAATCAAAGAAAGGTTGGACAAATGGGACTGCATCAAACTGCAGAGTTTCTGCAGGGCAAAGGACATAGCTCGCAAGATAAACAGAAAGCCCGCAGATTGGGAGAAGATCTTTACTGGCCATACAACAGACAAAGGCCTCATATCTAAAATATATGCAGAACTAAAAAAAATTACGTTCTTCCAAAACAAAACTGCTAAGAACCAATAGCTGTCACAGACTGAGGAAGAATGAAGGACAGATAAGTATGTATAGAAGACACAAAATATGAGGAATGGCCTCACTTATCTTAACCAGTTCTTACAAGAGTGAAGCTATTCTAGTGAGAAAGGCATTCAGTCTTAAGGGGGTGGAAGGAGTCTTTTCTTTTTGGTATTGGGGATGGAACCCAGGATGTTGCACTTGGTAGGCAAGCACTTTAGCACTGAGCTACATCCCAGCCAACATTCAGTCTTTTTAATGACCTAATCACTCCTTAAGGAGTCTATCTCCCTAAACTTCCATAATGGCAACTGAATTTTAGCATGAGTCTCCATGGGGACACAATATTTTTAAGTCATTGTAGTTTAGGAAGGAGGAATGTATTCTTGGATTCAGGATTTTAAAGCTGAAACCATTTCATATGAGAAAGTGATGGAAACCGTCATTTTATGGCTCAGGCCTGGAAACATCTGTTCCCCTGAGAGTATAATACTAATTCTCCCACTCAGTTGAGAGCCCACAATCAATTCAGTGACAGGGTGTCAAAACCACAGATTCAAAAGGAAAATAGAAACCAAGAGGCCTCTATTAGAATGGATGGGAGAGAAGCACTGTGCACCAAGCCTAGTAACTTATGAGGTCACTACTACAAAAAAAATTTAAGGTTCACAAAAACAGCTTGTCTAATGTTACTCTTTAGAAGAAATAAGGAACATGTAGTTGAATGTTCACCTAAGCTATCCCAAATCAAAGAGTCAATATTAATCCTTTGCTAAACATCATCTCCCAATTGAGTTTAGATATAGCCCTTGACTGTGGGTTCATTGGCTTGGTATGACAAGAGTCACGGAAAGGCAAATATTTCATTTGCTAAGATCTCTAACATTGGACATGGTAGATTTCTGCTATATTCTGGGAATACATGTTTTCCTGAAATAATGGGCCCAGATTCCTGGTCACCGTCATATTTTCTAAATTTAGTGGGTGAATGGGGCTAGTTTGGAACTTTCAAGTGAGACATGAGGTTCTTGGGTTGGGGCATACCTGGATACAGTTCCTGAAGGATCTACGTCATTGCCCATGTATCAAGAAACATCTGGCTGGGACTGACAATGGAAAATTTGGGAGGTTAATAATTTTAATTTTTAATTCATGTAAAATTAGCCCACAAAAAGATGACTGGATTGTAGACTTGATTTACTTGGGTATTCGATTGGAGACTTAGGGATTTGAATTTCTGTGGATTTTTATTTTCACTGGAACTCTGGTAATAAGATGAGGTCTAATATTGACATTTTATTGCTGTCATTTTACTGTGGTCTTCTGCAGTTAGATTTGTTGTTAACAACTATTTGCTCAATGAGTTAAAAACAAATTAAAATTGGGACTATTTGAGAGAGATTTTCATTTCTGCTACGTTTATTCATATGAATAAAATGTCCTTTCTTAATCCACCTGATTGCTCTGATTTAATATGATCTGTGAATTTTAGTAGAAAAAATGAACAATTTAAGTCTAAGTCATCTCTTCTTTAGGCCCAGGTGAGGTGTGCTCTGTACTGCAATTCTCAGCTATAAGTTTTACAGTCCATCACTGACCTGCACAGGGAGGATGACCCAGTTCCACACTGCCCAGACCTTGGGGAGAAGATGATAGGAATTGACTAATGCTCCTGAGATTTCTGAGGCTGAATTATAAGATAGAAAAGGCCCTGCAACTCTTGCTGTTCAGTACTAAAAGGCTTTGCAATTCTGTCACAAAACATCCATCAAGCTTTCCACAGAACTATGTATGAAAGAAATCCTACATGGGGACCAATCATGAGGAAGACATGATGAGTTCTGTTTGGCATAAACTGAAGTTGATGTTTAGTGAACATGCTGTAATTCAGAGAGATTAAAAAAGTCAAAACTTCCAGGATAGGATAAAAATAGTTTAGCAAAAAAGGCCATTTGGCTGGGAATGTGGCTCAGTGGTAGAGTGCTTGCTTAGCCTGCATGAAGCCCTGGGTTTGATTCCTCAGTACCAGATAAACGGAAGAAGTCGGAAGTGGCGTGGTGGTTCAAGTGGTAGAGTGCTAGCCTTGAACAAAAGAAGTTTCAGGGACAGTGCCAAGGCTGAATTCAAGCTCCAAAACTGGCAGAAAAGGAAAGAAAGGGAAGAAAAGAAAGGAAAAAAGCCATTAAGAACATCTACTATGAAGTCATCAATAAGATTAAATAGAAAATGGATCATTAGATTCAACAATATGTAGTGATTATAGAGAGAATGGGTTTATATAAACATTGTCAGGTACACACCGGCCTTTCCACACTTGATTTGGGAGAACTAGAGGATATTTGCAGGCAGAGATATAGAGGAGATACAACTGAGGAGAGTTCCCTAGAATTGCCTCAGGTGTTGAGCCATAATCTGTGCTTTTAACACACACACACACACACACACACACACACACACACGTGCATGTGCTCTCTATACTGAGGCTTGAACTCGCGGCCTCACTTAGCTTTTTCACATTCTACCATTTGAGCCATGGCTCAATTTCTATTTCCTGGTTAACTGAAAAAAGAGTCTCTAAAATTTGTCTGCCCTAGCTGGCTCCAAACCTTGATTTTTCTAATCTCTGCTTCCTCAATAAATGGGACAATAGACAGCTGCTGGACTCTAGCCTTCAACTGTTCTTAAGAAACTCAAAAAGAGCTACTCACAACAACCCCTTCTTTCCATGTTAGTTTTACCTATTCCTTTTGTGGTCACTACACATTTCAAAACAGTAAAGTTTTCAACAGCACATTTGAAAGCATTATCGCCACAGTTGTACAGCCTAAACATATAGAACACAAAGCACAAAACAGACATAAGTAATTACAAGGCATAGTGAGTATTAAAGATCCACAGTACTTTTCAGTATCGCTGGGATCACCCATAGTTTCTGCTCTATTTGTCTGGTTGGCCCTGGTCCAGGTGCTAGATTTCTGTCATTGATAAAAGACCAGGAAAGTCTCATGATTTTAGATGTTCCGGTCGATGTTCAATTGTCACCAGGGCTTCCTGTTCTGTGGAGGAATAGAGTATCATGTCAGGAATAGTGTTGGGGCAGTTTCTCACCTACAGCATCCAGGAAGTGGAGAGAGAGAAAGAGAGGGATGGGACTGAGGAAACTGATAGTCCTCAAAGCCATGCTCTCAGTAACATACTTCCTCCAACTAGGCCACACCATCTGAAGTTTTCACCTGCTCCAATAGTCCCTAATGATATGAGTTCATTATTGGTTTAATCCACTGATGCAATTAGAATCTTCTTGATCTAGTCAACTCTAAATTTTCCCTCTATTAATATTGTTGCATTAAGGACCAAGCCTTCAATATATGACCTTTCAGAGGACACTTCAACTCCAAACCATGCCACCCTTTTAATAGCATTGGAGTAATATTATTTACAGCGTTTAGTATGCATAAAGCAAAAACATTAGCACAAACTCCATAAGTTTAAAGAAGATATTCCCTTTTCTCAAATGTCTTTGTTTGGGTGATAAATCATATGATTTCCCTACATTACATTCCAATATTGGTTATACTCAGCTCAGTGGTCTGAAAAACACAGTTATCATGGATATTTATGATTAGTGATAATAAAATTAATATTAAGTGCTACATATTTCCAGTGCTTTACTTCTGAAAGAGATAAAGGTTCATTCCTTGGGTGGCTTCTATTTTATATCAAGTTTTACTCCCAATATAATTCCATCCAGTTTCATTGCTTTAAACATCATCTCTATGCTAGTGACTTTCAAATTCTTATCCCTAACCGAGACCTCTTCTCTTAACCCTAGGATTCTATATTCTATAACCTACTTGATTGTGAGTTTGTAGAGCTTATACACTAATAGTTTGCCTTGAAGTAAGCCTTTTTCCTAATGGACCACATATGTCAATATACCTAGAAAGACCCAGCTTATGCCTTGTGGCCTAATGTAATTACTAGCAATACTATTTTGTTCTCAAAAGTGCACTTGTTTGAATAATAAGTCACATGGCCAAATTTTCCCCCCACATCATATTCCAATGCACGATATTTTCAATTTAGGGCAAATACAATTTTCACTGTAGTTATGCTTAGTGACAACAAAATAGGCATTACATGTTGGTCAATATGTGTGTTCACTGGACCATTGGAGCTTAGAGTGAGAAATTGCTATTCAAGAGAAACATTGAGAATGATGCAAAATTGAGTAATAATTGAAACTTCATACATGGCAGTGATTAAACACAGAGAAACACAATCAGAATAACTACTAAAATCAAGATGAAGGGTAATCTTGTGTTCCCTTCTGGTTCAGACACATTCAGTGACTGTTTCCTACATGTTAACTAGATTGCTGTTTGAAGCATTCAGCTTCAACTTCTTTTTCCAAAATCTCTTATCCCTAATCTCAAATTTATGAACTCATTTCTTTCTTTATTATGACTAAATGGCTACATTGCTCTTGAGGCTTCCTAGCTTATTTTTTTTTCTTTTTGCAGTACTGAGGATTGAACCTAGGTTTTCATAAATACTAGACAAGCTGTCTACCATTGAGCTACAAGCCCAACCCTCTTGACTCCCTAACACCATGTTTTTAAGACAAGGTCTTAAAAAGGCCAACTCCAAATGCAAAATCTTCTTGCCTTAGCTTTCTGAGTACTATATTTATAATGCCACCATGCCCTAGCTTTTCTTTGCCTCTTCAATTGTAACTTTGGCTATAAGTAATATACTAGTAATCATTATGATTGTTATTTCTTCTCACTACAGGTCACCTAAGTTAGATAATTGGATAGCTACATAATCATCTAAATCAAACAAGAAATGTTAAAAAGAAAGCTTCACAGAGTCCAAATGAGAAAATTGTCCAGGAATCTGTTTTTCACAAGTCTGATAGGATATTCTCGTGTACAGAGTCTATACCATGCAATGAGCACATGATCTCTGCTCTACCATTTCTCTCTGTATGTGCTCCTTAATGTTCCTAATGACCTCCATGTTGATAAGGGCAGTGATCTGTTATATGGCAATTCAATCACAAGAAACAGAGGAGCCACATCTTGAGAGGTCAAATTGGGAATCTTTATTAGAAAGCCAGTGACTGCAGATGGACTATTGTCCCAAACACACGCAGCCCACAGTACTGCTAGCACAAAGTTTTTAGAGACAAAACCACATGTTTGGGGTGGAGACCCAAGCCTTAACAAAAGTGTTAAGCAAAACAAACCACATAAGGGAATACTCAGGGGTGACAAAGGATTTCCATTTAAGGGATAATCAGAGGCCAAATAATCAGTAGCGAACTTTTTCCTGGGGCTAAACAGCAAGATATATTTGGGTATTCCAAGAACAACTTGTCTCACCACTAAGCTTTTTGGAGCTAGGTGAAAAGTCCCCACAACTCAGCCAGAGGCCAGGAGGGTGGTGAGGATAAGGCATATTACACCCAGTCTCCTCACTTGAGATCTGTTCTAGGTTTTCATCTCCTTAACATGCAAATAAGTTGCATTTGACAGTTCATGTGATGTATTTCTCAGATTTCTATTCTCACCTCCCATGTGTGTATGTGTGTGTGTGTCTGTCTGTCTCAGTCTCCCCTCTTCTTGATTTTCCTATTTATTTATTTATTTATTTTTTTTTTTATTTTTTTTTTTTGTCCAGTCCTGGGCCTTGGACTCAGGGCCTGAGCACTGTCCCTGGCTTCTTCCCGCTCAAGGCTAGCACTCTGCCACTTGAGCCACAGCACCGCTTCTGGCCGTTTTCTGTATATGTGGTGCTGGGGAATCGAACCTAGGGCCTCGTGTATCCAAGGCAGGCACTCTTGCCACTAGGCTATATCCCCAGCCCCGGCTTTTTTTTTTTTTTTTTTTTTTTTTTGGCCAGTCCTGGGCCTTGGACTCAGGGCCTAAGCACTGTCCCTGGCTTCTTCCCGCTCAAGGCTAGCACTCTGCCACTTGAGCCACAGCACCACTTCTGGCCGTTTTCTGTATATGTGGTGCTGGGGAATCGAACCTAGGGCCTCGTGTATCCAAGGCAGGCACTCTTGCCACTAGGCTATATCCCCAGCCCCCCTATTTATTTTTAAATCATTCCTTGTCACTCATTTTGCTCATTTCTCCATTTTTTAGGGAAGTGTTCTGCTATTGTTTACAACTAAATTCTTTCTCTAATTTAATTTTCTCTATGAATGATGTGGTAAGAAATGAAATAAAAAATTAGGCTCAAATATAAGATGTAAAAGTTTAAGAAATTAAACTCAAAATGTAAGTTATTTCTCCCAGGAAGATAAGCTTCATATATCTAAGACTAACAAGATGGTAAAATTCTATTTTCTTTTCTCATTTTATTTATGGCATTCTATTTAACATCTAATACTTCTATTTACATGTGACATAATCAAATCCAGTGATGCAAAATTGTTGGAAAAGAAAATACTGGAGACCTAAACACTTTCTTCCTGAGAACACTGACAAGAGAAGTTGCTTTCTAATTACCCTACTTATAGTTTTGCATCAGAGAAGTCCCTGACGTTGGATATTTATCTTTCTCATCAACAGTATTCAGCCTCTCCTACCAGGACATCTCACTCAGTAGGCACCCAGAAGATGCTTAATGCCACTCATCAAAGAAGTCTTAGACATTAACACTTTTGAATTTGATTTAGCTTCAAAAACCAGAGTCAGGGCTATAATTAGGTTTAACCTTTGACAAGAATTATGTAAAGAAGATTGGGTAAGCTTTATTCAAAGAAGGAAGTATCAGGAACACAGAGCATTCCACAAAGAAATGGTGATTCAGAATAAGAAAAGGACAAGCATTTAGACTTGTTTGTATTATGATCAAGTACACTGTTATCAAATCTGGGAAGGCGCTACCAGCTTCCTGAGGATTTTTGCTGGCAAATCAAATATGTCTAAGACCTCATGTAACTGAAATCAAGCCCTCCTTATTTACCATTGTGGCAATCTTGCAATATTCATGCTGAAATTGAACTTGAATCATTGTTTCTGTGATGCTAACTGTGTAAACAAGTCAGTAACATCACTGATGGGCAAAGTATGAAGATGTTTGCTTGCAATGCTCTTGTAAACCTAGGGTTTAGAAACGCAAAGGCAGAAGGTTTGTGGTAAAGTACTCAGTAAAGGACCTAAGTCAGGTTCTGTGTTGAAACATTAATCAGAGTACATGGAAGATAAGAAACTGTCATGGCCAAAACTCTAGTGTTTATTCGATGTTCTTTTCTAAAGGGAAAATTTGTACATACTACAAGGTAAAAGCTTTGGGCGAAGTCACAGCCTGACAGATGGTGTGTATATGGCACATTTGCAGTGTCTCTTTGGGCATATTTGGGCATTTGTTCTGAGCTTACATTTCAAGATCTACAGGGAGAGTCTTTTCATAGTTCAGTGCTGTTGGTTTGAGGATTGCACATGGCAAATGCTGCCAGCCAGCAGTATGGGATGTGTTGAAATTGCCAACAATCCAGAGCTGGCAGGAATCCTTCTCATCCCCTATGCCAACTTTGTTCAAAGCCCATTCCATCCTAAAAGAATCTACTTAACAGAATTCTGCTTCATTTACTATGTTTATTTGCATGAATTCTCTCTTAATAAAAATAAAAAGCATGGTATTTTTTAGTCAGAAGACCAAGGCTTAAACTCCTGCTTTGTGTGTTCTTGCACATTACTCCTTACTCCTGAGCCTTAATGTACAAAGAGAAGTTAATACCATCAGACCTGCAAGAATTTCAAAGAAAAATAAGTAAAATACATACAAAAAGTGCACATGTTCATTCAACTTCGAAAGCTTGGTCCACAGTTTTCTTCTGGAAAAGTAGGAAAGGAGATTTCATCTAGCTGTTTCCTACCTGTGATTACTGATGGAATTACAGTTATCACTAAGAAACTTATTTTCTCCAGGGCTCATTGATGATCTCTTGGAAGATATATTGGAGGGTTGTTAGCAGTCATGATGGTTAATAGGTCAACTAGGGAATAAATCTATTAATGTGCAAATCCTTATTTTGATATTGGGTAGATTTATTGTTTTCATCTCTCCATGTCTCAATTTCCCCATCTGTAAAACAGGAATCATATTAATAACTACTTCTTTGGGGAGAATTGGGGAGAATATACCTCATATTGAGATCAACTTGTATTATGATAATTATTATTAGCAACTATTACTAGATGTTCTCTTGATATTCATTAGGATTATATAAGTTATATCATGCTAACTAATCTCCAAACTTCAGTGGTTTGAAACAACAGAGAATTCTTTCTAGTTTATGCCAATGATTAGCATGGACTGGCAGGAGCTCTGTTCATTGCTCCATTTAGGATAGCCCCTGAAGGACCCATGCCGACGGTGAATCCCTCCTTAGAAATACTTCTCTAGTTCCTGTAGGAACAGAGCATTCTGATGAGTCTGATATGACCATTAAATAATTAACTCTGGAACTGACTTGCTGGTTGGAACCAGTCCCAGAGCCTCCCCTCAATGAAAAGGAAGAGTCTGGAAAGTAGAATGCCCCTCAATATAGAGGGAACTGTATATTTGTGAAAAGTTAGAAGCCAACTGTCTTCTGAAATTGATTCATTTAAGAGATATCCCAATTTATGTTGACATATGCAAAACCAGAAAGGAAAACAGTAAATATTTCTTTGTCAAACTGAAGGATGAAAATTCTACAAATTCTATCAGAAAGTTTTCCTCAGACTCATTTCTTTTTTTTTTCCAAATTTTTATTATCAAACTGAGGTACAGAGAGGTTACAGTTTTCAGACTCATTTCTGAGTTAATCATTTCAGAATGACCTGAAACACTTTAGTTCAAACATTCCCAGGATTTGTCTTTTTCTAACAACTTTGAAATCCAAACATCCTTTCTGACTCTGCTTCTCCCTCTCATGCTCAATCTTTAGAAGCACATGCAAATTTGACATTTAAGAAAATCTGAAGCAATCACTTCTCAAGAGCACTCTAATCGCCTCCTTTTCCCTCTCCATGGACTCATGACTATTGATATACACTGAAAAGCTCAGACTGTGGGTTTCTCACATTGCCCACGCTTCTCTGCAACACCACAGTCATTAAGCAGAAGGTGGCAATCGTCTCCTGCTGACAGATAGAATGTACTCCTCTTTCTTGTTCAGTAATCACAGCCTGGCAGGCTACTCAAGAAAGAAAAAAAAAAAACAAAAACTTTAGAGACTGATTTTTGAAAATGCCTTTGCCTACGTTAAAAAAAAAAAAGTCACATGTAAAACGATCATGTCCTACTCAGTAATTGCCTGTCAGAGCTACAAGTCCTCTTTCACTAACTGAAGTCCTCACCCCTTTCACATCTGGTAGAAACAACTGGGCTGGCAATTGATGTCTATCATGGTGGCAGATTTCCTGGCTGCCCTACTTCTGTGCCAGACCCACCACAGTTTCAGTGGCCATGAGATCTAATTCATAAGTCCATTTACAATTGAAAATTAGATACAAATTTTTCCTTCAGTTACAGCTAAGAATTCAGACAGTTCATATGCTCAACAGAAATTACCTTTAGTGCTGCACATGGTATCATTTCTATTGCTCAGCGCTGTGTTCAGCAGGGCTCAATGTACTTCTTATTTCCAAGGGTCTCACTATACGGCTCCATTTTCCCCATATAGGTGGGAAAACTGTATATAAAATTACCCAAAAGATACTGAACTGGAACCAATGCTGTGTTTAGTTAAAACAACAAACTGAAGATCCATCATGACAACTCTGTCCCCAATTCCTTGGAGTCTATCTTCTCTTAAGAAGCCTTGAAGTCTATGTCTTTGTCTGCTAGACAGCTTCCCTGGTGCTACCCGCCTAGATATGAAAGTTCTGTCTGCTGTTTTTCAGGCTCCTAATTATCACTAAGACTACTTGTCTGGGTGCATCTGACAGCAAATTCCCCTGAGAGTCCTTGGCACTTCTTAATGCATGATACCACCCTCTTACCTATTAAATGTTTTCCCTTCTTGAAGCTTTGCTTGCTTAAATGAAATTGTTCTTAGTGCCTACCCTGAATTTATCTTCATTTATCTAACTCTGGGAATTCCCACCTTATATTTTCATCATTTATTTCATTCTTCTTCAGGGACAAACCTACAGAGACCAAAGATTCCAAGTTCCATTTCCACATCAGAGAGAAGGAAAAAGATCTGCATTAGCTGTCTGTTGATTCTTAGAAAGTATTTGGTTTAAAAAGAGCCAGGCAGCTATAATCCTAGCTACTCCAGAGGCTGAGACGTAAAGATCATGGTTCAAAATCAGCCAAAGAAGAAAAGTATGTGAGACTCTTATCTTCAAATAACCATCAAAAGCCAGAAGTGGAGATGTGGCTCAAGTAGTAGAGCTTTGAGCATACCAAATATGGGACAGGGCTAAAGCCCTGAGTTCAAGCCCTAGGACTGACATACAAAAAAGTATTAAAACAATAAACATTCATCATCATACATATTTTCTGAGTCAGGAATGTGGATTCCGCTTTTCCAGCTGGCCTCATAACAGGCTCTTGCCTGAGTACAGTCAAGCTGCGTCTGTTATCCTCAGAAGGGGCTGAATATCTGCGTCAAAGATCTCACTCACGAAGCTACTGTCTTGTTATTTACAGATCTCTGCATAGAGACGTTTGAGGTTCTTCATAGAATCACTGCTAGATTCCATTAGAGTGAGCAATCCAAAAGAAAGGAAAAGATTCAAGTCCATTGTCTTTTACAACTTCACTCGAAGTGACACACCAATACTTCAGTGGTATTAGAATAACACAGAACAGCTCTGATACAAAGTATAGGGCCAAGACTTAATGGGTTGAATATTAGGTGGGGATGATTAAGGGCCACCACATGTCTTACATGGAAACAGAAGTTCTCTGACTAAAAATAAAACCTAGATTTCACTTATGCTGCTCTTGATTCCTTTACATTTGATTGCTATGTTGAAGTTCCACAAAAATTCAGCACACAAGCAAACTAAGAGCAGTAGTGCTTATCCAAACCCCCTCTTCCTTCACTTCTTTTTCTTAGATTCCAGATTGTCTCAGTAACATTCTTAGAGAGGAAAATTACTGTCTGGGTTCCAAAGTTCAGAGAAATAACTCCAGTTCCTCATTATTTTTCAGATAAGGCTCCAGGCAGAAATAGGGAAACCAGAGAAAGAAGGAACTTGAGGGTACAATTGCCTACCTAATCATGACTATTTCTCACTATATTGAGTTTGGGCCATATTGCTAAGGTAGACATCTCCTTCTAGCACTTTCACATATTTCCTGGAGGCTGTTTTCTTATAATTTTATCTAAGAATTTCATATAGCCCTGAAATGATGCTCAGTACAATAATCATACTAAAATATTCAATGAATTAATAATAAGAGCAAAGATAATCTCCTCATGCTTTATATAGATTTAATCTAAACTGGGCATCCGTAGCTTACACCTAAAATCCTAGCTACTGAGAACACTGAAACAAGGAGGATGGCATTTGCCAGGCTAACCAAGGGACAGAAAACCATATGAGGAGACTAAATCTCGATGGAAGAAACTGCTGGTTATTTTTTGCACCTATTGTCTCAGCTATAGCAGAAAGTGAAAAGCAAGTAGCTCATGGTTAAGGAGACCCTATTCCAATAATAACCAGTACCAAAAAGAGCTCCGTGGTAGAGCAACTACTTCAAAAGCATAAGGCTCTGAGTTCAAATCCCAGTACTACCAATATATACATGTTGGTGTGCACACACTTTGTGTTTTCTAACCAAGGAAACACCAGCATTTTACTTTTAGTTTTCTTATCTTCTTTCTCCTTAGTTTCCCCCTCCCTTGCTTTATCCTTTGGAATCAAGATCAAGGAGATGTAAGAAATTAATTTTTTTCAAAAAGGTGAAATAATAAATCAGGGTTCAAAGAGATAACAGAGAACACCCATAATCTCTAGTAAACTTTTGGAAAGCTTTTATTTTGCTGTTTCCTGCCAAGTCAGTCCACAGGAGATCTTGGAAGACCTTTATCTTCCAAGAACAGCTACGTGGAATCACAGCCATGATGGGTATGCTTATGAGAAAGATGTCGTCATCCTTTTCCTTCCCAAACTTTTCTAAAGCATAAAATTTACTCACCACTGTAGCTATTGGTCCTCAGCTACTTTTCTGTGAAGAGAAAGCAAAAATTTTGAGGGTGGTCAGATTTAGGGGTTTTCAAGAACTTGATTTCACATGATATAACATTATCTATCCCTAAAGCTTTCCCTCTGAGCTCAATGAGGTCAAGTACAGTAATTGCTGAGGTCATTGTGCCTACTTAGCATTCTGTAGAGAAAAAAGGAGTGAGGGCCTCTTGAGAGAATAAAGACTGTTTCTAGTTTACTTGAAGTTGAGGAGTACTCACAATAAAAGGTAGAAGCTTTGAGTTTAATTCCTTATTGAGGTGAATGTTAGCAAGTTTTCCTTTGAATAGCTTATTCGATCTCTTTGTACCTAAATTTCCACAGCCTCATCATGACGACAGTAATTTCTGCCTTATTGACTTATGTTTATCTTCACACTGTGTGTGTGTGTATGTGTGTGTATTTGTGTATTATGCTGACACATGGAAGGTGCTTCATAGAAATAGTAACTAGTATTTCAAGGTCAGAAGCATCAGGGAATAGATATTATGTCATCTGAATCAGTTGAGCTTGTGGAATAAATGTAGATTCATTATTCTACTAAAGGCTCAGAACTGGTCACATTCAATGTTATTTTTAAACCACTTTGCATGTGTTAATGCTTCCTTCCTTTTTATCTTCTTCAGCATAAGGAGCAAGGAGATTGTCCTATTTTTATTTAACCTTACATATCCAAGAAGTCTTTTGAGGCTAGCTCTTCCTTCAGAGCTGGGCAAGAGTACAGGAAAAAACCACAGCTGTTCTTTCCAGTGGCTTAGTCAGGGAAACCTGAGCTGTGTAATTCAATGAGCATCCCCTCCCCCCTAGACTAGAAACCCCCAGATACTGGCTCTTCACAGCCTTAGGCCTAAACAATGAAAACAAAGACAAATAACACCAATCAAAAGCCACAAATCAGCCCAAAAAGGAGCAGAGAAGATAGATGAAGGATGCCCTCTCTAAACATAAATTTTCTGTGACTTCTGTCAAGTTTATTGAATAAATTGGGAGACAGCAGGAGAACCAGGAAATCAAAGACATTTAATATAGAGATATTCTAAGAATAGTTCAGACCTTTTGAGTAGGGAAGAGACAGGGTAGGTAGGGGAGAAGTAGGGGTTGCTTTCCCCACCCCTTGTATTCTAGAATTCTTGTTTATCTGACCTGTGTCTTTTAAAGCAAAGACAAAAGTGGTCCAGAATACAACATTCTCTTTCTGGGCCTTATGGGGATACTGTTTCTTATACAATTTCCTGATTTAGCCACTTTAAGTCTGCAGAGATGGTTCTTCCCACTCCTGTGGTATTAGTCTAGTGAGAGATACTTTTCTTCAGCATCCCAAAGACAGCTGAGGAGCACAAAAATGGTAATCTTTATTTTTTAAAATCTAAAAATCTAAGCTTGTCTCTCCCTCCCTTTGTAAAAGAGCACACTGAGTACGTTCTGGAGCAAGCCAAACCAAAACAAGCTCTTTTTCCTTCATCCCAACAGCATTTCTGAGGCCTCGTTTTCTATTTCTCTTCATAAGGAGGCCCCTTAGCATCATTAGCACTTTAGACACATACATAGCTCATTACAACTAGAAAAGGATCCGCCATTGGGGAAAGCAGCAGAACATCTGTGTCTATCACAGTTCTCCAGGAAATCCTTGCAAGGAGTGAGCTTATTTTCTGTACTGGAGGAAAACAGAATAGAAAGAAATTCAGTGCAGGATTTGGGGAGTTCGCTTCTTTGCACAGAGTTAATTTGGATGTAAGTGCTATAGACACTGCAGTCACAGCATCCGTGCAAACACTGTTTCCTGAGCAACTACATGCATGTTTGAGAGAAACATATGAACACAGCATATGTTAGTGTAGCTCAGGCTTGCATATATTTCAGAAAAATATTCATTTGCAAATGGCCTCAGAAGCAGGATCTATCTTCTATAGAATTTCTGTTTGTCTACTATAAAATTGACTTTGACCCTTTTTATATGGAAGGAGGGTTTTGGTTTCTCCTCATCCCTCCACTCTTTGGCATTACTTTCTGACCCTGGAAATACCTGATGCTTGTAAGACTTTTGTTTCTTTGTGTCCTTTGCATCATAACTTTCCCTTACCCAGAGACATTTGAATTAGAAAGGGCTTTGCTGTTCAATGACCTTTTAAAACATACATGAGGAAGGAGTAAGTTCGGTCAAGGTACATTGTATGCATTGATAGACATGCAAAGTTAAACTCCCTTGTACAACTAACTGAGGCTAATGTAAGGAAAATCTCAGTTGTGAATCAAGAGTCAAGAGTCAAGAGTCTTTGTTAGCATGCCGAAATCTGCAGGTGGACTCTTGTCACAAAGACCTGCAGCATGCACCAAGCTTTTATTTTTGGGGGGAGTGGGAGGTGGGGAGAGTGTCCCTAGAGCTGGTCCTAGTTTGAATTCCTGGCAGGCTTGAATTCAGGCCTGGGATCGGTCCCTGAGCATCTCTGTGCTTAAGGCTAGTGCTCTACCACTTGAGCAACAGCACCACTTCCAGCCTTTTGTATTTATGCGGTACTAAGGAATCAAACCCAGGGTTTCATGTATGCTAGGCAAGCACTCTACCATTAAGCCACATTCCCAGCCATGTACCAAGCTTTTAAAGACAAAAACCACATGCTTGAATGGGGTCAAAGCTCTAACATAAACAAAGGCATCAGAAGCAGGATTCCTCTGTCTGGGTCTGGGTCATGATGTATCTGCGTATCCTCTAACATAGAGCCCTCCTTGCTCTACCCACTGAGCTAGGCATCTGCAATTCAAAGGCTGGTTTGCCTCACCTCTAAGCCTTTGCAGCTGCATGAAAACCTCCTCTCACCCTGCTAGGTGCCAGGATGGGTTGTGAGAACAAGGTTGTATCATATAGATCTGGTCTCCCTACTTCACTAATAAATAAAAATAACACAAAATATGCATGACTCTGAAGATGCACACACTGAGTTGGTCAAGCTTGTGAAATGAGTGGATCAAGCAACTGGTACCATGGGAGGAGTGAGGAGGCCTGCTTTCCCTTCCCAACCAGGTCTGCTATGTTGCTGCTTGCCCATAGACGGATTGGTGGATGTGTTTATCCACAGAGACAAAGAACGAAGAAGGGCAACAGAAGAGGGAAGGAACAAAAGGAAATGGGATGTGAGTAGGCAGCAAGTTCAATGTTAGAATAATATGTTCCTTTCCAAGGAGAAGCAAAAAAGAAATTCTTTATGGTAATAATGAATTTTTGTTTTATTGATGAACTTTAAAGAGTGTGAGGAAATGAAACCTGTGGGCTGTAACTAGGGCAACCAAGTGGGCAGTAGTTCAGGCAGCCTGCTTAATTCATGAAAGGATTGGGTTGTGTCTTCCAGCCTCCTCCATCACAGAAGCCCCTGAGCACATGTAGTGAGGAAAAGGAGTTCTGGTAGACAGTTGAAGAATCTTGCTTTAGTTATATCTATCTGCCATGAAGAAGGGGAAGGAAGAAAACATAAAGAAAATATGGGAAGAGTAAAATGAGATAAAGTTAAACACATAAGCCTAAACATGCACAATTACTGTACAAATAGAAGTCTGTGTGTTACCATGACTAGACACTTTTGTGACCTGTTTAAGACAAGAAAACTTCAGGCCTGTATAACCTCAGCCAGTGCTCATTAGCTGAGGGCTTCATCACCCTTCTCACTACTTGGTAAACGGTTTGTTAGCTTTTAAAAGTCCTTCTACTAAATATTCTCAGTAAAAAACAATTCTGATTAGTAACAGCAATTTGCCACATATTTAAGATTAGCACAGTATAGAAAGTACTTAAAAAGAGACTTTCAAAATCTCCAATAAGGAGTTATCAAAGGATGGACTATTGTTTTAAAGATCTCTGTGAAAAAAATTAAGGTCTAATATGACTACATGTAATGCTTCTAAATGTTCATCAGCCAATATATAAAATTAAGCAAGTTCAAGTTTGCTACCTTTCAGGTCTATCAATCTTCCAGTAAATTTCAACTGAATTTTCTCTCTCTCCCAATCTCTCTGTATTTTTCCATTTATTTTAATTTGCAATGTGTTGCCACTTAAAAAGTAGAACTGTCACAAAGAAGAGTTCTTCAGAATTATCCCCCCAAAATTAATTTGGGGAATATTAATAAAGATTACTATGTGAAAGATTCCCTTCGTCATCAAATTACAGGCCTCGCCATACACAATTCCATACATGTAATGCTTTTTATATTTTAGCAGCATTCCAAATGCCAGTAACAGCACCTGAGATACATTACTAGTAGCAGGAAGATCATCCTCTCATAAAATCCCATGTCTTTCCAAATGCAGGTGCAAGTAGGAAAGATAACAGATAATAACTAGCCAAATTCATACTTGAATTAATACCTTATTAATACTAATCAAATTAATCTTTGAGTTGTAGTTGTGTAGAGATCCTCTTCTAGGTTTAGATTCTATCTTTAAAGCATGCACACATCACAAAGTTGAAGCAAGTGGGAAATGGCACACATTTCAAATAATGACTGCCAGACATGAAAAGTTCACTAGTGTGAACACATTGCTAATGTAGTGTATATGCCCATTTTGTCTTCGTTGGTGAAAAATCCCCATCATTTTTCATCATATTAGGCCTTAGTTCTTTTAGGAATCAAGTCATCATTTCCTAACTCCATAAGATCATATATAGGTGCCCATAGAGTCACATGACTGGGGACTTGTGAGAGTTTTTTTTATAATTTATTTATTAATTAAACAAAAATTTTTGACAAGGTGTTGTGCACAAGGGGTACAGTTACATAGTAGGGCAGTGTGTGCATTTCTTGTGATATCTTACACCCTGTTTTTCTTTCCCTTCCCTAGATCAGGTAGACATATATATAATACACAGTGTACCAAGAACATATACAGTAGCCACGTGGCCTACTCCAAAGAAAATTCACCTAGGGCTTTAAATGTAATGTTGACAGTAGACAATATGTCAACAATAGTCTTATATGAACGTACATACATAGCTTTTGAGCTATTGTGATCCACTGAGAGGTCTATTTTTGACTTTTATATGTTGAGTAGTTGTTTAGTTTTGGATACATAATGTAGGGTCGCTGACCTACACCTGTGGGATATACTATTTGACAAGAAGTTTATGCTTTCGCAGACCTGGTCTCTACTGTCTCCCCCTCCCCCTCCTTAACAGTCATATATCAAGGAGATCATGCCCCTTTGTTTTCTGTGTTCTAGGCTTGTCTCGCTCAACATTATTTGTTCAAGTTCTGACCATTTCCCTGCGAATACCAATATTTCACTATTTCTAATCGCTATGTAGTATTCCATTGTGTATAAGTACCATACTTTTTGGATCCATTCATCTGTGGAAGGGCATCTTGGTTGTTTCCATATTCTGGCTATTGTGAATTGTGCAGCGATAAACATGGAAGTGCAAATGTCTTTTTGATATTTTGGGACCTGTTGTTCAGGATAGATGCCTAGGAGTGGTATGGCTGGGTCATAGGGTAGGTCTATGTTGAGCTTTTTGAGAAACCTCCATACTGTTCTCCAAAGTGGTTGTACTAATTTGCACTCCCACCAACAATGGAGAAGGGTTCCTCTTTGCCCGCACCCCCTCCAGCATTTGTTGTTGTCTGAGTTCAGAGTATAGGCCATTCTAACTGGAGTGAGGTGGTATCTCAGGGTTGTTTTTATTTGCATTCTCTTTACTTCCAGGAATGTTGAACATTTCCTCATATGTTTCTTTGCCATTTTTATCTCTTCTCTTGTGAAGTCTCTCTTTAGCTCCTTTGCCCATTTCCTAATTGGTTTACTGGGCTTGGAGGGGCTTAGTTTTTTGAGTTCTCTATAGATGACAGATATTAGGCCTTCATCTGTTGCTGTGCTGGTAAAGATCCTTTCCCATATGGTTGGCTGTCTTTCTATTTTGGAGGCTATGTCTTTAGCTGTGCAGAAACTTTTTATTTTGTAGTAGTCCCATTTGTTGAGTCTCTCCTCTAACTGTTGTGCCCCTGGGACTCTATTCAGGAAGTTCCTAGCTGTGCCTATAAGTTCTATCATCTTTCCTACTCTGTCCTTCAGTAGTTTCAAGGATTCAGGTCTGATATTGAGGTCCTTGATCCATTTTGAGTTGATCTTGGTGCATGGTGATAGGCTAGAGTCCACCTTCAGTTTTCTGCATATGGCTGCCCAGTTTTCCCACCACCAGTAGTTGAAGAGGCTCTGTTTATTCCATTGTTGAATATCAGCTGACTGTAAGAGTGCGGTTTTATTTCTGGGTCTTCAATTCTAATCCATTGGTCTTCAGGTCTGTTTTTATACCAATACCAGGCTGTTTTTGTTATGATGGCTCTATAGTAGAGCTTGAAGTCTGGTATTGTGATACCTCCTGCATTGCTTTTTTTGCCTAGAATTGCTTTGGCTATTCTAGGTCTTTTGCTGTTCCATATGAATTTATGGGTTGCTTTCTCTATTTCAGTGAAGAACATAGCTGGGATTTTGATGGGGATTGCATTGAATTTGTATAACAATTTGGGCAATATGGCCATTTTTACTATATTAATTCTGCCTACCCATGAGCATGGGAGGTCTTTCCATCTCCTTGTGTCTTCGTTGATTTCCCTTATTAGATTTTTGTAGTTCTCATTAAATAGGTCTGTCACATCTTTGGTTAGGTTGATCCCTAGGTACTTTATTCTTTTTTTGACTACTGTAAAAGGAATTATTTCCATAATTTCTTTTTCTGCTTGTATATTGCTGGTGTACAGAAAAGCTGCTGACTTTTGTGGATTGATTTCCTATCCTGCTACTTTGCCAAAATGGTTTATTAGGTGTAGGAGTTTAGGGACTGAGTTTTTTGGATCCTTCAGATGTAAGATCATGTCATCTGTGAATAGGGATAGCTTGATTTCTTCCTTGCCGATGTGGATCTCTTTGATGTCCTCCTCTTGTCTTATTGCTATGGCTAGGGATTACAGCACTATATTGAAAAGAAGTGGGGAGAGTGGGCATCCTTGTCTTGTTCCTGAGTTTAGGGGGAATGATTTTATGTGGGGGTTTTTTGTTTGTTTTTACCAGTCCTGAGGCTCGAACTCAAGGCCTGGCTGGTGTCCTGAGCTTTTGTGCTCAAGGCTGGTGCTCTAGTACTTGAACTACATTTCTACTTCCAGCATTTTTGGGGTGATTAATTGGAGATAAGAGTCTCACAAGCTTTCCTGCCTAGGCTGGCTTTGAACCATGATCCTCACATCTCAGCCTCCTGAGTAGTTGGGGTTATAGGCATGAGCTACCAGCACCCAGTGTAGTATGTTTTACATGTTTGTCCTTTGGGACATATACAAGAAACTGAACCAGGAATACCAACTAGTCCTTGAGAAAAACAGTTTTATTTTGTTTTTAAGACAGAATCTCGCTATGTAGCTTAGGCTAGCCTCCAACTCATGACCCTCCTTGTCTCAGCTTCCTGAATGCTAGGATTACAAATGTGAACTATACTACTGTCTTATTCAAGAAAAAAAAAGACTTTTTAAAATGAAAGACTTGATATTACTTTATTTTAAAATGCTACAATGAAACGGGGTCCCCCCCAAGGGAGGGGATTCCTGGTAGGGGGAATGATTTTAGTTTCTCCCCATTTAATACGATATTAGCAGTTGGTCTGTTGTATATGGCTTTTATTGTTTTGAGGAATGTTCCATCTATACCTCTTCCCTCCAGAGCTTTTAATAAGTATGGATGTTGTATTTTGTCAAAGGCTTTTTGGGCATCAACTGAGATAACAATGTGATTCTTGATTTTAGTTATGTTGATGTGGTGGATTACATTGATTGATTAACAGATGTTGAACCATCCTTGTGACTGTGGGATGAAGCCTACTTGGTCATGGTGTATAATTTTCTTGATCAGTTTCTGGATCCTGTTAGCTAATATTTTATTGAGGAGCTTTGCGTCTGTGTTCATTAGTGATATTGGTCTGTAGTTCTGTTTTTTTGTTGAGTCTTTGCCTGGTTTGGGAATGAGTATGATATTAGCTTCATAGAATGAGTTTGGGATTTCTCCTTCTGTTTCTATTTTGCGGAAGAGTTTGAGAACTATTGGTATTAGCTCCTCACTAGAGGTTTTATAGAATTCGTTGGTGAATCCATCTGGGCCTGGGCTTTTCTTTGTTGGTAGGTTCTTGATTATCCCCTGTATCTCGATGTACGTTATTGGTTTATTTAGTTGATTTATTTCTTCTTGGTTCAGTTTGGGCAGTTTATACTTCTCTAAAAATTGATCCATTTCTGTAAAATTATTGATTTTTAGTGAGTAGAGGTTCTGGAAATAGTTCCTTATGATTGTTTGAATGTCGTGTGTATTTGTTGTGATTTTTCCGGTGGAGTCCCTGATTTTACATATATGAGTCTCTTCTTTTTTTTTTTTTGTAAGTCTTGCGAGGGGTCTGTCAATTTTATTTATTTTCTCAAAGAACCAGCTTTTAGTCTTATTTATTTGTTGAATTGTCTTTCTATTTTCAATCAGATTTATCTCTTCTTTAATCTTTGTGATCTCTCTCCTCCTAGTCATTTTAGGTTCGGTCATTTCTTGTTTCTCCAGTTGTTTTAGTTTCATTGTGAGGTTATTCACCTGTTCTGTTTCCATTCTTTTAATGTGAGTGCTGAGGGCAATGATATTGCCCCTCAGTACTGCCTTAGCTGTGTCCCATAGGTTTCTTTGTGATGTATTTTCATTGTCATTGTGGCTTATGAATTCATTAATTTCATCTTTAATTTGGTCTGTGGCCCAAGTGTTGGATAACAGTGTGGGGTTTAGCCTCCAACAATGTGTATAGCCTCTGTGGTAACCGTTGTTATTGAGGGTTACCTTTATTCCACTGTGGTCAGATATAATACATGGGATTACGTCAATACTTTTGTATTTGCTGAGGTTCTTTGTGTGGGCTATGGCATGGTCTATTTTGGAGTATGATTTTCCCCTTGAATATGAATTCTAGATTCACTGGATATTTTATTCTAGGTTGGCAGTTGTTGGCCTTTAGGGCTTGGATGGTGTTCTTCCATTCTCTTAGCATGTGGTAGGTTTGTGTGGAGAGGTCTGCTGTTATTCGGATCCTCTTCCCATTGTAATAAATTTCTTTCTTCACTTTGGCTGCATTCAAAATTTGCTCTTTATTCTTGAGATCTGAAGTCTTGATTATTATGTGCCTGGGAAGGATTTTCTAGGGTCTGGTCTTCCAGGCATCCTATAGGCTTTGGTTACCTGGATGAGGTCCCTTGTGAGATTGGGGAAGTTTTCTGCAATCACTTTATTGAAAATATGTTGAAGCCCTCTGCTCTGGTATTCGGCTCCTTCTTCTATTCCAATTATGCGCAGATTATATCTCTTGTCTTTGTCCACTAGCTCCTGGATTCGTCTGCCCTGGAGCTTTACTGTTTCTTGGAGTGTGGTAATTTTCTGATTCTTGTCAGCTGCATCATCGTCTGAGAGAGATTCTGGATTCAATATAGTCAATTCTTTGTGCTGTGGATTCAAGTGTGGAATTTATGGATGTCAGAGAGCTATTTATGGTTGCCAGTTCAGCTTTGATCGTGGAAATTTCTTCCTTTAAAGAGTTGTATTTTAAATCTATTTTTTCATGCATTTCACTTCTCGGGATGTTAAGGTCTTCTGTAACGGAGGTTTGCACTGTATCCATTTTTGCTTCCATTTCTTTCTTGGCTTCCTGGAGGTCCTACAAGTCTTCCACTCTAAACTCCTGGAATTGTTTTCTGATTTTGTTTCTGAGGCTTTCCATCATTTCTGCTATCATAGCCTCATTTGTTTTTTTATTCTCCACCTCCTCTTCGGTTGTACTGCTTTTTGGAGCTGGCGAGTTGGCTTGCCCTTTGATGAAATTTGTTAAATTTCTTTGTGATTTGTGCATCTGGAGACCTGTGGGTGGTTTCCCTGGGTTGGCTTTGTGCTGGTTCCCGCTGGTCTGTCAGTGGGAGACTTGCTTGTGTCCTGGCTCTGGGTTTGAGTTTGGCTGTTGAACCTTACTGCCCAATGGGTGAGCATGACCTTTTCGATTGTTGCTGAGGTGGTCACCCTCACTTGTGACTGCTTGTGCGCTCCCGTGGGGGTTTGGGCAAGAGGTCCTCCTGCTGGGGGGCTAGCATGCTGGCCCATGCTGGCCCTCCAGGGGCGCATCCATGTACACTCTAGTGCTTCCTTTGGGGATGAGTTGCCCGAGTTGTTGGAGGATGCTTGTGTCCTCTTGCAAATTTGTTGTAGGGGGCGGTATGCGTGGGCCCTTGCAAGATCAAGTGTCTGGGCACGGGTTGGTGCTGTGAGGGGGGCATGTGTTTGGGCCCAGGTGACCCTGCTGTGCTGGTGTTGCTCACCAGTGAGCCTGGGGCTTCCAAACCCTACCAGTCCCCAGGCCCCTGCTGGGGAGGGGGCGGGGCCGGTGAGGCCAGGTTCAGGTGGCTCTGCTGGGGCTTTGCGGGGGGGGGGGGGGGGGGGGGAATGCTTTGGCGCTGCTCTGCCTCTGTTAGTTCCTGTGTCCTCCCAGAGGTCTTAGCCTCAGGGTAGTGAGGGGGAGCGAGGGAGTTCTAACTTCTTTGTAGGGTTTGGGTCTCTGCTAGAACTGGTCTCCCGTTTGGGGTTGGGGGGGGGGGTTAATGGGGAACTTACTGGTCCTGGGTTGAGAGTGTGTCCCATGCTGCGGATTTTTCGGGGCTGTGGTGCTGGGGTGTGGCGATCAGTCGTTTGGTGGTGGCAGCCCCGGCTCTCCCCGTCTGCACCTCAGGTTCCCCTGCTGCTTACGTCTGATCCCAGCCTTTCAGTTCCCACATCTCTGGTCCTTCACCGCTGCCATCTGTCTCAGTGGTCTGCACTCCGTCTGGAGTCCATGGAGCTCTTGCTGTCCGGACTCTGCACTCCTGGTGTGACTTTTCGGCAGTCGGTTTGTTGGCGCCAGGTCCCCTTTCCTAGCTTGGCACTGTTGAGGCCAGGGTCGGCGGGTTTGTGGGGGGGGGGGTTACCCCGGAGATTTTCTGGCTTCGTGCAGGTTATAGGCTCTTCTTTTTTTGTTCTTTTTTGTTTCCTGTGTTTCTCTGTTGCTTCTAGTTGTTGGTTTGCTGGATTCTTGATGGGGTGTTGGGTGCTGGAGTTCCCAGCTCACTATTCAGTTGGAGCGAGTTGGGGTGCCTCCCTATCGTGACGGCACCATACTCTCTCAACTTGTGAGAGATTATGAAAGATAATGTTGAAGTAATATGCATTAGAGAATTTATATTGGGTAACTCAATCTATCCAGAGCCTTGTTTTACTTTGGGTTGTTTTTCTTTGGCAGGTACTTTACCATGTTAGGCACTTCTTCAGCCTTTTTTGCTCTGGTTATTTTTTTAGGTTGGGTTTTGCTGGTTTCTCAGGCAATCCTGGCCAGTGATCCTCTTATTTGTGCTTTCCACTATAGCAAGGAAAACAAAATATGAACACTGATGCCCAGCCTTTTCTGTTAAGAGGAGATTTTGTACACTTTTTGTTCCAGGGCTGGCCGGGAGCCACAGTCCTATCCATTTCAGCTTCTCATGTAGTGGGGTTGCCAGATGCATACCACTGTATGAGCTATAGCTAACCATGCAGTTTTGTGAACGTTTTGCCCAAATTGTCTTCAAATTGCTATCTTCCTGGACTGCCTTCCAGTTAACTAGGATAATAAGCATAAGCCGCCACCACCCAACCTAGACAGAGTTTTGATCATGCAGAGTTACAACTTAGAAAGGAAATAAGGGCTTCATGCTCAAAACAAACTTGTTTATCTTCTGTGCTACAACAGAGTGTGGGTGTTTTTCTGCACTGTGCTATACTCCCATGTTCAAAGATGTGTTCCTATCATTTCCACTACTTAAATTTCTGATTGTGCTTTTTATCATAAGAACTAAGAGCCAAGGATTTATGTTTTCCAGTGTATGGCAAGCTAGATTCAGGCCAAACAAAATCCTGAACAACAACAACTAAACTAAACTAAAATATGAGAAGAAACTTACAAAACAGTAAGTGACTAACAAGTCAAAAAGTCGAGGTAATTGGAATAAAAGAAAAACAAGAGGTGCTGGTACTTTTTCTACCTTGGGGATGTTTGCTAGTAAATTAGGGCTTCGTGGGATTAGCTAACAGAAATTAACCAGAAAAAAGTCAGAAGTTGAACTGTGGCTTACAGCTTTGAATGGAAAAGACAACCAACAGCACACAAGCCTTGAGTTCAAGCCTGAATACCTGCAATAAATACATGCATACATATATAAATTCAAATACATCAAGTAACTCACAAGAAAAATAACAAAGTGAAAGTAAAATCAAGACATCATAAAAAAATCAGAAGAAAATAGTATAAAAATATTTGAAATACTCAAATTATCCAAAGAGAAAAATCAAATTTCTTTTTATGATGTAGATTTCTTTGTTAAAAGTTATAAAAGACAACTACTAAACATCTACATGGACAGAAAAAAAATAAATAGACTTAGTAGATTTCAAAAAGAAATTAGTAGCCAAGCACCAGTGGCTCATGTCTGTAATCCTAACTACTCAGGAGGTGGAGTTCTGAGGATCATGGTTTGAAGCCAGCCCAGGCAGGAAAGTCTGTGAGGTTCTTATCTCCAATTAATCACTGAAAAAAGTCCAAAGTGGAGCTGTGGCTCAAGTGGTAGAGCACTAGCCTTGAGTCAAAAGAAACTCAGGGACAGCATCCAGGCTCCTAGTTGAAGTCTGAGGATCTACACCCACCCCCCAAAAAAAGAAGAAAAGAAATTAGAAAAAGGTAGCAGATAATCCAAAGAATGGCAGACACAATTGTTTAAGTGCATCAATAGGAGATAAAACTAACAGGAAAAAATTATTCCTATGTAAAGAAATGATTGCCAATCTGTAACTATATACCCAGGAAAAGTATAGTTCAAAATGTGAATATTCTACATCCTTGGATTATGATACAGGGTATGTCAGACTTGTTTCTTTAAAAAATGATATGGACTGTCGATAAAGATAATTTTAAAGAAAAGAACGGAAAGAGGGATATTATGTAATTTTGGACAATCAGGCATAAAATTTCTATATTAATATAGCTATTACTGGAAATTCAAATGTTATATAGATATTATAATACTTTTGCCTAAGATTATTAAGCAAAAAGAATTACAAAAATATAGTCTTTTCATATGGATGAAAGTGTGTTTCACATACTACAATACTGTTTAAATTTGTAAGTAATTAATAACAAAGCCTCAAAATACAAAAATCAACAGGCACAAAAGGATAAATGTACAGACACAGCAGATTTAATTTTTTAATTAATTTTATCTTTACTGATAAGGTGATGAGTGTAGGGGGTTACAGTTAAATAAATAAGGCAATAATTACATTTGTTTTTTAGACAGTGTTGCCCTATCCTTCATTTTCTCTCACTTGCCCTTCTCTACTCCCCTCCCCACCCCCCAAGTTGTAAGATTGACATCCAACCAACTGTTGTTACATTAGTTCATCCTTTGACCTGCTGTTTCTGTGATTCCTTTTCTCTTCCCCTGGTCGAATAATCATATATACAGACACAATGTACAGAAAATTAAAAGAAAAGAAAGAAAAAAAACACATACAGCAAGTACCTCTTGTTTCCATTCTTGGAGTTCATGTTGATACACTTCATTACATATGGTCTTATGTATTAAGCAACTGGGTTGTTGAAATCCCGTTAAGAATATCATAGACATATTCTCATTTTTACAAATGGGACATAACATGCAAGCTACTTTACATTGGGTCTCTCTTCACTTGATACAATTTTTTCCAGGTCTTTCCATTTCCTTATGAATGGGGCAATGCCATTTTTTCTGATGGAGGCGTAGAACTCCACTGTGTATATATACCACATTTTCTTGATCCATTTGTCTACAGAGGGACATCTGGGTTGGTTCAATATTTTAGCTATGATGAATTGTGTTGTGATGAACATGATTGTGCTGGTAACTTTAGGAAGGCTTTGTTTGTGGTCATTTGAGTAAATGCTTAGAAATGGGATTTCTGGGTCATAGGGAAGGTCTATGTTTAAACTTTTGAGGAACCTCCACACTGCTTTCCACAGTGGTTGGACAAGTTTGCATTCCCACCAACAGTGTAGTAGAGTTCCCCTTTGGCTACTTCCTCACCAGCCAGCATCTGTTGTTATTAGTTTTCTTGATAATGGCCATTCTAACTGGGGTGAGGTGGAATCTCAATGTTGTTTTGATTTGCATTTCTTTTATGGCCAGAGATGTTGAGCATTTCTTCATATATCTCTTCACTATTTGTATTTCCTCGTTAGAGAAGTCTCTCTTTAAGTCTTTAGCCCACTTGTTATTGAGATGGTTGGGTTTTATTTTTTTCCCTGAGGTTTGTTCTTGGAGAATTTAGTTTTTTGATCTCTAGGTATATTTTAGATATGAGGCTCTTGTCTATTGTATGGCTAGTGAAGATCATCTCCCAGTCACAGCTGATATTTTTTGCTGTTGTCATTAGAAAGTTATTTTTTTTATTTTTTTTTATTTTTGGCCAGTCCTGGGGCTTGGACTCAGGGCCTGAGCACTGTCTCTGGCTTCTTTTTGCTCAAGGCTAGTACTCTGCCACTTGAGCCACAGCGTCACTTCTGGCCGTTTTCTGTATATGTGGTGCTGGGGAATTGAACCCAGGGCCTCATGTATACGAGGCAAGCACTCTTGCCACTAGGCCATATCTCCAGCTCACTAGAAAGTTATTTTTAACATTATCCAGAATAATTTTCAAATAGTACAAAATATTTCCATTTCCCTCAAAAGTTTTCTCAGTCTATATTTTCCTTGGTTTTCTTTATTCTTCACCTCAGGTAAACATTAATCTGATATTTTGTCCCACTACAGACAGGTTGAATTTTCCAGAACTTTATATAAAATAATCTTAAACAATATGTGTAGGTTTGGGTGTAGCTTCTTTCACTCATCCTGATTTGGGGGAGTTAGCTATGTTGTGTACATCAGTAAACATTTCCTTTTTTATTGATGAAAAATAGGGTCCTTTTTATACTTTTATCACTACTTGTTTATTCATTCACCTGATGATAAACACTTGTGTTATTTCTAAGTTTTCCTTTTTAATGTGAACATTAAGTTGTCAACATTTATGAATAGGTCTTTGTAGGAGCGTTTCTCCTCTCTTCAGAGAAGATGAATGAGAGGAATGCATAGATCATGTGGTCTAATTATCATAGGAAAATGACAAATAGTTTCTTTAACGCTATTAGTGTTATCTTAAATTTTTCTTTTATTATACTTATTAGCATACACTAATGTTATAAGGGATTTGATGTTCTAATTCTATACATAAGTACAGTGTACCTTGAACAAGTTAACCCCTCTACTCCCTTAACTTCCCTCCCTTCTCTGCAACATTTTAAAACAGTATCTGATGTGTTTTATTACACTATTTCTGTGTGTATGGGGGGGGTATGTATCCTACTTAATTCACATTCTTATAAGCCATATTTGAAAGTTCCATTTGCTTTCTGTCCTTATCAGCTTTTTCTAATTTTAACTATAGTAACAAATGCAAAATAGTACTTATGAATAACCTAATCCAGGCACAAATGGCTCATACCTATAATCTTAGCTACTCAGGAGGCTGAAATCTGAGGATTCCAGTTCAAAGCCAGCCCAGGCAGGAAAGCCCACAAGACTCTTACTACCAATAGACCACTCAGAAAAAAAGGCAGATGTGGCCTTGAGCAAAAAATAGCTCAGAGACAGAACCCAGGCCCGGAGTTCAGGCCCCAAGAACAGTTTTGTTTTTTTTTAAACAAAGATTCATTTACATGATTTATATATACTAGATATAAATGTGTTGTCAGATTTTTTTTTCTCAAAATCCTTTAATGTGATGCCTTTTCTCAAGGAGAACAAATCAAGTGTGTTTTATTGAGAGGGTGGTATTTTTGGTAAGGTCTTATTTCCAACTTTTGGTTTACTTTTCATATATGTATTTCCTATTGAAGAAATCCTTGCTTATCCAAGGGCACAAACATTTTTCTGTAATGTTGTTATCTAGAATTCTCATAGATTTAGATTTTACCCTCAGGCCTATTGATCATTTAGAGTGAATTTTTTGCAGTGTGAGGAGAAGGTCAGTGGTTTGTTTCTCTTTATTTAGACGTGTTCCAACTACAGTTGTTGAAAAGACTTTTATCTCTCCATCCAAGTATTCATCAAGAATAGAACACAAGAGGAAACTACATATTCATCCAATAAAATAGTACATCCAATGAAAATCAATGTTATCTCCATACCTGACTGTGTACATTGGCCTCACAAATATTTTTGATGAGTCTAATTAGGAAACACACACACACACACACACATACACACACACAAACAAATGAGAAGTTTCCTCTATATGCTTCACAAATAAGCAAATGAAAGTGGACAATGTCACTTAACCTCTCTGAATCTCTTCATTTGTGAACCGAGAAGATACATTAGGTCATAGCACTTTGCAAGTCATTTGATACTATTACCAAAACAGATATTATTAGTACAATTACAATACATGAGCAAAATTACTTGAACCAAAAGATTCCAGTATATCTGCACGTTCTTTTGGCCTGGGGCTTTTCCCCAAAGACAGCTATATAGCTTTCCCAATCTTATTTCATTAAAGAAACTACTACAGAATGTACAATTGGCTAACACCTCCAGTAGCCACATTGTATTATCTACCACAGAATTCAGAGCTGACTCTTCAGAACTGCCTCTGCCAATGACGAAGCATGATAGGAGTCCTAGAATTGAGCAGGAATGGCTAACTCTAGGACTACTATAGTGTGCACCAGTGTCTCAGGATTCCATCACTGCCTGGTCATGACATGGTTCTAAGCTGTGCTGTACTCTGAATGTTTATCTACTCCTCCTTCATTTGTTCCTCTCCTTCTACAAGTCAGATCAGAATTGTGATTTGAAGGCTCTGTTTGAAGCTGCCCCTATCTCTCCATCTTTGAGGGAGATTTCCCTTGTAATAAAGTTCTGAAGTTTCTAGCTCTGTCTTAGCACCTGCTTAGCACTTCAGAGGACCAGCACTAACACATATATAGAATGATGCTTTTAATCAGCAAGAAATCTATGCAAATTTTAAGTGTAAAAGTAAGAAGTTGTATAAAATGTTTGCAACCACTAAGATTTCGGACTTATAACCCACAACTTTATACACACAGCAAACTGGCTTCAGATTTGTATTTGATTCCATTGTCTGATGTAAACAGCCACACAGAGAAATTAACATTTTCATCCAAAACAATCTGTGCATACAAAACTGGAATCTTTGAAGTGCTGTTACTTTGCATATGAAGCAACAGTAACTGAAATTTCCTTTCCTTCTTTTACTGATTTATACCCGGAATCCAGATTCTTTTAAAAATAAATAATGGGATATCTGAAGAAGCCTGGTCTACTAGAGTCAGTTGGGTTAATGCCACCTCCATAACTGATTTATGTCAACCTTGAAACTTTATAAAGCTGTAAAATTCAGCTAGTGCAAAGAATCTAAGAATGGTAATAAGCAGGCTATGTTTAAAAAAAAGCCTTCACATCCATATTTTACATTTGTGTTCCAAATATTTACCAAATCAGCAGCCAAGTGAAAATTATTTTTGCCCAAACTGTGAATTTCAAATTTCAAGAAAGAAGAAAACTGCATTTAAATTTATTTCACTTGGAAACAGTTCTTGGCAGAATTTTTCTTCTTATACCTCAGGAAACAATAGGAAAAGCAATTTTGCAAAGGTTGATTTTAAATCACTTGTTTATTTTCCTAAAATTATCCATGGTGTTCTTAGATATGTCACGAGATACATTAGAAACTATACAATCTAAATTCAAATCTACATTTAATTTTATTATTTGGAGACCAAATAGCTTCATTACAAGGTCAGCCTATTCAACATATCATTTTGATCTTGTGTTAGGAAAGCATAGCTGGTTAACTGCAGTACAAATTTTATGTCATTTTTGGGTCACAGGTAGGTAAGATACAGAATGCATTTAGGACTCAAGCTTGGATGAGAAGTAAGGATCCTACTACTGTTGGAGTGATGCAGATCACCTTGTCACAGCTAGTATTTATACAAGATAACATCTCATCGACTCTGCTACCCATCTTCCCTCCCTTTGACATGTATTTCCTTGATCAGTTATATCTCCTTTCTCTAGCCCAATGTCCCTCACTTCTGGATTATCTGCCTGCTTTTTGATCCATGTATCAAACACGTGTTTGAGCCCTTTCTATTTCATGGGTTTTTATTTTGTCTCCATAGCTGCATACATTTTCCTTTCTATCTCCATTGATCTCCTCAAATGCCCCACTGGAACTGAGCTCCTCATCTGTCTGGATCTTCTTTATACTCACCCTAAAATACACTGCTTAGTCACTGCCTCATCTTCCAGCCATGCCCATAAATCTTAACAATTCTTTATGTCAAGAACATTGCATCCTAAATGAATGTAACAACAGGTAACCTGAACGAAACTAAAGGTATTTAAGCGACTTCAAAAAGAAAAATTTGGATAGGTTTTTACTTTGACTCTTTCCTAAGAGCTTAAATATTCAAATATCTCTTCTTGTTGCATTTACTCTTTAAATTAAACTGCTGTTTCCTAGGCCAGCAAAACCTAGGAAGCCTCTCTTGATCCTGGAATTTGTTTCTATAGCAGCAGGAAAAAAGGGAAAGCATGAGAAGGTAGAGTTTCTGAAGTACTCTGAATAATCCATTCTTCTTTCCAAGGTCAGAAATGACTGATGGAACTCCCCAAACCACGATTTGAGTCACAGAGGTTTTTGCTCACTCACTGACTGGTTCCTGCACCAAGTCAGCTGTTATAATTTTTCCTATGATCCTCTTCCCAGCCTGATGTCAGACCCAAACTGGTTCCCAGGAACAAGCACTAATCAAGTGGATGGATCTGAAACAGATTAAGGTCTAAGAAAGTGTGGAGAATTTACCTTCGATCTCCTATGTACGGAGAGAATCCCAGAAATGTGTCAACCATGTCCTTCAGACTGCATTCTTATTTCTTACACCTGTATGCTATGGCCCTACACATCCTTAGTAGTTTTCCGTTTCTCCCATAAGCTTCCCACTTGGAATTCATAGCCTAATTTGCCTCAGTAGGCACTCGATTTTCAAGGAGGAAAACAAATTTATTTAGAAAGAAAACAAAAAATGCTAAAATAAAATCATGAAGAACTGAGAATTCATTCCTGTTACCTGAAACATGCAAACCCCTACTGGACAGGTTAAATTTCAGGCCCAGCTCCCAAACCAGCAGCAATAAAAACAAAGTCCAAATATTTAACATTACACAGGCTGATACCAATTGTGTCAATCAGCCAACATACCATGCTGTTGGTGCACTTGCAGGAAGTGGATTCTCATTGGCCAGAATCATGGGCTCAGATGAGTCATCACAGCAGTGTTTCAAGCAGAGGACTAGAATCTAAACATATACCCCACTCCAGCTGCTGCTCAGGATACTACTGTCTTAACTACTTGTACTTTCCACTGATTTTTTTGTCTTTTCTTATTTGGTATTAGGGATTGAGCCCAGGACGTTACACTTGGTAGGCAAGCACTTTGCCACTAAGCTACCTCCTAGCCTATCAACAGATTTTATTCCCCTCCCTCCACGGATCTTTCAGCATGCCTCTTTGCTTAGTTCTCAAACTGGTTACCTCCCAGCTAAGTTCCTAAGTCATTCTTCCTATCTAAAGAGCATATCAACTTCTTTGTTAAATTTCGTGGTGCAGACAAATTCAGATTTCTTTTTTTCAAATCAAGAGAAACTACAGACTGTAAGCTATTGTTTTTTTTATTTATTATTTGTTTATTTGTGTGGAAGTACTGGGATGTGAACATAAGCTCTGTCCTTAGCATTTTCTCTCAAGCCTAGTGTTCAACCAATTGAGCCACAATCCTACCTTTAACTTTTTGGTGGTTACTTGGAGATAAGAGTCCCAGGACTTTCTTTCCCAGACTGATTTTGAACCAAGATCCTCAGATCTCAACCTCCTGAGTCAGTAGGATTATAAGCATGAGCCAGCAGGGGTTGACCATGAGCTATTATGTTTAACGATGATAACTGATACCAGAGCAACTTGCGAAAGGTGAAGGCTACCTTCCCTGAGTCTTGACTGAATTCTTCACCTTGCTTCCTCTATCAGAAGGTCCCCAATAGTTCTCCATACAGAGTGAAATCGACTGTCTAGATTTACCTCCTTATGTATTTCCTTTTCTTTAAAAAAATCAGATTGGTTTACCTCCCAAGCAGAACAAAGATCATAAAAAAATTCAGGTCAAGTCCAGGTACCCTTGAAGCTTTTAT
The DNA here is from genome assembly GCF_023159225.1 of Perognathus longimembris pacificus. NCBI lineage: Eukaryota > Metazoa > Chordata > Mammalia > Rodentia > Heteromyidae > Perognathus > Perognathus longimembris. Next base: position 39,608,649 of record NC_063172.1, on the reverse strand, counting down.
TGCTCCTCTTCCCTTCATGTTTACTGCTTCTGTTGACAATTTGCCTGCATCCTCTCAACCCACTATCTGTATGTTTACAAACATGTAGGTACATGGTTTTTATATATGGGGTTGTAAGACTTTATTTAGGTTTGTGTTCAGTATGAGATCATACTATTCATTCAACTTAGTAACTTCTTTTAAGTTGCTGTCTTTCCCATTTCCAAATATAAATCTTCCTCATTCTTTTAGCCACTATATCATTATGACTGTACCATAATTTATTCATCAACTCCCTTAGGTACCCAGCAATTTTCAATTTTCCAAATAATTCTGAAATTACTATTCTATAAGTAATACTAGTACATATATGGGAGGATTTTGCCACTATAGATAATTATTTCAATAAAAACTTCCAAATTTCTCTGGGAAATGATCAAAGCAATTGACACACACTTCATTTCCCTAAGTCCTTATATGTTCTAAATCCCCATTTACACCTATTTTGCCTTTCCAATAAGGTTAAAAATATTTTATATTTGTTCAATTTGCACTTTATCAATTTTTGATAAAGATAAAATTCTTCCCCTACTTTTCAGTTCCCTCTCTCTGCCCATTCGGCTATGCATTTTTTCTGTCTTCTTGTGTTAGAGCTCTCTATAGACTTTAAATACAATTCCTACGTCTATTTTTATATATTACAATTATCTTATCCTTGTTTATTTTTTGACCATTGACTTTGTTATACCATGGGAGCTAGGCAACTTATACAGAATAAATTCATAAATATTATGTAAGTAGTTTTTCTTTGTGGTACTTGTTTTGTTTTTTTTTTTCCCCCCCAATCTTGGAGCTTGAACTCAGCATCCTGGCACTATCCCTGAATGTCTTTTGTGCCAGTGCTCTACCATTTCAGCCACAGTGCCAGTTCTGGATTTTTGGAGTAGTTTATTGAAGATAAGAGACTTTTCTGCCAGGGCTAGCTTCAAACCATGATCCTTAGATCTCAGCCTCCTGAGTAGTTAGGATTACAGGCATGAGCCGCTAGTGCCCAGCTTGGTACTTGCTTCTTATACTTAATTGACTTCTGAGAAAAATAATTATTCCTCGCAATAAGTTGTTACTATTCCTTTATTGGAAAGAGAGAAGCTTCCTTGCAATTTTTTTGTTTTGTATGAGTTTATTATACACGCATGCATTCATTCATACATACATTCGTACATTCGTTCATACATAGCTCCTCTGTGAAACTTCTATTTATTACATCTTACAGTTTTGTACTTTGAAGCTATTTTCCTTTTTACTTCAGTTTCTGCATGCTCTTTCTCTTTTATAAATAATATTTTCCTTATCTCTAAGTAGTTGTACAAATGAGTCATCATTCAACAAGTCAGTTTATGAATACAAGCATCTTGATTGATGTCATGCCTTTCATCATTCTCATCAACTCTTCCCAGTGCTGCCTCTCCCACAATTTTCTTAAATTTTGTAGGATATGCATTGAATCTTATACCTGCATAAGTGAGTTGTAGGTTTGTGAAATAATATGGAATCCTAACAAATAGGTAAGAAGAAAGACAATTTCAGAAGATTTTTATAATGGCTTCAGAAGCATCATAAAGGAGATGGGTGAGGGTTAAGATAGGGTGTCACAGGAATAGAAAACCAGAGAGTGCTCTCACTATTATTTAAGTACTTTTTTCCCTTCTAAACATAATATTTTTCCTGTGAAAATATACTATACTAAATTTCTTCCCATTATTTGGTAATAGCTATATGTTAGCATACTTATTTTCTGAATAACTCCAAATGTTATGAGAAGACGATAGTAGTTTATACCAGTGATAGTAGTTACACCAGTAGTTTACACCAGCTTACACATAGAAGTTATGCTGAATTCATGAATTTCCTTTATCATCTCTCTGTTTTCTCCCTGGCTTTGAGAAAATAAAAGGATCTGTGGAGAGGAAGAAAAAAAATGAAAGAAATGAGATAGGATTTGATAACCGAGTCTCTGAAGAATCACTGTAATGTATCTTGGCTACTTTCTCCACTTAGGACAGAAAGTCCTTTTGCTTCCTTTATGTATATTATGCAAGCTTTTTGTTCAGGAATGTTTTCTGATTTTGATCTTGAGCTTGTTACCTGAGGTTTTCATACATGCCCAATGTATTTATTAAATTAGATAGATAGACCAACCAATGGACAGACAGACAGATAGCTAGATAGATGCAATAGCTGTTTTCATTTTTTTAAAAATCCAACCAATAAAAGTCTTATACTTGTTTTAAAAAATCATAAGGCCATGAAAATTAAACCTGTATATTTTTAGGCTTATAAAATAATGATATTATATACAAATAGTCAAGTGGCTTGTGAAGCAAATAACCATATCTGTCATGTTGACAGGTACTTTTTACTGTTAGAGTAACTAAAATTAACTTATTTATACAAATCCCTACTATAATACCATTCTACCTATAGTCCTGATGTTCACTGTTTCTCTGCTCATCTGCCACTTTGCATCCTCTGACCTACATCTCCCTGTTTTGTCCCTTCTCTCCATTTCCCAAAGCATTCTTTTATTCTCTAGCTCAGACTACTAGCTTTTTATCTGATTTCATGTAAGTGAAGTTATGCAATTTTTGTTTTCTTTGTGTTTGGCTTATTTGACTCAGTTTAATTATCTTCAAGTCTGTCCATGTTGGGACAAATGGAAGGATCTGCTCAATAATGTTTATTGAATACAATTATCACTTTCTTGTCCATTCTCAATAGTATTTACTACATATATACGTCAGTGTTTTTCATCTATTTATCCATTCATGGATACAAGTTGTTTCTATATTCTGGCTATTTTAAATAATGCTGCACTGGACATGATGTAGACATCGTTAGGAGGAATGATTTCATCTTCTTTAGATAAATACACAGAATAGGCATACTGTGTCATATGACAGTTCTATATAATTCTGTTAGAGACAACCATACTGTTTTCCACAATGGCTGTATCAATTTACATTCTGATCAGCAGTGTACTGGAGTCCATTTCTCCTCACCCCTTTATAAAACTTGGTATCACTTGTCATAACTACCCTAACATGGTATTTCGTAGCAACTATGCTAACAGACATAAGGTGATATTTTACAATGATTTTAACATGAATTTCCCTAATCATGAATAACTGGTCACTTTTTTATGTACCTATTGGAAATTTTTATGTCTTCTTTGGAAGTATATTTGTTCAGCTAAATGATACTCATCATCATGATCAGAAGCAGCATCAATATTACAACATTCAACAGTTACTGAATAGTTTCTATGTGTCAGGCACTGTACTAAATACTTTGTATTACCTTAATTCAGTTTTCCCATGAGTGTCTTCTCAGAAGACAAGGGCAATTAGAATCTCCATTTTACAGGTAAAGAAATTGAGGTGAACAAAAATAAAGTAACTTCTCAAATGCAAGTTTCTTCTAAGGGGCACATGGTCTGTGTCTGAGGAAACTAAGTATTCTCACACAACACCCTCCTGCCTTTATAATAGAGATCTTAAACAGAAAGAATGAGAGATTTTTGCCAGCTATGCATCAGACAAGGGCCTCATATGTAAAATATACTTCAAGTTCAAACAATTAAGCCCTCCAAAAAATGAACCATCAAGAAATCAACAACCCAATTAATAAATGGGCAAAAGACTTAAAGGAAAACTTCTCAGAAGAAGAAATAAGAATGGCCAATAGACACATGAAGATTGTGCAACATCTCTTGCCATAAAAGAAATGCAAATCAAAACAACATTGAAATTCTACCTCATCCCAGTTAGAATGGCCATTATCAAGAAAACTGAAAATCACAGATGCTGGTAGAGATGTGGCCAAAAGGGAACACTATTACACTGTTGATAGGAATGTAAACTTGTCCAACCTCTCTGGAAAGCAATATGGATTTTCCTCAAAAGACTAAATATAGACCTTCCATATAACCCAGCAATTCCTCTCCTGGGCATTTATCCCATAGACCACAAACAAGGCCACACTAAAGCTACCAGCACAATCATGTTCCTTGCAGTATTGTTTCCCATAGCCAAGATATGGAATCAACCTGTACTCCCCTCAGTAGACAAATGGATCTAGAAAATGTATATAAATACACTGGAATTCTACTTACCCATCAGAAAGATGGGCTGGGATATGGCCTAGTGGTAAAATGCTTGCCTCATATACATGAAGCCCTGGGTTCGATTCCTTAGCACCACATATTTAGAAAAAGCTGTAAGTGGCACTATTACTCAAGTGGTAGAGTGCTAGCCTTGAGCAAAAAGAAGCCAGGGATAGTGCTCAGGCCCTGAGTTCAAGGCGCAGGATGGCAAAAAAAAAAAAAAAGAAAGAAAGAATGATATTGTGCCATTCATAAGGAAATGGAGACATGGAAAAATTATATTAAGCAAAGTAAGCCAGACCAAGAGAAACATAGGCTGCATGGTTTCCCTATTTATGGTAACTAGAATGTACCTATAAATCTACAAGTAAACACACTGGGTGGCTTAAAAAATATACTACCACATGAAAACTTATACAGGTTTCTAGACAATCATACCATGAGACCAAAGGAGGATATTCTTAGGAGAGGATCACAAAGGCTTACTAGCTATATGCATGTGTTCATATAAAATAAAAATTTTCAAGACCAGAAATATGGAAGAAATAAAAACAAAAGATTTTGTTGTTGCTGCTGGATTTTTTTATTGTTTCCTTTTGTCTTGATAATTAGTTTATTTGTCTTTGGCAGGGTAACAGGGACACAGAAGTGGAACAGCAGTGACGCTCACTAGTCACTATGTGAAAAATGAACTATTGAACTTGTGGATGGGAGCAAAGGAGCAATACAGTGAGAAGGCAAGAAAAGGGGTGACAGGGTTGAAAAAGAAATGCACTCATTAACTGACTTATATAACTGTAACCCCTCTATATCACCTTTACAATAACAGTAACATATATTTAAAAGAAAGAAATAAAACAAAATAAATTTTAAAATGGAGATTTGTGTTGGTTGCTAATTACTGCTCACCTCTGTTTCTTATTTGAAGAACTTAGCTCCTTTTCCCAGGCATATTTAGGTATAAATAAGCCACATGTTTTGCTCACAGGTTTTATTCATGCTCAAGAGAAAATGAGTCATTCGATTCTTAGATGTCTCTTTGGCTTGAGTGTTCTAATTTTACTTGTTCTCCCTGGAAATGTGCAAACGTCCTGAAAGTCCATGGACTGCAGCTTTTCAAGTTAGACAGAAACATCCTTACAACACTTCCTTTTATTTTCCCTGACAGTAGTTTAACTCCTTCATAAACTCTACTCACCATCCTCCTAACATCTGGCTATAAAAGATAACATTTATCATTCTTCTACTCTTGTCAAGCTGATTTCTGTTTTCTGCATTTGAGGTTTTAGTAACAGTTATTACTAAAAACAAGTTTCTTTCCTTGACCAGATGAAGATGGAGGTACATGAAGAAAACAGAACCCCTTAAGTGATTTCTGGTTGTGAAATCATTTGTAGTATTTGATAAAGTGTTGCCTTTAGGTTCAATTTGAAGGCAGTCAAACCTGTCAGTACCAGTCAGAACAGTCCAACATGGAAAAATCTACTGATCTTTAATTTACCAGTAGTGACTGGAGGGGTATGGAGAGAGTTCAGCTTCCTTTACCCAGCTGCTCTGAGACAAGGGAACAAACTTCTGCCCAGCTTTCTATGATATTTGAACTGTAATTGTAGGCAGATATGTAAAAAATTATCTGGATCTACATGTGACTAGGTTTAAATAAGTAAAGGGAAGAAATTACTTATGTTAATACCTTTACTTTCTTTTTTGTTTGTTTTCCAGTCCTGGGGGTTTTACTTAGGGCCTGGGCACTGTCACTGAGTCTCTTTTTGCACAAGGCTAGGGCTCTACCACTTGAGCCACAGTGACACTTTGGGATTTTTTGTTCATATGATACTGAGGAATCAAACCCAGGGCTTCATGCATGGTAGGCAAGTGCTCTACCACTAAACCACATTCCCACCCCTATATTTAATTTTTTGTTTAAAAAATTGTCAGCCAACATTGACTTCAGGGACAGATCCCACAAACTATCTGAGTCATATAGATGTGAACACTTGGGTGAAGGTGCACACAACCCCTGACAGAGCAACCTCCCCTGGCCCCCGAAAAACTCCTGGTGTTATGAGAATGGGATCTTGGGAGATGTTCTGCTCATTGAATGGGTAGACATAATTTAATGAGTTTTGATACATGCCTTTCCTACTGGGAGCACAGAGAGCAGAGACAATCTGTATTCAATGCATCCATTCCACAATAAGAATTAACTTTTCTGCTTCAGTTGGAGTGTGTCCTTTCTTTATCCCTGCCCAAATTCTAGAGGTGCAAAAGAGAAGAATCAAGTGCTCAAAAGAAAGAATGAAAAATGACAAACAATGCTTTTACATAGTTTTAACTCACCAGAGACATTATCTTCACACACACATACACACACACATACACATGTGCACACATGTAATCATATACACATACTTATGCACAAGTATTAAAGTCACATTAGTGGGCGACAGAAATGAGGTAAGGAAAGGTGAACAAAAGTAGTCATTATGTTAAAAAAAATGTAAGTTAAAGGGACAGGAGGGGGACAGAAAGGGAGAATGAAAGAAGGGGTGACATTGGCCAAAAAGCATTATACTCATAACCTAAAGAATTGTAACTCCTTTATACATCTACTTAATAATAACTATAAAATATATCACATTAGAAATTTGGTTTTAAAAGATGGGAATAGTTTAAGGGATGTGGCCAAAAGGGAACCCTACTTCACTGTTGGTGGGAATGTAAACTGGTTCAGCCACTCTGGCAAGCAGTATGGAGATTCCTCAGAAGGCTCAATATAGAACTCCCCTATGACCCAGCAGCCCCACTGTTGGGTATCTATCCAAAAGACCACAAACAAAATCACAGTAATGCCACCAGCACAACAATGTTCATCGCAGCACAATTTGTCATAGCGAGAATCTGGAACCAACCCAGATGCCCCTCAGTAGATGAATGGATCAGGAAAATGCAGTACATATACACAATGGAATTTTATGCCTCTATCAGAAAGAATGACATTGTCCCATTTGTAAGGAAATGGAAAGACTTGGAAAAAATTATACTAAGTGAAGTGAGCCAGACCCAAAGAAACATGGACTCCATGGTCTCCCTTATTGGGAATAAGTAGTACAGGTTTAGGCTAGTCATAGCAGAGCACCACAAGGCCCAATAGCTATACCCTTATGAACACCTAAGATGATGCTAAGTGAAATGAACTCCATGTTATGGAGACAATTGTTATATCACAGTTGTAACCACTTTCAATTTCCCATGTGTATCTGTAGCTTCTATTATTGATGATGTTCTTGTATCACCTTCCTGTGGTTGTACCTACACTATCTCTGTAATCTTATCTGAGTATATTGGAAACCGTGTATACTGGTATTGGAATTAGGAAATTGAAAGGGAATGCCAAAAGTGAGAGACACAGGGTAAAAAAAGAGAAACAACTACAAAATCAATACTTGCAAAACTGTTTGGTGTAAGTGAACTGAACACCTCAGGGGGGGAAAGGGCAAGGGGGAGGGGGAAGGGGGTATGAGGGACAAGGTAACAAACAGTACAAGAAATGTATCCAATGCCTAACGTATGAAACTGTAACCTCTCTGTACATCAGTTTGATAATAAAATTTTGAAAAAAAATGATGGGAATAGATACTGCACTATACATTGGAAGCAAATTGGAGCCTGATATGAGTCTAAATGGAATCACTTGTTAAGGGCATCTTTTTCTTCCCCAAATACACAGGAAGGCATACCCAAGCTCACACTCATAATGGAATGAATGCCAAACACCAGTTCTTTGAGTCAAGTTCAAACAAGCACATGACTGATCATTCTATAATAATGCTGAGTTACAGGACATAGTATTTCTTTTATCATTTTAAACACATTTACTAGAGGGATACCATGCTCACCCAGAATAAAAAAGAAACAAATGACTCTGGTTATAATATGTTCTCAGCTGACAAAAATGCCATGTCTAAAAGTTCATTCATATTAATTCAGGAGCATGTAGTCTTCAGTTCATTCCCAATGTGCCTGACAAAAACCAGCCCATTTTAAAACATTTTTGAATAGCAAGGAGCAATGTATAAACCTGGGACCAAAGTTCTGGTTTCATAACTAAATGGTATCACATAATGCATGCTCACAGCTGTTCTCAACTTTCTCTTGTTACCAAGAGATAAGATGTCTTTCTTCTCCACTTGTTCTTTTAGGCAGTTGGATAACACTTATCAAAATTCACGTTTTTTAGGCCTGTTGTCAGGCCTAAACATGGTGACATGGTGACATGGTCAAAGCCATCTGAGATCATTATTTTTCACCACACAAATTATATACCTATACTAAAGAGAAAGTTCACTTATTTTTAAGAGAAAAAAATTATGCTGTTTGCATGCATCGCAATACAAAAAATGGCTGCAAAAAGGCTGTCCTGCTTCTTTTGTGTTTAATTGACCAGCCCTCTGGGTCCTCTTGGCTTCCCATTCCCAATTTCTTACTACAAGTATTATAAGCCACATTGTCATTCCCTCATAAAATGGATTGTCTCTTAGAATAGATCTCCTTCTGCAATTTATTAGTAGGGTACAGCAGATTGTGTTTTCCAAGAACACACATCACAGTCTCTTGTACTAAACACTCCCTTAGGACCTTGCAATCTCTCCTCCCCTTCAATTCTGAATCCAAACAAGGGCAGTGAAGGAAGGCAAATATGATATTGCTTGGCTTCTGTCTTTTGAGGTGCAGTACTCATACAAGACTACTCTGATTGCCCTGCAAGCAATCGAGATTCCCCAGGTGACCACAATGTGGTCTATCCCACAGCAGGAGACCATGTGGAGATTACCCCAGGGCCAGCCCCACTTTTCTAGTCCAGCTGCCATGTATAGCTACACAAACATTCGTAGCCAATACCACCCAACCAAGGCCTTTTCCTAGCTAAGTAGCTGATCCACAGAAATTGAAAGAATAAGAATTCTGGAACCATGGGCATGGTAATATATGACTGTAATCACAGCACTCTGGAAGCTGAGGCAGGAGGACAGCAAATTTGAAGTCAAAGTCAACCTTAGCTGACATTAAATAAAAAGCAAGACTGTTTAAAAAAAAAAGAAAGAAAGAACAAAGAGGAGATGAAAGGAGGAGAGAAAAGGAGGAAGGGACAAAAGAGAAGAAGGAAGAAAAAGAGAAGTGAAGAGAGAAGAGCAGGAGAGGGGAGAGAAGTAAAGAGGAGAGGGAAAGAGAAAGGGAGGACAAAGGGGAGAAAAAAGAGGGGTGGAGATGGATGGGAGAGAAAGGGACAAAAAGGGAGGGAAAGGAAGGAAAGGAAAGGGAGAGGAAAAAAATCATTCTGTGTTCTAAGTTTGGGAGGCATTTTGATGTAGAGATAGTAACTAAAAGGCACTGGGAAGAAATTTAATAACAAATCACAAGATGGGCCAATTAATTGGAAGAAATTTTCTGGAGCAGGCTGATTTGAATATAGACACTCTACTTGGTAAGTACACCATAGTCTATTTCTCATAACTATAGTTATGACTCTACCTGGTGTGGGGAATCTTTTCTCTTTCCAAGGACCATTTGAATACGTACCATGTCATTTGTGTAGCCTATAAGATAAATATGAGAACCTTGTGTGTCTGTCCTGACATGCACCCAATAATTTCTCAGGCCCTATATTGTCCGATGTTCCCCACCCTTGCTAATCAGAAAATAGCACTGAGACATGAATTCTGAAGGCCTGCCTTACCATTTCTGCCCAAAACAAGGGATCATAAATGAAACTGCAAATTTTAAACAAAAAAACATAGAGTTCTATGAAAAGTGCATTGGAGTTCCTATTAAAATCAAAGTTTTCCCTGGGTGCTTGTCTTGTCTTGGGAAGACAAGTTCCCACAACTTTTCTGAAGTGATAATCAGCAACACACTTCTACAGGGATCCAGAGCTCTATGACCTTCTCTAAGAGCAAGAGCTAAATCTGGAAGATTAAATGGTCTAGATACAGAAGGTAATCTTTAATATTGGCAGTTTTGCATCAATTTGTACTTTCAGTTAGTCAGCTTTATAAATAAAACTGAACTTCACCAGTTGTCTTCTATGGGTGGTGTATGGGCTGTTTTGTAAACAAAATAGGGAAGTCAAAGTGTGACTTCCTTGGCGCATGTGCTCCCCAAGCCCCTGCTGCAGCTCTGAATCTGAAAAACCTTAGAAAATGTGATGTGTGAATAAGGGAACAAAGCAAGATCGAGCAATATCTTTGCAAGTAGCTAGGAGATGATGATAGTCATTAATCAAAACTATATACTATCTAACATGTACTGAGTAGTAATGAACAAAATATATTACATGATCATCTCTAATCATGAAAACTACTCTGTGTGTGTATGTGTGTGTGTGTGTGTGTGTGTGTGTGTGTGTGTACATACCTTGAGGCTCTGAGATTCTATTGCTCTTTATTCTTCCACCCAGCATCACAAAGTAATGAAGGCTTGAGAAAAGAAATACATATCAGGAAAATCACACAGGACACATAGAAGCCATAAGAAGAAAAGGAAGACAAGAAATGATCTGGCTAGCCCAAGCCGAGCACAGCACTGTCAGCATCACTTTGATTCTAGACAGTGGGACAGTTTTAAATTAAAAGTGCAAAATGGAAGCCTAGAGGAGTGGCTCCATGGTTTGGCACCTTCCGAGCAAGCATAAGGCCCTAAATTCAAACCCCAGTACCATCCAAAGAAATTCAAAGTGGAAAATGGGATAAAGCAAACGGAATGTGTTCCCACTGAAAACATGCCTGTTCTGACTGCCCAGTGTGAAAGAGCCCTGTGCTACTCTAGTACCTTTGCCCCTGCAGGATTAGACCAAATGTTCCCCGGGATGACAGGGGCAACAAACCCTGCTTTGTCTATGCCTGCACCAAAACTTAGCACACAGTACTCTGTGAGCATTTTTCTCTCAAATACATGAGCAAGAACATGTTTCAAGAAGAATCAAAAAGGGGTGGTAGAATGAGGGAAAGTAGTTCATGAAAAGAAAGGAGAGAAAGACTAGAGTCTTAACTCCAGTCTTTGACAGGCTTTGATAGAACACAAATGCTTTAGTTATTTCTACTCCTCTATTCTGAGCTACATTTTTAAACCTAAAGTTAACGTGTATTTTGGCAAAAACAGCAGCACATGATAGTGAAACTCACTGTTTCTCTTCAGACAAGGGCCTCGTTTCAAAAGTAATGTCATGGGCCACTCCTTTAGCCTTCTCATGCTTTAATGGCACCTACCATCTTTTGATTTTTATTGACTTCCGACAGCATTTCTGTCACCTCATGACCCAGAAATCAGGACAGTATGACATATTCTTCATATTACCTGGTCAATTCCTCTAAGAAAACTGCTCATCTTATTCCTCTCCTCGCTCACTTCATAAGCACCTGTAATGGATGCAGCCTTCCTTGGGCAGTGTCAGGAAAGCAAAGCTGAACCCAATGGAGATCATGTTTTCAGAAGCCCATATGGATCTCAGAGGCCACATGAGTTTCAGTGAACACCTGTACAATGTTTCTTTTCTGAAGAAGCAAGTGACAGTTTATATTAAATCACCGAGTCTATTTTTCTCATTCATCTCACCAGATGTACAGCAGCTTTTATGTTATTCTTTAATGTCATTGAGAATTTCCTGTGGACTGTGTTGTCCTGTCCCTTTCTTTTGCAAGCCAAAAGCAGGAGGGAAGAGAATACTGAGACATCTGCTACATGTGCCCATGGAAAACCAGACCAGACCGGATCCTTGATACTGTTTGTTCCTTTCCTTTCTGCCTTTACCATCGGGACATAGAGTATTTGTCATTTAGACAAATTTTCAAAATACAGTTTGAGAAAAAAGAAAAGAAAAGGAAATTCTGACTTTCTAAAAATAATTTTACAGTTTTATCTATCAAATTTGCTTAGTCATTCATGCATGCATTCATTCAACAAACATATCTTAAATTACTATCATATTCCAAGAGTTATCCCATTCTCAAGAAAACCTTATAGTCTTAAAGAAAGATGGATAAGCAAAATATACCTATACTCTGACTACTTCACCCCACTCTGACCAAATCCACCATCACTTATCATCAGGAATTCTCAATAGACTTCCAATTCTCACTCTTGGTCTCCTATTGCTACTTTCCATGCTGACCCCCAACAGTGAGACTTTAAAAAAATGACATTCACATATTTCACCCCTCCTCTCATAACCTCTAACATATATTTATAACACTCAGAGTAAAATCTAAGCCCCTTACATTGGCCATACACTATGTGCTCAAAACAACAAAACAAGTGACTCTTGGAAGAGGCAGACATTTGAACGCTGGGTAACACTGATAATTTAGTGTAGAGAACAGGGAAGAAAGAATGAGTCTTAAAAAATAGGGACAGCAAAACAAGAGCAGAGCCAGGAGAAAGAGAGCAGTTCTCTGGATAACAAAGATGGGGGAATGTCCAAAATGAGCAAGAATAGAGAGAGTCAAGCATCAACTTGAAAGAACCCACTAGATTTTGTATTTGGAAGATCATGACCTTGGTAAAAGAATTTTGGGGAAGAGAAAATTTAGAGGAATTAATCAAGGAAGAAGACTAATTCAAGTTGTACATGAGTGAGCCCCAGGTGTGAAAGTGGACAAAAACAATACAGCCTTTTTTCCTAGAAGTGTGATTTTCCATTTTCTGAAACACAATTAGGAGACATACATGAGAATGCTTATATGTTAAAGGGAGGAGCCAGAAGACAGGGGTAAGAAAAGCTGATGGAGCTTAGCCACAGAAATGGCAGAATGGTGGAGGTAAGAAGCAAAGAACATAGTGGAGCATGTTGCCATCAGATGGACCTAGGGTCAGCCCTCTGCTGAGGAAGACTAGATAAAGAAGGAAAACTAAGCTACCATAAAGGATCAGAGCACAGAGGAAAAAGTTGAGATTATTTCTCTGGTAACCTCTATTTTTCCTGTTAAACAAAAGGTGTAAATGGGCATAGTGACTCATGATTGTCCTCCAGCACTAGGGAGGCTGAGATAGGAAGAACAAAGCCAGCCTGTGCTACATAACAAGATCCTTTTTAAAACAAGAAGGAAAGAAGACTGGAACACAAAAAGAAGGGAGGGAGAGATGGAGCAACGGATGAAAAGAGGGAGGAAGGCAAAGAGGGAAAGAGAAAAATAAATGCAATATGAAAATAAAGGAAGCAAAAAGGTTGAATTAGATATCAAGGAGAAGACATACTTTAGGAAGGTAGATGACACTTAGAAATTACACGGTGAAACAGAGAGGAGACGGGAAGATAGAGATGGATCTGCCATTACCACATGCATTGCACCAAATTTGCATGATTATGTGTGTAATTAAATGTGTGTGTGTGTGTGTGTGTGTGTGTGTGTGTGTGTGTGTGTGTGTGTGTGTTTAGAATACTCCAAATCTCTCAAGAATGCATCTGGTGGCACATTAAACCTGAATGTGTTTCCTCTGTTACTCTAGATTTATATTTTAGGATTTGAAGGCTGTCTGAATCACCAGAGGAATTCTTTGTGATTCCAGATTTCTGGGCCTACCTTCAGAATTTGTAAGTAATGAGGTTAGCCAATATCACAGACAACTCAGAGGCAGATGGTGTCCCAAATGAGATGGCTGCTAAAGGGAGCAGACGCAAGCAGCTCTGGAAGTTCTTCGAAACAATCCAATCTGAGAACATTTCTGTACTTTATTTTATCTGCTGAGATAAAAAATTAATTTAAGAGTCTTCAGAGGAAAGTATAACATATTTTTGTATGCTTAATTATGTTTAGTATAAGTAAGAAGGTTTGATACCTCTGGCCATAAAAGAAATGCAAATCAGAACAACTGGGATTCCACTTAATTCCAGTTAGAATGGCCATTATCAAAAGAACTGAAAAATACAGATGCTGGCAGGGATGTGGCCAAAAGGGAACCATACTACACTGTTGGTGGGAATGTAAACTTGCTCAACCACCATGGAAAGAAATATGAGGGTTCTTCAAAAGACTAAGCATAGAGCTCCCCTGTGACCCAGCAATCCCACTTGGGCATTTATCCAAATGACTATAAACAAGGCCACACTAAGGCTACCAGCACAGTCATTTTCCTTGTACCATTGTTTACAATAGCCAAGATATTCAATGAACTCAGATGCCCCTCAGTAGATGAATGGATCAAGAAAATGTGAGATATATATGTATATATATAATATATATTATATATAATATATTTAATATATATTTAATATAATATATATTATATATAATATATATTATATATACATATATATGAATTCTACTTATCCATCAGAAAGAATGATATTGTACCATTTATAAGGAAATGGAAAGATTTGGAAAAATTATATTAAGCAAAGTAAGCCAGACCCAAAGAAATATAGGTTTCATGGTTCCCTCAATTGTGATAACTAGAATGTGCCTATGAATCTACAAGTAAACACACCGATGGTAAAAGACAAAAAAATACAGAATAATAAATTATATAGAACTCTAGACATACAGTGAGACCAAAGGAGGATATTCTTAGGAGAGGATAGGAAGGTCTCAATAGTTATATACATATGACCATATAAAATGATGCTTACCAAAATGAACTCCAAGAAATGAAAACAATAGTGTTTTACTGTTTTGTTTTTCTTTTTCCTTTGTTGCTGCTTTTGCTTTCTGTACCTTCTTTTTGGTCTTGTTTGTAAGTTTATTTGTTTGGGGGAGGAAAAGAGGGGAGCACAGAAATTGTGAGACAAAGAGTGAACAAATACACCAGGGATACTCACTAGACATTATGTTGAAAATGAATTATACAACTTGTGGGAGGGAAAAACTGAGAGATAAGGAATAGGTGACACTGTTGGAAAAGAAATGTACCCATTACCTGACTTATGTAACTGTAATCCCTTTGTATATCACCTTTACACTAAAAATTTTAAAGAAATTTTAAAAAATTAAAAGCAAAAATGTTTGGCGTAAAAAAAGTGTTAAAATTCAGAAGTGATAAATTTTGATGTAAAAATAATTGTACAGACAACAAAATAGCAAAGTATTTACATATTTGAATAACTTTCACATTCTGGATTTTTAAAAGTTATGGGGGCTGGGAATATGGCCTAGCGGCAAGAGTGCTTGCCTCAAATACATGAAACCCTGGGTTCGATTCCTCAGCACCACATATACAGAAAATGGCCAGAAATGGTGCTGTGGCTCAAGTGGCAGAGTGCTAGCCTTGAGCAAAAAGAAGCCAGGGACAGTGCTCAGGCCTTGAGTTTAAGGCCCAGGACTGGCAAAAAAAAAAAAAAAAAGTTACAATGAATTTACAGTCTTACATTGCCTGTCAGAGAAAATGTTACTAAAGACACATGATTTCCAAATCCATATTCAAAGTAGGCAGATAAATATAGATCCTACTCTTCATTAGTTCATCTTCCAAATAAGCATGTGGGAGAGGAAATAGAACAATGAAAACAAAAGAAAACATAAATCAACATGGCGCAGATAGCAAATAATGAATACTTCTATGCTATTATCATTCAGTAATGATCAAGAATCTGTTATCTGTTCAAATATACTTACTAAACATCCTTATTATCACTAGAACACAAACCAACATAAGCAAATTACTGAAATCATTCTAAAATTCCATTTAAGTTGGAAATAAAGAGCCATAAATAAGTTATTATAATATCTGACAAAACATTATACTTGCTTAAAGCACAAAAGTTGTTGCAGTGGTTAGTACCTATAACAGTAAGCAGTGATCATGAAAACTACCCAGCTTACAATGCTGAACTGAATTCTAACCACAGACTGAAACAGTATGTTATCACCTAATACAAAATTATGAGTAATAATTGCTCATTCCAAATGTTATTTTCTATAGAGTACTATTAGAGATAGGGAAAAATAAGAACATCTACTCTGTACCAGGGAAACACCAGGAAGTTTACAAAATCATTTATAATAGTAAAAACTTGGAACAATAACAGCAACAAAAAGAGAAGTGCAGCTGGGCACTTAGTGGCTCACACCTGTAATCTCAGCTACTCAGGAGGTTGAGATCTGGAGGATTGTAATTTGTACCCAGATTAAGCAGAAAAGTCTGTAAGACCCTGTCTCCAAAACAACGCTGGGATGGAGGCCACATAAGAAATTTGTGTGGCTTGAGGAGTAGTGTGCCAGTTGTCAGAAAGTGGGCCGAGAAAGCAAAAGCCCTGAATTCAAACTCCCACCCCACAATAAAAAGGAAAAATAGAAGTTTAGCAATGTGAGGACTGACTGTTAATTGGTTCAATCAAATAATAAGCTATACCACAGAAATGAAACTCTTGAATTGAACTCTTGAATTACTGCCACATTGAAGCAACATGATTTTGTCACAGGAATATTTATTGATATAAAAATCTAAATTTAAAATAAATATAATATACTTTTTTCTATAGAAAATACCAAAACATATGAAATCAATAATTGGCAAAGTACAAAGAACTGAATGTTAGAAATTCAATATGGTAAGTCCTCAGAGAAGAGTGAAGTTGGGTAGGCTTTATGAAGAGACCCCCAGAACGTCAGTGATAATGGCAGTGCCTCTTAAAGTGAGTGCGAGTACAAGAAATGTTCTGAGTCCTTATTCTTTCTATTTTACACATACTGCATGTATATATATATATATATATATATATATATATATTTATTCAGCTACTTAACATTCAATAAAATCAATTCAAAACATAATATGCTATTGGGGGAACTTCAAAGAAGACACAGCATTTTCTTTATTTTCATATTCACCTTACCTCTGAAGGACACTGAGTATGAACCAGGCTTAAAATCTGGCTTTACAATAGGGAAATAAAAGTCAAAACTACATTGAGATGAAACCTCACCCTTTCCAGAATGCTTGCTATCAAAAATTTTAAAAATAATTAGCAAATACTGGCAAGGAACTAAAGGAAATGCAATGTTATACACTTATTGGTGGAAATGTAAGTTACTGTACCCACTATTGAAAATGATAGGAAGGTTTCTAAAAAAAAAATCCTTGGAAAATAGGGCTACCAAGTGATCCATCAATTCCATGCCTTAGTGTATATAACTCAAATCATACAAGCCATACAAAAGAGATATCTGCAAATCCATGTTTTCAGGGACAATTGAATTAAGTAAGGGGAAGATGTGAGAACAGTGCAAGGCCTTTGAAGCAGAGGAAGGTATGGAGTTCTAACAAAGGGTAAATAGTTTAACACAACAAGAGTGTTCTGAGAGAATATGAAAGGATGTGAAAATGAGGAAGTCCAACTTTGCCCTAAAACCCACAGCAAACTCAACCAACTGGACAGTGTTGCCGGAGGGAGCCGGCAATGAAAGGGAATCCTGATTGAGGGGGGCAAGGATTAAAGAAAAGGAAAAATACAAGACAAGAGAAAAAAGACAAGAGACAAAGATGGGGTCCGGGAGGTCTGCAGCCCAAGATTGTAACTCAAGACTGCAGCCCCATTTATTCTTTTTTTTTTTTTTTTTTTGGCCAGTCCTGGGCCTTGGACTCAGGGCCGGAGCACCGTCCCTGGCTTCTTCCCGCTCAAGGCTAGCACTCTGCCACTTGAGCCACAGCGCCGCTTCTGGCCGTTTTCTGTATATGTGGTGCTGGGGAATCGAACCTAGGGCCTCGTGTATCCGAGGCAGGCACTCTTGCCACTAGGCTATATCCCCAGCCCCCATTTATTCTTAACTTCCAGCTTATATGCAGTTTGGGAACCAGGGAATGGCATAGGGTTACTAAAGTTTAAGAAAATAAGAAAGCTTTTAAGTCAGTAAACAACAAGAGGCAGTAAAACAAGACAAAGCTGAATGTTCAACATAAACCAGGCTCCTAAGGACACAGTACAACATCTTGGTAAGTGCTGGCTGTCAATTAAGCTAAATCTTATTGCATTCCTTGTGATAACAGCACAGCCAGAGGTCAGGATGAGCTTAGCTGCTAGCTTGGCTCCCAACGTCTCCCCCATCTTTGTTTAAAGAAGCGAACCCGCCTGTCTTAGGTTGGGTGGGTCGCCTTGCCTGCCTTACCCGTCATTGGGAATTTCTTCAGAGCAAAGCTGAAGTCCCTTGTCTTAGGTCAATCAGGCCTGACACCCCCTCTTACCTGTCTCTGGCTGCAGTTCGTCTCAGGGCAAACTCATTTACTTGGAGCTTGATCTTGTGCAGCTGGCTGGCTAAACTCATAAAAGAATTTTGCAATATACGTACAATTCAAGGAAGGCATAGGAAAACCATCAGCAAAAGTATCCCAGGGCCAAGCAATGTCATTAGTAACCCCTTAACATTAGTCAAAGAATGGACATAGTGTTCAAATTGTTCAAACAGTTCTTTTGCAGTATTTGCCACTTCAAAGTCCAGAGGCGGAGCTTATTCTAGTCCGGCTATTTGCCTGTGGCGCTGAAAAAGATCTAAAGACAAATTATTATGATGCCAAATACCATTAAGGTGTGCTACAACTTGTTCCCATGGATAGCTTGATCCATTATATTTATGGAGGGTTACACAAATAAAGTCAAACCCAGCATGGCAGCGCACCCATTGCAAGGTTTGTAAAGCACGAATCTGTTCTCCCAGAGACAACACAGATTCATACAATGCTTCTAATTTTTGTTCTACTTTATCATCAATCCTGCCTTGAAAGGGCAGGGCTTGTGTAGTATTATGAGCAAGCTGATTAACATAGTGAGCTGTCTGCACACTTTGTGTTAAAGCTACAGTAGCTGCTGCAGCACAGGCAGCCAAGGAAATAAAGGCTACAATGCCTGCTATCAATAGCCCTATAAATCTTTGAGGGCACATGAGCTCTTTTAGATGTTTTAACACTTGAATACCTGTTTCTTCATACCAAGCCTCAGATATGTTCACAGGAAGCATAACAAATAAAGGCTGCTTAATAACAATTACAGAATTAGTAAGACCACTATACAAGCAATTTGTAAAAGAACAGTTAGTACAAGTAACATTGAAATACATGGCTCCTATAGAAATAGTAAAAGGTCCATACATAATTGCATAAGGAGGTGATACACAACTCATAATATTTTTTTTTAAAAAGGAAGAAGAGGGCCAGGAGATATTATTTAGGGCAGCCACTAACATCCAGACATGACATTAAGGATGCCCATTCTTCCACCACAGACCTGGGTTGTACTTGTTGGTGAGATTAGCTCCAGACCAGTCCATCAATTGAGAATTTGTTCCTGAAATATTGGTTATAAAAGGATGTTCATGTCTACACTTTATGGGGTGCAGTTCTCCCGTGGATTCTACAATTTGAGAAGAATTGATGCAGTGAGGTATCATGAAGGACGATATAGAATTAGCATGTACAGGGAACCCAGTAGGTAATGAAGTCATTTGTATATTATATACTTGACTATAATCAGAAATCCAAATTTGATGATTTATGGATTGCATTATAGTGCAGCCTGGAATATAGCTGTTGGAGTCAGTTGTAAAACATAAAGGGGTTCTAATGCCAGAAGCTGCAAAGTCTCCCATTTTAATGTGTTGAACAAAAGGATCTGGGGCCATACCATATGCTGATCTATTGACATGGACGAACACCTCAGCTCCTTCCCAAGTTGCAGGGTGCACAATCAGTGGATCTGGCACATAAGCCCAGTGAGTCAGCGCTTGTACCATCCTGATGAGCTTCCACAATCCTAACGTAACACTCAGGTAGCCAGCGGGCATAATTTTCATCCTGTGAAAAAACACAGACATGTCCTCGACCCCATGTCAATATTGGATCAGGTCCGTGCCAAGCACCTGTTAAAGGATCTTTCCACTTAACTTGGGCAAAAGCTCTTTGCTCTCTCTTTTCCCAGAACTGCTGTGCTGCAGAAAGGCCATTATAGTCCAAATTTTAAAAGTTTAGTACAAATAAAGCATGAGAAAAAATATTAACAGGAAATAAACCTTCAAAAATCAACGGCCTTTCTCTATGCTAACAACCCGAAGACCGAGGCTGAAATCAGGAAAGCAACTCCTTTTGCAATAGCCCCCAAAAACATAAAATACCTAGGAATAACCTTAACCAAAGAAGTGAAAGACCTCTTTGAAGAGAACTTTAAAAGCTTGAAAAATGAAATTAAGTCAGAACTAAGAAAATGGAAAAACCTCCCATGCTCCTGGATTGGGAGGATTAATATAATCAAAATGGCAATATTGCCAAAGGCTATCTACAAATTCAATGCAATACCCATTAATATCCCAACACCATTCTTTAATGAAATAGAGGAAGCAATCCAGAAATTCATATGGAACAATAAAAGACCTAGAATAGCAAAAACACTCCTAAGCAAGAGAAAGAACAGTGCTGGAGGAATTACAATACCCAACTTCAAGCTGTATTATAAAGCTATAGTAATAAAAACAGCTTGGTATTGGCACCAGAACAGGCCTGAAGACCAGTGGAACAGAATTGAAGACCCAGAATTAAACCCACAGAACTATGCCTACTTAATCTTTGATAAAGGAGCCAAAACAATAGTATGGAAGAAAGATAGCCTCTTTAACAAGTGGTGCTGGAAAAACTGGCTCAACACATGCAACAAACTAAAACTAGATCCTTATATATCACCCTGCACCAAAATCAATTCCAAATGGATTACAGACCTTGAAATCAAAACAGGCACCCTGAAAACACTAAAGGAAGGAGTAGGAGAAACACTTGGGCTCCTTGGCACAGGACAGAACTTCCTTAACAAAGATCCAGAAAGGCTACAAATCAAAGAAAGGTTGGACAAATGGGACTGCATGAAACTACAGAGCTTCTGCACGGAAAAGGACATAGCTCACAAGATAAACAGAAAGCCCACAGACTGGGAGAAGATCTTTACTGGACATTCAACAGACAAAGGTCTCATCTCTAAAATATATGCAGAACTAAAAAAATTACCTTCTTCCAAAACAAAACCGCAAAGAACCAATAGCCCCCTCATCAAGTGGGCTAAAGACTTACAAAGAAACTTCTCTGATGAGGAAATGAGAATGGCCAATAGACATATGAAAAAATGCTCTACATCACTGGCCATAAAGGAAATGCAAATCAAAACAACATTGAGATTCCATCTCACCCCAGCAAGAATGTCATATATCAAGAAAACTAATAATAACAATTGTTGGAGGGGATGTGGCCAAAAGGGAACCCTACTTCATTGTTGGTGGGAATGTAAACTGGTTCAGCCACTCTGGCAAGCAGTATGGAGATTCCTCAGAAGGCTCAATATAGAACTCCCCTATGACCCAGCAGCCCCACTGTTGGGTATCTATCCAAAAGAACACAAACAAAATCACAGTAAGGCCACCAGCACAACAATGTTCATCGCAGCACAATTTGTCATAGCGAGAATCTGGAACCAACCCAGATGCCCCTCCATAGATGAATGGATCAGGAAAATGTGGTACATATACACAATGGAATTTTATGCCTCTATCAGAAAGAATGACATTGTTCCATTTGTAAGGAAATGGAAGGACTTGGAAAAAGTTATACTAAGTGAAGTGAGCCAGACCCAAAGAAACATGGACTCTATGGCCTCCCTTATTGGGAATAATTAGTACAGGATTAGGCAAGCCATAACAGAGCATCACAAGGCCCAATAGCTATACCCTTAGGAACACATAAGATGATGCTAAGTGAAATGAACTCCATGTTATGGAAACAAGTGATATATCACAGTTGTAACTATTTTCAACGTCCTATGTGTATGTGTAGTTTCTATTATTGATGATGTTCTTGTATCACCTTCCTATGGTTGTACCTACACTATCTCTGTAATCTTATCTGAGTATATTGGAAACCGTGTTTACTGGTATTGGAAGTAGGAAATTCAAAGGGAATACCAAATTTGAGAGACACAGGGTAAAAAAAGAGAAATAACTACAAAAGCAATACTTGCAAAACTGTTTGGTGTAAGTTAACTGAACACCTGGGGGGGGAGGTAAAGGGGGGGAGGGAGGAGGGCATGAGGGACAAGGCAACAAACAGTACAAGAAATGTATCCAATGCCCAACGTATGATACTGTAACCTCTCTGTACATCAGTTTGATAATAAAAATTTGAGAAAAAAAATATATTAACAGGAGAGAAGGGGTATAATCCCCCCCCCTTTTAATTTAGAAATTTGATGTTTTAACAAACCGTTGGCCCGCTGAACAATTCCTTGACCTTGAGGATTATAGGGAATTCCTGTAGTGTGAACAATCTGGTAAGATTTGCAAAAAGTTTGAAAAGCTCGTCCAACATATCCCGGACCATTATCAGTTTTAATTGTTTAGGAAGTTCCATAGTGGCAAAGCAGCGTAGGGCATGGGAAATACAATGTTTGCTAGCCTCCCCAGCAAGAGGAGTAGCCATAATAAAATTAGAGTAGGTATCTATGGTAACATGGATAAAGTGAAGCTGTCCAAAAGAGGGAATGTGAGTAACATCCATCTGCCAAATATGGTTGGCTACTAAACCTCAAGGGTTAATGCCCTCGGAGGGCACAGATAGGAAAGTAGTACAGTTGGGACAAGTTTTTACAATTTGACAAGCTGCGTCAAGTGTGATATGAAAATGCTGATGTAAGGTATGACTGTTTTGTTGGTGGGCTGCATGTGATTGTTTTGCTAAATCAATCTGAGTGAGGAAAACCTAAGTAGCCTCATTCGTAATAGCATTGCCCTTTCTTAATGGTCCAGGAAGCTTAGTATGAACATGTATAAATCCAAAATAGCATGGACAGGTGGGAGAGCGAAGAAGAAGTTGTATCCAGAGAAAAAAAGTTTGGATATTGGAATTAACTGTTCCAAGAAAGGAGACAGTTTCAATAACCTGAAGGGCTCGAATAACATAATGACTATCAGAATATAAATTGAAAGCTTTAGTAGGCAAAAGTGTAAGGGCCTGTAAAACTGCTTGAAGTTTGACTTCCTGGGCAGAAGAAAGACCAGTGTCCCAAGATTTATTTTTACTATCAATAGCAAGAGTGGCTGTTCCGTTAGAAGACCCATCTGTAAACAAGGCAGCCATAGAAAGAGGTGATAGAGATACAACCTGAGGAAATACAAAAGTGTAAGAAGAGGCAAAGTGAAGTAATTTGTTGGAGGGATAATGATGTGAAATTGTACCCATAAAATTGGCCCAAGCAATGGCCCAGGAATCACAATGAATACAAAGCCATTCTTGCTGTTGTGAATTATAGGGGATATAAATTACATGTGCATCTCATCTGAGATACTTACAAGATTCCACATGGCACATATGGACTAAAGTGGCCACCAATTCATAATAGGGAGTTAACACTTTTGAGGGAGTAGCAGGCAAGGAGAGCCATAAAAGAGGTCCCTTTTGCCAGAGGACCGCAGTTGGAGAATGAGGTGTAGTTAAAATATATGCTTCCCAAGGGGCTGAGTAATCAATATCGTTTACATGTTGGGAAAAGATGGCAGAATTTACTATGCTTAAGGCTTTAGCTGCTTCAGGTGTCAATTGTCTGGGAGATGTAAGGTCAGTGTCCCCCTTTAATAAATCAAATAAGGGTTTTAATTCAGCTGTGGATAATTTAAGATAAGGGCGAAGCCAATTAATATCTCCCAGAAATTTTTGAAAATCATGCAAGGTACACAAATGAGAAGTCTTAATCTGTAAATTTTGACTAGTAAAATAATAAGGACCTAAAATATGACCAACAAATACTTGCCAGAGTTCTGCTGTAACACTTAGAAAACAGCAGACTGAATGAGATCCATGTGCCATTAAATCAAATCATATTATTTAACCTTACCTTACCAGCAGGTGGAAGAGAACACAAATGAATAACAATCAAGAGGGCAAAGGGGGGGCTGGGGATATGGCCTAGTGGCAAGAGCGCTTGCCTCATGT
Organism: Perognathus longimembris pacificus; assembly: GCF_023159225.1. Classification (NCBI taxonomy): domain Eukaryota; kingdom Metazoa; phylum Chordata; class Mammalia; order Rodentia; family Heteromyidae; genus Perognathus; species Perognathus longimembris. The sequence goes on along the minus strand of NC_063172.1, from coordinate 39,584,570 downwards.
ACGTGAAGCCCTGGGTTCAATTCCCCAGCACCACATATACAGAAAATGGCCAGAAGTGGCTCTGTGACTCAAGTGGCAGAGTGCTAGCCTTGAGCAAAAAGAAGCCAGGGACAGTGCTCAGGCCCTGAGTCCAAGGCCCAGGACTGGCAAAAAAAAAAAAAAAAAAAAAAAGAGGGCAAAGGGTCAGGACAATGTAAAAGTCTCGGCTTCAGTGGATCCGAAGTGGCTTATGTCTTACATCCTGATTCAGTAGGCCAGCAGGAGAGATGGGTTGGATCTGGGCAAGGCTGTAGCGGCATCTCTCAGAGTTCCCTGGATAGATTGTCACACCTCCTGCTGGGTCACTTACAAATTTCTACACAGACTGGTTGAAGACATTTGAACCCTCCCAGTACTCCTTGGTTGCTTACTCTGAGTACTTTGGCTTTTGTAGGCTGGTGCCCTACTGGTTTCAGCAGGGTGACAACTTTAAAAGATTTTAGAAGGCTTGGGCCTTTAGCCATCTTCTTAGTCACAAAATCTACAAAGACCAAACGCCAACAAAGTCTCCTCTCTGCAGCAGCCACGACAGTTTCTGAGACATGGAGGGGGAAGATACCAATGCTACCCCAATGCAACCCTGTGGCCACCAAACACAACTCTGATGCTTTTAACTTTGGAGTAAATCTCGGTTGCAACTCTGTCATGATAGGCCTGCTATAAATCCAACTCTAGTCTTGGGAGGGGGTGGGGCAGAGCTGGGCCTGTCAAAATCTTCACAGGACTCCTAAATTTCCTGAGAAGTTTCCCATGCAAGAGAGAGAGAATAAGGAATCATTAGTAGTGAAACCAGGCAGTTTGGGAGCAGACTGTGGAGGCAGCTTCCTGTAGCCACGGACTGCCACAGTCCACGCAGCTAGCACACATGTCGACCTGAATCCTATAAAGCAAAATATTAACCCTGGGTCAGAAAATTCTAGGTTAGCAGCCACATTTGCACACTCATTCCAAAATGATTCTGGTCCCTTGATCTTAAAAGAGTTTATGAGGGCACAGGAAAAAAAAAGAAAATGGAGATGCAAAATCTTAATCTATACCAAAGAATTGTCAGGATTAGCTGTACACTTGACTTTTAGCATAGATAGACATAGAGAATAACACACTGGTTTTACATCATTGCACTTATATCACATGCTGTATATTAGAACTTTTTAAAATCTGTTTTGTTTTTGTTTTTAGTTTTACCAACAGACAGACAGACAGACAGACAGTTGTGCACAAGCTTTGGGGCACACTTAGAATTGTTCTTTAATTGGCCATGTAAGTTTTCTGGAATTCCAGTGGCAAAATGATATTATTTTGTCCATATTGTGGAACCACGTTGTTAGTTAGAAGACAAAAAACCTTTTCAGCAGACCAAAATTTTCACAGATTATCCAAGAAGCCACATTTTGAGAAACCAGTTCAGCTCCCATGGAGAGCTGAAGTGGGATGCTATGACCAGAGAAGGTCCAGGAGATGGGAGACAGGACATGAACAGAACACAGACAAGTGGCAGGGCATAAAGGCAGCAGAGCTAGTCAGAGACTTAGCAGGCTCACAGCAAGACACCTTCACCTTCCAGCATTTGAATTGCAAGGTCACAGTTCCAGAGTTCAGGATGGGGGACAGGGTTATGGGAGTTGGAGTCTCCAGGTCCCTGTCCAGCTTTGAGGAATTTGGCACTCCCATCACCTGGGGAATGGGCGGGCTTCCACCTCCAACCAATTCTATTGTCCACCATGTGCTGAATGCTAGAGAAAACTTAGGATTTAGCCAAACAAGCAGAATTTAACTGAATCTCCAAACTTAACAAAAATCAATAACAAGAATAGAAAACCTTTCTTTGTGTCTTTCAAAGCAGATGTTAAACAAACATTGGTACCTTTGGAATCTAGCAGGCAAGCAGGCAGGCAGAGTTTAGAAAGAGGCAGAAAAAGAGAGACAGAGAGAACTTCGTCTGCCCAAGTGCTCATAGAAGTTATGTAAGTCCTGTAAAATATTCCAAATTTGTAAGATTGGGCTCAACTTGAGCAGCCTTTAGATTGTGCCTTTTCCATGGTAAGTGATTAGCAGAGCTGAGGAGATAAATAACACATGTCCTTGGTATTACTCTGGTCAACTGAAATGTAGGAGACAATCAGTAATGAGGTTGTCACCCCAGTTGCTGTGTCCCGGACTGAGCAGAAGATCACTCACCCTGGGTCTGAGGGCAAATTTGTAGATTGTAGTGGTGGATGGAAGTAGAGCGCTGGGTCAGAAGTTACCTTGGTGGTGTTAGCATTTCCCTAGCCTCAGGTCCCTCCCCTCTGTGAGCAGCCTGCACCATGGAGAGCTGGAAGTCTGCCAGGACTGTCGGCGGGGGCTCACCAGTATCTACCTTTAAAGGAGTTTGTTGTTCTGAATGAAGCTGTGACAATAGGGCTATAACTGATTTCAACATACTCTCAACATGGGTCAATCTATCTTTAGTAGGCTCATTGTATATTTTTTCCTCAGTGTCTGAGCCATCTGAGTCTTCCTTATTAACTAGTCCAGTGGGTTCAGATGTTATTAATTCTCTCAGCTTTTTGTGGGCAGCTACATAAGCTCCCGGAGCTGGGTGACACTCATCAGGCCCCTGTCTAGTCTCTCTGATCAACTGATTGAATTTAATCTGTTCATGTCTAGGATCCAAACAATCTCGGACCAGATTCCAAAGAGTAAAAGCGTCCACTGCATTTTTTTCAGGGCCATTTGTGTATAATATCCCTGAATCCTTTTCCAACTTTTTGCCAAACTTCTAAGTTAATGGTTCCTTCCTCCGGGAACCAGGGGCATGCTTCCTCAATGCTAACTTTCACTTCCCGGGCATGAAGCATCCCTTTGGGGGCCTGCACATATAGCATGTGGCCGTTACCTTGTCCCATAATTTCTTACTCCCAACGATACTCTCTCTCTCCCGCTCTCCTTCCCCAGTGATCAGACGTCCTCTTACCTGAGCGGGGGTCCTCTGCCTTAGTCCCAGGTGTTCAGGTCCCTGTTCAGGCACCACTTGCCGGAGCCAGCCGGCAACAAAAGGGAATCCTGATTGAGGGGGGCAAGGATTAAAGAAAAGGAAAAATACAAGACAAGAGAAAAAAGACAAGAGACAAAGATGGGGTCCGGGAGGTCTGCAGCCCAAGATTGTAACTCAAGACTGCAGCCCCATTTATTCTTAACTTCCAGCTTATATGCAGCTTGGGAACCAGGGAATGGCATAGGGTTACTAAAGTTTAAGAAAATAAGAACGCTTTTAAGTCAGTAAATAACAAGAGGCAGTAAAACAAGACAAGGCTGAATGGTCAACATAAACCAGGCTCCTAAGGACACAGTACAACATCTTGGTAAGTGCTGGCGGTCAATTAAGCCAAATCTTATTGCATTCCTTGTGATAACAGCACAGCCAGAGGTCAGGATGAGCTTAGCTGCTAGCTTGGCTCCCAACACAGTGTCATTGTTCAGATTTGTCCCAGAAATGGTCCTTTGACTTTAAATTTGAACCAATGAAGAATCATCCTTTATGGATGTAGAGAGACTCATGTGAGAGCTGCAGCAGTCATACAAAGAATAAATAATGTTAGCTTGGTACAAACCAAGGCAGATGTGGGCATAAAACAAATGGGAGCCACTCAAAAAGTTACCAAGGAGGAAGAAATCTATGGAGCTTAGTTAGTGACTGGATTAAAGGGCAGTGGCATGACACAGAGCAGATGGAGTCTGGAAAGCATCCAAATTTTCTGGTAATAAAATTTAGAATGATTCCAAATATTCCATTTTAACTCTGATGAGCTGAAATTAGATGGTCAATCTGAAATTTAATAACAGAAAACAATGAAATGTTAAGTGCTACTTCAGCTAACATTTATTAAGTAACCGTTATGTGCCAGATGGCATGGTTACCAGGCAGAGACTGATAAGTAATCTCAGGATGGGAGGAGTCAGATAAACATCTGCATAATGTGCAAGCTAAGAGCTATAGGAAGGATAAACGTCCATGGGAGCAGTGAAGGTAACATCAGATAACTGATAAAGGATCCACGTTCATTCTCTGATGATCACAAATACTCATTTCACCAGAAATGGCATGTTTTTGCAATCAAATGTTATGCCACTGAATTATGACCCCTCTGGGCATGTATTCTAATACCTTGTATGTACTCTGTGAATATGATTTATGTAATGATCTCCATAAATGGCAAGATATTAAAAATTATTTCTACATAGTCTCTCTTTTCCCACCAAATAGCCTTAACAACCAAGCACTACTGTAATTAATTACATGGTACACCTATTTGTAGAGTATACATTCCTGTTGGACTAAGCACACAATTATGTTAATGAGGGGGAAAATCATGACAGATAACCTCTTATAAAAGTGTACATTTGGACTGCTTATTGAAGTGCCTAATTTATATTGCTCCCACTAATGATGGGTTTAGCTTACTTAATAAGGTTTTAAGAAAATATTAACAGATTGCAAACCCAATCCCTAGTTAAAAGCTCTAGTTAGCAACTAAAGTGAATATTAACCAGCAGCTAATGGCTTCTCTCAGGACAGAGTAAAAAGTCACTTGGAACAATAAGTCCAACCAATGTACATTCTGCACATCATCTATTGTCCCTCCACCAGAGAACTGGCTTGGAAGTAAAGCTGGATGCATTTATCAAGGACACAACCCAGCTTCCTCTTCATCATTACAAATGTAGGTGCTTGATGGCTGGTGAAGAGACATGATAATGTGGATATTATGTTTACATGGGTGCAGGTCTGAGATAAAAGACATTTTCTATTTCAAAGTACCTTAGATCTTTGGACAGCAGATGTCTGTGACCGCAACTTTGATCAGTCAGAAGGTTTCCTGCTTTATGTCTAATGTTGACTCAAAGAAGGGAGGTTTTGTTGTTGTTGTTGTTTGGGGGTGTTTTGTTCTGTTTTGCTTTGTTTCTCTGATGGATACAGCCTCAGGACTTTGCTCCATGCACACAGGCTATTTTCATAGTACAAATCATATTCCCAGCTAAATATGCTTGGTTCACATGAGGAATGAACAAAATATTTCTACATGGGAACTCTGTCACTTCCTACCTTCCTATCTGAAGCAAACCTTCTACACTCCTCTGAGTTGGAGTTTGTTCATGTGTAAAAGGGACAATATCTTTTTAGGATTAAATGAGATAATAAATTTAAATGACCCCCTGTAAGCCTAAATACCCCAAAATACATCTGATTTATATCAATGAAATATATACGTATAATAAAGTACTCGATCTCATGCACTGCTTTTGCTGTTGATGATTACCAGTGAATGGTGAAGGCCATACTTTGTGTTTTCCAACTTTTAGAGCAAGAAGTTTCTGTAAGGGGAATATAATATATTTGTTTTTCGTGATTCATCAATTGATCTCATACGTGGTCATGACGTTTGATGTTTTTGATAATAATAATAAAGGAAACATTACCATTATTTTCAGAGATTATCACACTGAGTAAAATCTAGGAGGTTACCAAGAAAATGTCAGGATTCAAAATATACTTCATTTAAGATGTTTTTATTACAACGGAGATGAGAAAGTACAAGAAATATTTATGTTCACTGACAAAAATGGGAGAAAATGAGACATAAAGATTGAAAAAACTTTTGAAAGACACAAAATAATATCCATCTATAAAATAACTTCTAGTTTATAAATAAAATAGGAGTATAAGCTACTTCAGTCCCTTTGTAATATTCTTTTTTTTTTTTTCTTGGCCAGTCCTGGGCCTTGGACTCAGGGCCTGAGTACTGTCCCTGGCTTCTTCCCGCTCAAGGCTAGCACTCTGCCATTTGAGCCACAGCGCCGCTTCTGGCCATTTTCTGTATATGTGGTGCTGGGGAACTGAACCTAGGGCCTCGTGTATCCGAGGCAGGCACTCTTGCCACTAGGCTATATCCCCAGCCCCTGTAATATTGTTTTAGTTCTTGTTCATTTTGTATAGATCACTTAATTCTAATTCTTCTGCTATCAAACTTATTTACATAAAAGCATCTTATCCCAGCATTTGTTTTTTGCTGAATCCTATCTGGAAGTTGATGTTTACCAGTCCTTCTATGAAAAGAATACATTTTTCAAATACAAAAATTAAAAGTGTAGTCTTAGCTATATACCTTTTTAGTCCAACATTGCTGGTGTGTGTGTGTGTGTGTGTGTGTGTGTGTGTGTGTGTGTGTGTGTGTGTGTGTGTGTGTGATTTGCTTGGAATCAAACCTATGGTTTGCCAAACCACACTAGGGTTAGGTAAATAAACTACCATATAGCAAACCTCTCAACCCAATTGATAATTGTTTTTATATCATGCTTATGTCTATTAGAGCTGTTCAGAAATACTTTCACCGTAGCACATATGCATGGTGGTCCCTTTTAGAAATTTAGTTTGTTACATGGACTTTGGGATAAATGAAGCAATCTCATGTTTGAGCAGTGTCAGCTGTTTCTATAGAAACATCTACATATGATTTCTCAAGGTTTAGTTTCATGGAAGCAATAAAAATCAGGTATAGGCATACAAAAATCATTATTTCAAATAATTAGAGACTCAGCTTTGCCATTTGCATTTTGACTTGATCATATGATCTTAACCACTTAGAATTAATTACCACAAGCTTTCATGAGTGGTGTAGTTAGTAATGATTAAATGGAATTTAAGACATTTTAGAAGCACATCCCAAGTCATTATTTTTAAAAGTTGAAAAACTATCTGTTGGAAATGGCACTGTAGCTCAAGTGGTAGAGCACTAGCTTGGAGCTGAAGAGCTCAGAGGCAGCACCCAGCTCCAGAGTTCAAGCCCCATGACCAACCAAAAAAGAAATAAAAACTTTGTTATTTGCATATTTAATTTAAAATTTTAAACATTCACACAACAATTTACATTCAAAATAGTGGCTACAGTGCTGATATTGCTCAAGGTGAAATTCCTGCCAAGTACAACCATAGGGTAGTACATAGGATGAAAAATGAGTATAAGGAAATAACTTGCACCCACAAGGTTACTAAGAAGCATGCCTTGGAAAGAATTCAATGGAAATAGTAACAACAAATTTGGATAGTATATTTTCACATGGCCTTTATCACGCCTCAGCTGAATAGCAAAAGAACATTTTTTTCAATAAAAAGAAATATAAATCAACGTCTATACATCCAACAATGACAATGAAATGAATAAGATATTCAGACAGGTGGTCAGGTATAGTACAATAGTAGTAACCAGCAACTGGGGAACGCGGGATAGGAAGGGCTGAGAAAAGACTGCCTGATCAATGGTGCTGTCTTACTCATATCTAATTAGAGCTAGCCAAGGTTCTTTTTGTTTGCTCACTGATACATATTCCATATGCAAATAATTTTGAATTTTTTGTTAATCTCTAATCAATGACATTTTAGTGAGTGATTAAGGTAGTAGCAAGCCTAGTTTGTTATGTCCGAGTTTATTATCTAGAAGTGTAAGGATCAACCCTTTGTACTCTGGCAGCAATAAGTGAGCTATATTAATGTTTGGTCTCATTTCCTCTGAACATTTTCCTATAAACACAAAAAAATCATAATTTTTCAGTCATGTCAAAGAGTCCAGCATATTTTTTTTCATCAAACGGAACATTTTCAATGTAGCCATATTACTCTGATTGGTGCTAATAGGTGTTAGGAAATTTGTTTTTATTTATAGACTAAATGTAATTCTTTAAAGATCATTCTTTATTATTTATCTACAACATTAAGATACATGGTGCTAAAATACTCTTAACTCTGAAATCTTACATCATTCTCTTTTCTTATTCTAAAAAAGTTATGTCAAAGGGCTGGGGATATGGCCTAGTGGCAAGAGTGCTTGCCTCGTATACATGAGGCCCTGGGTTCGATTCCCCAGCACCACATATACAGAAAATGGCCAGAGGAGGCGCTGTGGCTCAAGTGGCAGAGTGCTAGCCTTGAGCAAGAAGCCAGGGACAGTGCTCAGGCCCTGAGTCCAAGGCCCAGGACTGGCCAAAAAAAAAAAAAAAAGTTACGTCAAAGAAATGTACAGAACCTCATATATGAATCATATAACTTAAAAATAAAACTATTTTCATAAAGGGATCAATGATACTGTAATCAAATGTTCTTCACAAAGTTTCATTCTAGAAATGAAAACACAGAACTGAATAACCTTTTATGCAATCATTAATGAATCCTAAAAGTCTACACTGAAAATTTACTCTTTAATATACACTAAATTTCAGATAATGAAGCACTAATCCATTTACAAATGGTTTTGGATGAGGTGGTAAATCTCAAGAAAGATGAGGGGTGTTTGCATAACCTTACACCATCTAGTGGTAATAGATGGAAAAGTCCATCTTAAAAAGTAAAATAACCCTTCTGAGGGAATTGACAAAGCAATTTTTGCACCATACAAACCTCCACTTCCCTTCCTGGAACATCAGAATGGTGAGACAAGGGGTAAAAGGTGAACCAATGCTACAGCAATACTTACAAGACAATATGTAATAAACCAACTGTACAACTAAGGAAGGGGGTTTGGGAAGGAGGGAGGAAAATGAGGGAGGGAGGAGGTAACAAGTTTGACAAGAAATGTACTCACCACCTTATGTATGTAACTGTAACCTTTCTGCACATAACCTTGACAACAATTTTTTAAAGGCAATATTATATAAGTGGGAGAAAATGAGGGAGGGGGTAGCAGTGTTTACAAAGAAATGTACTCCTTACCTTACTTATGTAATTGTAACTCCCCTGTTCATCACCTTTACAATAAAAATATTTTTTAAACCACCACTTAATGGGCTATATCATTTATTTTATTTTTTTATTTTTTTATTAATTAAATTTTGTTGACAAGGTGATGTGCAAAAGGGGTACAGTTACATAATAGGGCAGTGAGTACATAGCTTGTGATATTATCATTTCTTTTAAAGAACTAAAGTTATGTCTGATAACATTTTAACTATTTGTTTACCATCCATACTTATCTCATGGGTAATCTATGGCAAAGGGAAGGAGGTTTTCTGGATTTTGTGTGCTGACATTCATTCAGGATAATTCCTGCCATGTTTTAGATCTGCCGATAATCACTGCACTCTCAGTGCTTAGACTCTGGGCTTGAGTTAGCTAGGATCAAATTTCTGCTTCCTATTTCAAATGAACTTCCCTGAATCTTTCCCAATTAAAAAATAATAATAATATGGACTACACATGTTAAGTACACACAAAAAAAGGCTTGGCGTATATTTACAATAAAACAGCTGGTATTAACTATTATAAAATAAGAAAACATTAGTGCATTTGTATTTATCCAGCCACTCCATCAACCAATATGAAAAGCTAAAGCTTTTTTGCCAGTACTATAGACCTGCCATTAGCTATGGTTGGCTGTTTTCAGGATAGATAGAATTTATGAACTTCCAAGGGAATTTCAGTCAGGATAGGCCATTGATGCTCAATGGCTCAATAGTTACCTATAAGACAGTAAGTATGGGTAAGTATGATTTAGTCCAAGTGGGTATGCATAGAGCAATTTCTGTCCAAAGGAGATGGGTACAAATTATGCTCCTCTTTCAGTTTTTTAGTGGATATTGGCACATCTTTGAGCCATGCAGTGCTCACTGGTTTGACAGTGATATTTACTTATTACTCTGCATTCAGGAAAAAAAAGTCATAGAAAAGCAGGTCTCCATTACTGCTGAAAACACTGTATTTCATAAGGCTTTTGAAGAAAGAGTCATAAGATTTGAATGACCAATGAGGGTTACAAAATGATATAATGCTGAAACAAGTATAGTTATGAACCTATTATTTTAGCAGTAGTAAGGTAGAGTCAGAATGGTAAGATGCTGTCTAGTGAGATACTATCTCAAAAAAAAAAAAAAAATAGAATGAAGGCCCGGGACAGGTATCCAAGGAGAAGAAACATAGAGCATTACAGGGCAATATATGATCATTGACAACATGGATCAAAGACTTTTATATTTTCTGGTGATCATATTTTACCTCAGCCTGTGTATAATCATAAAAAAATTGTTTTTAAGGCACATTTGACTGTTTCATACTATCCTTGAATAAACACCAAATTTGTTCTTTGGCCTTCTGTTTGTAAGAAATAATTATTGGTGGTTCATTTTCAAAGCTAGATCTGTAATCTGGACCTGAGTTCATAGTGGCAATGTTACAGTTTGTACATCTGAGAAATTGCTATTAAAAAGGATCAAGTAGCTGGGGGAAGGGAAGACTACAATGAAATTAGAAAGTAATTAAAAACTATGTTCATGCCAAAACTGGGTATACTGGTATTATAACTAGGAAATTGGAAGGGAATACCAAAATCGAGAGACACAGGGTAAAAAAAGACAAACAACTACAAAAGCAATACTTGCAAAACTCTTTGGTGTAAATGAACTGAACAACTCATGGGGGGGTGAAAGGGGAAGGGGGAGGGGGAGAGGGGAATGAGGGACGAGGTAACAAACAGTACAAGAAATGTATCCAATGCCTAACATATGAAACTGTAACCTCTCTGTACATCAGTTTGATATATATATAACTGTATATAACTATATATATAACTATGTATGTATGTATGTATGTATGTATATATATATATATATATATATATATATATATATATATATATATAACTATAACTATGTGCATGCCAAACAGTGCATCCTTGGAAAACCCTTCCCACCACAATAGAGAAGAGACAACCTAAGCCCACTTCTAAAAGTCAATCAATCTCAAGAGGGATTGAAATGTAGTAACATCCCAGGAGATTATACAGCTCATAGCATTGAGGCAGTGAGGAAGTGGGGGAGGCAATGAGGAACTGTGCACCAGGAGGGTAAAGTGTTTCTCTAAATGCTTTGGGTGACACTGCCCACCAGACACCCAATCTTGCAAGACAGCCATTAGCCGTTAATGTCTCATTTTTTTCTGTACTTCATGTTTCCAAATCCTTTCCTTGAACTTGACAGGTTTGTTTCTCACATGTTTATTCAAACAACATTTATCACAACTATCAGTAGTATCTCTTTACCAGTTTATATACATACATATATTACACACATATGCTTATAATGCATACAGAATATGTATATTGTATATATAGTACATGCATACTACATAATAGTCACTGGTAATAAATGAATGACCAGATTTCTAGTATACTTATTCTTAGAGTTAAAAGTATAGCCTATCCATTTAAATGTCCATTCAGCACGTATTTCTGAATACCTATCACTATCAAATACACTTGTATCTGTCTTGTTGAAGTTTATTGACCAACATGTAATAAACTTGCAATCTAGGTTAAGGAAACACTTTAAGGAACTATGTCAAACAAACATAAGAAATGAGCTACATAATTCTGAGGTTTACTTTGGGTTAGTTGATCAGAAATTATACCAGTACACAATGAAGAATCATTCCAGCAAAAAAAGACAGCTTCGCCCAAGATGCAAACAAGCTGGGTGTTTCTTAAGAGTTGGCAATTCCCTCAAATAAAATTTTTCTCCATCCTGTCTAAGACTCACTACCTGTTTTCCATGGAAAGGAATTCTTCAGTCAGCAGTCTAGAATCCCTAATAATACTTTGACCTACTCTGAAAATGCCACCAAAACAAGTCGAGTATGCTCTTTTATTTTTCTTATTTATTTTCAAAGTGATGTATGGAAAGGTTACAGTTTCATACGTTAGGCCTTGGGTACATTTCTTGTACTGTTTGTTACCTCCTTCCTCATTAACCCTCCCTCTCCCCCTTTCTTTCTCCCCCCATGAGTTGTTCAGTTAGTTTACACCAAATGGTTTTCCAAGTGTTGCTTATGAAGTCGATTCCCTTTCACTTCCCTAGTTCTAATACCAGTATACAGTATACAGTATACAGTGTACTCAAATGAGATACAGTGGTAGTGCAGGTACAACCACAGGAAGGGGATATAAGAGGATCATCAACAAAAGCAGCTACAGTTTCACATGGCATGTTGAAAGTAATTACAATAGTGATATAACAGTCCTTTCCATAACATAGAGTTCATTTCACCTAGCATCATCTTATGTGTCCATAAGGATATAGCTATTAGGCTCTTGTGATCCTCTGCTGTGACTAGCCTAAACCTGTGCTAATAACTCCTTATGAGGGAGACCATAGAGTCCATGTTTCTTTGGGTCTGGCTCACTTCTCTTAGTATAATTTTTTCCAGGTCCTTCCATTTCCTTATGAATGAGGCAATGTCATTATTTCTGATAGAGGCATAAAATTCCATTGTGTATATGTACCAAATTTTCCTGATCCATTCATCTAATAAGAGGCATCTGGGTTGGTTCCATATTTTAGCTATGACAAATTGTGCGATGATGAACATTGTTGTGCTGGTGGCTTTAGTGTGTTTTTGTTTGTGGTCTTTTGGGTAGATGCCCAAAAGTGGGGCTGCTGGGTCATAGGGTAGCTCTAGGTATAGCCTACTGAGAAACTCCATACCGCTTTCCAGAGTGGCTGAACCAGTTTACATTCCTACCAACGATGAAGTAGGGTTCCCTTTTGGCCACATCCCCTCCAACATTTATTATTATTAGTTTTCTTGATAAAGGACATTCTTACTGGGGTGAGGTGGATTCTCAATATTGTTTTGATTTGCATTTCTTTTATGGCCAGTGACATAGAGCACTTTGTCATATATCTCTTGGCCATTCTCATTTCCTCATCAGAGAAGTCTCTTTTTAAGTCTTTAGCCCACTTACCGAGGGGGCTGTTGGTTCTTTGCAGTTTTGTTTTGGAGGAATTTAACTTTTTTAGTTCTGCATATATTTTAGATATGAGGCCTTTGTCCATTGTATGGTTGATAAATATCTTTTCCCAATCTGTGAGCTTTCTGTTTATCTTGAGAACTATGTCCTTTGCCTTGCAGAAGCTCTGCAATTTGATGCAGTCCCATTTGTCCAAGCTTTCTTTGATTTGTAGCATTTCTGGATCTTTGTTAAGGAAGTTTTTGTCTTGTGCCAAGGAGCCCAAGTGTTTCTCCTACTCCTTCTTTTAGTGTTTTCAGGGTATCTGTTTTTATGTCAAGGTCTTGATCCATTTGGAATTGATTTTGGTGCAGGGTGATATATAAGGATCTAGTTTTAGTTTGTTGCAGGTGTTGAACCGGTTTTGCCAGCACCATTTGTTAAAGAGGCTATCTTTCTTCCAGACTATTTTTTAAGCTCCTTTATCAAAGATTCAGTAGGCGTAGTTCTGTGGGTTCATTTCTGGGTCTTCAATTCTGTTCCATTGGCCTTCAGGCCTGTTCCAGTGCCAATATCAAGCTGTTTTTATTACTGTAGCTTTATAATACAGCTTGAAGTTTGGTATTGTAATTCCTCCAGCACTGTTCTTTCTGCTTAGGATTGTTTTTGCTATTTGTGGTCTTTTATTGTTCCATATGAATTTCTGAATTGCTTCCTCTATTTCCTTTAAAAATGGTGTTGAGATATTAATGGGTGTTTCATTCTATGAAACCAGTATAATCCTCATCCCAAAACTAAGCAGGGACTCATCATGGAAAGAGAACTATAGACTGATTTCCCTGATGAATATTGATGCAAAAATTCTCAACAAAACTCTGGCCAATAGACTTCATTAGGTCATCAAAAAAATCATACACCACGATCAAACTGGATTCATCCCAGGCAGGCAAAGTTGGTTCACTATACCCAAGTCAATTAATGTAATCCACCACATCAACCGGAGCAAGTTAAAGAATCACATGGTTATATGTCTAGATGCGGAAAAGACGTTCAATAAAATCCAACATCCATTTATGATAAAAGCCCTGGAAAAATTGGGATTACAGGGAACACTCCTGAATATAATCAAAGCAGTCTATGACAAACCAATAGCGAGCATAATTCTAAACAGTCAAAAGCTAAAGCCATTCCCTTTAAAATCAGGAACAAGGCAGGGATGTCTGCTCTCTCCCTCCTCTTCAACATAGTACTAGAATTCCTAGCCACAGCAATTAGACAAGAAGAAAACATAAAGGGGATCCAAATAGGAAAAGATGAAGCTAAACTTTCTCTCTTCACAGATGACATGATCCTGTACCTAAAGAACCCCATAGAGTCTACTCCCAAGCTTCTAAAGCTGATCTAAAACATTGGCAAAGTAGCAGGATATAAAATAAACCCTCAAAAATCAACGGCCTCTCTATATGCTAAAGATCAAAAGACTAAGGCTGAAATCAGGAAAGCAACTCCTTTTGCAATAGCCTCAAAAAACATAAAATACCTAGGAATAACCTTAACCAAAGAAGTGAAAGACCTCTATGATGAGAACCTTAAAAACATGAAAAATGAAATTAAGGCAGAACTAAGGAAATGGAAAAAACCTCCCATGCTACTAGATTGGGAGGATTAATATAGTCAAAATGGCAATATTGCCAAAGGCTATCTACAAATTCAATACAGAGTATGCTCTTTCTCAATGTTGTTGCCATATTCAAGAAAAGAGCTTGTAAAATTCATATGAAGTTTTAAACCAACTGCAAGAGCTTATTAATATTCTAATTTCTGTACTAGGCACTTTACATGCATGATCTAACTTAGTCTTCACATTATTCTTATGATACAGAAAGAAATATTTTCTCTGCTTTAGAGATAAATAATCTAGAGCTTATGTGGAGATTTAAACTCAGATTTCCCTGGTGCTTCCTCAAAGGATACAAAGCAAAGCTGCTACAAGCAGCATTGCTCTACTGAGAAGCTGTGAACTCATGACCAGTACATATTCACCTTCACACACACACACACACACAAACACACACACAGTACAATGATCTAAATCCCCCTCACTTTGAGTGACTGAACTTCTACCAATAGTAAATAATTCAGATGTGGCAATGTAAAGAACATTTATATTGTCCACAAGATTGAGGTAAAAAAATTTAAGATAATTGTATGAAAAGAGATAAAAATGGGAAATATTCAAATATTCTCTTTAGTGGAAAATAATTTCATTTTTAAAAAAAGAATCAAATCTGATCTCTCAAGAAATGTGTTGTCTAAGTGTTGGAAAATGTAATGTAACTGCCCTTGCTGAAGTTACTAATTAATCTGAGAATGTAGATTTACATGTTGGGCAATGGAGCTTAAAAACATCCAGAATACAAAAGGAGATGGAAAGACCTCTCATGCTCATGGGTAAACAGAATCAATATAGTGAAAATGGCCATATTGCCCAAATTGTTATACAAATTCAATGTAATCCCCATCAAGATCCCAGCTACATTCTTCACTGAAATAGAGAAAACAATCCATTAATTCATATGGAACAGCAAAAGACCTAGCAATTCTAGGCAAAAGAAGTAGCGCAGGAGGAATCACAATACCAGACTTCAATCTCTATTATAGAGCCATCATAACAAAAACAACCTGGTATTGGGATAAAAACAGACCTGAAGACCAATGAATAGAATAGAAGACCCAGAAATAAAGCCGCATTCTTACAGTCAGCTGATATTCGACAAAGGAGCTAAAGACATACAATGGAAAAAACATAGCCTCTTAACTACTGGTGCTGGGAAAACTGGGCAGCCACATGTAGAAAACTCAAAGTAGACCCTAGCCTATCACCATGCACCAAGATCAACTCAAAATGCATTAAGGACCACAACATCAGACCTGGATCCTTGAAACTACTGAAGGACAGAGTAGGAGAGACACTAGAATTTATAGGCATAGGAAGGAACTTCCTGAATATAGTCCCAGGGGAACAACAGATAGAGGAGAATCTCGACAAATGGGACTACTACAAAATAAAAAGTTTCTGCACAGCTAAAGACATAGCCACCAAACTAGGAAGACAGCCAACCATATGGGAAAGGATATTCACCAGCACAACAACAGACAAAGGCCTAATATCCGTCATCTACAGAGAATTCAAAAAACTAACCCCCTCCAAACCCAGTAAACCAATTATTAAATGGGCAAAGGAGCTAAAGAGAGACTTTACAGAAGAGATAAAAATGGCAAAGAAACATATGAGGAAATGTTCAACATCTCTGGCAGTAAAGGAAATGCAAATAAAAACAACCCTGAGATACCACCTCACTCCAGTTAGAATGGCCTATACTCTGAACTCAGACAACAACAAATGCTAGAGAGGATGCAGGGAAAGAGGAACCCTTCTCCACTGTTGGTGGGAGTGCAAATTAGTACAACCACTTTGGAGAACAGTATGGAGGCTCCTCAGAAACTCAGCATAGACATACCCTATGACCCAACCATACCACTCCTAGGCACCTATCTTGAACAATAGGTCTCGGGATATCAAAAAGACATCTGCACATCCATGTTTATTGCTGCACAATTCACAATAGCCAAAATATGGAAACAACCCAGATGCCCCATTACAGATGAATGGATCAAAAAAATGTGGTACCTATACACAATGGAATACTACATAGCAATTAGAAATGATAAAATATGGTACTCGCAGGGAAATGCTCAGAACTTGAACAAATAATGTTGAGCAAGACAAGCCTAGAATGCAGAGAACAAAGGGGCATGGTCTCCTTGATATATGACTGTTGGGGGGAGGGGGGGACGACAGTAGAGACCAGATCTGTGAAACAAAAATCTTCTTGTCAAATTGTATTTCCACAGGTTTGGGTCAGTGACCTTACATTATGTATCTAAAACCAAACAACTACTAAACATAAAAAGGTCTAGAATAGACCTATCAGTGGATCACAATAGCTCAACAGCTATATACATATGATCATATAAGACGAGGATAAGCAAAAACAACTCCCAGAGAAGGACACAGGAGGATTCTATTATGACATTACATTTAAAGTTCTAGGTGAATTTCCTTTGGCGTATGCTACGTGGTTACTGTATATGATTTTGGTGCAGTGGTATTGTATATATGCCTACCTGATCTAGGGAAGGGAAAGAAAAACGCGGGTGTAAGATATCACAAGAAATGTACTCGCTGCCTTATTATGTAACTGTACCCCTTTTGCACAACATCTGTCAACAAAATTAAATTAATTTTTAAAAATGAAAAAAATAATAGAAACAGAAATCGAAAGAAAATTCCAGAATAGCAACAAAAATAGTAAAAATAATTAAGATCTCCATCAATATAAAGTTATTCACTGAACTAAATTTTATTAAAATTTTTTAATTCAACTTGCTATATTTGAAAGAATAAAAGAAAAAAATCAGAAAAAGGAACAAGATATATTCCCAGTTGTATGCATTTTCAATTATAATAACAGCAGCCTTCCATGTGATGTAGACACCTTGGTAAATTTTACAGATGAATATAAGAATGTACTGCATTGTGTCACAAATTTCCAAGTTAATGACTGTCAGGAGGGTTCTATACTTGCTTGCTACAGGATTTAACCATACCTGTGTAGTCAAGCAGGAAATCCACAACTCTTTGATGTCATTCATCAACAACGATCTCATCAAAAAGGAAATTCTGAAGGGTCATGACATTATCAGGCTCTGTTTTTAAAGCACAGCTTGGTAACTTTGCTTCCCTAGATAGAAAATTCTTTCTCAAATAAGCAAATAGTTTTGTTAGCTTTGAAAGATTTATTTGTCCAATTAAGAAATGTTTGATAGATATGTTAAAAACAATTCATTTCATCTAATTCATCAGACATGTATCATTTGCGTGTATGAATAGAAAATCTGCCAATATCTCACTGTTCAAATGTAAATATTCCAGAGATATTAGGTATAAAATCAAAGAATGGGTTCTATTATTTTTATTGTCAAGGTGATGTACAGTTACATACTTAAGATAGTGAATACATTTCTTGTCAAACTTGTTACCTCCTCCCTCATTTTTCTCCCACTTTCCCTCCTCCCCAAACCCATCCTCCAGAGTTGTACAGTTAGTTTACAACATATTGTCTTGGAAGTATTGCAGTTGCCTTAGTTGCCTTTTACACTTTGCCTCACCATTCGATGTTGCCCTTCCCTAATTCAGACAAACATATATACAATACCCAGGGTAACAGAATCAAAAATAGTGACAACAGAAGCTAAATCATAAGGAAGCTAAACAGAAGAAAAAGGAAATAATTTCACATAGTATGTTAAAAATAACAACAACAGTGATAAATTGCTTGCTTCCATAGCCTGGAAATCATTTCATTTATCATCATCTTAACTACTGTAGAAAGCAGTATGAAGGTTCCTCAAAAGGCTAAACATAGAACTCCCCTATGATTCACCAACCCCACTTTTGGGCATTTACTCAAAGGATCACAAGCAAGGGCATAATAAAGCTACCAGCACACCCATGTTCATTGCAGTAGTATTTACTATAGCTAAAATATGGAACCAGTTGCCCCTCAGTAGATGAATGGACCAAGAAAATGTAGTATATACATAATGGAATTCTATGCTTCTACCAGAAAGAATGACATTGCCCCATTCATAAGGAAATGGAATGACTTGGAAAAAATTATACTAAGTGAAGTGATCCAGACCCAAGGAAACATAGATTATGGTTTCCCTCATTGGTAATAATTAGTTTATATCTAGAATAGTCCTAGCAGATGATCACAATAGCTCAGTAGCTATATACATATTATCACATAAGATGATGCTAAGTGAAATGATGCCTATTTTTTAAAGGAACATAAGAGGTAGAAAATCTTCGGGGAAAAAATCATCATCTTGACACTTCAAAACATAAATAATAATTTATAGTTTCAAAATAAAGAGAAAAATATTAAAACTTCCTGAGAACAAAACATTTATGTGTTAAAAATCAGGTGTACTATCACATCCCTAGGATAACACTAAAAATATATGAAGCAATATCTTCACATTCTTTGTGGTAAGGACTGATATTCTCACATTCCATATGCAGCCAAACTGCTCAGCAAAAGCCATAATAGAATAATTATCTTGTTAGACATCCAAGGTTATCTTGTTAAACATCAAGCCTGTTAATGTCACTTGGTATCTGTACCATATTTTGCTTTGTATGCCCCATTTAGTTTTGAATGTGAGTAGCTTATACTTTCATTCAAAAACTAATTTAAGGGCTGGGGATATGGCCTAGTGGCAAGAGCGCTTGCCTCGTATACTTGAAGCCCTGGGTTCGATTCCCCAGCACCACATATACAGAAAACGGCCAGAAGTGGCACTGTGGCTCAAGTGGCAGAGTGCTAGCCTTGAGCAAAAAGAAGCCAGGGACCGTGCTCAGTCCCTGAGTCCAAGCCCCAGGACTGGCAAAAAAAAAAAAAAAAACTAATTTAAATATTTATTGACTAGGAGGTCTCAATCAGTAACTTAATCTCTCCCACTTTCTTTATTTTGAAGTAAAGTCAATATACACACCTCATGGAATCATGCACTCCTAGTGTAATACATTTAAGCCACCTGTCCAGGCATGTATGTATTGTGTATATAGTATATACTATTACTGTACTAAACTTAGAATCTGTGCGGAAACTGGACAGATTAAATCTACTGAAATCTTGCCAAAATATAAGAAGTATAGGTTTAGATGTGTAGGTAGAGCAGAAGCAGTGAGTCAGTATGAAATATTGACTTGTCCTTCTCCTTTGGTGGTTTTCTTTTTGTGGTTGTTTAGGGGTTTGTTGGGAGGAGGTGAATTGATAGGAGTGTGTGTTTCATTTTATTTTTGTGGCAGAGTCTCACTGTGTCACTCAGGCTGGCCTAGAGCTTACTAAGTAATCCAGACTGACTTCGAATTTAGGATCCTCTAGCTTCTGCCTTCTAAGTAATGGAATTACAGGTGTATACTATTGATTTAATGAACAAAGACAGTTGGAGAAATACAGTTCCCTAATGTGTCAGCTATCTTCAGGAACTCAAGTTTTTCTCATAAAAAGGAGGAAAGAAGCTTTCTCTAAGAAAGAAAATGGCTAACAAAACATTAGTGACCTCACTAAACACTGGTCATGAAAGGGAGCAAAACTCTTTATATCCATGAACATAGCTGCAGCCTTAAAAAAAGAACATAAAGACATCTTAATTTTTTTTAATTTTGAAACTGCCAATAAAAACACACATTTTATTTTTTTAAGTAATGTATTCACTGCCTTACATATATAACTGTAACCTCTCTGTACATTACTTTGACAATAAAAAATGAAATAAACATTTTTTTTTGTATTCTTTTTTTTTTTTTTTTTTTTTTTTTTTTTTTTTTTTGGCCAGTCCTGGGCCTTGGACTCAGGGGCCTGAGCACCGTCCCTGGCTTCTTCCCGCTCAAGGCTAGCACTCTGCCACTTGAGCCACAGCGCCGCTTCCGGCCGTTTTCCGTATATGTGGTGCTGGGGAATCGAACCTAGGGCCTCGTGTATCCGAGGCAGGCACTCTTGCCACTAGGCTATATCCCCAGCCCCCGAAATAAACATTTTTAAAAATGAAAAAAAAAAACATAAAGAAGCTAAAGTTAAACACACTAAGGTTAAAACAAAGACTTGCCAAATGGCATGTGCACAGAACAAAGAGGCAATAGGATGAGATAGGTTCTAGTAACAAAAATAGAGGTGATTTTTCAGGACCATAAGGAGCTCCTGTGCCTAAATATGAGTGTTTTGTCTTAATAGTAGTCCTGGTTTTGTTGGCTATCACTCATTATATATCACTGTTGTATATTACAAAAGAAAGTGCAATTAATTTAAAATATTTATTTACAATGAGAGTGCTTTTTCACAGCATTCAAAGAAGTCTCTAGATGTTTAAATTAGGGAGGCTCAACAATTGCCTTCATTTGTCAGGGAGAAGATATGCATTATACTCCCAAGCTGAGGTAGGAAATAGAATTAGGGATCTTTGGCCATTAGTTTTCAGCTGGATTGGAAATTGAACCTATGAACCTGAAACTTATTTGCAAGCATTTCATTACCTGTAACCAATGAGCTGATAAATAGTGGCTGTTTCCTCTTTAAATGACTTACCTAGAAAGCTAGTGTTCCCCAAGTGACTTTTTATATCAGTTGATGAGATGGGCAAAGTCCACTTCGCAGACTTTCATTCCAACATCATCACTACCATTGTACATTGATGTGTTCCACTGGGGCTGCTAAAAATGGCTTCCATCTGCTTACTGAAATGATGCTTCCAGTGATGCTTCCAGTAGTACTAGAGTTGTAGTGACTTAACACAAAGTACTGGTTTAACTGAGTTCACTTGTTACAGTTGCAGGAGTTTTTTTGTTTGTTTTTTTTTTTTTAATCACAATGCTCTGGTCTCTCTTCCTGAGAGAATACAAAGGAGGTTTTTTTTTTTTTTGGTGGGGGGGCAGTCCTGGGCCTTGGACTCAGGGCCTAGCACCTTCCCTGGCTTCTTCCTGCTCTAGGCTAGCACTCTGCCACCTGAGCCACAGCGCCCCTTCTGGCCGTTTTCCGCATATGTGATGCTGGGGAATCAAACCGAGAGCTTCATGTGTAGGAGGCAAGCACTCTTGCCACTAGGCCATATTTCCAGCCCCTACAAAGGAGGTTTTGAATGTAGTAATAGGACAGGATATTTTGGGTTTCCTATATGTATATACAAGATCACAGACACAATTTAACTTTCACCTTTCTGTGTTGGGAGTCCTTTATTTCTTTCTTTCTTAATTCCTCCAGCTAGGACTTCCAAGTGCTTGGTCAAATAAAAGTCACAGAAACCGTTGTTGTTGTTGTTGTTGTTATTGTTTGTTCTTGTTTCAGAGCTTAGAAAGCCAAAAACATAGGAAGGGGTGGGCTTCTGTGGTATGCTCTACTCACATTACTAAAGCATCCCTTCATTTCTCTATTTTTGTATCCCTCAAACATATATTATATATCTAGAATATTCCCAGACATCATGCTAGACACTAGGGAGGGAACTGGACCAATATTGAACTAGCTCACAAAGCAAATACAAGCCATTATATAGTAACTGCTATTCTTCCCTTGACAATCTATTTTTTATTCTAGCCTGTTTCAGGTTTCTGGACTTTATTCACAACTTTAATATTCATAAAAAATAAACTCATCAAGCATCAAAATAAAAGTACTCTGTGTTAATAACCAAAACTTGTTGGAACTCTGTGATCTTTTCCAAGGCAAAAGTTTCTCGCTCTAATAAGTTCTTGGAAATGGTTTATTTTCCCAGGGCTTCTTTGTTCATACATGCATAACTAATTATATAATGAGAGAATGAAAACAGCAAATGAGCAGTTTCATTCTTTCTCCTTTCTAATTGTGTGTCATAATGTTCTTGCATCTTTAAAAGCAAATACCTACTGAGAGCCTACTTAGTGCCAGGCAATAGATGCAGAGGCTGGAAATATAAATATCATACGGATGTGACTCCTTTAGGAAACCACACATAATACATAAATGAAGAGAATATTTGTTGAAAATTCTGTTTTAGAGAAGTTAAATAAATTTCCTATGCCTGTTAACTCCTTACCTCTTCAAAAAGATGATCTAACAATTAATTTTTAGGATATGATGAGAAAGAAAAAAACAGCAAAAAACCAATAGCTTTGTTATTTTTCTCACCTACATTTCTGCCACACTAGATTTCATTGGAAGGGAAGAATAAGTTTGAGCTAACTTCTAACCCTATTAAAACCAGCATCTTTAAATATTCTAATGTGATCTTTGTTCCTTTGATCCTTGTTCTTTGTTTATCAAGCAATTGAAGGAGAGAGAGGCAGACAGAATTCTGCATCTTCCTGACCTACTTTGTTACAATAGTATGGGATTTGGCTTCTGTCTTCCCCTCTGCAGCTGGAGCCTATACCGTTCTGCCAGAGAGCATGCCTTCTTGCATATTGCAATGTGTCTGTGTTTAGTTTACAGTGAACTAGAGCCCATGGAGTCACCTAGTGGGAACTGTCTGTGTAATGTGCATTTTTAAGGAGTGGTGGTACTGTTAGCACACACATTGTAATGAAGATTATGGACTCGGAACAGGTTAGGTATTTCAGGCATGGCTAGATGCCATGCCCTCTGTATAGTAATAACTGATTTATAAGTTTTCTAAGAGTAAAATCCTGCCTTGCACTGGTGGATCATGCATGGAATCCTACCTACTGGGGAGGTTGAGATCTGAGGATAGCAGTTCAAAGGCAGCCTGGCAGGAAAGTCTGAGAGACTCATATGTCTAATTAATCACAACAACAGCCAGAAGTGGAGCTGTGACTCACGTGGTAGAATGTTAGCCTTAAGCAAAAAGCTCAGGAACAGCACTTAGGCCCTGAGCTCAAACCGCAGGACTGTAACAAAAGGAAAGAGAGAAAGAAAGAAAGAAAGAAAGAAAGAAAGAAAGAAAGAAAGAAAGAAAGAAAGAAAGAAAGAAAGAAAGAAAGAAAGAAAGAAAGAGAGGGAGGGAGGGAGGGAGGGAGGGAGAGAGAAAGCGAGAAAGAAAGAAAGAAAGAAAGAAAAAGAAAGAAAGAAAGAAAGAAAGAAAGAAAGAAAGAAAGAAAGAAAGAAAGAAAGAGAAAGAAAGAAAGAAAGAAGGAAAGAAAGGAAGGAAGGAAGGAAGGAAGGAAGGAAGGAAGGAAGGAAGGAAGGAGGAAGGAAGGAAGGAAGGAAGGAAGGAAGGAAGGAAGGAAGGAAGGAAGGGAAAGAAAGAGAGAGAAAGAGAGAAAGAAAGAAGAAAGAAAAGAAAAGAAGGAAGGAAGGAGGGAAAAGAGAGAGAAAGGAAGAAAGAAAGAATAGAACACTGAGATTGTAAAAGTGAGTGACATTTCCTTTGCCAATTATCAGACAATCATTTGAAGAGAGAAGAAGCCCAGGGTGCAGGCAAAAGACAGACAATGAGTTCAACTGAGATGGAAACAAAGTGAAGAATATAAGAGACCTTAGAAGTTAGATTGTTTGGGGAAAGGAATTCTGTTTCATCCCTTTTACTTCTTGACTTTGCTCAGTTAATTGATGAATAGCTTGATTTTTAGACATCTATACAGGTGGCTACTGAAAACAATGGGCATGCAAGGCTATGCCAGTGAGGAGAAATGAGGCTGCTGCACTCAGAGAAAATACTATTGAAGAGACATACTTCACATATTAAAATTTTAGTAAACAGTAGCCATGCAAATAATAAGCCCATTGTACTTCAAAACAGAGTACAGGCAGGAGTAGGAGTCATCAGTAGAGAGGTGAATTCAGGCCATTCAAAACATCCCTTAAACTTTGTCATTTCAGTCAAAAAAATATTTTACTTTTCCTATCTTAGCATTAATTAATGACTTTGCCCTAGTTAATCAAAAAGTCCTCTTATTTTTATTTTTGTAAAAACATATCGATCTTGGAATTGAAGATATCTATAGTCTGAATTCATTTTAAGAAAATTAATTGGCTGAGTTTTCTGTTCAAAGCACATTGAAAAAATCTAATAACAGAATTTACACTCGACTTTGTCCTTTAATGAGAGAATAAGGATTCTTATTTTAGATCTTCCAAATTATAATTTCCTATAAAAGTGAATTTCAAAAGTATCTATACACACTGATATCAGCCACTTTGCATGTGTATTAACTTATTTGTTGTATGATGGTAGTGTTAACCAATCGTCCCTGGGTGGGAGAAAGGAGGAACTACATCTCCAGAATCTGCAAATTTCTAGGTAAATAGCCCCACCCTGTTCTGGTGCATTTTAAAATATCAAAATCATCTCAGTGAGGTGGAGTGGGAAAGACTGGCATAGCCTTGCATGCCCATTGCAGCCCAGTACTTTCCTTGACACTTCCTGAATAGCACACAAGCTTCAATCAGGATCACAGGTTCATGAAAGACAAACAAACTAGATCTGACAAGGGAACTATAGGTCAGTTTGCCCAATACCTACATTTTAAACTGGGAGATCCATATTAATCTCTGATGCAGGCTATTGATGACACTTGGTCTCATAAAAAACTAGCTGTATGTAGGGTCTGTCTTGGTAAGAAGCTGAATTCTCTGCAGATTGGCCAGGATTCTATTCTGAGTGCATTCCAGTCCTGAAAATGATCTCTTGCTTTCTTAGTTTTGGGAGATGTCCAAATTTTAAGACTCTTTTTATATTCATCCATCCTTCCTAGCTACCTTTCTTGAAAGGGTGCTTTGATTTTTACTTTTTTAATTTGTTCCTTCAACAATGTACAAAAAATAAAAATAAACTGAAAGCAGCTTGTCCACTTATTAGACTTATGTGGTCACCTCCTAGGTTCAAAGTAGTTTCCCTGATCTGTCACTTTGCCTGAATTTCCACCATTCCTTCTCAGAAGGAATCTTAAGTTATTTTTTCTGGTTTCTTAAGTTGTGTAGCCTAAAATCTCCTGGGAGAATAGGTTGCTATGAAAGCTACAGAGAGCTTATTGACAACTGAGAAGAAATCAAATGTGCCTGAGACGTTAAAGCATTGTCCAAAGTAGGATTAAGGCAACTCAGAAACCAACTTCATATATTTAACATGTTTAACTATGTTTTAACAATATCTTTAGAAACTTTGCCCACCAAGGTATGTTAGCTATAAAGCCTACTAAAATATAATTATTAAACTATTCTCTTAAACAGAAAAAAATCAGTTTTCTTCTTTTTATATGTTTTTTTAAAAAAATTTCTTGTATTTACTTTTTTATTTTCATTTTTTATTGTAAAGGTGATGTACAGAGGGGTTACAGTTGCATAAGCCAAGTATTGAATACATTTCTTTTTGAATAGTATCACTAATCCCTCATTTTCTCCCAATTTTTCCCCTCCTGACCCCCTCCCCTCCATAGTTCATTTCAAATACAGTGTCTAGTGAGTATCATCACTGAAGTAGTTCACCCTTTGTCCCACCATTTCTGTGTTTCCCCTTACCCTCCCCAAATCAGATAAGCTTATATACAAAATAAAGGGTACAGAAATTAAAACCAGCCACAAGGGGAAAAATAGAAGAAAAGAAGAGAACGTCAAACAGTAAAATAAAAATATTCTTGTTTCCATTTCTTAGAGTTCATTTCAATAAGCATCATTTTATATGACTATTGAGCCATTAGGATCCTCTCCTAGAATATCCTCCTTTGTTCTGTGAAAATGCTGTTTAACCATTTCCAAGTGTAATGTTTTGTCTTTTACTATCCATTGGGTTTACCTGTAGATTTATAGGTTTATTCTAATGATTACAAATGAAGGTAACAATGCAACCTATGTTTCTTTGGGTCTGGCTTGCTTTACTTAATGTAATTTTTTCTAAGTCTTTCCATTTCTTTATAAATAATACAGTACCATTTTTCTGATGGATAAGTAGAATTCCATCGTGATATTTATAACACATTTTCTTGATCCACACTGAGTTGATTCCATATCTTATCTATAGTAAACAATGCTGCAATTAACATGGTTGTGCTGGCAGCATTAATGAGGCCTAGTTTGTGGCCATTTGGGTAAATGCCCAATTGCTACATCATAAAGAATGTAACTGCTAGATCATATGGAATGGAATTGCTGGGTCATGGGGAGCTCTACATTTTGTCTTTTGAGGAACCTCCATACTGCTTTCCAGAGTAGTTGAACAGGGTCTCACCAACAGTGTAAAGCTTTCCCTCTTGGCCACATCCCTGGCAGCATCTCTTATTATTAGTTTTCATATAATGGCCATCCTCACTGGGGTAAGGTGGAATCTCAATGTAGTTTTGATTTGCATTTCTTTTCTTCTTCTTTTTCTTTTTTCTTTTTTTGCCAGTCCAGGGGCTTGGACTCAGGCCTGAGCACTGTCCCTGGCTTCTTTTTGCTCAAGGCTAGCACTCTGCCACTTGAGCCACAGCACCACTTCTGGCCGTTTTCTGTATATATGGTGCTAGGGAATTGAACCCAGGGCTTCATGTCTATGAGGCAAGCACTCTTGCCACTAGGCCATATTCCCAGCCCGATTTGCATTTCTTTTATGGCTAGAGATGAACATCTCTTCATGTGTCTACTGGCCATTCTTATTTCTTCTTTGAAGAAGTCTTCCTTTAAGTCCTTAGCCCAGTTATTGATTAGTCTGTTGTTTCTTTGAGGATTTGTTTTTGGAGTATTTGATTTTTTGAGCTCTAGGTATCTTTTATTTGTTTGTTTGGTTTTGCTTTTGTTGCCAGTCCTGGGGTTTGAACTCTGGGCCTGGGTTTGTTTGGTTTTGCTTTTGTTGCCAGTCCTGGGGTTTGAACTCTGGGCCTGAGCACTATCCCTGGCTTCTTTTTGCTCAAGGCTAGCACTCTGCCACTTGAGCCACAGCGCCACTTCCGGCCTTTATATGTATATGTGGTGCTGAGGAATCGAACCCAGGGCTTCATATATACGAGACGAGCACTTTACCACTAGGCCATATTCCCAGCCCTCTAAGTATATTTTAAATATGAGGCCTTTGTCTAATGCATAGCTAATAAAGATCTTCTCCCATTCTGTGGACTTTCTGTTTATCTTGCTATTTGTTATGATTCTGGATTTTTACTTAGGAAGTTTTGACATGTGCCAAGAAGACCTAGTGTTTCCCATATACCTTCCTGTGATACTTTCAGGGTATCTGGTCTTAAGTTGAAGTTTTTGATCCATTTGGAATTGATTCTGGTGTAGGGTGCTATATAAGGATCTAACTTCAGTTTTCTGCATGTGTATAGCCAATTCTGTCAGGACCATTTGTTGAAGAGGCTGTCTTTCTTCCATCCTGTTGCTTTTGGCTCCCTTATCAAATATTAGGTTTCACATGCTTTTTATTAAATAGTAAATTGTTTAAGAAATTTCTTCTATGATACCTTGACCTCCATATTGTTTTATTTCTATTATTATTGTTTTAGTATGATCATCAAATTTTTTTAAGGTCCTGGGGTATTTATTACCAACAAATAATTGTGCTGGTCTTATAACTGCTTTTGGATACAATAGTGGGGTTTGGGGTTCATTTTGCTTTTGAAATACTAGATTGAGTTGGCTGCTTATCCTCACCACAGAAGGCAATTGGTTCAGCTGACTGCTTAGCCCAGAAATTGTTTTCTTTGGCAGACAACATAAAGAGGTGTTTGCCTTTCATGTGATTAGAGAAAACAGTAAGGATAATTTTACGTCCTTGAATAGATGAAAAGTGATCTATTTACTCTGAAGACATCAAACCAATATCTTATGGGCCTCAGTTTCAAACCACCCATGCATGTACATGGTGAGGAGGATCATAGAATTTGTCAGCTAAATTCTTTCCTACAATCGTTCTCTACCCACATACTCTGCTTCCCCCTTCACTACCTGCTCCCCAGGGTGGCAGAAAGGTTGCCCAGACAGCTGTCTTAACCATGGCATTGGCCCATTCCTTGCCATCACCTGCACTCTTGTTTCTGAAGAGTGACTTTCATATTTCTCAAGTAGCTCCCTGATTTAAAGTATTCAAACTTAGAGCCAAGGCAGCCCCAGCATCCACCCTCTTCATCTCCTTTGATAAAGCCATTTGTGCCATCTGCTGTATGACCCACTCCCCAAACATTAAGGCCATGTGGATTCTGAAAGCTTATTAACAGATTTCATGTTGACCGGCTTGGCTCTCTTTGCACAAGAGAATTCTTATAAATAAGTAAATTTAAAAATAATGGTGAGGACAAACCTAAAAATATATTAAGGATCTGGGTGGTTGCATAATCTCAGGACAGTTTAAATGAATATCAGCACCACAATCTTGCCTGGCCTCAGGGAGTTAAGGATTATAAGCAGGATTAGAGTCTGGACAGGCAGGGAGCGATTACAATGCTCTGTGACACAAATAAGCAAAGAAACAAGGATGTGCTTTCAGGCACGAATGAATTCAATGTTACGAGAGGGAGGAGGAGACTGTTTAAGGTCTTAAGTCCATGGGACATCTCAGACATTGGGCAGTTTAGCTTTCCTTTTCCTTTATTTTTTACAGATACGTGGTTATGAGCAGAAAATTTCATTTTAAAAATTACACACTATGCCCTCTGGGAAGGAAAAAAACTGGCTTAAGCCCTACTCTGCATGTATAGTATTTGGATAGCTCATTTTTTAAGAAGTTGATATTGCATGTGATTCCAGCACAGGATCAAAGTAAACTCTTAGCCATAATGGAGTGTTTAAGCAGTAAATGTTTACTCAAGGCATCACCAATGGAGCCCAGTTTTACAGTTTACACAGGAAGTGACAGAATGTTTAATTCAATACTGCAACACTGAGTAATTGAAATAAAGATTTGTTGTATATTAAGCGAGCAAGTTTCAGCACCAAGAGTAACTGGGGAGGAGGTAAGGCTGGAGGGTTTCCAGCTCCCAGACAACCTCACACAGACCAATCTGTCATCACCCTTGTGGAACTTCAGGGCAGGAAAATCACTGGGCAGAGGACCAAGCAGCCTTCAGACCTCTCCTAACACACCCAAGGTCTCTATCACAGGAAAATGCAGTCCATTTAAATGAAACATATTCTGAGCAATGAGTTATTGAGCAGTTCAGTTGTGAGAAAATCACAGATTGTAGTTAACAAACCTATATGGTTACTCAGGTTACTCAGTCCACACAACCTCTTGTTTTATGGTAATGGAACTTGAACTCAGGACTTCCCACTCTACATATTGAGCCACACCCTCAGCTCCACATGGTCTCCTAGTGCATTCAAGAGATGTGGCGAGGACGTGGCTACTGTATATGTTCTTGGTGCATTGTGTATTGTATATATGTCTACCTGACCTAGGGAAGGGAAAGAAAAACAGGGTGTAAGATATCACAAGAAATGTACACACTTCCCTACTATGTAACTGTACCCTTTTTTGCACAACACCTTGTCAAAAAATTTGTGTTTAATTAATAAATTACAAAAATATATATATAAAATGTCATCTAATGATCAGAACTAAAAAAAAAGATATCACAGGAAATGTACACACTGCCCTATTATGTAACTGTACCCCTTTGCACAACACCTTGTCAAAAAAATTTAATTAATAAATAAAATTTAAAAAAAAAAAAAAAAAAAAAAAAGAGATGTGGCGAGGGCTGGGAATGTGGCTTGGTGGTAGCGTGCTTGCCTAGCATGCATGAAGCCGTGGGTTTAATTCCTCAGTACCACACACACAGAAAAAGCCAGAGGTGGTGCTGTGGCTCAAGTGATAGAGTACCAGCCTTGAGGAAAAAAAAGCTAAAGGACAATGCCAGGTCCTGAGTTCAAGTCCTATGAGAGAGAGAGAGAGAGAGAGAGAGAGAGAGAGAGAGAGAGAGAGCAAGAGAGATGTAGTGAACAAGTGAATCAATCTGCTGGTCTCATATGACATGTTGCTTTATAGTAAACTTTTATAATAAGTAGGAATATATTCTAAAATAAGAATAAACATATAGTAAATACAGAAGCTACTAGAATGGTCATCTCTAATTATTGTGCAGTGTACAGTACATAGCTCTGCATGCATGCAACATGGTTAGAGCTAGCAGTACAGCACATATTTCCACTAGCATCACCACTGCCACTGAGTCCTGAGCTGTACCAAGATCTTTAGAGGGCAAAGATGTCACTAGGCAATAGGCATCTTTCCGGTTCATTATAATCTCATTCACAGAAACTTCACTGTCTATTCAGTAGGTTCTTGCCTTAAATGTCCTTTTGTGACACATAACTGTACTCTTTCCAGAGGTAAATGAGAAAGAGAAAAACAAGAAGAAAACAAAAAGGTGAGACACGTTAGACCAGAGTAATTAAAGAGCTTTCAAATGGAAATATTTTAAAGAGAAGAGGTCCTACCAAAATTCCAAACACCTTTAAAGAGATTCCCTATCTGTGAAGGCATTTAGCATCTTTAAACAAGGTCCTAAATGCATATAAAATGGGGCTTAGGAAACACTACTGTCTCTTCAAGGATAAATTAGGGATGCATGTAAAACAGTAGTTCAAAAAGAAAGAAAAAGATAGCAGAATTTAGTAATTCAGCTTCAGGGGCTATGTCTAATGCTCTCGAATGAATAATGTTTTCCATAATACCTTCAGTCAGTAACATCTCCTGGATGCTTCGAAGATGCTATATCATATATCTAAGGATATCTGCACTCTGAGATGCCCCAGCCAAGCACTGTGGCCTTATGGGTATCACAGGTAGCTCAGACCCAATCCCTTTACTTCCTGGCCCTATAGCTTTGACAGTTCCAAGGAAATGGAATTATTTCTGTTTTCAAGGATATTTATTGGGTAGGTTGAGTAAGCAAATGATTGTTCTACATAAAGGAATGCATCACCAGCTCCTTATTCCACCAAACTTCTCTTGTTTATTTTTCAGAGTATTATTGAAGTATAGCTGGCCCACTGTATGCCTGAATTCTTCATTCAAATGCAGGCAGAAAATACTTGGAATAAAAAATTGCATCTATACTAAAGTGTACAGATAGAATAGTTTTGACCTCTTCTTGCAGTTAGGTGTGTCAATAAGCTTATTTCATTTTTACATTTCAAGTTTTCAAGACTTTAATTTGAAGACTTTTAATTTTACTCTGAGAAACCCCTTTGAAACAGAAAGTTTGGGTCTTTAAACTTGCTACTTACAAAAAATGCAAATCTGTCTCTCCCAAATGTAAGGGTGGCAATGGTGGCAAACAAGAAATAGGCTCTGTGGCAGAGTGTTAGCATTGATCGGGGACAAGCAGGAAGCCCCAGAAATAAACTTCCAATCTTTATTTTTAAGTGAAGATCACATTCACCCACATTCACACTGTCTCCCATGAATTGCTCTAATTAGGTGGCCTATTTTTAAAGAATGCATAATTGTCCTTTATTCTTTGTCAGTTTTACTGCTAGCCAGCAGCATCCAAGCTTCAAAGTGCACACTTTATCCCATGCACTTCTTCACTTCTGTTCTGGGAAGCTCACCTATGTGTTGCAGGAGGCTTAAGTCCTTGAGTACTGAGATGGTTGAAGACATTAAAAGTCCCGAAACCAACCAAGTCTTTTCATAGGAATGAGAAGCACAATGTTTGCCTTCCCAAAAGCAAGAGGAGTTGCTTCTCTGAAGCTTTCTCTCTGCACTGCACCTCCTCCTCCTGCCCAGCCTGCCTCTTGTCCTTTTTCCCTCCAATTGCCTTTCAGAGAAATTCCTCCCCATCCATAATCCCTACATCTCTCTGGGTGCATGGTTTGTAACCTAAAGGTTGGAGAGTGTATTGGGAGTAGAGTTAATCTGGCTTTCCTAATCATGGAGTGGGCCTTGTTTATCTAAGGTTTCTCTTCCTGCTCATAACATTTGGACAATTCTAGAAAAGGGAAAGAAGAAAAAAGGAAGATAAGAAAGAAGATCAAACTAGTTCTTGCTCTTTTGTTTTCAGTAAAACATCTTATTTTCTGTGTATGGTAACCGGGGATGCTAGATATTGAACTCAGGGACATGCGCTATACACAACCTCTACCCCTTAGAGACATCCATACCCTCTGAGTTAATATGGATGAAAGATCATGGGTAAAATAAGCACAGAAAAGTAAAATCAATGTTGTTGCTTCAAGATATTATCTTTCTATGTGTATTTAAATAATTTATATGTACTTGCAATCCACTAATATTAATGGATTCTGA
Organism: Perognathus longimembris pacificus; assembly: GCF_023159225.1. Taxonomy (NCBI): domain Eukaryota; kingdom Metazoa; phylum Chordata; class Mammalia; order Rodentia; family Heteromyidae; genus Perognathus; species Perognathus longimembris. The sequence continues at coordinate 39,552,003 of NC_063172.1, read as the reverse complement.
GAGAATTCTAAAGGTAAAGTTAGTGAATCTTGGCCATATAACCATAAGAATTACCCATCAAGATGTTTCTTTTGGGGCTGGGGATATAGCCTAGTGGCAAGAGTGCCTGCCTCGGATACACGAGGCCCTAGGTTCGATTCCCCAGCACCACATATACAGAAAACGGCCAGAAGCGGCGCTGTGGCTCAAGTGGCAGAGTGCTAGCCTTGAGCGGGAAGAAGCCAGGGACAGTGCTCAGGCCCTGAGTCCAAGGCCCAGGACTGGCAAAAAAAAAAAAAAAAAAAAAAAAAAGATGTTTCTTTTGACCTCAGACAGCCTACTTAGCTGTGGATAAAGTAGATGCTTTCTCCAAAGCATCAGACAAAAGTCTAAATTTTTCTTTAAATTGATGACATTCAAAACCACTTGCTAAATAAATGTAGAGTTATGTTATTTTGAGTAAGGGCAACATCCGGGGTAGACTAGTACCAGATGCTGGGGACCACTTATAGCCGTTACTTTGCTATAATGGGCTCATTTTCAATTTCTCAACCATGCAGGGAGTTTAGCAGAGAAAAGGAAAAAGCGATTCTGTAGGAAGGGAGCCTGCTGTTAAAGAAAGGCTCTAAGGTTTTTAAACAAACTGGTTTCAAGGTTTTTGGAGGGGAGTCCAACTTTCCATGTGCTCTTGGCCCATTAAGGTACTGAAAGGGTGGGTGATTGCTAGTGCATCTTGAGAACTTATCAAGACTGGCTCCAAATAACCATCCTTATCTACAAATGTACAACCACATGAGCACCAAAGCCAGTGACAAATGGATCTCACCCTTCCCAGAAAATCTGCCCATTATTGTTTCAAAGAGCTGCTCCCCTCAGAACCAAAATGCCTTTAATTTTCATTCAATGTGCATGAGCCTGACTGATCATTTAGGGGCCAAAAAGAGATCTAGTCTCAAAATCGTAACTATTACTCTTTTATTTTTAATCTCTCTCTCTTTTTTTTTTTTTTTTTTTTTTGCCAATCCTGGGGCTTGAACTCCAGACCTGAGTGCTGTCCCTGGCTTCTTTTTGCTCAAGCTAACACCCTACCACTTGAGCCATAGTGCCCATTCTGGCTTTTTGTATATATGTGGTGCTGAGGAATTGAACCCAGGGCTTCATGTATACATGGCAAGCACGCTACCACTAGGCCATATCCCCAGCCCCAATTATTACTCTTATATTTATTATTTATATAATTTATATAATTACATGTCAGCATAATACTGACAGGCTGGATATGGTGATTAAAATCCATATTAGCTACTTAGGAGGCTGAAATAAAGACAACTGAAGTTTAAGGACAGCCTTGTCAAAAAGTTAGTGAGACTACATTTCAACAAACAAGCCTGTGCGGTGAATAGTTGGTGTTTGTCATGAAAGTTTCATGAGAAGCCCTAGGTAGGAAGATCTCCATCTGAGACAACGCTGCAAGACCTTATCTAAAAAGTAAGTAATGCCAAAAAGGGGGTGGAGGTGTGGGCTCAAGTGGAAAATTTTCTGCTCAGTAAATGGGAGGCCCTGTACTGACCCTCCCCCTCAAAAAAAGTGTGAAATACTTGGCAGTCTGACATTTTGAATTTATTCTTGCCATTTTTAAAAAGCTCACTGATTTCCATGAGATTGTGAAGATACTGGTTTAAAAAAAAGTCCCTATGTGAATGATTGCATTTATATGACCTCTGGAGTAGGCAAAGCCACAGGAACCAAAGAAATCAGTCATTAGAGGCTGAGAGCAGAGGGGGAAATGGACATACAACAGAGGCAGGTTAGAATTTTAGCCGATGAAGAGTTGTTCCTACATGGTAGAAACTACCATGATAGTTACAGGACTATAAGAATTTATCAAGCTGGGAATATGGCCAAGTGGCAAGAATGCTTGCCTCATCTACATGAAGCCCTGGGTTCGATTCCTCAGCACCACATATATAGAAAACGGCCAGAAATGGCTCTGTGGCTCAAGTGGCAGAGTGCTAACCTTGAGCAAAAAGAAGCCAGGGACAGTGCTCAGGCCCTGAGTTCAAAGCCCAGGACTGGCAAAAAAAAAAAGAAGAAGAAGAAGAAGAATTTATCAAAATTTAGAGATATGTGCAAAATGATGATGTTTACCGTATGTGAGTTTGTTTTATTAAATTGATCGCTATAGGAGATAGGTTAGAAAAATAGTTGCTATAACAACAGAAAAAAGAATTCAACTCTTTTTTCTCATGACATTTGGCACAATCACAAGCTTATGAATTATTATTAAATAATTCTCCTGAGTATTGCTTTTTTAACTAATAATATGGTTACTATGACACTTGAGGAATATCAAAATAAGGACAACTGCAACCATACCCAGTGAGTAAATATTATTCCTGAACTCATTCCAACATTTCTCTACTATGTTAACTCAAAGGGATTTGACTAGAAGGATATTCTTTAGATATTTTTCAGTCAAGAAACAATGTCTACCCATACACCCACCCATCAGTGGAGATTAGCTACTATTAATTATGCTTACATGTCAGATTGTTTACTGGTAAAAACTCAGCCATCTTTTGAATCCTTACTTCTGTCAAAATAGCCAAAGATTTCCCCTCCCCCATTCTGTCTATCCCTCTCCAAGGGGGAGGAGGTGGCAGGGGAGTACTGGAATTTCCTAGTTAATTAGCTAATTTGTTTTCATTTTTGTGATCAGTGCTCTGATCAGCACTCTGGAGTTAATTCTTTGCTCTTCCCCAGATTCCTAGTGCTCCATTCTCTCCTCACTGGAGCCTCTTCCATCCCTAACACCAAGAGAGAGGTTGATGGTCAATTCATCTCTCCTCTATGTCTCTATCTCTGTCTCTGACTGTCTCTGCCTCTGTTTCTCTCTCTTTCTCTCTCTGCATATACACATCAGTGTATTCAATCATAAAGATAAATAATAGTCTAGAATGCTTCCCTAAAGGTCTTTGTGACAGAAGTACTTGTTTTGTTTCTTTTTTTTTTTATTGGTACTATAAAGGCCACCTACAGAGTAGTTATAGTTTCTGAAGTCAGGTAATGCAGACTCTTTTTTTGGACAATGTTACCCTTTTGTTTCTTTTTAAACTACAATTGCCACAGGTATGTGGAAGCAAGCAATGTGAACTACGATGAATGTAAAGATAATATTTTAATATAGTGTTTCTCCAGGAATTGTTCTTAGCTACATATTCCTATAGGAGTATTCCTTACAGTTCTGTTAATAGAAACAAAATAGTGAAAGGTCTTTCAGCTAAGAATCTTCCTTGTCTCATTTCATCTATTAAAGAAATGACTTCTTGGTGAGCTTTATAGAAATAGAAATAGATCAGTAGCTTATATTCTTTGAACCATGATTACCCCCAAAACGATTTCTACTCTGAATACTTAGAAAGCCTGTTCTTGCATGAGAGAGAAAGCAATTTGGTTTAAAAACAATAGGGTAATTTTGGACTGGGCTCATAATTACAGAAACAGAAAAGCTGTTTGTGAAGGTGAATGACCTAAAACATCGCTAAAACATTCCGGAGTCTAATTTGTGCCCTGTAAATCTGTATTCTTTCCAGCAGCTTCGGGACTGGGATTGTATTTCTCCCTGGCCTCACCGTGCGTCATGGTAGCCTTGACTACAAGGGAGCCATTGATTCAGCATACAGAGGGAGCAGGCACCAGGGATGTCCCTGAACAAGAGGCACCTTGTGCCTGCCTTAAATCTCTCTTAAGATTTAAGTAAATCAGAACTTTGCCAATTCTTTTCTGCTACTCTATATTTAGAATGACATAGTGGCTAGTTCAGATGCCCCAACTTGAGAGTTGGGTTGTTTATAAAAACAAGTATCAACCTGCAAAATAAATTTACAATGAGTTTATTTATGAGTATTTATTATCCTTTTTATGACACATGGTGGTAGACATAAGAAAATATTTATTTAACCATGCTTGAAATTTTTGTGAATTTCTGAACTGAGATTATATTTCCTGGCTCTAAAATATCATTTCAACTGATTTTCTGTTGTAGGCAACAAAAATATTTGAATATGTGTTTACATAATTAAGTAATGTATGGAATTAAGGAATTAAGGAATGTATGGAAAAGACACCAAAAATTGAAATAGAGGTTTGTCCCTGCTTTTTTTTTTCTTTTATTGGTCTTGCACTGATTTTTTTCCATTTTTTCATCACTAGTCAAATTGAGCCTAGTGTCTTTTTTAATTTAAATTTTATTGTAAAGGCAATGTTCAAAGGGGTCACAGTTACAGCCTAGTGTCTTTTTAATAACACTTGTAGACTACTGCTGAGTCAGAATAGATCAGGGAAAAATGAACCAAGGGTAGAAGTAACCAGGAATTAAAGATAAGCAATGCTTTTATGAATACTATAGCTTGATTAAAGGCACATAAACACTATTTGCATTGCTTTAAGCTTTATAGGCCCTTAATAAGTTGCCATTCAGTTTTAAACAAGGAGAGAGAGAGAGAGAGAGGAAGAGGAGGGATAAAGACAGAAATGCAGAGAGGAAGGAAGGAAGGGAGGGAGGGAGGGAGGGAGGGAGGGAGGGAGGGAGGGAGGGAGGAAGGAAGGAAGGAAGGAAGGAAGGAAGGAAGGAAGGAAGGAAGGAAGGAAGGAAGGAAGGAAGGAAGGAAGGAAGGAAGGAAATCAGCTCTCTCACTCTGACTTTGGCCCAAATGAGTACTGTATTCTAAGAATGACACCTAGCCTGGAAAAAGAAATAGAAAAAATATTTTTAAGTGACTTTCCAGGCACAAAAACAAAGTAAAATATCTGTGTCAAGAACAGATACCCAGCTGGGCACTTGTGGCTCACGCCTGTTATCCTAGCTACTCAGGAGGCTGAAATCTGAGGATCATGGTTCAAAGCCAGCCCGGCCAGGAAACTCCATGAGACTCTTACCTCCAATAAACTATTCAGAAAAAAACAGAAGTGGAGCTGTGGCTCAAGTGGTGAAGCTGTAGCCTTGAGCACAGAAAGGCTCAAGGACAGAGCCTAGGCCTGAGTTCAAGCCCCAGGACAGGCAATTTAAAAAAGAAAATAGACACCAGCTTGAAGGGAGCACCTGACAGCATTCATTCTTTGTCTACAGGGATACTTGGTGACCCATGTCATTATGTCCCTAAATTTAGTAAATAGATCAACCTCTAATATCTCTGCATATCTCTAATATCTAATATCTTAAGGAAATGTGACAACAGGATAACAGAATACACCAGGTATCCAGAACAGAAAGGAACAGACAGTCTGGGGTAAATTGGGGTTAAACTCCTAATCTCTGTTTTTACCATAAACACCTGAGTGGTACCTGATACTCTCACTGATCGAATTCAGTGCAACTTTTAACATGGGTTCATTTATATCAGCATAATTTTTTATAACTGTCTTTAAAAAATAGTTGTGAGAAAAAATAAATTAAAACATGTCATGTTAAACTATTTATTTACTTTATTTATTTATTGTCTTTGTCCACTAGAGTGTCCACCGCAGTCTATAATAGCAGGCATTTAAATCTGTTTTGCTCACTGGTATGTTTCTAGTGTTGAAAAAGCCCAATGTGTAACAATAATTTTTTTTATAAAAGAAATGAATGGAGGGACAAGGTAAAAAACAGTACAAGAAATGTATCCAATGCCTAACGTATGAAACTGTAACCTCTCTGTACATCAGTTTTATAATAAAAACTTTAAAAAATTAAAAACTTAAAAAAATTAAAAAAGAAATGAATGTTGAATTAAAATAATGAGCAATCTGGGTTATTTTATATTTGAAAACAGGGGTACGCAAACTGATAGTGGCAGTGAATGTCTTTCAAAAGCATTCACATTTATTCTGGATTCAACAAGGAATCACTAAAGATTTGAGCTGGTTTGTGATTGTGTTGTACACATCTTTTCAGTGTGATTTTCTGAAACCAGACTATTAACGCTCTGTCCAATAACATAATAATTCTGCTGTGTGTGTGTTGTCTCCTCTGAAGAGAATTTGCATTTTACCAAAAATGGAGATTTGGTGATGATAAAGGACAGTAATCATCATATTACTGGAACTGATAATTCTGGCCTCTGTGGAGTTGCCAAACAACTGTTACCAGAACTTCTGGTGCTCCTGGATGATCTCTGAAAGAGAAGAACCTCCTCCCTGTCCTTGAGTGTGAGTTCATGTTGATATCACAAAAAATAGTTTTAGAGGGGCTGGGGATATGGCCTAGTGGCAAGAGAGCTTGCCTCGTATACATGAGGCCCTGGGTTCGATTCCCCAGCACCACATATACAGAAAAAGCGCCAGAGGTGGCGCTGTGGCTCAAGTGGCAGAGTGCTAGCCTTGAGCAAAAGGAAGCCAGGGACAGTGCTCAGGCCCTGAGTCCAAGGCCCAGTACTGGCCAAAAAAAATAAATAAATAGTTTTAGAATATACAGAGCTACAGACAGAGAATGTTTACCAGTAAAGCAAAGGAAAGGAAAAATAGATAGTACCCAACCAAGACATGAGTTTAGGTGCACTTGACCACAGATGCAGTGGTTAAAATTTATCATGTACATATGTGTTAAACCACAGCTCATTTAAGATTGTCTGAGCTCATGAAAAGTAAAGAATATCTTCTGGTCTCACTACCATGTAAATATCTAAAAACAAAACACAACAGTATCAATATTACTGTCAGTATAATAAATATCGAGCATATTGAATATCAGATCTCTTATTTCCCCATCACCAATGTCACAACCCCCATTGGTCTACAACCCTGGGGTTACTGGGAACTGCTGTGGGGTAAATAAAAAGTATCTTGCACTAGAGTTCACCTCTTGCCACCCACTACTGGTCAGTGCTTTGATCTGATTAGCTACCCCAGCCTTACCGATGCTGCAAGCTAGGCTGTTGCCACTTTTATTCAATGTTCACCTCCAAACCACCATTCACCTACTTCAGCATAGCTGCTTATGCTGTCACCATGGATATAGACAAAGCTCTGGGATTACTTTAATATTGGCTGCAAATGAAAAGCAAAAGGCTTTTCTCTCCTCCATTACAGCTTTATAAGAAGTTGTGTAGCAAGGCTCTGAGGATCTAAAGAAAAATACCTAGATCCATGGTTCCAAATGACACATCCCCACCTAAGGATGACTTTAGGCAAAGCAATCTTCCTGGAGCTCTAAAACATCAGAACATCCAGTCTCTGTTGTCACTAAATCATTTCTATTCTGGATAAGCAGACAAGGAAATATGTCATACATATTCTCATGTTTTAGACAGTATATAATAAAGAATAAATAAGAAGATTGGTGTATAGCTGGGTTGACACAGAAGTTATAATATTACTAGTGAGAATTAGGTACTTTCTTCTCTGAGTGAAAAAATCTTTGTCTCAAAGTTTAATTATGAATTACTGTCTTCTCTTTATATGAAATAATAAAACAATCACTAAAGGCTTACCAATCTTTGATATTTTTTACCATGCTAGGCATGTACAGTGTCATAAATGTCACTGGGTAGCTCTTGCTCAGTAGCTAATGCTAATGGGCAATGAACCCTGGAATTATCTCTGAAAATGAAGCTGTTCACACACCTCTCCAAGAGAAATAATTTCCCCTGTATATGAAAGTGTGATTTCTGAAGGTACTCCATAGGCAATTCTTTTCTTAACTTGCTGTAGAGTAAACCTAATTTTCTGAATAGTAAATCAAACCAATTTTTATGAGTATATAATAGTAGAATTAAGACACTAGTTTTAAAAAATATTATTTCGGGCGCGTCGCTCATGGCGTGGAGCGGGTGCGTGGTGCGGGGCCATGGCGTCGCTCCGGTGTCGCACCGTGGTCTGTGTGATCTGCTTGGAGAAGCCCAAATACCGCTGCCCAGCCTGCCGCGTGCCCTACTGCTCGGTGACCTGCTTCCGGAAGCACAAAGGTTGGTAGACATATATACAATATACAATGTACCAAGAACATATACAATAGCCACGTGGCCTACCCCGAAGAAAATTCGCCTAGGGCTTTAAATGTAATGTCGACAATAGACAATATGTCGACAATAGACAATATGTCGACAATAGTCTTATATGAATGTACATACATAGCTTTTGAGCTATTGTGATCCACTGAGAGGTCAATTTTTGACCTTTATATGTTGAGTAGTTGTTTGGTTTTAGTTACATAGTGTAGGGTCGCTGACCCAAACCTGTGGGAAATACCATTTGACAAGAAAAATAAAAATAAAAATAAAATATTATTACGAAGTTTGAATCACCCATTTCTATTTAAAAAAAAAAAAACAAGGATTTTGACTCTTTGTTATCATTTTCTTGAATGCTTATGCTAGATACTGGGATTATTGAACTCTTTTTTGGAATTCAAAGTTGACCAAAATAAGTACATTAGGTATATATTTATGGAACTTGAATGTTATCAATGCAGAAGACTAATATAAGCTCACGGTGTGTGACTTAATTTTAACAAGAAGGGGCACCACTTCATGACCTAGAAAATATTCCATGTGGCTAATAACCTCCCCCTTAGGCAAGGCCAGCACTGAACCTTCCCAAATAAGAGTGAGAACATCAACCTAGTTAGCTTAATTGGGAGATAATGAGGGCAAAAGTTTGATTCTATTTGGAATCACTTGGTTTTCCTTACACAGAGCAATCTCTTTCCTCTCGGTCCCTTCCCCTGAGAGGCTGCACCTGGCATTAGCAAATACATGGGCTGAAAAGGTGCAGAAGAGCATGAGAGACAGAGCATCTGCTTCTCTCCTATACTGCAACTGTCTAAGAAGGCAACTTGCTGACTAGGCCAGTAGCTCCATGTGCTCGTGACTTATTATTAATCAGACATATCTTGGAAACATTCTTAATGTAATTATGAAGTTTAATCTTGTTTTGTTAAAATAACCACCAAATCTTTGGAGAAAAGGTAAAAGGGGCTTAGAACCAGAATTATTTAACTTATGTACCCTAGAAGACATATACCTTAAAAGACATGTATTGTCAAGTCATTCTCTGGTCTTGTAGAGCTGTTCCCATAAGCTTCTGAAAATGAACAAGCACAGGATGTCTTTCTTCATAGCAGACAACCAAAAATATTTGCTGATCAAATTAATTCTCTTAAAGAGCTGAATGACTACACTCATGTCCTTGCCATACCAAATATCCTTCTAACAGGCTACAAAAGATCTGTTGGTGTGTGGCATTTTTCTCTATGCTTTTTTCTCTTTGATAACCTCATTTTGGTAGCCACTTCAGCTTTAATTTCCTCTTCAAGAGAAATTTATAGTATGACAGGATCTTTTCCAGATGATCTTTCCAGATTTTGGTAAGACACTTACTTGAAAGAGACCCCTGAGTAGCTCTGGATGTGCTAAGCATAGAGTGCAGCTTTCCCTGTGACATCCTGGATCTTTCTCAACCCACATAACTGCAAAAGGAGAAGAGTTTCAAAACAGAAATTGAACAGGTTTCTTTTCCTTCTGTCACACTTACATTCCTATCTTGAATCCAGCTGGACTCAGTGTTTTCTGTTCAGTAAATCATACAGTGCCATCTCCCTAAGATTTGACCTTACTCTTAGTCCAAGCATCTTGGAAGTATGTAGCCTACTTCTTGTCTAACAGCACTACAGCCACAGAAAAATATACTATATAATTTTATCTAGAAACAAGGAGATTTCCTTCTTACTAGAGAATGAGATGACTCCCAAGAAGGAACTGCAATGTAGTTAGGACATCTGTAAAGAGTGGAAAGATTTAGACAGAATTAAGTGAAGGAAATCGGGCCCAGGGACACAAATGATGCACATTTTCCATTGTATGTGGAAGCTAGGTTTAGCTTATTAACTTATAAGCAAACATGTTGGGTAGTATGCCAGTGTACACAGTGTATACAAGTATAACTGAAATAGGGTTGATTCATGGGAGATCGCAAGTAATGTAATTCCTTAGAAAGGCAAAGTTTAGCAAAATGAAACACCAAAAAGTGGGTGCTTAAGTAGCATGCCATGGAGTCAACGGGAAAGGTGTGGATAAATGAAGAGAAGGGTGGGAGAATGAAGCCAAGAGTGCAGTGTATATCATGCAAAATTAAGGAAAAGAGAGATGAGATGGGTAGGAGAGGGATGGGTGACAGCGTTGAAGGGAGTGACATTGATAAAGATATATTATATTCATAACTGCTTTATGAAATGGCATCTCCTTTGTATAACTACTTTGAGAAAATTTTTAAAAACTAAAAAGAAAATTGTCCTGTGTGGATAAGGGACATATTTAACAGGTTCAAGCTGCAACTTTTTACTTATTGAATAAAAATTTAAAAACAATCAAAAAAGAAATGGAAGATGCTAAAAGGAAATTAGCTATTAAGCATTTGCTGCCATTACTAATGAGCAGCCTCAACATTTTTATACCATGATATTCCTTTCACCAAGTATTAGATACCTCAATATTATTACCATTTTCCAAAGAAATTGGTTTTCATGACTCACAACTTTCTCAACACATTTAAATTAGACAGACATCAGTATTCCATCTCATAATATACTGATGTGAAACTAGAATTGCGTAATCACATGAGGTAACTACAGGATATCTCAAGGTAAAAGAATAGAAATAGCTAGCATTTGGCTTTGAACAAAGATTTCCTTAATACAAGTTGAAATATAATGAAAATATAGGTAAAGAATTGGGGATAACGCTCAGTGGTAGAGTACCTGTGTGGCATGTGGGAGGCCTTGGATTGAATCTCTAGCACATGTAAATCAGGCATAAGTGCTAGCTATTTGAAAACTGAAAATTTCTCCCCACTTCCTTTTTTTTAATAGCCTCATCTACCTTCCTACCATTAAAGTATTTGGTAACTCTGAATTATACTGAATTCCAAATCCAGAATAGCAGATTTAAAAACTTAGCAAAATGAAAGGAGAGATATTGCCAGTTATTTCTTAATTTCTGTTCCTAGCTCTCACAGTGTCTCTGGGATGTGAGAGCCCAATCAATTAGCAGAAGATTTGACAAATGTAACTCTCCATCCTACAAAATGACTTTGGTCTACCTCACAAAGATAAAATTTGAGAATTTGCTTTCAATTTTTCAATCACTTTATACCATTTCTAAAATACTTGGTGCAACTTCAAATATTTTCCTCATGAAGCAAAGCAATTTTCTCACTTGCCAACTAATGTGTTAACATATTTGAGTGATAATAATAAGATTTAAGTTGAAATTGCCTCCAACTATTGTCTTACTGAGTCCTAAATGTCCTTCTCTTCTTTCTGGCGTCTCTCTCCTATCAATACCACCTCAGTATCTGCCAGTCATTTCTTCAGGCTCTAACAGTTGGGCTTCTCCATGTGCCCCCCCCCCCAGTCACCAGGTGCCCATTCACCCACATTATCTCCCAGGGGACACACCTGTGGTTCGATTTAAATAATATGTTTCTATTTTTAATTGACACACAATAATTACACAAACATATGGGCTACTGTGTGTGTATGTGTATATATATGTTATACATAATCAGATCAGCTTAATTGGCATGTGTATCACTTCAAATGTTTGGCATTTCTTAGAATTTGGAGTATTCTAGATCCTCTCTACATTTTTAAGTAAAAATTTATTGTAAAGGTGATGTACAAAGGGGATATAGTTATGTAAGTCAAGTAATGAGTACATTTTCCTTTTAAATTATATTGTCAAGGTGATGTACAGAGTGGTTACAGTTATATACATAAGGTAGTGAGTACATTTCTTGTCAAACTTCCCTCATTTTTCCCACCTTCCCTCTCCCCCAAAACCCTCCCCGCCCCACGTTGTACAGTAGATTTCCACCATATTGTCTTGTGAGTACATTTCTTTTTGAACAGTGTCACCTCCTCCCTTGTTCTCTCCCAGTCTTTCCCCTTCTCGATTCCCCACCCCACAAGTTGTATAATTCATTTCCAACATAGTGTCTAGTGAGTATAGTGGCTGAATTGGTTCACCCTTGGTCCCACCATTTCTGTGCTTCCTCTTCCTTTCCCCAAATCAGATAAACGTATATACAAGACAAAGGGTACAGAAATTTAAAAAGCAGTGACAAAAGGGAATAAACTATTTCCATTTTTTAGCATTCATTTTGATAAGCATCATTGTATATGGTCATATGCACATAGCAATTGAGCATTTGTGATCCTCTCCTAAGCCTCTCTACTTTTATTTTGGAATATGCTCTTAATTGCTGTTGACCATGGTCATCTTGTTTCTATGCTGTAGAACATTAGTTGCTATTCTTCTTATCCAACCATTCACCTTGGAGATCTTAAGTAAAGCAAAGCTGAACAGGAGAACTAGAGTCTTGGGCCATCATGGCTGCCACATGAAAATATTCCCAATGACCCTGGGTCATGTGATGAAGGAGGGGGGGTATCTCTCACCTCTATCATTTGGGTTCATTGATGGTCATCTCAAGACACCAAATCTGCAATCCAGTCCCAGGTTATTATTACTATTATTATTATTGTTATTATTATTACTTCACACTCATAGATCCAACACAGTAATCAAAGCTGGCCAATGGTGTGATCAGAAAGATTCCCAGATGTGGCTATAGGCTTTGCATACAATTCAAGTCTTTCAGGACCAGGACTGCTCAATCCTACTTCACTGGTGCCTTGTGAACAACCGTGCCTTCTTAATCATCCTCTAAAGAGACTTTCATTTTTTTTGTTTGTTTGGTTTTTTGGGTTTTTTTGGCCAGTCCTGGGGCCTGGACTCAGGGCCTGAGCACTGTCCCTGGCTTCTTTTTTGCTCAAGGCTAGCACTCTGCCACTTGAGCCACAGCGCCACTTCTGGCCATTTTCTGTATATGTGGTGCTGGGGAATCGAACCCAGGGTCTCATGTATATGAGGCAGGCACTCTTGCCACTAGGCCATATCCCTAGCCCCCGAGACTTTCATTTTTTAAAATTTATTTTTATTGTCAAGGTGATGTACGGAGGGGTCACAGTTGCATACATAAGGTAGTGAGTACATTTCTTGTCAAACATGTTACCCCCTCCCTCATTTTTCTCCTACCTTTCCTCTGCCCATACTCCCTTGAGTTGTATAGTTAATTTCCAACATATTGTCTTGAGAGTATTGCTGTTGCATTGGTTCACTCTTTATAAATAGGCCTTCATTATTTAAGAGAGTTGTTTTAAAAGACACTAAAATACCTGAACAATGCCTTCTTCAGACTTCTCCTTGGAGAATAAAAATTGCCTTGACTATATCAACCACAGACTTCCCTTGGAGACTTCTGTGATTATGTGACCACCAATATGTGCCTCATCATGAGAACCCACTGTGAATAGATAAAGAATAGAGAGATGTAGAATACATATAGAATAGTAATAAATCTCCTGATGTTATCATTATATACCAAGAAAAATATCCTTTGTGATTCACACAAACAGCACACTCAAGTTAGAGATGATAGCAATTTTCCCTGTGACAAAATATTCATCCAAAATCAGAACTGGAAGGTACAAATAGATGAGGTAACTTCAGAATATCTCCAGAGCTTGGGACAGAAATGTAACATATGCATTTTAATAAGGTGTTTCTCAACCTAAAATATATCACAGGTGTGATATCACTTGCTGTTGACAACTTTTTGAATGCTCTACTCACTGATATTTTCTCAAAATTCCAATGCTTACATCATCACCATAGTACCAATTTAATCTCTTGAAATTACACATTTCATCAGATTCTAAATATGGCTTGACTGGGGAGGAAAAAATGGAGAAAAGAGTCTTCTACTTTTCTGCACATTAGCATTGCTAATATGTACCATATAAATTAATAGTTTATAGGTCTTACTTGGCTTTTTTTTCACAATTTTGAAATCCAGCACCCCACCTCCACCCCCCACCTGCCACCATAATTCTAGAATTGAGATCAGGTAGCCCTTCTAACCAGAACAGGTACAAAGCCTGAGGGGTAGCAATACATTTATGGACAGTGAGGGAAACTGAGATAGAAACAGTTTGGTTCCCACTTAAAGGCTCACCATATTTAACCTCATTTGAACTGCAATTTCTCTGTTGCAATAATGTGTTTCTTTTTTTATTATTGTGTATGTTAGGTTTAAAACACACATATTGATACATATTGATCAGTCAATTATCCACAATAAGGAATTTTCATTTCCACTGAACTAATTTTGTCTATTCCCCTAAATACACCAAATGACTATTGCTTAACATATTTAAGTTAACTGCTTACTATGTTTTGAAAATAATCATAAATCTGTGTATTTCACTTATTGATATGTAGATCCGTCTGATTTCTCTAGAGAAACAAAATATATGGGTGTAAAAGGACCACATCAGATTCTGGCCATTCAACCAACAAAACCTACTAGACTTCAATGAAAAGATGTATTAGAATGGGCTTGGAATATGGCCTAGTGGCAAGAGTGCTTGCCTCCTACACATGAAGCTCTCGGTTCGATTCCCCAGCACCACATATATGGAAAATGGCCAGAGGGGGCGCTGTGGCTCAGGTGGCAGAGTGCTAGCCTTGAGCGGGAAGAAGCCAGGGACAGTGCTCAGGCCCTGAGTCCAAGGCCCAGGAATGGCCAAAAAAAAAAAAAAGAAAGAAAGATGTCTTAGAATGATATAGTGGAAGAAATGGCACTGTGGCGCTACTGGTAGAGTGCTAGCCTTGAGCTAAAGAGCTCAGAGACAGGGCCCAGCCCAGAGTTCAAGCCCCATGACCAACAGCAACAACAACAAAAAATTAAGAGTGATATTAGTGGAGTAAAAATCTTGGGAAAAGGAAGAATAGGTCAGGGGCAAAACAGCATTACACACACACACACACACACACACACACACACACACACACACAGTATAAACCAGAGTTACTGTCCTGAGGCAGAATTCCCTCTTGTCCCTCAAATCTACATTTTCTGTTGTGGTCTTCAGCTGATTGGCAGAATCAACAACCACATTAGTGAGAGGAATTAATTACCTTTGGTTAAAGTCCATGCATTGCAAATGTTAACCACACCTACAAATTACCTTTGCAGAAGTACTTAAATATGTCTAATCAAAATTGAAGCACCATAGTCTAGCTTTGACAGTGAGGTTATGTAACAAATTTCTGTGTTTCTTGACCCATACTTCTTAGCAAGGCAGGGTTTTCTTCTGAAGGATATTCTCACAAGGCCTTTTTAATCCAAGTGATAACATTTAATGTAACTAATTCAGAAAGGAGGAGTAATTGTGTCCTCAATGTTGTTCCTCCTGGAAGACTATCTCATTATCATACCTCTTTCTTCCTGAAGCTTTACTCCCACTTTCCTAAAAAATGGCTAGGGATCCTATGATAAATAAAAAAGTTCTCCTATTGCACAGCTCTTCTAGAGTAGTGTGTGTGTGTGTGTGTGTGTGTGTGTGTGTTTATACATTTATTTATTTTTATTTGTTTTATTTATATTTATAACTAAGTCAAGGAAATCTGTCCACAGCAAAGCTAATCTGTCCCAAAGTGATACTGACTCCTGCACTAGGCCAAGCAGTCACAGGGAGCATCTATTTGGCATCTTTCTCAGAAAATAATATTAAAAATGTGTTCTGCTCCTGAGCATTCCAGTCCTAGTGTGATTTTCAGAACTCTCTGTATTACTGTGCATATTAAACTGAGTTGGGTTAATTCCCTGTCTTGTCTTTATCTAGAATGGGAATCTATGTGTATTTTTTCTTTCCAATCTCCTTTCCTTTCCTTGTATCTTCACAGATCCTTGAATCAAGTATGGTGCCCTGTCTATCTTAGCTAAGTTTTTCATTGGCAATGCATGTGCTGGATACTTAAATGCTGAGAACGGGGATGGTGCCACAGTAGGGTGCAGAATTACTATCATTAACCAAAAGCAATGATCTCATGGATGTTCATCTTTTCAAATAAAGAACACAAACTAATATCTGCTCAAGATCATACCTCTTTTTGCATTTACTTCTGATAAATAAACTAAATTAAAGTCAGATAAAAATAAGACCAAGTTTTAAAAAAATACTGCCAGTAAATGATGGCATCTAAACTTCTGGTAGATGAGGAAACTCAGAGAAAGCTAACAACCCTGTCTATAACCTCAGGTCTCTGCCTCACAACAGAACCAAGCAATACAGAGCTAAGCACATATTTCTATTTTCTTTTCAAGATTTATCAGAGCCATCAAAAATTCCACTATAAATATTTAACATCATAGTAAAATTATTATGAGTATATTCTTTTCAGTGACCAGAAATATGCTTCAATTAATTCAACTTCCATTTTCTAATAATTTATAAAAGTTATTATTACCAGACATTATTAAAAAAGAAAACATGGCATAAAAAAGAAAACAGGGCAATTAACAAGAAGAAAATTACTACATTTTTGCTTCCAAGAATTTATCTTGACAATAAATGCTAGCCACTGGAAAATTATGTGTTGGACAATATAATTTAGTAGCACACAAAAAGTAGAAAATTAAATCATCTACACCAAATAAGCTTTACAATTTTAAGACAAGACCTACTTCATAAGCTCTTCATTTGAAATTGTATCTCTGATTAGTGTGAGTGGTTGATTACATTGCCAATTTGGCACTAGAAAAAGGAGATTTGCTTCTGTGACGTGTGATTAAAAACTTTATACAGTCCAAACTGCACATCAGAACTCCAGCATAACTAAATGACATAACTTTTGTGGCTGAAAAACATATTTGTAGAGCTGAATGTGTACTCATTTTGTTCTTATTGATTCTCTCTTGATCCTACTCTGTGAAGAAATAGATGCTAACCTCACGATGTCATTAACTAACTGCTATTCATTGAACATTTATTGTATATGCATACTCACCATCCTTGAGTGTTTCTTACTATGCGTGTTTTAATTAGCAGTGTTCTATAATGTGTGAAGCTTTTGTTTTTCTGTTTTTGTTTATTAAAGTATAAAGTCATCATGATATCATGAACAAAGTTCATTTTTTTATGAAGACGTTTAACAAAACTATAATAAATAACTTCAGTAACAGCTAAAAGCCTGTGGTGACTTATGTCAGGCATTGTCTAAATTCTGTACATTCCACTGACTTAATTTTTTACAAGAACCAACTGTGTGCATGATGATTATCCCCAGTTTGACAGATGTCAAATAGCTGTTAAGTAGCTAAGCTGGGATGTGGAGACAAATATTCTGACTCAACGCTTATAATCTGACCCACGGTCTGTCAAGCCTTTGGAAAACAAATTTGGAAAAAGATGAGATAGGTCAGAAGAGGATTTTCTGTCCAGCTCAGAAAAGAATGATTCCCTAATGGGAATTAAGTCTTCTAGCTTCCCTACGTACAACGCTGGCAGGAATTTGGGAGGCAGGGGCAACAAAGCAGAGAAGATAATGATTGTGGTTCTTTTCTTCCTAAAAGCCAAATGTTGCCTGAGGAATGTAGACTGTCCAGCTACCACTGAGAGTTGTTACACATTCTGCAGAAACTTGAGAAGAGGAGCCCAAATCTCCAAAGTTCACATGCCAGATAGGAAAATAACACTAGATGTCTTCCAAGAATTGGTTCGTATTTGGACCTTTGAGTAGTAAAAAATCTAAGAGCTGCAGTCTTTATATGGCATAGGGCCTGTTACATAGAAAGCATTATGATATAACAAATAATATAGTAAGCAATATTTGCTTACTGTATTCAGTGGACTGGATCGATGTCTCCAGTTCTTCATACTTTCTCCATCCTATACTCATTTTCTTATATAACTTCATATTTCTCACATTGCATCACTGAAGCAGCTACTTCTGTCTGATTCTTAACTCCATGAGCTAGCTTGGGATGGAGCGGGGAAGGGGAAGTAAGGGAACCCTACATTACAGAGAGAGAAAATGCATTTCTATAATCAATAACAGTTCAAAAAGCAAATCCTAACTATAAGTAAATGTCACAAATAATAGCCACTCTTGGAGGAAATTGAGGGCTTTGTTGGGCAAAGCTCTGATGAATTGATAAAGGAAGGAAGAAAGGATTGAATGAGGCCTGTTAAGGATATTAGGGAGACATCTTGGAGACCATAAACTCTGCCTGAGAAGACTTAGAAGCTGAAGACACACAAAGAGTTAAAAAAATCTGTGTCCTCAAGTTTTTCTGCTTCATAAAATTGCTGTCTGTTGCACTGGTGGCTTAGAATAATGTGTCAATGACTTAAGTCTTTTTACTTCCTATTGGCTGACATTTCTCATGGACTTAAACTGAGCCCTTCAATCTCTCACTAAAGTTAATTTCACTCTCCTATCAGAAACACTATCTCAATTTCTTAGTCTCCATTTTGAATTTTTTAATATGAATAGTTCTCCTTTTAGCCTCTAATTTCTTTGTAGAATTTCTGTTCTGTATTTGAGATTATTTTACAGACAAGGAATTTATTTACTACTTAAGGGTATTTTGTTTGTTTTACAGTTTCTCTTTCAGAAGGAATAAAAACTGCCATTCTTTATTCTGAAAACATAGGTTTTCTTTTCTGCAGATTTCATGGTGGGCATCTAATCTTCCCTTGGTTTTCTGCAGATGCAGTAAAAGAAATACCTTAAATTCTCTGAGCTGCTACCATTTAAGCAAAGCTATCACAGACACTATTATGTCCCACCAAAGGCTTTAAACATTCTCTGAATTGCTTTTGCAATTTATACAAAGGACAGTAGAGCATGGAAATGCTCACACCTTCCACCATAAATAATAAACTACCTTGGAGAGTTTTCTGTATGCTTCATTCCAGATCCTAAGTCATTCAACATAAATGCCACTCCCGAAATGGACTGGCACTGGCTCATTTGGTTTCTCTTGTTCCTTCCTGGTGCTTTAAATTGTTCTGTTTTCTTACTACAATTGTCTGTTTACACTTCAGAATTTTAACACTTTAAAAATTCATATGTTCTTCATAAAAACTAGCAACTGCTCTTCCCCTCTTTCCACATCAGCAATCTTTACGGCTTGGTGTTAGGTTTCAATCCATCAGATGAAGAGTTAAGGGGCCCTGTGTAATTCTTTGTCTTGGCCAGGTGGCTCCACACCGGACTTGGAAATTGAAGAAGGGCAGAGGATCCTCCTTGTTCTCAGTCCTTCTTTGTGCTTCTCCATTCTTACCTTCAAATAATGAAGAATTGCTTACCATGCCAACTTTAGCTTTGTGTTATGACAACTCTTGGTGTTGTTTTGAATGTTTCTCTCCTTAAAAAAAACTAAATTTAAACATTGTATTTACATTATCTCTTTCCTCTTAGGAAGTTCTGATAGGACTATTTCTATAGTCTGAGGAAACATGGGCTCTTCAATCAGTTCCTCTCCAGGCTGAAGGTGAGTTGCTGACTGTAGTCCTCACCAAACCTGACTTTCCATTCCCAAAATTAAATATTGTACTCAAGAAAAACAAATCAAAGTAGTAATACTATGTTGGCTTCACTAGGTTAACAGGAAAGTATATTCCTTACTCTTTGTGTTAAATGGACACCTGCATGACTGAGATGCAACTTCTACCTTCCACACAAACCCGTGCCCTAAGAGATGGAGAATATGGTGGAAATCGCCTGCATGAAAACCTCGAAGAGGGTGCCATGACTTCAGAGAGATGGTTGTAGGAGAGCCTAGGAAGCTTCATTCTGTCACCAGCCACTGTGTATTGGATGCTTGGAACCTTTTCATT
Organism: Perognathus longimembris pacificus; assembly: GCF_023159225.1. Lineage (NCBI taxonomy): Eukaryota > Metazoa > Chordata > Mammalia > Rodentia > Heteromyidae > Perognathus > Perognathus longimembris. Next base: position 39,532,298 of record NC_063172.1, on the reverse strand, counting down.
TCATTGTTTAGTCTTTTTCTATTACTTAGATTTTTTTCCCATTTCTTCCCATTTTTTTCCAACAAGGGATAGTAAATGCCCTATGAATGTGGGGCCTTAGAGAGCATCTATACAATCACTCCACATACAATCTATTTAATCAGTGTTTAATGAACTCCTGCTTGGTACAGCACTACTATACACTGACATTATGTAGGAAGTGATAACAGTCTTGCTGAGAACTCAAAAGGATGCTGTGGTGAATATGGTCCAAACTCTAAATAAGAAAGAATATGCCAGACAAGAAACAGGTAGGAAAGTTCTTGTTGAGCATAATAGTACACACCAATAATCCTAGAACTCAAAAGGCTGAAACAGGTGGGCATTGTGTTCAAGGTCAGCCTAAGCTGCAAAGGGAGACCTGGTTAAATGGTAGGAAGGGAGGAAGAAAAAGGGAGGGAGAGAGGAGGGAGGGGGAAAAATGGAAGGGAGGGGGGAGGAAGAACAGTACAGCCAGAAACATGACATCTCTGCCATCATCCCCACCACCTTTCCATCTATCTTTTATATTCTTAAACTAATAGTCAAATATAATTCATGATTGTTGTCATCAGCTAATTTCGGGAGAATTTTGAACCCTTCGAAGCTCTTTTGAGGTAAAGTTCTAACATAGAGCCAGCCTGCTTTTAGGAACCACTGTGATACAAGTTAAAATTGATTTCTTTGTTCCAGGAATTAAGTAATAATGAATTTTAAATTTGTTCTATTTCTAAATGATGTAATTCCTGAATTTTAAATAACAATATCTGCTAAAAATGATCTGGAATTATGTGTATTGTCATACTTTCTCCATTAAAATATAAGTTTGCTCAAAGCAGGAACTTTTTGCTCTTCACTGCTGTGTTCCAAGTGTCTAGAAAACTGTTGTACATATAATTGAAACTCAGGATATATGTGTTGAGTGAATGAATGAATAAACAAATGAACAATGAACAAGTGAATTAGTATTTTAGAACAAAGGCATCAGTGTCCCAAGTTCTTTCTTCCCTTCAGAAAATGCTTTACATTGACACAAAAGACTTTGGAGTCTGATACATTCTTTGATATCACCCTAGGGGAAAATGAAGGCAGGCAAGTTTTTTGTAGGTCTTTCCTTCAGTGTTCCTCTCTTGCCAGTCTCCCAGGGCTGTGCCTCTGCTGTCAAGAGAAAACTGCCTCACAAAGGAATATGGTATTAGCTATCAACATCAAACAAGCATCAAGTACCTGCAATGTGTTCCAGACACTATCCTAGGTTTTTAAAGTCACAATGACATTAACAACATAGAGACTAGGCTCCTCATCTAGTGTTAAGTGCTGGGAAGTACAGAAAAAAGAACAATGACAAATCAGAACAGCCATCACATCATGGGAACACCAAAGCCTTATACCTTACACAGCTCATGGGACAAAAACACAGAGGCCATCTGCCAACAGCCATGTGGTAGACACATCAAGGAAGTAGACCCTTCATCTTCCCTCAAACTAAAAGCCCACCAATTTCTTCACTGCAACCTCAGGAGACACCCTTACTGAGAATCATTCAACTTAGCTCTTCCCCAAATATGACCCACAGACACTCTGAGGAATATATTTGTGGCATTAAGCCACTGAATTGGGGGGTCATTCGAAATAGGTAGCTAATACTTCAGTGAAAACTAATTTTCAAGTTATACTAAACATTTCTGATGGTAGAAAAGATTTTCATCCAAGATGGACTTTTGTTGAAAGATGCCTGAGGATGTGCAGAATAGCTTATTTCCCCAAGGACAATTTGTCATGTCTTGAGAAAGTGAGCTCCAAGTTCCTCCTTGGTAACTGATCAAAACTCCAGCCTAACATACTGAACTTCACAAAAGTCAAGCAATCTAATGAAATATGAAATTAAGAATGAACTAATTTGCTTAGTAACAAACATTCAGGAGAAATTGGACTGACTTTGTGAAAGACCATGTAAAAATGTGTACATCCCAAGAGCAGATTAAATCCCAGATAACTATGGTTTATTGTAAAACTAAAAACAAATAAGTTTCCCTAACCCTTTCGATTGTAATGCAAAATAAATAAAATAGAATGCAAAAAAATCCAAGAAATAAAGTATCAAGACTTACAACTATTTCGACTAAGAAAATCAACCCTTTGACCATGTCTATTGCTTTGTAGTACCTTTAAGGTTTTCCTTCCTTTCTCCTATTTCTATTAGAAATAATGCCACTAAGACTTTAAAAATGAAGCATTAATACTTTCATCAGGATGTATTCTCAACTATGTCTCATGATTATCTTCTAAAAAACATGCCAAGGTCCTACATTTCTTGCTTTCCCCTTGATGGGGTTTATTTCAATTCTAAAATCAGTCTGACTCTTTAAGATTTTCTTTATGAATTCTGTATATACCACATCTAAGTTTATATACTGGCCTTTTGCTTCCTGATATCTAGTCTGAGATCCTGGCATACGGTTAATGCTAAATAAATGTTAGTTGCTCTGTGATTTCCATCATTTCTATCACCATTGCCATCATTACCATCACCATCATCATTATCACTATCATTACCATCTCCATTGCTAACACTAATGATAATCAGCAGCATTGCTATCACTGTCACCATCATTATCACCATCCTTGCCATCATTCATGACCATCAGCATCACTACCAGCACCATCACTGTCAATACCATCACTATTACCAGTCCCTATCACTACCACCACCAGCAGTAGCAGCATCTGTGAATGTCCTGATTCCTTGCTTGGTTTCTGACCCTTTGTTCTCTTGCTGTGTAGGTTTGGCGAAGCAGTTTTGTCTGATTAGTGGTAAGGACTCTTCATATTGCTCAGAAATAATCTACTTGAAATTTTTCAATCTAAGCTGACTTCCCTGGCCTTCATGTCCATGCTTTCCTGAATGTCCCCCATATCTTTATTTCCTTGTTCCATGGACTTAAAGCTTGCTAGAGCCCTTAAAGATCATCTTGAGATATATGTGTGTGTGTGTGTGTGTATACACACACATATATACACATAGATGTATATATAAATACATATATATGTATTTTATCAAGAAAGTGTAGCAGACAATTTCATTAACTATGCTTTGATGTTTGTACTTGTTGGACTCAATGATAAGCATTCATGTGTTCTGTCCAATCAAAGCCTTATGCTCTGATAATGATTGCAAGTATACTTTTATCATTTTCCTCTTATATGTCCTCTCTACACACAGCCACCTAAATTTGAAAAGGCATAATAGTGTTCAAGTGAAATCACATTGCCTCAGTGAAATGAGGTTGATGATTTGACTTCAGTCTTTAAAAATCACTGGAGTTTTCTGAGCCCTGCAATGCTCAGGAAGAATGTGGCTTTCGTGTAATAGCACAATAATTACCATAAATAATAATCTAAGAAATTACAGCTCCAGTATTGCTTCCTCTTTACCTGGCATTCTTTCTCATTTAGTAACACTATCATTTTATTGCTAATTTGTTTACCTGATTGATTCTTCTAGAAGCTTATGTTCTAAGAAACATGACTCATTTTTCTTCCTATCCCTGGGGTGTAGGCTAGTACCACCTGGCACAAATGAGCAAGGTGCTTATTAAATGTTGGTAACATTATCTAATGAATAGGTAAATATTGATTTATTTAATGAATGAAATAACAAGCTATGACCACTGGTTTCCTCACTAGTTATCTGCCTTACATAAGTCTCCATGACACCAGAAAGTTTTCTCCAGGAGACAAAACTGAACTGCTACTGAACTGTGAGAAAAACAAAGCAAAGTATCAGATTTCTAAGGCTGTATGCACGATACAGTAGTTAACTTGAGTATTAGGTTACTAAGATGTATACACTTGCCACCTCAAAATCACAACAGAAACTCAAAGGGTTGCTCTTGTTCAAGAATAATGAGTTGTGTCTTCTGCCTCCCAAAGGTTAAATACTTGTACAATGGTGGCAAAGATCTGGATGGAAACTACCCTCCCTCCATGCCACAGCATCCTGTCACAACCAAGGCCAATGAGGAGAGTGCTCAGAAGACACAAGCCTAAAATAATCATCCAGTCGGGGCCACCAAGAAGGATTTGACACTAGGCTGAGTGAAGCAAATTAAACTTGGAACCATGAACTTGGGCACAGGAGCATAACAACTGGACCCTTCTTTACCTCACTGTGAACAGGGAGAGGGAACATTTTACAACATGGAGGATAAGAAGCCATGCTAAGCTATAGCTAGATCACCCCCAGCAACCTAATTCCTCCAACCAGGCCTCACATTTTACAACATTACCACCTCTCGATAATATGAAAGAAAATTAATCCATGAATGGATTAAACCATTTATTGTGTCAGAGCTCTCTGATCTAATTATCTTAACATATGCCCTCACAAATACATCAACAGGTGTACTTTACTTTCCTAATCTCCTAGATATTTCTTTTCTGGTTAAGTTGATGAGCAAGATTACCATCACCAATAGAGAAGAGAAGAAACTGTGAGATAGTCTCACAGATGAGCTTTTCCACCTGAATAGAAGCTGAGATTCTCCTTAAGGGTAAGGGGAAGAAAGGAAAGAGTTTAGATAATCAATAGGAAGACTATACAGGGCTGTTGTTGGAGAAGGGATGGATCCATCTCAGGGACAGAGAATAAGCTTTCCTTAATCTTTACCTAGTCACACTCCAGTCTGTATCAGAAGCAGGGGAATTTTATGAGGGTAATGTATTATATTGGGAGGGTAATGAGTCATAAGATGACTAGTACATTGACAAGGAGTTTTGCCAGGGTTCTTCCTACATCTGGTTTTGAACCCATAGCAGGAAGTTTGGATGTCTATGTGGCTAGTCAAGCAAATATTTTTATCTGAAATGGAATGCAAGTTAACAGAAAAGATTGCTTTTCTCAGAGTTTGAAAGTACATTTGACATGAAATTTGGGTAAGACTTAGAAATGTCATCAGACCCTAACTTAACTATGACAAGGCCAGACATAAATTCTTTAAATTATCATTTGTCTTAAGAATAATTGGATGAATTATTTGGTCAATCATAACAAAATATTTGTTAATGAAATTTTGGAGCTACTCTTCCCATCTCCCTATTGTCCCACCCTCAGCCTGAGTTCTTCTTACCAACCCCTCCTCAGAATAGGCTGGTATCAGAACATCTCCCAGTCGACTGTCCAATCAAATCATTCCTTTTCATCACACTTCCCATACCTGGTTCTCTCTTCCTTGTTTATTCCTTCTGCAAACAACAACAAAAAAACACTTTGATCTTGCAGATCTCATATTCAGAGAGCATTCTCCCTATCCCAGTGGTTTCTTCTTCTCTGTCCCCTTCCAACTAGTGCCTACTCTATAATAATCACTTTGAATAAATTCTACCCTTAATAAGTCTGACCTTGTGTTTAGTTTGACAACAGATCGAACATGATGAAGACTGGAGACCACATGGGTTCATTGCTAGTATCTAGTCTAGAGTTGATAAGTGTTTGAACTGACACCCAAAAGTAATATGGAGCAGCATGAAATGTTTATGAAGTAAATATGGTGGGGAGGGCTGATGCTAGTGCATCAGGATCTGAACCTTACAGGCTTTTTGATTGTGTGTTTGAGCTCTCCATAGAAACCCTAGCCTGATGAACTGATTATAACAGTAAATTCACAACCTACATCAATTTCATCTGCCAAGTATTCTTGATTTTACTTGGTGCTCAAGGCCACTAGCAGTGACAAGGTCTTAATTACATTAAATTGCACATCACACATTACACTTCACCCACTAATATTTTCATCACAAAGGAAAGGTTAAGTTGGCTAGGAGCAAAGGAAAATGCCATAAAATGGTCTTATTGAAGGTAGAGAGCTGACACAGAGGCAAAGAGAAATCACATCAGGAAGCTAGATAAGATATTAAAGTCATAATCCAGTCACAAAGCTATGGAGGCACTAGAGGCAGCTCAGCCTAAAAAGCTACATTTAAATGTAGAATGAAGTAACTCAGAGCAGGTCACAGCCTGATCTCCACAAGTTTTTAGCTATGTTTGCTTAACTGTCTGCTCTGTTGGAACTTCTTAACCACAAGGATCGTGATTACTCACCTCTACACTCTTGTAACAGGTGCTGAATAGCTGGGTTTTTTTTTTTCTGAAAAGTACTGACTGTATGGGCTCCCCCAAATTAACTAAAAGCAGAAGAAAAGCTTGGCATCCTAGCCTCCAATTTGTATGTGTCCTAGTGCTTGGTAATTCTCTCTGCTGTCACTTTTCAATCACTTTGTCTTCTCCTAAAGATGGGACTTATAGGCCATACTTCCATGATAAAGAACAGAAATGACCTCTAAGGAAGGTGAAAGCCTCCTGAGGACAGACCACATGATAGGCTATGATGACAGGTTTATTCTGACCAGTAATGACAACAATAACTTCTCTGGAACCTTTTCCAAAACAAAGGCTGAAATAATGATCATCTAGACCATACTTTGACCAAGACTGTTTAATAATTATACATGCCTGCCCCACCTCCTTGCTTCAACTTCTTCATCTATTTAAACTAATAGCTCATGTCTGTACCCCAAAGACAGCTAACGGCAAACTAAAATTCTGTCTTCCCATAACTGCCTGTGCCAGCTAATGAGTCTTTTTCTGTCCTTCATGATTACCATCTCTCTATTTGCCATATAGGGACAAGTGGGAGGACCTGTGAAGTGCCAGACTTTGAAGTCAGGCCCCATTTTACCACACGAACCCCACTTTACCACGTGAACCTGAGATAAGCAGGCCCTATGAGCAGACCCAGGACAAGCTTATTAGGGCCCAGTGGTCAAGAACTCTAACCGCTGGGAATGCTTAACTCTAACCACCCCTAGAATGCCTCGAGCCCTTTGCCTTGAGCCCTGAGCCAATCAGATTTGTACTTGTGTCCAGGTCTTGCTTGCTTGAACACCTGATCGCTGTAACTTTGTTTTTTTTTTTGTCTTGCTTGAACACCTGATGGCTGTAACTTTGTTTTTTGCCTTTATAAGCCCTGTGTAATCGCAGCTCGAGGCTTCCTCCTAACCTCCGCTGTGTCGGTGGGGAGAAGGAGGCCCGAGTCGCAGCTCGCTTGAATAAAGTCTTGCCTTGCTTTTGCATTTCGGAACGTCTGAGTCTCGGTAGCCTTCTTTGGCGACTTGGCACAACACGTGACATTGGGTAGTTTGGGCCTAAAGCCTGTAACTCTGGTTTTCATTCCCACCACCAAGTAGAGTACACAGGATCCTAGAAACAATCACTCCATTTTCATAGAATTAAATTCGATATTAACTCATGAAACTGATTTGTGATTTATTAAATATCCTTATGTGTAAGAGTTCCCAGCCAATAGTTTTGTTAAAAAAAAAACACACACACACATTTAAAACACAAGCCTGAATTTGCATAAATAACTGTAAGATACTATCTACTATTAGACTTCCTAGGTGCCTAAGCACCTTGAATACCTCTCCTCTAGTGATACAGTGGTGGAATAAGACATATTTATTTTGAATGTAGTCCCTTTCCTAACAGAAGTTTCCTAAAGTTCTTGAAATCACTGAATTGGTAAGCACCGTTATGTGTGCAGATGTGATGACTGGGGGCTGAGGGTACATGGGGGGAGGGGTTGCCTGAGGAACAGCCCTGTGATTAGAATGCAATCTTCATTCCCACAGAAAATAGACAGAGGTTGAATGTTCAGTTGATCACCAAGAGCCAATGATTTAATCCTTTTATATTAATTTTTTTTAAGGAGAGAATTAAAAGGAAAACCAGGTTGTAGGAGGGTAACACACCTCGAGAAGTCATGGCAGTTCTGTGGCCCTCCCGATACCTTGTGCTGTGTATCTTCCATTTGACTGTTCCTGATGTCTATCTTTTACAGGTAAAAGAACAGTATTTCTCTGACTTCTATGGGCCACTCTCTCAAATAATTGAACCCTGGAAGAAGCTTATGAAAACCTGTTTGTAACTAAGTATATCAGAAGTTGTAGGCAACCTAAGGACCCACTACATACAATTTAAGTAGGGACATTCATGTGAGACAGAACCCTAAACCTGTGGCATTTGCGCTAACTCCTGTGAGAATTAGAGTCCCTGGAGAATTGGAAAAATGGCCTTCTGGGAGAAAAATCCTCTCCTGCTCTGGTGGCTCGTGTTATGAAAGAGAAGAGGAGAAAGCTCTCCACCCACCCCACCTCCCACATACCCTCTCTCTAGTCTTCACTAAAACCCTAGGAAACAGATGCCATTCCTGCACTCCTTATTTTACTATTAGGTGAGCTACGATTAAGATGAGATGCACTATTTTCAACAAGGAAGCAGAATTATGATTCAGACCTCTGTCAGATTCTAGGTCTCTTTCGTGAATTCCTGCAGGCTGCCATCTTCTCATCCTGTCAGAAATGGCTATGAGCAGCTCATCATGGGAGGAGTAGCTTATTTTCTAGATAAAAGAAAGGCTGAATAATTATATGTCAAAGAAAGATGGATGATTAAAATGAGCAATGGAACTTTTTTCAATCAACTGCCAGAAAGACAAAAAACAACAGCTCAGGAATTTGAATGCAGCATTTAAAATTCAATAGAAATGCTGACTGCTTACCATGAGATCATGAGTGCTAACAAATCATTCAGTGTAATAATCACCTTCCAAAAATCTGCAGCAGCAAACAACACACAGAAAATCAAAAAGCCTTGCATTGGTGCTTGCTTTTCAGAAACACACTGTAATACTTCTTCAGAAGAGATTTGTGTTTATATAACTAGAAATACAGGTGTCCACAGCAGTGGGCAATGTCGATTGGGACCTGATCATCTGCAAATGCGAGACATGGCCACAGGAATAGCCACACAGCACTCTGAGACCACTCTGCAATGAAAATGAGCTATAATCACACCAGAGACATGCTTTATTATTCTGGCTAAGACACATGCCTCCAGTACGCAAGAAAGCATGATCAACAAGCTATAGGGCTACTCAGCTTCCAGAAGAGAATAGAAACACTGAAAACCCATCATAAGATCACTCCAGACTGAATGGCTGCCTTATGAAAGAACTCACATAAGTGTCCTTCTCTCAGAGTGTGTTGTCTAGTCACATACCCATAGAGAAAGGTCTGTTCTTGGAACAAAGATGGAAGGCAGAAAGGGTGATTTCTCCTCAAATATAACTTTTTGACAACCTTGCCTTTCATAGCATGTTTGGTCATGAACTAGCACTTGGTGGCAATATATAAACAGTTAATAAACATAAAATAAAATAGCGTCAAGAGTTGAACTGAGTTCCCCAGAAGGTAACTCTGAATGTGACTTAATTTGCAGTACAGCCATTGGTGATGGCACCAGTCTCCTAAATTGTTTTGTTCAAGGCTAGCACAATAACACTTGAATCAAAACTCCACTTCTGGTTTCTTGGTAATTAAACAGAGATGAGTCTCATGGACTTTCCTACCTGGGCTGGCTTTGAACTGTAATCCTTAATCTCAGCCCCCTGAGGAGCTACGATTACAGACATGAGCCACTAGCCCCATGCGCCTTTTGTTTTATTGTTTTGTCTTAGACAGGATCTTGACATATTTTATAGTCTATCCTCAAATATAGGGTCTGCTTGTCCCAACTTCCCAAATGCTGGGATTACAGGTCTACATTACCACATCTGACTATTAGCTATATTTTATTCCTAATAAAAATCATGGCATGGACACCAAATGCAACTCATTTGATGTCATATAGCTAGTAAATTTGGGGCGAGGCGGGGGGATGGTATTGTGAGGATAGTATAATGCTTCTCATCCTTAAGGACTTTAAAATCAAGGAATAGCTAAAATATAATCACAGGACCATAGTCACCCATCTGTTTGGGTTTTAGTATTGATTTCACCATCAATTAGTTAACAGGGGACTGAGAGTGTGAGAGACACAGAGAGAGAGCGAGAATGTGTGAGAGACAAGATGATTCAATCTTCAGCAGACCCAGGAAATGAATGTACAAACCTCCCAAGTTCCTTATATAATCATTATCTGTGAGAATTCATTTTCATAATCGCTACATTACAAAATCACTGCATGGTTCTGACTTAAGGTGATTTTCTGAGTTAATATCATTCTTCTTTTGAAATTTTTCAATCTTCTACCTACATTTTCTGCTTACCAGGAAGGGGTTGTTTTGTGAGTTGTTGGTCAGACAAATTGAGAAGTATAATTTCCCCTTCATGATAAAATGTAGACTTTCCCTTCATAACTTTCATTAAAATAATGGCATGGGGCTGGGGATATAGCCTAGTGGCAAGAGTGCCTGCCTCGGATACACGAGGCCCTAGGTTCGATTCCCCAGCACCACATATACAGAAAACGGCCAGAAGCGGCGCTGTGGCTCAAGTGGCAGAGTGCTAGCCTTGAGCGGGAAGAAGCCAGGGACAGTGCTCAGGCCCGGAGTCCAAGGCCCAGGACTGGCCAAAAAAAAAAATAATAATAATAATGGCATGGCTTGTGTGATTTGTTTTATTTTTTCTTCAAGAAAAATTGAGTATATGTGGGGGATTTTTTCCTAGAAGTTATCATTTGACTGACTAGACTAAGCCAGACACATCAGCCATTGCTTCCACTCTACTCAACCTTTAGAAACAGGACAGGAAGAGCAATCTGTTCTTACAATCTCCTTTACTATATGCTATCACCTCCCTTTCCCATGCCTTTTATGCCTAACTACAGCTTTTCTTTGAAATGTCTAAACCACATAGTATAAGAACTTATGCATGATTCTCCATTACTTTCTTGTATGTTTCCTTATTGCGTCTTTTTTTTTCATGATGACAAAAGTAATGCCTACATCACACTATCTCTAATTCTCTTGCTTCATGACAACCAAAAATCTGATTTCCAAATCACTTTACTTTTTTTAAAGTAAGGAAAAAGAACTTGTACTCAGATTCTTTTAATGAGTTCAAGATTCCTGGTAGAGTGGTTGTTGCTCATAAGCCATTAGCATTTTTGTATAGATCATAAGATGGAATATTTAATACAGCCCCAGAAAAACAAGACTAATTTTGGATACCAGTGAATTCCCAGCAAGGTGGCTTTCAGGTTGAACAATGACTGATTGAGACATCAATTATGATGACTGATTCTGATGTATATGTGTACTGGGCACATGGTAGTTCCATACTCTGAGGGCATTCAACTACTAATTTTATAACTCTTATCTCAAACTTTTCACAACTCAATGAAGTAAGTAATGTTATTTTCCTACCCATTTCACAGATAAGTAATCCAAACCTTAAAAGCATTAAGTAGTTTACTTAAAGTATCACTATGGGGGCTGGATTGTGGCTTAGTAATAGAATGCTTACCTAGCATACATGAGGCCCTGGGTTCAATTCTGTAGTACCACACAAACAAAACAAAACAAAAAGTATCACTAATACTCAAACCTCCACAGTTTGAAGCTATATGTTTTGCTTTTAGCTACATTGTGCTTCTACTTGTCTGTTATAATTTGGATATAACATGCTCCCCAAAATAAAGATTCATGTACTGAAAACTTGTTCCCTAGTACAAATGGTGTTCAGAGATAGAGCTTTAAGAAGTGATTGAATCATGAGGGCTCTACCTATGGATAATTTATATTTTGATGGAATTAATGGAATTTGATGGAAATAGGAGACAGGATCTGGTAAGAGAAGTGTGTCACTGGGGTGGGAGGGAGGGTCACTGAAGGATGTACTTTATCACTGCCCCTTCATCTTTGTTTCTCCTCTCTCTTCTTCCTGTCTGCTATGAAATTAACAGCTCCCCCCACACCCACACCCACAAGATAGTCTCCCCAAGTACATGGGATAATGAAAGTAATTAATATATATATTTTGTTTGACACATACACATGGTTACTTTAAAAAAGACTGAATTTCCAAAGACACTGGAAATTAATTTTTTTCAAGGTATTGGAAAAAGTACTGGGAATTGAACTCAGAATCTCATACTTGCCAAACAAGCACACTAAACAAATGAATCAAGCTCTCAGGCCTTTTGCTTTTTTTTTTTTGGCCAGTCCTGGGCCTTGGACTCCGGGCCTGAGCACCGTCCCTGGCTTCTTCCCGCTCAAGGCTAGCACTCCGCCACTTGAGCCACAGCGCCGCTTCTGGCCGTTTTCTGTAAATGTGGTGCTGGGGAATCGAACCTAGGGCCTCGTGTATCCGAGGCAGGCACTCTTGCTACTAGGCTATATCCCCAGCGCAGGCCTTTTGCTTTTGATTGTTTATTTTTTTTAACAACAATCTCATGCTTTTGTCTGGGCCAACCTTAGACCACAATCTTCCCATCTTGTCTTCCCAAATAGCTAGAATCATACACACGTACCATTTTATCAGTTTGCCACTGGGATAAGATCTCACTAATTTTGTTTTTCCTAGCTGTCTTCTAACCATGATTTTCCTATTTCTGCCTCTCAAGTAGATGGGATCACAGTATGTGTCACCATGCACAGTCTCTTAACCATATATTGAAAGAAAAATGTTCACTACATTTAATTACTCTTTGATTATCATTCAAGGTAAGTGGCCATGCTGGGTAGGAAAGGAAAAGAAAATGGGAAAAGGCCAGATATGCTGCTCATGTCCCAGTACAATCAAGTCAGTAAGAATGTTAGCTGCTGAATAACAAAGAGCAAAAGTAGAGAAAGAAGTCCTAAGCAGAGGAAAAAGTGAACAGAGGAAACAGCAAAGGGAGAACGTGAGAGAGAGGGAGAATGGCCCCTCATAGACCCTTCAACACTCCTAGAATCCTAACATGTATGCTAGATGTACTTGCCTTCTCTCTTCCCTAGCTTCACTGCGTAGTGAGTTTGAACTGATGTTCAGCTCTGATCTGTTTTCTTCTCATTTGTACATCCTGGAGGTGTTGTTTCTAACAGTCCTTCTCCCACCCCAACCTATGTATTGCAGCTAAGATGAGATAAACCATATCCCTGAGCACTGTTTACTTCCCTGGAATAAAGGGGAAGTCAGACCCTCAGGACTGATCATGGGCAAGAGGCACACCCAAGCTGCTCTTTGATTATGGAGGGCCTTGTGATCTCCTGCAAGGAAATTTAGCCTGGAGCCCATTGCAATGGGCAGCCATTTGGGCAGAGGCAGGTTTTGACCAAATCTGTGCTTTAGAAAACTACTTCAAACCAGATTTGAAAAATGGTCTTGGTAGAGGCAAGGCAGAAGCCTACCAGACTGGTAAAAAGATAATAAGGAACACAGAAGCTGGGTGTTGGGTTACTTATCCTACTATAATTTTAAATACTTTGGAGACTGAGATTTGAGGATAGAGGTTCACAGTCAGTCCAGGGAGGAAAGTTCCTGATACTACTATCTCCAATTAACCACCAAAATGCCAGAAGTAGAGCTGTGGCTCAAAGTGGCCTTTGAGCAAAACAAGTTCAGGGACAGTGCCCAGGCTCTGAGTTCGATCTTTAGGAACCACACAAACAGACCAACAAAGCCTGAGTCAAACAAAAGGCAATATAATACAGGAATGGGAAGATTTAAGTGGTATTCTAGAATGAGATTTGCCATCCAGTTCCAGAGATAAGACTAGAAACTGACTCACCCACCCTTTGGGCCCAGGACACTGAGTGAAAGGCCCTCGGGTAGACGAAGAAAGAGTCACTCCTAGGAAATCAGAACACAAAGTCCCCACCTGCAAGATGAGTGTGAGCTAGAATGACCCTGTTCACAGAAGGCACCACCCAGGCTCAGAAGCTATTATTAAAGCTGATCGAGACCTGCAAAAGCAATTGTGAACCATCTCTGTAAGGATGCCTTCACAGCCAGGACACTGCATGACTGTTTTCATAGAAAACAATCTTTACTTGGATAAGTTCACAGTTAAAAATCACAAACTTCCTCAAGAAACTAACAGCCATAGAGAAAGCTAGAAAATACAGGAAAAGTTGGCAAATTCAGTAAGCAACAGAGATTAACTTCTCCAGAACTTCTGACCAGAGCAATCAGAGACAGGAGAAGATATAGTAATAAAGGTGGTATTTATTGAGCCCTTGTTATACACAAAGCACTGTGCTGATTGTCTCCAAAATGTGAGGATAGCCCTATGAGTAGGTATCACTCTATATTATAATCAATTGGGAGACTAAGGCACAGAGAAACCATGTAACTTACCCAAGATCCCATCACTGGTAACCAATGGTATCATGATGAGACTCAGGTTCTCATTCCAGAATCTCACCTTTATTTAAGCCCCATGTGGAATTCTTACTCCAGTAGCACTTCTAAGACTAGATCTAATGACAGTGAACAGCAAATAAAATAGAAATTGAGGGGGAGGGGGGAATGAGGGAAGAGGTAACAAACAGTACAAGAAATGTATCAAATGCCTAATGTATGAAACTGTAACCTCTCTGTACATCAGTTTGACAATAAAAATTTTAAAAAAAAGATTGATAAAACAATTAAGCAACACTGTAAGGCCCTAGATTCAATCCTGTCCCACATACAAAAAAGAAAAAGAAAGAAAGAAAGAGCAAGAAGGAACGTGGGAATGAAGAAGGAGTTATAAAGAGGGAAGAAAGGGGGCTGGGAATATGGCCTAGTGGCAAAAGTGCTTGCCTCACATACATGAAGCCCTGGGTTCAATTCCCCAGCACCACATATATAGAAAATGGCCAGAAGTGGTGCTGTGGCTCAAGTGGCAGAGTGCTAGCCTTGAGCCTTGAGCCAGGGACAGTGCTCAGGCCCTGAGTCCAAAGCCCAGGACTGGCAAAAAAAAAAAAGAGGGAAGAAAGGGAGGAGGAAGGGAGGAGGGAGGGAGGGAGGGAGGGAGGGAGGGAGGGAGGGAGGGAGGGATGAGGGATTGACAGAATTAGCTCCATTAAAAGACTACAAAATCAGAAAGTAGATTGGAAGAAAGTAATCAAAATATGGCACAGAGGGATAAGTAAATAAAAAGCAAAATATTTAGAAAGTAAATGAAAGAGATCTAATATTTATTTAGTAGAAGTAGTAGGAAGAATGAATACAGATGATCCATAAGAGATAGTTTCAGTGCAAATAAAGAAATTTTGGGATTGACTATAAAACATTCTTTAAAAGTATTCATTCATCCCTCACAATACAATATTGTGCCAGGTGCTGGTACGCAGATACTCAGGAGGCTAAGATCTTATGATTAATTCGAAGCCAGCCAGGGCAGGAAGTCTGTGAGACTTTTATTTCCAAATAACCAGCTGTGGCTCAAAGTGGTAGAGAAATAGCCTTCAGCAAAAGAGCTCAGGGACAGCACCCAGGCCACAAGTTCAAGCACATTTATTAGCATATTACTAACTTCTTCAAGAAGTTAGTTTCCTACACCAGAGAGAAACTTCATAAGTACTTCCTTTTGAAAACTAAATGATATTTATGTTTAGAAAGCATTTAGCCCACGTTCCAATCACAGGAGTACTTGGTAATTATTTATTCACTAGACGGGAATTGCTTAGTCAAATATTTTCATATCATAATCCTATTATGAAGTGTTTTCTCTTCAGTACTGTCTGTTTTCTTGGCAATGTTTCATGAACATAAAAGGGCTGGAAAGTAACTTCTTCATTTCTTCATTGCTACAAATACTATTTTCATTTACATCTTGACACAGAAGACAGTAACTATTTAAAGAGATCGGCATAATTACATACTACATGCCAAAACAATATATAATTTTAAAATAAAATACCTATTTTGTAACCATCTAAAATGTATATGTGTAATCTTTAGCTTTTGAAAAAGATATGAAGAAAAATGACTTTCTAAGGATTGTTTAATTTCCCTAATTTTCCTAAAAATTTTCTGGCCTTAAGCTTCAGTTTGAACTAGTCTCCCTGCAGAACAAAATGCTAACCTATGTATGTCTTATGGCACCATCTAGTGGCAAGTAGTTGACAATATAACCAGTTTAGTAGAAAGAAGTTCTATCAGAAGTCATAAATGCCTGCAACAATTGGACATCCTTAAAACCATGCTGTGTGTGTACACACAATATATGTGTGCAATATATCAATATATACACACATATGCACATACATATATACTTCATGTATTTGTGTTTTACATCATATTTATGTATATACACATACATGTGTGTATGTATTTTTTATATTTATATGTAATCATATAAAATCATTAGCCAGAAAAAAAAATCACTAGCTAGGCACTTGTGGCTCATGCCTGTAATCCTAGCTGCTCAGGGGGCATGATTTGAGGCCAGCCCCAAAAATAAAGTCAGTGAGACTACATCTCCAAAATAAGAAGAACAAAGCTGGCATGGTTCAAGTGGTAGAGCGCCAACCTGGCAAGCAAGCCAAACAAGCATAAAGCCCAGAGTTCAAAGCCCAGTACTAGTCCCACCACCCAACATAATCACTGTGGAGCCAGCGTCCTTTTCTTATCTGTAAAGGCCTACTTCCATTGTTCTGCACAGGTAAGAACCAGTTTCATTCACCTCTGTAACCTCCCTACTATACAGTGCCTGAAATAGGATGAGCCCCAAAGTAAATCTAAATGGATGAGAGTAGACAAACCAACAAATTGCTAGAAATCACATTTCCATTTAAAAGGAAAACATTAGGGGTTCAAACCATTGTTTTACCAGAAAAAAAATTCTTTCCAAAGAATAAACTGTCTCACAGTAAATCAATATTATTTCTTCTGTATGTTGATTTCATTGAGGCTGTCTGCATTTTGATCTTTTTTTTTTTTTTTTTTTTTTTTTTTTGGCCAGTCCTGGGCCTTGGACTCAGGGCCTGAGCACTGTCCCTGGCTTCTTCCCTCTCAAGGCTAGCACTCTGCCACTTGAGCCACAGCACCGCTTCTGGCCGTTTTTTCTGTATATGTGGTGCTAGGGAATCGAACCTAGGGCCTCATGTATCTGAGGCAGGCACTCTTGCCACTAGGCTATATCCCCAGCCCCATGCATTTTGATCTTGATGGTCTGATTGTGTTGCTGTCAGGAGTCTTTATTCATAGAAAATGCCTTGCAATTTTATGTCACTCTGGAGGGAGAAACTGAGTTAAAAATATGTAATGGTAGTGTTCACATAATTAGAGGCACATTCAGCCTCCTCTTTCTTGGTGAGAAGCCTCTGGAATGGCAGATCCAATTTCCAGGAGGAATAATTCACTCTATTTTGTTTTTTCTTTCCTGCTTGTTTGTTTTGCAGGGGGGAGGAAATGGTTTCTTGATAGTAAGTTGAACGGTCTCAGATAACTTCAACAACACAGAATAAAAGTGTTGATGTTTTCATTGCTAATGAGACATTTTTTAGCAATGGGGCAGGGCCTTTACACCTTTTGTACATCTTTGAAAAAATAGTTTATGTTCAATCTATCCACCAAGACACAGTGGCTCTTCAGACTCTTCCCAGACTTCACTTTTCCCTATGGTCTTGAGAGACCAGGCCTGATTTGAGCCATTTCTGCTTTGTTTTCTACAGCAACCACAAAAGCTTCTTAAGAAGGATGCTTTGTTTTTGTTGGTTGTTGTTTTTTTTTTTGGGGGGGGGGGTCACCCACACTCGACTAGAGAAAACATCTCTTCCAGAACACTGCTCTTTGTGGCTCATAGTCCCCACCGGGACCATGGTCTTCTTCCCATCAAGGAAACTCCTTCCAGCAAAGTCTCCAAATTGTCACCTCCCTCCTTTCCTCCCCCAGAGAACAGTGGCACGATTTCCTTAACCCCCCCCCACCCCCATTCCCACTCTATCCCCTCCCCACCATTAGCACCTCCTCTTTGTTTGTAAAAAACACTGTGGGTGGACTGCATGTCTGGATTCATAAAACTCTCAAGCCCAAGCTGGGACCCACAGTCCCTCGGGTGTCCTCTTCGCTTTAGGGGGCAGGCGCTTTTCGAGTTAACCCTGGCTGGAGTAAATGAGTCCCATGGTTGTGCAACCATGTCTAGTGTTTAATGAGAAGGGGCTGCGTCCTGCCTCCCTTTCCTTCCATATCCTCTTATCCTCTTTCTCTGTAATGCATGCACGGGTCTCTTCCGCAGAACCACGGTCTGTTGTGCTTCAAGCCAGCACCACCTGCTGGCCCTTCTGCGTGTCCCGAGCCACACTGTTCTCACTGTGCAAGCATGCCAGAACATCTCGCTGTGCCGTTCCGGAATCACTAAAACTGAAGCTACCCCTGGCATGGACGGAAGCAAGGGCTTTTCTGAACTTGCTCTAAACAGGAGCCAAAGCCTTCACACCAGGCTGGTAGCGGGAGCACCGCCTGGGGCAAGAATCTAACTTTTAGACGGTTTACGGGAAAAAGCAGAACTCTACCTCTCTCTACCTCTCAGAAGCTGCCCAACACAACCCACAAACGAATCCCCTGGCTGGCTCCCCAGTCACAGAGCGGCCTCCACCTCCCTGCTATCCATTCCCTGGCCCGCTTTTGCAGCGCTGCTGATGTGGAAGGAGAGAGGAAAAGTCACCAGTCCTCCCACTATCCCGACCTTGGCAGTCACGGGAGAATCCAGAGCAACTGGCTTTTGTCTGGACCTGCTGAGGCACAGAGGCCCAAGGAACAGCCTCTTGCTCTTACTGAGACAGGATTCCCTGGCCAACAGAGGAGACTGTTCTCTCGGGGGCTATTTTACTCATTTGTATCAAGAAAATGTGTTCGTAATAAAGAATCCCACGCAAAATAAAGTCACACGAAGTAAGGGTTTAAAATCTACACTGGGCCAGGTGCTGGTGGCTCACACCTATAATCCTAGCTACTCAGGATGCTGAGCTCAGAGGATTTCGGTCCAAAGCCAGCCCAGACAGGAAAGTCCATGAGATTCTTATCACCACTTAAATGCCTAAAAACCAGAGATGGAACTGTGGCTCAAAGTGGTAGAGTGCTAACACTGGGAAGAAAAAAATAAGTCAGGGACAGCACCCAGGCCCTGAGTTCAAGCCCGATGACCAAGAGCAAACTTTAAAAATTAAATAAATAAAAACGATATGTACATTGAGAAGAGGCTCTTTTTCACAGGCTTGATTGTGTGTATGTGTGTGTGTGTGTGTGTGTGTGTGTGTATGTATGTGTGTGCTGGAAATTGAAATTTAATTTAGTTCTTTGTTATGAGCATTCTATCACTGAGCTCCCTTTCTTCCCTTCTCCTCCCTCCCACCTTATTTCCCTCCCTCTCTCCCTCTCTTGCTCCCTCTCTTCCTTCCTTCTTTCCTTCCTTCCCTTTTTTTCTTCCCTCCCTCTCTCCCTTGCCCCCTTTCTCATTTGGCTTGCTTTTGTTGGTTTGGTTTTTTGATTTTGATAGAAGGTCTCACTATGTACACCCCCCACCCCCGTCTGAAACTAGATCTCCTGCTTCAGACTCCCAAGTGCTGAGATTACAGTGTGCACTACCACACTAAGCTAGGCATACCTCACATAAAGATATTAATTCTATAAGACGTGTGAACTGATTCCATGTTCCTAAAAATAGGTGTTAATGCTCATTTGTGTTAGAAGAAGTTATACTAACAAGGAATGTAGAGTAACAGTTCTGCATGATTTTATTGAACTTCATCTACTTTGCTACTACTCTAGCAAAGACACTTGAAGACTTTTCAAATGTAAATGATCCGTGAACGTGGCTGTGGAGTTGAGTGCCCTTGTTTGCCCTTCCTTCTGGGCACAGTAGCAGGCTCCAGTTTCTGGAGCAAATCCTCCAGTAGGATGGTAGGACAGTAGGACTGTGTGCCCTCCTGGTCCTTCCCTTGGAGAAAACCAGCATCTGCTCAGCATATGAGGAACAGGGCTGTCAGCCAGCCCCAGGTGCCAATACAACATGTGACTGTGCCCCCTGCTGGCACTGAACCTGATTGGCAGCTTTCCACCACATCCTGGTACTTGTAGCTCTTTCCTAACCCTTCTCCTTTCATCTCTATTTCACACACTCATTTTGTTTTTATTTGTACTGCTATAAAATACCATAGGATCTTTAGAATAGGAAAATAAATAATCAAGACTAAAATATTTCAATCTTGACTTAACTATTTTTAAATTCTCAAATAAATCAATGCTCAAAATAAATTCTCTTTTCCTCAATTGACAAAGCAAGAAATGCAATACATAAATTAATAGAATTGGGACAATCTACCAGTTGGTGATAAAAGCATCAGTTCCTGAAATATTGTAAGTACATACCCAAACAAAGACCAGAGGTAATGGAACAAGAAAGAGAATCTAAGGAAGTTGTCCCAATGGAAGAAGCCAAATCTGTTCTCCAAAGCTGCAAATCAGAGGTGACCACTGCCAACCCTACTAGGCTGCATTGTACTCCTTAAAGCACAGGCCCAGGCACAACTTGGGCCCTGATTGGTGTTAAGGACTATTTTTTAAGCATAATTAAAGATCTAGAAATGAAATCTTCATGAACTAGAATGGGTCCTAAATCCAATAACATGTGTCGAAGGAAGAGAAAGATAGGAATGTAGCTCAGTGATAGAGCAGTCACCGAACATATGCAAGGCACAAAGTTTGATTGCCAGATTAAAAAAGAGAGAGAGAGAGAATGAGTAATGGTGAAAGAGAGAGATAAAGGAGGAGAGAAGGGAGAGAGGAAGGAAAGGAGGGGAAGGGAAAGAAGGAATGGAAAAAGGGAGGGAGAGAATGCAGATGCACAGAAGTGAAGGCCAAATGAAGACTGGGGGAGGAATTAGAAGGCAGCCACATGGGGCTGGGGATATAGCCTAGTGGCAAGAGTGCCTGCCTCGGATACACGAGGCCCTAGGTTCGATTCCCCAGCACCACATATACAGAAAACAGCCAGAAGCGGCGCTGTGGCTCAAGTGGCAGAGTGCTAGCCTTGAGCGGGAAGAAGCCAGGGACAGTGCTCAGGCCCTGAGTCCAAGGCCCAGGACTGGCCAAAAAAAAAAAAAAAAAAAAGAAGGCAGCCACATGCTGAAGAATGCCAGAAATTTCTGGCTACCACTAGAGGTGAGGAGAGTGGCCTAGAGTGAGTGTCCCTTAGCCTCCTGAAGGAACCAACCAGAAGAGACATCCACAACAGTGAGAGAATAAATATCTGCTCTTTTCATCCTTTCAGATTAGGGTAACGTTACGGCAGCTCCAAAAATTAATCTGACATGTTAGGTCACAGGATTCTAATTCACATTGATCTATGTCTTATGTTTTAAAACCATTCTCTGTGAATTTAACTTAAAGTGTGTTGTTTGAGAGAATATTTTCTTGTTGTTGTTGTTGTTGTTGTTGTTGTTGTTGTTGTTGAACTTCTGATAGGCTTTGAAAAATTATCTCAAGGACTGAGCAGTGACCTTATCATTAAATTGAAAGAGTTTGTGCTTTAGCATAAACATTCTAATTCTCCAGAATTTTACACACTTACAAATCATTTCACCATCACATACTTACATGTGGTTTATAAACAATGGAATGGTTTGTGTAAGTATCAAAAGATAACTAAAGAGCTGGGAATGTCGCTTAGTGGTAGAATGCTTGCCTAGCATGCACAAAGCCCTGAGTTCTATTCCTCAGCACTACATAAACAGAAAAAGCCAGAAGTGGTGCTGTGGCTCAAGAGGTAGAGTGCTAGCCTTGAGCAAAATAAGCCAGGGACAGTGCTACAGCCCTGAGTCCAAGCCCCAGGTCTGGCAAAAAAAATTAAAAGATTAAAAAAAAATACAATTAATGAGAGTATGATTGTTGTTATTCAGATTCTGTTATTCTACTATGGAATCACATTTGTTTTTGGAAGGAACAAACAAAGAAAGAAAAGGAAAGAAAGAGCAAACGAAAGAAAGAAAAGAAAGAAAGAGAAAAGAAAAAAGGAAGGAAAGAAGGAGAGAGGGGGAGGGAGGGGGAGGGAGAGGAGAGGAAGGAAAGAAGGAAGAAAGGAAGAAAGAAAGAGAAAATACTAATGTAATAGAACTCACTACAAATAACAATATAAGACAAAAATAAATTATTAGTGATGAACATTAACCTCACGTTCCTATCCAAAAGAAAGTGGTTTGGTGAGAAATTAAAAGAAATGTTTCATAAAATCATTTTAAAGAAACATAACAAAGTAAATGTTTATTCTAAAATAACCTTGGTGTTCTGTTCACTCTACAAATAATGGCTGATGGTGTAAAGTTATCATATTTAGAAATTTGGTTGCAATACCTGATTTTACCAGAGGATGGCAGGATAGGGTCAAAGCATATGAAAAAGGGCTAGTTTACATTTTCTCCCAGGAGTTTACAATAGTACTAAAATGCTATGTCTAATTAGTAGCATTGCCAAAACCTGTTTATTTACAAAAAAAAAAAAAAAATTATGTATTTGCTTGATTGATTTCCTTGTTAATTTCTTTGGGATTAAAAAAAAAGGAAAAGAAGAACTCTACCCTGGGGCATAAATTATGACATACAACTTCCTTATCATATCAAATTGATGGAACTAAAAATTAAACTTGTGAAAGATTTATGATCTTATTGCAGGAACTGCCAATAATGAATCAAGTTGATTTGTAAGAACTTTACAAAGATGAAAAGAGAACTAGCTAATCCATCAAATCCTTCCATTGAAGAACCTTAAACATTAGGGGGCACTAAGCTAGTACCCTGGGAGTACTCAGTAGGAATGAAAATTCCCAATATAAACCTAGCTAGCATCTTATGCCCTTCCCTCATTAATGCTCTCTCTATGCTGGCTTTCCCTTCTATTTTCACAAGAATAGATGTAGAACAAATTTCTAGAAATGCCACTATTGGTTGAGTCAACTTATTTTTGAGATAGTGTGCCAAACTGTCCATCTGCTCCATGAGGTGACACTCTTTGAGTTCTAGCTTCCCCGAAACTCTACATTCCCACATTTGTACTGTCAAAGGCAAAACAGGTGCAATCTGATAGGTGAAAAAATACAATCACTTTGTTGTTTGCATTTTGTAAATTTTGCATGAAACTGAGCATTTTTCACATACTTATTAGCCATCTGTATTTTTATGAACCACCTGTCAAAATATTTGCCCATTTTGCCTTTATTTCCCTAAAATTTCTAAGCGTTCTTTCCATATTAAAGGAATTAACCTAGTCTGTCATATGTGATGCAGCATTACAATTTTAAAAGATAATATTTGTAGTACTAATTACACACACACATATATATCACATATACAGTTATTTCATCTAGAGAGCCTGAAACAGAAAACTATAATAAAATAATGAAGACTGATTTTTATTGTTAGAATAAACTCAAAATCTTATTGTTCAGAAACCTGGTTTTCAGAATCCAGTTGTAAATCAGGAATTCCATTTTAGGTCCAGCCACTCATGCCATATGCAAAATAAAGACACATAGTGAAGGGCAGAGAAAGGAGATTTATTAGGTGGCTGCTGTGGGAAGACAGGACTTTAGTACATTTCCATCATCCTCAGAGATACAAATGCTGGCCTCTGGTTTAATAGGAAAATTTAAGGAGAAAAAAATATGCATAGTTAAAACATTTCTAAGTCACAAGAGTGGCCTTGTTGACCTTTGCTCAGTCTTTGTCTTTGACAGCCTGGCAAGTGGTCTATAGCATTTGGCTGTTTTCTTCCAGGGCGATAAGAAGTTGGCATTTCCTGTCAGAGGGGCAGTTTGACTTTTGTTTAGTTTGTGTATGTATTTGTAATGTGTCCTTGAATTAAGGGCCTGGGCACTATCTCAGAGCTTTTATAATTTGCTCAAAGTTAGCATTCTACCATGTGAGCCACAGTTCCACTTCTGGATTTTTGCTGCCCCTGCTGGCTTTGAAACATGGTCCTCAGATCTCAGCCTCCTGAAGAGTTTTACAGGTACCAGAACCTAGCAGTTTGCCTTTTGTCACAAAATGCTAATTGGTGAATCCTGTCTTTTCTGGAGCATAAGGTGGTGGTAAACTGACAGTAGGAACGAACAATTCAAAGAGAACAGATGCAAAGTAAGGCAGAGGTAGGCTAGATGTTCAGCTTTTATCCTGCCTTTAGTTCATTTATGGGCCCAGATAAATCTTTTATGTTGTTTCTTGCAGTTCTACTTAATGAAATAAATTAAACGATATCAACCAATCAATCACTGGCTTACAATACTTACTTATCTACTCATACTGGTGATCCACTGATACATTATAGTATTTCAGTTCTTATGTCATTTTATGGAAATGTACTGTGCTAGGCATTGTGTCCGACCCTAAAGAATTGAGTTTTGCCCTATTATAAAGCCATAGTTATGAAAACATCTTAGTACTGGCACAGCACAGGCCTCAGGACCAATGGAATAGAATTAAAGGCCCAGAAATGATCCCACAGACTTCTGGTCACCTAATCTTTGGTAAGGGAATCAGTTATTGTTTTGTTTTGTTTTGTTTTGTTTTTTATTTCTGTATTCTTTGTCTTCTATTTAAGATTGTCTGATTTGAGGAAGGGAAGGGTAATTATAGAAACAGTAGGACAATGCAACAGTGATACTTACTAGGCACTATGTTGGAAATGAATTTTATACCTGGGAGCAGGGAGAGAAGCTGGTGGTAAGTGGGAGGGAGAAAAGGAAGGAGGAGGTAACACTGCTCAAAAAGAAATGTACTCGTTACCTTACTTATTTTACCGTAACCCTTCTGTATATTGCCTTTACAATAAAATTAATAATAATAATAGTAATAATAGAGTTTGGAGCCAAGCACCTCATGCCTGTAATCCTACCTACTCAAGAGGCTGATTTCTGAGGACGGCAGTTCAAAGCCAGCCCAAGCAGAAAAGTCCCTGTGAGACTCTTCTCTCCAATTAACCTCTCAAAAATAGGAAGTGGAGCTATGGCTCAAATTAGTAGAGCATTATCCTTGAACAAAAGAGCTCAGGCAAAGTGTCCAGGTCCCGAGTTTAAGCCCCATGACTGACAAAAAAAAAAAAAAAAAAGAATTTCATTTTGGAATCTGTCACTTTAAATGAGCTACATATAATTGTGTCATGGTGGGTATGCAGAGTCAGGATGATGTCTGATTAAATAATTTTTTAAGAAACCATTTCTGGGGCTGGGGATATGGCCTAGTGGCAAAAGAGCTTGCCTCCCATACATGTAGCCCTAGGTTCGATTCCCCAGCACCACGTATACAGAAAACGGCCAGAAGGGGCGCTGTGGCTCAAGTGGTAGAGTGCTAGCCTTGAGCAAAAAGAAGCCAGGGACAGTGCTCAGTCCCTGAGTCCAAGGCCCAGGACTGCCAAAAAAAAAAAAAAGAAAGAAAGAAAGAAACCATTGCTAATCCAAAAGTTGACAGTAGCAATAGAAGATGACCCCATATCTTTTGTAGACTGGTAGGTGATGAATGTTAATACTAGAAAGGAATCACTACTGTCTGTGTAAAAATCCTTATTTTTCTAGTGAATAATACTCCAAACTGAGTGTCAGTTTCTGATGGGCAGAAACTATATCATAAAGTTTATAAAGCTTGAGAATTAGCAATTTTCCATAATTGTTCGCACACTAAATATAAAATTAGCATCAATTGTCACTAACTTGTTACATAGTTAACACCATACAGTGGGCCTTAAATATAAATCAGTATTTTCAAGGATAAATACATTTATTCCCTATATCTAATTGAGTCTGTGTCTTTAATTCATTATTCTTCCACATAATTATCCTTTATCCCCATAATATCATGTTTCATTTAAACCATTCAACACTAAAATAATTATCATCATTTGCCTTTTTCAGTTATACAAATGCACCTACCACTTACTATCATGCAATAATACATATTCAGGGGGGTGAAATATGCATAGGAAAAATTATACAGCAAAAGATGATAAAAGTAAAAATCAACATCTGACAGTAACTCCATGTTCCCATGTCTTTTGAGCTCTAGGGTCCCATAGTCATGATAAAATGGTCCCTCTTTAACTAACAGTATGAATTAATTCATTGGATCTGGCTTAAAATTGGGGGGGAAATGATTTCAGAGGTCACTTGCTTACGAAAGTGCAGGGAGGGGAGATCCTGCTGTTCTTAACTTTCTCCTGCTCCATGGCTGCTTTGACTTGGAAGACTGTGCTGACCCAGGGCTCTGAGAGTGGGGAGACGCCCTCCTCATGAGGTTCCGGGAAATAGCTCTCTGAAGATTCTTCATGGAACTCCCCTCTCCCATGTTGACGACCCAGGGATGGTCCAAGGCCTGGCCAGCTGACATTCGGTGACTGGCTTCCAAAATCAGTAGCTTGTCTATGAAGTCCTTCGCCAAATGGGAGATGCTTGGCCAAGGCTGGGATAGATAAGTAAGTAAATACATTTAAAACATATACACCAAGATTCATATTCTTAAATAGACCCATGGCTATGAAATCCACAGTACTTTTTCAGATAAGAATTGTGACTGATGTGTCATTACAATAAAAATCCACTTGTTACAATAGATTTGGGTTGAAGTACATTAATATTAGGGTAGTTTCCACCTCACTTCCGTCTTCTCTCAAATTTCCTGCAACTCTGACAGGAGCTAGTGTGGAGAGCAGAATAGACTGAGGAAGTACAACTTTCTCTCCTTTTGAAATCTTTCCAAGCATGCAAGATGCCTCCAGGGCTGCAACCTGGGGAAAGAAGGGGGCCAGGAGTAAGGATGGTTCGGCAGAAGAGGCTCCTTAGCGCATTTCTTCAGCCACACAGGGCCTCTTTGTTCCCAATCAGTGGAGTACAGTGGGATTCAGCACGTAGCAAAGCTGGGACACAGGACAGCTGGCACAACTAGCTGTTTGATGCTCATGGACTCATTCTGTCAGTATTTACAGCATTTGCACATACTCTAAATACAAGGAGCAATTCACACAGGCCTGTGTAAAAATGGTGACAAATGGGCTGCTGCTTTATGCTTCAGCTTCTTTTTTGTCATACCTGCCAACATATAACACCTACCTATCCCCCAAAACAAATGTGTACATTTGTGTCCATTACCAAAGAGAAACTGAGAAAATTCCATCTACTATCTCTGAATCACAAGTTCTAAGTGATAAGTGTTTTTAAAAACATAAATCTCCCAGGAAAAATAAGAGTCTTCACAATTGACTGTCTCTGCCCTTGTATAAAACTCAGACTCTCTATATAGAAATCACACCCATCTCTTAGCATCTATTAATCTAGAATTTGAGTAGCAAGAAACCAGCAGATTATGCTTCTCTTTTTTTCTTAGAGTTGATTTAAGTACATGAGATATGAAAAATATGTGCCACTGTTAATAAGTCATAACATACATGAACAGATTTGTTAAATTCAAATATGGAAGAAATACAATGCATATCCTCCAAGTCTAGACAAAGCACGTGTGAGCTGGGCTAGACTACTTGTTCCTAGATCCAGACACATTTATCTGGGCTCAAGGTTGTTTAAATGAACATTACTAGATGTCTCCAATGGAATATTTTAAGACAAGTAGCTGAATCTTTCTGAAAAAGATTATAAAATACGTGTAGTAAGGCTGAGGGAGAGCTCATTAAAATGACCTCAAATGATACACATTAAAAATGCAAGTTCAGAAAATAAGGTAACTGGTGTGCTGGGGGGAAAAATCTTTCAGGCAAAGCTTATTATTCAAACATGAGTTATAAATTGCAGAATTCCTGAGTCATCAAGAGCAATCAGAAAGTATCTATGAATTAATTTCATATTACCAGGATACATATGGGAAGAAACTGGTCTTCTATTTTATTTTTACCTTCTTAGTTAAAAATTTATGCTTTGCCTATCTAAAAATGAACTAGTAAGTATGCACACAACATATTTTATAAATGAAAACAATTGCATATGCTCAGAATATTTTGCCTAATCGTGTTATAAGGCCAAAAACAATGAAGAGACCTCGTATTGAGTAGTTCCCTTGTGGATCATTACTCTCCTGCTGACATTATTCAGCACCAGCTTCCACCTCACTCTGTCCAATGAACATGTCCTCACAGCTTCTCCTCTCAACATCAGCCATGCATGCTAACTCTGTCTTGAAAATCGGAGTACGTGCAGAGGGCTGATGGCTCATGCCTGTAATCCTAGCTACTCAGGAGGTTGAGATCTGAGGATCTCCTGCCAGCCCAGGCAGGAAAGTCTCTGAGACACTTATTTCCAGTTAACCACCCCCAAATCTGAAAGTAGAGCTGTAGCTCAAAGTAGTAGTGTGCTAGTTAGCCTCAAGTACAAAAGCTCAGGAACAGTGCCCAGGTCCTGAGTTCCCCCACGACTGACAAAAAAAAAAAAAAAAATCAGAGGATATTAATCCATCTCAATGTGGAAAAAGCCTGAAATCAGCATACCTGTCTAGACCCACCCAGTCTCTAATTCCTCATCTGAAGAAGAGGGATCCTCAGGTTATTGTAAGGGACAAATCAAGTCACTTATCAGTCTTGAAGCTCTGAGTTCAATTTTTCTACCTTGAAAAGAAAGAAGGAAGATGGGAGGTAAGAGAAAAGAGGAAGGAGAGGGAGATAGAGAAAGGAAAGGAAAGAATAGAAGGAAGAAAGGTAAGAATATAACATAATATTAAATCTAGATACTTCTAAATATCTAAAAACACTTTTTGTGGACACTTCTTTTGTCCTTAACTCTACCAATTCCATTGGTGATTTCAAGGACAAGAAGGGCAACTTACCCAAGGAAATAGATAATATAGCCTCTTTCCTAGTCTGGCCATCATCAACCCTTATGCCTAAAAATAACATGTACACAGTCATAACCAAATGTGCCACACAGGGTCAACCTCCACAGAATTCATGTGCCTGGATTTTAGGGAAGATTTGTGCATTCCATTCAAGAAAAACTGAAAAGAGATGAGGATGATAAAGCAAAAAAATGAAGTACATTTTTGTGAGACTTTTAGAACCATCAAAACTCTTTTAAAATAAAATTCTCACTAAAAACTGCTATCACTTTGTATGTATTTAAGAACTAAGCCAGAAGATTGGGAACCAAATTACAGGCAGATCTAATGGAATAATGCTACAATATATGTTGCTAGAATTCTGTTTATGATGGAAAATAGAAGCAAAATGAATTAAAGTTCTGAATCTTCTACTCCTCTCTCCTTTCTTCCTCCATAAAATGAATTAGGAATAAATACAGCAAAGGTAGAATGAGAGAACTTAGCAGAAATAAGAAACAGAAGGAAATTGGTTCATAGCTGGTAAAAATGAACATCATCTATCAACTACATTCTGGGAATATAGCAAAAGCTATTTTCTTAATAGTATAAAAATCCTAAGTGACACTGTACAAAAAGAAATGTAAGCCAGGTGCCAGGGGCTCACGCCTGTAATCCTTGCTACTCAGGAGGCTGAGAACTGATGATCTCCGTTCAAAACCAGCCTGGGCAGAACTTATCTTATCACCAATAAACCTCACAAAAACAGGAACTGGCACTGTGGCTCAAGTGGTAGAATGCTAGCCTTGAGCTGAGGAGCTTAGGGACAGCACCCAAGCCCAGAGTTCAAGCCTCATGACGACAAATTAAAAGAAAAGAAATATACTGATTGCCTGACTTACATAAGTGTAACCCCTCTTTCCATCACCTTTACAATAAAAAAAATTAAATCATTAGTGAATTTAAGCTAATGGGGGCCATTTTTCTAACAATATCCATATGAATATCCTTTTTTCCCAATATGTATGAGGATATTTGCATTTTGGCTTTCTTATTTTGTTTCATTTTGTTTGAAGCAAGGTCTTATACTGTGTTGTCCAAAGGGCATTTAGCTTACTTTCAATCCTTCTAATTCAGCCTCTGAATCCTGTAACTATAGATATGGTCCATCAGACTCTTTCATGGCTCTTGTGTTTTTGGTTTCGTTTTGTTTGTTTGCTTTTTGGCTAGTCCTGGGTAGGCCTCACACTCGGCCCTTGGATGCTTCACTTGAGCTTCTTTTTGCTTACAACTGAAGCTCTACCAGTTAAGCCACAGTGGCACTTCCAGCTTTTTCTGTAATTAAGGAAACAGAGTCTCAAGAACTTTCCTGCTTAGGCTGGCTTTGAGCCATGATCCTCAGATCTCAGCCTCCTGAGTAGCTAGGTTTAAAGGCATAAGCTACTGGCATCTGGTTACATGTATCTTTAATACCAGTGTTTATCCTAGTATCTCACAAATATAGTTATGACTCATTTTATTACCAATTTACTTCACACTAGAAGAATTACTGTAATATGGTAGAATATAGTTAGACAATAGTATGAGATTCCTAGCTCATTAACTAGAATGCTTGCAATTACTCATTTATATTAAAATTCTAAAAAGAAAATATTTTCATGATATTCCATTTAAAAGATAACATGGTATGCCAGGTACCAGTGGCTCACATCTATAATCCTAGCTACTCAGGAGACTAAGATCTGAGGATAGTGGTTTGAAGCCAGCTGGGGCAGAAAAGTCCCCATGAGACTATTATCTCCAATTAACCACTCAAAAACTGGAAATGGCACTGTGGCTGAAGTAAGTGCTAGCCTTGAGCACACAGAGACAGTGCCCAGGCTCTGAGTTCAAGTCCCACAGCTGACAAAAAAATAAAATAATATGGTATGATTGAAAAATGAAATTTTTACAAAAACTTCATAAAACAAATAACTAAAACATAAAACAAACAGTATCAAACTTTCAACCAGAGTTTCCCATGTTAATGGTAATTATAACAGAGATAACTAATACCTGGATCAATATATGGAACTATTTTAAGCACTTAAATTTATTAGCACTTCTGTTCTTTACAATTACCCTCTGTAGGGTAGATACAATCATTCTTACCATTTTTTCCAACACAAAAATAGAGAAGTCAAATCATGACCAAACTTGTGCAGTTAGTACACAGCAGATCTGCTGGTATTATCCAGCCTGGATTGTTCCAGATTGCATTACTTTTATACTACATTATATATGTTCATATCAACACGCAGGCATGTCTGCGTCTACATATAGCACACATGCTCAGAAACTCTTTCACATCACTAGTCAACTGATTTCTTTTTACTGTGATCACATTTCTTTTTATGATTTGCATATGTTGTTCTATTGGAATGCATGGATTCCTTCCCTTTAAAAAACTTCTACCTTTCCTCCAAGACAGCACGATATCACCTTCTGCATGGAATCTGACCTGAGCCTCCTACATAGTGATTAGCTACTATGCACTTTTAGCTTTTTGTTCTTCTTGTATTAAAGCAATAATATTTAGAAAGGAGAGCTACTTAGTAAAAATGCCTTCAAATGGTCTCCAGGATGAGTCCTTTTCTGACATTTCCAGCAGAGGCTCTACTACCCATTGCCCTCATGATTACCCTAGCAAGGCTTCCTTCACAAAGTGAGGAGAAAGTCCTTGTCCTCTTCCATCCCTTTCCTACTACCTGCTGCTGAATCTTTCTACCATGATTGCATGTTGAGGAAGAAGCAATGTAAAGGGGAGCCTCCAACTCCATCTAAGGAAAACAGTGAGTAAAATAAATGTTACCTTCCCAGCTTCCTTCCTGTGCCAGAAGAACTCTAATAAACTCAGCAACTAAAGATAATAATTACTGTATAGTCTCCCAAACTATAAACTAGTTTGGACTAGTTATACTAATCGTTCTACTTATTCATATACTAATATAAATATGAATCTTCAATGTTTGTTTCAAAATAATTTTTATTAAATTCATTTTCCATCTCTTTTTTTTTTTTTAATCTCATTGGAGGTGAGGAAAATACAGTACAGCCCAACCTCTAAGGAGTTTATCTCTTTATGGTAGCATACTGCAACAAGAATAAATGTCAGAACAAATGAAATTAAATATAATCCTAATTTTTTTCAGAAAAAGGAAAGAATGGCATGAAAAAAATCACAAAAGGCTAATGCCATTGTGGAAAAGCATGTATTTTATGCCAAAATCACAAGTTGAAATGCTCATATTTTAGCTAACTTTTTACTTATGAGTGAGTTGTGCTACAGCATGGATCTGTCAGCTATCTAGCAAATATTCCCCATATATATTAAATGTATCACTCCTCTTCACCATACAATATACAGGATACAGCTTCTCTCTGCTTTTAACCTATTTAATTCACATTTCCACTTGAATTCCAGAGAAAAGGTATGATTCACATAAAACTTACAACTAAAATGATTTTTAGGCATCTATTAATGGATTGATTGACTCCATTTTTTTAATACAAGGTTCTGCTATGTATCTAGACTGGCTTCAAATTCAAGACCTTTCTTCCTAAGTGCTGAGACTGCAACACCACCTGTAATGGTGTTGGGGGGCGGGGAGGAATCCCCCACCCCTCCAAGAGTCCACCACTCAGAGACAGTCACAAGTAAAAAGATGAATTTATTGGGGGAAGTTCCAGATGGACCAGTCCCAGGTTTCAGAAAAACATATAACACAAAACAGGACAGTGGCACAGAGACTTACTTCCAAAGGAGGATTTCCAAGTACAAACAAACCAATTCAACTCCAATGGAGAGCTGAATTGGGACATTGGGACGCCATGGGGACAAGACAAAAGACTCGAACATGTGGCATGGCATAATGGTGCCTGAGCTTGCCTGCCACTAAATAGGGTCAGGTCAGAGGGCCGGGTCACAGGAAGCTCCCAGTTCCAAGCACTTGACAGGTTCAGTAACCTATAGGCCATGTGCCCACCCCTGTCTTTTTTTTTTTTTTTTCAGGTCTCAATGAACAGCATTTACTTAATATCCTATGTGATATTTTGCTCAAACTGCAGTGCACGTGGCGGATTTTGTCAGAAAAAAAGGGATTTTTACATTATTTTTACCCATTAAATTGATTCTTTGGATTGTGATCTTGAGGGGATTATCATTTTTAATTATTTTCATTATCCTGATTCAGGAACTCCCATTACCTGGGGATAGGGTTTCCCTTCCTGTAGGAATCCAGGCACGCCCATCAAGAATTGATGTGTGGATTCAGGCAGGGGGTGGGGGAGCACTGTTGTTTACCCGGAGAGGGAATCTTGGAATGTTATCTTCCCGGGTTTCTGAGCAGATGGGGCTGGGGAGATAGTGGAGATGGAGTCAGCTTCTGCTCTCTTTCACTGGCCAGATTTGACCTCCATATTATGCCATTCTTTTTAAAAATGAAAATTAATTACTGTTCAGTCCCATAGATCCAAAGTCCAAAATGAGTCTTAGAGACTCAGCAGAACCTTAATCTTTCTGTAGTAGAGAATTACAGAGCTTATCACCTCTCCCAGCTTCTGGAGGATGCCTTTAATCATTAGCTTATAACCCTCCTCCATTTTCAAAGCATATAAGTCCAACCTGTTTCCACAGTCTCCTTCTCACTCTGGCCTAGCTTTCTTGCCTCCTTACCATGAAGACCACAAGAGTGAGGCCATAATGGGCTCATTTATACAATTCCAGATAATATCCACACCTCAAGATCCTTAGTCACACCTACATATTCCCTTGTGCCATGAAGGGTAACAGTCACAGTTCTTGAGTAGGGTTTGGATCTCTTCACTGGGCAATTATTCTATCTACTGATCCTATGCTTCCAGTGTTAACGGTTATCCTAACTCATAAATAAATGTGCACATCTAAAAACTACTAAGCTAGCCAATAAGGACTAATTTAACAAAAGTATGATGACATAAAAAAACATGATGTTATATTCTTTTCTGAGTCTATCACTCTAGGATGTTATAAACCAAATGCCCTTTGTCTCTCCAGAGAAATTATTATACTGAAACTCAACACTCCCGTGTGGTGGAATTTATAAACAGTGCTCCATGTTACTTTTCTCATCACTATGACAAAATATCTGACGGAGCCACTTACTTAAGAGAGATAAGATTTATTTTGTCTCATGGTTTCAGAAGATTCAGTCTTGGCCTACTTCATGCTTTTGGGCATCGCATCATGGTAACAAGAGTGTGTGGAGAGCAGGGTTGCTCATTTTATGGTCAATAAGAAAAGATGGGCAAAGAGTTGCCCAGGACAAGATACAACCCAAAGACACACTCCTAGTGACCCACTTCCTCCAGGTTTGCCCACCTCACAAGATTTCCTCCAAAAATAGAGCCAAGCAGCTGGGGGGTTATAGGGAGAGCATCATTCAACACATGAGCTTGTGGAGAACATAACACATTGAAATCATGGCGGGCTTATAAGGAAGTAGATAAGTAGTTAATTTAATAGCTAAATTAAACATGAGGCTCTAATCTCATAAGATTAGTGTCCTTATCAGAAGGGACAGCTGAAAGCATGTTCTCTGTCTCTCTCCTCTTTTGCTCTCTGTCTCCCTCTCTCTCTCTGCACAAAGAAGAGGTCAGGAGAGCACACCACACCTGACAGCCATTTGCAAGCCATGAATAAAATCTAACCTACCAACACCTTGATGATGAGCTTCCCAGCCTTTGAAACTGTGAGAGTAAATTTTTATTGTTATGGCACCCAGTCAGTGTTATTCTGTTATAAAGCCTGTGCTAAAGAAGACACTGGGAGATATTAAAATAAAATATTAATATGATAAGCATGCCTGACAAACACAGGAAAGAGAATTGAGGGAATGTAAGAGTACCAAAGTTTTGTCAGAGTACAGAAAAATTTTCAATTTTGCATTTGAGTTGTGACATTTAAATTTTAAATAGGTATAATCAAACTACTGACATTTTTTTATGAGAAGTCAAAAGCAAAATAAAATTCACATGAAAAGAATTTCCTACTTGGTTGGGCTTCCCACACACTAGAATTGGCAATTTTCCTTCCCTACTGAAAACAACTAAAAGTTAACAGGTTCACAAACACATAAGAGTTCCAAGTTTAAATACTGGGTAAATACTTCACACAAGCTGTGAGGTTAAACATTTTACTGAGAAAACTGTGCTATAGAAAGGGCTGGAGACTTCTAGATTTAAGGCAGAAAATCTGTTGCCAAACACCCAAGCATGGTGCTGAGCTTCTGAGTAAACATTCCTAGGCCCACTCAGATTCTGCATACCAAAGGCAAAAGCTGCAGCCTAACCCACTTATCTACAAGATTATCACTGTCAAGTGCTAACCACAAGGTGGCTTGGTAATCAACACCCTTGAGAACTAAAGACTCTTTTCAAGGGCCAATTTTGCCCACCCAAGCACATTTAACAAGGAGACATTTGGGTATTCTTGAATCTAGTGAAGAGAGGCCAGGGATGCTGGCAAGCCAACATCCTGCAAATGCACAGGATGTCCACGATTCTGAACAGGCCACCCGCCATACCAAATCATCTAGTCCTAAATGTCCGCAGTGCCATAGCTGTGAAGAAGAAAAAGAAAAAAAAAAAACACTCATTCTGGGTCAACACTATACAATAAATTACTGATCGCTTACCTCTCCTATATAATGATATTTGCCTTTAAGAATCTTCTTGTAAAGCTTTGAATGGCTTTCATCATCAAAAGGCAGGGATCCACTAAGTAAAACATATGTGATAACACCCAAAGCCCACATGTCCACAGCACTGGTATAAGGCTTCCGTAACAACACCTCAGGGGCTATGTACTCTGGGGTCCCACAGAGTGTCCTCATCATCCAGTCACCCCTGTTATTCCCAGAGTGAGCCAAACCAAAATCTGTGATTAAAATTTTTGACTCCGCACCCGGATGATAATACAAGAGATTTTCAGGTTTTAGGTCCCTATGAGTTATTCGCAAACCGTGCAAATAGCGAATCCCATCGGCCACCATCTGGAGGATCCGGACAGCATCCTGTTCTGTAAAAGATCCCTGAGCAAGGAGTCGATCAAACAGCTCCCCTCCCGTAGCCAGTTCCATCACCATGTACACTCGATCCTGGACCTCAAAAATCTCCATGAGCTGCACAATGTAATGGTGGTTCACCCGCCTCAGGACGCTCAGCTCAGCTTCACATGCTTCTCGGCCTTCTCGCTCTCTGGTTTCCATCACTTTTATTGCAAAAGGTTTCTTGGTAGTCTTCTGCTCCACCCTGACAATCTTGCTGAATCTGCCTGTTCCAATGAGAGCTTTGATATCATATCTGTGGGAAGAAAACCAAGCCATATCCTCTGAAGAGATGATGCTCAAAATCATTTGAAATTCCTACTTTATATCATCAGTTCTATCCTCATATCTCCCCTACCATATACTCTTGCTTAGTACTGCTTGTGCTTTTCAAAGCCACCCCAGATTCTCTGTTGAAATAAAAGTAGATGATAGATAGTCTTAACTACCCTCCATCATGTGTCAATAGTTGTGCTTCAAAAAATTATAGTGATATAATAATATATATCTTTTACAGATAAGAAACTTAAAGAAATAGATAGATGAGAGAGAGAGGGGAGGGGGGCAGTGATTCATGCCTGTAGTCCTAGCTTACTCAGGAGACTAAGATTTGAAGATCATGGTTCAAAGCTAGCCCAGGCAGGAAAGTCTATGGGACTCTTATTTCTAATTAACCACCAAAAAAGCTGGAGGTGGAGCTATGGCTCAAATGGTAGAGCACTAACTTTGAGCAAAAAAAAAAAAAAAAAAGCTCAAGGACAGCACTCAAGCTCTGAGTTCAAGCCCTAGAACCTGCAATTTTTTTTTTTTAAAAAAAGGAGTCTTTTCCTAGGTCTCACACACTGTAGCTAGATTGGATCAAATTCAAATCTAAGTCTTTCAAATGTGTTTCACCAAAATTTTCTTAGACCTTTTAGGACCTCCATCAATGTTCCTCAATATGTGCTTTTTAATTCTTTCTCAAGCACATCACATACAAGGAATAAAAAAGAAGCTTTACCTGTTTATAACCTTGGGATTAACACACACACACACACACACACACACACACACACACACACACATTATTAGATTAGGAGACAGGATATGACTAGTTCGTCTCTTTAGATTACCTCACTGAGAGCCCACAGCAGTCCTTAGCATAGAAACAGCAACTGTGGTTGTGTGATTGTTATTCCTACATTGGTGAGAGAAGATGTGACCACCATGCAGCAGTTTCTACCACCTCCTGCATTTGCAATTTCTAAGCAGTAAAGAGGATCCTAGCAGGATAATATACATCAATAAGACCTCAGGAAGTAAATATGGATAATATCTCACAGAAAGACCAGGTAGCCAGTTGAGATTTCAAAGGCTAATGTTCTTAAGACTGGATTTTCTGTGTAAACTAATACTTAAATTTAGGACTCCTGTGGGATTTAGTCCTCTATCTTTATTAAGGAAATGTTGAGAAAAAGGAAGACTTAAAATTCTTCTTTCACATCTGGAAACAATATTAAAGCAGGATTTAGCCCCATCTCTCATTGTACAGATGGAAAAAAACTAAGAACAGGTTAACTTGTTTGTTATTTTAACTCCAGTCAGGATTAGAACCCAGATTTATTTTCTTATACTATAATTGAATATTCTTCACACTTTATTAAAATCTCTCCCAGGAAAGATGACAAAGGAAGAAATGTGCCCAGGCAGTGTCCACAAGGAAGGTTAACTTTTGATGATATGTACTCTATACCAAAGTTTCAAGTGCAAATACCCATGTGCTCTTCACAGCCTTAGTTCTTTTTGCCAATCTTATTCTTCCTGTAATTTTTGCTTTTGCCTACTCCTTCCTTATAGTCTCATGCTTAGTACACAAAAATGACATTCTGCTGGACCAACTTTCTCCTACATTGTGAATTTAATTTTCTGGACAATTATCTTATCAAGCCAGATAACAATTTAATAATCTTAAATAGACCCTTTCTCTCTTCCCTGTCCAACTCTGCTTTTTCATTCATGTAAGCTCCCAGTATGACTCTGAAGATAATCACAAGAATTTCAAGGTTTATAGCTTTTCAGAATAACCAAAATTGGGGGGACAGAAGCACTTGGCAAGTACTTAGCATTATGCTGTCAAAACTACCAGCAAACTGCTCAGGAATTAATCATTGGCTGTCAGTCAAGCTACCCTTTTTGAGGATCTATTTTCTTTTGTCCAAATCAAAGGAGATTTATTCAATATTCTTAAGGGGGGGTGCACAGGGAGACTTCATGTACCAAATAATTGAAGAAAATGCTGGTAAGGAAAGAGTGAGCTTCAAACCAATATTTTGAATAGTGGAAATAAATGACCTCACATTGTTTATAATCTGCAGTCACATCTTATAACAAATTCTTCTAACTGTAGTCTTACTTGGGGGGGGGATCTCTGCCATCCGTGGATATTGACCACCTGTCACTATAACCTTGAACAGCACATGGCAATGAAGATGAAGCACTAAATGATGAATAATGCATATTGTTTCTGAATCATCATATCTTCAAAATATTAAAACATTAAGTGAGATGGAATCAAACAGAAGAGAATGCCTTACAATATCTTGCCATTCTCTCTGTCTCTCCTCTTCTATCCCCACCTCCCACAGAGCAACCTCAAGTTCATTTTGTGGGTGGTATAATTTCACATCATCCCTGAGAGTGGGTAGATTGGAAATACCACTTCAACCCCAGCTGCTGTGAGCAGGGAAATTTTTTACTATGGATTAACAAAATAGAAACATGGAAATAATTATATTGTCTGAGAGAAAAAATCATCATAAACTCTCTAGAAGGGAATATAGTCAGATTTAAATTCTATCATTTCTATTATGCTTAGCTTTAGAATCCTATGAAATACATGACTATAACGGAATCATAATGGAGAAGAAAGACATCTGCATTCTAAGGCGCAATTGTGTATTAATTTCAACAAATCATTTAACCTTCTTGGGCTCAATTCCTCATCAGTTAAAGATGAGCTTTTGAAGGCTGGGAGTTTCACTCAAGCTGTAGACACTAAAATGTCAAACACACACACACACACACACACACACACACACACACACTAAATTAGTCTTAGAATATAGAGATGAATGTCAGGACCATGGTTGCTTAAGTCCCTCAAAATCATTTTGTCCATGATGAGACAGACACGTATGCTTTTGCTGTCCTTCTTGTTGGCTGTCTGTGGCCATCTTCCTTTGTATGTCCTTCAAATGATATTATGAGTGCACAAATAGTCTTTGGCAGAACAAAGGTTCCCCATTCCTACATGGATCTACCTCGTGCATAGGAGTTAAAGGGATGTATAAAAACCAAAGCCATGTAGCCAATTTGGTCTCATCAAGACTTCAAATCCACTCAGATTCTAATTCACCCACAGCATCTACCTTGGTTCTTGTCTAAGCTTAGCAGCTGGTAGACTTACTACCTTGGTCATCATTGTACTTGAAGTTCTCTAGCAAAGTGGGAAATGGCTCTTTCTAGGCTCTGGGCACAGCACTGTGAAGAAGCAAGCAGACCACACTAGAAAATGCCTGGGCGATTCACGATTGTGTCCCACCAAATACTGATGGGGGAAGAAGAACCCTCTAAGGAATTTTCCTTTTATTTTGTGGGTTTTCTGTTTTCTTTTTTTGAGATAGGGTCTTACTACGTATCCTACTTTGTCCTCAAACTTGAGATCTTTTTGTCTTTGTCTCCCAAGGGCCGGTGTGACAGGTGTGCATCAGCAAGCACAGCTTAGATAAATTTACCTCTTGAGACAACCAGTCTGCAGTCATTGCTCGTTCCATATTCTGGGCCAGCAAGGTTTTACTTTTATTTTGTGATGAAAAGCATAATCATCCCACTAACAACTAAATGAGGGTTGTGCAACACAATATAAGCACATTGCTTTAGTTATCTGTACATGAATTAGATATTACCATCTATTCCCATGTTACAGAAGCAGAAACAGGAAGATGAAAGGAGTATTCTAAATGGCACAGCATGAGAAGTCAAATAGTGGCATTCTTTAGAAAGGCGAAGTTAAGAGTGCTAGCCTTGAGCAAAAAGAAGCCAGGGACAGTGCTCAGGCCCTGAGTTTAAGGCCCAGGACTGGCCAAAAAAAAAAAAAAGCAACTTTGCAAAAGAAAGGTATTTGGGCTGGGAATATGGCCTAATGGCAAGGGTGCTTGCCTTGCATATATGAAGCCCTGAGTTCGATTCCCCAGCAACACATATATAAAAAACGGCCAGAAGTGGCACTGTGGCTCAAGGGGCAGAGTGCTAGCCTTGAGCAAAAAGAAGCCAGGAACAGTGCTCAGGCCCTGAGTCCAAGCCCAGGACTGGCAAAAAAAAAAAAAAAAAAAAAGGCAAAGTTAAAATTCAGTAAAAAAAAAAAAACAGACATCAGGAAGGAGGTACTTGAAAGGAGTGGGGTGGGGTCAAGGGGAAAAGGATGGAAAAATGAAGTCGAAAAGATGGAGAAAATCCAGTCATGAAGCTTACAAAATTAAGAAGAGTGAGGGAAGAGGTGGGTAAGGGAGAGATGGGTGAGAATGTTGAAAAGGGTAGCCTTGATTGAGATATTCATAAACTGCCTTGTTAGATGGCAATTCCTTTGTACAGCTAATTAAAGATAATTTTTGAAATCCAAAAAAAGTAAAAAGAAATAAGATAATGAAGGAATATTGTCAACAATTTTATACTCCCATATTTAATAATCTAGCTGAAATGAACCAATCCTTTCAAACACACATAAAGCCATAGATGATAAAACTAATAGCAGATGGGAATGAATCTCAAGTCTATTTGTCTCAAAAGCCCCTTTCTAGTTCACTAGCTACCATTCCACTTTCTAGAAATCTGTTGAGCACCCCTTCCAAGCCATACCTAGTTGAGCTCAGACTCAGTAAAAGCTCCCCTCTCCATGTGGAGTTAAGGAGGGTTTGGGAAGCCTTGCCTTCCAGTTCCAAGAACAGTAATTCCTTTCTCTTCTTGCTCTGCTCTTCCTCTCCTTTAACTACCCATGCTTTCCTTATTTAGAGCTGGTAAAGAGAAATTGCACTGGACACCTACTAAAAAATGCAAGTAAGCCTGTATTCCAGACTATTGCTGTGGAACACAAAGATACAACCCTCTTGAAACTAAAATAAAGGAATGTTGCTGACACTAAAGTGGGGTGGTACTGAAGTGCTGAAGGTGATTGTGAAAGGATTTCCACACAATTGACCACCAGCATTTCCTAGTCAATTTTTCTAGAAGTTAGGCTTCTACCCTCCCACAGAGACAGAGAGAGGGTAATACTTGATGAAAATTAAAAGGGATGAGTCCATGTCTTTGAAAAAGACATCCAGGGTTGTAAAAGATAAGCATCTGAACAGGCAAAGAAAGAATTTCGAGCAATTTAAGGCCTAAATTACATTTTGTTATTATAATATAGAATAAACCCCTCTCGAGTTTAGGCAAGCTGCCATAAACTTGCGGGTGGTCTTGCACCCTGGTTTGTCTTTTCTGAACCCAGTCCCAGGCCACTCCTTCCTTCATGCTTCGCGAAGGTCTTTACCTGGCAAGGACTCGGGAATCAAACTTGGCTCGGAAGAGAGCCACCTGCATCCTCTGAGCTGCCTGAGCCGCAGTCCCCTCCGGCCAGGGCCCCGCACTACCAGTGCTGCCTTGGCGTTGGCCTTGGTGCTTGACGCTGGCCAGGGTGGGCGGCTCTGAGACCACCTTCCTGCTGGTCCCACAACCCATCCCCTGCCACGAGCGCTCCACTGGGCTCCAGCAGCTGAGGGACTCTGGAAACAGGGCTCCGCAGACTCCTCATTTATGGGCAGAGCAACTGGGAGGAGGCGGACAGAGCCACCTGCTGCCAAATCAGATGGAAAGAACCCCCTGGTGGGCCCTTTGTTAGCAAGATAACACCCAGAAGAGACAGCTCCAAGATCAAACACCACTAGCAGGTTAGCTGTAGAATTTAACAAGGCAAGAGCAAAGGGGACCATAAGGCAGAAGCCTGACTTGATTCTCTGGACCTGGCTTTTCTATTCTCCAGAGAGCAAGTGAACATACAAAATCCCAAGATTGTATACAGAAGACTGTACCTTTTAGAAGACCTTAATGTCTCCATGTCTGATTCCTATCCAGATAACAAGAACATAAAATACATGTACACATACAGACACATATGTGTTTGTGACTAGGTATTTAAATTCTAAGAAGCTGTATTATTCAAAAGTATAACATGTCAAATACTCCATTGTATTATATAAACAGTGGATGCTGGTCTGTGACACCACTCCACTAATCCATCTTGGATAGGAAAACAACCGATGTCTAGAACTCAGGCAAATACCCTAGACAAATACAATCACAGGAAAGGAATACAAGAGAAACAAAACTGATGGGGCTAGGAATATGGCCTAGTGGCAAGAGTGCTTACCTCATATACATGAAGCCCTGGGTTCAGTTCCTTAGCACCACATATATAGAAAAGGCCAGAAGAGCCACTGAGCAAAAAGAAGCCAGGGACAGTGCTCAGGCCCTGAGTCCAAGCACCAGGACTAGCATCAAAAAGAGAGAGAGAGAGAGAGAGAGAGAGAGAGAGAGAGAGAGAGAGAGAGAGAGAGAGACAGAAACAAAACAATCAAACAGACAAGAATATATATATATTTATTTATCTATTTATAAATATATATTTATATAAATGCAAATGGTACGGTTTCACATGGGATGATGATAATAGTTGCAACAGTGGTATAACTCTTGTCTCTGTAATGTGGAGTTCATTTCACTTGGCATCATGTTATGTGATCATATGGGTGCAGTTATTGGGGTAATATGATCTTCTACCATGACTGGCCTAATCCGGTACTAGCTATTCCCTATGAGGGACACCATAGGGTTTATGTTTCTTCGGGTCTTGGTCACTTCACTTAATATGATTTTTTCCAAGTCCTTCCATTTCCTTATGAATGGGGCAGTGTCATTCCTTCTGATGGAGGCATAGAATTGCACTGCGTATATGTACCACATTTTCCTGATCTAATCATCTACTGAGGGGCATCTAGGTTGGTTCCATGTTTTAGCAATGACAAATTGTCCTGCGATGAACATAGTTGTGCTGGTGGCTTTAGTGTGGTTTTGCTTGTAATCTTTTGGGTAGATGCCCAAAACTGGAGCTGCTGAGTCATAGGGGAGCTCTATGTTTAGCCTTCTTAGGAACCTCCACACTGCTTTCCAGAGGGGTTGAACAAGCTTGCTGGTTAATTGAAGATGAAGTTTTGAGGACTTTTCTATGCAGGTTTACTTTGAGCAGAATCTCTCAGATCTCAACCTCCTGTGTAGCTACGAATACCAGTGGGATCCACCAACTTGACTTACGATCTTATCTTTAACTT
This sequence comes from Perognathus longimembris pacificus, assembly GCF_023159225.1. NCBI lineage: Eukaryota > Metazoa > Chordata > Mammalia > Rodentia > Heteromyidae > Perognathus > Perognathus longimembris. Next base: position 39,489,152 of record NC_063172.1, on the reverse strand, counting down.
AGTCCATACGTCCATTTATACATACCTTTAGAATATATGTGAATGTGTATATATAAAATAGAAACAATATGTTTATAAATACCACTTTACTATGTTTTTATATATCACTATATTGATTCACTAATTTATAGTATCTATATATTATATAATTTTTATTCATTAATCGATAGTCATAAATTATATATGTATGGGTATGGGGATGCAAGAAATGAAATTCATTTGAGGCCAAATAGGTAAAGATCAGATGCCTAGCAAACTGTAAAACCCTGTATGTGTCCCAAGCCTCCCAATTTCTAGTGCTTTTTTGATTGCATCTTTCCTGTGTAATTATATTTAGTCAGTAGTGTGATTTTACAGGAAATGCCTATCATGAGTAAATTAATCATGAATTCTCCCAAGAAATGTATTTTGAAGGAAAATTCAAAATACGGCTTGAGTAATGTTAGGAGAAAATGAATCCATCCTGCAAAGGGAAAGTAACACAAAATGAAGGACTTTCTGTGCAAAGAACTCTCAGAGTTCCCATCTACCAGGAGACAAAGAAGGTTAGCTCTAAGAAGGTGAACACATAGTGTTTTTCTATCTTGGCTTTTGAGATTCACAGAATAGGCTACACAAGGAAAAAGAAATGGAGAAGGAAAGGGAACAAAGAAGTCTAGGTGATACTCAAGGGTGCTACCTGTTCCTCAAGGAGCCTGGGGCAAAGATTGCTATGGTTAGTGTGGTCTGGCAAATAGAAAGAAACCCTGTATCTAAATTCTAAACCTACGCCACAGTGAAGGCACCAGGTAATAGCACAGGCCCGCTCTGCATGTCTGGTTTCTCTAGTAGCATGCTGCGATGAGTGGGTGCAGAAACCTCTAATGTGGGTATATCCTACACTCACTGGGGAAAGCTTTGTCAAGGTTCTCCCCCAAAGGCCAAACCACATGTTTTTATGAAAATTGGCTTATACAGTTAGTGATTTTAAACCGTTAAAAACAAACAAACAAAAAAAAACCAAACCATATAAAGCATAACTAATTGGTTCTCTCAGGGGAAGCCTATAAACTGGAAGTGTTGATGTTAGTGACTATTTGCCTGGAGATTAAAGTCCAAGTCTACTGCATTTAAAATTTGCACTTTCAAAGAACTTCAGAAAGACTTTTCAGTGTCCAGATTCCATGGCTGCCAAGTTGTAGAATGCAAGACATCCCCCTTCATCATTTGGGGAAGAAGGGGTATGCCGTCCTTGGTAATAGAGTTAGGTAAGCACTATGCCACATAACTACAGCCCCAACCAGCCCTCACCAGGTATCCAAAATTAAAAGAATCCTATGTAATTGTTTTAGCCCAGCTAATCTCTGAGAAAAACTATTTCCTAAATTCATACGTACAATATTATTCTCATACATTATGTCTCTTACATGGGTTTATTGTCTCTAATTGTCTCATTATAGGAGAGACTTTTTGAGCACTGAGACCACATTCTTTCACTTCTTAACTACTTATAGTAATTTAATAAAACTATCACAAACAGCTTTAGACTTCAGGTGAGTCAGTTTTAAATGAACATACATACATATATATATACATACATACATACATATATACATATATATGTATGTATGTATGCCTAATGTGTGGAAGCAGCTTCCTATAAAATTTTCATTAGCTAAATAAATAAACGAAAATGGTATCTGGCACTTACTTCAGTAAACTTTATTCCAGTGATGTTGATGAAGAGAAAGTACATGCATTGATCCAAACAACAACAACAACAACAAAACCTCCCCTCTTCTGTCTCTCATTTCAAGTTATAGATGCCTAGTACTCAAGACATTTAATAATAATTTTGTATAAATTCCTCTAAGTGTCCAGTCAAGGTTCCATCCTGCATCCAAATTTTTTAAACCGATGTTAGAAGGGTGCAGAGAATAAAATCCTAGTGATGAGAATCTGCATTGTTCTCATAACCCCAAACTATCTTCATGGACCACTACATACACACACACACACACACACACACACACACACACACACACACACACACCCTCCCCAGGCCTTCTTGGAAGTCCCTAACTTGAAGCAATTTTCAGGGAAACTTCACATGTCCCCGGTGGACATGTTGACTGCCTGAGTTGGCTGCTTTGTTTGACTTGTACTTAAACCCTGGACTCCCCGTACTATGCACCCCTTTAATATCTTGCTTTGTTCAGTGGTGGTGGTTCTTGGCCCTCTCCTCTGTGATGAATAAAATCTATTCTGTTGAAGTCTCTGTGTTGTTTCCTCATACCTACAATGTTTCTGAGGCATTAAAGATCCTGTAAAAACTTCCTAGAGGGCTGGGAATGTGGCTAGGTGATAGAGTGCTTGTCTAGTACTACATAAACAGAAAAGGTGGTAGAGTGTTAGCCTTGAGAAAAGGAAGCCAGGGACAGTGCCCAGGCCCTGGGTTCAAGTCCCAGGACTGGAAAAGAAAAACAAAACCAACAAACAGTACAAGAAATGTATCCACCCTGGGCACAAGCCAGAAAAGTTCCATTTGGAACATAAACCCAATTGTGGCCCATTACAAGGAAGGAGAAATAACTGGACTGGGGCCAGGAAGGAAGTGTTTAGGGATAGTGGACTGGTTGGGAGTAACCAGTCAGAGGCTAAAATATACATATATATACATATATACATGTGTATATATATGTATACATATATATGTACATGTACATATGCACATGTATACGTATATGTATATATACATATACGTATATACATATGTATATACGTATATGTATAAATAACAAGTAACAAAGGCAAGAATGCAAGTTTCTGTCCAGATGGAAAATGGACAGGTATGGACATTAGGTGGGTAAACAACTATGCCTCTTGATCTCCCGGCTCTGATTAACTTTGGAAGGGCAAGTTTAAATTGACTCCATTTAAGATAAGACTTCATCTCCTCTTACTCCTCTCCATAGTTCCTCGTTGTCAGGATTGACCTCGTCCTGAAGGTCTAGGTGCTCATTGCTTGGATAGCCCAGTTGGCATTCACAGGATTTGAACTCAAGGCCTGGGCACTGTCCCTGAGCACTCCTGCTCAAGGCTAGTGCTCTACAACTTGAACCACAGTGCTGCTTTCATCACTTGGCTGGTTCTCTTGAGCCAAGCTTCTGGCTCTTTACTGGTTAGTTGGGAGATGGAGTTTTAGAGGGATTTTTTTCTCTGTCCAGGCTGGCTTCGAACTGCAATCCAAGGAGTCTTAGCCATAAAAGCCCTTTTTATTTCCAAACAAAGCAAAGGAGAACACTAGGAATAGAGCTTACCTGTAACTTGTTGAGAATTGACCAAATACTTGCCAGAGTTCTGCTATAACACTTAGAGAACAGCAGACTGAATGAGATCCATGTGCCATCAAATCAAATCATCATTTAACCTTACTGGCAGGTGGAAGAGAACACAAATAAATTAACAGTCAAGATGGCAAAGGGTCAGGACAATGTAAAAGTCTCAGCTTCAGTGGATCCAAAGTGGCTGTGTCTTACATCCTGAATCAGCAGGCTTCATTAGTCATGTGTGATGAGAGATGGGTTGGATCTGGGCAAGGCTGTAGTGGCATCTCTCAGAGTCCCCTGGATAGATTGTCACACCTCCTGCTGGGTTGCCTGCAAAATTCTACACAGACTGGTTAAAGACATTTGAAATCTCCCAGTATTCCCTGGTTGCTTACTCTGAGTACTCTGGCTTTGTAGGCTGGTGCCCTACTGGTTTAAGCAGGGTGACAACTTTAAACAGATGTTAGAAGGCTTGGGCCTTTAACCATCTTCCTAGTCACAAAATCCACACGGACCAAAGGCCAACCAAGTCTGCTCTCTGCAGCAGCCACAACAGTTTCTGAGACTTAGAGGGGAAGACACCAATGCTACCCCAATGCAACCCTGTGGCCACCAAACACAACTCTGATGCTTTTAACCTTGGAGTAAGTCTCGGTTGCAACTCTTGTCATGATAGGCCTGCTATAAGCCCAACTCTAATCTGGGGGCGGGGGGGGGGGGGGTGAGGGCAAATTTGTAGATAGTTGTGGTGGATGCAAGTAGAGCACTCGGTCAGGAGAAGTTACCTTGTTACCTTGGTGGTCATCTGGGTGGGCTTAGGACAGCAGAATAGGTCCCGGGGGCAGTTTGGACCCCCCAAAAATGGGGGAGCAAATCCACCGGGGAGCCTATCCTGGGTTCCGGCACCAATGAAAGCATAGGTCCTGGCCATCCCAGAGGACCATGCGGAGATAATCACAGGCAGGAGAAGAAGGTTCATAAGGAGGTTTATTAGTAGGGCTATAGTTCCCACGGGAGAGGGAGCTACATGTTGTCTGCACCTTATCTAGGTGGCAGCTTCTCTCTCTGGGGGTAAAGGGGAAGTAGGTAGGTAGTGAGTAGGAGTGGCTCATTAGGTATGGGTGGGTCTGGGGTCTAGTGGGAGGAGCTGAGGACCTGAGGCTAGGGAAATGCTAACACCCCTAAAGAGTATTATACTTAAAAGGATTCAAGGCATTATGCTAAATTAAAACTTTGTGAAAGACTTTGACTATCATTTTAAGAAAATTCCGATTTTTCCCCTCTGGTGTAATATTTATACAGTATTCCATTCTTTCGTCAGTCCTTAGATTTCTTCAGTGAAACAAAGAGAGCCAAACAAATAATTAAGTGTATCCCAGGAGATGCTGTGCTTGGAAGCCCTAAAATGCAATGTCCTCTTATATCCAGAATCCAAAAAGATGTAACACAAAGACATTTTTTTAAACAAGTAACATAAAGAAGTCACTTCATTAGGAATTAGTTATTCCTCCAAAAGCTACAAGTTTATCATTGTTTTACAAGTTTTTAGCTCTCTTTAAGATCCCCTTGCTGGGATGAATCTTCTCTAAAGTGATCTCCTGCCTTAAATATCAATTTGAAGGTGTTCATCTTAGCCACTTCCTGACACCCTAAAGGCAGGAAGATTTGTTTTTGTAATGACAACCAGCATGGGGGCTGTTTTTAAGTCAATTTTTCATTGCATGGAGAGAGCTAAGCTATTTACTTTCAGAGCTCTCTTTCCATAAACAAATAATATGGTGCCACTAAGCAGGGGGCCTTTGTGTGAACTTGCAGAAGTAGGAACTTTCTTAACTGCCCTGCCACAGCATCTCACAATTAAAACACCTTCTGCAAAACAGAACAAAGTGATTCAGAGAAATCTCAAATATATTTTCAATTACTGATTGAAAGTATTCTTCATTCTATGACTACTGAATAACTCAGGTACATTTGTCCATTTTTATACTTAGTACTAAAGCATTAGGGTCTGGGATATAGTTCAGTGAGAGAAGTGCTGGCTTAGCATGAATTCACAAAATACTGCTGGGTGAAATGAAGAAAAAATCTAAATAGCAAGATCTCATCTTTCAACCTGCTAAACAAAGTAGATGCCTATGGCAAAGAATGGAGATCTCTAGTTCTCAGGCAGCAAAGAACTGAGGCCAGCTGAGAGTTGTGTGAGTGAACTTGAGAACAGACTCCAAGTCTCCACTGAGCACTGAGCACAGCCAGAGAGCAGCTTCGTGCGGCCTTAGCTCTGAAAGCAGCTTCAGAGTTCAAGTTCAGCCCTCAAGCCTGGTGAAAGTTATTTAGCCTCTCTCTGTGTCTTCCAATTTTGTTATCTCTAAGACTGAAATAATAATCACACAAATATTTTATCTATACCTTTGTGATCAAACTCTTTCATTTGGACTATATTTTGAACTTCTTTAGGGACTTCCACATCATTTTATAACCTATTGAAAGATATCTATATCTCTATCTATCTATCTATACACACACAAACACACACACACATGTGTATATATATATGTGTATATATATATATATATTTACTAACATTGAAAGAACATGTCCCGGCCCTCCCAGAGGACCATGTGGAGATAATCACAGGCAGGAGAAGAAGGTTCATAAGGAGGTTTATTAGTGGGGCCATAGTTTCCACGGGAGAGGGAGCTACATGTTGTCTGCACCTTATCCAGGTGGCAGCTTCTCTCTCTGTGGGTAAAGGGGAAGTAGGTAGGTAGTGAGTAGGAGTGGCTCATTAGGTATGGGTGGATCTGGGGGCTAGTGGGACTAGCTGAGGGAAATGCTAACAAACATGTTCTTTCCTCTTGCAAGGAAAAATTATAGACTTGAGTAGGAGAAAAGGCAAATACAAATGAAAAAAAAGAAGGATCAATTTATCCAAGATATTCAAGAGTAGAATTGAAGTACTATTGTTATTATTTACATGATATACTATTAATAGAATAATATTTATATAATGTGTACAATGATCATATATCATGTATTATTTATATTATGACTTTTAGTATTGTTGCTGTCAGTACTATTATTGTAAGAAACATATACAGATTCTTTTAGGTAATGGAAGTAGAGCTGTGGCTCAAAGTAGTAGATCACTAGCCTTGAGTGAAAAAGCTCAGGGACAGTGCTCAGGCCCTAAGTTCAAGCCCCACAACCGAAAAAAAAAATTACATATATATATATGTATATACACACATATATATATATATATATATATGCATACTAGTTAGGTGAAGTGCTATTGCCAAACAGCAACACTAGTACACTAATGGAAAAGTAATGGAAAAGATTAGCAGAGTCTTTAAGGAGAGCTGGACCAAATGTCCGGGAGACGCATACAGAAGCTCCCCTGGGAGCTCTTGGCCTGCTGCTAAGAAAAGAGTCCCTGTCTCAGAAGCAGGTCGCATTCAATCACATGGTGAGCAGCAGTTTATGGGGATGATGCAGGCTCAAAGACAGAGTCCAAAGACCTAAGACCTCCAATCAGCTGCCTTCCCCATTGTGGAAGAATGGCAGGACACAACTCTCCAGGCTGCCATATCCTAAGGATTCCATGCAATTAGTATCATATATATACATATGTATGTATGATAATTATATATAATATATGTGCATGTATGTGTGTATTAATTGAAAGAAAAATTGTCCCAGAGGAACCACAGACCATAGACAAAGTCACTTAGAGCAAAGAGTTTATTGCCAGTAGGACCAGTAAGGCCAAGTTCCCACAGAGGAGAGGAAAATGGCACCTGAACTCTCTTTTGGGGGGTCTTTGTACCCTCATGCAACTAAGGTGGGAGGTGCTCCGCCTGCCCCTCAGGTAGCTAGGGGCGGAGTCGCATTGCCAAGGGCAGAGCATATGGGCTGGGTGACATCTATAAGCTTACAGGTACAACCAGAGGAAGGGGACACAAGAGGATCATCAACAATAGAAGCTACAGTTTCACATGGCATGTTGAAAGTAATTACAACAGTGATATCAAAATCTAGAGATACAGGGGCGGAGTCGCATTGCCAAGGGCAGAGCTTATGGGCCGGGGGACATCTATAAGCTTACATTAATGGAGTGATGCTTGAATATTTACACAAACTATTTTCAGGTAAGAATTCTCTAAAGTGAAAGAAAATCAACTCTTGTATTTTTAGGATGTTTACACAGCTTTCATAAACATCTGAAAACTAATTTCTAACTTGTCAACATTTCTTAGCTACTGATACCTGAGCATGGTGGGTTCTTGTTCTCTGACGGTGTAAACATAAAGCCAGGAACGGTGAGTGCAGTTATAGTAAGGTAACAAAGAGTTTATTTACCAAAGAGAAAGAAAAAGCCATTCCCCAGGAGTGCACGGGGGAACTCAGAAGCAGGTGTCAACCACATGGCTCTTGACCGCAGCTTTTAGTGCCCCCCACTTCCTTCCCTCCCTCCTCTAAGTGATCTGTCAGATTGTGATTGGTTAATTTGAAACAGGAAAGAAAGACCCTCTTCTGGGTGGTAGCCACAAGATGGCCGGCTGACCTGAGTTGGCAATATCTTAGATGTCCCCCCAGTTGGGAAAGGGGAATGCGCCTGCCTGAACTGGAATGCTAATGTTTTCCTTCACTATTTACTGAAAGATGCCTGGAATTCTCTGTTATGGTGCAGAACGAAACACTTTGAAACATTAACAGGAGCCAGACACTAGCAGCTTACATTTGTAATCCTCAGTTCTTGGGAGGCTGGAAATTAAAGGATCATGATTTGAGGCTGGCCCAGAAAGAAAGATTTACAAAATTCCATCTCAACCAATAGTTTGAAGAAGAGCTTGTCCCTGCCACTCTCAACTATCTAGTAGGTTGAGATTGAGATGAGCAAATTCAGGGCAGAAAAGTCAAAAGACTTTATCTTAAACAGAAGATGCTAGTTATGGGTGTGCACACCTGTCATACCAGGTAGTGTGGGAAGATGAATGGCACAGACTCAGAGAAGGAAGTAAGATACTAAATCAGAAATAGCCTTTACCAAAAAGAAGGAGGAGGAGGAGGAGAAGGAGGAGGAGGAGGAGGAGGAGGAGGAGGAGGAGGAGGAGGGGGGGGGAGGAGGAGGAGGAGGAGGAGGAGGGGGGGGGAGGAGGAGGAGGAGGAGGGGGGGGAGGAGGAGGAGGAGGAGGAGGAGGAGGAGGAGGAGGAGGAGGAGGAGAGGAGGAGGAGGAGGAGACAGAAGAAGGAAGAAGAAGAAAAAAAACAACAACAACAACTAGGAGGAGGAGGCAGGAAGAAAGAGGAGAACCAAGTGTAAGAATTCAATCCTAAGTACTGCCTAAATATAATTGCTAATGGGGAGGAGGAGGAAGGAGTTGGGGATGTGGCCTATCATGTTTAGGCTCTGAGTTCTATCCCAGGCACAGTAGAGAAAAGTCAGCCAAAAGAGAAAAATCAGACAGAAGAGAATCTTGAATCATTTTGAGTTGCTCTCATGTATTGACACAACCTATGCAAGACACTGCTCAGAGGGTCATCACTGCCACACAAATCTTTCTCCTTAGGGAATGGCTTTCTCTTCCATTAATTGAACCCTTGCTAGTTCTTTCCTTTCCAACAGCTAATCTATGACCAAGTTTTCTCCCCACAACACTTTAGACAACCCTGCCAGGGATTGAAATTGGATGTCATAGTTCCTTTCAAACAATCTCAGAATACAGAACACAGTCCCACAGCCCAAAAGAAAATTATGGTCCAGTAAGACCTGTTAGCATTTCCCTAGCCTCAGGTCCTCAGCTCCTCCCACTAGCCCCCAGATGCACCCATACCTAAAGAGTCACTCCTATTCACTACCTAACTACTTCCCCTTTACCCCCAGAGAGAGAAGTTGCCACCGGATAAGGTGCAGAGGCCATGTAGCTCCCTCTCCCATGGGAACTATGGCCCCACTAATAAACCTCCTTATGAACCTTCTCCTGCCTGTGATTATCTCTGCATGGTCCTCTGGGATGGCCGGTACATATGCTTTCAAGACCCAGTGTGAACATGTTCATTGCTCATTTTCTACACCTGATTATCAGCTCCTCTGGTGTCCCAGTTGTCAAGGGTCATCTAACCTCAGAAATACTAGAGAATGTTTTCATCTCAATTTTTCTTCTCCATCAGGTGGAGTATTTGTTCTGAAATAATTTTTCCCCCAGAAAAATACTATTTCTTCGGTGGTTTACTTCAATTTTCAAATACATGCTGGGTACTTGAATGAAGTTATAAATTTCTGGGAGGAAAATTAACTCTCAGTTTATTAAAATTGCATCCATGATTTGTCTCTATGTGTTTGCAACCTTAAAAATGTCAATTTTATAATCACCTACCAAGAAAATAGCTAAGATAAGGAGTCAAATAAATAAAATCCAGAGTTTAAAAGCAAGTTCAATATTTGTCTTTCCTAGATTTCTTACCCTTGATTTCTGTCTTGCTTTGATCTCAGTTCTCAATCTTAATGCTTAAAACTATCCAGGCTCTGTGGCTCACACCTGTATTCCTAACTACTCAGGAGGCTTAGCTCTGAGGACTGAGGTTCAGATCCAGTCTGGACAGGAAAGTCTATAAAACTCTTATCTCCAATTAATCACCCAAAAGCTGGAAGGGGAGCTATGACTCACATGGAAGAGTGCTAGCCTTGAGCACAAAAACTTCCATAGAAACAAAATATGTTTCAGTATGAAACATATTGGAGGTATCTGAAAATTAATGAACAGCCTCCAAAATCATGTATTTCTGCTGTGGCTATGACATTTATATCAAAGGACCTCTGGGCCTCTTTCCTACCAAAGATAGCAAGGGCTGTTAGTATAAAGTTTTGGCCTATTTCAAATTTTTCTTAGTGACATTTTCTTAGCCTTACAATGTAAAATAACAACCTTTCTGCCTATCATAGCTCATTTTTTAGTATCCTCTTCGAAATAATATTCTCTTGCATAACAATGCCATTTGTTATTTCCAATAGTGAGTTTTCCATTATTAATGCCTGTAATTACCACAAATTACTGTTGTAGCAAGGCAGGCCTTTGGATCACTGCCACTAAAATGGAAAGAAAAAAGAAAAGAAAACTGTTCAAAGAGAGGAAGAAAACATTATTAGACTAGCAAGTTTTAAAATACATTTGAATTTAAAAACACAAGTTTCTCAACTTAAAACTGAATATTTATGAGATAACATGATGTAAGAGTTTTCTAATGCTTTAAAAAAAAGTTACACATTAGAATCTTCAAAAAAATTTTCAGAAGAATTCTGATTTGTTTTTTTCTTTTTTGTTGGTTTTAGGGATTGAACTCTGGGCATGGGCCCCATCCCTGAGTCCCTCTGTGCTCAAGGCTAGCACTCTACCACTTGAGCCATAGTGCCATTTCCAGTTTTTGAGTGGTTAATTGGGGATAAGAATCTCAAGGGGACTTTTCTGTGTAGGTTGGCTTTGTACTGCAATCATCAGATTTCAGTCTCCTGAGTAACTAGGATTACAGGTGTGAGCCATCAGCACCTGGCAAGAGTTATGACCATTTATTTATTTATTTATTTATTTATTTATTTTTGCAAGTCCCAGGCCTTGAACTCAGGGCCTGAGCACTGTCCCTGGCTTCTTTTGCTCAAGGCTAGCACTCTACCACTTGAGCCACAGCACCTTTTCTGCCTTTTTCTGTATATGTGGTGCTGAGGAAGCGAACTACATTGTCTTCATGTATGCTAGGCAAGTACCCTACCACTAGGCAAGAGTTCTGATTTTTAAAGGTTCTGAATTACCTAACCAAAGTTGATTATCCAGTCAACTGTATGGGAAATGCTGGATTCAAATTAAACAATTTGAAGTACTGGAAGATTTCTCAGAAACATTGTCATTATGCATATTAACCATGGTTCCAGTACTTGTTGCATTTTCCAAACTATTCACAGAGCAATCCTCTCCCACAGAGCTTTCATCAAGGATCCTGAAAACAGCGCAGGTATAGAGAAACTAAATGAAGGCAGCTTATAAATAACAGGGGAAAAGGCTGGTGAGAAAGAAGAACAAGATTTAGCATAGCAATAGCATTGTGGTGAAACTAATGATGGCTGAAGGAAAGAAAGAATAGGTAGGGGATAGCAGAATTCCTTGACACCTGGTGAGATGTCTAAAGAATCTATCAAGATATTAAACACCTGAAAGCTACTTGTAAAAAAAATACATATAGCATAAAACTTTGATGTGACACTTTTCAAATTAAATTTGTACTAGATAGATGAATTACATGAATACTATTTGCTAAAAAGTTATGGTGACCTCTTGTGGTTCAAGACCAAAATGACCCATTGAAAACAATTCTAATGTCCTGAGTAGATTTATTTTGATGTTCTGTTAGTTTCATTCAAGTGCTCATGAAAACTGGTTCCATCTCATACGTTCCTATAGTGATTGAAAAGTATAGGTTGCTGTTGTATCAGTTCACTTTTAAAATAAAGACAAGGTTTCCTAATTACTATGTATTGATAGTTGTTGTATGCAAATCTTTGTTTGGTATCTTTCACTGTAAAACATTTGTCATTGAGGGCTCCTTGGCACAAAATGAAACTTCCTTAACAAAGGCCCAGAAATGCAACAAATCAAGAAAGGTTGGACAAATGGTACTGCATCAAACTACAGACCTTCTGCAGGGCAAAGGACATAGCTTGCAAGATTAAAAGAAAGCACACAGATTGGGAAAAGATCTTTACTGGCCATACAACTAGCAAAGGCCTCATATCTAAAATATATCCAGAACTAAAAAAATTAAATTCCTCCAAAACAAAACCACGAAGAACCAACAGCCCCATCATCAAGTGGGCTAAAGATTTAAAAAGAGACTTCTCTGAAGAGGAAATGATAATAGCCAAGAGACATATGAAAAATTGCTCTACACCACATGCCATAAAAGAAATGCAAATCAAAACAACATTGAGATTCCATCTCACCCCAGGAAGGATGTACTTTATCAAGAAAACTAACAATAACAAATGTCGCAGGGGATGTGGCCAAAAGGGAACCCTACTTCATTGTTGGTGGGAATGTAAACTGGTTCAGCCACTCTGGAAAGTGGTATGGAGATTCCTCAGAAGGCTAAACATAGAGCTCTCCTATGACCCAGCAGCCCCACTTTGGGACATCTACCCAAAAGACCACAAACAAGAACACACTAAAGCCACCAGCATAACAATGTTCATCGCAGCACAATTTGTCATTACTAAAATATGGAACCAACCCAATTGCCCCTCAGTAGATGAATGGATCAGGAAAATGTACATATACATAATGGAATTTTATGCCTCTATCAGAAAGAATGACATCTCCCCATTCATAAGGAAATGGAAGGACTTGGAAAAAATTATACTAAGTGAAGTGAGCCAGACCCAAAGAAACATGGACTCTATGGTCTCCCTCATAGGGAATAATTAGCACAGGTTTAGGCTAGTCACAGCAGAGGATCACAAGAGCCCAATAGCTATGCCCTTATGAACAAATAAGATGATGCTAGGTGAAATGAACTCCATGTTATGGAAATGAGTGTTATATCACTGTTGTAATTACTTTCAACATGCCATGTGAAACTGTAGCTTCTTTTGTTGATGATCCTCTTGTATCCCCTTCCTGAGGTTGTCCCTGCACTAACACTGTATCTCATCTGAGTATCCTGGATACTGTATATACTGGTATTAGAACTAGGGAAGTGAAAGGGAATATCAAAATCAAGAGACAAAGGATAAAAAGACAAATGACTCCAAAAGCAATACTTGCAAAACCATTTGGTGGAAACCAATTGAACAACTCATGGGAGGAGAGGGAAAGAGGAAAGGGGAAGGGGGGGAAATGAGGGAGGAGGTAACAAATTGTACAAGAAATGTAACTATTGCCTTATGTAGGAAACTGTAACCCCTCTGTACATCACTATGACAATAAATAATTCTTTAAAAAAATTGTCAGCGAAAGACTGAACACTGTGAATGAATTTTATTATACCATTGTCAAAATACCCAGACATCAAAATTTCTTATTTTTAATCACTACTGTAAACCTCAGAGCCAGAGGGCAGAGTTTTTTTGTTTTGTTTTGTTTTTTGCCAGTCAAGGGCCTTGGACTCAGGGCCTGAGCACTGTCCCTGGCTTCTTTTTGCTCAAGGCTGGCACTCTGCCACTTGAGTCACAGCACCACTTGTGGCCATTTTCTGTATATGTGGTGCAGGGGAATTGAACCCAGGGCTTCATGTATACGGAGCAAGCACTCTTGCCACTAGGCTATATTCCCAGCCCGGAGGGCAGAGTTTTAATTTGGGTGTCTTACTAATGAAAAGAAAAAAGTAATTGTTTTGCCAGGATATAATAATAAGCAATAAAATCAGCCAACCTGAAAAATAAAGTATATGTTGCTGAAAAGATAAGAAGAATTGGCATGTGGTGAGGGGATGGAGAACAACATTGAAAGTTCTAAACCAGCCAGGGCCACATGGAAAGACCTTGTGTCAAAATAGCAAAGAAAAGCCTGGTGAGATTGTACCTATTGTAATCCTAACTACTTGGGAGGCAAAGTTAGGAGGACTGTGATTTGCAACCAGATCAAAAGTAAGTCAAATCCTAAACACACACACACACACACACACACACACACACACACACACACACACACACACACACGGGAGGGTGGGGAGGGAGAGAGAAAAAACAAGTAAGGTGTGGTGATTTACATCTGTAATTCCAGCTACTTGGAAGACTGAGGTAAGAAGATTGAAGCCTGAGACCAGTCTAGAATGAGAGACACAATTTGAAAAGCAAACTAAGAGCAAAAAGAAGAGGAATGTAGTTTAAGTGGTAGAGTATTTTGCCTAGTTGGCAAGATTCAAAGCCCGGAGTTCAAACTTTATCACACACGCGCGCACGCGCACACACACACACACACACACACACACACACACACAGGGCAAGATAAAGTATGTTTTAAAAAGTACTTCTTCATTTCTCTGTAAAACAGAGAACATTTAGTTCTCATTGAAGTACTAAGGAACGCTCTCAAGCATTTCAAATAAGCAGTCATTCCATACCTTTCAATCTTTTAGCTCACTTCTTTGTAGTCAAGCCAATGTAAACAGCTTCTCTCAGTGTTAATGAGTACTGATTGACTTTTCTCCTCTTCTCCTCAGTTTAAAATTCTTGCCATAGAACAAATTTTGTAATAAGAAATTAAAGTCATTGAAGAACAATGAAATATTGTGAAGGCACATACAAATCCAGGTCCAAGGTTAATTATTACAAAAAAGCAAAAAACATCATTGTATTAAAGTATAGAAGGTGAAACAGCAGGGCAAATTGTACATCTGGAATCACAGAGGCCACAGTAATAGCTCGCCACACCTGAAATTCCATTAGTCTTTTCCTCAAGAAGAAGAAAATGTGTAAGCACTCTTAAGTCATTCCAACTCAGTCAAGTGTAAATATTCTCACCTCTAACCTCAAACCTAAGGAGATGTTTATGGCTGGAGCAGATTGGAAAGTTAATGGCTCTGATGATAGATGGTTCACAAACACCCAGGTGTAAAAGAAGCAAGTTTATCCAGAACTGTGCTATGCCTAAGTGTGGTGGTAGCTCTTCTGAATCTAGAAGGGTCTTCACTGGCTTGTTGGGTTGTGGTGCTGAAGACATTAGCAAGTTTCCTGGGTTTTCTCCATGAAATCCACTTGAATCCATCTGGGATTCTTGAAGAAATATACACAGGCACTAAGATCATGGGGCCTAAAACTCTTTTTATTCAGGATTCCATTTTTCTTAGACTGATATGGGAGGTTTGTTTTGTTTTGTCAATCAAAACTCAAGTGATACAAGAAAAGAGAAGGGAAAGTTAACCACATAGTCATGTACAAAATCCCTGGAGGTTCTTGAGCAACCCTGTTCCTGGAAATCTGAACTCAGCTTGCAAGAAGGAAGGTGGGCCATCACACTACCCGTTATTCACTACTACATTTCAGGGACTTTGCCTGGTTCTCTTCAGAGATCTGAGGTTCTTGGTTTAAAGCTAGGCTGGGAAGAAAAGTCCTTGAGATTCTCCTCTCCAAATTAACCAGAAAAAGCCAAAAGTATGTTTATAGCTCAAGAGCAAGGCCCTGAGTTTAAACCCCAGTAATAGCATACACACACAGAAAATAAAAACAAAACAGTAGTACAGTCCTCTGTGGTTCATCTGCATTGTTGCAAGTGCTAGGATTTCCTTATTCTTTTCCTTTCTTTTTTTGTGTATGGTACTGGGGATTGAATAATTTCCTTATATTTTATGACTGAATAATATTACATATCATATAAAAATTTCTTTCTTCATTCATCTGTCAAAATAGCTACTTGAGTTATTTATACATCTTGGTTCTTGTGACTATGCTACAATGAACATGGGAGTGCAGAAACTCTTTGAGACACTGATTTCATAATATATATGAATATACTACATATATACATACATATATGTATGAATTCGGATGATAAATACCATTTAATCTCACTTATATGTGGAATCTGAAAAAGTTGACCTCACAGAAAGAGAGAATAGAATTTCCATGGTGGTTGTCAGAGACAGGAGAAGAGGAACTAGAGGGGACTGTAGTCCTTGGGGCATATCCTTTCAGTTGTGAGATGAATAAGTTTTCAGGCTCTAATGTGCAGCATGGTGAATACATTATTCATTAACAATAATATATTCTGTGCTTGAATTTTTTGAGACTTGATCTTAAATGTTCTCTCCACACATACAAAATAACTATGTCAGGTAATGATAAGTTCATTAGCTGATTTGTGGTACACATTTCATATTGTATTCATATATCAAAAAATCATATTCTACAGGATATATTTATTTAAATTTTGCCAGTTATGCCCCAGTAGAACAGGCAAAGTGAAGCAGAACCAAAAAGTTAAACCAGAGCTCCTGAGAAAAATAGCTGATTCCAAGTTTGGGCAAAAATTGTACAAACTGAGCATGGAGCATCCTGTCATTGGAGAAAACCAAGAAGCTATCAAAGAGTACCATGGTTAGATCAGTGGAATATGCTGGCTATGTTCAACTACATAATTTGATAGTATAGCTTTAACAAAGAAGGTATGGCACACAGTGCTTAAAATGTTTTATATCTGACAACACAGAGATGAACCTTGTTTATGTCTGATATCGCTGAACCAAGGTTGGCCTGTACAGTAGATAGATAATTATAGAAACTGAGTGATAGAGACAGGGGAGCTAATTACAATAATGTTTCCTTTCAATATGTTTGAAATTTTATAATGTTAATAATACCTCTAAGGTGACATTAGTAAAATCCTTAACTTGGCCTGGACTTTTCATTACAAATGATACCCTGGGTCTGATCTAAGGAACATCCTTCAAAATGCTGCCTCTGAGGATATTCACAAAGCCTGTTTGAGGGGAAAAGGGCCAAACACTTTCCCAACAGTCAAGTTTAGCAAGGCCTTGGTCTACCTTTTCATACTCACAGCCACCTACAGGAAGAAGCTCAGCCAGCAGCCTGGGTCTCCAATGCTTGCTTCCTCACTATGCATTAACAAGCTGACTATATCCAGAAAGAAGCTTGTCTTGCCTGGCATAACAAAAATGATCTCTCTCTAAAGAACATCTCTATTTCTTAAATGCATAAATGTATTTCCTACTGCAATAAAGATTATGGTTCTTGGGAGATCTTAAAATATATGGAAAGTCATTGTAAATGCAATAGATAATATAGTTATATGCATATCCACAATTACAGACATATGTATGTGATACATATATATTTCCTATAAGCATGGAATTAAGGGTTCTACAAGAGCAATTTCAAGTCATCCTATAGATCTTACTCGGGCTGATCCAGTAAACAGGCATTGAATATCCATTTTACAGCTGCCATGCTGTACTGCTAAGCACTTGGGAGAAAATGGGTAAGAGTTTTAAAAGCCTAGTGTTAAAGATTAGGATTCTGGTATGTGTCAGTGAATGAAGGAAGAGGAGACGCTACTGAAGATGCTTCCTTTGAAGGAAAAGTTAGTTAAGCATTTGAGGCATTTTGTCACATTTCATCTTTACAGCCACCTAAGAAGTAAGTTATTGTTGCCATTTGACTCACAGAAATACTAAATTTAGAAAGATATGGTTTTTCTTTTGGTTATGTTTTTATTTTCCCCCTTTTGTTGCTTTTTTATTTCTGTACTTTTATGTAAGTTTTTCTTTATCTACGGAAGGATAAGAGGAAGCACAGAAATAGTGGGAAAAAGGATGAACTAACTCTGCAGTGATACTTCCTAGACACTATGTTGAAAATGAACTATAAAACTTGATGGGGGAGGGGATTTGAGAGGGGAAAAATTGGGAGAAAACAAGGGAAGAAGTGACACTGTTCAAAAAGAAATGCACTTATCACCTGACCTATATAACAGTAACACCTCTGTACATCACCTTTACAATAAAAATAAATAGGAAGGAAGGAAGGAAGGAAGGAAGGAAGGAAGGAAGGAAGGAAGGAAGGAAGGAAGGAAGGAAGGGAAGAAAGAAAGAAAGAAAGAAAGAAAGAAAGAAAGAAAGAAAGAAAGAAAGAAAGAAAGAAAAGAAAGAAAGAGAGAGAGGAAGGAAGGAAGGAAGGAAGGAAGGAAGGAAGGAAGGAAGGAAGGAAGGAAAGAAAGAAGGAAGGAAGGAAGGAGAATGAGAGAAAGAAAGAGAGAGAAAAGGAGGGAGGGACGGAAGGGAGGAAGGAGAGAGGGAGGAAAGAAGTAGGCAAGTAAACTCATGAAGTAAATCCAAGCTTGTCCTTCCACACAGTCCATTCTTCTACGTGTCATTGATAACCACGGGAATGTTTTGTTTCTACCCTAAGGAGAGCATATGTATAAAGCTGCAGCAGATCTGGTAACTGTACTGGGTTTCCTCTCATCTTTCCTCAGCTTGAGTCCCTATCTGAGGAGTGCCTCCAGGAGCAGTGAGATGTGGTTGCTTCTGCAAGGTTAGAGGTATAACAGGAAGGAAGGGAGGATGCTGTCTGGCTTGTTTAGCCAGAGAAAATCGCTGTCTCAATTGAGAAAACCCTGTGGCTAGACTCTATTTACAATGTAAAAGGGCAATAGACAGAGATGAGAAATTGTCGGGCTTCGCTCTACCTCCCATCTGCGTGGGGGTCCTGGGCTTCTCTGCCTCTTCCATGTGTGGTCCTCTGTCGCTCTCAACGCATTCCCCTGGCCAGTAGGAATTAACTGCGGGAGCAGAGGCCACATGCAGCCACAGGACGCCCTGCCCCCTTCCCATCCCAAGGAAGACACAGAAGCGTGGGTGTCCCGGAGAACTCTCAAAGGATGTTCTGGTTTAATAAAGGAGGGGCTAACAGTTATACCAGCAGAGGCCCGTGAAGGAGAGGGGCTAACTGGGTATTAACGATTGGCCAATGGACTGTCCATCACAGTGATGTCACAGATCTTCCTCTATGGCGGAGACCACAGCCCCCCCAAGGACGGGCCTCTGGGGTCTCCAGCCACCATGGTGACACATGTGCTCGCCCCCAGGGGCGGGGGCTTCTCTTCTGGTTGAAGGCGGAAGGAGGAGGGACGAGCTAACTGGGCCGTCCCCTCTTAAAGGCATAGCTGTCCCCGACAAGAAATGGTTAATGTATTAAGCTTATATTACAGTAGACTAGTAAAAAAAAAAGCTTATATATTAACAACACATGTGGCTATTGACATGAAAATTAAGAAACTGTTGTTAAATTTTAGATGTCAGAGTTGATACTGATTTTTGAAAAATAAAGTCCATCTTTTAAAGATACATATTAATATTTACAGGTAGAATTACATAGTATCTGGTATTTGCATCAAAATAATCCATTGTGAGGTTGAATATGATACATGTATAGTCACAAATGTATCATTCTGAATGTAAATAATGAACATTTATTACACTAGTTTCTCTATTTTCAAAACTCACAGAAACTTTGCCTAAAATTTTATAAAAATGGAAAACAAGCTGGTTTGCTAAGGGCCAGTGGCTTATGCCTCAGCACATACTCAGGGTGCTGAGATCCTGAGGATTATGGTTCGAAGCCAGGCTGGACAAAAATGTCCCTTGGATTCTATCTCCAATTAACCAACAAAAACTAGTGCTGGAAGTGTTGCTCAAGTGGTAGAATATCACCCAAGAAAGCAAATGGATCCAGCACAAGGCTCTCATTCAAACCTCAGTACCAACCAGTAGCTACCTCCTCCAAAGAAATTCCATTGATCTTTGAGCATGTTCACCTGCAGAAATACACTGCCAAATATCTGTCTCTAGGCAAAAATAGAAGTTCTCACGGTGTGTCTGTTTAACAATTAGCTCTCCAAGGTACACATTCTATATCTGCTATAAACCTTACTGATATTTAAGCCTCTTTCATCAAGCAATTTACAAACAACAATCAAAAAACTCTAGTGTAGATTTTACATTATCAGTTGATTTTCAAAATGGGCTTTCATTGGTTTTGTTATTGTCTTGGATCAATAGCCAGCTTGTTGCTGCATTTGATGAGTGAGTATACTTCCCATGTAAATGCTGCCTATTTTCTTCATTAACATTCATCAATAGCACAAAAGTGCATCTTTGAACTTAGTGAAGACCTATATTGGAACTCCACTTGTTCCACATAATGGTAGCAGCTGCTTTGCAACTCAGATATTGAAAGATTTCTTCAAAAATTGTACAGCTCAAGAAGTAATTGTCATAGACACCAGTTTTCCCTCCCTTCTTCCCTCCTTTCTTCCTTCCTTTCTTTCTTCCTTCCTTCCTTCCTTCCTTCCTTTTCCTTCCTTCCTTTCTTTCTTTCTTTCTTTCTTTTCTTTCTTTCTTTCTTTCTTTTGGTTCTGGGCCTTGAACTCAGGGCCTGGGCATTGTGTTAGCACTCCCTCTATATCATGTCCTTAGCCCCTCCTATTTCATTCCCTGGAACAGCTTGTATCTGCCCCCACCTGCATCAGCAGATGCCCTCCACACAAACTCGTCCCTGCCCTACAGCTGTCCCAGGATAGGTGAGCATTCCCACTCTGCCTAGACCCACGAGTGCATAAGAGTACCTCCCACTTCTAGCCCTGGGGTCACAAGGATCCACCTGGATGGGGACAGGTGCCATATTGCTCCCTCTCCTGTAGGGAAGATGGCCCCTCTAATAAACCTCCTTCTCCTGTACATGACTGTCTCCATGTGGTCTTCTGGGATGGCTGGGATGGATGCTTTCAGTGGTGCCAAAACTCAGGACAAAGCTTTTTTGATCAAGGCTAGCCCACTACCACTTGAGCCACTGTTATGCCTTGATTTCCGGTCCCCAAAGACCACCAAAGAGCCGATTCCAATGCAAGTGCACAAGAGTTTTTATTGCAAGCTCGAGCCTTGACTCTCAACCATCACTAACTCAGCTACCATGTTTTCCCATTACCACTAAGCAAGCTTGAGTGGGCTAAAAAAATCCAGTACTCAATCATAAGTAAACCAACCCAACAGTTACCATGGCATTTCTAATACTATTATGGTTATTTCTATAGTCTATGACTATGATCATTTTTTACTGTCCGTTACTATGGTTGCTACCTAGGTACAGAGGGGAACAAGGCTCCCTATATTTTTAAATGTGAAACTACAAGAAACTAGTCTCATGCGTGGGGGTGCAGTCTTCTAGCATGGAGTCATCACCAGAGTTTAGAAGCTGTTATCATTTTAACACTAAAATGTATATTTAGTCACTCAGGTTCTCAGGTTAGCCCTTACACCACATCTTCACTTCCAGCTTTTTGGTAGTTGACTAGAGATAAGAGTCTCATGGACTTTCCTGCCAGGCAGGCTTCAAACCACAATCCTCGTATCTCAGGCTCCTGAGTGTCTAGATTAAAAGTGTGAGCCACTGGTGCCTGGCAACATCACACACTTATTTTGACATTTCATTTCATTTATTTGTTATTTATTTATTATATAATTTTATTGTTACTATTAAGGCTTTGTACAAAGGAGTCACCATTTGACACCACACATTTCTAAATTTAAAAAATTCTATTAATGTTTTATCCAGAATGTTCTTAAAACTAAATAATTAAACAATACACCAAGCCCTCTTTCTTTTCCCATGTCCCTATTTTCATGGTACAAATGACCCTGCAATTGTTAGCGAAGAAGAGATGCATGACAGAACACTGTCACATGGAATATCTACAATACTTGGCAAATGATGTAGCTTAGGGGTACAGTATTTGCCTAGCCAAATGGGAAACCTTGAGCTCAATACCCAGTTTGGCAAAAAAAAGGAAGGCAGGAAGGCAGGAAGGCAGAAGGGAAGAAAGGAAGGGAGGGAGGGAGGGATGGAGGAATGGAGGGAAGGAGGAAGAAGAGAAAGAGGGAAGGAGGGTAAGAAGGAAACAAAGCACTCAGGATCTTTGAGGATAATGGAATTGTGGGAGGGGACATAAATAATAATGAATGTCTGTTATTTATTGGATGCTTTCAAATTTGGGCACTACTTAAATTTAAGTTTGAGTCGATGGGATTTAAAAAAAAATTTAAGCAGAATTTACATTAATTCTCTCTTTTTGCTTCTCCCAGTTTGAAAATACTGAGACAGAACCCAGAGAGTTTCTGGCACTTTAACTCCAATTAAGGATTTGACACATTACAAATGAAATACAGCACATGCAAATAGTGTTCAGGATACTTGACACAGTTTTGGGGCTAAATATATTGGGAGAAAAAATGCTCCTTTTTTGGAGCATGAAACTCAGCAATTAAGTCCCTGCTTCATTAAATACCTACTGTATTAACAGCTGTGCAATTTGACTGCTTAGAAGCTTCTGGGAGTTAATGTCCTATCTGTGATTTGAACAGAAATACTATTTGTGCAGCTACTTCCCTGATTAATCATGGGATTCAAATGGGAGAAAAAAGCTAAGCATACATTACAATCAGATTTTGCAAAACTGGGAGTGTTCCTGGAAAGTTAGCACAACTAATCAACCTTGATCCTTGCATTCTGCTAGAGAAGTCAGTGAAAGTGATGGACAAGTTTGTTAGGAAAGAAATATGGCAGATAAAGGAGATTACGTGCCATCCGCATTCCATCAATAGGCAATATTTTATTCCCTCAAAAGGCAATATTTTAGTTCATCTTCAACCATCTCCAGGGTACAGATGTGAGTATTAGGTTTAAATAGAGAAATAATTAGCGACAGGGAACAAAGGTAAGATCATATGGCCTCCCTGGTTGTTACATCAGTTCTGGTTCTCCCAAGTTCCAGAGCAGTTGATATGGATGTCATCACTTAAAGAGAACAATCTAGCTCTCCTGAGATGATGCCTTCAATGCTAGGGTGCACCCCGATCATTATTGGTAATTATTGATCTGTCCTGCAAGACTCTGCTGTTCCTCAGTAGTTTCGGTCCTTGAAGACACTACTGATCTGTCCTGCCTTCCCTGGAATCCAAGGTGGCTGCAAAATGACTGGGGAAAACTTTGCAAAATGACTGGAGAAGCTTTAAACAGTGGCAAATGCAGGATGCCGGTCAGGCTTTTCTTCTGTGTTTAGTTAATTCATCGCAGCAAAAACAGGTTAAGAACTCATAAGAAATGCACTTTCAGTAGACTGACAGTGGGTTTTCTCTCTGGTGAGAATAACAGCATTAGCTTTAGGAGATGGAGTTCTTTCTGAGATTAACAGTGGAATTTCCTGTCCCTAGATATATCCTACAGGATTGAGGTAACCTTGAGGAAAGTTTAATTGCTGTATTTTCCCTGAAACCTTGTGATCTCATTCTCCATTTAAATTCCTTTCATTTCCCCATTGCTCATGGCTAGTTGCTTCCTTCCTATCCATGACTTTATTAATATGGCTCTGTCCCTAGACTGTGAAGAAAGCATCTAGCAGTGTTTGACAACTTTAGTACTGTACATTATCTGTTCTATGAATGTAGTGTGTCGGAGAATTAACATTTCAGTATTCTTCCAACTATTCACATGTAATCTACTCATATAAGTTAATGTGTTGTGAAAAAAGCTTACTTTGTTTATATTACAAATACTCAAAAAAATAGAAGCAAATCTAATTTACAATTTCAAGGTTGGGTGAGGGTAGGGATGTTGACACAACATGCAAATGTGCAGCATGAGAATAACAAAGCCAGTTTGGGCTGGGCAATAAGGCAGGAAATATTTGAGCCCCAGCCTTCCCCTCACCTTCCTCTCCCATTTCTTCCACGCTCCTCCCAACTGTGGTTGGGTCCCTGGGTTTACGTAGGACATCTGACTGATTCACTGTTGCTGTAAAAACAGGACTGAGTTTACAGTGTGGGAAGCCACTGAAACTGGAGGAAACTAGTCACCAAAGCTCTGCTGATCAGCTGAGAGACTGTGCCACCACCCCTTGTCCCTCACTGGTATAAGTCCTTCAGGACTGAGCAGGACATTAGAATTGTTGCAGCTAGAGCTGGCCAAGATCTTTCCCCATGCTTGAGAGTGCAGAGCTATACTTCAACGTGGACCATGGCTACTTGGAGGGCCTGGTTCGAGGCTGCAAAGCCAGCCTCCTGACCCAGCAGGACTACATCAACCTGGTGCAGTGTGAGACCCTAGAAGGTGAGTGGAGCTCTCTTTACCCTTGTAAAAGAAAGGAAATAATGATGGCTCTCTGGAAGAGAGAGGAAGGGACTAGGACCCACCCACTAAAAGACTTTAAACAGATTCTTCTCTCTCTCTCTCTCTCTCTCTCTCTCTCTCTCTCTCTCTCTCTCTCTCTCTCTGTTTTTGTTTTTATTTGCCAGTCTTGGGGCTTGAATTCAGAGCCTGGGCACTGTCCCTGAATCCTTTTGCTCAAGGCTAGCACTTTACCACTTGAGCCACAGCTCCACTTTCAGCATTTTCTGTTTACATGGTACTGAGGAATCGAACCTAGGGCTTCATGCATGCTAGACAAGCACTCTACCATTAAGCCACATTTCCAGCCCCTTAAGCAGATACTTAGTCTAGAATCTAGACTTCTGGTGACCATGACTTAGATGGGGGAAAACATTAGATCTCTTTTTAATATCTTCGAAGTGAATTACATATGATCTTTCCTTAAGGTTATAGGATCCCAGTAGTTAGTAGAAGCTGTATTTATTTTTAAAGTTCTTGCAGATACTTTGAAATATCATGGTGAGTTTTTTTTCCATTTTTAATGTCTGAATAAGGAAATACCAATATTTATCACAGTTTACAACTTTCTGAGGCAGGTATGGCGGTGACCCCAGCACTCAGGCAAGGGCAGCAGGAGGATCGTTAGTTCCTGGCCAGCTTGATATAGCAAGACTCCATTTCAAAACACCAAAGCAAAACATTTCATGACTTTTAAATGATTTAATTCCCTTTGCATTTTCATTCTATTATATTTATGAATAGGAATTGGAAAAGAGCTTCACCAAATTGCCAAGGGATCTCTGGCAAAAAAAAAAAAAAAAAAGAAAAATTTGGGTTGCCTTTAACTGAAGCCTAAAGAGAGAGAGAGAAAAAAAGTCTGGACTCTGAGGGTTCCTGGCATGGATTCAAAAACCCTGCCTTTAACCTCTGCCACTTCTAGGTAGGTGACCTCAGGTCTCCAAGCCTCTGAGCTTTAAAGTCCTCACTTGTGAAGATGTTGGCTTGGGCAAGAGACAGTGAGAAATAAAAGAGACGAATTCTCAGTAGAAGGAAATTACCTTTAAACTACATTGTGTCCCCCCAAATTTACCAAAGATAGCACATGTATAGTAGTACTTCTATTATTAACAACAGCTCTACTGGCTCATTTTGACTTAAATAATCAAAGAGGATACTATAAAGCTTTTAGGTTAATTTAGAAGAAGCAAGTAAGCCCCACAGAGAAAGCCTCCTAGGAAGGGTATTATTAGCAGGTAAACCAGAAAAAAACATGTGAAGGTGACTTTGCAAGCTTTCAGTGTAGAGCTGAAGGTTATCTGGCTACTTGTTTATGTTTGTGGCCAGTTAAAGCCAGAGTTCAGGCCTCATTGTCCAAGCCAAGAAAAACTGTCTTATTGTTAGGATTAGAAATAGCTATACCCTTCTAGATGAGAATTCTGCTGGCTATAAATTATCATCCATAAGCATTGGCAGTTTGATGTTAATCAGATATAGAAAATCTGCATAAAGTAGAAAAAATGAAAGAACACAGAGAAGAATATATGCTTTTGAGAGAAGCCATTTGAAAAAGTTCTATTTAGTTTTCAGTCAAGTTAATAAATGAGATGAAATACAAATTTATACATAAGAAACACAAAATATACATGTGATACCAAAAACAGGGTTTAGACTACTCACAAAACATTCAGAGAGAAACCAAAGGAAGTCATAGGTAAGGCCATAGAAAGAATCTTAGGTAATGAAATGGTAACAAGGATAAAAAAAAAATTAAAAGTTGTTCCCGATATTTTCTGTCATAGGCCCTTTGACTAAAAGACTATTCAGAAAGGGAGAAGAAAGAGGAGCATTTTGGTTAACATATGTCATCTAAATAGGCATTTGGGCCTAATATATGAAACTGTAACCTCTCTGTAATTCAGTTTGATAATAAAAAATATATATAAAAAAATAAATAGGCATTTGGCTGAATTTGGCCCCTTTATTTTCAGTTTGAGAGAGAAGAAAAGGATTCAGACTTTTTAAAATGACCACTATTGGAAACTTATAAATAAGTCCACACCTGCAGAATCCTACATGTGTCAGGGACCACCAGAAGCCATCTCGGCTCCCTGCTTAAGAATACCTGCCATACATCATTGCCTTCATGCTTCTACCGTTCTCAAGAATAAGCTTTCTCATTTCCCAACTATACTTGAATACATGCATAATCTACTATTTGAAGAACTCCAAGAAGTATCAAAGTGAGCCATCAAACCATGTTGTGGCTACCGTGGCAATTGGAAAATAAACCTAAATACAATTTCCTGTCTCCAAGTGAGGACACTGAGTGTTAGAATGGTAGTGATGAAGCTACAGGCTGCCATCAATGGAGGTTCCAGAGATGTCTATCTCTTTTTCTACTAAAATGCCATT
This sequence comes from Perognathus longimembris pacificus, assembly GCF_023159225.1. Lineage (NCBI taxonomy): Eukaryota > Metazoa > Chordata > Mammalia > Rodentia > Heteromyidae > Perognathus > Perognathus longimembris. Next base: position 39,462,728 of record NC_063172.1, on the reverse strand, counting down.
GCTTCCTGAGTATAAATTTAAGATGCATAAGAGGGGGCTGGAGATATGGCCTAGTGGCAAGAGTGCTTGCCTTGTATACATGAGGCCCTGGGTTCAATTCCCCAGCACCACATATACAGAAAATGGCCAGAAGGGGCGCTGTGGCTCAAGTGGCAGAGTGCTAGCCTTGAGCAAAAAAGAAGCCAGGGACAGTGCTCAGGCCCTGAGTCCAAGCCCCAAAACTGGCAAAAAAAAAAAAAAAAGATGCATAAGAGGTCAGCTTATTGATGTAATGTCTGCTCCTTTTGCTAATAGAAATAAAAAGAAGTGCTTGTTGATTATTTTCTGGAATGTGGGGAGAGGGAGACTGTTGGCAACTTGTGAAAAGCAAAGTGTTCATTGTTTTTGTCAATGTGCTTGGAGAGACCCAACCACTTTCTAAGCTAGATCCACAATTAAGAATCAGTCGATGACATGTGTTGTGATAGAAATAAAAAACGTTAGGATTTGTGTTTACTTTTGCAAAGAGTGTATCCAGATATGGATAAAGAAGAGAAGGGGAAACTGTGTCCATTAGACTACTCCATGCTGAGGCAGAAGCATTCTGGAAAAGAAAAAGTGACTTGGCAATAATTGAATTACTTTACTATTTTAAAGTCCTCTAGTCTTTCTTGACAAATATTCTGGCAGGACTGTTTTTTGAAGCACTTCTAGGAAAACATTAGTGTTTCAGATAGATTGAGAAAAAAAAAAAAAAAAAAAAAGAAAGAAAGAAAGATGGTCCAGAAAAGCATTGGGAAGTCTTAGTAAGCACAGTTGAGCTGGGTTGAATTCCTAACTGGGCACTGTGGTCAGAAATACTCATCTTCTCCATGGCCTGACCTTGACTAAAGGGTGGCACCACTGTGATTCATGCATTCTTTTAACTCTGTCTATCATCTGTCTGTCTGTCTCTCTTTCTCTCTCTATCTCTCTACCTACCTACCTACCTATCTGGTTGTGGGGCTTGAACTCAGGGCCTGGGTGCTATCCCTGAGCTCTTTTGCTCAAAGATAGAGCTTTAACACATTGAGCTCTTTTGCTCAAGAGTAGTATTCTAAAGACTTTGAGCTACAGCTCCACTTCCAATTTTTAAGAGGTTAATCGGAGATAAGAGTCTCATAGGGACTTTCTGCCCAGGGTGGCTTTGAAAAATGATCTTTGGATCTTAGCCTCTTGAGTAGCTAGGAGTATAGGCATGAGCCACAAATGCATGACTTTTAAAAAAATATGAGCACTGCTATTTTCATCACAATTGGAAATACAAATAAAATCATATGTAAATATTGTCTTCTGTTTGGCAAAGAAAAGATGGTGAAAGTAATGCTTCAAGATTATCAATAAATAGTCTTTTCTGAAACATACAAGGTCAAAGTTTGCATTGACTGTCAGGATTCTATGGGAGCTCTGCAGTCTGGATTCAGTTTTTTTTTCAAATTTTTATTATCAAACTTATGTACAGAGAGGTTACAGTTTCATATGTTCGGCACTGGATACATTTCTTATACTGTTTGTTACCTTGTCCCTCATACCCCCCTCCCTCCTCCCCCTTTCCCTTTCCCCCCATGAGGTGTTCAGTTCACTTACACCAAACAGTTATGCAAGTATTGCTTTTGTAGTTGCTTGTCTTTTTTTACCCTGTCTCTCTCGATTTGGGTATTCCCTTTCAATTTCCTAGTTCTAATACCAGTATACACGGTTTCCAATATACTCAGATAAGATTACAGAGATAGTGTAGGTACAACCACAGGAAGGTGATACAAGAACATCATCAATAATAGAAGCTACCGATACACATGGGACATTGAAAGCAGTTACAACTGTGATATAACAATCGTTTCCATAACATGTAGTTCATTTCACTTAGCATCATCTTATGCGTATCTTTAGGTATAGCTATTGGGCTCTTGTGATGCTCTGCTATGACTTGCCTAAACCTGTACTAATTATTCCCAATAAGGGAGACCATAGAGTCCATGTTTCTTTGGGTCTGGCTCACTTCACTTAGCATAATTTTTTGGATTCAGTTTTCACTATCATCCTCGCCACAGATTTTTGGAAGGGACTGAGGTATGCTCATGCATCTCATTAATGATTATCTCCCTTAGCAAGGAATTTAACCTTCTCTAATTCTACTTCTTGGTAGGAATTAATTCAACAAGTATATATATACTAAGCACTTTATACCAAGGGCCAAAGAAGTAAAGATGAGTTAAGATATAGTTCCGGGCTGGGCACTGGTGGCTCAGGGACAGTGCCTAGGCCCAGAATTCAAGCACCACCACCAACCAAAAAAAAAAGAAAAAAGAAAAGAAAAAGAAAGAGAGATAGTTCCTGCTTCAAAGTAACTTCCACCCTGGAGAATAAAAATATTAGAAAAATAAGAGACTTAAAGGAAGTCATTGGGCACTAACTACAGAAATTTGGGCATTCACCACAGAAAGTCCAAATGCCTATCCACTCAGTTTTGAAATTCCAAGTCTCTCAAAAAGAGTTCCACACATGAGATGGCAGAGCTCTTCATGCAGCTTTGTCAGGAGTACCGAAAGATGGAAATAAATCAAATGATGATTTTCATTCCTCATTGCATTTACACATGAGTAAGAGGAAGATCCTTATTTCAGAAGGAAGACTCTTATTTCAAAGAATTTTCTTCATACTTAGATGTTGTTTGAACCTCTAATTATAGCACTTATTTTTTTTTTAACTTAAGATGAAAAACCAACATGGTCACGGTTTAAAAATACACCTCCTGGTTTCCATCAGGGAAGACATACTTCCTTGTTGGAGTAAAACCAAACAAACAAACAAACAAAACAGCATTCTGACTGATCTCTGCCTTCTTTCAAGCATTTCTCCTGAAATATGAAGTGGTTCAAGTTTATACTGGAAAACAAGACAAATGTTAAATAACAATGGCTGAGAAAAAGCCATTGCTATGGTTATCTGGGGAGGAGTTGTAAGGGGCAAGATACTCAAGATGGACAGGAAAACCAATGGATCACAGAGAAAAGGGAAAAACTTGTTAGATGTGGAGTCATGAGCTGGGAGGCAACATTGGAATGCTTAAAGATTAGGCTCGAGTCTACACTGAAAAAACAAATGAACAAATATTGCAGTGTCTTGAAGGTCTGATTATAAAGTTTCGAGGCAGTACTGAAACTAACACAGAATGAGGATCAGAGTCCTTTGAGTTTTTAGCCAAATAGCTGCAGCAAGAAAACATGTAAACATTCCTTCACTGAGTCTCAACTTCTTCATCTGTAAAATGGGGTTTGTTTGTGCCAGTTAAGAGGTAATACATGGTACAACCATTCTGACTGTGGTTAAGCACACAAATCCCATGAAAGCTGATTTTGGTTTACCTAAAGCTTCCAGTGGCTCCAAGCTACTTGTAGCATCATGTAAGAACAAAACAGTTCTTTGAAAAGATTAAATTGGAAAGGAGCTTTTGAGGAAAAAAAAAAAAAAAGAAAGGACGAACCTGAGCAAACCAATTAAGAGACTGACACAGTAATTCAGGTGTCAGATTGTCATTCTAAAACAAAGAGGTGGACAATAGTAATAAAAGGAAATGGAGGGGTGCCTGTCATCTCAGCATTCAGAAGGTGGAGACTGAATTGTGACTCCAAGGCCAGACAAGGCTACCCAGGGAGATTCAATCTCAAACAAGCAAATTAACAAATGCACAAAGAGAACTTTGGAATTTCAATGCCATAGGACTAGCAAGAAATTACTAAACATAAAGGAAGAAGTGTAGGTGCGATTTATTAAAAGTGTAATTATTAAGCTGGTGGCTCACACCTGTAATCATAGCTACTGAGGAGCCTGAAATCTGAGCATCACCATTCAAAGACAACCAAAGCAGGAAAATCAGTGAGACCCTTGTCCCCAATAAACTACACATAAAAAGCTGGAAGCAATGCTATGGTTCAAGTGGTAGAGTGCTAACCTTGAGCAGAAAGAAGTTCAGGGATGGATGGCACCCGGGCCCTGTGTTCAAGACCCAGGACTAACAAAAAAACAAAAACAAAGTTTAATTACTAGATCTAATTTTAGGATTCAATATATCTGCTGGAAGATTTTAATTTAGAGAAAAAATTTGAAATTAACAGACAATTGAATCAAACTATTTTGGAAGCTAACATGGAAAGAAAGAATGACTGCTTTGTAGTAGATTCTGTATGCTACCACTTTACCTACTTGCATTATCTTTACTTTTTCTTAAACTGAGGATGAAAGCAGGCTATCTTACTTCTTTTATCCCTGCTGTAAAAATAAAGTACAAATACTGGTCTATCTCTACGTGTGTGTTGTGTGTGTGTGTGTGTGTTGTGTGTGTGTGTGTGTGTGTGTGTGTGTAAGAGAGAGGTCTTGGGATTTGAATTCAGGGCCTGCATGCTGTCCCTGAGCTTTTTGGCTCAAGACTAGCACTCTACCAGTTCAGGTACAGTTCTTTTGGGGGTCTAATTGGTGATAAGAGTCTCATAGGCCTCCTTCCCATGCTGGCTTTAAACTATGGTTCTCAGATCTCAGTCTCTTGAGTAGCTAGGACTATAGGAGTGAGTGCCTAGCTGGCACATTTTTTTTTTTTTTTTTTTTTTTTTTGTAGACAGGTCCAAGCAGAAAACTACAGGGGAAAAAAGAATAACTTTCTAAAAATGATCTGCCAACAAATTAATAGAAGAGGATCATGAAGTCCCAGTTCCTGTACTGACTCACCCGCTAGCCACATGAGCTTAAGTCAGCCCCTACACTCAGTGACTCAACTCTTGGATAATGCTGGATTACACAAACTAAACACACACACACACACACACACACACACACACACACACACACAGATGTGCTGTGGGATATACTCTGATATGTGCTAGAGTAGCATTGTAGGTTCTTTTTATTTTATTGCTGTTGACAATCTACTTAACTGCTTTATTATCAGGTTCTCAGAATTTTGGAGAACATTCTACCTTTTTTTTTTTTTTTTTTTTTTTTTGGTGCTAGTGCTGGGGCTTGGGTGCTATCCTTGAGCGTTTTGGTTGAAGGTTAGCTCTCTTACCACTTGAGCCACAGCTCCAATTTTGGCTCTCTGTGTGTGTGTGTGTGTGTGTGTGTGTGTGTGTGTGTGTGTGTGTGTGAATCTGATTTATTGAAGACAAGAGTCTCGCAGATTTTCCTGTTCTGGCTGACTTTGAACAGTGATCCTCAGATCTCAGCCTCCTGAGTAGCTAGGCATAAGCTACCAGAACCTGGCTTTCTTCCTCATTGAAGAAAAGAAAACACACACACACACACACACACACACACACACACACACACGAAAAGAAAAGAATACACACCATTTGCCACATTACTTTTCCAAATAAAAAATTAAATTTAAAAAATCAGTTTAATTTTCCCAAGTACTTGATGTGAACCACCATGACTAGAGAGGTTCTGACTTTGCTCTGTTCAAACAAATCGCCAACATTAATGTTTTTATTTACAGCAAAGAAATCGACTTCTTCCAAACTTATTTGATCTCAAAATCTTATTACTGACATAGCTATTTGGATAACCACTTAGGGAAATGTAGGAGAAAAAAATTAAAGAGACCCCATTATGAAAACTTAAGAACTATAAGCCCTGTTGTTATTATAAGCAGTCTATGCTCCTGTCACAGCAAACTTTCAGACCCTAAGATTTTCCTACATTCTTTACACAAGTGTTCCTGGGATCTTTTGGAGCTGGGGAAGGATAGGTAGGGAGATTCTGTTCCATTTGCTTGTTGAGTAACACCATGGATCCAAGCTCCTCCTGGGTGTGAATGTGTCAGATGTTTAATTTCAGGATACTACTGGCAGCTGAAAGGGTTGAAAGTTATTTAACTTAAAGGAAACTTATGTCATAGAGCAAAATATCATCATTTTGGTGGGAAAAAAACAGCATTTGTGTCACTTCTGTTGGCAAATATCCATCCTTGCTAAAAATGCAAACTGTAAAATGACATTAAAAAAAAACAAACAGAACTGCCAAAATAAAAGCCAAAACAAGGGGCTAGGAATATGGCCTAGTGGTAAAGTGTTCCCCTCGTATACATGATGGCCCAGGTTCGATTCCTCAGCACCACACACATAGAAAAAGCTGGAAGTGGTGCTGTTGCTCAAGTGGTAGAGTGCTAGCCTTGAGCAAAAAGAAGCCAGGGACACTGCTCAGGCTCTGAATACAAGCCCAAGGACTGGCCAAAAAATAAAAGCCCAAACGAGGCATAATGTTTTAAACCAAGTGAATTAAATAAGACTTTGAGCAAATAAGCTGCGTGATCAAGTAAAGAGCAGTTTTCAATGCAAAATGCACTCCAGATGCTGAGGAAGAATGCCTGTCTTCTGCACGGTCCTCAGCCACCTGGGAACCACATTGAGTTCAACTCCAGCAGACATCGGGAGCTACAGCAACCCAGCCACAAAAGCAGTTCTTAGACCCCAGTGCCTCTCAGTAGTCTTCAATAGAAAGATACTATGCCCTCTTGATGACAACACATGCTATTTCTTTAGTTTCACTTCTTCTTCTTTTAATTGCTTGTTTGTGTTTTGGCACTTCCAGGATTTGAAATAAAGGCTTTGCACTCATCCAGCTCTCTGTCCCTTGTCACTTGAGCCATGCTTTCAGCCCAGTATTTTACTGGTTAATTGGACATGGAATCTCATGGATTTTTCTGCCTGGCTGGTTTAGAACCAAGATCTTCTGATCTCAGCCTCCTAAGTAGCCGGATTACAGGCGTAAGCCACCATCACCCAGCATGAAACACCATCCTCCCACTCTCACAGAGTACTTTAAGGCTCATCTATGGCTTAACCTCCCTCAAGGGACATTCCTAGGCCTCTTACTTCCATCTTTCTGTGTGGAGTGTAATTTTCTCTGGTCCCATATAATCAAACTTCTTACCACTGACGTTAACACATGGTTGGATTGGCCAGTTAGTGGCTGCCTTCTCCCCAACAGATTGTGAATTTCCTTCAGGGTGAAGAGTTCATGTCTAGTCTATTGTTGAGTTTCCTTTAGTAGCATGTCGGGCCTGGGTAACTGCAGCCGTAATCAGGACATGGGGGATGCAAGGCGAGTGAACCAATGCATATTTTATTTCAAGAGGGCCAGGGTTTAAGTAGGGTTAGAAATCAACTTATAATTTCAAGGGTAAAAGGTTAAAATAGCATGTGATCCATTATGATAATAAAAATTGAGGAATGCCATTACTGGGAGGAATGAAGCCAATACAGAAGTTTATCCACTACAAAAGTTTGCTGCTTCAAAGAGAGTTTACATATCTAAGGCTGAGATATTTCCTAGCTATTATTTGCTCAGGACTTTGACCAGGACTCCATTCATCTAGAAGATACTTCCCTGTTTACTATGAAAAGACTGCTTGGTTACTTGGGAGGAAACTTTGCTACTTACTAAGGAGAGGCTATCTTATTCATATTGAGAATCTACCACATGAAGGCAGCTGATCAAACTAGTCTCCTCAAGGAGAGTTTGTATGGGGAAAGGGGAGATTCTCCTGACAAGGTATGGAGTCCTTTGGCCTGCAGACACAAAGAAACTCCTTACTGGGAATATGTTCCCAAGGGCCTATTAGTATGCTAATAAGGCATCGAAGTAACTGTGCCGAGGCTAAGTCTTCCGCTTGGTCAAAGAAATTAATTCTCCCACAGTAGCATATACATAACAAGTACTTAATAAATGTTTAGATGAAACCCCAGGATGTTATATTGGCCCCATTGGTGTGCTAGATAGAAAGACATTTTAGATATTCTAAATTTTCAATTTTATTTTTAGGCATATTTTTATGTTAAGGACAGTGCAAGGAGCTACAGATATAACTAAGATGATGTACCATTTGAATTAATACGCTCGTCTATATAATATCCTATAATAGGTGATATATGGGAGGCATTATTATTAAAGTACTTGCAAATTCTGATGAGTGAAACTGAATAATTCTGCATGGAAAAATTAAAGGCTTACCAAACAAATGATAAACTGATACTTACTAGATGGCAATAAAATGCCGGTTTTAAGTGACTTTGAAGTCAAATAAATCTAGCTTTGAATCCTAGGCTTATGTGATCTTTATGAAGTTCTTAACCTCTCTGACCTCCAATGTCTTATATATAAAAAGCCATAAGAGTTATTTCTACTTCATGGGGTGGCCATTAGTATTGATTAAATAAGAGGATGTGAGTTTACACAGTTTATAGTAGGAACTCAGTTACTAGAAACTATTATTTTGATGTCATACTCAGTCTTGTATGAATGAATACATTATAATGGGCCTATGTTAAAGGTGGTAAGTAGAGAAAGACAAGGTAGGAGTGTGGATTAACAGGAGTATGAATTTTAGAAAGTGGGTTTATTTAGGAATTGAACTCAAACCATTAACATTTTTTCTAAATTACTTTATTGCTGCTTTAAGGGTGATATACAGTGGGGTTACCCGTATGTACATCAGGTAATTAGTACATGTTTTTCTATTGCATAGTGTCATCTGTTCCCTCACTCTCACCTATTCCCTCCCTCCCCTCTCCACCCACAGATCATGTAGTTCACTTTCCTCAATGGAGCCAGTGCGCTCCACTGCTGCACCTTTTCACCCATTTTCCTCTGATTCTGTGCCCTCCTCCCACTCTCCCCCGGATATGCATGTGAATATACCCTTGCATTGAAAGGACATTAAATCTAGCCATGACTGTTTCTTAGATCTTCAAGCATATTTTCCATGTTAGCTGTTTCTAGTAAAATTTCTCTTTCACATCAAGTTGGGACCTGCAACCAATACTTTCCTGAGCAGCTCTTCCCAAGTGACTGAAATTGTCTCAGGAAAAACCATCTCTGGAGTAGGTGTTTATTTATTGATTTTTAGCTGTGAAGTAACAGTATGCTGTTATTAGATAATCAGGAACTTTGTAAATTTGTAAATTTGCATTTTCATCGACTTCTCATTGCGTTAGAGAGCAAATATTAAGTCTAAATAATGTATAGACCTTATGCTATAAGTCTAACAAGGTAATATGTATTTTCTTTAAAGTTACCACAAATGTACAAAATTTAACCTGATTGGGGGATTCTTGTCATTTTAGACCTGAAAATTCATCTCCAGACCACTGATTATGGCAACTTCTTGGCTAATCAAACAAACCCTCTTACTGTTTCCAAAATTGACACTGAGATGAGGAAAAAACTGTGCCAGGAGTTCAACTACTTCCGGAATCACTCCCTGGAGCCCCTCAGCTCCTTTTTGACCTACATGACGTAAGTAGGGGCAGGAAAGGAAACTCGGGAAGTGATTGGGCCAGTGACCCCTATATTACCCTTGGTGTAAGGCCTGACAGGGCTTAAGACCTTTCATGGGTTATAGGTTTGAATACCTTCAAATTTAGTTGATAAGCTCAGAGCCATATTTTCACATTAGTATAAAGACATCCAGCTGGTTGACCGTGGCTCGGGCCTGTGATCCTTGCTACTCAGGATCTTGCTTCAGGATCTGAAGATTGCAGTTCGAAGCCAATGTGGGCAGAAAAGTCTGTGAGATCCTTATCTCCAATTAATCACAAAAAGCTGGAAGTGGAGCTGTGGCTCCAGTGGTAAAGCACTGGGCCTTCAACATAAAAGTTTAGAGACAGCACCCAGGCCCAGAGTTCAAGGTAGCAGGGGAAGGAAAAAAGATTTCAGGAATTTATAAAGATGTTATCGTAGATAATATAAAACTGCCAGTGAGGATTTGCAATCAGTAACGTCCCCTGCAAGAAAGTGTGGCATGGATAATTAATGAGGCCATTAAAGGTTCCTGAGCTGAAGGACAAAAGGGCCCTATGTGTGTGGAAGTAGAAATGTTCATCAAAATGACGAACAGGACTTTGGAATATTGCTAATTCTGGGAGTTTTGCTAAGTGTGTTAACAACATCATCTCCTTTAACCTTCCTGACACATCTTTCAAAATTGTTGCAAACAGCCTAAGAGTGAGAAAGCCAAAAGTTAAGTATTATAACAGCTCTAATGAGTGAGAGAGTTGTGATTTAAAATAATATCAATAGAAAATTTAAAAAATGATTTGGCTCTGATTTTGGCTCCATTCAGCTAGAGCTGAAATTGGAGATGATAAACAGACTACAGCTCAGTGTTAAGAAATCAAAAAGTTGTGGGGTTCTCTTTTGGTAGACTGGAAGACAGATTTCATGTAAAGGAAAAAATTGCTGGGAAAGATTTTAGCTCTAAGAATGATAGGGAGCTGGGTACCAGTGGCTTGAGCCTGTAATCCTAGCAACTCAGAAGGCTAAGAACTGAGGATCAAGGTTCAAAGCCAGCCCAGGCAGGAAAGTCTGTGAGACTCTTATCTCCAATTAAACACCAGAAAACTGGAAGTAGAGCTGTGATTCAAGTGGTAGAGTACTATCCTTGAGCTGAAGAGCTCAGGGACAAAGCCCAAGCCCAGAGTTCAAGCCCCATGACAGACCAATAAATAAATAAATAAATAAATAAATGAACGATAACAAGTCACACAGTCAACTACTCCCTTAATGTGACCAGTTCAATGCCTTAGTTTCCAAATCATAAAATCTCAGGCCAGAAAAGAACCTCAGCATTAATTAAGCAAGATCTTACTTAATCACAAGTTACAGTAGAATATATTCTATTTCTTAAATTATTTTAAAGTCCACATAGTTCTAGTTATTAACAGTATTTGAAAAATATACATAAAAATAAAGATAGTGCTGATTGCAGTTGGTTCATGCCTATAATCCTAGCTACTCAAGAGGAGGCTGAGATCTGAGGATCATGGTTTGAAGCCAGCCTGGGCAGAAAAGTCCCCATGAGACTCTTCAATAAACCACTCAAAAATTGGAAGTGGAACTCTACCTCAAGTGGTAGAGTGCCAGCTTTGAACACTAAGAGGCTCAGGGACAGCACCCCGGCCATTAATTCAAGCTCCACAACCAACAAAGGAAAAGGAAAAATAATAGTTGCTGAAAATGAACTATGGATAGGGTTGGGAAGGAGAAACTGGGAGAGAGCAAGGGAAGAGGTGACAGTATCCAAAAAAGAAATGTGTAATCATAAAAAATTAAAACAATAAAACTTTCAAAAAGAATATCGGTAGTCACAACCCCATGGGTAGAACCTGAGTACACAATTAGAATTGGAAAGGTGATTTTTGTAGTGTGGTTAACAATGGACATAGTTTCCTTAGCTTTCCTTACTGGGTACATATTCCCAATAAACATTTTGCAGCTTCTCTTTCTGTACATACTAGGATAATGGAAACTGGGCATTTGTTGAGTTAATACAGAACCTTGTTTAAAAAACCTTATATAGAACTATAAAAATATGGTTCTGCAGAATTTAGCACTTGAAAATTAAATCGAGGACCTGGAGTTCTACTGCTCTACCAATTGGGCCATTCACAAACCCTTTTTGTTTTGATGTTCTTTTGAGATAAACTTTCCCTAATTTTTCAATGGTAGGCTTGCAACATTTTATTGCCTCAACTTTCTAAGTAGTCGAGATTATAGATAGGAGCCACCATTCCCAACTTAACTGCTCAATGTTTAAGAAACTATTTTCTTTTAAAGTACATTTAGTCAGGGGCTGGGGATATGGCCTAGTGGCAAGAGTGCTTGCCTCGTATACATGAGGCCCTAGGTTCGATTCCCCAGCACCACATATACAGAAAATGGCCAGAACTGGCGCTGTGGCTCAAGTGGCAGAGTGCTAGCCTTGAGCAAGAAGAAGCCAGGGACAGTGCTCAGGCCCTGAGTCCAAGCCCCAGGACTGGCCAAAAAAAAAAAAGTACATTTAGTCAGTGTTTGCATTCTCCAATTAGCCACAGTCTCTAACACTCCCTGTTGTCTTTCAAGCTTCCTATTACTAGGTATATAACAAACACCTAGAGATACTTACTCTACTTAAATTTTCAACATGTATGTATACATAAGAATACTACAAAGAAGGTCTTATCTCCATTCTTAAATTAGGGAAAATGAGACTCAATGAATTAATGAAATTCTGAAATCACAAAAACAAGACTATTGAAAAGGATTCTATTCATTGAGAAAGCTTATGATCTTGCCACTGACCTGGAAGTCCATAAGAAGTCCAAATGTTTGTGGGTCTTCTCCTTAAGGAGTGTGCTTTTCAGGAAGTGCTCGGTTTATTCTGATGTGCAGCTGATTTAAAAGTCTCACCACATGGAACTCACTTGTGTACACCCCTGAGCTCTGTACCAATGGCTCAGGGCTACAATCCTGACAACTCAGGAGGCCGGTATCCGAGGATTGTGGTTTGAAACCAGTGAAAGCAGGAAATTCTGTATGAATCTTATCTCTACCTAACCTCTAAAAAACTGGAAGTGGGGCTATGGCTCAAGTGATAGAGCACTAGCCTTGAGTATGAAAACAGGGATAAGTGCACAGGCCTTGAGTTCAAGCCCTAGGACCAGCATATACACAAAAACCATCAAATACACCCCTGACAGTTATCCATGTGGTCAGAGTATTCCTCTACCAGAGATTGGGTAGCTCCATTGCACTAAAGCCCTACCTCTGCTGAATCTGTCCCTGAATGATTTTTTTGCTCTTGTTTCTGGGTTTTTTGTTTTTGTTTGTTTTATTCATTAGAGTGCTAATGACTCAACCTAGAGCCTTTTGCTGGCTAAGCAAGTTTATACCACTGAGCTATAACTCCAACATCTAATTGATTCATTGACTGCATAATTTTGAGGTAGGGCCAAGCTATATAGTACAGGACTGACTCAAACTCAAAACTTACACTTCTCTCTGCCTCCTGGACACTGTGGTTATAGGCAATATCCCAATTTATGTTTTGTTCTACTATATTGTCTTACAGTGACTTGTCGCCCATGGAAACAGCCAAATGTTCTCTGCTTTACTAATTAAAGCAGAAAAACTTAGAGATTTATGTCACAACAAAGGGTGTACAGGTGGGAGAAAGGTGTCCACAATTCTGAAACCATTTAAAAAATTTCTTTTCAGACTTTTTTTTAGCAAAGTATATTGTCTATCTAGAACTCAAAAATGTCTATCAAGTAGAATTAATTCCTGTCCTATTTGAAAAAACCCATAGCAATATTACAGCAATGACTAAGTCAACCCTAAGAGAGGCAGTCTAAATTTAAATGGATGTAATAAATATAATCTTCAGCATGACACATTTTATATGATATAATTACTATGCATGAGAAACTTATTTTGGAAATCTGGAACAGATATTTTTAAATACCTAATGGTAGGAAGATCTGAAAGTTTTGTATACTATAATTACACACAGTGGTAGGAAACAAAGGAACAAATCCAACAACAGCATTTTAATGAAGACTTTAATATAGTCCTGGATTATTTCTCTCTCTTTCCTACTTACCCCATTCTTTTCAGAAGCATTTTAACTGATACCTCTTTTGAAATTAGCCTTCTCTCATGCTTTCAAATTATCCCACTTCTTAAGCTATAAAATTTCTGAATGTGACTAAAGAATATAATCTGACATACTTGACCTATCTGTAGCTTTAGCATTTGCTGATTAAAATGCTCATGCTTAAGAATATTTGGACAGTAAGCTAGGCATGGTGTTTCACACCTGTCATCTTGGCTACTCAGGAGGCTGAGAGATCTGAGGATTGTAGTTGAAAACCAGCCCAGGCAGGAAAGTTTGTGAGATTCTTGTCTCCACTAAACTACCCACCCCCCCCCCCCAAAAAAAAAAACAAAATAGAAATGGAGCAGTAGTTCAAATGCTAGTCTGCTAGCCTAGGGGCAAAAATAAGCTCAGGGACAGCACACTCGGGCCCTGAGCTTAAGCCCCAGGACAGCACCAAAAGAATAAGGCAAATAACAGTGTTTCGAATATAATACATCTGCACTGATTTTGAACAGACATTTTTTTTATTGTCATGACTCCCTAAGTTACATGTCAGAACATTTACATAGAGCTTCATTATACTGATGTGTTTTAAAGCATATGGGAGGAGGCATTATCTGTAAAAAAATAAACTTGAACATCTGGTGACTGGGGTTTCGGTAGGGGCTTCTGGATGCAATTCCCTGTGTGGATTACTACAATGAGATGTCTTAGGTTAAGGACCCAAGATGATTTGGAAGCAGAAGTTAAGGGCCAAACACTGAAGAAATATTGAAAGATTCACTTACAAAGGCCAATAAAAGTTATTCATAAACAGCATCTACGGCCAGACTGCACAGGCTATTCAGGTGCCATCAACTCCAGATTCTCAGTGCTAAAACCACGGAAGGCCTTGGCACTCTGAACTTCTTCATCCCACCTGTAAATCAAGAGATAATATGAATTTTTGCTGGCTATGTGTTCTCACTTCCACAAAGCAGGCACATATGTTCACAAGGTGAAACACTGAGACAAGATCAAGCAATGGTTCTCATTGAAGCCTGGGTGTTTGACCAGAGGTGCTTTGACCACTTGGACAAATGGTTCTGACCTTGACAGAGAGGCAGAAACAATGAAATAGTTACAATGTAATATTTAAATGGCTTATGCTGAGGAAATGACTGATGCAGGAAAGGATTTTATGTTTGGAGCTAATAACTCATCTCAGATGTGGTTGGCACAGAGGCTGGGATGAGAGTAGAGCTTTCCTAGATAGCTGTACAGTCTGAATGCTGAGTACAAGATAAGGAAAAAATACCCAGTAAGGGACCACTGCTTCTTAGATTTCTCTCTTTTTTTCCATTTTATTTGAAAATGCCCAAAACAGAGGGCTTACAGTTGCATAAGTCAGGCAAAGAGTGCATTTCCTTTTATACAATGTCACTCCTTCCCTCTCTCACTCCATTTCCCTCAAAAATTGTATAGTCCCCATGAGCTGCATAGTTCATTTTCAAGTGTCCAGTAAGAACCACGGCTGTGTTTGTTTACTCTTTGTCCCTCCATTTCTGTGCCTCCTTTTTCACTACCAAAGACATCTAGACAAACAAATAAGGCAGGTTCCTGTGCACAGAAATGGTCACTAATTTTCTTTGTGTGTTCCATTGTAAACTTTTTCCTGTGAGCGAGCGCAAAGGATGCAGAAAGTTAGTGAGGCCTCAGCTCAGGCTTGTGGAAACACCTTAGGTTTCTATGTGAATGTGTCTGCATCCAGGCAAAGCAAGCAGAAAAAAAGAGAAAAAAAACAAAACACTGGCTTCATTAGTACGCTGCTGGGTTACTGATTGCCAAATAAAGTCAACAAATGAAGTCAGCCTGAGAGTTATGGCTATTAAGATGATGAATGCAGAAGACTGGGATTGAAGCAAGGCCAAGATGAGCATGTTCTTGTCAACTGTCTGGCTAGCCATCAATATCCACCAGGGGGAGCAATTGATCTCAGTAACCTGTAGTAGCCCTTCGCCAACAATTGCTTAGTCTAAAGATTTCAGCTTGTTGGAATAGGATGGAGACTAAAGTCTACCCTGGTACAGATCCAGATATCTATTGCCCATTTTTAATTTTGCCTTACTTTTCTTTCATTGAAACACTTTTGTAAAGAAGTATTTTTAAAGATTTTTAAATTTATTTGATACTCACTATAAGCCAGTATTTTTGTGGGTACTTTATGTTTTATTTAACTCTCACAGCAATTCTATTGGATGCTAAAATATTATTGTGGAAATAATATTAGAAGTAAGGAAGTAGAGTAAAGACTTATGTGTCAAAGCCCAGTGGTAACATAATTTTAATATATTTATATTGTCCCAATTTCTTTCTACATGAAAAAGTTCCAAATGCATGTGTGTCTATTTATTTGTACACGCTCACATTTATATGTAAGCACAAATAGGAATATATAGTTGGCTTTATTGCTACTTTTAGAATAGAGTCGTGTGCCAGGTGCTGGTATCTCAAGCTTGCAATCCTAGCTACTCAGGAGACTGAGGTCTGAGGATCATGGTTTGAGGCCTGAATGGGCCGGAAAGTTCATGAGACTCTTATCCCCAATTAAGAAGACCAGAAGTGGCACTGTGGCCCAAAGTGGTAAAGTGTTATCTTTGTGTGGAAAAAGCTCAGGGACAGTGCCCACGTCCTGAGTTCAAGCCCCTTTGACCAACCAAAACAATCAAACAAACTAGGATCATGCTACATGGATTAATATACCTATTGTAAGTTTTCCAAATAAGTGCATAGAACTCTGTCTTATATAATATAATATGTGCCATCATGTTATTGTGCTGAATGCGTCATAATTTATTTAATCATTCCCTTTTATCCATTGAATTTTTTGTTGTTGTTTTTTTATTGGTTTTGTTGTTGTTTTGTTTTCCCTTGCTAGGAACTGGTCTTAAACTCAAGGTCTCACACTCTTGCTTGGTTCTTTCTTACTCATACTGGCACTCTACCACTGGAACTATTCTCCAGATTGGTCTTTTGCTGATTATTTTGGAGACAAAGTCTCTAAGATTTTTCTGCCCCAGCTGGCTTTGAACCACTACCTTCTAGGACTCAGCCTCCTGAGTAGCTAGGATTACAGTTGTAAGCCATTTGGTATGTAGCTTTTATTTTTTCTTTATCGTTTTCTCTCTTTTCCTGTGTGTGTGTGTGTGTGTGTGTGTGTGTGTGTGTGTGTGTGTGTGTGTGTACTAGGGCTTGAACTCAGGGTCTGGAAACTGTCCCTAAACTCTTTTGCTCAAAGGTAGTACTCTACCACTTTGGTTAGTTGGAGAGATAAAGAGTCTCACATACTTTTTTTTCGGGCTGCCTTCAAACTTTAATATGCAGCACTCAGCCTCCTATGTAGCTAGGCTTTGTTTTTGAAACAAGTTTTCAAATTGACCTTGAACTCTTGGTCCTCCACCTCAGACCCCTGCATGCTGGGATTATAGGTGAGTATCACAACACCCAATTTAAGTTGCTCCAAGTTTGTGATGACATAATAAAAATGAGATACTAGCTGAGTATAAGTGGCTCCCACATATAATCCTAGCTACTCAGGAGACTAAGATCTAAGGATCCTGGCTCAAAGCCACCCCAGGCAAGAAGGTCTGAGACTCTTATCTCTAAATAATTACCAAAACAACAAAAATGTCAGAAGTGGAGCTGTGGAGCAAGTGGTAGAGCATTAGCTTTGAATACAAAAGCTCATGGACAGCTCCCAGGCCTTGAGTTCAAGCTTCAAGACTGGCACAAAAAGAAAGAAAGAAAAAGAGAGAGAGAGAGAGAGAGAGAGAGAGAGAGAGAGAGAGAGAAAGAAAGAAAGAAAGAAAGAAAGAAAGAAAGAAAGAAAGAAAGAAAGAAAGAAAGAAAGAAAGAAAGGAAGGAAGGAAGGAAGAGAGAGAGAGCAAAGGGAGGGAGGGAAGGAAGGCAGGAAAGAAAGAGATACCATTACTCCTGACTATATGGAGAACAGCCTATGATAGATAGGCATGCTTAATAACAAGAACCATCACCTACCTGGTGTTTTTCTCTGGGTTACTAGAATATTCCATACCCAGTTAGAAGATGGACCAATTTATTTAATACTATTGTAATTATCTTAGATGGAAAAAAACTGCAGATAATGTAAGAAATAAGGAGCTAGAAATCCTAGAAAGAGAAATCAGGTAAGATTACAGGTAACCAGTTATTTCCTTTCCTTCTATTTACCCAGTGAGCTAATGTACTTGCGTAAACATAGAGAAAGGTTTATCAAGCAAAAATAAATAAATAAATACTGTCCAGGCTTGGTATGAGATAGAATCCAGGCCTCCATGAGTTTTTAAAATGCATTCAGTAAAGCCTCTGTCTTCCCAATCAACAAAGATGATAAAACTATAAATAATTTTATTTGAAATGAACATGTAAAATGACTAATCCAAACACACACATCGTTGAATGTGGCAGAATTGAAAGTTCAGAATCCAGGTTTTATATCCTTATCTTATCTCCAATAACTACCACAAAAAGCTGGAAATAGAATGGTGGCTCAAGTGGTAGAGTTCTAGCCTTGAGCAAAATAGCTCAAGGACAGCATGTAGGCCCTGAGTTCAAGCCCTAGGGCTTGAACACGTGTGCATGCACACAAACACACACAGAGAATACACTAAGTATTTAAATATGTGTGAATGATTGTTAACTATTCTTTATATTTGCCCCTGCCACTAGCCAATGTTGAAAATGAATTTTGCCCCAGGATAAATAATATAAATACAGAAAGTTCGATAGTGATACTGCTTGTCATTGGTGTCATTAATGAAGATTAAGGAAAAATATGTGTTTGGATCAAGCCTTAAGAGAAGGAAAGGATTTCAACTCTTAGCATATTTGATATCTGAGGAAGGATAGTAACAAAGACACCAATGTAGAAAACAAATGGAGACACCAGTGCTGAAAAGCACAAAAAAGTTTGAGGAATGTCCAGTGCTAACAGATGGCAAACCTTAAACACTAAAGCGTTTGAAGACTGCAGGCTACCAAGGGCTTGAAAAATGCCCAGTCATCAACTAAAATGTATTCCTAAGGGCAATGCTGACTACTGAATAGTGTGTGTGTGTGTGTGTGTGTGTGTGTGTGTGTGTGTGTGTACTATTAGAAAAATGAACAGGATAGCAAGCAAAATTGTTTTATAAAATAAAATTTCACTTCCTCTACCAAAAAAAAATAAAAACAACAACAAAAGAAGAGAAGCTTCAGAGAAATAAGAAATGTCATGCAAAAAAATGTTCGAGGAAGCCGGATGTATATGGACACATTTTGAATCTCGGCAGATGATTCAGCAAATCATGCAGAACAGCAGGGCTTCCCCATGTGAACACGTGCAGATAGTGCTGAATTGAACAAATCCTTCCTATTCTGAAATATGAAGCAATATAATTAAGGAAAACTCGTATTTGAAAAGGAAGCCACTGGACTGGGTGCTGGTAGCTCACACCTATAATCCTAGCTACTCAGGAGGCTGAGAACTGAGGATCACAGTTCAAAGCCAGCCTGGGCAAGAAAGTCTATGAGACTCTTATCTACAATTAATAACCAGAAAACTGGAAGTGGTGCTGTGGCTCAAATGGTAGAGCATACCCTTAAGCTGAAGAGCTGAAGTGCCCAGGCCAAGTGTTCAAACCCCATTACCAACAAAAGAAGAAAGAAAGAAAGACAGGAAAGAAGGAAGGATGGGAGGAAGGAGGGAGGGAAAGAAAAAGAAAGAAAGAAGAAAAGAAAAGAAAGTCATTGAGAAGTACTTCTAACATGGCCCTTTCTGGATATGTCACAGTAAATCATTGGTTGGGCTTGGATTATGGATGAACAGTGTCTTTCATGAGAAGCTGCATTGAGGAATGAAGTAATCTATAAAAAGTGGACCAAATGCATTTCACACACTTCCCAATGAACCATCACTCCAGAATATACATCTTATGGCCCTATGTCTGGTTTCTCCATATTTACAAATGTCACCCAGTACAGCCTATCAATGAGTTCCACTCACTTAAAGCAGAGGGGAATCATGGTCATAGAGACTGCAGTGAAGTAGATTGCAGATAGAGGGCTGCTAATGGGACCTGAGAGGTAAAGAGGAACCTATAGCAATCAGTGTCTGATTGGAGGGAGACTATCATGAGGAAGCCAAATTTTAGTCAGGATGCTTTTAGACAATGAATCTGTCATAATTACCAAGAGATTGGCTATTCATCTGAAACCAAATGAAGAAGAGTGAGTCATGAAGTGCTTCTCACAACATATTAAATGCAAAAGCAACTGTCATTTGAAATTATTTAGCAAGCACTGTTTTGCATTGCTTTTTTGGTTTTGTTTTGTTTTTTATTAGTGCACATTTATTATACAAAATAATGTGTTTCCTTTTATACACACATGTATACAATGTGCTTTGGTCCTATTGTTTTGAAATGAGTAATTCTCAACGAGTTACATAATACTGAACTTTATGAAGTTAAGGTTTCTTAAAGAAAGCATCATATAGAGTAGTGGCCACAGAAGGACACACCCAGCTCCAACATGCAGAACAGGTGCATGACTGTAATTCCAGCATTCAAGAGGCTGAGGCCAAAGGATCACAAGCTTGAGGCTAGCTTCACCTCAAAACAAGAAGATGCAGAATGGCAATAGGCTTTCAAAATATGCATATACCAAACCTCCAAATGAAGCTTCTAGTAGATAATGTGATTAACAAACCAGAATGTTCCAGTATTCCACATGACTGCCCTACACAGCTTCTCATCTCCACACCACCCCCCTATTTGAAAGGTTTGTTTTTGCTATAACTAGATGTAAAACCCAGGAGAACCTATAACAGATTATTAAACACATTTTCACATTAAAGATCATGCAGTTTGTAACATCTTCTCCAAATACAGACTCTCCTTCACCATGCCAGCTGCCGGCTGTACTTTCTCGAGGGTTTCTAGTCATAATGCCAACTTTTTGAAACAGAATACATATTTCTCTCTTTCAACAGAGGAGATGAAGTGCTCATTAAACTCGTCTTGAAGTGGTAAAAATGGGGATTAGCATCAGGTTTATCTCCTCTAACATCCAGGCTCCCTCTACTGTGACAGCTTTGTGTTGATTTTACAAACTGTCTTTGTACGCATGATTTGGTTGAATTTGCACAGTGACCCTGTAAAGTCTGCCCATCTCAGCCCATGCTACTATCTATGCTGTATTGTTCCATTACCTTCTATTTGCTCATTTCTTTATGTTCAATTCTACTCCATCCTGCCACCAAAACCCTGATGATTCCTTAAGCCAATGGATAGTTTGCTAGTCCCTTTCTTAACTCTGCATGGCTGTTACAGTTGCCAACATTCTTTTCTCATTTATTTTGATGCCACTTTTTCTTTTCACCATTGCAACTAATTCTCACCTGACCTAGATTCTTACCTACCCCTATGAACTTCTCAGAGGTCTATCCCATTCCTTTTTCTAAAGTGAACATTTTATTTTTTCCATGCTGGAGGTTGAACCTGGAGCTTTGTGCATACAAGCACTCAATCACTGAGCTACAATCCCCAGCCCATAAAAATTTTAAGGGCTTTTCAATGATTTTATCTACACCATATCGGGACAAGTAATCAGACAACAATTAATAAAGGACAGTGTGTATGGGTTGAGAATGTCTTGTTTTACATTAAAGGCAGAAGGAAGTCACTGATATATTTTTAGGAAGGAAGACAGAGATGTGGCCTACAAAAACAGATTACACAGAAAGGGAAATAGATTAGGACCATCCAGGCTTTGATACTGTGTGACAGAAGTGCCTGTGGGGAAATCAGGCACTCACTTCCACCAAAAGGAAATAGAAAAATATGGATCAGGGTTGGGGATGTAGCTATGGGTGGAGTACTTGCCTGCAATAAATAAATAAACAAGAATGCAATCTAAGGCTCCTGAAACAAACGTTGCCTAGAACTGAGGATCTGCTAGTAGTCTGCTTCTAAAGAGGGAAGATTGCCCTGGCATTGACATTGAAGTGCTCAAAATTTTATCCCTATAAGAAAGTTCTTCTAATGTAGCAGATTATAGTGTGATGTGATTTTCCCTTTAGAAAGTGTTTATGAGCTCCAAATTTGATAGTTATCATATGGAAAATGTACTTTAGCTCATTCCAATATCCCGAAACAAGTTTCAAAAAATGAAGAGAAAGAACAACTCTTAAGACCAGAGGGAAATGCTAAAAATATATATATATATTGTCTAATTTAACATGTTGCCTGAACCTTGCAAGGGAGCCCAAGTTAGTATGGCTTTGGAAAAAATGATTGTGTATTGACTAGTTTCAGTGCTATCTAGGCATTTGAAACACTGAGGAAGTCGTGGGTACTTCTACAAGGGACCTCAGAGTTATAGAGTAAAACATTTAAAGAGAATTAAATATAAGGGTTTGTGTAGATCATGGATAGGTGAAAAATTGCCCTAAGTAGGCACTAAGCCTTGCTCTGTCCCTACCTATGAATAAAATGATTTAAAACTTGAGGGGTTTGAACTAGATCAATAATCTGGTTCCTTGGAACTCAAAACATTCCTCAACACCATAGGCAGGCCCTGGAGATCTATAAAGATTATAACTGGAGAAAATCAGTGTAAGTATATTGTCTCAGTGCAAAGGTGCCAAGGTGCGTGATTAGATTAAGGGGTTGGAGAGAAGGAAAAATACATTCATTCACCTCCAGCATGAACCACACCCATGGTTTTCACTGCTGCCATTTCTCATTTTAGAAACAAAAGACAACTCAAAGAATGAGTTGCAATAAATAAGATCTAATCTACGTAGCTTTTATTCTTTGACATATAGGACCTACCCATTCTATTACTTAAAATAAGCATGTTCCATCCACACTGGAGCCATAGATTGTGTGTTACATATGGGCACAGTCCTTATAGCCTTGACATTGTTTTTTCATCAATGTGTTCAACTAGCCATTTGTAAACTGTGATGTTAGCAGCTCCTACACTGTTACATTGCAGAGATGCTAGGGAACAATTATATGCATAGAGTCTATTAAGGATTAATAAATGCTAGCAATTTCCCTCCCAGGTAGTCGTTTCTGAGCCATAAAGGGATAGTTAAATAAGTGTTTTTATGTTTATGTTAAAATCGTTTGCAAGAGATAAAAAAGAAGATTCTAAAATTGCTTAATGTCTAAATTGGTACTATTGGGGAGATGAAGAAACTTTGCAGTCATGTGCTTTTTAATAAAGAATGACTGTCTGCTCCAATAACTTCTCAAGTTAGAATTTTTACAGTTCCACAGTGAAGGTGACTCACTTTTTGGAAATGCGCTCTTGCTCATGAAGTCTGTAACATAGGTGTCTGGGCTCCACTGATGTTGGTTCTAAATGTGGAGGTTAATTCATCTAGAGCAATGTGACATCTTTCCACATCTGGCTTGTGGCAGTGGTTCAGCCTCCCAGCATGGTCAAACCTCTGTTCACCAATAGACTTCTCCATCTCTCACCTTCTCCACTGCCTCCCATGGCCTCTACCACCTTTATGCTCTTACCTTATCATGAATACTAAAACTCAAAATCTTAGCCTCGCCTACCTAGAGAATAGGGATTGACCTATGTTAAGATGAACTTACAAACTCTCTCCCTTACTTCCCATTTATCTTATAGACAGCAGTGAGGCTTCTGCCTTCCTCTTTTTCTTCCTCCTTCAAACACACTCCATGGATTTATGTATTCTATAAATATCTATTTCAATATCTACTTTGACAGACTTTTGACACTCTACCACTTCTTTCCAGAATCCTCTAGAGCTTTTATAATTCATACCATTTTGAATATAGGGTATATAATCTAGCACAGTACATAGTTTCAAGTGAGGAAAGAAATACAGAACGTTTTATCCACACATTTAGAATAATCAGTTCTGAGGCTCTATTGCAGATTCAACCACTCAGTGTTTAGTTCAGTGAGATACTTCTGGTTTGTGTTTCTCAACTCTTCAAGACCATAGTGGATTCTGATAAGATAATTTGATACTCTCATTCCACTACATAAGGACCACTATACCAGCCAAAGTAAATTTAACTTAAGTTAGTTGATTCCCCCCACCCTCCTCAAAAGATAACAACTTCTGGGGTATTTTCCCCACCCACAGAATTTAAAATAAAAAGCATCAGCTAGGCACTGGTGGCTCATGCTTGTAACTCTAGCTACTCAGGAGGTTAATATCTAAGGACCACAGTTCAAAACCAGTCTAGGCAGGAAAGTTATCTCCAAGTCCCTTGGAGACTCTTATTTCCAATTAATCACCAAAAATCCAGAAGTAGAGCTGTGGTTCAAGTGGTAGAGCACTATCCTTGAGTGTAAAAGCTCAGGGACAGTGCCCAGGTCCTGAAACCCAACCCCATGACCATCGCAAAAAGGAAGAAAGAAAGTAAGCAAGCAAGAAAGCAAGAGAGAAAGAGAGAGGAAGGAAGGAAGGAAGGAAGGAAGGAAGGAAGGAAGGAAGGAAGGAAGGAAGGAAGGAAGGAAGGAAGGAAGGAAGGAAGGAAGGAAGGAAGGAAGGAAGGAAAGGAGGGAGGGAGGGAGGAAGGAAGGAAGGAAAGAAGGAACGAAGGAACGAAGGACGAGCTTCAGAGACTAAAATAAAAAGATAGCCATATTTTTTCAGTAAAATAGTAGTTATATTTTTTTAAAGGAGAGAGAATGTACCTGGTCTCTGTTTTGCATCACTGAAATGTTTCTTATCTTCATTCTGTTTCCCTCATAATCGAGTCTCCTTCTTAACCAGGTGCAGTTACATGATAGACAATGTGATTCTACTGATGAATGGGGCACTGCAAAAAAAATCGGTGAAAGAAATTCTTCCCAAGTGCAACCCGCTGGGCCGTTTCACAGAAATGGAGGCAGTGAACATAGCAGACACCACCTCAGACCTCTTCAATGCTGTGCTGGTTGAAACACCATTAGGTATGAATATATATATGTATATATACATATATATATGCATCGAATGGCTGTCTATGAGGTTATAGTCATTGGGAAATGCACTTGAGTTCATGATTTTTTTCAGTGAATGCAGTTTCCTACTATGAAGACTCCTGGCTGGGAAAGAGACATTAGGAAGCATCCAATTTTATTTTCTCCCTTTTCAGATGAACACAGGTGAAACCACCTGCTCAGGGTTGCATATGAACCATTTGTAGCAGAGATGAGCTTGGGCTTACCTCCCAACCTCTAAAGCCTCATACGTAATCGGGGCCAACAAATGACAGAACTTATCATCTGTTAAAATATTAATTTTCTAGGTTGGTTTTTTTCTACTTAAGTTCTTACCTTTCCATTTTAAACTTCTGTGTGAATAATGTCTCATCCAGGAATCATTTTGTTTTAGGAGTAGTGTCATTTTTTTCTGAGATGCTCAGGAGTGCCTATCAAACTAATGGAGGCAATAACATGAATGTTAATTATAATTTATCATGGACAATAATTGTATTATTCAAAGTGCTAAAGGGATGTCTGGCATTATATATCTGTCCTTGTTAGGACATCTGAAGTAACAGTTTTCCATTGAGCGATCTGTTTACATTATCCACATAAACAAACTGACTAATATATGGTATACATCTAATGGTGTCACTACTAGGAAAAACTAACTTAGCGATTACCAAATGAATACTAGGAAGGTGAAACGTGTTGTCAGAGGATGATGAGAACAAAAGGAGGGAGGCAGGTCTGGGAATGTGGTTTAGTAGTAGAGTGCTTGTTCAGGGACACTGCCATAAACCTCTATACAACTACATAATAATAACAACAATAAACAATAACCACTTAAGGAAGATATGCTAGGGTTTTGGTGGTGCCTACATCCCCAGGTAAGATACTGGCCTTTAAAATAGACATTTTTTAAAGGTGAAAAAAAAAGGTTGTGTCACCTCGAGTGTGGATGGCTGTGGCAGCTCAGCCATGTGGACATAGGGGATATGAATTGAAGCCAGGTTCTTCTTGGTCCCAGCAAGGTGACATGGGGAAATTCTAGTCACCTAGGGTTTCTCATTTCAGAAATAATTCTACCTTACAATAATAGAGTTTTAAAAACTAAATGAAAACATAGTCTTTGTGCAAGTCAATACCTGATATAAGTTTGATGGCAGAGAGTAGCCAGTGCTATTAGATAATCTGGGGTATGAAGGAAGGGTTTCACAAAGTAAACTTACATGAACACATCCAAGGCATCATGAGAATTAAATAAGTTAAAGTGTACTCAATGCCTGACGTAGCAAGCAGTGTCTAAGGCTCTCACAAGAGTAAGGCATAATGAATAATAACTCCCATCACCATGATCATAACTCTACAATATTGTCATTAGCACTGAGCAGAGAGGGTTGTGTTCAGGAAACCCTTTCCACAGTTTGTAGTCTTGTTTCTGATTCATATATCTTATGTTTTAATTTTGGCTTCCAGCTCCATTTTTTCAAGACTGTATGTCTGAAAATACTTTAGATGAACTGAATATTGAATTACTGCGCAATAAACTATACAAGGTAATGGTTTTGCCACACATTATTTTTTTTTTAGTACACAGTCGATTGTAGCTTGAGTTCTTTATTAATAAGGTTACTTTGCCCATTAACCAACTTCTGCCATTAAGAAGCTGTGAAGATTTGGAATCTGTCTTTTCTTGTTTTGGCCTGTCAACTTCCTTCAGCCAGCAAATTTTGGGGAAGAAATAGCAAATCCCACACTTCTATATTCCTCACTCCTTGAGCAATGCCCTATGTGTTTAAAAGGGAGTGAATAGATGATGGTGAGAAGGATAAATAAGTGAGGAGAACCCTGTCAATTTACTTAAGGCAACCAGCATATAGTAAATTTTCTGTTATACAGTGTCCACCTTTATTGTTGTTGATCTTGTTATAGGTAGAGTCTTTGTACCCAACAGTCTGCCCATGCAGCATTAAACGCAATATACCAGAATGTGTAACTGGTAGACAGGATGTCATATGCACCACTGCATAATTTCACTGTCTGCCTGGTTCATTGGAGAAACCCTGTAGATTATAAGATGAGCAAACTCGGGCTGGGGATATAGCCTAGTGGCAAGAGTGCCTGCCTCGGATACACGAGGCCCTAGGTTCGATTCCCCAGCACCACATATACAGAAAACGGCCAGAAGCGGCGCTGTGGCTCAAGTGGCAGAGTGCTAGCCTTGAGCGGGAAGAAGCCAGGGACAGTGCTCAGGCCCTGAGTCCAAGGCCCAGGACTGGCCAAAAAAAAAAAAAAAAAGATGAGCAAACTCTGTCCATGTGCACTCACACCATGAAGTACCTTGGGGCATTCTCGTGAGTAAATGAACATGTAATGCCTTGCTTTATGAATATAGTATATTATGATCAAATACATGTTTCTTCAAGACCATTGCATTACAAGAAATTTTTCTTTTCACAAAGACACATCTCTCTTATCAGAAGCATGGTCTCATGGGCAATTTTTTTAAGGACATTCAGGCCTTGGGGAACATTTCTAAGCATCAACTAACATTAAACACTTATCTGAATAATTTAGAAGCTTCAACTCAATCTAACAACACAACTATGACCTCAGTACTGCACCCATTCCTCTGAGACTAAACTGAGGCACAGAGAGGTCCGCTGTCCTTGGCATTAGCCAGTTAGCCAATGTGTATCAGAGTTGGAATTCAAACACAGGCAGCCTCACCCTGAAGCCCAGACCCTGCCTTTCTAATATGTCCCCACATGTGTTCTAAGAGATGAAAGGTCAGGGCCATGAAATTTACTTGCTAAGCTCAGAAAAGAACTTAACAGTCTTGTAAGAATTAACATTCTTGTTCAAATTCTAGCCAGAATTAACCATGTGAAAGAACTCAAGAACCATGGGAAAAATGCTGTGAAGTAATTATGAGTTATGATAAGTTTACTTTTGTTTTTTATGGAGCGCTGTGTTAGGCTATGTCACATGCTTCAATGGGAAAGCTTCTACTAAACTTACTAGAAAATATATCCCTGTGGGAGAAATAATTCAATTGCCAGTAAAGCATTTAACAAACCATGAAAAGCTGATCTAGAAATTTTCAAGAGGAAAACTATTCATTTTATTATTTTATAATTTTTCTTTTTTCTAAGTCTTACCTTGAGGCATTCTATAAGTTCTGCAAGGATCATGGTGATGTCACAGCAGAGATTATGTGCCCCATTCTTCAGGTAGGAAAACTCTTTGAACTTTTCAAGGCCACATTATTGTTAGTGTATCCGACTTTTACTTCTCTGACTCTTCTTAGGTTGTTTTCTTATCTTTAGAAATGAAATAAACTACATTTTATTATATGTATTTCAATGGTAGAGCACTTCCCCAGCATACACGAGGCACTGGATTCAACCTCTAACAATGCAAAAACAGAAAAACATACAAAAAGTTAGTTGTTGACAAGATCTGGGTATGGTGAACCATACCTGCAACTCCAGCTATGTGAGAAGCAGAAATGGGAAAGTAGAGGCTCAAGGCCAACCCTAGAAAAAGTTAGGGAAACTTTATCTAGAAAACAAAGCCAGGCATGGTGGTACATATCTTTAATCTTAGCTGCTATAAAAGAAGGAGGAGGATTGTTGTCCACAACAGGCAAAAGTGCAGGACCCTATTTGAAAAAAATAAACTAAGGAACAAAAAAAACACTCTGTGAATGTGGCTCAAGTGCTAGAGCATTTGCCTAGCCAAGTTCAAAGCCCACTACCACTTCCAAAAGAAAAAGAAAAATCTGGACAAAAATTCCATCATGATTCATTTTGGTGGACTATGAAGCAAGTAGATTATAATTAATTTAACATGTTATATAGGGCTAGGAATATGGGCTAGTGGTAGAGTGCTTGCCTCGTATACATGAAGCCCTGGGTTAGATTCCTCAGTACCACATGTATAGAAAAAGCCAGAAGTGGTGCTGTGGCTCACATGGTAGAGTGCTAGCCTTGAGCAAAAGGAAGCCAGGGACAGTGCTCAGATCTGAGTCCAAGCCCTAAGATTGGCAAAAAGAAAAAAAAAAAGGAATAAAAAAATGTTATATAGTATAAGCCACTGATGAACTATAGGTATTCAAAAAGTTCACCCCAAAAAGGAGATATTGGCAGCTGGGAACCCTCACAATTTAACAACCTAATCTCATCCATAGTGACTTCATAAGTTCTAAAATACAGGTTGCTCCAGGCAGTTCTGGAACATTCTAATTGCTAGCATGAACATACCAGTCAGACAAGTTACAGTGGGCAAACTCATTTAATTCTGAGTTAGATGCCACTACCATGTCTGCCTCTGCAGTAGGTATTTACACTCTCTTTAATTCCTCTTTCTCACCAGAAACTGCATCAATTTTCAGAGTGGTTTTTGGGAGAAGGTTGACAGGAACATACATGCAAGACAGTGGAAGGATCGGGAGGCTCTAGGGCATGGATGGCATTGACTATTGTGTTTTCAACTCTCTCTGGCCCCTAGATATTCTCTTTTTCTTTTTGGCCAGTCCTGGGCCTTGGGACTCAGGGCCTGAGCACTGTCCCTGGCTTCTTCCCGCTCAAGGCTAGCACTCTGCCACCTGAGCCATAGCGCCCCTTCTGGCCATTTTCCATATATGTGGTGCTGGGAAATCGAACCGAGAGCTTCATGTGTAGGAGGCACTCTTGCCACTAGGCCATATTCCCAGGCCCCCTAGATATTCTTGAATAATAAAAGAAATAGGTACTCTTTGACTAAGGAATTTTTTTTTTGTTTTTTGTTTTTTTGGCCAGTCCTGGGGCTTGGACTCAGGGCCTGAGCACTGTCCCTGGGTTATTTTTGCTCAAGGCTAGCACTCTGCCACTTGAGCCACAGTGCCACTTCTGGCCATTTTCTGTATATGTGGTGCTGGGGAATTGAACCCAGGGCCTCATGTATATGAGGTAAGCACTCTTGCCACTAGGCCATATCCCCAGCCCTAAGGAATGTTTTTAATCACTAGATAATCAGTGTCAGTGATTTTAATGTTGGGTAGACATTCAAATAGCTCAAACACTTCTTATTTCAAGAAAAATCTGATAGATGATATTGTTAGGAAAAACACAAAACATATAAATGTCATTTGTATATGGTTTAACTGAATGTTCTGCAATTGCATATGCGAAAATTAGTTCTTAAACCACGTAATCATTATTATTATTATTTGTGCCAGTCCTAGAGCTTGAACTCAGGGCCTGAGCAATGTTGCTGAGCTTATGTGCTCAAGGCTAACACTTTATGAGCCACAGCTCCACTTCTGGCTTCTTGGTGGTTAATTTGAGATTAGAGTCTCATAGACTTTCCTGCACAGGCTGGCCTTGAACCATGATCCTCCAATCTTAGCCTCCTCAGTAGCTAGAAGTACAGGCCTGAGCATTAGCACCTGGCCTAATCACTAAAATTCTTCAGTTAAAAAGTATTTTGTTGGGCTGGGAATATGGCCTAGTGGCAAGAGTGCTTGTCTCCTACACATGAAACTCTCGGTTCAATTCCCCAGCACCACATATATGGAAAACGGCCAGAGGGGGCGCTGTGGCTCAGGTGGCAGAGTGCTAGCCTTGAGTGGGAAGAAGCCAGGACGGGTGCTCAGGCCCTGAGTCCAAGGCCCAGGACTGGCAAAAAAAAAGTATTTTGTTAACCCCTGTTGATTTTTATATTTTTTTAATTTTGGTGCTAGGGCTTGGACTCAGGGTCTGGGCACTGTCCCTGAGTTCCTCTCACTCAAGCTAGTGCTCTACCACTTGAGCCACAGATCCACTTCTGGCTTTATTTTGGTAGTTTATTGGAGAGCAAAAATGCTCAAGAGTAGTGCCTAGGCCCTGAGTTCAAGCCCCAGGACAAGCAAAAAAAAAGTAAGATAGGTATGCATACAGTTGTAATGTATGGAAAAAAATGAGACCAAAAGAAATAATATCATAAAAGAGAAAAAATAGGCTTTGTTATGGAAAAAGATGCACTGGATGAAGCATTTCACTGCAGGTAGATTTCAACCTGCAAAGTTAGAGAAAGGAGTGCATGAACTGCAGGCTAAGGGATAAAGTGCTACCAAGGACAGGAAGTTGGAAAGAGCATACAGTGTTCAGATGTCCTGTCCTATGGGTCAAAATCTGTTCTTGAAATGCAATACGAAGCCCTTCAAGTTCTCCCCTAGCTTCTGTCCATCCACTTCTATAGTTGCTTCCCAAGCATTTGAGTTATGACCAGCTTTCCAAAATGTCATCTTCTCCTTCATGCAGATCATCCTCTAGCATGGCCTTTGATGGACATATCTTCCAAGAATCATGTTTCTCTTGTTCGTTGTTCGGTTCTGAATAGCCAGAGCCTACCACAGAGACGTTGTTTTAATCAAGTCGAACAGAGGAATCTATAATGTCAGAACTTTTGAAACTTCAATATTCCCTATAATGTTCTTCTCAAAGTTATAGCTTAATAGTTTTTCTTTTTGCCAGTATCGGGGCTTGAAATCAAGGTCTCATGCTCTCACTGAGCAATCTTGCTCATGGCTGGTGCCCTCGCTTCTTTTTCTCACGTCTAACTCTCTACCACTTCAGCCACAGTGCCACTTCTGACTTTTTCTATATATGTGGTGCTGAGAAATCAAACCCAGGGCTTCATGTATACAAAGCAAGCACTCTACCACTAGGCCATATTCCCAGCCCCCAAACCCTAATGTCTTAGAACTACAAAGTACATGAAAGTACATCTAGGACAATTACCTCCATGGTTACTCCTGCCTCCCTCATGTTTATTTAATGTTTCTTATTGCCATGGAATGTCCCTCTTCCATTTCTTCTCTTATTCCTGGA
This sequence comes from Perognathus longimembris pacificus, assembly GCF_023159225.1. Classification (NCBI taxonomy): domain Eukaryota; kingdom Metazoa; phylum Chordata; class Mammalia; order Rodentia; family Heteromyidae; genus Perognathus; species Perognathus longimembris. The sequence goes on along the minus strand of NC_063172.1, from coordinate 39,431,441 downwards.
AGATCTAAAATTACTGACAGGAATGCTTGTATGCAGTAACCAGAAGTAGTTGCCTTTGTTTCCAAATAAGGCCACTTCCTGCTTTTGACCTACGAGTCATTTCCATGACTGGGGTCCAAAGGGTCAGAGGGAGCTCATTCTTGCTTTCCCTCTGATAGGAAACACCTGCTCTAACAAAAGAGGTCCAGTAAAATCTGTTGCAAGCCTGGTGTTTTCACTAGTTGACAGTCACAGGAAAGAAAGATAGCCTAGAGAAATTATTTTTCAGCTTTCATGCACATAAGAATTACCTTGGAGTTTTGTGAAACTCAAGATTCCTCTTTAGTGGATTTGGATTGTGATCTAAGACTCTGCATTTCCAATGAGCTTTCTGGAGGTGCCAAATACTGGCTATTCAGAACCAGAAAAGGATCTTCAATACTCCATCTCCAAATAACCAGAAAAAATCCAGACTGGAGGCATGGCTCAAGTGGTAGAACATCAACAATGAGAGAACATCAACAATGAGCAAGAAAGCTGACAGAGAGCATGAGGCCCGGGGTTCAAGCCCCAATGTCACCAAAAAGAAAACTACTAAGCCATGACTTAGTAGGGAATACTGGGGAATTTCACAAGTCGTGAAACTGTCAACTGTTCTGTTAGATGCAACAAACAACTACAATAGTCCTGTGACAGACAGTTGCTGTTCAAAACTGAACAAAGAACAGGGAAACATGATCTTTCAAAGACTGGAGCATGTAGTGAGTACAAAAGTACAGATGTAGATTTCAAAACAATGAGGGAAGCACAGAATAATCCAAGGATCTGGATAAGAATGTTTGAGGGCAGAAATTCTACACACACCTAGCATTGGAAACTACATACACCCAGAGTATGTAGAGAAGGAACCCCTGAAATTAGCCACCAACAACAGAATTGTCAGAAGGGGCTGGACAACCAAGAGAATAAAATTATGAGAAGAAGGAAATAGAAAACAAACCTAACAAAGATGTGGTTCAGAGGAAATAGAGAGGTGTGACTTGGTATGGAAGTATAGCCCTACCTAGGGTTCAGCACAGAGAAGATGGGACTTGAATATCTTGACAATCATGACCATCATATAGCCAAATTCCCTCACATTAGAAGCAAGGAAACAGGTCCCACAAGGAATATGACCCATCCTAAGCCATTGTTAGCCTCAGAGCTTGACTGATAGATTGATGACTGATTTTTGCAGGATTGATATTTGAACTCAGGTGCTCATGCTTACTTTGGTTTGCTTGCTCAACTGGTACTCTACTACCTCAGCCACACCGCCAGACTGCTTTTTGCTGGTTACTTTGAGAATGAAGTCACTTATACTTTTTCTGTCTGAGCTGGCTTCAAATGGTGATCCTCCTGATTCCAGCTCTTGAGTATCTAGGATTGTAGGCATAAGCCACCAGTGCTCAGCTAGAACAAATTTATTTTGATATGTAACCTAGGACATTCAGAAAGAAAGACAATCATGAAAGCACAAACAAAGGATAAATAACATAATATTTTATCACATAAAAAATGATAGGCTGGAAAGTAAGGCACTGGTTGCTCAGGGCTGTAATCCTAGCTACATAGGAGGCTGAGCTCTCAGGATCAAGGTTCAAAACCCGCCTAGGCAGGAAAGTCTTATCTCTAATTAACCACTTGAAAACTGAAAGTAGAGCTGTGGCTCAAAGTGGTAAAGCACTAGCCTTGAGCAAAAGAGCCTCGGGACAGTGCCTAAGCCCTGAGTTCAAGCCCTACAACCAAAAATATATACAAAATAGACCAAATACCAAAATAACCTGGGGTATAGTTCAATGGTAAGGTAATTGTCTATCCTACATGAGACCATGGATTGATGCCAAGAATTACAAATAACAATAATAACAACAATTAAAAATAAGCATTAACATGTATGACATGTACTTTCTTTTAATCTAAATACCCTGATAGGCACTTCCACTTACCTGATCTTATTCTATCCCTGGTTGGACTGTAGTAAATATTATTGCCATTTTTATAGAAGATGCATTTGTGATGCTAACATTCTATGTGGTCCTTGCAGGTTGCTTGGAAAATAAGTTTGGTGGGGATTCAAGAGTCACAGGCCACCTCTTCTGGCAGGGAGTTACTCCCTTCTAAAAGAACATTAAAAGAACACATGTCTGCACTATAATTCGACATAGGTTGGGAAGGAAAGCCAAATACTTCAGAAATGAATTTATCTACTTCAGGTTGTTTGCAGCATTTAGCAAATAATTCAACTGCACTGATTTTATGTCTTGCATATTCAGTTTGAGGCAGACAGACGAGCTTTTATCATCACTCTTAACTCCTTTGGCACGGAATTAAGCAAAGAAGACCGGGAGGCCCTCTTCCCAACCTGTGGCCAGCTCTACCCTGAGGGGCTGCGCCTGCTGGCTCAAGCAGAAGACTTTGACCACATGAAGAGAGTGGCTGATCTTTATGGAGTATGTGATTCCACCTGGTGATCCCAAAAAATAATGCTGTTTCATATCCTGGGCTTCTTTCAAAAGCTATCACATCAAACTTGTATTTCTCAGTCAAAGAAGTTGTCATGTCTGTAAACATAGCAAGCAGTCTCTCTTGTAGATTTCTCTCTTAAAAGAAATATTTCAAGCTTCTAGTCTAAGCTAGTTTTTTTCCCCCTTAAATCTCCAAGGAATGGTCATCTGAAAGAGCCTTTGAAGTGCTTGATAAAGCAAGTGCTCCCTAGATTCTAGGGTGGTGTTCTGGAAATGTGAGCTCATGTCAACATTATGTAAAGTAGCCTGACCTTCTGGTCCTTTCTAGTACCCAAAAGGGAAACAGAGTTAGAGCAGAATATTTATGTGGGGAGATTAAGGGTCCATGTATGGATTTTTCCATTCCCTTTGCTGAGTGTCAGGAGTTGGAAGAGGAGAGTTGCTTATGTCCTTCTTCAAGCATTTATTTGATCTTAGACAGCCATGAGCTTCTCAGATCAGTTTCACAGCTTACCCTAGATCCTGTTCCCTCTGGCTTACACAAAGTTATATCTAGATCCTCTGGGTGACTTTTCCTGGACTAGAATGACCCTCATTTCTTCCTATGGATTTCAGACAAACCGTTGTAACATCTCATCTATAATTGCATGACACTCTTCAGCATAATATTAAAATTTGGGCTTTCTCCAGATTTCCACACTTGGAATTTTAGGGGAGTCTTAGCAGCTACCATCTCAAAGGACCTGTGAACCCACATGGAACAAACTACAAGTATTCATAGAACCCCAGGAACTTAAGGGGGAAAGCATCTCACAAAGTGTATAATCAGAATAGAACTCATTTTGCATCTCCCTTGGTATTTCTGAATAAGACAATAGGTTAAAATTTCCACCGACTCTTGAATTATCTTGATTTTTTTAACCAGGAAGAAAAAAATGTATATATTCCAATATAAAATTTTTAATGGTCCATCTGTGCATTTCTAAACAATAGATACATATACATTTATATGACTATTTCTGTGACATTGATCATTTGTCTTTGCTTTTAAGGTATATAAGCCCTTGTTTGAAGCTGTAGGTGGCAATGGGGGAAAGACATTGGAAGATGTGTTCTATGAGCATGAGGTATGACGTGAGTTTCTATGCTTTTCTATTGTTGTGGGATTTAAGTATTTTCTTCAAGATTTCCTTTTACCATTGATTAATTGGCCAACTGATGCTTGTGAGTCAACAGTGTATTTGTAACTGCTGTAGAGTAACAGGCACTGTGGCCCACAGATGGTAGACAACATCACAGGGAAATGTCCTGTGCATCCAGACGGGCACACAGTGAAACTGGATGGAATGTAGCATTTTCACAGTTAACTAGACAAGCACAGCTAGGATAGCGTAACAAATGAATATTGACTCTCTTCACTGTTTGGTGCATCTTACTCTAATGCAACTCCCCTGCAAGAAGGATGCATCCATGTTTTTAACACATGGTGCATAATTATGACCCTTAAAATTATTCTCATGGAAATCCATCCACAGACAGTCTGAATCATATCCTTTCCCTAAAAAGGCAGAAGACAATTGAATCCATTCATAGGCAGTTCCTGGACTACTATACTATTAAATAAACAGATGGTTATTTTTCTAAACAGGTAAGTTTCCACAAATCCCGAGAATTTTTCTAAGTGCATTTATTTCTCTGAATTTGTTACTCTGTCCATCTCAATCTGACTGAAATTAATAAAGAATCAAAGTTCAAGGTTAGACTGGTCCCAGAAAGCAGTTTAGGAACCTTCCTGTACCTGGACTGTAGACATTTTCCAACAGCTCCCAAGTGTCTGTTATAGAAAGAATTAAAATAAGGCAAACTCCTCATTGCATTTAGGATTACTCAAAGTTCCTTGCTGCTACCCCTCTCTGGAGAAGGAGCCTTTTGGGAAGCTACACTTGGCAGAGAAATGAGTGTCTGTTCCTGAGAACAGAGACAGCCAGGGCTTCCTGATAAATTTTCTTGAAATTTTCAGAGCTGGGTAAAGGCCTGTACCCCTCCTGCCTTTTATTTCTGCCCTAAATGGACAACTGGAAAGGACTATAGGAACTGCTTAATTTCTGATTTTACCCCAGATAACAAATTCTTTTAAAAAATTATTTTGCAGAATAGAAATAATTGAACAGAATGGAAAGTCAATGCAGACTTTTCTAAAACAGCTTTGACTATCATTCAGTCAAAATTCCAGAACCCCGTGCCATTACCCTGGAGTGAAATCAAACAGCCTGAATACCTTTTAAAAATTTATAAAGTTGCAACCCAAAAGAAATACTTGAACTAAATGAGGTGATCCCACTAGCTGGAAACCAGATAAATATGACCACAAAGTTAGACACAGAGTCCAAAAATACAGCTGGAGAGCTTTGTATCAAGGGAGCTGCTAAGATTTGAAGCCCATCCTGTGAGTCCACAAACATATATACAATGAACCACTGTGATCTATATCTGTCAAAGTTTCATGCTAGGCACTGGTGTTTCACATCTGTAATCCTAGCATCTCGGGAGGCTGAGATCTGAGGATCATGGTTCAAAGTCAGTCGAGACAGGAAAGTCCATGAGACTCTCATCTCGATCAACCACCAGAAAACTGAAACTGGCCCTGTGGATGAAAGTGGTAGAGCACTAACCTTGAGCAAAAGAGTTCAGGGACGGGGCAGGGAATGTGACTTAAGTGGTAGAGTGTTAGCCTTGAGCCAAAGAAACTCAGGGACAGTGCCCAGGCCCTGAGTTCAAGTCCCAGAATTGGTAAAAAAATAAAAATAAAAAGAGTAGTTCAGGGACAGCAACCAGGCCCTGAGTTCAAGCCCTACTCACCCCTCATCCCCACCCCCGAAAATAGAAAAGTATCACTCTCCCTTTAGAACTTTCCAAGTCGCCTCTGTATCCCTCCATTTAACTCAGCTTGGACACTGTCTATTGGTAAAGATTGTTGTTTATTTTTCTTCCTCAGGTGCAAATGAATGTTCTGGCATTCAACAGGCAATTCCACTATGGAGTATTTTATGCGTATGTAAAGCTGAAGGAACAAGAAATGAGAAATATTGTGTGGATAGCGGAGTGCATTTCACAGAGACATCGAACTAAAATCAACAGTTACATTCCAATTTTATAAATTATCAGAGAGGTCTCACCATAAATGGTAATAGAAGGCTATTAAGGAAAGTAAAAAACTGTGTCACATTATCAATGTCATAGAAAATAAGACACACTGCACCTTCGTGATTTGTATATCCACTGGAGATCCAGTTATCTCAACTTGAACCAAAGTATTTAGTTTTTTTAATGAAGCAGCTTTAAATCTTGATTCCACATTTTGTCTCAATCTTTACTAGGCCTTATACATTAATACCCAATTAACTCTATTGTACTTCTTTTCTTCTCATCTTGTGTTAATACCAGATTCAATAAAACTTGTGTTTTTCTTTCTCATATTCCTCTACAGACCCAAATATTGAGTATCTGCCTTATTTTTTAACTGTTGGTTCCTTTCCTACATCCACAAAACTACAGAGCTGCGTAAAGCAAACATGGACCACATTTGACAGGAAATGTTGCATTACTTTTTAGAACATTTTGATGTGAAAGGCTGGAGAGAGCACATCCTGTTGATTTTGCAAATTATTTCCTCACAATATTCTTTAAATTAATATCTATATTTCATATATTTATTTGTGTATACATATGTGGATATATATATATATATCTACATATATCCTTCACACTTTACCAAGAAGAAATTAACCCCATTGTCTTTTATTCATTTAGAAGCAAAATTTGCACATTCTGCTGGTAGAGATGAACCCTCCACATACTTCAGTGAAACTAGTATATAGAGCCACTCAGGAAAAGTAAGAAAGCAACAGAATACTTCTCCTTTAACAATATACTTAAATATAAAATCTGTATTTGTTATGCTTTAAGAATTAAACATGAGTAGCCCAGAGCTGGCGGTTCATGCTTGTAAATCTTAGCTAGTCAGAGGGCTGAGATCTGTGGATCATGGTAAGAAGCCAACTTGGGTTGGAAAGACCATGAGACTCCTATTTCTAATTAATTTCACTACCAAAAAGTTGAAAGTGGAACGCCACAGTTCCACTGTGGTAGAACACTAGCCTGAGCAAAACAGCTCAGACAGTGTCTAAGTTCTTAGGACCAACACCCTCCCCCCACCCCCAAAAAGAGCAATGTAGCTAATTGGACAGTTCTTTCAGTGAAATAAGTATACTTAAAAGTATGCACACATATATTCATTCTTCTGAAATTAGTATGTTTCTAAAAATACAGATATCTAAAGTAAGTATATATCCAAAGTCAGTGTATGTAGATATATGTATATATAGATAGATAGATCACATGTCTAAAATGCATAAACAAAGGGGTAAATTAATTTTTAAACAACCCAACATTTTTAGTGAGCCATTTTAGAAATTCTAGTGATAGGCATTTTTAAGCATAAAGAAAAATTAGACCCACAGAACCAAAAAGGAAGGTGTTAGGGAAATGGAGGAGAACAAAAAAGGAATAGGCGGAACTCAATCCTCAGCAGGTGAGGACTGTTTACTGAGGAACAGCCACGGGCACAGACCCTCCTGTGGGCTTGGAGGTTCTGCTCCCAACTGGGTTTTGGGGTGGGCTTATATAGGGCTTAACAAGAAATAGAAAACAGAAAATGGGTTATGGTCCCTGGGTGATGTCCTTGACCCGTCCCACAGTGGAATGCTCCACCTAAGGTGAGGGGCTATTGTCCCTTGGGGATCAAGGGTGGTGTCCTTGGCTCAGCCTAGATTGGAGCTGCCTGAGGACAGACATGTGATCAAGCCTGTTGTCTTGCTTCACCTTGGGAATGAGGCAGGAATCAATCCTTCCAAAGGTAAGTGCCCAGTATTGTATGCATGTTAATGGAAATTTCCACATGTTCTGCTAGAATCGGAGAGTGACCCCTGGACTAGACAGCATCCTCCCTGCCTTTGTCACACTTATCCTTATCACTAGGACTTGGAATAGTAGACACTGACATTTGATATTTTTACCTACATTGTCTACAAGATAAGATTTCTTGCTTCAAGGTTCTTTAAAAGTTGGGAGCATAGATCCTGATAGGAAAGGGGTGTAAGGAAATGGAAATGCTTCTCAGACTATCCCCTTCACACTCCACCACTGCATGGTAGAAGTAGTGGCCTCCTTGTCCCATAAGCTGTAATGGAGTCGCCCCCCCACCCCCCATCCCAAGGGAGGGGATTCCTGGTTCCTCCAAGAATCCACCACTCAGTCTCCAGCAACAAGATGATAAAAGGATAGATTTATTGGGGAAGTAAAAAGCGAGCCGACCAGCCAGGGTCACAGCCCAGACTTGGCAGCTGAAACTGCGACCTGCTGCCTGCTGCCACTACGTTCCCTGCATATCCCATTTGGGTTAAGATCAAGGACAGCCTGACAGTCATCTGGAAGAATCTAGATCTTCACCCTGAGCACCCCTACCGTGGCAAAAGCAGATGGGTCTTCATCACATGAAGCTGATTCCTGCTGGAAAACCACCTTGGATCTGTTGAAACTAAGATTTGAGGGACACATTCTTTCTGTGGTAACCTTCCCACTTCTCTGAGTTGACAAGCTCTATTAAGAAAATTGTAAACTATGCATGGCAGGCTAGAGAGTCACTCCCAGGCAATGCCTGGGGTGGGCTGTGTGTCCAGGTGTATTAGAGTGTGTCCAGATGGATTAGGATATGATCTCAGAGAAAGGAGGGACGTAATGCCTCCTGGTGTGCCAGTTACATAGGTAACTGGATGGAGATTTAAATAGGTGAGAACACCTGCAGCTGTCCTGGGGGTGGACCTCACATATAACCAGGTTCTTTCTGGGTGCAAGCTTAAGAGCAGCAGTCCCATTGGACTGGCACTTATCTCTGTAATATGGAGGTCAGATCTGGCCAGTGCCATCATTGGCTGTTGAGGGGTGTCAGATTGACTCCATCTCAGATTAGTTAGAGAGCAGAAGCTGACTCCATCTTCACTGAGTTCCCTTTCGCTGTGATAAGATTGTGTAAACTGCTTGACCACCTGAGGTGTGGAAGGTTCAAGGAACATTCAAGGTTAAACCTGTGCCCTCCCTTGAGTAGACGTATCCACCTGCATCATGTGAGCCCCACCAAATCCATGCACCAATTGTAACTACTATGATAAGTTGGTTCAAACAGATACTGTGAGACAGACTAACTCCATTGACCACCTGTGTGTGACCTAGCATGTTCTGTAAGTGTTGTAACCCCATTGGCCACCTGCATGTGGCAGGTTTGACTATGTGATGTTTGCCTGAAAGGCCGCATGTGGTCGCAATTTCAGCTCCCGTGTCTGGGCTTCGACCCTGGCTGGTCAGTTTGCTTTTTACTTCCCCAATAATCCATCCTTTTATCATCTTTTTGCTGGAGACTGAGTGGTGGACTCTAGGAGGAACCAGGAATCCACTCCCTTGGGGTGGGGGGGTGACTCCATTACAGTCTCATCCTTGCTCTCCCCAGCAGCCTGTGGGTAGAGTCACTTTACAGTCCAGAGAAGATTAAGCTCTCCAAAAGAGAAATCAATGATTCGATTTTTATGAACAAGAAGAAAAAAAAGGGGGGGGGGATGTAATATGGTGGTCAGATCTGGCCAGCGCCATCATTGGCTGTTGAGGGGTATCAGATTGACTCCATCTCAGTTAAAGAGAGCAGAAGCTGACTCCATCTTCACTAAGCTCTCCCCTGCCCCTGAGCCTCAGGGTTGGGAGTGTGCCTTGTCTGCTCAGAATCCAGGGAAGTTCCCCTTCACTATGATAAGATTGTGTAAACTGTTTGACCACCTGAGTTGTGGAACGTTCAAGGAATGTTCAAGGTTAAACCTGTGCCCTCTCATGAGTAGGCATATCTGCCTGCATCATGTGAGCCCCGCCAAATCCATGCACCAGTTCTAACTAGAATGATATGTTGGTTCAAACAGATACTATGAGACAGACTGTAACTCCATTGGCCACCTGTGTGTGACCTGGTATGCTCTGTAAGTGTTGTAACCTCATTGGCTACCTGTGTGTGGCAGGTTTTGTGAGACCAAAGTGACTCCATTTTGGAAAAGAAGCAGCCATGTTAGAGTTAGAGTTGACTCAGAGAAGTTAAGAATATAGCCATTGGAAAAAAACACAACTTTGTATTCACCCAGTAACTGACCAAACAACAGGTACGGGGCAAGCTGCAAACAACAGATAGGCAAGCTGACCTAGCCAGGAAAAAAAAAACCATTGCTGTTTTGATGTGTGCAGATGGCCCCTAACCAACCAGGTTTGAAAATATCAGGCATTACCTGACCTAGAGAAGAGAAAGAAAAACAGGGCATAAGACATCACAAGAAATGTACACACTGCCCTACTATGTAACTGTACTCTTTTTGCACAACACCTTGTCAAAAAATTTGCATTCAATTAATAAATACATTAAATTTAAAAAAAAAAAGAAGGGCTGGGGAGATAGCCTAGTGGCAAGAGTGCCTGCCTCGGATACACGAGGCCCTAGGTTCGATTCCCCAGCACCACATATACAGAAAAACGGCCAGAAGCGGCGCTGTGGCTCAAGTGGAGGAGTGCTAGCCTTGAGCAGGAAGAAGCCAGGGACAGTGCTCAGGCCCTGAGTCCAAGGCCCAGTGAGGTGCCAGACTTTGAAGTCAGGCCCCACCACGTGACCCCCATTTTAGAATCGAACCCTGAGTCAATCAGATTTGTACCCGTGTTCTAATCTTGCTTGCACAGCTGATTGTTGTAACCTTGTTCTTTGCCTTTATAAGCCCTGTATAATCACAGCTCGGGGCTTCCTCCTAACCTCCGCTGTGTCGGTGGGTAGGACGAGGCCCGAGTTGGCAGCTCGTTAAATAAAGCCTTGCCTTGCTTTTGCATTTCGGAGTGTCTGAATCTCGGTGGTCTTCTTGGGGGTGGTCTTGCAACTTGGCACAACATTTGGGGTTTCGTCCGGGATAGCCCCAGAGACCCTGAGATCCCAGACTCCGAAGGTAAGAAAACAGCGCTGTTCATTTGTCTTGTCCTGTAATTTGTCTGTCTGTTTTGCTTTTGCTTATACTTGTAGGGCGCGAGTCAGTTTGGTTTTTGGCCAGAACTGACCAGGAGGGCCTCCTAAACGAGACTCAACCCGCCCACCTTGTACTTGGGTCTGCTCCTTCTGCTTATCTGGCAGGAGGTTGTGGGCCAACTTGGGTCCACTCCTCCCGTACCCTGGCAGGAGGTTGTGGGCCAACTTGGGAGATCTCCAACTCATAACTCGGGTCCACTCCTTCTGCACCCTTGCAGGAGGTTGTGGGCCAACTCGGGTCCACTCCTTCTGCACCCTTGCAGGAGGTTGTGGGCCAACTCGGGTCCACTCCTTCTTGCAGGAGGTTGTGGGCCAACTCGGGTCCATTCCTTCTGCACCCTTGTAGGAGGTTGTGGGCCAGCTTGGGAGATCTCCAACTCGTAACTTTTCTTAGGCCTGTGTGTTTTCCTCCTTTTGTATTAATTGTTTTGTTTTTGTAGCCTTTTGGAAGAAATTTGGAAGTAAAATTGTCCTAAATAATTATTGCAAAGTGAGAAAAGGAGAATTATGGCTACCAAAATGTTTAATTGCCATTCCAGCTTCTTTGTAGGTTTTTTTGTAACAGTTTCCAGCAGGCCCACAGAGAAGCACAGGTGATTCCTACAAGTTTGTCAAGATCTAATACTGGCCCTTAATAAGTTCCAGGTAAGAGAGCATGCTTAAAAACTACTTCTGTGTGGACCACCTTGTTGCTTCTAATTGGAGTAAAGTGGCCTTTTGTAAGACTCACTGATCTGAAATCTGCGGTTCGAAGCCAGCCCGGGCAAAGAAAGGTCCCTGTGAGAGACTTGTCTCTAATCAGCCAGCAGAGTGCTGGGAACAGAGTTGTGTGGAGCTCAAAGTGGTAGGGTGCTAGTCTTGAGCTGGAGAGCTGAGGGACAGCGCTCAGGCCCTGAGTCTAAGTCCAAGTCGAAAGTCACTCCTCCTGGGACAAAAGTGATGGAGCATCCAGAGGCAGTAAGCCACTGCTTGGATGGCAGAGATGGTGTCAGATCCTAGAGTCACTACTGTTGGCCTTTCAAAAGTTAAAGCCGGGAAGTCCTAGAAGAATAGTTCATAAGCATGCCTTTCCAATGCCCATGTCTGTCTACTGGGCAGGAATTTGCCAGTCATCTGTGATAGTGGTTAGTAAGGGTAAGTTTGTCAAATGAGAGGATAGATTAAAATCTCATCCCCCGCATTTACTCAAAGCCCTGACTGGCAGTGAGAATTTTAAGCTCATACATCTGTTTAGTAAAGAAAGCTTGTAGACCTGAGATTGTGTCCTTATTGAGATCTGTTAAAGGCCTGCAAAGGTATATTGTTAAAAATTGCAAGATCTGTCAGCTTGCCAATGCCCCCAATCAACAGATTACTAAAGGAGCTCGCCTCTGTGGGAATAGGCCAGGCGTGTATTGGGAAGTAGATTTCACAGAAATTACAAATATTTGCTAGTTTTTGTAGACACCTTTTCAGGATGGGTTGAAGTCTATCCAACAAAGCATGAGACTGTGAATGTAGTGGCTAAGAAGATCCTGAAAGAAATCCTACCCAGGAGACTGAACTCCTTAGAACCACGGTGGAAGGGACCCTAGACGGCATAGCCACTTGGGTTCATTGCTTCCACGCCAGGCCAGCTGACCCCTTTGCCCTGGATGACAACTACCGTGATGGAACATGGGAGGTCTCCAAGCACCCAACTCAGCCGCTTTGCCTTCGCCTCAAGAAAAGAAAGTTAGACTGAATATTGTTATAATTTTCTTTTTGCCTTCTTTTCTTACTACCCTGGCTAGTGTTAATGTTATTTTGGCAGCTCACTCCAAAGTGAGGTGACCCCCTTATTTTAGGTAGTTTTGGGCTTGCTCAGGAATATGGGTATAGCCACCCGACCCTTAGAGCACAGTTGAGAAGTTTATGTATTTTGTTGCTTATATTTGGATACTAAACACTATACAGCTAATGGTAAGTCTGTATAGCTGAAAGTTAATTTTCAGTTTGCAGTAATCCTGCAGTCCCTTGGTAAAGTAGACTAAGGTTATAGGTTCCTGGGTAGGTAAGGTCAACGCCCCTGAGTCAGCCTGAAGAAATTACAGAAGATGGATGATCTTCACCCATCAGCCCCCCTTTAAAACCGAGGGACCAGAGTTATTTTCGGATACTACTTTTGGCCCTACTGGCCCATGCCTTACCTCTATATCATCCCCTAGACATGCAAGCCATTGAAATGGACAGAATGGAGCCATGATTGGCTCCCAAGGTACCAAAAAGAAAAAGGGGGAAATGAGGTGCCAGACTTTGAAGTCAGGCCCCACCACGTGAACCCCATTTTAGAATCGAACCCTGAGTCAATCAGATTTGTACCCGTGTTCTAATCTTGCTTGCACAGCTGATTGTTGTAACCTTGTTCTTTGCCTTTATAAGCCCTGTATAATCACAGCTCGGGGCTTCCTCCTAACCTCCGCTGTGTCGGTGGGTAGGACGAGGCCCGAGTTGGCAGCTCGTTAAATAAAGCCTTGCCTTGCTTTTGCATTTCGGAGTGTCTGAATCTCGGTGGTCTTCTTGGGGGTGGTCTTGCAACTTGGCACAACACCAGGACTGGCCAAAAAAAAAAAAAAAGAAAATATCAGGCATTACTCAAGGTCAACCAATAGGATGGCTGTCAACATGGAAAGTTCCCAAAGTTGTTTGTTTACCTGTATAAATAGGATGTAATCCCCTTCCTCAGGGCCTCATCTCTCAGCTGCATCTGGAGAGTAGTTGACCCTAATGCGCATTTGATAATAAACGGCACCTTTGCTTTTGCATCTATCCTGGTCTCGGTGGTCTTTGGGGTATCTGGATTCTGGCACTACAGTTTGACTATGTGATGTTTGCCTTTATAACCAGGCCTGGAAGGCCGAGTCTGGGCTGCAACCCTGGCCAGTTGGTTTGCTTTTTACTTCCCCAATAAATCCATCCTTTTATCATCTTTTTACTGGAGACTGAGTGGTGGACTCTTGGAGGAGCCAGGAATCCCCTCCCTTGGGGAGGGGGTGGGACTCCATTACAGTAGATACACAAGGAAGATTTCAGGTGCAGTTTGTGCCCAGTTTCCCAAAAGCCCAACTACTATGAGAAATTAGAAGAGGAACTTCCTTGAGGCAAATTGATGTACACCTAGGAATTTGAAAAACTTGTGTTGGAATTTCCTAATTTTTAAATGACTGGCTTGGGATCTCAGTTCACTATGCCTCAGGGCCATGATTTACAATAGATAACCTAGATCTTCATGTACATTTTTACAGATGAGATCTAGAAGTCAAATACATAGAACCACAAAAAAAAAAAGTCAGAAGTTTATTTCTCATTCTATGAGAATTATTATTTTTTTTATTTTTTTATTTTTTTTTGGCCAGTCCTGGGGCTTGCACTCAGGGCCTGAGCACTGTCCCTGGCTTCTTTTTTTTGCTCAAGGCTAGCACTCTGCCACTTGAGCCACAGTGCCACCTCTGGCCGTTTTCTGTATATGTGGTGCTGGGGAATTGAACCCAGGGCCTCATGTATACGAGGCAAGCACTCTTGCCACTAGGCCATATCCCCAGCCCCTATGAGAATTATTTTGTTCATTCTGTGTTTTATTATCACAGGACAGGCTAGACTTATTCAAGATGCTCTTGCCTCAACTTCCATTTGCTGGAATTACAAATATGCTCTACCATATATGTTTAGTTCATTGTGCTTTGCACCTTAATCCCAACATCTCATCAGTTTCTCAAACTTCTTCTTCTGCCTTTATCATCTGCTACATCTACTCGGAGAACAGGATATTTTTGTCAATTCCATAGTTAGAATTTTTTTTTAGTTTGGAGCAGTTCTACCAGTACATTCATCCAGTCTACCAGAGAATTCCCATCTTTACTGTTTCTTGCATTGTTCTCACGAGCTGGCAGCCCTTGTTCAACCTCTTTGGGAAGGACCTCCCGGGGGAAAACTGGTTTCATATGGATCCAGATGTAGCATTTGCAATTCTCCAGACAGTTGGAGAACATCAGAGAAGAAATTCAAACATTCCATTTGTTCTGGTGCTTTAGAAATGAGGACCATTGAGCCAGGGCAGATGGGGGTGAATCTGGATTAGTTTGGCCCAGGGCTAAGTCAATGTTTTTTGACAGTGAAGTGCCCAATCTAAATTGCCCCTCTTTCCTCGCAGGCATAGAAAAATGTAATATGACATTGAGGAAATTGAAAATACACAGTGCTGATTTCTATTTGAAGCCTTCACTAATAGTAACTCTCACCACTTAAAATACTACTAATAATGTATTAGAGTCATAAATAACATATGGGCCACTTACAACTACAGTTTCACTCTGTTGTGTCTTACTTATTTTTAAGATAAGGCAAAATTTCCAATTGTATGACTCATTTTGAATCATTTTTGCTCTACTTTAGTGAATGAAAGTATTAATGCATTAATCACTAATGAATAAAATCATTAATGAATAAAAGTATTAATTAATGAAAGTAAGAATCATTAGAAAAAAATAGGTATTATCGAAGGACATCATTCTTAAGAACTACATCATTTATGTACCATAGCTGAGCCCCTAAGTTTGGATGTCATTTGGGATGACTGCATAGCCATAAAATGTGTTCTTATATACATAAAAATAAAATCTAGACACTATCATCTGGTAAGTCATTCCTCTACCCCTACCCCCCCTCCATCATTATTCCACCTGGCTGTCCATCAGTGACTTTCCTCTTGATCCTCTTTCTCCTCAGCTACCTTGGGCTGTAGTTTTCAGTCTCCATCATTGACCGAAGGCTTGGTGACTAGTTGAAATTCAGCATGCCAAACTTTGCAACCTGGATGACACCTGGCTGCCAAATTTTGTTTTGCTGTATTTGGCTTATGTAGTGCTGAAGATTATTCCCGGGGCCTTATCCTATCCCAGCACTCTTTCCACACCTCAGAGCTAAGACTTTAAAAATAGTTTTCATAGTTAGATATGTTAAAAATTCAATAGTACAGTTTTGGGGAAAGGATGAACTCATGTTCTTGAACTTGTTAAACAGGGACTCTACCTACCTCTTGAGCCATGTTCCTTGTTCTCAACAGTGTATTTCTTAAGATTTACAGAGGCAGAGATGAGTGAGCATGGATCCCAGACCCCAGTGCTCAAAACACATAACTATACACAAGGATTCACCCTAAAATGCAATAGGCCTCAAAAAGTTTCTAGTAGAAATATGAGGCTAGATGGACAAGATCCATACATAAATAAACAGATTATATTACAGGAAACCTAGTACTTCATAATTCATACCCTGTGATGGATGTAGTTCATGAAGTATCAGGTCTATTTTACCCATGGAATTTGACATGAATCCTTAGAGTGACTTCAATCATTTGAGTTCGCACAAGCTCTGGGAATCTATTCAGCCCCCAATGATACATTCTCACAGCCACATGAGCAACCAGAAATCTATAGATACCTGGTTAGAAACTTCCATTGCAAAAGATAAGGAAGGGAAGAAAATCACAGTGTAGAAAGTAATGAGTGGGAAAAGATTTCAATTTGAAAAATAAAGCATAAGTGCTCCATTGAATATCCTATCATCCTGTTGAGTTGTTCCTCCAGAAAAAGAAACTTGTTTAATGGGGAAGGCCTCCCTACCCGACCATTAATTAAGCATGGAGCTCATGGGTAGATGGAGGGGCTACCGTCACAACCACTTGAAATGGTAACTCAAAGAAAGCATCCATATGATACTTCTTAAAATTATTGACATCCCAATCCATCCAATGCATTAGCCCTGCTTCAGGGCTCTGTCAAAAGAGTGGTTAAA
Source organism: Perognathus longimembris pacificus (assembly GCF_023159225.1). Taxonomy (NCBI): domain Eukaryota; kingdom Metazoa; phylum Chordata; class Mammalia; order Rodentia; family Heteromyidae; genus Perognathus; species Perognathus longimembris. The sequence continues at coordinate 39,414,992 of NC_063172.1, read as the reverse complement.
AACTTTGCAAGGGGCTGGGGATATGGCCTAGTGGCAAGAGTGCCTGCCTCATATACATGAGGCCCTGGGTTCGATTCCCCAGCACCACATATACAGAAAATGGCCAGAAGTGGTGCTGTGGCTCAAGAGGCAGAGTGCTAGCCTTGAGCAAAAAGAAGCCAGGGACAGTGCTCAGGCCCTGATTCCAAGGCCCAGGACTGGCAAAAAAACAAAAACAAAAACAAAAAAAAACAACTTTGCGAGATAGCTCAGAAATAAAGGTTTTTCTGAAGCCTATCTCCAGAATTGAATGATCAAGCAAGAAAATTATTTTTAAGTCTTCATCTTCAGTGACATAGAAGGACATTGTGTTCTCTCACTCCCAGGGGCACCTGCAAATGAATCTTTCCTATTATTTTAGTCATCATTCATTGTTAATGCCACATAAAAGTAAATCAAGTGGAAGAGTAGAATGAGCAGGACAAATGGGTGACCTCCTCAGAAAATATTATAAATCCAGGAAGAGCAGGAAGGCAATTGCATCAGTCTATTTCTCAGAAGGAAGCATACATCTTTGAATTCAGGAAGCAATCCATGTTATTCTGCATGAAGACACCATTTCCAAGCAAGACTAGAGAAAGTGAGTGTAAATCAGCAGCATTTGGGCATGTACTCACCCCTCCTGAGCCACATGTAAAGTCTTAACTGGCTAAAGACAGTAGTAACTTGAAAACATAGGAAAGTAGCAACTGGTTTTAAAAAAAAAGATGTGTTCAATAAATACATAAATAAAGCAAGCAGAAATCATCAGTGAGTTCTAAGGAAGCCTCAACATTGGACTTTTTTTTTCTGGAAAATGGGCTCAAGCTTGGAGCTAGGATAATTGTCTACCATCAAAGATAACTTAGGAGAAATAAGTAGAAGCCCATCTCAATGGTGAATGTCAAGATGCTGGGGGTTTTTTGTTTTGTTTTTGTTTTTTTGGTTTTAACAATGGTTGTTAGAAAGTGGTCTCCAACCTCTGTGAATATGGGCACAGGCACAGGACAGCTCACCTTACTAAATACAAATTTGAAGAATCTACTTACTGCTTGAATTGATGTCAGTTGATAGTTTTTTTTTTCAGGCTTATAAAAATAGTAGTATGGCTGGGAGTGTGGCTTAGTGGTAGAGCGTTTGCCTAACATGCATGAAGCCCTGGGTTTGATTCCTTAGTACCACATAAACAGAAAAAGCAGGAAGCTGTGGCTCAAGTGGTAGAGTTCTAGCCTTGAGCAAAGTAAGCTCAGGGACAGTACCCAGTCAGTGAGTTCCAACCTCAGGACTGGCAGAAAAAAATACTAGTAACCTGCTAAATTAAGTTTAGAAACCAAGTGGTATTGCAAGCTCAATGTGAGCATTTAAGAAGAGGAGTTTTGAGGTTTCACTTGAAGAAAAAAGAGAAACAATGGAGATACTCCTATCATGTTTACTAGTGCTGGTCTTGACACTTGAACTCAAGGCCTGGGTGCTATCCCTTGTTTTGCTCAATGCTGCTACTCTACCACTTGAGCCAAAGTTCCATTTGGGGCTTCTTTGCTGGTTAATTGGAGATAAGAGTCTCACAGAATTTCCTTCCCAGAATGAGTTCACACCATGGAACCTCCAGCACACATACTTTTTAAGCCAGAGTTTCTCAGCCAGTATGTCAAAGTTGACAGCTGTGCCACATGTGGATCACAAGAGGGAGCCATGTGGGCTCCATAACTTCAGGATGCCTGTGGTCTCCAGTCTTCTCCAACTTTCATTACTTTATCTTCTTACTTCGGGAGCAATACACACTATGGGGAAAACAGGGAAGTTGAACAGTCACAGTTTCTTCAAGGAAATACACATTAAGGCTCACCAGAGCCTATTTTTATGCTGGTATATTTTTATGGGACCCTTTATGGGATACCTGTTCTCCACAATTTGTTCTGTGCAGAATGCAAGCATCTGTTCCACGTTATTTGGTTTGAATGTTCACAATAGATTAGCATTCTCCACGTTCTTTGTACCTAGGTCTTTGAACTGCCAACATTTCAAACTCAATATCAACAGAATATCACATAAATAAACTTATCTACATAAACAATGTCTTACTTTTCCTACCTATAAATCAATCCAAAAAAGCTAAAAGGAGAAGTGCCAAAATTAGATATCATCTGAGCATAGTGACACACACCTGTAACCCTAGCATGCCAGAAGCAAAGGCAGGGGGATGCAGAGTTTAAGACCCATTTCTCAAAAATAGAAACAAAACAATGTCCTTGGATAGCAAGCATCCAGATTGTTCCATATAAAAATATGACCTTCTAAGTCATATTTATCACTTTTTCTCTCTAACTAGACTGCTAATATCCGTGTGTGTGTGTGCGCGCGCGCGCGTGTGTGTTCCAGCCCAGCACTGGGGCTTGAACTCAGTGCCTTGTGCTCTCAGGTACCTATTTCTCTCAAGGCTGGCACCTTGAACCACACTTTTTCTTCTGGCTCTTTGCTGATTAATTGAAGTTAAAAATCTCTTTGTCTATCCATGCTGACTTTGAATCTCCATCCTCATATCTCAGCCTCCTGAGTAACTAGAATTACAAGTATGTATTACTAGTGGCTGACTTTTAAGATCCTCGATTCTATGAGAAATCACAAACATCCTACTAACCTCGCTTAAAATTTTTTAAAAAATTAAAATTTGTTGTTTTGTATTGTGAAGATACGAAGGGCTTAAGGAACTAGACCCAGATCTTCAAAAAAGCCATTAAGAACTGTCTATCTTTGCCCAGGCAGTGTTAGAGAGATTGGCAGCAGGCCTGCCTGATATTCTACCCAGTACCTATCCCAGCAGAGTTCAATAGCAAGAAACATGCTCTGGGAATGCTGATAACTAGGCTGCCAAAGCATGTCAGGTAAACCTTTCTAATGATAACATTTACTATTTTACTACTACGTGAGAATTTGGGGGGAAACATATTAAAATGACATGCTACTAACTTAACTATTATTTTAATAGTAGAAATGCTATTATATCTAATTATGCACTTAAATATTTACTGAACACCAGATTCTTCTTCTTCTTCCTCTTCTTCTCATCATCATCATTATTATCATCACCATCATCATCATCATCATCATTTTGGTGGATTGTGGAGCTTGAACTCAGGGCTAGGGCACTGTCCCTGAGCTTTGTCACTCAAGGCTAGTGCTGTACCACTTTAAGCCACTGCTCTATTTCTGGTTTTCTGGTGGTTATTAGAGATAAGTGTTTCACAGACTTTCTTATCCTGTCTTCAAACCACAATCCTTAAATATCAGCCTCCTGAGCAGCTAGGATTACAGATGTGAACCATTGGTCCCTGACTCCAGATTATCTTATGCTCTGTAATTATGACTTCTAGTTGAGAGTAATGTTGTCATATTCAACCTTAAGAATATTTAAAATTCTAGCTAAGCAGTAATTTATTAAGATTTTAGGTTTTACCATGAAATCTTATTTTTCTTTAGTCCTATGTATAACTCACCAATGAATTCTCCCAGCTGAGCGCTGGTTGGTGGCTCACACCTGAAATCCTACCTACTCAAGAGGCTGAGATCTGAGGACCACAGTACAAAGCCAGCTAACAGTGTTGTGCCAAGTCGCGAGACGACCAAGAAGGCCACCGAGATTCAGACATTCCGAAATGCAAAAGCAAGGCAAGGCTTTATCAAGCGAGCTGCAACTCAGGCCACGTCCTACCCACCGACACAGTGGAGGTTAGGAGGGAGCCCCGAGCTGTGATTACACAGGGCTTATAAAGGCAAAAAACAAAGTTACAACAATCAGGTGTTCAAGCAAGCAAGATTAGGACACAGGTACAAATCTGATTGGCTCAGGGCTCGAGGCACTCTGGGGGCAGTCAGAGTTAAGCATTCCCAGCGGTTAGAGTTCTAGACCGACTGGGCCCTAATGGGTTTGTCCTGGGTTTGCTCACAGGGCCTGCTTATCTCAGGTTCGCGTGGTAAAGTGGGGCCTAACTTCAAAGTCTGGCACTTCAGCAGGAAAGTCTGTGATACTCTTATCTCCAATTAACTAGTTAATAACCTGAAGTAGATATGTGGCTCAAAGTGGTAGAGCGCTAGTTTTGAGACAGAAGGCTCAGTAACAGCACCCCCACAACTACCAAAAAAAAGTTCTGCCAATTCTATTAACTTTTTTTTAAGTACTTGTATTATCTTTAGGTAATTATGCACAGGAGTTGTCATTCAACAAAGCAATTGATGATTATAATGCATCTTGATCAATGTTACTCCATTCTACATTCTTACCCATCCCTCTCAACTTACCCCTTTCCTCACTTTTCTTAATTTTGTAGAATATGCATTGAATTTTGACTACATTCTCCCTCTCTTCTTTTCATTCCCCTTGACACTATTTCACCCCTTTCAAATAACAAAGTTTGGGGCTATGTACCAGTACTGGACTTGAACTTAGGACCTCTTACTTCTGTGTAGCATTTTCCTCATGGCTGTCTGGTGTCCTACTACGTGAGCCACACCTGTAGTTGTAGCTTTTTGCTAGTTATTGCAGATAAAACTCTCAAAGTTTTATCTTCCGGTGCTGGCTTTGAACCTTACTCCTCAGATCTCATCTTCTTCAGTATCTAGGATTACAGGCATGAGTCACTGCTTCCCAGCTAGCCAAAATATTTAAGCCAGCCCATAAGATTAGACCTAAGTCTTTTGTCTAGATTAAGGCTGTTGAACTCTGAGTGGCATCTATGCTGTCTCTTTTATTTTTTAATGATTTTTTTCCCTTTGGTTGGTCATGGGGCTTGAACTCAGGGCCTGGGTACTGTCCCTGAGCTCTCAGCTCAAGGCTAGTGCTCTTCCACTTGAGCCACAGCAGCACTTCTTGCTGTTTCTTTTCAATGCCTCGTCCTCTGTACAACTGGGAGACTTTATAAATCAGGGAACATTTTATACCTTTACTGAAAACTCTCCCAAGAGGTCTCATTATATATGAAATAAAATCAAGTGTTCATCACAACTGACAAGGACCACAAAGCACAGGTCTTTACTTAATTTGTTTTATTATCTCTCCTTCAGTGAACATCCCCATGTCCACACCCTGTATTCTCTCTGGCCTTCTTTTCTTTTCTCTTTTATTTTGTAGAATGCCAATTCTTGAGCTCTGATCCTCATTTGGGGGCCATATGTGTTCTCTCACCCCATTTGTTCCACTTTTCCTACTGGATACTCATATGGCTGGCTCTTTCATCCTTTTCAGCTTTAATGTCACCATGTTACCATGTTGCCTAACTTCAGGGGGTATCTTTTATACATTCAGAATTGTGCAAACCACCAACACATAGCAATATTTCACCCTACCACTCAAAAAGGTATTCATTTTCTCAAAGCACTCTGTTTTTTATCTTATAGCTTTAACCACAGTTTGTTACTATAAATTTGTTTGTTTTGTAACATTGATCTTCTCTATCCAAGTCGGCTCTAGAATAGGAAGTTTACCTCTTTGGCTACCATAATATATTTAGTATTTGCCATAGAACATAGTATGTACCAATATATATCTTTAAGAAATGAATGAGCAGAAGAAGCAATTCAGAAATTCATATGGGGGCTGGGGATATAGCCTAGTGGCAAGAGTGCCTGCCTCATATACACGAGGCCCTAGGTTCGATTCCCCAGCACCACATATACAGAAAACGGCCAGAAGCGGCGCTGTGGCTCAAGTGGCAGAGTGCTAGCCTTGAGAGGGAAGAAGCCAGGGACAGTGCTCAGGCCCTGAGTCCAAGGCCCAGGACTGGCCAAAAAAAAAAAAAAAATACAACAAGAAATTCATATGGAACAATAAAAAAACCCAAATAGCACAAACAATCCTAAGTGGAAAGAACAGTGCAAGAAGGAATTTCAATACCAAACTTTGTTGTACTACAAAGCTATAGTAATAAAAACAACTTGGTACTGGCACAAGAACAGGCCTGAGGACCAATGAAACAGAACTGAAGACCCAGAAATGAACCTGCAGATCTACGGCTACCTAATGTTTGACAAAGAAGCTAAAAATATAGGTTGAAACAAAGACAGCCTCTTCAACAAATGGTGATGGCAAAACTGGGTCAACATCTGTAACAAACTAAAACTAGACCCCTGTTTATCACCCTGCACCAAAATCAATTCCAAATGGATCAAAGACTTGGGAATAAAATCAGACACCCTGTAAACACAAGAAGGAGAAACTCTAGGACTCATTGGCACTGGAACAAACTTCCTCAGCAAAGGCCCAGAAATCCAACAAATCAAAGAAAGGCTGGACAAGTAGGACTGTACCAAACTTCAGAGCTTCTACAGGGAAAAGGATATAGCTTCCAAGATAAATAGAAAGCTCATAGATTGGGAAAAGATCTTTACCAGCCATACAATGGACAAAGGCCTGATATCTAAAATATGCACAGAAATCAAAAAGTTAAATTCCTCCAAAACAAACAAAGAACCAATAGCCCTCTCAACAAATGGGCTAAAGACCTAAAAAGAGACTTCTCTGAAGAGGAAATGAGAATGGCCAAGACTCAAATGAGAAAGTAGTCTACATCACTGGCCATAAAATAAATGCAAATCAAAATAACATTGAGAGTCCACCTCACCCCAGTAGGAATGTCTATTATCAGGAAGTTCAATAATAACAAATGCTGGAGAGGATGTGGCCAAAAGGGAACCTTACTACATTGTTGGTGGGAATGCAAACTTGTTCACCCCTCTGGTAAGCAGGTTGCTAAGAAAGCTTCCCTATGACCCAGCAGCCCCACTTTTGGGCATCTACCCAAAAGACTACAAGCAAGACCACACTAAAGCCACCAGCACAACTATGTTCATCACAGCACAACTCATCATTGCTAAAACATGGAACCAACTGAGATGCCCCTCAGTAGAGGAGTGGACCAGGAAAATGTGGTACATATACACAATGGAATTCTATCCCTCCATCAGAAGGAACAACACTGCCCCATTCATAAGGAAATGGAAGGACTTAGAAAAAACCATACTAAGTGAAGTGAGCCAGACTCAAAGAAACATAAACCCTATGTTGTCTCTCAGAGGGAATAGCTAGTATATGAATAGGCTAGTCGTGGTAGAAGATCAAAATACCTCAATAGCTGCACCCATATGATCACATAAGAAGATGCCAAGTGAAATAAACTTCATGTTATGGAAACAAGCTATACCACTGTTGTAATTATTTTCAACATGCCATGTGAACTTGTATATATTTTTTTCTCTTTGTCCTTGTCTGTTTGAATTAATGGTTTATTTAGTTTTGTTTCTCTTGTACTCCCTTCCTGTGGCTGTACCCTCACTATCACTGTATCACATCTGAGTACCCTGGATACTGTTTATACTGGGGAAGGGAGAGGGAATACCAAAATCAAGAGACAAACAATAAAAAGACAAACCACTCAAAAAGCAACACTTACAAAACCATTTGGTGTAAACCAACTGCACAACTCTTGGGGGGAGTGGGGAAGGGGGGAGAATGAGGGAGGAAGTAACAAGTAGAACAAGAAATGTAATCATTGCCTTTCATATAAATCTGTAACCCCTTTGTATCACACTTTGACAATAAAGAAAAAAAAGAAATGAATGAGCAAATTCTCCCATATAAAATTTAAGGCATATATATATTTTATTTTTTAATATCAAGTTTGATTTCAGATATAATAATATGTGTGTGTGTGTGTGTGTGTGTGTGTGTGTGTGTGTGTGTGCTTTCTTTTGGTTCTCAGGAATAGGGAAGGCAAGACAACTGAAAGATGGCCAGTGCCTTACTCAGTGAACACACAGACATGTACCCAAAGATATGGAAGCTCTTGCTCCTTCACTTATGAATCTCTGGAGACTACTATTAGGTGCAAACTAGGCACCTGGCATATACTTGCTGGATGAATAAATCTATATCTGTGGAAATTACCACATCAGCTTCCACATGCTACCCTGCTCCAAGCATATTAACTGTGAGTCAGGTCCTGCATGAGGCCCAGCATTCTCTGGGAGAAGGAGAGCAGCCAGCTCACCATTTTCTACCTGCAGTAAGAGTTGGCAGAGAGTCCTACCAATCAGAAGCCACGCCAGTTCCATCTCAGAAATTATGCCTCAGCCAACAGCTACTTCATTAAGCAGATGCTTCTTCCCACAGTCTAAAAACACAGGTGTCCACAATAGACAAACCCAAAGGATAAGAATTCACTGAGATTGTCCCTGGTGCTCCCCAAACTCGAAGACAAACCAAAGCAAGAATTCTCAATTCAATTTTCCTACCTGATCAGACACTTAATATCTACCTTCCCGTTCACAGAAATCTAAACTACACAAAGAACTAATTATTTCCCTCATTTGCAGGAGCATATTAACGTACAAAAATTCAGAGGGAATTGTCAAGTGAGATTCACTCTGCCTTTTTACTGTTTATTTATTCAACTAATTATGTTAGCCCTCTTTCCCAGTGTTCTAGTCATGTAGATCAAAGCAGAAGCACGGAGAATTTTCCATTTCAGTGATGAAAATTAATGAGCATTTTTAGGGAGAAAAAGATAAATGATGTCTAAAAGGGGGGGGGTAATAAATTTGTTAAAAAGCATTTACAAATGGCACTTAAGGCTAATTCCAAATTCCCTGGCATGTCTAAGTCCATTGTCTATGTACCAGCAACAAGCCACCCACTACTCTACAGCAGAACAGCACTCCAGCTACCATTAAGCTGAAAAAAAAAATACATACAGAGATTTTCAGAAATAATTGTTTTGGGAGTCTCACATGTATTATGCACTCATAGTATGCCCTCTTGTTATTAGGTAGTAGTTCGTCATCTACCCCAAATAATCTTCTTTACTTAAATGTAGAACCCTTTGGGAGGGAGAGAGAGACATTCCATTATAGGTTCCTTTAGGCCTAGGTTAAAATTAAGAAGCAATGTTCAAACACAAACCAAAAGTCATGATGAACGGAGAGTCTTATGAAATCTCAGTAGTTGTGCAATTGTCATTTGAGGTAAGGAAAGCTGACATGGACACATCACACATGAATTCTGTGTTCCTCAGTGGCATCTACTTTAGCCAGACACTTAAACAATAAACTAACCTCCTCAAATGCTCCTCAAATGACTCACTCCAAAATAACAGCTCCAAAAGAAACTTTCCAAATAGACCACTTGTATGTCCTAATGCCACACAACTTTTTGGATGACCTGTGAACTATGGGCCTTGACAAAGGAGAACCATGAAAAGTGAAGGCAGTTTGGATATACTCTTCTGACCATGTGTATTTACTAGACCTTACTTCACAGGGATTTACTAGACCTTACGTCACAAACATGGAGAAGTATTTGTCAACAAGGGCTACCTCAAAGACTATTCTTGACTTTGGTAATTCATGGAGATGGAAGTTTGAAAGATAAAAGCTGTGAAGGTCTAAACTCTCTTCTCCATAGTCAACCTGTGGGATAATGGAAAGGTGTGCCATCTCCAAGGTGGTTGTCCCCCTTTCAACCCAGGATTGCTCCAAAATCTATTGCATTCACTCTGCAAGGCACAGCCCAGACAACAAAGGCCCTACAAATAAATAAATAAGTAATAAAAATAAATAAATAATAGCTTTCTGGGTATGACAATAACATTGGAGCCTAAGGAATTAACAGATGAGAGTATAAAAGGAAACAAGTCTGCAAATTAAAGGGATCGAGTCTCTCTTCTCTAATTTCCTGGAGCTTTTACTTGGCTTTTTGTGTTCAAGGCTGCCACTTGACCACTTAAGTCACATTTCTACTTCTGCCTTCTTGGGGTTAACTGAGATGAGTATCTTAAAACTTTTCTGCCCCAGCTATCTGCTACTTCGAACCTTGATCCTCAGATCTCAGCCTCCTAGGTAGCTAGGATTATAGGTGTAAGCTACTAGTATCTGGCTAGTTACTGAACTTTTACAATTCAGTTTTCCCATCTCTGAAGGGGAATACACCTGGAATGTGAACCGGGAATCTTGTTTATCCTTGTATCCTGGTTAGTTTGAATCACAATGCTTGCTCAAAATAAAACATACTGGCTTTTGAAGTAAAACAAATTATAGTTCTGATATTGGATATTGGTATATATAGATTTAGGCTAAAATCTTTTTTTTTCCCCTTTCTTCTCTTTTTTGTGCTACTCTTGAGGTTTGAACTCAGGGCTTGTGTGCTATCCCTGAGCTTCTTTTGCTCAAGGATAGCATTACCATTTGAACCAAGCTCCACTTCTGGCTTTTTTTTTTTTTTTGAGTTGTTTATTGAAGAGTCTCACAGACTTTCCTGTCCAGGCTGGTTTTGATCCAATATCCTCAGATCTCAGCCTCTTGAGTAGCTAGGATTGCAGTCACCGGTACTGGGCTACAATCTTTTTTATTTTATTTTATTTTTTTTGCCAGCCCTGGGCCCTGAACTCAGGGCCTGAGCACTGTCCCTGGCTTCATTTTGCTCAAGGCTAGCACTCTGCCACTTGAGCCACAGGGCCACTTCTGGCCATCTTCTATATATATGGTGCTGGGGAATCGAACTCAGGGCTTCATGTATACGAGGCAAGCTCTCTTGCCACTAGACTATATTCCCAGCCCTACAATCTTTTTTATTTTATTCTCAAATTAGTGTTGGTTGTAGGTTAGTTCTAATCAAGGGAGACCTTCCACCACCTCTACACACAGAACAAAGCAGGATTTTGATCTCCTGTTTCACCAAAACACAACCTCCTTTCTCCAATCCTTTGGGGCAGTTCCTGAACTTCCCTTGCAAGTCTAGTTACTTCCTCACCCAACTTCCTTCCTTTTTGTTCTCCCAAGTCCTTTATGGTGGTGACTGCTGAAAAACAGCTGAGCTCTTAGTCACATCTGTATCTGCTTTGTTTACAGGAACTCATTGCTTCACTTGTAGGTCCCCCCTCCATGTTGTAATAAATCCTTTTAGAAATTTAAATAAATATCCACCAGCTCTCTTAAATAGAGGCTTCCACACAATATATAAACTCTTCTAAGTGACATGAAATGCTTGACCACCTAAAATAGTAGTCCATGGATGCTTCAAGGGATATTAAACTGAATGTGACTATTTGTCCTTCTTTGAAATAACTCCAGACATGAACTAATATTGTCGTCTTATGCATGTGTTTTTTATTTTTTTTCCTTGTCCTTGTTTTACTTCCAGTGTAACAGAACTATCAGTGTAACTCTTGGAAAAATGGAGAATGGAAAAGGAACAGGATGGACTCAATCCTCAACAGGCAAAGACTGTTTATTGAGAAATAGCAAGGGGCACAGGCCTTCCCATGGGACTGGAGGTTGTGCCTGGGGACTGAATTTTGGAGTGGGCTTATATAAGCCTTAACAAGGAAGCAGAATATAGAAAATGGATTACGGTCTGTTAGAACCTAGAGCGATGTCCTTGGCCAAGCCCACAATGGAATGCTCCACTTGGGGTGTGAGGCTATTGTCCCCTGTGGACCAAGGGTGATATCCTTGGCCAGGCCCAGATTGGAATAACCTGCCTGTGGACAGGCATGTGGTCAAGCCTGTTCATGTGTACCTGTTGTCTTGCTTGGCCTTGGGGAATGAGGAAGGAATCAATCCTTCAGTAACAGATATAGATATAGATATATACACATATTTGTTATATATGTGTGTATATACACACACACATAACATTGATCATCTGTTTAGATTTGGAAGTAAGCAGAGATTTTTAGCACCTTCATTTTTCTGATGCTGCTTTGAATTCCCAGCAAGGCTCTTGGCTTGAGAGATTCTTCCCTACTTCCTGAGAGGATTGAAATTACTTTGTTAAATAACCTCTGAGTATGCGAAGGATTTTTATAATATTATCATTGTTTACAGGATGTAGGACAGCTGAATCAGCAGACTGATATGTCCTCAAAATAGTACTAAATAATGTCTTGTGATGATACATAGAGACCTTGGGTGCTGGAAACACTGGTTGCCAAACTGCATTACAAAACTAAGCCTTCAATTCCCTCTGATTACTAAGTATTCCAATGAATATGTGTGATAACAAAACAGTAGAAGATATTTTCTTCCCAGTGTCCTGCCAAATCTCAGTTTGAATATAGTACTCTGGCCAAACATATTTCCTCTCTCTGTTTCATCTGGATAAATTCTGTTTTTCTGGCTTCCTGTCATATAAGGTTATGTTTATAAAAAGGCCATAATGTATAACCTCTCAACTTTGAGTAGAAGGAATTTCAGTGTGTACTGTTAAGATAATCAGTAAGTAAAGTCTCTCACTACTAGGTATAATGGAACTATCAGATATGACATACACCAGACTATGTCATTTAATTGGCATTGAGAGGAAGTGAACCCAGAAACAATGAAATATCTAGTAACGTCTTGAGCCAACAGCATTTGCAAAGCTAATATGGCATTTTTAAGTTAAAGTTGAAATTATATGTGTTATTATTATTTATTTGGAGTTGGTTTATTTTAGACAGTCTAATTATACAGTCCAGGCTAATCTCAAATTCTCAATCCTTTTGCTTCAACCTCCCAAGTGTCAAGATTATAGGCATGCACCATAATGGAAAGGTTATCTATAAAGGAAAATGATATATGCTTTTGTGGGGAAATAAAAAAACATTAAAAGGGACTCTTGAAAAGAAAAAAAATGTATTCAAATTGAATTCATGTAGTTTGTGGAAAAAACTACTGTAAATTTGCCTGCCTTTGTTTCTGCTAAATCTAATCTCTTAGCAATCTATAAAATTGGTATTCTCAAAGACTTCACCGTGGGGCTTATGAGAACTTAATCATTAATCTGCAGGACAGAAAACCAGGGACAGTAGTATACTTGGTGATTTTGCTTTGGTTATGATTCTTTTATTTGCAAGCAAAAGATTTGACTCTTACTCATCCAAGTGAAACAAAGGAGCATGTTAAAAGAAAATCAAAAGGAAGAGCAGGGTGTAGAGCTTTTGAAGAGAATGGAAATGGGGACCAAATCCAAGGAAATCATCAGGGTTGGTTGCTCATAAGCCTTCTCTTCAGGACACTAATGTCAGATGACTTGGCACTGAGAACCTTTTATTTCAGCTCATGTCAATTTATTTTTAAATGCTAGGGAGGGAATATCCTTTGAGCCCAGCCAGCCTTAGCATTTTTGCTCTTGGCTTAATAAATAACCAATGCTAAGGATAGGGGACAGAACATAAAAGGAAACTCAACATTAACAGGACCACATAGAAAATAGTTGAGTAGGAAGCAGAAACCTGAATTTGGATTTATTATTGTTGGTGAACTCTAAGCTCTAGATTCATGTAGATATAAGAAGAACTTTGATTTTCTTAGAGTTTTGCTTTTCTAGGTGAAAATTTTCAACACTTTAAGTACCTTCAGTGTGCTCTAAAGATGACAACACTCCAAGTACCAGGAAGTATAAAGTGATTAGCATCTGAGTAGATATAACAAGTCCTGTGCATATTTAAAAGATTATTTGAAGCTTTGAAGAAAAACGTCAATCTATATACACCCAAAAAGTTTTTTAGAGAAAAGTTTTCAGAAACAAGTCTGTTTAGGATAAACCTCAAAGGACAAGTGAAATTTTGCTATGAAGTAGGAGGAAAGGCATGCCCAATAGAAAAAATACATTTCAAAGCATACAATAACTACAAAGAGAAAGCATAGTTCCTTTGTGAGCTGCAATGATTTCACTACTGTTGGAATCTGAAGACAATACTGAAAATGAGACTGGACAGAGACAGACAGGTTCCCTGGACATTATGGACACTAAAGTGAATAGACTTAATGCTTTAGACAATGGACAGGTATTGAATGATTTATTATTTGGGACAGTGACATGATGACAGTTAGTTTGGAATTATCACTTGGGGAGCAATGTGGAGAAGAATTTGAGTAAAAAGCAAAATAAAAAAATGCTGCTTCAGTGGAACAGCAAAGGGATATCCAGGGAAACCCAGACTTCTGTCTCAAGCAGAAGACTGATTAGGTAAGTCATTAACTGAGTTAAAGAGAATGCTGGGAAGATGCTGAAACCATCCAGAGGCCAAGCGCTTGCATGGATGTGCAGTCAGGAAATGAGGTAAAAATAGACTCCTGTATTTCTGAGACACAACACAATGGTTCAAAATGGGGGAATTGAATACATTTTTAGAAATGTAGAAGAGATTAAGCACAGACTGCTGAAAGGATCCCTGAAGACAAAAATTAAGAGACAGATCAAGGAGATAAAAACTGTGTTGGAAAACCAAGAGCAATAGGAAGAAGATTAACAGGGAGATGTCACAGAAAGCAAACGGCACACAAAAGACAGTTTCAAGAAAAGTATGCATCCATTAGGATTAGATTTAATGCAGGTTACAGTTCTTATTTACATAGACTAGATGTAGAGTTAAACCTAGCATGGGGATCAATTATCCTCTGATTCTTTTTCTATTCACTTTGCATCTTTTTCCAGGATAAGGAAAACCTGCTGAAAAAGAGACCATCAATTCATTCAGAGACACTCACCAGTTTACACAGGTCTACTTCCAGCGGATTGCCAGAATTTAGCTTCATTACTACATCTGACATCAACTGAGGCTGGAAAATACAGATTGTATTCTAGTCAGCCGAAAATGAGGCTTCATTTTACTAAGGAAAGAGGGAAAAATAGAAAGCAATTGGAATTATCTTTCATGCAGGAACTGGAGGAAAAAAATGACACTAAAGAGAATTCTTATAAAGTCTGAAAAGTGGTCACTGAATTCATCAGTAGCAGACTTTGCATGTGTAGTTTCTTGCAGTGATAAGACCAACTCTTAGATATAAAGAAAAATGAAGCTGAGTATGAATTTCACTTGCAATGAGCTGGAACTGTGGCAAGTAAGGTGAGAGGTAACACCACAGTGAGCTCAGTACTTTCACAAGAGTGGATCTCAAAGGAGTTACGAATAAGACTTTGATAAGCCATGAACAAACTGAAACAGAGGAAACCAGCTATCAGAAGGAGGAGGACAGAGCTGCCACAGGCTTTTCCTGGAAACTTCCTCTTCTTTCTTCCTGTTAAAGCAGATCTGTCTACCAAGATGGAATGAGGAGAGATAACACACTTCTTATATGACCCATTCTCTAGTGGTAAAGGTTGTTAGAGGTTAAATCTCACCCAAACTTTTCCATAAAACCTAACTTCATGAACTATTAGAAGGAATGAAGAGTCAAGTATTCCAGTCACAAATATCATCTAAAGATTTTTGGATATCATGCTAGCGAAATACTGAGCCAATTTCTCTTCTTTCTTTCTTCTTTTTTAATTTTTTTTTTTTTTTGCCAGTCCTGGGGCTTGAACTCAGGGCCTGAGCACGTCCCTGGCTTCTTTTTGCTCAGGGCCAGCACTCTATCCACTTAAGCCGCAGTGCCATTTCTGGCTTTTTCTATGTACGTGGTGCCAAGGCTTCATGTATACAAGCCAAGCACTCTACCACCAACCCACATTCCCAGCCCCTGAGCCAATTTCATTTCAACAATTATGTTAGTTGAAAGCAAATCTATTGGCTCCTTTTCACCCAGAAAATTGTGCCTACAAGAAGTAAGTGATTCATGTGTTTGTCTAACATTTACATCTTCAATGCCTGACAGTGCTTGGTACATAATTGTTTCTCAGTAAGTACCTGCTCAGGAAGTAACCTGTTCTCACATGGATTTTACATACTTAAGAATAATATTATGCTTGTGCTAATACCTTGAAAATAATCAGAGCAAACACAGGTATTATTATGTATATTAAAACATGTTTCTTGAGCACAAGTTTTTATTTTTTAACTATTTCTATTTACCACTTAAGATGGTGATAGGATTAATGTTTTAAGTAATGGAATGTTCTGTAAGATGATCATAACAGAATCAGGGTATTAATGATTGACTTGAATTGGATAAGAATTTTATTATTATAACAACTTTATTTCCAAACATATGAGGGTGATATTTATAATAGGTGAAATTTCTTTCCTGTTTTGAAAGCTAGCTTTCCCGATACTCATGCTTCCTCTTTACATTTTGTTATGGGTAAAACCTAAACTCTTAAAAAAAAAAAAAAACTCTAAACTCTTTCCTCTCAAAGTAAGATTGTTTATCTTCTCAGAACACTTTTGGAAAACCTTCCAGTAACTTCTAATGAAGTAAAAGTTGTACTGTCAGCACAATTATTAGGCTTATCTCTATTGATGGAATTTTCTATACATATGGAAGAGTATGTTCATGACTATTTTTCTATTGATTCTTTTAACTGTTCATACATTTTTTATACTGCTCTCTTCCTCCAGATGAGTATTTTCTTTTGTCCTTATGGCACTAAATGCAAATCAAATTTAATTTAGCATGTAAATTATGGCAATTGCATGTGAACTATGGTAATACTTTCTGCAAACTTTTTCCCCCTGATGTATCTATTTTTCTATATTACTACATC
Organism: Perognathus longimembris pacificus; assembly: GCF_023159225.1. Classification (NCBI taxonomy): domain Eukaryota; kingdom Metazoa; phylum Chordata; class Mammalia; order Rodentia; family Heteromyidae; genus Perognathus; species Perognathus longimembris. The sequence goes on along the minus strand of NC_063172.1, from coordinate 39,398,521 downwards.
TAAATTTAGAGAGATTAAGATGCTCAATCATGGGATAATACAGTTGTTTCTCTTTACTGTAATCATTGATTGCTCTTAAAAATACTTTACAGTAGTACTAGTTAGGTGCTGGAGATTCATGTCTGTAATCCTAGCTACTCAGGGAGCTGAGATCTGAGGCTTGCAGTTTGAAGCAAGTCCAGACAGGAAAGCCTGTGAAACTCTCATCTCCAGTTGACCACAAAAAAGCCAGAAGTAGAGCTGTGGCTCAAATAGTAAATCACTAGCCTTGATGCACAGGTCCTGAGTTCAAGCTCCAGGGTCAGTATCAAAAAACAAACAAACAAAAAGTAACCCAAACTTTAATACCAGTTAAACCTGGGTAGATATGTGTTTTTATAAAAAATTAATACTAAGGATTTAGTCAAGCCCTTAGGGTTCCAGGTCTAGATTATCTACATATTAGACATCACAGGAACAAAAATAATATGTAGAATACTCACATCATGTGGTCAGCTCTTATTCTGTGAGTGGGTCTATCTTTCTCTACTGGTTTTCTTATTCTTGTTTCTGGATGACATCCAGCAATGTGATGTCCCTGGGTTGTAAAGCTGCACATTTGTAAATCACTTCCCTAACTTCACATGTCTACCATTCCAAACATGTTTCTTTCCTGTTCATTAATGAAGCATTGTTCTAGATATATGCCGACTTTCCCTGTCTGTATACAATAATTGCTGTAATTAGTCAGGCTCTAAGTCTAATGAAAGTGTACAGTTGCATAGTCTTGTAGGTACATCTGATCATAGCAGCAAGCCAACAATTTAGATTAAAAACTAATTATTTTTCTTAATGAAATAAAAGTTTGTAATTTTTGTTTGAATTTTCTACGTACTTCAGCTGACCTACTATGTTTATATGAACACTTTATCTTTTACTTTTGAGTCAAATATTGTTGTTGGGGGCTGTCCTTCCCCCCAGCCCTGGGACAATGGGAAGGAGCCCCTCCCACCTTCCGGCCTCAACAGGAAGAGAAAGGCTCCGCCCCTTGGGAGGTGAACACATGCGTGCCATCATGATGGGGTTGTCCCGCCCACAAAGGAAGTTTCGTGATGTCACTTGATGGACATGGTCCTTAACCTATGACTGGCCCTTTGGCCAGCCCCCTTTCTTTCCCGCCATTACTTCTATATAAGTGCCTTTCCATATTAAAGTCTTTGAGACGCTTCCCACCACCGCAGCGTGTCCCTGATGCCTTCTTTTTCGCCTCTGCCCTTGGTAACATGTGGGGGGATCCAGGGGAGGGGAGGCTTCAGCAACCTTTCCTCAACTTAGCACTTGCCCATGTGAGCACGCCTTTGGCCTTCCGCTGGCAGAGGGCCAGGCTGAGTGCTCTTTCATAGAGTTTGTGGTTACCATTCTCCCCGTGGGGGGAGAAAGGGGTTGTTCAGACCCCAACATATTGTAATTTAAATAATAATGTTGTTCTGTTCATAGGTATACTCCTTTTGTGTGTGTGCTAGTAATATTGAGGCTTGAAATCAGGGGTTGGGTGCTGTACCTTAGTTTTTTTGCTCAAAGCGGGAACTCTTACACTTGAGCCATACCTTTCTGTCTCTTTGGTAGTTAATTGATGATAAGAGTCTCATAGACTTTCCTTCTTGGGCTAGCTTTAAATTGAAATCCTCAGATCTCAGCCTCCTGAGTAGCTAGGGTTACAATAATAAGTCTCTAGAGCCTGACTCAGAAGTTTCTCTTTTTATAAGATTTATAAATTATATATCTTGGGCCTGGGAATATGGCCTAGTGGCAAGAGTGCTCACCTTGTATACATGATGCCCAGGGTTCCATTCCCCAGCACCACATATATAGAAAATGGCCAGAAGGGGTGCTGTGGCTCAAGTGGTGGAGTGCTAGCCTTGAGCAAAAAGAAGCCAGGGACAGTGCTCAGGCCCTGAGTCCAAGGCCCAGGACTGGCAAAAAAATAAATAAATAAATAATATATCTTACTAGATATTATTGTTGTAAAATTGTACTAGTTCATCTTTATTTAATGTTAGTAAATATTTTTATTTTATTACTTGGCTCAATCATTGTACTTACAAGACATATATTTAGTTGTTTTGTTTTGTTTTGCATTGCACTTTGTTTTTCTTTCTTTTTTGTCTGGTTTATTTTTGGCACTTTTCGAGGGGTGGCTTGAACTCAGGGCTCTGAGCTTGTTGAAGTGGTACTTTATCACATGAGCCATGCCTCCAGGCCCCAAGATGTTTATAATTGCTCCATCAAGGTCATCTAGCAGGCAACATAGGGCAGAAAAGTAAGTTATGGCCATCAGATGACTGGCATAATATAAAATCACTATCTCTCTCTCTATTTTAATATTGTGTCTAATATATCTCTGGTGTTTAGTCTCACTCTTTCTCCAATCTTGGCTGGTGCTGTCAGGTTAGATCAAGTTCTATCATTAAATACTCTTATATCACATTCTTTTCACACATTACTTTTATGCCAACTTGTCATATTTGTTTTGAAATTAGTTGATTAATATCTATATTTTCCTATAGACTATAAATTCCATGATAAAATCACTATCTCTCTCTCTATTTTAATATTGTGTCTAATATATCTCTGGTGTTTAGTCTCACTCTTTCTCCAATCTTGGCTAGTGCTGTCAGGTTAGATCAAGTTCTATCATTAAATACTCTTATATCACATTCTTTTCACACATTACTTTTATGCCAACTTGTCATATTTGTTTTGAAATTAGTTGATTAATATCTATATTTTCCTATAGACTATAAATTCCATGACAACAGGTATTGTCCTTATGAAGCAACTGGCTTAAATGCTTTAACAAAGAGAACTTTAAATGATGCAGTTTAAAGAGGCTACAAGTCTTTTTCTCTTTCTTATAACAACCCTGAGCTGAGCAATCAAGAGCTCATAGGATGCTCCACTTTCCTCAACACAGAGCTACCACCTCTGAGGCCACAGGGCTGCCTAGTTTTGCTATATCCCTGTCAATAACAAGAGAGAAGAGACCAGAGAAGTTCAATCATTTGCAAGATGAGTTCCCTAAAATGATAAATGTTACCTTCTATCCACTTTGCAATTAGTGGCAACTTAGTCATCACCCTGCACATAATTAGAGAAGACTTAAGAAATGTGGACTTTAGCTGCCAATCACTACCAATAGGATGGAATAAGGGGATATCAAATATGAGAACACAAGTATCTGTCTGCTACTACGTCTGTGTCTGTATCTCTGGAGTCTAGCACAGTGCCTGTTCCATAACAAGCTCTCCAAGTACCCATTGGTAGATGGATGAATGGATTTATCATCCACATATCCATCACTAACTTTCACCTATATTTTATCCTAAGCCCTTTCTTCTACCAACCAGAGATAGGTATAAGTGAAAAAGGCAAGAGGCCCAGGAGGCATATGGAAATGGGGAAGTGGCTGTTCCTGGAATCCAGGAAACAACTTTCTTGCTAATATGGAGCTCATGTGATTGAGATCTATGTATCAAAATCCATTTTGATTGACACCTATGTGTATAAATCATTAATTTTTTTCCTGAGACAGTGTCTTCCTATGTAACTCAAGTTGGCCTAGAACTTACTATCTTCCTCCTTCAGCCTCCAAGCACTCGGAATGAAACTTTAGGTCTTTTTTGGGGGGGGGGGCAGAGAGAGGGGGGCTAGGGGCTTGAACTCTGGGCCTGAGTGCCCTCCCTGAGCTCTTCAGCTCAATGTTAGTGCTCTACCACTTGAGCCACGGCACCACTTCCAGTTTTCTTGTGGTTTATTGGAGATGAGTCTCATGGACTTTCCTGCCTGGGCTGGCTTTGAACCATGATCCTGAGATCTCAGCTTCCTGAGTAAAGATTACAGGCATGAGCCACCAGCACCCGGCTCTTTAAGTCTTAAAATGACATGAAGACATTTTACAATAGAAACATGTAGGTGTCCACAATCATCTACCATTCAAAGTTAAAGCCATGGGTATTTCCTCTGTTAACTGAACATAGGGTTGTTGAAGTGCATACACACACACACACACACACACACACACACACACACGCACACACAGAGAGAGAGAGAGAGAGAGAGAGAGAGAGAAACACACATCTCCAAAAACAAATATGAATTTTAAAACACAGTGTACTATAAACCAAAATTGTGCTTCAAATATAAGGAAATAGAAACATTTCTCTTTCATGGATCAGTAATTATTTCCCACTATCTGAAGGATTGACCCCACCCTATTGCCTCAGGCCCATACAGACACCAGGCAGAACTTCAATCTGTGAACCTGCTTTGATATGCAAACAGGATATCTCACCTAGGCCCAGCTGTAAAAAACAAACAACAAAACCCTTTGTAGGCCCCAACTTCCTAGACCTAGTGGCATACACTTTCAATAACCTGCCTCCTTGCTCATACTCCATATAAGCCTGGTCCCAAATTCACCCCCTCGCACAACCTCCAATCCAGCAGGAAGGTCTGTGCCCCTCGCTGTTCCTCAATAAATAGTCTAGTCCAGCCTATTCCTTTTCCGTTCTCCTCCATTTTCCCAATAGTATCAATCAAAATTAATAGGAAAGAGAGTTGCACTATTTTCCAAGCAAAACTTAATTACAATGTTCTCCATGCTCAGCCAGCACTTACTGTTCTTCCATGTTGTTCACATTACAGGTAGCTAGGTTGTGAAATGTTTGTGGACTAAAAGCAACACACACACACACACACACACACACACACACACACACACACACACTACCCAAGCTCCAAGTAGTGTATAATACTCAACATGTCTGTTGAATGAGTCAGTATGTGAATGAAAACTAAAACCACAGAAATGAATGATTCTCCTGAGTTATTGTCTTTAAATGTAACTGTGGGAATAGGAACTAACTGGAAAACTTTTTCTCTCCCTCTAGAGAAGGGGAAGTCATCCAAGATCTTCAGCAGGGCCTTTGTAAGGAAAGAGGTTTTCTATTAAACAGGTTCACTTAGAAACAAGGAAAGAAGGGAGGGAAAAAAACTTTTTTGTTTGGCCTAAAAGAATGGGTATTAGGAATTTGGTGACAGATGAAAAGATATTTCCCTAGTTTAGCACAAAACTGAAATTTACTTCCTTTCATAATTAACATATAGCTGGGAATGTGGCCTAGTGGCAAGAGTGCTTGCCTCAGATACATGAAGCCCTAGGTTCGATTCCCCAGCACCACATATATAGAAAACTGCCAGAAGTGGCACTGTGGCTCAAGTGGCAGAGTGCTAGCCTTGAGCAAAAAGAAGCCAGGGACAGTGCTTAGGCCCTGAATCCCAAGCCCCAGGACTGGCAAAAATAAATAAATAAAATAATAATTAACATATAGCTATGGAACATGGATTTTGTGTGTGTGTTAAATATTTCTCACTGCACAACTGTGTAAGAAACTACCATTTTTTCCTTCTTCCAGTGATCTCACAGGTTAACTCAGCCAGCCAGGAAGGCTTTTGTCCAATCTGAGTATTGCCAAGCTCCATAGAGAGCTTAGGGAGTATCACTACAGATCATTGACTGCCTTGTTGAATTCCTCCCACCCTCCCCAAGAATGTACCTTCAAAATATATGACTCACAGTTAGGAAAACAGAGAGCTTTAGAAGAGAAGAATGGAGTATAGAAGCATGTCAGTCTCTAGGGTTAGGAGACCTGGGTTTCTGTCATTGTTAGGGCTGTGATAACTGAAGTAGAGTGGGGGTTCGCTACAATGAAACGGGGTCCCCCCCCTCCAAGGGAGGGGATTCCTGGTTCCCCCAAGAGTCCACCACACAGTCTCCAGCTACAAGATGACAAAAAGACAGTTTTATTGGAGAAGTAAAAAGTGAACAAAAAGTGAACCGACCAGCCTTGGTCGCAGCCCAGACTCGGGAGCTGAGTGCAGGATCAGGGCCCAGACTCTGGAGCTGGAGCCGCCCGCACGTGTGCAGCCCAGACTCCCAGACTCGGGAGCTGGAACCACGCACACCTGTGCAGCCCAGACTCGGGAGCTGGGACCGCGTGTCCATGTGGCCTTCCAGCCTGGTTATAAGGCAAACATCACAGACAAACTTGTCACACACAGGTGACCAATGAAGATACAACACTTACAGAGCATGCTAGGCCGCACACAGGTGGCCAATAGAGTTACAGTCTGTCTCATAATATCTATTTGAACTAACCTATCATTCTAAGCCTACTCATAGCAGGTTCCTTTGAAGCTCCCAGGCCTCAGGTGGTCAATCTACATAACTTATCATAATAAAGAGGAGGACACAGGTTCTCTTGAAGCTCCCAGGCCTCAGGTAGTCAATCTACATAACATACTAAAGGGGAGCTTCCCTGAATAGGGTGGGGGAGGGCTTAGTGGAGATGGAGTTGGTTTCTGCTCTTATCTGAGCTGGAGTCAACCTGAAGTCCCTCCACAGTTAGTGATGGCACTGGGCAGATCTGGCCTCCCTATTACAATAACAAAACACCATGGACTGAATGGCTTATAAACAACCAGTGGAGACACTTGCCTAGCATTTAAGATGCCGTGGATTGGATCTTTAGAACCCTGTCCACTCACCCCCTACCCCTCCAAAAAAAAAAAAAAAAAAAGGAAGGAAAAGAAAGGAAGGAGGGAAGGATGGAGAGAGGGAGGAAAAGAGGGAGTGGGAAGGGGAGGGGAGGCAGAAGAGGGGAGAGAAAAGACATTTTCTGGAAGTGGGTTCTGCAGACTGGTAAGTTCAAGACCAAACATAGACCCCAAGGTGTGTTGAGGGCCTACTTTCTAACCCAGGGCTGTTATTCTCACAGAGATTTTCAGAGCAGAAATAGGAATGAGCTATGGAATAGAAAGAACCAAATTAGGAGTGTGCATATTCCCAAGAGGGGATCCCTTATGTATGCTTTAGCTGTGTGTGTGCTGTTAGGATGCTGAGGAAGGTCATATTTGAGGTGTAGTTGATAACAAACACCTTTAAATTGTACTGAGCTGTGAAATAAAGTTTGAAGAAATTTTACTGTCTGCTTATATTGCCCTATACCAGACACACAGGTGGACCTCAAACCCATGACACTAAAGATACCAGCACTCACTCAAATAGGCTAGGAGTCTTTATTTAGCTGTGCACAGTATCTGTCCCTCACCTTCGGGAATCAATGAAGAACAGCCCTGGTCTTCAGTACGGCTGGGTTTTTAAAGGCAAAAAACTATACAGGTGGTCATGTACCACATGCAAGTGGTTGGGCAAGTTAGGCAAAGCAAATAAGTAGACATACAGAAGCAGAATTGGCAGTTAATGGTAGTAATTAAACTCTGGTAAACTCCAGTAAACAAAGCAATAGATCATCAAAGTAAGCAAAATACTCTCTTTGTTCAATTCTTGTTTCTGGGTGTGCCTGGTATGTACTGCATACCCATTTAACTCCTTAATTTACCTTAAATTCCTCTATCTCTGGAATTTTATGCTGGTCTTCCTCCATCCTTTCTTTTGTAAAGGTCAAGCGCTCTAGGTCAGGCTGCTTTCCACTTACTTGGGATGGTTCAGCCTCTTTAGCTAGGACTAAAGGTGAATTTCTTGGTCTGTATGCCTCAACATAGTGGATACCAGTAAAGAAAAAAAGAGTGGGTTTGCACCTTATTCACCAAGTCCACTGGCTGCAAATGGACAGCAACCTACAGACCGTTACCAGTCTTCCAAGCCGAAGGATGTCTATAGGGACTGATACTATAAAGGGACAGTTCTTGTGCAGAGGGAAGACAAGATCTTTTTTTTTTCTTTTCTTTTTTTTTTTTTATACTGGGGATTGAACCCAGGACATTGTACTTGCTAGGCAAGCACTTTGCCACTGAGCTACAACCCAGCCCAGTGAGACAAGATCTTGAATTCCCCGCCACTAAAAATTATACAAAACTTTCCTCTGAATTGCTTCTTAAGTCGAATTAACTTATTTAAGTAAACTTTCATTTGGGTGAATTTGTCAAAGACTTAAGAACTTTTACATTTCAGTAAAGAATTTTACCTACAGTTCATTTCAACTGGAATATTTCTGTTTTCAAAGAGTTTGCCTATAAGTACAAGTAAGAAGGCCTACAAATATGAAGCACCATGGATGTTGTCACTGTTATCTCAGCAGTCTCAGTGATTCATGAGACCACTGATGGGAAGATACCACAATAATATGCTGCATTTATATACAATATTATATTCTAAACCTCATAAATTCACATTTAAAAGCAGCTTTCTTAGATTAAACAGCATTTATTTAATAAGCTTTTGTCACATAACTATTTTAAAAGCTCATAAGACCTAGCATGTAACTCGGCAATAGAGCACTTGTTTTATCACACACAGAGCTCTCTAGGTTTGAGCTCTATCACTATTAAATGTTTTAAAAATTATACTGTTCACAGATAACCAAATTAGAGCCTACACTGAATGTATGATATCAATTTGGACATGAACTCAAAAGCCCAAACAGCCATTCAATTGTCAATGAGCCTACATTTTGTATAGGCATGTGTTTTTACACAATTTCTGTCCTAATACTGCGAGTTATTTTTCATGTAATGTTCTACCTTGCCTGGTGACTCTTAGCATGAAGGCTATCACTAGATATAGGTTCTTAAACCTACAAGACTACAGTACTGTAAGCTAAATAAACCTGTGTTTTAAAAAATAGAATAGCTTTCTTCAGGTATTCTGCTAGAATGATGAAAATGGTCTAACATAATGACAATGCCAATTCTGCTCCATTAAGAATGTTCTATAAATCCAATTCTCATTTCCGTTTTAGCATTCTACTAGTTACTTGTTAATTGTGTAAATAAAGTCTTTGATACATATCCATTTCACTTTTTTCAAGATTCATGCTTTGTTGTTGCTGTTGGTGGTGGTTATGGGGCTTGAACTCAGGTCCTGGGTATTGTCCTGAGCCTCTTTGTGCTCAAAGAGAGCACTCTACCACTTGAGTCATAGCATCACTTCTGGTTTTTGAGTAGTTAGTTGGAGATAAGAGTCCCATGGGGATTTTTCTGCCTGGGCTGGCCTTGAACCATGATCCTTAGATCTCAGCCTCCTGAGTAGCTAGGACTATAGGCATGAGCCACTGGCACCCAGTTCATGATTGTTTTTTAGCAGTTTAAAAATGATATCTGACAATAAAATATATCTTTGCCTTTTAGAAGCTTATAGTTTGAAATTAGGAGATAAAAATATGCTGCTTATCTATAGTATATGTTAGGATGTGGTAAATTCTCTTTAGGAACCTGGGAGTTCATTAGAAGATTACTGCTGCTTGGAGGATGGGAATTTCAAGGAAGGCTTCCAATTGATACCTGTGGATAACAATCACAGAGAGGGGGGAAAAAAAGAATTCCACCTGAATGCGTGAGCAATTGCCATAGAATATTTCTCTGGCATTTCAAACAGCATGAACAAAACTGAATGTCTTCATTTTACCAAATCTATTCCACCACTCAGCTAGTGACATCAGTCACTTCTCAGCAGTATAGATTGATACTTAAGAGTCATCTTATTTGAGCTTTCTTTTTAATCACTACCACCAGATTCAAGCAGCTATACAGGTTCTGTTGGCAATAATTAGCTTTGCAGTTTTTGTAATAGAATGCCTGAGACTAGACTAGGTTAAGATGTTAGATAAGATGGGAAAATTACAACCTATGAACACAGGAAACATCAAAAATAAGGCTGCAAACCTCATAATATTGTTTTCTTTCCAACAAGTAGATCCAAAGACATTGAAGCTAATAGCTAAAATGTCATAGAATTCAAAAGTCTAAAATTTACTCATTTCAAAATGTCTGAGTCTCGGTGGTCTTCTTGGTGGTCGGCTTGCGACTTGGCACAACATTTGGGGTTTCGTCCGGGATGGCCCCAGAGACCCCCGAGACCCCAGACTCCGAAGGTAAGAAAATGGGGCAGTTCATTCTGTGTGTCTGTGTCTGTGTGATTTGTAGTTTTGTTTTCTGTTTAGGCTAGCTACTTGAATCTGAACCTGTAGGTAGTGAAGGACCAGCCAGAGTAGACACGCTCGTATGGGCAGTCCACAGGGGGCTCAGGCTTCCCACTACCACCCTGAACCTGAAAGACTGGACCGGGAGGCCCTTCTAACGGGCGTCCGTCTAGTCCACTCTATATTTGGGGTTGTCTGGTCCGCTCCTACACAGGAACAGGAGAGAGAGCGCCTCAAGACTGTGTGGTGTGCCCCCTCACAAGGGCAGGAGAGACTCAGTGAGACTGTGTGGTCTTGCCCCCTCACAGGGGCAGGAGAGACACAGTGAGACTGTGTGGTCTGCCCTCTCACAGAGGCAGGAGAGACACAGTCGAACCTGTAAGCCGCGGCTCCCTAAGTCTATCTGTAAGTGTTGTCTGGTCTTTGTGCCTGTGATTATTTTTGTGTGTTTCTTTCTTGCGCTGTGCCTGACTGACAAACGGATGATGGGCAACGTTCCTTCCACTCCCCTGGACTTGACTTTAGCTCACTGGAAAGATGTACAGGTGACAGCCCACAATCAGTCAATCAGTGAGAGTGTCCGCAAAAAAGAACTCTAGGGGAACCCCCTAGAGGGGTCTGGGGGGACCCACCCAGCCTTCTTAAGCAGAAAATTGTTTGGTGTGCTAAAATGTTTTACTAAGACTAAAAATGTTTTACTAAAACTATCAAGCCCTGGAAAATGAGGCTGGAGAATGCTAAAATCATTTGTTAAAAGTTTTTGTCTTAAAATGTACGGCCGACGCTTATTCTACGCGCTTTAAGATCTTTTGAAAATGTATGTGTGTGTGCATGTGTGAGTGTGAACATGTTCAAGACTGCAGTATGATGCAAAACTAAGTTTAACTTTAAAGTCAAAGGGTCATCAAGTTTGGGCATTGCCAAATGCTTTAAAGGATTTCTCAGGGTTCTTTAATTAAAATTAAAAAAAATCAGAGCTAAGGGTCAGAAATTTGGATTTAAAAGGATATATATATACTAAACTAATGGGGATAGAAGTAAACTCTCATTAACTCTATGTATGTAGGAAGAAATGGCAAAATGGGCCATTGTTTCTCACTAATATATTGGAAAGCTGAGTGGATCAGCATTTCTAATTCTGTAATTGTAATTCTTGCATTAAGGAAAAATTCAAAGGTCTTCATGCCATGCAGTAACTGGGACTGAAGAAAAAAAAGAGGCTCTTTTGAAACAAGCAGCCCGTAGGCAAAGGGCAGCACCTGGTTTCAGAATGCCTGTGAGCTTCAGTTTTTCCGATGCAGATAAAAGCTAAAATGTTGTTAGTGTTAAAAAAGGCTTTGGAGGGGCTGGGGATATAGCCTAGTGGCAAGAGTGCCTGCCTCGGATACACGAGGCCCTAGGTTCGATTCCCCAGCACCACATATACAGAAAATGGCCAGAAGTGGCGCTGTGGCTCAAGTGGCAGAGTGCTAGCCTTGAGCGGGAAGAAGCCAGGGACAGTGCTCAGGCCCTGAGTCCAAGGCCCAGGACTGGCCAAAAAAAAAAAAAAAAAAAAAAAGGCTTTGGAAATCAAGAATACATTTCTAGATAAAAAATTTGGAAGTAAAATTGTCCTAAATAATTATTGCAAAGTGAGAAAAGGAGAATTATGGCTACCAAAATGTTTAATTGCCATTCCAGCTTCTTTGTAGGTTTTTTGTAACCATTTCCAGCAGGCCCACAGAGAAGCACAAGTGATTCCTACAAGTTTGTCGAGATCTAATACTGACCCTTAATAAGTTCCAGGTAAGAGAGCATGCTTAAAAACTACTTCTGTGTGGACCACCTTGTTGCTTATAATTGGAGTAAAGTGGCCCCTTATAAGACTCACTGATCTGAATCTGCGGTTCAAAGCAGCCCGGGCAGAGAAAGGTCCCTGTGAGACACTTGTCTCTAATCAGCCAGCAGAGTGCTGGGAACGGAGTGGTGTGGAGCTCAAAAGTGGTACGGTGCTAGTCTTGAGCTGGAGAGCTAAGGGACAGCGCTCAGGCCCTGAGTCCAAGTCCAGTGGAAAGTTACTCCTCCTGGGACAAAAGTGATGGAGCATCCAGAGGCAGTAAGCCACTGCTTGGATGGCAGAGATGGTGTCAGATCCTAGAGTCACTGCTGTTTGGCCTTTCAAAAGTTAATCAAAGCCGGGAAGTCCTAGAAGAATAGTTCATAAGCATGCCTTCCCAATGCCCATGTCTGTCTACTGGGCAGGAACTTGCCAGTCATCTGTGATAGTAGTTAGTACGGGTAAGTTTGTCAAATGAGAGGATAGATTAAAATCTCACACACACACACACACACACACACACACACACACACACACACACACACACACCCGCATTTACTTAAAGCTTTGACTGGCAGTGAGAATTTTAAGCTGATACATCTGTTTAGGAAAGAAAGCTTGTAGACCTGAGATTGTGTCCTTATTGAGATCTGTTAAAGGCCTGCAAAGGTAACTTTTTAGGTCATCAGAGATCAGTTCCTCAGCCAGTCTGGAAAAAGCTTTTACAAACTAGAATGTTAAAAGGCACAAATTTATAAACCTGAAGTCACCTATCTGGGCTTCATATTAAGAGAAGGCAAGCGTTGGCTGTCAGATGTGCATAAAGAGACTGTGCTGAAAATCCCTGTGCCTAAATCAGCCAGACAATTCAGAGTTCCTGGGAACAGACTTTAGTAGATCCAGGGCCACGAGCTTTGCCTCCTGTGCCCCAGTATTCCCAAGAAGACTAGGAGTGGATGAAGAAAATTCCCATGGCCCACAAAACCCCTGGACAGAGAAGGAAACAATGACTAGTGGAAAACTTGTGAAGGGAAACTTATCCTGCCACAAGGGCTGGGTAAGGGGATCCTTAAGAGAATCCACTGAGTTTCTCACATGGGAACTCGAAAAATGCAGGACTTGCTCTGACACTCCAAAGTGAAAATTAGACAAGGAGATCAACTTATTGAAGATATTGTTAAAAATTGCAAGGCCTGTCAGCTTGCCAATGGCCCCAATCAACAGATTACTAAAGGAGCTCGCCTCTGTGGGAATAGGCCAGGTGTGTATTGGGAAGTAGATTTCACAGAAATTGCAAATATTTGCTAGTTTTTGTAGACACCTTTTTCAGGATGGGTTGAAGCCTATCCTACAAAGCATGACACTGCGAATGTAGTGACTAAGAAGATCCTGGAAGAAATCCTACCCAGGTATGGCTTCCCATCCACCATTGGGTCAGACAACAGACCGGCCTTCATCTCAAAAGTAAGTCAGGGAATAGCCACTGCACTGGGGATGGATTGGAAATTGCATTGTGCTTATAGACCCCAGAGTTCAGGACAGGTAGAGAAAATGAATCAGACTCTAAAATTTAGAGACCTTAACTAAACTGGCCTTAGAGACTGGCGCAGACTGGGTGTCACTCCTTCCTTTTGCTCTGCTTAGAGTAAGAAATTCTCCCTATCAGCTTGGCTTTACTCCTTTTGAAATGATGTACGGGTACCCCCCCCTCCCCGCTCATTATCCCTAGCCTTCAGACTGAATTGCTTGCTGATTTGGATGATGCTGAATTTTTGTTTAAATTCGATTATTTGCAACTCGTGCACAAGAATGTGACCCCAACTTAAGGCATTATATGATTCTGCTTCTGTCCCTACCCCCCATTTATTAAGACCAGGGGACTGAAATCCTTAGAACCACGGTGGAAGGAACCCTAGACGGCATCACCACTTGGGTTCATTGCTTCCACGCCAGGCCAGCTGACCCCTTTGCCCTGGACGACAGCTACCATGGTGGAACATGGGAGGTCTCCAAGCACCCAACTCAGCCGCTTTGCCTTTGCCTCAAGAAAAGAAAGTTAGACTGAATATTGTTATAATTTTCTTTTTGCCTTCTTTCCTTACTACCCTGGCTAGTGTTAATGTTATTTTGGCAGCTCACTCTATAGTGAGGTGACCCCCTTATTTTAGGTAGTTTTGGGCTTGCTCAGGAATACAGGTATAGCCACCCGACCCTTAGAGCACAGCTGAGAAGTTTATGTATTATTTTGTTGCCTACATTTGGATACTAAACACTATACAGCTAATGGTAAGTCTGTATAGCTGAAAGTTAATTTTCAGTTTGCAGTAATCCTGCAGTCCCTTGGTAAAGTAGAGTAAGGTTATAGGTTCCTGGCTAGGTAAGGTCAACGCCCCTGAGTCAGCCTGAAGAAATTACAGAAGATGGATGATCTTCACCCATCAGCCCCCCTTTAAAACCAAGGGACCAGAGTTATTTTCGGATACTACTTTGGGCCCTACTGGCCCATGCCTTAACTCTATATCATCCCCTAGACATGCAAGCCATTGAAATGGACAGAATGGAGCCATGATTGGCTCCCAACGTACCAAAAAGAAAAAGGAGGAAATGAAGTGCCAGACTTTGAAGTCAGGCCCCATTTTACCATGTGAACCCCATTTTACCATGTGAACCCCATTTTAGAATCGAACCCTGAGCCAATCAGATTTGTACCTGTGTTCTAATCTTGCTTGCTTGAACACCTGATTGTTGTAACCTTGTTCTTTGCCTTTATAAGCCCTGTGTAATCACAGCTCAGGGCTCCCTCCTAACCTCTGCTGTGTCGGTGGGTAGGACGAGGCCCAAGTTGCAGCTCACTTAAATAAAGCCTTGCCTTCCTTTTGCATTTCGAAATGTCTGAGTCTCGGTGGTCTTCTTGGTGGTGGTCTTGAGACTTGGCACAACAGTGGCACTGTGGCTCAAGTGGCAGAGTGCTAGCCTTGAGCAAAAAGAAGCCAGGGACAGTGCTCAGGCCCTGAGTCCCAAGCCCCAGGACTGGCAACAAAAGACAAAACAAATAAACAAATCAAATAAAAATGAAAACATGACTTAATATAACCCTAAAGATAGAGCAAAGGAAATTCTAATCAGAAAGTTTATAACTATGAGTGAGTGCATTAAAAACTTGGAGAGATCTCATTGCATTAACATAATGATTTAGAAAACATATAAACAGAATATGGAGGAGGAGGAGGAGAAGGAGAAGGAAAGAAGGAAGGAAGGAGTAGAGTTGAAGTAAACCCCATTTTTGAGGCAGTAGCCATTTTGTTGACTGTTTAAACTATGAGTAACCCAGGCCACCAATTATCCCAGCTAGCAGAACAAGCTTATTAGGGCCCAGTGGTCAGGAAACTCTCTGCTTAACTCTAACTGCCTGGGAATGCTTAACTCTAACAGCCCGGAATGCCTTTAGCCCTGAGCTAATCAGATTTGTACCCGTATCCTAATCTTGCTTGAATACCTGATTGCTGTAACTTTGTGGGTGTTTTGACTTTATAAGCCCTGTGAAATTTCAGCTCAGGGCCTTCCTCCTAACCTCTGCTGCATTGGAGTGTAGAACAAGGCCCGAGCTGCAGCCCACCAGAATAAAGCCTTGCTTTTGCATTTCGGAATGTCTGGCTCTCAGAGGTCTTCTTGGTGGTCATCTCGCGACTTGGGCATAACAGAAGGAAGGAAGGAAAATGCCATGATTGTAACATACTATTTTTATATCAATAAATAGCAATTAAAAGAAGAAAAAAGTTTTATTTGGATCACAGTTTTGGCAGTAAGAAGTTTAAACAGTGTACCCGCCCGCCCAAGGCGGCCAGGGCCATCAGGGCGCCCGGCCAAGGCAAGCTTTTTGGAAGCTGGTGGGCTCTCTGGAGCGGGTCTTTCAAAACACGGGCAGGTCTCAGGGTTTGGGGTGCGTCACCGTGAAGATATCGGTGGTGCGAGGACGTCGCGATGTGGGTAGAACAGATCCAAGCCGGCCAGGCTGGGGCTGAAGTGACCGGGGCAGAGGACAGGGAGACTCACTGTACCCAGTTGGTTACTTGGACAAGCAAGTGCCAGATACCAGCGTGCAGGAGACGGACCAGATCCTGGTGGAGAAGCGCTGCTGGGACATCGTCTTGGGTCCCCTCAAACAGATTCCCATGCTCCTCTTCGTCATGTACATGGCAAGCAACACTATCTCCATCTTCCCTACTATAATGGTATGCATGATGGCTTGGCGGCCTATCCAGGCACTCATGGCCATCTCAGCCACTTTCAAGATGCTAGAGAGTTCAAGCCAGAAGTTTCTTCAGGGTTTGGTCTATCTCATTGGGAACCTGATGGGTTTGGCACTGGCTGTTTACAAGTGCCAGTCCATGGGGCTGTTACCTACACATGCATCAGATTGGTTAGCCTTCATGAACTTCCAGAGACAATGGAGTTCAATGGTGGAGGACTCGTTTTGTGAATGAAGCTCCTTGGACCTAAGTAAATGGGCCTCATTAACATCCTTCTTTAAGCCCAGTGGATCCTAAGTGTACTCACTCTTAACATAAACACTCACACTGAAAACGCCTCCAGATCTCTTTTCCCATGGTGAAGAGACAAACCCCAAGTGATAATATGTAAATAACTACAAACACAAAGAAACGCTATCAACTCTAACAACCCCTGTCTGAAAATAATGTAAAAAACTTTATTTATGTTTCAGTACAGAGCAAAACAACAAATACAAGCAGAACTATGTAAACGAGTGGTTGCAACACCTCCTTTCAATAAATTAAATGCTTTTTAACAGTTGGAAAAAAAAAAAAAAGAAGTTTAAACAGTGTAGAGCCAGACCTGGTGAGGGTGCCTGCCTTCACCATGTCACGGTAGATGGTATCATGGCAGGAGTGCACATAAGAAAGAGAGGTTACCTGGTGAGACAGGAGCTGTAGAGAGATTCACAGGTGCAGATCCTTACCCCCCATTTATTCAGACCAGGGGACTGGGTGTTCGTCCGAAGGCATAACCCCAAATCCTTAGAACCACGGTGGAACGGACCCTAGACGGCATCACCACTTGGGTCCATTGCTCCCACGCCAGGCTAGCTGACCCCTTTGCCCTGGACGATGACTACCATGATGGAACATGGGAGGTCTCCAAGCACTGACTCAGCCGCTTCACCTTCACCTCAAGAAAAGAAAGTTAAACTGAACATTGTTATAATTTTCTTTTTGCCTTCTTTCCTTACTACCCTGGCTAGTGTTGATGTTATTTTGGCAGCTCACTCCAAAGTGAGGTGACCCCCCTTATTTTAGGTAGTTTTGGGCTTGCTCAGGAATACAGGTATAGCCACCCGACCCTTAGAGCACAGCTGAGAAGTTTATGTATTACATAATTTTGTTGCTTACATTTGGATACTAAACACTATACAGCTAATGGTAAGTCTGTATAGCTGAAAGTTAATTTTCAGTTTGCAGTAATCCTGCAGTCCCTTGGTAAAGTAGACTAAGGTTATAGGTTCCTGGCTAGGTAAGGTCAATGACCCTGAGTCAGCCTGAAGAAGTTACAGAAGATGGATGGTCTTCACGCATCAGCCCCCCTTTAAAACTGAGGGGCCAGAGTTGTTTTTGGGAAGATGAGGCAGGATAAACTAGAGGCATGCAAAACAGAGGTACAGAGACTGTACTTGTAAGAAATGGTGACAGGCCCTTTGGTTACTATTTTGGGCCCTATTGGCCGATGCCTTATCTCTATGTCATCCCCTAGACATGCAAGCCATTGAAATGGACAGAATGGAGCCATGATTGGCCAAGGTACCAGAAAGAAAAAGGGGGAAATGAAGTGCCAGACTTTGAAGTCAGGCCCCATTTTACCACGTGAACCCCATTTTACCACGTGAACCCCACTTTACCATGCGAACCTGAGGTAAGCAGGCCCTGTGAGCAGACCCAGGACAAGCCCATTAGGGCCCAGTCAGTCTAGAACTCTAAAGGCTGGGAATGCTTAACTTTGACCACCCCTAGAATGCCTCGAGCCCTGAGCCAATCAGATTTGTACCTGTGTCCTAATCTTGCTTGCTTGAACACCTGATTGTTGTAACTTTGTTTTTTGCCTTTATAAGCCCTGTGTAATCGGAGCTCGAGGCTGCCTCCTAACCTCCTCTGTGTCGGTGGGTAGGACAAGGCCCAGGCCGCGGCCCTGCTTGAATAAAGTCTTGCCTTGCTATTGCATTTCGGAATGTCTGAGTCTCCGTGGTCTTCTTGGTGGTGGTCTCGCAACTTGGCACAACAATAGGATCCTAGGCAGGGGAGGGGGTGTGGAATCCCCCATCCCTCCAAGAGTTCACCACTCAGAGATAGTCTCAAGTAAAAAGATGGATTTATTGGGGAAGTAAAAAGTATACTGACCTGCCAGGGTCACAGCCCAGACTCGGAAGCTGGGACTGCGCACCCTGGGTCATGCTCAGGGTTGGGTTATAAAGGCAAATACCACATACTCAAGCTTGCCACACCCAGGTGGCCAATGAGGTTACAATACTTACAGAGCATGCCAGGTCACTCACAGATGGCCAATGGAGTTACAATGTGCCTCATAGTAACTGTTTGAACCAACCTATCATTTTAGTTAGACTTAGCTTACAGATTTGGCAGGGCTCACATGATGCAGGCAGATACACCTACTCATGGGAGGGCACAGGTTTAACCTTGAATGTTCCACAACTCAGGTGGTCAAGCAGTTTACACAATCTTATCACAGCAAAGGGGAACTTCTCTGGATAGGGTGGGGGAGATCTTAGCAAAGATGGAGTCGGCTTCTGCTCTCTTTAACTAATCTGAGATGGAGTCAATCTGACACCCCTCAACAGCCAATGATGGTGCTGGCCAGATCTGACCTCCATATTACAACTCCTAGGACAAGGTATTTATTATCCATGCAGACATGCAAACAAAAGTCTCCTTCCCAAGACAGAGAGTGATAATTGTCATTTTCCAAGTTATTGTATGTGCTAACTTAGAAAATTCTAGGCTGGATATTCTCCCACATCAGAGTCTGGGACTCTTTTTTTACTGCAACTAAGAATTTCATCAGTGCAGTCAGGTTCTACCTAAATCATGAATTCTGTACTTTCTCTGTTTATACACTGCGCTTGTGAATAAAAATTTGTCCACATCAGACCACAAGCTGAAGCCTCCTCTGCCTGAGCCTACAAGCTACTAATCCCTTCACACTGAATGAGAGACATTTTCCAGCTCATCTACAGGAAGGAAGGAAGCCAAAGACATTGTCAAATTTGTGGCTTTCCCCCTTCAACCACAGATATGTGCCCATCATCTTTCAATAGCTTTCTAAAGAGCAACCAAAGGAGCAAAAGTATTAATTCTTTGATAGCTTTGACTTTTCAAAGCCCTATTTCTACAACTCAGCCTTTAGGCTCATAAAATATTTAAACCTAAGTCATTTATGTCTTTCCAGAGGACTTTAGACAAATTTAATCATTGGTTTAAGTCATTTCCTTTACATTGACCAGAGGTAACTTGGATTCTGTAGCATCAGCAGCAAAAAATATCACAAACATTTGAGCTTCTGCTTTATAAATGGTGACTTCTGCAAAACTTGCAATCGGGCTTTAAAAAATTCCAAAATATGAATGATCTTCAAGTTCAGGTGTGACGTCAAGAGGCATAGGAGCCAAACTTTTTTTAAAGTAAAAACACAATGCATGTTTCCTGTGAGCAAAAAAGAAGAATATTATCTTTCAATGCTAGGTATTTCTTTTAAAAATTCAAACTGTTGTAATAAGATTGGGATCAACAGATGATGGAATTCTAGCTGGAATTTTTGCTTGAAACGCACAATCCAGGAAGTGAAGAGAATTATAGAAGCCTATTTATAAAGAACATGTTGTGCCGTAGAAACTTCTCCAGTACATTTCATTTTTCTAATGCATTTTAATGAGTTCTGTTTATGGAAAACTACTGAATGTCTATTATTTAAATTGAAATTTGATAATTCATGAGCATGTAAGATAGTCAGATAACATCTCAGACAGCCTGAGAGACAAGTTCTGACATTACAATAATTCAAAGAGATTTCCCACAAGAGCCTCCTGGGTTTCTGGTGATGCAATGGGCCACCTTTATCACTGATAAATGACAACATACAGTGTCCTTTGCAGAGTTCATACTCTGACACTTATCAAGATTTTTTTTTTTTTTTGGCCAGTCCTGGGGCTTGGACTCAGGGCCTGAGCACTGTCCCTGGCTTCTTCTTGCTCAAGGCTAGCACTCTGCCACTTGAACCACAGCGCCACTTCTTTTTTTTTTTTTTTTTTTTTTTTTGGCCAGTCCTGGGCCTTGGACTCAGGGCCTGAGCACTGTCCCTGGCTTCTTCCCGCTCAAGGCTAGCACTCTGCCACTTGAGCCACAGCGCCGCTTCTGGCCGTTTTCTGTATATGTGGTGCTGGGGAATCGAACCTAGGGCCTCGTGTATCCGAGGCAGGCACTCTTGCCACTAGGCTATATCCCCAGCCCCTCAGCGCCACTTCTGTATATGTGGTGCTGGGGAATCAAACCCAGGGCCTCATGTATATGAGGCAAGCACTCTTGCCACTAGGCCATATCCCCAGCCATCAAGCTTTATTAAAATCTTCAGAGGAAGTGTATCAATTGATTTTCCCACAGCATTTGTTTGGGTACCTGGCTACTGTTTTTTGTAAGTTTGTTTTTTAAGCAATTAATTTGGAAAAATGAACAGCCAGTAGAAACTATTGACATTCCCTAGTTCACTTACTTCCTCACGCATGTATTCTTCTATCCAAGCATTTAGCAAAAAATGTATTCCATATCTTTAGCTTGGCTAAAATTGTTTTAAAATTGTATGAAGCATTTACTGTGTGTTAGATATTGGTCATAAAAAAGCTGTTTACATCCCCAATTTGTATTTCCTCCTTAGACCATATCATTGGGATTATTGAAATGATTATGAAAATTAAAAATAGACTTCTTGTCTGTTCTTTTCTACATTTACCCAGCTTAAATCTTCCATAATCAGTGCTGTCCACTTAAGTCCATTTGCTTCCAACAAACACTTTTGCCTCAGTCTTTATAAAAGAACAAAGAAAATAGACATGTTATCTGAACATAATTCTAACTGCCATACATTTGGCATTTACCTTGTACCATTGTTGTGCCAAGTTGCAAGACCACCCCCAAGAAGACCACCGAGATTCAGACACTCCGAAATGCAAAAGCAAGGCAAGGCTTTATTTAACGAGCTGCCAACTCGGGCCTCATCCTACCCACCGACACAGCGGAGGTTAGGAGGAAGCCCCGAGCTGTGATTACACAGGGCTTATAAAGGCAAAGAACAAGGTTACAACAATCAGCTGTGCAAGCAAGATTAGAACACAGGTACAAATCTGATTGGCTCAGGGTTCGATTCTAAAATGGGGTTCACGTGGTGGGGCCTGACTTCAAAGTCTGGGGGGCTGATGGGTGAAGATCATCCATCTTCTGTAACTTCTTCAGGCTGACTCAGGGGTGTAGACCTTACCTAGCCAGGAACCTATAACCTTAGTCTCAGTCTAACTTTCTTTTCTTGAGGCGAAGGCAAAGCGGCTGAGTTGGGTGCTTGGAGACCTCCCATGTTCCATCACGGTAGTTGTCATCCAGGGCAAAGGGGTCAGCTGGCCTGGCGTAGAAGCAATGAACCCAAGTGGCGATGCCATCTAGGGTCCCTTCCACCGTGGTTCTAAGGAGTTCAGTCTCCTGGGTAGGATTTCTTTCAGGATCTTCTTAGCCACTACATTTGCAGTCTCATGCTTTGTTGGATAGACTTCAACCCATCCTGAAAAGGTGTCTACAAAAACTAGCAAATATTTGTAATTTCTGTGAAATCTACTTCCCAATACACACCTGGCCTATTCTCAAAGAGGCGAGCTCCTTTAGTAATCTGTTGATTGGGGGCATTGGCAAGCTGACAGGCCTTTAACAGATCTCAATAAGGACATAATCTCAGGTCTACAAGCTTTCTTTACTAAACAGATGTATGAGCTTAAAATTCTCACTGCCAGTCAGGGCTTTGAGTAAATGCGGGGGGTGAGATTTTAATCTATCCTCTCATTTGACAAACTTACCCTTACTAACCACTATCACAGATGACTGGCAAATTCCTGCCCAGTAGACAGACATGGGCATTGGAAAGGCATGCTTATGAACTATTCTAGGACTTCCCGGCTTTAACTTTTGAAAGGCCAACAGTAGTGACTCTAGGATCTGACACCATCTCTGCCATCCAAGCAGTGGCTTACTGCCTCTGGATGCTCCATCACTTTTGTCCCAGGAGGAGTGACTTTCAACTTGGACTCAGGGCCTGAGTGCTGTCCCTTAGCTCTCCAGCTCAAGACTAGCACCGTACCACTTTTGAGCTCCACACCACTCCGTTCCCAGCACTCTGCTGGCTGATTAGAGACAAGTGTCTCACAGGGACCTTTCTCTGCCCGGGCTGGCTTTGAACCGCAGATTCAGATCAGTGAGTCTTATAAGGGGCCACTTTACTCCAATTAGAAGCAACAAGGTGGTCCACACAGAAGTTTTTAAGCATGCTCTCTTACCTGGAACTTATTAAGGGCCAGTATTAGATCTTGACAAACTTGTAGGAATCACCTGTGCTTCTGTGGGCCTGCTGGAAACTGTTACAAAAAACCTACAAAGAAGCTGGAATGGCAATTAAACATTTTGGTAGCCATAATTCTCCTTTTCTCACTTTGCAATAATTATTTAGGACAATTTTACTTCCAAATTTCTTATCTAGAAATGTATTCTTGATTTCCAAAGCCTTTTTAACACTAACACAACACTTTAGCTTTTATCTGCATT
The DNA here is from genome assembly GCF_023159225.1 of Perognathus longimembris pacificus. Lineage (NCBI taxonomy): Eukaryota > Metazoa > Chordata > Mammalia > Rodentia > Heteromyidae > Perognathus > Perognathus longimembris. Next base: position 39,375,851 of record NC_063172.1, on the reverse strand, counting down.
GGAAAAACTGAAGCTCACAG